>NC_041735.1:15157451-17657451 GCF_004115215.2 Ornithorhynchus anatinus | reverse complement strand
TCAAATCTCATTATTTTCTCTTTCTTAAAAGAAACCTGTAGTCTGGGGAAATATAAAAATGGGAATGGCTAAGAATGCCACCAATTCTTAATTGGGGCTCATGAAAATTGCCAGAGTTTAGAGTGTCTCTCCAAGGGATTGGCTCATAGGTTCATCCAGGGCTAGCCACAGATGTGTCAGAACCCTGGGAGCTGTTTCATGCGGGTTGATAGAAGACCAGCTGTTAACTTGTCACAGAAACCTTCAAAGAACAGGAGGAAAATATTAAGTGATATCTCAGAACCTCGGACAAAGTCCCACTCTGTTGGAAATCCACACTAACAGCTAAAAAACAAAACAAAAAACCCAACATAATCTCTTCAGACTGGAGCAGGCACCCCGGATGAACCTTTGTAAAGACTGATGAGAAAGAAGAGGTATTGGTCAATACATTTTGCAATGTGGTGCTCCCCTTCCAGCCTAATTCTTCATTGCACTGCATGCCTCAACAAGAACAAGTTTTGTAAGGAAGAGAGAGTGTGTATAGTGCTGCACAAGCCACTTGCCCCATCATCAATTCCTTTGCACAGGCTCTCTGTCTGAAAGATTCAGGTCTGACTCTCATCCATCATTCTTAACTGAGGACTCTATCTCTCCATCTATCTCTAGGTAAATTCCAAACCCACATGCCCATTCATACTTGCATTTAATGCAAATGTACATGGATTGCTGTTCTAATCTGTTTTTATTCTGCCTCAGCTTGCTCTACTGTTTTCTGCCCCTCCTTTCCCATCTCAACTCATTCCTATGCGAGTGAGTTACATGTTTGATAGCTGAGAGCCCTCCCCACAACTCCACCTCTGATCCACCATTTTAGGCTGCACTACACTAGACCAATAATTCCATCTCCAGCCTGAAAGGCACTGACCTCGAACTGATGTTTAAAACTGATGTTTTAAAAGTTAGGTTTTTTAGTTTGCAGTCTTGAAATCAGATCCATTTAAACAAATTATATTCTTGAAGGGATTCTGGCTCTCTTCATTTTTATGTTGTTCTACAGGAGGAAAACTGCATTGCTGTATGACCCTGAGAATTCACAAAATTTCTCTGTGCCTCAGTTTCCTCTTCTGTAAAATATAGATAAGATACGCATTCTCCTTAGTCTGTGAGTCCTAGGTAGAACAGGAAATGTGTCCAATCTGCTCACATTGTATCTACCCAGGGCTTAGCATAGTACTTGGCACTAAGAGCTTCATAACTATCTCTATTATTGTTTTAAGGGAAAAGCAATGTATTCTTGAGTAAAAATATAACCAGCACTGATTAAAGATCTACCGCTTGATTCCCTGGTATAGTTCATGAGAATCGAACAGCAGCCATACATGAAGTGAAGTTCATGTAGGAGATGTAATATAATCATAATCATCTTTGTTAACTGCTTACTATGTGCCAAGCACTGTACTAAGCCCCTTGGTTGATGCAAGATATCCAAGTTAGACCGTTCCTGTCCCACATGAGGTTCACAGAGTAAAGAGAGGGAATACAATTTATTCCCCATTTTACAGATGTGGAAACTGAGGCACAGGGAGGTGAAGTGACTTGCCCGGGGTCATGCAGCAGACAAGTGGCAGAGGCATTATTAGAACCCAGATCCTCTTACTCACAGGCCCATCTCTTTCCACTAGACCATATTTCTTCCCTTACATAGGGAATATAGAGGCAATCACTCAAAGTCATTCAAGCTAGGTCTACAGCAGTTGTTCTTCTCATTTCTTTTGTTATAACACTGCTGCCCCAAGCACCTCCTAACACTACTTTCCCATCACAGGGAGCAGTATCTAATGTAGGCGGCCCAAAATGAAAGCACTCTTCTTTCCCGTCACGACAAATCCGTAGCTGTAGCTGCCTCATCTATATTTGATGGAGAGAGCAGATAAGTAAACCTTTCTTGGCACATCTCCAGTCTCTAAGTCTAAATCACAGAAAAGCTATCAGGAGTTGCCCCTTGAGAATACACTTTTTTGAAAATTAATTCAATGAAGAATATGAAAGTGCAGGAGGAAAAAAAAAGACACTGGATAAATTTGCATTCATCACATTAATCATTCAAGTGTAACTAGTAAATAGGCCCCAAATGGATTCCGAAGTTTGAAGCAGGAGAACTGTGTTCCAAGCCCAGCAGAGCTTAAAGAGGTATACTCAGGGGAAGTGGGTGTGGGAAAGCTTAAGGAGGGAAAATGAAGAGGGGATAATAGGAGAAGGAAATTTAGAATGCTAATTAAAGGATTGCAATAAGCTTCTTAGTGAATAGGTGTGAATGTCCCAATTATAAATTAAGATCCCTGAGACTAAATATATCAGCTAGGAGTTTTAAGACATAGAAGAAGACAGTTAGCAGTCCAATCAGTAAGAGATCAACATACTTTAGAAAACTGTTGCCATGGCACAATTTTCCCAAATAAATCTTACCAAAGCTGTTAAAAGACAAAATGTACATCTCCCTTAGTTAACTCTATCAAGGGATTGTTTCCACCCTTAGCAATTTATTCAAAATAAAATCTTTAAGGCTTCGCACTGTGGAAAACCTACCTGGAACAATAGCTGGAACAACTGTTCTCAGAATCATCTTTACGTCTGTATTTTGGGTAACAGAAAGCAGTGGTAGGAGAGTTGTCTGATTTTGAAATTTTTTTTAAGTGAGGAGCTCTTTGATAAAATTTGTATGAAAATAGTTTGATGAGTAGTACAGTGCTCTACAAGTAGTAAGTACCAAATAAATACGATTGAATGAATCAGTATAGCAAC
This sequence comes from Ornithorhynchus anatinus, assembly GCF_004115215.2. Classification (NCBI taxonomy): domain Eukaryota; kingdom Metazoa; phylum Chordata; class Mammalia; order Monotremata; family Ornithorhynchidae; genus Ornithorhynchus; species Ornithorhynchus anatinus. The sequence goes on along the minus strand of NC_041735.1, from coordinate 17,654,667 downwards.
AAACAGAAGAAGAAGAAGAGGTGGAGGGCTTAGTCAGGGAAGTCTTCTTGGAGGAGATGTGGCTTCCATAAGGTTTTGAAGTGGGGGAGAACAATTATCTGTCCGATATGAGGAGGGAGGGCGTTTCAGGCCAGAAGTAGCATGTGGGCAAGAAGTTGGTGGTGAGATAGACGAGATCGAGGTACAGCGAGAAGGTTAGCATTAGAGGGATGGAATGAATGTGCGGGCTGGGTTGGAGTAAGAGAGTAGCGAGCTAAGAAGGGGAAGGGCGATTGAGTGCTTTAAAGCCAATGGTGAGGAATTCTTGCAGTGGTTGCTGAGGAAGAGTAGAACTGGAGGCAGATTCATAAACTCTGAAGATTCATAAGCCTCCTCCCCCTCCCATCCTTTAACTGTTGGAGTTCCTCAAGGGTCAGTTCTTGGCCCTCTTCTGTTCTCCATTTACACTCATTCCCTCGGTGAACTCATTCGCTCTCACGGCTTTGACTACCATCTCTACGCAGATGACACGCAGATCTACATCTCCGCCCCTGTCCTCTCCCCCTCCCTTCAGGCTCGCATCTCCTCCCGCCTCCGGGACGTCTCCACCTGGACGTCGGCCCGCCACCTAAAACTCAACATGAGCAAGACTGAGCTCTTCATCTTCCCTCCCAAACCCGGTCCTCTCCCAGACTTCTCTATCACCGTGGATGGCACGACCATCCTTCCCGTCTCTCGGGCCCGCAATCTCGGTGTCATCCTTGACTCGTCCCTCTCGTTCACCCCACACCTCCTATCCGTTACCAAGACCTGCCGGTTTCACCTCTACAATATCGCCAAGATCCGCCCTTTCCTCTCCACCCAGACGGCTACCTTACTGTTACGGGCTATCGTTATATCCCGGCTAGACTACCGTGTCAGCCTTCTCTCTGACCTCCCTTCCTCCTCTCTCGCCCCGCTCCGGTCTATTCTTCACTCCGCTGCCCGGCTCATCTTCCTGCAGAAACGATCTGGGCATGTCACTCCCCTTCTTAAACAACTCCAGTGGTTGCCTATCGACCTCCGCTCCAAACAAAAACTCCTCACTCTAGGCTTCAAGGCTCTCCATCACCTTGCCCCTTCCTACCTCTCCTCCCTTCTCTCTTTCTACCACCCACCCCGCACGCTCTGCTCCTCTGCCGCCCACCTCCTCACCGTCCCTCGGTCTCGCCTATCCCGCCGTCGACCCCTGGGTCACGTCCTCCCGCGGTCCTGGAACGCCCTCCCTCCTCACCTCCGCCAAACTGATTCTCTTTCCCTCTTCAAAACCTTACTTAAAAATCACCTCCTCCAAGAGGCGTTCCCAGACTGAGCTCCTCTTCCACCTCTACTCCCTCTGCCATCCCCCCTTTACGTCTCCGCAGCTAAAGCCTCATTTTCCCCTTTTCCCTCTGCTCCTCCACCTCTCCCTTCCCATCCCCATAGCACTGTACTTGTCTGCTCAACTGTATATATTTTCGTTACCCTATTTATTTTGTTAATGAATTGTACATCGCCTTGATTCTATTTAGTTGCCATCGGTTTTTACGAGATGTTCTTCCCCTTGACGCTGTTTATTGCCATTGTTCTTGTCTGTCCATCTCCCCCGATTAGACTGTAAGCCCGTCAAACGGCAGGGACCGTCTCTATCTGTTGCCGACTTGTTCATCCCAAGCGCTTAGTACAGTGCTCTGCACATAGTAAGCGCTCAATAAATACTATTGAATGAATGAATGAATGAATAAATACTATTGAATGAATTAGCTCGAGGTCAATCAATCAATCAATGGTATTTATTGAGAGCCTATTCTGAAGAAAACACTGTATTAAACACATGGAAGGGCACATAGAGCAAGTTGACTCAATTCTCACTCTCAAGGAGTTTGCAATCTAACTGGAAAGACAGTATTAAAATAAATAACAGCAGAGGCAGCACAGTGTGGTAGATAGAGCATGGGCCTGGGAGTCAGAAGGTCAGGGGATATAGTCCTGGCTTCACCATTTGTCTGTAGTTGACCTTGGGCAAGTCACTTCACTTCTCTATGTCTCAGTTGCCTCATCTGTATAATGGGAATTGAGAATGTGAGCCCCAGTGGAATGGGGACTCTGTCCAACCCCATTTGCTTGTATCCACCCCAGTGATTAGTACAGTGCCTGGCACATAGTAAGTGCTTAAAAATGCCATTATTATTATTATTATCATTAATAATAATAAATTACAGATAGGGGAAGTAACTGAGTATAAAGATATGTAGGAAAGTGTTATAGGGGTGGGGGTTCTGTAGAGCCAGAACCAAAATGTTAATGGTGTTTAATTTGTAAAGAAAGAGTAGCTGAGGCTCAACAGTGATGAAATTTTGCATTTTTATTTGAGAGGAGCTGGAACATGTGGCTGCATTAATATGTGCCCACACATTCGGTCAAAACAAGTTTATTTGAAAGAGGAGCGTAGTGATATAGTACTGTAGATGTAAGAACATCTCAGATATTCACAAACATAAAATATAGATGTTTACCTTTACTTTCGTGCCTGCAGTTTCAAGCCCAGAGGTCCTGGAGTTTCTGAACCCTGGCAAATTCTGGCATAGCACTCCCCTTCCAGACTGCTGTGTTCCGGACTCTGCAGCTTCTTCTACCCCTTTCCAGAGATTTTCAGTCTACAAATGAATCTTACAAATGAAGAAAAAGATCAAACGGGGAGATTATCTTTGAACATCTATTAAATGTACTTTTACAAGTACACCTTTCATTCCTTTTGTAATACTGTAGGCATGGATTTTAGGTTTTCCCTAAGCCTCTTGCCACCCCTTAGATTTTCATTGCAATTAAAATAATAATTATAAAATTATTTGTCATGCAAATATGCTTATTATGAACTTACTGTGAAATTTTTCCATCTCAGTTCTTTGGTTTCCTTTCAGTCAAGGAATTGATGGTGTCATAGGAGATGGATGACAGTAATTCTGTAACAACACATTTTTTTCTATTGCTTTTTACTTCAACTCATTTTTTATTCCACAATTCATTGAACCTTTTTCTTCTGACACTCAGGATAAGAAACTAGTACTCTGCTTTGTATACACAACCATACTGTTTCCAAGATGAGTTTAGTTCCAAGCTGCTGTAATTATAAAAAGAATATCACAATCTTGTTTACTGGGTTGCAATGTGCTTATATAATTTGTAGTTTGCAAACTGCAATACTTTGTGACTAGGAACCTTGTTATTGAGATAAAAGTTTTTAGTTTTTTTGTTTTTGCTTTTCTAAAATATTGGTGACGCCCCAAATTCAACAACCTAGACCAAGACTTTGAGTCAATCAGTAGAATATATTGTGCAGAGCCCTGTACTCAGCACATGGGAGAGTACAGTAGAAATAATAATACTAATAGTATTCGTATAGTGCTTACTATGTGCCAAGTACTTTATGAAGCACTGGGATAGATACAAGATAATCAGATCCCACGTGGGGATCACAGCCTAAGTAGGAGGTGGAAGAGGTATTAGATCCCCATTTTACAGATAAGGAAAACTGAGGAACAGAGAAGTAAAGTGACTTGACCAAGGTCACACAGCAAGTAAGTGACAATAGCAAGATTAAAACACAGGTCCTCTGACTCCCAAGCGTGTGCCCTTTCCTCTCCCCTCAAGAAGCTTAACATCTAGTGGGTCCTACCGAGAAATCTTTCACTCGTATTTGCACGTGAAAAGTATCAGGATTAACATTTGAATAGTGAATACATGAAAATGACTTCCATATTATAAACCCCCCCAGAACATTAATACCCCTTTGAAACCGACTCTACTCTTAGTGCTATTAACACTTCAGGCACACTCTTGGTTTCATACTGCCACTATCACATCTCAGAATTCTGTAGCATTTTTGAACTAATAATTGTCCTAGGGTGGTGAGGTACAAGTAGAGAAGAGAATAACAACTTAAAATGATGCATAACATTCTCTGAAATATCAGATGTCACTGTAAAAGCCATAATCCAAAAAAAAATAGTTTGATCTACAAGGTCAGAGCCATTACTACAGAATTTGATATGGCATCTTAGCAGAAAAACACCTTCAAAAGACATATGAATAATAAGCCTTCCTCTGGAGATAAAAAAGTTGGAGGCTGTTGGTTAATCTGTTCATCAAGACATCAAGAAAAACCAAGCCTCGCTTCAGCTAGTGATTTGCAAGGACTTCTCACTACTACCCTATTACCCTATTTATTTTGTTAATGAAATGTACATCGCCTTGATTCTATTTAGTTGCCATTGTTTTTACGAGATGTTCTTCCCCTTGACTCCATTTATTGCCATTGTTCTTGTCTGTCCGTCTCCCCCGATTAGACTGTAAGCCTGTCAAATGGCAGGGACTGTCTCTATCTGTTGCCGACTTGTTCATTCTAAGTGCTTAGTACAGTGCTCTGCACATAGTAAGCGCTCAATAAATACTATTGAATGAATGAATGAATACTATGCAGCCAATGGGATTTGAAAATCAGAATGTTTTGGCCAGTGGCATTTATATTTTCTGGGAGACCACTGGGGAGCAAGGCTGATGTCTCATGGTTTGGGATTTTGAGGGGTCCTTGGGGCCTTAATAACATCATGCTGAGCTCATTGTGGGCAGTCTCTAATGATGCTCCTTACAGACAATGATACAAGTAAATAAATAAATTCAGGAAATATACATAAGTGCTGTGGGACTGAGGGAGGAGTGAATAAAGGGGCATGCAGAAGGGAGAGTAGGAGAAGACAAAATGAGGGCTTAGTCAGGGAAGGCCCCTTTGAGGAGATGTGCCTTCAATAAGGCTCTGAAGTGGGGGAGAATCATCTTCTGTCGCATATGAAGAGGGAGGACATTCCATGCCAGAGGCAGATTATGGGCAAGAGGTTGGCAGTGAGATAGATATGATCAAGGTACAGTGAATAGGTTGGCATTAGAGGAGTGAAGTGTGTGCGCTAGGTTGTAGTAGGAGAGCAGCGAGGTGAGGTAGGAGGGGGATAAAGTGATTGATTGAGTGCTTTAAAGACAGTAGTGAGGAGTTTCTGTTTAATGAGGAGGTAGATGGGCAACCACTGCAGGTTCTTGAGGAGTGGGGAAACACAGACTGAATGTTTTTGTAAAAAAAATGATTTGGGGAGCAGAATGAAGTACTGACTGGAGTGTGGAAAGACAGGAGGCAGGGAGGTCAGCAAGGCTGCTGATATGGTTTTCAAGGTGGTATAGGATAAGTGCTTGGATTAATGTGGCAGCAGTTGGAGAGGAAAGGGCAGATTTTAGCGATGTTGTGAAAGTTGGACCAACAGGATTTAGTGGCAGGTTGAATATGTGGGTTGAGTGAAAGAGATAATAATAATAATGTTGGTATTTGTTAAGCGCTTACTATGTGCCGAGCACTGTTCTAAACGCTGGGGTAGACACAGGGGAATCAGGTTGTCCCACGTGGGGCTCACAGTCTTAATCCCCATTTTACAGATGAGGGAACTGAGGCACAGAGAAGTTAAGTGACTTGCCCACAGTCACACAGCTGACAAGTGGCAGAGCTGGGATTCGAACTCATGAGCCCTGACTCCAAAGCCCATGCTCTTTCCACTGAGCCACGCTGCTTCTCTTGAGGAGAATGCCAAGGTTATGGGTTTGTGGGACAGGAAGGATGTGGTGCTGTCTGAGGTCAGGAGAAGATCAGAGGGAGGACATTCAGATGGCAGCCTCTCTGCTGGATTACATGGCATGAGAATTTAGGGGACCAGTCTATGCTATGCTTCTTTTTATTTCAAGAAAATAAAGCTCATTCCTGTAATCTCACTCAAAGCAGAACATGCACACACAACTCTCTCTCTCTCTCTCTCTCTCTCTCTTTCTGCTTGGAACAAATCAAAATATTTTTCAGAAAAGCAACAACCCAAACCAGCATGTACCTTCATGCCCTAAACATTTACAGCCTCATTTTCAATGAAAGGAAAAAAGGATTTACATTTTTCTGGATGGGCTGAAATCTGCTTTCTTGGATTGCTAAAAGTCATCTTTTGTTTCTTGTGAGATTACGTTCTCTGGGTAGCTCCAGATTGGTGTAGAAGTCAGGCAGATTGACCCTGTTCCTGGGATCCTTAGCTTATTTTTATCTCATATTAATTCTGACATGCTAATGTGTAAAAGGGCTAATTGTACTTTATCTGATGTTCTTTCCCGCTGGGAACAACTAGGGAGAGAAGCTTCCCTGGTTTTAGTAAACAGCTCCCTCCTACTGTTTCAATAAGCAGGTGACAGGCACTCTTCATAATGTTAACAGAGTTGCAAACAAACAACTCTCCCTGGAATCTTGCTTATTGGCTTTTCAACTACTATTAGCTGAAGAGCGCATCTAGAGAGGGGAGTAGAAACCCAAGGAGTGACCCAGATCTCCCCTACTTTTTGGGGTTGTGGAGGTCACTAGAGTAGTCAGATGGTAGTCAGAGACATCTGATGGAAGAGAATTCCTGTCTCCCTTTGGAGTGGAGGACAGGCAGAGGTTGCTGTCACTACACTGGGAATGTTGGGAAGGTTGAGGTGTCTGGACAGGGATGCTTGGGATGGAGGGGTGAGAGGCCAGTGAGAAGGAGTGTGGCCTAGTGAAAAGAGCATAGGCCTGGGAGTCAGAGGACATGTGTTCTAATTCCAGATCTGCCACTTGTCTGCTATATTGTTGGGCAGTTTCCTCATCTATAAAATGAAGACTATAATCCTCTAGATTAAGTAGCTTGCTATCTTTCATGGTATCCGTTAAGTGCCAGGCACAGTACTAAGCACTGGGGTAATCAGGTTGGACACGGTCCGTGTCCCACATGGGCCTCAAAGTATTAATGCCCATTTTAAGATGAGGTAACAAGAACAGAGAAGTTAAGTGACTTGCCCAATATCACACAGCAGACAAGTGGCAAAGCTAGGTTTAGAACACAGGTTGTCTGACTCCCAGGCCTGTGCTCTTTCCACTAGGCCACCTTACTTCTCTTTGGCCTCTCGCTAAATACTATACTACACTACACTATACATATATAGCATAAGACTATAGTTGCTCTCTATAATACTTAGACTGTGAGTTCCATTTGGGACAGGGATGGGGCTGACCTACTAAATTGTATCTACTATAATGCTTGGCACATAGTAAGCACTTAACAAATACTAAAATGATTAGGAGAAATGAAATGTCATTTTTGACTGCTGTTATTTCTGAAATGTTGAATGTTTCCTGTCACTGTTTCCCCGAGTGTTTGTTCTCCCCAGATTGTGAGCTCCTTATGGGCCAGACAGGGTATTTGAATTAATGTCCATCCATTCTTTGTAGCACTTAGTTCAGCGATGTGCCTGTTGTAATCTGTTAGCGCAGTCCATCATCATTATTACTCCCCAGTTCTTTTCTTTTATGCCGCTGATGCTTTGGGAAGTTCTGACAATACAAAAATCCACCCCGGTACAACTGGTTTCTGAATAACTGACTTTAGATTTCCTAGACTTAGCAGGAGTCTGTGCCACAATAATAGAAGTAAAATAACTAATATAAGCAATCTTCTCAGCAGTACAAATGCCTACATATTTCTTAATAGACAACTTCATAGTTTAGTGTTATTAAAGTTCAATAATGTATAATGTCATAGCTTCAGTGCCTGAAAGTTATTGTTAAAAAGCCTCTCAGTTTATTGGAATACGTAATGTAAAATGCTTTCATTTTAGGCATGCTGTAGTGATTTGGCAGATAACGGCATAAGACAACAGAAATCCTTATATGGCTTATTCTAGATGACAATCAAGAAATAATCTATTCAGTATATAGAGCATGAGTAGGAAGAGCATATCATAAGGCATAACTTTCTAGCAGATCCTGATATTTTTACAAATAACGTATATCTGTTATAGTGTATCTTTACTGGGACATACTCTTCAAGATCCTTTCTGACTATATGGAGAATCAGTATCCAAGAAGCATCATGGCCTATTGGAAGAGCCCCAGCCAGGGAGTCAGAGGACTGGATTCTAATCCTGGCTCGGCCATTTACCTGCTATGTGACCTTGGATAAGTCACTTTACTTCTCTGTGCCTCAGTTCCCTCAGATGCACAATGGGACTACCTATGCTCCCTCCTACTTACACCTTGAGCAACATGTGGGACCTGATTATCTTCTATTTACTCTAGCACTTAGTACAGTGCTTTGCAGATAGTAAGCACTGAACAAATGCCACAATTATTATTATAATAAACCGCAACATGTGGGTACCAGTTATTCCATGTTGACAATAGATTATTGATAGGAGTAATAATGATATTTATTGAGTGCCTACTGAAAGAAATGCTCCATACTCAGCACTTGTTGTTACCCATTATTAAAAAATCAATGAACTCTTTTAAAAGAAAATCTGTCTCTGTGTAAATCAATACCTGAAATACTCAAATAAAGGGGAATAATTTTATTTATCTATTTTCCACAGAAAACTTAGGGATTTCTTTCCATTTTAGTTGGACCTTAATGATACCTGGAAATTAGTAGAAAGCATGAATGACTAAAAAGAAAGTCTTTTTAAAATGTTTTTTAAATGGAATTAGTTAAGTACATACTATGTGCCAGGCACTGTTCTAAGCGGTGGGGTAGATACAAGGTAATCAGATTCGACACGGTCCACGTCCCACATGGGGTTCACAGTCTTAATCCCCATTTTACAAATGAGGTAACTGAGGGAGGCACAGAGAAGTGAAGTGACTTGGTATTTAAGTGCTTTCAATAAATAGTATTTATGAAGCACCTACTCTGTTTAGGGCACCCTGCTAAATCTTTGGGATAGACTAAAAAAGAATTAGGAGACATGATCCCCACCCTCAAAGAACTTAAAATTTAGTGAAGAGATAGATCTTAAAATAGAGTACAGAGAGGAAAAAATAATAGAGTATGTAAGTGCTCTAGAGTATTATGTTCTTCCAAGCACTTAGTAAAGTGCTTTGCACAGTGTAAGGGCTCAAAAAATACCACTGATTTATTGATTGTGAATATCCAAATGCTTATGTGGCACAGAAGTGCTATAGTAGCAGATGGAGGGAATATGGTGGGGAAATGAGGAATTAATCAGGGAAGGCCTCCTGGCGGAGATGTGATTTCTCTTGAACTGGCTGATATTTTCATCCTAGACATAATAATCAATCAATCATTCAGTGATATTTATTGAGCTCTTATTATGTGCAGAGCACTGTACTAACCACTTGGGAGAATACACCACAACATAATTAACAGAAATGTTCCCTGCCCTTGAGTTTACAGTCCAGAAGGGGAGTTGGATATTAGTATGAATAAATCACTTAAAATTGATAATTCAGTTATTATAATTTATAATAATTTGTGGTATTAGGTATTTAAACTCTTACTGTGTGCCAGTCACTGAATTAATCAAAGAGTAGATACAAGACAATCAGGTTGGACACAGTCCCTGTCTCACATAGAGTTCACGGTCTTACTCCCCATTTTACCTTCTGAGTTTCACCAAGGCCGGAGTTATGGTGGTGGTGGTGGAAGGGGAAGATCAGCCACTAGCTACTTGGGTGTCTGGGCTCTGATCCTCTCCTCCAGGTTTGGGGGGCAACTAGAAAGAAAGCAGGGAGGAAAAGAGAAGTTCAGTAGCTGCAGCCTTTCCCTTGACCAGTTGCCCCCCAACCCAATCCGCTCCTGAGAGAAGCAGGATTGTGATACACAAGAGAAAGAGGAGCTACCTTGGGGCACAGAAATGAGCACACTCTGGCTCACAAACATCTACAAGAGGTCTTCCCGATTAAACCCTCATTTCCTCTTCTCCCACTGCCTTCTGCATCACCCTTGCACTTGATTTGCACCCTTTATTTACTCTTCCCTCAGCTCCAAAGAACTTATCTTGTATTTATTTATTTATTTATTTATTTATTTATTTATTTATTTATTTATTTATTTATTTATATTAATGTCTCTCTCCCATTTTAGACTGTAAGCTTATTGTGGGCAGGGAATGTGTCAACCAACTTTGTTATATCGTACTCTCTCGAACACTTAGTATAGTGCTCTGCACAAAGTAGGCTCTCAGTAAAAACAATTGAGTGCTTGACAGACAATTCAGTAATGGTAACTGTCTGCTGAGAGGACTCAGGCACAATCAGAATTCTTGGAGGACTGGAAAGGATTTAGACTTTTCATATGATTTTATTCTGCATCTGTGCCTTTTGGTGATTTGTCACTATGACAAGAATCGAAAATGTCCTTTCCCTAGTCCCAGTTTGCATAAATCTTTTCAAATACATTTGAACTTTATCATGGCAGCAGGGACCTAGTGACTGTATGACCTTATGCCTATTTAAGGCCTAATGCCACGGACTTTGGAGTCAGGGCTCATGAGTTCGAATCCCAGCTCTGCCACTTGTCGGCTGTGTGACTGTGGGCAAGTCACTTAACTTCTCTGTGCCTCAGTTCCCTCATCTGTAAAATGGGGATTAAGACTGTGAGCCCCACGTGGGACAACCTGATTCCCCTATGTCTACCCCAGTGCTTAGAACAGTGCTCGGCACATAGTAAGCACTTAACAAATACCAACATTATTATTATAAGGTATGATAGTGTTAAGCAAATCATCGTAAAGTCCATAGTTCTTTTTTCTTTTTCAAGTCATCTCAAAATTAGTCACTGAAAGACATATTTCCAGTTACTTTATTTCTAGTTTAAATCCTCTACTTCTACAAAGAAATGAAAATTCTTGACATTGATCAGTATCGACTCTATTAAGTCTTCAACAGAATACATCACTAGTGCCAACAAGCTGTTCTGTGGGGGCTGTGCAGGAGGTTGTGAAACTAATCTTTTTCATTTCCCTTGTACATCGAGTCCCTAGAGAAAAATCAATAGCAAAGTGGAACCTAACCCCTCATGGCCAAATCAAATCATAGGAAATTGCCGCCAGATATGAGGCAAGCCCAGAGGCTGGGCTCTGCTTGCTCTCTGCTTCTTTCACATGCAGACACATAACGGAAGTACACATGCTAAGCTTCAATAAGATGAATAACTCCAATAAGATGAATAACTCAGTGTCCTTTCCTCTTTTCTTCCTACTCCACTCTTTTCCTCTATATCTAATTTTCCCTTCTCTGTACCCTGTTACCAAGCTCCTCTTCTGTTTTCTAGTTAGTGTTTATTAATGCATAGTGCTTTCTTTCATACATACACACACACCCAAAGAATTGCTTTTTAAAAATTTCAGCAGGAGGATAGATCTAACCATGGTAGAGCAGAACATTTCTTTTAATACCCTGCAATTCAGTGTTCCTGGGTTTTTCATGCAATGATGAATATTTACAATAGGAAATGAATGCACTTGTGTTTCACTGTGAAGTCTTTTCTACCTGAAAGCCATTATCTCCAGTATTTTGCCCTGATTGTGATGTAAACAGAATCACAGCCATTTTCCAGCTCAGTGATCTGATATTTACAAGAAAATATTTATAATCCCAGTAACAGCTGAAGAATTTCACTTCTGCACCTCCTCCTTTAACAGCCTATCATTCTAGGAAAATTCTCCTTCCATTCTTTCAAGAAGATAATGAATCTATATGCCAGGGCCGATGTCTAAGACTCACCAGGGGGTTACTCAAATGGGGGTACCATTAGCAACAATCAAATAGTGGCTTTGAAAGAATATTAGGATGACCTTGGGCAAACCACTTATTGCCATCCTACCTCAGCTTCTCCACCTCTAAAATGAGTGTGAGGACAGGAGTCTGCTGTCTGCCCTTCTCGGAATGTTGTGAGGATCTATTTGTTGAACTCTGAACTTCTTAGAAGAAACCCAGAGAGATGGGGAAAAGAAAGGCAGCTTTGCCTGTGCCACAGACCATGTCAGTGATATTAGTGTGTGGCTTTCTGCGGATGGTTTCTAGCAGGAAGCTTAAACCCTCATCTAGGCGACGAAACCAGAAAGATAGCTGGTTCCCTCCCCGCCCCCGCTCCCATTTTGGTCCTTTTAGGCCATTTTCAAGGCCAGAAAATCCAAATTCACCTTATTTGAGGTGGGAGGAAACCTCACTATTTTTAGGTTTTCTTTTTATTACCACCTTTCAATTTTATGCATTATTTTATCATCTGCTCTTAGGTAGGGAAGTAGTTTAATTGACTTCCTTAGGTTGGCCTACGTAATCTTTTTTACTCTTCTGGTGACTGGGGAACATTCTTGTAAAGCAAGAGTGACATCTCTGCCAATTTATCATTTATCCCACATTTATCATTGTCTTTTGAATCCAGATATGCTTTGGGATAATTCTGTGGGGGGAGGTTTGAAAAACCTTGATTGCAGAGTTCTACTCCCTTTAACTATGAATTGATTTTTGCCAATTTTCCCCAGATAATGAGGTCTCATTAACTCATGCTTGATTCTCCCAGGTCTAAACAATAGCTTTGCATTGATTATATCATTGTTTGGCAGCAGGTCATGACAATTGTATGCATCACTACAGCTAATCAAGATGCCAAGAATTGGTTGAACATTGTTCTGAAAAGTATTATCCAAGACACCTCAATAATAGCAGTGACATTTGTCAAGCAAATGACATTTGACAAATGTCAAGCACTGGGGTAGTTAATCAGGTTGGACACAGTTCCTGTTCCACATGAGGATCACAATCTACTAAGAGGGAGAACAGGCATTTAATCCCCATTTTATAGATGAGGACACTGAGGCTCAGAGAAGTTAAGTGGCCTGCTCAAGATCAAACATTAGGAAAAATTGCATAGCAGGGATTAGAACCCAGGTCTGTGCTCTTTCTACTAGGTGAAGCTACTTCTCATTGAGTCCCCTCTGCTCCCTCCTCCTCCCCTCAGCACTGTGCTCATTTGTATATATTACTTATTACCTTATTTATTTCCTTAATGAGGTGTACATCCCCTTGATTCTATTTATCTTGATGATGTCTTGTTTTTGTTTTGTTCTGTTTTGCTTTGCTGTCTGCCTACCCGGTTTAGATTGTGAGCCCGTCATTGGGCGGGGATTGTCTCTACCTGTTGCCGAATTGTACATTTCAAGCACTTAGTACAGTGCTCTGCACATAGTAAGTGCTCAGTAAATACTACTGAATGATGAATTGGCAAATTCCAGAAGAATGAGAAGAGTTGCCAAGAGCTCTATGTAAAAATGCTCTAGGGCAGCAAGATGTGTGTGTGCGTTTTTTTTGCCAGGTAGAGGTTAGGCAGTCGACTTAAAAAGAGTTTTATGAACCAATCTGTGGCAGTTGCCTTACATATTTTAAAGATGACACCACACAGTTGGTTGAGGTTTATCGCTGAACCCAATTAATGACACGTGAGTGCTTACTGTTTGCAGAGCACTGTCCTGAGCTCTTGAGAGAGTATAGTAGGATAAGTAGATACATCCCTGCCCTCAATGACTTTACAGTTTATCTGGGGATACAGACAATAAAATAAATTATAGCTATTAAAAAGATATGTCCAAAAGTGCTGTGGGGGTGAGGGGTGAAATGTTTAGGGAGAATAGACTCAAGCCATAGGTGACCTCAATAGGAAGGGAAAATAGAAAGGGGAGGTAAAGGGTTTAGTAAGGGAAAGCTGAGCAATGCTTCAAGGAGATGATTCACCGAGCAGTGTGTAGTATGATAATAGCACAAAAGCAGATGAGGAAAGCAGCAGAGACCATGCCTCCCCAGTGCCTGCCGGCAGCCCATCTCCTTGCTCCAGGATAACAGGGCTGTCACTGTTACTGGAGACAGCCGTGGCTCTCCAGGGATTTCAGGCCATGGGGGGTGGGAGGCATGGCAACCCGCTGGAGCTCACAGAATATCTTCTAGCAAGAGCAGCAAACTTGGCAGCCTCTAGTCAAGCTCCAGTGGTGGGGTTGAAAAACTGCAATAATGTCATTCACCTGCCTCCCCTTCTCCACTGCAATTGATCCAGAATGAGGCAGTGTGCTTGACATGTCTGCTATGGAACTATTTTTTTTTTCTCTCAAGAGCCCTGGCACAACTGACCCTTGTGGCATTGGTCAGAAATGTCAGGTGGCCAATCCAGGCCTGTTCCTTCCATCCCTCCCTAACAACTCTCAACTCTGACCCATTGCTATTGGCTGGGAAGATCCTTTTCTCCACTGTTTTGCAACACCATGTACCTTCTCTCCTTCAAAACCTTCTAGAAATTCTCCTCCAGGAGGCCTTCCTGGCCTAGTCCCCAACCTTCCTGATCAGTCAATCAATCAGTAATCTTCTAGTCTGTGAGCCCATCGTTGGATAGGGATTGTCTCTATCTATTGCTGAATTGTACCTTCCAAGCGCTTAGTACAGTGTTCTGCACACAGTAAGCTCTCAATAAATACAATTGAATGAATTTATTGAATGCTTACTGTGTGCAGAGTACTATACTAAGCACTTCAGCCACATTAGTGCTCTTATGCACTTAGCTGTATATTTTTTATTTATCCTCTTTTATCTACTCATACTCTTACTCTTTTGCCTACTGTTTATTCATTGATTTATATTGAATGAATCTGCTGCCATCCAGTTAGACAATCAGCTGCTCGAGGTCAGGTGTTCCTAAGTGCTGATTATATTTGTCAAGCACTTACTACGCAAAGCACTGCTGTTCTGAGCTCAAGTTCCTAGGACATTGTTATGCAAACGATAGAAACTCAGTAAATAATCTTGATGATAATGGGGATGGTGACAATTTCATGCTGAGAACTTTCATTCACTTACCTTCTCCTCCTTCATTCTCGTTCAACAACTCTGGGCACATCACAGTACTAAGTATCAAAATATTTACAGGGCCACAAAAAAATACTACTACTAATAAAAAAAAATCCCCAAGACAACTAAACTTCTACACTTTGGGTAAAAGTTCCACATATTCTTGATGAGTGCAACTACCTAATGGCCACTGAAAATTTAGCCCTAGTTACATGGGCGGGGAATGTGTCTACCAACTCCACCATTATATTGTACTATTCCTAGTACTTATTGCAGTGTTCTGCATATAGTAAGTGCTCAAAAAATACAAGTGATTGATCCAAATTGAAAAAGGGGAATTTAAGATAATTTTTTGCAGCCACCTAATGATTTACCTGAATTATCTCCTGGACTGCATTTTTAACGGGTCTTTCAAACCTACCTAATGATTTGCATACCGTTCTCTTGCTAAAGCCTCTGGGAAATAGAATCAGGGCCAACAAATCTCGCTGGGAGAACACATGAAGCACAATGATCCACTTACTAAGAGGGAGGTGGTTTTGGAAAATGGGCACTAAGTTAACTCTACAGTAGGTGGTAAAGGAAATCATCCCAAGTGAACTAGGATGATTAGAATGTATCCACCAGAAGGCACCCATTTCCTTCTCAAGGATTGTAGGAGAGAAGACTTCATTCATTCATTCAATAGTATTTATTGAGCGCTTACTATGTGCAGAGCACTGTACTAAGCGCTTGGGATGAACAAGTCGGCAACAGATAGAGACAGTCCCTGCCGTTTGATGGGCTTACAGTCTAATCGGGGGAGACGGACAGACAAGAACAATGGCACTAAACTTATAGGGTGTATATGCTAGGTGGTATGATTTTGTTCAAAGGGTCAATGTGAGCTCAGATAGTTGTTCCTGTCTAGGGAAGTAATACCCAAGAAGGGCTTGGATAGAAATGAACAAAGTATTTAAAGAAGAGTGTCTGTATCTTTGATTCTCAGCCCAAATAATTGGTTTGTGATGCTGCAGCTGAGATTCTGAACTTGCCCACCAGGTGGTGGACCCCTGACTTTATGATCCTGAATGAGGCTTTCCTGAAGTTGATGTCCTGCTGCTGCACAGATGAGACTAAGATCTACTCCCCTGCCCCAAGGATTATGGCTGCTTCCAGGTTAGTGAGCCCCGGGTTGGGCCAGCAAAAGTTGGGCGATGCTCTTGCGTCTTGTATGGGGTGCTCAGAGACTTGGAGGGTTTGTATTAGCTCTTTGGGGGTACTTTGGTGACTTTTAAGCTCACTTAGTAACCTCAGTGATTTAGTTACTTGATTACATTATACCTATCCCCATGTTTAGAACAGTGCTTGACCCATGGTAAGCACTTAACAATTACCGCAATTATTTTAAGGTCCAATTAGCCATCTCCATTTCATGGTTGCAAGTGGACATAGTTATTGAGGATGCCCAGTCAAATGTATTTATTAAGTACTATGTGCAAAACACTGTACTAGGTATCTGGGAGAGTAAAATAGAGTTGGGAGCCATGTTGCCTGCCCACAAGAAGTTCCTAATCTAGAGTGGGAAACAGACATTAAAATTAATTACAGATATGTACATAAATGCCGTGGAGCTGAGGGGGGTTGAATATCAAGTTCTTAAAGGGTGTACAGATCCAAGTGCATAGCAACGCAGATGGGAGAGGAAATAGAGAAAATGATGGCTTATTCATGCAATGCCTCTTGGAGGAGATTTGATTTTGAGACTCTGAAGATGGGAAGAGAGGTAGTCTGTCATATATGAAGGGGGCAGGAGTTCCAGACCAGAATAAGGGCAAGATATTGGCAGTGAGATAGATGACTTTGAGGTACAGTGGCTTTGGTTGGCTTTAGAAGAGTGAAGTATGTGGGCCTGGCTGGTTCTAGTAGAAAATCTAAAAGGTGACGTAGGAAGGAGCATGCTGATTTGAGTGCTTTTAAGCCAATGGTAAGGGGTTTCTGTTTATGGTGGAAGTGGTTGGGCAATTACTGGGGGTTCTTGAGGACTGGGGAGATATACACTGAATTTTTTTTTTTAATGGTTTGGCCAACAGGATGAAGAAAGGACTGGAGTACGAAATTACGGGAGGTAGGGAAGTCAATGAAGAGACTGATGCAGTAGTCAAATTGGAATATGATAAAAGCTTGGATCAGAGTAGTAGTTTGGCTGGAGAGGAAAGGGCGATGTTGTGAAGGTAGAAAGTCAGGATTTGGTGACAGGATTTGAATGTGTGGGTTGAAAGAGATGTCAAGGATAATGCCAAGGCTACAGCCTTGTGAAAGAGACAGGGAGCATCATCGTGTTCCAGGTTTTGAAGTTGGGGCTCAGAGAGCCCCCAGAGCAACGAGTCCATCCTTTTTACCATAGGGAGTGATGTTATAAATTATTTCAGAAGTAAAGCCCTTTATTTTTGCGTACTGTTAGAAGGGGGTAAATTAGTTCAGTGTGCTGTGTTTATAGGATGGGTGAACCCAGGCTTTTTTTTGCCCATTTCATTATCCTACAATTGCACTCATAGAATATGGAGCTATTTTTATCTTATCTGTTTAGTAATTACTCCTTGAATTATGCAAAGACACAGCTTTCTAAGTAGTATCTAAGGCACCTGAAAAGTAAAGTTCAAATTAGACAGGACTTGTTTCTTTAGGTGAAGCTTAGGGTGTACAGTTTGGAAGATAAGCCACATCCGCTTGATATTCTGGAAGCTGGAAAAGCACAATTCCTCAATGAATTATGTTCTAGTCTCATATAAAATATCAATCTGCATAGGACAATATAAATATGAGTATCAGAGCTATTTACTGATTTGGCTTTATAAGAAATTACCTACAGGAGGCAATACGGGGATCGATGAGGTAAAAGATCAAAAATTCATAATGCTTGAGACGATACAACTTATAGATCTGTGATTTCTATAATGATTATGTTTTTTTGAACTACAGATTGACCCAAACACAAGGTATCTATTCCAGGCTGTTTTGTTTGTCCAATTTTGGCATCAGATCTGGCATCCAGCTATTCAGTCCTTTGAGGATCTATGTATTGCTGCAGCAGAAGGGAAACAGGCTAAGCAGAAGGCGGCTTCAAGTGCTGCAGAATAACTAGCGCTGACCCTCTCATGCATAATCATGACATGTACTCATGTCCTAACTGTGACCTCTCCATTGAGAATCCAGCATTCCTTTTCCTAGTCTAGGTTGCTTGAAAAGAGCACTGAGCCTTAGGGAAACCTAAGGAAGGACTCATACAAGGAGGTTGATATAGTAGTCTAGTCTGGACATAGTGAGCACCTGGACCAGGCTGTGGTCATTTGGATGGAGAAGGGAGGATTTGGAAAATATTGTGGAGGAAATATACATGGGTGGCCAGGTACCTTGTGCCTTATGTAAACCCTCCACAAGGCACTGGAAGTGACAGGATCTGGGTTCCAATCCCAGGCCCACTGCTTGCCTCTTGTGTGAATTGGGTAAATCACTTAACTTCTCTGTGCCTCCATTTCCTCATTGATAAAATGGGATTAAATATCTGTCTTCTCTTCCCCTTAGACTGAGAGCCCTATGTTAGGACAGGGATTCCTCCCGATCCGATTGTATTGCACCTACCACTGTGTTTAGCACACACAAACACTTTACAATACCACATTTTGTTATTAGGATTGATATGTGTCTGTTGTTTTTGATGAAAGACTTGGTCATTGTTATATACCCTGTACCAGTCCTTTACTGCCAGGGTTATGTTTTTGATGAACCCCACATTAAAGAAAGCTTCCTATTTCATATGCATGCTCCCAACACCCCACTGTGTTGTGTCCAGAATGCATAGAGAAAACATGTGCTAAGGCAGAATTAAGGTAATCTTTTTGTATTAAGATCTATTTATATTTTACTTAATGAACATTTGGTAGATTATTTTATCGTACTTGCCCAAAGGAGAAAAGAGCAGAATTATCTTCTGTAGGGAACAGTGCAATTTGGATATAAGAAGTGTAGATTTTTTTCATCTTCTACTGTACTATAATGATACCCACAGCATATGGGAATGGATGGAAATGACAAAAGTAGGCTTTAGATTCATGCCAAAATCTTGTTTTTAGTCCCTAAAAATACAGGCATGAATAGAACACGAGAAACACTTTAATGGAAAGATGTACCAAAAAACAATTGCAGTTTGGATTCTCTGTACAAGTTCCATTAGAGCTATAGGGCAGTTAAGAACGGGACTCTATCTGGGGTGAAAGAGGCCAGGCTCTACAAGCAAATTATTGGGATAATAAAGATTTCCTTTAATTTGATTTTCTAGACCCCTTGAGTCAAAAAAATTTCTGACTGAAATAACTAAGACTAAAATGCATTTTTGATATAAATAATCTGTATTTTTTGCTAATGAAGAGTTGGCCTTCCCAATCATTTCAGTAGAGGAATGAGAGGTAATCAATAGTATTTATTGAGCATTTACTGCGTATATAGCATTAAACTAAGTGTGTGGGAGAGTACAATACAACAGATTTTTTTATGGTATTTGCTAAGTGCTTACTTTGTGCCATGCATTGTACTAAGAACTGAGGCAGATAAAAACTAGTTGAGTTGGATGCAGTCCGTGACTTACATGAGGCTCACGGTTTTAATCCCCATTTACAGATGAGGTAGCCGAGGCACAGACAAGTTAAGCAACTTGTCCAAGTTCACACAGGAGTCAAATAGTGGATATGGAATTGGAACCCAGGTCCTTCTGACTCCCAGGCCTGTGCTCTAACCACTGGACTCACTGCTTTTCCTAGATTTGGTGGCCACATTCCCTGACCATGAGGAACTTGCATTGTAGTGGTAATGAATAATTTGAGTGCATTCTTCCTGCTATGAATCAGAGTAAGCCTTAGTGCCAGCTATCTTAGTGCCAATTATCTTTCCCAATGCAGTGCTGAGAAGGACTGGAGAGGGGCTTTATTGGGGTAGGTAGCTCACATTATGAATGCTAATCCCACTGTTAGCCAGGGCCATGGCTATTTCTCCTTCAGTCCCAGTGGGCTTTATCCTCTTCTCTTCCTGGCTCTGGATCCATCCCTCAAATCAGAAAAACCTCCCAGAGACTGGCTTGGGAACCTACTGAATCAACCTGCTACCCAATCTCCAGCAAGGCTGATATAGATGGTAAAAACTTGGTTTATAAAAATACCAAGGCAATTGTTACTAGAGTTCCCTCTCCCCTCCCCCTACCCCCTGAATTATCTCTCCTCATTTTGGCCTAAAAGGCCTGTCTTCTCTTTGCATTTGACTGTAGAGGCAATGGTCAGGAGAGCTGGATCTCTCACATGACCAGGTCAGGCTGCCCGGGCCAGCAGAGCCACTGGTCTGAAGAAAGACCCAGCTATTAAATTCCTAGAAAGTGACCTGCATAGGCAGGAGACATGTATGCGCTATTAAACGGGAAAAGCAAATACAGTTTTTTGTGCCTTAATTAAGAAAATAAATGCTGTTCGCTGAGCTTAATGAGCAATTAACTTCAATCATTTTATTTTCCAGTGAGAAATTACCACTTTTTAATCTAAACTTATGTTTCCTTCATCACTATGGAGCCAGACAGGCACTTGGCCTATTAAGGATCATTTCTACCTTAGAGAAGTGATTAATATGAATAAGCACAAAGAACAAATGATTGGTCCTAACTTTGACCTCTCCACTGGGTATCCAGGGTTCTATCTCCTAGTCTAGGTTGCCTAAAAAGAACACTGAGCCATAGGGAAAACAAAGGAAGGACTGACAAAAGGACGTTGAAACAGTAGTCTAGTCTGGATATAGAGAGCTCCTGCGCCAGTCTAGTTGCCATTTGGATGGAAAGGGAGGGAGGAATTTGGGAAATACTGTGGAGGAAATACTGCATGATTTAGCAATGGCCTGGATGAGTGTTGACTCTAGACTGTAAGCTTGTTTTGTGCAGGGAACATGTCAGCCAACTCTGTTATAGTATACTCTCCCAAGTGTTTAGTGCAGTGCTCTGTACATAGTAAGCACTCAATAAATACCATTGATTGAGGGAGAAATCAAGGATAATGCCAATCGTTCAGGCTTCAAAGGCAGAGAGGATGGTATTGTTACTGTAATGGGATAAGTGCTCTGAGGAGAGGATTTGGGAGGAAAAATGTGAAATTCAGTTTTAGACCTATTAAGTTTAAAGTGCTGGTGGGAGACTGCAGAGGAAGTGAGAGGCCGAGGATAGAGAAGCAGATTTGGGAGTTGTCTGGCTAGAAGTGGTAGTTGAAGCTGTGGGAACAGATGCTCTCCCCAGGGGAGTGAGTGTAAATTGAGAAAAGACTCCATGATCACCCACAGATAGGGGGTGAGACGGAGAAAGAGCCAGTGAAAGACTGAGTAGTCAGAGATTGAGGATTAAAGAGGTCATATAGAGATGGACCAACCAGAAACCTCAAAATATGGCAATAACACTGCAATAAAAGCCTCTTTATTTGTCATAAACTGTCCTCAATATTCTTCCGTTCTTTGGACTGAGGCATCACAAACATTTTACCCAATTTCTTGTCATGCTAGGCAAGCTCAGCTTGGTTTCCCAATGTTTCTAACACTATTGTTTTGGGGTGTGACATCAGAGCCTTGCATTTGAGAAGTTCGGTCATTTCGTGCTGTGATAAAATAACTTGGTGCCAGGGCAGAAATTGAATAGATAAACCAGGGAGTCAGGGCAAGGAGTAGGGGGAGGCTGGCAGTCTTGTTTTGCCCCAAGACACTGAGGGAGGGGAAGAGGTGAGAAGCAGACCATGGGAAAGCAGAGCTTTGTAATGAGTGCTTCAGCCTCCCTCACCCTGGTCATCTGAGCAGGTCTGGAACACATCTCTCTAGGTGACTGCAATTCTGATCTTCTTAGGTGGGATAGGAGTGGGGTCTCCAGGGGCAGGGCCTAAAAGGAATTGAAGAAAGAGGGACAGAGAAAAAGAAGGGGATTAATAGTAGAAGTAACATTTATAAAGCACCCATTTGGTGTGGTGCATTGTACTAGGTGCTGGGGAACTATAGAATAATGAAGTGACCTGTTCTGTATCCACAAGGAGCATCCACTCTAATTGATTAGAGAGAGAAGAGACCAAAAAAGGGAAAGGTAAGAGGGGAGGGTTAAGTGGTCATAGAAGTGGCCTTAGCAGCCTGGCCCACTCCCCCAAATTGGGCAAGCTGAAACAGGGTTGTCATCACCACTAGATGGATGCAGAGGTGATGCTACAGCCCAGCCCAGAGAAAACAACTGAGATGAGGCTGCTGCTTAGCATAGTGTCTTGCAAACAGGGAACTCTCAATAAACATCACTGATTGATTGCCAGCACTCTGGCCACCATCGCCACCTAGAGAAATGGCAGTGGCCTCAGAAGTCACCTGGAATAGCCAGCCCTTCTAGAGCTGTTCGTGCAGAGTTTGTAGAGCTCCTGCTAAGGGTGAATTAGGGAAGGGACCCTTGTGGGGTGGCACTAGGGACAAATTACACACACACACACACACACACACACACACACACTGAGTCAGGGAGGCAGACACATTATCATAAAAGTGGATGCATAGGAGAAAATATTCAAAAATACGGTAGAGTGTGCTGTATTGCTTCTTCGCTGAGGATGGAGCCAGGCAGGGACTGGCAAACCTGTCTCCAGATGGAGTGTTCATATGAGTCTTATAATCCTAAACCTTTTAATTCAGCGTCCTGATTATCTTGCATCTACTTACTCAAGTATTTTTAGTGTTTTGCCACATAGGAAATGCTTAATATATATAATTATCACTCATCCACACACAAGGTGTTTTGGCAGTGTTCTTGATAATTAGCATAGCCTGTTCTATATTTCCATTCCTCCATCTCATCTGTCTTACTGCCGACCCCATTGCCCATGTCTTCCTTTTGGGGTGGAATAGCCTCCCCCCTCAAATACTACAGATTATCTATCTTTATCTACCCATCTTTCAAAGTCTTATTAAAATCACATCTCCTCCAAGAGGCCTTCCGTGATTAAGCTCTCTTTTCCCCTACTTCCTCTCTCTTCTGCATCACCTATGCTCTTGGATCTGTACAAATTAAGCACTTGATAGTCACCCCACCCTCAGCCCCACAGTATTTATGTATACCTCCAAAACTTATTTTTATGTTTGCCTCCCCCTCTAGGCTGTGAGCTCCTCGTGGGCAAGGAATGTGTCTACCAATTCTGTTTTATGTTGTTTTCTCAGTCTATTGAGTGTTTTCTGTGTACAGAGTACTGCATTAAGCCCTTGGGGGAGTACAACAAAACAGAATAACAGACATGTTCCTTGTCCACGGCGGGCTCATAGTCTACTCTCCCAAGTGCTTAGTACAGTGCTCTGCACACAATAAGTGTTTCAATAAAAGCCACTGATTGAATGTGGACCTTCCCCAGGAGTGGGGAAGCCAGGTACCATACCCAGCCCAAAGCTGTTAATTTATTTGACTAATCTGGCATTCAAGCCAAAATTTAGACCCACAAGTCTAATATGGGGGTAAAAACAATTAACGTATTAATTTACAAAAGACCCTATTTCAGAGGCAAATAAGGCATTGGGAAATTATAGGAATTTGATTCTTTCACTCACAGGGTATCCACTTCTCTGATCCTGCTGCTTTAATGAAAGCTATTAAAGATTATTTTGTAATGAAGTTTTCATGACTTAATTTCAGGGGCCTCAGTTGGTATTTAGAAGCAAGGGAGGCTATAATCTTTTATTTCATTAAGTGGTTGGAGGAGAGAGTATTTGCCAAAATGAATTAGGCTGACACACAGCCAAAGCCTGGAGAGCTGCAGAGCAGGAAGTATGCAGAGTGGGTGGGTGAGCTGTGGAAGAGCTTGCAGGAAAAATATTGGTTCCTCAGGTTAGACAGCTGCCTTTCAAGCGCTTCTAGTTCCAGGACAAAGTGGACCAGGGCTCAATGATCCAATACACTGTACAAGTCAGGTCAGGAGACACCAATTTCCTGGGGTTTGAGCCTGAGGGTGGAAGCAGGTAGAGGTTAGGCTGTGGTGGTCAGTAAAGGGGAAAGAGTGGAGGGGAGACCAAGGCCAGGGATTCCATGGAGATAAGTAGCCACTTTATCCTCCCTGGCGAATAGGACCAGAGAAACCAGGCTCCCTACCTCAACTTAATTCAACCCTCACTAATTTTCCCCATGCCTGCTTAGTCCATCTCTCACTCATGACTTGGCACTTCTCACCAGGGATGCTTTCCTGCTTCCTGCCATTTTAGGCCTCCAGGGCTCACTGGACTAAACACAGCCAATCAGAGAAAACAGCCATTTGCAGACTACATATACAAAAAGCCTCTGTGGGCCCTTTTGCTTTCTGTCCTCTTGCCTTGAGGCTGCTGTGGCTGCATAAGTATTTGAAGACTGGCAAAAGAACTGTTACTTCTCTGTGCCTGTAACTGCATCTGTAAAATGGGGATTAAGACTGTGAGCCCAATGTGGGACAGGGACTGTGTCCAAACTGATTACCTTGTATTTACCCCAGTGCTTAGTACAATGCCTGGTACATAGGAAGCGATGAAGAAAGCCAACTCTCGTCTCTGTCCAGCTGTGTTCAACCTGGAGCGGGGCAGACTAGCACCTTCTTTAAACCTGCTGCCCTAAGTCTGGACATAAACACCTCACTGGACTGTCTGGCTTGATTATCTTGCATCTACCATAATTATTATTTCTTGTCACTGTGGGTACGTTCTCTCCCAAATCCCTTCCCTTTCCCTTTCAGTGCCAGACTGCAATTCTAGCTCCCCTAAAAACATTCTAAGTAGAGAGGCCATGACCCCTCACTCATCTCCTGCCCTTCAGCTAGATGCATTGAACTCTGTAAGACTGATGAGTTAAATAAGAAAAATACATGAGAAACAGCATGGACTAAAGGATAGACTGTGGGCCTGGGAATCAGAAAGACTTGAGTTCTAATCCCAGATCCACTACTTATTCCCTGTGTGATCTTGGGCAAGTCTCTTAATGTCTCTGTTCCTCAATTACCCCATCTGTAAAATGGGTATTGAATGTGACTCCCATGTGGGACGTGGCCTGTGTCCAACCTGATTAGTGTGTATGTACCCCAAGTGCTTAGTACAGTGCCTGAAAGATAATAAGTGCTTAACAAATACCATTAAAAAACACCTTTCTAGCTTTACTTAAACTTCTGATTGGGCAGACTCTGTTGTTTTCTGCTCCGTCCATTAGTTCATTGTTGTTTGTCCACATCAGCAGCACTTGCTTTAGATTGTGAGTTTTAAGGGAGCTGGGAGCTAGCTGGAATAGTCCTATATGGTGGTTTAGCTGGAACAGGGCTTGCTGATGATGCTGGCGACAAGAGAATACATATCATGTCAGCCCACTCCAATCCTTGACAGCCCTCACAAGGCAGAAATAGTTAATGTTTCCAGATAAGGTCTTGGAGGGTTAAAACACTCTAATTGGACAAATTAGAAGTTCAGAGCATTGGCAAGGGGCACAGATGAAATTGTGGCTGATGATCATTGAAGACTAATTACCTTCCACAGCATTGCCCTGCAGGGGTTCTGAGGCCTCCACAGAGAGTAAGAGGAAGTGGCAAGTTGTGAACTTTTTGGCTTACTCCCTTTTGTAGGTCCTTATTTTCCTCTCCCTCACTTACTATGAATAATAGTAATAACTGTGGTGTTTGTTAAGCATTTACTAGGTGCCAAGAACTATACCAAGCACCAGAATAGATACAGGATAATCAGATTAACACAGTCCCTGCCCCTAGAGGAGGGAGAATGGGTGTGGGTATTTAATCTCCACATTTTACAGTTGAGGAAATTGAGTCTCAGAGAAGTTTAGTGATTTGTCTGAAGTCACACAGCAGGCAAATGTCAGAGCTGGGATTAGAACCTAGGTCCCCTGTTTCCCTGCCCCGTGCTCTTTCCCTTGGATCATGTTGCTTCTCCACTTTGAGGATACTACAGACACACAGGTTCTGTGTAGGGTTAAGTGATGCTTTTTGGTGCAGGCTGCCAAATGATGTGATGAATGGGCTCATTGTAAACCAGTGCAAGCAGGGCACTATCGAGCATTGAGCCACAGGGGCTTCTGAGCTATGGATATTTTTTAGTTGCATCTATAGATACAGTTAGAGATCCCTATATGTCCCAGTTGGGAAAGGGGGGGATTTTTTAAAAATTTGTGGTAAAGATTTGGACCTTGTGAGTCAAGGAGAAAGGAAAGAGCTGCCCATTAAAGGTTAATTGTGTGCACAGTTCAGAAGGGGATGATGCTTGCCTAACTATTTTAATTTTTTCAGACCCACATACAAATAAAAATCACTGTCAGCAGGATAGATGAAAACTCTCTCATCTGTGTAATTAGCTGAAATATTTTGTTTGACCTGCCAAGTGAATGATGCAAAGAATGGTTACACCCAAAATGAGGTGCTTCACCTGTCCTAAAAGACAGGAAGTGAGAAAACAAAGTGGTCTGGCTGATTTATTGTTTAGACTTTTTAGAAGTTTCTTTCCTTTCTTACACTGTGGTAGAACTCCACTGACTAGCTCCTTTCAAGTTAACAGCTTGTTAGCTGAGCTCTCCCATTTCTGGGTCATTCAAAAAGCCCTTTAGTTGTAGAACAATTGCGGACAGATAATGATGTCTGGAAAGAGGTACCCCTTTGGCCATGGTCATACATTCTGGAATTCTCTGAGTTCCAGAACAGCCAGGCTACAGGACACTGGAGACTTGCAATAACCCCACAGAATCGCCAGAGTATCTTCCCCAGAGCTTAGTACAGTGTTTGGCACATAGTAAGTGTTCAACAAAGGCTACAGATATTATTTTTGCTACCACAGTTTCCACCACTGACAGGTCACTCTTGTGGTTACCTGTTCTATTTTGTATTTGTAAATACCTTATTGAGTTTTTGCCCCAATCATTCATTTATTGAGTGCTTACTGTATGCAGAGCACTGTACTAAGTGTTTGGGAGAGAACAATATAACAGAGTTAATAGGTATATTCCCTGCCCACAAGGGGCTTACAGTCTAGATTTAACAAGGTAGTAGTTTCAACTCTCCTCTTCATTTAGGTCATGGAGACTTGGCCCAAGTCCTGATCTGTCCCAGGTTCTAATCCCAGCTCTGCCACTTGTTTGCTGTGTGATCTGGGCAAGTCACTTAACTTCTCTGCACCTCAGTCTCCTCATCTGTAAACCAAGGATTCAATTCCTGTTCTTTCTCCTACTTAGACTGTGGGCCCCTTGTGAGACTGGAACTGTGTCTGACCTGATTTTTGTTTTATCTACCCCAGTGTTTAGGATAGTGCTTAGCACATACCATTGATTCTGTTTTGAAATTAAAATATCAAAACCAAATGGATCTTGGATTTAAGAAGAGCTCCTAAAGTTATATTCTTCAGGAAGGAAAACTAATTTGACACAGCAAAACATTTCTCAGCTATTCTCTGTCTTCCCATTCCTTTCCCTCCCCTTCTCAAAGTGTGTCTGTGCATGTGCTCTCCATGCACTAGAGTAGTTGGATGTCTTGTTCTCTGTCCCACCTTAAGGAACTTCCCAGGGGAAAAGGGAAGATGGTTGTGTGGAGGATGTAATTCTTTTTTGTTCTGTTTGTCATCTTTGCCGCTTGCTAGAGTCAGAGAGAGATAAATTTGTAATTCTTTTCCCTCATCTTTGCCTATTTGGGCAGGAAGAAAGACTCACAGTGTGAGGATTTTCAAGGTTTACTATTTATTCCTGGGGATAGCAATGGCAGAGAAAGGATAGGAAGTCAGGAAGCAGTTACTAGGAGCCTGTGAAAAGTGAAAGCTAGTCAGACTTCAAAGAACTAACATGGTGTTTGCAGTTCTTTACACATCCATATTTTATGTCATGCCTTCAATACCTGTTGCTGAAAATAGTTTAGGAAGCCATGTTTTGGTTTCAGATCAATATGGTACTTATAGAAAAGAGTTTAAAATCAATCAATGGTATTTTAGTGCTTACTGTGTACAGATCACTATACTAAACACTTGGGAGAGTACAATACAACAGTTTTGTTAGATTAGTTCCCCATCCACCATGACCTTACAGTCAGTCTAGAGAAGAGATTTCTGTCAAAAAATAGAAAC
Organism: Ornithorhynchus anatinus; assembly: GCF_004115215.2. Classification (NCBI taxonomy): domain Eukaryota; kingdom Metazoa; phylum Chordata; class Mammalia; order Monotremata; family Ornithorhynchidae; genus Ornithorhynchus; species Ornithorhynchus anatinus. The sequence goes on along the minus strand of NC_041735.1, from coordinate 17,626,823 downwards.
AAAAGCTAAAAAAAAATAAGTTTTTAAGTAAATAGGTTTTAAATGGAGAGTTTTGTGATATTTTAGATTTTCATTATTTGGTATCTGGCACATTGAAGGTTTTCACTCATTTTCACTCTCACTGTGTATAACCATTTTTTGTTTACTCTTCATTGTCAAGACTGTAAACCCTAATCTCCTTGTGGGCAGGGATTGAGCCTACCAACTTCATTGTAATGTTCAGTTTTCTGCACACAGTAAGCCCTCAAATACCGTTTGTTATTTTCAAAACCAGGGTTCTTGGCTGCCCAGTGGAAGCTTCCACTTGACCCAGTGGGTGGGAAGCTAGGCTTGGGATCATGTCTACTGAGAAATAGCTTGAGTTGTGCAGATCCATGGGTCAGAGTTCCAGGGATCAAACCCTCCCTCACTGAAGGGAGCCTGTCATTGGCTCATTCCTTGCTTCAATGACAGTATCTGTCTTCCTTGTAGATTTCAGGAAGATTATTCAACAGTGTACTTGAATCTTTTTGCTGTTTTGTCTATTTTCAGTCTTTCCTCAAAAGCTAATTGTCAACCTCCCAAACAGCCCTCCTAGACTGCAGGCCCCAAGGGCAAGGGACTGAGTCTTATTTATCCCTTATTGCATTCTTCTTTCATACTTAGTACAGTCCTTGTACACAGTTGTTACTCAACAAATTCATTCATTCTGCCATATTTATTGAGCACTTACTGTGTGTAGAGCACTGTACTAAGTGTTGGAAAGTACAATTTAGCAACAAACAGAGATAATCCCTGCCCACAATGGGCTCACAGTCCAGAAGGGGGGAAACAGACATCAAAACAAGTGAACAGGCATCAATAGCATCAATATAAAAAAATAGAATTATAGATATATACACATCATTCATTAATACCAATGAATGAATGAATCTTTCTTTGGGGAAACAGTGGAAGAAGTGGTGTCCTGAAGTTATGCTTAAACCTTCCTCCCTCAGGTCTTTTTTCTTTCATTACAGTAGAATGATAACTGCAGCAGACCACACTGAAAGAGAAGTGGGAACAGATGAGAATTTGACCCCTCAGTTTTGTCAGTCAAGGGAGCACCCAGCAGCAGTAGTGGATAGCAACAGGTGAGGAACTAGAAAGGACTGAAAGCAAACGTGTTCTACTGTTTTTGGTTTGATTCTTTATCTGAGAACATTCAGTTCTTGGGGCAGCAGCTCCAAGGGTCCTGCCTTTGAGATTCATTCTCTGCCTCTCCCTCTGCTCTGCCGAAGCCTCAGAATGGTTCATGTCTTTTCAACAGGGCGGGTGAGGAGACAAAGCCAGAGAAGCTCACTTTTTGGAAAAAGGAGTGACAGAGAAACCCAAGCCTCTAACCTAGCATTTTCAAACTGAGCTGCTGTGGAGAGTGAAGATGTTTGGTATTTCAGAAAGAACAAGTCCTCTCCAAGTAAGGAGTTGGAAATCCTTGTAAACAGAGTCTTCAGGGAAAGTTATTGATAGATTTTACTTGGTGAGACGTTGTATTTGCCAGTGGGCCTTTTTTTTTTTTTGAAAAAAAAAAGCAACCATAGCTGAAAGGTATGCCTGATCCTCTCCTCTTCCCATAGTGGTGACAAGTGCAAGGACCCTGTTAGCTGAGGGGAGATAGAGGAAACTGTGGTGGGGACAAAGGGGGAGCCAGTTGGGGAGAGGCAGAAGAGGCTGGTGGGAGCACAATGATGGGGGTGGCCAGCCAGCTCCTGATATCACTTCAGTGACCAGGCCTCTCCTCAGAACTTCCTCTGGTGTGTGTCTCTCTTTCTCTCTCTCTCTCTCCTTCTGTGCTCCATGTGGGGTAAATGAATTTCTGATAACCTATGTACATTTTTGCTTTATCAATATATGATTCAAAAATGATTCAAAAAGCTGATTGGTTGACTTTTTTTTTATACTCTTCACTTGGACCTTTAAATATCCAAGATCTGAGTCCAAGGGGCTGAGATAAAGGACTTTCAAAACAGAGTTCATTACAAGGCTCATTAATGAACAAATTAGTTTTTCCCTGGGCTTCCACAATGCATGGCACAGGGAACAGAAACATACCTTGTTCTAGGGAGATGAAGACAAGAGGGAACCATATGAAATTGGTTGTGCACTGAAGAAGTTATGCTGTTAGCTTTGCTGAGTGAAGGGGGAAGGGAAGTCAGCTTGTTAATTCTTATTCCAGCAAACTTTCTTAAACTGAAAGGATATCTTTATGGAGGAGTTTGTTAAATGAGAGTACTTTGTATTGGGGTTCTTTAATAACATCATGCTTTACTAAATGAAGTTGTGAGAACCAATGAAGAATCTTGTTAAAATGTGTTTTTTATTATAAAGTAGCTGGTTACAAAGAGATTTTTCTCTAGCTGTAAACCGATCAATTTGAGAGTGATACGTACATGAATGGATGCTAATGTATTAATTTAGACTCTATTCAATTACTAATGCATTCTCTGACCCTGTACCCAGATAACAAGACCTGTGTAGAGTAAATAAGTTTGAAAAACTGCTATCTTCCTCACCATTCCCACCATCAACTACTAATTGCAAACCTCATCCTTGCTATCTGCTTCTCATATTGATCTATTTTTTCTCTGCGTGCCTTGCTGCCATTTTCTTTTGGTATCTCTCATTTCTGAGTTCAACTGGTTGGTTTTTTTTTTACCTTTTCTGATTTCATCTTGCTCTGTATTTGGGGAAGGCTTGGACAATCCCAGTAGCTCTTTACTTGGTGCAAGATTAATAAATTGCTTTTCAGCCTCTTGAGAATTTCCCCTCCAGTTATCGTCCTATCTCCCTACTACCCTTCCTTTCCAAAATCTTAGAACGAGTCGTCTACAATCGATGCCTAGAATTCCTTAACTCCCATTCTCTCCTAGACCCCCTCCAATCTGGCTTCCGTCCCCTCCACTCTACTGAGACTGCTCTCTCTAAGGTCACCCATGACCTCCTTCTTGCCAAATCCAATGGCTCCTACTCCATTCTGATCCTCCTTGACCTCTCTGCTGCCTTTGACACTGTCGACCATCCCCTCCTCCTCCGTACCTTATCTCACCTTGGCTTCACGGACTCTGTCCTCTCCTGGTTCTCCTCTTACCTCTCTGGCCGATCATTCTCGGTCTCCTACGCTGGAGCCTCCTCCCCCTCCCATCCTTTAACTGTTGGAGTTCCTCAAGGGTCAGTTCTTGGCCCTCTTCTGTTCTCCATTTACACTCACTCCCTCGGTGAACTCATTCGCTCTCACGGCTTTGACTACCATCTCTACGCAGATGACACGCAGATCTACATCTCCGCCCCTGTCCTCTCCCCCTCCCTTCAGGCTCGCATCTCCTCCTGCCTCCGGGACGTCTCCACCTGGATGTCTGCCCGCCACCTAAAACTCAACATGAGCAAGACTGAGCTCCTCATCTTCCCTCCCAAGCCCGGTCCGCTCCCAGACTTCTCCATCACCGTGGATGGCACGACCATCCTTCCCGTCCCGCAGGCCCGCAATCTCGGTGTCATCCTTGACTCGTCCCTCTCGTTCACCCCACACATCCTATCCGTTACCAAGACCTGCCGGTTTCACCTCTACAATATCGCCAAGATCCGCCCTTTCCTCTCCACCCAAACGGCTACCTTACTATTACGGGCTCTCGTTATATCCCGGCTAGACTACTGTGTCAGCCTTCTCTCTGACCTCCCTTCCTCCTCTCTCGCCCCGCTCCGGTCTATTCTTCACTCCGCTGCCCGGCTCATCTTCCTGCAGAAACGATCTGGGCATGTCACTCCCCTTCTTAAACAACTCCAGTGGTTGCCTATCGACCTCCGCTCCAAACAAAAACTCCTCACTCTAGGCTTCAAGGCTCTCCATCACCTTGCCCCTTCCTACCTCTCCTCCCTTCTCTCTTTCTACCGCCCACCCCGCACGCTCCGCTCCTCTGCCGCCCACCTCCTCGCCGTCCCTCGGTCTCGCCTATCCCGCCGTCGACCCCTGGGTCACGTCCTCCCGCGGTCCTGGAACGCCCTCCCTCCTCACCTCCGCCAAACTGATTCTCTTTCCCTCTTCAAAACCTTACTTAAAAATCACCTCCTCCAAGAGGCCTTCCCAGACTGAGCTCCTCTTCCCCCTCTACTCCCTCTGCCATCCCCCCTTTACCTCTCCGCAGCTAAAGCCTCATTTTCCCCTTTTCCCTCTGCTCCTCCACCTCTCCCTTCCCATCCCCACAGCACTGTACCCGTCCGCTCAACTGTATATATTTTCGTTACCCTATTTATTTTGTTAATGAATTGTACATCGCCTTGATTCTATTTAGTTGCCATTGTTTTTACGAGATGTTCTTCCCCTTGACGCTGTTTAGTGCCATTGTTCTTGTCTGTCCGTCTCCCCCGATTAGACTGTAAGCCCGTCAAACGGCAGGGACTGTCTCTATCTGTTGCCGACTTGTTCATCCCAAGCGCTTAGTACAGTGCTCTGCACATAGTAAGCGCTCAATAAATACTATTGAATGAATGAATGAATGAATTTTCCTGGGAGTATGCTGGAGATTGCTTTGCTGCAGTCTTTTCAGCCACTCTTGGTTTCCATAAAGGGTTCCTACCCCTTATACGAATGCGTCCACAGCACTGGTCAGCCTGCAGCTTTTCTAGTTTTTAGTTACAGTTGAAGGCAAAAAATATTTAGGAGTTTTCAACAAACATAGTGACTTGGGTTTCTTTACAAAAAAAATTTCCAGCGTGGTTGTGCAGATTATGTGTGCTCTGTTGCCACACCCTTCTTCACTTTTCTTCTAACTGGGAGAGTTAATTCTTTGCCCCGAGAAAAGAGGGAGCAGTACTGGGGAATTTGGCAGGGCCTTGGGGAATTTGTGCTGGGCACCCCTGTTTAATAATAATGTTGGTATTTGTTAAGCGCTTACTATGTGCAGAGCACTGTTAATGTTAATGTTGGTATTTGTTAAGCGCTTACTATGTGCCGAGCACTGTTCTAAGCGCTGGGGTAAACACAGGGGAATCAGGTTGTCCCACGTGGGGCTCACAGTCTTAATCCCCATTTTACAGATGAGGGAACTGAGGCACAGAGAAGTTAAGTGACTTGCCCACAGTCAGCTGACAAGTGGCAGAGCTGGGATTCGAACTCATGAGCCCTGACTCCAAAGCCCGTGCTCTTTCCACTGCGCCACGCTGCTTCATCTCTAGTGAGAAAAGTGTCTGTTTCCTTCTCTTTTCTAGGCTCTTTCCCCAAAAGTGTCTTGCAGGCTTTTATGATCATACAGGGATGTGGTGTTGATTAGCTTGTTGTGTGTTGGGAGTGTATCTACCAACTCTGTTGTATTTTTCCAAACTCTTAGTACAGTGCTCTACATGCAGTATATGCTTAATAAATACCATTCCTTGGTAGATATGATTGCTGGATTAGTTTTAAGATTTGCTGTTACCATGGAAGGTCCCTTCTCTCTGGCCTACTTTTGTTTTGTTTTCATGTTTGCATTACTTCAACCCCACCCCCCAACACACACACACACACACACACACACAATGTTTGAGGTCCTTTCTGAATATAACTTCATAAAGGATGAAGCAGGCTTCAAGAAAGTAAAAGATCGGAGTGAAAGAAGCATATGGAAATGGGCTACCAGAGGGGGGAAAACTAGGTTCTGGTGTCATTTGTGGGGATCAGGGAGGAAGAGGTAAGAACCGACTGTGGGCCCAGGGAGGAGACACTTGGGCATAGAAAACAGGAAATAGTCTTTGAAGTTTAGCCAGAATCCAAAGAGACAGCCTGGGGGGAAAAGAACAGGAAGATCCATTATGATGGATAACATGTTGGTCCAGGAGCAGGAAAACTTCTAGGTTGTAATTCACTTTCTGTGTTTATGGGGAAAACAAGATTGAGTGAGTAACTCTGATGTTTGTCAGAAATGGAGAATGGGACTTGATGCTAATCTGACCTGATCCAGCTTCATCAGTGAATGATAGGGACCACACTCAACTTGACATTTATTTTCCTTTGGTCCAGGTTCAGCTTGCATTCCGCATGTGATAATCCTGTGGGCTGCCATATTTGTGGGTCCTTTAGGATGTGCAAAACATCAAACGGGAGGGTGTCATCATTGCTCTCCTGGAGAGGGAATACTGACCTGACCAGGATCCACCACCAAGGGGCCTGAGATAGCTTGGAAAGTGCAAAGAGAGCATGGGTCAGTCATCCTTTTCAGTGACCAGCATACCTTTCCACATTGTCCAGTCTGAGCACAGCAAGCAGGTCAAGCCTAGTCCGGTAAAGCCCTGCAACCCAGTTCAGGCTGGTAGTGATAGTAACAGCATTTATTAAACACTGTGTACACAGCACTGTATCAAGTGCTGGGAGAACATACATAGATGTGAATTAGACATGGTCCCTGTCCCTTGTGGGGATTCATAGGATAGTCCTCTCCCACTTTTTTATTTCTGGGTAGAAAGTAAAAAATGCTAAGACCCCTTAAAGTCTTCCCAAGAAGAAAAAATCAGCCCCTTGACAGCAGTCTCAAAAAATTCCACAGCTAAATAAGTACCCTGAAGCTAATAGTGCTGCCTGTTCAGTAGAAGACCAGTCACAGCAGGATCCAAAAGGAATGGAGAATCCATTTGATTGTGAGTCACACGTTGGGGGGGAAAGGGGGGGAATGGGACACTTTCAGTAATTACTTCTATTGGACTCTCCCAGGGGCTCTGAACACAGGAAGTGCTCAATAAATGCTATTGATTGATTGGATGCAAATATAGAAACCCTGTTATCTTAGACCTGGAAGGAACCTCAAGAAGTAATCTGTTCCAGCTCTATTTTTTCATCCAGCACAGAGGGTAGATGCTTCTTTTTTTTTTTTTTTTAAGTCTTCAGGGATGGAAATTCCTTACCTTCTGTAAATTACCTGTTCTGACACTTTATATCCTCAAAGTTGTTTTCATCTCTGTGTTTATATGTGTGTAATGACATATGTTATTACATTATTTAAATGAAAACCTGAAACATCTGCACTGAAATGCTTCTGAGTGGATAAATCGTATTTCAGATTTCATGCCAGACCTAATATACTTTGTCAGAAATGCTGTAAGACCTTTTTTTCATCGATGCATCATTGAATGTGACATATTACCTCAGGGACAAAATGTGTGTGATGCTTTGTAGAGTCTAGGACTTGGCTTTATATATTTTTTTTATCATCATCAACAGTATTGCTTGAATGCCTACCTTGTGCAGGGCATGGTCTAGACCCTTGGGAACATCTAAAAACCATGGGCTCATCCATGGGAGGAGGAGACCCAAATTCCCAAATAGTCAAAGTAGGAAAAGCGTAGATGCAAATCATAAAAAAGTCATTAATTAAATCCCGAAGAAACTTTTCCTCCCCTCAACTACCCAATGAGTAGTTTACTCATTCCTCAGCCAAGCTTTCAACAAACTGACAACATCCCTTAATAAATTTAATCATTTTACACAATCCATCAATGATGTTTATTGAACTTTTACTATGTAGTGAACAAGTGAATGGGAGAGTCCAATAAAGTAGACACAGTCCTTCCCCACAAGTACTTTACAGAATGAACATGGGGAGAAGAAAGTCTTAAAGCAGTAAACAGGAAATATCATGGAAGACAACGTGCTCCCTCTGAAAGGGAGAGTTCATGTAGGACTCATTCCTCCAACATTGCATAGATTAGAAAGAAAAATGTCTTGGGTGCTGGGCTGTAATTCCTGTTTCACTTGTAGGTGATGTCATCTACTCTAGACTTCTTTCTGCTTTATGTATCATACTTGAGAGCTTGATAGAAAGGTTTTTCTTCATTGGCAACCTTCAGGATGCTTTTGGAAAATGCAGAGATGTATGGGGTTGAATCTGATCCTATCAACCTTTATTGTCTACCTGAGCATCAGAATAGAGGGGGCAAGAGGTGAGATCAGCAAAAACCTTTTTCTAATTTAGGTGTTTAGAGACCATCTTTGAAAAACCTGCAGAAAAAGATGAAGTGCTTCTTCTATTGTAGCCATGGACTTCCAATTCATTATCGGTCTCAGCTACCATTTTAGGTTATCTCAACTACTGGTGAAGAGAAAGTATTTCTTTGCAAATCTCCACAAACAAATTAAACTGCCCTTGTAGAAAATAACATTTTTCTGAGATTTTTGCAAAACATTTTCTTCTCTTTGTCAATCTTTATTGAAGAGGGTAAATGCTAAACTGGCATTTGGATAAGGTAGAGGTGAAAAAATCAAGCCAAATCAACCAAGCACTGCAGTGGCCTGGGTATCTCCTGTGACTAGGTTTTAACCTCTAACTGTGGTTAGTTGAGGCAATTTATTCATAGTATTGGCACGTGAGTCTCATATTTATCTGTCCTCTGATAAATTACCCGAGACCCTTTTTCAGCAATATTCTCTTGCTCCTTGCTAGTCTCCAGGGGACTAGCATGAGAAACTGGTAGGAACAAATTGGTTAGGGCACAGGTTGAAATTCAGATTGGTTATCACTATCTTGCCTGAAATTTCTAGATAAAGGCAGATTCTGAGTCTGCTATTAGATCGCACTTGGCCAGAGAAGAGACTAGGGATGTAGTGCTGAGCACCGGGCAAAGGATTATGGCCCCATATGAAAAGGATCTTATATTTTTGGGGAATGGGAGTGTGTGTTTAGGGCCAAGTTACTGGAAACAGCTTCTAGCTACCTGTGCCACTGGGGTCAGAAAGGGCATTCAGTACATCCCTATCCCTCTAGTTTTGGTGTGGTGTGGGAGGGAGCAGAAGAAAGATTGCACATGCAAGATAGGCAGACTCCCTGGAGCCTATGTGTCAGGTCCTGCTCCATTTTAGCTCCTGTCCATTCTTTGAGCCGTGAGATTCTGGTGCCTAGATACCTTAATATCTTTCCAAATGCAAAGGATGGTAAACAAATAGTCACATGTGGCCCAGTAGTTTATTCAAGAAGTTCCCTTTATTGTCTACTGTCATGGGACAGGATTTTAGCCCTTACTCTACCAAAAGGGAGCGGTTGTAGAGATGTTTACCAGCTGAATTTAGGACCTCATAGTCTGTAATTTGTTTCTGGCCATGTTTGAAGGGCTGGATATGTGCGATTCATCAGGAGTCATTTAGTTACCATAACAACATGATACACTTATTTTCTGATGTCACTTTCAATCACATCAATTTCAGAACATTAATCTCATACCAGAGCTGGCTCTGATAGTGCAGTGAAAAATTTAAATGTTTCTCTTTCCATGTGACTTCAAAAGATTTTTCTGGGTTGGTAATTACTTTCCATTTTTTCTCTCTCATGAAACTTTCACTCCGTGGAGCCAAAGATCAGGAACTCAAATGAAAAATTCTAGGTGAAGCTCTGTCAGAATGAACAAATCATCAAAGCAACATTTCTGAAATGATAAACATAATATTGAGTGTTTCCAGTATCTGCATTTCACTCTTTTTCAGCTAGTACTTGTACAGATGGATCATTTATAACATTTTCAACAAAACAACAACACTTCTTTCCTAACTTTGTTAGATCAGGTTCTTTTTTTGATGTTGGTTGATTCCTCTGAAACACTTAGGTAAGAATAAGGATGAGATTGGTTTATAAACCAGATTAGCACCGCAGTGAAAACTGACAGAGAACATGAAAGTAAATTGAGTGCTCATTCTTTAAATTCCTTTGACCTGAAAGGTCAGTCTCACAACACGATGGTCACAGAAGGCATTATGACAGAATTGGTAAAGGACAGGAATAAGGTGTTATCTCTCTACTATTTTCAGGTGGAAATGCACTAATTTGCAGGTGTCCTTGGATAACACTTTTGAATAAAGGCAATGTGAACCCTAAGGCTTAGCCAAAAAAAGAAAAAGGTTAGCTTCTGCTTTGAAAAGATTCCTAACTTTCCTTTATTTGACAACTGGAATGTTCCCAAGAGTGTATAACTATTAAAAAAAATATCATTTTGCTGAAGAGAAATTGACAGACCCACTCTGTTTTCTTAAGGAAAGAAAATTAAAGTCACAGGAACAGAATAAAGTAGAATAATTTTGGAGTATTGCTTTGAATCAGGTCAATTTGACACAAATGGACAGTTGTAATTCCTTTGTTTTTTTTCACTGCCCACCACTTTGATAACTTCTGCATCATTTCAGTGTATATTATGTGTACTGCTCTTTGAGGCCAGAGCTAGGAGTAAAAGGGCTATGAATTGGATTATAAGAGCCTATCAGCTTTCAGTAGGAATGAAAGGATGTTTTCTAGACAGAAGTTAGCAATGAAGGACAGGTCTTGAACTGAGCTGGGAAGCATTGTCATAGCACTGTATTTTAATTAGAAAGCTTCCTGGTTAGCATCTGATCATTTAATGCAGCATAGAATATTTGAGATTGGAGTACTGTGGGGAATGACAGAGGACAAATGGCTTGAGCATCACTTTCTGAGCATCAAATGAGACATATACTTTCTTTTCCTTCTGCTCTGATCAAGAGCAGATTTAGCCACCTTTTTTTTTGTCAGAAAACTGGGATTCACTGGTCAAATGAATCCCAGAAATTCTTCTTGAGCATAAATTTGAAAGCTAAAGCTTTTGTACATCCAGAAACAGAATACAGGACTGGATGGGTCAATGGTCTGACATCTTATGATATTGCTTCCCCACTCCTCAAGAACCTCCAATGGTTGCCCACCCACCTCCACATCAAACAGAAGCTCCTTACTATCAGCCTTAAAGCACTCAATCTCCTTGCCCCTTCCTACCTCACCTCACTACTCTCCTACTGTAACCTAGTCTGCACACTTTCCTTCTCTAATGCCAAGTTACTCACTGCACCTTGATCTCGTCTATCTCACTGCTGACCTCTTGCCCAAGTCCTGCCTCTGACTGGGAATGCCCTCCCTCTTCCTAACCATCAGTTACTCTCTCCACCTTCAAAGCCTTATTGAAGGCATATCTCCTACAAGAGGACTTCCTTGACTAATCCCTCCCTCATTTCCTATTCTCCCATTCCCTTCTGCATCACCGTGACTTGGTCCCTTTATTCACTACTTCTCCCCCTGGTCCCACAACACTTATGTACATATCTGTAATTTATTTATATTGTCTGTCTCTCCCTCTAGACTATAACATTATTGTGGGCAGAGAATGTGTCTGTTATATTGTTCTGTACTCTCCCAAGGGCTTAGTATGTGCTTTGCACACACAGTAAGCGCCCAATAAATAGAGTGGATTATTGCTTATGTTCTTCTGCATTGTCTATCTGATGGATATGCAGAAGCCACTGGGTTGTGATCTATCCTGACTGAAACTTTCATGGATAGTCACAAATAGTCATGCTTCCTCAGAAAGGTAAGAGTTTTATTTACAAAGTCAGCCTTGCTTTTAGTCTAGTGGGAGGTAAAAAAGCAACTTGCTCTGGGAATCAAGAAATCTAGGGTTAGCTAGCCCTGTTGGATCTATGCCAATAATGGGGAAGGCTACAGACTGAAAAGTCACCTAAAGTCCTATATGAGGTGGACAAGCCTAGAAGAAATCAATCAATAATACTTACTGAGCCCCTACTATCTGCAGGGTCCTGAACTAAGTGCTCAGGAGAGTACCATAGAAAAAGACACAATCCCTGGCCCCAAAGATTTATTTATACCTTGGTGGGAAGTCAGATAATAAAAAAGAAAAGAAAGATGGCTATCTATGTGTGTCTAAATAGTAGGGTATATAATTCCATATATACAGAAATGATAAAGATGCTTATGAAAAAATCAAGTTCATAATCAGTACTGAAGTGGTAGTTGGGAGAATATAACCTGTGGAGAAGAGAGAAATAATCAGGGAAGGATTTTTGGAATAGATGTGATTTCAGACAGGTTTGAAGATGGGGAAACTTTCAGAAAAAGTTCAGAGGCAGAGTTGAGAATGAGGCAGCATGAGTAAGTTTGAGAGGAATGAAGAGGTTGAGCTGGGAGAAGAGTGGATAAGTGGGAGGGAGATTGCTGATTGAGTGCCTCAAAGTTTCTTCTTGATATGAAAAAGAATGGGTAACCATTGGAGGTTTTCAAGAGGAGGGGAGACATGGAGAATTACATTTTTAGAAAAATGATCCAGGTAGTAGAGTGAAATAACAACTGGAGGCAGGGAAATCAGTGAGAGCTTAATGCAATAGCTAAACAGAGATATGTCTTACAAGTGTTTTGGAACAGCATGGTGGCCATTTGGATGGAGAGGAAGAGGTATACCAGTAATACTGTGGAAGAAAAACTGGCAGGACTTAGGGAAAGACTGAATATAGGAGTTGGAAACGGGAAAGGAAACAAGGATAGTGCCAAGTTGTGGGCTTGAGGTTGTGGAGGATAATGGCACTATCGACTGTGATGAGAAAATTCCAGGGAGAGAGGATTTGTGGGAGGGAAGATGAGGAGTTCAGTTTTAGGCATTCCTGTGTAGATGTCTTGAACACAAGAGGAAATATGACATTGCAGTAAAGGTGAGAGGTTCGGGCTATGTAGCTACTTCTGGGCATCTTCCACATAGAGGTGGTACTTGAAACCTTGAGAGGGGATGATCTCCCCAAGGGAGTAAGTGGAAAATGAAGAAAATAGACTCAGAACAAAGCCTTGAAGGACATCTACAATTAAAGTGTGGGAGGCAGAGGAAGAGCTGGAAAAATAGAGGGAAGAGGAGGTGACAGGAGATCCAGGAGCGAACGGTGTCAATAAAACCAGGATTAAAGTGTTCTCCGGAGATGAGACTGGTCCACAGTGTCAAAAGTAACTGAGAGGTCAAAGAGAATTAAGATGGAATCTTGGATTTGGAAAGGAGATCATTGGTGAATATGCCACTTGTCCTGTTGTGTGACCTTAGGTAAGCAACTTCTCTCTAAAATGGGGATGTAAATAGATGTTCTCCCTCCTACTTAGACTGTAAGCCTGCTGAGAGATAGGGACTGCCACTAGCCTGATTATTTTGTTTCTACCCCAGTGCTTGGTATAATGCTTGACATATATGGAAAGAGCCCAGGCTTGGGAGTCAGAGGTCATGGGTTCGAATCCTGGATCTGCCACTTGTCAGCTGTGTGACTGTGGGCAAGTCACTTCACTTCTCAGTGCCTCAGTTACCTCATCTGTAAAATGGGAATTAACTGTGAGCCTCACTTGGGACAACCAGATTACCCTGTATCTACCCCAGCGCTTAGAACAGTGCTCTGCACATCGTAAGTGCTTAACAAATGCCAGCATTATTATTATATAATTTCTTAAGAAATACCATCATGATCTTGGAGAGTGCAGTCTCAGTGGACTGAAAAAGGGCAGAAACCAATTGTAGAGGGTCTGCAACCTTGGTAGAGGGAGAGAAGGTAGTTGGAGGAGAGGAAGTGGAAGTAGCATGTGTATAGAACCTGTTTGAGGAGTTTGGACAGAAATAGGAGTACTGACATAATCAGTTGTTGGAAGGTATAGCAGAATTCAGAAAAAGTTATTTTAGCATGGGGACAATGTAAGCAGAGGGTAAGTTGCTGTCAGAAGGCATGTTTGAAAAAGGGAGTCAGGGAGGGAAGAAGAATGGATTTGAGTGTTTCTAAAAGGGAAGAGGTGATGGAGTTAGAGGCACAGGAAAAAGGTGATACATTTTGAAAGCAAATAGGAAATCGTTTGAGAGATTTCTGAGAGGGAGAGCACTGGGTGCTGATAAAATCCAAACCATAAGATGTTAGCTCCCCAAAGTAGTTGGGAAGATTGCAATGACTACCACTTCTTATGGGTTATGGCACTCCAGCACAACACTGGCCCTGTGCCACTATCATGTCAGCTGTAAATGACTTTTGCAAGTACTTCCCAGTGTGTTGCACTCCATGCCCCAGCCATAACTTGACTGGCAGAGATGGAGTGTAAGAAATTCTCTCGTGCAGGTTCTCTGACCTGAAGTCTCAGAACCAAGGCTTATTTTTCTGGAAGCAAAACTCCATCATCATCAGTGACAAAGTCAGTGCTCACTGTGGGCTGACTCCATTCTGGAAAATGACAGGAATCAAAGAAAGTAAACATCTGCATTGCATTAGCTTTTTAGTATTCAATAATCTTGTGATTCCGCTACCTGCCTTAGTGTGAATGGAAAAAAAAATCCTATCCTTTTCTCTATTCTCCCATCAAAATAATGAAATCACCAATAAATCAAGAGTGTTTATTGTGGAAGATGTTTTGTGTAATGGACTTTTCAAGAACGGGTAGTGCAGCTTCTTCATGGAAGTTGTTATTCTGCCACAGTCAGTAATGTGAGGCACAAATCCACTTGATAGCCTAGTGATTTTCTGTGACTTGTGAATTAAGAGGGTCTCAGCTGTAATTCAGTCCCTCCTAAGCCTTGGTGGGGAACCCAACTTTGCCCAGCATCAAAGGTGACAGGGTTAGGAGCCATGTTTTCCACTGTGGTCCTTAAGGCCCTTCTGGAAACTGCGCAAACCTCTTTGAGGTGATAAAGTGTCATTTTGAGCCCATAAGCAGGAACTTAGTAAATGTGGTTGCCTTTTAAAGCGATTGTTCTGCCCTTCTGGCTTGAGTGTCCTGTTTTAATCTTTGTCACATCAAGTAAACACTCTCCACACTTGGTTTCCAGGCTGTCAACCAACTTGCCCCTGACCTTGCATGTATTAGTTTGAGAGGAGTGAGGAGAACAAGATGGGAATTAGCAGGTGAGGAGGACAAACTATCTAACTGTACCTAGCTCTCTCCTCTTTCCCATCTCCCTCCTTTGCTCACACTGTTCTCCTGGTCTGAAACTCCTGCTCTCCTGCAATTTGACAGACCAGAGGTCTCCCCACATTCAGTGCCTTCCTAAAATCTACTTCCTCCTCTAACAAGCCTTCCCTGATTAATTTACCAGCATCTCGCTAGCTCTTATGCACTTGTTTATATCCATCCCAAGTACTTTAGTACATATGTTTTTCATTTGTATATTCAACTATTTTAATTACTCTGCTTGTAAATATTTTTGCCTATCTCCTCCATTAGAATTCAGGCTCCTTGTGGGGAAACAAGTTGTCATTTGTCTGTATTTCCCAAGAGCTTAGTATGGTGCATTGCACTCAGTGGGTGCTCAATAAATGCTGTGACTATTACAAGTCATGTGCAACAATCCAGAGAAGGGTTGTTTCATTTCCAAAAGAATGTTAATGTTAGAACCAAAGGACCCCTAGTTCATTTCTGGAGTGAGGTACTGATGAAGGCAGATGAGAAAGGATGGGCTGAATTGGCTCTGAAAGACATTCTCCTTCTCTTTTTCTCACAGACAAAAGAAATAAAGGGGAATCTTGGATCAACCCTTCAGTTTTCAGAAGTTCCATTCAGTTCATGAACACTTCTTGCATATTAGCGCACATCAGAGTCTGCAGCACTGGGCAGTCATATAGCACCAACCAGAAATGTAAAATTAAATTGAATTCTCTCTCTGCCAAGGAAGGAGGGGCAATTGAAGCAGCATCATCTGCTAAATTCCCACTTGTCTAATGCCGCCGAGTCATCTCCAACCCATAGCAACTTGGTGGACACATCACTCCTAGAACACCCCACCTCCATCTGCAACCATTTGATAGTGTATCCGTAGAGTTTTCTTAATAAAAATACAGAGTGGTTTACCATTGCTTTCTCACATGCAGTAAACTTGAGTCTCTGCCCTCGACTCTCTCCCATGCCACTACTTACCAGCACAGGTGACTTTTGACTTGTAGCAGATTGCCTTCCACTCGCTAGCTACTGCCCAATCTAGGAATGGAATGGGTATGCCTCTCCCGAAGCTGAGATTGGTAGAGTACTCTCCAGATGCTGTTCTGAGAGGCTACAATTCCCACTAACCACACTTTTCTTTGTTCTTCCAATTATAGAGGACTGTCTGCATATATTTTTGAATAAATATGAAACCTGACTGTCATCTGTGGTACCACCTTCACATTGTGTAGGCCTTAAGCTCATTTCTCTGGTTGATATTAACAAGGAGAGTAGGGTAGATACTGGAAGAGTATAGAAGATAACACTTGAATACTCACACCCACTCCGAAGCACTTTTTAGGATCCTTTTATAGGATTTTTATATCTTATTGCTTCCCCTTTCCTGTAATTTATCTTAATGTCTGTCTTACTAAACTATAAGCTCCTTCAGGACAGTGATCATGTCTATTAACTCTATTGTATTCTCCCAATAATAATTCTACTTAAGCTTTTACTGTGTGCCAAGCACTATACTAAATGCTCTGAAAGATACAAATCAATTAGGTCAGACAGTCCCCGTCCTTCATGGGACTCAGACTAAGTAGTAATAATAATAATACAGTATTGTAGATCCCTTAAATCCTTTTGTTAATTTTGTGTTTGAAACCTTCACTAATAATAATAATGGCATTTCTTAAGTATTTACTGTGTGTCAAGCCATGTGCTAAGGGTAGGGTAGATACAATGCAAACAGATCTGACGCAGTCCCTATCCCTTATGAGGCTTACAGTCAAAAGGGGAGGGAGAACAGTTGTTTAATTTTCATTTTACAGATATGAAAATTGAGATACAGAGATGTAAAGTGACTTACCCAAGGTTTCAGAGCAGGCCAGTGGAGACGCCGGGATTAGATCCCAGGTCTCCTGACTCTCAGATCTGTGAGCTTTCTACTAGACCATGCTGCTTCTCAAGTTATTGGGAAGGTACTAAAACCGGCTCAGGTGAGGAACACCTATAGCAAAACATAATTTAAGACATTCTTAAAAACAAAAAGTTTGTTGTGGGGTTAAAATGAAAGTTTATGGTATGATTTTTTTGACGCTCCCTTTACTGTTAATTGTAGATCTGGATAAATTACCCAAAATTGAATGCAGTGTATTTTAAGTACTAGCTTGAGCAGTTAAACACTTTTACTCAGTTTTCCCTGTCATTGCTGACAGGTAATATTCTCCATTTTTCCTCTATCAAAGTGTCCTACTTCCTTTCATTTGCAGTGTGGGCTAGAGACTGTTTTATAGGTTATCGAGGGTGACACACATTTGGCAAAGAGCATAAAATATTACTGCTATTTTATTGTCACTTGCTACACTCCACAGGGATTTAATAATACTTTCATATATGGTTTTTCATTTCTAAAGCACTTTGCCCCCATTAGCACATTAATCCTCAAAACAGTCCCTTGAGCTGGGTTCAGTGAGACAATATTTTCAGGGAAACAAAGCTACCAAAGGATTAAATTATTTACCCAGGTCCCAGTATGAGGCGTGAAGGGTCCCAAGAGACATGTACTCTCAGGCCTATATTCATAACCTCCAGGTGAATGAAGCTTTTTGTGTTCACTTTTAACACACCTTACATCTTTTTCAATGACAGCGAACTAAAGCCTGAACTATATCTTTGCACAATAGAATGCAATACAATAGGATTTTTGTCCTCTTGTTTGTTGTCCTGGGCAGATGCAATCTATACTTAAATTCACCACTCCTGCCCATTTGTGAATAATAACTTTGGTATGTGTTTTCCAGCCTTGGAAATTAGCCTCATCCACTTGTCCCAAAAGCAAATTGTGGAGAAAGAAACACTTTAACGACACTAAAAATGACAATCCCTCTCCCCACATTGATGTTTCCCTTCTTAAGACTTTTGATTCTCTTGGCAATTAGAGGAAGCATTCTGTGAACCCAAAACCCATGGGAAGGATTCAGGATCATTTTGGGGCAGAGTATAGATTGTCTTCAAAGTTTTTCTGCAAGAGCACTGATTTAGGTGGGGAAGTACACCTGTGCTCCCCAGTTGTTTGTTGGGAAGTACACCTATACTCACCAGTTGTTTGTTACCTTACAACCTTCTCTTATCTGCCTCCTTATTGAATCTCTCAGATTCTGTAATCAATCAATCAATGGTATTTATAGAGCACTTACTGTTGTGCAGAGCACTGTACTAAGGGCTTGGGAGAGTCCAATGCAATAGAGTTGGTAGATGTGAAGCTTGCCCTCAAGGAGCAGTATGGCTCAGTGGAAAGAGTCCGGGCTTGGGAGTCAGAGGTCATGGGTTTGAATCCCAGCTCTGCCACTTGGCAGCTGTGTGACTTTGGGCAAATCACTTCACTTCTCTCTGCCTCAGTTACCTCATCTGTAAAATGGGGATTAAGACTGTGAGCCTCATGTGGGACAACCTGATTACCCTGTATACTCCAGCGCTTAGAACAGTGCTCTGCACATACTAAATGATTAAAAATACCAACATTAAGGAGTTCACAATCCAAGGGTCAACATGATAGGTTAGACACACCTGCTTCAATATAGTGAACCTAGGACTTTCATTACCTGCCACCTCTATCTCTCTGACAGACCTCAAGAACTTTACTTTGCCAGTTTTTAGCACCCTGCCACTTCCTTTGTTCCACCTAAAATCCAACTGACTCCCATTGTGGAGTTGGATTACTTTTGAGAGCAGCGAGCTGAGTAGAAGGGCATTTAAAAGGTAGAAGATTTGCCCCTCCTGCTGTCCACTAGGTCTTCTTTCTCTGGCTTTTGACAGTGGCTAGCATCTCTGACCCTCACCATGGACTTGCTCAGCTTACTAGAGATCTGTCTCCAAAATACTAGGGCTGGGATTTTGGAACTGGTTCTGCAGCCCTGTCTCCAGCTCCCAGGACTAAGCCCCAGAAAGCAGTGGTATGGACTAAGCATTTCCCCCCATTCTCTGTTGCCCTCATAAGTCCCAAATAGTTTTCTCTATATTGTATTAGCCATTGCTTTCTATTATTTTCACCACCATTAGCACCACTCCATTAGCTCAGCTAATTGGGAGTTAACTGAATTGTAGTTGGCATTGGACTTATTTCCATTGCTTCTTCAAGTTGTTATTAATTGCTCCTTTTCTTTATGTTTCTCTTCCCCTTTAGCCCTTCAATAGTATGAACTTTCAAATGACAATTTTCTTTGCAGAGCCTGTTTCTTACATCCCCAGTTTTAATGACCTCCTTTGGCAAACCCAACTAGGGCAGCTCAGGTGCAGGACAGCTCTTTTGTGGAAACAGGGGATGAGTCAGTGGATTACAATATGTATGCCAGGTTCTCCCTGTTCTGAAACATCTACTTTTACTTTGGGGATGAATTGTGTTTTCAGTAGCCCTCCCAGTAAAGGGTAGGTACTACATTAAGGAAATGAAGGAGAGGGCCAAATCTTGTTTAATAACTTACTGTTTCCATTTTAAAAGAGAAAATGCAGGCTTCATCCTGTGTTCTGACTCCCTATGCCCTTAAAGAAGGTTGACTAAGGAAGAAAAGTCTCATTTCCAATTGAGAGTACTTAGAACTTAAAGCAAAGGCAGGCAGTGAATTCAACCATTCCAAATCATGGGGATCAATATTTCGTTTCCTTCAGGGTCCCTGGCATAATTAACATTTTTCATGGTTCAAAGAGGCATGTAAACATTTCATCACACTTGGCTAATGCGGTGGTGGGTGTATCCTGCTGGATTTTTGTGGCAATCTCCACTTGCTTCATTGTCTGTTCTTGCTGTCACCTTTCCCCTGAGATTAATGAATGAAGGAATCAATCATATTTATTTAGCGCTTACTATGTGCAGACCTACCCTACTAAGTGCTTGGGAGAACACAATATAACAATTGATAGATGCCCATAATGAGCTAGTGGAGGAGGTAGATATTATTATAAATAAGTACTTTTTGGATATGTATATAAGTGCTGTGAGGCTGATGGAGGGGAAAATAAAGGGTGCAAATCCAAGTGCAAGGGTGAGATGAAGGGTCAAAGTGAGTATCGCAGTGTGATGCTGAAGAATAAGGGGATGGAATGTGCCCAAAGACTCTATTTTTTTTTGTTTCTGCAGTTTAGCTAATGAAAATGATCTCCTCCTCCCCAAGCCCTGTCCCACACTGCCCAGTCTCTGGCCTTTTTTCAAAGGAAATATTCTCCTACCAAAGTTGATCACAGGGGATGAGAGAGTGAAATAGCCAAAAGGAGGAAAATGCCTGCTGGAGCTATGTTGTCAGTGGTGAAGGTTTCTGATTGAAGAAGCAGCCTAGCCTAATTAATTCAATCATATTGAGCGCTCACTGTGTGCAGCACACTGTACAAAGCACTTGGAGAGTACAGTTTGGCAACAGATAGTGACAATCCCTACCCAACAACGGGCTCACAGTCTAGAAGGGGGAGGCAGACAACAAAACAAGCGTGTGGGTTTAGGAGTCAGAGGACCTGAGTTCTAATCCAGGCTCTGACACTTGTCTGCTGGGTGAATTTGGGCAAGTCACTTAACTTCTCTGTGCCAAAGTTACTTCATAGGTAGAATGGGATATAAGACTGTGAGCCCTCTGTGAGATGGGGACTGTGTCCAACCTGATTATCTTGTGTCTCCCCCAGTGCTTAGTAAAGTGTCTGGTCCATAGTAAGTGCTTAACAAATACCATTTGAAAAAAAACCCCCCAAAAAAACAAAAAAAAAACCCCACCAGAGAGCATCTCATGTGGTGGACAGCCTCAGCAAGAATTCTGAAAATACCTGGCTAATGATAACAGTGAAGACCGCAGTGACTACTGCAGGAATTAACCATGTACCATCACCCTCCCCCAGCTCACAACCTTTCTATGATGCTACAACACTAACACTACCCTACAGTCAATTTGGCCATAAATAGGTTTTGTATGTAATTTTAATTTTCTATGTATTTAGTTTCCATTTATTTCATAATATGTTGCATTCTGGCCACTTACTTGTTGCACTCACTGTTCCTAAGAAAATTTGATTGGCAGGGACAAGAGAATAAGAATGGTGCTAGGAGAATCAGTAGCTAGAATCAGGTTTTCATTCAGGTTCTCAGTCCTGAAGATTTGATGACTGAAGTAAGGTTCATCCCTCATTATGACGAGACTCTGTCAAAGTGCAACCAAAGCTTTTGAAAAGGCACATTAAAAAGTTGGAAAGCTAACCCTTGTGTAGCACAAGTGGTCCTTCCTGTGGTGAGAGATGGAGATGCTTTGTGCTGTTTTTTCTGAAGTCCCCTTACCAGAACTCACTAAAGTTGTTATTTCAGGAGAATTGTGAGAGAGACTTTTCCTTGCTCTCCTTCTTAGTTGACAAACTCAATTTACGTAGCAAAGGGCTCTAAGTCATTGAAAAGAATTGATTTGAAGATGCTTGAGCTGATCCAATCTATCCATCTACTCCCCATATTCAGGGCTCCTTTGCCCAGGACCCCCTGAGCAATATAAAAAATCTTGAAATCTCTCTCTCAAGAAAACAATAAGTTTATTAACATTTCATTTTTTCCAGCAGCTGTCACAAGCAGTACAATTTCATCAAGTGGATGACCTCTTTTTCCTTTTGAGAAACAGCATTTAACTCTAGCTCTTCCATTTTTCTGCAGGTATACCAATAATTTCCTGTAAATGGAATCCAGATGAGATATCAGGCATATACATCACAACCATTTTGTCAGAATGGCTATGCATGTTATCTCCCCTCAAGGTACTAAATTATCAAAAAGTTAAATATTAAAGTCTTAATTCTGACCTCTTTGGGGCCATTTCTTTAGTAAGTCCTGTTCTTTGCCCAGCTGAGGAGGTATTTTTTCATTAATTTGGACATTGCATGGGGTCTGAATTGTACAGGATTCCTGCTTCACGACTCCTCTGTCCTTTTTTTTTTGCTTTGCTTTTTGAGATCTGGTTTTTTTTTCCTTTCTATTTTGAGGGGGTACACAGTAGAGAAAGGAGGAATAAGGGGAGGTTTGTGGGTACACTGGTAAAGAATAAGACCACTTAAAGTCTGGAGGAACAAGTAGTTGCTATTGACTTTAATTACATTGCACTCTTCACTCCCATGCCAATGGGAGAGAGTTCAGTTAAAGTAGAAGGGTGGCCAGTTAGACATAGGGAGGATTGGAGAGCTCTGTATGTTAGAACAATGAAATATCCTACAGAAAAGGTCATGGCACCTCCATCTCTAGAGATCTTTAAAGAAAAGGAGAGTTCACCATCTGGGAATGATGGTTTGCCATTCACCAGCTGGAGCAAAAGCCTAGCCAGATGATCTCTTGAATTCTTTCCAGCAATTTGTTTCTTTGAATCTAGACTCAGAAACAGCACATTTATCTGGGATTTGAAGCATCAAGGAAGGGAACTTTACAAAAACTGATAATGTTTAAAGGATCAATATTCACTAAAGCCTAAACACTTGGTTTGTAGTCATTGTTTTTTCTCATTGTATCTTCTCTGACTATACATCATATATATCCTTTCCTGCACTGGGAATAAAATGGTCCAGTGGAACGATAAGAGCACATTTTTTTTTTCCCTCCCTAGAACAATGTTTTGCTCCAATTAGTCAAAGGCACCATTTACAGTTACAACATGGTCATGGCTTCTTCTGCTGGCATTCCTTCAAGCATCTGGTTGTGGGAAAGGCAGAGCAAATAAATTTATCAATGTTGTTCATGCATCATTTGAGCAAATGTGATTTCCTTCTGGAGTCATTAAATCCCCTCCTACTTGGGGTTTGGTTTTGGACTCTTCTGGTGAAACATCTGAGACCCATGAAGAACATAATTGGCTATTTCTAACTGCAAATTTAAGTAGTCACCATCGTAAAGAAGGAACAGAGAGATCTGATCTATTTGGTGAGAAGATTGAAAACAACAAAAAAACCTCTCTTCAGAACCAAAGCCAATTAGAGTTGCACAGCTGAAGTAAAGGAATATGTGATGCAGTTAAAGCCAGCCCAATGGGAATTTCCAGTCTGGATGTTCCTAGAGAAAAATATGTAGGACAGTAAGTGAATTATGAATAACAAGTTACAAATTCAGCAGTCTAATATTGGTGCTCAATAAATACTTTTATTGCAATGTAATTGTGGTGTTTCAGTGCTTTTACTAGAGAAGCAGCATGGCCTACTGGATAGAACATGGGCCTTAGAGTCGGAAGGACCTACGTTCTGATCCCAACTTTGCCACTTTTCTGCTATGTGATCTTGGACAAGTCACTTAACTTCTCTATACCTCAGTTACCTCATCTGTAAAATAGGGATTAAAACTGTGAGCCCCATGTGGGACAAATACTGTGTCCAACCTGATTAGCTTGTATCTACACCAGTGTTTAGTATAGTGCTTGGCACATAGTAAGCGCTTAACAAATAACCCGATTATTATTATTATCATGTGCCAAGCACTGGGGGGATACAATCCAAACAGGATCAAACATGGGGCCTGTTTGACATGGATCCCACAGTCTAAGAGGGAGGGAGTACAGGTATTGAATCCCCATTTTACAGATGAGGAAATTAAGGCACAGAGAATAACTTCCAAGGTCACATAATAGGTAAATGTCAGAACTAGGATTAGATGCCAGGTCTCCTAACTCCCAGTCCTGTGCTCTTTCCACTGGGTCATATGATAACATCTTTCATTCATTCAATCGTATTTATTGAGCACTTACTATGTGCAAAGCACTGTACTAAGAACTTGGAAAGTGCAATTCGGCAACAGAGACAATCCCTACCCAACAACGGGCCTACAGTCTAGAAGGGGGAGACAGACAACAAAACAAGTAAACAGGTATCAATAGCATCAAAATAGATAAATAGAATTATAGATATATACACATAAAATAAATAGAATAAAAAATATGTACAAATATACACAAGTACTGTGGGAAGGGGGATAGAGCAGAGGGAGGGAGTAGGGGTGATGGGGAGGGGAGGAGGATCAGAGAAAAAGTGAGACTCAGTCTGGGAAGGCCTCCTGGAGGAGGTGAGCTTTCAGTAGGGCTTTGAAGGGGGGAAGAGAACTAGTTTGGTGGATGTGAAGAGGGAGGGCATTCTAGGCCAGAGTTAGGATGTGGGCCAGGGGTCGACAACGGGACAGGCGAGAACGAGGCACAGTAAGGAGGTTAGCGGCAGAGGAGTGGAATGTGTGGGCTGGGCTATAGAAGGAGAGAAGAGAGGTGAGGTAGGAGAAGACAAAGTGATGGAGAGCTTTGAAGCCAATAGTGAGAAGTTTTTGCTTCATCCGAAGGTTGATAGGCAACCACTGGAGATTTTTGAGGAGCAGGGGTGACATGCCCAGCATATTTCTGTAGAAAGATAATCCGGGCAGCAGAGTGAAGTATAGAGTGAAGCGGGGAGAGACAGGAGGTTGGGAGATCACAAAGGATGCTGATGCAGTAATCCAGTAGGGATATGATGAGAAATTGTACCAACAAGCTAGCAGTTTGGATAGAGAAGAAAGGGCAGATCTTGGTGATGTTGTGAAGGTGAGACCGGCAGGTTTTGGTGGCGGATTGGATATGAGGGATTAAAACAGTACTTCTAAGTGGCTCTCCTCAGACTCCTCAATAGTTTAATCAATTGTATTTATTAGGCGCATGGGAGAGTTAGTGCAGTTAATAGGCACAATCTACAATCTCCTTAATCTACAATCTAATTAACAGCCTATTAAAACTGCCACAGTCTCCCCAGGATTTTAAAGGTTCTAAAGAGGTTCTGGGCTGTCCCTGCAGGGAATGGGTCTTCTAGAATGTATTCATTTGTGACAGCACATTGATCCATATAATAATTATGGTAATTGTTAAGCTCTTACTATGTGCCAAAGACTGTTCTAAGTGCTGGGGTAGATACAAGGTAATCAGGTTGACCCATCTGGGGTTCATAGTCTTAATCCCCATTTTGCAGAGAAGTTAAGTGGCTTGCCTAGGTCACACAGCAGACAAGTGGAGGATCTGGAATTAGAACTCACGTCTTCTGACTCCCAAGCTCGTGCTCTAAGCCACACTGCTTCTCAATATGTGGCTACTGATTGGGCTGGGAATCCACTTGATTGAAAACTGATATTCAGGGCTGTTGGAAGCCTCTAAAGCTCTCCTCCATCCCATCTGGGCTCTAGAGGCTTCTCAGGCTAGTATCAGGGTAAGAGGATAATGATGGGGACTGGAGTAGGAAAGCTTAAATGCTTCATTCAGTTGGATGAAGTGATGAAGTCAGACTCCCTGTGGAAAACTTGGCAAACCAAACCCTAAATTAGATGCTGGGGCTGGTTATCTTCTCAGGTGAAAGTGTGGCAAAAATGGGGTATTCTGGAAAAAAAAAAATTGGAGAAATACCAATTGTTGGTATAGTTACAAAATGAGATTTTAATGCATTAATGTCTGCTGTGGTCCTCTTTCTTTTGACAAACTATTGTGAACTCTTTTATTTGGAAATGACTGAACAGAAACACATGACCCTTGTTCCTGTTTAAAACAGATATATATCCAAGAAGAATTTAGAATGCAGTGCCTGGATGTCTTGGTTTCATATGTGGATGTGCATGGGTGTGGTTTCCCAGGAAAAGCAGCAAGAGTCCTTAATAGCCCAATGAACACATGAATTGTAATAAAAATGGGAGGAAAGTAAGGGAAAATATGCCAAGTTTTAAGAAGTTTCGTGGTTGTTCTTATAAGTAGAACTCTTTTAAAGACAGGAATGAGTCAGTTTCATCATATAGTCACTCAAATGTGATGGGCACAATTCTCAGTGGAGGCCACTTTAGAAACCCTTATTGATTCCAAAGTGAGTAGTAGAAAGAAATTTGCTGCTGCAGTTTGCCAGATACTAACTATGTCAAAAGGCAATGGGACACTTGGAGGGATCTTTGCCCTGATGCCAAAGGTTCTGGGCTTCAGGTTAAGAGAGTTCCCTTTCTGATTAATTCTCTTAAATTTCTAAGAGTGATTTCTATGTGTCAAGATGAAATCTAAAAAATTCTTATGCTGGAAAATTGTTTTAAGAGGAACGTATGAGGCCAAGATGGATGAAAGCTAAGCTTGGTGGTTTGATTCCTGGGGACATAAATCTTAATTAAATGTAAAATACAGCCAAGTCATCTTTGGCTTGAATGGCAAATTAAAAAAAAATCAAAGATAGACCTATGGAGACCAGGTTAAGCCTAAGTCTAAGAGAAGTTAAGTGGCTTGCCCAAGGTCATAAAGCAGACAAGTGGAGGAGTCAGGATTAGAAACCATATCCTCTGACTCCCAAACCCATGCTCTTTCCAGTAAACCACACTGCTTCTCAATTTGTGACTATGGATTGGGCTGGTAATCTACTTGATTAATAACTGATATTTAGGGTTGCTGTCTTCCACCCTCAGAAGTCTCCTCCTTTACATCTGGGCTCTAGAGGCCACTCAGGCTAATAGCAGGATAGGAGCCTAGCTAACCCAATGTAATCTTTGAGGAAATAAAACTCAAGGACATTTATTTATTGCGGGTTTCTTCCAGGATGAGTTTTTAATTACTTTTTGTTCAGGGAAGAGTTTTAAAGATTTTTGTTCCTCTCTAGACTGTACTGTCCTTATGGGCCATGAAAGTGTCTACCAACTCTGTTGTATTGTTCTCTTTCAGGTGCTCAGTATAGTGCTCTGCACACAGTAAGCATTCAATATGTACCAATGACCAAATGTCCCCTTTTAGCTTTTAATTGTTGTCATGTTGAGAGGGGATACTGTAGCTGGGCGGGGAAGTTGGCTTAGATGGACACACTCTCCACTTGGCCAACAAGATCTAAAGGGCTTTCTTAGCAACTACCAGAGCTGGACCAGGTTCTCCTCTATTCCCTATCCAGAGTTTAAGCTCAGTGGAGCAGGACAAGGAATGGAGGAGAATCTGGTCCAGTCTGAGAAAGCATCTATCCCTAATGCTAGTCCAGGATGCCTTTTCTAGGTCTCATTCCTTTCCAAGAACTGGCAGAGTCCCTGATCTCTCTCCTCCCCACCCTTGTGGCATAGTAGGTATTGAATGGTTTTAGGAATAGCAATTTTTCATAACTTGGGGCAGGAATGGATTGAAGGAGTGTTTGAAGGGAGGATTTAATTACTTTCTATGGCAGCAGCTGTGTTTCTGAAACACTCGATTGCCCCACAGATGGAGACTGGAATGGTGTAGGACACCAGGCTCTGGGGAGGGTAGCAATATAAGCAGTGGAGCCACATGAGCGGCAGACAGTGCCATTCTTTAAAGTCTTCACTTTTGACCCTGAACCTTGAAATTCTGGTTTCCTCAGGACCACAGAAGTGATAAGTCCAGTCCTGTTTCATTTGATAGTGCCTTTTTATCAAGGTGCTTCAGAGCAGTGCCAGAAGTAAGGTGGTGAAGGACAGAACTTGGTCCCAGCATAAGTAAAGGTCCCAAAACAGCTGTTTGGCTCATGAAAACTGTACTGTGATGGAGGCAACAGTGATCCTTTGGCTGGTGGGGGCAACACCCTGGGCCTGCCCCTAACTTCTGCTTCTCTTGGTTGTCAGCATTTGGAGCCAGAAACTGGACTCTGGACAAGGGCTTATGGGGTTCAAGTCCAGCAATGGATTGGGTACACATGGAGAGCCTCACCTCCGCTGAAGGCTCACAAGGAGCGAGTTCCAGGGTCGATGGCCAGAAAGAACTTGGAGTGCAGAGGCTTAGATTATGGAGGAAGATTATAGAAGCCTCTTCACTAAAGCTAGGCCCAGCCCAACCAGCATGACCCCTCAGGTGTCACCTCCTGATCTCAGATTCTGGAGTGAAAGAGGTAAAAGGTGGTCTCTATGCTTGCTCCCTCCTCACCAATCTCCTCCCTGTCATCGCTGCCACTGGGGTGCTTGGGACCAGAGACAAGGGTGTTCCAGGGAAGAGAGAGACCATGTCTGAGTGGAAAGGGATGGGACAACCTGACAGCTCTGTGTGACCCAAACACTGGGCTCAGACTCCCACCAGGCTGGAGGCAGAGCTGCTCGGTGGGGGGTGGGAGTTGGGGTGGGAAGTGGCTGATGGCCTCTTTCTAGCAGCTTTGATCCCCTGATCTGCAGTAACAGTGGGGAGCTGGAAGAAGTGCCCTCAGCCTCCAACCCAGTCTATGACATCATCAGGTCACACTGTTTTGCCCAGCATGACATGTGTGATGTTGTGGGCATGCCTGTCAAGCATTTTAAAATATTTTAGCACTGTGAAAAACCAATCCTGGACAGTGTTGCCTTAATAAAAGGACTGCTGGTGTCCCTGAGGGCAGTAGCCTTTGTTACAAAAGTATTACTGGAATGAAAACAAATGAGTGCCTATGTGTGCTGTCGCCTCCTCCTGCCTGCCTCTGTAAAGAAAGATCTCCCAATTCTATTTTCCTTTTCATCAATTCAGCTTATACTGTCTCCATGGTGTTCTGATCAAATTCAGAATTCAAATCCTAAACTAAAAATAGGAGTGTTGGGGGACGGGGAGCAGAGAGAGAGAAAGCAAGATTTTTTTTTCATACCCTAAACCAGTGCTCTAGTATTGTAAGGCACATATGGATCTCTGGGTTATTTTTCATACATTTAAATATGTAAAGAATCATCAGAGCCTGGCCCATTGCTTAGCAACAATCAGGCAGTGAGATAGAGTGGCTAACACTCACTCATTTCATCCTCTGTATCCCCTGTCCCTCATAGTCCATAAATAACCTATTAATTCTGGAAACTCTGACCTCTGTGTTGCTCATTTCATTTTTGGACAAGTCCAAAGGTGTGGTACTTCTGGCTCCAGGCTCTCAAGAGCCTAGTACAGAGCATAGCAACCTGCAGTGTGTTTGGCGCTTGTTCGGCTCTGAAGGGAGACAGGGTTAATATGTTTAAAGTAGAAATTCCAGAATTAGACACTATCTATGGAGATCATGGTGACTTTTTTCCAAGAACCCCAACCTAAAGGAAGAGAAGAGCTCTCTAAAATGCTAGGGTAAAGGAGAAGAGTTTCCCACTTGAGGTAAAATCCAGCAGTAAGAATTTAGGTTAGACATGAGGAAGAACTTTCTTATTTATGCAGCTACTTAGATCACAGAACATCTTCTCTTTAAGACTAAGCTGAAAGGCACAGGTCTGGGAGTCAGAACATCTGGATTCTAATCCCAGCTCCACCATTTGCCTGTTGTGTGAGTCCTTGGGCAAGTCACTTAGCTTCTCTGGGCCTCAGTTTTCTCATCTCTAAAATGGGGAGATTCAGTTCTTGTTTTCTCTTCTACCTACACCATGAACCCTATGTGGGACAGGGACTGTATCTAACCTGAATAACGTATATCTACCTCAGTGCTTAGTATAGTGCTTGGTGCATAGTAAATGATTAATAAATATTTGTTGTAGTTATGATTTTAAACTGAGTCAAATGTCTGTCAGGTCTTGCTCCCCCTCTTCCCCAGATGAACTGGGGGAGAGAACTTGTAGACCTCTTGTGAGATCTTTCTATCCTAGGATGTTAGGATTCAATCAGTCACTCAATCAATGGCATTTATTGAGTGCTTACTATGTGCAGAGCCTGTGCTAAGGGCTTGAGGGAGAATAATACAACAGAACTAGTAGACACTTTCCCTATCCATAACGAGCTTACAGTCTAAAGGAGGAGGCAGACATTAATATGAATATATAATTTAAAGATATGTACAGAAGCGTCGTGGTGTTGGGGGTGGGGTGAATATTAAATGCCTAGAGGTCACAGATCCAAATGCATAGATGATGCAGAAGGGAGAATGA
Organism: Ornithorhynchus anatinus; assembly: GCF_004115215.2. Classification (NCBI taxonomy): domain Eukaryota; kingdom Metazoa; phylum Chordata; class Mammalia; order Monotremata; family Ornithorhynchidae; genus Ornithorhynchus; species Ornithorhynchus anatinus. The sequence continues at coordinate 17,597,330 of NC_041735.1, read as the reverse complement.
TCTGAGGAAAAGAAGGCTCAATTGGTGAAAACCTCTTGGAGGAAATGTCACTTTAATGCTTTGAAGGTGGAGAGAGTGATGGTCTGGTATATATGGACGGGAGGGAGTGGCAGGCTAGCAAGAGGATGTGGGAAAGGGGTTGGCGAGGAGATAGATAAGATCAGTGCACAGTGAGTAAGCTGGTGCTAGAGGAGTGGAGTGTGTTGGCTGGGCTATAGTAGGAGATCAGTGAGGTAAGATAGAATGAGACAAGCTGATTGAGTGCTTAAAAGCTGCTGGCAAGGAGTTTCTGTTTGATGTAGAAGTGGATGGGCAGTCATTGGAGACTTCTGAGGAGTGGGGAAGCATGGATTGAATGTTTTTGTTGAAAAATGGTCCAAGGTCCATTAAGTATGGACTGGAATGGGGAGAGATAGGTGGTTGGGAGGATAGTGAGGAGCCAGATGCAGTAGTGAAGGTGAGATAGGATAAATTTTTGGATCAGCATGGTAGCAATTTGGATGGAGAGGAAAGGACAGATTTTAACAATTTTTAAAATGGTATTTGTTAAGCACTTACTATATGCCAGGCACTATTCTAAGCACTGGGGGAGATACAAGCTAATCAGGTTGTACACAATCCATGTCCCACATGGAGCTCACAGTCTTAATTTCCATTTTACAGATGAAGTAGCTGAGGCTCAGAGAAATTGTGATGTGCCACGGTCACACAGTAGACAAGTGGCAGAGCCAGAGTTAGAACCCAGGTTCTTCTGACTGTCAGGCCCATGCTCTGTCCATTAGGCCACGCTGCTTCTCAGTGTTGTAAAGGTAGAATTGACAGGATTTGGTGACAGATTGAGTGTGTGGGTGGAATGAGAGAGATGAGATTAGATTCAGTGCAATTTTCATGTTTTTGTGTGTAGTCTTAGGTACTGATTCATTTTCACTCCAAAATCAGTGTGGCCTAATGGAAAGAGCACAGGCCTGGGGGCCAGAAGATCTGGGTTCTAATCCTTGCTTTGCCACTTGCCTACTGTGTGACCTGGGGTAAATTACTTAACTTCTCTGTGCCTTAATATCCTTATCTGTAAAATGGGTAGTCAATATATCTTTTCCTTTTACTTAGACTGTGAACCCCATGTGGGACAGGGACTTTGTCTCACTTAATAATAATAATGATGGTATTTGTTAAGCACTTACTATGTGCAAATCACCATTCTAAGTGCTGGGAAAGATACAAGGTGATCAGGTTGTCCCACATGGGGCTCACAGTCTTAATCCCCATTTTACAGATGAGGTAACTGAGGCATAGAAAAGTTAAGTGACTTGCCCAAAGTCACACAGCTGACAAATGGTGGATCTGGGATTAGAACCCATGACTCCCAAGCCTGGGCTCTTTCCACTGAGCTACGCTGCCCACTTGTATTGTAACTGCCCCAGCGTGTTGCGCAGTTCTTGGCACATAGAGAGCACTTAAATACCACAATTATTAATATTGTTAGGTTATAATGGGTGGGATAAGACAATGGGAAATGAATCTCAAGTGGCCAGTCTGTCATGGCCTATGTTAGGTCTGGCCTGAAGGCAGAGGGATGAACTAGATGACCTCTCAAGGACTTGAGGATTAACATTTAGGTCTCAAGGTCCAGTCCTTATGTGACATGAACCACAACTCATAACCTGCAGCCATGGGCCACACAAAGAAAGACAATCAAGCTACATTCACATGTTCCTCACACCCATGGACCTCCTGGAAAACATGAAGCACTGTGAACCATTTCTGTGGTTCCTCTGTTCCCCTCTTCCTGTTTCCTCAGGGCTCTGGGGTAGCTGATGAATTCTGTTCTGTGGAGGGGCCTTAGCAGGCATATTTTCTCCTCAGTTCCAGTCATTTTTGCCTCTTGATCTATCTGTTTGCCCCAAACCAGCTAAAGTAGTGATTCACAGCAAAATTAAACTAGAGTGAAAGGGAAGAGTGAACAGACAGACCTTCAACCTGTCAAATGACTCACAGGTGAAACTCCAACAGTTTAACATAGTTCAACCCATTATGTTACATTCCCCCTAAATCTTTTGTTGGCAAGTCAGTAATGACTCTCTAATGCTCACACAAACCCTCTTATTTCTTCTAGGGGCTCCTTTGGTGGGCCCCAGGTGGCCATAGGAGGTGGGGGTTGGCCTCAGGGACTCATTTGTCATAATCCTTTAGATTTCTTGTGGGAAAGAAGTGTGTTTACTTCACTGGTCAGAGAGATTTCTGGAATCCTCTCTCTTCCTCCTCATCCTTCCCTTGGTACTGGGTACCTCCCCGTTCCCCATTTCACAGCACTGGAACAATGTCAGTGAATGGGCTAGAAAGGAACAGAGGAGAAAATAAAGTATTGGCAGATTTAAGGCAAACAGTGGCAAAATATAAACTTAATCCCTGGCTGAGAATAGCTAGTCCAGTCTATTTTATCATGCAAACATACCCATGGCCCTTCTAACCATCTCAACTGCCTGGACTGACCTCTAGGAAAGTAATTGAAATTAGCAAATAAAAACAAGGTGCAGTTTGCTCCTCTTTACCAGCTGCCTGTAGCAGGATGCTAGAATGGGCAAAGTTGCTTGAGTTGGGGAATTAGAGTTTCCATATTCGCATCATACTTCTCATATTTTTTGTCTGAACTGGTCTTATTCTCTTGCTGCAGATCAATGCTTTGCTGACTCAGAGGAGATGGGAAGCCCTTTTCTGCCCATTGTAGATATTCCCAAATAATCCCAGCCCCTATGAAGAAAATCTGATGGGTGTAATCTGTTCTAGTTTCACCCAAGTCACAGGCCTCCAATCACTAGGTCCTGAATTCCTGCTCAGGGCTCTGCATTAAGGATGTGATTTAGGTTCCCACCTTCCCTCTGAGAACGGAGCCCAAATTCCCCTGCATTTTTCTGCCGTCTCCTGAATTTAGTGTGTAGTTTGCTAGGAGGCAAAGCCCAGGTCTTAGCCACACAAGGTACTCTCGAGCACCCTTTCAAGAGCAGTCTTTGTGGGTTAGGTTGGGTTGGGCAGGGACTAATTGATGTTAATAAATTGGAGGCTTTGGTCCTTGAGAGGATAAGGGAAGCTGGAAGGCCTAGTGGAAAATACATGGGCATTGGAGTCCGAGTACCTGGGTTAGAGTTTCCGCTCTTCTACTTGCCTGTACTGTGACCTTGGGAAAGTCACTTCATTTCTCTGTGCCTCAGATTCCTCCTTTGCAAAATGGAGGTTGTTATACTCCCTTCTACTTAGATTGTGAGCCCCATGTGGCAGAGACTGTGTCCTGTCTGATCATTTTTGATCTACACCGGCATATAGTACCATGTTTGGCACATAGTGAGGGCTTAACAAATACCATAATTATTATTAATTATTAAATTGTAAATGTCATGGGTAAAGGGTACTCCCCTGCCCATGACTCAGCTAGGTCTTTTAAATTAAAATAACTTGGGCTGTAGAGAAGGGATGAGAATGCACATTTTGTTTCCTTATGTTTCACCCTAATCCCATAATTTGGGGTTGAGGCTTGTTCTTGTTGGTCAGAGTGTCAGGAAATCTTACTAGCAGGCCTTCATTTTCAGATAGAGAAATAAAAATTTAGATTTTACCTGGCTCCTGGTCTTAATAGAGTTTTCAAAGAAGAAATCTGTTAACTTTTCATACTTGCCCTTTTCTCAAGGTTTCTTCTGATGAATAGCACATTAAATCACAGAGTCTGGCTTTTGGCTTCTGGGGAGCCTTCAAGTGGCTGACTGGCTTTCTTGAGGAAAGTATTAAGGGGAGTGATAGAAGACAAGCATCAGAATCTGTCATGCCTGGGCCTGCACCTCAAAAAGCTGAGTTGGATTCTTGGGCAGCTGTCCCTTTGGGAAGCTGGATGTCCCTTTGGGAAGCTGAATCTTTACTTTCCTCTATCTGTTTTGGAAAAGAGACTGCATACATTTTGGGAGGGGGAGTAATAATAACTGTGGTATTTAAGTGCTTATTATGTGCTAAGCACTATACTAAGCAGTGGGGTTGATACAGTAGAAGCAGATCAGACCTGCTTCCTGTCCAGGTCTGGTCAGGAGAAGGAGAATAGGTGTTTTATTCCCATTTTACATATTTGTAGATCCCCATTTATAGGCTCTTTAATTTTTTTTCCATAGGAAGATGCAGTTGTAGGTGTGGGGTGCAGTAATTTGAATGACTTAAATGACCTAATCAGTCACTTCCATGGCAATAACACAACTTTAACTGCCTTGCTTTGTGGCTAATCTCTAGGTCATTTTCTGTGTGATGCTCCCTTAACCCTGCCAGATCTTCAGATGAATCACTTGATCTTTCAGGGTCAGCCCAGCCAGCTTGACAGTGAGGCCTAGGAAGAGGTCACAGTTCATTGAAAAGCAAAGGAAAAAGATTCTCATTTAAAAGATCATTTAGAAACACATCCAAGGAACCTATCAAACAAACTCTCTCAAAGTGAAATCTGATTTTGTTAGACTAAACATTTTCTGTTTTAGTCTATTCATTGTCAATTTTCATTTCTACCCACATGGCATGCTCTCTTTTCTCATGAGTAAATCTGTGAGGGAGTGTTTAGGGGAAGGCTTTTCCTTGGTATTGGCCTTGCCCAACCATTCAACTTCCCTTGGCCCAGGTGGGAATGATTTTCCCTCTTAACTTCAGTCAAACCCCAATCTAAGACCCAAGCCTTCGATGTTGCCTTCGCCTTGTTCAGATTCTCTCAAATTGTCCCTGGGCAGTTTTTCATCCTTGCCACTGTCATGACATTTCTATTCTGGGGCCTAACAAAAGCGTTTGAAGCGATTGCTGAACGAAGAAAATAGCCACTGTCCCATTTAAGCTGCAGAGAGAGAGGCATGCTAGTCTCTGGCACTAATCACTGTTATGATCGAAGAGCTGTATAAGCAGCATTCCGTGACATAGTCTCTTCCATTTCAGTAAATGATTCTGACTTCAAGGCTAGTCACAGTACACTGTACAGGCTTTCAGCGTTTCTTTCCTTGTGTCTCAAGTCATGCAATTAGGTTTCAGAAAGCAGAGGCCAGGTGTTCCGGAGGGTTGAGTCTAATTCTGAATGCAAAACTTCATCCTTCAGCTGGTCATTTACTTCTGATTTTGTGGGTCCTCAGTGTGTCAAGAGAGGAAGAGAAGGGGCAAAAGCAGTTAGAAAAGGGGATGGAGAAACTCTCCAGATCCTTTTATGAAGAATGAACAATAACAAAAAACCTGGCTACATGTTATTGGTTTATAATGAATTTCTCCACTTTGTAGTGAAAACAACCCTTGAAAACAGCCAGTTCCATTGGAAAACAGAATGAAATAAGGGTAGAAAGAAAGAGCATTCTTGTTTTGCTATAGACACTTTCGACTTGGCCCAAATCTGCTCACCATTCAATGTTTTGGGGGTGAATGCTGCCAGGTTTACTGCCAGAGACTCATCTTGTAATATCAAAATAAGATATTTCTCCATTCAGAAGAAAAAGTGTTTAACAGAACAATACGCTGGAGATGAAAAGTAATTACCTAATACACAATTCTCTTCTGTGAGCTCACTTCTCACAGAAAATTGCCTAAATTAGAGTAGGAGACAAAAGGTATCATTCTGCTTTAGATCCATTTTCAATAAAGATGACAGTGTTGTTTTCTCAAGGCTATGCTACCATCTTAAATGAAGAGATTAGCAGAGACGATCTTTTATACTTCATGTTGTGCATCACAGAAGTGCAGTCCCCTTTGCCCTTTCCCACACTGGCTGCAAGCCACTGACTATGGTTTGTGCAGTTACCTCCCTTTGAGGAGATGAAATTGCGTGGAGTAAATGGATTACTTGAAGGGTTATTCCTTTCAAGTATTTCAAAAGCATCCTCTAAGGTAGCTAGCCAGTCCCTGACATCTATTGAATGCCCACTAGGTACTGGACTAAGCACCATGGGGAAGGAGAGGAAGAATAGTATCCCTGACCTTGAGGAACTCACTGTATAGTGAAGGAAATTAGACAACCCGCACAAACAGGCACTTTCCATTGACTTGAAGGGCATCTGACAAGAAGTGAATGTAACAGTTTGTAAGATTTCAGGTAACAGATAATATACACTTTGTCTAATGGAGCCGTCTTTTCAATCAAACAAGGCTGCTTGCATCCACCTGTCTATCTTCTCCCTGTGATTTTTCAGCTTGATTTCAATCCCAGAGGGCCAGCGGTTTTATAATATGGTCATTACAACCTGGCCAGGGACTTCATGGTTTGGGAAATTTTGTAGAAAACCCCAGAGAGAGTGGAAGGATGCGATGTAAATTTATGAGGTTTTTTTTGTGGTATTTGTAAAGTGTCTACTATGTGCCCGGCACTCTACTAAGTGCTGGAGTAGATAGAAGCTAATCAGGTTGGACGCAGTCCCTGCCCTATATGGACTCACAGTCTTGTTCACTATTTTACAGATGAAGTATTAGAGGCTCAGAGAAGTGACAGAGCTGGGATTAGAACCCAATTTATTGCAGAAAAATATGGGTCTATCCTAATGTGGACACTTTAGGTCACATTTTTTTTCCAGATTCCATTCTAAGTAAGGGAGTCCTTTGACAGGCCAACTTTTACCTGGGTTGTTAGAAGGGGATTCAGCAGGAAAAAATGAAGCAGAGACAGTCTAATTTCTTCTTCCTCCCTCTCCTTCCTTCTCCTCATTTTTCTCCTTCCTCTCTCTCTTATTTTCTCTCCTCCTGGCATATCTTGAAGATTTTGTCATAGCTGTAGTAACTGGTTTCTGGCAGGCTAGAAACAGTCGAGAACCAGGGAGGGGGACAGTTCAATCAGGACCATCTCTGTTGATAGTGCTTCCACTACAGTTCTTATTGTTGTTTGGTCTTTGTGGTGGCACTGCTGCTGAAGTGCTGGTAGGCCATAAATTAGAAAGGCTTCCCTCTCTGCCCCTCTTTCTGCTTCTTATCCTCTTTCCTCTCTTGCTCTCCCTCTTTCCTTCTCTCTTTTTTCCTTTCTGTTCCTCTTTTTTTCCTCTTCTCCTCTATATTTCTCTGTATTTTTCTCTCCCCCTCCCATCCCATCTCTGTCTCCAGCTCTCCTTGAACCCCAAATTGGTTACCAGGTGTCTAAGTATTTCACTCTCTTTATCATTTTTTGTTCTAGTCTTACTCTTGAGCCATTAGATAATCATAAGGGCTTCTTATGGGGTTCCATATGGTTTATGGTAGATTAACCACTGTCAAGCAGTTTTTAATGGAAACCTCAGATAAAAGCTTCAGCACCGTTGGTAATAAAGATGAAAAAGAGTGTTCTTTTCCCATTGCCTCTGTTACAATGACCGAAAGCTATAATGAAGTTGAAAAAACTGATAATGATCTGTATAACTGATTTCTAGAAGTTTTACTTATGTATTTCTTTTTATTTTTGCCCTACCTGCATCAGTTTCAACTGAGTAAAGAATAACATAAACGCAGTCCTTCTCTGATTGGAAATGTTTGTTGCTTTTCCATATATGGCATAATGTTACTCTCCATTTTAAAGATAAACCCATTTAAAAGTTACAATTTCATTTTAATGTAAGCTCCTTGAACTGTACTTTCATTGTGTGCTCCCAAGCAAATGATACAATGCTTCCCCTACAGGTGCTCATTAAATACTAATAATGCTGATGATGCTGAAAATATTTATATTTAGTGCTAAGCTTTGAGTCAAAACTTACAGAGCACCCCTTTTCCTCACCTCTTGCCCCCTTCTTCCCACCCCCCATAGTCCATATAGTCTGTGTTAGCCTTCCCATATCAGTGGTGTATAGGTTCAATTGAGTAAGCAGTGATGATAAGCTATGGATTATCCACACTTTCTTTATATCACCATCTTCCTGCATTGCCCAGGTTTGGTTGCAATGATTCTGCAGCTGTTAGGCAATTTGAAAGGTCTGTAGCCAGTGTTGAGATTAATTGGAACACTCTATCTCTCATAGCCAGGTCCAGGAAACAATTCCATTTCTGATTACAAATGAAATGAGAATCACTTAAAAATGGCCTATTGATGTAATAGAGCAATCAACATTTCACACAGACTCTTCCCTCCACCCCTGACCTAGCTTCACACAAGGACCCAGCAGTGTCCCACGATTCCAGAGCAGTGAATGAGAAAAGGATAAATATCATTCCACTACACTAAAGTGAAAGGTTTCTTGTAATCTTTTTCCTGTTGCGTAGATACCTTGGGGACGAAGAATGCTAGTGCTCTAGATTCTCTTGGAAATTGACTGGAAATCTTCAACTTTTTTATGTTTCTTGTTAAGCACTTATAATGTGACAGACACTATATTAAGCACCTGGGTTGGACACAGCCCCTGTCCTACATGGGACTCAGTCTTAATCTCCATTTTACAGATGATGTAATTGAGGCACAGAGAAGTTAAGTGATTGCCTAAGGTCACACAGCAGACAAGTGGCAGATCAGGATTAGAACCCAGGTCTTTCAGACTCCCAGGTCTATGCTATAAACACTACACTACACTGCTTCCAGCTACTCCAGGTCTGATTTTTTTAAAAAAACAAAATCAAGTGCATTTTGGGTTGGTATTTCACTCTTTAGTTATGGAATTTATTAAGTGTATTAAGTGCTTCTTTGTGTCAAACACTGTGCTAAGTGCTGGGGTAGATAGAAGGTAATTAGACTGGACACAGGTCTTGGCTCACAACCTAAGAGCCTCAGATTTCTCATCTGTAAATTGGAGATAAGTAATTTTCTGAAGGCCACCCACCAACCCAGTGGGAGAGGTCTTCTGACCTCGAGACCTGTGTTCACTCCACTATTGTATAACTAGAATTAGCAGTAATTTTTGTCTACTAAAAATGTTTTCCCCTCAGTGTTTTATTAATGCAAATGGAATAATTCTTTGTCTCTTAGTTTGATTATTCATACATTCATGCTTGACATTGACATCATGTGACATTGATGGAATTCATCAATATAATTCCTTATCAAAGAGCTCCACAGCTGCCCCAGGCAGGCCAGATCTTTGAAAACTGAAGAGTGTTTTTTATCAACAATCATCTGAATAGCACTGGGCTAGCTGGATCGATGTGGATCTGTTGGTGTTTGATCTCTGCCTTTCCTCAGCCACCCATTGCTTCCTTGTTAATGCTCAGATGTAACTCACAGAAAAATGGGGACTTCATGCAAAAATCAACATCTAAGCAGGATCAGATGAGATGCCTGGATCCCCTATGGACTACTTTCTGGTCTCAGACACACGTGATGCCCTAATGAGAAAAGAGAAAATTATTTTTGTGCTAGGTCAGTAGTTTGTTTGAATAGGGAAAACCCATTGGTCACTTTTCTGAGCCCATGAATTTTGGAAGTTGCTAATTAGCCCAGATCCAATTAGCTAAGTGAAGCATTAAGGTTTTTCCAGTCTTTTTCCCCTAAATTTCCCTCTTGGGCTTTTTTTTAAAGTGATGGCAGTGAGCCTTTTCCATCAAATATGGCTCATTACTCTTTAATGTAGATCCAGATTCTTCCTTTTGCATCTGTAATACCATTTTCAGTTCTTTGACCCTACTCCACATCCCATTAAGAAGAAACAAACGGGTTCTATCAAGCCGTCATATTTTTAAAGGTAAGATTTATTTTGGGTATTCCAGAGCACCACTTGTGCTGCAGTGAAAATTAAGATGAAGTTTTCATGCCTTCCTACAATTTCAGAGTAGGAAATCTAATGCATGTGAGCTCTATCAGTCACCTACCTGCTGTGAACTGCCCAGCTAAATGGGTATTGTCTGAAATATTAGAAAATACAGGTTCAAAGTGTAGATTTAGATTCACCTGATTGGTTATCAGGACCCTGGAATGAAGCTAGCTTTGGAATCTGTTTGAATATATTTTTGAACAAGCATCAGGGTCGGTTGAACATTTTTGTTGATTATGGATAAGGTCTCTTCCTCAACAGAAGGAAAAAGGTATGCCAAAATATGCAAAAGCAACCAAAACCTAAAGGGTTATTCTTTCTCGCTGCTAAAGTTAAATCAGACTCTCCCCAGCCATTCAAGTCCTGTACCTCTCTGAACAAGAAGGTTATCCCAGTAGTATTTACTTGCCCATCCTAAAATAAAGATAATTCCATGTCTCTTTTTGCCCACTCAGCTTAAGGACATTTTCGCTAGTTTACTGTATCTACATGCATTTTACCATCTGGGAGAGCTTCAGGTTATTTACAGACTTGGAGATTTCACTGTGTAGTGCCTCTTCCAGATATTTCATGAGTATATTAAATAAAAACAGTCCAAACCTCAGGGTCTGAAGAAACCCACTGGTAAAATTCTCCATAACCAAATGTAGCCATTCTTGCCCTTAGTTTCCTATCTTAGTCAGTGTTCTATCCACGACAGCCTGTCCCATCCAATTCAATAGCTACTTAGCTTATAATAAAGCCTTTGATATGAAACTTTGTCCAAGACTCTTGGGATTCTTAATTTATGCTATCAACTGGTTCATCTCAACCCACGGCCTTGTTATCCCCTTCAAAGAACTCCAGTGGATTATTGAGACCCAGTTACTGCAGCCATGTTGTCTTCCACAAGGAGTTGGGTCTTAGTGTTCTCAGTCAACTCTTCGTGACAGCAAAGATATAACTGAGGCCAAACAGAATGCAGAGTATAGAAAATTCTTGTGATGTCTCCCTGCCATAGTGGTTGTCTTGTCTTTAATGGGCATAATGAAGGATGAAAATGACCTGTTTTCTTAAGATTAAAACAACTGAGACTTCTATGAAATTGCAGTGGTGACTCCAAATCTTTAAAAAAAAATCCTCTGACAGATGAATTTAAATTAAGCTGCAATGAGTATGTAGTGTGTTTGTGAAATGAGAAAACAGTATATTAAAAAATGCCTCCCATGGTTTTGATAAATGGCTTTCCTTCACCGTTCCAATGTATATAATGAACAGAAGAGAGAGTCTTCTGCACACAATCAATCTTGGAAACAGACTTGTTCCTTGTAGCCTGGCAGGAACTAAAATATGTTCTGGGTTTTAATCTGAATCGTCGAACCATTGGACTGAAAGGGATCTTGCAAGGGGGCTGCTCATATTTCCGCTTGGTTATTAAATAGAAATTGGAAGAAGGGACTTCCAATTTGTTTTTGTTTTTTTAAAAATCAATCAATAGAATTTATTGAGAGCTTAATCTATACAGAGCACTGTACTAGGTGCTTGGTAGTAGACATGATCTTGTCTTCAAAGAGCTTGCATTCTAGTGGGGAAGTCAGAGTCTAAAATTAATGTCAGGTAGGAGGAAAGAGAAAAAGTATTGGAATAGTATTAGAGATTCATCAAGGAAGGCCTCCTGGAGATTAAATTTCAGAAGGGCTTTGAAGACAGAGAGTAGTGATCAGCTGAGTGTGAACTGGGAAGGAGTTTCAGGCAGAAAGGAGGAAGTGAGAAGAGGTCAAAAGTGAGAGAGATGAGAATGAGGCACAATAAGTAGACGTTAAAGAGCAAAGTGTGTGGGCTGGGTTGTAATGAGAGAAGAGGATGGATAAGTAGCAGGGAGAGAGTTGGCTGAGTGCCAAATGCAACTGAAAGAGGAACAGAAAAAATGGTCAAATGTTGTAATTTTTCTAGTCCATAATCTGTTTCTGTTGCTTGTACCAAGTGATGGCTTCCTGAAGGTTCAGGGATAGGTTACTGTTTCCTTGTTTCACATTAGTAGGAAATTTTCTGGGTAAACAACCCCAGGCTCCCTGCCGGTCACCATTAAAGCTTGTTGGCCTGACTCCTTTCTCTTGTGTCAGTTTGGTCCCTGCCAATTTGGCTCAGGGCCCTTTCTCTTTCCAAAACACACACACATACACACACACGCGCACATACACACACTCACTCACTCTCTTTCTCTCCCTCTCCTCAATGAAACCATGCTATATATGAGGTTCAGACCCACCTGTATCTTCCCTTGTGAGGAACAACTGTTCAGCCTTGAGTTGAGAAGGGAAATAATTCAAACTAGTATCTTATTTATACTTTTATTTTTAACTGGCATCAGTTGTGAAGCAGTTGGAAGCTATAGAGTCTCAGACCAAAGCATTCAATGTTCCATCAAGACATGAATGAGGGAAATGAGAGAGAAGAGTCTCTAGGCATGTGGAATGTGCTTTAGTGTAGAGGCTTTAGGACCAGGAACCTGGGTGAAGGGATAGATTACAGTGCTAATGGTTTGTGGCGTGCCCCTCATGTTCTCTCTCGTGCCCTCTTCAAAGCCCTACTGAGAGCTCATCTCCTCCAGGAGGCCTTCCCAGACTAAGCCCTCCCTTTCCCTCTGCTCTTCCTCCCCTCCCCATTCATTCATTCAATAGTATTTATTGAGCGCTTACTATGTGCAGAACACTGTACCCATTACCCCTACTCCCTCCCTCTGCTCTACCCCCTTCCCCTCCCCATAGCACTTGTATATATTTATACATATTTATTGTTCTATTTATTTTATTAATGATGTGCATTTGTCTGCAGTTATATACGGTGCCAGTGTTGAGCTGCAGTGCAGTGTCTCAGCAGGGGGTTGTCCTGAAAGCCCTTGTGATCTGCCACTCACATCAGCTGTTTTTCAGGATTCTTCCTTGGCCCATTCATCTCTCAGAAGGCCTTAGATAGTTCAAAACACCTTCCCTATTGATGGCATATTTCCAGAAGATAGAATTAGGTCTAGAACCCAGGTCTTCTGATTCATTCATGCAATCATATTTATTGAGTGCTCACAGTGTGCACAGCTCTGTACTGAATGCTTGGTAACGTACAATATAACAATAAAGAGAGACAATCCCTGCCCACAACGAGATCCCAGTCTAGAGGATTCTCAAAACAGTGTTCTTTCCACTGGGTCAACCACAGGGCTCTCCTGAATATCCTCATCCCTTTCTACCACCCAGTCCACCCATCTACACACTGGGACAGCCCAGCACCTGTGAGTGAATCTGATTGCTCCATCCCTTCCCTGTTCAGCAGTTCCCTTGATGTCCACATTGCCTGGGACCCCCAGCACCTCAGGGATGGAAAGAGGCCCAGGTGAGGTTTGGGAGTGGGAGGAGGGGAGTCCCATTCTGCCTCTACCACCCTGGTGTGGAATGGAGACTGCAAGAACACCCAGTAGAGTGTGGAAAGGTGTGTTTTGTTAAAAAAAAATTTAAAAAGGGCCACAGAGGGGGTTTGCAGCCATCCTTGTCATTTTGAGAGAACAAGAGGGGCTCATATAAAGGCAGCATTCACCCTCGGCCACCTACCTCACTGAATTGCCGAGCACCACCCACTGGGAGTTCACTCCCCTCTCCCATAACATCAGTCTGGAGTTTCACTCCCAGTCAATCTGTGGTTTATTAAGAGCTTATTTGGTGCAGAACACTGTATTAAGTCCTTGGGGGTGAACAATAGAGTAAGTAGGCATGAGCCCTGCCCTCAAGGAGTTTACAGTCTTAACAACCTGCTCTAAATTGGTTGGGACTCAAAATAGGCAGCACAGGGCCTCCAGATTTTGGAATGTTGTATAGGTTTTGGTTGTAACTAATAGACTCTGGATTGGCTGGGCTCTAATAAATCTGTAAACAGCTCCTTAAAACACAATGTTCTGGTGCTCTTATTGTGTTTATTGTTGCCGTCATCTCCGTATATTGATTGTCTCTACTAAGCCCCAAATCTTGTTCCATTCCAAGAGGGACAAGAATGTGTCTACCAAGTCTATTTTGTTGTACTCTCCCAAATTTTTAGTACAATGCTCTGAACCTAGTAAACTTTCAATAATATCACTGATTTATTGATTGCCATTTGCTATCTTCCCAGATTCTCTTTTAGACTGTGAGTGACTTATGCTCTGGGACAGAATCTTGTTAGTCTTTGATTATATTCTTCCCCAGCACTCAATGCAGTGTTATGCACAAAACAAGTGCTCGATAAACACCGTTGAATGAATGAACAAAATGGCCTAGATGAGAACATCTTAAGTATGGACACAACACCCTTTCTTTAGGTAATCAGAGGACTTGTAGTGGGTTTCAGTAAAAAATAAACTTCACTGCAACCCATTCCCAGTAGAGGTTGCTTTTCCCAGTCCCTTATTTCCACACACAGCAGAAGAGGAATTTCTGTTCATGACCATGAGATCCTACTCTGTTTGGGGTTATTTTCCTCTAAGACCTTCAGTATTTAATAGAAAACTTATCCACTGCTACTAGGAAAAAGGATAATGGCAAATAGGCAGATGAAACAGCCAGAAATTTGAACCTGTTTTGGGCTTCTGGGGAAAAGGAAACAACCAAGATGAAGACATCAAAAACACCTCCTCAAGGAAAGGTGCTAATGACATCTTAATAATTGCTAAATGTTGATTTAAAGCAGAGAAGAGAAAATGGAGCTCTGTAATCTCCTAACTATTTGGGAAACCACAGAGGAAAGAGTGCAGCATTGTGCTTCTGGAGCTGGGGTAAACTGGAATTCTAAGCTAGAAGGAGTTTCAAATGTAGGGTGGCCACAGAGTGAAATTGTGAATACTGAACAACCCTTTACTGACCTGGAAGTAACAGGCATACACTATTCTATCTGTGTTTTGCAGGTTACTTGGTGTAATGTAATGGCATTATGTCAACCTTTTGTGGAAATTTGGAAAACCTAGGGTGTCTACTGGGATACCCCACTCCTTTGCCCCTCTCTTCCTCCCCAACAACCCCTTTGTTCCAAAGATGTTGTTTTACCCTCCCAGTCTCGTGTAAATGGTTGTGGTATCTGACATGGGACTCAGAGGCAGGTGTCAAGATGATAGGAGAATGGGTATTTAAAATTAAAGTACAAGGCAGAAATATCCTGGGCTATTAGCACTGGATAAGGGTAGGCCAATGGTAAAATCAGACTGTTCAGCACAAAACCAGATGAATGGCTATCCTGCTTAAGAAGTTATTTAGTCCATCCCTCTGCTAGTAGGCAGAATTCAGCCCAGGCAGTTGAGTTAAAAATCACTTTGCACACTTTTTAGCACACTACTAGTGATACATGTGACAACAGAGAAAACCAGTCACCTGAAGAGATGCAGTCTCAGTTCAGTTTGACACTCTGCTCTTATTATTTATTAATAATAATAGTAGTATTTGTGGTAAACACTTACTATGTGTCAAGCACTGTACTAAGCATTGGGGTATATACAAGGTAATCAAGTTGGACATAGTCCCTTACACGTGGAACTTGCAGACTAAGTGGCAGAGTGAACAGGTATTTAATCTTCATTTTAGATGAGCAACGTGGCTAGAGAAGCAACGTGGCTCAGAGGAAAAAGCCCGGGCTTGGGAGTCAGAGGTCATGAGTTCGAATCCCAGTTCTGCCTCTTGTCAGCTGTGTGACTGTGGGCAAGTCACTTCACTTCTCTGTGCCTCAGTTCCCTTATCTGTAAAATGGGGATTAACTGTGAGCCTCACGTGGGACAACTTGATTACCCTGTATCTACCCCAGTGCTCTGCACATAGTAAGTGCTTAACAAATACCAACATTATTATTATTATGAGGAAAGTGAAGTATAGAGGAGTTAAGTGACTTGCCCAAGGTCACACAGCAGGCAGGTGGAGGAGGCAGTATTTAAACCTAGGTCTTCTGGTTCCCAAGCACATGCTGTTAGCCCTTGGCCATGCTTAATATCTGCTAATTTTCCACAACCTAATTTCTTTTTGGTCTCAGCTTCATGATTTGAATTTACCAATCCTGAATCCCCATGCTGATCAGTTATAGCAATGTGCTGCCATCACAACTCTTTTAGAGAGTCACTTCTTGTGGTCTGTGAAAGAAGTTGTTACATGGTGCCCTCCTTTACCATTCACCAGGCACTCTGTATAACAAAGGGGCACTCAAGCAGAGTCACGATATTCATTTAGATATTTATTACTAGGAACCATTAAGACAACAAGGCAATACAAAACTTAACATCAGATAATGTACCAGAATTCCATTACAAATTTCCCTTTACCACAATAAATAATAGATGTGAGTCACACACATTCCTAAACTCATAATCTCTGATAAACAGTTAACATTTAGAAAAGTTTCTCCAAAAGGCAAACACCTGAATGAATGAAACCTCATTTCCTATGGCTTTATATTTTACAGTTAGATGCTGTTTTTACTAAATTATATTAGAACTCTCTCATTTCTGACCTTTGGGGATTAACAGAATTAATGCAGAGAACTCTAATTGTGTCATCTTTTATCCTTTGCTCAAGTTGGATAAAAGTGACCAGAAAGCAGCAAGTTTATCATGTAAAACATTTCCCAAACTTTACAATGACATCCACTTATGAAATGAAGTGTTGACAGACCATAATTTGACATGCCTTCCATAAGAAACCAGACTTAAAAAATACATTCAATGTTTTGTTTTTTTAAATTACAGTAATTGCAATTATTTTTCAATATTTTCACTACACACACAACATGAGCAGGTTGTCTTTTGACAAACTGAAGGGATCAGGAGGGTGAAGGAGAAACACGAGCTGACTTTCAGATGAACTATTTTGTTGCCTAAGTAAAAGCCCAGAGATTTTAAAGCTGAAACTGAGAAAACAGTTCATTTTTACAGAATTACGTAACCACCCACTATAAAGTTGACAAAAGAGTTAAATAATATTGACTCAAGTAAGGAAGTCATGGTCATGCTATATATGTGAGTGCCTCTTGCCAAATGGTGCCCCCTTCAGTAGCTGCCCAAGTTACAACAATTAGTAATAATGATTACTATTTGTAAAGCACTGTTCTATAACACTGGGGTAGATAAAAGATAATCAGGTTGGACATAAAAGATAATCAGGTTGGACACAGTCCCTGTCCCACACGGGGTTCACAGGAGGACAGGACAGGTATTGAATTCCCATTTTACAGATGAGGAAGCTGAGGCACAGAGTACCTAAGTGACTTGCCGAAGGTTACACAGCAGGGAGAGGACCAGGGATTAGAGCCCAAATTCTCAGACTCACAAACCCATGCTTTTTCCTTAGGTCATGCTGCTTCTTACTAGGTCTTGCAACAATTAAGGAAAATTGTTGCATTTCTATGGTCATGTGGGCAATAGCCACACTCTAGCTGAATTTTTTTGGAATATTTAACTCCAAGTCTACATTCTTCCTATTTAACCCATTGCTTCTTTATCGCCACTCTTCCAGGTAGCTAATTTTCCTAAGACTTTGAAGATTGAACACCAGAACATAAAGAAACCTTTGATCTCCTCTTTCTTATGATGCCGTACTACTACAGCAGGGCAGAAATGCCAGAAGAAAATTGCTTTCTGAGGGACAGTCTGTAGGCTTTGCTGACTGTCAGATCTGCTGAAAGCCACCTTATTAAGAACAGTGAAGATATAAGGAATACAAATTTCTATAGGCTGGAATTGGCCTCTAAATCCCAGCCATTAGCATCTCACATGCATATTAGCCAAAAGGCCACAAAATTCACTAGAGAGAAATATGCTTGTTTTGGCTTTAAAGGAGTCTCTAGTGAAAGCAAACACATTAAAACTCGTGAACAGATGGCTAACTCTTGCCCCTTTTGTACAGCTTATACCCAGAATGTATTTACCCTTTTGCTTAGAGGTGGGGGATAGCTCTCCACTTTGCATCAAGGCAGGGAACTTTATTCTTATTTCAGATTCTCTCCATGATCCTGCCACTGTGCTACTCAAAAGTATAATAAAATATTGATAGAGCTGCCTGGTCATTAAGGAGAAGCTAGGACAAGTAGCCCAGGTGAGATCAAGCTTCATCCAGGACTTTTTATTCTGTTACGGAGGAGCTAATGTATGAACGAACCCATTTTACTAGACTTGGAATTTACTACCTTCTCGAGGATGTGAAAGTTTAAACCTGAGGGGACATTTCCAACATGTGCTCCTGTAACTTTTGCTTCTGTGAATGGGAGCCACAGGACTGAAATACTGAGCACTCTTTAGCAGATGTATTTCATTTGGGTCATTTGATATGCACACACAATCAAGTCACTCACAAATTAGAGATGATGAATATCTACTTTGGAGAAGTGTGAGCCTTGACAGTGTAATCTGAGGAAAATATTTTGCCTCTCTCTAGGCAATTGGCTGGGCTATGGAGGAAGAGTCAATCAATCAGTAAATATGTGTACAACCTCACTCTACAGAGTGGGAAAACGAGGCAAACTATCTGGCTTGCTCAATGTCGTCTAAGTAGTCATCTCAGCCCAAGTGATTGTCTTCATTAATCTTCCTAACTTGAAAGGGCTTTACCAGCGGCATCTGGTAAATTATCAGTCACCGGATAGGAGGGGATGGTCCTATCTCTGTTTTACAGCTGGGGAAACTGGAGCTCTGAGCATCAAATGGCTTCTTAGAGTTCCAGTGTGAAGTGACGTGACTAGAACCCTGTGCCCTGCCTCTAGTCCTATGCTCTATTACATTGCCTCTGATTATTCAACAAAATGGGACCTCAGAGGCAGACTGACTGTCTCGTTCTGTCCTGCAGTTTGAGAAAGAAACCGGTAAACAGCATAATGTCTGGTTTTATTGAAGCAAATAAAAAAAACACACATTCATCTTATTTAATTAATGGAATGCTTTCTAAAGCAGCCGGAGATACCAACCTTTTGGAACTAGGAATTTCATAATTAGAATTTCCTATTTGGATTGTGGGATGTGGCACAAATTAAACCAACCAACAAACAGTTCCCTCCCTCTCTCCCTCCTTTCCTTCACTTCCTCCCTCCCAGTGGATTGTCGCAATCCAATTTATTCCAATTTTCCTTTTTGGTCATTTAGACCATGACAAGATTACCACCACCAGTAGTAGTATTTCCTAAGCACTTACTCTGTGCTGAGCACTATACTAAGTAGTCTAGGCACTAAGCACTATACTAAGTAGTCTAAGTAGAGTAGTCCTCCTCTCTCGCCCCGCTCCAGTCTATTCTTCACTCCGCTGCCCGGCTCATCTTCCTGCAGAAACGATCTGGGCATGTCACTCCCCTTCTTAAACAACTCCAGTGGTGGCCTATCAACCTCCGCTCCAAACAAAAACTCCTCACTCTAGGCTTCAAGGCTCTCCATCACCTTGTCCCTTTCTACCTCTCCTCCCTTCTCTCTTTCTACCGCCCACCCCGCACGCTCCGCTCCTCTGCCGCCCACCTCCTCACCGTCCCTCGGTCTCGCCTATCCCACCGTCGACCCCTGGGTCATGTCCTCCCGCGGTCCTGGAACGCCCTCCCTCCTCACCTCCGCCAAACTGATTCTCTTTCCCTCTTCAAAACCCTACTTAAAACTCACCTCCTCCAAGAGGCGTTCCCAGACTGAGCTCCTCTTCTCCCTCTACTCCCTCTGCCATCCCCCCTTTACCTCTCCGCAGCTAAACCCTCATTTTCCCCTTTTCCCTCTGCTCCTCCACCTCTCCCTTCCCATCCCCACAGCACTGTACTCGTCCGCTCAACTGTATATATTTTCGTTACCCTATTTATTTTGTTAATGAATTGTACATCGCCTTGATTCTATTTAGTTGCCATTGTTTTTACGAGATGTTCTTCCCCTCGACTCTGTTTATTGCCATTGTTCTTGTCTGTCCGTCTCCCCCGATTAGACTGTAAGCCCGTCAAACGGCAGGGACTGTCTCTGTCTGTTGCCGACTTGTTCATCCCAAGCGCTTAGTACAGTGCTCTGCACATAGTAAGCGCTCAATAAATACTATTGAATGAATAGTCTTTGGCCATGGGAGAACAGGGTGCTTAAGAAGAGAAAGAATCTTCATTCTTGGGGGAAAAACTCAAACCTTTAGTTTTTCCTTTATGTGGTGAAAAGAGCAGTGCAGCTAAGTTCTGCCCAGGATACAGGAACCATGAGAACTTAGATCTGAGCTGTCTGCCAGGGTACAGCACATGATGGATGAACTGCTGAGCTTTTAACCCTTGGCAGTCCCTTCACACCCTGCCTGATAGGAAAAGGAGCATAAGATTCACTTACTGCATGAGACCTTAGTTATAATACAGAATTAAAACAGCAGCTGGATCTATAGCCAGCCAGGCACTGCCTGGATGAATTGTACAAAAAAAAAATGTATACCCATTTACTGACTTTTTAATATTTTTAACCAGTTTTCTTTCTCTTCCCAGGCTGTGACAGATCTAGAAAAATCTTTCCCACTGGGCTGACATCAATTATTTTGTCTCTAGGCCTCTAGTTATCTGCAAGACTGTACTATGAATGTGGAGGGCATCTCCTTTTTTTGTAGCCAGGCAGACCTTTCTAGGCTTAGCTCTTGGTGCTAAAGGTGGAGGATTAATGTATCAGTGGCTTGTATATCTCCAAGTCAAATTCTTCCCTCTTCATAGTCCTTTCCCAGCACCATTTCCCTCCATCATTCACAGTGCCCATGACACTGAGGTTTGGCTTGGAGATGGTGATTGGGAGCAAAGTAGAGTAGAGATTGTTGGCATGCCATCGGGTCCAAAGGGCAGAGTTGCATGCTCATTTCCAGCATGTTTACCAGGACCCCAGATTATCATCCAGAGAAATCAGGTGTTTTCTGGCCCATTGACAGACTGGAAGATTGTCAGGATTGGAAAATGGGGAGGAGAGAGGGCCTTGAACACTTAGTAGGGCCCGCCGCTGCCCTCTAACAGAAGGCTAAACCTGTGGGTCCCTCTCTTCCCTTGACCCAGCTGAACAGGCACAAACACCAGATATCTGTAAGAGAATTGCTCATTCAGCTACTGGACAGTGGGATTATTGGACTGGGAGTTGAACGATTTGGGAACAATTGTCAATCTCTTATGTTTAGTCCCTTTGGAATTCAGGCCCTTAAAATCTGTCAATGGCTGAGAATTTGGGGTCGGAGCAAGGTGGTGAACTACTACTGCTTCTCCAGCCCCAGGGTTTTCTGAGGCCTTAGGAGACACCTGTCCCTTGAGTCCTCTGGATGATAATTTTCCTTTGCTGGGGGGGCCAAAATTCTTAATTCACCTTAGCCTCAGAAGTAATACCATAGCTGAGTTATTAAAAATCACATTCCTCTTCAGATTCAACAATTCTATTTTTCCTCTATATTTTGCTCCCTTGTCATGCAGGTGGTTCAGCTACTGTTGGATCATTGTCCCAGGGCCACCAGATCAGCTTTCTCTCTATTTTGGTTATTTCTCTTGAGTCGGTTCCCCTGAGCTCCTTCGCCCTTTTCACTAAAATTCAGAATTGCTTCTACAGAAAACTACTCTGGTCCCTGAGAGTGCAAATCCTGCTGTTTATTATTTCATCTCCCTTTCTGTAAATATCCATTAGATTAGCAACAAAGAAGATCCCCCTTTCACTGAAAACTAATTACTCTTCATTAACCACCTTGTTTAGTGTCTCCAAGAGGAACGGTCTCATTCTGGGATTTGAAAAGAGGGAAGATTGGGGAATATCTTGGCATTTAGCAGGAATTGACTTTGTAAAACTGGTGGTTCTGAATTTCAATACTAAAAAGGTAAAAGAAATGCATCAGCTTCTAGATGACTCCTTAGCTAAATTCACGCCAGGACCCTAGTTTCAAAATCAATAGGTAGATGTTATTCACAATAAGGAAAAGGCCAACATATTTAAAAAGAAAATCACCCTGGTATGGTTACAGAATGAAGTCTTCTGCTTCAGTGAAAAATAGCTCTGTAGATATTCAACCTACTGGGTAATGGATGAGACCTCTGGAAGGGGGGATTTCTCTGGCCCCTTTCATTCTGATGAGCTGTGGAATGAGGTCAGGACATGCTCCACCCCTACTTCAAGGCTGTCTTTCTGAGGTCCTAGTAGAGTGTCTCCCGGGTCACATTGCTGGAAAATGTGTGGTTGCTGGAAATGCTGTTGGATTTCCCGGGGAATGATGGCCTTTTTTTCTTTCTCCTCCAAGGAGGGCAAAGGAAAGCCAAGGTGGAAACGAAGATCTGGCGGAAGTTAGCTGACACCAGGTTGTAGAGGATGGGATTGATGGCTGAACTTACATAGAAGAGAACATTGGTCAGCATGTAGAAGTAGTGGTAGAAGTCATAGAGGAATCTGAAGAAGAAAGAGAGAGAAATCTCAAAAATATGGTGATTGCTAAGAGATGGTGTAATGATAAGCAAAACAAAATATTAGGGCTCTTCCTTGGTCATTTACTCCTTTGATTCTTTACTCCTTTGATTCTAGTCAGGATTTCCTGAAATATCCCAGTAGAAATAGGTATAGGTCCTCTTCTTACAGAGCTCCAGGGAAGAAGATTCCACAATATTTCTACCCTTCTTCCTTCCCCCAAATCTCCCTCCTAAATTCCCCACACCTTGGCCAACTATTCCAGGGCTTATCCTTAACCACAGTCCTTCCTGCTGCAGTTTGAGCCCATCTTCTGTTCTTTACATAGGAAGCACATAGTTTGGTTACCACTATCCATATAGCAATACTTCAGAAATCTGGTGATTAAAATTGCAGAGGATCTTAACAAGACCAGCATAACCTGTTAATTAAAGGCCTGATTAGGTGATGCTTAGTTACAGACTTGGTCCTCTAGCCCACTCTTCTGAAGACATGTGACTGAATAGGTAGGAAGAATTTATATTTCTGAACTTTTGTTTTAGGGAAGAAAACAGCTGGCTGAAATGTTCAGTAAAGCATAATTATGCCTGAGGGCACCACCTTCTTTTGAGAAGAGTTTCTCATCGGAAGGTTTCTCGGTGCGAGGCTTCTAGCAGATCTAAAAGGGGAAAAATTACTGGGCTGGAGGGGTAGTAGATCAGAGGTAGGGAGGACCCACAATGTATTTTCTGTATTTTCATACAGTACTTTGCACAGGCTGGCCCAGCCTACAGACTCTGAATCCACTGGCCTTCAGGTTAGATTCACTCATTCAATCATATTTATTAAGCGCTTACTGTGTGCAGAACACTGTACTAAGTGCTTGGGAAAGTACAATACAGCAATAAAGAGTGACAATCCCTGCTTACAATGAGCTCACAATCTAGAAGGGGGGGGGGCAGACATCAATTCAAATTAAGACATGAAAAATAAAATTACAGATATATACATGTGTTGTGGGGCTGGGAGGGGGGGAAGAGCAAAGGGAACAAGTCAGGGTGATGCAGATGGGAGTGGGAGATGAGGAAAAATGCGGCTTAGACTGGGAAGGCCTCTTGGGGGAGATATACCTTCAATAAGGCTTTGAAGGGTTGGGGGAGAATAATTGTCTGGCGTGCTTTAGGAGGGAGGACATTCCAGGCCAGAGATGCTGCTTCTCATAGTTATCTTGTAATTATACTGTGCTTGACATATATTATTATTGTATTTAACTGCTTACTATGTGCCATATACTAATGCTTAACAAATATAATAATAATGATTATAAGCTCTCCCTAGAAGCTCTCCCATTCCTTCTGACTCAGAATGGGTTCAGGAACTGGTTCAGAAGGATGGGTGGGCTAAGGCTCCCATGGCCCCTTTCTCAGCACCTTTTATTTCCCAAGATTATTCTTGAATTTTAATAGGACTCCTGAGGTCTGTCGTCCCTGCTCAGGGCTTGTGAAGAGCATTGAGTAGTCAGCATAGAACAATCAGAAGCTGGGAAAATAAGTAGAGTCTCTTGTTAGAGCTAGTTCTTACCTAGATCATTTTCCCCATCTATATCTTTTGGGCCCTGTCAAAACACATTTCTGGAGTTGGAAGAATTTGACTTGCAATTCTTTCGATTTGCCCCTTAGCTTCTCAAAGTATTTAATAACTATGAATCTGTTTAGGAAGATTCATGAGCCCCAGAGATAGGGAGAAGCTGAGGCAAACAGAAGGAGGCTTTGGACAGGACCCGATCTAGAAGTGGACTGGGTATTCACGATTCTTAAATCACCTTGAGGTCACATTCTGAGTAGAAATCATAATGTGACTGAACATAAGACAAGAAGTTCTTAGTGCAGGAAACATCATCCTGAAGGGTGTCTAGCATATGGAGGACAATCAATCCTACACGATAAATCTATTACAGATTGTGCTATATCTGTTTTACCCTGCTTGGCTAATACTTTGTTGGATGGAAAGGTCAGACATCTTCAGTGGGATGTGGCTGTGGATCAGACATATTATGGTTGTCAGGGATTAAGCAGCACACAGGCTAGTACTTCATCTCATTCCATGGTAATGGTAGCTTACCGAAGGACCAAAATTACTAAACTACAAGCTGGAGGTCAACTGAGGAACTGAAGTTCTGGTTGCAAGCCTATGCTACTGAGAGGGAGAAAACAGGACCATGGGAACATGGATAGTCAGTCCTTCAGCAGTTGTCCTCTTGGGTCTAAGCAAGGCAGATCTGTGATGGATTGACTCAGAAGACCTAATCTGTAGATCTGGCTAAGTCTACCCTTATATACCAGTATAACTAACAGCTTCTTGAGCTCTATCTTGCTGGCTTGGAAAGCATGTATTTCCTCCCTCCACTTCTTGCATCTCCCCCAACCCCCAGCCCACCCGGTCCTTGTCTAATAAAATGTAGTAGCTTTCATAAGCAAACAAACTGCCCCTGCCTGTGTGCCTCAGGTCTATTTGTTAAGCACAGACCACTGAGAGGAAATGTGCTCCACTCAACAACAGGCCTGATCTTAATCAATCCAAAATTCTGGTACTGAGAGGACTGACAATTTTGATTCCCTGGTTGAAGCCCTTGCTAACTCCAGTGCTTCTGCAAGACAGGCAGGAATTGACTGACTGTAAAATGTCATTACAAACCATGTTTGTTAAGTATATTATGGTCAATTTACCTTCTACCTCTGTGAGTTGAGATAGGATTATCTTCCTCATTTTTTAGATGAGGAACGAAGATCAGGAGGCATGAAGGATTAGGGAGAAGTTTCTCTGAACTGATGGTCAAATCCAGGATCAGGAAACCTTGAGCCAATAAAGTATAGAATTTTTATCATCCTCCCTTGCTGACCCCATGCCCACTAGAAAAGAGCTTGCAGTGTCTTTATTCTGTCTCTAGTTATAAAATAGAAGTTGTCACTCTAATGGTCACTTTGAGTGCTCTGGCTCAGAGACAGCTCCCAGGTGGCACTTGTCTGAGGGACCTGAGACAGGGGGAGGGTGGGGTTGGGAGGAATAGCCAGAGCAGAGGCAAGGAGGAGGAAGAAGGGCCAGTGAGGCAGGAAGGTCGATGCTTCAGGGTCTGGCTCAGAACAGCTAGGGAGAGAAGAGCATCAGAGCCAGCCCCTGGGAAGAGTCCAGCTATAAAGGTAGTAAAGTGAGGGAACAGCACTTCAAAGGATCAGGAACAGAGACTGTGAGAAGAGTAGGAAGTTTGTAAGGGCAGAGACACCCAGATACAGGAAGGGTATTTCTTCTAATCCCAGGCACTGGGAGTCAGGACCTGGCTTCTAATCCCAGCTGTGACACATGTCTGTTCTATGACCTTGGGCAAATCACTTAACTTCTCTGGGCCTCAGTTACCTCATCTGTAAAATGGGGATTAAGAATGGGAGCTCTATGTAGAATAGGGACTGTGTCCAACCTGATTAACTTGTATCTACACTAGTGCTTAGAATGGTACTTGGAACATAGTAAGTACCATTATTATTATTTGATTACTGGAATAATAATACTGCCTCACCTTGAAGGGAAGCTGTGAGGGCAACCACTATTGTAAACCATTTAGCATGTATAAAGTCTGTCATAGATTCCAATACCTAGAAGGGCACATCTTATGCTAATTCTGACAATGATTGACCTGACCCTTGAGCATTTACTGGTCTCCTTTACTAATAGGGGAGGGAAGGTTATTGATAACGTACTTCAACAGAGCTAAGGTGTGAATGATAAAAATTCAACTGTGGCTCATAAAGAGAAGATCATAGAATATGTAGTCTGCTATCATTTACTTTCTTTCTTCAAAGCAAACATTAGAAGGACATAATTGTCAGAGGCTTTGAAGGGCTTGGTCTTCAGCATGGAGGGGGTACTGGTGTATCACCAATCCTTCCCAGGTGGCAAAGCACGCACACAAGATTGAAGTTCTTGTGGGTAATGAAGAAATATTCCTCTTCTAAAACAAAGCTTGATAGACTGTAAGCCCATCAATGGGCAGGGATTGTCTCTATCTGTTGCTGAATTGCACATTCCAAGCACTTAGTACAGTGCTCTGCACATAGTAAGCGCTCAATATATACTATTGAATGAATAAACGAAGGAACTCGGCCTGCCAGGGAACTGAAAACAGGCAGCTGAACAGAACTCACAGCAGGTTGCTTACTATGTGCCAGCTACTGTATTAAGTGCTGGGTAGATACAAGCTCATTAGGTTGGACACAGTTCATGACCCACATGGGGCTCATAGTCTATCCCCATTTTACAGATGTGGTAACTGAGGCAAAGAGAAGTTATTATTTTTTTTCATAATATTGATTAAACACTTACTATGTGCCAGGGCCTGTACTTAGCACTGGGGTAGATACAATTTAATCAGGTTGGACACAGTCCCTGTCCTGCATAGGGCTGCCAATCTTAATACCCATTTTAAAGATGAGGTAACTAGGGCACAAGGAAGTTGTGACATGCCCAAGGTCACATAGCAGACAAGTGTCAGAGCCAGGATTAGAATCCAGGTCCTTCTGACTCTTAGGCCTATGCTGTATCCACTAGGCCATGCTGCTTCTCATAAGTGTATACTATGTGCCAAGCACTGTACTAAGCACTAGGGTAGACACACGATAATCCCTGTTTCAAGTGGGACTCACAGCCTAAGGTAGGAGAAAGTAGGATGTAATTACCATTTTACAGATGAAGTAACTAAGGCTCAGAGAAGTTAAGTGATTTTCCCAAGGTTACAGAGCAGACAAGTGTCAGAGCTGGGATAAGAAAGCAGGTGTTATGACTTCCAGGTCTGTGCTCTTTCCACTAAACCACACTGCTTCCACTTTCTATGTTACTTCCTGATGCAGGGAAAAGTATGTGGTTCTGCTCAAATCCAGTTAGGTGAGCGACAGGGAGGGAACTGGGGAGATAATGGATTGTCAGTTCTTCATTTTCAGGCTACCAGTCACACAACCATGACTTGTCTGTTGAGGTTTTCTATTGCTTTTGTCTGTCATTTAATTTGTGCCCCTGAGGTCAAAACCACACCCCCAAAGTCAAAATTGTGCCCCTGACATCAAATCTGTGTCCCCACTGTTGAATCTGGGCCCTTGTCATTGAATCCATTTCTATGTCTCTATCATTACATCTGTCCTCCTGCTACCCAATCTGGGCCCATACCATGAGATCCTGGTCCTGAATGATTTACAGTATTTAATCTTAAATGTAGCAAAAGATGCATCCCAGATTTTTTCAATTGAAAAATCCCCTTTCCTTTATTCTGCCTGGCCAAAGATAGTACATGGACACCACTCTCTACAGAAACATACTGCGTTCAATCAGAGAGCCGGGTCCCTGTACTAGTGATGAGGAAACACTGGTATGAAGCAGAATTAATTTGAGATGGAAGAGAAGAGGGGAATAATAAGCCCCAGATAGTCTTCTGAGAGTCACTAATAAGTGAATTGATTGGGGGAAGAGTATAAGGGCATGAGGGTGGGGGAAAGAATGGACACCTGTCCATATAAGCTGTTTTTTCACATGGGAATGATTGCAAACACTTTGGGCAAATCAGGGATCAAAATTTCAAATAAAGCTCCCCGTATTGCATGTGGAATGAATGAATTGGTTTAAATAACTAACATTACTTTCTTGTATACTACAGACAGGGAATTGCTTATCGCTCTTCAATCATTTACCTTTTTCACCATTTCTAAAAATCCACTCTCAAGGGTCTACTTAGTGGCTTCTTCATGAACATCTGAAATCCAAACCAAAATCAATACCTGATCACACTAAAAAATACTCACGGTGTCCACTGGTCCTCACGGATATAGCAGAACATCAGGCGTCGTATATGGTAAGGAAGCCAACAGACCACGAAGGCAATAACTACAGCACCTGTAGCGTGGAAACAAAAATCCAGGACTCTTTCAATGCTGTGTTCTTTTGTATGCTGGGAAATAAGCAATCCATTTTCCTGTAGGTTTTTTGGAAATGACTTCCATACCAACAGAGAAAAGTTTCAATCATCTTGGCAAAGCTAACTTTTAATAGTGGACCCCATTCCTTGAATAATCCCTCTTCAGGGAACAAGTCCAGCTAAATTGCACATTCTTCCAAATGTTTATACAATCTTTGATCAGCTTCCTGGTGACCAAAAATGTATTGTAACAATAAACAGAGTAATGAGAAAAATTCACTTTGAGGTCATATTTAGAAATATTGAGGACTTCTACCTATAGTATATCACTCACAACCACTCATCAACATTCACACCATACTCTATAAGCACTTAGCCACCCAACTGTCTTTCCATTCTCTTCTCCTTATCTTTAATATTTTATGTTTCCCCTGCTAGATTGTAAGCTCTATGAGGCCGGGGATTCTGTCTTTTAAGTTTTCAGTACTCTCACAAGTACTTACTCTATTACTCTGCATTGGTTGTTCAGTGTGTTGCTTTAAATCCTTATTTGTAGTTAATATCTATGGGATAGCTGTTCTTGAGATACTTAACTGATGAATGCAATGCCAATGTTAACAGTGTCAAATCTTAAGCATGGGATTTTAGAAAGAGGTTGTTTTTTTTCCCCTATTTTATTGAAAAAAATATCAACCTTAAGAGGGAGGGAAACTGACAAAGGAAATCATTGATAGAAAGAGAAATAGTCCTCATAGCACTGGGGCTGTTAGGATTTGTAAAATAATTGGAGACTGAGCAGTGCCCAATGTGGCAGCGGATTTTTGCCAGAAACTGGTGTCTGAGATCATACTTGAGCTCAGGGTTCTTAACAATAAGAGCTGGAGAGAGTTCAGTTAAGAGGCTTCCCAAGCCTTCTATTTATATGAACTCTGTTTTAACCTGTATTTCTCAAATAAAGAATCATCAATATTTTCCTTAAATCCATGTTTTGAGAAAGAAGACTGGAAAGACTTCTATGGAGTATGTAAAGCAGCGTGGCTCAGTGGAAAGAGCATGGGCTTCGGAGTCAGAGGTCATGGGTTCGACTCCCGGCTCTGCCACATGTCAGCTGTGTGACTGTGGGCGAGTCACTTAACTTCTCTGTGCTTCAATTACCTCATCTGTAAAATGGGGATTAACTGTGAGCCTCACGTGGGACAACCTGATTACCCTATATCTATCCAAGTGCTTAGAACAGTGCTCTGCACATAGTAAGCGCTTAACAAATACCAACATTATTATTAAAGCAAATCTCTCAGTAAAGGCTTTAGTACATAGTAAGCACATATTATACTTATGAAGGACCATATATGTTAGGGGATATGTTGGTATGAGATAGTAATCACCCCTCCTTTTCCTGCCAGATTTTAAAGTTTGTTTTGCTGACTCCCCCTTTTAGACTGTGAGCCTGTTGTTGGGCAGGGATTGTCTCTGTTGCTGAATTGTACATTCCAAGTGCTTAGTACAATGCTCTGCACACAGTAAGCGCTCAATAAATATGGTTGAATGAATTATGTAGAACAAGGAATAAAACTGATAGATTAAGTTGAAAATACCCTAGGGTCCTGGATGGGGCTAGAGGAGAAAATAGGAGAAAATAGTGGGGCGCACTGACATTTTAAAAAAACTTAAAAAGGTTGAAGAAGGTTTGAAGAAATTTATATAAATGGAAAGCAGAAATGTTGATCCCTCTCTGGAAAGCAGAAGTTATCACCTACCACAGGATTCATCCCTTAAAGCTATACTTCAATTGCTTTATTCCCCAAACAGTTCCAATCATTGCCAGGCAATTCATTCCATCCTAAATGTATGCTATGATGCAAGGGAAGTGGATAAGTAATTGCAGCAGTAACTCCATTCAGACCCTCCCCTTTTCCTTCATTTCTGCCCTAACAGACTACATGATGGACAGCTGCTGTTTGGAGGTACTGAAAGCTCCTCGGTACCCTCATACTCTACTTCCAACCTGCGTGACCTTTAGAGGATGATCTTGAAACCACTAGGGTGGTGGTAGAGCTGGACTTCTGTAGAGGGTGGAAAATTTGAAACCCAAAATGTCAGTAAGGAGGATTTACTGATGTCAGAGTTGAGGTGGTACTGATGGTTTAAGCCTCCAGGATCTTCCCTAATTTCAGTTTGCCCTGTGCACTTCTGGGCCCAAACCAACTTTCTCCTGGAAAATTGTCTTAAACATACATTTGGCTTTTGTAGCCACAGGCAATGCCCCATCTGGTGAAGTGAATAGGCATGAAGTGGAATGGACAGGGTGGGAATGTATGTGTGTGTGAGTGAATATTTGAAGTATTTTTCTCTCTGCATGATCTGCAGCTGAGGTTTTCAGCAGTCTTTTCCTTTGTGACATTGCAGTGAGATATTTAGAATGGGCAAGTTCTCACAGATGCCAAGTTGGCTCTGATTTTATGTCTGGGGGAAAAGGAAAGTAATTGCAGGAATGTGGTAATGGAAGCACTCTACAAAACATCTTATAATGCTGATAAGCAGAAACACAGGTTGTAGTGCTTCACAGGCTTAAGTTTAGAGACAAAGTCCAGGAAAACATCACTAAAATCTGGAGTGTTGGCTTGAGAAGCAGCTCTTTGATCTCTCACCAGAAAATTTTGCTTCAAAGCTTTCTGAGAAAAGTGAACATTTTTATCCAGAATCAGGGAAATTTGATCTGATTAACTTTTATCTACTTCAATCTTAGGGTACTGCTTGGCACATAGTAAATGGTTAACAAATAGAATGAATAATAATTTCTGAAGGCACCTTAGCCAAATCCTAATGAACCACCCAGCTATTGTTCTTTTCCTCTTTCAATCATCTTTTATTCAATATGCCCTTCACCATCCTGGTGCAGAACTAAGAGAAGATGTGGGCACTAGCTTTCAAGGTTGGCTTTATACCTTCTATTCCCTGATTGAGGGCTGCATGAAAATGAAATAAAATTTCATTCTTGGGGGGAGAGGGACCGATTGAGGTTGAGGAAGG
The DNA here is from genome assembly GCF_004115215.2 of Ornithorhynchus anatinus. Taxonomy (NCBI): domain Eukaryota; kingdom Metazoa; phylum Chordata; class Mammalia; order Monotremata; family Ornithorhynchidae; genus Ornithorhynchus; species Ornithorhynchus anatinus. The sequence goes on along the minus strand of NC_041735.1, from coordinate 17,566,315 downwards.
AAAAGCAATTTGGGGTCTGTTTCACCATTATAAATGTAATTAAGGCTGCAAGTGCCAAGTGGGCAGTTGTTATTGGGTGTTCAGCTGTTCCTTTGGCCTGACTTTCTTTGCAACACGTGAAATATTTCAATGGAATTTGATCATCACCGTATATCTTCCTTTCCAGTGTATACAACTGGTAGAACTGGCTTCAGAACGTGAGTATTTAAGCCACATTCAAATATGCAGAGATGGGAATGTTTAGCTAATTGCATGTGCTTCCCTAAGTGATTTTAAATTGCTCTCATTAAGTGGCTTGAAACCATCCTTCCATCAGTGGGGAGCCAAGCTTCACATTCAGCATCAACAATTGGTATCCTTTTAATGAACTTTGTCCATCGTGTGCAGCAATGTCCCTTTAATGAGTTAATGTGCTTGTTATGTGTTTAGATATTGCACTGATTATTTTAGAATCAAAATCACTTCTTTTCTAAACCACTGTGAGTACTGAGTGGAGCAGGAGAATTACCTTAGAGTTTCTAAATCATATCCTTGTGTTATGCATTCTGACATCGTGCTTTCTTTACTTATTTCTGACTTGAACTGATGTTGATCACGTCATAAGTACCATGGCCAAGGGGAAAGAGTACAGGCCTGGGAATCAGAGGACCTGGGTTCTAATCCCAGCTCTGCCACTTGCCTGATGTGTGACTTTGGGCAAGTCATTTAACTCCTGTGTCTCAGTTTCCTCAACTGTAAAATGGGGGATTCATTACCTGTTCTTCCTCCTACTTAGACTGCGAGCCCTATGTGAGACAGGGACTGTGTCTGACCTGATTAACTTGTATCGACCTCAGCATTTAGAACAGTGCTTGATACCCAATAAGTGCTTAACAAATATTATTATTGTTATGTAGAGACCCACTATGACTCAGATCTCTTTCAGCTGTAGTGAAAGATAATCCATCAATCCCCATCAATCTCCATATTGTAAGAGAGGAGTTATCTTTTCTTTCAAAATGTAATAACCTCACATATTTATTGAAATTTGTTCTTTGGCTTTTGACAAGTCCCTTTGTCAAGATCATTATGAATCTAATTCATGGTCTTTGAGTCATTCATTCATTCAATCGTATTTATTGAGCGCTAACTGTATGCAGAGCACTGTACTAAGTACTTGGGAGAATACATTACAACAATAAACAGTCACACTCCCTGTCCACACAAACCTACAGTCTACAGGGGGGAGACAGACATCATTACTTGTTTTGTTTTGCTGTCTCCCCATTTTAGACTGTGAGCACGTTGTTGGGCAGGGATTGTCTCTATCTGTAGCTGAATTGTACATTCCAAGTGCTTAGTACAGTGCTCTGCACACAGTAGGTGCTCAATAAATACGATTGAATGAATTAATTACAAATAAAATAAAGTTAGAGATATGTACATAAGTGCTGTGGGGCTGGGAAAGGGGAAGAGCAAAGGCTGGTCAGGGAAATGCAGAAGGGAGTGAGAGATGAGGAAAAGTGGGGCTTAGTCTGGAAAAGCCTCTTGGAGGAGATGTGCCTTCAATAAGGCTTTGAAGGGAGACAGAGTAATTGTGATTTGAGGAGGGAGGGCATTCCAAGCCACGGGATGGGGTCAGGGGCGGGACAGGAAAGATCAAGGCACAGTGAGAAGGTTGGCACTAGAGGACCGAAGTGTGCGGGATGGGTTGTTCAAGGAGAGAAGCAAGGTGAGGTAGGAGGGGAAATTTATGAATACTATTTATGAATATATTGTACATGAACTCCCTTGACTCACTAACTCAAATTTTGGGCAGAAACTTATTTTAACACTAGGGAAGGGCCAAAATCAAAATAAGAAATAGTGTGCTCTGCATATTGTCTATCTCCTATTATTATTATTTCTTAAAATATAATGTCAGTCATTCAATTAATCACATTTAAAGAGTGCTTCTGAATGCAGAGCACTGAACTAAGTTCTTAGGAGATTATAACAGAAATGAAACACATATTACTTGCCCTCAAGGAGCTCCCAATCTAATGGGACACACATGCACACATCCACACAGAAAAATATTTAGACAAAATCCGGGACAGGAGAAAGAACAAGGCTCTAACAAATGGTTGTTCAAATACATCAGGAAGAAATGGATTTCAAAAGAAGTTGAATATATAATTGCCACTATATAAGCCTTAAACTCCAAATTCTGATCACAAGTTTTGATCACAAATAACTACAGCATATCACCTCCCATTTCTGGTCTACCCAATTATTTCTCACTGTGATGCTGATTTAATACTCCAGCTGTTCAATATTTCCCAAGATCAATTAAATTTACTGTGTTTATTCTGAAAGCCTATTTTGATTACTCACAATAGCACTGGATTGTTTTAAGAGCCAGGGCCATCTGGATTGTAGTTTTTTTTTAAACTTCACAGCCAGTGTATAATGAATTTTTCACTATCATTTCAGCTCCTTAGACTACAGTGATTGGAGAGGTGAGTCAGCAGGGTGATAGGGTTGATTTTGGGGAAACAGAACTAGTAAATCTGTTTTTGGCAGCAATATTGAAGAAAAGAGAGGGCCCAATTGGTTTCTATATTGGTGTATTTGTTAAGTAGTAGAGGTATAAGGGTTTGGTGGTCTCTGAGACAATTGCCCTTGCTTTCATATGCCCTACTTTGGTGTTTTCTGCTGTTTTCTGGCTGGGGTTGGCCTGGTTGTGCAGAGGCCCACTGTATATATATATATATTTTTTTTGGTTGCTGTTTTGGAGTTGAAGTCAGCTCAAGGTGATAGAAACTCCCTTGAAATCTTGAAAATTTCCTCCAGCTGGCACCCTCTGGATTTGTGCTTTTAGACATACCCATATTCTTCTCAAACAGCTCTGTTCCGTTCTGAAGGAAAACTGATTTGTTGTGAATTTCATGACCTGTTGCATTCCTTTAAAGTGAGAGTAGCCATGGGGCATTTGCTGGCAATTTAAAAATCAGGGAACTGGGGACAAAAAGTGCTCTCCATCTTGTCTCCTTAAGAAAATGTTTTTATTTTCTGAAGGTGAAATGCACCAAAGGTTCCAGGCCGGGTAGGCATAATGCCATATTACTAAAGACACTAAATGCCAGTTGTTGCCTATCTCAACAGCATGGATCCAGAGAGTGGGCCTCTGTAACATCTGGCCTCAGAGTGATGAGGCAAACATTCTAGAACTTCTTGGCTCCTTCTCTTTAGGATGATGACTTTTCAAATTAGCTGGCCTCTACTGAAAAGGAGCAGTTGTGGGGAATAAAATCTTGGATTCATGACTAAAAGGCATTTGAAATCCTCCAAGTTAATTAAAAACATAAGAGCAGAAGGGTTTTTTCTAAATTTTGTTTTGAATGCAATCTGCGTAGACTACCTTAATTACCAGGATTCACAGGTGGCCAGCCTGTCTTGGGCCTTCAGGCAGTGTTTTGATTAGTCTGGGGCAGAGGTTCAGAAATTGGATTACAACCTAAGGTTTACTTTTACATGAATGAAACTTCCCCCAGAGAGATGGCAATTCTGATTCAGAGTTAAATCAGACCCATGATCACTGGTCAGCTGCCCTGCCCCCTTATACAGCTTTGCTTTCTGTTAAGCTCATACAATAGTCCTTGCAGGAGTGGTACTCCAGTTACAAAGAAGTGACAGACTGTGAAAATATGCCTCTAGCTTATTAAAAGATGATCCATGATTACAATTCCAGGATCAAGAGCAAAACTGAGACTGTTTTTTAATTAGGCTATTTAAATCTCTCTCTCCAAAGACGAATGGGCTGCTAACAGAATGCGGTGATTTGCCCACGCACACTAACAGAAAAATGGGAACCGGTTAGCATCCAGATGCATCAAGGGAAGCCAGCAAGATGGGAGGGCAAAACAGGAGGTGAATCATTGTCTGAACCATAAAATGGAAGAGTGAATTCATTTGTTGACTGAATAAACCTGCTGAGTGTTTTGGGACTTTTTGTTATTGTTAATGGTTTGCATGAATTAGCTAGCACTTGGCAAGGAATCTTTGAGAAGACAAACTGAAGTTTGAATTAAATACTTGACATCCTGACAGAATGTTTTACACAGAGTATATACTCTGCAAATACTATCAATTGATTTCTAAACTGAAACCAAAAAGCAAACCAAATGTAGAATTTGGGTTCTATATCTGAAATAATTATCTTTGCAAATACCTGCTGCCACATACGGGAGATATCTCCCTATTAGATTGTAAAATCCTTGAGAGCAAGTGTTATTTTTTATATGAACCCCAACCACCTAATTTGGTGCTGTGCACATAGAGAGTAGTCGATTAATACAAAAAAAAAGATTGACACTGATTTTTTTTTTAAACCTAGAATATTAAAGTAAATGCTAAATTTTCAAAGGCAACTGGAGCTAGTCCTAAGGGCTCAGTTCCACTAGATTATAAATTTATAAGGATAAGGATCTCATCTTTTGATCTGTTATATCTATTGAATTCTCCAAGGCTTTGAAACAGTGTTCTCCATACTTTAAGTGCTTAATAAATAGCTTTGATTGATCGATTGATTGAATAGAGCCCATGTTGCCCTACATTTCAGTATGGCTTCTGGCAGCTGGCTTGAGGGAACTGTAATTGGTTTTTGCCAACAATTCAATTAGCATTAGCTGAACATTTAGAAGATTCATTTGTGGACCACTGACCTTTAGTCATTTTACATTCCCGTTTTGCCTTTCACAGAGTCTATCCTCCTCCAAGGACCATTTAGTGCTAATGACAGAGGCAGATTCCTGGGTTGGATTGACCACTGGGCAAACTCTGGATAGCATTGCTTATCATCTTTTGTTGTATTCTATCATACAGCTCTTCTGCTAAGAATCTTGCTTTTTTAGAAATCCTTGCTTTTTTATAAATGAAGCTCTAATTTGACAGTAAACTTTTCTGGCCATCACCAGCGGTTCTCCTGGGTTTAATTTCGGGTTGGTGGAGAGGCGGGGATAGAGACTTGACCTTGGAAAAGGAGTAAGGGTGAAAAGACTTTCTGCTTCAGCAGGTGTCCAGCCTCTCAGTTTTGCTTTGGCGAGTGATGCTGTCCAGTCTATCAAGGCTTTACCAGCAATGCAGATCTTCATTACCAAGGTGATAAAAATAAGTGGAAGAGCTTCTTACACTTTGAATCCTTAGTTATTATTTATGTAGAAATCAGTCAGGAAAGGCAATTGGCTGATAGGGTGGGGATTTATTTTCAGCTGGTGGCAGAGTGGACTGCCTTCTCCCCTATTGTGTTCAGGCAAACAATTCAGCAGTGGTCAGGGGAAGGGCATCTGATAGAGATAAGCCTTCCCCAGCTGGAATGATTGATGCAACATTTCCTTCCCTAAAGTTCTTTATCTCCAGGCCACATCAACTCATGCAAGCTGGTGAAGAACTAAGGTGTGAATCAGCTAAAATCCTGATGCTCCTCAGGCCACCAGATTGGAAAATCTATAGAGGTCTGTGTACCAGGACTGTTTCCCCACTGAAGGGTATCATTTACCAAAGTGGAGCATGTCTTGTGTGTTTATTCCGCTGCCAATTAGAGTTAATTTTTAAAAATTGTAGTTGTTAAGCACTTACTATGACTCTGACACTGTACTAGGTGCTGGGGAGGATAGAAGATAACCAGGTTGACAAAGTTTCTGACTTATGTGGGGCACACTGACTTAATCCCCATTTTACAGATGAGGTAACTGAGGCACAGAGAAGTTAAGTGACTTGCCTAAGATCCCAGAGTAGACAAGTGGTGGAGCTGGGATTAAAACCCAGATCTTCTGCCTACCAGGCCTGTGTTCTTTACACTAGGTCATGTTGCTTAATTCAGAGAGGAATTTATGACCAAATTTTGATCTCTAAATTTATGCATCTAGATCCCTTGCATTTCCTTTCTCTCTTGCAGGAGTCTTTAGAATTAAGGATTGCTAGGTGCATATCTTTATACTTAACTATAACCATTTTAGGAGGCCAATGGCAAACAGGCTCAGTTTTGACATTTTGTTTTTAAAACATTTCTATAAACTTTGCTGACAGTTTCTTTTATAAATGTATCCACTGTGTGTGAGTGTATATGTATATATTTGTGCAGATGCAGTTTTCTAGAAAGAGCTTTCTCCACACTGTTTATTCACATTTTCCCAAGTGGCATATATGTAGATAGGCTCTTGAGACTACCGGTCACATGTGATCTCACATGTCTTATGCTAGGCCCTTAGACCAGCACAGTAAGGACGTACACACCATTTCACAGAAGTCCTTCAGAGGCGACTTGGATTTGAAATGTTTCTGCAGGAGAATCCTCGACCCCACTCCCACACTCCCCACTTTCTCCAGAAGTTTTGTGTTACATTCCTAGGTCCTTATGAATACAGGGGCAGAGAATCAGCATGGCTTAGTGGATAAAGCATGGGCCTGGGAGTCAGAAGGACCTGGGTTCTAATCCTGGCTCCACCACACGTCTGCTGTGTGACCTTGTGCAGGTCACTTAACTTCTCTGTGCCTCACTTACCTCATCTGTAAAAAATGGGGATGAGTGTTAGCCCCACCTAGGACAGGGACTATGTCCAACTTGATTAATTTGTATCTACTCTAGTGCTTAGAACAGTGCCTGGCACAAAGTAAGTGCTTAGTAAGTACCAGAATGATTAATTATCATTATTCTGATTCATGGACTTTGGAGGGAGGCTCGGTCCTTAAAATACTGAACATAAAGGTTTCTTCCTGTATGTGTACAAGACCACCTGAAAACCTGAGTGTCCAGTATAAGATGAAACAAATGGCCACCCTATGAGGAAAGCCTGTGAGAATTTGCTTTGGGACATTGAGCCAAACTGCTTTTGCCCCTGTACAATTGATCAATCAGTTGTACTTAGTGTGCAGACTACTGTACTAAACACTTGAGAAAGTACAATGCAATAGAGTTGGTAGATGACAATAGAGTTTTATAATAATTATTAAGCTTATGAAGTCCAGAGAGGTGAGTTAGGCAGTTTTCTTTAAAATGTATTTTAAAAAAAGAACCTGTTTCCTGAAATATGATTGTTTTTGAGGCAGAAGGGAATCCAGCTGGGTGTTTTTAAACTTTCTAATCTATTAATATTATTCCTTCAACATTCCTGTGAGGTAGGAAACAAGTGGGGAAACTGAGGTTTGGGATCACCTAATACCCTTTCCCCTAAGCTCTCCCAGAGCATCATAAATATCTGAGATTCTTAGAATTCCTGACTCATGGTCTGGTAGTCTTTCCCTTAGCCACATGCCTGTGTAGCATCTTTTTCTGATAACTGAGTTTTTCTCTACTTTGCTCCTCATTATCAGGCTTCTTAAGGCTAGAACATTTGCAAGCCCAGTTCCCAATGAGCCTTGCAGACAACTGTATTTGCTAGTTGCTCCTCAGTTGCTCTGAACCTGACAAGCTGTGAAATAATTAGTTGGCTTTTAAACCAGGGTAGATTTTGGAAATGGGGACTTGGAAAGACAGGTGTGAGGTTAAGCCATCTCACTTCTGCTGTGGGATTCAAGTTTTCTTTGTTATTTCACTCTTTTAGAAAATAAAACTTCAATTGTTTGGTAGGTGTATTTTTTTTCCTCTCTCAATTCCTCATCTCGAGATACTCCCTGAATACTGCTTGAATTTCAGAAACACAGCTCAGCTTCCCAAACAGAAACCTTCAATCAGGTGAATAGAAATCATACATTTTCTGTAACCAGTTTTTCTAAATGGGAAGGGATGGCTTCAAACCATTATTTATCACTGACTTTTGAGAAAGCAGTTGAAGCTTCCAAACTCAGATATGTGATCTCCCCCTCCCTTCCCCACATCTCCCCTCAACTCTCCTGTCCCCCTCTTTCTTTCACCCTCTCTCGCCTCCTTGCTTCCAATCTCTTCCCCTCTCTCCCTAAAGTGTTAAGGTGGTTTCCAGAGCTCTAGTAAGAAAACAGCTAAATGTCAGGAAAGAACTTTAAATAGAATATATTTAGTCTGAACTGTATTATTTGAAGTTAACTACAGCAGCAATCCAGCAATAATATTTACTGAGCACTTACTGTGTGCAGAGTACTGTACTAGGCGCATGGGAGAGTAAAGAACAGTAGATGGCTGTTCACAAGAAGCTTACAGTTTAGTGGTGGAGACAGACATTCAAATACATTACAGATAGAGGGAATAGATTAAAAAAAAAAGTGCTGTCAGGCTGGAGGTGGAGTGAATATCAAGTGCTTAGCCAGGACAAGTATTAATCTGGAAATCAAATTTCTTGCTTGGCTTTTCTCCTTAACAGTCCTCTTTACACCTTCCTTGCCCTTCCCTGAAATACACCACTAGAAAAATAAAACTCGATAGCAGGATTTCCTGCTGAGAAACAACATGAAAGTTTATGTAGACTGGCTTACTTGTGGATTTGGAACTTTGGTAGGCTTTTTTTAGCAACTAAATATTTCAGAACTGCAAACAATGCTCTCCTGCCCTTCCCCAATTATTTCTAATAATGAATTGAGAGAGTCAATGGTGCAACTTGGTTCAAAGTTTGATAATAGAAAAACAGAAATAACCATGAAAAACTGACTCTACCACATTAGGCTTAATGAACAAAACCATCCTGAGTACAAGAATCTATCAGGACAGTACAGAAAGCACGTTCTACCTAGCACCAATGTGGGTAATTTAAATTGCCAAATCCAGGAATGAAATTTAGTGGAGCACATGGCCATAACTGAGATAAAGTCAGGCTGTGTAGCTGCTTTGGCTTCTGAATCTGCCCACAGAGCAGCCCACTGTGCTGCTGGTTAGAAAATAAGAATATTTTGGGAATATATATGATACTTGAATGACTTGTAATTGATTAATAAACTGTAGTTATGGAACCTTATAATTTTGTGCTGGATTGGTGACATATTGCTCTCGAACCGCAAACATTTGCTATTGAGATTGCTAGAGCTATCGTGGAGATATTATCTGCAATAGTCCTTCTTTGTGTGTTTAAATTTATAGCAATTGCAATCCCAATACCATTATTTATGAAATATGAGGGAAAAAATAATCCTCCCACAGGAAAAAAATTGGGGAACAGTATTTTAAATTGTTATGACAAATTATTTTTATAGAAAATAGGAGATTGATAATTTGACTGATTAATTTATTTGAACCAGCATCCTGTTACATTCTCTTTGAAAAGCTGGTTAAGCCAGTGTGTTTCCTCAGACTCTTTCTGCCTCTGCCAACACAGCTCAAATGAAAACATTAAAACTACTCTGCAGCCAAAAAAAGAAAAAAAAATGATTTCAAACAAATCAATTGTATTGAGCACTTTTTGTGTGCAGAGGACTGTACTAAGTGCTTGGGAGAGTACAGTATCAGTAGAGTTGGTAGACACTTTCCCTGTCCACAGTGAGCTTAAGGTATTCAGTATCATCTAAACTGGTGACCAAAGAACACTCAAACAAGGCTGAGAAAGAGGTTTTGAAAGCATTGTGAGCCTCCTTTTTAAAAAATGTTATTTAAGTGCTTACTTGGTGCTAAGCACTTGACTAAATGCTGGAGTAGATACAAGTTAATCAGGTTGGACATAGTCCCGTATCCCACATGGGGGCTCACAGTCTTAATTCTCATTTTATAGATGGGCTGGGAACATGTGTGCTAATTCTGTTGTATTCTCCCAAGTGTTTAATACAGTGCTCTGCACATAGTAAGCACTCAAATATGATTGATTGAGGCACAGAGAAATTAAGTGACTTGCCCAAGGACTCACAGCAGACAAGAGCTGTCAGAGCTAGGATTAGAACCCAGGTCCTTCTGACTCCCAGGCCCATGCTTCATTTATTAGGCCACACTTCTCAGGTACTCTGTCTGAATTCACTTACTTTATGCTGACTCCTGTGCTTAGTTCAGTGCTTGACTCAATACCATTATAACTGCTACTTCTATAAGTAAATTTCTAGCCAAATATTGAGGTCTGAATCATTTGCTAATTGAACACTCACTTGTTCAGAACTGGACGAGGTACTAGGGTGTTTGAAAATTTCAAAACAACCCCTTTCTCAAATAACTGAAAATCAAAGACAGAAGCCAAGCAATAGCATATTTTAATATTTTAAATAAAAAAGATTTGAGTAGTGTTATAATGCATAACACCATATTCCCATTGTTTCCACTAAAGCCTGCAAGGCTGTAGTTTTCAAAGGCATTATTCCTTTCCACCTCCAGCTGGGAAAATCTACTTGGTAGGTCCAGAAGAACCCCCAAATATCCCCATTTCTCCTCTTCCATAGTGCAAAGATAGTTACATTTGTAAAGATTGCAGTCTCCTTCAGTAGACTGCAAACTCCTAAAGGGCAGGGATCATGCCTTCTAATGTCATTGTACTTTTCCAATGATGTAGTGCAGGGCTCCACACTCAGTTGGTGCTCAATAGATTGTACTGATTGATAGTCTAAAGAAAGATACACTGTACTTCTCCCATAAAGCCAAGGTAAATACATACGTAAGACCCGGACTCCATGCTTTAAGGCTTGGACACGGCTGGGCTCCATGGACATGCTGAGCATGGTCTGCTGTCCTCCAATGGTGCACACTTGGTTCTGTTGGGCGGCCTGTTTGAACATGATGATGAGCTGGTTGGCGATAATGGTGTTCAGAACTGAAATGACCACCATTGGAAACACGAAGGAGATGAAGGTATTGACCTGTAAGGGGAGACCAGAATGAAAAGAAATCATGGGACCATCGGTTGCACCTTACAGCATGGCTGTAAAAGAGAGCAATTAAAGTAGGCAAATTCCTACTTTGGAGGAAAGCAGTGAACAGGATAAAAGGTTGGAAAAATAGTGTCCACTCTAGAAAGGAATTGAATCCTTCATCTTACAGAAGAAAAGATTGAAAGGGAAGTTATTAAGGAGTTATTTAGGAGTTACTGAGTTACTGAGAAGCAGTGTGGCCAGGTGGAAAGAGCATGGGCCTTGGAATCAGAGGATCTGACTTCTAACCCTGGCTCCACCCTTTCCTGCTGTGTGACCTGGGTAAGTCACTTAACTTCTCTGGGTCTCAGTTTCCTCATATTTAAAATGGAGATTAAATACCTATTCTCCCTCCTACTTAATCTGTGAGCCCCATTTGGGCAAGGATTATGTCCAATGCGATTAACTTGTATCTGCCCTGTGCTTAACACATAGCAAGTACTTAATAAATGTCATTATTATTTTATTGTTAATAATGGTTTTCAAAGCACAGAACAGCTTTTATTTAGTAGTTGAGGTCCAATACTTCTCTATCTCTACCGAGGACATACCAAGAGGGAAAAGACTCAATCTTCAGCCCAAGGCAATTGTTACCTTTCCTGTACCCTGGAATGGGCTGCTTAGCGAAGTGGAATAATCTTTAAAAATAGTCAGTCACTCTGCAGCCAGGTGTAGATAGCATAATTGCACTCCTGCCGGAGGCAGTGGGATGAACTAGATTTATAGCAGCCCCTTCCAGGCCTCAGATTTTGTGCTAAAATAACATTTATTGCAGTGCTACAGTTTTCTCTTCAAAACATTTTATAACCTTCGTTTTACTGACAGTTCCCTCCTGGTTCTGTGTCTTCCTCTCTGGCCTCTCCTTCTTAGTCCATTTTCTCTCGCTCTTCCTCTGCCTCTCACCCCCTGACTGCATGTGTCTCTTGAGGAGGAGTAGCAGCATTTATTGAGTGCCTATTTGCTTGGGTGTATGAAATAATACATTCCTTGCCCCCACATTCCTTGTTCACGCTCTAGTGTGAAAGACAAACACAAAAATATTTACTGCTACAGTGGTCTAAATAAACTCAGTAGCTGTATATACATGAATTCTAAGGAGTGTGTCAGTAAGTTCATAAGTGATAGAGTTGGCTGAAGGGATAATTAATCAATGGTAGTTATTGAATACTTTCTGTATGCAGAGCACTGTAATACGCACTTCAGAAAGTACAATATAACAGAATTGGTAGATATGATCCCTGCCAATAAGGTCCTTACTGTCTATATGATAATATGGCTCAGGATAGTGGGACAGTGTGGCTCAGTGGAAAAATCATGGGCTTGGGAGTCAGAGGTCACGGGTTCTAATCCCAGCTCTGCCACTTGTCAGCTGTGTGACTTGGGGCAAGTCACTTAACTTCTCTGTGCCTCAATTACCTCATCTGTAAAATGGGGATTAAGACTGTGAGCCCTACATGGGACAACCTGACTACCTTATATCTACCCCAGTGCTTAAAACAGTCCTTGGCACATAGTAAGTGCTTAACAAATACCAGCATTATTATTAAATTAATAATTAAGCCTCTGTTCTGGCTTCCTATCTCTTCTGACTTTACACTTATCCCCCTGGGAATCTCATTTGCTTCTGTGGCTTTACCTTCTACCTCTATGTGGATGACTTCCAAATCTGTTCATTAGTCCCAGGATCTCTCCTTCTCTAAAGTATCACATTGTCCCTTGCCTTCAGGACATCTCCACATGGATATTCTGCCAGCACCTTAAGATCAATGTCTAAAACTGAATGCCTCATCTTCCCTCCCAAATCCTTTCTTCTCAATTTTCCCATCACAGTTGATACCATCACCAGCCTCCCCTTCTCTACAGTCTGAAAGCTTGGCATTTTCCTTGAGTCCTCCCTCTATTTAATATTCAGGCTGTTGCCAAATCCTATAAATTCTTCTTCCACAACATTTCTAAGATTTTCCCCTTCCTTTCCATCCAAATGGCCACCATGTTGATCCAGGTTTTAATTAGAGCTCTTCTTGACTACCTTTATCATTCTCACTGGTCTTGCCTACATCCTCTCCCCTCTCCAGTCCATGCTTCATCTTGCTGTCCGGAACATTTTTCTGAAATATAATTCTGCATATGTCTCTACCAGGAGATCTTAATTTAGCTTCTCTCCTTCCCTGATTTTATTTCCCCACCTACCACTTCAGCACTTTGCATTCGCATCCACCCATAGCGCTTCTGACCCCACAGTATTACATAGCATACTCTTTAAGCCCTTAATCATATTATCAATTAATCATATTTATTGAGTGCTTACTAGGTGCTTGGGAGAGTTCACTATAACAGAGTTGATAGACACATTTTCTGCCTACAGGGAGATTAGTCGAGAGAGGAAACAGACGTATAAATGAATTATAGATAGGTATATAAGTACTGTGGGGCTGAAGGTGGGGTGAATAAAGTATGCAAATCCAAGTGCTAGGGCAATGTAGAAGGGAGTGGGAGAAGATATACATTTCTATTTTTCTTTTCTTCTATCTGTAAACTATTTAGTATCTGACTTCCTAGCTACACTGTGAGCTCCTTTAGGGTGGGGATTGTATCTACATACAATATGGTACACTCCCAAGCATTAGTACAGTGCTCTGCACCAGTAAGTGCTCAATAAATACCTTTGCTTGATTGATTGATTACAGCTTCAAAACCTAAAGTTCCCAAATTGTTGATTCAATTAACAGATGCCAATCTGTGCAAAAGATAGTCTGTTATTCAGTTAATAGCAAATGCCTCACAGCACTTATGTACATATTTATAATGTATTTTAATGTCTGTCTCCTCTTCTAGATTTGTAAAGCTCCTGGTGGGGCAGAAACATGTCTACCAACTCTGTTGTGTTATCCCAGGTGCTCAATAAATGTCCTTGACTGATTGATTGAAAATGCACCTTTTTCTTCAATGCAGCCCAATTCTCACTCATCAAGCCTGAATACACTACTCACTGATTTTTGCTTTGGTGCTCTATGCTTTTGCTGTTCAGCATGTTGTAGAGAAAGGAAAACTCCATTCATAGGTGCTGACAGAGGAAAAGCATCATTAATAAAACTGTCCTGAGGCTTTCACATCACTGGTCTTGATACATACGAATGTGACTGCCCCAGAGGAAGGTGAAGGATGACTGCAAGTGGGTCTTTTTTTATCCCTTTTTAGATTGATTTTTTTCCTTTGTAAAATATCTTACCTTTTTTTTTTGTTCATATAGTCCATAACGTTATACTTCAATTAAAACCTGAAAAAGCTGCATGTTTTCTCAATAGCTTATGCTCCATTTTGAAATTCAGATTGCAAGTGCATTTTGCTGAAGTAAGCGACTACTTAATGACTTGTAATCTAGTGCGACTCTACCAGGCTTAGAAAGAGCTTTAATAAAAATCAGGCTGTACAGGTCCTTTTTGCCCTCAAAATGTGAATTGACCTTGCCCCATTTCTAGGGTGGCTGCTGATGATATTCATTCATTCATTCATTCATTCATTCAATCATATTTATTGAGCGCTTTCTGTATGCAGAGCACTGTTCTATGTACTTGGGAGAGTATTATATAACAATAAAAAGACACATTCCCAGCCCACAGTGAGCTATATCCTGGAGGTTCCTTTGACAACTTGGAAATAATAGATGTATGGTCTGTGAAATGTAGTAGAACAGAATGGTGTCCTGTGGAAACTTCTACAGAAATCCACGAAACAAAGTGCATGTCCTGGAAGGGAAAATGACCTTTTTTTTCACTGGTATTTGTTAAGCACTTACTATGTATCAAGCACTGCACTAAAGCACTGGAGTAGATACAAGTTAATTGGACACAGTCCCTGTGCCACACGAGGCTCACAGTCTGACAGAGAGGAGGTATTTAATCCCCATTTTACACATGAGGAAGCTGAGGCAAAGAGAGTTAAGTGACTTGTCTCAGGTCACACAGCAGGTATGTGGTGGAGCTGGGATTAGTAGCACTTGATGGCAAGTGGGGGAATGCTGTATCTTTTAGAAATAAAGACAATTGTAGGCCTCTGGTGTCCAGGTGAGGTTAATGGCGCTTCCTTTGTAACCCTCCTTCTGGGCTGCCCCTGCCAAAGAGTATCAGACAACTGTGATCTCCATTTTCTTTATATTCTGGGTGCTTGACTTCTCAGCTAATACCATGACAGCACCAGGGAGCTATGATTTATGTTCAGCTTTTTAGTATGCATGTCATATCGAGAATGCTAAGGTGATAAGTGCTGGGTAAAGAATGAGCTGCCTTCCCCATTATTCCCAGTCCCCTTGGAATGTCTACTTAGAAAAATCAGCGAGCCACCACCGGGACAGTGAGTTCAGGGGAACATAGGAGAATGAGGGGATCATCAGCAGGGAACTGGTTTTCCCAAAGTTTTTACTGCCAAAGAAAACCCCAGTTGATCCAGAGCAGTTTGTGATGTCCCCAGCACCCTGAAACAGAATCAATTTGACATGAGTCACTGCAGCCTGGATGTAATTTAGACAGAGCTAATGTATCCAACATAGATTTTAAATGTCAAAACATTGAAAATATCATTTCTCATGAGCAAGGAAGCAGCTAGAACAGTTACCTTCAGAAGAGGCAAAGCAGAGGAGTTTCAGTGACTTACTGGGGATTTTGTTCTTAATAATAATAATAATAATAATGTTGGTATTTGTTAAGTGCTTACTATGTGCAGAGCACTGTTCTGAGTGCTGGGGTAGACACAGGGGAATCAGGTTGTCCCACGTGGGGTTCACAGTCTTAATCCCCATTTTACAGATGAGGTAACTGAGGCACAGAGAAGTTAAGTGACTTGCCCACAGTCACACAGCTGACAAGTGGCAGAGTCAGGATTCGAACCCATGACCTCTGACTCCAAAGCCCGTGCTCTTTCCACTGAGCCATGCTGCTTCTCAGCTTCTCTTGTAACTCAGGCAGCTATTAGATGGTTATAGGGGCAAGGCCAAGGGTTGGATCTCTTTAGAATGAGTCCGGACCATTTACTGAATCAAGCTGTCAAGGCATCTGATTTTGTGAATAGTTAGCATACTAGCCAGGTTGCTGTGCAGTTCAAATAGCAGGAGTGACAAGGCCTACTGACGGGTCTGAGAGAAGGACCTGGATTCTAATCCTAGCTCTGCCACTTGTCTGCTGTGTGGCTGTGGGTTCCCTCATCTTAAAGTTCCCCCATCTTAAAATGGGGATTAAGACTACAAGATTCATGTGGAACAGGGACTGTGTCCAATCTGATTTGCTTGTATCCACCCCAGTGCTTAGAACAGAGCCTGGCACATAGTAAGTGCTTGACAAATACCATAAACATTATTATTATGATGATTATTATCTACCCCAATGTTTAGAACAGTGCTGCAATGCAGCACAACAATCCAGCATAGCAGTGGCTGTTGTGAGACCACTGCAGCATACAGATCAGCTCACACATACAGCAATGGGAGAGGACTTCCTCTACTCAAGAAAAGGTTTTTCAGATATTGGGATACCAATCTCAGCCTCTACCCAGCCCCAATGGCCAGGGACTTTGAAGAGACTATTCCCTGGATTCCAGGGTATAAAGCAGTGAGGTCTAATAAAAAAGGCAAAGATCTGGGAGTCAGGGAACATAAATTCTAATCCCAGCTCTGCCACATGCCTGCTTGTGACTTGGACAAGTGACAACTTCTCCACTCCTCAGTTTCTTCATTTGTAAAATGGGGATTAAATGTCTGTTTTCCTTGTCTTTTAGATTGTGACAGGATAGGGATTATGTCTGACCTATTATCTTGTATTTCCCCAATGCTTAGTACAGTGCTTGGCACAAAGTAAGCATTTAATTACCACAATTATTATTATCGAAAGTCTTGGCTAACAGCCCCTCTCTCCTCAGTTCCCAACTCAGGGTCTAGACCTGGTTTTAACCCCACAGGCCTATCTTCCCTGTTTTCCTGGGTCAAGTACTGTATTTCTTCACTGGGATAATAACATGAATGTTCCTTTGCCCACATGGGGCTCACAATTGAAATGATATAAATTTGTCCATTCTACTTTATGAAGAAATAATCTAGTCACTGTGCCTTTCTGCCTTTTAGAACACATTGTTTTACAGTATCCTGAAGATAAAGAATGCTATTCCAAGTTTCTCAGTTGCAATTGGTCTGAAATTCAGACCCCAAAATGTGGAAAATGCGAAGGGCTGTCTCTGGACCCAGGATGCAGCTGAAAGTGCTGTAAAACTAGTCTATTTATCTTTAAACTGTTCCTTCCTCTTGCTCTGGGCTTTATCTCCTAATCCCCCATGTGGATTAGTGCTGAAGAGCTGTGATAGTTCATGTGGTGAAAAAATCACTCAACTGTGCTCCTGAAGAAAGACTCATTAACTGCTTGGGAAAGCATCTGAAGTTTTCACAAAGGAATTGATAGGAAGTCTTAATTTGATAAAATGAGAGAACTAATGGTGACAAATATTGCAGGAAAAAAAATTCCCACTCACTCTTTATCCCAGGGCCTACTGGTCTTTCACTTTGGGGTGACATGTTCCTACTGCCTGGATTTCTGAGAGCATTGTAGAGTAAAGCTACCCTGTAGAACCATCGGTCCAGAGGTGGTGGCAAGTGAGAGGAAAAGAAATTGCTACTCTCCAGGGTCATAGTAGCTTCACCATCTGAAAAATCCTTTTACCCTCCTCAAAGCTGTGTCTTAGTATCCCTCACCCCGCCATGTCTTAAAGAACACAGGTGTAGGCAGCTGGTTTCACTGAACTACATTAACTAGCAGTCTTTCAGAAGTACTGACTGATGTCCCATTGGGTATAGTATCCACTGTGGGGAGTTCAAAGGAGAGGCAAGTTTTGGTCCCTGCCTAGAGGAGTTTTCAGTCTACTAAGGGTGCAAGAAATATCTAAACATTTTAGGAATGATAAGGACAGGGAACATGAAAACACCATAAGAGATCAAACAGAGACATATCCACACATACAGAAAAATACACAATAATAGTTGTGACATGTTAAGCGCTTACTACAGGTTAAGCAAGGCAGTGGATACAATAGAAGCAGATCAGACACAATCCCTGTTCCACATGGAGCTCAGAGCCCGAGGGGGAGTGAGAAAAAGTATTTAATCCCTATTGTACAGGTGAGAAAACCTAGGCACACAGAAATTAATAATTTGCCTAAATTCACATAGCAGGCAAGTAGTGGACCTGGTTAAGATCCCAAATTTCCTGATTTCTTTCCCTGTGCCCTTTCCACGAGGCCACAGTGATAATAAATGCTAAGGGAATAGCTGGAAGCCATTAGACCACCTGCTGTCAGCTGAGGTTAATCTGGGAAGACTTCAGGAAAAAGGTGAATGTTCAGTAGAGGGGAGAGACCTTTTGAAGAGGAGGAGGGAAATATTCAGTCAGGGAGAGCCTGTTTCTGAGTCAGTTATTGGAAGTATTGGATGCATTTTTGTGTCAGGTATAAACTTTTCATCTTGAGTATTTAAGTGAAAAGCAGGTGAGGCTATGGGGTTGGGGAGCTATTGGAGAGGGGTTTGCGAGTAGCAGGTAGGTTTTAAAGTAAAAGGTCAGAAAATCCAACCCAGGGTCTTTTCAGCCTTACTTTCAAGCTCCAAGGACTTGTTGAAGACCTAGATGAGCAAGGCTGAGAGTCCAGACTCAAACTCTGTGGTGAAAACAATGACTTTGTTTTTCCAGTTGGAAACCCTGAGAGCAGAGGCCCCATAATATTCAAGGATTTTTCACCTAAGCCTTCTATAATCCTGACTGCTTTCCTACAGTCTAAGGGGTGATCACAAAGTCTCTGGGATTCTAGAAATAAAGATCATGGAAGACCTCTATGGGCTAAAGTTCCCCATTAAAGTTTGTTGCAGAAAGGTGTCAGAAATTCCACTTTTTCTTTATGGTCAAGGCCCATTGTGCCTTGTCAGACTAAGCAGCTAATTATCTGGTTATCATAATGATTCTTTCTGATCCCAGGCAGTGATATACTCTAAGTGTGGTTGTTCTTTACTAAACCATTACCCACTGGGTTTTAATCAGACTGCTCTGTTTAGGAACTCTAGAGCTTGCCAAGACAGCTAGTCAGACCTTCCCCCTGATAATTACTATAATAATCAAATGAACTTTGGAATATAAGTATGTGAGGCTAGCTGGCAAGTGTATTTCCCTCCCTGTACAGAAGGATTAAACAGAGGCCAAGCAACTGAATGGAAAAAGAGAGTCCGAGTCTCAGCTCTCCTCTTTGACCTTGAATAAATTCTTCACCTCCCCGGGCAACAGTATCTTCATCTGTAAACATGGAGATGTTAAAGGAGCCCTTTATAAGTAAATTTTCAGTGGAAATGTCCCACAGAAACCCACCCCTAAGGCACCCACTGTGTTTATGTTGCAAGTAGAGATTTAGAGCAATTTGAAATCAGCCCTCTATCTCAGTGGACCTTGCCTGAACCATTCCACTGAGGGTCACCTAGTAAAATATCTACAATCCCAGCTCTTGCCATTTGTCTGGTGGGTTTGCTGGAAGAGGGCCGGATATCAGAAACAACCCAGGAGACAGAGAAAAAAATGAAGAAATTGATGGAATAAAGCCCTGATTCAATCTTCTTTAACACACTGTTGTTACTATTGCACTGACCTCCCAGATTTATGTCACTTGTTTACTTTGGCTATCTTGATTTCTCTTTTGGACTATAATCTCCTTGAGCTAGGAACATCCCTTATCATTGCTAACTAGCACTGCATTCAATAAATATTTGTTTGGTGACTGAAAGAAGATCTCTTAAGTTGTTGGGAAGCACTGTGGAAAACCTGAGAATTTACCAGCTGCAAAGTCTCTGCCTGGGAACTTTTGCCTAAAATGCAGGTGGAAACCACAAGAAGCAGCAAAGAAACTTGAAGACTCCCCCAGCTCTGTCAAGAGTTCAGGAAGGTCCTTAATGTCAGTCCTAGGATGACCTAGCTGTCTGAGGATTAGTCGATCTGAGAAGTCATCAGCTTCAGGACTCTTGACACTGGCAAATAGAGTCCTCCTTTCTTTACTCCATCTCTTTACCTTCAGCACCTTCTGCCACAGGCCCTGGTTAACTCTATTTCTGAACACTTTTGCAACCACATACCCTCTCTCCAATTTGTTCTGAAGGGGTTTCTTAGAGAGCCCCATAAGACTGTCATCAGCTTCTCTGTGCTACAGTTTGAAAGAGCAGATGGGCCACTTACCTTAGTGGTTCCAGGGAGAGTTGAAATGGATTCTGTCAAGGAGGCTGCTCATTCGGCTTTGATTAGACTTGGAGGTCCCTTGACTCCTTTTGGATACAATTTGGTATTTATATGGTAATTGGGACAGTAGTGTCTCTCTCACTGACTTTTCTTCTTTCTTTTTTTATTCTTCATTTTTGAAGTTCTCCCTCAATTGCAACCCACAGATGAACTACTCATTTAGTATTCGGCAGAGGAAATGGAAAGGAAAGAGAAATTCTTGCTCTTGGACAGTCTAGAGGTTTCATTTGGACCTCTGTTAGGATACTTATAAAGAATTTACACTGGGAAAAATAAAAGATAATTAATTAGACCAGACCCAGTCCCTCTCACATGGGGATAATTTGGATTTGGGGCCAAAAGGGCAGTCAAGAATCAAAGCAAGTTAGGAATAGGGTTAGGATTAGGGTTAGGTGGGTAAAGAGGCAATGCAAGAAGAGGGGAAGATGAGTAAATTCTCAGAGCGTGTGGAAACTTATTCTGCTCTGCTATAATACGCCAAACTGATGTTCTGGAAAGGAAATAACCACTTCAGTTTAGGTGTAAGAATCAGAGACCAAAAGTCTGTCCAGGGCAAAACAAATATACTTTTGGTGGGAAGAGAGCAAAACAAATCCACATTAGTTGAGGAAGAATGTCTTTTCTGTTTACTTTTCAATGCAACCACTGGAGGATTTGTAACTGTAATTTCTGTTGCCATTTATTTAATCAACTAAGTTAACTAAAGTAAACATCACAAATGGTCATGGTGTCCCTCCAAGCATCTGAGTATTCCTGAATTACAGCTGTTGCCTTTTGGGAGGCGGGGGAGGAGACTCTTCTGAAATTCTCTCTCCAAAAGTTAATGCCAAAAGACTAAAAACATGTTCCCAGTGCAACTACCCAAAGGTCACTTCAAGGATCAGCAGTTAAACTAGACTGTTAAATATCAAGTTAGGCCCTACTGCAGTCCACCAATTCTTTAGAATTAGAAATGGGAGCTAATCAACTTTTCAATTCAAGAAACTTCCTCAGAAAGCTTCCCTTCTGGTCTTGGCCATTTTTCCCTGGATATAATTTCCTGGCTTCACATTTTCGCTGCCAAGGATCCTCAGGTAAATTTTTTTACACTCTATTGTAAAAGTCCATTAAATCTTCTCTCAGCCTTTACCTTGCTAGTCTGGGAAATTACCAAGTATTTCAGGAAAAAGTGTTTTGAAGCCAAGGAGTAATTTAAGTAGGGATAAACTTATTATTCATCCTGTTTTATAGATGGAAAAACTGAAGTTGAGAGGTCAAATGACTTGCACAACACAATCTAGGCTAGAACTCTGTGTTTCTGCCTCTCAAATGGTGCTTATTCCATTACACCAATTTGAATTTGCTACTGGCCTAGTCTAGGCAGGGGAACTGATTCCTTCATACAAAACATTTCACCAAAACCATCATTTCCTTATATTTTTATTTGTCATTTTGAGGGAAGTTTTCCAGGTAAAATCTTACTGACTGACCGTCACTCCCGAACAGATTCACTACTTAGAGTTGCTGTGTTAGCTGTTTGCAGAAAACTGTTGGGAACAAACAGCACTTTCTTTTTAGAAAATGACTATTTCATATAGTCCCTACCATCTCTAGATCATCTCTATGTGGATGATTCCCAATATACTTCTCTAACCCTGCAGTCTAGCATCTCCTCCTACTTTCAGGACATCTCTACCTGGATGTTCCACTGACCCTTCAAACTAAACATGTCCAAAACAGAACTCATCTTCCTAACCAAACCCAATCCTCCCCCTGTCTTTCCCAACATGTAGATTTGGTCTCACAAGCCCATCATCTTTCTCATTTGATTCACATATTTAGTCTGTAACCAAATCCTGTTGGTTCTATCTTCAAAACATAGCTAAAATCCACCCTTTTCTCTCCATTCAAACTGCTGCTACAGATATCCAAGCTCTTATATCCTCCCTTGACTACCGCATCAGCCTCCTTGCTTACTTTCCTGCCCCTGTCTTTCCCCACTCCAGTCCAAACTTCAGTCTGTTGTCCAGATCATTTTTCTAAAAAAAGTTCAGTCCACATCTCCCCTCTTCACGAACCTCCAGTGGTTGCCCATCAACCTCCACATCAAACAGAAATTCCTTACCATCAGCACTCAATCAGCTCAGCACTCTTACCTTATTTCATCGCACACTTTTTCCCTCCAATGCCAACCTACTCACTATACCTCGATCTCATCTATCTCACCCCTGACCCCTTATCCACATTCTTCCCTGGGCCTGGATCTCCCACCCTCTTCACATACAACGTAATACCCCTCTACCCACATTTAAAGCCTTATCACATCACCTTCAGGAGGCCTTTCTTGATTAAGGCCCCTTTTCCCTTACTCCCTTTCCCTTCTGCATTTCCTATGTACTTGGATCTGTTCCTTTAAGCAGTTGATATTCACGCCACCCTCAGCCCCATGGCTTTTATTTATATATTTATCATCTTTTTTAATGTCTGTGTCCCTCTCTAAACTCTAAGCTCCTTGTGGGCAGGGAACATGTCTATCAACTCTCTTGTATTCTCTCAAGTGTTTTGTACAGGGCTCTGCATACAATAAGCATTAAGTAAATAATAAATAAATAGGCATTAATTGAGTGATTGATCCTTGGTAACAAAGGAGTGAGGAAATGGTTGAGGCCCAAGTCAAAATGGCAGTGTCTTTGAAGCACAACCTAAAAGAGAAATTTGATTCAGCTAATCCTGTGGGAAGTCAGACAGCACAATGCAGGCACCAAAACAGGCTTTTTTTTTTGGTCTCAATTATCCAGACTGACTACTTACACAAAAAAAATTAACTTGATAATGACCAACTCCATTTGTCTATTCACAAAAGGTAGCAATTAACTCATAGAAAAGATTATTACAGTCATTTACAGTCAGAATGGGGAGTTCTGATTTATAAGCAAACTGAGAAGAGAATGTAGCCCTAGATCACCTTACCTGAATAAAACCCTTTGCCTATCAAATACAGTTGCTTGTATTCAAACACTCTTTTCTATATTTTAAAGTTATTCTGCAATGGAGCTTCTCTCTCTGAAAGCTACAGCATTAGGAGTTTTCACAAATCCTTACAAATTGTTCCTCATAGGATGGAATCTTGAACTCCACTGTCCTCTGATAAGGGGGAACTCTGGGATAGACAGAGCATGACCTTTTAGGTTCATCTCCAAAGGTAAATTAAACTTTAGGGCAATTTTTCTACTACTACAAATAATAGTATGGATTAACCAATTACTATGTGCCAGGCATGGTGTTAAATGCTGGGGTAGATACAAAATAGTCCCTATCCCAGGTGGAGCTTACAGTTTAAGAGGGCTGGAGAAGAGATTTAATCCCCATTTTACAGGTGAGGGAATTGAGACACTGAGAAATCTAGTGCCTTGCCTGAAGGTACAAAGCAGACAAGTGGTGAACTTACATTCTCATGACCTTTCCACTAGGCCACACGGATTTAGAACAGCCTTCTTGGGGAAAGTCCCCTAAAAGAAAATGGTTTCATTGGATAAGTTATTAGAGAAATAAGCCCCAGCAGAACATGGTCCCCTGAGTTCCCCATACTAGGGAATGGTAGATTGCACAGTCTGATGCCCCCTATTTCAGAGTCCCATTTGGGTCTGTTGCCTACCAGGAATCCATAAAATACAGAGCTGTATCCATCTTGCCTGTCACCTGTCACTCTCATCCTTCCCTGGTCTCATCTGTAAAGTCCTTTTTCATTCTGTCAAGCCACCTTAAGAAAAATCTTTACTCTCCCTGGGTTCTCAGAGCTGAAGCTCCTGTCCTATATCTGCTCTGGGAAATTGGTTCAGCTACCTGAAAGGCAAAGACCTAATTGCAATCAATCAACTACTCTTGACAAGAATTTGATAAGAATTCGACATCCCAACGCTACCTGTATAATACTAAACAGATCCATTGTTTATTTACATTTGCTTTAAAAAAAAAACCCCATAAAGGGCTCTCTTTACCCATTAAAGTGATTGAATATTCAAAATTCAGAATGCTTTGGGCAATTATCACAAATTTTAACCCACTTATATTTGTCTGCCGATTCTGCATATTTGCAATTCAAAATAATCTAGATGGGAAGAATCTCCTGGGGAAAAACCTGTGTTGAGAAGAGAAAAGGCACTCAACAGTGATTCTACAAGTGGTTTGGCTCAGGGCAAACAAAACACCGTGACTTAATTAGGAAGCATGTACATAGCAGAAATCCCCAAATCTGGCACACTAGTTAGCAAGAAGTAAAACAGCAAGTCTCATATTTTCATCATGAGTTAAATATTTGCATGTGAAGATCCAGAATCTTATCTCTGATGTTAGGAGAGCCAGTATAAAAGATGAGGTTTTTTTCCATCTGGATGTAAAGGCTACTCTCATAGATCTTGATTCAAATCTGTTGCAGATCCATTATAGTTGGCAGGGGATGGGTCATTGATTGTCAGGAGAGTGGGGGTAGGGGTGGGGAATCTGGTTTGTGTTTTGAGGGGGTGGTGTAGAGTGTTTGGGTGGATGTGTACCCATAATAAATAATAATAATGGTATTTATTAAGTGCTTACTATGTGCCAGGCACTGTACTAAGCACTGGGGTAGATACGTGGTGATCAGGTTTTCCCACATGGGACTCACAGTCTTAAACCCCATTTGATAGATGAGGTAACTGAGGCACTGAGAAGTTAAGTGGTTTGCCCAAGGTCACACAGCAGGCAGGTGGGGGAGTCAGGATTAGAACCAAATCCTCTGACTCCCAAGCCAATGCTCCTTTCACTAAGCCACGCTGCTTCATTCATATTGGGAAAATAGATGAATTGAAAGTTGGTTCCCTGCTAGGATTAAGCATTTGGAGGTTTCTGATCTCTTGCATTTATTTCCCAAAAAACTAATGGTTAGTTTCTGTATCAATCAATCATATGTCAATCAGCATATTTATTGCTTTCAGTGTGCAGAGTTGGTAGACACGTTCCCTGCCCATACTGAACTTTCAGTTGAGAGGGGGAGACAGACAACTAAATTACTAAATTAAAGATCTGTACATAAGTGCTGGGAGGCTGAGGGAGGGCTAAATAAAGGGACCAAATCCAAGGGCAATAGCAATGCAGAAGGGAGCGGGAGAAGAGGAAATGAGGGCTTAGTCAGGGAAAGCTTCTTGGAGGAGGTATGCTTCTAATAAGCCTTTGAAGGTGGGGAGTGTGATGGTCTGTTGGATGTGAAGGGGGAGAGAGTACCAGGGAGAAAGTCGTTTATTCTTCTTTAGATCTTGCCATCCCTACCGTCTTTTCTCATCTTTCTACTATTCTTTGTTCATTCCCTCCATCCTTCTTTCTGACCCAGAACTTTAGGCTCCACCTGTAGCCCAGACATGGGTTCATCCTTTTAAATTCTTCTGCTGCTTTTCATCTTCTTAAAGGAAGGGGATGCTGGGGGAAGGGAGTGTCTAAATTTTCTTCTATTTTTTTTTATCCAGCCCAGCCAACTCAAATTTACACTTTGGGTATTTTTCTTTAATTAGTCGTATTGTGTTACAGAAACAGTTGAGGGAATAACTTTGTGTTGCAGCTAATTTACCATTGTATGTTTAAAGGGAAGGTGTGAATTATTCTTTCGAGTGTTTATAAAGAGTGGCAGAGATTTTACTAAGTATGTTTGTTACATGTTAAGGAACAGAGCCTTATTAGCCAGTTATTTTCCAGTATACTCCCAGAGATACCCCAGAAAGAGATGCAGCAATTCAAGAAACTTGTTTTTATGCAGCTTCCAGGGCTGGAATTATATCTGACAATTGTAGTTTGTGCTTCTATTTTGTTCTCCTGATGATTACAGTTCAGTTGGAGCTGCTAGGGGCTAAGGCCAAAGGAAGACAAGATCACCCAGCTCAGAGTTTTGAACTGTGGGGAGTCCCCAGGTCCAAACTTTTGACATTACCCAATGCTCCAATTTTTTAAATCCCCAAAGTGGTAGAGGCCAAGAGAGTTGAACCAGCATCCTTTTTGAAGTTGCTACTCAGAAGTCTTATTTTTACAGTCCAGCAGAGAAAATATAGAATGGATGTGGGGAAAGTTGTAATTTAAACTGGTACAAGAGTGTATCACTGTGATATCTGTGAATCGTGAACTCTTGAGGTGTTTTGCAGAAATTAGAGATACATAAAATAGCTATGTTGTCATGAACTCCTTTCAGGAGGTTTTCCCTGACAATTTTTTCTTCTCCCTAGAACACATTCTCTCTAGGATCATCTCAGGACTTGACTGTGTCTATCGACTCTACAGTACTCTCCCAAGCACTTAAGTCAGTGCTCTGTACAGATGTCATAGTTTCGAATCCCAGCTCCACCATTTGTCTGTTGTGAGACCTTGGACATGTTGCTTAATTTCTCTGTGCCCCAGTTACCTCATCTGTAAAATGGGGATTAAGATTGTGAGCCCCACGTGGGACATGAGCTATGCCCACTGTATTAAGCATTTAAGAAATTCTATTGAAATAAATATTACCAATTGATTGCAGCATTTCAACACTTATGCATTCACAACCTCCCATAGAACTTTTGCATATATTGATTTACATATGCTACTATTTAAGCACTCCTCCTTTTATCCATAAATTATTTTTAATCTTTTTCCTCTTCAGATTTTAAGCTCCTTGAGGAAGGGATCATGTTATCCTCCTGGGATGTATTCTCCCAGTGCTCTGCACACAGTAAATACTATTGATTGACTCAATGGATGATCCAGCAAAAAGACAAGGACTTGTAAACCCCACCCAACACTGATGGCCGGGGATAATATTATCTGTCTCCTTGCTAATTTAAAAGTTGCTTATCCTCAGCCAAGAGGAAAGGATAAGGATCATGGCAGTTTCAGGAAAACATATTGTACATGCGAATCATTTACTTTGGGAATGGTTGCAAGCAGCAGAAACTCCTGCAAGGTGCTGAAGTTTAAGTTGGCTGGAGGCGAGATCATACGATCTGTTCAGTGAGGCTACTGCACTGTTGATTTCATGAATTCTATACAGCTGTCCTTCTAAGAACAGGTATCAGGGAGTTTTTCTTTATTCAGAAGGACTAAAAATCTCTCCTCCTTCCCCATTTTACTTTGTAAAAGTAATTTTGCTTCAAAGGGCTTCACTTTTCACTATCTTTTCCTGGTCCTAACCTCTATGTAAAGAGACTGTCAGCTGTATTTTTGTTGCAGTTTTTCAGGTTTTAAAAGTACTTTTGCCAGCTTCCTTATAAGGAAGGATTTATAGCCAAAGATTTATAACTGCTTTATGATGGAGACCCTTGGATATGCCTGAAATCAGTGAATGGACCAAGATCCGTGTTATTCAACAAATTTTCTTTGATTCTCTCTCAGCTGATTTCTCACAGAATTAGGTTAGCCTTCACTACGACTAAGGAAGGAGTCCATCCTGGGTAACAGGAAATGCCCATAGATGTGCTGCAGATCTTCTTTGTACATTTATATTACTCTTGAGTACAACAGGAATTATCATAAATAGATACAAGGCAATAGATAGTTCTGATATTAAGAGCTGGGAGCATTAATTATTGATTCTGAATGAGATGAAGTAGTCTATAAATGATGACACAACTCAAGAACTTCAACTGGATGTTTTTCCTCACCCAAAATACATAACATATCCTCTGAATTCTGGAAATAATTTGAAGAAATTATTGTAAGGCCTATTGGAGAGCATCCTTATATTTGAAAGCATTTCAAGAAATGAATAGGCCCCGCTGTTATTTTTGATTGCTTTGGGACTGTCTTTTAATCTTCAGCACAATCAGGTAGAGGATTTTAAAGTCAAGTAGCATAAGCAGCATAACCTAATGTATTTTACCTCAACTTTTCCCTGCCCTCCCCGCAACATTATCCCAAGCCCACAACTGAGGTTTTTCTGGCTTCCCTGTAGTACCCAAAAGGGGGGAATGAAAACAAAATAGCAGCAGCAATATCTGCATCTTGGTTGTTGATCTCAAATGACAGCTCCCATTGCAGCTAGAGTCCCTATTTTGTACCCTGTAGATCTTTGCTAATAATAATAATGATGAGGGCATTTCTTAAGTGCTTACTATGTGTCAAGCACTGTTCTAAGCGCTGGGGTAAATAAACGTTAATCAGGTTGGTCACAGTCTCTGTCCCACATGGGGCTCACGGTTTTAATCCCCATTTTATAGATAAGGTAACTGAGGCACAGAGAAGTGAAGTGACTTGCTCGAGGTCACACAGCAGAGAAGTGGCAGAGCCAGGATTAGAACCCAGGTCCTTCTGACTCCCAGGCCCCTGCTCTATCCACTATACCGTGCCTCTACATCTCTTCCTTTCTCTTACTACCCCACCAGTAGTTATTTACCAGCCACAAGCCTTCAGGGCACCAGGCTCTCACTGTATCAATAAAGCAATAGTATTTTTTTAGTACCTCCTATGTGCAGAACACTCATTCATTCAATAGTAGTATTTATTGAGCGCTTACTATGTGCAGAGCACTGTACTAAGTGCTTGGAATGAACAAGTCGGCAACAGATAGAGACAGTCCCTGCCGTTTGACGGGCTTACAGTCTAATCGGGGGAGACGGACAGACAAGAACAATGGCAATAAATAGAGTCAAGGGGAAGAACATCTCGTAAAAACAATGGCAACTAAATAGAATCAAGGCGATGTACATTTCACTAGCAAAATAAATAGGGTAATGACATTTCATTAACAAAATAAATAGGGTAATGTTCTAATCATTTCAAAGAACTTAATATAAAAGAAGAAGAAGAAGAAGATATGATCTCTGCTTACAAGAATGTTCTATTTAGCCAAGGAGGAAGATGTAAAATAATTAGCCAGTGAAAGGATATGTTCAAATAGTATAATATGGAAACTGATAGGGACAAAAATGCAGTGAAATCTAGTGAGTTTAAAAATGTTAAAGGTCTGCAAAAGTGCTTAGATGGGAGTAGAGAGGATGTTACAAGTAGAAGAAAAATGAACTGGGAAAAGCCTCCAGGATGAGATGGGATTTTGGAAGGGTTGTGGAGATGAGGAGAGTTGTGGTCTGGCACATTTAGAGGGCAATGGCAAGCAGGAGAAAGGGCAGGGATGAGGAAGTCAAGGATGAGGCCCAGCACAAAAGTGAGCTTGGGTGGAACAGAGACTGCAAACTGGGGACTGGTTTCGAGGAGTGGAGAGATTTATGCAGAGCGATGTGCATAAACTCAACCCCCTGCCCTCTCTGGCTCACCTACACAATTTCTGTGCATGCACTAAGCTTTTGTAACACAGCTTGACTTATATTTTTGAGGTGTGCTATTTTCATTATGTGAAGAGACATGATAGTGTATGAAAGAATCAGAAAGACATCACGTGACTGCCCATTTGTGTAGCCTGTTGGCCGAAAGGAAGTGAGATTTAACAAATGTACATTGTGGAACAATAAATATACTTTTTTGATTAGTACTATCACAACTTTAGATTTCCTGTTGGTAAGACACTGTATAACTTGCATGCCCTGACCCACATGCTTCTGGCCTCAAAGAATGTTCATGGTAATAAAAACATATGAATTAATGACAACTTCATCAAATTGGTTTAATTTTGCCAGTAACTGAATAAAAAAAACCCTAAACCATTCCAAACAGGCTGCTGCACTGCAACAGCAGTGATGTTTGCTAGAGATTTAAAACTTTATTTAATAAGCTTTTTTCTTTGTGCTTTTTTAGAAGTATGCTAAATTAACTAAGTTTTAATGGAAATATAGGGTGAATTTAGTCAGCACAAATCTGAACTGCAACTGACCTTGTAATCTGAACATTTTTTTCTGTTTTTACACATTTTATTTCTTCTTTTTCTTTTCCTTTATATGAAAACAGAACTAGAAGTCTACAAGAAGGGGAACCTAACTATCGTTTGTCAGATAAAGATCAACCTAGGTCATATTCTTTCCACAGTACTACCACTGCCTGATTTGCTAATGGAAACAATGATGCTTCTGTCAACAGAGAGTTGGATGGGGAATTGTTATAGCACTCAGTATTATCGACCTGGATTAAGTGGTCTTTGAAGAGTGATGCTAGTTAAAAACTTTCTTGGGGTAGAGTTTCATTTTAATGAGAACAGCATAAACTAGTTCTGTGTATCAGTTTAAGGTATTTTTTGCAAATTAGTGATGGAAGTCATGCCCTTGGGCTGATAGGAATTTCACTTATTTTTGAACAAGGTTTCCATTCCCTCGTACCTCTCTGATTCAGCACAGCAGTACCAGCATATATTAAATGATGCTGCCTTATTTACAAACATTTACTCTCAAAGCAGGTCTGGATGATCAGAAGGTGATTGGCCCTTCTGAATACCTGCATTTTTTTCCAGTGAGTTGTTTGAGAAGCAAAAGTACTGGTTTCCAGTGCCCCTTTCCCCACCAAGTGTAGTAGAATAAAATTAGGCAAACTATCCTTGTTTTCATTTCCAAAAAGAAAGCCTCCTTGCTTTCCCTCTTTCTCTGAGCTGGCCACATCTGTTGATTGGATTCTTGTTTTCTTTTCTTTCTCACAAATTAGTCCTGACCCCACTTTTATGGAAAAAATCTTGTGAAAGTGCCAAGTTTAAAATCAAAAATCTCTTGGTGGATACATCCTGTCAACTCATTATTGCTTCACTGGTGGATTGGCAACATCACACATGACAAAGATTGCCTGTTTCCAACCCAGAGGAGACTCAATCAAATTAGAAAAATCAGTGGGGAAATGGAATTACTCAACAGAAACTTATCCTCTTCCATCTGGATGGGCTGGCTCACACCCTCAGGCTCTTAGAAAACCCTCTCAGGATGATGGACAAGATCCATTTTCAAAAGAACTTTCCCCTAAAATTAGGTTCAACTTAAGAACAATTTTAAAAGGAATGTAAAAGTTAGCACTTTGGCTTGGTTGTGGGCTCTCTACTTCAATAATACCTCAGAGGGCTTAGTCTATTAAAATGTAGAGGCAAATGTTTTTGCATTGATTTTAAATGGAGCCCATTGTTCTTAAAAATAAAGGCATTGATGTATTTTACAAATTGTACCTGAGGCTAGCAAGAGACTTGTAGGCTAAGTATTTGGTTGCCATGCTTTCAAATACTTGCAGGCTTCAAAAAAAAAATCACTGGAATTTATAAATCAGCAGGGAATCTCTTTAACAGCAATACACCTGGATTAATACAGCCATTAAACTCCAATAGACGGCAAAGAGCTTGGATTGTTAGGAGATTTGACCCTGTTTCAGGAGCTGATAGCCTGCATTATGGTTTGATCTTGGTACAGTTATACTGACTGTGTGTTTGTTGACTTAAATTTTTCTTTGGCTTATGTCTGAACCATCTAAAGATTCTAATGCATCATGGGCAGTGGAAGCCAAGGAACTCAAAGGTCAAAATTTGCTCCGCCCACTGCACCCCAAAGTATGTGGGCACCCCTGTCTCTATTTATTTCCTTACCCTGGCTCCTCTGGAGCTATGTTTAGGCCAGAGTAGTGACATGGCAGAGAGAAAGGGAAGTGGTGGAGGAAGGAGAGAAGAGTGCGGGAGAAGGTATGGCTACCGAATCTGTCTTTTAGGGCCTTCTTGGCCTTGCAGAAGATCAAGAGCAATTGTTCAGCTTGTCCAATGATTACACTGACCCTGGCCAGTTCCTTTACCAACTTGTTAAGAATGCTATTTAGCCCAGTGATATCAATGACATCACATTTAGCCTAATTAAGTTTTTACACCAAGCATTTGGCTCCATTTTACCAAAATTGTTGAAGAGTTCTTTCCAGAATGGGGGTTTTAGAGGTGGGGTAAGCTGAATATTTTAAAAATTCAGTTTCTTGAAATTTTATAGAGACTGGAGAGAAGCAGAAAAAAGAAAGGGCAACACAGAGTGTAGTGATGTGTTTTATGATAGTAAAAACTTGGAAGAATGAAATTGAGAAGCAGCATGGCTTAATGGAAACAGCATGGAGGATCTGGGTTCTGATACTGGTTCTTCCATGTGTCTGCTGTATGACCTTGGGCAGATCACTTAACTTTTCTTTGCCTCACCTCATCTATTAAAGGGGATTACATCCTCCTCCCTCCTACTTAAGACTGTGAGCCCCATGTGAGACAGGGACTATGTCCAACCTGATTAACTTATATCTACCCCAGGGTTTAGAACAGTGTTTGGCACATAGTAAGTCCTTCACAAGTACCATAATTATTAATAGTGTTTATTATCAAAACTCTGAAATCATTCTGATTTTGAAGAAATCATTGGCTGAACTTCTAAGGTGTTGTGAGTAAGATTATGCATACTTACTAAGATTATTCAAGTGTTCTCAGAATGCTGACTGGCTGAGCCAGAGTAATGAATCCACATGATTCATATTTTAGAATAAACATTTAGGCAAAACTAGAAATTCCCAGATATTCAATGAAAGATGAAATTTTATACATATATTAGTTTTTTATTAGTGTTATATAGTCTTTTGTGAACTGAAAATCACAGGAAGATGTATTTAGCCCTCCCCGAAATTTGAAGCTTCCTTTTATTATTCTATTTGTAGGTCATCATCACTGGTTGGCATCTGTCTAATTGCCTCCCTTCCCACACTCTCTGGTATGTTTTGTTTCAATGTAATTGCCTATTCAGTTCTGCAATTATCCTATTCTCTCCCAATTTCTAATTATTGCCCACTGGAAAAGTTGGTTGTTGTTGTTTTTCTTGGACATCTGGCATTATTTCCAGTCTCTCAGCTTATTTCAATAGAATTATTATTTAGCTTCTGTTCTTGATGAATTTGATTATCATGTTCACAGCTTTGAATGTAATTTTCACTGGGTGCCCTGTCGCCATCCCTGCAACAGAAGACTGTGATGTATTGATAAGTGTGAAGTGGACCAATGACTTTTGAGCTGTGGAAGGAAGAAAACGGTCAGTCTGTTAGCCAACAGTGCCTAGAGTAATGCTTTCTACAAAGACAGTGGGCACTGAATATCATGGACTGACTGGTTGAGATTGCTTTTCCACCAATACACCATTTGGATTGGTAGATCTTTTCCTACTGGATCAGAACACGCACAATTAGTTTATACGTTTGGGATTACCTGTCTTCACCATATATTCACCATAGGCTTCCTCATCCTGAACATATTTGTAAGGGAAGGAAAATTGAGCTAGGAAATAACAGTCCACAGTGGGCAGGTAAGGCTATCCCACACCCAACCAGATCATGGAGAAACCATCTCTGAAGAGTTTAGAGGGAGGAGTAGGAAAACACACACACACACACAAAGCCACAGCAGAGATACCCTGATCTGGTACTGGACAGTTAACTTTATTTCTGTCTCTACCTATCTCTGCCTCTCCTATTGTTTTTCTGGTATTTGTTAAGCACTTATTATGTGCCAGGCACTGTACTACATGCTGGTGTAGATACAAGCTAATCAGGTTGGGCGCAGTCCATGTCCCACATGGTCTCAGAGTCTGAATCCCCATTTTACAGATGAGGTAGCTGAGGCACAGAGAAGTGAAGTGATTTCCCCAAAGTCATACAGCAGACAAGTGGCCGAGCCGGGGTCAGTCCTGTGCTCCATCCACTAGGCCACTCTGCTTCTTGTACCCAGCTACTTTCCATGTAACATTCTGGGATTCAGTTTCAGGCTTCCTCACAAAGGTCTTCACAGCTAAATAAATCAAACTGGCAAGCCCAGATACTCTTTCCTGTGTCGTATGATTTTACTTGCTATGAAAATTTTCTAATGAAAGTATAGACTGAGATGCTTTGGAAGAGTTGGCAGGAGTATTGGCTCAGACTACCTGATTTGTATTCCAAGCCAATCAAAGCTATCCAGGGGGTT
The DNA here is from genome assembly GCF_004115215.2 of Ornithorhynchus anatinus. Taxonomy (NCBI): domain Eukaryota; kingdom Metazoa; phylum Chordata; class Mammalia; order Monotremata; family Ornithorhynchidae; genus Ornithorhynchus; species Ornithorhynchus anatinus. The sequence goes on along the minus strand of NC_041735.1, from coordinate 17,532,421 downwards.
GATTGACTCAGAGGAAAACCTCACTTTGTACTGAATGAAGCTCCAATGGAGTCGGGTGCCAAGTTTCCCACATGCTTTGATTGCTTAAACTGTATCTACCTATTCTGAAAAAAGATGTATAATGGAAATAGCAATTTCAGTCTGTGATAATGACATTTCTTCACACTGGAGGGAGTCTTCAGTATACTAGTTGATTTTATTAAGGGATTTTAAAGTCAAAGTATGCCATGCCAGAGTCTTGACATCTAGAGATCCAGCTTTCATTAGGAAAACATAACCTGAGTGCAAATTGCTTTGACTACAACATCATCCTTTATGCCAACCATTCTGCCTTTGGAGGTCTATGATTCCATTTACTGCTTGTATCATTAGCTTTAACAGCAAGTCTTCTTTAAGCTCTCTTCTTTCCACATCCATAATTGTATTTCAAGAGAAATTATTCCCTGGACAAGGTCTTCAGCTTTAACTGGGTAGCAGTTCTTTGGCAACCTAGACTGTAAGCTCTGTGTGGTCAGGGAATGTGTCTACCAACTCTGTTATATTGTACTCTCCCAAGTGCTTAGTAATAGAGCTCTGCACACAGTTTGCACTCAATAAATACAATTGATTCATTGATGGGAGAATTTGAAGGAATTTGGTCTGACACACTAACTCTAAAATAAAGGCTGTAGATGTGACCTTGTTGTGGGCAGGGAACATTTCTACCACCTCTATTGAATTGTACTCTCCCAAGTATGTAGTACAGTGCTGTGCACACAGTAAGTGCTCAATAAATACCATTGTTTATTGACTGAAAGGTAAATTTAACTTTCTTGGAATGCTTAAGCAGAGAAGAAAGCTCCTGGGCTCCTCTGCTCTCTGCCCTTCTGTCCAAAACATCTTTGACCCTGTCTCTTCAGAGTTAATAATCAATGATGTCCCTCAGAAATCAGTCTGTGATGATTTGTATGGAGTTTGCTCCTCAGACTGGCAGATGATACTAAATTGGGCAGGGTTGATAACACTTTGGAAGGCACAATGGCCCCAGTTCTGCCCCTTGTCAGCTGTGTGACTTTGGGCAAATCACTTAACTTCTCTGTACCTCAGTTACCTCATCTATAAAATGGAAATTAAGACTTTGAGCCCCATATGGGATGACCTGATTACCTTGTATCTACCCCAGCACTTAGAACAGTGCTTGGCATATAGTAAGTGCTTCACAAATGCCATTATTATTATTATTACTATTAATAATAATAAAGTAGAACAAGTCAAGGGTGAAAAAACAAAGATGAATCTAAGTCTGGAGAAAGACTGATTAGAGACCAATTCAGGAGAAGGTGATTTGGGCCCATGGCCATTTTTAAGCAGGACAAGTCAACTGTGCAGTGCCAACTTTTGAAAACCAATATGGACTATATTATCCAGATTAGGCAGGGGCAGATCTAGGATGCTATTCCTTCCAAACCTTCTGAACTTCTCAGATATTTATTTGCATATTATTTTCAGTTTTGATCACTTGCAATTTAAAAAACACATGGAGAAGCTGAAGAGAATCTGGAGAAAAGTGACTAAAAAGGATGGCCTAAATGGAAAATGTCATACGAGGAAAGGTTAAAATAATTGGAATAAATTAGCCTGTAGAAGAGAAATGTATGGGTGACTTCAAGTACCTGAAGTGTTTTAGCCAAGAGGATTTTGAGTTCTCCAGGTTCTTGGAGTGCTGAACATGAGTTGTTCAGTGGGTTCAAATTAGAGCTGGAGAAGTCAGATTAGGCAGCAAGAAGAACCTTTGACCATCTCCAGGGGCTGACTAGAGGAAGCTATGAAGTCTATGATCCCAGTTGGTGGAGGTGTCCATCAGTCTTGGTGCACACATTCACCCAGCTAGTAGCTGACACTGAACCAGGCAAATCTCTCCAGGTCTATCTTCCTCATTGTATCTCTGTATAGGGTTATCTGATCATTTTTCACAGGTACAGAATTCCTGCTGGTTGCATTTCACCTCCATTCTATCTTTTTATTTTGTTGTTTGTCATTTATGGCATTTGTTAAAGCACTTACTATGTGGCAAGCACCGTCCTAAATATTGGGGTAGATGCAAGCAGCAGAGAAGCAGCGTGATTCAGTGGAAAGAGTATGGGCTTGGGAGTCAGAGGACCTGGGTTCTAATTTCGGCTCCGCCACTTATCTGCTGTGTGACCTTGGGCAAGCCACTTAACTTCTCTGTGCCTCTCTTACCTCATCTGTAAAATGGGGATTAGGATCGTGAGTCCCACATGGGACAACCTAATTACCTTGTATCTACTCCAGCGCTTAAAACAGTGCTTGGCGCATAGTAAGCACTTAACAAATACCATAATAATAATAATAATGCAAGCTAAATCAGATTGGACACAGGCTTTGTCCTACATGGAGCTCATAGAATAATCCCCATTTTACAGTTGAGTTACTAAGGCAAAGAGAAGTGACCTGCCCACAGTCACATAAAAGACAAGTGGTGAAGCAGGATTTAGAACTCAGGTCTTCTGACTCCCAGGCCTGTATTCTTTCAACTACTTCATTCTGCTTCCTATAAACAACTACATTCTAGTGTAGGTTTTTATCAGCCTCATTCTTGAAAAAGCTTTCTTCACATTCTATCAGGCAAATGATTAATTAATGACCCATTTTTTTGAGCACATGACTCTTGATTGAAATGGGATTTATTCTGCTTCACCTAAGACACATTCAGTAATGGTTAGAATGATGCCATTTTCCATGCCACCTGCCAAATAAATGCTTAGACTGGGTACTTTAACATAACCTTAGAGAAAATATGGAAAATTCAATATACCAACTTGCCATTAAAGCATTTTCAACAAAACAAGCTGTCAGGCCAGAGTAAGTGGTGGTATCACTTTTGCAACCCACTTGAATGAAGTGTGTCACTTTCAATATTACAAATATGTTTCTCCCTCTTTCTAAGAATATAGTAATTTCTAAGAATAAAAAATACATTCCAGACATTTTAAAGGCCTTACACCATTAATATAAGCTCTTATAGTTTCATCATTGCTACTTTTACCTTTAAATGCATCCTTTCTCCATTTCTCCAGTTCTCAAACTGCTGAGTAACTGGAAGCTTTTAAATTACAGTGAGGATCCTCACTAAAATTGCATTTCCTAAATCCTGTGTACTCTGGTTCATTTTTATAGAATCACTTATGAATTTCCCACTCTGTGCTCACCCTATTCCTGTCCTTTCTTGCCACTGCCCCAAACCACCCATCCCACATTGCAACCCATTGTCTCATTCTCATCTAACCCATTCCCACCTCTTGCAAACCCCCTTGCCAGCTGCACCCATGCCCCATCTAAATGTGACCTAAGGAATCCTCACTCTATTTTGGGCAAACTCCCTTTCATCTCTGACTAGTTCCCGACTCAGTCACTCTTCCACATCCACCATTCATTCCACATCTGTTCTTACCTGGTGACACTGGATCCTCTGCTTCTCTATCCCAGGGAGACCTCACCTTCCCCCACTCCTCCCAACTCAATATAAATAATGGAAAAGTCACCTTTTTATGGTAATGGTTAAGTGCTTACTTCATGTCAGGCACTATACTAGGCACTGGGGAAGATACAAACTAATTAGGTTGGACACAGTCCATGCCCCACATGGGGCTCACAGTTTTAATCCCCATTTTACCAATGAGGTAACTGAGGCACAGATAAGTTAAACGATTTGCTCAAGTCACTCAGCAGACAAGTGGCAGATATGGGATTAGAATCCAGGACCTTCTGATTCCCAGGCCTGTGCTCTCCACAAGGCCATGTTGTTTCTTACCATCCAATGCTGTTTTCCTATCATTATATGTCCCCTTCATCTCTCATCTTCTCTTCCTTTGAAGTCCATGTCAGACATCTCTACCACCCACTATCATTAATAGTTGAAGTCACCTACCACCCTGAGCTTGCCTTAGCTTTTTTGAGCAAGTTAAGCACCTTTCACTCTTTCTCTCCTCTGCTCCTGAGTTGATCTTTGGAGACATCAGTTTCTATGAGGATAATCCTGATGGATGCTTTCATCACCGAGCATACTTGCACTCACTATTAATCAGTGCTATTTATCGAGTGCATACTGTGTGCAGAGCACTGTACCAAATGCTTGGGAAAGTAAATGCAATATAATAGGTAGGCATGATCCCTGTACATATTGCTTTACATACTATATTATTTGGCAACTTCTCCCTCTTATTTTCTGCTCGTCTCCCCAGCTAGACTGTAAACTCTTTACGAACAATTCATTCATTCACTCAATTGTATTTATTGAACTCTTACTGTGTACAGAGCACTGTAGTAAGTGCTTGGAAAGTACAATTTGACAACAGAGACAATCCCTACCCAACAACGGGCTCTCAGTCTAGAAGGGGGATACAGACAACAAAACAAGTAGACAGTATCAAAACAAGTATCAATACCATCAAAATGAAGAGAATTATAGATATATACACATTATTAATAAAATAAATAGAATAATAAATATGTACAAATATACACAAGTGCTGTGGGGCAGGGAAGGGTGTAGAGCAGAGGGAGGGAGGGAGGCGATGGGGAGGGGAGGAGGAGCAGTGGAAAAGGGAGGGAACTCAGTCTAGGAAGGCCTCCGAAGGAAGTGAGCTTTCAATAGGGCTTTGAAAGGGGGAGGTGAGCTAGTTTAGCAGCTGTGAGGAGGGAGAGCATTCCAGGCCAGAGTAGAACGTGGGTCAGGGGTCGACGGCAGGACAGGCGAGAACAAGGCACAGTGAGGAGGTTAGTGGCAGTGGAGCCGAGTGTGCGGTCTGGGATGTAGAAGGAGAGAAGGGAGGTGAGGTAGGAGGGGGCCAGGTGATGGAGAGCTGTGAAGCCCATAGTGAGGAATTTTTGCTTCATGCAAAGGTTGATAGGCAACCACTGGAGATTTTTGAGAAGTGGCGTGACATGCCCAGAGTGTTTCTGTAGAAAGATAATCCGGGCAGCAGAGTGAAGTATAGACTGAAGCAGGAAGAGACAGGAGGTTGGGAGATCAGAATGGAGGATCATGTCTTCTACTCTTCCAAGTGCTAAGTACAGAGCTCCATACACAATAGTTGCTCAAGAAATAATATTGATTGATTGAATATTTAGCTGTTGAAACTGTGCAGAATACCTTCTCCTGAAATATCCAGATAATTGAGACCAGATCTCTGTTCTGGGACTGAATTTTCCAGAAAATAAATGTAAACACAACCTTAATCTTAAGTCCATGGTTGGAATAGGTAATCCTTTTGAGAGACAAATCCTTCTGAGATGGCTCATTAAGTTAGTGTTTCTTCTGTGCCCTCTACCTCCAGTTGAATTGCCTTCATTTCAGTTTCCAGCTCTAAGAAGGTGGTCCCTTGGATTCATTCACCAGGATTCCTATCCTCCATCAGATAAATAATGGCATTATATGTTAGGACCCTTCCCAGTGTCAGGGAAAGTTGGGTCTCTTTGGATTTGAGGAGATGGCTATTGTTTTCCTGCCAGGAGGACTCACACTTCCATATCTTATAAAGGGTTGTCTTACGCTACATGCTTCACACTCTTGTGTGTGCCGGTAAGCCTGGCACAAAGAAATCAGATGGCTGAGAAGTTTTAGGTACACCCGATAGCCTGTGACTAGCATTCCTTGATGGTCACTTCTAGAGAAAAAGACTGCAATCTAGGTAAGAGTTTGTTAATTAGAACCCTACAGCTCCCCAGAGTAATTACTATGGTGCACCAAGCTGCTGACCTGAGGGAAGGAAGCTCAGAAAGATTGAAAACATTTTTCTCATTTCATCGCTATAAAGAGACTTATATGGTAAGCCTGACCTTAGGGTATGACGATTTCTCTACCCAAGAACATAAAATTGTACTAAGAAAGATAAAAGCCAGTCTGTCACAAGATTAGCCTATAAGGGGCTCCGAATATCTAATCAACTCAAAATGAAATTCTAGGGGAAATAATTTGAAATGCACAGGAAAGAATTTCTTTAGGTTCAGGAAATGTTTGAGGCATTTCCAGGTTCCATTCCCTTTTTAAAATTTAAAATGAATATTTCTTTTATCATTTTATTAGTCTTTGATAGTAAAAGTTGGGTTGTTTCGTGATATTTTCTATTAAAACTGGTCTTATTGAAACTTTCTCTTTTGTATCTGTACTACTGCCGGTGCTCTCTCCTAAGAAGAGTCACTGTTAAGGTGCTTGAAGACAAGTTGTTTAGTTGTACACAAAGATGATTAGAAGCAGTGTGACTTAGTGGAAAGAGCATGGGCCTGGGAGCCAGGACACCTGGGTTCTGATCCTGGCTCTGACACTTGGCTGCTGTGTAATCTTGGGCAGGTCACTTAACTTCTTTGTGTTTCAGTATCCTCATCTATAAAGGGGAGATTAAACATCTGTTTTCCCTCCCCTCCGGATTGCAAGCATCCTATGGGAAAGGAACCATGTCTGTTCTGATTATTTTGAATCTACCCCAACATTTAATATTGTGCTGGGCACCAAATAAGTGTTTAACAAATACCACAATTATTATTTATAATTATTATCATTATATTCTGGAGCCTGGGTTTCTTTGGTCTTGGTCTCTTGGATTCTCTCTCTCTCTCTCTCTCAGTCTCTCTCCCTCTCTCATCCCTAAATATATTACAATCAGTTATTACCATGCACTAAATCATAAAATCTTAGGGGTGGGAAAGAGATTGAGAGGTCCTCTGTTAAACAATACCTCAAAGGCAAGGATAGTATCTATTAACTCTATTGTAATACAGTGGTCTGGGCAGAGTAGGTACTTAATAAATGCTATTGACTGATTGATAGGTCAACTAGTTCATTCCTCTGCTTTTTTAAAAAAGTGGTATTTGTTAAGCACTTACTATGGCCCAAGCACTGTTCTATGCACTGGGATAGATACAAAATATGTGGGTTGGACACAATCCCTGGCCACATGGGACTCTCAGTCCAACTAGGAGGGAATATGATTTAATCCTTATTTTACAGATGAGGCAACTGAAGCACAGAGAAGTCAAGTGATTTGCCCAAGGTCACACAGCCAACAAATGGTGGAGCTAGGAATAGAACCCAGGCTCTCTGACTCTCAGGCCTGTGCTCAGTACTGCCCAGTACTGCAACACTGCACATAAAGTCACATGTGTGACTTTGGGCAAGTTAGTTAACTTCTCTGAACCTCAGTTACCTCATGTGTAAAATGGGGATTAAGAACGTGAGTCCCACGTGGAACAACCTGATTACCTTGTGTCTACCCCAGCACTTAAGAACAGTGCTTGACACATAGTAAGCATGTCACAAGTACTATCATCATTATTATAAACCATCTCAGCCAGTTAATTCTCTGTATTCTCCCTAAAATTCCACAAAAACGATACAGTAGCAAAGCCCAGGATCTTTTGACCTTTATAATTAAGTTCATTCACCGGTGATCTCACCTAAATCACTCTTGCTGCAATCTCAACTCATTGCCTCTTTCCTTGGCCTTGGAGATACAGAGAATAGCTATCGACTACCATCGGGAAAGTATTCCACCATAGGCTTGAATGTACTCCAAAAGCTATTGATTTTAGGATACTTCATATTTGGTTCCCAAACCACACAACTAAGTGATCTGTGTAAGAGAGTCTGGGGATCAATGCTCTTTATAATTCATGATCTTAACTAGCAGTAAAAAGATTCTGTGCTGCCTAGAAGACTGAGTCAAGCCCAAGAGTCATTCAGTCTAGGGTCCATTCCTGGCATCATCGAAGACTGTTATGTAGCCTTGGGCAACTCCTGACCTCTCTGTGTCTTGGCCTCCAGACACTGAGAATACCTGCTTCATCCCATGGGCTCAGGGTTTAATAATGTTGGTATTTGTTAAGCGCTTACTATGTGCCGAGCACTGTTCTAAGCACTGGGGTAGACACAGGGGAATCAGGTTGTCCCACGTGGGGCTCACAGTCTTAATCCCCATTTTACAGATGGGGTAACTGAGGCACAGAGAAGTTAAGTGACTTGCCCAAAGTCACACAGCTGACAAGTGGCCGAGCCGGGATTCGAACCCATGACATCTGACTCCAAAACCCGGGCTCTTTCCACTGAGCCACGCTACTTCTCTATGGGTTTGGGTAGGGGGGTAAGGGACACTGCTAAGATGCTTCATGAAAGAAGCCAAAGTTTCTCTGGTGAGGAGTCATCCCAGAGTGTAAACAAACCACAAGAGCAGCATTGCCTAGAGGAAAGAACACTGGCCTAAGAGTCAGAGGGCCTGGGTTCTAATTCTGGCTCTGTCAGTTGCCTGGTCTGTGATCTTGGGCAAATTCCTTCACTCTCTGTGCCTCAACTCCCTTATCTGTAAAAAGGGGATTCATTACCTGTTCTCCCTCCTAGTTAGACTGTAAATCCCATGGGGGGCAAGGACTGTCTCTGATCTAGTGAACTTGTATCAACTCCATCACTTAGAACAGTGCTTGACACACAGTAAGCACTTAACAAATACATTAGTAATAACGATTACGGTTTCCTCAAAGAACTGACTCATGCCATAATTCAGCCAAGTCATTGACCATTGATATTGTCTGATATCATCGATAAAAGAGGGCTGTCAAATAGCGTTTTGTTTAATTTTTTTTTTTTATACAGGAACCTTCAGTGTTTCCAGTGAATTTTTCAGGAAGGCTTTCCTGTCCCACTTGCCCTAAGAAAACATAGTCAATTATTGGCATTCCCCTTTTTGAGTTTCCAAGTTGACTCTCTGCTGCAGGTTCTCCAGGTTGGGCTCCACAGTGTTTAATCAAAGACATTTCCATTTGTGTCAGGTAGAACCTTGAGATAAACCCAACCCAACTGATGGTAATGTAGGAATATATATGGGGTTCATTTCTAACCCCCAGTGTTGAAGTACCTCCCTGCAGGAGAATTAGCCTCTTGGGAAGACCAATTCATCCTTTCCCGGGACAAGCAGACTAAGTTAGTACAATTTGGTCCATACTGCCTGATGTGCACAGTGGTTCCCTAGTTGCTGAAAGAGAGAAAACAACTAAATTACTTCCACAGAAGGATTTAAGGCAAGGGAGACAATCTGGCTCATTCCATCACAAATCCCATAGGTCCCTGAGAAGATGTCATGGAAGCCAGGGGACTCAAATGTAAGGTTTGTGTGCAAAACCGCTCTAGGGCGATACCCCACTCAATGTCTTGCATATGCCCTTCTTGTATGGGAAGGAAAGGGGCTGAGCTACTTCGTTAGAAAAGTGAGTCTATGATGACAAGTTATTTAATTACAAACCACTTTCAGGTTTCAGGAACTAGACTGTGCTTTTTCTTAATCTGCGAAATTCCAAAGTAGACAAAATAATAGAGGGTTCTTGTGGTAATCACTGAATGCTAGTCTTGCGTTGCTTCACTGAATTTCACAAATACTGGATTTTCAAAAATAATTACCCCCTGTGGAACATACCAGTCTGGAAAATGTATTCATTTAGGATGTTTACAATACTTCTGAATCAAAACCAATTCTGGATTATGGTTGGAATTTAGGGAAACGTTTTGAATTAATAAATACAAAATGTGTGTGGAGGGGGGCGGTGAGAGGGCGTGGTACCTCTTTCTGTTTAGATTTATAATGCCAGTTTAGGCAAACATTGAACCTCCCTGAGCCTCAGTTTTTTCCTTACTTTTAAAGGAAGGTACAACAGTTTTCCTGCTTCTTTCACAGAGGCATTTTGGAGATTAGTAGAATGAGGCTTGCAAGCTTTTGAATGTCACAGAGAAAAGATACTATTACAGGAATAGGTATTATTATTATTATTATTATTATATTACCCTTAAGGAGGTAGCTCTGTTTTCTAAACAGACTTCTGGATAGATCAGACTCAATCACTAAAACTGCCTGACTGGATTCATTATGATTTTTCTCTGAACAATCCATCCACCCATGAATGGAATCTAATCTCCATCCTAATCATGTGTTTGTCACAAAGACATAATTGGTTCATTTGTTCAACTCCAAGTGCTTTTGCGCTGGTAATGCTGGGGGTTTTTATTGCAGAAGGCTGAAGTCTAACTTAAATGCCATAGGCCTTTGAAGGAAGCAAAAGATTCTGTCAAATCTGAAACACCTTTCAAATTCCATTGTGCGATAATTATATTGATTTGCATAAATCTGAATGAAATTGGCAATATTTCTAAAAGTTGGCTTTGAACACTAGTGTACCAGGGGACATTAACCTTCCCAGCTTGGAAAACAAGGAACGACTTTACTTCCTACAGAAGACAGAATGTCAGTGGGCTGAGCAAAAGCTTGGTGAGAGCTAGGTCTGCATCAGAGACATGTTGTTTTAATGTGCGAACACAGCAGTACTTTTCCTTCTCTAATATGGAAATTATGTTATAGAAACAATAACTCCTCTCTGGACTCTGAAGGGAGCAAACAACAATTTGCTTGTGTTGACCTGGTTTTGAACTTGAGAACTTTGGCCTGGAAGACACAGGAAAAAGGATAATGTTACTAGAACTTTTCCGACTGGCTATTTTAAATGCAAGGTTGAATTCCCCAAAAGGGCAGGGTGGTGCTTACCTGGGCAGCAGAACCCCGGGGCGCAAAAAAAAAAAAAATCTCTGCAAAGAAAAGCCTCATTTAAGGTGCTCAGGTGTGAACATGTGCTTTTCACTAATTAGTTCTCTAGGGGATAAGCAGTCATTTTTTAAATTAAAATTATTTTTCCTCAGTCTAGCATATTTGACTTAAAGGGCAATGGTTCAAAGGGGGCTTGGTTCTTGGGAATTTTCAGAAAACTGAAGATGATAATTTTCCGCTGTTATGACTAGTAATCAAGATTAATTTACTCTGACATCTTCTGAAAAGATTTTACAAACACTGTTTATGGCATTTAAATTCTTGAAATTTGCAAGTCCAATGTTGTTATAAATATTCATCTCCCCGCACTGAGTTTTTTAAGGGGTATGTATGTATGTGTTTTATTTTTTTTTCCCCAAACAATCATCAGCTCCTTTGTTTGCAGCAAATAACACCCTGAGACCACCAGGTGAAAAATCAAATTTGTTTTTGTTACTGTCTTTTTTTTTCTGTGCTAAAGCCAAAAGCTTTGATCATTCTTTAAATCAATTTACACAAGAAAACTTGCTTTTGAACTCCCTGTTGAAATATGGAGGCCTTTCCATTATTAGTTGTTTGTTTTGCTTCATGGTATTTGTTAAGTACTCCTCTCAGGGTCTCACCTGGAGAGTTTCCAGCATTCTACCAGTCTCGACTATGGGAGGGAGAGTTAAGCAGAGGCATACCCATTCCATTCCTAGCTTGGGCGGTGGCTAAGGAATGGAAAGCAATCTGCTCTAAGTCAAAATTCATCTGTGCTGGGCAGCAGTGGAATGGGAGACAGTTGAGGGCAGAGACTCAAGTTTACTGCGCGGAAGGATGCAATGGTAAACCACTTCCGTATTTTTACTAAGAAAACTCTATGGATACCCTACCAGAATGATTGTAGATGGAGGTGGTGGGTTCTGGGAGAGACATGTCTGTGGCATTGCTATAGGTCAGAGCTGACTCAATAGCATAAGACAAGACAAGCTTTTTAAGTGCTTACTACATGTCAGGCACTATACTAAACTCTGGGGTAGATACAAGATAATCATGTTAGACACAATCCTTGTCCCACACGGGGATCACAGTCTTATCCCTTATTCATTATCTTGAATGAGTGAATGAATGAATGAATCACCCATTTTACAGATGAGGTAATTGAGTCACAGAGAAGTTAAGTGACTTGCACAAGGTCACACAGCAGACAATTGGCAGAGCTGGGATTAGCCATTACCAAGATGAAGCAGGGAACCTTAGTGACAGGCCCAGCACCTTGCCTTAATAGAAATAGTCAATCATATTTATTGAGCACTTACTGTGTGCAGAGCACTGTACTAAGTACTTGGGTGAATGCAATATTACAGACACATTACCTGTCCACATCGAGCTTACTGTCCAGAGGGGAGACAGACATTAATATAAATAAATACATTGCAGGTATGTACATAAGTGCTATAAGGTTGGGAGGGGAGATGGATAAAGGGAGCAAGTCAGGGTGACACAGAAGGGAGCGAGAGAAGAGGAAAGGAGGGCTTAGTCAGGGAAGGCCTCTTGGAGGAGATGTACCTTCAGTAAGGCTTTGAAGTGGGGGAGAGTAATTGTCTGTCATATATGAGGAGGGAAGGTATCCCAGGCCAGAGACAGGACATAGGCGAGAGATAGGTGGCCAGATGGATGAGATAGAGGCACAGTTAGAAGGTTAGCATTAGAGGAGCAAAGTGGGTGGGCTGGGCTGTAGTAGTAGAGTAGTAGTAATTGGATTTACTGAGTTCCCACTAGGTGCAAACTAGTGTAATAAGCACTTGGAAAGTGCAAGATGAGCAAGTCACACATTCTCTACCACAGGGAGTTTACACTAGAATGGAGGCAATAGATATGAAAATATCTGCAAGGGAGAGCAACGAAAGAGCATGGGCTTGGGAATCAGAGAACCTGGGTTCTAATCCCAGTTCTTCCAGTTGTCTGCTGTATGACCTTGAGCAAGTCATTTAACTTCTCTATCCCTCAGTTATCTCATCTGTAAAATGGGGATGAAGATTATGAGCCCTATGTGGGACAGGAACTGTGTCTCACCTGATTATCTTGTTAATGATCTGATTACCCCAACGTTTAGTACAGTACCTGTCACATAGCAAGCCTTCAACAATATCATTTTTTAAAAAAGTGGAGTAATCAAAGGAAATTGAGTATCAAATATATAAAAATTTTCAGGATGGATGTAAACCAAAGGAGCTAGAGATTGCTATTGTTGTTTGTATGACTTGGAATGCTGGGAAGCAGAAGCATGGCCTAGTGGAGAGACAATGGGCCTTGTGGTCAGAAGGATCTGGGTTCTAATCCCTCCTCTGCCAATTGTGTGCTGTGACCTTGAGCAAGTCACTTAACTTTTCCTCAACTGAAAAATGGGGATACCTGTTCTCCCTCCTACTTAGACTATCAGTCCCATGAGAGATAGGGACTGGGCCTGACCTAATTAACTTGTACCTACCCTAGCACTTAGAACAGTGTTTGATACATAGTAAACTCTTAACAAATCCCATTTTTTTATTTAACAAAACAAGCAACTAACTGGAAAAAGTTTATTGGAGGAGGCAGAATTTTAGGAGGGCCCTGAATGTGGGGAAAGCTGTGCCTTATTGGATTTATGTGGGGAGAGACTTCCAGGCTGGGGGACAAGCACAGGTGATGAGTAAGAGGAGATTTTAGTATTGGGGGAGAGAGGAAAATTGACATCAGATATGCTCTCTCATATTGATGTAATTTTTTTTAAGTATTCCTTCTCAAACCATCAAAATGATTTAATAAACCCTGCCTGAAGGGAGGAGGACAGAAACTTGGAGGGTCTCTGCCCTTGTATCTCAAAGTGATGTAGCATGTCAGCAGTTGTCAATATTTTCTTTCTCTTTAAAATTCTAATTGGATCTCTTTCACTTGGGAAATATATCAAAGTGATTAAAAATAGAAAATTAAACCTCAAACGGAGATGGCTCCATATGGTCTTATTATATTAGGTTGAGATCTTCCTTGGCTTGGTATAAACCCTGACAGAGTGACTTCCCACCACCAGTATCTTCAGCACAAGCACTTCATTTTCAAGTCTCCCAACCTTCTGAAATGGTTAAGACTTCCCAATGCTTGGAAGTGTTTCCTGAGGTTACTCAGTAAATTGATGCAGATGATATAATCAATCTATCAATATTTATTGAGTGCTCACTGTGTGCAGAGTATTTACACTAAGCACTTGGGAAAATACAAGTGAATAAGACATACAGTCCTGCCTTCAAGAAGCTGACCCTGTATCTGAGCCATTTGATAGACACAAAATAGTAGTAAAATGCTATGGCTGTAATGATAAGAACTGTGGTATTTATTAAGTGCTTACTATGTGGCAAGCACTGTACATAAGGGCTGGGGCATATGTAATACAATTACAGCAGACACAGTACTGTCCCACATGGGGAGGGAGAGAATGTATTTAATCCCCATTTTACAAATGAGAAAACTAAACCATGGAAAAGATAAATGACTTGCCCAAATTCACATAGCAGGCAAGCAGGCACCTTCACACATCTGGGTTATTAAACCCACATCTTCTGACTTCCAGTTCTATGCTCTTTCTACTAGGCCATTTGCCGCAGGCTTTAGATAGTAAAAGTCTGAAAAGACAAATAGCTAAATAAATAAGGATAAATTAATATGTCAAGAATATGCATGAGGCACGACATGAATGTAAATGCTAAGGTCACTATGAATGGATGACCTGACTTGCCTCCTAGAGCAAGTGGGTTTGAGAACTTTGCATTGGAGAATGAGCCAAAGCCAGCTGGTTTTCTCTTCTCAGTTCTTTCTCAATCCTTTCCTCTGGGTCCCAGGAAAGATCACCTGTCAGTGCTCCCAAGTATGGCAAGCTCAGAGTTGCCCATCCCCATCTCGGCTGCTTGGAGAACCCACTGTTTGATGTGATTCTCTAGCTGGCCCAGAATGATGGAGTGTCTGCTTATATGTAACCAGCAATCTTACATGCTTGGAGTCCCCAGAGGGTACTTATCACAGATCCTAAAAGCCGCTTACAAAGCCTGAGGCTGAGTGCTCTGGGATGGTTGATTTGCACCAGTGAACCTAAAATGTTGAGTGATTAAAGAGGCATACTCTCATTGCTATGAATTCAGATCTGCCTGGTTACTAGCAATGGGTTTCACTCCATACATTGATGCATTTTTCGTGGCATTTGGAGCATGTATAGAACTTTCACGGGACAATACCCACAATTATTCAAAAATAACATTTTCTAATCTCCAAGAAGATCTAGGTTTATAAGTGTGGTCTGGTAACTTCAGCCAGCTTTCCTGATTGGACTAAATGAAGCACAAACAGCTGAGAATTAACAGGCGTTTCTCAATCAACCCTGTCAAAAGGGTCTGTTATCCTGTGAAGAATGTATCTTGCACATTAACTCAAAGTTCACATTGTTTTTTTTTAATGGATACATCCTTTTGCATTTCTGCAACTAATACATTTTTCATCTCTCACTTTAACATTTGTCATGCACAATTTATTTACTTTTCAGATCAAAATATTGTTAGTGACTTCAATGACAACTATCATAACCAAAAACTGATACCTATACACTACCTTACAAATGTGCTTATTCTGCATGAGTGAACTGACTCAGCCTGACAGACAAGTTAAAAGCTTCTTTCACTTGGCAAAAGTTTCAGGTCCCCACAAAATTTTCGATGTCCTACTCTCTTCCTCATCTCTCCATAGCATGCCTCTCAACACCTTTATGCATGTTTCCTATTTACCCTCCTTTCTCCTAAGAGAATCTAAGGGTATAACTATAGCCCCATCCCTCTAGGGTCCCTCTTGAGAACCAGTCTCTATAAAGAGCATCTTTAGGGCATCTGTCCTCAGAATGCATGTGCATCTTCTTTTCTGCATGTACCCAGTAACGATGCTGAGAGTCAAAGGGAAGGACTAAGAGACTGGTCAAGGGAGGAGTTGGAGCTAAGCAATTGAGCCTAGAAGATTTCAGGCTCAAGCAGGCTGAGAGGACAGCTTCTCTGGGAGGGCCTTGAAATCACCACCATCTCACCTGCCTGATGCCTTTGCCCAAAGCCCCAAAGTTGAAGGCAAGCAGATTTGACAGGGATTTCCCAAGACAGCCCAGATACTGCAGTCACTGAGGCCTGACTTCTGGAGAGTTGGGAGAGTCTGAGAGCATTATCATCCACCCCATTCCTCAAGGGACCTCATTTGTCTTCTGTGTGCACTTCATTATTGAGAGAGGAAGTCTGTTATGTGCACACGTGTGTGTTTGTGTATAAGAAACTACATCTACTAACACAGAGTGGAGAGGCCATTAAACAAGCAGCTTGAACTAGTGGAAAGAGCAGAGGCCTGGGAGTCAGAGGACCTGTGCTCTAATCCCAGTTCTGCCATTTGTCGTCTATGTGATCTCAGACAAGTCACTTACCTTCTCTGTGCCTCAGCTACTTCATCCATAAAATGGGGATTAGGACTGTGAACCCCACGTTTGACATGGAACTTTTCCAATCTGATTAGCTTGTACCCATGCTTAGTACAGTGACTGGAACATGGTAAGTGTTTAATGAATGCCATTCATTTTCTTTTTTAAAACTCAGGAATTCTGATGTGCAAGTTAAGAATTTCTGCAAAAGAGGAGTATAAAAGTAATGAGTGGAAAAAGGGAACAACAGGAAAAAAAGGGAATTATAACTTAGAAACTGAGAGGCCATCTTCTTTATTATCTTGTGACTATTTCTCGGTGCTAGCTAGTTCATCATTATCAAGGGTGGGGCCTGGCATAAGTAAGGAGAGTTTAATAAGGAAGGAAATAGTCACTGAGGTCCTCTGAATCTGAAAACTCAATAAAGGTTAAATGGAAAAAGGAGCCTGCCAGGTTTCACAGTATTCTGTCATCAGGTGGGTAGGGTACCTATCCCACAAGTTTCTCTAGATTGAAAATTCATTGTGGGCAGGGAATGTATCTGTTTACAGTTGTATTGTACTCTCCCAAGCACTTAGTACAGTGCTCTGCACACAGTAAGCACTCAATAAATATGATTGACTGACTGCCCCAGAACTCCTTCTTATGTCAATCCCCAAATGGCCACTCTTCCAGGAGCAGTGTCCCTCAACACTTATGGAGCTTGGCCACTCATTCACCCTCAAACAAGGGATATATACAGAAGGGAAGCAGTGTGTACTAGTCTGGAAAGAGCATGCGCCTGGGAGTCAGAGGACCTGGGTTCTAATACCAGCTCCACCATCTGTCTGCTGTGTGATCTTGGGCAAGTCACATAGTTACTCTGTGCCTCATTTACTTCATCTGTAAAATGGGGTTTAAGACTTTGAGCCCCATTTTGGCCATGGACTATGTCTAACCTTGTGTCTACCCCAGGGTTTAGTACAGTGTCTGGCACATAATAAGCGTTTAACACACACCATTAAAAGGCAAGGGGGGAGGGTTGGGGAGAAAAGGAAGCTGGAAACTGTAAATTCCCCAGGCCAGAAGAATGAATCAAACTGGTCACATAACCCCACCGTGCTTATGAAATAGCCCTTCAGTGGTGAAGACACCCAGGCGGTGCAGTTGATGCTAGAGAGGCTAATAAAACAGTTCCTGACATAAAGCAATTTGAGGAAGAAAGGAAAGGTGGTGGCTGAACCATTATGCATGGATAACAATGTGGGCAGCTTCTAGAAGGAACTAGAGAACATAAGGGAAAACACTATAAACTGGGTTGTATAATGACACTAAAGTCCTGTTCTCCAGGTTTGGCTCTGTTCCTCCCCATCCCCAGTTTGGCTGAAGATAATATAATTCTCATTAAAATAAGAGCTGAAATTTCTTCTATTCCTTTTCCATTTCAAAGATGTCATTCCCCTGACCCTGAAAAAGAAATAGAAGCCAGGAATCTGCAGGGATTTAGCGATATGTTTCCCTGTCTTCCACTCACCATCTGCGTAACTTCTGACGTTGAAGGAGAGGCCATCTTTTACCAGACTTCAGAAGAAACCAACCTCACTGATGGCCAGCTCACCTGATCCTCAAGGAGCTTTTAAGATGGGGTGGGGATAAACCACAGCATGATCTATTAAACTAGTTGATGAACTTTTCAGGAGAATATTGCCAGACAGGGTCTCATAAAGAAAGTAGGTGATGGATTGTGGGGGCTAGACAAAGATCTGACAGGAGAAAGGTGTGGATGGTCTGTACTTTTCTGACCCAATCATAACTTAAACAGTGGCTTCTCCTGTTCATGATACCACTTTCTACCCTTCCTTTAAATAAACTACAGGTAAGGACAGCCAACCTCAGGAAATCTACCCTGATTAACCCCCTCAATTCTTAAACCCACCAGCCTATCAATGATTCTCTTTTTTAACTCATCATAGTAATTACTATATGATCATCAATCATATTTATTAAATTTCCACTAAGTGTGTAAGCACTCAGGAGTGTCAAACAGAAGAAAATAACACCATCACTGCCTTTCAAAAGTTGACAATCTAATGGGGTGGACAGATAGCCAAAAAATATTTGCAAATAGAGGTAGGTGGAAGAAAAATGATATAACAGGAAATAACTCAAATTAATTAGGATTAAAATAACTAAGGAATTGACTATACAAATGAAATGTATAGCTCATATCCATAAAGGCAGAGGATAGGAATTAAATATATTAGTGTAGGGTTACCTGCCTTTCTCCCATTTTGTATAGTAACCACCTTGAAGGCAAGGTCCATTCCTATCCTTTCACATGGAGCCTTGGAGTTGAGTCTTTTGGGAAGTTACTTTAAGAGTACCTCTCTCCACTCTGCCAGGAAACCACAAACCTGGACCCTGTACTAACTCCAGTATCGAGGCTGCCCAGTCATCAGGGATGTGAAGCCATTGTATCATCAGGGATGTGAAGCCATTGTACTCAACTTTGGGGAGAGAAAATCAACCCGAGTTCATGGCAAAACAAAAGAGGGAGGATGTTTCCTGCTGATGAGCAAAGGGGACAACAGGAACTGAGGACACGGAAAAAGCATTTTAATTTTCCATAGATGACTTCAAAGAGGGAAGAGTTGGCTTCCAAGAGGGATAAGCAGCATGGTCTAGTAGGTAGAGCACAGGCCTGGGAGTCAGATGGACTCTGCCATCCTTCAGACTTATTTAAGGCATATAGTCCTCCAAGAGGACTTCTCTGACTAAACCTCCATTTCCTGATTTGATCCCTTTATTCGCCCCTTTCTGAGCCCAATAGGATATACATTTTCTTTATATTAACATCTGTCTCCCCCTCTAGACTGTAAACTTGTAGGCAGGAAACGTGACTACCAACTCTGTTATATTGTTATATTGTACTCTCCCAAGTGCTTAGAACAGTGCTCTGCACACAGCAAGCACTCATTATATGTGATTGATTGATTGACCTGGGTTTGATCCTGGCTTTGCAACTTGCCTATTGTGTGACCTTACTTACCTCATCTGTAAAATGGGGATGCCAACTAATGCCAATTACTGAGAAGCAGAAAGGTCTAGTAGATAGAACATGGGCCTGGAAGGCAGAAGGACCTGGGTTCTAATTCTGTCTGCCACTTGTCTGCTGTATGAACTTGGGCAAGTCACTTCAGTTCTCTGTGCCTCAGTTACCTCATCTATAAAATGGGGATTAAGACTGTGGAACATGGATTGTGTCCAACCTGTGTAACTTGTATCTACCCCAGCACTTAGTACAATGTCTGGCCCAGAGTAAGTGCTTACCAAATACCATTTTTTAAAAAAAAGCACTGTACTTACCTCTGGGGTAGATATAAGTAAATCAGATCATGCCTGCCTCATCAGTACAAATGGGCTCAGTGCTGGAAGTAAGCTGGAACCAGACATTCTGGGACAGTGGAGAGTTTGGACAGGGTTGGGGAAGCAATCCTGTCCATCTGGAACCAGGCAGGTGAAAGGATACCTTGCTATCTG
The DNA here is from genome assembly GCF_004115215.2 of Ornithorhynchus anatinus. Taxonomy (NCBI): domain Eukaryota; kingdom Metazoa; phylum Chordata; class Mammalia; order Monotremata; family Ornithorhynchidae; genus Ornithorhynchus; species Ornithorhynchus anatinus. The sequence goes on along the minus strand of NC_041735.1, from coordinate 17,512,831 downwards.
CTGTCTCTTTGGGGACAAGCAGCCCAAACCCCACTTCTTCCATTGTACTCCTCTTTGAGGTCCTGGCCATGCCCTGCATCTCTTTCAGTGGATGGCTTTCCATCTTTTCTCTTTCCCATCAACAGGAAAACTTGCTTGCCATCCATGAGTTCCGTTCAGCAGTTAATAATAATTATAAAAATAATATTTGTTAGGTGCTTGCTATGTGCCAAACAATGTACTAAACACTGAGGTAGATGCAAATTAAGTCAGACAGAGCCCCTGCCCCACATTGGCCTCACAGTTTTAGTAGGAGGGAGAACAAGTATAGAATCCCCATTTACAGATGAGGAAACTGAAACACAGAGAAGTGCAGAAACTTGCCTAAGATCACACAATAGACAAGTGGGCAGGGAACGTGTCTGTTTATTGTTATATTGGACTCTCCCAAGTACTTGGTACTGTACTCTCCACACAGTAAGCGCTTAGTAAATTCGACTGAATGAACGAATGAGTGAATGAAAGTGGCAAAGTCAGGATTAGAACCCACCTCTGATTCCCAGGCTTGTAAATTTTTTTACTTTCAGCACTGGATAGGAGTCTGCCCCTTGTCAAGAGAACAAGGGAGTAGAAGGTAGGAAGGAAGGGTTTCAGGAGAGCACTGCTCTATGAATTGGGTGACCTGGTTCTTGGCCCAGTTCTGCCTGTAGCTGGCTAATATGGGCGAAGACTAGATGTGCACTTGCAATATGCTACATCCCTGCCTGCCTACTTGCTCACTGAACTCCCTGCCTGAGACTGGCGGAGTTGAGAGACAAGTTTGTGCAGCAGCACAAACCAATGGCACTTTCATCAATTCTTTGGCTCAGGTTCTAGATCCTGAAATCTCAGAACCCACGTTCATCCATCGACCCTAATGGAAGACTCTGTTGTTTTGGATCCCACTTTGTGGCACTGGAATCTTGGGATATGTTGAAAATAGCTGTACAGCTGACAAGTGCACACCAAGGCAGTCCAGGGATATTTCATGCTATTCTCAGCTAGAGCACTTTTACAAAGTATTGCTTTCTATGAACTGACTCAGGAGAAGTTGTTCCTGACACCAGCAGCTCACCCAATCTAATGGATCCGTTACTAGTATTACCAAGTGCCAACTTGTCTGATGAAGTTCAGGGACCTTAATTAAAATTGCTGCAGGTTTATTTCACTCCCATCTCATCTGCTTCTTCAGCTGAAGTAAGACTAAGTTCACCCCTGGAGATAAATGATCCATCCCCAGAGGCAAGGAGAGCAATGGCTAATTTAGTCCTGTGCAAAATGTTCTGCTTGGTTTCTCTGACTAATATTATCACCATTTTTCCAGGTGAATTTCTTCCTGGTTCATTTTTCTATTGAGTCGTGGTCATGTGCTTAACTACTGTAGTTACCTTTATATTTGGAGGCTCCAAATATTTATATTATATTTATATTTGGAGGCTCCATAGCTCAGGGGTTAGAGCACTGGTCTTGTAAACCAGGGGTCGCGAGTTCAAATCTCGCTGGGGCCTTCGTGAATTTTGAGCAGCAGCATGGCTCAGTGGAAAGAGCATGGGCTTTGGAGTCGGGTGCAGTGCAAGTGCAAGGGCAGTGCAGAAGGGAGTGAGAGAAGAGGAAATGAGGCCTTAGTCGGGGAAGGCCTCTTGGAGAAAATGTACTTTTAACAAGGCTTGGAAGGTGAGTAGAGTGATTGTCTGCCAAATATGAAGAAGGAGAGTGTCCCAGGCCAGAGGCAGGATGTGGGCAAGAGGTTGGAGGCAAGATAGATGATATTGAGGTACAGTGAGTAGTTTGGCATTAGAGGAGTTAAGTGGGTGGGCTGGATTGTAGTAGGAAATCATGAAGGTAAGTAAGGTAGGAAAGTTCCCCCTCTAGACAGTAAACTCATTGTGGGCAGGGAATGTGTCTGTTATTGTTATATTGTACTGTCCCCAGCACCTAGCACAGTACTTTGCACAGAGTAAGTGCTCAGTAAATACGATTGAACGAATTGAATGAATAGAAGGGGGCAAGGTGCTTGCTTTAAAGCTTATGGTGAGGACTTTCTGTTTGATGTGGAAGTGGATGGGGTAACCACTGGAGGTTCTTGAGGAGTGGGGAACGTGGACTGAATGGTTTTGTAGAAAAATGATCTGGGTAGCAGAGTGAAGTATGGACTGGAGTGAGGAGAGACGGGGCAGGGAGGTCAGCCTAAAGTCTGATGTAGTAATCAAGTCAGGATAGTTTAAGTACTTGGATTAACATGGTAGCAGTTAGGATGTAGAGGGATGGGTAGATTTTAGTGATGTTGTGAAGGTTGAACCAAAAGGATTTGGTGACAGATTGAAGGGAGGATGGTGGTGCTTTCTACAGTGATGGGAAAAACGGGAGGAGGAGAGATTTTGGGTGGGAAAATAAGGAGATCTATTTTGGATATGACAGTTTTGAGTTCTGGGAAGTACATCCAAGTTGAGATGCCCCGAAGGTAGGAGGAAATGCGAGACTGCAGAGGAGAGAATCTTCCCAGATTAAGTTCTACTCTCCCCAGTTTATATCATCCAACTGCCACTTCAGCATTCTGTGTCACAAAGCAATGTAAGTCCTCTCAACTTCCTGTAGCACTTTTAGACCTATCTTACATACTCTTTTATTTAAGCTTAAAGTCATGTCCGTATTCCCTCTTGTTAATTCCTCCTATTTGTGAATTATTTTAGTGTCTGTCTCCCCCACTAGATTGTAAACTCTTTATGGACAGGGATCATCTCAACTAATTCTATGGTATCATCCCAAGGGCTTAATCCAGTACTCTACACCCAGTAGATGTTCTAGCATTGATTGATTGCTCCTTTTCTGGAGGAACAGAACAGGAATGCTGATTCATTTTCATTTCTAAACTGAGATTACTCAAATGGCAGCCTTCAGCCCAGATGATCTGATCTCTATTTATTTCAGATCCTTTCTATATGCCAAAGAATGAAAATCCAGAAAAAGTGATCATCGGAGTTTTAGACTGGCAGGGTGCCTTTAGTTTAATTTTCAAAGCAATTTGTCCCAGGGACATTTATTAAAACATTTGGTTCCAGAGCTGAAACTGGTGCATATCTTCAGGTCATTTGAGGCTTTTTAGTTGAGTTGGACATAAGGCATTTGTAACTCTGGCATTTAAGCTCCACATAGGTTATTGATTACACAGCACATAGATTTCTGGTTTCCCTGGGTGGGGAGAGAGAAACAGGTATGATTTTCCCAGAAATCCTTGCAATAATACCAGCTTTTGATTCAGTTTTTCAGGATAACTAATCTAGAAAGCTGTTCTTATTTTCAGCTGTCTCATTCAAATTACTAAAAGCCCTAAGAACACAGTCCTACAGTCACATCACCTTTAATTTTTATTGGTTTCTTCAGCTGCATTCCTTAAAACTAACTGCACTGTGAAGGAGTGAAAACTGTATGCCATTGCTCAGTAAAGATTATCAGCATGAAAAACTAATCAAAAATCTGAAACAACTACTTCTGTTGATTGTTGGAGCCTCTTCCAATACTTAGAGGTTGTTTCTTGGATTAAATTGCTGGAAAATGAATTATCCATGAGAGCATGGGACTCTGAAGCAGCGTGGCTCAGTGGAAAGAGCACGGGCTTTGGAGTCAGGCCTCATGAGTTCGAATCCCAGCTCTGCCACTTGGCTGTGTGACTGTGGGCAAGTCACTTAACTTCTCTGTGCCTCAGTTCCCTCATCTGTAAAATGGGGATTAAGACTGTGAGCCCCAAGTGGGACAACCTGATTCCCCTATGTCTACCCCAGCGCTTAGAACAGTGCTCGGCACATAGTAAGCGCTTAACAAATACCAACATTATTATTATTATTATTATTAGTAATTGAAAAGGGCATTATTTATTTTTGTTTATTATCGGTGGCAGAAGCAAGCTGCTCACTTTCAGATGAATAGGGAGTGACTTGTCTCCATCTGGTCTCAAGCATACTCTGCTGGAACTGAAACTCCACTATGAACTCCAGAATTGAATTTTAGTGATGGGCTTAAAAACTATTGCTCTCCGCCATGCTCATAAATATCCTTGAAAATGAACCTGAAAACTGTATAAGGATTCAGTGAATTTATTTTTATTTACTGTTTATCTTTTAAAACATACAATGCTAAGCAATAAATCAAAGTAGGAATGTCACTACCACCTATATATTGACTCCTTTGGTAAAGGGAAATAACAGAATGGCAAAAACTGGTCTCAAGGATCAAAATACAAAAGTGCTGGAGAACTGTAAAAATATGCCCTAAAACTTCAAATAGAATACAGAATCAGTCAATCTTGGAATTTACTGATAAGTCAGGCATTCATACCCCCCTACCCCAGCCAAGGACATGTAGAGGGAAATAAGGATAAGATGATGTTTCCTTTCATTTTGAAAAGAGGCGAACATGTCCAAACAGAAGACTAGACTTGTAGCCTAGAAATGGTGAGGTTGGCTCTTTTATGGGAAAAAACAATCTGGACATTTTTTCTAGCATAAAAGTTCAAATTTGTAGTAATGACATTGTCAACCACAATCTGAGTTGCATTAGGATGTTGATATTTTCTGTGTGATAAATGAGAGCAGACTCTAAAGACTTGCCGTCTATTTATTTTTTATAAAATATTAAGGATGAATAACATCATAAGAAGTTAAATATTTCCCAGGAAGTGTTGTATATATTTAATGAATTAATATCTCTGGTGAAATGCTCTGTTTCTTGTTACCCATATTCCCCCTGGTAAAATCCCAGGTACAGGATATGTTAATCTGTTAAAATAAACATGCTTTTGGCAGATCAGATGTTGTAAGGCCTGCTCTTGTCATGGCTCAATTCCAGTGATTAAAAGCCCAGACTGAGGAAGGAGGGCCTTACATTCAAGGAAATCTATAATCGATCACACCTCATTTGACAAAAACCTCACTCTGCACTGCATTGAACAAAGTAAGGATTGAAGTAGCTGGACCATAAACTCCAGGATTAGCTAGTAAGATACAGGTATTAGAAGCAAAAAACAACAGCTTTGGATCATTTAAATACACCCTTTCTATCTTATATGGGTAAGACAACCAGAAACTAGGTCACTTAAGGAGAGGTAGGGGATGGAGCAGGAGGTATAGAAAAGGGGGAAAAGTCAGAGAACCAAAGAGAGAAGGAAAAAGGGAGAAAGATAAAATGAAAGCAGGGGAAAACAATAGTCACAGAAAAAGAAAGAAGAGAGGTATTAAGAGGAGAGGGGAGCAGTTGGGACCAAAGGACAGAAGTAGCACTCACCTGCTTCTTTTATTGTTGCTTTCTCTTTCACTTGTTTTCAGTAGTTGTGGAAGCCTACCAAGCCCTAGATCCCTAGACCCTTCCTCATAAGATGGCATCCGTGAGCAACTCAGTCTTCACTCCTTCCCTCTGTCTGTCTCCAGCCCCCTCTTACCCACACAGGGCCGGTGCTATCTATCCAAATAGCCAAGCTGCTTCTTCTCTATGTGACCCCTTCCAATTTTCTTCCTCTAAGGTTTTTTGGTTCCAGAGGAGGCAGAATAGACCTTGAAATTTGGATATTGCCATGCCAAATCAGGATAGGTGATCATCTTGTCTCTGGGGCCCGAATAAAAATGTTACTTTGATGTTTGCTCTAAAGATCTCCATGCCACAGTCTTTTAGCTTTAATATCTTCTCTTGAGTGTCAAGGCGCATAATATCCCCCTTGAAAAGAAATGAGATTTGTACAACTAATGAGTCATTTGGGGTTGTGAATCACTTGTCAGGTGAAGCACATCAGCAAGAAATTTTTTCCCCCTATCCATCCAGTATTTTTTATTCCTCATTTTCCTCTTATTACTTCTAAGCTGGGCCTAAAATGACTAATTTTTGCATAAGATTGTTGTAGTTCCTACATTGCCCATTCTGAATCTAGTGTGGTTTGGCCACTGTGGTCTTAATACCTCAGACAATATCACTAATGCAGAATGTACCAAATACCTAATAACATATCTTTGGAATATTCAAGACATTCATTGATAAATTACTGAGAATGTCTTTATTGCAGATCAAAAATGTTTAAAATTATGGCCATATCCCTGACTATTATCTTTATGAACAGGATAATTGAGAAGCCCCATGACCAAATGGATAGAGCATGGGCCTAGGTGTCAAAATGATCTGGATTCTAATCCCGGCTCTGCCAAATGCCTGCCATATGTGATCTTGAGCAAGTCACTTAACTCCTCTGTGCCTCAGTTACCTCATTTGTAAACTGAGGATTAAGACTGTGAGACCCATGTAAGACATGGACTTTGCCCAACCTGATTACTTTGTAATCCTAGCCTAGTGCTTAGAACAGTTCCAGGGACATAATAAGTGCTTAACAAATACCATAAAAAAGTGGACACCCCAAAAATACCTTTTATTTCTATAGGACTTAAACCTATTTAATAATGGCATTAATAATGGAATTTGTTAAGTGTTTACTATGTGACAAGCACTGTACTAAGCACTTAGGTAGATATAAGGTAAGTCATCTTTCAAGCACTTAGTACAGTAGCCTAGTGGAAAGAACACATGCCTGGAAGTCATATGTCTTGTGTTCTAATTGCAGTGCACTACTTGCCTGCTGTGTGACCTTAGCTTCTCTGTGCCTCAGTTTCCTCATCTGTAAAATGGGGATTCAATACCTGTCCTACTTCCTACTTAGACTGTGAGCCCAATGGGGGACAGAGATAGGGTTTGACCTGATTGTCTTCGATCTACCCTAGCACTTAGTACAGTGCTTGGCACATGGTAAGCACTTAGCAAATATTTCAATTATTATTATTATTACTACAGTGCTTGGGACACAATAAGTGCTCAGTAAATAGCATTGATTCATTGGTAGTTTTTTATGGTATTTGTAAAGTGCTTACTCTGTGCCAAGCACTGTTCCAAGCTTGGACCTAGTACCTGTCCCACATGGGGCTCACTGAATCCTACTTTTCTGAAATGCATCAAAAAATTCTAGAATCCAATCCTCCTAATGATAACTGGGTCATATTTGAGACATTGTTAGAGGTCTAAGAAGCAGACGGAATCAATAAAATGAAGTTTGTTCCTGAAATCAAGTTATATATTTTTCACACTGGCTCACAAGCAGAGAGGGAGGTTGTTGGGAAAATTCCACTCAGAGTCTTAGAAGTGATATCCACAAAACCAGATCATTGGATAATGAGCTTTATTCTCTAAGATTGGCTGTCTCTTAGATTCAGGAATTAATAGATTCTTCTTTCTGTCAAAAAATGAAAATGGACTTGGTAGTCATCTTTTATTGTAACTAATCAAAGACCAATGAAACAGGCAATCAAAAAGTGAAGATTCTGTATGACAGGAAGACCAAAGCAGAATTTTGTCACAGACATTAGCTGTTTTCAAAGTATGCATTGATTTTTGAAAATCCATCATTTTTTAATGATCTGGTACAACTTAATTTCATAGTAGTTTTGTGGTTGTTAATGATTGAGAAATATTCACTGGGAAAAGAAGAAAAGAGAAAAAAAGTAAAGTCCTTGGTGCTGAAATGCTGTATGCATATTGTCTCTTTAAATGCAAGTTAGTTTGAAAGTTTGTTAAAATGTCCTTTGGCTTCTTGAGCACCATGCTCAGAATCGTTTAAGGCATTTCTTCAAGTGATCTTTTTTTGTTCTTGGATAGCTTAAAAATGCTTCCTTTTTTCTAACTTGTCAAGAATTTAGGCCTCAGTGATCACAAGTGCCCTTGACATGACTGAAGAAACGAGTTTAGAAATGATGAGGTTCAAGTCTCTGTAGGAAATTGTGATACTTGATCATGTGGGGCAGGGTTTCCTTTTTTGGGCAGGGTGGAGAGTCTCCAAGCACCAACATGACAAGATGTGAGAACTCATGTGTCTGGGTCATTTCAATTTCAAGCAGTGCATCAGCCATTCAAGATGTGCAGCTGGGAAGCCAAAACAATTGTGAATTTTTTTCAAATGTAATATATTTTGGGCTCCTAGCCCAATAGAATGTGAGCAAATGAAACTGCTAGTCTAGAATTAATATTTATTAATGGAGGCCAAAAAAACTCCCCTCTAAGTAAATGCAGTTGCTCCAATGCCATCTTCCTGGGTTCAACCCTATTATTTCATGGTGTGTGAGTAGCCTCTAGCCTAATACATTTTTCTTTCATCCAAACCCTTCTGTTGAATATCTCAGAGCTCTGAAATGGGAAACGTTGCTGGTTTGAGATCTAGCAATGCTCTGTCTTTAACAGTAGAGGCTCAGGCTTTGGCCAAGGAAACTACTGGTGACTATTCAATAACTAGTCAGTGAAACAAATACATTAACTAGAAACATACCCCTTTGCCCTTTCTGGAACCCTAGAAATTACAAAACTCCTACCTTGGAAGTCATGTAAGGGCGGATGGAACAATGCTAGACTATTTCTGTTGCCTAAAAATAGTTATTATTGCTATCATCACCACAGGGAGCTTACTCACTAATCCTTGAATGGATAGAGAGAAAGTTCTGTGAATCATGGCCTTGGTCTGCCAGGATAGGATATCAATAGCTACAAAATAAAGGAATATTATGATCACAAAGAGTGAAATTTCATGTTCTGTGGGCAGGGGTGAGAGGGTAGGGGTGGCTCAGTAACTCTTCACTGCATTTGATATGGAATGTTTTTTTCTCTGATAGTCATCAAGTATTTAGAGGCCATCTATTTTGCTTCTTCATGTTTGGAGAGACTGTAACTGATGGGAGATATAGGCGTGCACTGCTTAACTTTAGCATACTTTCTCTCTGGGCAAATGTAAAGATTATGCTTTGCTCTGACGTTTCATTTCTGGTGTCTGGCCTAGGTGTTTATTCTGCCTTCATAATTCTGATTTTCTTGAAGTTACTGCCTGAAAAGAGCAGCCCTCTTTCTGATTGCTGCTTAAATCTCATCCACTGTATATGTGGTTGTTTGCTTCCCACAGTCCAGTGCTGTGCTGCATCATTTGAGTTATTATGATACTATTAAATTGTTCCCTCTCTACAGAGAACTGGAAGAAAGTTGGAAAATCAATCATTCAATCAATGGATCATATTCCCTTTATCCCAGCTCTGCCAATTGCTTCCTGTGAGGTCTTGGACAAGTAAGTTGCTGAACTTCTCTGGGCCTCAGTTTCCTCATCTGTAAAACTGGGACTAAATACCCATTTTCTCACTCTGTTTAGACTGTCCTAGTGAAAAGAGCACAAGTCTGGGAGTCAGAGGCCCTGGGTTCTAGTCTTGGCTCTGCCACTTACTTGATGTGTGACCTTGGACAAATCACTTAACTTGTCTGTGCCTCAGTTCCCTCATCAGTAAAATGGGGATTCAAAACCTCTTCTTCCTCCTACTTAGGCTGTGAGCCCCATGTGGAACTTAATTATTTTGTGTCTACCCCAAAGCTTGCTACATTGCTTGGTATATAGTAAGTGCTTAACAAATATTATTATTACTATTACTATCAATATTATTATTCTGTGAACATATGTGGTACAGGGACTTTGATCTGATTTTCTTGTACCTCTTCCAGAGCTTGGCACTTGGTAAAGGTTTAACAAATACTATTATTATAATTATACCTGATATTTTATTGTGAGAACTCTTCATAAGCAGAGGAGCAAACCCTCTAAAATGAAGAAAGATCTTGTTCAATAATTGTTTCAATAACAAAAAGGAAAGAAAAAATCTATGGCAGAACTACAATGATAGTAGAAAACTGAGGTTTTACCCCACTATGCTTGAGAAACTCAGTGCACAGATACTTAAACATAACAGAAAATTCCAGGTAATTACTGGTCCTAGAATACAGTTAGTACCATTTTAAGCTTCAGATGATTAATTTCCCTGACAGCTTGTTTAAAAGGAAAATATTTAATCTATTAAAAATACTCACATTGATATCATAGTCCACAATCAGCATATGGTGCATCTTTAATGCTTCCAACTGAACCCAAGGAGAAGCGATAAAAAAAATCCTTCATTTCTTTTCTGTATTTTCTCATTTTTAAAATTGTTATGGAAGCTCTTGAGGAGAGCTTAATAACAGAACTTTGAAGGTACAAAATACTTCTTGTCTTATCTCCTACCCTTCTTATTGTTGACCACAACTGTGGGTGATGAGCTTAGATTTTTCCGTTTGAAACCCCAGATTTAGTTATGGTCTCTGAAGATTTTCCAGAATGGTTGGCTTTTTTAAAAAATTAAAAAATCAAAACCAGAACTAATAATAAAATAAACTGATGGAATATAGACTCTGCAATTTCCAATTAAATTTGCTTAAATATTACCAGGATTGGGACCAATAAAAGTTTCTTCATTGTCTCATTTCATAGGTACATTTCATTTCTGACTGTTCTAAGTGGAGGTCTCACACAGGCAAATTCTGAACTAGAGCCCAGATTTCTCTATACTTGAATGGAGTCCTTAAAATTGATCTAATGAAAAACAGTAGAAAAGAAACCAAATCATAAACTTTTCTGAGTTTCAAAAAAATGCCAAAAAATGTAAAGTAGAAGTTTCCACTACATCCTCCAAAGACTTTTTTAAAAAAATGTTTTTTTAGACAGACTGATTTCAGATTTTCAAGGTTTCAAGGATTTGCTTTTACATGATTTGCCTTCAAGTGTTTGGTGTTTGATGATTTATCTAACAGAAGATGCTGATCATTTTTCAAAGAGAGAAATTTGTAGTTGATTGATGTTCTGACAGAACCAGGTTTCAAGTATTAGTGTTTGTGTCTGTTGCTATTAAAGGCAGAAATGTGTTCACAGAAAGCTCATTTTCTAGAGCACCTAGGAAGAGAGGTTCATGGTTTCTAGAAAGCATTTGAGAAACATGTCGATGGTGGGGCAAGGGAATCTGATTACTTCTTTAACCATTAAAATACCACATTTAAAAAAGGATGTGAAAAAATTGGACAAAGTCCAGAGAAATGTGATAGAAATGATTGTAGAATTGGTAGGCAAACTCTTTGAGATCAGGGATCTTGTCTACTAACTCTATTGTAGTCTCCCAAGTGCTTAGTAGAGTGTTCTGGACATATAGGGCACTCAAATGGTATTGATTTTGATTGATTGAAAGGTTAACAGGCCTGGACAATTAGGCTAAAGTACGACATCTTCAAATCAAAGAGGATGCCATTAATAGTGACATTTAATTAATGGTGAGAAGCAATGTGGCCTAGTGGATAAAACACAGGCCTAGAAATCAGAAGGACCTGAGTTCTAATCTGCCCTCTGCCACTTGTCTGCTGTGTGACCTTGGGGAAGTCAGTTAACTTCTCTGTGCCTCAGTTACTACATCTATAAAATGGGGGTTAAGATTGTGAGTCCCATGTGGGACATGGATTATGTTCAACCTAATTAACTTTCATCTACCTCAGCAATTAGTACAGTATCTGACAGGTATACCTTGGAGATCATATGTGGCTGAAGATGCTAATGGAGAAACAGCATTCCTACCACACTGTGTAAATAAAGGCACTCCTTTGTGGTGCAGTTGTATTTGTTGTTTTCAGTGCCTGACACTCTTCTTTTTCCCCTTGTCTTTGTGATCAGGGAGCGTGTCTACCAACTCTGTTGTATTGTAATCTCCCTCATGCTTAGTACAGTACTCTGCACACAGTAAGCACTCAATAAATACCCCTAATTGACTGATTGATTCAATGATTCCCTCCAAGCATCTGCTCCAAAAATCCACTCCTTTCTCGATTGAGTCATACCCTTCTTTCCTGATGGCTGCAGTGGTCTTCCAGCTTTCACCAGAGGCACCACATTGTTAAAGACTGTGCTTTATGGCATCCTTAAAATGTTTCATGCTGCCCCTTTGCTTTTGGTTGCTCTAATTCAACTCACCATAAAACAGCTGTTTAGGTATTATAACTGTCTCTCATTCTCCATACAGTGTGAAGCTGAGTTGAGGTGAGAATATCTTCAGTACTAGCAGACTGACTTCAATCATTGTTGGATATGTTGAATAGAGTCCAAAAGAAACAATTATGAAACTGATCCAGAATTTGGAAGTGGCTTTTTTTGGTGGGTCCAGGTCTCACAACCTTAATGAGAGTAACTATAAAGTTCCACATATCTTCAGTTTGGTCTGAAGTCTGGTGCCATACTGCTACTCACTTTGACAGCCTCACAAAGTACATACTAGTTTCCATGATTCAGTTTTCCAAATACATGTTATCGTTTTATGGATAGACAGTGTGCTGCCATGGTAACAGAATTTAGATCATTTCTCCAGATTCCATCCTGTTCTATGAGCTTATGGAATTCCTGCTTCATCTTGTCCCTTTATCATAGGGTTTCTGAAAGTGCTGCTCCCTACTCTGAATTTTAACCAAATGTTCACTATCAACTTTTTCAAACTGCCTAAGAAGTATTGCTGTGTGATGTTCGTAATGCACTCTTAAGAACATTTTATTTCATCTTTATTTCAGATTCATTTTATTTCATCAGATTCATTTTATTTCATCTTTAAGTATTCCTGTTTCTTATTTAAACTTGGCAGAACAAAACCTGTTTCCCATAGTTACTTTAACAGCTCCAAACAGAGACAGCTAAAAATGGAGAATGCACCCTAAAGCAGTGGCACTTTGCTTTATCAGGCCACCCATGTCCCCAGTCAGTGATGAAAAGCTGTTAAAATTGAAGAAAGGGGAGAGTGAGAAAGAGGGGAAATTGAGACTATTACTGGTGGTTGTTTTTTTTTTAGAAACAAGTGGATATGTTGACCTCAAAACTTTTAAAGGATGAATTTTTATGTGCAAGGGTCCTATTATTCCATACAAGTTTCCAGAGGACTATTTATGTTTTAGGAATTGTTCTGAGCACACAATGGAAGTTTAATAAATATTTGTTAATGGTCAATTGATCAATCAATCAATGGTATTGATTGAGTGTTTACTGTGTGCCAAACACTCTATGAGGCATTGGGGGGAGAGTAAAATACAACAAAGTTGGTAGACATGTTCTTTGCCCAAAGTGAGCTTATAGTCTAGAGGGAGAGACAGATGTTGATATATGTAAATCATTTATAATTTATAGATATGTACATGGTGATGGTACTTGGTGATGGGGATGTTGCTTGGCTAAACCAAGAGTGAGGGTGTGTATGTAAATCTCTAAGGGAGTTAAGAGCTGAGGGAGGCACCTTCACTTTTTCAGTTCCCCCAAGATGATTGATTAGTTCCCAAGTCATTCCACTGATGGCCTGAAATTGTGGGTTTCCTGAGAACAGAACCTCATTTCTTCTCAAGGAGGGACTGACTCAGTCCCAGGTTTCAGTTTGGTGATAACTTTTAAAATGTCTAGTTCTTGCTTCTATTTTACATACTGTTAAGAGAAAATGATTCTTCCTACCCTGAGATTAAATCTAGAGTGCCCTAGCTCAGTTTTCATTTATTTAAAGAGCTGTGTACAGCATTCTTCACACACCTCCAGCCACCTCCGACTTGTCTCCTAGGATAAATCAATTTTAGAGGGCTTACTGAAATGACAAGAAGATCCTAGAATCGTGGCTGAATAACTAAAGAGGTAAGTCTTTGATTTATTAAAAAATAGAAAAAAGATAATTTCAGTTACTTCAGAAAATAAAAAAACTCCACCAAGGTGTTCTGGTAACTTGTGTCCTATTTGATAGCAAGGTCTTTCCAGTCTCTAGGGAACTGAACCTGGTTTCATTACTAAAGAATTCTCTGGAGAGCATAAAGCAGATTGGCCATAAGAAGTCTTACCTCAAATGTCTGCTCTGATGCTTTGATCTTATGTTAAATTACCTTGGTCCTAGACGATTGGAGTAAGGGAGGTAACTGCTGATTCTGCTGCTTCTATTGGCCAAGTGAAGTGAGTTATTCTGTAAACACCATAGAAGAGTGAGGCGTTCTTTGCAAAAAGTATCAGGAAATACACCCAGTTTTTGCAGAAAACAGTCTTCAGTGGACCAATAAACCCTGCCTCAGGTGTTTAGGGTCTTTGGTTCCTGGATAATGAAGACACGGGTATTGATTGAAGGTTTCTGCAGCTATTCTATAGTTTAGAGATCCACCATAACTAAATATATATAAATATAGATAGATATATATTTTCTAAGGCAATGTTTGTCTATTACTTGTTATATCCTGTGTTTCCTGTTATTTCCACGTTTGTAAATAATTTCTGCCTGTGTCTTCCACTAGAATGTAAGATCCTTGAAGGGCAGGGAACTTTTGTCTTGCTTCCATTGTACTGTCCCAAGCACTTAATATGGTGTTTTGCACAAATAGTAATAGTGTTTTGTACAATGTTATTTATTGAGTGCCTACTGAAAGCAATGCACTTTACTAAGTGCTTGAGAAATACAACCGAAGCACAAGACTTGTTCCTTGACCATAAGCAACTTCACTCTAATATAAGAGGCAGATATAGAAATATTTGCAATATTTGGAATCTAATTATACTGAATGTCCAATTGAGACTCTCAATAAATAACAATGGTTGATTAAGAAACAAAACTTCCCCAAGTTTTCCTTTCCATTTTCTAAACAGACTCTAACATTCCTTTACTGACAATTTCCTCGGGATACCCCCCAAACCAAGATTTGAAATAACTTAAAAATATTAGAAATTTGGCCCTTAATTAGATGAGCTGAATTTCTAAAAACTTCAGAAGTCACATAACCAAAACTGACTTTGACCTCTGACAAATGCAACAGGAAAGTCATAGCTTGGTAATTTCATGACATTGTACTTGTTAAAACATTATGACAAAAGGAGAAAAAATGCAGGCCCAGTAGAAGAGTACAGTTTAGATTTGAAATAGTACTTTGAAATTGTGCTCCTGTTACTTCTGGTAACATTTCTTAATTGAACCATGTTCAGTCTGCCAATTTTTAATCCAAACTTCTATTTGAAAGCACTTTATAGCCAGCTATTTAACTTAAAGTTAGAAACTCCTTTCCCCACTCTGTAACCCTGGATACTTTATCATATTTCAAACAGGACTGATATAAATAGATAAGACCACACTTTGACTATTTAAAGAGCTTCTAAACTCACATTAGTATGGATTAACATGAACTTACAAGGATGAATACTTAGGCTAATATTTAGGTTATTAAGAGGTTGACATGGAAAGCGTCTGATGCAATAACTTTTCATTTACTTTATCACTGTCTCTCCATCAGGCAACACTGAAAGAGACCTAGAAGTGTTATAACCAATCAGTTTCAGGAATATTAGTGGGAAATGCTGAGAAAAGCCATAAGGTACAGAAATAGTTAGGAACCCAGAGCTTCAGATGGGGAACAAGAAGCACTAAGGCCCTTTTCTCTCAAACTATTTCTTTCTATGCCCATCCTTTTCTGAGTTGGGTGGACCATGACTATAGTTGTCTCCCATCTCCAAATGACACACTAATGAAGCTTAAATCCTCATTGTACATGTGTATTTAGTTTACAATCATATAGTTTCTTGTTGAGTTGATGTGCTTGTCCTGGCAGACTGTCTTTTCAAGACCGACTCTTCATATGCTGATTTTTGTTAAAACTTTGCTCAAAAAGAACAGTTCTGCTCCTGATGACTGCCTAACTGACTGGCCTATCAGCTGTGGTGGTAGTCCCATAGTCCACTGCTACATCACACTGTTTAAGACTAGGCTTAATTTTGTCATGAAAATAAATTGTTCTGCCCTCGTTGCTTGCAGATGCTCCTTTTCAGTTCCCCAATCAGAAGCTGCTTGTGTATCCTGCTATCATCTTTTTCTTCTAACAAATCCCATCTAATGAGGCTGTGTTCTGTATATTGCCTCAGTGTTGGTGAGTTGACCATTCCAGGATCCAGTCTCAGGAGAGTGAAGGAGAAGGAAACCAGGTTGTAGCGGATCAAGAGGGGGAATGAGGAGAAGGAGAGGTGGCAGTATGCAACCTTTTTGAGGAGTTCAGACAGGAAGCAGCATGGCCTAGTGAGTCCTGATAGAGTCCTGATAGTCCAGGATAGAGTCCTGAAAGTTAGAAGGACATGGATTCCAATCTTGACTCCACCACTTATCTGCTGTGTGATCTTGGGCAAGCCACTTCACCTCTCTGTGCCTCAGTTACTTCATCTGAAAATGGGGATTAAGACTGTGAGCCCTATGTGAGACAGGGACTGTGTCCAACTTGATTTGCATGTATGCACCCCAGTACTTAGTACAGTGTCTGGCACATAAGCGCTTAAAATACCACAATTATCTTTATTATTATGTTTAGGGATGGCATTAAGGAGACAGGAGTGATATTTGGAGAGAATAAGTGGGAACCAGAGAGGGATTTTTTTAGCATAGGGCCTTGTGAGCATGTTTGAGGGCTGAAGGGAAGGAACCATCAGAGAGTAAGCAGTTGAAGATGGCAGAGAGGGAAGAAGAGTGAGAGCAAGGGTCTTTAGAAGCTGAGAAAGGATACTGTTGGAAGAACAGATAGAGAGCATAGATTTTGATAGCAAACAGAAGATCTCCCTTTGAGAAATGTCTGGGAAGGATGAGAGAAAGAATTTAGGTGGGGGTGGAACTTTAGGAAGTTTGTGTCTAATCGTTTCAATTTTGTGAACAAAATAGGTGGCGAGATCATCGGGGCAGGGGTGGGCATCAGGGGTTTCAGGAGGGAGATGGAGGTCTGGAATAAATAGTGAGGAAAGCAGGCATGGGAGTCGAAGAGGGAGGAGAAATAGTGTTGTTTAGAAGAGAGGAGAGAGTTAAGGCAAGCAAGGATGAATTTGAAGCAGTTGAGGTTTGCCTGGTGCCTGGATTTCCACTAATGGTGGGTGGAGGAATGCAACAAACATATACTGTGGAGATGATCTAAGGTTGTGATTTGGCAGTGCGAGATCAACTGAGATACAAGGGAGTTGAATTGATTAGAAAGGGTGGTAGCGAGGGCTTGGATTTGAGCATTAAGAGAGGGGAGTTCTGGAAGGGAGTCCAAGTGGAGCATGATGGCTTGGGTAAGTGGAGGAGCTAAGTGAAAAGAGTCAAGAAACCTGAGTTCTCTGTGCAGGGAGAGAAGTTGTTCAAGGTGATGGGGAAGTTGTTGAGATGGCCAGTTAGAAGGTTTGGGTTGGAGAGTTGTAATTCAGAGTGGTTGAGGTTAAAAATGGTACAATATAAAATATGTTTAAAACATAAGGGAAAAGGTTCTTTTGCCTCTCTGCCAGTCAATAAAATGCATTGTGTACCCTCTGGTGCAGAGTACTGTAGAGGGAGGAAACTGAGGCTTATAAATTAAAATGACTGGATCAGGATCTGTGGGTGAGAAAATGAGGAAGAATTAATATTTTTTCCTTTAAAAAAGAAAGGCCACATTTAAAGTCAAAATGCTCTATATGAGGCCTGTGTAAAATCTAGCCCTCCTCTGGTCCATGACTTTTTGTTAACTAAAAAAAATCACATTTCTTCACTGCAAATCTAATGGCTCCCCTATGAGGGGCCTAGATACCCTGCAGGGTGGATTTGACTTTTCTTCTAGTTAATAAATATGGAAGGAATTCTGGAGGAAGATTGTGAAAGGCCTGAAAACTAACCTAAAAAATGGGCTTCTCTTTTCTTTAAAAATAAGACCATAAATATGTCAGCCTGGGGGAGAAATGTGAGGAGAGAATGTTTTCAAGATTAAACACCTGGGCTTTGAGACACAGTGCCATTACTTGGTAAGCCTGGTGTTTTAGAGACCTGCAAGCATCATTTTTCTGCACCTGTATTTTGTCCTCAGAACTCCTTTGTGATTATACAAAATGATACCCTTTAAGATTCACGTTGGACAAGAGAAAGGGAAGAGTCTATTTAAATGTCAGCAAGTGAAAGAACTGGCTATTGGCTCCCACGGTAGCCTGGGAAAACACTTTAAGGGCAAAAGGAAAGATAAAGAGCTTCATAAAGACTAGCACAAACAAACAGGATTTCTTTCTTGCACGTTGGATAATGAAATTATCTCCATCACATTCTCTTTTTTTAGCTAATGGAGAAAAAAATTCAAATGAGCTATTATGCCACTGCATTTCTCCTTTTTGTTTCTCCTCTGCTTCCAGCTCTTATTTAGGAAGAATATTCTTATACAAAATCATCCCAAGAAGGATGAAAGAATCACCAAAGTACAAGCATCTGTGAGGTGACACAAAGCCACAACTGTCAACGACTTAGTTCATTTCTTCCCAGCTTCAAGGATGACTGTTAGGTATGAAGTAAATATGAAGTAAGTATTAGTCACTCCCAGCTAAGACATAGCACACCGGCCAGAAATCAATCTTTCATCCTAGGTACTTTTCTTAAAAACGAGTAAACCCCAAAACAGAGTTAGTAAGCTCCTTGAGAGCAGCGATTGAATCTACCAATTCTATTGTACGGTACTTTCACAAGCACTTAGTACTACAGTGCTCAGCACACAATAACTGCTCAATAAATACCATTCTCATTAGAAAAAATAATACACTTCCTTAGAAATCTCCCCTTTGAAAGCAAAAGAAATAAGCAACAGAAAGACACATGAGGTAAGCAAATGACAAGTTTCCCATATTCTTTATGAAGGGCAAGTCGGAAGCATGACATCAGGTGCTCCCACACCCTCATGGGGGTAGTCATCACGATCCTCCCATTTGCCTTGGAAGAGGATATTTCCCAAATTCCAGAAGTGGAGGAGAACCTTTCCTTCATAATCTTAGAACACGGGGAATATTTTACCCTGGCTGGAGCAGTGAAGAGACAAGGTCCAATCTTCAACATCATCATCAATGATATTTACTGACTGCTCACCCAGTGCAGAGCACTGGACTAAGCGCTTGAGTGACTACAACACAACAGATTTGGTAGACGTATTCCCTGACATCAACAAGCTTACATCTTTTCAAGGGAGTAATGAACTAACAATTTTTGCTTTTGTTTCTGAATTACTGACTTTAGCCTCATATTTTTTCCTGAATGACACCCCACCACCACCAATGCTTTTATGAGCCCCTTATAGGTCATGGACCAGCTCTGAATTAATGTCCAAGTGTTCTCCCCAGTTCTTACTACAATCCTTCATACATTGTAAATGCTTTATAAATGCTAATTTTTCTTGACTGATTTTTCAAGACTATTAACACTTATTCCAAATGAAACAGAGAAAGTTGATAAATAAAAAATTAGGTAGTCACCTTTGGAGACAGGCTGGATGGACAGGGGTTTGATCTGACATGACATTGCTCATATTGTTATGTATTTCCAAGGCTGAGAAACTGTGGTCACCTGGAACCTGCGGGCCTGGAGGATGGAACTACATTCCCCCCACATTGCAAAAATGACAAATCTGAGGGAGCTTGAAACATGGTTCCAGCCAGTAGTTTTGAGAATGCAAATACGCACTTTAAGGGGAAACCAAATTCAATGCATTGTACCCCTTAGTGTAGAAATATGTCTTATCTGTCTTTTGAATGGGTCAGAAACTGATAAACAGTGCATAAAGAAACTGATTTTCGTATTGATCCAATCTGTTGCTAATGATCTAGGGAACTAATGGATATAGATTCCTTCTGGGATATTAATAATTATGGTATTTAAGTGCTTACTATGTGCCAAGCACTGTTCTAAGCTCTGGGTACTGTTCTAAATATCTATCACATGCCATTCAAATAAACCTGTCCTATGGATTTGCAAATATGTGTCAGATTTAACCTTTGAGTTGTGTTCTGATATGTATGACTGCAGCCAGATACATTTATTAGAAATTTGGATATGAGACTATTTTCTCTGTGCATTATGATTCTCTTAGGTGAATAGTTTTACTCTATCCTGTATTTTCATGGGCCAAAAGACATCTCTATCTGTAATTGTTATATAATGTGAACTTTTCAGAAACATGAACGTAAATATTTTCCAATTCAGTATAGGTATCCGTATACAAAGAAAGTGCACAGGGATAGTATCCACTTTTGCCACTTATTGAACACTGCATTCAGGTGTTCTGCAGACAGAAGAAATATAGATATATTCGCAGATTTCCAGTATTCCATAGAATACTTTATTCATTGTATACTGGGCTACATGAAATAGTCTTATTCTGACCTAGGATATGAAACCATCCAAAAAATTGACTGACTCCCTGTGACTGGATTTATTTGAAGGATCCAGTATACCGGATTCATAATTAATCATCATTAAAAAAATCAATGAATCACAAAGTCTCAGCCTTTCATGTTCAAAGGCAGCAAAAAGACATAGGTAATAGCAGCAATTAGATAACAACCCCAAGCAGCCCTAGTGATTACATCTCTAGGACATAGAGATGCTGTTTTGTTAATAGGACTGGGTAGGTCTTCTGTGGTCTAGAATCATGATGCAGTGGGAGGTGATGGGGAGAGGAAGAGTTAATATTGTGGCTAATTGTCTTTATCAGCCACCTAGAAATCCACTTGCCAGAAATGCCCATTGCCCCTTCCGTTTAGTACAGTGCCTGGTAAACGTAAGCACTTAACAAATACCGTTAAAAAAAAGAAAGGAGGCACTCCATTTTTACTGATGATAAAATAAAATGATCAATATTGCCATTACCCCACACAAAGAACATAAGTATACAGAGTACAAAAGTGCATAAGAACACAAGTACCTAAGTACATTTGATAAATGCCAGCACAGTTCTAAAAGAAATCATTTGTGCCATGACTGAGTAGGCTCCAGTAGAAGGTGTTCAGATAACTGTTTTCAGGAAGATAATTACTATTCTAGACATGTGTTAGGGAGACTGAAAATCATACAGTTATGACCAGTTAACCCACAACTGTCCATTCCAGTCCTTAAAGTAAAGAGGTCAGTAGGGCTATTTTCACTTGGAGAATAAATACAATCATTCCCAATGCAATGATGCCTTGATTCAAATCCATTTGATTCATTAAGGGAGGAAAAAAGGAAGGTACAAAGTGTGTCAGGCATGACCCTGGACCTTGACTGCTCTGCGTTGTTGTGGATCAAGCAACTGTACTGACTAATGTACTCAGACTAATGAGCTTGGCACATGATTAAAAATCAAGGTCTCACCTAGGTTTGTTTTTTTTTTCTTCCAGCATCATGCTTCGCTGGTTTCTAAGCCCAAATCAGCTATAAGTTCCCCAAATACACAGCTTGTTAATACAATGCCAGGTATCCTAGCAAGTGGTTTTACATTTTCCTTTGGCTATTTGCTCTTCAGCTCTCATGGAATTTAATGTCCAGGAGTCATAGAAACCCCCATAGAAACCAGCCCCTCAAAAATGTACTGCACTGGCTTCCCCTGTATGGCAAATGAACCTCAAGACTTGTGGGTCCTCATTTAATTCCTAGGCTACTCTATTAGCTGATGTTGACAACAGGGGGAATTTGGAGTTTAATTTTATAGTGTCCATAAAGACTAACCCTCCATGGTAAATAGAAGAGAAGAATAAATTAAATTCACTGATAATCTCCTTTTATCAGAGGTGTTGCCAAGGAGCAAAATGCACTGTCTTGAGGGATTTCACCTTCTTTTCAGTTTCTGTGAATGGATATGAAATGGGTTGGCAGTAGGAGAAAAGCAGCAAGAATTCTGAAAAATTTGGTCAGTCAACAAGTACTTATGGAGTGGGCACAGGGTGCATAAGCACAGAATTCATCTAGGCATAGAGATTAGGCACAGACCTTTCCCTCAGGATGCTTACAATGAATCCACAACTTTTAGGGGTAATCAGGCCCTTGAAAAATCATAAATTAACTGTAACAGATATTACCAAATCATTTTCCTCCCCTGTCATCTGAACCCAGGTTCAGAGCCAGGCCCATCTGAAAGCCAAAATTCCTGCCTTGGTCTAAGTCCCATGATTCTAAGGGGCCTCAAAGACTCCTAGAAGCACAGTAAGTGTTGAAGATAAAAGATGCCCCCAGGACCAGTGTCTCCTTTCTTTCAGCTACCTTTTCATTCATTCATTCATTCAATAGTATTTATTGAGTGCTTACTATGTGCAGAGCACTGTACTAAGCGCTTGGGATGAACAAGTCGGCAACAGATAGAGACAGTCCCTGCCGTTTGACGGGCTTACAGTCTAATCGGGGGAGATGGACAGACGAGAACAATGGCAATAAATAGAATCAAGGGGAAGAACATCTCGTAAAAACAATGGCAACTAAATAGAATCAAGGCGATGTACAATTCATTAACAGAATAAATAGGGTAATGGAAATATATACAGTTGAGCGGACGAGTACAGTGCTGTGGGGATGGGAAGGGAGAGGTGGAGGAGCAGAGGGAAAAGGGGAAAAAGAGGGTTTAGCTGCGGAGAGGTAAAGGGGGGGTGGCAGAGGGAGTAGAGGGAGAAGAGGAGCTCAGTCTGGGAACGCCTCTTGGAGGAGGTGAGTTTTAAGTAGGGTTTTGAAGAGGGGAAGAGAATCAGTTTGGCGGAGGTGAGGAGGGAGGGCGTTCCGGGACCGCGGGAGGACGTGGCCCAGGGGTCGACGGCGGGAAAGGCGAGACTGAGGGACAGTGAGGAGGTGGGCGGCGGAGGAGCGGAGCATGCGGGGTGGGTGGTAGAAAGAGAGAAGGGAGGAGAGGTAGGAAGGGGCAAGGTGATGTAGAGCCTTGAAGCCTAGAGTGAGGAGCTAGCCCACCCTTCACTCAGGGGCATACTCTCTGCCCTTCTTTCTACTCTGTCTCTTTCTCTCTCCCAGAAGAGTCTTTGCAGAGCTAGAAAGGAGGCAAGCTTTTTTATGGTGTCTCTAGAGAGAAGGAAGTGAAGAGGAGAGAGCAGTTTGACTTCTTCCTCACCTCAAAATGGGTGAAGAGTTGTTTGGGATTGGGCAAATAGATAACTAAAGGGAACACTGGAGATGAGCTCTCCTCTTCAGGGCCCTTCCTCTAGACTGTAAGCTCCTTATGGGAAGGGAACATGTCTACCAACTCTGTTGCATTGTACTCTCCTGAGCACTTAGTACAGTGCTCTGCACACAGCAAATCCTCAAAAATACACTGATTGCTTGATTCCACCAGCCCAGACTAGAGCCATCAGAATTTATCAATCATATTTATTGAGTGCTTACTATGTGCAGAGCACTGCACTAAATACTGGAGAGTACAATATAACAGTTGGTAAACACTTTCCTTGCCCACAATGAACATACAGTCTAGAAGCTTTAACTCAGGTTTGGGGGAGAAGGAAATATTGAAGTAAGAACCCCAAACTTGGGTGCCCTGCAGTAAAGTTGTAAAGATCCCCTGGAACAAGATAATGGTCTTAAATTACAGCAGAGGGCTTTCAAACTTCTTGGGAAGTAAATACTGAAACAGGTTACAGAGGGAAGCTGAGGAAGTCCTTCCTTGGAGATCTTGAGAATGAATGGTCACCTACCCACGGTGGTTTACGTACAATCCCGCCTAGAGACAGCAGGATGATCTCACAAGGTCACTGCCAACTAAAACAATGACGCCTCAATTATTCTTTTTGTTAATTGCACAGTATGGGCAGGTTTTCATTTCCTTTCTGTGAAAACAATTAAATCACTTTTTTTTTATACTGGGGCCACCCAATCTTTGTTCATAAATTCCAGAACCTCAGGCATGCAGGGGAAATACTGGCATAGATTACCAACTACATCATAAAATGAATGTCCTGCTTTGTCTGGTTGGCACCACACAATGTTCTCTCTGGTTATGTTAAATAGCCCATAAGTATTCAGCTATATTAAGCAGTAATTATTCAAGTTGCTCAGTATTCTTATCACTGAGTCAGGTCATTCCTAAATGTGATTACCATTTTCTAATACCCATGACCAAATTCCATAAACTTCCTTGGGACAGCTGACATGTCCACCAGAGAACATTTTGGTAAGGTCTGTCTTAGTAGACAGTGGATGAATCCTGCTAATACTTGAGAAGTGATGTGGTTTAAATGAAAATATTCAGCCAAAGAATTTCAGGACATCTTCAGGAAAACACTGTTCTCTAGAGAGATACTCAGAAACTTACTTCAAATCTCCCCGCACTGCCCGAGTTCCAGTGGGATTGATAGTTAACCTTAGGTGATATGATGCCCATTTGCTGTCAATACTCACTAACCTCAGAAGTATTTCAGTAACTAAAACCCTGCATTTTTTGACTTACTATCTGGTAGGAGGTAAAGCTTTTCTGAAGAAAATGGAAATTAAAGAGAAAACCCTAGTGAGAACAGTCTGAAAATTAACCTTTGGAGACAATTTGTACATTTTTTTTTCTTCTGTCACTTCAGATTATTGATTGGGTTTCTCCTGGAATCAGAAGTATCCTTAGTTATTGAGAATTTACTGTTCACTCTGAGCTGACAGCTAACAAATCAATATATTCTGTACTTTGAGAATAGAAGCAGTGTGGCATAGTGGATAGTACATGGGCCCGGGGGTTAGAAAGTCATGCATTCTAATCCTGTCTCTGCCACTTGTCTGCTGTGTGACCTTGGACAAATCTCTTCATTTCTCTGTGCCTCATTTACCTCATCTGTAAAATGTGGATTGAGACTGTGAGTCCCATGGCAGGCTGGGACTGTGTCCAACCCAATTTGCTTGGATCGACCGAAGCACTTAGTAGAGTGCCTGGCACATAGTAAGCACTTAGAACAAATACCGTAACTTATCGTTTATATGTTGTCTGATCCTCCCCTCCCTCGTCTGATCCTCCCCTCCCCCTTCTTGGGGGCACAACCATATTCTGGTGAAAAAAGAGACACAAAATGGGTTATGATCCAAAGAAGTAGACCAGCATGATTTTATGGGGTGGAGGCAGTGGGGAGGGTTGGAAATGGCTTGTATTATTTGATCAGAAACCCTAATTTCATATGGAAAAGGTGGAGCATAGAAGGAAAGAGAATTTCAAGAGGAATGACAATACGGTCTGGGAGTTTGGTGTCCTCTCTTTTGAGAGCCTGGGAGGCTTTCTCAGGTGTTTTGCACTTACTGGCACTGGAAGGTTTCATACTCAGAAGGGCTCTGAGATACTGTAGGGCTTTAACTCTCCTATCAGAATTCAGACCCAAGACCTAAGTCTGGAGAGTGGGGAGGGAACAGGGAGAGAGGCAACAGTTGCAGTTTCTCCTGTTTCCAAGGGTGTCAAGGGTCAGAAGGAAGTTCAGAGAAGGAATAAGTCCCAGTGTAGCATGTAGTGGGGGAAACGCAGAGCCCCATTCCCTTTGCTGGCCACACTGCATGGGTGATGGGGAACTTACCAACCTCACATCCCTGGAAACCTACCTTCAAGTTGTGAAAGAGCAGTAGGACTGACTCACTTCTCCCATGAGGCAGGGCCTTTTGCAGAGAAAGCAAGGATAGCGCCGGGCGATGTACTCGCTTCTCACTTTTGCTCCACCCTGATTGCTTCCCAGCCCCATGGGTCCCTGGAAGTCAAGCTTGGTTTGCAAGAGGGGTGGGGAGAGGCTGGAAAGTTTAGCCTACTTGGCACCCCACACTCCATCCCCCAAATCCCTGGGTCAGTGGGGCCTCCTCACAAGGGGAATGCACATCCCTTGTCAGGTTAATCAGTCTGCTGCCTTCCAAAAAGCCCATCGGAGTGCAGAAGACAGAAAGGACCATGGAGGATACCGATAAAGAGGATAGACCTTTGGAGACTCACCTGGATGACAGTCTTGACCGTGGACGTCTCCACGATGGTGGTGCAGATGAGTCCGTCAGGGCGAAGTCCGTCGACACTGGCGTTGACCTGGCCCATGGTGAAGAGCATGGGGATGGCGAGCAGGAAGGAGGCCAGCCAGATGCCGCTGATGAATTTCTTGGTGCGGCTGCGGGACATGACGCTCTTGGCCTTGAAGGGGTGGCAGATGGCCATGTAGCGCTCCAAGCTGAGGCTGGCGATGTTGAGGGCCGTGGCATAGGTGCAGGCGTCGCGGAGGAAGTAGTAGCCCCGGCAGACGGCGTCCCCGAAGGCCCAGGGATGGTGCACCCAGATGAAGTTGTACAGCTCGATGGGCATAGAGAGGAGGAGGATGAGCAGGTCGGAGAAGGCGAGGCTGGCCAGGTGATAGTGGACGGTGCTCTGCAGGTTCTGCAGCGACTTCTTGCGCACCAGGGTGAAGGCGGTGACCGAGTTGCCCACGGTGCCCACTACGAAGAGGGTCAGATAGATGGCCGTGACCAACACCTTGGAGTAAATGTCCGTGTTCACGTCCAGGTCATCCTCCTGAGGGGGGCCCCGGACCAGGGGTTCCGAGACGTTGGTCGTGGCGTTGCCGTACCCGGCCGGAGTCATCCCCGACGGCTGCAGGGAGAAAGAGCCTGGCGCCGCGGGCGAGGGGGACACCGAGGCGGTGGCGTTGGGGCGCATCCCGGGCCGGTGTGGAAGGGGCTCCGGCCGAGAGCGTGGAGGAAGAGGGTGGGAGGCGAGCCCCTGGGTCTCCCTTTCCGTCCCTTCCTCCTCCCCACCGGCCTTTTCTCAACCTCGGACAGCAGCGCCTTCTTGCAGAACCTGCCGGCAACTCACTGGTCAAACGGAAAGTTGGGCGCGTTTTAAGGCAGCGCGGGGAGGAGAGGGAGGAGGAGCAAGGAGGGAAGAAAAGGAGGAGGGGGAGGAAGATGAAGGGGCCGTCTTCCGATGGGCTCTGGAGGGGATGCTCGCCCCCGGCCAACCCGAGTGGGGAGGAGTCTGCAGCTCGGAGAGGATCCGCTCATCCGCGCTCAGAAGCGGACCCACAAGCCCATCGCTCCACACCCCTCCAGACTTGCATCACACCCCACACTGATACACCCCTCTCCCCCTAAGCCCCCCAAAACTCTCTCACACACACATACACACACACACAGAGGAAGGCCACCTCACCTTCCATCACCCCCTTCCCTCCCCGTCCTCTCCCCCTTCCCAAAGAGGGGTGTCGGCTCCGGCTCCGTGAGCCTGTCCGGGAGATTTATATTCAGTCAATACTATTTACTGAGCGCTTTCTATGTGCGGAGCATCCAGCTCCGGGTCCAAAGAGTCCAAATTGCCCCTTCCCAGCCCCACCTCTCGAACCAAACCCCAGCAGCTCCCCCGGCCCAGGCCGAGCTCGGGCTTGGCCCAGGGCAGGGAGTTCAGCATGCTTGCGCTGCCAGAGCTCGGTGTAAGAAACTGACAATAAAAGCTGTCGTTTTCCTCCCTTCTCCCTGGCATATGTGTGTGTCGGGGGGAATGTGGGGTGCCGTCTTTGGCGGGGGGGTGGAGGGGAGCCTTCAGCGGCCACCTCTTCGCACCCACCTGTTCGACCCTGTCTCTTCTCCCCTCCCTCAACCTTTTCCCTTCCCTTTGCCCGCTCCTTCTCCTGGCCCTCCAGCGCGGAGGCTGCCTCCCCTTCGTCCATTCAAGTACTCCTGCATTTAGTCATTTATCCCGGCTCCGCCACTCCTCTGCTGTGTGACCTTGGGCAAGTCGATTCACTTCTCAGAGCGTCAGTTCCCTCATCTGTAAAATGGGGATTAAGACTGTGTGAGCCCGACGTGGGACAACCTCACTACCTTGTATCTACCCCAGCGCTTAGAACTGGGCTTGGCACATAGTAAGCACTTAACAAATACCATAATTATTCTTCATTATTATTATGCATGCATTCACTTATTATTAGTATTAGGCATGCATTCACTGGTGTATGCGCGCACTCATCCGTCCATTCATTCATGCAGTCCCTCTTTCATTCATGAGATTCCTGCGGAGCCGTCCGAGCCCCAGACTCTCCCACCGCGGCCCATTCACAACTCGCTGCTGGTCCCAGCGCTCACCTCGCCCTGTCTCGGGCCGGTTAATTCAAAAGCCAACAGAGAATCCGAGCTCGGCAGAGGGGCAGCCACGAGTGTCCGGGAAGCAGCCTCCCCTCCACCTTTTTTTTTTTTTTGTACCCCCTTGGGAAGAAAGCGCCTGCGGGGAGGACGAGGCTGAGCGGGGGAATAGGGGGTCTCCGGCGTCGCCCACCGCTCCGGCCGCTGCGGAGCGCAAGGAATTAAGTGATGATTGACGGCGGGAAGCTAAGGTTTGGTTCCCACGGAAGAATCGACAGTATTCATTCGATAGTATTTCTTGAGCGCTTACTATGTGCAGAGCACTGTACTAAGCGCTTGGAATATAGCCGAGCCCCATGCCTTGTGCTGCACCAATAGGGCTTCTCCGGGAGTGTATTAATAATAATGTTGGTATTTGTTAAGCGCTTACTATGTGCAGAGCACTGTTCTAAGCGCTGGAGTAGGTACAGGGTAATCGGGTTGTCCCTCGTGAGGCTCACCGTCTTAATCCCCATTTTACAGATGAGGTAACTAAGGCACAGAGAAGTTAAGTGACTTGTCCACAGTCACACGGCTGTCAAGTGGCAGAGCTGGAATTCGAATCCATGACCTCTGACTCCCAAGCCCGAGCTCTTTCTACAGAGCCACGCTCTTCTCTAGACACCGATGGGGGTGGGGAGCGACCCCAGAGCCAGAGATCCCAGGCTACTCCCTCTATTCTCCTAGCCTCTCCCGCCCGACTCCTGCAACCCGTCCATCCTCAGGAGCTCAATTGCTAACCCAGCAAAATGAGCTCACCTCCTCCAGGAGGCCTTCCCAGACTGAGCCCTCCCCTCTGCTCCTCCTCCCCTTCCCATCGCCCCGACTGCCTGTCTCTGCTCTACCTCCTTCCCCTCCCCACAGCACTTGAATATATTTGTACATATTTATTGGTGTATTTATTTTATTAATGATGTGAATTTATCTATGGTTCTCTTCATCTACTTTGATGGTAGTGGTGCCTGTCTACTTGTTTTGTTTTGTTGTCTGTCTTCCCCTTCTAGACTGTGAGCCTGTTGTTGGGCAGGGATTGTCTCTATCTGTTGCCGAATTGTACATTCCAAGCGCTTAGTATAGTGCTCTGCACACATTAAGCGCTCAATAAATACGATTGAATGAGTGATGATGATTTGTTAAGCGCTTAGTATGTGTCAGGCACTGTTCTAAGCGCTGGACACTGTTCTAAGCGCTGGGAAGTGAGTGGGGATGGGGACTCAATTGCTAACTCGGGAATGATGATGATGGTATTTGTTAAACCCTTACTATATGCCAAACCCTGTTTCAAGCGCTAGGCGCTGTTCTAAGCGCCAGGAAGGGGGTGGGGATGCGGGCTCAATTGCTAACCGAGGGGAATGATGATGATGGAATTTGTTAAGTGTTTACTATGTGCCAAACACTGTTCTAAGCGTTGAGCGCCGTTCTAAACTCTGGGAAGGGAGTGGGAATGGGGGCTCAATTGCCAACCCAAGGGAATGATGATGATGGCATTTGTTAAGCGCTTACTATGTGCCAAGCACTGTTCTAAGGGCTGAGCATTGTTCTAAGCGGTGGGAAGTGAGTGGGGATGGGGACTCAATTGCTAACTCGGGAATGATGATGATGGTATTTGTTAAACCCTTACTATATGCCAAACCCTGTTTCAAGCGCTAGGCGCTGTTCTAAGCGCCAGGAAGGGGGTGGGGATGCGGGCTCAATTGCTAACCGAGGGGAATGATGATGATGGAATTTGTTAAGTGTTTACTATGTGCCAAACACTGTTCTAAGCGTTGAGCGCCGTTCTAAACTCTGGGAAGGGAGTGGGAATGGGGGCTCAATTGCCAACCCAAGGGAATGATGATGATGGCATTTGTTAAGCGCTTACTATGTGCCAAGCACTGTTCTAAGGGCTGAGCATTGTTCTAAGCGGTGGGAAGGGAGTGGGGATGGGGGCTCAATTGCTAACCCAGGTGAATGATGATGATAGAATTTGTTAAGCGCTTACTATGTGCCAAGCACTGTTCTAAGCGCTGAGCATTGTTCTAAGCGGTGGGAAGGGAGTGGGGATGGGGGCTCAATTGCTAACCCAGGTGAATGATGATGATAGAATTTGTTAAGCGCTTACTATGTGCCAAGCAATGCTCTAAACGCTGGCACTTCTAATCCCGGCTATCCCGGCTCTACCACTTGTCATCTGTGTCACCTTGGGCAAATCACTTAACTTCTCTCTGCCTCAGTTATCTGTAAAATGGAGAGTGAGATCGTGAACCCCACGTGGGGGCAGGCCCTGTGTCCAACCCGATCTGCTGGTGTCCACCCCAGCGCTTAGTACAGTGCCTGGCGCATAGTAAGCACTTAACATGCCACGATGCTGATTATGATTCTAAGCGCTAGGAAGGGAGTGGGGATGGGAGCTCAATTGCTGACCCAGGGGAATGTTGATGATGGCATTTGTTCAGCGCTTACTATGTGCCAAGCACTGTTCTAAGCTCTCCGTGACCCCAGACTCAGAAAGGACAGCCAGGCTGGCTTGACCCATCCCCCTGGCTCAGGGCGGGGAGCCTGGACAATGGCCGTCCGGAAAGGGAGAAGTTTCCTGAGGTTGGAGGGTGGAGGGAGAACTAATCTGTTGCTCTTACTCCACCCGTGGGACGGGACGGGCCCAAGAGGGGATCGAGCTGCGATGGGAGAGGGGGCTTCAACCGGGAAAAGACACGAGAGTGGCACGGGCTCCGGCTCCACGGAAACTGCAGAGAGCCAAACAGACGATGCCCAGCGGATTGGGGGATGCAGAATCGAAAGGGTAAAAGGTGCCGGAGTGGAGAGGCTGCGGGGAGCGAAATGTCCAAGGCACTAAGCGCCCCAGGAGCGGAGAAAGAAAGGCGCAGAGCGCAGAGTGCAGCGCACAGAGAGGAGGAGGCTCTGCGGGCCTCGACATTGGGAGCTCGGAAGAGAGAGGAGGAGGAGGGGATTGGGCACCCACTCTTGTGGGAGTGGAAGCAGCCTGGTGTAGTGGATAGAGCACGGGCCGGGGAGTCAGATGATCATGGGTTCTAACGCCGGCTCCGCCACTTGTCTGCTCTGTGACCTTGGGCAAGTCGCTTCGCTTCTTTGGGCCTCAGTTCCCTCATCTGTAAAATGGGGATGGAGACTGGGAGCCCCGCATGGGACAGGGACTGTGTCCAACCCGATTTGCTTGTATCCATCCCGACGCTTAGAACAGAGCCTGGCACATAGTAAGCGCTTAACAAGTACCATGATTATTATTATTATTATTAACTGCCTCAGGCCCGGGAATTCGGGGGCGGATCGGCCTCCTTCCCGTTGGCTCCGAGCTACTTCATCGCGTCTCCTCCCCAAACTCCAGCATCCCTGGCCACTCCCACGAGGGACACGCTTCCTACCATTTATATCCCTCGACTCCCCCTGCTCCGTCCCCTCCCTCCCCCCGCCTCTCGACCTCCGCGTCTTTCTTTTCTTCATCCCTCCTCTAAATAGAATTGCCGCGAAAATGGAAGCAGGATCGTTACTTTGAAAACATAGTTTCATTTAAGGTTTAAAACTCCGGTCGGGCCATTTGAAAGTTGTTGGCTTAAAGTCAGTGATTTTACAGGCCATTTATAGTTCACTTAAATTTGTCTTTTGCAGAATATACTTTAAGACGAGGCCTCTCCGATTGAATGAAGTAGGTACTTTACGCTATTGCACTTTCTCTTCATGCCACAGACTATCTTAATAGACTGGCCTGAATTTCATTAACTTAACATTCACTCTGGCATTTTCTTTTAGATTCTCCAGCCATAAACATGTCAGGCACCCTGACCTTCCGTGAAGCAGAAGTTCCTTGGCTTCATGCTTCTCTCCCTCTACCCCTTCCTTTCCCGCTCCCAAATCCAATATTCCCATGGTAAAAGGAACGTAATAGCGTTGGCTGTCACACTTCCCTTCCTTTCCTCCAGGCTTGCCATTGAAACCCCTCCCTTAGATGTCTCCCAGCTCAATTTCTGATGGCTAAACCATGCACAAGGCAAATCTATTGACAAGTTGAAAAGATAAGGAATCTATCTGCCTGTCTTACACTGCTAGCTGTATCTGACTCTAGCCAATTAAAGAAAAAGAAAATAGCTACTAATCTGGTGCAATTCAGCAGAGATGAAAATTGATAAAGGCAAGTGGACAGCACCTTTTGGCTCTTGAAGACCGAACAAGCAATTCTAGGGGGTCAAGTATGAATTGTCAAGTATGAAGACCTTACCCTGTTTCATTCTTGAATTTTAAAAATGTGTAAGGGGCTAAAATCCTGTTGCATGAGACCTTTGTTGGTTAGGGATTGTCTCTGTTGTTGAATTGTACTTTCCAAGTGCTAAGTACAGTGCTCTGCACACAGTAAGCACTCAATAAATACGATTGAATGCATGCATGAATGAATGAATCCAGAATTATAACAGTGGCTCTCTCCAGTCTCTGTCTTCCCTCTGTCCAGCTAAGGGCCCAAATTACCTCTTCCTGATTTCTGGTATCTGGCTTTTGTATTATTTAAATCACTTCTCCCCTCATTAACACAGATAATGGAGCAGTTAGCAGGACTCAGGATTAAAAATTTCAAAATTTTCACAGCTCTGGATCAAGTTTCCATTTCCTCAGAATAACTTGGGGAACACCCTTCTCACCTCCCCCTGATATATACCACCAAAAAAAACCTACGGTGTATCTCTAGTGATTTCACATCAGTCACCAGGGAACTGAGAGAATTGCCTTTGAACATTCATCCAGCCACCACAACCACAACACTTTCTGAAAATGAAGCTGGTTTTAACACATGGAGTTGAAAATGGCACACTCTCTCATTACTGACTGAAACCTTGGCTTAAACCTTGCTGTATGTTTTTGAGGAAATCTGACCTTTCAGTTAAGCTGGTCTTCTTTTCAAGGACTTTGGGAGGGGTCCACATGTGGCTTAAAAAATCATAAAACCAAAAGGCGACTTACCACAAATATTATTCCAAGACATTTACTTAAAATCACTTAGAAAAATGTCACTAGGAAGACATTGTCTATGAAAACTACTAGGGACTTAAGACTTCCCCAGAGCTCAAATCCCACACAGAATTCTGCCAGGCCGAATTCATGTTGACCTACAGTGTTTCAATAAGAAAAAAGAAAAATCTCAGGTTCCATAACTATTTGCCTTGACATTACTTATCCTGCTTCTCTTCTAATTTCCCCAGGCAGAATTTCTCTTAAGAATTCTGAAAGCTGTCAATAAAATAGTCCTGGGACTGACCCCTGAGAGCACTGTGTCTATATTATATTTGATTAAAGTACCAACTAATAAGCTATAAACACACTTGGCAGATTTCTGATTCATCCACTGCTGACTGCCTGATGCCTTGTCAGATTTGAAATAAAAATAACCCAAAACAATCCACAGTGGACTCTCTGGGGGGAAATCTTTTGCCACCCAGTTTCTCCACTCGATTGGTGAGAGTCTTTGAGTTGGTTTCACTGCTCTGCTGCTGTTTCTGCTGCTGCAGCTTTAATAATAAGTTTATTTTCTGAAGCATGGAGAAAGACTGAGAGGCTAAAACCTACATTAATGAGAGAGTCTCATTTCATTACATGGATGCCTGAGAGTGCGATTCGTTTCCATGGTTAAAAAAAAACATACAAGTTGTTTGATTCTCCCTGGTGTCCCAGGCCCTACCTGCTGTAAGTGGGGAGAAGAGGGATTTTGGCATGTGTAAACCTACACTGGGATAACTAGCACTCATTCATGCAGGGAATGGGATAACTCTCCCTTCTGGTCTTCCCAGCGCCAACATGTTTTGCCTCTGTGTAACACGGCTGCCCTTGGGTGCCTGCTTGAAAAAGATGAGGTGCCAGGGAGGGGTGGCTGAGCTATTGGGACTTAACAACATGTCATTGAAACCAAGATTGTATATGTTTCAAAGAGAAAGGGGTGGTTGACAATGTTTAAAGGTAGCCGAGGGATTGAGGAAGATCAAGGTGGATTGGGAGCTCTTGGATTTGGCAGGAAGAAGGTCACTGATGACTTGGTGCCCATGGAAGGTGAAGCTATGTGAGCTAATTTCCATTTGCAATGAGCCACTACAGTAACATTACCCTGAGTTCACCCCTATAGGTGAACTCATTTGCCCAACTGCACATGTGCACACATTATAATTATCCTCTTGTACCCAAGAAGAGAGGGATGTAGTTCAACTGAGACTATAAAGTCTGTACAACAATCTGGTTAATTCAAATCTTAAAACTACCCTTTTCTCAGTGACATACTTTTAGGTGAATTAGCCAACTAAGAATCTTAATTTTCCACTTCCTTTTATTAATGCTGGCCTGGCTACACCAGGGAGAAAAATCACAGAAAGCATATTAAAAAAACCAAAACCAAAAGCTCCAGCTAGTTCTTCCAGTTTACCATCTTCAATCCTTAACTTAGGAGAGCAATTAGTAAAAGCAAAAAGGTCTAGAATGGTGCACTGGCAAAAGGGTAAGTGTCAGTGTACCTGTTATGGCTTGAATTATTTTGGAAAAGATGCTTCTTCTTTGCTTAACGTCTCCACAGTTGGGTGGAGGGTGGGATGCCCCTTAGCGGTGTGTATGCCAGGAGTGAACCTGATCCTGAAAACTGACCCATGCTTGGGCTGCTCCCACTTTTTGGGCTGGCAGAACACAGTCTCTTGCCAAGACTGTTCACTTAATAATAATAATAATGTAATTGTGGTATTTGCTAAGGACTTAGTATGTACCGAGGACTGTACTACAGCATTGATACACTGTATCTAATGGGGTAGATACAAGCTAATCACGTTGGACACTGTCCATGTCCCACATGAGGCTCAGTCAAGGTAATTGAGGCACAGAGAAGTCAAGTGACTTGCCCAAGGTCACACAGCAGACAAGTGGCGGAGCCGGGATTAGAACCTGTGTCCTTCTGACTCCCAGGCCTATGCTGTAGCCAATAGGCCATGCTTCTGTGGTCATTACCCTCTTACTGTTGGGACTGCAGAGTAAGCTGGAGTTTCACCTGCACCCCACAGTGCTTTTGAAGTGTTTTGCTTCTCCCCACCACATGTGTAATGTCTAGTCAATCAATCAGTGGTATTAATTAAGCTCTTACTTTGTGCAGAGAACTGTACTAGGCACTTGGGTAAATACAGTACTCCTGGTAGACACAATTCCTGCCTTCAAGGAGTTTACAGTCTAACAGAAAAGCTTGCTGTATAATGGGCTTTGCAATAAAACCTACAGTACAGTTACAGTCCACAGCCTAGTCTTATCAGAATGACCAGGCACCTTAAAATATCATGGTCCTGTTCCTCATCCCCATTCTACCTGCTCTGGTTTAAATCCATTTTGACTTTTAGTCCTACCTGCAGTGAACACTACAAAAGTTTCTTAATCTTGTTTTAAATATATTAGGACCAGTTGTTATATTGGAGTAGAGTGGTAAAGGCAGTCACCAAGATAACTAATAGTTAGTGTTTATTTGCCACTGATCCGGTGTTCAAGGAGATATTGCCTGTGAGCAAACCACTTCACTCTGGGCTCACGGCTGTCAACAAATAGCACCACTTAGTGGGCTGTGTATCGAAACACACTACCTAGAGGCATCTGAGTTTTGAATGAAACTGTTGCCTCTTCCCATTCATGATCCCCAGGGAGGGTTGTAATTTCTGAGAAGTGGAAAAAGCAAGAAGTGGAGAAGTGTGATCATCCACCCAAGATTTGGATTTCATCCTTGCCATTTTGGGCAGAGTGGGATGCTAAAGCGGGTTCATTTTCCCCCTTGCTGCTGACTGGGAGATGGGTCAAAGGCCCCAAAACTCCAGCATGGAGACTTAAGCTCTGGCTCACCTTTATCGGCTCAATAGAGGTTTAGAGGAGAGAACCTAGAAGGGACGAGTACATTGAGATCATCATGTTCAACAGCCCATGCAATATAACCTTCCCAGAGGAGTCAGGCAAGGGGATATAATTTCAGGGAAGCTGTTTACAGTACAAAGAAGTCACAATTCAGAGAATTTGATTGGGAAAATAAGGCTGTTATACTGGAAAACCATGCAAGAGGATGGAGAGGAAAATGCAAAAAATGAAGAAAAGATCATATGCTATTGAGCTCGAGCTAAATCTCTCAAGGACTAAATGGATTTACAATGAATGCTGGCCGGAAGGATCAAATCATGAAAATAATGAAGAAATGAAAGAAATAGAAAACTATATGTACCTTGTTCCAGCAATGCACAAGACCTTTGTATATCTTTTCTGAGAAGCAATTCAGCCACTACAAGTCTTGTTAATCAACAAGTAAGTTTTATTTAGAAGATTTAATGACTTACCGACTAATGTTTCACATTCTCCCTTCTCTGCTTGTGCTGTTGATCTTGGTCCACTACCACAGGGCTACCAGCCTATTTCTGAAACCTTCCTAACTCTTAAAAGTTTAGAGTCAGAATGACCATCACATTCAAATGTGAATACCCTTAGGAAGAAGAAAATATTCTGGATCTGACTCATAAAATCAGATAATTATTGCTGAATGAGGAAGGAGCATGGCCTTGTGGAAAGCACATGGGTCTGGGTTCTAATCCCAGCTCTGTCAACTGCATGCTGTGTGACCTTGGGCAAGTCATTTAACATCTCTGTTCCTCAGCTTCCTCCACTGTAAAATGGGTATTAAATATCTGTTCTTCCTCCTATTTAGACTGTGAGGCCCATGTGGAACAGGGCCTACATCTGATCTAATTAGTAGGTACCTACACCACCACTTAGAACATTGTTTAGCACAGTGCTAACAAATACCATAAAAAAGAAAAGAATACTTTTATTATTAATAATGGTTTATTATTATTATTTTGATTGCAATAATGGTATTTGTTAAGCTCTTACTTTGTACCAAGCTCTGGTTTAAATGCCATCACTCACAGTCCTTATGCACATGGAACTCACCATCTAAAGGAGAGGGAGAACAGGTTTTCAATTCCTATTTTCAGATGAGTAAACCGAGACACAGAAAGGTTAAGTGACTTGTCCAAAGTCACAAAGCAGGCAAATGGCAGAGGTAGGATTAGAACTCTGGACTCCTGACTACCAGGCCTGAGTTCTTTCTACTAGGCTACACTGGGACTCTGCTTCTTCTTTTTGCCTTCCTTTTTACTGTAAGTGATATTGTATAAGAATCATAGTTTTAATTGATAATCTTCACAGAGGTGACTATACCCCAAAGAATAATGGAGGGAACTTTATGCAAAATCCTAATTCAAGAATCCATTCCAAACAACAACAAAAAAACCCCCAACAATCAGAAAGCAGATAGGATAAAACTATGAGATGAAGCAAAACCAAAATATGTGGGCTACATCATTCATGGACAGGGCAGTAGTTGCACCTTCCTCCTAATCAATTAAGCCCTGGAAAGTAAAAAACTTTCCACAGGGAAAACCAGATATATACAGGACAGACTCGATGATGATGATGATGAAACCTTCTGAGGAGAGAAGGATTAACCTGTTAGATAGAACAGAACAGTATATTGCTGACTTGAATTCATTGATGGATGGTTGAGAATGAGTCAGACAAGAGGACAGAAAAATAAAAGAAAAGGTATTGAATTTGCCATCCTCATTTTGCATTTTGAGCTATTTGCTTGAAATCTTTCAATCACCAGTAGCTGGTTTGGAAATAGAATGAAAGCCATTCAAGTTCTCTGCAAAAGGCCACTCATTTTCAAAGATTCAACTATGCAGAAAGAAGCAAAATGTAAAACAAAACGAGAAAAC
This sequence comes from Ornithorhynchus anatinus, assembly GCF_004115215.2. Lineage (NCBI taxonomy): Eukaryota > Metazoa > Chordata > Mammalia > Monotremata > Ornithorhynchidae > Ornithorhynchus > Ornithorhynchus anatinus. Next base: position 17,475,273 of record NC_041735.1, on the reverse strand, counting down.
TGTTAAATCAAATAACCAGTGACTTCTGTAGAATTTATACATGAGGTCCACCATCAATTGAGTGAATAGTTATATTTCAAAGTACATGTGTACCTGTGAGGCCACTGAGTGATTGGTGTGTGGGAATTGTGGATACTTACTTAGTACTTGTTTAAGGGCAACAAGGAGGAGATGGAAAACAAAACAAAAAGCATAACTTGACACTACCTGAAACCCTGGCTCATTTACAGGTATAAAACACTGTGGTCAGGCTGGATTGTTTTATCTTAAAAAGGGCAAAACAGAAAAGAAACAGAACATGATAACCAAAGGTGATTATTGGAATGGAGAAGCTTCCTTAAGAAGATAAAATGAAAGGGTTAAGACTCTTCAGTGTGAAAAGGCACAGGCTTAGAGAAAATGTGTCTGCTGTGTGTCCTTGGCAAGTCACTTAACTTCTCTGTGCCTGAGTTACCTCATCTATAAAATGGAGAGTGAGATTACCTTGTATCTACTCCAGTTCATAATATGCTACCTGGCACATAGTGAACTCTTAACAGATGCCATTAAAAAACATGACCAAATCTACAAAATCATGAGGGTAGATATAGTAGACACAGGTTTAATGTTCTTCATATCTTACAACATCAGAATGAAGGGATGCCATTGAACTTCTAGGAAATACTTCTTTACATCATAGGTGGCAAACAAATAAAGATAGTAATTCAAATGAGATTTGGCTACATTAAAGGATGACTTATTTATAATGGATTACTAAAGTAACCCTAGAGACAAAATGCATGGATTTTATATCCTTATAAAAGTTAAGATTGATGCCAAGGAAGGCAGCCATCACACAGTTCTTCCAAGGATCCTCATGCCTCTTTCAGAGTCTGAATACCAGGCTGGTTACACCACTGATCTGACACAAATGACATTTCTTATGCTCTGAAGGAGATAGCTATAGACTCGATGGCACTGAGACTCATACAGGTTAGTGGCTAATTATGGCCCCTCTCCCAACCACCGTATGCATTTGTTTTGCTGAAATCCAAAATATTTGAGTAATAGGAACCAAAAAAATAATTACAGGAGCCAGCAAACAAGTTTCATTCCCATTTTATTCTTTCCATTCTTTTAGTTAAGTGCATATATCCGTTAGTTTGGTGTTCACTTTCTGTTTGATTTAGTTTCAGCCTCTCCCAGCTTGGAGGCTTGGTTTCCTGGACATTACTCCAAAAGCACCTCTGGCTGTTTATGTGAAATCTTTCTGTTGCTGCAGTAAAAGCTAGGAACCTATAAGTGAAGACCAATGTGTTATTTTTCTATCCTGGCCCAGACCATCCTTACAGAACAAAGGCTAAGTGTTAGAAAGGAAAAAAGGGCAGAGTTAAATGAATGATATGCCTATTAATAATAATGATATATAATTATGGTATTTGTGAAGTGCTTACTATGTGCCAAGCACTGTTCTAAGTGCTTGTGGACAACATACAAAAGTAACCTGTACATTTGTACCTATTCATTTCGAGTTCAAGCCTGGGGCAAAGTGTATTCTTTCATGTTTTGCCCAAACTGAACGTGGATCCACCTGTATATACAAAATACCAACCTTCCCCTACTTTTAGGTACAAAGGAGAGGTAATTGCATTAACTCATTCCTAGTAATGCTGCAAGCTGAGACCTAGACTTTGACAATATTTGATTACAAAGCTTCCCCAATTGACCAAGCCAGACACATTAACTGCCACGAATGTGAAAAAAAGAAACCTTTTCCAAATGAATGTCTCAATAAAAAATCCATAACCAATGACAAGATACTGAAACTTACACCCAGGACCCAAAACCAAATATACACGTATACATGTTCACACTTACACACAAAGACAAGTCACATGAGCCCCTGACCAGACACCTGGAACTACATCCTTAATGTTCAGGAGTACAGAGTCTTGATGACTGCAACAGGAAGAGAAAACTAGAAGAAAGTTGGAGACAGGAAAAAAGACAGAATGGGAGAAAGAAGAATGTGTGGCCATCTAACCCCAGCAAAGAAAGGATAATTCTGTAGCTTTACTTTGTTCCTTACAAGATGACATTTAGCAAAATTAGTATTTTTCCTTAAAGATAAGATCCAAGCCTTACTGTGGTAATTTTCAGGAAAGCTTGGAGCAAATACGAAGCTTTCAAAAGATGAAGTAATGACAATATTAACACCCTTCCTCTGAGAGTCAAAGATAAATAACGAGGATGTCAGAAGTAAAGGGAAAAAATGGTGGCCAATCTCTTCAGGAAAGGTGACCTGACAGGCCAAGACCTGAGGGATAGTCTTCACAGAAAACTCTTGTAAGGTTTGTTCTTCCTGGGCCAAGACTTTTCTCCAGAACCATATTATATCAGGAGAGTTGGGCTTACACTCAACTCTCTGGAGTATTTACCAGCTACAGTACACTAGAATCACAAGGTGATATCCATCACCACATGACTCGAAAGAGACCTCTAATCAAGTCCTAGGGAAAATAACTTGGGCTTCAATTACATGAACCCAACAAGGACTTTCTGATCCCATGCTCAACACTGTAGAGGGGAAATGGATAGGGGTGTACCCCCAACAAAAACAGTTCCACCATACCCTAACTCAAGAACAAAATAGGTTAAAAAAAACCCCTAGTGCAAGGCACATTCATTTTCTTCTCATCTTCTCTAGATCTAAACAGTCTTAGAATCTCAGAAAAGTTCAGATCCAGTGGCTTTACAATAACTTCCTGATTCTGCTTCGCTTACAAATTGAAAAGCCATTTGGACTCTCTGAAGCCCCACTGATCAAGGTGAGGGGTGGTCTCTGCTCACTGTCCACCTTTCATGAGGTCAAAGATGAAGCTTTCTGATCTCTTCTTCAATATATTCTTTGCCCTGATCATACCCTATAAACATGAGTTGGCTTTGGACTAAACCCTGGGATGTCATCCGGGTGGGACAAATTCTGTTCCTATTATAACCTTCCGTTCCTCCCAAGTGGTGAGGTAGGAGAGAATACCTACCTTCCCTAGAGGGTCACCTCTTAGTTGTTCGTTGCCTTAGCAACAGGACTATCTAGACTGCTATAAGCAGTCCCATTTGCATCTCTTCAGATGTGACTTGTCCTTCCCAGTAGGAGAAAAAAAATCTTTCTCTTTTGATTTAATTTTAAACTCCAAGGCATGATGAGTTCGTAGATTAGAAAATCACTTTACAGAATTCATTTGGCTTGTCTATCACTGAGAGTAATTTTTAGATAAACATGGAGAAGCAGCTAGAGCAGGGCCCTGGAGTCTGCTGTTGGGATTGCCTTTGATACTGTGAAAAACAGCCATATATAGGGAACTCATTCTCCTTCTCTGGTCTGTAATCCTCAGGTCATATAACTCCAAATTTCAAATGATCTGCAATTCAGGTCTTTCCTCCCCAAAGGGAAGATGAACATATGTGTAAAAATACTCACAAACTCACACTATTTCTTTTGGCCATATTGACCCACAAACATGTACCTATATTCTATATTGAGAAAAAAAAATTGTCCACAGGAAACAAAGCTGTAAAGTAAGTATATTGTTCCTTTAAAGTGCTACTAAGCCTGAGCATACACTGCAGCTTTATAGTTAAAAGGATAATTGAGGGAAAACCCTTGGGATAGAGGAATTTAATCAAAAAGAGAATTAATCTCTCATCGCTAAATCCATCCAACAAACTTGCTAGATAAACAGTCTGAAAATAGGGGAAGCTTTTTTTTCTGGAAGGAATTTAGATTTTTGAGGAGGTTAACTAAAGCAATGATCATAAAAATATTCTCCACCTCTGAAGAAGAAGGGAACTGATGGAGAAGGGGAAAAGACATTAAAAATGAGAGGGTAGTTAATTAGGTTCAGTCATTCTTCCAATTATCTACAGGTAAGAGCATAAATATGATAAATACTGTATTGCCCAGCTATTTCCATTCCCAATTGCCTACCAAATTCTCCAGTGAATCACTTCCACCATATTCTTTATAATTCCCCATATTAGATTGTCTATTTCAGCCACCTCAATAACATCTCTAGTTTTTATCTTTTTTTGTGGGGGCATCTTTAAGAGACTAAGGAAAGGGTAAATGGCTACACTTCTACTGACAAAAATGAATTTTCCTGGGCTGGAGTCATCTCAATTGGTGTTGAGGGGCAGCAGCCTTCTAATTACACCATTTCTGCAGATTGTTCAATTGGAGAAATTTCATTTTCTCAGTGAAATTATTGAGTAGACTAGTTTGTAAGGAAAATGTTAAGAACATTTCAAGCCAACAATAGCTCGGTATTAACCTTTGGTAAAACCATACACATGTTAAATCAATTCTGAGTATTAAGACTTAGAGAAAAGATGTAACACAAAACATCTCTTTTTGTGGAAGAAATGGGTCAAGGGCAAGATTGTTAACTTCTCAACAAGGACCCATTTCAGATGTTTAACTGCCCTTTAATGTCGAAAAAATTAAATTTACTAATGATATTCAGCTTGATTAGCAAAATGCATGTTTAATTGCTTTCTGAAGGAGTACACCAATTTATTTGAGGCACAGGTTTAAAGCTGATAGAGAGTAAACCTCCAGTTAATGTGGAATGGGGAGAGAAAACTTTTTGCCAATTATTTACCTGGAGAGGAAAAAAAATATTTTTTAGAATTGCTCTTGGGCAAGGGACAAACACACAAATAGTTCATCTAATTCTGAGCAACAAATAATTCCATCTGTTCAATTTGTAAAGAAAGAGTCAAATTACATCAATTATCACTCTAGGAAGCAAAAAGTTTATTCCCTTCATCCATTTTCCAATTTGGTGTTTCACTTGTGACTACCCTGAACAATTTAAATGTAACAGCGGCCTTTCTTCTTAACCTTTTATTTCTCCTCTGGAAAGCTGGCAGGCTTCAGCATCAGAAAGATAGTTGTCAGTGATTGCAGAACCTTTTCCTAAATCAATCTTACATATAGGTTCAAATGTTTGCTAGCTGGCCAAATCTTTCTCAAGTCCTTCAATGGCATAATGCTATTTATTTTAAGGTAGTGAAATTAGGTTCCTGTTGAAATAATATTAATAACAAAAATAACGATAATATTCATTAAGTATCATGCTGCACAATTTTTATGATTAATAAAATTATGTTCATCCAAAAACCTTAAGTTTCTGTAGCCCTCCCAAATTTCCCTTCTGGTTCTGGCCCTAGCTGGGGAAGATGCAGAAAGGTTAAGCAATGCTAATTTGCATGACCATTTTAAACAGGGCTCCATAAGCTAAGCTACAGGTATTAATGGAGGGGGGAAGCTTAAGGGGAATGAGCCCTAATTCTCATTTCAGAACTGTTACTGACTCAATGTGTGACTTCCAACATAACCTTAAATAATCATAACCTTAAATAATCACCTCAGTTTTTTCTTCTGTAAAATGGAAGAGCCCAGACACTAGGTTGAATGCTTGGGAGAATTGAGAGTGAGGTAAAATAGCTAATCTTATAGACAGACAGAGACCAATGTCTTCATTCCTTTACAGGAGGGTGTAATTTCTGCCCCAGACACCAATGGGGAATACAGAGAGAGATATTAAATGAGCTTCCTTGAATTTTAATAACAAATTGCTCAGGGTCCTATTATATCTGTTAATTTTCTAGATTTGCCATGAAATGGGAAGGAGGAGAGGTGATCTTATTCATAGAAAGGGGCAAGAGATGGGTCCATGATCATCCAATTAGCCTACCGTTAGGGTCCAGTGCTCTTCCTTGTTCTATTTTGTCTCTTTACAATAAACCTATGTATGGAATTGTGCTAGTAACTATTTTCATGTACAAACATAATGCAACTGACAATAGTATTTTTGTCAGCGTGTGCTAATACGGCAGATAAAAACCAGTGCATGATAGAGAATCCTGTCCTCGTCCTGTGCATGTAAAGCCTGCTCTTGCTGCCTATGGGTATTTGGTAATTGTTTTCTTTCTTTCCCTCAGAGTCATGATCTTCCCGAAATCTTTGGACCAAAACAATTATACCATCTCTGATGGCTGCAGGCACAGCCAATCAGGCTTCTGTACCTGTTTACTGCTATGTCACAGCATTTTAAGTTTAGAGCCACAAAGAGAAATTAAAGATGAGATTTTCTGTTTTAATTTAGGACCCAGACTCTTGGTGCTAATTGTTTTCTTTTCTGGAGACAGCTTCAATTTATTTATCATTCTCTGTTCTTTGCATTTATAGTACGTGGTTTGTGGGGAGAGTAAAAGAGGGAAGAATTTGGCAAAACGTGAATTTTTTTAGCCCACTCTAAAAAGCCCCCAAGATGGTAAAAATACTGGCCCCCTAGCTAGCATGACTTACATTTGTGTAGACAATATTTAAATAAATTAAACCTCCCAGCTATGTAGAGGTTTTTTCCAGTCTCTAAAAATAAAGTGCTGAAGCCTCTTTCCTGGTTTGCATGTCTATCTTGAAGTTTAAATAGCTATTAAGGAGTCTTTCATCCAAGTGGCTGAATGGATGTCAGCTCGGAAATACAAGCAGAGTCTGCCTTTCAGTGCCTGGGGATAAGGAAATACAAATGAAAAGCCCACCTAGCGGTTACCACATCAATCTCAAAGCCACTGTAACATCTTGGTTTTCTTTAGCTAAGGAATCCTTCTAAGGGCTTTTGGTGTTCAGGTATATGCTGAAAACAGAAAGAGGAGGGGAGAGGAGAGTGGTCAGAGGACAGAAGACAAAGACTATAGAGTTTGGTCTTAGTCCTGCTGCTTAGAAACCACACTAGGAGTCACAGGAAGCTGGAGGAAGCAGAGAGATAGTGGCAGGTTTGTTGAGAAGTTTTAGATCAGAATAGGCATATACTAGAGCTGAAGTCTGCTCTCTAGAAGTTAATCAACACTGGAAAATCTTGGGATCCTCATGGAGCCCGTTCTCTGATTGCTTCATTTAAGGAGCTAGTTGCATCGGACCACAGTATGTAGTTACTCTACACTCCCTCGCAATAATCTGTGCTCTCCCATTAGCCACAAAATGGAGGACCAATGTATTAGGGAGATAAATGGCATCAAACTCTGTTAATATGAGAAACTGATGTTATTTCTGAAAAGTGTTTGTGTTGGAGTTTTTCCAAAGGACATTTTTCTAAGAGTCTATAGACATTGTCTATTTATAAGTTAAATGTTTAGCCTAGTTCTATCTCTATCCTCCTAGAGCCACCTAGGAAATAAACATTGGGACCTAAAAGGAACTAAAAGAAATCAAAGTGGGATAATATAAATCAGGCAATAAGTCTAAATAAATCATAATAGCCCATTTTCTCCTTTTTAATCCTTTTTGATTCCCTTATGGAAAGCTAAGGCTCTAGGGGATGTCAAAGTATACATGCAGCAAAAAGACATTTGTATTATTCTAGCCTAGTGAGGTTAGGAGCAGTGGGAGTAGATGGAGAGGGATGACACTGGTAAATGGGAATGGGATAAATGGATGTTTTGAGGCCTAATGATTTGAACACAAATAGTTCTTAAATGCAGTTCTTAAAGAGGGTTTGTTGGGGCCCAGGCAGAGGGGGCAATGTGGCATAGTGAGAAATCTCAAAAGCATGAAAGCAGCAACAACAACCTGCCTTTTCCTTTTCTGAGTGGAGTATATGATTTCTAAGCCACAGATAAGAGAAATGATTTCTACGGGCTAAGTTTGAGTGGCCAGGGAAAAAGTTTGGAAATTGATTTGGTGGGAAGGACACAAGCTTCTCAATAAGTGTCACAAAGCCAGCTAAGGAAAAGTAATGAGAGCTAATGGGATGTAGAGTGGAGCCTGAAATGCATACCCCGAGGAGATGCATTGCACATACAGACAAGCTATGCCAGGATTGCTTTGCTGGTCAGCCAAGAGAAAGTCACTTCACAAAAATGCCCAAGAAGTCCTTTGTGGCATCAAGAATAAAGGAAATCAAGAGATTTCTGAGAAATACTATTGATTTGGGGACTTGGGCGTTTGACAGTCTGGATGTTTATTTTGATTTCTTGGCAAATGTTTTAACACTTTCTGCAGTTCCCAGTTCTCTAACCCAGACAAGCCACCAGCATGTGTGGGTGAGTGGTGTATGGGAATACACTCTTGGGATAATAATAATAATAACTGTATTTGTTAAGCACTTACTATGTGCTGGGCACTGTACTAAGCACTGGGGTAGATACAAGGTAATCAGGTTGAACACCATGCCTGTCCCGTTTAGGGCTCATTGTCTTAATCCCCATTTTACAGATGAGGTAACTGAGGCACAGAGAAGTGAAGTGACTTGCTCAAGGTCCCTGACAGAGTCAGGTCCTTCTGATTCTCAGGCTCGTGCTCTATCCATTAGGCCATGCTGCTTCTCTTCATCATCATCATTAATGATATCTATTGAGCGCTTACTGTGTGAAGAGCACAGTACTAAGGTCTGGGGAGAGTAATAATAATAATAATAATAATGTTGGTATTTGTTAAGTGCTTACTATGTGCCGAGCACTGTTCTAAGCGCTGGGGTAGACATAGGGGAATCAGGTTGTCCCACGTGGGGCTCACAGTCTTAATCCCCATTTTACAGATGAGGGAACTGAGGCACAGAGAAGTTAAGTGACTTGCCCACAGTCACACAGCCGACAAGTGGCAGAGCTGGGATTCGAACTCATGAGCCCTGACTCCAAAGCCCATGCTCTTTCCACTGAGCCACGCTGCTTCTCGTGTACAGTACACGAGAGTACAGTTCAACAGAGTTAGTAGACACGTTCCCTGTCCACAACTATCTTATGGTCTAGAGGGGGAGACAGACATTAATATTAATCAATAATTTATAATACATAATACATAACTTACAGATATGTACCTAAGTGCTGTGGGGTTTTAATTGGGTATTTAATTGGGTATCAACTTGGCAACATCTATGCTCTCAGGACGGGGAGGAGATGGATTATCGCAACAGCTACCCTACCAACATGGCAGCCTATGGCAGTTGCAGATTCCCTGAAACAAGTTGGCATAAATATCAAAGCCTACCATAGGTAAAGAGGGTTGAGACAGTGATCCAAATGATAAAAAAGGAATATATGTATTATTAATGAGCTTAATAACCAACAAATAAAGAGATTTACTCATAGTTCTAAGGTAGTTGATGGGTGGCATCATCAGGAACTAAGAAGCAGCGTGGCTCAGTGGAAAGAGCACGAGCTTCGGAGTCAGAGGTCATGGGTTCAAATTCCGGCTCAGCCACTTGTCAGCTGTGTGACTCTGGGCAAGTTACTTAACTTCTCGGTGCCTCAGTTCCCTCATCTGTAAAATGGGGATTAAGACTGTGAGCCCCACGTGGGACAACCTGATTCCCCTGTGTCTACCCCAGCGCTTAGAACAGTGCTCGGCACATAGTAAGCACTTAATAAATACCAACATTAGGAACTCTGCAGGAATTCAGCCCCCAAATAATAATAGTAATAATTGTATTTGTTAAAGGCTTGTTATGCCTTAAACACCATACTAAGTGCTGAGGGAAATCAAGTCAGACCCAATCTCTGTCCCACATGGAGCTCAAAGTCTAAAGGAGAGGAAGAACAGGTATTTTGTCCCCATTTTACAGGTGAAGAAAGAGAAGCACAGAAAAATTAAGTGATTTGCATAGTCACACAGCAGGTAAGTGGCAGAGTCCGGATTATTACCCAGGTCCTCTCATCCCCAGGCCAGTACTCTTCCCACTAGACCCTGCTGCTGTCCCAGCATCAGATTTTCTTTCTATTGATCCCTGTTTTTGAAGGGATTGTGCTCTACCAAGTGTTTAGTATAGTGCGCTGCAAAAAGGGCCTGGGAGTCATAAAACCTGAGTTCTAATCTGAGCTCGGCCCCTGATCTGTTGTGTGATCTTGGTCAAGTCACTTAACCTCTCTGTGCCTCAGTTTTCTCATCTGTAAAATGGAAATTCAATCCTACTCTCTCCTAGACTGTGAACCCCATTTGGGATAGGGACTGTGTTCAACCTGATTATCTGGTATCTACCCCTGCTCTTAGAACAGTGCTTGACATATAGCAAGTGCTTAACAAGTGCTATTATTATTATCATTTTTATTGGTATTACTGTCACTGACTGATAGAATCCTAACTAAAATGGAAGTCCTACTGTAAAGTATAACTGGCAAAGAGACTGCTTCCTGGTGGATAATGACTCTATCTCTACTCAGTACAAAATGGAGGGGAGATTTGGCAGTGATCTGATTTGCAAATTCTTGGTCAATGGAGACAGCCCACCCAACTTGATCATTCAGGCAGACCTTTACTTTATGCATCCCTAGGTTGACACATGCCATCTATCATTTATCTATCAACCATCCACTACACACCATCTGTCTCACTAAACTGAGTTTTCACTGTGCACAGGTGTTCCTAGATCTAGGTTTCGAAATTGTTGTTGGCTAAATGTCTATCATCTGTAAAGTTTAGCACTCTTAATATACACCTCCTGCATTATGGCAGTGTTGCTACCCAGGGAAGTGGTGTTTATATTCAGTTTATGAGAGTTTCTTCATGAAATGTCTAAAGAATATTACAGCATTTATCTGATGTCTCACATTTTTTGACTTTACAGAGAGATCATTGCAGTGTGATAGCCAAGAGATACTTCAGACATGTTTATGTGTTTACAATCAAAAGGCAAAAAGGGTATTTATTTCAGTGACATATCCTCTGGTTTGCTGTTCACTTATCTCTAGCTATAAATCTCCATAGAGGCTCATTATTACTGAAGATAGCTCTTGTTTGTAAAAAAAAAATTTCAGCTCATTTCTCTTTTCCAGCTTATCAAACAAGGAGAGTAAAACAGAGCACTCTGCTATACCCGTCTGCTCTGGGAAATGATTATAATGTCACCAACAGGGCTACAAACTCAGAATACAAATCTGAAATGGAGGAAAATAATTTCTGGAAATGGACACAGTTTTCCAGGGATGACAGAGCTTCCAGAAGTCTATTCCTGCAGTCTTTAAGCAGAGGAATGGCTAAGAATAGATGCTGCTCTTTGCCTAATTTCCCTAAAGAAGTCCCTTATTGAAGGAAAAAGCAATACTCACCCTCCAAAGCACTTTACCTGTAGATTCTAAAGCGGTACAAATTGACCCTGCCTGGAAAAACATTACACTATAGGCATCATGTGGATCAGGGTCTGTGTCCTATCCGGTTATCTTATATCTACGCTAGTGCGTAGCTCAGTGCTTGGCACATAGTAAATGTTTAATAAATGCCACATTATTATTATCTAGCTAAAATATTGGAAATGTCATAATAAGACACATCAGGGTAGGCTCACCAGGAACACCCTGGCAAGTCATTGTTTGCAAAACGAGTATGCTGAGAGAGTGAACTCAGGCTTCTGACTCTCTTCTCAGAGACAAAGTCCAAATTTTTTGTCCAAAAAAGAGGCTCCCTTCCTTTCTCCCCAAATTCTGCATGTAAAAGCAGAATATCCTACTGGAATGAGCATGGGCCTGGGAGACAGAAGGATCTGGGTTCTAAACCTGGCTCCGCCACTTGTCAGCTATGTGACCTTGGGCTTGACTTCTCGATGCCTCAGTTACCTCATCTGTGAAGTGGGGATTAAGACTGTGAGCCCCATGCCTGGCACATAGTACTTAATAAATACCATTAAAACACAAACAAACCAAAAAACTCTGATTTCCAGACACCAAGATGATTTAGCCATAGCTGCTAACCTCTGTCTCATTACTTGATTTGTTTTTTCTGTGCAATCTTCAAGCAACTCTTTTGTTTCCACTTATTTGTGAGCAAATGGCAGGTTAGACCTGCTCTTATCTACTCTGGGTAGATGACCAGATCCATAGAGCTAAGAAAGGGCTTTTTTGGAAAACAGATAGTGTGCCCCTGGCTGTAGTTTCTGGAGAAAAAGAATAACAAAGTATAAAAAAGTCTCATGAAAAATAAAAATGTAATTGCTAAGGGAAACATGCCATCCGACCTCCCTATAGAAGATACCAAGGTAGCAATCAGAAGTGAAATCAGCATTCTCTATTCACCTGTCCAAAAGCATTACTTCACCTTAGGCCAGTGGCAGAGTGGCAATTTATAGCCAGATTTTTTTCCTCAGGTACAGATCCCCAGCTGAAAACTGAATTTTAAAGAGTTTTTATTCTAGCTCAATTTACCTGCAGGGTATATTTCCTCATGGATGATAAAGCTCTTAAATGTAATAAAGTTTCTTCCTGAATAACCAATTAGAAATGTCCAAGGCTTAACTCATGAGTCTGAAACAGAGAGCAGCAAAAACTTCAAAAGAACTACTATTTGGTATGGAAAGATATGGCCTTTACACTCTGTGATGGAATGCTTTGCTATGTAGTGATTTCCTTGAACAAACAAGCCAATGATGTGGTTTTGATGAACTACATATTGATTCTTGTCTTGTTTCCACTGCAAATTAGGCACTATCAAAAAACAAAAAGTCCTGAGAGTGGGTTTAGAAAGAGTCCCTTTAAAATTCCTCCATTTTTTCTTTCATTTCAGAGTTTGAAAGGTCTTTTGGTTGCCTCATGGACTACCCTGCATTATCTTCATTGCTTATATAGGCTTAAATTAAAAGTTGGTGAAATACTGTGGTATGAAAGGCCTGGAAGGACTTGTTTGTTTGTGTACTTGGCAATATGTTAGGCACTGTAGGGCCCTTTGGTTTGTGGTTTTTGCTTATTACATTTTTCTCAGGAATTTATTTGTTGCAAAAACAACAAAATATGTGTAAAATTATTTCTGGATAAAGCTTGAAATTAATTTTGGTGTAGACAGTACAGGGAAGACTTGAAATGAATTAATAGAGACAGCACTAGGAAAGACTAAAAACATCCAACTCTTCTTCCCTTGAGGAGTACAAAGACAGAGAGAGAGAGAGAGAGAAGGAAAGAATGTGCAAAAGCAAGAAAAGAAGGGGAGACAGAATATAGAAGGACTCTCCCAGGCAGAGGGAGAGACAAAAAGAGTTTTGAGACAATAATCAGGCAGAAAAAGAGAAGGTCACATGAAAGAACACAGAGGTTACATAAATAGGGAAGGGTAATGATAATAATAATGAAAATAATAGTAATTTGGTATTTGTTAAGTGTTTACTATGTGCCAAGCATTGTGCTAAGTGCTGGGGATAGATACAAAATAATCAGGTCCAAAAGGGGTTCATAGTCTAAGTACAGGGGAGAACAGTTATTGAATCCCCATTTTACATTTGAGGAAACCAAGGCACAGAGAAGATGCCCAAGGTCACACAGCAAACAAGTGGTGGAACCAGGATTAGAATCCAGGTCTTCTGATGCCTGGGAACATGCTTTTTCCATGAAGGAGAGAATGAAGAGGAGAATGAGAAGTTCAATTAGGAGAGGAGTAATAAAGAAGGAACAATAAGGATATAGGGAGTAAAGGAATAGAAATGCAAGGTCAGAGAGGGGACAAACATTGGTAAGAAGGAATACTGGTAAGTAGCAAGAGAAAGAAGCAAACAACAGAAATGTTGAGGATCATACAGGAGAGGTGGGGAGGTGGGGAGTGGGAAGGGAGGGGAGGAGAACGATGGGAGATTTACAGGAATTGAGAAAAGGAAGGGGATAAAGAAAGGAAAATAATAGCCTCAACCCAGATTTTGTACTAGTCACTTGACAAAATACAAAAAAATGCTAAACGGTCATGTATTTGTATCGTAGTGGGTGACAGATAATTAAGAGAAGTTAACCTGAGAAATTTCTAGTTATTGTCAGAGGGGAAATCTCAAAAACAGCAGGGTTATAAATAAAGGATAATTAGCTGTGAAAAACTCAGAGACTAGCCCTCCCATTGGAGAACCTGGCTTCTAAAGTGACAGGCGCTGTATTGTGCCGAGATAGACAGACATGTGCAGGGAGGGATTTCGTTAAATTCCCTCAGATCCCAAGCTGCCGAAATGCTGGCTCCTGCAGCTCATCACAGCTCTGTTCAGTGTCTGGGTTGTGCTTTACCACCTGGCAGCTGGAGCAGTGCTGGCTTCCACGCAAGAGAACAAAGCCCATCTGTCTTTCTTGGACTGCGAACCTTTCCCTAGTATGGGGCAGTCAGTGAGATTAGCTTTAGATCCCAAAAGCATTAACAAATCCACTGTCCCAGATTGACAAGAAGCGGGTTTGAGTATCTAGTCCTCTAATTGTTGAGGCATATTCAGACACACGTTCCCAATCCTACATGGGAAGAGGTTCAGATCCTACCCAAAGAAGATTTGGCTCAGGCTCCTGATTAGCAAAGTGACATCAAAGGGGTCAAAGTTATTCATTCATTCATTCATTTAATCAATCGTATTGACTGAGTGCTTACTCTGTGCAGAACACTGTACTAAGCGCTTGGGAAAGTACAATACAACAATAAACGGTGATATTCCCTGCCCACAACCAGTTTGCAGTCTGGATGAGTGGAGACAGATATCAATAGAAATAAATAAAATTGCAAATATACATAAGTGCTCTGGGGCTGGGAGGAGGGAAGAGCAAAGGGAGCAAGTCGGGGGGGGGGGGGCGGCTGGTGCAGAAGGAAGTGGGAGATGAAGAAAAGTAGAGCTTAGTCTGGGAAGGCCTCTTGGAGATGTGCTTTCAATAAGTCTTTGAAGATGGGGGGAGAATAATGCCTCTGGGAACTACTCTCCCATAGGATGGTAAGTCAGAAAGGGAGATAGAATAAAGGAAAGATTCTGGATCAGCCTGTGAAGAAATGGTTTTAGCTTAATTAGCCCACTGATGGTTATTCTGATTTTCTGCCCAGCTTCACAAGCTGAGGTGCTATTTATTGAGCATTTACCGGGTGCAGAACACTGTACTAAGCACTTGGGAGAGTACAGTACAACAAAGTTGATAGACTACTATCTCTATCCACAAAGATCTTTTATTTTATTATTTTGCTAATGAGGTGTACATCCCCTTGATTCTATTTATTGCGATTGTTATCTTGTTTTTGTACATCTGTCTCCCCTGATTAGACTATAAGCCCATCGATGGGCAGGGATTGTCTCTATCTATTGCCAAATTGTACATTCCAAGCACTTAGTACAGTGCTCTGCACATAGTAAGCGCTCAATAAATACTAGTGAATGAATTAATGAAATGTCCATTTAGAGCCTTATTTGCTGATTCAAAGCCTATAGCTGGGAAGGACTTTTTTTGTAGTTTTTAAAATCTATGAAGGTTACTAGGCTGAGAGGTTGATAACCAGCTGTTTTCTGTTTCCACTGAAGGTAGATCAAGAGGAAATAGTTTTCAGTGTAGCAGGAGAGAATTAAGCTAGATGTAAAGTAGAACTTCCTGTCCAAAAGGGAGATTAACACTAGGTCACATGACTGAAGGAAGGTGAGAGCATTGAAAAATCTCTGGAGTCAATCCATAAGGAATAAAGTCAAGGGGAATTCTAACTGATCTCCGATGGGGAGGGGAGCAATGAAGGTGTTTTTAGCTCTGGCCTTCTAAAATCTGTTGAACTCTTGTCAGTCATATGACCGTTTTGGGGGTGACAGAAAATTTAGAAGCTGAAATCAGGGGGGCATTTTATTTTTAAATATTTAGTCTGAATAATCCAGCTTCATCACTACTCAAAATCACAATGACTAAAAAAAATGTAAATGAACAATACCACATAAAGCTTCCTCTTTATCTGATGACAGCAGGCATACTGCTAGAGGACAAAAGTCCCTGATAGGCTCAGAAGCTGCCGTGTTGATTTAGCTTTTCTCTTTTGCTGTACAGATAATGATAGGCATCTTAGAGGCAAGAAAATGTTCTTTTTAGATGATAATATTCAGCCTGCCAGGAGAGTGAGTGGCACCTCCCTTTCTCTCTCCTTAGTGGGACACAGACTAATTCACTGTGAAGATCAAAAGACGAGATGAGTCAAAATAGTCCCTAAACCTTGATTAGTCAAGGATAAATTTAAAGAGAGGGGTAAAACACATGCTTTCCTGAGAGGAAAGGCAAAGGAATATGAGGCAAGAGACACACCTTTGAGACTGGCACAAGCTGTAAACCCATGGCCGAATCCAATCTCTGCCCATGCCCAGACTGCTCTGGTCCTGCTCTGGGGCATTGCTGTTGTGACTAAAGTACCTGCAGCTTGATAGATGAGCCATGCCAGGCTAGAATGGACATTTGACAGATGAACCGTGCCAGGCTAGAAGTGGCTGGACACTTCCTTGGGGAGGTGGGATGGGGGTGATGGGTGGGGTGGTGCGGGGAGGGCATTCCAAGAGGATTCCAAGGAATTCACAGTTCCCAGCAACCCATGAGGGCAACTTCACTTGCATAGCAGAAGTAAGCTTGCAACCACTGCCATTTTGGACTGTCTCACTTCTGGATCAGAGGCACCACCCCCCACTGGCTAAAGACAGAGGCCATAGGAAGCTAGGAAGCAGCCTGAACCCATCACAAGCTCAGCCATGCTGGCAATGTGCAGTGGAATTGTCTCTGGATTGACAAGAATCAATCAATCAATCAATCAATGGTATTTATTGAGGGTTTACTGCATGCAGAGCACTGTACTAAGCACTTGGGAGGGTACAATAAAACAGAGTTGATAGACATATTCCCTGCCCAAAGGAAAAAAAAAGGAAGTTTACAGCCTGGAGGACAAGAAGTGAGGCACAAATGAAGAAAATTTCCAAATTCCACTCCTATCAATCCATCAATCAATCTAGATATTTATTGAGCTTCTATAGTGAGCAGACACTGTACCAAGTGCTCAGAATTGTTAACCAGAAGCAAATCCCTGCCCTCAGGTATTATGGTTTTTAATTTTTTTTATTTTTAGTAATCCCAGGATTAGTTAATGCGTAAGCAAGGAAGATTCAGTCCCTATCACATAAAGGGATAATTTACATAGTAATAATAATAATTATGGTATTTGTTAAGCACTTACCATGTGCCAAGCACTGTTCTAAGTATTGGGGTAGATACAAGGAAATCACTTTGTCCCACTTGGGGCTCACAGTCTTAATCCCCATTTTAGAGATGAGGTAACTGAGGCACAGAGAAGAGAAGTGGTTTGCCCGAGGTCACACAGCAGAGCAAGTGGCATAGCCTGGATTAGAACCATGTCCTCTGACTCCCAAGCCCGGGTTCTTTCTGCTACGCCACGAGCAGGTATCTTCTTCCCATTTTACAGATGAGGAAACTAAGTCACAAAATGTTACGTGACTTGCCCAGTGGCATGAGTAGGACTAGACTCCCTACATTTTCCTCTAGTCTACACAGCCTCTTACAGGGCTGACACCCACACCTCTTGGCTCTTTCCTCCAAATGCAATAACTTACATTGTGTACAGTAAGTCTCCAAACTTTGAATTTACTAATACAAGGACCTGGGGAGGGGGCTGACCTGTGCCTTTGCATGGGTTCAGATGCTGACTTAGGCAAGATGAGTCTGAAGAATTCTCAGCCTCTGCTGACGACTTCCTTGAACAACATTCGTTCAGTGACGTATTTGGCAGTTGGTTACTGCTCGTTGATACCATTCTGGCCAGTGGTGGGAGTCCCTGGGAGCAAGAGCAGAACTGCACAAGTGGGAATTTGGGGTTTGGAACCAGTCAGGACCTGGGTTCTAATTCCACTCTGCCACTTGTCTGCTAGGTGACCGCACGCAAGTCTCTTAACTTCTCTGTGTCTCAGTTACCTCATCTGTAAATTGGGGATTGAGTATCTAAGCCCCATGGAGGCAATGGACTGTGTCCAACCTGGCTAGCTTGCATCTACGCCAGCACTTAATACAGTGCTTGGTACATGTAACGTTTAACAAGCACCATAATAAAAAAGGGAGCCATGACAGTGGGGCCTGACAAACTGGACTCTCCCTGGGAGTGGTCAGGGTGGTGGGGGGTGGTGTGGTTTGCCAGAAGGTGCTGGGCTTGCCTGAATGGGCAACTGAATCCATGAGCATCGGGCTGGCGAAAAAGTTTGGGCAGGGCGGGGCAACTGCTTGAAATCACCCCTTTCCCATCCTGAGGGCCAGGTGGGACTTCTCTGGGTCAGTTTCCAAGAATTGCCATGGGCTTTGTGCTACCCCAAGCCGATGGAGCCTTTGGGTTCTATTCCATGGAGCCCATAGACTTTTCTGAGCTGGCTGGAGCCCCAATTCAGCATACCTCTGTCTGCCACTCAGCATGAGATAGATCCTCAGTTTCAAAGGGAAGACACTGATCACAGCAGCAGGAAACTTCTCACACCCTTTCCTCCTTGATGATTTGCTCTCTGCATTTAAATAAAAGGAGCAAGGAGTAGATTGAGTCAAAATTGATTTTCCACCATTGCTAATGCTTGTTCGGCCTTATTAGCATCAACATGGATTTATAAAGAAAATCTAGAGTGAGTCCCTGGCTAACTAAATTGACCTGTCAGGCCTTTAAAAAGAATAACATAACAGCAAAAAGGAATTTGCATGATTGAGGTTTGCAAGAGCAATTGATTTGGGGTGAAAATTCCTGTGATGATTTGATAAACTGAGTGAGGAGCAGAGAGTTCAGTTTCCCAACGACAGCCCTGAATACACAATGGGAATTACGCCTGCCATTTTTCACATCGGCTCTCTCCAGCTCATCAGTGGTCCTTACATTTCCTCCTTATTTCATAGATTGGAAAATTAAAGGAGGGAGAGATACAAACCAAGCAATTTTCTATAATCCAGATGGTTGGTAGAAACTTGACTTCAGGGGAGAGTCAGGACCCATAGCCAATATTGGTCATTCCAGACACTGAAAATGATATAAGAAAATGGCTTTGGAGCCTTTCAGCATCCCTCTTGGCTACTCTACCTCCACGCACAAGTGATAAATGTTGCTGGTCGCTGATCTTCCCTCACAAATCATTAGAAGGTGGCATAAACGAAAGGCAAACACAATTCACAAACCACAAAGGAGCCTGGAAATTAGTGGAGAATTTAGCCCCTGCAGGCTGTCTCTCTTTAAAGATTTCAAAATTAAATTGACTGGTTTTTTCCTGCAATCAATCAGTCGTATTTGTTGAGTGCTTACTATGTGCAGAGCATTATACTAAGAGCTTGGGAGAGTACAACAGAATTAGCAGGCACGTTTCCCACCTATAACGAGCTTACAGTCCAGAAGGGGAGACAGACATTAATATGAGTAAGTAAGTAATTTGTAATATATTATTTTAAAATATGTACATAAGTGCTGTGGGGCTGGAGGTGAGGAGAATATTAAATGTCCAAAGGTCACAGATCAAAGTGCTTAGACAACACAGAAGGAAGAGCAAGCCAGAGAAAAGAGGGTTTAATCGGGGAAGGCCTTTTAGAGAAAATGTGACCTTAATAATGCTTCGAAGATGCAGAGAGTGGTATTCTGGTGTATATGGGGGAGGAGGAAGAGAAGGGAGTTCTAGGCTGGGGGAGGACATGGAAATGGGTCGGGGTGAGGTAAAATGAGATCAGGGCACAGTTGGGTAGGCTGGAACTACAGGAGTGGGTATGCCAGCTGGGCTATAGTAGGAGATTAGTGAGGTGAGGTAGGATGGGGAAAGCTGACTGAGTGCCTAAGCAATGGTAAGGAGTTTCTGTTTGATGTGGAGGGGGATGGGCAGCCGCTGGAGGTTCTTGAGGAGTGGGGAGATATGTACTGAATGATTTTGTTGAGAAATAATCCATGCAGCAGAGTGAAGTAGGGATTGGAGTGGGGAGAGACAGAAGACTGGAAGGTTGGCGAGGAAGCAGATACAGTAGTCAAGGCAGAATAAGATAAGTGCTTGGATCAGTACGGTAGCAGTTTGGATGGAAAGGAAAGGGTGGATTTTAGCCATGTTTGTGAAGCGTCGAACCAACAGGATTTGGTGACAGATTGAATATGTGGGTGGAATCGAAAGAGATGAGCCACTGTCCTGTTGTCTCCTTGGCCTTGAGGGTGTGCTTAATCCATTGTTCTGAATGGATTATTT
Organism: Ornithorhynchus anatinus; assembly: GCF_004115215.2. Classification (NCBI taxonomy): domain Eukaryota; kingdom Metazoa; phylum Chordata; class Mammalia; order Monotremata; family Ornithorhynchidae; genus Ornithorhynchus; species Ornithorhynchus anatinus. Next base: position 17,455,324 of record NC_041735.1, on the reverse strand, counting down.
TAATGTTTTCCAACACCTGTTGGTGTTTCGTTAAACACTCCATTTGCAAGGGAGGCTCTGAGAGCAGAAAAAGTGAGCAAGCATGGGCCACATACTGCTTACAAAGTTCTGATGGGGCAGCTATGTTTGCTCAGATGGCCAGTTTACATGTAGAATGGAGTTCTAGTGCAACTGCAATAAAACTGTTTAACTTTCTTGAAGTTTAGAGACTTCAAGAAAGGTTAATATTTGGTAAACTGAAGGTCTCAATAATAATGATGGTATTTGTTAGCACTCACTATGGGCCAGGCACTGTATTAAGTGCTGGGGTAGATATAAGTCAATCAGTTAGACACAGTCCCTGCCCATGTGGGGCTCACAGTCTTAATCCTAATTTTACGGATGAAGCACCTGAGCACAGAGAACTTAAGTGATTTGCTCAAGTCACACAGCAGATGTGTGGGCAGACTGGGATTAGAACCCAGATCTTCTTAAGCCCAGCCTGGGCTCTATCTACTAGCCAACACTGCTTTCTATAGGCCACGCTGCTTCTCTATCTTCAGGCTTGAAAATATATAGTCAGAAAACCCCTTAGATTTGTTGGCTGACAGATGTTTTGCAGAAAATAAACCACAAGAGAGCTACCAAGGCTTCTTGAGTTCTAGATAAGCAGAAGGAATCCCTAATAGAGTTCCTGATGAGAGGGTGGCCAGGTTTCCCATCCCTTCTTGGTATTCCATTCACAGGTCAATATTAGGAGTACAGGGAAGACACCCCGTGAAGCAGACAGAGGAGGGTTTGAGGAAGTAGTGGGTTACAAACAGTGCAAGTCCTGCAACTGCTATAGGTATTTTAGCATCTGTCTCCCCTTTTAGACTATAAGCTCCTGGTGGGTGGAGATCGTTATTCTACCAACTCTGTTATACTGTACTTTCCCAAGTTGCTTAGTACAGTACCTCTGTACATAGTAGGCATTCAAATAAATACTGTTGACTGACAGATTGATCAGCAAATTCATTATTGATCAGGTCTACAGTCCATCCATCCCAGGCCCAGTGATGGCATGCTTTCCCAAACTTATAGAACACTGGGGAGGCTGAGAACCATGAAACTGCTCCTTTAGTCCCAGTGTTCTGCAGCTCTTTCCACTCTCATTATTGTCATCTATTATGTTATGTTTCTGTTTCTATTGTTTTGACTTTCCCTTCTTGTCCATCACCCAAATTTCCCATTTTATTCTTAGACTGTAGGTTACCAGAAGCCAAGGGATCAGGTCTAATTCTTGGCTTACTTTTTTTCCTCAGGACGCAGCATGGTGCTTCACACAGAGTAGGGACTTGATGAATGAATGAATAAATCCGTAAGTGAATGGTGACCTTAGTTGACTGAGCCTGAGACAACTTAGACAACTGGAAAGTCGTGACCCCTGTGGACACAACCTTTTCTGCTATTTGATCACTTAGCCATCACTTCTGGCTTGGAATTCTTTCACACAACTAAATTTCTTCTGCTCACCCAACCCAAAGATAATTTGCCATCTATAAATGGGAATGAGTTGGCGATGGTGAGTCACCAAGACCTTTACCTCTCCAATTCTTGCAGAGTTCCTACTTCAGCAGAGATTCTAGACTCAAATGTGCTGGCCCTCTCCCATTCAGCTCCACTTGTTAAGTGCCAAGAATCACCAGGCAATTATCTCCCACTCTTTAGTGAGAAAACAAGAAGAGGGAGCAGCAGAGCAGTGCTGCTGATGGTGATGAAGAGTCAAGAGAATGACTTGAGGAACTTAAACTTGAATATTATGTTCTCTTGGTTCATAAAGCTGATGTGAATTCACATCAGTCTTCCCTTGTCCTGGGAATTCGTTAGGTACCAGTGACAATAAAGACACAAATATGAAATCAGTTTTGAGGGAGCTGCAGATCTTTCAACTAAGAAAGAAAAATTAACCTGAACCATCAGAAACAATCAAAATGTTTCCCATAAAAATAAAAAATATTCCATGTAAAAGTGAAGGTAATGTTCTGAAACAGGTAAAAGTGGCTCATGGCATTATTGTTTGGTAAAACAGTTGTTGATTTATGCTCACAGCTGAAATTGTTTGGTCTTATTGGATCAGGGTGCTTCAACCTAGTTCTTGATTTCTATTGTCAGGGGTGAGTGATTTGCATTAATTGAAATTGAATAGTGCCCTCTAATGGCTTGTAATCCAGCTTTTCCCCCTATCTTTCCTTTTTCATCCCCTCCAGTCTCCTCCATTCCTCTCAGGCCAGGTAGGGTGGAAGGGGGAAAACCTATTGTGACTTTTGACAGTCAAAGGAGAACACTTCCATGTTTGGAGCCATACTGGAATGTATGATAGCCAGGGTGCTTGTGAGAGTGAGTCCCTCATTGATCCCTTCAGGTTTGAAAGACTGAAGGGGTGGCCCCACTGAAGGGTGGGCCCCACTGAAGGGGTGGGCCCCTAAAACTCCTAAAGTATTTGCTCGGTCAGTGACAGAAGCAGAAAATAGAGCTCACTAACTCTGAATGAAAACCCTGTTAGTGATTTGGTTTAAGTCCTACAACAAAACCTTCACTCTACAGTGTTCTTTCTTTTTGTATATTTCTAGGAATTAGTGGGCTAGGGAGTAAGTAAATTAAATGAGTGTGAATCTAGGTGAAGATGAATAAAACAGCAATGGGAAACCATGCCAGGAAAAGTATTGGAAATATAGACTTCCCATTTAATCAAAAACTCTAAAATTTTGATGGTGAATAACTTAAAATTGATATCCAGGGGCTTGGGATTTGTGTTGTGCCAGATTTATGAATTTTTTTGAGTACCAATGAACTTTGGAGATTTGTAGTGTTGATGCACTAATGTTTGTTTTTCTTGTCAAAACTTGCTTTGGGATTGGGTAGTTTGGCAGTCCTTACCATCCTGTTGTATTAGATTTCTGGATTGTAACTGAGGTTACTGTAATCTATATTTCCAAACTTCCCTAAACACTATCTTCCATATTTAGCAATTGCCCTTCTTTGCCATATCCACTTTAATTCTACCAAATGAGGAAAAATGAAATGCTGGTTCAGGCATATCCTACTTTGACTACTGCATCAGTCTCCTCATTGATCTCCCTGAGGTCCTTTATGACTAAAGGACTCCTACCACACTTAATCAGTTTTCATGGTGGATGGGTCATTATAGAACTTTCTCTTGGATTGGAACTGATTTCTGGCTCATTTGGATTTATTTCCTGATGCAAATATTCAACCCTTAATCCTTCATCTCTGCGTTAAGCAGAATCTTTAAATCTGTTTTAAAGCACTCACATCGGTCTCCCTCTTACTATAGAAGCTAAGCAGAGATTTGTGAGGATGTATGATCTATGTCTATTTGAGATTGTCAGGAACCATGTTGTGTATATGCTCTGTGCAACATCTCTCGCACTGAACCATTGCTGGGTGTTCTGACTTGGAGTCTGCTCCCTGCCTGTGATTGTTTGGGAGGGCTGTCCCATGGGAGGAAGCAGGCTAATGAATTGGAGCTGGACTGTGTTGGGAGGCGGAAAGAGAAGGATAGAGCAGCAGGGAAGATTTTTTAAAAAAAGGAAAGAGGTAGAAGGAACAGAGAAGTAAGATGAGTGGGGACATGATGGTTTACATTTTCAGGATGACTTAGAGAAAAGCAGCAGATGAAGGCTGTTGAAAGAGAGAGTAGCTGAAGGCAGAGATGGAGGCAGAGATTGCTACAGAAATAGGAACCATGGCAGGGAAAGGGACAGGAGCACAGGAGGAGGCAGGGAAAGGACAGAGATCCTTAGGGGCATGTTGGTATTTCTGCTAGTAAACATTAAGCAGCAATAGTATTAGTTGCAAACAAAATGCTCAAACTGGATGCTTGCATTTGTTTAGGGCCATCTGATTGTCAAAGACCAGTTGGCACAATCTTTGTGTTAATGTCCTTCCCTCATTTTTTATTGATTTTTATATTACCGAGCCTGAGATCCTGGAAGGAGAGCATAAAACACCAAAAGAAAAGACCAAATGACACTTTAAATTACACCTGAAAAATCAAAGGTGAATGGCACCTGATGTCATAGTGAGTGCTGCTAAAAAATTGGCAGAGAGTCCTGGGGAAACATCAGTTCATGCAATAACCTTGATGAAACATGCAATTGGAAAATCAAGCTACAGTTCATGAATGGAGGCACCTTTCCTTCTCTATGGGGATCTTCCATGACTCTGCTATGCATTTTTGCCCTTTACTATGTCACAATTAATTAGTCATCAGAGAGTCTTCCCAAATAAGTCATCCTGTTTATTGTCATGAATATTCTGTTGGGATTGGTTAAGGTTAATGAAAGAAAGGAAAGTTCTAGATCCCATCCAGTTTAGCTTTCAGCTTTCCTCAAATTGGTGTAACAGCAGGCTGAAGATAATTAAGCTTGGCTGTGCCTAATAATGAAGCAAAACCAGGAGGTTTCACGTTGATCCCCTCAGGAATCGATTGGTGTTTCAGGTCCATTTTCATAGCCTCTGGTTTCTCACCCCCTCATCTTTTTTCTTCCTTCCAAACACAGTGGATCATATTTCTCAGCATCCATTTAATCTGACTGTTCTACTCACTTTTCAAATTCCTAATATGACCCAAGAGCTTCTGGAACATGTTGTTGCAGAGCACTGAGGTTTATAAGATGGGGCTCTTATATAGAAAGGCTTCACATCTGCTGTCACTGCCCCATATTTTCCCATCAAGACTGTGCAATGGAGGGGAAAGTATGACAGCTGTGGAAGTGAGGGACTCGGCATTAATAACAACAATGGTCGTATTTAAGCGCTTACTAGGTGTCAAGCAATGTTCTAATGATGGGGGAGATACGAGCTAATCAGATTGGACAAAATCTTTGTCTCCCATGGGACTCAGAGCATTAATCTTCATTTTACAGATGAGGAAATTGAGGGACAGAGAAGTTAAGTGACTTGCTCAAGGTCACACAGCCGACAAGTGGCAGAGCCAGGATTAGAACCTAGGTCCTTCTGACTCCCAGACCTGTGTTCTGTCCACTAGGCTAAGATGCTTCTCTAGCTGCTTGGTGCACCTGAACTAGAGGAACCACCTTTATAATGGCACCATGTAGTCTCAAAAAATTACCTTGTGTCTTGTGTGTTTCTGTGAGGGCATTGGCTTCTCATACATCTATTTTGAGGCTCTGTTTGGGGAGGCATGTAGAAAGCTGTGCTAGAATAGACCTCTTTAACAAGAAACTTCTCTCTTTGTGTGGTAGAAAATGCACTAAATTTCTCTCATTCTGATGGTGTTTAGTAAGATCATATTGTGCAGTCAGAATTAGAAGATTATGGAAGCATAATACTTGTGATGGTTTATCACTGAACTAATTGCAGTAAACAGAGGGAGGATCTGCCATATTTCTCAGCATCTAGGTAAAAAACTCCCATTGAAATACAGCCCTCTAGCAATTTATTTAGAAATAGTTATTTCATCCAGCTCCAAATATGCTATTTGAGCATGGGTTTAGACAAAACACTAAACCTCATTTGTCCCAGAGAAATACCTTGTCTTCTTTATTCTTTCATATAATATCACATTGCCAACTGTGCTTAAACACTGATAACCAGAAATGAATATCATCCAAGTTGCACAAAAGAAAGGTTGCTAGTTTGACAGTGACATTAAAAGATACCTGGTGTTGAATTCAGTACCTGTTATAGTTTTCAGTTATGGCATATTTCAGCTCCTCAGATATAAATAGAACCTGGGAACTTGCCAGTTTTTTTAACCCCAGAACAAATAATAAAGCTCCCAATTTAATCTGTATATTAGCTTCCAGGGTTTCTATGCTTGTCCCTTTAGTTAGTCCTTTTCTAGTCAGGATTAAAGAGACTTTGAAGCCCGCAGAGCCAGCAGGTCTCTGGGCCTTGTTCAATTACATAGGCACACTCATGAAGGATACATGATTTTCACTATAATTAAGCAAAGAAACATAGATTTATAACAATTTTTATCTAGGGAAAGGATGACCAGCAGCTTATCCTTTAAAAACAAAAATACTAAAAATGAATTCCTTCCACTTCAGTGCTCCTTTGTTCTTTATCAGGTTTGTCCTCCAAGCAGTGGTTTTGCATTATTTCTTGCCTGGGTATTATGCCGGCATATTTGTCTACACAAAGTATAGTAGAAAAAAATCAAATGAGAAAAAGAACTTTAAAATCATCAAGCAAGAATTTTATATACCATTTCCAAATACAATTCCTTACAGAATGCTTCCTAGATACTTCCCTTGGAGAATTCCATGAATGTTCTAAGTGATCAAATAAAACCTTATATAGTTCTTGTCAAAGAGGTCCCTGAGAGAGCCATTTGAACCTGCTGCATGTTGATGACTCTGCTCTTCCAGGACAAGGGCTCCAGAGAGGCCCACATAACTGAGAAGTAGCAATGCCTAAATGACTAGAGCACAGGCCTGGGAGTCAGAAGGACCTGGGTCTCCAATCCCCACTCTGCTGCTTGCCTGCTGTATGACCTTGGGCAAGTCACTTCACTTCTCTGGGCCTCAATTACCTCATCTCTAAAATGGGGATCCAAGACTCTGAGCCTATGTGGAACAGGGACTGTGCCCAGCCTGAATAACTTCATCTACCCGAGTTCTTAGTGCAGTGGTCTGGCACAAAAGGAGCACTTAACAACACCAAAAAAAAGGGACATGTGCATATGAACCATATAGCAGAGTCAGCACAGTGCTATGGGCTGATAAAAAAAATCTGAAGACTGAGGTTATGTGACAGACTACACCACAAAAACCATACATTAAAGTCTTTAAGCAGCATTCAGAACTGAAGGCCATTACTGAATTCTGCTACCTGGGTGTACCCTGTCTTATGATGCCTTACTGCAGAGAGAGAAATCAAATCATAAGATCAGTTTGTCCTCAGAGGCTACAGGAAAATTGCGATCTCACAAGTGATTTAATTTATGTGGAAGAGATAAATATTAAAATTAAATTTCTTCTCTAGACCGACCATATTTTAGGCTTAAATGTCAAAATAACCAATTTCAGAATTCTAAATAGCACTTAGGGATGCTAAAGCTCAATAATTAGGTGTTGATTTTCAACACGTTTAAGAGATTGAAGCTGGAGTTTCCACTCAGGGCATTTGTGATGTGTAATAGGCAGGGAATTCTGTCTCGGTTTAAACAGGCACTGACGGAACAGCTCACTGGTCTGTGGCTTATTATAGTGAGCTTTGAGACACCTAGACTGCAAAGCCTCCCAGGCTTGGGCATATTCACTTTGCAGGCAGGGCCCACCATTTTGCTCAAAGAGAGGAGTACTTTAATATGTTCTGTCTAGTTGTCCTCATATAGTACTAAGGCATTTGCCTGAGCAATAATGATTCTAGATTTGTCATCCTAGAGAAAGGGTGTCATCTGCAAAAAGGCTTGGAAGATAATATTAAACTCTGCAGAAACTAGAATTTAATTTATTAGGAAAGGTTCTGCATAGCAAGAAGGTGTGTGTAAGATAAATTCCCAAGGAATCAAATAAAATTATTAAGAAATTGAATAATAACAATGGTATTTAAGTGCTTACTGTGCACCATGTACTATACTAAGCACTGGGTAGATACAAGGTAATTGGGGTGGACACAGTGCCCGTTCCACATGGAACTCAGTCTAAGGAGGAGGGAGAACAGGTATTAAATCCTGATTTTGAATATGATGAAACTGAGGCACAGAGAAGTTAAGTGACTTGATCAAGATCACTCAGCAGGTAAGTGATGGAGCTGGGTTTAGAACCCAGGTTCTCTGACTCCCAGACATTTTCCCTTTCTATGTTTAAAGACCTGAGTTCAAATTCCAACTTGTGTGCCATCATGTACCAGGAAGTAGCATGACCTAGGTAAAAGAGCATAGGCCTGGGAATTAGAGGATCTGGGTTCTAATCTTGGCTCTGCCACTTGTCTGTTGTGTGGCTTTGGACAAGTCACTTAACTTCTCTGTGCCTCAGTTCCTTCATCTGCAAAACAGGGATTCAGTACTTGTTCTCCCACCTTCTCAGATTGTGAGGCCCCATTGTGGGACCGACTATCTTGTATACATCCCAAGACTTAGTTCAGAGTTTGGGACATAGGTAAGTTGATTAATAAATTTATTACTATTATTACTGTTATCCCATATTTTCCCAACAGGAAAAGTTTGCTAATTTAAAGATTCATTAACCTCTGAATTCTACTTTCACAGCTGTCAATCATACCCTGAACCCACTCTACACACACATTTATCTCACTAGTGATATACTAAGTCTTCTGGTAGAACCTTGCTTTTCAGACATGTTTTTCTCTCCTCTCACTGTTGTTTGGTATGCCTCTCACCTCATCCCTTCAGAAGATCTGCATTAAAATGAGATCTGGAGGTTTTATTAACTTCTATTAAGATGTCTCCTTACCTGAAGTCATTAATGATAAAGACAGTAATGTAATGGTACCAGGGGATCTGTTGGGGAGTGTTTAAGTCCAACCTGGAGATTAAAGTTGGAATAGAAGGGCAAGGAAGCTTGGAGGACAACATTTAGCTAGCCAGAATAACCCAACAGGTCCTAAGTATCAAGGACTGTATAGGTAGAAGAAATATAGAGAATTCAAAGAATTATAAGGAAATTGAAATATTTAAAGCTTTCAGTAGCCAGCAGATTTGGTCATTTGGACAAGTGCTGTTGAGGGGAGGGGATAGAGCAAAGTGAGCGAGGTCGGAGTGAGGCTGGAGGGGAAGGGGAACTGTGGAAAAGGGAGGCTTGGTCTGTTCCTGCCCACAACAACTAACAGTCTAGAGGGGGAACAGACATTAATATATATAAATAAATTATGACTATAATCTATTAAGTACTGAAGGGGGGGTGAATTAAGGGGAGCTACATCCAAGTGCAAGGATGATGCAGAAGAAATAGGAGAAGAGAAAATGAGGGAAGCCGTCTTGGAGGAGATGTACCTTCAATAAGGCTTTAAGGCAGTGTGTGAATGAAAATTGTCATTTACATGAACATGCTTGTTTGTTGTAAGCACAATAGATATGCATTGACTGTAGGTAGGAGCATGAGTTTGCTTTGCTCAGGAAGAGGTGAAGAAGATGGAGGGGGGGGAGGTCAACCCTGGAAAAGTCTCCAGCTGGTTTTCTACATTACATGTGCCAACCATCTCTGGGGTAGTCACAATTTCAGCAGCCTGTAGTGGGCTTCTCTTCTCCTCCAGTAGGATTTTACAAGGACCCAAAGTAAATACTAACAATTCTGACAAGTCACTTACATCTCTGGCCATTAGTTTCACTCTTGATGACACATAATACCTATTAGACTGTGTCTGATCTGATTACCTTATATCTGTCGCAGTGCTTAGTATAATTTTTGGTACATAATAAGAGCTTAATAAATACCAAAGCTAATTTCTACCCCACTCCTCTCAGAATACAGGGAGGAAAAGCTTGCTATGGTAGATTGACAGTATTTTGACCCATTTAGAAAGATGTTTCTACAGAAAACGAAGGGGTTTACAGTGCAACTGATTTTCTGCTTTTGTCGTTAATTGCAAACTATTTACAGTGGACCACGTTGATGAAAAAATCAAGGATGAGGGGCTAATTAAGCCCATTATTAGCTACTTGCAGGTCTAATTAATTGCACAGACTGTTTTTTTACTGTAGTAATTAATTCTGGATGACTTCACAAATTGCTTTTAAAATAAGAGGTAAAATCTGAAAAAAAATCCTCAAGGTGTTTATTGGCCAGCCTGCTGGAGAAATTCAGAGAGACACTCTGGGAGCAGGGGGATTGTGTCAGGGGAAGGAAATGGGGTTGGGAGTTCAGAGAGTGCAATGGAAGCCTCTGGGAAATAAAAAGGATTAGAGAAGGGTTTTGTTTTGTGGATACTTCCCTCCTCTTCACCCTAGTTCTCTTCCCCCACACATCCATTTCATCCACCCACCTACACTCCCCTAGGGAATATGTTTGCATAAAGAAAAATTCATTCCTGCCTTATTGGTTATTTGATATGAAGCAGAATATTGGATTATCTTTATAATGAACTAAGCTTTGACAGTGTTTTAGTTACTTTCAGAATGCCAAACATGAATTCTCTGGAGAATTTTCTTTAGAACAATAATTTGTACTTCATTTTATTTTAATAAACACTGTATTAGGAAAGCAAATGTGATAATATTTTAATGAATGTTTTATGTATAATGTGTTTTATTCTTTGGATGCTCTCAGCTGGTTTCTGAGGTATATTACATTTCCTATTATTTTTAATTCATAACTTGCCTCTTTCATCGCTAAGTATTTTTGTTTGGGTCTGTCCTTGGCTTCTCATAATGATGCTTAAGAAGTTCTTATTTCTGAGGCTTTTCAAGTACCCTAGCCAAGATGATTTTCCATCCTTATCTAAAACAAGCAAGCGAGTTGTGGTTTTTCCATAAATTCTCCAAGTGAGTTATCCCTCTTATGTTGGTGAATCTGTCATGCTTGCAACCTTTATTCTCAATCTGGCAGAAGCCCATTTTAATTCATTAAGAGATGGGAAAAAAGTGGCATATTTTTTGCAGGTCCCAGAGGATGACATAGTATCCATCAGGCAAATGTAGGATTTCTCATTATTCTTCCTAAAAGAGAACTTCCTCTTGTGTAGCAGTTTACATTTAAGAATCCCAGAGAAGACCACAGTGCCATATGAATCATGAGAGCTGGGTTTTTCTTCTGGGCCCTTCACTGACTTCCTTAGTAGCCATAGAAAGTTACTTAACTTAGAGAAGCAGCATGGCCTAGTGGATACTGTGAGCTCACTGTGGTGAGGGAATATTATTTTTGCTGTATTGTTCTTTCCCAAGCACTTAGTACAGTGCTCTGCTCACAATAAGCACTTAATAAATATGATCAAATAAATGAATGGGAGTCAGGAGACCTGGGTTCTAATCCCGGCTCTGCCAATTGGTTGCTGTGTGACTTTGGACAAGTCACTTCTTTGCCTCAGTTTTTTCAACTATAAAATGGGGATTTAATTCTCCTTCTTCCTACTTAGACTATGAGCCCCATGTGGGACAGGGACTGTGTCCAACATGTTAAATTTGTATCTACCTCAGCACTTAGAACAGCGCTTGACACATAGTAAGTGCTTAACAAGTACTATGAAAATACCACAAAAAATCTATCTTGGTCTCAATTTCTCCATCAACAGGTATATTTAGGCTTCTCCTTACTTACTGCTCCTTCCTTACCTCTCATTCCTTCAAGGTTTCAAATAGAAGGGAACTATTTAAACCCAAAGTATTATTGTAATTCAGAAATCCTCCTAAAAGGAAAAAGAAAAAAATGAGTCAAAGAAAAATATTGGGAGATGACTATAATGCGGCATAAAGATTATGAGATAGAAAGCAAATTAGTCTAGGAGTCTGTAATTTCCAAATTGATATTCTGTCAGAACAAAGATATAAGATCTTTGCAAGGCATTCACCTTGGATACAGGAAAAAGGAATGAAAAGTATGAGCTGGAAGGAAAATAAGTGAAATAGTGAATTGTTTGTACAGTCAGTGTTATAATATATAATAAAAGGTAATGTATTATTTCTGCCATATTGAAATTTCTCCATTTTTTGGCATTTCAGAGAAAAAAAGGAGAGAAAGAATAGTTGTAATTGTGTTTATCATCATAGTAATAGTATTAATTTAGCACTTACCTAGTACAGTGCATTTTACTATGTTCTTGGAAAGTGAGGAAGGAAAAGAGAGAAGGAATCGTAATAGTAGTTCTGTGCTTAGTACAATGCCTGGCACATAGTAAGTGCTTTAAAAATACCAGAATTATTAATAATAATGGTATTAATTGAGCACCAGATGAATACAGTATACTCTACTAAGTGCTTGGAAAATGAAAGAGAAAGAGAAGAGTGTGGGGAGAGAATAAGAATGAGTCTATGTAATTGGCCCTCATTTTGTTTGATATGTGAAGTTCCTTTTCTCCCCCAAATACACAGTATTTTGATGTCATATACTTAACCTTTCATACAGTGAATACTAGGTTGCCATGGTGACAGTCTCCCTTACCAAGTAGAGAAAAAGAATCTCCCTTACAGAGTAGAGCAAAAAAGAATTAAAAAAAAAAAAACCCCTTCAGTTTCAGTCAGTGATTCTTTGGGGAGGATGTGAAGAAGGAAAGTTGACAGAAAATGGATAAAATCAACATCAGACAAATATCAGTCATTCCCTCCATGATTTGATCTGGATGACGCCCGAGGTAACTGATGAGCATGAGTTTATTCCATGACCTTACCCAATCTCTTTGGAATCATCGCTACACGAGAATCCAAAACTCCAACTCACCTGTATGAACACACCATGCTAAATCCTTGGGATTTGGACTAAGATTTTCAGGAAGAGACAGAACTCTCTAAATTGGGATTCCAATACCTTATACACAGAACTAGCACCATAGAAGCTGAGCAAATAGCTCATTCATTCAATCATTCAAGTGCATTTATTGAACGCTTACTGTGTGTAACTCCCCAACTTCCCATCTCTGGAGTCCTTTATTTCTCTCCCATCCATCATATCTGGTGAACAAATGAGTTACAACACGAAGTTTTTTAGATATCCTGTTGGTTGCAGCGTTAATTTGGAGAGGCTGAAAAAAACATTAGGCTGTCAATCTTTTGAGCTAAATTTCAAAGAACAGGGATCACTCAGGATTACTAATCCCATCTCTGGGATGACCCTGAAAGGGATCAGTGGGATAGTGAACGTGTGATTCCTGTTGAATGCAGCCCCAAGATAATATATGGGAGACTAACTCAGTCCATCTGCTCATTGGGTTTGGTGATGTTGGGAAGTATGAAGCTCGCTGGGAGATGGAAAGAGGAGTTTACCTTTTCTTACTTTTGCAGAACTGATCTGCTTTAAAAATCTAGATTAAAAATCCCACTCTGCTGGGCTTCAAGAGTGTTTACTCTAGGTCAGAATAGCAAGCCAGTATCAGGCATCTCTTATGACTAGGCCAGAATGCCGAGTTCTACAGGGTGCATGATAGATGGAATTTAGTATGTAAATTAATAACTGAAATGAGGTTCCTGAAGGGTTGAACACATATTGCCAGGATGAGGAAGTTCTAGTTAGAGAGTTAGGTTATCACAAATTTTGTGTGACAGTAACTCCAAATTAATTTACATTTTATTCTAGAGTAGTGAAAGGATCTTTCTTTACATACTTTGCAAATGAAAATTTCCATATGGGATATAAGAGCATGTCTTCTTGAGAGTCGGTTGTGAAAAGATCAGTTGATTACAAAACAAACCTTTATCTCCCCTCCCACCCCCTGCTTCCTAATTTCCCTACCCCATCAAAATTCAACTGACAAATACAGCTCCTTTTCCATAAGACTTTACAGCCGTGATTTCTAGTGGGCAACCACTGGAAGTTCTTGAGGAGTGCAGAGACATGGACTGAACCTCTTTCTAGAAAAATAATCCAGGCAGCAGCATGAAGTATGTACTGGAGTTGGGGAGAAACAGGAGGTGGGGAGGTCATCAAGAAAGCTGTCGCAGTAATAATAATAATAATAATGTTGCTATTTGTTAAGCGCTTACTATGTGCCGAGCACTGTTCTAAGTGCTGGGGTAGACACAGGGGAACCAGGTTGTTCCATGTGGGGCTCACAGTCTTAATCCCCATTTTACAGATGAGGGAACTGAGGCACTGAGAAGTTAAGTGACTTGCCCAAAGTCACACAGCTGACAAGTGGCCAAGCCAGGATTTGAACCCATGACCTCTGACTCCAAAACCTGTGCTCTTTCCACTGAGCCACGCTGCTTCTCAATAGTAGCATAGTACTACTATTGTACTACAGTAGCGTAGCGCAGTAGTCAAGATGGGGTATAATAAATGCCTGGATCAGTAGCAGTAGCAGTTTTGATGGAGAGAAAAGTGCAAATTTTAGCAATGCTGTGAAAGTAGAACCACAGGATTTGGTGACAGATTGAATATGTAGGTTAAATGAGAGAGGTTAAATGAACATAATGAAGATGGTTGTGGACTTGTATCACAGGGAGGATAGTGGTGTTGTCTACAGTGATGGAAAAGACAGTGGGAGGATAGGGTTTGGGTGGGAAGATGAGTTCTGTATTGGATACATTAAGTTTGAGGTATCAGTGGGACATTCAAGTAGTAATGTCCTGAAGGCAGGAGGAAATGCGAGACTTAAGAGAGAGAGAGATCAGGGCTGGAGAAGTAAAACCACCTCCCTTTGCATTCAGGAACAAAGGAAATGGATGTGACTAATGAAGTCAGATGAGGACTCTTTTTTGTTTGTTTTTTATCTTCCCTGAATTATCTAGCTGAACTACCAATTTTAGTTCTCCAAGGGAAATTTGTATACTTGATCTAAAGACTGTCATCCCATGATCCAGTATTTAAGGGCTAAAAGAAGACCATGAAACCATGGTGTAGTGGATAGAGCATGGGCCTGGGAGTCAGAAAGTCATGGTTCTAATGCCAGCTCTGCCACTTGTCTGCTGAGTGACCTTGGACAAGTCACTTAAATTGTTTTTGCCTCAGTTACATCATCTGTAAAATGGGGATTGAGACTGTGAGCCCATGTGGGACAGGGACTGTGTCCAGCCCAATTAGCTTGTTGCCACCCCAGTGCTTAGTAAAGTCCCTGGCACATAATAAGTGCTAAGAAAAGTGGTTATTATTATTATAAGTAAGGATGCACAATGGAATCTGGCTTTAGAAATGGGGACTTCAGTGGGCTCAGGAAATTCACATCTTTGCTTTCACAAATAACCTAGAAGACCTTTCCTTTATATTCACTGGGCAGTACTTAGGCTTCATCACGTCTTCTCATGGGTTTGATGTGCGGATAGAACAGATGCGAGTCTTTTGGAAAAAGTAAAATTGCTATATAACTATATAAATACAAGGTGCCATTATTCATCCATTCAATCAATCGTATTGAGTACTTACTGTGCGTAGAGCATTGTACTAAGGACTTGGAAAATACAATTCGGCAACAGATAGAGACAATCCCTACCCAACAATGGGCTCACAGTCTAGAAGGGGGAGACAGACAACAAAACAAAACTAGTAGATAGACATCAATAGCATCAAAATAAATATTATAGATATATGCACAATTGTAGATACACCCACATTATGATTATCATCACTGTTATAATTAATAATGATCATTTCCACCACCTTCATCATTCTTTACAAAAGAAAGAATTTCGGATCATGTTAGAGCCACAAACTTTTCTGGCTATGGGGAGAAGCAACAAGCAGGGTAACATTTCCTGTCTGCCCCAGGACAGAGGGAGGAATTCTTTAAATGCACAAGGAGATAAGTTGATGTAAGTATCATGGGCCAGTCAGATGACAGTTGGCCAGCTCGGCTTCAATTATTTTGAAGTTTTCAGTTTGGATCAGTCGGAAACTGCAATTTCAGGCTGGCAGAAATGGCTTGAGAGGGCACTGTTGCTCATGTCTATATTTCAAAACAGTTGATACGCTAAAGGCCTTGGAAGCAGTGTATGAAGGTTGATGAACACGCCTCCCCACCATATACATGTCTGTTTGAGAGAACACTATACAGCCTGCAACTCCAACTCCACTGTGGACAGCTTGAGTTACTCCCAGGAAATGATGGAAGAGGGTAATGAAAGGTTTAGTGTGTTCTGTATCCATAATGTATCACAGACAGTTGCAGAGGTGTCGCAAAGGCAGATGTAGGATGAGAAAATGAGACTAAATCACCCCCTAACAATATAGTCCTAATTATTGCCTCATCCACCAGCAGTGGACCTCTCCCAAAGTGCTTCTGCTGAATGGAAAATAGCAATGGAAACAGAATGTTTCTTGGAGTGAAAATTAGTTCTCAACTGTTCTTTTCTCTGCTGGCTTTTCTGTTCCCTGCACCTTTCTCCACTTCCTCTTCCCCTCTTATTTCTGTTCAAGAAACAACCTATCCGTTCCCCAGAGTAGTATAGACTGGTTTCCATATAAATTCCTTTTCCTTCTGTATTACTGCTCAGAAAAAAGCCCAGTCCAAATTATTTTGAATTCTGACAGAATGGATTTTGAAATAGTGAGGGTTTTTTGGAGATGGTGTGTGGTTTGTCCTCCGAAAATAGGAATTTCGCACAGAGTGCCATTGGGGAATTAGAGAATGAACTCTGGCAACGCACATCTATCTGGAGAGAACATGATCAGATATTGGAAGAAACAGTTGGGGCCTGCATGCAGCTTCAGTCAGAGTCTAGCATAAGGTGAATTTTACCTCTGACCAGTATTTTGATTCTTTTGACCACTGTTGCCTGGGGAACAAGCAATTGCACTCATTCATCTTCATTCAGCAGCAAACATGGGAAAGGGAATGTGGCTTTTTCCTCTTTGTCCAATTTAAATTTCCTTCCATGGTATTTATCCTGTAGGGCAAAAAGCCATATTCTGTTCTCCAAACTTCCCACCCTGACTTCATTATCCCATAGGGAAGACAGAATATGGTTCCTTCCCTCAGATTAGTAATCATCAGCCATGGTGTTGAATGCAAACATCTCCCTGGAGAAGCTGCTCCACTCAAGAGTCTTATCTAGGGAAATTGGATGGATATCATGAAGTACAGGATGGGAAAGTCTCAAATGGACCCCTGAAAGTGGAGCAGTAAAATCAAGTGGTGACTTCTGTGAAAGGAAAGTGATTTTCTATCCTCTGAAATAATTCAAAGGGTGGACAAATACTCTGTGGGGAAGACTGTCAGCTCCATCTTGTGCCCTTTCCCTGGGATTCATATCCATTCCTCTTCACTGTCTAAAGAAACCTATTTTCTTTCTTGGGTGATTCAGGTCCCCAGTTTAGTGCACTGTCTGATAAAGCTTAATTATTTCATCGTTTCAAGCACAGTTTGAAAATGGTGATGGTAATATTAGTAAAAGCAGTATTTTTTTTTTAGCAGCAGAGTTAGTATTTATTGAGTGTCCACTTTGGGTGAGCACTATACTTGGGAAGTGCTTGTGGAGTACAAAGAAGTGATAGATTCGCTGCCCCAAGGGGTTTATACTCTAATGGGGGAAACTGACATTAAAATATTTACTAATAAACTATTCAAGATAACAATGTGCAATTGAATAAGTGTATTAACATACTTGCTAAGAATAGATTAAGTGCAAGAGGTAGCTGATTGAGTTTATATGATGAAGGGTGCTGGGAATTAACTGGGAAAGGCTTGTTGGAGGAGGTGGGGTTTTAGGAAGGCTTTGGCTTTAGGTAGAACTGTCATCTGCCAGATTTGGAGAGGGAGGTAGTTCCAAGTCAGAGAGGCAGTGTCAATTAGAGGATGGAGTCAGGGGAGTCAGAGAAGGTTAGCTTGAAAACAACAAAGAGAGCTATTTGGGGTATAGAGGCTCAAGAGAGTGGGTAGGTAATGTGATATGAGTTGGTGGAGAGCCATGAAGCCAACTGTGATGTGGAGGGACACGGACCGTGGAGGCTTTTGAGGAAAAGAGAGAGGTGAACAAAAGGTGCAGCCCAACACCTGAAATCACATAACATTACCGTAACACTTGAATTTACATTGAAAATAAATGCCAAATGTTCTTTCAATAGTTAACCCAGAGAACGTGCCTGGGTTCTGACATAGTTCTCAGAAACAATACCCTGACAATTTATTACTTGGAATGATTCAACTAGTAAATGATGCTGAATTGTTTTGCCAGGAATGACAGGGAATCAGAGTGAAGGGAGAGGCTTCCTAGCCATGTCTCACTCTTTTCAAAGATCACAAGTGATTCCTGGCTGTGGATCATCCCTGACTTTTAGCATCAGGAGACTAACACTCCTTGTTCCTGATCCTACAGTTTTTAGTCCAGTTAAATGCCCACAGAGGCGATATAGAGGTTGAATGGGTGATGAATTAACTCCCCATTCTAATAGGCTCATACCTGCAATGTTATTCCAAATACATCAGAGTCAAGGGATCCAGGGTCTTTGGAGTTGTTTTGAAAGTAACATGATAAAATGGTTTTCTGGAGCTGAATGATAGCTCTTATAAATTATATATTATAACCAAGGAAACAACACAGGGCGATAAGGGAGTTGATTATGATTCTATTTGAGAACTGCCTGTGCTGTAAGACAAATAGGATGGATGGATGCAAGTGCTTTGGGACTTATTCCATGCCAAGTGTTACAGACACCTGTAAAGAGTTTTGACGTTGATGGGGTCCAATTCTTGATCACCTTCCCCCTCGCCCCACCTTGCCCAGAAGTGGGGTTCTGCTGCTCTGAGCAAATATTCAACCATGTGGCCTGGTTCAGAAGATTGGCATTGGCTTTCTCAGTGACAGTCTGACACTTTTCAGTGATTCACCAACATCACAGGGCTTTGCAGTCATTCATGTATCTCACCTGGTACTATTTCCCTTCTGTAATTGTGCAAGTGGTACCTCACACTGTGGAGTGAAATTGATTTGAGGCCACACTGCAGGTTGTTGCAAGGGAAGGAAGGGGTATTTTTCATTAACCATCAAATGCATTTCATTTCCAAATGGAGATATATTATCCTTACTTTGTGCCCATGAGATCAGTAGAAGATCTTGCTAGCCCAGAAGAGAACTCTGCTTTTCAGGACACATTTTCTCACGCCTAATATGGCCAGCCCTGAAGCACTATTTTATTTGTCTTTTTCAAAATATCTGAAAAGCTGTCAGAAAATATTGAGAGCACATTTCATTCTGCAGGCTTTAATCCATTTTACTTTGGAAGTTCACACTAAAATCCACAATTGGAGGGAACACTATTTTTGAGCTTTTTATAACTATATTATCATTTCACATCTGAAAGATGATAAAATGTAATATCAAGGCTGTGAAAGACAAAGGATTCTTTGTCTAAATAGCCTTGCTGTTTCTTTTGTGCAAAAGCATTCATTTCTGGATATTTTTCAGCATTTGGAGAGGAGGATGGGATTCTTTAAGTGTGCTGGTGCTCTTTTCTCTAGAAGCTCTATCCAGAGCATGGATTATTCAGGGAACTCAGGATACAATTCTCAGCCAACCTCTCCCTCTTTTATTTCCCAAGGATCAGATTACCATGCTCATGGCAAAATCCAGAGACTTGCTCTAAGGGGATAAACCCCACCAAGAGGATAGTTACTGAGGATGGTCTTTTCCAGGGGAGAAACCCAAACCCATAGAAGTAAATAATAAATAAATAAAATAGCAAACAAATAATCCATAGAAAGATCCAGAAAAGAAAAATCACTTTTGATTTGAAAAGACAATCTCTGTTTGGTTGAGTTTGAACCCTACATCGAACAAATTTACCAGTAGATTGTTCAATGATCCACTAGTAGGGTGAGTTTTCTCTGTAGGAGAAAGAAGAATATTCAGTTGGAAGGAGCAGGATCACATTCACGCCTAGAGACGATATCCATCACAGGAGACCTACATAAGAGTTGATTACAAAAGAAAATGACCCTTAAGGCACTGTGGTTCCAGCTTTGTTTTAAGGCCAACAAACAGACGTTTGTTAGGAAGAATTTGGGGTGGCCATTCCATCTGGCCCAAATAAACGCCCCTTTGGGCTGGCAGAGGCCAAGTTACAGGTCTATAGTGTATAGTGCAGGCTTCTGAAACTGCAAAATGGACAGCTTTTTTTTTTTCTGGGACAGTATTAATTCTGAATTAGTGTCCCCTGCCTATATGATGCCACTGATCTGGATGTACTCTGGGGACTTCCCTAAGTCCATCCAGACTGTCAGTGGAGCAAGAGGAGAAGGCCAGGACATGGGAAAAGTTTGAAATGCTCTCTTCAATCAGGACCACACAGACTCTTTGTTGGGGTGTGGAAGACCCTCCGCTCCCTGAACAGGGGGCAGAGTCATTAGGTCTAGGAGAGGCAAACAAGGAGGACCAAATCAGTCCCCCGAATCAAAGACTTGATCAACTCAATTTTAGGGGAAGGAGAATCAGTAGGTAGTTTCACCCTGTTAAACTCTCCCCTGACCTATCAAGCCAAGAGGGTCAGCCCACAATTTAAGTGTGACCTCACCTCAGGTGCAGTCTCAGGGTCAGGATCATGTGGGGGTAGGGGAATAGGCCAGGAATTAAATATGTCCTCAGTGAAGAATTGAGTGTTCGCTAATCCCCCAGGGGGTATGCTTGAGAGGCCGTCATGAGTATCTGGCATGCTCACCTCACTGTACTCTGCTCTCCGACTCTCGCCCAAGTCCTGCCTCTGGCCCCTGGAATGCTCTCCACTTCATATTCGACAGATGATAGCACCGTCCCCACCTTCAAAGCCTTACTGAAGACACTGGCATAATGGATCGAGGCATGGGCCTTGGAGTCAGCAAGAGTCATCAGTACTCTAATCCAGCCTCTGCACTTGTCATCCACAACCCCACAACATTTACTCTGGGTCTCAAGTTACCTCATCCTGGAAAATGGGGATTAGACTATGAGCCCCCAAGTGGGACAGGGACTTTGTCCAACCCGATCTGCTGTATCACTCCAGCGCTTTAAGTTCAGTGCCTGGCACTATAGTTAAGGGAAGCAGCGTGGCTCAGTGGAAAAGGCCCGGGCTTGGGAGTCAGAGGTCATGAGTTGAGATTCCGGCTCTGCCACTTGTCAGCTGTGTTGATTGTGGGCAAGTCACTTCACTTCTCTGGGCTTCAGTTACCTCATCTGTAAAATGGGGTTGAAGACTGTGAGCCTCATGTGGGACAACCTGAATAACCTGTATCTACCCCAGCGCTAGTTAGAACAGTGCTCTGCAATAGTAAGCGCTTAACAAATACCAACTTATTATTATTATTACATTCTTCCAAGAGGTTTTTCCCAATTAGGCCTCATTCCTCTCTAGACTGTGAGCTCAGTGTGGGCAGAGAACATTCACTGTTTATATTGTCTTGTACTTTCCAAAGCACTTAGCACAATGCTCTGCACACAGTAAGCATTTAATACAATTGAATGAATTTCCTCTTCTCCATTCCCTTTAGCATTGCCCTGCACTTGGATTTGCTCCCTTTTTCACCCCTCCCTCTATTCCACAGCACTAATGTACATACCCGTAATTTATTTCTTTAATGTCTGTCTCCCCTCTATACTGTAAGCTCACTGTGGGCAGGGAATGAGTTTACCAACTCTGTTGTACTCTACCAAGTGCTGAGTACAGTGCTCTGCACACAGGGAGTGCTCAGTAAATATGACTGACTGATTGTAGCAATCGGAGTGAAGAAAATGTTTTATGGAAAATTCAGTTGAGAATAATTCAAGTTCTCACTGTAGACATATCCTAAGAGTATAGACATTTTCAAGGTGCTTGGTTTTTCTGCCACTAGCTGCTCCAGAACTGTGGTTTCCTACTTTACTGGGGTGGTATTTTGGCAAGTTTGTAGATGATGTGGAGCACACATGGCTTAAAATACAATTGAAATAAAAGAACACAGAATATTCTGCAATCCATCACTTGCATTCTTTGGTGAAGAGGTGAACAACAGGAGTGACCTGATAAAATTCTGAATGAAGTTTTTTAATGGCATCATTTATTCTGTGGCCTGGCAGAACACCATTCAGAGTGGAGAACTCCTACTTCTGCAGTCTTTCACAGTGTTTGTGCTTTGTGGGTTGTAAAGTGAATTTCAATGCAATCTCTCCTCCAAATGCCACCAGATGTAAGGACAGTATGTTGAATTTTTATAGGACTTATTCTTCTCATTACTTGGCTAAGAGTTATCCTCTTTTTGCTAGATGGTCAAGCTGCTTGTACCAGGATAAAGTAAAAGACAGACACAAAATAGTATGTTATCCTACTCAAATAGTGTGTGTAGGTCAGTGCAAATGCCATAATAAACCTCATGTCATTAATATTCTGCAGTCTTACAGGTTTTAAACTGCAAGGTAATTTGGTTCCCCAAGGTTAGTAAGTAGTTCAACATGGCTCAGTGGAAAGAGCCTGGGCTTGGGAGTCAGAGGTCATGGGTGCTAATCCCGCCTCTGCCACTTGTCAGTTGCGTGACTTTGGGCAAGTTACTTAACTTCTCTGTGCCTCAGTTACCTAATCTGTAAAATGGGGATTAAAACTGTGAGGCCCACATGGGACAACCTGATTACCTTGTATCCCCCCAGTGCTTAGAACAGTGCTTGGCACATAGTAAGTGCTTAACAAATACCACCATTATTATTATTATTAGTTGTTTGCAACTCCTGTATATTTAAAAATAATAAAAAGCATCATCATCATCAGTGGTATTTATTGAGCACCTATTATGTGCAGAGTACTGTACTTAGAACTTGGGAGAGTACAAGTACAATACAACAGAGTTGGCAGACATGTTCCCTGCCCACATTAATATAAATAAATAATTTATAATATATCATTTAAACATATGTACATAAGAGCTGTGGGGTTGAGGGTGGGATGAATATCAAATCCCCAAAGGTCACAGATATAAGTGCATAGACGAAGAAGGGAGAGGGAGTCAGGGAAAAGAGGGATTAATTGGGGAAGACCTCTTGGAGGAGATGTGACTTTAATAATGCTTTGAAGGTGGGGAGAGTGGTGGTCTGGTGTATACTGAGGGGGTGGGGATTCCAGGCTAGAGGGAGGGTGTGGGAAAGGTCTGGGTGGGGAGTTAGATGAGATTAGGGCATAGTGAGTAAACTGGCACTAGAGGAGTGAAATGTGTGGGCTGGGCTTTAGTAGGAGATCAGTGAGGCAAGGTAGGAGGAAGTGAGCTAATTGAGTGTTTTAAAACCAATGAAAAGGAGTTTTTGTTTGATGAGGACATGGAGGTTTGGACAATTGGAGGTTCCTGAGGAGTGAAGAGATATCAACTGAACTTTTTTTAGAAAAATTATCCAGACAGCAGAATGAAGTATGGACTGGAGTGGGGAGAGACAAGAGGCAGTTGCACTAGTCAAGGTGGGAATAGTAATAGTAATAATAATGATAATACATTTATAAAGCACTTTCTATATGCCAAACACTGCAGGGGAGCTGAGGATAGAAGATAATCAGATCAGATCCAGTTCCTGACTATACTTCAAAGGAGGAAGGAGAACAGGAGTTTAATCCCCATTTTACAAATGAGAAAACAGAGGTACTAACTTCTATTGGTTGATTTGCCTAAGGTTATATAACAGGCAAGTGGCAGGGCTGGGACTAGAACCCAGCTCTCCTGATTCCCAGTCTTGTCCTTTTCTATTAGGCCATGTTGATTTTCTATGGCTCCTCTCTCTTTTTCCATGAATTCCAGGATGCTGGATATTGTCTCTCTTTTACATCTTTTTTCTATTCCTCATGCCCTTCCGAGTTGAATAATGCAATAGAAATTTTGTCTCATGCACCCAGGTCAAAGAAGAAGGGACCATATGGTGAACATCCACTGTTTGAAATATCCGAAAATATAAGCCCTGTGATAGGGTTGTGTGGTCTGGGTTACCAAGAGTTATTCCATTCTAGATCAGAATTCCTTCATATTACAGAGTGGGAGAGAACAAATTAGCAAGCCTGGAGTCAAATGTGGGATGATAGTGATATGCCCTGAATGCAGTAGGCTGATTTCCATCCTTTCCAGAAATGAAATGCCAATAAATGGAATCAGCAGGCTGTCACAGCTGTCTGCTTGGTTTGGTTTCACGCTAACATGCAGCCTCAAGCTTGCTTAAACCCCCTAGGGCTCTCTCTTGGCTGACTGCTGCACACCAAATGCAGTGGTGTACAGTGAAGCTGCATAAAACAAGGAGCAAGGCCTTCCCACTGAAACAGGGCATAGTCATTTAAAGGTGTGAGTTAAACCTTCAGGCAGTGAAGGAGGTTGTAGTAACAGAGGCAGAGGCACTGGATGGTTAATAAGTCTCCAAAGCATCTAAGCAAGGGGAAGCTAAGGGTCTCAAAGTGCTTCTTCCAACTCTATTTCCATGTCCATTTTTAGAGCCCCCTGTGTTAAGACAGTGGCCCGTGCCTTTGACTCTGGCTTGGCCTGCAGGCCATAAAGCATTTTATGGGAAATAGAGAAACAGAATCAGGGTTGTTGAGCTGAGGCAGGGAGAACAAGAGCCAGAGGCTTCCAAAGCCATGACCTTGGGGTATTTATAAAAATTCACATTGGTTCCTTTCATTTAAAGCACTGAAATATTTTAGATTGGAGTGGGTGAGAGTGAATTAGTTTTAACAGTACAGTAACTGAACTGACTATTAATCTTCAGGTTGAGAAATTTGTTTGACAGATTAGAGAGATTGAAACTTTTTCCCTAGGCAACTGAACAGTATGATTATCTATTACAGAAGCCATGTGTATTTATTTATAAGACCTTATGATGATAAAGACTGAAAGGAATTTGGTTTGGCTTAACAGTTTAGGCTCCAGTTGAAAGAGGCCTTTAATAAATACGAATATTTGCACAGATGTCTATTTAGAGAAGATGACAATTATGGTGCTATTCTCCTATGGGTGTGTGCATGTGTGGCAGAAATGGCCAGTGCAGTTCCCACAATGCAATCAATCGATACTATTTTTTGAGTGCTTACTGTCTGCAGGGCACTGTACTAAATGCTTGGGAGAATATGATATAATAGAGCTGATAGACATGTTCCCTGCCTACCTTAGACACACAAAAGTACTTTCCTTCCTTTAAGCGTTATGTCTGTTGTATGTGGTGTTTGGCACTATTTCTTTAAATCACCCTAAATGTGGAATTCCAAAATTTAAGATGATTATAATTGTCACTAAAGTAAAAATAAGCTCAGGTTTAGAGAAAGAGACCCTTAAGAAGTATGAATTAGACTTCAAAATGTTTTTTCCTCTTTTAGAAAAAGGCCAATTCATTTTTTAAAAATGGTGCCTTAGGAAATGTGTTAGGCCATAACCAGGTGGGTCTCATTGAAAAGTGAGTGGTAAAGTGAGGAGAGATTGGAACAGATCATCCAGCAGGGCTGGTTTTTCAATAGGACTGCTCAGAAATTGTTTTAGGAACTCCTGTACTGGGGAAGACCCTGTGGTATAGAGCTAAAACAATGCTCTTTTCTCCCCCTAAATCATTCACTCTGATATTTCTTAATGGTAAAATGTTTTGGGCTCTGTTTTTACTCATATTACACAGGTGAATGAAGAAAACTTCTAGTCTCTGGCTTCTGTCTGGGCAGAAATAGTTTTTTTTGAATCTGTGGTTGTGTTCTCTTCTATGCCCCCGATTGGCCCCGGAGACCATGTGATTGTATGATTGTTTATATGCTCTGAATTTTCAATTCCCCTCCCAAATGCACATTTTAGGAAAGGAAAAAGGAAATGCAGCACTACTGGAAATAGATTTGCTTTTTTCTTCTGCATTCACAACAGAACTATGTCATTGCAGTCTCTAACCAACTAGCGAAAATAGCAGGTCTGTGCCCACTTGCCCATGGCCCTGGCTCCCTGCCTCTGCCCAACCCCTGCTTCCTGCCTTCTCCTGGTTATGGCCTTACCATCATGGCAGCTTGGACCTTGATAGTGTCTGGTCCCTGCCAGGCTGGAACTATTCCCAGTCTCACTCAGTAGTGACTCCCCACACATTTAAAAGGGACAGCTACACCACTTGTGTGAAAGGCCCAGGAAGCTTTCGATTTGGCCTTTGCTAACTCTGCTCTAGACTAGTCCGGCTGTTAACCCGCAACAGCCTTTTTCCCCAAACACATAAATTGGTGGATGGAGGGAGAAGATGGGAGAGACTGTAGACCATAAGCCCCTCTAGACTGTAAGGTTACTGTGTGCAGGGAATGTCACTGTTTATTGTTGTATTCCCATATACTTAGTACAGTGCTCTGCACACAGTAGGTGCTCAGTAAATACAATTGAATGAATGAGAGGGAAAGCAGAGAGGCTGTAGAAGCCCTAGAGTAAAATTCACAGCTGGGTAAATTCCTACCCTCCGTGCCAATCCAACACTCTCAGGTAAAGCATTCTCAGGCATCAAGCCACCAACCCTGCTCCAGAGCTAGCCTGGCCTGGCATGGCCTACATGTCCTGAGTTGAAGATATTTGCCCTTCACACATTCTGATCTAAAGAGGAATTTCCCATTGAAAAATTATTTAGCCAAAGGTCCTAGGCAGCAGTAACAGTTGGGACCATGTAGGGTTAGAAAATGCAAATGAAAGGAGGGCTTTTTTCCTTTTTTTAAGAGCTGTCCTATTTCTACCACCACAAAACAGCTATTTGGAATTATCTCTGCTCCATGTCTCCCTCTTCACTCCCATACCCTCCATCCCAGGTGCAGTGTCCCCCAGCTCCAGTTTCCAGAATCAGTTTTATAAAGTAATCTTCCCCCAGGAGGCTCTTACTTGCAAGGTGGCAGAGCTAGGACCTTTTAGGATAGAAAAAAAACATTTAAAGCAATTAAAATATAACAAGTCATTCCAAGGTCAATAACCTTGAAAAATCAAACTGTTGTCTCATTTACCTTTTGTTTTAGGAATTTTCCCTGTACCGTGCCTTTAAGTCAAGGCCCATTTCAATCTATTTGAGTTCATTTGCTTTAAGCTTGGGAGGAAATGCAGTGACTAAGGACTGAGGAAAATTGTGAAGACTAATATGTTTAAATTAAGTAGTTTAGACTTTATAGAAGACATTTTTGTTTGAGCAGTTTAATAGGTCAGTTTGGTTATAGGAAGCTCTTCCTGCAAAATACTGATTTCCTATCAAAGAAGTTTTTTAAAGATAAGCAGGTAACATCAGTTCCCCAAGAATGGTCTCTGAGCAGATTTTCTATATCCTGATTTAGACCTGACATATGGGAAAAGAAGAAACTGAAAGCTTGTGCTACCAAAGCTGAGTCTGCTTGGATTTAGAGTTTTGAATTGGTTAAGAGTTTTTGGTTTAGAGGTTCAACCTATTTACTGTACCTCAATTTAGTCTATCTTGCCACTGACTTCTTGCCCAAGTCCTGCCTCTGGACAACCCGCAGTCACACGCTCTGACATACAATCACTCTCCCCATCTTCAAAGTCTTATTAAAAGCACATCTCCTCCAAAAGTCTTTCCTAACTAAGCTTTCATTTATTTTTCTCCCACTCCCTTTTGTGTCACCCTTGTACTTGGCTCTGCACCCTTTATTCATCCCTCCCTTAGCCCAACAGCATTTATGCACATACCTGTAATTTATTTATATTAATGTCTGTCTTCCCCTCTAGATTGTAAGCTCACTGTGGGCCGGGAATGTGTATATCAACTCTATTATACAGAACTTTCCTAATCAATTAGTACAGTGTTCTGTACTCAGTGAGTGCTCAATAAATATAATTGATTTGATTAGAGTCTTTGGCTGGTTTTAGAGGGAACCTACCTTTGGCAGTTTGGGGGTGGAGACTAAAGGTACTTCTCTAGGAAAATGAATGAAATCAGAGTTGATTCATTAGTTTTACACAGAACAGCTGTGCCCTTTCCTTTTCTCTACAGGCTACACAGAGGAGAGGATAGTCCATAGGGAAAGTGAATGACGGATACTTTCCCAATTCTGAGAGTAATGACGATCATAAATGCTATCTGTATTTCCATCTAGTGGCTTGAAAGGCCAACTGCAAATAAATTGTCTGGGCAATGTAGATGCCGTAACAAACTTGACACATGTGACCAAATGGCTTAGATTTGTCCAGCTTCCAGCCAGTTTACAGAATTTCCCCCATGAGTCTTTTGGAAAGCCAAATTAAAGCAATTTAAACAAAATTCTTTCCCATATGTTTTGAGGAACATTTAAATCGACACATCTTTGGATAAACAGCAGCTGAGCTGTATTGTATATTACAGTATAATTTGTTGCTTATGATGAAATCTATCATGTGGACATGGTCACATTATTGACCAATTCTGGCTAATTTATCAGGTCTTGAGGGAGGAATCTATTTCCTACACATATTGCATAGATGCATTCACACCCATAGGTTTATTTCTTTCAGGATCAAAAATTATGCTAGTGAGGGAGATCTTTTTTTACTAGCATATGAATGAATGTGGCTGCTAAGACCCGGGTGTGATTGAGCCCAAGTTCAAAGTGGCTCCAAAATCCTTCCTGAGAAATCTGAGTATCAATGCCAGACTGTGAGCTCATTGTGGGCAGGAATGTGTCTGTTTATTCTTGTATTGTACTCTCCCAAGTGCTTAGAACAGTGCTTTGCCTACATTAAGCACTCAGTAAATACAATGGAATGAATGAATGCTTGAGTATAGGAATCAGTCATATTTACTGAGAGCTTACTGTGTGCAGAACACGGTACTAAGTGCTTGGGAGAGTATAATATAGCAGAATTGGTAGATGTGTTCCCTGCCCACAGTGAGCTTACAACAAAAAGGATATGGGCATTAATATAAATGAAATATTTAATATAAATAAATATGGATATGTACATAAGTGCTGAGGGGCTGAGGGAGAGGTGAATAAAGGATGCAAAATTCAAGTGCAAGAGTGACCTAGGAGGAAGTAGGAGAAGAGGAAGGGAAAGGGCTGCTTAAAGGATAGAAGTTCTTTTATTTCTGTCCTTTCTTGTGCTCCCTCTCACTAATTTGGCTTTTTGCTTTCAGGTACAAAAGATATAGATGGCAGCAAAGGGATCAGACCAGCCTTGAGAGGAGCATGAAAGACAACTGAGATGGTGCAGCATAAGAAGGTGAGTAGCCATTCTCCAATTTTTCCCTTTATTCCTCTTTTCCCCTATTTCTCTTCTGCCCCACCTACTCTAGACCTTGTTCCCTTCCATGTAAAGTGACCAGAATTCTGGTCTCCTTCACCTCACTCCTGACCTAGTTATAGGGGGCCTGGCCAGGGCTCCAAGGTCATGCTGACTACTCCTCTTGTCTCATGAAGTCTGGCAGGCTCCTTGTGAATAGTAGCCGGGACTTATCCTCATCTCCACTGGGCTGGGTATTTATTTCCCTCAGGTTGGTGAAAACTCTGGAGCTTGCTCCCGTCTCCATTTCTGGTAAGGACACTACATTGTGAGCCTTTTAATGTGCTGGGATGTGGATTTGTCTCCCTCACCAAAGTGAGTCCAGAGGGATTTTTGAGCCTCCACAGGAATCTAGGAGTGAGTGGGAGCTTCTGCCCCTGAAAACCCTGACCTGTGGAACCCATGCCCACTTAAAGCTCAGCCTCAAGTTGATCTTTTTAACAATCTTCAATTTTGGGATGTTGGCAAGAGGGCTTTAGTGTGTACCCTTTAGTGTACCAAGTGTGGACAGAGAGGTAGTCTTGGCATTAGATTGTCAGTCCAGAGAGCTTGGTAGATTTTGAGAAATGGTTCACAAGCATCTGCTTGTCTCCTTGTATATGAGTTTCTAGAGGAAAAATAGTGTTCTAGAGATTCTGAATGGGATTCAGAAGAACCTGGTTCTACTCCCAGGTTGACCACTTGTCTATTGGATGATGTTGGGCAAATCACTTAACTTATCTGTGCCTCAGTTACCTCATCTGTAAAATGGGGATTAATACTCTGAGCCCTATGGTGGACATGGATTGTGTCCAACTGATTATCTTGTATCTACCCAGGTGCTCAGTACCATGCCTAGTACATAGTAAGCATTTAATACCTATGAAACAAAACAAAAAAAATCTTTTGATGTTCTTCCCAGAGTTATAATCACATTCCAACACCTGTTTCTTTGTTGTATCCTTAAGCACAGCTGTGGAGGATAAAAATAATAATAATGATTATGGTATTTATTAAGCACTTACTATGCCAGACTCTGTACTAAATGCTGGGGTGAATATAAGCAAATTGGGTTGGACACAGTCCCTGTCCCACATGGGGCTTACAGTCTCAATCCCCATTTTACAGATGTGGTAACTGAGGCAGAGAGAAGTGAAGTGACCTGCCCAAGGTAACACAGCAGACATGTGGCAGAACCAGGATTAGAACCTTGTGATTCCCAGACCCATGCTCTATTCACTCACAATATGCTGCTTCAGAAGAGACTGGACCTAGTAAAGGTACTACTTCAACCTGCTGGGGATCAATCCATCAGTGGTATTTATTAAGCTCTGACTGTGTGCAGAACATTGTACTAAGCCTTTGCGAGAAGACACTACAATAAGATTGGTAGGTGGCACAAAGAACTTACAGACTAGAGGGGGAGACAGACATGGTAAGGGAAATGGCAGGAAAAGAATATGTAAAGAAGTGCTCTAGGGCTGGACATGGGGTGAATATCAAAGTGCTTAAGAGGTTCAGACCCAAGTGCATAGGTGCACAGAAAAGAGGGCAAATGCAGGAAGTGAAGGCAGTCCAGAGAGCCCACCCCAAAGATTCCCCCAGTCCTGATGCAGCCAACCCAATTGCAAAGTAATCTTAGGATCTCAATAAACCTTCCGAGGGACCCAAAGCCATTTTAATAGCTGCCTGAGCTGAAATCTGCTGATGATATGACAAGCTTTTTGTGTGACCTACATAAACCAGGTAGAGGTTTTGAGATTGTTCCCTGAACCTCCCTAACCAATGTGCAGTGAGAGTTGCTTCTATTAAGACTGACAATGGTTTGAAGTCAAAGTGCAATTCTCGTAGTGCTTTGTTAGTAATGTTCTTCCTTAATCCAGGATATTGCCAGCAATGGAGACTAAGTGTAGATGTGCATGGACACAACCATCGCTGCAACTTAGCTTTGGGTTAATTTTTGTCCCATGCAAAACCTCATGTTTCCTACTCAAATGTTAAATAATAAACCTAACCCTTTGGACCTCCTGTCAAGTGTAATGACAGAACTGGAGAAAGAGCAGCATGGTCTAGTGGATACAGCATGGCATGGGAGTCAGAAGAACCTGGGTTCTAATACTGACTCCGACATTTGTCTGTTGTGTGACCTTGGGCAAGTCACTTGAGCTCTCTGGGCCTCAGTTCACTCATTTGTAAAATGGGATTTAAGACTGAGAGCCCTGTGATGGACATGGACTGTGTCCAACCTGATTAGCTTGTATCTACCCCAGCATTTAGAACAGTGCCTGGCATAGTAAGCACTTAAACACCATTTTTCAAAAAAAGCCTGAACTCTGTAAGCTTTATCTTTAACTTCATTAAGCCCCACCACAAAAAAAACAGGAGATGAAATCATAAAAATTTAGTTCCATTCTTTATTTCATGTATTCTTTACAAAGGGATATTGGGTTTCATTACTCACATGGAAAATATGATGAGATATCGGTCATTGAATTACTTTATAATGCTTGGAAGGCAAAATGATGCTGTGGGTCATGCATTCTAATCGAGAACTGAAAGAACACCAAAAAGTTATCTTGCCTGTCCTCCAATTAATGGAACAAGAAGGGCTAAAATGAACCTGAAATGACATCCGCCTGCCAAAGTAAATGCTGACATTAAGTACAGAAAACAAACTCTCATTGAGGCAAGCCACCTATTTGGTTCTTCACCTTTTGGTACTCAATGATTTAACAAAGTTAAAACATTGAATGTTAGTGAATATTTTTAAGTCCAATAAGCATGATAACCATCCATTTGATTTTGGTATACCAAGTTAACTGAGTATCTACAGTCAGATATCTTCCACCATTTTCTGTTAGGAACCCATTAAATAGCTCCAATTTATTTTTCTAATTCTAAAGTAAATGGTATTTGGATTTAGACTTCCTTAACGTCAAACACTTTTGCCTGCCTGTATTAATCTAATCTGCTTTATTCCTGTCAGTGGCTGATGATTTAGTACCCAATGACTGCCCAACTCCAAAGTACTACATCCAGCACTTCTTATGAATTGTCAGCCCAGAAAAGTAGCTGTATCAATTCCACATACAGGTAAAAACAAGGCAAAACCCAGATCCTTCCTTCTGCAAGACAGAGGACATGACAGTCAGTTTGGGTTTAGAGTATGTTATTTTCCTCACTCAGCTACTGAAGGACAGTTTCTCCTTGGCCCGATCAGTCCCAAACTTAGTTAAGTCATCTCAGAAGACTCCAATCCTCTCTCCCGTGACCAGAATTTCTTTTCTAACACCCTCTCCTCTCTGACTAGGAACAGCCCATATTTAGCATGATACTTTTGGTCTGACCTAGAGAGCTTCAGCTCTTTTGTCAAAGATCAAGCAACATGGATGCAGGCTTTGTAAAGATGTAGATCAGGCCACCCATTTGTCTTTCAGCACACAAAAAGCTCACACCACTGGAGGGCAGTCTTTCTGAATTTTTTTTAATTTTTTTGTTTTAATTAAATGAAAATACAGCTACTTCACTTAGGGATGACCCTTACAGGATGCATTTTTACAGAAAAAAAGTAAAACATATTCTCTCCCTTTAACTCATTTGATTCACAGGAACCAAGCCTGCACTCAAAACTGCAGTGCAATCTTATTTGAACTATAGTATAAAGAGCATCTAGATGGTCAAACCATCAAAATGGAACAGAACTCATCTTGGAGCATGCTTCCAGGTAAGGTATATGCAAACAAGTTAAAACTGAATTTATAGAAATGTAACACTTTACAAGTCATGTATGAAAATTTTTAAATATTAGAACTATATACAAATATAATATCCATGGTACACTAAAAACACATGAATTTAAATCACATAAACATATGCTTATAAATCAAGTTGCTTCACTTTATAAACACAAATGATTCAGGTGTAAAACTGTACATCATAAATATATTTTCACAAAATGGGTCCAATGTACATTCAGGTAAAATCCCTTGCAAGACAGTACTGCACTGAAGTGTTACACAGGTTGAAGTATGCAAATCAATACACAGTCATACAATTTGAGAGTTTTTTTAGAAAAATGGTTATATATAAAAAAGCATTTCTCATTGGCATCAATAGTTTTCAGTTAATCTGATTTAATCTTTCTGTATTGGAAAATCATGAGTTAGAAAAAACGCAGGAAATCTCCAAAGAGTTGGCTTGAATAATGCTATGATTTGAAACAAGAGTCCAACGTTTGTAAGTCCATAAGGCTGTTCTGAAAGTGATTACTTTTCATTCGCATCACTTGTGAATGAGAGTTTTAAGTATAGGTAAGTATAGGTATTTAAGCATAGCCATTTACAATTACCTGACCCCTACACTCTAGCTTTATTCAAACGTAGTGTGCTTTGAACAAGGGGGAGAAATCTATAGAAAACTGGAATTGGCAAACCCTCCCCTTACAAAAAAAAGTTATTTTAATGTTCATCACATAAAATGACAAAAATAATAAATTGCATAGGTCCTCATTTTGTGTATTTAGAAAAGTAAAACTTTTGGTAAGATCTAGTACATCCTTAGGTTGTCTTAATATCACACAAATAATCAACAAATCAGATTTGAGAACTCAAGCAGGAAAAACAGGACATTAAATTAAACAGGACACAAAAACAGGAAAAACAGTGTCTAGCTCATGCCCTGCTCTAAGGCTTGGGGTGGACTGGTGGAGTCCCCTGACCCATCTCCATCCAATTTCCTCTCCAAAACAACAGTAAACAGTTGCGGCCTTTTTCCAGCTACTCCTAGCTTCACAAATGGCCTTGTTGGTCATTTTTCTGGCACAGGGAGGTCTCTTCCGCATTTCTCATTTCACACACATGGGCCTAATCTTTTTCCCACAGCCCCTGTCCTTAAGTGTCTTTATTGCTTTGTAATGGCTCCACAAATTTCATGGACACATTCAAATATTACAATAAAATTCTGCTTTCCAGAACTATCACTTTTGGAAACAGGAGGATCAGACTGTGCTTTTCAATGGTAAAGGAGATGGATTCATTTGTAATTAATCCCATCTGATAATCACCCATAATAGACCTTTGAATAAAAATTAAAGTTCAGGATCAAATGTACTGTGAAAATTGAACAAAATTGCTGTATTAAATTAGCTCACTTAAATGACCATAAAAGGCAATAAGGGGAGAGAAGGTCCAAAATGGGATTATCTTTGACATGGAGAAAATACTATATACCATTTTGTTTTGGAAGCGGAGTATGATTTTCACTGAGGTCAGGGTTGTCGTCTGATGCAGTAGAAGGTAGAGATTTTGGTGATCCTGTTGGTGGTTTATATAGTAAAAGGGCTATCAAAAAGAAAACAAATCCAAGCACCTGAAAATGAGAATGTTTTGTTACTAATCAACACCTGTAAAATCCAATTTGATTCTGTTCAAATGTAGCTCCCCAGGTTCAATCAAGAATTCAGATGGAAAAATTCCAGGTGAGGGGAAAAAATCTGCATTTAGGCTTTTAATTGTACCTTAAAACTCAGGAATCACCTTCTAAAATCCAATCAGCTTCATTTATGGAAAGCAGCATGGCCTAGTGCTAGAGTTAGTCTAGATCATGGGCCTGGGAGTCAGAGCATCTAATTCTGGCCCTGCCACTATTTTTTATGGTATTTGTTAAGCACTTACTATGGGCCAGGCATTGTGCTAAACAATGAGGTAAATACAAAATAATCAGGATGGACACAGCCCATGTTCTTCAGGGTTCACAATCTTAATCCCCATTTTAATGATTTGGTAATTGAGGCCCAGAGAAGTTAAGTGACTTGACCAAGGTCACACAGCAGACATGGTAGAGCCAGGATTAGAACTCAAGTCCTCTAACTCCCACGCACATGCTCTTTCCACCAGACCACACTGCTTCTTACCCATTTGTCTGCTGTGGGAACTTGGGCAACCCACTTAACTTCTAAGTGCCTCAATTTTCTCATCTGCAAGAGAGGGATTAAAAACCAACTCCCTATACTTAAACTGTGAGTTCCAAATGGGTCAGGGATTGTGTCCAACTTGAATATCTTACTTGTATCTATCCCAATGCTTACAACAGTGTTTGCCATATAGTAGGCACTTAAATGCAATAATCATTTTGATGAGTGTACTCCTATTTCTTGCCAATCAATAGTATTTGAGCACTTACTATTTGCAGAGCACTTGGAAGAGGACTATTCAACAGAATTGGCAGACACGTTCTCTGCCTATAACGAGCTTACAGTCTATATAAAATTTAATTTCTTGAAACAGAGCACACTCTGACATTCTTTGGTTTAATCATATTGGATTTTATCTGTTTTTAAATAGGCAAGGTTCTGAAACCCAGTAAAATAATCCAACACTGTCAAAGGTTATGGAAGCAGGGCACTCAGCTACGATATTTGTTTTAGAAGGAAAAACACTTCCCTCTGCTGGAAGAAAGTTCCGCAGCAGGGTGCAGCAGTCAGGAAAGAGTCACATTAAGGAGTAGCTGGTGGGATACAGGCCCTCTCAGGGTTGCATCTGGAGACTTTCCAGTACTCTACCAGTCTCGACTATGGGAGGGAGAGTCATGCAGAGGCCTACCCATTCTATTCCTAGTTTGGACTGTGGCTAGTAAGTGGTAAGCAATCTGCCACAAGTCAAGACTCCCCCGTGCTGGGCAGCAATGGCATGGGAGAGAGTCGAGGGCAGAGACTCAAGTTTACTGCATGGAAAGAAGCAATGGTAAACCATTTCTGTATTTTTACTGAGAAAACTCTATGGATAAACTACCAGAACAATTGCAGATGGAGGTGAGGCGTTCTGGGAGAAATGTGTCCATGGTGTCGCTATGGGTTGAAGATGACTTTCATTCATTCAATCATATTTGAGCACTTGCTGTGTGCAGAACACTGTACTAAGCGTTTGGAAAGTACAATACAAAAAATAGAGACATTCCATGCCAACAACAGACTCATAAGATAAGTGGGATACAGAGTTCCCCAATCTCGGGGTATCACAACAAGGATGGGGGTGGAACCCCTACCTTAAATACTTGGAAAGTAGGGAAAGGAATAATACTGAATTTGTGTTGGAAGACTCTGAAATAGGGTGTTCTATACAGTCTGTAGACCGTAAGCTCATTGTGAGCAGGGAATGTATCTGTTAGTGTTATACTGTCCTCTCCCAAGTGCTTAGTACAGTGCTCTGCACACAGTAAACACTCAAGTATGATTGACAGACATAAGACCCATTTGTAAACAGCAAGCATGTGAAATATGCTTCTAAGAAATCCAAAATATATTTTATATATCTATTTAGGTACATGCTAAATAATTTGACAAATTTCAAATAAGTTCAAGGGGGGGAAAATCTAGGGATTTGCCCTTTAGATTCATCCTGTGATTTTTTAGCCTTTTATAAATAGAAACACAGATGAGTAGGAATTGCTCAAAATTTCTACTGATGCTACTGTTCTCAAAATATATTATGACAATATGCATCCTACAAGTTCTAAAAAGTCAAAGTTCTATCATCTGGTGGGCCTTTGATCTTACTCCAGATGGTGAGGAGGAAGAGTATTTAAAGGAAAAAGTTCTGAGAAAGTTTTGTACACACTGCTTATTAACTACATAATGCATGATGATAGTTTTTTCAAATGTTATTTAGTAAGCCCTTACTAAGCACCAGGCACTGTACTAAGCCCTGAAGTAGATAACAGGTTGGACACAGTCTATATCCCACATGGATCTAACAGTTTTAATCCCCACTTTACAGATAAGGTAACTGAGGAACAGGAAAGTTAAGTGACTTGCCCAAGATCACACAGCCGACAAGTGGTGGAGCTGGGATTAGAACCCATGTCCTCTGACTCCCAGTTCTGTGCTCTTTCCACTAAAGGACACTCCTTGAATAAATTAAATGATTAACTGATAAATTAAAATGCTACAAAGAGGCAAATATATTAGTATTTCAATATATTCTTCTTGACCCAAGTAGGAAAGATGTTGATAAATTAAGGTGAGCCATCTATCTTACTTAACCTATACCATAATAGTAATTTTCCTTAAAGGGCATCCTTGGATTTCATTTTATTTCTTAAGAGAACATTTCCTCAGAATATCAGGAAGATGTAAGATATGATCAAACATTCCAATAGTTCCAATAATGTCAAAAGCTTATATAAACTTGTTTCACAAAAAACTGAGGAAAGAAGGTAATATAATGGCCAGAAGCTTGTTAATGAGGAAAGAAAGTTTCCTAAAAACGTTCCCCTGATCAGAAATCTGATCATAAGCAGAACTCAGCCTTTTTAAATCACCTATCCCGTGATGTTCTGCACATTGTCTTATGCAGAAAGGATCCCAAATTGAAGTTCTGGTAAAAATGCACACCTGGAGACACATTACAGGGCACCTCTGCTTGTCCATATGAGGAGTTATAAGAATGACAATCTACTCACCTTGTAAACAAATCCAGCAGTGAGTGTGTATTTGCTCATATCTGAGTTCTGGTAAACATAACAAGAGCCCTGATCCCCACACTGGGTCTGCCATAGTATACAAGCTTTATCAATCACCCAACCAAAGGCAATTGGACCTGGAATAGCACCTAAATGAAAAGAATAACATTTATTTTTCCCGATTTCATTAGTCCAAGTATCTTGACAATGTTTCAATAGGGCAAACCACTTTATCCTGAGGCATTAAAATCCATGGGGTGGCTTTTAACAAATGGTGCATTTTGATCAGCGAGAATAGTCAGTCCACAGTCCCTCTGTGAAAAGTGCTAACAGATTTCACCTGGAAATCTAGGAAAACACAGTGGATGGGACCTTCGAGATGTTTTTCTTTATATTATACCTACCTAGCGTTCTTACAACAATCCACTGGATTCCCAGAGCAAAAGATCTCTGCCGGTCAGATACACACCTAGGATACAAAATAACAGGATTACCTTTAGACAGAAAACAGGATCACCTACTAAATGTCATACCTCAATTAGGATGATCCCAGTTTGGAGAAACACTACATTAATGAATCAAGGTCTTTGTGGAATGTTCGAAGTTTTATTTACACATCTTTTACATATGTCATTTAAATCTATCAAATCCCACGCTGGTCTATCTGGGAAACACCATTCCTTTAATGGCAGCATCATTCTGTGAGCCCATTGTTGGGCAACGATTGTCTCTATCTGTTGCCAAATTGTACATTCCAAGTGCTTAGTACAGTGCTCTACACACAGTAAGCGCTCAATACATATGAATGAGTGAATATAACCAATCTGCAAGGCTGCAGCAATTAATGGTAGACTGGCTGAAAATGGGACTTGACAAAACCACCGAAGTCCCATCCCAGGGCTTACCGTAGCGTTGCCGTGAGAGCAGGAATGCTACTGAGGAATGTAAAGAAAATTGCAATGAACATGAAAAGCAGGAGAAGGGATTTTTTCTCACAAGATGAAGTGCATTTCCCTGCTGTAGCATGACCTTGAGGAATACAGCTACAGTTCCGGTAAACCTGGAAAGCCCAACAGCAAACCGATTACCCAAAGCAAAGGACAAATGTGGTAAAAAAGTTTTAGGGCAACTGGAATGGCCAGCAAGACTTACCTTCTGGCCATTTGGAAGGATGGTTCCTTTAGTGCAGCCTGCGAGGCAGGGAGAGTAGTACATGATGTTGTTAGAGCCACAGATGGGACTATAGTTCTCTGTCAGACACTCGCAGTTCTCATTGCAATCCTCCATCAGCTGGAGGATGCCTTCTGGCAAGGTTCTTTAGGAAACAAGACAATAACAGGGTTTCAGCTGCTTTGCATGTCACGGATCACCAATTCTCTCCTGGCAGGGTCCACCAGTTAACCCTCAGGTTTCACTACATAATATCCAAAAGCTACATTACTTGCCAGCAACATCCAATTTTAAAGAATCATTATAGCCATTTCTCCAGCCTCCCTGCCTCCATTTTGGCAGCTGTTTTAAGAAACTATGGCAGCTGATGCACTATTTTGACAAAGAGGAGACAGTTAAGTGAAAATCAGATCTACAACTTTGAAAATAAAATATTTCTTCTATGGTGCATTTTGCCACTAATTTTTCCATCTTTATTAAAGGATTTCTTTTCTCTCTATAGCTACTAAAAAGCAGAAACTTCATCACTCCCAGGACAAGAAAACATGGACTCTGGGCTCATACCTGTTAGAGTGAAGGGTGACCCCTGCCATAGGCATATTGGGACAGTGCAGGAAAAAGATGGAGGTTGCCAAAAAACTTATTAATGTGCAAAACAGACAAAACTTGATCATTCCTGAACAGCGAAGCTTAAACTTGTTCACAAAGAATCCTCCAAGGAATGTGCCGCCGCCTCCCGCTGGCACCACCAAGTAACCTGCAAGAAAGACAAATACACTGGTTACAATAATGAGGGAGCACAGGGGTTTCCCTAAGGTGGACCCCATTGAATTCTCCCCTCTCACTCCTCAGCAGAAGCCTCAGGGATGGGGCACAATGAAGTGCTAATAATAATAATTATAGTATTTGCTAAGTGCTTACTATGTGCCAGGCACTATACTAAGCTGTGGGGTGGATACAAGGAAATCAAGTTGGACACAGTCCCTGTCCCACATGGGGCTCACATTCTTAACCCCCATTTTACAGATGAGAGAACTGAGGCATAGAGAACTGAAGTAACTTGCCCATGATCACACAGCAGACAAGTGGTGGATCAGGATTAGAACGCAGGTCT
Source organism: Ornithorhynchus anatinus (assembly GCF_004115215.2). Classification (NCBI taxonomy): domain Eukaryota; kingdom Metazoa; phylum Chordata; class Mammalia; order Monotremata; family Ornithorhynchidae; genus Ornithorhynchus; species Ornithorhynchus anatinus. Next base: position 17,415,894 of record NC_041735.1, on the reverse strand, counting down.
GACTTCCAGGCTCCTGCTCTATCCATTAGGCAACACTGCTAGAACAATGTGAGGCACCTCATACAAAGTGAACCATGCAAGTCCAGTCACTGGTCTCAGAAGAGAAAGTTTAGACAGTTCTAAGGAAATGAGGGATGTTTCTTTGAATAAAAAAAGACTCCCGCAGAATTTAGTAAGCTTAATGGACCCAGAATCGGTCAGGGAATTTAAGAGCTAATCCATAGGTTGAATTCTAGCTGTGTTTGTATCTTTCATCCGGGTCTGGATTAGAAGTCTATACTGTATCAACTCCAGTGCTTGGTACACATTATTAAATCAGAAAATAAAGTGTATGCATGGATGTGAAATTAAGATTCGTATCAGAGTACTTTGAGGGCTGGATATCAGCCTAAATCCATTATTAGCTAGTCACTCTGGGTCCATCTGGAATTTTAGAGAAGCAATATGGCCTAATGAAATGAGTGCAGGACTGGAAGTTAGGGGGCCTGGGTTCTAATCCGTGTTTAATTCCCATCTGTGAACTCTTTCCCACACTCTGCAAATAGTGTTTAATAAATACTATTACTACTAATACTATCTCCCCAACTTACCTGCTGAGTGACCTTGACAAATAACTTAAGTTTTCTCTTTCTCATTTTCCTCAACTATAAAATGGGAATTAAATACCTGTTCTCTCTTCCCCGCCCAGATTATGATTCCCATTTAGGACAAGGACTGTGATCTGAATTCACTGTATTTACCCCAGCACTTAACATAGTCAATGACACATATTAGGTGCTTAAATACTTCAATTTTGATTTTTATTATCTGGATAAGAATTCAGGCAACTTCAGGGATAGGATCTGAACCCCAGATTAATTTAAATACCATAAAAAAGAGAGACACACACTATTTAATCATTACTCAGCATGCTCTGTCCAGGACTTGGATTCCTCAGGAACTACTGCAGAACAGAGGACTGGTCATGCTTAAAATATGCAAAAGCATCATTGATTTGCTTTGATTTCTAAGTTAAAATTTCATCCCAAATCTCATTATGCTTCATTATTTCCTTTTAGAATAGAGTCCCGGCATTCTGGAAATTACAGGGTTTACAGGTTCTCTAGAATTATTTCTAAAGAAATAGGAACGCCACCCTACATAAGCAATATTGTAGACAGTCATATTCCTTACCAAACAAGGTAGCAGCATCAGAGGCACTTAAACTTAACTGGGATTCAAGAAACTTGGGCCCAAAAGTTGACATTCCAGAAATGAGTGTGGCTTCAGTTGCCCCAGCTAAACAGAGTAAGAAGAAAGTGGGGTTCTTCAAGAGTAGCCAGATGGAGCTGGAGAACGAGAGCAATGGAAAAACCAGAGTTGATTTTGGAAGAAATTTCTTTTAACCTTGATATACAAACTTCCATTCAATGATGTTTTACAGCACAATGTGCATAATATTATTGGGCTTTTAAATTTTTTTTTGAAAGACTAGACTCCATATTTTCCCAATTTAGTCTCATAGTCATTTCTTTCCTATATGAAACCACTGGATTTTTGGAAATGTATGTCATCTAGTAATCTTCATGTATTAGAGAAAAGGCTGAAATTTCTTTGCACATACAGGAAGTAAAAGACCCATAACTTCCACCTAGCACTTTTGATTCTTACTTTAGCTCTATATTTAGGGTGATAGAAATACTATAAGAATATGGATAAGAATACCATTTCTGAAAATGATTCAGAGACCCGTCATGACATTCCAGTCAATTTAGTAGTAGAAAAAGATCCTCCTTAGGGAAACTCAGAGCGATCAAGCAACTTTTCCCAAGGTCATACAGTGAATCAGTGGCAGCAAGAATACTAGAATTTGGGCTATCTGCTTCCAAGCTGGTGAGTTTAATACTGGACTATTAGAGGGACATTGACAGTTACCACTGCACATCTAACACACAACAGGAGTGGCCAAGGTTGGACTGCTTCAAATGTTAATACAAAATCCAAGTATGAACCCCTGAAAGCAGGTGAAAAGGTGGGGTAGAGGGGGTACAAGCAGTTGAGGAGCTAACATTTAGACACAATTTGTTTTGCTCTGGAAACCCATGGAGAGAAGGTGGTGTGCCATTTTTCCCATCCTCCTGAGGAAAGAAATGGAAGCTCTAAGACTTTTTGATTTAGAGGAAGACGATTTTCTGGTTTCGTTAGGACTGACCAATATAAAATCATCAGTTTCAAATGACATCCTTTGAGGTCAGAGACAGGTTTTACTTAGTTCCAATGGTAAACAAAGAGGTTCCCTTCCCAAGGCTCTCAATCACATGGGCAGGAAGGGAAAGAAGAATTGTGAATATCCAGTGAATCAGAAGTAAAGAACATCATCCCTTATCTGGGAGATAAGCCATCAAAGCTCTCAACAGAGGCTGCATTGAGTACTGCCCCAGTTCCAGGGAGGGAGTACTGACTGCCAGTGTCATCCTTTTATAGCTTTGAGCCTGCCAAGTACAACAATGATTATCCAGAGCTAGGAATTATGAGAATGACATGGGAATTTTACAGCCAACACTGGCTCTTATACATTTATTTATACACATCCTCAGCATTTGTATAATCTATATCTTATTTTATATTCACTTTTAACAATATTTATAAAGAGAATAATTAGAATGTCTGTCTCCCTCTTTAGATTGTGAACTCCTTGTGGGGAGGATACAAGTCACTTCTTTCTGTGGTACTTTCTCAAGCACTTAGTACAGTGTATTGTCTGTCTCCAGTGAGTTCTCAAAAACTAATCATTACTACTACTGATCCAGAAACCCTGCAAAAAAAGAGTCCTACTTAAGTTGCCCTGAAGAAATTTTGCGGTGATTAACATCAAAATCTCTTCTTCAGAAGCAAGTTTACCACTTAGTGGAAAGGTGGAAAGTCAATCAACAGTTAACAGTAAATGAAAGTTTTCCAGACAGGAAAATCTGTTCAGATTCTCATGACCTCCAGGATACTGATTCAGTGGATTTATGGATTGTAAGTGATTTTAAATCTACTCAAAAAAATAAAAACCATAAGCCCTGTACAATGGCAAGTTTACAAAGATAAAAAAGGGCTGCTCTAAAGGAACCAGTGTTTACAGTAGCATAACCTTGCCATTATCCTCAACTCTCTCACACAACCCACATATTCACTGTCACCAAATCCTGTCAGGTCTAGTTTCACAACATCACTAAAATCCACCCTTCCCTCTCCATCCAAACTACTACTACCACTGTGCTGATCCAAGCATTTATCCTATCCTGCCTTGACTATATCTCCCTCCTCACTGACCTCCCTGCTTCCTGTCTCACCCATTTCAGTCCATACTTCACTCCACTACCTGATCTGCCTCCTGATTGGGCCAGTAATATGTCAGATTGACAGCTACCAACCAAAGATGCTCAAAACTCTTCCCTCACCATAAGTCAGCATGGACTCTGGGGACTTCTGAGATGGCATCACGGTGTGGAAAAACTTGAAATGCAAACCATAAGTAAAGTGAACTTGTTGACAAAAAGGATCCCTGGGTGGGTTTGGAAGTGGAAGGAGTGGTTTTAAGGGATCCCAAAATGCCAGCATGGAAGTAACCACTGCAGTTAGGTTGACATCTAGAGGTAAGATTTCCTCCAGGCAGACTCAGAGCAAAAAACCAAAAAATTTAATCAGGAAATATGTTTTGTAAATGGTTCCATTCAATCACAGTCAAGATATAATAATGAGCTCGAGTTCAGCTATCCTTTTAAGTTTGTTAGAGATAAACTGCTTTTCCTTCAGTAATAATAATAATAATAATAATAATGTTGGTATTTGTTAAGCGCTTACTATGTGCCCAGCACTGTTCTAAGCGCTGGGGTAGATACAGGATAATCAGGTTGTCCCATGTGAGGCTCACGGTCTTAATCCCCATTTTACAAATGAGGCAACTGAGGCACCGAAAAGTTCAGTGATTTGCCCCAAGTCACACAGCTGACAGGTGGCGGAGCCAGGATTAGAACCCATGACCTTTGACTCAAACTCGGGCTCTTTCCACTGAGTACTGGCTTCACAAATGGAAGCATGTTTCCCTCACGTAATATAAGATGTGGATTGTTCTAAGATGTAAGTTAAATAATTGAGCTAAGGAGGTAAACAAATAGTCCTTCATAGGACTGTCGGGGAAATTTGAATTTGGTTTGTAATGAAAAGGAAGTAATACACAAATACAAAACTATGAGGAAGTCTGGAAAGCAAACAGAAGGAGAAGTCTCTTTCTAGGTGGATGGAAACTACCCTGTCCTGGCAGTATTAAATCAGGAAGTGTTCCTAGCCCTTTCAAGAGTTTAGTTAGAGCCTTACAGCCTTTCTGATTTATACTCCTATTTTTGTTATGTAATACTATTCCTAGGACCTGCTTAGATCCTAGGTTGCCCCTAAAGGAAGTAGCAAGACTTAAGTAGAAAGAGCAAGGGCCTGGAAATCAGAGGACTTGAGTTCTATTCCTGACTCTGCCACTTGTCTGTTAAGTGCCTTGGACAAGCCACTTAACACATCTCTTTGTGAGTGTCAGTTACTGCATCTGTAAAATGGGAATTAAATCCTCCTCTCTCTGATTTAGACCATAAGCCCCATGTGGGACAGGACTGTGTCCAACATGATTTTTTTGTACCTACCCCAGTACTTAGTATAACTGCCTGGCATATACTAACTACCTAAAAAGTACCATTAAACAAAAAAGTGCACCTTGGGAAATAAAGGGGACTTAACAGTGCTAATGAAGGTATCTTCAATGCCTTTCCTCCCACTTTTTAAAATTGTTAAGCACTTATTATGGGCTAAGCAGTGGGGTAAGAAAAAGATAATTAGGTTAGGCACAGTCCATGTCCCCCATGGGCTCACAGTTGTAATCCCAATTTTACATCATATAAGGTAACAGTCAAAGAGAAGTTAACTGAATTGCCCAAGGTCACACAGCTGGCAAGTGGCAGAGCTGGGATTAGAACCCAGGTCTTCTGACTCTCAGGCCCTTGTTCTTTCCACTAAGCCATGTTGCTTCCCTCTGAGAACATCTGCTGCTGTTCACCTGGTTCTAGGAGTAAAAGTGTCATTCTACCCTCTAAAGGCATTCTGTACCCTCTCCTGCCCACGACACTTCCTAGCTGGTCCTTAAGGTGTGTTCTTCTCTCATGCTGATTTTGGCACAATGTGGCTCCTCACTGGGGGCTTAGATCGGTGTAAAGTCAGTGCAGAGGTGGGAAGGGCAAGTTCAGAGCCAGTCACTGGAATTTAACAAGTAACTTTGAGAAGGGACATGATACCCTGAGGGTTGAGAGAGGATTCTCTTCCCCCAAAAGTTGGGCATCATGAAGGTGATTCCCTCCAACGAGGAATGTCTGGGGCATCCCTGCTGTTTTGGATATAGTCACTCTCCTGCTTCTCAACCTGCCCCCCCCCCCCAACCCCAGTTTCCTTTGCTGGATATTTTCCTCTTCATAACTTTAGCCATGAACATCCTACAAAGGCTCAGTTCCATATCCTCTACTATTCTCACTTTAGACTCTTAGGAAGTTCATCAGTTCACAGGATTTAAAATGCCACTTCTATGCACATAATTTCCCAATTCACATCACCGGCTCTGACCCCTCACCTGCTCTACCAATTCACATTTCCTCCTGCCTTCAGGACATCTATCTGGCTGACCATGGCGCCTTAAACTTAGCATGTCATATATAGAAAAGGCATTTGATTTGCAAATATAAAGTATCATTATGCCAGGAAGTGCCAGATGTGGAACACATGGAACAGGAAGTTCCAGAGTTCTGAGTAGTATGGATTTTTTTGAGTCTATTAATAGTCAGGTTTTGCTAATTGCAACAAAGGCACTCAGACTGCAGGCTCTTCCCTGGGGCAAAATATGCTGACTGCAGCAATCAGGAAATTGTTATGAATCCATTTGTGCCTTTGTGGCATTTTCTAGTTTAAATTTCAGGCGTGAAAGACAATGTCATGAATTGTTTAGGTCCTTGAGGAAAAAATTCTGGGAATTATGTTTGCTGGATGACCTTAAAAAAGTCATTTAACCTCCTGGTTTCAATTCACTCTACTGGTTCTATGAAATGGACAATAGAAACTGGTCTACACAGAGGTGCTGGGAGATATAATTAACATCTCTAAGTCATGCGAGGGTCATGCAAAGTGAGCAAGTACTTCTTTCCAAGTGATGCCCAGTGTCACTGTAGGAAGCCAAATGAGAACATACACAAGATAGAGGCTCTTACAGAGGCAGATCTTTAACAGTTTTTCCAAAATCTGGGTTGGCCGTTGTAATATCGCTTCCGTCTTTCAACTGATGAGTTTCAGATCGTCTCATTACCACATAACGCTGGGATCCTGAAACAACAGAAAAAGGAAAATTAAAAGGAACACAAGAGATGCAGATGCATTAGCTAAAAACAAGCATACTGAGAAAAAGAGAGGTGGTCTTGGTGGCTTCTTAGCAGTGTCTGCTCATATAATTCTACCTATTCTGTTATTTTAATGATTTTGATACAGAGATGAAAAGAAAAAAATCTAAAAATCATAACATTTTGTCCTTTTTTAGTGCTCCCACCCTCAACAGTGAGAACATCATAATTTTATGAAAGTGTTGAGAAGTCCATGAAAAAGAAAAATCAGCACTTCTGACGGTGTCGCCACTATTAGAAGAACAGAAATAGATTCAAAGACAAATATCACCAACAGGTCCAGGTGGGAGAGGAAACAAAAGTATTTAACAGGGGCCACCCAAAGTTAAAAATTTACCCACTTCTTTAGCTGAATGCATTCAAAAACTTGCATGCCACACGAATAAAAAATAATAGCTGTTCATGGCTTCCTGGCTTAAAGAACACCAAAAATATAACTGTCTCCTCCGTTCAGACTGTGAGCCTGTCACTGGGCAGGGATTGTCTCTATCTGTTGCCGACTTGTACATTCCAAGTGCTTAGTACAGTGCTCTGCACATAGTAAGCGCTCAAATACTATTGAATGAATGAAGTCAATGAAATAATGATTTTTGCTCCACTGGGTCAAAATGAAAAGAATATTCATAGATTGGGTACAAAGTACTCTTATGAATGATATCATTAATGTTTTTTCCCTTGATCCAGGACATTTGAGCTGAAAATGATACATAAATAGAGGGGGGAAAAAGATAAGTCACATTAATGGAAGACTAGAAGCAGAGGATCCAGGAGTAAGAAGTGCTAGCCCTGCTTACTGTTGCAGGTGACCTTGCAGTTGCTGAATAATTTATTCTTATTATGGTGCAGGAATTAAGAAATCAAAGCATTATACCTGGCAGTTGACGAGGATAGCCAAGGATGGGCAGGGCAATGAGAAACGCAGCAGCTCCAGCCCCTACGAAGCCTATCCACCAGGCCCCAACCCATAGAGGATTTTCGGGGGTAAGGTCAGTACTGTGAGGGAAGCAAAATTTCAAGTTAGTGGTCAACAGAAATATAGCCACAGTACAGTATATTTAGGTATTTCCAAGTGCATTCAGTCTTCTTATTTCATCCATCTAAAAAATTCCACTCTAAAAATGGGGGAAAATAAAATCCTAGCCTTCTCCTTCCCACACCCCCCAGGTTCAAGATCCTGCCTTCTTATGTCTTGTTAAATGTATGAAAGTCTCATGAACATACAGAAGTGGATTTCTGGATGTTGTTTGCAAAGTCCAGACAATAAACATGTGGGGTATGATGATGACAAGAGTGGTATTTAAGTGCTCATGAGGTGCCAGGCACCATATTAAGTGCTGGGGTAGATACAAGACAATCATGTTGGACACAGTTCTTTGTTCCTCATGGAGCTCAGAGTCCAAGAGGGAGGAAGAACAGGAAAAGAATCATTTTTTCATATGAGGATAGTGAGGCACAGAGAAGTGACTTGTCCAAGGTCACATAGAGACATTGGCAGAGCTAGGATTAGAATCCAGGTCCTCTAATTCCCAGGCCCGTGCTCTTTCCACTAGGCCATGTTGCTACTGTTTTCTATAAGCTCTGAGATTCAGAAGCACATTTGTAAAAGGTTAAAATGGGAAACTCCAGAAAGCTGACTTCTCGAAGTAATATTAGAAGTACAAATAAGGTGCTGGTTCTTCTTTCACTATATTTTCACAGATCAGCCCCTTCCTCTCCAAGATGGTGGCTGCCCTGAGCTAGATTACTGCATGAGCCTCTTCAGTCTATCTTATACTTTCAATCAGGATCACCTTCCTAAAAGGTCACTCAAAATGCATCTCTTCCCTTCTCAGAAACCCCCAGAGGACACTCATTTCTCTCTACAACAAACCCCTAGTCACTACAGTGTTTAAGACTCTTCAACTGTCTCCTCCATACCCTTCCACTCTCACCTTTCACTATACCCTAGCTTCCAATCTATGTTCCTCTCAAGTGTCACTCTTGATCCCCTCCCCCCAACCCCGACCTCTTGTGCAGTTCCTTCTCTTTTCAACAAAGTCCTGCTTCACTCAGATCCACCAAGCAGCATGGCCTAGTGGACACAGCAAGGGCCTGAGAGTCAGCAGGACCCAGGTTCTAATCCCAGGTCCACCATTTGTCTGTTGTGTGATCTTGGACAAGTCACATTTTTGTGCCTCAGTTAACTCATCTGTAAAATGGGGATTAAGAATGAGTCCCTTGTGGGACATGGACAGCATCCAACCTAATTAGCTTGTATAAATTCCAGAACAGCACACTGCCTGGTACATAGTATGCACTTAACCAATAGTATATACATATATAGCCCCCGTCTTCAAAGTCCTTGATTAGTTCTAACCTCCCTGCTCATCTCAGACACCCTTAGTGCTTTTGAATATATCTGTCTCTCTTTTTTCCACTTATTTACTCATTAGTTTGTAATGTACTCATTATTCATAATGTTGTTGTTATCAGTTCTATCTACATTAATCCCTCTTATTCCTGTTGTATGCATACTCTATCATGCTCATTTGATTGTACACACCTTGAGAGCAGGGACCAGAATCTTAGAATGCATTTCTGCAGACAATAGGCTCTCTTATTTATCAAGGATATTTACTAAGCGCTTACTATGTGCGGATCACTCTACTAAGCACTTGGGAGAGTATGCTATAGAGTTGGTAGACATGTTCCCTGCCCATTATGAGCTTGCAGTCTAGAGGGCGAGACAGACATTAATATTAATGATTGAATATTTAATACATTATGATAAATGATGTCGATAGCAATGATGACAAGGTGGTGAAGGACGAGGAAACACTTCACCAAAGTTTTGGGCAGAAGTTCCATGCTATAACAATATATTTGGGGTCAGATAATCAACCCCAAACCATATCGTATTTGTTTCATTTTTCAAGAGATATTTATGCTTGAGCCCTTTTAAAACTTTATGAATGAGAGCACAGATTCAACTGAAAGCAGCTAGAACTCAGCAAAAGGATTTTTCACCACATGTGTAAACTGAAAGCCAAAATGGTTCTTCTAAATAGTAATGAAAAAAGAAAATATGGTAGGAAACCCTTATCCTGTTTGGCAAATTGACCTTCTGGGAGAGGCTGTTCAAAATTTGGATTTGCCCAAACTCCACATGACTCCGAGAGATGGTGGCATAGCTGAGAATTTGGCTTGCAGTTAGTGAACTTGAGGAGAAAAGCAAAGTGCTACATATTTGCTCACTCAGTTAAATAACCAAGCTTTTGTTTCTCTCCTAGAAAGTTATGTAAAGAAATTGCCCTGAAGTGGTTGAGAAGATTTTATGCATTGTTGAGCCAATTATTCATTTCTAGACTCAAGGATGTTTCTGAACGGTCTTGAATCATCAGAAGTATCCGGAAATCAACAATGCCTTAAGCGCCTACCAAAAGCAATAGCACCATACTAGGCTTGTATATTTACTGCTCCACAGATCTGAGTAACATGAACAATAAAGTAAATGCCAAAGTTTTGGATGCACAGCCACATGCATTTTGTGCATATGTAAGCATTTTATATGGACATTATTCCATATGAAGCAAATGGAGTACTCAAACAGAGAAGCAGCATGGCCTAGTGGTAAGACCCTGGGCCTGAGAGTTAGAAGACCTGGGTTCTAATCCCAGCTCTGCCAGTTGCTTTCTGTGTGACTTTGGGCTCTATGCCTCAGTTACCTCATCTGTAAAATGGGGATTAAATATCTGTTCTCCTTTCTACATAGACTGGGGCCCTCTGTGGGTCAGGAACTGTGTCCAACCTGATTGCCTAGCATCAACCTCAGCACTCAGTCCTATGCTTGGCACATAGTAACTGCTTAATAAAGATAATTATAATAAACAGGTGAAAAACTTTACAAATCTTCTGGTAACTCTTGTGGAAAAATCTTGAGAAGAAATGGCTAGGAACATATAAACCAGTATCAGATGAATTCTATTACCAGACAGTTTAGCAAGAAGACCTTACTTTGGATAAGGGATTTACAAAGTAAGTTTTAAAAGTAACATTTTAGGCAAGGTAATGGCAACAGATACTCTTGATTAAAAAATACAGTTTCCTAATAACATGTGTAAACATTTCATAAGGACATCATATTACAGAAAGTTTGTCTTCAGAACACACTCTTGTTGTTGTACTCTCCCAAGCGCTTAGTACTTTGCTTTGCACACAGTAAGCCCTCAATAAATTCGATGGAATGAATGAACTCTGATTGACACCATGTGCATATGCACAAAAAATATTTCTTCCGACATTGTGTTCTTAGTCTGATGGAAGTTGTTTAAGAATGTTCTTATCGAAATGCATTATGAGAAGATGTCTTACAAGAGCATGTGCTTATTTATGCCTTTGGAAAAATTGTTATGGGTCTTTTCTGAAGGATGGAATTCTCTACAGCTTGTAAATGTGTCTGAGCTGTAAAAAAAGGCTACAAAATAATGCTGAAGTATGAATTTAAAATGAAAATTTAAGGTCTTTAGGGACTAATGATAATAATAGCCCTCCCCCAGGTTGCCACTTGTTGAACAACCACTGTTAAGGCCATTAATCCTATGTGTATGGTTCTAGAAGCAGCAAAGCTTAATGGCAGGACTGGAAGTCAGGGGACCTGGGTTCTAATTCCAGCTCTGCCATTGCCTGCAAAGTGACCTTGGGAAAGTCACTTAGACTTCTCTGCACTTCCTCATTTGTAAAATGGAGATTAAAGTATCTGTTCCCCTCTCTGGACCTCCATCTCATTTATCCCATCACCAACTACTTGCCCACATCCTCCCTCAGTCCTGGAACTCCCTTCCCCTTCATATATAACAGTCCATCACTCTCTACTCCTTCACAGTCTTCTTAAAAATCACATCTCTTCCAAGAATTCTTTCTGAAGCCATTTCCCTTACCCACACACCCTTCTGCATCGCCCATGGACTTGGCGATGTACCACTGATATTCATCTCAACCCCACAGCACTTCATATACATATCTTTATACTCTATTTCTCTTATCTGTAATTCATTTTAATATTTGTCTCCCACTGTAGACTGAACTCCTTCTGGTACAAGATCATGGGTACCAACTCTATGGTATCGCACTTTGCTCAAGTATAGTGCTCTGCACACAGTTAATGCTAAAGGGATTGATTGATTTGCTCTCCTAACCACTTAGGCTGTGAGTCTCATATGGAGCAGAATCTGTGTCTGATCTGTTATGGTTCAGAGAAAGCATTTAAAAAATACTACCATTATCATTATCCTAATCTGGGAAAGTGCTCATCCTCATATTGATGTTGAGAGACTTTAGTACAGCTCTGTTCTTTGTAAAATAACAAAAGTATCATCTGCATTTAAGAAAAAAAAAATGGTACTAAGAAAGAATACCCAATACCAAATACAGAGAATACACGCTAGTGGGATAAAATTGCATAGCATTTTTCAAACAACACCCCCCGGCCCCCACCCAGTGGTGCATGTTTTAATACAAATGCTCTCACACACGAACGGCAAGAATCTCCTGTAACTTCTGGAGGTTATACCCAAAGGAACTATCACCCTTATGAACCAAAATAAAAACAATTTTCTGAATATCACTAAGATTCACAACAGATTTTTAAGACAAAATGAAACAGTCATTTAGCTGCACTTACTGGCTGCCAATTTCTGTATAAATATTAAGTAGAGATCCTCCTATCAGGTAACCTGCAGCAGGGCCAAGTATTGCAGCAGTATAGAAAATAGCTGTAAGGAAAAACAAATTTGTAAGGTGGGGAACATGCACTGTTGTATTTTATATATTATTTTAAACCATGAAATATTTGTTTTTAACCCTGTTCTACTTTATAAGAACGTTTCAAGAGGAATTGCACCAATGTGAGGTTAAATTATTTTTCAAAAATAATCTCCTTCTCATGGGCAGGAAGCAACACATAGAAAGAGAAGCTCAACTGATCAGGATACTGCTTTCAAGATTATTCTCAAATCCAACTTTTGCCTTGTGTGAGACCATCTTGCCTAATGGTAATGTTTTCAGGATGTAGAGGGCAGAATAAGGAGAATTTAGCTAATATTCCACTGGCCAAAATTTCTTCTTGTTTGGTCAGCAGTCTCCTGTATCACAACTGCAAATATTTCTACAACGGTTGTCAAACGAGTGCGCTACTGCTCTCAAAGCAATATGGGAAAATGACAAGGAATCAGTGTCAAGTACTACAGCAGTGTTGCTTTCTGTTTTAACTCCATCATGCTAAATGCTTAAGGAGTGTGCAAAGCAGAGTTCTGGAATTTAAAGCTAAAAGAAAATCATGCTTTTCCCAACATCCAATTTTTTTTTTTAAAAAAACTCTTCTTTTAAGCTCCTCTTCTAGAATGCAAGTTCCTCGTGGACAGGGAACATGTCTAGCAACTCTATTGAATTGTACTCCCCCATTTGCTCAGTACAGTGTTTTGCACACAATAAGCACTCAAACATCACTGTTTGCTTTTTTTTCTGTTGACATGAAAAATGCATAATTTGAGAAAGAGATTTGTAAGAGGGTTGACCTCTTATGAAATAAACAGAAATTACTTTCAATGGTAAGCAAAACTGCTGAAGGTTTTATATAAAATATAGGCTCCCTGCCTTTGAGGGCCCACTTTGCTTACCAATGTAGACCGGAGAGTAGCTGGTCTTGACATTTTCATCTAAATAGGTAACTCCAAGAGTGTAGAGAGGTGTGGCTCCAATTCCATGAAGAAATTGCCCAAGCATGAAGATAAATCTGTAGTTTGAGAGACTTGAGGTACTTGGTGTACAAGGTGCACTCTGATTGGAGTGACACATTCCAATCTCTTCAGAGAAGTTCACTTTGTAGCTACTAGTGGCAAACTGAGGCAATGTAAACACAAAGGAGCCAAATCCCATGACTAGAATCCCCCAGCCCAGCCACTGAGGTTTATGTCCATTACCCCCAAAGTAGCTGACAAACGTCAAACAGACACATGCTGCAATGTCATATGAACTAGCAATCAGTCCACTCTGGTAACTATGGAGATCAAAACGTCGTTCTAATGAGGTAATGACTGTGTTTATGAGGCCATTTACAGTCATGCCTTGCAAAAAGGAAGCTAGACAAAGGAAAAATAGAATTCCCTTTGGTGTATTGCAAACCTGTAAACAATCAGGCTTAAAAGGCCCCCATCCACAAGCAGTATTTTCTTCATTGATTTTTTTGCACTGTTTTTTTGGTCCAGAGTTTGTGTCACAGAGAGGTCTTTTGCAAGAATCTAAGGGGCTGATGGCATTTGAATGTAAAGTGTCATTGCTCAACGGTTTACCGTGCTCCTGTGAATTAGCCATGTCACTATACCCATTTTCAACTGTCTCACTATGAGGCATTTCCATCAACAGTGGTATCCTTCTGCTTTGGGAATTTCCAATAGTTTGGCAAGGATTATTTTCCAAAGAGAGTAATGGAGTGATGACAGTTGAGATGTGTAAGTTCCAAGTTCTAAGTGTTCACTCAGTGCTTCATTCTGTAAGAAGAATAGTTAGTAGCATTAAAAGTTCTCTACAAAGTTATATTTCTTAACCTGGGACATTCACCTCCCAAATTAGCAATACTGGATTATTTTACTCACTATAATTTTATAATCTGGGTCAAAACCATTCTTTAGCACTAGTTTTTCCCTCTTCTATCCCTTCTTTGCCCAATTTGCATTAAAGAAGGTCAGGGTAGGAGGAAGAGAGGCCACATAATGATTTTTCAAATCCAAAAGGATTATGAAAACTGAGTATAACATTTTAGCCTGTGATTTTGGAAGGGGTAGGAAGTCGTATGCCTTGAATGACACAGGGAAGAAATATCAATACTTTTTTCAGTCAAATATACAGAACCTTGTACAGGAACATTCTTTTACTAGGAGTTCAATAAATTGTTGGTAATGGCAGGAAACATAAAATGTTTAGAAGCCTAGATATTTGACCAATTTTTACCACATAGAAGATTTTTCTTCTGAAACTTGGCTAATGAAAACCTCTCCCCCTCACGAAATGCAGTTGATAGTAAAGAGGACCTGACAATTAACCAGATTAAATGATAGCGCTTTAGGGCATTCAGGAAGTCACTGATATCTTCTGGATCATTAGTTCAAAGGAACTATATTTATATCATTAAATATTAGGTTTTCAGAAGGTGGAGATGAAATACTTTAGTACTAAAAGAGACAAACACTTTAGGACTTAAAAGTTTGCAACAAGTTTACTGACTGTTGTTTCAATGGCCTGAAAGTGTTATTGAATCACAAAAAGTGCTTAATTTGCTCAAAGGGAGTAAAATGATTTGGAAGAATCTAAACAATTACATTTTCTCAGCGGAAACAGTTCTGAAATGCCTATTGTTCAGACCTGCTTCTAACTTTCCACTAACCCCACCCAAACTTTGGCCATTCTATCCTTTTCATAGTCATGGCCACTCACTGGCTTCATGAGACTGCATTGCCTGGAATTATTTCCCCCTAAACAAAAGGCCTTGAATTATTAAAATACTTTAGCTTGATACAACAAAAGGAATGAAACAGTTACACAGCAAGGAAATTCCCTGAATGCCCTCGATAGGATTTATGGCAGAGACAATGGGCACAATCAGACTGATTTTTATGAAGGAACAAGCTATTTAAGTAAATAATTCCTCCACAAAGTCCCAAACATCCTAAAATAATCATACATAAAAACATTAGCATTTCCTATTAAAGTAGTTAATCAGGTAATTTGCTGACAGGAAGAGATTGCTCACTGTGGAAGAAATTAAAAAAACAAAAACTTACACTAATCCCCATGTCACTTGATATCAATTTAGCAATTTTCTAGGAACTTTCATGTCACTGAACTTCACATGCACTCTCAATTTTACCACATCCCTGGGAAAGTGTGTTAAGGGCAGGGATTTTACAGCCAGGCAGGTTGAGTCTATAAGACTAGTGGAAAGCACAGGCCTGGGTCTCAGAATACTTGGTTTCTAATCCCCACTCTGCCAATTATCTTCTGAGGATCTTGGGCAGACCACTTAACTTCTCTGTGCCTCAGTTACCTCATCTGCAAAATGGGAATTAAGACTGAGTCCCACGAGGACATGGACTATATCCAACCTGATTATCTTCTCTCTACCTCAGTGCTTAGACAACTCCCTGGCACATAATAAGCTATTAACAAATACAATAAAAAAAGACATTTATTCATTAGTCTCATGGGTACCTTCTCCCAGGCTGAAGATCTGTTTCTAAATGCTTCCAGGATGCCTGAGAACCCATTCAAGAATACTGACAGCCTGTTTTGTCCAAGGATCATCTTGTGCAACAGCTTCCATGTTCCCTCTTTCTGACCTTGACTCCAGAAATGGCAGGGGCAACAGTTCAGGGTCACTGGGGAAATGACCTCAGACTTAGAGGTCAACCACTGGGAACATGCCAATGGCTAGGGAGAAGCAGGAAAAGCTATTCTGGCCACACTTTCTCCAGCTGATCCTGTAACCTAAGTGTCAGTTGGAATAACAATGATTGAGGCATTTGTTAAATGCTTACTGTAGGCCAAAGACTGCACTAAATACTGAATTAGATACAGTATAAATAGATGACAGAGTCCCTGTCCCACATCGGGCTCACAGCCTAAGGAGAGGGCGAATAGATATTTAATCCCCATATAAACTCATTGTGGAAAGGGAATGTGTGTTTTTTGTTGTATTGTACTCTCCCAAGTGCTTAGTACAGTGCTCTGCACAAAGTAAGTGCTCAATAAATGATGAATATAACAAAGAAACCAAGACAAAAAGCATTTACAAGACTTGTCCATTGCAAAGCAGAGAAAGGGGCAGTGAGACCACTCTTTGCGTGGTATTTACTACTGGAAAGGCAGGTCTGCCCCAGCTGCCACTATTGGATAGGATGGGAGGGGAAAGATCAAAGATCTTTAAGGGTAAAACTACTTACTCTATTGTATTATCCCAAGCAGCTTAATACAGTGCTCTGCACACAGTCACCACTCAATAAATTCCACTGAATGGCTGATCTTCTTAGGGGGTCCTACTGGAAACCCTATCTCCTGGGAGTCCCCTGGCACAAAATGAAAAGTTGACATTTCTGTTTGAGGGAGTACTGTGAGGATACCCTTCTAATTCCTTCCTGCTTTTTTTTCCCCCATTAATGTCAGAACATTGAGCTTCCTCCTTAGCCCCATTCCAACTCACCCTTTGGAAAATATGACTGGTGACATGCAACCTCAAGTTTGCTCAACCAGGTCATGCTGAAATATACAAAATCAAGTGAGAATTGCAGCTGACAATATTCACAATTCTTTCTACAAATAAATATTGAAGATTTAGTCCAATTTAGAGGAACAGGGGATATTTCTGGTTCTTGATAGTTTTGGGAAACAGGTTTTACAGTTCAGCTTTGCGAAGCTTTACTACTCTTTACTGTCAAATGTTTACTCCCAAAATGGGAAAAAGTCACCATAAGAATCAAAGTGGACTTTAAAATTATGCTGAAGGGAAATGTAATTATTTGTACACAGTCTATAAAGAATACTTCTAAAATTCAAGTTTTGAAAAGTTTGGATGAGTGGTTTGTTTTTTTTTTTTTTTTAACCCTCTTCTAGTCTTTTAGCTTCAGATTGAAAATATTTCAGTCAAGATAGGAACATTCTCCTATCATATTTATTTGGTTACAAACCTGAGAAGTTCATATCTATTCAAGAAGAACCTCTATTAAATAATTAGGTTACAATGTAATACATTTCACAGAGCCAGCTGGAGGTTATAGACAGTAAAGTAAATTAATGTGAGTATTACAACTTGACACTAAATTCCAAAATCTGTGCACTTTCAGAAGTTGATTTCTACAGCAATTGTTCTTTTACTTTCATATGCTATTGGTCTATAATCTATAGACACAGTGCAGGCTAACGAGTTCATTTTCACTTGCAATTCAGGTAAAAAAACAGAGAGGGGGAAAAGGTCCAACTGTTTCAATGAAAGGGACTTTACCAAGAAAGAAATACTATATGAAAACCAATCAACAAATTAACAGAGCTTTCTAAATATAGTGAATGTTCAAATAGACACGGAAATCTCAATTGATACTTCATCTGGCTTTTCCTAATGTTTTAATATCAGATCTAGACAATGAAAATACTATTTTTAAAAGTTATGCTTTTAATTGCACTTTATGATAACTACATTGCAGTGTGACCTAGTAAAAAGGGCACCAAAGTTGAACTTGGGAGACACAGATTCATGTCCCATTTCCACCAATTGTCTTGCTGTGTTACTGTGGGCAAGCCACCTGGGCCTTAGTTTTCTCATGTGGATAAAGGGGAGGACACTGGAATCCAATCTGGAGTCCAAACTGTTAATCTTGTACCTACCCACAGTGCTTAGCACGTAATGACATTTATTAAGTACTTACTATTAACTAGTCAATTCTTAATATTCTAAACAATTAATCTTATACAGATTACATATTTAATGATTTCCTTTTAACTATTAATGTCTGGTTAAGTACCCATTAAACAGCAAATATTAGCCCCCTGCTCCCTAGAACTTTGAGTTCATATAACTGGATGTTTCTTCTAACAGTTAAACATTAGGAAATTTGTTTTAGCAGGAGAATTTGCTTTGCAATCCCAAAGTAATACTTTTGAAAGACTAAATCAGAGACAGCCAAAACGTAATGTGCATCCATTTCACCAATGGACCTGTACTTTCTGTGCTCAACAACTAAGACAGAAACTTTTATGCTTCTGCCACTGAATCCTAAGGCTTCTAAACTGTATTCTGTCTAAAGAATGAAGTACCAAAAGGTATTGGGAATGAAGTCAGCTATGAAAAAGAGTGGAGAGGAGTGGGGAAAATGGAAAGGAGGGAGTGTTCTTTATTTAAAAAGAAAAACGTTTAGGGAGAATGTTGATTTATTGGAGACAGGCTATCAGAGCATGGATTCTTTTCATGAGGACTGTAACCTTTAGATGACCAATTACTTCTTTCCCATACACAGGTTTTATAAATCCCCAAATTTTAAAATTTAGATGATTTTTAGAGGATTTATGCTTTGTATAGTACTATTTTTCTTTCTTGAGAACAGCAGAACAAAGCTGTCCTTTTAATGTCACACCCACTAATCTTAGCACTACTGAATAGAGAGGTTTTATCCTAGTGTGTGGGTATGGTTGAAAAGACCAACACATAACTGATAATCCCTTTTCTCTCTGCATATACAGAGATATTTTGCTATGCTGTTTTCATTTTGCTATTTGTGATATTTGGCATTTTTATTATTATTATTCAGGCTCTTACTACCTTTTATTAGCTTGTGCTCTAAAAGCCACCCCATTCTAATTTGCTGCATGCCAGGCTGGTTTGGCTACTGATATTGTCTCCTAGTTCTACGCCAATTCATTTGAAATTGAGGCTGACAATCAAGTATTACAATATTATTTAATACTCCATCCCTTACTGGAAGTTTTGCTTTAAAAACAGAACCCCCCATCCAAGTGAAAAATCTCACTTACCTCAGCCAATGCCACTAGCAAGTGAGCTTCTCTTTGAGATACTGTTTACTGGGCAGCCTTAAACACTTAGGGCAGTAATAGTCTGTAAGCTCTTTGTAAGCAGGGAACATGTCTACCAACTCTTTCGTATTGCACTCTCGCAAGTTCTTAGTACAGTGCTCTGCACAGAGTAAGCACTCAAGAAACATCACATCCTCATGACTTGTCAAAGGGATGCTTGTTGATAGCTGTCATGGAATACGGAGCAAACTAAGAAACATGCATGATGAGGGATAGGACACCAAGGAGGAAGAGCCCCAATTCTAAGCAGTACAAATCTAAACCAAGGACTTTTATGTATTCCCAAAGGATGTGTCCATTCATACAGCCACAGCAGTCCTGAAGAATAAATTACATTTACATGTTAATGCACCATATTACTGAGTAGAAATCCCTTCAAAGAATAGTTCACCTGCCATTATGTGAAGAAAACACTCCAACTCTAAATGTAGTCCCTACTGATCGCAATTAGAAGCAAAAGTCTGAAGAATACCTGTCAAGATCTACTTCAAATGCCTGTGTTCTTCAGTGTATGAGACTTTAATGATGTGTCATATGTCAAAAATGACACTATTTCAGTTTCCAGAAAATGAGAAAGTTGTTCATGGAAGCTTCTATGAGACCCCGATGTTGGAAAGCTCCTAGCCAGAGTCCTCAGCTACTGAACATAATTAACCTTGCATTTTCAGAATCTCAAAGTGGCTTTTGACCATAGATATTTGCTGCATGTCAGGTGCAGGACACCTTCAAGGCTCAATAGCACAGGACACTATTTGATCGGCTGGTTGCCCCGATAAGCTTCTAAAGATCCTAATATTTCTATTCTAACTTATATGTAAGTGGGTCTAACCTACAATTTTTACTACATTGTTTATGGGGAAAGGACAAGCTTTTTCAAACCTATTCTATGCTATCATACTTGAGAACAAAACAACTAACCTGAAGCTGGGGTCTAAATAAGACTTTTAATATCCTGGAGAACTCCCCAACTCATTAGGCTAAGAACCATTTATTTATTCTAGGAACCTACACACAAAACATGAAGATTATTAAATTCTTGCCAGAATTTGCAAAATTCTATATGCCGTCCTGCCCTTGACCAGTCTCACATTTCAATGTCAGTTGGTGTCAGAGTTGAAAGGCATTACAGAATTCCATTACCTAGTGATGCAAGGATGAATACTTAGGTTAAAAACAGTATCAAAGAGAGCAACCTCTCCTTCAGGAAACTGATTCCAAGTGTGGCAGCAACACAATGCCCAACCTCAAAGCAATTCTACATCTGCAAGGCAATTGTAGAGTCCAACCTTCTTCGTTATTGTCACATTACACTTTCTTTGGATGAGTTATGGAAGCGCTCACTGAGATGGGTCCTACATGGTAAGTGAAACAGATGACTGTTCATAGGGAGGACAGGAGGCATTGAAATAAAATCCAAGATTAGTAGACCCTAAACCAAAAGACCCACTTAAGTGAACTGCACATAGAAATCAACAGTATTTGTCGAGTGCTGCTCTGTGCAGCACACTCTTCTAAATACTTGTGATAGTACAATGCAACCCTTCCCTTAGATGTTTACAATCTAGCAGGGATGATAGACAACAAGTTGTAGCTATGAGAAAGCAGCAGAGTTTAAAGATAATGGTATGGAGAGAAGGTGAGGAGATGAGTACCCAAATGGGTAATAATGTAGTAATAATAATTACTGTGGTATTTGTGAAGCTCTTACTATGGGTCAGGCACTGTGCTAAGTGCTAGGATGGATTCAAGAAAATCATGTTGGACAAAGTCCCTGTCCCACATGGGGCTCACAGCCTTAAGTCCCCATTTTGCAGATGAGGTAACTGAGGCACTGAGAAGTGAAGTGACTTTCCTAAAGTCACACAACAGGCAAGAGGTGGAGCCAGGATTAGAACCCAGGTCCTTCTGCCTCCTAGGTCCATGCTCTATCCACTAGACCAAACTTCCTCTCAGATGACACAGAGCAGAAACTTGGAGTGGAATGGGACCAGAAACTAAAATGTCACTAGATGGTTTGAAGTACTGTTACTTAAAGGTCAGCTTTTATATGCACACAATTTGGGAAGGATTATTTAATCTACCACTCATGTATATGGACAGAAATTTCACTGGCAGTGGTATGACCTTTGAACCACGAGGAACATGTTATTACATTCTCAATAGAACCAATTATTTACCAGGTATTAGAAAGTCAGAAACACTTTTGAGCTACTTAGTATTGACTAATTGAGTGCATTTCACCCAAGAAAAGCAATCCATGTTTAAATAGGAGAAGCAGTGTGGTCTATTGGAAAGAGCATGGGCCTAGGAGCCAGAGAACCTGGGTTCTAATCCTAGTCTGCCACTGGCCTGCTGTGTGATCTGGGGCAAGTTATTTCACTTCTCTGTGCCTCAGTTTCCTCACTATTGGAGAGTCAATTGTCTGTTCTCCCTCCCACTTAGACTGTGAGCCTCACCTGGGCCAGGGACTGTGTCAACTTAAAAGGCCTGTGTCTACCTCAGTACTATATATCCCAGTGGTATTTAGTAAGCACTTGTCAAATATGAGTATTATCATCATCAAATTCAGCAATTTTAAGTCATTCAATACATATTCTAACAGTTTAAAATAAGTCAGTTAATCATATGTATTGAGCACTTACTGTGTGCAGAGCATGTACTAAGCGCTTTGGAGAGTACAATAAACAGACCACATTCCTTGCCCACAATGTGCTTACAGTCTAGAGGAGACAGACATTAATGTAAATAAATTACAGAAATGTATAGCAGTGCTGTGGGGCTGGGAGGTGGGTGAATATAGGGAGTAAGAATGATGCAGAAAGGAAAGGAAGAAGAAGAAAAGAGGGTTTAGGGAAGGTCTCTTGGAGAAGATGTGCTTCAATAAGGCTTTGAAGGGAGAGTGAGTACTTGTCTGTCAGATATGAGGAGGGAGGGCATTCCAGGACAGAGGCAGGACATGGGTGAGAGGTCAGCAGCAAGATAGATGAAACTGAGGTACAGTGAGAAGGTCAGAAAAGTTAAGTTGCAATGAACCATTCTCTTTCTTAATGAAGATACACTACAATAATAATAATAATGTTTGTATTTGTTAAGCACTTACTATGTGCCGAGCACTGTTCTAAGCACTGGGGTAGATAGAGGGTCATCAGGTTGCCCCACGTGAGGCTCACAGTTAATCCCCATTTTACAGATGAGGTAACTGAGGCACAGAGAAGTGAAGTGACTTGCCCACAGTCAGCTGACAAGTGGCAGATCCGGGAGTCGAACTCATGACCCCTGACTCCGAAGCCCAGGCTCTTTCCACTGAGCCACGCTGCTTCCCGTGAAGCCACGCTACAGTCAACTACAGACCTTTTCTATAGCTATAAAAATATGTCAGAAGTACAAGATCTTAGGTCCATGCTACTTTGAAGTTAAGTATTTCACATAGGCATCTAGAAATTTTGATAATTATCTTTAAATGTTTTCTTTTTTATGGTATTTGTTAAGCGCTTACTATGTGTCAAACACTATTCTAAGCACTGGGGTAGATACAAGTGAATTACACTAGGCACAGTTTCTGTCCCACATAGGACTCACAGTCTGATTAGGAGGGAGAATAGGAGAACTGAGGCATAGAGACTTCAAGTGATTTTCCCAAGGTCACACAGCAAACACCTGGCAGCACCAGGATTAAAACCCAGGTCCTCTGACTCCCAACCCATGCTGTTTTTATTATGCAATTATTAGCTATTCATTAATGTGATAGGATAATATGGGGAAGCCTATTTGAGTAACTTTCAGAAACATCCGCTGCCAAATGTGAAAACAAAAAGCGCACAAATACTAGTTAGCAGAATGGTTTGGTGTAAAGAACACAGGCTTGACTGTTAGGACCTAGGTTCTAATCTTAGCTCTGCCACTTACCTCCTGTGTGACCTAGGGCAATTCACTTAATGTTTGTGTGTCCCAGTTTCCTCATCTGTTAAATGGGGATGCAATCATCATTCTACCTCCTACTTGGACTGTGAGCCCCATATAGGACAGGGACTGTGTTTGACCTGATTATCTTGTATCTACCGCAGCGCTTAGTCCAATGCTTGGCACACAGTTAGTGCTTAACACATATCACAATTAACATTATTATAATCCTCCAACATTCCATCCTTCCCTCAGGAGTAGAGGCCATGCACAAACTAGCATCCATATAGCCTACGGGCAGTTCCTTGTCATCAAAATCAAGATGGCTCTGCCAGGCACAATGAGGAGCGTAAGGAATATTCCCTTGCCATCCTCAATAATCAACTGATCTGTCACCTCTACTACAGTTTTTCTTTCCCCAGATGCCAGTTGTCAATTTCCCTCCCCTTACGCATAGCATATTTCACCATCAACACTATCACAAGTGCCAAGTTTTCTTTATAAACATGAAGACAAAAAGAAGGCAAGGATTTTACAGTGTGAAGAGGAACAGGAAGATGAGGAGTGGGAGGACAGGCTTCATTCATAGAGCTAACAGGTCAGAGAGCAATCATAGTGGGTCTTTTCAGCTCTGATTAGAAACCTTCAGGTCCCCCAGCAGTAATATACTGATGTGTTGTCTTTGAGAAGTCATTTATTTATAAAGTGCTGCTCCCTAGTGAGGAAATTTTTCTTTTACCATTTGGTCCAAAATTTTCCTCTTGTTATAAGGAAATACAAAGGATGACTATTCTTAGCACAGTATTTCCCTTGTATTTTCCTCCTAATATCCCAGTTTCAGAGTTCTGCTGTAAGGATTGAGAAAGATAATGACCTAACAATACCCAAAAATACCAGATATAGAAAAATGTTTCTTAGAGCAGATTTTTGTTATGGAAATTTCAGTCAAAATACCATACCTAAATCTCAAAATGATATCTGGAATAATCCAGGACTACAAAACACAATAGGCAGTCTTTGTACTTAGAAGCAGTGTGGCCTTGTGGAAAGAACACAGGCATGGAAAGTCAGGAGACCTGAATTCTCATCCTGGTTCTGCCTTTTGCCTACTATGTGACCTAAGACAAGTTAATTAACTTTTGTGCCTCAATTTCCTTGGCTGTAAAATGAAGATTAAATATAATTTTACCTCACCCTTAGACTGAGAGTCCCATATGGGCCAGAAACTGTTTTAATTTCAGTGTACTGCATTTAGCAATGATTGGTACATAGTAAGTGCTTAATACTACAATTATTATTGTTAGATCTAGGGCCTCATTGTTGTTCCTCATAACCCACAGAAATGGAGTGACCATTGGAACTTTCTGACTTTCCTCTTGTTCTGTCTTCTCATCTACTTTCTCCAGTGTTCAGAATGAAATGAAGAACACTGCAGTTAATTCTTTATTTTGAAACACACGAATTAATTGGAAGATTATTTTTTAAACCAGTTGGCAACAGGATAGAGTGCTTCCATCTTTAAGACATTGTTCAAACTCAGGCCATATGACAAAGATTCAAAGTAAACATATTGCTGGTGACCTAATTAGGGTGCTTATACCTGCTGGGGCAGGTATCTTCAATCCTGAAGTCATCCTCACAATAGAGACTAAACATTGTTAGTTTGGGGCAAAATAAACATGCTATATACAATAAGACAGTGAATGTAATTTTATCAAGCATCGAAATTTCCCATTAAAATCAGCACTACCACCTTGTCCCGTAAACACTGAGCCCACTTCTCGGTGTGTTTTCGGTTTTTCGTTGTTTTTTAAAAAATTTCAAGTCACTTCCATTTTCCATTTACATTTTACATTTATGCCTCTCTCCAAAGTGTCTAAATAGAGTAGATTACTAGGGCTCTCGGGTCTTCATCTCCCCCGCCCCTGAGTTTCCACCTTAGGACTTCTGCTAATTTCCATATTCTACTATTCTACATATTCTTTAGCACAAAGCTATATATCTGGCTCTTCTATTAGAATGTAAGCTCCTTGCAGTTAGGGAAGGTGTACTGTCCATCTGTTGCATTTTCCCAAGTGTCTTGTTACCCACTGGGTCCTCAAATATCAGTTCTACTATGCTTCCCCATAAAAATGTAATGCCTGTAATACAATTATTTCAAAAAACACCTTTCAAGATTAGATTGAAAGGAATTGATGGATGGAAATTTGGGTTATTCCTGGTGACTAATAGCTCCAATTTCCCTTTTTCTTTCAAAGGGTTTGTTTAGATAAATTTTTCATATGCTTTTCCTTCTCCGTGTCAGCAATGATTAAAGTTACAAAACAACAGAAGTCATACACATTCTCCATCTACACTCACTCTCATGAAGAACTCATTTGCTCCCATGTCAAGTACCATCTCCGTGCAGATGATTCCCAAATCTGTCAGCCCTGACCCATCTCCTTCTCTGTAGTCTCACATTTCCTTCTCTGCCTTTAGGATATATCTACCTGGATTGTCCACTGACATGTCAAACCTAACATATCCAAAACAGAACTCATCTTCCCACCCAAACCCTGTCCACCCCCTCTCTTTTCCATCACCGACGACAATGTCAACAATTTCCCTCCCTCTCTCACAAGCCCATAACCTTGGCATTATCCTCAACTCATCTCATTCAACCCACATATTCAGCGTCACCAAATCCTGTCAGTTATACCTTCACATGACTAAAATCTGCCCTTATCTTTCTATCCAAACTGCTACTACACTGATCTATGCACTTACATCCTGCCTTGACTATTGCTTCTGCCTCCTCACTGATCTCCCTGCCTTGTCTCTCCCCACTCCAGTTCCTATTTCACGCTGCTACCCAGATCATTTTTCTTAAAAAGGTTCAGTCCATGTCTCCCCAAGATCCTCCAATATTACTCAAGAGCCTCCAGTAATACTCAAGTCACCTCTGCACACAGAAACTCCTTACTATTGGCTTTAAAACACTCAATCAGCTAACCCCCATCCTATCTTACCTTGCTGATTTCCTACTGCAACCCAGCCTGCATGCATTGCTCCTCTGGCACCAGCTTGCTCACTGTGTCTTGATCTGGTCTCTCTCACCACTGGCCCCTTTCCCACATCTTCTCTGTGACCTGGAGCTCCCTCCCACTCTATATACAATAGTCCACCATTCTCCCTACCTGCAGAGCCTTATTAAAATCACATTCCTCCAAGAGGCCTTCTCCCATTAAGCCCTCTTTTCCCCTACTCCATCTTTTGGCCTATGCACTTAGATCTATACCCTAAGCACTTGATATTCATCCCACCCTCTGCCCCACAGTCTTTTGTACATACCAGTAATTTATTTATATTAATGTTTGTCTCCCCCTCTAAATTTAAGCTTATTGTGGGCAGGGAGCATGTCTACCAACTCTTTTGTATCTCACTCTCCCAAGCACTTAGTTCACTTCTCTGCACACAGTAAATGCTCAATAAATACCATCAATTGAGTGATTGTTACAAGTTTTATAACTCAGCACACCTTTCCTTCTAGTCACACAGCTTTGGACAGAATTTTGGCAAATGGCTGATTTCATTTTCATCCTATTTCCTGGTTTGACAATCTAACAAAGGATGGTACTCACTCTACAAAAGATGAAACAACATAAAGAACCAGAGCTATGCACTATATCCAAGCAGAACCTCTGGGGCAGGGGAGCCCATTCTGAAAAACAACAAAAGACTAGAATCCAGTAGGATCCTCTCCTCCCCATCACTAGTTTTTTCTCTATTTCCTGTGGATATACAGCCAAAGTTGTTTTTTCCACAGCTCTTCTGGAACTCTTTTTATTAGTCACTACAGTGTGGACAAAGTACTATTGATCATCACCCATTCTATCATCTCACGGGAACTCCCATGTTTTATTTTTAAAAGAGAAACAGACTCCAAGACACAGGGAGCCATGCTAATAACATCAAGCCAGGAAAATGCAGACCATGGAACTTGAGAATAAAGGAATAATAGGACAATACTACCCATCTCAGAGTTGCACCTGGAGACTTTCCAGTACTCTACCAGTGTCAACTATGGGAGGTAGAGTCAAGCAGAGACTTATCCATTAAATTCCTAGCTTGGGCAATGGCTAGCAAGTGGAAGGCAATCTGCTACAAGTTCAAAGCTCACCTGTGCTGGGCTGCAGGGGCATGAGAGGGAGTTGAGAGCTGAGATTCAGGTTTACTGTGTGGAAGGAGGCAATGGTAAACCACTTCCATAGTTTTACCAAGAAAATTCTAGGGATACACTTTTCCAAAACAATTGCAAATTGAGGTAGAGCATTCTGGGAGAGATGTTTCCACGCTGACGCTGTGGGTCAGAAACGATGACTCAACAGCCTAAGACAAGATAAGGGCAATACTGGGTATCACCATCCTATCATCAATATTTGCTAAACCCAGAGCACTACACTAGGCATTTGTGATTCAATTTTTCAGCATGAAAAGCAGTGTTAATTAGCAGTTAGGTTTTGTTCTACCATGAGGGCGATGTATGCCTCAGTTCTCAAGGAACAGAGAGAAAACTTGAAATTCATCTTCAAACTTTTAACACAGATGAGAGGAAACCATCTGTAAAAGAGAACACACACTACTCATCCTAGGATTCAAAAACTCTCCCCAAGTAACTGCGCTGACTAGGTTCTAAAGAAATGTTGCTTATTTAACTCCTCAGGTTTTCGGCTTCATACAAAGCAAGCTGTCAAAAATACAGTTATTCTGGGCCAGGAGAACACTTTTCCTGCCCAACCCTGGAAGCATGCTATTGGTTTACACTGCAAGGCCTCATTTGGACAATCAAATCTGTCTTCTCAAAGTGAATAAAAAACTGTCGATAAGTGTAATTAAGGTTCACTTCTGAAGTTCTGTACTTTGTTTCCAAAGGTACTCTGGGCACTAAATATCTGCGAAGAAGAGTGGATTGAGATAACAGGGTCTGCCTCTAAATATTAACTTCCTAATATGAACCCTTAAAATGGATTAAAAAATTATATGATCTTTGGAATTCATAGCTCTTTTTCCTCCACTATATTGTAAGGTCCTCCACTACAAGGTAAGGCAGAAATCATGTCTACCCACTCTACTGAACTCTCCCAAGCTCTGCATACAAAATGCTCAATAAATATGATTAACTGATTTTATCATTTTCCTCAGTTTCCTGGAGTGGTTTCATTTGTTCTCTGGTCTGAAGTTCACAAGTCACTCAGGTAGAGGGAGAAATTGAAATACACTTACATTTAGTGAGCACGGGAGAACTGCCAATTCATACTACTTAAACTGTTCCCAAGTTTCACTTCTCTCAACCTTCAATTTCTGAATTCCAGAGATAGTCTGGTTTGTTTCCCATCAAATCTAATTGACATAATGTTGTCAACTGCTTTCCACAGTTTTTGTAGGAGATAACCCAAACAAATGATTCTTTCCTCTACTCTATCAGTTACTGGTACACAAGGGATCTTTTTGTTCTTTTTCTTGCTTTTGTGTTTGAAATTTCACTGCTCTATTTAAGCCTCCCATATCTTGTTTTGCTTTTTCACTGAAGGCGGTGCCATATGCTGTACATCTGGACAAGAGTCGTGGTTGGATTGTTTCTTTTCCCTTGCTTCAGAAAATTTTCATTATTTCAATTCCTCAAATAATGGAAATTTTTACCTCTCCCTGAGTGAGAGAAAAGGGCTAGGAAACAAAAGTCCAGAGCACCAGGCAAATTTGGGACTGATCATATAGACTTCACAGCGCCCCCAACTTTCATAAAAACCCCACCACCAGTCTCTGTGGTTGCTTTTGTTTTGGGTTTTTTTTCCCTAAAGAAACAGATTATCCAAGAAGAGGAAAGGAGTCCATATGGAGGGAGGATTTCTTACTGTTCATCAGCATAAATAAGAAAACCCCTGAAGGGCATACAGCACATCTGTTTAACTTGTTTTCTAGCATGGCTAGCAGAGTGCCTCATGCATGATATCAATACTTGATTTTATTTAGAATGTGCAGTGAAGCAAGGGGATTTACGATACACTGGGGGAAACAAAATGTTTCCCTTAAAACCTGAAGGGCGTCCCAAATGCATTTGAGATGCAAGGGCTAATCCAAGGACAGTAGATTTGAAGAAGAGAGAATGAACAAGTGAGAATCAAAGATTAGGAATTTACCTTTAGGGAGTTCTTTGAAGAACAATGAAATGAGGAATCAAGAAATAAGAAGATAGACTTACCAGATGGTCTCTTATTATCATCCATCTGCCCCTGATACAAGGCAGAGCGAGGAAGTAGAAAGACGAGTGCTGATAATTTACCCCAAGCATCCCTGAAGAATGGACCTGGTGGCACATCTTATCAACTGTTCAATGATGCTTTCTAGTTTCTCTGGGGAACTCTTTTTGGCCTTTGGTCAAATGAGAACAACTGAGCAGTAGAACAAATCAAACTTGGCATCTAGTGAAATAAGTCACTTGGAAGGAGCTCCATTTTCTATAGCAAGTTTGAGGCTTTTGCTCTGTATGTACTGGAGTCCCTTGCCTTAGAGGCCATCAAACCTACAGCAGTTACTTCAGCTAGAGGTCAAGAAGATTAAATTTTAAAAATCAAAAATATATAATTCACAATACTCTATGAAAACTCCTGAAAAGTCAACTCCAGATTAAGTCAGGTTTCCCAGAAAGGTTCTTATTGTAGTTCAAGTGATCTTGGATCATTCAGGTAATTTGTTCAATAGTGTCTCAAAGACACTTGATGGGAAAATACTACAAATGCACCACCTCAATAAAAAACATATAGGCACAGTTGAGATGTCCTTCAATCACTTAATAGTACTGACTGTGCATCTGAGTTCAATCAATCGTATTTTTTGAGCACTTAGTGCACTGTACTAAGAGCATGGAGAGTACAATATAGCAGACATTCCCTGCCCATAGATAGCTTACAGTTTAGACGGGGAGATTACTAAGAATTTGTGAAAGTAGACTAGAATAGGCATGATCCCTTCCCTCAAAGAGTTTACAATCTCAAAGGGGAGTCGGACACAAAAACTACTTACAGAAAAAAGGAAGAAGGAAAGGGGAATAGGTTCATCAGTTAGTATTTAAATAATAGGATATGATATAAACATGTCAGTCACATTAGCGCAATGGGAGGCTGGGAGGACATCATGATTAGGTGGTTCAAAAATGCTGAAGTAGAAACTGTGGGGGATATAACCTGGGAAGGTCAGAGATAAATTGAGGAAGGCTTTTTGGAAGACATTTAATTACAGAAGGGCTTCGAAGAAGGGAGGAGCTATTTGAATATTCTGCCTCTGCTGAGAAGTTCAACTACAATTGCTCGCGCAAAAACACACACACACACACACACACACACACACACGGATTGTCCCTGGTTTTAGGTTTGCGGGCATGTGGGGCTGCTTTGGTTGATAATGATGATGACTGCAGTATTTAAGTACTTATTAGCTGTCAAAATGCTGGGGTAGTTACAAGTTAATTAGGCTGGGCAAAGCCCCTATCCCACACAGGGGTCACAGTCTAAGTAGGAAGGAGAACAAAATATTCTCAGAATCCTCTTGAAACATTCTTTTCTTGATTTCTGTGCTCCACATTACTTGCTTAGAAGATTCTTCAACCTAATACCCAAGCTTCTATAAGAAAGATTTTATACATGTGGAAGGAATAACCAAAGGTTAATAATGTTCACCAGGTTGTAGTACATATTTGGTAATCTTTTCTGATCTGGATGGGATAACACTTGCCTTATTTAGAAACATTCTAGTGTAACAGTAAAATTTACACTACACCCTGAGGCTTGGATAGAACCTCACTACTGGGATCAATATAATTTCTGGATATTCAGACTAAAAAAGTTATTTTTTATATTTTACTGGAGCAACATTAAGAAGGTTTAGGAAGAACCATAAAACATTTCTGAAGCAGGGAGTCAAGACCAAAGGAAGTTAAATGAGGCCTCTGGAGGCAGTCCATATTGACCACATTCCACTAAAATCTGGAGAACTATTTCTCCTATTGCCAATCCTGGGCATGTTAACACTAATCCCCCTCACCATTCAAGAAAAGTAAACCAATATATAATCATGCTGATGGGTCTATTTTTTTCCTTAATCATAAGTGGTAATCATTTGACTCCTTGATTCATGAGGTCAGATTTCTTCAGATGACATTCTAATGAATATAGAGAGGAATACTTTTAAATATCAGAGTTTTTCCAACGTTCTAAAATTCAGCCTGGAGGCAGCTGACGTGGTGGTTGGGGGAAGGGTAGCTCTTTGACAATATGATGGATGTCTTTAAAAGAAACAAAGTTTACCAGAGATAGATTTTTAGTCCTCTGGAGATTTTGGGATGCAACTCCCTAAAGCCCACAGCTCCGGTCTCCTTATGCTTTACATAATTGATAAAATGCCTTTCGGTTCTTAATCCTGTTAAAGCAGGGAAGCCTAGAGCAAAGAGTGCTAAACTCAAACATGAATCAGTCACAGCTTCCATGCCAACAAGACCTAGTGGAAATGCTGGACTGAATGTCCACCTTTTTCCTCAAGATGTCTTTTCAGCTCATGAATAGGTTGAGCAGGACCACAATTCATTCAATCGTATTTATTGAGCACTTACTGTGTGCAGAACACTGTACTATGCACTTGGAAGAGTACAAGCGCTTGGCAGTTGACTCCTCATACCAGTAGGCCATTTTTTACCAAATGCACTGCGGAATCTCCTTGGGGACAGGGCCTGAGTCATTCTTTAAAATCTAACTCCAGCTCATGTGCTAAGTAAAGGGCTTGATATCTGAATGACGGACACTGACTCTCAGGAATGCTAGCGTCTAGGATTTACATTTACTGCAGAAACCCCACCCAATGCCCTGACCTGCAAGAGGTAGGTGTCACAGCTGACTAACAGGGCTCTCATCATGCATAATTCGGTTGGCAGCTCCCCAAGGAGTGTGTTTCAACTCTTGATCAGATGGCTGTCCCTAAAGTGAAGCAACCCTGCTCCACAAAGCCCCAAACTAAAAACAAAAACCACAAGAACAAAAACAGCCATTAGCAGCAATAGCATTTAATATGCATCTGCGTTCAGAGCTGGTAATGGCAATTGGTCTTTCACTTCTATTGAATGTTTCCAGGTTGTGGAGACAAATTGTCATGTTTATAAGAAAGACAAGTCAGAGATACAAAAGATAAAGCAGAAGTGAGCTAACGAGAAATAGCTATGCACTTAGATGCTAAGGTGACAGGACCAGAAAGATGGGTTATTAATTAGACAAGGAATGCCACTTACAGAGGAGGTGATTTCCTAGGAGGTTATGAAGGGAACTGATGAATTTGCATTACGAGGAAGTTCCAAGCAGGAGGAAAAGCATGAACATGGGGTGGAGCCAGGAAAACAGCAAGTGAGGTATACTAAGAAGATTCGCTTAGGAAAAGTGAAGAGTAGGAGCCCAAGTGTAGTGGGAGAAGAGATCAGATAGATAAGAGGGAGTCAATTGGTGGATAGACTTAAAGCCAGTGGTAGGGAATTGGTGTGCGTATGTTGGAGAGCTGAGGGAGTGATGACTTTCCAAGGGTGTTTTTAAACAGTGATACATGAGGCTGGATTTAAGTTTATCTAGGTTAATCCAAGCACTTATCCTAGCCCATCTTCATTACTCTATCATCAGCCTCCTCGCTAACCTCCCTGCTTCCTGTCTCTTCTCACTCCAGTCCATACTTCACTCTGCTGCCCAGATCATTTTTCTACAAAAATGGTGAGTCCATGTTTCCCATCTAAAGAACCTCCAGTGGTTGTCCATCCACCTCTGCAAATAGAAACTCATTACCATCAGCTTTAACTCAATCACCCTGCCCCTCAATCACCCTACCTTGCCTCACTGATTTCCTACTACAATGCATCCCACACACTTCACTTCTCTAATGCCAACCTACTCACTCACTATATCTGGATCTCCTCTGTCTTGCCGCTAACCTCTCACCCATGTCCTGCAATGTGCTCCCTCTTCATGTCCAAAAGACAATTGCTCTCCCCACCTTCAAAACCTTACTTAAAGCACATCTCTTATAACAGGCCTTCAACCTTCTCTTAGAAACACTACCTAACTCAGGGCTTTTCTGATATAGTATACCCCTGGCTGTCTTAGCTTTGGCTGTTCCTCAGTAGTCTATTTCACTGTCCCTTCTTTTCCCCATTCCTAAACTGTGAATGTTGCTCAAGACTCAGTTCTGGGCCCCCCTTCTACTGTCAATTTATACTCACTCCCTTGGATGGCTCATGCCTATGGCTTCGACCACCTTTAGGGAGATGGCTCCCCAAAATCTCTCACTAGCCATGACCTGTTACCTTCTCTCTAAGATTCCTCCCCTAGTCTTTCCCATCACTGTTGACACCACCACCATTTTCCCCATCTCACAACCCGAGTATTATCCTATTCTTCTCTCTCCTCAAACCCGCATATTTAGTCATCAAATCCTGTTGGTTCTATTTCAGAACATCTCCAGAATTTACCCCTCTCTCTATCCAAAATGGCCACCACGTTGGTCCAAGCACTTGCATTTTCCAATCTTACCTACTGCATCAGTCTCTTTGCTGATCTCACTGCCTCCAGCCTCTCCCCTCTCCAGTCCATACTTCACTTTGCTGCCCTTATTTTTCTAAAATTTCCTGGGCTCTTCACCTGACTCCTTAAAAAAACTCCAATGGTCATCCATCTATTTCCACACCATAGCTCAATCAGCTCTCTGCCCACTATCATCTCTCCTTTCCCAATACAATCCAGCCTACACACTTGGCTTTTCTAATACCAACCACTCAGAGTGTCTCACCACCCTTTCCTCATGTCCTTCCTCTTGCGTAGAATTCCCGGCCCCTACAAATGCAACATATCTCTACTCTTCCCATTTTCAAAATCCTACTAAAATTAAACCACTTTATGTACAACTCTTCATACTCATTTACTAATCCTATCTGCAGTTCAGCTTAATGTTTGTTTTTTCCCCTAGGTTATGCACTCCTTGAGGTTAGGGGCTATCTACTTACTGTACTGTGCACCCCCCAAGATTTTAGCTCAATGCTATGCAAGAGTAAGCACTCAAATAGTAGTGTTTTTTGGTCAGCACTACATTCCTTTGAGCCAGAAATCTGTGCAACCCATCTTATTTAAAGTTAATCTCATTTTGTACATTTTCTTTTACATGTACACTGTCTCGCTTTAAGGGTGAAGTGCCTAGACACTCCCCCCTCCCCTTCTTTTACATTAGTTTTCGATTTCAACAGAATGGATTAATTCTCCATTTTAAGTATGAATTTATGACAAAGAAGGAAATTGACTACTATAAATTTTAGTGGTATGCAGCCAATCTAGCGTTCTCCTTTACATGAAAACATTTTAAGAGTAAGCCTCCTGATATTATAGACTATAAGCTCCTTGAGGGCAGGGTCCATATTTTACTCAGTCTTAATCTTCCAAGCACATAGTAAAATGGGGATTAACTATGAGCCTCACCTGGGACAACCTGATTACCCTGTATCTCTCTCAGTATTTAGAACAGTGCTCTGCACATAGTAAGCGCTTAACAAATATTATTATTATTATAGGGCAGTGCACTGCACACATTTTTATTGAGGGCTTACTATTAAAAACTTATACAGAAAAAACACCCACAGAGAGGTTTGACAGAAGAGTTAGAATAAATGTGGAGATTCAAATATGCTCAATTTCAAGCACTAACTGGATTCAGAGCACTTGGAACTCAGCACTTGGAATAGTATAATTGAGTTAATAGAAATGATCCTTGCCCTCAAGGAACTTAAACCATTTTTTTCTGACAACTGAAGTAGTACATTTATAACATCAACCAATTAGCATCTTTGCTGCACTACTTGAAAATTCTGTACTTGGGTCAGACTTTGCTAATCAATAACCTGACTTTTTCATTCTTCCTAAGGCAGAGCTGGATTGGGGACACCTTTAGGAAAAGAGATGCAGGGGGGATGGGGAAAAAAATGGCCTGGCTCCTCCAATCATTCTGATGCTCCTTCCTTCTAAACCCCTCTCCCAACACACAATCCCCACCCCTCCTCCCCCCAAACCACCATGCCCAGCCCTTCCCTCACTTCAATCCTGGTCATTCACTAGAGGTTTATTTATAGTGAACAATAAGATGTGGTAAAATTACAGTTAATAGTCTCTACGTCTGTGTGATGTCATAAGGCAACAGAGCTGTATGTCAAAAAACAGTCATTCATCAATGAGATTAGATGGTAATATTAACTGAAAAGAGGAAAAACTTGAAATCCAGGAGGTAATGCAGACATGAAAATATTATTTCTTTGCATCATTTTGTCTTGTATTCTACAATATGTCTATAATATTTTAAAGGGGACCTACAAAGTTTTTAAGGCACTAATTCTCTATGTTTTGATCCCTTCTAACAATTTTATACATGCAGTTTACCCAGAATAAACAAGGATGACTTCCATATCCACTTAGAGAAGCACCATGGAGTAGTGGGTAAAGCAAGGGCCTGGGAGTCAGAAGGTCATGAAGGTCCCGGCTCCACCATTTGTCTGCTGTGTGACCTTGGGCAAGTCACTTCAATTCTCTGTGCTTCAATTACCTCATCTGCAAAATGGGGACTGGGACTGTGAGCCCCATGTGGGACAGGGACTGTGTTCAATCTGATTGGCTTGTGTCTACCCCAGTGCTTAGTACAGTGCCTGGCACATGGTAAGTGCTTAACATACAGCAAAATTATTATAATACCCATAAAAAGATCCTCATTTCCAAGATTTTCATTTCCAACTACCACATTATTTTTAATTGGGGGAAGCTATTCTTTTCCAAAGCTTAAAGTATACAATTTGTCACCTGCAAGATAAAGACACAAACTATAATTTGGTTCATATTATGAAACATACAAGCACCTCCAAGAATCTTTACAGGCAAGTCTGCTTTTAGATGGTTAAGAAGGACCGTAAATCTGGTACTGTTTTAGGGTAAACCCACAGATAAAGGGCTTTAAAATGCATCTGTTGACTATAGTGATGGTTCTTTCTCAACATTAAGGCTTTATTTTTAAGATATACTTTATGCTTCTGCTCCAAAAATTCAGTGGCTTATACCCTTTCCAAGGGTGACGGATATATTACTTTTCAGATTTTGAAGTTGAATTTTTTCAATAATTTTCTAACTAGAAAAATTCACAGGTAAGCACCGTCCAACAAAAGGTATCCCAGGAACATAACAGTGAATTTAGAAATCTATTTTCCTCTTGCAAAAGCACCTTTGTTTTATATAAGGAACTATTCACAAATTGTGATTCATGAATAAAGATACTGGAGAAAAATGCAAATTATTTCACCGTGGTAAACATGTAAAATATCCTGTTATCAAATGTGTCACACCATGCTCAAATGAAGAGGAAGAGAAAATTTACATTGCTACCTCAACCAACTCTATACATACTATTTTAACTAAAGTACAAAAATGTATTTTGGGAACATGTGGATTCTTAGAAAGCAATGATTTGATTAATAGAAGAAGAAATGGTTAATAAAGCCTTGAATTTTGTAAACTTACTTCTGTTATCCATTTATTAACTCTCTCCCTGACTATACTGTAAATTCCTTAAGGGTAAGGCTATTTAAGCTCATTGTGGGCAGGAAATGTGTCTCTGAATTGTTGTACTCTCCCAAGTGCTTAGTACAGTGCTCTGCACACAGTAAGTGCTCAATAAATACTACTGAATGAATGCACTCCCAAATAATGTTGGCATTTGTTAAGCGCTTACTATGTGCAGAGCACTGGTCTAAGCACTGGGGTAGATACAGGGTTATCAGATTGTCCCACGTGGGGCTCACAGTCTTCGTCCCCATTTGACAGATGAGGGAACTGAGGCACTGAGAAGTGAAGTGACTTGCCTACAGTCACACAGCTGACAGATGGCAGAGCCGGAATTCAAACCCATGACCTCTGACTCCCAAGCCGGGGCTCTTTCCACTGAGCGACGGTGCTTCCCTGACAGTTAATGCAGTGCACACAGTAAGGGCTTAGTTCCAAGTGCTCAGTACAGTGCTCTGTAATAAGTACACTGAGAACCTGTGTGGTCTAATGGATAGAGTATAGGTCTGGAGTCAGAAGGACCTGCTTTCTAATCCTACTCTGGTGTTTGTCTGCTGTGGGACCTTGGGCAGTTCACTTTACTCTCTGTCTCAGTTATCTCATCTGTAATAGGGAGATTAATACTGTGAGTCCCACAAGGGACAGGACTGTATCCAACCTGATCTACCCCACAGACTGTGCATAGTAGCCTCTTAACAAATACCATAAAAAAAGAATGCTGTTGATGGTGACCATGAGTGTGAGTGTGACATGCTCTTTCTGCATGATACTCGGAGTGGCTTAGTATGGGTCAGTGGAAACTCCCCCTCTTCCTTATAGGGAATGAAAACAAGGGCTAATGTTTTTAAATGACAGATTCATTAGAATTTACATTTTTAAGCCATTTATAAAAGTAAATGTACAGTGCAAAAACTCCCATTTTTTTTGAATAGTGGATGGGTCTCTTACAGATCTTTTATGAGGGTTACCAATAAATTATTTCTTGGTTTTATAGCTCCTGTCCTGAAGTTGCACTTTGACTAATTCATCTCAAAGCTGCTGTGGGACCTTGGGCAGTTGACTTTACCCTGTGCCTCAGTTACCTCATCTGTAAGAGGGAGATTAATACTGTGAGCTCCACAAGGGACAGGACTGTATCCAACCTGATCTAGCCCACAGTCTGCATGGGGTAAAATTGGGGTAAAATTTAAAATTGTCAGTTTAAAATTAATTCTTAGTCAAATACATGGGGCACTGTAGCAATCCTGCCTGTCCACTCAATAGGTTCCAACAAAGCACAAGGAGCAAGTGAGATTTGGTTCATCAAGACTATTTAGCAGCGTGGCTTGGTGGATAGAGCCGGGGGCTGGGAGTTAGAAGGACCTGGATACTAATCCCAGCTCTGCCAACTGTCTGCTGGGTGACCTCGGGTAAGTCAAGTTTACTTGTTTAAATGCCTGTCCCCCCCCCCCGCCCCCTTCTAGCCTATGAGCCCATTGTGGGCAGGGCTTGTCTCTCTCTGTTGCTGAACTGTACTTTCCAAAGGCTTAGTACAGTGCTGTGCACACAGTAAGTGCTCAATAAGTACAACTGAATGAATGAATTTTTCTGTGCCTGTTACCTCATTTAAAAAAATGGGCATTAAGACCAGGAGCCCCAAGTGGGATATGGACTGTGCCCATGTTGAGTAGGTTGAATAGGGAAGCAGTGTGGTTCAGTGGAAAGAGCCCGGGCTTGGGAGTCAGAGGTCATGGGTTCGAATCCTAGCTCTGCCACTTGTCAGCTGTGTGACTGTGGGCAAGTCACTTAACTTCTCTGTGCCTCAGTTACCTCATCTGTAAAATGGGGATTAACTGCGAGCCTCACGTGGGACAACCTGATTACCCTGTATCTACCCCAGGGTTTAGAACAGTGCTCTGCACATAGTGAGCGCTTAACAAATGCCAACATTATTTGGGAGTGCAAATATGTGCTTAGAACAGTGCTCTGCAAATAGTAAGTGCTTAACAAATACCAACATTATTATCCATCCCAGCGCTTAGTACAGTGCCTGTCATCTTGAGAAGCAGCGTGGCGCAGTGGAAAGAGCACGGGCTTTGGAGTCAGGGCTCATGAGTTTGAATCCCAGCTCTGCCACTTGTCAGCTGTGTGACTGTGGGCAAGTCACTTAACCTCTCTGTGCCTCAGTTCCCTCATCTGTAAAATGGGGATTAAGACTGTGAGCCCCATGTGGGACAACCTGATTCCCCTGTGTTTACCCCAGCGCTTAGAACAGTGCTCTGCACATAGTAAGCGCTTAACAAATACCAACATTAATTATTATTATCTTAAATACCACTAAAAAAAGCCACTGGAGTTTTTTGGGTTTTGGTTTTTTTTTTAAGCAGTACAATGAACACCACCTTCAAATTGTTTGCCGAGGGCAACGTGGATCCTTTTTTTAAAAAATAAAAAGGAGTGGTGCTCCCATATGCAAAATAAATAATACAACGGGCTATGAGGAAGTCCACCCCAAAAGGGTGGTACAGTGTGGCAAAGGGCCTCCATCCCCCTGTGTCTCTAGATGGCACAAGGTGTGGCACATGGTGTGGCACATGGTGTGGCACGCGGTGTGGCAGAGGCCCCGCCTGGCACACGCCACAAGGCTTGGCCCTGCTCGCTTTCCGGATCTGGAGCGGCGGCAAACCAGCCTGGCCCAGGGCCAAGCCAGAGGGCGATCATCGTTGCCAACCGCCGGAGATTGTGGCGGAGGAGTGGCCCGGCGCTGGTGGTTCTCGGTATTTCACGAGGAAGTTTCCGACGTAAAAGAAAAAGGGGCTTGCGCAAGGGCTCTCATTCAAGTCGTTGGAGCCGGGTCCGGGCGGCAGGTGGGTGACCGAGAATAACCCCGGTCGCCCAGTCCGGCCTGGTTTAGGATGCAACTTGCAGAAATCAGGCTGCAGGAACGACGAGCGGCTCCTCTCTTATCATTCATTCGACTGTGAGCCCGTCGCTAGGCAGGGATTGTCTCTCTCTGTGGCCGAACTGTCCGTTCCAAGCGTTTAGTCCAGTGCTCTGCACAGAGTAAGCGCTCAAAAAATACGATTGAACGAACCCATTCAGTCGAGCGCTTACTCTGTGCATGGCACTATGCTAATGTTGGTATTTGCTAAGCGCTGACTCTGTGCCAAGCACTCGTCCAAGCGCTGAGGTGGATACAAAGAAGACAAAGAGAAACAGCGTGGCTCCGTGGAAAGAACCCGGGCTTGGGAGTCAGAGGTCGTGGGTTCTAATCCTGTCAACGCCACCTGTCAGCTGTTTGACCTTGGGCAAGTCACTTAACTTCTCTGTACCTCAGTTACCTCGTCTGTCAAATGGGGATGAAGACTGTGAGCCCCGAGTGGGGCAACCTGATTACCTCGTATCTACCCCAGAGCTTACAACAGTGCTTGGCACATAGTAAGCGTTTAAATACCAACATTAGTATTACTATCCACCCTTAGTATTACTATACTAACGTTGGTATTTGCTAAGCGCTATGTGCCAAGCGCTGGGGTGGATACAAAGAAGACACATAGAAGCAGCGTGGCTCAGTGGAAAGAGGTCGTGGGTTTTAATCCCAACTCCGCCCCCTTGCCAACTGGGTGACTGTGAGCCAGTCACTTCACTTCTCTGCTCCTCAGTTACCTCATCTGGAAAATGAGGGTTACAACTCTGGGCCCCACGTGGGTCAGCCTGATCACCTCGTATCTCCCTCCCCAGCGCTTAGAACAGTGCTTTGCACGTAGTAAGCGCTTAACAAATACCACCATTATACAAGGTAATCAGGCGGTCCCACCTAGGGCTCACAGCCTTCACCCCCATTTTACAGATGAGGTAACTGAGGCACGGAGAAGTGAAGTGACTTACCCGAGGTCACACAGCTGGCGCTTGGAAAGTACAACTGAGCAACAGAGAGAGACAAGCCCTGCCCACTGCGGGCTCACCGTCTAGAAGGGGGGAGGCGGGCATCGAAACAAGTCAACAGGCACCAAGAGCATCAATATAAATAGAATTATAGGCATGTACATATCCGAGCAAGTAGGCAGGCATTAATTGTAAATAAATAAAATTATAGATATGTGCTTCTCTCGACCCCCCACCCCCCATCCGCCGGGCGGGGGAACCCAGGTCACCACTTCCCGCTGCAACAGCCTAAAAACAAGGGCTCCCCACCCCCTCCTCCCCGTCTGCTCACCGCAGAGCTTTCGGCTTAGGATTTGTTGCGATTCAGATCGTTTATCGGTCCCCGCCTCCCCCTTTTACCAGTCCCCGGGCAGCACCGACCCCGGCAAACCCACCCTTAGACGGGCTGGAAATTCGCATCCCAACTGCCCCGGACCTCCTCTCCCCCATTTGAGGGTTTCCCCCTCCCAGGTTCCCAACGCGGAAGAAGTCGCAGGAAAGGAAGGGTGGCTAGTAAAGGGCAGATCTGCTCGCCAAGCGTTCGACTGCATGCCCCAGAGGCAGAGGAGAAGCGAGAACGATCTCCTTTGGGAGTCGTTTTGTGGGGGGGAGCTAGGGAAAGGAAGGATGGGGGTGAGGGTCGCTTTCTCCCCTCCGTCCTCCCACGATGAAGCACGAGGGCTGCAAATCCCAACACACCAGACGGTACTCAAGACTTTTCCCAATCGTTCTGCCCTCCCTCCATCCCTCCCTCCATCCCCTCGGCAGGGGAGGACAGGTCCCTGGCATTAACCTCCCCTTATCCGCGGCCCGGCATCCCTCCCCCAAAACTTCCCCCAACCTTTCGTTTCCTCGCTCTTACCCTATCCTTCTCTTGGACTACGCCCGGCATCCGAATATTCCTGTTTTAGATCACGCCGCCCCCTCTCCCAGGATATTCCAGGCAGTTGGTGGTATTTTAGCTTACACCTGTACTACCGCAATACACATATTCCCATCAGGCATAAAAACCGCGGTCCCCTCCCGGGCAAAATCAACTCAGGGGGTGATAATAACATCCCCCCTCCCGGAGCCCCCACCACCTCCTCCCTCCTTTTCCCCCCCTCTTTTGCCCAATCCCCACTCACGGCGTTTGGCTGCTATCCTCATGCCCTCTGGGCTCACACTCGCCCCTCCACGTTCTCCTCCACCATTCGCTCTTTCCATTTCGACTTCATTCATTCCCCTCGATCGCCCCGCCTCTTGAGTGGCGGGAGGTACCTCCAATCGCAAAACAGTCTCTACCCGCTCGGATTGCTAGTCATTCATTCAGTCGTATTTATTGAGCGCTTCCTGGGTGCGAGCACTGTGCTAAACGCTTAGAAAGTACACTTCAGCAACAGGGACAGTCCCTGCCCACAATGGACTTACAGTCCAGAAGGGGGGAGACAGACATCAAATCAAGTAAATAGGCATCAATATAAATAAATAGAATTATAGATATATAGACATCAAAACAAGTAAACAAGCATCAGTATAAATAGAATTATAGATATATATACACAGCAAAACAGGTAAACAGGCATCAATATAAATAAATGGAATTATAGATATATGCCCGTATACACAAGTGCTGTGGGGTGGGGAGATGGGGATAGAGCAAGGGGGGGAGCTGAGGAAAAGGGAAGCTTAGTCTACTTTCTTTTACTTACTCCGTTAGGTCTTTCTCGCCAAACCACCCTCCTGAATCTGACGACTGAGAGAGAGGGAAAGGATATGCAACAAGGGGTGAATAAGGAGGAAAAAAATAAATGGGACATAAAAAAAGACTTGATTCAAGGGGGGAAGGGGGTGGGAAGGGAGAGAAACAAAGAAATCACAGGAGAGATGGAAGATAGGGAAGTGGAAGGTAAATAGAATCAATCAATAGAGAAGCAGCATGGGCTAATAGAGCACAGGCCTGGGCGTTAGAGGGACCCAGGTTCTAATCCTGATTCCCCCATTTGTCTGCTGTGTGACCTTGGGCAAGTTCTCTATGCTTTCTCTATGCCTCGGTTAACTCAACTGTAAAATGGGGATTGAGACTATGAGCTCCATATGGGACATGGATTGTATCCAACCTGATTACTCTGTATCTACCCCGGTGTTTAAAAGAGTGTCTGGCACCTAGTAAGCACTTAACTAATACTATAAAATAATTAATGGTATTTATTGAGTGTATACTGTGTGCAGAGCATTATGCTAAGAACTTGGGAGAGTACAATAGAATCAGGAGTCATTATCCCTGTCCTCTAGGAGCACACACTGGAAAAAATTATAAACCAAGGAAAATAGACTGAAAAGATGCAGGTGGATATATTAAAAGGAAAAAAGGGTAAATTATATGAATGTATAATGATAAAGACATGTTTGAAGGGCATCCTTTGTGATTAAGGGCAGATTAATCTCCTGGGATTCATTTAATTCAAATTTTATCAGGAGAGATGGAGTAGCATTAGTGAAGGAGGAACTGTACCAGGTGATAGCTA
This sequence comes from Ornithorhynchus anatinus, assembly GCF_004115215.2. Taxonomy (NCBI): domain Eukaryota; kingdom Metazoa; phylum Chordata; class Mammalia; order Monotremata; family Ornithorhynchidae; genus Ornithorhynchus; species Ornithorhynchus anatinus. The sequence continues at coordinate 17,372,880 of NC_041735.1, read as the reverse complement.
AATTAGAAAGGACAGCTGTGGTAGAGGGCCGGTGAAACTCAGAGAATGATAGATTCCAGGTGTGGGATAGAATTGAGGTGCTTCTATTTGGATCAATTTTGTCACTAAAATCAATCGATCGTATTTACTGGGCACTTACTGTATGCAGGGCACTGTCTGAAGTGTTTGGGACAATGTTGGTAGACAGGTTCCCTGCCCACAACTAAAACTTTTTGCCTGGTAAATTTGCTCCATACCTGTGTGTAGTTTTGAAATCCAGGATTCCCAGTCGTGAATAATTAAACCTACAACATCCACATGAGACAGCCCTTATTGCTGGGCTATTATTCACTTGAGAGACTTAAACTCATAGAAGATTTGTTCAAGGCAGCAGATTAATAATAATAATACTACTAATAATAATAATTAATAATATTAATAATAATAATAATAAGTGCTTACTATGTGCAGAGCACTGTTCTAAGCACTGGAGGAGATACAGGGTCATCAGGTAGTCCCATGTGAGGCTCACAGTCTTAATCCCCATTTTACAGATGAGATTAAAGTGCTAAACGAGGAAGAAGTGTCAAAAGTTTGGAATCCAGCCTTTCAGACAGGCTCACTCAACTTGCTTAATCTTACATCCAGACCATTCAGCTTCCTGCTCTGCTAATTTAATACACTTTTATGAAATGATATCTTTACATTTGTGGGAATTTCAAAATTGGTAATGGCCATTTTGCCATAAGGTGGTACCTAATTGGTGACAACAAACATTTGGGAACCCCAGATTAGGGAACTTTGGGATGCCTCAGGAACCTAGATCCTCAGGACGTCAGAGCCGCCTCGGGAGCCTAGAGCCTCCAGGTGACCGAGCCCCAGGATGCCAGAGCCGGTGATCTAGAACCTCACGAGTCTAGAACCTCAGTGGCCTAGAACCTCGGGAACCTAGAGCCCCCAGAGGCCAGAGCTGCCTTGGGAACCTAGAGCCTCCGGGACCTGGAGCAGGGACCTCAGGCACCCAGGACCAAATGATCTATAACCTCGGTGATCTAGAGCCTCATGAGTCTAGAACCTCGGTGATCTAGAATCTCGGGCACCTAGAGCCCTCAGGCGCCAGAGATGCCACGGAGACCTAGATCCTCGGGGCGACGGAGGCATCTTGGGAGCCTAGAGCCTCTGGGTGACCAAGCCCCAGGATGCCAGAGCCGTCTCGGGAACCCAGAGCCTCGGGGTGCTGGATACCCGGGATGTCAGAGTTGCCTTGGGAACCTAGAGACTCCGGGACCCAGAGAGGGGACCTCAGCACCCAGAACCAAGTGATCTAGAACTTCGGTGACCTAGAACCTCACGAGTCTAGCACTTCAGTGATCTAGAACCTCAGCAGTCTAGCTTTGGGGAGTCGGAGCCATCTCAGGAACCTAGACCCTCGGGGCACCGGAGCCGCCTCGGGAACCTAGAGCCTCGAGGTACCGGAGCCCAGGATGCCGGAGGTGCCTTGGGAACTTAGAGCCTCCACGACCTGCAGCAGGAACCTCAGACACCTAAAGCCTCGGTGATCTAGAACCTCACGAGTCTAGCACCTCGGTGACCTAGAACCTCACTAGTCTAACACCTCGGTGATCTAGAACCTCAAGAACCTAGAGCCCCCAGATGCCAGAGCCGCCTAGGCAACCTAGAACCTTGGGGCACCGGAGCCCCAGGATGCCAGAGCCGCCTCGGGAACCTAGAGCTTTTGGGAGTCAGAGCCATCTCAGGAACCTAGACCCTCGGGGCACTGGAGCCGCCTCAGGAACCTAGAGCCTCAGAGTGCTGGAGTCCCAGGATGCCAGAACCGTCTTCGGAACCTAGAGCCTCCGGGACCTGGAGCGGGGACATCAGACACCCTCCGGCACTCCGAGAACCCCAGTGATCTAGAACCTCACAAGTCTAGAACCTCGGTGACCTAGAACCTCACGAGTCTAGAACCTCGGTGATCTAAAACCTTAGGAACCTAGAGCCCCCAGATGCCAGAGCCATCTCGGGAACCTAGAGCCTCCGGGACCTGGAGCAGGGACCTCAGGCACCCAGAACCAAGTGATCTAGAAGGAGGAAGGGAGATCAGAAAAGAGGCTAACACAATAATCCAGTTGGGATATTATGAGAGCTTGTACCAGCACGATAGCAGTTTGGATGGAGAGGAAAGGGCAGATCTTGGCGATATTGTAAGGGTGAGACCGGCAGGTGTTCGTGACGGATTGGATGTGTGGGGTGAATGAAAGAGCTGAGTCGAGAATGAATCTTACTGGTACAGGTTCTCAAAGTATCCCGGCTGGATTATTGTGTCAGCCTTCTCTCTGATCCCCCTTCCTCCTGTCTCTCCCCGCTCCAGTCTATTCTTCATTCCGCTGCCCGGCTCATCTTCCTGCAGAAACGCTCTGGGCATGTCACTCCCCTTCTTAAAAACCTCCAGTGGTTGCCTATCAACCTCTGCATGAAACAAAAATTCTCACTCTAGGCTTCAAGGCTCTCCATCACCTTGCCCCCTCCTACCTCTCCTCCCTTCTCTCTTTATACTGCCCATCCCGTTCTGCATGAAGCACACTTCTCCCTTTCCAGCTCATCTATTCTTTCTTCAGGCTTTGAAGACCCTAAGGTAGAAAGAGGATCAGCTGAGTTTTTGCAAGGAAGCAAATTTCCCCCTTTTCAACCTCGTATATCCTCCTTTCATGCCCTGAAGACCTTAGGTAGACCAATTCAAACAGGAGACTGTTGGATGGTTCTACCATCCACAGTGATAGGGAAGTCAGGAAGAGGACAGGGCTTGGGAGGGAAGATAAAGAGCTCAGTTTTGGATATGTAGGCTCCGCTCCTCTGCCGCCCACCTACCTCCTCACCGTCCCCCGTTCTCGCCTATCCTGCCATCGACCCTTGGGCCACGTCCTCCTGCTGTCCTGGAATGCCCTCCCTCCTCACCTCCGCCAAACTAATTCTTTTCTCCTCTTCAAAGCCCTAATGAAAGCTCACCTCCTCCAAGAGGCCTTCCCATACTGAGCTTCCCCTTTTCCCTCTGCTCCCTCTGGCCTCTCTGCCCCCCACTTCACCTCCCCTCAGCTAAGCCCCCTTTTCCCCCCCTTTCCCTCTGCTCCTCCCCCTCTCCCTTCCCCTCCCCTCAGCACTGTGCTCATCCGCTAATTTGTATATATTTTTATTACCCTATTTATTTTGTTAATGAGATGTACATCCCCTGGATTCTATTTATTGCTATTTTTTTTGTCTGTCTGTCTCTCCCGATTAGACTGTAAACCCGTAAATGGGCAGAGGTTGTCTCTATCTGTTGCTGAACTGTACATTCCAAGTGCTTAGTACAGTGCTCTGCACATAGTAAACACTCAATAAAAACTATGGAATGAATTAGGTTATGGCATAATGTTCCATTTGCATGTAGGTATACCCACACTTAGAAATGTATGAAAAACTGAAATTCAGTGGAGGAAAATTGAAGTGAGAAATGGGATTCTGTTAGTTGATATAGAAAGGATGATACACGCAGGGTACGTATTGGAAAGAGAAGATGATTTAGGGCAATGCCTGAAGGGGAGAGTGAGAAAAGTACAGTACAAAAGGTGTGTGTGTCTGTGCCCATTCTAAATTGGGAATTAGGGTTACCTTGAGGTGAAGATTCTCCCAGATGTGTACCAGCCATAGGAATGCTACAGAAGGAGAGGAAAAGAGATATTCTGCAGCATCTGACTTAGAGCCCCACTTGGGCAGGGTCTGTATACAATCTGAGTATCTTGTATCTGCTGCCACTGCCCAGCCCACTGTTTGGCACATAGTAAGTACTTTATAAATATCATTAATTATTAGTAATGCCCTCCTAACATTTATATATGAACTTAATTTGCTTTAAGAGGTGGAAAGTGAGATGAGAAAACATCTTTACACTCTTATTGTCTCCACCAAGATCATATTTTATGCTGACAATTCAGACAAAAACCTCATTTTTATGTGAATTACCTGAATAAACTGATTCACCATAATATTAACTTTGGCCAAGGAGAACTGACATAGAATTACAGGTTTGTTTTAAAGTTTTATTTAAAAATTAAAATGTACTTCAGCTCCAGTAATGTGAAATGAAAATTCTGAATCTTCAAAGTCCAGGGAACTAAGAGTAAAAACTGCTAGGACAAATTGGAAAGCATTCCTTGTAAGTATGCATGCTTTATGAGAACTTTCATTATATTACACTGGGCAATTGGCCTCTATTTTCACACTTGTTTCTTGTTTCTTGTACTTGTTTCCCCTGGAGCTGCCCAGAGTAGGAAGGGAGGCTTCTGTGTGATTACATTGTGTGCTCCAGAGGGTAACTGTTTATTCTGTCCTAGAACAAATTGAAGAAATACCAGAAATACATCCAAGGCATCGATGGAGTCCAGCAGCACAATGGCCTGGAGAAGCAGTTGCAACATACTATTCTTAGGAAAAAGGTCTTTTATTTTGAATAAATGGTGTTCCAATGGGATGGAATCTTCGATTAGGAAATTTGCCAGGTCAATAAACACTGCTTCTTTATGGTTGGTTTGAATTAAGGGAGCAGAACAAAGGAAATGCCCTGTCAGCTGCAGTATAACCTGCTGAAGGAATTATAAAGGACAGCCCGAATATAATCGAGATTGCCTTGAAGGAAAAGATCAAAGGATGCAAAAGTAATCAAGGGCAAGATGAATTAGACACTCCTTAAGTATAATCAGGGTGGCTGTTTGCTAGCAAGAGTTGGTTCCACCTATCTCCAAGAAGTTCCCCAAGCCAGGAAGACATGAGGAGCTTTAGATGTGGGAGAGGGATAGGTAGAAACCAACAACCTTCAACCACCCTGGCAATGCCAGCCTTATTTGGCCTAGAAACACTACCCAGAACCCAGTCCCTGCCCAGTACGCCATCCCCTCCCTGTCACCACCTCAGCCCAAGCTTCACCACTTCCTGAGCTCAGCCCCAGGCTGGAACTCAGTCTCACCACTAAATCATTGGGCTAAATTCCAACAGGACTCAGGTTCCACCCATGGCTTCTTCCAGGACTCTGACCTGGATCCACCTTGACTCCAAGACTATGTGGACTCACATTTGGGTCCCTAGCTCTTCCCACTCTCCCTGGGCAAATGAGGATTTTGGCAGAAGCTTGTAGTTCAGTTCAGAAAGCCAGTTGAACTGCCCTTCCCAGAGTCTGCATATAAAGAAAATGACCTGTTGCTGGCTAGGCAGGTAATGGCTGTGTCTCCTTGGACAGGTTCATTGTTTGAAAAGCATTTTTCCACAGATTCATTCATTCATTCAATCATATTGATTGAACGCTTACTTTGTGTAGAGAACTGTACTAAGAGCTTGGAAAGTAAAATTCGGCAACAGAGACAATCTATTCAAAAACAGCTTCACAGTCTAGAAGGGGGGAGATAGACAACAAAACAAAACAAGTAGACAGGCATCAATAGCTTGGAAATAAAAAATAGAATTATAGATATACACATCATTAATAACATAAATAGAATAATAAATCTGCACATATATACACAAGTGCTGTGGGGCAGGGAAGGGGGTAGAGCAGAAGGAGGGAGTCAGGAGGAGAGGGAGGGAATTTTTTCCCACAGATATTTCTGATTTTTTCCAGAACCACAAAGGCAGAGCCTAATGATAAGCAATAAGTAGATTGGAGCTTTAAAGCACCAGTCCATCACAGGAATCCACCCCAATGACTGGTGACAACTACATTTCTATGCCCCCGTCCCCCTCCCCATTCCACTCTGCCCATGACAGCAGGGTAAGGGGACTTCGGAGCACAGTGAGTGGATGTCACTTGGGATTAGAGAAGCAAATTGGCCTAGTGAAAAGAGCATGAGCCTGGGAAAGTGGAGACTTGGGTTCTAAACCTGGCTCTGCTATTTACCTACTGTATAAGCTTGGACAAGACAAACTCATTCAACTGTAATCAGGTCCTCTAGACTGTAAGCTCTTTGCGGGCAGGGAATGTGTCTCTAATATTGCTACATTGTACTCTCCCAAGCACTTGGTACAGTGCTCTGCACCCAGTAAATCCTCAAATAAATGCGACTGACTGGCTGAAACTCAAATTTTCTTGCCCACAACGATTGAGAGATTGAAACTCAAATGTTCTGTGCCACAGTTTCCTTATCTGTAAAAAGGGGGTGAAATTCTTTTCTCATTCTTTCTTGGACACTGAGCACCACTTGTGGTTTAGACTGTTTCTCACCTGATTACTTATATCTACCCTAGTGCTTTGTACAGTGTTTGGTACATAGTAAGCACTTATCAAACATTATTATTGTTAGTGTTTTTATTATTATTATTGTTGTTGAGGTGATGGGCGGTTTCATGCCTAAACAGAAAAACAGAGTTCAGGCACCCTTGAATCTATTTAGAGCTACCAGGATTTGAGAATGTTAGAAGAATTATATGGAGAGTTTATACTAGCATGTGCATCTATTCGAATCTGAGGAAATCCACAGGCCTTCCTGTTGTCTTTTCATAATTGTCCTTTCTACTGATTTCAATTTCAATTTAGAATCATGACTTACAATTTTTCTAGACTTCTACTTTCATAGCTCCTCCTTTTCAACTTTGATGAAAGGCAAAGCACATTACTGGTGATAGATCACACTTCTGAACATGCTGCTGAGTCTCTTGCTTCCATATAAACTCTCACTCCTACAGACTCAAATATAGCTTTTCACCTCACCCCTTCATCCTTAGCCATCACATACTTCCTCCACTCTCTTCTCCACCCTAAAATCATGACACTGGATTGCTTATTTCCAGAAACAATGATTCCTTTTAAAAGAGGGAAACCAAAAAAAGAAGGAGTCGCAGACCTGCCTAGTGGAAGGTTTGGTAGTCTACAAACTCATCTCCCCTCACTTCCTTATGCCCTCTTCCCCACACAGCCCCACTTACTTGATCTAGGGAACAGTTTAACCCCTCCTAACCCTGTTGGATGAAGTGCACAATCTCTCTACCCGCCTCTAGCTTGTAAACTCATTGTGGGCAGGGAATGTGTCTGTTTATTGTTGTATTGTACTCTACCAAGAGCTTAGTAGAATGCCCTGCACACAATAAGCACTCAACAGATATGAATGAATGAATGAATGAATGAATGAATGAATGAATCTCAAATGGTGTGATTCTATTCCTGACATTGATAGGGGTATTTTTCAAGTAGAAAGAAGGCCACAACAGTGGCAAAGGAGAGGGCGTTAGTGGGATGGTTAGTGAGTTCCTCTCAGGGCAGGGCACCTAGCTCAAATACCCCTTTTGCACAGTCATTCAGATAGTCCTGGTAACAGGGTCAATCAATCAATCGATGTCATTTATTGAGTGCTTACTGTGTGCAGAGCACTGTAGTAACACTTTGGAGAGTACAGTAGATTTGGTAGACCAGATTCCTACCACAAGGAGCTTACAGTCTAGAAGGGGAGGTAGACATATAGTTACTTTTAGTTCAGGACCCCCTATCTGCCTCCTGCCACATGTCTTCTGAAGGCTGGAAAGGGGCATATTTTCTGAAATGCATTCAGCTCAGTACCTCGCGGGGGCCCCCATGAAGCGATGCATCATCAGCTCTGTCAGGGCAGCATGGATTGTGACTCCTTGTTAGAAAGTCTTGTCAGTGCTCAGGAATGTTGACCCAAACAGCAGCATCGAGGGGAGAAGGACTGGGGGAAGCCAGTTCCCTCCATGGACCTCTGACCCCTCTTTTTTTCCAGGTCCCCTAAATCCCCACATAGAATAATAATAATAATAATAAATTATTATTTTTATGACATTTGTTAAATACTTGCTATGTGACAGGCACTGTACTAAACAGTGTGGTGGAAACAAGCATTTTGGGTTGGACACAGTCCCTGTCCTGCCTAGGGCTCACAGTCTTAATCCCCATTTTACAGATGAGGCAACTGAGGCACAGAGAAATTAAGCAACTTGTCCAAGGCCACACAGCAGGTAAGACACAGAGCCAGGATTACAATCCATGACCTTCTGACACCCAGGCCAATGCTCTATCCACTAGTTGGTATTTGTTAAGCGCTTACTATGTGCCGAGCACTGTTCTAAGCGCTGGGGGAGATACAGGGTCATCAGGTCATCCCACGTGAGGCTCACAGTTAATCCCCATTTTACAGATGAGGAAATTGAGGCACAGAGAAGTTAAGTGACTCGCCCACAGTCACACAGCTGACAAGTGGCAGAGCTGGGAGTCGAACCCATGACCTCTGACTCCGAAGCCCAGGCTCTTTTCCACGGAGCCACGCTGCTTCCCACTACACCATGCTGCTTCTCCTACCACCGTCCTGCTCACAGATCCCCACCACCCATACCGTAATGGTAATAGGTCAGAATTTAACTCAGTATAAATTGCTGCTTTAGAGTTAAAATAGGGGGTGTCAGAAAAAAAGAGGTCCAATGGAAAGGATTAAATAAAAATAAAAACATTCAGATTAGGCTGGCAACAAGCTCCAGGTTTCTTGCTGTGATGCGCCATTTGCCACTGAAGTACAGTATTGGTTTTGATTGGGTTCTGATTTATTTTCTCAGCACATGGCCAATTCCAGCCAATTATTCCATTGGTGGCACTTAAAAGAATGCTGATACTGAAAGCCAATGTCTCGATTTGCTCATAAAATTACTTTTTATCAAGACTGGTAGGACCACCTTTTCCACTTGAACCTCTATAGCAGAGGAAGATAGAGGAGATTAGCATGGTTGAGTCATCTTTATAATCTACAATAGTTATTTCTTTAGTAGGGACTGTTTAAAAATTTAGATCAAAGTATCATATTGCCTCCAAAGAGATTCCCTGATGGGATAAATTCACAGTATCTCTGTATCTTAACTAATACCCCAGCCAAGAGAGATTCTAAACTCCTCGAGAGCAGTGTTTGTATCTATTTGCTTTATAGTACTCCCCTCGTGCTTGTTACATTAGAGTGCTCTGCACACAGTAAGTCCTCAGTCAATACCACTGATGGATTGATTGATGGTGTTTATTTCCTTCTCCATCTCTTGTGTTCACAGATTACATTTTTTCTAGAAAATATAAAATTGCAGTGTGCGAAGTGTGCTCAATGAGACCTCCACAAAACCCTGGGAAAGTTGGTGGGTGTTCTAGTGGTTGTCTTGGCTGTGGGTGTGTCAAACTCTGAGCCATGAGGAGCCTGAATTCTGCTTCACTAGCCACAACAACCTACTTATTTTCATTTTTATTTTGGTTATTGTCTGTGTTGTGTTTTACTGCTTCATCATTCCTGATGTGTCTGCCTCCAGTCCCTTCTCCCCACTTACACTCTTAGATTGTGAGATCCTGAGAGACAGGGACCATGCCTAATTCCCACCTGTGAATTCTCTCCCAAGACTTAATACAGTGCTCTGAACACAGCAAGCACTTAATAAATACTATTATTACTACTATCCCTCCAAAAGAACAGAGAAAAAAATGTTTTCCAGCTTTTTCTCAGTGAAATTTTATATCAAAGCTAGAATGCTTGCCATATCTCTTCCCTCTGGCAGATGTTGCTCTTCTAACATGTTATGGTTTTAGAATTCATTTTTCCTATCAAGTGCATAAATCTGGTCTTTTTGCTGAAAGAAAAAGGGATTAAGCAACAGAAAAACAGACGATAAAAAGGAATTTCAGCAAAAATTTCAATATGCTGGCTATAAGAAAAATATTTTTAAATCTTTGGGAAATAGAGGGAAATAGTGCATCTTTTGTCTTGAATGCCCTAAACGATGACAACTGCTAAAACTGCCAAACTGTTCATGCAGTCTTTCTTGAAGTTTTGCATCTCATCTCCCTGCCTCTAGGTAAATATTTACTTGTTGGGAATATTCTTCAGGCTATGATTTGTGTTCTTAGCAAAGTTTAATGCGTGAATGAGCAGTGCAGTGGGGCCAAACTGGTGAGCGCTAGTTAGTTAGCACAACATAAAGTGACTAATGAGCCACATCCGGTTGCATCAAGTCTGGACAATGGAAAAAAACCCAAGAGCTTTAATAAATGTTTTCCTCACAAATTTAAATAGGTTTTCTTTTTAGCTAATGCTCTGGAAGTTAGCTTTCCATCACCCAGTATTTGCCAAAATTCTGGTTAAAGTTCATAAGCAGGTCAGACTGATAATATTCAGGCCCCAAAAATGTTCTCAAGGTTTACAGATATCCACATTTTTCAGACACACTGTGTTCCATTTCTTTAATTCTTACGAAAAGCATACATTACCAGATTCTGGTGTCAAGAACAGAATAGAGCAAATTTTATACGCAAATGGTTTTAATTAGAAGTTTTACCACTACTAGCAGATCCAGGCAGGATTTGTTTGACCCTGCTGGAAAGAAGATAAGTGCTTTGGGGAAGGAGTACGAAATGATTTAAATAATAAAGGGAATTAGGCAGAAGGCTACTCAAAAGTAAGCAGTGTGTAAACAGTGTCAAATGAGGGCTAAGCACTGTGTTTTGCCTTGACAGTCTTTATTTCTGTGTTCTGGGCAAGGTCTTTGGAGGTGAAGGATTATGGAGGCAGTGGCTCCTAGGCAGTTAATTGTGCCAAAAGGAGGAAATGGTTGGAGGGTTGCTAAGGTAGAGGATTGAGGAAATTTATATGAATTGAGCCAACACCTGGGGGTGGACTTAGTTCCTTTCCATACTCCTGAACTCCCTTTCCCTCTTTAGCTGTAGACATATTGATGAAAGATTCCTGTGATAAGGAGCACAATTGTTCAGTTGTACTTCAATGGAGTGAGATAGCATTCTGAGGTGACTGGGGGTACTTAGATGAAAATGAATTGGTTATGATTGAGTCTGAATTTGGCCCTCATTAATCAACCAGTCATACTTATACTTACCATGGGCAGAGCATTGATCTAAGCACTTGGGAGGGAACAATAGAATCAGTAAACATGATCCCTGTCTTCGAGGAGTTTACAGTCTAGATAGAGACTAAAATAAATTACACATAAAGGGAAGCGATTGTATTTAAAGACGCCCTCATTTCCCCTATTCTCCCTCCCTTCTCTGTCACCTATGCACTTGAGTCTGTACCCCTTAAGAACTTTGATACTCATCCCACCTCCAACCCCACAGCCCTTAAATACATATCCTCATACTCTGCCATTTCCTCTAACTGTAATTAATTTTAATGTCTGCCTCTCCCCCTTGACTGTAAGCTAGAGATCGTGTCACCTCTATTATATTGTACTCTCCCAGGCGCTTAGTACAGTGTTTTGTACCCAAGAAGCACTCAAATAATACTATTGATTGATTGATTGATTGATTGATTGATTGATAGAGTTGGTGTTTAGGAAATGGGGTATATAAGCTACATACTAATTGCCCGGGAGGTGGTGAGTACTAAGGTGGCACAGAGTTGTGAACAGTCAATAGGAGGGATCTGAACAGGGCAGATTTGAAATTAATCGGGGAAGGCCTCCTTCTGGAGGAGATGTGGATAGTGAATAAAGGTATAGTTCTCCGTGTCCTTGGCTCCTCATGGCTTCAGGCAGGACCAAACCATCACAAAGTTCCCATCATCCTAAATGTTAGCAAAAATGCTTCTGCGTGTGGTGGGCTTCATCAGCTATAGTTTTGGGCAGCAGGACCACTTCCAGTGGACCTTGGAGTGTTGGTGGCAAAGGAGCCCCAGGCCAGGTGGTCTAGAGCTTCAGCCCAGCCTCTAATTAGTATAACATATTCACTGTGAAATATGGATGGTTGATCTGGCACAGACCTTTTTAGCCATTGCTGCACACGCTGATAATATCTCACTATCAACAGCATAATCTCTGTACCCCAGAGAATAGCTGACATATACTAAATATGCATACAGTCCAGTCTAAGAGTATATTTTGTGGCTGCTGAATGACTGCCTGCTTTGGAATATGTTTTTCCTGCCATTGATTTGTGTTGGAAGACAAGTGTATATAAAATAAATGTTTATACAGGAAATTTAATCTGCATTTGGTAACACAGATTAATCTTACTGGTTTACTAAGAAAGTATTTCATAAATCACTAGTTCCACCTGGTAAAAGCATCATGATACAAAGTACATATTATGATACTTATGGTACTTGTTTAGCAGTACAGAAGTTCCAAAAGTTGCATTTATTTAATTTCACAATCATTCTTCTTGTGCTCTAGTATCTTATGTTCAAACTACCAAAATCATAGATAATCATAGAACATAAAATTCATAGAACATTTAAAAATATATTTTCAGTGCCTCTTATAGACTTCTATGTCTACATTTTTACACTGGGTTATTTTCAGATTAGTTCTGTTTTAATGGCTTTAATGATTTGGTTATTCTGATGGGTGTAGAACATCTTCCAGTGTTCAAACCGAATTGAAATTTCTCACTACATTTAGTTGGAGTAAATTTTATTTACTCCACTATTTTATTTTTTTTCTTTAATAGAAATGAGATCATTTAGTATTTATGTTGCAGAATGCTTGATCTTAGGCAACTTTTCCCCCTGAATTCCAATAGTATCTTCTGTGTGTATGTAGTTTGCATTAGGGTAATATTGGCAGTTACAGTAACTCCACTCCTTTGCTTTTTGATGATGATGCATTTTGAAAAACAGTCTCTCACCTTTTTTTTAGTTTACATAAAAAAAAGTGACACCTCTTATTTATAGGGAGACTCCAGCTCAAGTTCGATTTCACTTTCCTACAGCTGTAGTTCTTATGCCAGCAATCAACAGTTTCAATATCATCACCAGAAACCAAGACTATTTTCCATTTGAGTTTGAGTACAACTTGGGTGGTGGGGAAGGGGAGTTCTTGCACCCAATCACCATATTATCTGAGTAATATATTCTAATGTGATGATAATGGAGAACTGTGCATTGAGATGTTATAATCTAGAGAAAGACCTAATTTGGATGAAAAGAGGTAATGTGGATGAGAATGATGGCAATTGCATTGGTTTTCTCAGCCACATTTGTTAGCATGGGTAGGGCTAAACTACAGATGATATGCACCAGCCCGCTTTTCTCCACTTTATTTTTAGATTGTGAGCCACCTGAGGGACAGGAACTCACTTACTATGTTCCAGGCACTGTATTAAGCCCTGGAGTAGATTAAAGCTAATCAGGTTGGACACAGTTCATGACTCACATGGGGCTCACAGTCTTAATCCCCATTTTACAGATGAGGTAACTGGGGCACAGAGAAGTTAAGTGACTTGCCAAAGGTCATACAGCAGACAAGTAGTGGAGCCAGGAATAGATCACAGATCCTTCTGACCCCCCAGGCACAAAGTAAGTACTTAATAAATGCATTACTACTACTACTTTGAAAATGAAGGATAAATATCTGTGTCTATTTTTATGCATATAAATTTATAGCTACATATCTGATAAGGATCAAATGAGGATATGAGTTTAGAATTAACTCAGAATTGCTTCCACATTAGGCAAGGGAATTGAAACTTGGCTGCCTGTTTCTTTTCAAAGAGGCACTGAGATATGTATGTGTTGTGGGTTGATACCAAGGCTGGCTACACTGAAAAGTTTGTGGTTGAGTTGTCAGATCTGAACTGCCTCTACCAAACAAGAGGAAAATTCCTACTCTGGAAAATTACTACACTAGAAAATAGTGAAATTTCCACCCATACTACTCATGGAGATGAGATTTCCTGGCACATTCAGGGAGAAATACTGGCATTGATAAAATATATTAAAAACAGTTTCTTAATTCTGTTTCACAGGTTGGAGCCCTCTAAACTAGACTTTGTTTGCGTATGTGTCTGTGTATGTGTGTGCTGGAGTTTCAGAAATAATCTTTGGCCTCTTTTCATCCAAATTAGGTCTTTCTCTAGGAGATTTTAACATCTCAAAGTAATAATGACATATTCACAAGGTATTAGACGCATGATCATTCCCAAGTAAGATGACAAGGATAACAGTCCCTGAATAAAATTTACTCAGAAATCCTCTTGAAACTGAAGCACTCAATAAATGCTATTGATTGATTGAATGAAAAGCAATTTACTGTGTTAATGCAACCAAAAGGTGGTTGGATTTCAGAAATTCGTGTGCATCAATCTGGTGTTTCTGGTGAATTAGCATCCGGCCTGTGGTTTCCCTGAAGGAGAGAGGAGTTAGCCCTGAGCAACTTAAGGGAATAGAGAGTGAGGGGACCAGATCAAGACCCAGTCATGGGAAGCTGGTGGGAGTCATTATCTTCCCTCTCATTCCACCTCTCCTGTCTGCCCTCCCCTCGACCCCTACTTTGTCATGGAGCTGGAGAGAGAGCGAGCGACCTGCTGAGGAAAGTTTGGAAAGTTTAGAAAGTCAACTGAGAGGAGACTTTTGCCCAGCTCCCAGTGCCCAAGTTTCTCACTGGGTCTACTTATCCTCCCTTTTCCTGGATTGATTCTGACTGGTCATCTCTCCTGTCATGCCAATATTGCCTCGTCATTTTATGGAGCCCTGGGATTGTCAACATATTGGCCTAATTTTTATTGAATGCCCCCATCCTAGCATATTCTGTCAAAGACAGTGCATTTAATATGGTTGAAGGAAGAATATTGTGCCTCATGAATTTGGATATTTCTTTCATCTGCTATTTCCTCATTTTTGCTTCCTCATCCTTATAGGAATCAATATTAGTAATTCTTTATAAGTAGAAGAGTTCCTGGTTTTGTAATATGACATTTGCATTAAAAACATCAGAAGATATTTTTAAATATCATTAGTCCAGGAAAAGGACAGCCTATGTGGCCTGACCCACAACAAATAAATTAGAATATCATGTTCAGTCCTATTCTAGAAGAAAAGCATAAAACTTAATTGGTGGAACCAAGAACAACCCAAACCAGATTAACTCACCTAAAATCACCGGTAGGAAAGAGCCTGTGTACTACTGTGATTCTAAAAAGGGTGAACCATTATCAATTAATTCAGGGAGGTTTTGGTTTTGTGTGTGTGTATGTGTGTGTTTGTATCAGAAAACAGTTGTTATTTAAATTGAGAAAGTATTAAGAAAGCCTTAACCCAGTAGATACCATATTTATGGATCCATAAAATAACATATTCAGCATCAGGTGCTATAAATGGCAGTCCTCAGTTACAGCTACAAAAGTAGATGAACAGTTTGAGAGAATGTGTAGAGGGAGATGAGCAAGGGATCCACATCAAACTAGTTGTTTCTGTTTCTCTGAAATTGGAGACAGATCAAGTGTTCAGAATAAGATGATGGTTAATGATATCAACAGCCATAGAGGTTTGTTGTGGTGGAGCGGCCCAAATTTTCTTAAGAATAAAATGACCGAATTTTTAAAAGTAAACTGTTTCTTGTCTCACAGATGATTTTTCTAATTTCACTTACTTCTCATTCTTTCCAAATTTTCTCCAAACAGTAGTACTTCTTAACATCTACAAAAGAGGTTATCCAAATTTTAACTGTGGAAAAAACTGGGTCTATGCCAACAAACACAGGTTGCACTCATGTCCAGTTGCTCAATCGAATCTATCGCCAGAGGGCTTCAAGCAAGAAAATTTCAGTGCAAATTTTCTAACCAAATGAATAAACTGAATCAGTGTGCCTTGGTTATAGAATGATGGAAAACTCTTAATCAGTGGCTCAATCAAAGAGGCATTTTATTCTCCACTGAGTACTTTAGAACACAAAAAGTCTAAAGTTAACTACATCCTTCTGAGTCAAAATGTTGTCCAAATGTAGGTCAAATCGACCTTCAGACTGATCTTATTGAGAGTACACAATGTACGTACAGACACCCAAAACCCACAAAGAGTTTGCAATCCACTGTTTCCTTCTGAAAAAGTAAGTGAATGGTTGTAAAGTTACCTTAACTGGAATACCTACTCAGGGCCAGGGATCTGGCCCTATTGAACAAGAGCTATTTTCTCACTGGTTGTTGTCACCTATTTTATACCCAGGCAGTCTGCCCACTGGAAACCAGCATATCTGCATTTAGGTGGGGGTTATATTGGTGTTTTTCCAAGTGGATCACAATAACTGAGTGACAGCTCACTCAGTTTCTACACTTTCACAAATGCAAAAGTAAACACACAGACATGTGAATCATTTGTCCAAGATTACACAACAAGCCTGTGAGATGGCTGACATAAAAAACCCAAAAACTCAAAGATTTTGGAAATTCTACCTTCTTGATCCTTTAAATGACTTATTTTTTGTGTTGGTCTTTTCCATTTTCTTCTTGTTTTTCTTCTCTTCCTTTTCCTCTTGCTCCATATTCCTGACTACCTCATAACATTGAAATAATCATTCTTTATATAAACCAAGACTATGTTAGCACAAAGTAAAAGATAGCTTCTTGGCTAGACCCTTCTGGGATGTTTCAGGGACAGAGTGAACACTGGGGGAAGACTTTATGTTTCAAAATGTCCATTTCATATGTGGTATATTAAATTAAGAATTGTATGTTGTGTCCGTCAGCACTGGCAATCAGCTTATTCACTCCTATCTCACCTCACTACTCTCCTACTACATCCCAGCCTGCACACTTTGCTCCTCTAATACTAACCAACTCACTGTATCTCAATCTAGTCTATCTCTCACCCATGTCCTGACCTCTCACCCATGTTCTGCCTCTGACCTAGAACACCCTCCCTCTTTATATCCCACAGACAATTACTCTCCCCACTTTCAAGGACTTATTGAAGGCATATCTCCACTAAGAGGCTTTCCCTGACTAAGCCCTACTTTCCTCTTCTCCCACCACCTTCTGCATTGCCCTGACTTGCCCCCTTTATTCATTCCCCTTCCCAGCCTCACAGCACTTGTGTATGTATCTGTAATTTTATATACTTATATTAAAGTCTGTCTTTAAGGTCTGTAAGTCACTGTGGGCAAGGAATGTGTCTGCTATATTGTTACACTGTACTCTTTCAAGTGCTTAGTACAGTGCTCTGCACACCGTAAGAGCTCAATAAATACGATTGCCTGCCTGCCTGACTGACAAAGAGGAGTTGAGAGATAGAAACAATATTTCTAATATGCAGAGCGCTAATGGTTAGAAGGTTGAAGAACAGAACAAGTTATAGATGGGTGGGGAAGAATTAGCATTTCCAGATGAGGCCAAACACAATATTCCCTGGAAACTTGAATTTTCCCTGGAACCATAATTTTCTATTATGTGGCATTCCCCAGTTTTGATACACTTGAACACGAGAACAACAATCTTTCAAAATCTGTTTAAATATAATTCTAACTGGAGGTAGCAGACTAATCTATATCTATCTATCTATCTATCTATCTATCTATCTATCTATCTATCTATCTATCTTTCTTTCTATCTTTCTATCTGTTATGTTTCTCTAGTGAGGGGTAACCATTTCCAATCTGTTCACAAGCATTAAAATGCTCATTTAGTTACTGAGCTAATTATATTTGTAAATGCCAAGGTCCTTATTCTAAGGTTTACAACACCACCTAGTGGGGTAAAAAAAATTCACCTGAGAGTATTTGAGACATCGCCAAGGCGTATTGTTGGAGCCTCCTAATTCCGAAGCCCTGATCCTCAACCGCTAAATAATCTGGTTTATTGAAGGCACATCTCCTCCAAGACGCCTTCCTTAACTACGCCCTCTTTTCTTTTTTTCCATTCCTTTCTGCATCACCCTGATCTGCTCCCTTAATTCCTCCCCCATTCAGACCCACAGCGCTTATGTACATTTTCATAATTTATTTATTTATATATTTGTCTCCCTTTCTAGACTGTAAGCTCGTTGTGGGCAGGGAATGTGTCTGTTATATTGCTACACTGTACTCTCTCAAATGCTTAGTACAATGCTCTCCACACAATAATAGCTCAGTAACTACAACTGACTGACTGAGTGACTAGATGGTAAACCTGGCGTGGACAGGAGTTGTCTCTCTTGCTGCTTAATTGTACTTTCCGTGTGCTTAGTAAAGTGCTCTGCACACAGTAAGCACTCAATAAATACGATTGAATGAATGAATGGTTTTCAAAGGTGTATTTTTGAAATTGGGGACCTCAACTGAATCCAGGGACAATTCCAACTAGTAAAGGGGGAGGGCCTTGGCAACTGCACCAGCATAGCCCTTCCTCCCAGTGTGCTTTGGGCGCTTTGCTGTGTGGAAGCAAAAATATACAGGTTTTTTAAATTCCCACCCTAAATTGTTGGAATTAATTTTTACTATTCTATTTCTTGAATGTATGAAATGAGGAAGGTAGTTATAACTCTATCTGTTGCCGAATTATACTTTCCAAGTGCTTAGTACAAGTACAGTGCTCTGCACACAGTAAGTGCTCAATAAATACCATTGAATGACTATAGAAGGGCTGTGGAAGTCCAGGTATGTCCAAGGACATGAACTTCTGGCCTCTCTTGCTTGGTGGTCTCCCTCATCACTGAGATGACTTGAGCAGAGTTTCCATCCCTCCTAGCTTCATTAAGCAAGGCCCAAGAACACTCTGAAGTTCTGCAAAGGAGATAAAGGCTGTAGAAATATCAGCAAGTTCCTTAGAATGGTAGGACTTTCATATCAGAAAGGGAGAGAGAGATTTAGGTACAGTGGACAGAGCACTTGAATGGGATTTCCAAAATCTTTGAGGGTTGTTTTTTTTTTTTGTCAGCAGCCTCACAGGCTTGTTGGGTAATCTTGGACAAATGACTCACCTGTCTTTGTGTTTACTTTTACATTTGTGAGATAGGGAGAGTGCTATGTGCCACCTTGCACAAACAGACAGCCATTATGGACAAACAATCAATCAATCAACCAAGGACTGTATTAATTGCTTGAGAAAGTACAATAAAATACAGTTGATAGAAATGATCCCTGTCTTGATAGCGGACAGACCCAGGTGATGTCACCTGGGTTACTTTGGGCATGCGGTGTAAAGTGATGTCATTCATTCATTCATGTGCTCCTTCCTACTTAGACAGTGAACTCTCTGTCATTGCCATTGAAAAAAAGCACCATGGTAACCTCTGCCTTCCCTCTTACCAATGTGGATTTGTGTATGCCAATCTGGAGATCAAAGCGGCTCCTGGGCACTCTCAAACTCTTCCATTGCTGCCGAGCCCAATGTGGACAGGGATTGCCTCTCTTTATTGCTCAATCGTACTTTCCAAGTGCTCAGTACAGGGCTCTGCATACAGTAAGCTCTCAATAAATGATTGAATGAATGAATTAATGAATGAGAAAGCACCATGTAACCTCCACCTTCCCTCCAGCCACTGAGAATTCCTATTCCTGGCTTGCTTCCACATGCTCTTGGACTCCTCCATCACTACTGAAACTTGCAGCCTATTCTATTTGTTTGCATTACGTTTTAATGTTTCATCACTCCTGTCGTGTCTATCTCCAATCCCTTGTCCAAATTTAAACTTTTATGCCATGAGCCCCATGAGAGACAAGGATCATGTTTAATTCCCACATATGTATTTTCTCCCAGGCCTTAGTACATTGCTCTGCACTTACTATGTACATGCTTAACAATTATTATTGTTATTATTATTATGTGAAGTCACCTGAACTTAGAGCGTTTCTCCGGGGGGGTGGGTCTTCTGACTTCCTATGCGTCTCGAAATCAATCATTCACTCAATCAGTCATATTTATTGAGCAGTTATTGTGTACAGAACACTTACTAAGCGCTTGGGAGAGTACAATATAACAGAGTTGGTATATGCATTCTCTGCCCACAATGAGCTTAAAGTCTAGAGGAGGAGACAGACATATAAATAAATGACAGAAATGTACATAGGTGCTGTGGGACTAAGGGAGCTGATGGAGTGAAATGAAAGGCACTGTGTTCCCCTTCCAGGTATCTGTGAATAGAAGGACCGTTACTGAACGCTCAGGTGGAGGGAGGCTGAAGTTTGTAAATTAAAATACCTGACATAAAGGCAGTTAGAGTCATAGATGTACTAGGAAGAAGCAGCTAGGTTTTAAGCTCACTGTGGGTAGGGAATCCATCTGTTCATTGTTAAATTGTACTCTCCCAAGAGCTTAGTACAGTGCTCTCCACACAGTAAGCACTCAATAAATATTATTGAATGAATGAATGGATAAATAGCCCCCCTGCCCCCCCACCCCCCCGGGCTGGGTAGATGGTGAGGGACTTGCAAAGGGCTTTGCTAGTTATTTCCCAGGGAAATAACTACCTTAAAATATTATTTTAAAGAATCATTACCAATAAATCAGAGGTATTTATTTAATGCTTATTGCATGCAGTAAGAGCTCAGGAGAACACAATACTAAAGAATTGGTAGACATGTTCCCTGCCCCAAAGAAAATAATAATAATAATAATATTGGTATTTGTTAAGCGCTTACTATGTGCAGAGCACTGTTCTAAGCGCTGGGGTAGATACAAGTTAATCAGGTTGTCCCATGTGGGGCTCACAGTTAATCCCCATTTCACAGATGAGGTAACTGAGGCACAGAGAAGTGAAGTGACTTGCCCACAGTCACACAGCTGACAAGTGGCCGAGCCAGGAGTCAAACCCATGACCTCTGATTCTGAAGCCCAGGCTCTTTCCACTGAGCCATGCTGCTTATTTCTGCTTAAACTTGAATTTTCTATATTCTAATAAGTGTCTTGCCCTAGTATTTACAATTTCAAACTTTGTGCCTTCCAACATGTCACTCATTCATAGTTAGTAACCCCAGGGGCTTACTCAGAAACCAAAAAGTTAATTGTGGAACATGTGTGACTCCTCTTCAGCCTGAATATTTGAATAAACGCTTTCTTAGATAAACCTTAAACTTATAGAACAAAGTTTCTTCTGTGCACGTGTTTCCATGATGTAATCAATGAAGTCAAACAGCTGGATTTATATCAGGCAGTCTTCCAGCATCTCCAGCTTGTTCTGAGGGAGGGCAGGGAAGTACCAGGATACATCAACCTTATCTGGGGCAAAAAAAGAGGAGTGAGTGTCCTGTTTTTACATATTGAATACCATACCTTGTATCTAGCCCATTGCTTAGTAGTACAGTGCTTGGTACATAACAAGTGCTACATTATATACGAGAGCTAATGAGTACTATTATTATCAATTTTATCATTATTATTCACAAGGGTAAAAACTACAAATATTCAGAAAAGGACTATAGAAACTGTTTGAGAGCTGAAAGTTGACAGGAAGTTTCTCTGAGAATTATTAGGTTCTTGTAATTTTCAAAGAAAACTTCCTGTGTTTTAATCACAGAGGAAAAGTACCACGTTAGGGTATGAGGAAACGAAGCAGTCACCCTTTTTCTTTTCTTAGCTTTCTTTATTGATTTCTTGGTGATTTGCTTATTTTGTGATGAGTACTCTTATTGTTAATATTATCAACTTTATTATTCATAAAGGTAAAAGCTAACTGAAAATATTCAGAAAAGAAGGACTATAGAAACTGTTTTAGAGCTGAAAGTTAATACAGGAAGTTTCTCTGAGAACTATTAGGTTCTTGTAATTTTCAAAGAAAACTTCCTGTGTTTTAATCACAGAGGAAAAGTACCATGTTAAGATACGAGGAAGAGAATCAGTCGCCCTTTTTCTTTTCTTAGCTTTCTTTATTGACTTCATGGTGATCTGCATATTTAGTGGAGAGTCGAGGAAGCAAAAATGATTGTCGTTGATTGGGGAAATACTCTGGGTGTCATGACTAATGTCTGAGTCATTATGAACAAAATGTTCATGGAAAACTACTAATGTTAGGGGAAATATTTTGCATGTTTGGATATGTCCGTGACAGAATACAATTTCTTTCAGTGTATATAACACTGCTGGTCAACTTGGTTGGACTCTTTTCCTTTTATTCCTAGAACTTTCTACCTTTAGAAATTCTTGACTGAATTATAGTAGAATGATTGTCCCAAAGTTTAAGTCCACTTTGCATAACAACACTCACTAGGGTAAGGGAGGGCTTAGTCTAGGCCCTAGGGGAGTCACATGGGCATGCTTTACACGGATACCCCCAGAGGCTGCTGAGAATTGTAGTCCTGGCACATGTGGACATAGCAAACTGCATGCACAACATTTTGCAGCTGCCTGTCTGGTTAAGGGTCTCACTTCTCCTTTCCTGACAAAGGATCGGAGGGCCTTTCCACCCTGTCACTGCCCAGTCTGGTGGGGCTAAGCAGAGCTCTATGGTGAGGAACCATATATTCAGATTAGTTTAGCATGAAATCTTCCAATTTTATAAGGCTTTCCATTTTTTGACCATTTTCCCCATACATGCTCCATGACCTATAGATGACAAACACCATTTTTAAAAAAAGCTTTACAAACTAAATTTACTTGCTAGGGTGGCCCTTGTCCATAACTGGAACAACATTGGAGTCACCTTTCCTGCCTTACTCTGACTCTGACCCCATCCTGAAGTCACTCATCTCTCTTTCACTCTGGGCAGTCTAGTACAAGTTTGACTGTGCATATGTGAGTGTGTGAGAGAGACAGGCACTATTTGGAATCATGGGGCTCCAAAATAAGTTCCCCATGAGGAACCTCCCCACTCCACTTTGGTTCCCCAACAACCATCTCACAACCCAGAAGGAACTGATGAGTTCCAAGAGCTGCCACGTGTTTGTGTAAGGCACTGCTCCCATTACCAATTGCTAATTGCTCGACTCCCACATAGCCAGGATTTGGGATTTGGGATTTGGATCCAGGGGAAAGAGGGAAGAGGACTGTCAGGGAGGGTGGTCTTCCACTCCAGCTACTTTCCTTGTAGGTCTGGGGGCTCCCACCCCTTCTTGACTTACGGAGGCTGAGCCGTGGTCTTCCAAGCTAGACTGGGGATACTGGTGGCTGCACTACTCCTGTGAGGCTCCCAGATACTGACCTGCAAACCACTTAGAGCTTGCTGGGAGATAAAGGTGAGTGATAGGGATGGGAAGAGTAGGCCATCCACCTCTGCCTAAGAGCGACTTCGGGCAGCGGCTGCAGTAAACAGGGGCAGCAACTCTCGTGGTTGAGGGGCTGCATTCTGGGGTCTAAGGGAGCCCCCATTAGCCTGGCATCCCCGGGCTTTAGCTCCATGAACCCCTGCATGCACTTCTTTTGGAACTGGGATGAAGTACCCTTTCTCCCTCCCACAGACTACAATCTGTTGTGTGGGACTGTAAGCTCGTCGTGGGTGGGAAATGCATCTGTTTAATGTTGTATTGTACTCTCCCAAGCACTTAGCATAGTGCTCTGCATATAGTAGGTGCTCAATAAATATGATTGAGTGAATTAATGAATGAATGGGACAGACTGTGTCTGATGTGATTACCCCAGATCTACTCCAGGGCTGGATTTAAGCCTCTTAAGGAGATGTTTATTTTCATCTATCCACTCTCTTCTCCCACTAACTTTGTAACTGTACCTTGTTCTGGCCAATTACTCATGTTTTTCCCCTAATATAGGACTTCCCCTTATACAGGACTGACTCTGCCCACCCTAAAATTTGCCAAACCACATTCCTGGTTATTTTCAAATTCCTCCCAGAAACCCACGCCAGCCAAAGACATACCTACATTGATCCCTATCTCCCTGTTAAGATCATCACATCAGCCATGCTTATCAATAAATCAATTATATGTATTGGCTGCTGAGCACTATCCTAAGCACTTAAGAGAGTTTGATACAATAGAGTAGGTAGACCCAATTCTTGCCACACAAGGATCTTACTCATGTATATCTTACCTATTTTATTTGTCTATTTTTTGTTTTTTATCATTTGTACCTGTGGTTGTATCCTTATATCTACTGATTGCTTGGAATTTGTGTCAGCTTGTCTCCCCCACTAGATTATAAGCTCCTCAAGGACAGAGGGCTTCTTTTCTCTTTCTATTGTACGGTCCCAAGTGCCCAGTACAGTGAACTACATCCTATCAATGCTCAAAAAATAATGATGATTGTTATTTTAATCTAGGGACTTTGACTTTACAGGTTCCTTAAACAAATAGTTTTCTTTGAAGTCATTTTCCTTTTTAATGATTGCACCTAGGCCTACTAAAGTCTCCAAACACTACAGTAAAAAGGTTTAATTTTAGAATTATGGCATATTTAGAGCTTTAGCATAGACTATTGGATTCAAAATTGTATTAATGTCCTAGATATGCTAGAATATCTGCAGAAATATCATCATTTATTAATGATAAGAAAATTAGGCCTTGCACCTAGAAATAACTCAGAATTGCTTCCACTTTAGGGGAGGAAGGAGACAAGTAGTTTATATCATATCTCCTTTCAGAGTGGTACAGAAAAATGGGATTGGTATTTGTGGTGTTCAGCAGTTCATGAAATAGGTCCCATTAATGCTATGGTAATGAAAATGTAATGACTAGTAATCATTCAGGAATTTGGGTCTTTCTGGTAGCCGCCAATGATAATGATGACAAATGGAGAAGTCAGAAGAAAGCTTAATTTTTCTAAACTAAGGGGAACCTGTAAATTCAAAAGTTGAGCCATTTGTAGCACAGAAATGTAGGAAATCATGACTCAAATATCATAAAGTGGGTGTACAGGGTAGATCTAGGTGCAATGAATGACTAGTTTCTAATTAATTCTATAGTCCTGATTGAAGTTGTAAACAGTAGTAATGCAACTAACTTTGAATAAGCCTTATCTTCTGCTAATATGGAATTTATAATTTGTTTTATTTTCCCCCCACAGTCTAAGGTAATCAGCATGGCCTAATGGAAAAAGCACAGGCCTGGGAGTCAGAGGACTTGGGTGCTCATCCCAGCTCTGCCACTTGCCTGCTGTGTGACCTTGGGCAAGTCACTTAACTTCTCTGTGTCTCAGTTTCCTTGTGTGTAAAATAGGGACTTCCTCCTCACTAAGATTAATTAGTGAAGCTCTGGCAAATCAAATTTGCTACCATTATCCCATGGTTCTGATTTTTATCTCAAGTACAACTTTAATTAATGAATGACAGTGGCATTTAAAAGTAAAGTCCATCTCTGCCTGAAATGGCATTTAATCTGAATTTTAAAAATTTACCTGTTGAAAACACTACGTGCTTTTTTTTTTTTAAGTTGCGTTAGTAGTAGGAATAGTATCTATTAAGTGCTCGCTGTGTGCAGAATCAGTCAGGGTGCTTGACCCTCAAGGAGCACTCAATCTAAGAGTCTTATTTCTGATTATGAGGATTATGAGGAAAGGGTAGCATCCAATCAGGAATAATAATTCAAATATACTCTATGATTCAACCAGGTGATTGTCCTGAAAATGTGTTTGTACTGTGAATTTTTATATCATAGGCTGCATTTTTCTGTAGATTTATGTTATAAATGAGGATCTGTTGAAGAACCTTGAAAAAGTAATACAGAATACATTTATGTGCTATAAACTGTAATGATAAACACCACTAAACTACTATTTAATCTTTATTAATGTAAAGCAGAAGAATCACAAAGTTAAATGAGAGTTGTAATATGAGTATGAGTAGTTCCAGAAGTTGGCAGTAGAAGCTTTCTTTGCTGACCATGGAAGTGTTTTATTTTTTACTTCAAGTGAAGAATTTAACCAATCCAAGTTGAACAGCAGGCTTCTTTACTTCTACAAGCACCTTACGGCAGGATAATTCTCCCTTAACAATTTTTAAATTTCTGTCACTGTTAGTGTCTTCTTCAATTATATTTCTAAGTTAATCTAAGCAAGATTTCATCAATTTGAGCTGGTGGTTTAGAAATCATAATTTCTTTATAAGCTTCAGGTCAGACTCCGTCCTTGTCCCACATGCGACTCATAGTCTAAGGGCAGCAGCTTGGCCTAATGGAATGAGCTCAGGCCTGTGAGTCATTGGAATTGGCTTCTCACCCCAGCTCTGCCACTTGCCTGCTGTGAGACCTTGGGCAGGTCACTTAACTTCCTTATGTCTCAGTTTCCTCATCTGTAAAATAGGGAATCAATATCTGCTCTCCTGTTCTTCCTCCTCCTTAGATTTTGAGCTCTGAGTGGGAAAGGGGCAGTATCTGACCTGATTATTTTGTATCTACCCCAGTGCTTAGAACAGTGCTCTTTATATAGTAAGTGTTTAACAAATACCCCAATTATCATTATTATTTTTTCTGATGGTGAAGTTCACCCATGAATGCATGTGTGGATGAAATGGCTAATGCAGAACCTACAGTTCGTTTGATATATTTGTTGTTTGCAGTACTTGTATTTTAATGAGTGCTTTATGTTGCTCCACGGGTATCCTTTAACACTTGGAAAGAACAGAGAGGCAGCATGGCCTAGTGAAAAGAACATTGGTCTGGAAGTCACGAGACATAGATTTCAGTCCCAGTTCTGCCTCTGGCCTGTGCTGTATCCTTAAACAAGTCACAACCTCTCTGAGCCTCAGTGTTCTCATCTATTAAAAGGGAATAAAATACCTGCTTTCCCTATGTCTTAGACTGTGAGTCCAATGTGGGACAGAAGCTGACTGTATCCTTTCTTATTATCCTGTATCTGTTCCAGCATTTGCCACAGTGCCTCACTCAGAGTAAGTGCTTAATAAATACCATAGTTGTTATGACTCATTTACTTCTCAGCAGTTCACAAGTAATATTTCACCTTCTTGTATATGGGGCCTACCTTTGATACTTACTAAGAATCACCTTTACTGATACCAGAGAAAAAATTCAGCCTACTTAGTGTGAGAAACTTATAGTCCTTTAAGACTAGTGCAGAGGTGTGGCTCAGAATATAACATTCCTTGAGGACAGGGACGATGTCATGTCCTTTTCTGTTTCACTCTCTCCAGCATGTAATATAGTCTCTGCACTCAGTAGCCACTCGGTAAATGTTATTGGTTGATTTATATAGCACAGAACTTGTCCTTTAGAAGAATGTTTTGTCACTGCTAGCCACACCTCAAGTCAATATCTTTGAGCATAGATCAAAGAAATGAATAGAACCAAAGTTCATTTTTCTGACCAAAACCAAACCAGACAACAGGGTCAATTTCAACCTTGAATCCTTCAAGCTGCCTTAAAGCTATTTTTTTCCTTATCATGCATACACCATATTTGCCATTTTAGTATTTATTATCTTTTTCCCCACATCAAAGCATTTTTGCTAGAAACGATTTGACTCTTCTATGGAAAAGTCTTTATCCTCTTATAGAAACAAGGGACCCTTGAAATGGATAGGCCAATTCATTAGGCTCATTTATAGTGTAATAATATTCTCCTTAATCTGATTTTCTAGTCTTCGCACAAAACCCTCATTGAATTGAATGCGGGAAGGATAAATCTGGAACCTCAACAGTGTGAATAATTCTGAGGTTGAGAAGACTGTCAGTACAGTGCTTTGCATGCAGTAAGAACTCAATAAATGGTGTTGACTGATGAACTCACTGATCGTCAGTTAGGCTGTAATAAGGAAAAGTTCTCCTCGTGTAGTTAAGTCCCCAGAATACTTCTTTGTGCCAGGAGAGGGCAACCCTGACCATGAAAGAGGACATTCACTATTTGAAACACCATTCGGGAATGGCTGTCCCGAGAAAAGTGATGAATATGAACAGTTGTGTTCTCCAAGATCACTTATGATAACCTCCGTGAAGTCAGCCTTCATGAATGTGCTGAAATTACCTTGACCAGAAGATGTTCCTGTTTAAATGGAAGGTTTTAAGGCAATGACACTGAAATAAGTCATCTTTCAAGAAGTAAAAGTCATTTGCATGGATTAGCTAATGCCTTCACCTGCAATCTCTGGAGAGTTCAATAAGGAAAGATGATTTATTGGCTATTGCTGTAAAATGAGGTATTGTAAGAAGATTATTGTTTGCAGAGGGTTAATATTTACTCAAATAATTTCACTAGATAGCTTAGAACATTGAAAACCCCCATTGCTGGTAACTAGCTATTCTTTTGCAAAGGATTTATGCCCTTGTTCTGACCTATTTTTAATTTTGTAACTTCCTTTGTAGGCCCAAGTCTACCCAAATTTCAGTCCACTTCAGAGTCTCTGTTCACTATTATCAAATAGCTGCAAAGCTCTTCATTGGTCATCTAGGAAAAGCTGCTTCCTTTCATTCTACTCCGCCTGTTATTAGTACTATATTAATATTGTTGGTACTGGATGAGCATATCTGAGTGTTATACAGAAATAAAATTTAAAAAGACTATTTTTGAGAAAGCACATGGTCCCAGAGTAAAAAGGAATTCAGAATTGGTTCTATTTTTTCATTTTCATGAATTTCTTCTTGTTATGAGTGGTCAGAATTCTGTCAATAGGATTAGTGTTAGTCAAGACAAGTTGGCCCCCTTTCCAACTTTGTCACTTGTCCAAACTGGTGTCAAGACTAGAATAATATTAGTCTAGACCTCCATATTTTCTAGAGCTTAATGAGACGTAGAAGATTAGCCCACCAGGGATTAGGTCAATGGTCCCAGTGCTTAGAACAGTGCTTGGCACATAGTAAACACTTAACAAATACCGTTATTATTATTATTATTATTATTGGGAAGAAAAAAATCAATAAATCAGTAGTATTTATTGAGCACAAAGCACTGTACTAACCAAAACAGTGTAACAGAAATTAAACTAAGGTACCCTGCCCACAAGGAGTTTACAATCTAATTGGGAGACAGAAAAAAAAATACTTTATGGGAGGAACTGGGAGCAGGAGCTAGTACGTAGCTTGTCTTTGGGGCCAAATGAGGTGACTTCTCTGTAAAGCCACTGTGGTAATAGCAGATGCCCTCTTACCTTCTCTGGATGCTGCAGCTCTGCTTCGTTCTGGGTTTCTCATTGATACTCTCCTATCCTACTTCCTGGGGAAAGGAGGGAGGAAGTGAGATTAGTCCAGGCTATGCTTCTACAGGGAGACTTAGCCCCTGCGGAGTGACTGTGCTGTTGTGACTGTCACTTATAAGTTTGCAGCTCTGGAGATCACCCCCGATACTCTCCAGGGGACTCTTGTTGCCCACAGAAATGGGAGCAGGGAGGGAGGAGCGGAGGGCATGTCCAAGTTGATAGTAGGGGTCCTCAGAGTGGCTTTAATCCTTAAATCAGAGAGCCCTCTACCCCCCTACAAAAAGCCAGAGACTGACGTGACATCCGGAATTGTTTCTTTTGCTACATCCCTCCATCAACATTCCCAATGCTCACCAAGGGGGAGCTAACAAAAGGGCTAGGAAGACAGGCTATGACTCACCTGTGAGTCTGCTTGAATTTGGGGCATGGAAAGTCCTCTGAGGAAAAGTAGCCTGCTTGCTGCAGGGGATGATATCTGCAGAACACAGATTATATGGGAGGGAAGTCCTGAGCCCCCTTAGTGTCCTTGAACAAGTAACAAAGATTTTATATTGAATTGAGGAACTGGCAACCAGGCCAGGGAGGAAAGCAGGCTGTCACTGCATTCAGGACAGTAGCACTGATGCGGCAACTCATTTTCTTCCCTGCACTTCTCCTTTCATTTTAAATTCTCAGCTCCGTGAGGCAACTAGAAGGAAGAGCGAAGTGCGTCACTTTCAGAAAAAAAAGAAAAAATCACCCCCGGGCAACCCCTTCTCCCATTTGAGTGGTAGTTGTATATGAGCATGATTTTGATTCACATGTAAAAGTTCCTCTGTAGTACTGCTAATTTTTTTATATCATGTCTTTCCTCATAATTAATGAGGTTCACCCCAGCCTTGGTTTATGGAACAAGTCATGGTAAGCTACCAATGTAAGAACATCCTCTATTTAAATTTCCTATGGAAGTCCTCTACTCTTTCCTATGTCTCCTTTTCTTCCATAGTTTTTGATGAAAGTAATTTTTTGTTCAGTAAGACTGTTAAACTCTCCTCTAGATTGTAAGTCCTTCCTCTAGACTGAAAGCTCCTTGTGAGCAGGGAATGTGCCTATCAACACTGTTATACTGTATTCTCCCAAGCACTTAATACATACAGTATAATAATACAGTACGCTGCAAATAGAAAGCATTTATAGAATATACCTAAGAGGAAGGCAAACCAGGAGGAACTGACTGAATGATTCTGGGCTTCTTATTCTGCTGATGGAGTTATCATTTGCTCAGTTTCATCAGTGGGACTTCTTCCTTTGTAAGGAAGGTGGGTACAAAACTTTGAGCAAATAAATACCAACCAGAAGCTAATTACAGTTCCGCAGAGTTTTCGACCTGAGACAGGGCATGAAAGTGGTAAGGGTGGAAAGAAACAATTTGTGAAACTAGAGTTTGTTGGGGGTTTGGGTTTTGTTGTTTTTGTTATTATTGTTTACTACACCACACACAGGATGATTTGCAGTGAAATTTTCTCTTTGTTACTTTTAAAAGTTCATTTCCCAGTAAGATCTGGTATCTAAATACCACAGTCCCAGAGTGCCACTATTGGAGACAAAAATCAATCACATAAATCTGGTAACTAATGTGTAAAATGGGTTTACCTGAGAAAATGTTAATGTGTTTATTATGGGAATGGTTAATGAAGATCACCTCCACAGCTGGACCATTCATCAGCTGCAGGGGGTGTTCATTGATTCAGTGTCTCCAACCTCTTGATTCCTCTTTGCTTATTGTATCCAGGTTAAATTAAACAGACAAAGGGCCACTGCTGAAGTGCTAAAAACCAGTGGGGATGGCTTTAACAGTCATCAGTTTCAACCGGAAAATTGGCGCTTATTTTTTTTTATATATAGCTTGCTCTGTAGAATCTTTTCATCCAGCCCTGTGCTAGGTAGGTCACCTTTAATTACT
Source organism: Ornithorhynchus anatinus (assembly GCF_004115215.2). Lineage (NCBI taxonomy): Eukaryota > Metazoa > Chordata > Mammalia > Monotremata > Ornithorhynchidae > Ornithorhynchus > Ornithorhynchus anatinus. The sequence continues at coordinate 17,342,236 of NC_041735.1, read as the reverse complement.
AGGGGTGAAATACAAATTGCTGGGCCTCATTCTGTCTCATTAATAGGGAATGAATATGGAAATTTGTATCCAGGAACTGGAGACTGTGCAAAGCATCCATCACATATTTTAATGGATTATTTATATCTGAGTGGTAAATATAATATTATAGTGTTAGGGTCAGCAATAAGTACCAAACTTAATGGGCTTACCTTCATTACCTGGGGTGGTGAAAGAGAGTTCAAATAAGGAACTGGGGAGGAGGAAATGAGGATTCCAAAAGGTATATGAAGAGGGGAGATTGGTACTAGTTAGCCTCTTTTAAAAGGTGGTGACTGGTGTGACTGCTCTTTCAAATTCACACCTCCTTGATCTGGGCTGGTTCCCTGAGTCTCTTTAGGTTTTCTTGTAAAATCCCTATTATTGAGGATGCTTCAAGACAGAGTGTAATGGCAGTCTGGGCAGCCCTATTTTTACTCCTCAGATGTGTATACAGTTCTTAGTTGGGCCACAGTCAGTCCCTGGCATTCCACCACTGGTTCTTTGAGTCATAGATGCCTCCAAAGACAGCCCTTTGGCCAGAATCTTGAGGCGCACTGATATAAAGTCTACCATTTTGTCAAATCCTAGACAGATCCTTCTGAATGGGCTATGGCATAAGGTCTTTGATAATGTGTTTCCATAGTCTCGATGTAGATTTAGGCCACTATTCAGTACTCTATATTTCTTGTTATCAGCTTTGCCCTTACAAACTATTGGCATGCAGTGGGGTGGTATTATCAATCGATCACATTTATTGAGCACTCACTGTGTGCAAAGCACTGTATTAAGTGCAGTAGTACCAAGATATTTTATATTATCAAAATAGCCTATTGTTAATTTGTCAAGAAAGGGTAATTTCTGTGTTTTTCCTCTGCCCTTAGTCATTTTCCTTTTGAATCTATTTTATTCTTTGAATAGTGTACATAATATAAACAGAAAGATGGGAGAATGATTCTTTTCTACTATATATCTTAACTTACTTCACCAGCAATCTTTGAAAGCCAATATTGATGACCTTACACTCTGATGTCCCCATATACACTAGAGCAAAATTCCAAGGCAAAATAACTGCTGTAACTACCACTCTGAGACCCCCTGACTCCACAATCACTGTGGGACCATGGGACCCCATGACAAGTCTTACTGAAGACACATCTCCTCCAGGAGGCCTTCCCTGACTAATCCCCCCCTTTCTTCTTCTCCCACTCCCTTCTGTGTCACCCTGACTTGCTCCCTTTGTTCTTCCCCACTCCCAGCCCCACAGCACTTATGTACATATATGTAATTTATTTATATTTATGTCTGTCTCCCCCACTCCAGACTATAAGCTCATAGTGGGCAGGGAATGTGTCTGTTTAGTATTGTACTGTACTCTCCCAAGCACATAGTACAGTGTTTGGCAAACAGTACGCCACCAATAAATTCGATCGAATGAGTGAATGAAACTACAGGATCCTTGGGGTTGTAGCAGCTTAAATCAGAAAAACTGAGGACCCAAAAACAAAATCTCCCCATTTCCAAAGCTCTACTAAAATCATATCTCTTCCAAGAAGCCTTCCCTTACTAGGCCCCCAGTTTCTTCAACCTCTGCTCTTCTTTCTGCATCACCTATTCACTTGAGTCTGTATGTACCACTTAAGCACTATGATACTCATCCCACCCACAGCATTTTTGTACAAATCCCTCTACCTGGCCAATTCCCCCATCTGTAATTTATTTTCATGTCTGTCTCCCCAACTAGCTAGCTGTAAGTTCCTTGTAGGCAAGGATCATGTCTACCAACTCTATTGTATTTTATTCTCCCAAATGCTTAGTACAGTGCTCTACACACAATAAATGCTCAGTAAATGCCATTAATGATTCAAACAAATATATCTCAGAATCTCAACTCCAACTGCCAGTTTACATCCTGACCTTGGCACTGCCCAAGGCAGACTTAAGGATTCTCTAAAACTCCAGTTTCTCTCCAGGATTGATTATCTGATCATTTTATTCAGTCTTCTTTCTCCTTCTCTTGCTTCTTTCGTTTTTGTTCTCATCTGCATCCTTGTTTTTATTAACCATCTTGATTTTCAAGTGCATTTTACCCATTTTTGTCATGTTTTGATTACTGGGACATATTTCTTTTTAAAACTCTGGACCTTTTGTCACCATATTTTAATGCAATCTATTACATCCTTACTCCAGTCAGTAACAGCTCTCCTCAGCTGTTCTAGGAACTAATCCTTTCTTCTTTTAATGACATAACTTGCTTTCCATCCCTAGACATTCAGTAACAGAACATCTCTTTTTTTTCTCCAAGGCAGCTTTCCCTCCTCCTTAATCTGCTTTCTTCTCTTTTTCTTTTTATTCTTCATGCTATTTTCTTCAACATCAAGGCAACAAGACAGGTGTTTAAGCAAATCAAGAAAAATACAGGAACAAGAGATGTTTGGCATTAATCTACCCTGTTAACTTTCTCATTAGGCTACTTTATCATCTCCATCTTCTTTTTGTATTTGTATAGCATTTTTATTTTGTCCACATGCTTTTGCATCAATGGTCTTACATGAAATAATAGTAATAATAACAATAACGGTAGTATTTGCTAAGCACTCACTTCGTGCCAGGTGCTGTGCTAAAGAAGTGAGGTAGATATAAGGTAAATAGGCCGGACACAGTCCCTGCCAATATTGGGCTCCCAATCTTGATCCTCATTTTACAGATGAGGTAACTGAGGCCCAGGGAAAGAAAGTGACTTGCCCAGGTCAAACATCAGACAATCGGTGGAGCTGGAATTAGAATCCAGGTCCTTCTGATTCCCAGGATCGGGCTCTATCCAATAGACCAAGCTACTTCTTCTACTGGACAATACAATAAGAGCAAAATATAATTTTCCCGCTCTCCAGGAGCTTATAATCTTAACTATGACAGTGGATGCCAAGAAGAACAACCCTTCCTCTTCCTACAGCCATCGCTTGGTGCCACTGTTATGATAATAATAATAACTATAATTTGGTATTTATTAAGTGCTAATTGTGTGCTGAGCACTCTACTAAGCAGTGGGGCAAGTAAAATATCTGCAGATTACTCCCAGTCCCTGTTCCACATAGGGCTCACAGTCTAAGAAATAGGGAAAATGGATATTTCCCACTTTACAAATGAGAAAAGTGAGGCAACAGTGAAAAGTGAGAAGTTAAGTGACTTGCACAAGGTAACACAGAAGGCAAGTGGAAGAATCAGCATTAGAATTCAGAGCTCCTGATTTCCAGGCCTGTGTGCTTTTCATTGGTAACACTGCTTCTTTAAAAGCTTTGTTAGTTATTGAATCCTGGGTTCATCCTCAGCGTGGCTCAGTGGAAAGAGCGTGGGCTTTGGAGTCAGGGCTCATGAGTTCGAATCCCAGCTCTGCCACTTGTCGGCTGTGTGACTGTGGGCAAGTCACTTAACTTCTCTGTGCCTCAGTTCCCTCATCTGTAAAATGGGGATGAAGACTGTGAGCCCCACGTGGGACAACCTGATTCCCCTATGTCTACCCCAGCGCTTAGAACAGTGCTCGGCACATAGTAAGCGCTTAACAAATACCAACATTATTATTATTATTATTATCCTGTGTTCACCCTAGATTCGCTGGATAACCTCAGGATGTTCACACATTGACCAAAACAACTTATGCAGGAGCAATCCCCATCTAAAAATATGAAATCTCTTTCAAAGGTTAAAAGTATTTACTTATATACACATTCTTATAGCTGCCCAAACAATAATTGTTAAAAACAAATAAACTCCTCCTATTCCACCTCCTGGAAAAATACATTCTTTGAGTAATAGTATCTCTAGGTAATACCAATGTGTAATTGTGATTATTGATATTTTATTGGAAGATCCTAACCCAGTAATGTTCTATTCATTTTCTTCATTTTTTTCCAGTAACAGAAAATTTCAAGTGAGAGATTTTCAACATCAAAATGTGTTGACTATGCAGTCCTCACGAATACTTATAAGATGTGACTAATACCTCCTGAAACATGGTGTCCCTGTTGGATGGTGCATTTGTTAATCTGACTTTCCAATTGAGATCCCAGGGGCTTAAGTGTTTCATATGAATTCACAGAGAAAACCAGTAGGGAAGTACAATTAGGAATGAAGGTTTCCTTGATTTCAAGTCTCAATTTCATTCTACCACAATCTCCTCATTGCTTTTCACAACTGGAAAGGCAAATGAGAGTCATATGAGATTGTGACAGTTATGTAAGATCTAAATGTGAGTGGCAGTGCCCACCACTACCTCACTGGACCCCTGATTCCTACTGTAGTGTATCTGGGGCAGGTGAAGGAGAAGAAACTAAGAAACATTTAGAATGTTGAGAACCCTTGCCGCTACTGGAAGGATGAGTGAGAAGGCCTATGGGGAAGAAGGAGAACCTGCTGCTCTAAGAAACCCTGCAGAGCATTTCTTGTTTCAATATTTTTAAATGTTTAATAGTCAATTTTATCTATGATTGCTTCCCTCCTGTAGAGCATGAGCTGCTTGTAGGCAGGCATGATGTTTCATTCAATTTTCTATATGCATTATCTGGTGTATATTTTGTTTCAAACATTTTAGAAGCTAAGTAAATTTTGCCACAGATGCTGCTGCTGCTAAAAATGTATCTTTGAATGCTCAATTTTACTAGTATTTTACATCAACTCCATTCTAGTTTTAAGATAAAGGAAACCATCTGTTAATCAACTTGTGTAGAAATAGGACATTAGCTCTGGGAGACTAGAGGCATAAAACTTTGTTATACGTGAAACTTCCAAAGGACACTTTTCAAAATAGGGTACACTAGCCCTGACTAATCATTCTAATCTAGCTATTGCAATGGCACACATAAAAAGGTTATTTACTCATAGGGTTTTGTAATTATAAATGAAATAAAGTGAAACCCAGGATTACTCCATGGTACAACCAGATTATATTCTTGAAATACGTGATCGAATCACATGATGGCTGTATGCCACTATATCTTATCCTATATTTTACATGTAATTAGTTAAAATCCTTTCCAGAATCAGTCCCAAAGTGGCAGTGGGAGGCTACAAATAAATACAAATTACACTGAACCCACCTCTTCTTCTCTTTCCCCTATTCCTTCCATCTCAAAGCTACCCTGTTCCAAATAGCTTTCCTGCCCTACCTTACCTCACCCCAAACTTGATTCCCCCATTGTTTTTAGTCAACTCCAGCACACTCCAGTAATTCTTTTACTTTGTTTGAACTTTAATCATAACAACAGTGCTCTGTTCACAATAAGTGCTCAATAAATGATTGAATGAATGAACAAAATTGTGTGTACCCACTGCCACTGCTGTCCCCTGCTCCCCCATTAGACTGTAAGCTCGTTGTGGTGAGGGAATGTGTCTGTTATATTGTTGTGTTGTGCTCTCCCAAGTGTTTCATACACGCTCTGCACACAGTAAGAGCTCAGTAAAAATGATCATCTGATCGACTGAATTTCCCTTCTTCATTTGCCACCCCGCCCCAGGCAAAGCCGTAACGGTAATAATGAGAGAAGACATCTTTTTCTGAACAGTCATTGTACCCACTTTCACTCTTCCAATGCCACCCTGGTCCATCCCTTTCCTGTTTTGGGGTTGGGTTAGGATGGGAAAGAGGAGGTGGAGGTGATAGCAGTGCCTATGGTAACATCTGTTGATATGATTAAGGTTCAAACAAAGAAAAAGTACTGTAGCATGGTTGAGGGGCTGGGGAGAAAAAGGGGAGGCTGAGTTTGAGGAGTGAGGGATGACAGGAAATCAGCTGGAGATAGGAGATGATTGGGAGAGGCTGAGGAGGGGGCAGGGAGGCAATTTACCTGCAGGAATTAGATCCAATATTAGAGCTGGGGTTTGTATGCTGAGATAAATTAGTAAGTACTGTTGAATATATACCCAGAATGTTCTTACTGTGAGGTGCTTGTAACCCCAGGGGTTTCTGTACTGTTTTGCAAAACTGTTATAGTGAGTATAGGTTTATTGAAAATATGGTTCCTTTTCTGTATTGCAAGTGACACTTATAACCAAGGTTTTCATTCCGAGGGAACATTTATTAGATTCCTCTTTCCTGCTTTCCAGTCATGAGTGTGTGTCTCAGTTGTGTTTTCTAGAGCCAACACAAATGGTACCAATTTGGAGTTTCTGCTATCCTTCCCCATTCAAGCCCAGTGGAGAGAAAGAGAGCCTCTTCAGGGCACTTCATTCCTGGTAAATTTCTTAGAGAGAACAGCTTTCCTTTTTAATTGAAGGGATGGAAAATGCTGAATCTTATGCCAGAGGAGCTTTTTCTAAGGGATCTTTATTGGATGGTGGTGTTATACAGGGTGGGAGGAAAGAAAAGAAGGAGCACAGAAAAATTGTGAGGCTGTTTGGGAAGAGAAGGGAGATAGTAAAGTAAATAAAGTAAAGTAAATAATCCCTTAGTGTCTCTGTGTTATTCTTGGGGTAATGAAGGGTGTGTAATCCACTGCTCAATGGGGAGATTAACAAGGTCAAACTTCATGCTTGAAATAGCTCCCTTAATGAGGTTCTCATTTAGCATTTGAGGATGTCAGAAATTTTGAGTTCAAAAATTCTTAAATTCTGGTCATACGTCAAAATGATGCTTCAGTTGGTTAATGTACTTCTTTCCTTTAAGTAACGAATGGTGGGAAAGTGTTTTGTGAGTTTCATAGTCTGACTCCATAATTTTTGCATCTGTTTTCCCTTGGCCACATAAGTACTGTTGCCACAGGCTGATGAGAGCATATTCAGTGAGATTTAGCATTTTACATTGAGGAAGTTTTGTGATAACAGTCACTTATCATTATTCTCCTTGGGCCTAGTGTGTAGTCTTCATTTGAGCACAGTTCCCTTTGAAGCCAACTGAGTTGGGTCTAGATAAAGTATGAACAATAGCCCCTGAGTATGATGATGGAAGTAGCGTTTTATTATTTGTCTTTCCTTTCATCTCTCCACACATTTTCCATCCATTTGCAATGGAGAAAAACATTCTATTTTATGTTTTAATTGTTTCTGCCTCCATTATTTCACTAATTAACTTGTTGGAGTCCCATGGCAGCAAAAAGCTTTTGTATATCTTTATTAATCATAATGTTTCTATGCCTAGTTAAAGTGTGTGATTTTTCACATTATATGAAATAATTCAATAAAAAACTCAAGAAAAAATCAATATGGGTAGAAACAAGATAGTCAGCAATTTGGCTAAAAGCCTGACTAAAATATCTTGTGATTTTTATGATTTACAGTGAGAAGTCGCATGATATTTATTAACCTGCCTGACATTTATTTAGCAAAATCTACGAGCAGCAATAATAGTAATGCTGAGATATACTGCAACACCTTTTGTCTAAGGTTCTCAAACCTCACGTTATTTGTTGGAATCATAAAATGAGTTCTACAGAGGGTCCACATTAATACATATTCTCTGCTGCTTCCCCCAAAGCCCAGCAGCTGACAGCCCAGTGGAAAGTGGTTCCTAAAGCATAAATAAAGGTTATTCCAGAACTTCTTTCACCAAACTCCTAAAGATATGGGCCCACATGCAGTGTGTTGAAGGAAGAAGGGATTTGTTTGTTTTCCTTACTGGAGAATTGCTTCCATGATCAATCCTGTTTTATTGGTGTTGCAAATCATAAAAAACAGGCTTTCCTTTAAAAGCATATATTCTTAAAGCCTGTATGTTAAAGAGTGTGGGCGAGGCTGTCCTAGTAGATACTGGTAGTAATGCAGGGTGGAAAGGGCAGTTGAGGGACGAGACTCTTTAAACTGGCCAGTCACAGATGTTGCCATTAATATTATTACTGTAATAATAAAAATAATTGTATTTAAGCCACAAATACTGTGCTAAATGCAAGGGTAGATATTCTTAAATAATCAGAATCTTATGATGATTATATGATCAGAATATCTTATGTAATAAGATAATCAGGTCAGACAAAGTCCCTGTCCCACACAGGACTCACACTAAGTAGAAGGGAAATAGCTATTTAAACCTCACTTTACCAAATGAGGAAACTGAGGCCCAGAGAAGTTAAGTGACTTGCTTAAGATTACACAGCAGGCAAGTGGCAGATTCAGGATTAGAATCCAGATCTCCTGACTCCTAGAGTCAGAGGTCATAGGTTCAAATCCTGGCTCCGCCACTTGTCAGCTGTGTGATTTTGGGCAAGTCACTTAACCTCTCTGTGCCTCAGTTAGCTCATCTGTAAAATGGGGATTAAGACTGTGAATCCCACATGGGACAACCTGATTACCTTATATGTCCCCAGTGCTTAGAACACTGCTTGGCATATAGGAAGCGCTTAACAAATGCTTGTCTTGTCTTATGCCGTTGAGTCATTCCTGACACTTAGCGACACCACAGACACTTCTCTCCCAGAACACCCGCTCTCCATCAGCAATCGTTCTGGTAGTGTATCCATGGAGTTTTCTTGATAAAAATGTGGAAGTGATTTACCACTGACACCTTTCTCACCGTAAACTCCAGTCTCTGCCCTTGACTCTCTCCCAAGCCACTGCTGCCCAGCATGGTTGAGTTTTGACTTGTAGCATGTTGCCTTCCACTCGCTAGCCACTGCCCAAGCTAGGAATGGAATGGGTAGACCTCTGCTTGCCGAACCGAGACTGGTAGAGTACTGGAAACTCTCCAGGTGTGACCCTGAAAGGGGAACAAATACTATCAAAAAAAAAAAGTCACTTTCAAGAAGCATGAGTTCTATCAACTAGCTTCTTACTGAGATCCTCATAATTCAAGGAAGACATAAAAAAGAACTGATTTACTGAATTTTATAAATCAAGATTATTTTAGTTTCAAGAAATGAAAATTGATTAAACTCTGAACTATTACGCACACTATAGATCTGAGAGACTTGTCTCTCTCAATGTCTTTTCCAAGAGAGTCCCACATGTCAGCAGTTTTACCGGAAAGCAATCTTTTTATGTTTAGCAGCATTGCAACCTATTACTGTAATGATACTCTCTCTGCTGTTGTTTGGCAGCAGCAGACCTGGCAAGACAGTGTTTCTGGCTGAACTCGAAGCTCTTTAGGGCTGGTTCCATGCCAGACAAGTGAAATGGAAGGAACAGGTTCACTCCCTTTTGGCTTCTGCATTCCATGAGTGGGGTGGTCACACTAAATATCCCGGCTAACTAGAGTGATCTTCCTGGGAGGATTGAGAGGTAATCACTTTTCTAGAGCTCCTTGTTTTAAAGTCAGGTTGATAGTTTTCACCCTGACAGCTTGACGAAGAGGTTTTTCACATAGGAACTATCTTCTCCAAAGCGTTTCTCATAAGTTCTATTCTTGCCAATTTTTGTTCATTTGTTCCAGCTTTTTCACTGTAAGATATTTCATTAGAAGCCAGTTACTGAGGGCAACCTTCTGTCTGATTTAGTTTTGTTGAAGATTGCTCTGATCTCAATAAGACAATCAGTGATCTCAGTGGAAAAAGGTGGCCTAGTAGCAAATGCTCAGATCTGGGAGTCAGGAGAACCAGGGTTCTAATGCTGGTTCCGCTACTTCCCTGCTGTGTGACCTTGGGCATATCATTTAACTCTCTGTGACTTTGTTTCCTCATCTGTAAAAGAGGGATGAAATAGTTGTTCTCCCTTATCTTTAATCTGTGAGCCCCATGTGGGATAGGAATTGTATCTGAGTTAAATATCTTGTACAGAGCTTAGTACTGTGCTTGGAACATAAGTAAGCTCTAAACAAATACCCTTCTTTTTATTAGCATTATTATTAATAACAAGATATACAAGTATTGTTATTAAGCATTTGCCTTCATAAATGTTCCTTATGTTAAAGCTTGCACTCATCTTCAATAAATATGATTGAATGAATATATATTAGAGAAGATTCAAGGAAAATCACTCAGTTAATTATGGCATACGGTATTGCCAGGAGAAGCAGCGTGGCTCAGTGGAAAGAGCATGGGCTTTGGAGACAGAAGTCATGGGTTCGAATCCCAGCTCTGCCACTTGTCAGCTGTGTGACTGTGGGCAAGTCACTTAACTTCTCTGTGCCTCAGTTACCTCATCTGTAAAATGGGGATTAAGACTGTGAGCCCCATGTGGGACAACCTGATTCCCCTGTGCCTACCCCAGCGCTTAGAACAGTGCTCTGCACATAGTAAGCCCTTAACAAATACCAACATTATTATTTCTCTTGTGAAATTATTAATTTAATATTGAGTACATGTTGCAAATATTGTGACTGCTATCCCTTCAGTGGGTGAGTGCAAACGTGAGCATCTGATACCACAGCAAGTATTTTGGCCATTGAGAGAGGACATATCTTGAAGAATTACATTTTTGAAGAGGACACACTTGCAATTTATAAGGAATTGTCTTTCAGGTGGAAGTTTGCTTAATAAGACATACCTGTGAATGGCATTCCATCCTAGATTGAGTTAAAATATTGTCCTAAGATGCTCTGATGTGCTTGCTTCTTGAAAAGTCTGCCCTGGTTGGTTAGTGTAAATCATGGTTTCTCAGTGGTTCTAAAGTTTCTGCTCAAGGAGATCATGCCTACCCCTGATGGCCACATGCCAGACCGACAGGATGCTATTGTTTACTCTCAATAGGTCACTGCTATATTACAACCTATACTGAATATCAACTCAGAGAATTATTTATTAGAGAAATTGCTCTTCTCCTACTTAGGTTTGTGAGAAGGAACAGAATTGCATCTATCCCTGAAAAGTAATACTAATGTCATCATCATCAGCATCTGTATCTAGACTGTAAGTTCTCTGAGGATTAGGGAGCATGTCTAGCAACTCTGTTATAGTACAGTCTCTCAAGGATTTAGTATAGTGCTCTGTACCTGGTAAGTGCTCAATAATTACAATTGATTGATATTAAATGAACACTCTATGTGACATTTGATTTTTGTCTGTTGAAAAACAAAAGTGATTTCACAACCTGCTAACATAGTATTATAACCCTGTAGAATTGTGGTGAAGTTTAATAATTGATTTTTACTTTTTTCCTAAATACATTCATTTCAGACTTATGGGTCTCACCTGTCCGTTTGAATCTGACTAGCTGTTTAACTATTTATTTGGTCTAAAAACCCGGGGGTCTAGAAACCTGATCGGGTTATGTGATTTGGATTGACTTCAGGGTTGACTGAAAGTATGAAAGACTGAGCTAGGGTTTGAAAGAAGCTGGCATGAGGTCATCAGTTGGGGAATGAATTGATGTAGTGCAATAGTGAACTTGTGTAAATTGAAGTTAATGGACCCAACAAGTCATGTTCATAACTTTGAAAATCTAAGGGGCAGAAAATGGAATCTGGCATCTAATTTGTGTTCATTAGGGTGTGAGGACATTTCCAAGATTCCGAAAATACTAACTACTCACTGCTCCCCTCTCACTGCCCCATTTACCCTTGTCCCCCATATACTTCATGCCCACCCCACTCCCAGCCTGAAAGCATCCTGTTTCCTCTCTTTTTACAAATCACTGATGCTGTCTGATCCCTGACTCCTGGTGTAGCCAGCTGTGCCCTGCACAGCCAAGCATCAGGCTTTTCCAAGCAAAGTTTTAGGGAAAAGCAGGGCTAATAATACCAAACCATGAAAAAGATGTGGATGGAAGATAAGACATATTCCCTGGAAACAATGATCATTTTTTCTCCTTTGGGAAGGGGGTTAGGAACAGGATGGGAAGACATACACATACACACACACACACACACACACACACACAGATTCTTTGCCTCTGTCTCTCATTAGGGTGTCTTTCTCCTCTCTCTTTCTCATCCTAGCAGAGTCAGTGCTACTATCCCAGTGGAAATGCCCCAGTGCTCAAATGCATGGATTGAGGTGGGCTTGCATTTCCATTCTTGTATTGCTTTTGCTGCTGTTGCTGCCTCTCAGTTTCTTACTAAGTTCCAGGTAAAGGAGAGAACCTTGAAGAGCCCAGCAAGGAGTGGTACTAATAATCATTAATGATAATGCTAATAGTAATGATAATAATAATAAACTGTGGTATTTGTTAAGCACTTAGTATGTACCAAGTACTGTATTAAGCCCTGGAGTAGATAAACTATATGTATTTTGGACACAGTCCCTGACCCACATGGTACTGACAGGCTTAGTAGGAAGGAGAATAGATATTTAGTCTCCATTTTCTTCTTCTTCAAATGCCGTCAAGTTATTTCCAATTCATAGTGACTCTATGGGTTATCCATAGAGTTTTCTTGGTAAAAAATATGGAAATGATTTACCATTACCTTCTGCACAGTAAAAACTCAAGTCTGCCATTGTCTCTGTTCAACATTTTGATCACTTGATCAACCACCTTTGACTCTTTCTCATGTGCTGCTGCTGCCCAGTACAGGTGAATAAACTTTGTCTGATACTTCGGCTTTGACCTTTCCATTATGGGTAACCCTGGTGAGATAATATCTCATTGACATAGTTCTAAGCTTCATTGGCATATGCAAACTGTCCTTCCATGATAAGAAGTTGATTCATAGGAGAATCCATTTTACAGATAAGGAAATTGAGGCCCAGAGGAATGAATTGACTCACCCAAGGTCACGAAGCAGGCAAGTGGCAGAGTCAAGATTAGAACCCAGGTCTTCTGACTTCTGGACCTGTACTCTCCCCATTAGAAGAAAAGTGGCCATTGCCAATGCCACCACTGCTATCCTCCACCGGGAGCCCAGCAAGAAGTGGAACAGCAATGACTGAAGCAAATGAGAAGAAAAACCTCAGCCATTAATGATGCCACAGCAGCTGAGGTCACTATAGTTACAGGTCCCACTTCTATCTATTTCAGCAGCAGCAGGGGCAGTGCCCTCAACCTTTCCTAATGCTGCCAAAATTGTGCCAGTTTATATGAGTTTATGTGTAGGATGTATACACACATCCTACACCCAATGTATATGTATGTATATCTTCTTTCACTTCCTTCCCTCCTCATAAATATTCAGAGGAACACAAAGATGGAAACTGATGTAGAGAAGGAGTAGAGGGAAAAGAAAAAAAAGGTAGTAAAGAACTCTTTGAGCTCTGATTGCCAGGGTAAAAACATTGGTTTATGGGGTAGCAACATGCCATCAGTTATTGTTTTGGACATGGAGATGTTTACTGGCTAAAAGTTTCTGCTTTCACATATGACAAGAGCCGGTACTCTATAAGTGCAGATTTCAGGTCCCAAATGACAGGAAAAAGGAATGATTGATCACCTCAGTCATATAGACATTTCACATGCAAATCCTTCTCAAAAGTGATGTTGATAAAGTGGTAGTGCTTAGCATTGGTACATAGGAAGGAGAGGAGAGGGTGGGGAAGGTGACGTGGTCTGGTGGAAAGAGCACAGGAAGAGGAGTCAGGAGACCAAGGTTTTAGTCCTCGCTCGGCCACTGACCTGCTGTATGATCTTGGACAAGTCATTTTACTTCTCTAGGCCTCAATTTTTTAATGTGCAACATGGGGATAAAATATATTGTGAACCCCACATAGAACAAGAGACTGTGTCTGAACTGACACTCTTGCATCTCCCCCAGCATCTTAGTTTAGCTTATAAGGGCTTAATACATGCCATAGTTTTTAAAAAGGACTTTGAATTTTGGATTTTGTTAGGAGAAGAGGAGATGATTCGGAGTTGGATGAATCACAAGAATTGGCCACTTTAATTGAACTCCAAAGGAAAGTTGTTTATCCAGAAAAGGCTTATAATACCATCTGTGTTTATTACAATATCTATGTTGGACTGTGTAATTCTCCTTTCTATGTATTTCTGATACAACCCAATCTCAAACATAAACTTTAAGACATGCTGCTGAGAAACAGTGTGACCTAATAGAATGAACATGGGCTAGGGAGTCAGAGGACTTGGATTCAAATATCGGCTCTGCCACTTGCCTGTAGTATGACCTTGAGCAAGACACAATTTCTCTGTGCCTCAGTTTCCTCACCTATAAAATAAGGAATATATATCTGTTCTCCCTCCCTCTTTGACTGTGAACATCATGAGGGACAGGGGCTGTATTAGACCTGAGTTTCTTATTGCTGTTCTTGGCACATAGGAAGTGCCTAGCAAATATAAAAATTATCATTATTATTACAAAGATGAAATAAAGGAGGTCACTGCAATTCTGTGTGTGTTTAAAATGGTAGTAATAGAAGAACTTTTTTGACTCTCAAATCTTCTCATATTCCATGGAGAGTTTTGGATGTTAATTATCCGAACTCTCAGCAGCCGTGACACAGAATAATTGCAGAGACTTCCCCAAAGTTCCTGAGCTTGCTTTTCCATGGAACTCTCTAGAGATGGAGACACAAGAGGCTGATATTCACATCATTTAGTTTCTTTGTGTTCATTTTATTTGATGTTTAGGGGTTTGGTTTTTTTTTGCTTTATTTCAACCCTTTGTACTTCAGCAGAGGTGCAAATCAGAGAAATAACGGCTAAGCCACTAGTCTGCTGTGTGACCTAGTGCAAGTCACTTAACTTCTCTGTGGCCCAGTTTCCTCATCTGTTAAATGGGGTTTAAGATTATGAGCCCCACGTGGGACATAGACTGTGTCCAAGATGATTACCTTGCATCCACCTCAGTACTTAGCATATACTAAACGCTTAACACAAACCAATAAAAAAGAAAAGAAAAGAAAACCCAATTACCATTAAAAAAGAAAATGCTTTTAGAGTTTCCTAAAACAGCCAATCAGTTCAGATGCTGTGCAGTCAACCAACACATTAACCAACTTTCTCAGGCTCACCAATGAGGCAATGATGCTTCACTGAATTCAAGAGCATCCCCCTCTAATAACTGTGGTGTTGCTTAAGGGCTATGTGCCAAACACTGTGTTAAGCATTGGGAGAGTTACAATATAAGCAGATTGGACATGGTCTATGACCTGCATGGCACTCACAATCTAAGAGGATACTACTGGGGTACTACCTTTGCCAGTGGGACAGACACACTATTGTGATATTCTTATACACGGCCTGATTCTTCTACTTCCTTTTTTTTTTTTTTTTGATTTAACCTAATTTCTTTCAGACTCTGGGCTGCTGCAACTAGCAAACCACTGGGACTCTGGAGTCCACAGAGAGCTGCAGTCAGGTAGGGACAGCCTCTCTCTTCCTTCCCACCATCACTAAAATGTCCACACTGGTAGGACTCCCAGTGTCCAGGGGCAGCTTCCCTCCTCCCAGCCACAGATACGGAAAATCTACCTTCCCAGAATTTGCAGGATGAGGAAGACTGCCAGTGAAGAGACCAAGGACGAGCTCCTTTAATGATAATTATTGAAGCATGTGGTAAGTAATAATGTTGGTATTTGTTAAGTGCTTACTATGTGCCGAGCACTGTTCTAAGCGCTGGGGTAGACATAGGGGAATCAGGTTGTCCCACGTGGGGCTCACAGTCTTAATCCCCATTTTACAGATGAGGGAACTGAGGCACAGAGAAGTTAAGTGACTTGCCCACAGTCACACAGCCGACAAGTGGCAGAGCTGGGATTCGAACTCATGAGCCCTGACTCCAAAGCCCATGCTCTTTCCACTGAGCCACGTAAGTGTTTACAATGAGCCAAGCACTATGCTAGCTACAGGATAATCAGATAGGGCTCAATCCCTATCTCACATTATAAGGGGAGGGAGAACAGATATTTAATCCCTACTTTACAGATGAGGAAACCAAGGCACAGAGAAGTTGTGACTCGACTAGAACGCACAGTATAAAAATGATGGAGAAGGGTCTGGAGCACAGGTCTCCTGACTCCCAGGTATGGGCTCTCTCTACTAGGCCACAAACTTATTTTATTATGAGCTCCTTATTGGGCAGGGAATGTGTCTACCAACTACGTAGAGAAGCAGAGTGGCATAAAGGAGAGAGTACGGGCCTGGAAGTTAGAAGGACCTGGGTTCTAGTCCTGACTTTGCCACTTGTCTGCTGTGTGACCTTGGGCAAGTCACTTCACTTCTCTGTGACTCAGTTACCTCACCTGTAAAATGTGGATGAAGAATGTGAGCCCCATGTGGGACATGGACTGTGTCCAATCTGATTACCATGAATCTACACCAGCACTTAGAACAGTGCCTAGAAAATACCATTAAAAAAATCTATATCGTAACGTACTCTCCCAAGTGCTTAGTTCAGGGCTCTGCACACGGTAAGTGCTTTCTACCATTAATTGTGATTGCTTATTTTTGTCTGTTTCCTTTTTTTTCCTCTCTTCCTGTCTGGTCTCTCCCCCACTTCCCTCTTCATACTTTAGATTTTTGAATCCCTTGTGGACAAAGACCATGTCTCAATTACTGTCTATGTCTTCTTCCCAATGCACTATACAGTACTGTGCACACTGCAGGCACTTAATAAATGTCATGATTGGTTGATTGATTGATTGCTTGGTTGCTTTATCCATTTTCCAGGAGGGTTTTAGGTGTTTCTCTTGGGAGACACTTAGCCCTCGTCTACACTTAGGAGAAATCTTAAGTACTTTAGAAACGGCACAGACTCACACAATGCATAATTTAGAGGTTTCTGTCATTACCACCTTGGGGACTATGACCAGTAAAAATGATATGGATTTATTAAGAATTCTAGTCTACTCCTGAAACATCAAGTTTGAAAACATTAGGAATGCTTTTTTAAATGAAGGTTGCAGACTTTCTTAGTCTCTTCTTCCACTTGTCCTGGAGATGTCTCTCCCCCATCCTAGCCTTTCCCACCTCCTTCCTCTGGAAAAACCCACATCTACTTTGTCAGGAATCAAAGCATGGCATAAGATTAAAATGTAAATGCTATAGTACACTTTTAAAACTGCATTTTACTCTTTACCTTTGCCTAGATGAGGAAATAGAATTTTTATAACCCTTTGAAATGACTGCCACCCAGACTTTCCCTGCAATGAAAGGGTAAAAATCTTAATAAATAAATCTGATGTCAGCTAGAGCTTCAATTCATGATGCTCCTGCTTTACAAGGATCCTGTGATTTTGAAACATGCCTTATGCTAGGATTTTTGATTTGAGGTAACATCTCCGGCCCTAATCGCCTTTCCTGGGAGGGAAACAGCGAGGGTAAAGATCCATTTAAGCAATGGAATGTGTTTATTAGCACCAAAGGTGGTTGATGTTTCAATCTTGGGGCCATTCAGTGCTCTGACATGACTAACCATCAAATCTCCACACTCGTTAAGATTTTCTTTTCAAGCATACATCACTGGCAAGCATTCCCTACTTACAAGAAAAACTATTGGCTGTTTAATTACACGGAAACATGAAGAGTGAGCACATAAGCACCTTGTCATTGCAGGATAAATACATAGTGATGGATACGTAGGGCCAAATTTTAACACCCTGCCTTTTTTTTTTTACAAAGTCATTCTTTTGCTCATGCAGAAAATGAACAGAGCTTTAATTGTGAACTCGTTAGTTGCCTAACCACTGATTTTGAAAGCCCAAACTTCTCCCACAATTAACTCCTGACTCGTTTAATTAAATGTAGGTGCAAAAATGGGCACCATCCAGTGCTCTGTATAAGTACATCTTGGGGCTAATAATAGTAACAATGATAATATTATTTGTGGTATTTTTAAGCATTTATTAAGTGCCAAGCTCTGTATTAAGCACTGGGGTAAATAAAAGATAACAAGGATGGATAGTCCCTGCTCAACATGTGGCTCACAGTCCATGGGTAAGGGAGAACAGGCACTGAATCCTCATTTTATAGATGAGAAAACTGAGGCACTCTGAGTAGCTTCCCAAGATATATCCAGTTGTCTTTGAATTGGCACATCTATCAGTAAAACAGACTTTACCTCCTCCAGCTGGACCTCTTGGCCGTCTCCCTTCACTGTATCATAAATCCAGGGGCTGATGGTTCACTGTTTCATTCTTTCATGTGACATTTAGATGTCATTACTCCTTTACTGAATATGTTCCCTTCCAAGGGAAACCAAAGGATTCAAAAATATAATGCTTTTAATACTGGGAAGCACTTGGTGATTGAACTTGAATGAGAAAAGTAAGTTAAATTGTACTGACATTCTATTCTCTCACCAAAAAAGAGGTCAAAATCCTGTCAAGATCTACCAACATTACAGGATGACTAAATGACATTTACCATTTAATTGTAACATTCGTCATTTAAACTTGGACAATTTCCATTTCTTGTCAAATGAGCACATTATACTCTTCATGCCCTCAAACATAGCGTGCTAATAATTGTGGCATCTGTTAAGCGTTATGAATCAAGAACTGTACTATGCACTGGGGTAGATACATCAACAGGGCCCACATGGGGCTCACAGTCTAAGTAGGAGGAAGCACAGGTAATGAATGCCATTTTCCAGATTAGGGAACTGAGGCACAGAGAAGTGAAGTGAGTTGCCTGAGGTCACAGAGCAGGCAAGTAGAGGTGCCTGGATTAGAATCCAAGTCCTCTTCCTGATCTGTGCTGTTTCCACTAAACCACATCGATTCTTGTGCTCTCCCTTGGCATAGCACAAGATTGTCTGAGCCTGACTCTCAACCTAAGTCTCCTGGACCGCCATAAAAGTAGACTGTTATAAGCAGTGAGTCTCTTGAAGCAACTTCTTAAGATTTAAGAGACTTTTCACTCGTCCCTTCCATGACTCAACGGCAATTGGTTGCATCACTGCTGTCACTTTACAGGCAAAGAAAAATAAAATATTTGGCTTTAAGAAATGTGTGGTTAATCCTTTTGTTTTAGGGAGTGCACAAGCATCAGCTCTGAATAATGTCACGTGCATTATGAGTTTGAATGGAGATAAGGACAATGATAATTTCAGAGAGATAAAAATAGCATGACCAGGTCAGTGATGGGGGTACGATTTGCATGAGGCACTTTGATGTGTTACCAATTTGTCTGGGCATCCTATTGGTTCTACCAATCCAAAGTAAAGAGGTTTAGCTCTGACCAAAAATGGCCTCACCTCCCCCCGCCAGTCATATATATGATGCATTCTGCCTCCTGGCTCCCACCCCTCTTGCTTTCTTGATCGTGGTAATGGTGACGGCAGGGGCAGAAATGGCAGCTCTCTGACCCCTGCCGGAGAATCCCCTCAGTTCCATCCCCCTAAGCTTCACGGAAAGTCCTGCCTCCCTCTTCCCCAGTGCCATCCCTGCTAAGGAGAGGGCGACCTAGTAATTTAACCTATGAGATGAGCAACCAATAGTTATTAAAAAATCATTCATTTATCGTATCTTGAAAGATTTTGCCTGGTTAACATTTCATAAATCAAAATGTGCCAACCGGCCCTGGAACCCTCTCCTTTCCATAGATTGTGAGCCCCACATGAGGCAGGGACTACCTCTGTTCTGATTATCTTGTATCTACTCCAGTGCTTATTCTTGCACTTGGCTTATAGAAAGTGTTTAAGAAATATCTTTTTAATTACCATTATTATTATTTTTACTATTATTAACTGTGGCTCAGTTTCTTTGTCTCTAAAATGGGGATTAAATAGCTGTTCTCACTCCTTCTTATACTATGAGTTCCATGTGAGTCAGAGACTGTGTCCAGTCTGCATATCTTTTATCTATTCCAGAGCTTAGTACAGTGCTTGGCACAGAGTAAGCGCTTAAAAAAACACCACAGTTATCATTAACGTTAGACATTGAATGGTGCATTGACCTTTTTTTTCCAGAGATTCTTGATAAAAAATGCTCTGGATAAACTCTATTGCAATTTTCTAGGAATTTCTTTAACTTTTAAATTCTCTTACATGTTTTCAAAGAGGAATCCAAATTACCAAAATTTAAAAAGGCAAAGATGTGCATACAATAGTGTAAACTTCTATTCTCTGGAGTCATTACTGATCTAAAATTCAAAATTGCTCCATCTATACAGAGATCTAAGCTGCAAAATTTGGTCATGTATTTCATGGAGATATGTTGAGAATTTTTATTAGCTTAGCTTGAAGTGTCTTGTGTAACTGGATTTATACAAACTATCATTATCAATAACATGTATTAAACACTTATATACATGTGTCCATTTTACTTTCAACTCAAATTGAGTAAAACATGCAGGGACTGCCTGTATGATCTATGACACACTACACCATATGGAACATTTTGCCCTAGAATCTATCACAAACTTTGATGACTTTCTCCCACTCGTCTCACACAAATGTAAAGTCAGTCTGAAAATCAGTACCTCAGCACTTATTGTAGATAGTATCTATAGCCACCCTTAGCTCTTATGTTTATAATGATCACTGTACTTTACTATTTATTCACTTATCAATCTTTCCCTTTGTAGTTATAACCACTCACATTTCTGATTTTCTTCTTTTTGTATGTGCCTTTTATCCCTGTAAACTCCTTGTGGGCTGGGATTGTCTCTACTAACTCTATTTTATTGTGTTCTTCCAAGTGCTTAGTACAGTGTTCTGCACACAGCAAAAGCTCCATAAATAGCATTGATTGATTGATTAATTGATTCTTCCTAGATTTTTAGTTCCTTGAGGGAAGAGTGTGGTTTACTTCATTATGCCTTCAAAAGACTGCTGTTTACTTAATTATACCCTCTTAGTACAGTGAGCTGCATACAGTAATCAGAAGATCTATTGACTAATTGAATGAAAACTTAAAACACAGAAAATATTTCTGTAGTGCTGTTTTAGCAACGTGTTTATTGAGGCTAGAGAAATATATGATGTGGCAGACCAAAACCTCTCCAAATGGCACTATTTTCTTACATGTCCTGTAGATTCAAACCCTGAAAAGAAAGAGTTATGAGTTTCTGGTGAACTCAGATTTGATAATGCATCTAAAAGAGGTAAATGTTCAGCTATCTGTGGAGTTGTGACCAAAGTACTGTATTATTCCAACCGCGAAGGCAATGAAGGCTAACTAGAGTCTTGATATGCAGCCAACTAGCTGAATAAAATTCCTAATGAAACAACCACAGTTAAAAAATGGGCTTACCATCAGGATAGTGCTTTACTGGCTTCAGTCCCAGATTTTGCCAACACAAGGTCATTGATTGAGCCCTAGGAGAACTTGAGTAACTCTTGGCATCCTTAGCTGCCCCTCCCACATATTTTGCTCGGAACATGGTCCATTTTGTTTTGCTGCTGTTCGCTATTTTTAAGCTATTTTCCCCAAAGAAGTATTTTTCTTGATGGCAGAAATCTCATCAGGTTCAAGGCACTCTCTCTGTCTCTCTCTCTGTCTCTCTTTCTCTCTCTCTCACACACATACCCAGCATAATGTTTTCTGAGGAACTGCAGATAACGTCTTGCATTTGCATTAAAACCAAATGAGTTAATCATCACTTTTAAATAAGGTGTCATTTGTAAGTGCTTTATTCATTATTAATGAAATGATTACCAGATGCAGCGACATATTTTATATGTATATTATAAAGTCAGTTATAAAACACATCAGTAAAAACCTTAACAAATTTGGGCACATTTAGTTTTCCCAAAATGCAGATCCTACATGTGTCCTACGGTGAAGCTACTGCTAAAATTGATGAGGAGAGGAAAAGAAGAGAAATTGTGCTTGTAAATATTAAGCAAATCAAAAAGTGACATAACCAGGAAATGGTTAATAATGTAATATTAATACTAATGATAATGTACTTTACCAATGATCATATTAAGTGCTAGCATTAATACAATGAATAATAAAATATAACAATTAGTCACTTGCAGAGACTGCTGAGGAGTGCAGAGAACAAAATAACAGAACTGAGAAAGGACTGCATAACAGACTATTAGCTTTGATTCCCGGGGATAGAGTGCAGGTGGAAATAAAAAAAGATCAGGCAGAAGAAACACAGGCAGTATTCACAGAAAGTACCACATTTAAAAGGCAAACTTTAAAGACAACTAAATAGCTTACCTGCCATCCAGCATTATTCATTCCCTATAATTCAATAGATATTTTAAAGAAAGAATTGTGTAAGTTAAACTTTCCTTCAAGTCAGCAGCATAGATCTGACTTGAAGGGAGAGAGTCAGGGAAGAGAGTCACAGGGAAGAGAGTCAGGGAAAAGTAGAGGATGTTGAACCACAGGAATTTCAAATAGACACCACAGGATTCTTACCTCCAAAGGAGCTACTCTACTCATATAGTAAGAAGAAGGGAAGGTGTTAACCCAAGACCTCAGGATCTCACACTATAGACTTGGCATACCACCCTGGATCCCTACCCAGACCTCAATTCTTAGATCTATGGCTTTGGAAAATTGTTAATTTATGACTCTACAAAAGAAAGCTCCTTGTAGACAGGGATTGTGTCTTCTAATTCTATTGAATTGTACTCTCCCAAGCATTAAGTACAGGGCTTTGCACACCATAAGCACTCAAAAATACCATGTATTGTTTGATAAATTTTGTCTTTGAATTGGCAAGGCTTAGGTCCAGGCAGTGTAGAGCTGATGAGAATTCAGAGCTTTGTTATAATAACAATTATTATTATTATTATTTGTTGAGCACTTACTATGTGCACTGTTGAGCACTGTTCTAAGCACTAGACTTGATCAAGATCAAATCTGAAACAGCCCTTGTCCCATATAGGCCACACAGTATAAGTTGGAGGGAGAACAGGTATTGAATCCCCATTTTACAGGTGTGGAAACCAAGGCAGAGAAAACTGAAGTGACTTACCCAAGGTCACACAACTGGCAAGTGGCAGAACCGACACTAGAACCCAGGTCCTCTGGCTCCCAGATCTGTACTCTTTACACTATGGCTCCACCAGTTGTCTGCTGTAGGACCTTGGGCAAGTCACTTAACTTTTCTGTGCCTCAGTTAGCTCATCTGTAAAATGGGGATTAAGACTTCGAGCCCCACATGAGACAATCTGATTACCTTGCATCTACCCCAGTGCTTAGAACAGTGCTTGGCACATAGTAAGTACTTAAAACATACCATTATTATTATTTTTATTAGTAGTAGTAGACCACTCTGCTTCCCATTACATTCAGTTGGTGCTGTGCCTGTGACTATTGGATTCTGAACCGCAAGTAGCCTGGTGCTCTTCTCCTCTAGCCAGAGTAGCCTAGTCCTCATGTTGTATTTCTCACTTTTTAATAAGTCATCTTTGTATTGTCAACATTTCAACTTTATGTGTCTGACAGCAACCCCCACCCCTTATTCTTAGATTGAACACCTTTTGGGGGCTAGAACCTTGTCTAATTCTTACCTGTGTAATTTTTCCCAGAACAGTGCTCTGTACCCAGCAGACACTGAATATGTACCATTATTCTTATTATCAACTGATCCTCTAAAATGATGGTTGCTTTTGACCTTCAGCCTGGGAAGATCCATGCTGACACAAACACCCACTCTGACAGTCTGAAGATGTTTGATTTTATAAGCTAATACAGTCACTATTTCAAGGACTGGTTTTTAGGGCTACAGCTAATTTGTTTGCAAAATACATAGAGTAGACTATCAGATAGCAGGAAGTGTGATAACCAAATCAATTCCCTACTTCTCCAAAAGGGAGGTAGAATGTTCTTACTAGATCCAGGTTACACTGAATGACTGAGACTCCCTGGGCAAGGAAATCCCAGCAAATTGTGTTTTCTATCCCATGAGAAATTTTGAATAAAACTTGGCATTACTGAGGGCCCTTGGTAAAATGGGTTACTGTTTATGAAAATGTTGTCTGAACCTGCAGGAATTAAACTCACCACTCGGGACAGTTGGCAGGTCACCATAATTAGGAAGCCCATGACCTATTTGTCTGCCCGAGATGTTTTGGAAAGGAGAATTAAGAGGCCAGGTGTAGAACAGTGATAAGCTGGGGTGAGGGGTCACCCAAGCATATGGCTGACCAAAAGTGTACCTGTTACACCTCCTTAAGACTGGCTGTGCCAATTTTACGTGGAAATTTTCCAATACTCATTGACAAGTGATCCCAAAGCATTCTTTAAGCAAGAATCATTAGCTCTGTTTTTTAAGGTGGTTAAACTGGTATGCCAAGGTCCTACAGTCCCATCCTTCTCCTTATTTTTGCCTCCTGACCCCACTAGATTAACATGGCTTGGTTGATCTCCTTTTGAGATTGACCTGTTGTGCTGAATTACCTGTCCTGGTGTGAAGCAGAAGAGGCTGGATGGGCCAGAGTTGGATGAGTATCCCAGCCTACTGAAAAATATTCCCTTTAAAAAAAAGAGAGAAAAACCATTCAGACAATGTTTACTAAATGTTTAGCTGGAGTTCTATTTCTGAATTTCATAGGTGCTAGGTGGCAGCACCCCAGACTTACCTCATGGTTTGGAATGTGACTGTCTTCAGGCTTAGAGAATCTCAGTGAAAGAGGACAGTGAATGTGGTTCCAGATTCTGAAACCCACTGGAGGGAGCAGGACAGGACTAGCCAGCTCAAGTCACCCAGCCCTGAAGTGGTCCCATACCTGAAGTCATTGTGGAATTCTGTGGACAAGACAATGACCATTGAGAATAATAGTAATGTCAATAACTGTGGTATTTGTTAAGCACTTATTTATGCCAAGTACTGCACTAAGTTCTGGGTTAGTTACAAAACTTGGCACAGTGCTTGGAACATAAGTGCTTAACAAATACCACAATTATTAGTATTATTAAACAAGATAATCAGGGTGGACACAGTCCCTATCCCACACAGAGTTCACAGTCTAAGTAGTTGGAAGAATAGGTATTGAACTTCCATTTTAGAGATGAGGAAACTAAGTAATAATAATAATTATAGTTTTTGTTAAGTGCTTACTATGTGCCAAGCACTGTTCTAAGTAAATACCAGGTAATCACGTTGTCCCAAGTGGGGCTCAGAGTCTTAATCCCCATTTCACAGATGAGGTAACTGAGGCATAGAGAAGGTCATGCAGAAGGCAAGTGGAGGAGCTGGAATTAGAACCCCCATCCTCTGACTCCCAAGTCTGTGCTCTTTCCACTAAGCCACACTGCTTCTCCTAAATAGGTATGACTTGCCCCAAGTCATACAGCAGGCAAATGGCAGAGACAGGATTAGAATTTAGGTCCCGTGTTTCCCAAGTCTGTGTTCTTTCCACTAGCCCACACTGTCTCCTAACTGCTACTTCGAATAATTTCCTTAATTCTTTTTCTATTTGGAAAGCCTTGTAGTTTCAGTCCGTGAACCTGTGGGGGAAGTGTGACACAGATACTCTTTTGTTACAGGGCGCATTTTTATGAGCATGAGACTGTACTCTTTATTTAGAACTTGACTTGACCTATACTGCAGGCAGTGTTGGGAATTGTGCCAGTGTTGAGAATTCTGACTGTACTGCTGGTCGATCATTTTTATGGAATTATTGATCAATCAGTTGACAGTACTTAGTGAGTGCTTATTGTGTGCAGAGCACTGTACCAAGCATATGGGAGAGTACAATGCAAGAGAATTGGTGGACATGTTCCCTGCCCACAAGGACCTTACAGATTGTAGGAATTTATGTGATTTATATTTTATGGGAGTTATGTGATTTATAAAGTGATTTATAAAGTGGAATGGATCCCCAAACAAGGTTCCCCCTTTTCCGTCCCTTCCATCTAGGCTTGCCTACCACTGGACCTGGTTGTACTTCACAGAATATCCTGTGGTTCTTAGCTGTAGTCAGTAACTGTGGAGGTTCCTTTAATAAGGAAGGATGAGACCAATCTGGGCGCTTGATGTGTTAAATAGCCATTGGCCATTTTATTGTGAAGAGGGAATAGTTTACTTTGCCTTTCCATTTATTACTTTATTTCTTCTCTGCGCCTCCCAACAATTTCCTTTCCCTGCTGGAGAACTCTTAGTAGTATAAGATGGGGCCCTAGAACCATCTGAATGGCACTTAAAAATAATTGAAAAGCACTATTTAAGAAGAATTTCCATCACTGACCTAGACATGGGCTAAACAGCCAGTTAGTCTTTTCCATTCTTCTCCATATGAAGCTTCTATCCTAAATGCAATACTCTCTAGGGCTCAGATATTTTTAGATAATCTGATACAAAGCATTAAAATCACCAGCCCACCTTCACCTTCCAGTCAGCAAATTCCCATATGTTAAGAGGTCCATTGCATTTTGCTGATCTGTTTTGCACATCTTGACACCTTTTATTAAAGCTCTAAATCCTTAATCCACGTTAATACCCATAGAGTTCTCCCATCCTCACGTGAAACATGTGTACAGTGTAACGGCAGTGAGCAAGAGCAGTGTTTTACTAAAAGCCAAACAAGGAGACATAATTCCTCGTGATTAAATAAAACATTAATATCAAGAGTAGTTACTAGGAAATCCCAGAACTGACATCCAGGTTGCCCCTTCCATTGTTTATACCCTTATTTGTCTTTAACCTTGTTCAAATTAACAACCCCTACTTTACATGAGCTGGGTGCTTTGGTGCCCTCCTTAGCCAGTCAGGCACTAGTGCTTGTACAGGCTGAAAAGCATTTTATTCATTCATTCAGTCAGTCCTATTTATTGAGCGCTTACTGTGTGCAGAGCCACGTACACTAAGTGTTCAGAAAGCACAATTTGACAATAAAATTCTGGGTCTGCAAGCAAAAGCTGGAAATCAATGTAGGAGTTTTCTCCCGCATTTATGCTCTGGACTCCTGATGTGTCTTTCAGGAAATTCACTCAGATTTGTCATTTTAGCCCCCCTAGCTAGATGGTCAGGCAGAGATTTGATTTTCCAGGATATACAGTTGGAAGAAAGGAGCTTTATTTTCCATCATCTGACAGTCACCAACTGTGTTACTATTATTATTGCATTTGTTAAGCACTTAACTATTTGTCAAGCATTCTTCTAAGCACTTGGGTAGATACAATGTATTCAGATCTGACACAGTCCCTGTCTCACATGGGGCTCAAGTTAAGCTGGATCTTGGTTCATCAGAGGAATAAATTTAGATTTTGAGATGGCCACCACTCACTCACTCACTCACTCACTCATTCATTCAAAGCCATTTGTTGTGTCTTTCTCAGCTTTTTCCTACTAGGGAATTTATTTCTCTCCTCAACCAGTTTTTTTTTCTTTCTTCCTCCTCTCTGTCTCTTCCACACAGGATTCTACCTCAGTAACCCTTGCAGTAGATGAATCAGATTTATCCCCTAATGCTATCTGGAGCACCTGGGAATTGGTCTTCTTCTTGGCTTACCCAGGAGTCTGGTGTAGCTGAACCTAAAGTTCCTGGTGAGGGTAGTACAGTTCTCTCCAGGAGAATGACCAGGGCTGTGTTCAAGACAAGAGGTACCCAGCTGAGGCACTCCAGTGCCCTGTAGCTATGTCCTCACCTAGAATGGCGCTAAGGCCAGAAAGGAAGACACTTCTGCCCCCATCCTCCTTGCTCCAGCCCAATATCTCCTCGGAGTGCTCCCCCATTACAGAGGCGCCACTCAAATGCAGACAGAAATGAATGCATGCTTTTCTCTCGGACATGGCCCATCAGCACAGTCCTCCAACTCTGCCCCATAGTGCCTGGTGAGACGTCCCAGGATAAGAATGATTGCAGGACACCTTCCACTTACAGCTCTCCCTCACTGTAGGAAACTTAGAAGATATTTTAGCCAAACACCATTAAGCTGTCATGCCCCATATGCTTCACTCGTTCTCCTTCCCGCTGTTCATCACCCAAAGAACTGTGTTTATGCAGCGGTGCACTCCCCAGCCCAACTCTTCCTCTCGACTGAGTCATCCGTGGCAGCCGTATCATCATGTTCTGATCTCATGGACATTATTATCAATTATTTACATGAGAAATGATTACCCACGGAACAGAGGTTAAGAGAAAAGGAGACTTGGGTGTAGAAATGGATTCAGCTCTCTCTGTACTTCCTGCCATCTCGAGTTATTGAATCTGCTCTTTTTGAAGGGAACAGATAGGTGCTCTGCATTAACCAGGTTTCAAGCCACGGCTTTGGACCCACTGTAATTTATTTAAGTGTGGTTCCTGGGGGGAAGTGTGTGTTGTGTGTTTCCAATCGGAGGCTGCATGTTGCAACTTTGTAATAGAAAGGAAAGGATTTGCAAAGCAGTGTGGCCCAGTGGAAAGACCATGGGCCCAAGAGTCAGAGGAGTTGTCTTCTAGGCCCAGCTCCACCTCTTGTCTGCTGTGTGACCTTGGGTGAGTCACTTCACTTCTCTGTGCCTCAGTGTCCTCATCTGTAAAATGGAGTTCAATATTTATACTCCCTCCTTCTTATACAGGGAAAGGGACTGTGTCCAATCTGATTAACGCGAATCTAGCCCAGTGCTTAGAACATAGAAAACACATCACAAATAACACTATTATTATTAATAATGTTATTTTAGCCAGGCAAGATAAATGAGCACTGGATGTACTTCCCCTGGTTCCAACTACTGCTTTCAAATGATTTTACTGTGGCAAAATCCAAAAGCACTTCTAAAACAGATTTTGGTAACAATGGTAATTCTTAGATTTCCAGTTTAGTGAAAAAGGTGTGTCATTCCCTCCTGGGAAGAGATGATTCTTTCTCTTATGACCTTATGACCTTACCAAGGCTTTGTCTCTAATTTTCAATATCTGTGCTTCCCTCTGTTTTGGAGACTTGAGGATATTCTTCTGTGGACAAAATGGGGTACATCTGATGCTGAAATATGACCAAAAATATGATAGTGCTGAATATTTAGTATGATTGAATCAGCTGATCGTTTTCATTTCTTCTCAGTACCAGTTCCAGGTCTGATTAGCTACATGTCCTTTAAAGAAGAAGAAGACTTTAATTCACTGAAATAGGCAACACTTTTTAATAGCTAATGTTCCTTGGCAGGATTGGCTATTATCAAAGATGTTAATCTTTAAACAAGAGCTTTCTCTATTACTAATACTATTTATTTTCTCATCAACTAGAGAAGTTGTTCTAGTACTGAAGGTGTGATGCTAATTTGTAACATCTCAATTATCCTGAAGATGGATCCAGGTCAGATTTTCTAAATTATGCATCTGTTTCTGCAGTGACCAAGCCTAAGAAGCACTTCTCTAATATGAAATTAACTTCAAAATGGGGCCCTCGGGACACTATCAAACAAATTATACCCTAATTTCACTACAGGATTTGACAACGGAAAACAAGGACTAGCAGTTGCTTTAAAACAGATCCAATAGCCGTAAGACTTTAATGAGAAAAAATTAGTAAAACTACGGATTAGGGATATTATATTTTTAGTTTTAATTTTCCCTTTAGTTCTTTTTAGAAATGTTTCAAAGACTGTCACCAAGATGTTACATGAGAAATATCTGTTAGGAGCAGGGGGAAGATGGATCAGTGGGGAAAAAACAAAATTAAAATGCATTTTTCAATGAGCTAGCTGTATTGGTGGGATGACAGAAGGTGAGAACACTATTGGCTAAGCATTAAGTTTGAATCGAAGAAAGGAATGTATGCCTGCTGCAGCCCTGTAGAGGTTTGGAAACTGTCTGTAAAACCCACCCCAGTGCTCTCCTCCTTCGCAGCACCTTTTTTTCTAAAAAAGGAGCTGGTATTGGCATTTGATGCTGATAATCTATTGAATGACTGAAAGCATAAGGGATTTTTAGATGAACAGTATTTAACCATGAATAATTAAAATCAGAATGAAATGAACATGTTACATAGCTCGGTTCAGCATAGACACAATGCCTGTCTAGGGCCCATTCAAACACATTCATTACTGTGCCTGTTTTGATCTCGAAACCTAAAGCTTTCAGTCTCATTCCTAATTACACCTGATTAAATGGGCTGCAGCTTTGTAGTCATTCTCCTGAGTCATTCGTGGGTTGAAAACAAGTTGCTTTTTTCTACCAGCTCGAAATAGGTTTCATTGAAGACTTTGGCTTGCCTCTTTCCTTTGCAGGGACCAATCTGCTCTCTGAAGGTCACAGAGAGATCTCATTTTGAGAACTTCTGAATTATGACACCGAGAAAGGGAAAATAGCCTAAAAAAATCTTTCCGAGAAAGATCAATTCACGTTCGTGGCTTGAGTCTTCAGAGGAGGCAGAACTAGAAAAATGCCATAACTCTGTCATAACACTGATCTGTCAGTCTAGTTCTCCATGATCCTGATGCTTCCATGAAGCATGGAAAATAAAGCTTGCCTAAATGCTGAAAGTGACCACAGAGAGTCACTTGGTCCAGCCCTCTGCTGCCTGGTAAGATCGCAAGGAGTTTATCTTCCCAGACAGCTTTAAAAATAGAATCAGCCAATCCAACAGATGGAGCTCATTGCAGTCCTCCTTGAAGGCTGAGTGGACTGCCTGATCCGAAGAGAGAATTCCAGCTACCCTTGACACTGAGAATCATTGGGTCATCAGCTTACCTGCCATCATGAGTTAGCCTTTGATAAGCTAAAGGTCTGGAGTGTGGCTGGTGGAGTTTGAGAACACAGCATGCTGACAGAAAGAAGCAGAGAGCATGGTGTGAATCCACTAGCTGGGCTGCTGGGACACAGTTCACCTCACAGTGATCGGTGTCAGGAGAAGGCTACAAGAGGAAGATCAGGAAGTGCGTACTGCTGGCCATAGTCCTAAACTTTCATTCATGTGACCAGCACTTCCCAAACCCTGGAATTTAGATGACTACCAAATATCTGCCTCAATTCATCTTGTCAAGGGGGCTGTAATAGCTAGAGAAACAAAAAAAGGGAAACAAGACCAAAAGTGAAGAAAATATCTTGAATTTATACCAGAAGAGGTATGGTCTAGTGGATAGAGCATAGGCTTGGGAGTCAGAAAGACCTAGGTTTTAATCCTGGCTGCCACTTGTCTGCTGTGTGACGACGGGAAAGTCACTTTACTTCTCTGGGCCTCAGTTTCCTCATCTGTAAAATGGGGATTAAGACTGTGAGGCTCATGTGGGATAGGGACAGTGCCCAACATGATTAGCTTATATCTATCTACCCCAGCGCTTAGTACAGTGCCTGGTACATAGTAAGCATTTAAGAAATACCATAATTATTATTACCACTAATTCCTCCCTTCACAAATATATATTCTCTTATCTAAGGGCTTGGTGAATAGTCACCCAGTTTTGTACTGGACTGTCCAGTTTTAATCTAGGCCATCCAGTATTATTCTGGACCATCGAGTTTTCAATTGGCCTGTGCCCTGCCTGCAACAGATGCAATACCAGATACCCTTATGTGGATCCTGCCACAGAGTCCTGTAGATTTGAAATGGCACCAGGGTTCAGAGGTTCCTGGGAGCAAAGTGCAAAGGAGCTATTGGGGGAGGTCTTCCTGGAGAAACGTTCTAAATTTAGGCAGGGGAGACTAAGTATATACTTCCACAAAATGGCTTCTTTGAAGCTATTACATTATGTTATGTGCTCATATCCAGTACTTTTTCCCTGAGAGATTTTATGAATTTGTTGAGCACAGCATAAGTGAAACTAACTTGAGCTCTCCAGTATGACTATTAGCAAATTTACTGAATAAAGGCAGTTTGATTTCTAGGTATAACAAACACATTAGGCATCCATTAATTGATGCAGCTTCTAAAAGGGCAACATCACATATAGAGACCTCTTGGCCTTTGCTATTCAGAGTCTGGTCAAAACCCTGGCAGCTCCTGCAGATCCAGCAGGAGTAGAAGTAACTGCTTTGGAGCATGAAAGTGTTCTGTGTTCTCTGGATCTGACTGTCACTTTCTTTCCCCCTTTCTCTCCTCACCCTTGCTCTCTTCTTTGGTAGCTGGGAGAGGGAAGACTAGAAAGAAGAGGATTGGCTTTAGTTTTGATCTTCTATAAACCACTTCATTAACTCTCACCTGAATTGACTCTGTTACTGAAAGATGGGCTTAACTGTTCATTTTTCTCCTAAAACTATAACCCAACTGATTGCCTTGGATTCAGAGCCTTATTTGATTCCTCCAGACCTTATAAGCAGCACAAAAACTGAGATAAAGCCATGTCTCCTCTTTCTTGGTTCTCTCCTCTTCTCCCTACCTTTCTGGGAAGTTCCCATCACTCAGTCCAGGGCATTCAATTTCTTTATAGGAAAACCTTCACCTCCTTGCTTGGATGAAATTTAAAAAGCAAACTGACAAGGTGTTAGACTCTGGTTTAGGACTGGATTGTTTTACAAATCTGAATTAGAGATAAGGGTCATGATCCTTCCATCATGATTATTTACTGGGATTATTCTCTGATCTGTAGTTTCAGCTTAGTCAAATCTCATTAGGCAACAGTGAGAGGAAATGCTGAAGAGCTAAAGTCATAAATTCATTAACACAATACTCTCCAGCCTCAGAATTAGCCGTTAAAACCCTTTCTTCTCATTCTTGGAAAGCTTTGGCAAATAGTTTAATTGCAAAATTTGTTCCACAGTATGTTTTTTTCTGCAGTGTTTGCAGGCTGTTGACAGTGAACTATGATTTCCCAAACATGGTTCCTAGTGTGATTCATAGGACAGAACCCAAATTGGAAGTAATTATGATTTTTTTTTTGTGCTGGCTACAATACATTGGCCCTTAAGCACAATTTCTGTTCAATTATTTCTGGAAACGTAACTGCCTGGTTCTACCCTTTTGATGACTTCTCACTGTTCCTCATGCACATTTGATCTGTGGGTCTTTAGCAAAGCAACCACATTAGAAACCCACAGCTTCCTCAAATAGATATTTTTTGAGTGCTTATTAGGTGCAGAGCACTGTACTAAGCACTTGAGAAACTTTATAGAGTTGGTAGACAATCCCTGTCCTCAAGGTGACTACAGTCTAGTGGAGGAGTTTACAATCTTGTGAAAGACTTCTTCATTCTGGTTTCTCAAGATGATCCGAGGAAAGTGATAAGGCATTGTCATTTTATAGAATTCCATTTGCTCCCACAAACCCCAAAGACAAATTAAGATATCCCAGATTCTCTGAGTTCATCCAGACATCTGTTGGAGAGATCTTTAAGAAAGTCTGCAGATTCCATATCCCATTCTGTTGCTCCAAGTCTTCAAGATATTTGTTTCAGAATAAGAAACTGGAAAGTTTAGAATCACTTCAAAGAAAACTCTTGCCAAGTCATATTTACAAATAAATTTGATAATTCTTTACCTTCTTGCTGCCCTTCTCAAGAACATAAGCGAATAATATTTCTCACCAGAGGGGTTATTGCATGTGAACAGCTCAAGCTGTGTCCAGCATTTTGTAACCCTCCAAGGAGCCCACGCAGAACAAAAACAAGCATCCTTCCCCACTCTGGCCCATTTCCGGCGGAGGTCATGCCTGGGCTTCTCTAGCGCATGGCTTCCAAATGCTCTGGCTTTCTACAAAGCAGTACATGACTTTCCGAAGAGAAGCCACCTAAAAAGACTTGGAAATAAACACAAGGTATTATTTCTTTCATTGAAATTAATAGAATCCTGGCTGCAGAAACTGGAAATGGGGTGCACTGTTTTGAATTAGATTTCCTGACTTAAATAAATTAAGCGAGCAGTCAGTATATTAAATGGTTTAATACATGCTGAGGTTTTGCCAGCTACTTCTAATGAAAATGCCCTCCAAAATTAAATGTGAGATAAATTAAACCTGGAGAGTGGTTCACTAAACACTTTGACGTTCTAGAAAATATTTTTACCATAATATTTATCTAGTACAATAACACGGGAGCCCTTGATCATCTTAATATAGTCCACCTCCAACTTTTCTTTGGTGTTGAGGTTTCAGAGAAAATGGACAATCAGATATCATTTAGGGAAATAGGTGGGATGTGGTAATGTCTTTTACATCTTTGGTTCTTTTCCTTTTCTTTGCACCTGATTTTCCTCTGGCTCTTTTCCTGCAGTCTAGCATTTATGACGCTGGACATTCTGCACCAAGGAGAAGCCTGAGGAAAGAAAGAAGATCAGACAATAAGGACCATATCCAGCCGCTTATTCTCTCTGGCCCCTCTGAGATCAGAATACCCTCTGA
The DNA here is from genome assembly GCF_004115215.2 of Ornithorhynchus anatinus. Lineage (NCBI taxonomy): Eukaryota > Metazoa > Chordata > Mammalia > Monotremata > Ornithorhynchidae > Ornithorhynchus > Ornithorhynchus anatinus. The sequence continues at coordinate 17,308,370 of NC_041735.1, read as the reverse complement.
GTTACAGCATTAGAGACATAAAAATAGTACTGAAGAGCTGATGAGCAAGGCAGACCATAAACATAAGTCTTATGGGTTGTGGCACATCAGTCAAGTTGAAATGCATTGAAAGTTTATTAAATTGAAGTATTGGTCTAAGTTTCCCAATGGGACATATAGGGGAAACAAGTTAAAATATCATAATGCCTCCAAGAAGACCGGTTGTAAGGTAGGGAGTCACTGTTCAAGCCAAGTGTTGCATCTTCACAAACATGGACCTGACTTGTGATGTGAATTTGTATCTCGAAATCTCTTCCTAACAGGGGGACTGACCTGTGATATCTTGCCTCACGTTCCACTCCAGTGATGCATGAAATTGAACAGAGACGTACAAGGGGGAAACTGAAACTTGCTTGGAGATATCCCTGTACACAGGCCCAAGTTGGGTCCTCCAGTTCCATGGTCGTCACTTCAAAGGACTAGAAAATGTCCTAGAATCATAAAACCACTTCGGCCATGTCGCCTCCAGGGAGCCAAGAACTCTCAGATTACTCCTGGGAAGGAGTTGCAAGGCCTGCTTTGAAATGATAGTAAAATAAATATTCTCAAACGAGCACAGACCATCAAAAGATGCTCTAAATTATGCCTTCTTGTTTCTGGGAATTGTTCAAGGTTGTTCTTTTTTCTTAAATAGCTATTTTAGTTTTTGAACAGCCTTTATTTTCTGGGTAGTTCCTGATTTAAGCACAAAGATTTTCTTCACCATCACATTATTACTAGACAGATTGAAAACCTCCCAGATTGTAAGAGCAGCTATTTGACATTTTCTTACTACACCATCTCTCTTCCTCCTTCATCTTCTTGATTTGTCATTTGCAAGGTTAGCCTTTTCCTCCTAATTTCCTTCAGCCTTCTTCCTGATGCAGGGCTCCGAGAATTCAGTGTTTGACAGACAGGCAGTTTGTTTCTGAGAATCAGGAATCCAACTAGTCAACTAGAATCTCAGTGAAGAAGCACAGTCTATATTGTGTTTTCTCCAGAGACCTTCATCTGGGTGCTATCCAGCATCGGATGCTAATTAATAAATGAGAGTGTATGATGATAATACAGATCAGAGCCTGGTCTCCAAATAAATGAACACAACTTCTGCATAAGAACTGGCTGCCAGATTCACCACTTTGCACCTATAATTGAATCTGCAATCACCATTTATGAATCCAGTAGTTAGCTCGCTCGTTACTCCGTACACATGTACACTTAAGCAATTACGTGCAAAATTTAGCAACTGCAGGAGCAGCATTCCCCTTGTAGATGCCGAGGCCTGATTTGCCTTCTGAAAAGCTTGACTCATTAAGCTCATTTCAGTTCCACTAAGATAGCAAATGTGCTATGCATTTATGTCATTGGGTGAAGAAGAGAGGAGGAAAAAAAAAAGAATTCATGTCTTTGGGAAGAGAATTTCTGGAATGGCATGTTAAGTCCAAGTAAATTTGCAGAGCATGTTGGAAACATGCACTATCTTGCTAGGAATGAAGGTCCTCTTGGTTGCCTTGGTTTCTCTTTGACATTATGCTCCAATAGAAAATGTTTAGAATTAGACTGTGCCTGTTATTCCTGCTGAAAACTGGGACGTTGGGATTTTTCCAAAGCTCCTGTGCTTTTTCCCTTATCTCAACCTTGAGGGCAAGGGTTGCCTAAGCCTAACCTTTCTCCAAATGCCAGCCCCCAGTAGCATCCAACTGTAAGGTTGCAAGAAGTGAAGTGACCATTTTGGATTCTCCTTTGATTTTTTTTTTTCCAAATCGGAGGCTAGGGTGGGCTGGTGATCCTATCCTTCCTCCCTGACTATGCAGGTGAAGCCAGTAGCATAACACCTACAGTGCCAAGCCCCTGGGGACCATGGACCCTGTAGAGCGATAGGGGAAACAGATTAGAACCCTCTCTATTCCCTTTTAAGAATCAGAGTTTAGTTGGTACCAGATTTAACAAGAGCAATCCCTCCCTTTGTGTTCCCCCATTTAGTTCGAAAAGAAATTTAATTGAACAAGGATAAGTTCTGTGACAATTGAAATTAGGACAACAGGTCATTTGAAGCAGTAAATGTAGACAGGTGTGGGGGGGTAGAAAAGTTTGAATCATTCCTCACCCGCATTGACAGCTTCTCCCATTGAGGCACAAGATTTTCTGCTTTATGGAGCTGTTACAAGAATAATATAAAAATGCTTATTGGAATCCATGGGATGTAGGTATTATCAATATAACAGTTCCTAAAACACCCTAAACAGTGGGAAAGAGTGGTTACAGTTCATGAGCAGCAGATGCTTTTTCAACCATAGTGTAATGTACATTTTGAAATTGATCTTTTTTTTTTATTTTTGGTAAAACACAATTATGGGCCAACAAACTGAAAAATCGCATTTTTGAAAGGCTTATTTTTGTAAGATTTAATGATTGCCCTAAATCCAGAAAATGGAATGGGATGGAAGCACAAAAGGAACAGGCTCCCAGTTAGATCCTTTAGCCACAGAATTATTTCTATCCTAGACCACTGAAATCATTTGCAGTGGGCTGGGAAATTAAGTGAACAATTTAGAACCACTTTTCCATTACTGAATTGAATAAAGTTGCACTCTAGAAAATGATCCCCGGGTGATGGTATTTGACCACTGTTTTCATCATTCAGTCAATCACTTGCATTCTCCACAGTTCCTAGCACAGTGACTGGGAAGTCCCCATATGCCTTCCAGTGCTGTGGAAATTAAACGGCAGGACCTGCATTTCCTTGTGAAGAGAAATCTCCATTTCAAAGTTTCAAAGGAATCCACAAAGTGACTGCCAATTTAATTTCAGCATCTTAGCCATTTACAAATCATGGGTCATTAACCACCCATTTCGCAGGGTGGCAATTTTTCTTAATGGCCATACAACGGTTGGGAAACGCCTCACCGTCACAGTCTTGGTAGAGCCTGGGTTTATTTTTTTTTGTTGACCTACATATCATGTACTTGCTGTGCCATTTGAATGAGGTGGGCATTGATACTATAATCAGGTAAGGCCAGCTTCTTAAAACATAAAGGTCACATTCTTTAGTAAAGTGTAACTAATGACATATAAGTGACTTGTGAGTAGTGGGATATGTCATTGTTTTACATTAAGGCATCTTCCTAATTTATAGAATATCTGAAGCTTAGGGGTTAGAGGGGGAAACCGGTAATGTCAGTCAAAGGGCAAAGTACTCTAGGACTCACCAGTTATTCAAGGTCATGTAATATTTTCAAAGCATGACAAAAGTCTCACAAATTGTGTGTCATTTCTTTGAACTTGCAAACACCTCATGGGAAGGGCGGGCCCAGGATGGGGGTCAGGGGGGTAGGGTTGGATCTTGCTGTTTCAAAACGGAGTCTCTGACTCAAATAAAGGCAATAAGGGAAAGTTCTCCACAAAACTCCATGATGTCAGTTCCCAGACTTGAAAAGCTGCCCAGGCAGGCAGGCAGGCTGCTTTAATAGGCTTCAGAATTTTATTTATATCCTCTTTGAATAAGTGCACCTGATACTTCAGATCGACGGATTTAATGACATCAAGCTGGCAAGACACCAGGTTGCAAATAGTGCTACTAAAAGTCTGCATGGCTATAAAATTTGTGCAATGAAAGAAATCGTACTGTGCAGGTTTTGGCAGGTTTTTTGGTAATTAACCGACAAAACCTCCATCCTCAGTTCCCAGTTCCTATGTCAAAAACAGAGGGGAAGTAGTTTTTAAACTTTCAAGCTTGCAGCCCTCTTATCTTCAGTCTGCTCTCATGGAGGGGGTAGAACTCAGCTATGGTAACTAAGGAAATAATTTCCACTGAGGATTGGGGTGAAAGTCCTCTGAAAGGAAATTTAAAATTCATCCTGCTCAGTATAAGCATGTTAGGCTTATTTTGGTATTCCCTTTTAACTTGATTAACATGGCTTTTTAGCCATATTGTTTTTCTTGATTTGATATTTGGGGTTCACCACCTCATATCTGTGCCTTTTCTAATCCCTCTCCATTCCATTTGTTACATAAAAGCCAAAAAGGGTAGCTGCCTGAGCTTAACTTTACAAGACTAGCCTCATCGTTGTCTTAATAGCCCAATTATACCTGTATTTAAATAGCCCTTTTCTCTCCAAATGCCAGCCTGCCTGATCTCATTTACCTTCCCAGAAGCCAATGAGACAAAGAAGGGAGACGTGGCATGATTATGCTCCCTTTACAGGGTGAAACTGAGGCCCGGGGTAGGGCATAGGGATGGGAATTAGTGACTTGGCCAACATAGATTTAAAATCCATGTCGGTCCAGCAGGTTTCCTGTCAAAAGGACTGAAGAATAATGATATCTTTGAAGTCATGTGTCATCTGTGACTGTGCACTGTGATGTGTTAAAGGATTTAAACTGGAGAAGATCTCCTAGCACTAATAACCCTTTGATAATAGTCCAGTGGGAAAAGTAGCCTGTACTGGAGACAGCTGATGGATTTGAGGTTCCATTAGGATTGGTGATGAGCGAACGACTCTGACAATCTCCCCAGAACAGGTCCCTTCATGCTCACTCTTTCTACCAGTGCTGCCATTCTCAATCTCTGTCATTCCCGACCTTGGATTTATCTCCATTTCCAGGAAAATAAATGGGGGTTACAGAACTGAGTTGGTGGTAGAAGATTCATTTTTTTTAATGTTCACTGTGGCCTTGTTACTATCGCCCCTGAAAGTATTGCTACGTCTCATGAGAGGGGAAGACTTTAAAAAGTCAAAGAGTAGAAGCTACTTGAAATGTTTGCTTGGATCTCAGAAAGAAGGCCTAACACCCAACACCCACAAAGAGAATCTCTTGGTTTTTACACCATTAGAGCTAAAAGTCTCAGAAAAGCAAATCCTTTGCCTGAGAGTGTTTGAAATTAAAGATGTGAAAGACTGCCAGGAGCAGTTTTTCCCGTGGACTTGGCTAAAATACCTGATTATCTTGTATCTACCCTAGTGTTTATTACACTGCTTGGAACATAATAAGTACTTAACAAAATTGGCAACCCCAACTAGAAACAAATGGCCAGGCCCTGGGGATTAAATGCATTACTGGAAGGCTATCACTGAAATATAATCAGGTTACATGGCTGTAAATTTTGGCATGTGCCTCTTCGCTTTTAATAAAGTTGACCTTGACTACTAACAGAGGGTCCACTATCTGTGACCTCTTAATATGTATTCATTTCTGGAAGACAATGGTCAAAGGTAATCCTGATATCCTCCAACTGAGATCCTTTCCTTGGCAGTTTTTCCATGCAAGGAAAGCACCCTGGATCCACCATCCAGTCCCTTCCCCCAACTTTGCCCACCTTGTGGCTTCCATGAATGGAGGCTCTGGGATATAAGGAAACTGATCAAATGCAGGGCAATCAAGCCCATTTCTCCTGCCTTAAGTCCTAGTATTAAAAAAAAAGTATAATGAACCCAGAAAAATGTTTAAATAATTATGATCTGGATTCTGCCTGGGCTTGGAAAATGAATTTGAGAGTTCTCTTTTGGTTAAGCCACTCAGTGTGAGCAGATGTTCCAGATGAGCTATAGACTAAGCTCACTGTGGGCAGGGAATGTGTCTACCAACTCTGTTGTACTGTACTTTCCCAAGTGCTTCATACAGTGCTCTGCATATAAAGTGCTCAATAAATACCATTGATTGATTGAAGAGCTTCATTTTCCTACTACACACCTGTCCACCTGTTCACGGAGTAGAATAACACGAGAAACAGAAAGAAGGAGCCCTGTCACCTCACTCAATTGCTATTTAGGGATTGGAAATCATTTCCAAATAGCATCAAAACAGGAGAGCAACTGAAAAGCAGGAGTTGTAAATCAAGTGTCCTGGAACTCTTAGGAGACGTCTCATGACCATGGACCTTGGACCATTTGTCTCTGCTTCTTTCCATAGCTGCATCCGCTTCACATTAACATTTCCACATCCTTTTTCTCAGTCCAATGCCAGAGTATCCCTTTCCTTCCATTATTCAAAAACAAAGAAAGGAATTTTCCAGCTATGCTAGGACCAAAAATTATCTGGTCTGTATGTTAAGTGTGAATGCCAATTATCATAAAATTATCTGGGGGGTGAGAGAGATATTTGACAGACAATCTGATTGCATACTGCATATTTGGATGTCCTGAGAACAATGGGTTCTAAAAGTGTATGCAAGGACAGCCAGCTTTTGAAAGGTCACTGAACAATGGGTTTTATTTCCCTTCATGTGCAAGGAAGAAAGAAGAAACTGTCTTAAGGCAAAGGAGAACTAGGAAAGATTAGAGTGGTGTGTAAAGGATAGGTACTTGAAAGCTTAGAGAACAGGAGGAAAGGAGATTGGGGGCAAATGTACTATACATTTGCCTTTAAACTTGTTCCAAAAGACTAAGCATTTCAGAGTGCATCTCAGAACACCAACCCGTTTGTGATAAAGTTGGCCCTCTTATCGGCAAACTGTCATCTATCTTGAGTGAGAACATTTTGTCCACCCTCCCCAAACAAGTCAGAAGAGACTCTGATAGATGGAGGAGTATAAATTAAAACAGAAGCCCAAAGTCCAACCAATCAGAGTCGAGTCAAACATCATGCATGATAACAACAAACGTGTTTTCAACCCAGATCAAAACAAGTGTGAACACATTCTGGACACCTGGATATGATTCAGCAGCGTTTTAGCTAACTATAGATGCCAATTCATCCAGTTCTTGGCAATTTTCAGTCACCAGGTCAGATTAGGGGATGAGGGGGAGAGATTCATAGACTTTAATCAAACTGATCTTTCAACAGGAAAAACCTGAAGACCATTGTACAACTCCTAGATTCAGGGTAGAACAAAGCATCAAGCTCAACTGTTCCTTCCTACAAGTCCTGCATCCACTCTTGCTCTGGAATTTAGTGGGATATGTAACCAAACTGACTACTAAGAGTATTTCTTCCTCCCCTTTATCATCATCATCACCATGCTCATCACAATCTTTTATCAAGTACTAACAATGTTCTACATGCTGAGGAGCACACCTGAAAAGAAATTAAAGCATGGTCCCACTACGTTAATGAACTCATAATTTAAAGGAATAGAGTTCACAATTCTAAACAGAGAGATGCCATCTCAATTCACAAGCTGAAACAGTAGGAAGGTTTAGACTATTCCCCAGTGTTTGGATGGTGGGCTGTAAATTTAGGAGAATTGCAATCCCAAAATATGAGATTACCTAGGTCAGAGTATAAGATGACCAGGCAGCTGTCATAAAGTCTTGGATTGGACAGAAGCAAGAAAGATTTACTGGAGCAGAGATGAGTTAATATTAGGAAAACTTGCTTTAAAAGCAGATGAAGAGCATTCTAGTCATGTCAACACAGCAGCCACCTAAATAATCAGATTTCACCATTTTTTGTTCAGATTTCCTTTGTCAATTAGCAGGCTCGGGTTTCTTAAAAAATATCCATGGTTGGGAAAATGGTGGAAGACCAAAGGTTTATAGAATAAAAGAGCTGAGTGACGCTCAGTTTCTGTCACCCTTGGTGAAGCTCAAGATTGTTTGTGGAAAGCAATCAAAGAGCACTCTACACCTGTTTCAAGCCAGCTGCATTCCATCTTGCTACCTCCAGCACTCAAATTGACTCTTCCAACTCAAAATATTATGTGCTGTTATCCATAGCCAAGAAAAACCCTGGTTGCTCAAAACTGTATCCTGTAGTAGCTGTAAGGGTAGACAGAAAATTGGGTGTAGGTATTTAAACCTGTGGTGGACAAGGGAAATCTGACTATCATTAGATTGCAAGCTCCCAGAGGACAAGAATTGTGTCTTCTATTGTGTGTTCACAAGCACCTAATACAGTATCCTTCACACTACAGGGTCAGTTTGGACTCTGCTTATCTCTTATTTAATTCCTTACTTTCGTTTTTATCACTGTGCCTTTAATTTGTATTGAACTGTCACTATTTGTTACATCTGTTAAACTCTGACTCTGTGCAAAGCAAAGCAAAGTGTTGAGGAAACAGGTACTAAAGATCATAATTCAGACATGGTCCTTGGCTTGTAGAGGATTCACCATCTAAAGTGTGGGTGGAATTATTGACAGACATACAGGGAAAGAAATAAGGGGGTAATATAAGAAAACAAGAATTCAACACCAGGAACAACCAAAGCAGCAGTACGTAATCGCTAGGCAGGAATAGTCCTCAGGAATCTCATTGCCCCCAGTAGGGCCTAGGTCTACTAGGTCTCAACAGGTACAAACTTCTCCACTCTATATGTCTGCTTCTGCTCATCCTGCTCCTGTGGGCTAGTGTTCTTCCTGGAAACCACAGTGGAACACAGTTTTTTTTAAGGTATCTGTTAAGCACTTATTATGTGCCAGGCACTGTACTAAGCTCTGTGGTAATCAGGTAATACAAACTAATCAGATTGGACACAGTCCATGTCCTACATGGGGCTCACAGCTGTCTTTCCCATTTTATAGATGAAGTAACTTAGGCACAGAGAAAATGAACAAAAATAAAAAAGTAGGTATTTGTTAAGCGCTTACTATGTGCAGAGCACTGTTCTAAGATAAGATAAGAGACTTTCCCAAGGTCACATAGCAGACAAGTGGCAGAACTGGGATTAGAATCCAGGTCCTTCTTACTTCCACGCTCATGATCTACCCACTCGGCCACGCTGGTTTTCTTAACTTCAATTCAGAATGCTTCTATTTATTAATCTACTCTTAGTTTGAAGACTATTTTGCAGTGCATGGCCTAGTGGAAAGAGCACACAGAGAACCTGAGTTATAAGTTACTGAATTTCTCTGTGCTTGTTTTCTCATCTGTAAAATGGGGATTCAATACCTGTTAAACACCTACTGCTCTGTAGGTGTTCAACTTTTGTTGTTGATAATGAAGAAGAGGAGGAAGATAACTGAATGATGAGGATAACAACAATAATAATAATGTTTGTTAAGCACTTATTATGGGCCAAACACTGTACTAAGTGCTGAGGTAGATAGAAGATAATCAGATCAGGCACAGTCCCTGTCCCACATCAGTCTCAAAACCTAAGTAGGAGAGAGAACAGGCATTTTATCCCTATCATTTCCCTATAGGGAAATGCAGAGATGGGTGGCAATTTGGAATTATTTCTCAGCTCTTCCAGCCACCAAAATATGGGATATTGAGGGCCAGGGATATGTGCTGAGCATCAGGGTGAAGGACAGCAGCATCTCTGCATCTAGAACAGGAACCCAAATTATTGAAAAGTGCTCAGAACTGTTCAAGTTGAAAATGTACCTTCAGGAAGACCTTTCTAAGACCAGGGGCGGATCGAGGTGTGTTCATGCGTGGATATAAACAGAGCAGCTCGGCCTTGTATAAGCATACCTGAAAGGACTGTTTTAAAACTATTTTCTCAGGCTTCATTTTATGCCTGTCTTCCTACACAAGGATTTTCTGAAGGCTGTGCCTTTTAGCATCCTCCCTCAAAAGAAGTACTGTTTTGTCCATCCATCACAAAGAGGAGGGGGACCACTGGGACCACCATGGGTAGGAGAGTTTTGCCTTTGATAGGCTGGAGGAACATTAGGGTTGGTAGAAGATTCAGCTATAACCATGAGGTTTGAAGCCAAGGAGGAGCTTTTGCTGACATTTTCAACTGATCCAATACTTCATTTCCTTTTCTCTAATGTTCTTTACTTACAGGGGCCCACTTACCCTAGTGTCAGGGTATTTTAAGTAAATTGCAAAAGAAGATTCAGCAACAAGGCCCCCTCTATACCTAGATTTCTAACCAGTGAAATGTGTCAGCTTTCTCCATTGTGAGCACTGGACTGGATGAGCCCCTGATATGTGAGCATTCAAAGATGGTGGATGTGAGGAGATGTGGAAAATCCTGGCAGTCTGAGAAGCCATTAACCAGAATGGACCTGATGTTCCTAAGTGCTGGTCTCCCTCACTTGGATAAATTTAACACTGTGTTCTGGGCATGGCAGCCCAAGTTTACATTGCTTTAAGCAAGGGCTGGATCAGTTGCTGATAAATTAGCTATTCAGATTCATCAAAGAGTCTCTACTTTCATTAGCAATTAAATCACAAGATATTAACTGCTTATGTGACAACAGCAAAATATTCAGGGAGAGACGGTTCTCCCTTCGGTGCCCTTGAACTGGTCACTGGGGATTCAAAGAAGAAATGAACAGCCCAACAGAAGGCAGGACAATCATTTCTTTTCTAGATCTTCAAATCCAGTCAGAAGGATCTGGGTTCTAATCCTCACTCTGCAACTTGTCTGCTGTATGATCTTGGGCAAATCACTTAACTTCTCAGTGCCTCAATTAACTCATCTGTTTAATGAGGATTAAGACTGTGAGCCACATGTGGGACATGGACTGGGTCCAACCTGACTAGCTTGTACCTACCCCAGGCTTAGTAGTGTCTGACAAATAGTAAGTGCTTAACAAATACCTTTTTTTTAAAAAAAAAAGAGAGAATGATGGTGGACAAAGATAATTTGCAAATGTACCAAAGCGAAACCTGGAATAGCTTCAGGCTAAAGGAAAGTCACATGAACAAGTTCCTGAATAGTGTCAAGGGATTGGTGGTAATGCACTGGGGACCCAGTTCCCAGTGCCACTTGGGAAGCCTCGGTCTCATTTCTTGTACCATCAACCCCTTACTCACTTCTTTGTCTCTCACCTGGAATGCCCTCCTCTGTCATTTCTGACAGGCCACCACTCTCCCCATCTTCAAAGCCCTAAGAAAATTATATCTCCTCCAGGAAGTCTTCCCTGACTAACCTGTGATCCTCCCACACAATTCTTCCTCTCTTCACTGTCACCTAAGGACTTAAGTCCATTCTCCCACAATTAGAATACCAAACAAGAAGGCGGCACTGTTTGGTGCTGAAGAATGCATTCTATGGTGTGGCCACAATCCTGATCTCCTATCGGTCTTTAAAAGAAATCTCCATTTCTAAAAATTCTCCACCTTCTGTGTCACCCAGCCTCTCTACTCTCTCTCCCTCAGATCCCCCTTTTACCTCACTGAATAGGAAATTCTGATGAAGGAATATGTGTACTTGATATGTCTGTTGTGATAATCATAAAAAAACATGTATTTTGAGCTGATGGTCTTTGACTATCCAAGTCACTGATGAAAACAGTCATTTGTTCCACACATTTCTTTCATGAACTTCCTCTTCCACAAAGAGTAAGCACTTTACAGTACCTGTAATGAAGTGTATTGGATAAGCAATAATCATTTATGATCTGAAATGAATCTGATGCAGTCAAATAATTCAGAAGTGGAAATTGCAGTGTGGAACAGCAATACTGACCAGCAGAGAAATCCACCTTCCCAAAGTCAATGAAGTTCTACCTCCTACAATTCCCCCTAAGATCTTTCCTCTGTCCCAACAGGGAAGGTTATAAATATAGGCACATGCTCTTTGGCCTCGTCATGGAAGAACAGTTGGAAGTGAGACTATCTGTCGGTCTATTTTTAGACATCCAAGATGCTCAGAAAGCCATATTAGGATGAAAACAAACACACATCAGCAGAAAAACCTCATCTGTGACAAACTATGAAAAATTATCCATTAGAAGAAGGTGTTTTTGTTGGTTGTCTCTTAAGTTACATCTCTGAAACTTCCTGAGTTCTGCCTTAGTCAGCTCTGGAAAAAGGGAGGTGGTTTAGTTCTTTATTAATAGAAATTATTCATTTCATTCTGCCCTATGGATGCAAGAGGCCTATCCCCATCATCCAAATGCCACTAGACTAGTTTCAGAACCCTGTAGCCCTATAGCTCTCAAGTTTTCTGCCAAGTTCTACTGACCCATTATTCATACCGAAGTGCAAACACTGTGTCTTTTTCTCCTGTGGGCTTGGATAGAGAAAAATGCTTAATGCTTTACTTTTCTAGATTTACAGAGGTTCACTTTGGTGGGCAGCTTCAATGTGAAAGAAAAGACTGTTTTGGGGAGTTTTCCTCTAACTTCAACATAAATCGGTGGCTTTTCTCAGCCAATAAAATCAGGTCAAAAATGCACCCAAAGCATCTTTGCTTCTTGAAGTGCTTCCTCTATTTGGGCTGGGGTTATGGGGATGGGTACCTCAAAGCCCTTGTCTCTAGAGATGGTAGGTTTTAGCATTCTGCCCTCATTCTTACAGAAATGTTGTGGGCTTGGAGAGCTCCTGCAAGTTAGTCTACTCCTTGTCACTAAGCACCACAGCAGGTAGTGGAATTATCCTGTGAACACATTCAGTGCCATGGCCTTAAACCATAAAGCTGAACAACATACAGCAACACACTGTACCATAAGGATGTGGACTGTGGAGGTGTATTGTGTATTTGCGGTACCAATCCATCTATATTTGTGAAAGTGTCCTACATTCACATGTGTGAACAAACATACCCATTTGGTATTTTGATTTACACTAGGCTTGAAGGTTTGCTATGGACTCAGTTTCACTAATTTTGTTTAGGTTCACTTATTCACTGCCATTTTGAAATGTATTTATTCAATATTTTGGAGGGAAGGGGTGTTGACCTCACTTCGTTTCAATATTGATATTGCATTTATTTCTGCAAAGAGAAGGGCACATATATCTTTGGGCCTGTTTTTGACAAACCAAATTGGACTAGCTCCCTAATTTTTCAGAGTTGTCAAGGACTTTCCAATCCCTCACCACCAGTTTGAAGACTTCTCCTGCATTATGACTGTAGTAATTTAGGTATCAGACCTTATGAGATTAGTTCAATTTCAGCCAATGTTGAGAGAGTCCCCAAAGGCAAAAAGGTTGCTCCTTTCTGGTGATGATACCTGTTTTTTCATCTTGGTCCAGGAGCAAGAAGGGTTGTGACTGCTTTTGAAAAATATGGCTCAGGGCTGAAAGAGAGAGATTTGGGTCTTCATGTTTCCCTTTCAATTTAAGCACCAACACTCTTTAAGGCAGAAAATGATCAATAAATTGTGTTGATTTAATGATGAGATATTCTCTTTCTCCCAATACCAGATCAGAGGAAGAGGGAAAATGCTATCCCAGGACAATGAGTGGATTATTGTAGTTTCAGGTTTAAATGGCTATGAGGAAGAGTCAGAAAGAAGCATTATATTGAAGAGCTATCACTTATATCCTCAAACTGAGCTACTAATATATAAATGTTTCCCTGATTCTTCCTAAGCAGCTGATCTGGGATATGTAATTTATTGGCTGAGGCAATTCAGTCAACAGTCTACAGCCCCAAGAGTAATAATAATAATCCTGGAATTTGTTAAGCACTTACTATATGTCAGGCACTGTAGTAAGTGCTGGAGTGGATACAAGCAAATTGCGTTGGATAACCCTTACCCTGTCCCACATGGGGCTCACAGACTTACCGGGCTCATAGTCTTAGCGATATTGTAAAGGTGGGACCAGCAGGCATCGGATCCCCATTTTGCAGATGAGGAACCAGTGAAGTTTAATGATTTGCCCAAGGTCACACAGCAGACAAGTGGCAGAGCAGGGATGAGGATCTTGGTTCCTCTGACTCCCAGACCCGTGCTCTTTCCAGTAGGCTATGCTGCTTCTCTATATAGCTATTCTGTACCCTCGATGGGCACACACACAGGGATAACCCTTTCATAAATCCAGACCTTAATTTAGCTGCATTGTCCTGCACTCACCTGGAAAATCCTCCTAGCTTCAGAGGAAGTGAAAGTGCCTTCTTTATTCCCTATGCAGCAAACTCTCTGTGTTTCTGAGACAGGCCCTCTGACTCACTAATCCATTACTGTGTGAATATTGGGACAGTTCAGTCTCACTTTTCATTTGGTTGCAACAGCTGAAAACTAAAGTAAAATACAATTTTCTACCTACCATGTGACTGTTGATTTATGTTTGGCAAAATGCAATAACTACTTTGAAAACTAGGACTGAAGTTCTGGAAAGTTTCTGAGACATTGGAAGCCCAAGAAATTCACTCAAATACTACACTGCCCAGGCTTCCACTGTCCATCAGCCAAAACCTGACACTTTCAGATTCAAATAATTAAAGAGCCTCCTAATGTAATTGCTAGTCATAATCCACATTTCATTTCATTAATACAGGGCAGGCACTTTCTCAGAAGAGGGGCATGTACCTAAGATGATTCATTTGATCATTTTTATTAGAGAATCAGTTCCAAAAACCTGGCAGATTTGTAGTGAATTGGATATTCACACCAAAAATAAGAGAGTAAATCTCAGTCACAAATAACTCAGAAACTAGGATGCTCTTACCTTTTGGCTGCCGCAGCACTTTCTCCACTGGCAGCTCCACATAAGAACACTTTTTATCTTCCAAGTGATTTACCAACATTAGCTAAGCAATCCTTTCAGCCTTCTTTAAAGGCAGGTGTAAATGGGCAACGTGAGTTAGGTGGATCAAAGAGATCAAATGTTAGCCATGGCATAAAACTCTGAGTCCATGAGTCTCAGCACCTCAAGTTGAGATCTGAGCCCCCATACTTCTTTTGAATCAGTAAAACCTTATTTAAAATACAGATGACTGGGAACATCTGTTTGGAACTGGGTTTGGATAATATGGAAGGTGTACCTCAATATCATCTAAATATTGATATATGCCTAAGTGTATATCTAAAGGCAATATAGACACACATACATATGTACATAAACATATACACAGATATATATCTATATATATATAGATATATATATATATACATGCATGCATATGTAGAGGTTATATAGATACACACACATATACATATGGATATCTATATATATATAGATCTTTATATGGATATATATATCCATGTGTGTCTATAAATATACATATATTATACATACACATACACACACACACACAGCCTTCCATGACTAAGCCTTCCTTTCCTCTTCTGCACTGCCTTGACTTGCTCACATTTTTCATTCCGCCACCCCCCGCCATCCCCACAGCATTTATGTACATAATATATGTGATTTTATTTATTTATATTAATGTCTGTATCCTTCTCTAAACTGTGTCTTAGAGAATGTGTCTTATATTGTTATATTGTATTCTTCCCAGTCCTTAGTACTGTGTTCTGCACACAGTAAGTGCTCAATAAATACAACTGACACACATACGTATGCACAGAGAGATGCATAAATAATACTTATTTCCTTTTTGGTTAAGCACTCTCTTCATACCAAGCAATTGGATAAATGCAATATAATTAGATCAGACACAGTCCCTGACCCAGCTGGGGTTAAAGGGGGAGGAGAACAGGCATTAGTCCCCATTTTACAGATGAGGAAACTGAGGACCAGATAGGTTAAATGACTTGTCCAAGGTCACACAGCAGACAAATGACAGTGTTGGGATTAGAACGTGGGTCTCCTGACTCTCAAGTCTTGTCCTTTTTTCCATTAAGTCTCAGCCATTTCTTTAAATATACGTCATATATAGTTATCCATATTTTAGGATGGCATTTTTGGCAGGGTGTGAAAAGATCTTGGCGTAATTGACATTATGTTCTACCCCGTGTGCATGTAAGGATGGTATTTTGCGGTGCTTTGCCCAAAGGGAGCATCTGTAACTATTTTCAAGTCAGCCACTTGGTCACCTGATTTTCCTGATATTTCTGCTCTACGAGAGCAACTCCCCCTCTTATTGCCCAGACCAAGATGTTCTGTCTGACTCCCAACAGACTACTGCTCCACCCCTGTTCGAGACTCCACGTCACCTCATCTTTAAAACTTTAGTTCTGCCTTCTCTGAGTAGCTACGACCAGTGTCAACTTCTGTCAGAGCAGAAGTTTAAGTTCCTATTATGGGTAGTCTTTCTCCCAACTGTTCTGTCCAGCAAAAATCTGTGCCTTGAGGTTTGCTTCAGTGTTAGTAAGCTGACTTCATTCACCTCATTGGTTAGTTATCCTATCTTGTCATTTAATCAAGGCACTTAGGGGACATTAAAAAAGAAATATAATACACAATTCCTACCTTTAAGAAGTCTAATGGGGAAGTCAAGAAGATATGTATTGATGGAAATACAATAGTTAAAAGAGTATGAGAGTTGATTATGGTTTGCAGGTGACTTTGATGAAACTGTTCTCAAAGTTAAATATGCTCTGAATAGAAGATCCAAGGGGAAAATAATTGGTTCAGCAATACTAAATCGTGCACTATTTTGAATAGATCAATATCATCTCAAGCAAGTTTAACTATCTACTGTATCTACAGATATATTTTTAATCAGTGTTTTTATAAGATGGCAACATTGACAGGTGTTATTAAATCAGAATGGCTAATGCTGACTTTTATTTATGATCATCCCCTTCTCCATAAAGCCTTTGGCAACCTCTAAGGGTTTGTTTCTGTTGGAGATCTTTACCTCTGGACTGGTTTTGTCAGTGCTTCAGTCTTGACTTTAGAGCCACATTTCCTGGAAGAATTGGGTAATTCATTCATTCATATTTATTGAGCACTTATTGTGTGCAGAGCACTGTACTAAGCGCTTGGAAAGTAAGTTTCAGCAACAGACAATCCCTACCAACAACGGGCTCACAGACTAGACAGGAGCAAAGAAGTGTCTGCCCCAACACTCACAGTGGAACCAACACACCATTTTCCTTGGGCACCATGGGTACGAGGGACCCGAATTGAGAATGCAGTCTGGTATTGGCATGACCCACAACTAGCACAGATCCAGGTGCCCTCAGCTAGACAGAAGGGGGCAACAGAGAGGTGGGCTGAATCAGAGTGATTCCAGCCCTTAATTTCCTTAGAAGTATTCCTTGAAAGATCCCTTTGGGACACTCTGTGGAAAAGCCCCATTTGAGGAGTGGAGTAAGAAATTCGAACCTACTTCTGAAACAACTGCCACGGGGAAGACGATTCTTGATTTCTCCCACATTAAAGTCCCAGCTCCAAACTGGGAGTTTGATGCAGTTTGCTGGTACAATTCTTAGGGAAGCAGCACTGCCTAGTGAACAGAACAGGGGCCCGGGAGTAAGAACGACCTGTGTTCTAATCCCGGCTCCGCCGCTGGTCTGCTGTGTGACTTTAGTCAAGTTTAGTCAAGTCATTTAACTTCTCTGGGCCTCAGTTATCTCATTGGTAAGATGAGGATTAAGACTATGATACCCATGAGGGACAGGAACTGTGTCCACCCTGATTACCTTGTACCTACCCTATTGCTTAGAACAGTGCTTGACACATAGTAAGCGCTTAACTGCTTACTATGCTAGTAAGCTGATTGAGAAGCAGTGTGGCTCAGTGGAAAGAGCCCGGTCTTGGGAATCAGAGGTCGTGGTTCTAATCCCGGTTCCGCCATTTGCCGGCTGTGTGACTTTGGGCAAGTCACTTCATTTCTCTGTGCCTCAGTTACCTCATCTATAAAATGGGGATTAAAACTGTGAACCCCAGCTGGAAAAACCTGATGACCTTGTATCCCCCAACACTTAGAACAGTGCTTTGCACATAGTAAGCATTTAACAAATACCACCATTATTAACAAATACCATCTTTTTTTTAAAAAAAATCCCTTAGGTAGTGGAAGCCACTTCCCTTCCTCTGCACAGCCATCCTTTAATCTTTGCAGTTTCAACTCTTTCTCGATCGACTATTACATGGAGGTCTTAAGAGAAGTGACTTACTGAATAAAGCAAGGGTCTTGCTCCCTAGCAGGCTGGGATTCCAGCCCACCCACCTGGTCAATTCCTGAAATGAGTCGGCAGCATCAGAGCAATAGTCTCTCATGGACAGCAGTCTGGAGCACTTAACAGCCGTATGTGATTTGCTCCAGCTGGAGGTCTAGGCTCCACAGAGCACAGGACCAAAGCAGCAAAGAGAACAAAGTCCCTTTGGACTCAGAAGACACTTTCTCATTTTGAGTTGGGGTTAATTGCACAGAAGCAGTGGGATGAGAAGAGTGCTCAGGGCTGCTGACTAAAAATCAAACTTGTGCATGAATCACTGGTTTTCCACTCCCAGGCTGTGACGCTCAGCTCTGACCCAGTTTAAAACTTGCAACCAACTGTCAACATTCAACAGGCACCATTCAGCCCATCTTTAAAGCCCTACTAAAAGTCACATCTTTTCCTAGAGGTCTCTTCCCTGATTAAGCCCTCCCTTGTCTCACATGCCTTCCCTTTGTAGTGTCTATGTATGTGAATCTATATCCCTTAAGCATTTTGATATTCACCCCACAATACTATTGTACATATCTTTATACTCTGTCATTTTCCCTGTTTGTCTCCTCTTCTAGAGTATAAGTCCCTTGAAGGTGAGGATCTTATTTACCAACTCTATTGTACTGCATTCTTTCAGGTGCTTAGTACAGTGCTCTGCACAGAGCAAACACTCAAAAAATACCAAATATTGACTGATTGAGAAGGCAGCTTATAGGTACCAGCCAGAGAACAGCACTCTCAAGAAGACACATAGTACTTCCTTAACCGAAGTACAAAGAGGAAAGTGATTAATCAATCGATGGTGCTTACTGGGCACTTCCTGTGTACAGACCACCACACTAATCATTTGGGAGAGTACAAGAGAGTTGGAAGACATGTTCCCTGCCCCCCAAGGGTTTACAGTCTAGGAGAGGAGAAATATTAATAAACGTTCACTGTGGCGACATACATAAGTGCTGTTCCATCTTCCTTGCCATCTTAATTGAGAACTGGGACGACTCTGAACATTTCAAAAATGAGTATATCTCTGACTAAACTTAGTTACTTTGTTTTCCAAATCAAGATCATCATTCTTACCTTATCATTTTCAGGGTTTCAAGTGAATGAAGCAATCTTCATTTCTAGCCTTGTTTTGTGCCCTCCGTGGAGATAAAACGTGGTCAGTAAACTCCAAAATAGAGTATCGACCTCCTCCTTGCCTGGCCTTCCTTTCCATTATCCTAATTTAGGGAATAAAAGCTGATCTGTATGGAGCCAGCTCTGAAGAGCTTCTTCACCCAGGCTCATAAAGAAAAGGAGAGAACAGAAGTCCCTCCTCTTTATCAAGATCAGGTGGGGTTTGGTTCCACCTAGGACTAACCCCTACTGTGATGCAAAGAGATCATGAGTCAGCCCCTTTGCTGCCTGGGCAATCTATTCTTCTTTTCTTTCCTACAATTCCATTGCCAACCTTCAACAGGATCTTTTGGATGACCTGTTGGATGACCAAAAATTGACCATAATACAGCAGTACCACCACATGATCGGCCTAGATTTTGCTGCTTTGAACCCTAGAAAATCAATCAATTTCACCTTACAAACAGGCAGTGGCCCACGAGATGGTAAGCCATTCTTCAAACTCCGGGGGAAGGTATAAAGCATTTTCTTTTTAAACAGCCCTGACATGAGGAACAAATAAAAGTTAAGTGAGTGAACTGAAATGTCCTTGTGAAGTTCTCATCAGAGAAATTGATATTAACTGCATTGTATTATGGTTGAGATTTCCCTGACTGAGCCTCCATTAATTTATTTTACTGTAAAAGCTTTGAAACACAGATGAATGAAAGTTTGAATAAAAGGAGTTTTGGTGAAAGTGTTTCCTCACCAGTAAATGTGGAATGAACAGCCTCTCTACCTTGCTTTTGGAGGTCATATAATTACATCCCCTTCCCAGTGCCTTAGTGAAAAAAAGGCCAGATTTTATGACTTCACAAAAAGACCCAATAGCACTTAGCCATTCCCAGTTAACAGCGTTCACCATTTCCTTGAGAACTGGTAAGTGTTTCACTTAAAAAGGAGGAAAACCATACCAGAAAGTATTGGCATTCTACAGCTTGAAAATTCTTCAGTGCATTCAAGCTGGTGGAAAATACTTCAAGGGAGATATTGCTTTCCATCTCTAAACCAAGTCAAGAATTCAGTTCAGGAATATATAGGCATAGTATGGCCTTTCTACTATATTCCTTAATGACTGTCACATAGACCTACGCCTTACATGACAATTCTTGGGGAAGGTTTGTTTTATGGTATTTGTTAAGCACTTACTATGTGTTGAGTACTCTTCTAAGCACTGGGGTGGATACAAGTTAATCAGGTCACAGAAGGTCCATGTCCCACTTGGGGCTCACCGTCCAGGTAGGAGGAAGAAAAGGTATTGAATCCCCATTTTACAATTGAGGAAACTGAGGCACAGGGAAGTAGAGTGACTGGTCCAAGGTCACAAGGCAGGCAAGTGGAAAGAGGGGATTGGAACCCAGGTCTTCTGAGTCCCAGGCCTGTGCTCCTTCCACAAGGCCACACTGCTTCCTAAGCTGCACTGCCATATTTTGATTTTTTTGATATACTATCAAAAGTTCATTTGATCAGATAGAATTTCACTCATTCCTGAGTAGGTATCAAAATTAATGATGGGATCTTGAAGAGCATTCTTCCTCTAATTTTCACATTGTTCCAGGACATATTTCTCAAGAAGTTAGCAGTATTTACTTGAAGGACACAAATATTTAGCTAGTTGTTGAACTGTGTGTGTTTGTGTACATGGGTGTGTGTGTGTTAAGATGTGTGTGCGTGTGTGTCTGCGAATGTATCACAGAGAGAGGAGAGAGACAGCTCAAAAGGCTCAGACATATTAAATTGTCCAAAGATCCAGTATCCATTTTGCAAAGGCTGTCTGAGGCAATAACTGTCCCAGAGCTAAAATAACACTACGGCGTGAGCTTAAAAAATGAACTGATTGTAATGAATTGCTTCTAGACAGAGAGCATTCTTTTGCATGCAGAGATGCAGGCTTCTTGTAATATGGAATGAAATCAAGCCAAATTGCAGGGTGTATTTTGGGAAATGCTGGATGGATAATTGAATGTACAATAACATTTTATTTATTTTCCTTTCACAAGTCAAAGCGAAGAGCAGCCAAGGTTTTCTATCATCCCACAGTCCCTAGATGCTCTGAATCCTGTAGGGTCAGGAGGCTTTGGAGACGCTCAGACAAATTTCCTTTGGAGCCATCTTGCAGTGACCTCTTTCCCCTCAGTGGCAGCAATTGCAGTGACTGAACCGTCTCCCTTGGGTGAGATGGACAGGCAGTCACTGCTGAAAAAGCCCAGCCTTACTCTGTGCTTAACTCTGAGTATCGATGTTACTTCATCTGCAAAATGGGGATTAAGACTGTGAGCCCCATGTGGGACAGGGACTGTGTCCAACCTGAAGCTTGCATCTACCCCAGTGCTTAGTACCATGCCTGGCACATAGTAAATACTTAACAAATACCATTAAAAAAAAAGATAGCCAATTCTTCTTTCTCATTTCTCAGGTCTCTCTTGAGGTGGAAAAATCAATTGCCTGAATGTTCTGTCAATCAGTCAATCGATCATATTTATTGAGCACTTTACATTATGCAGAGTACCAGTACCCTTACTAAGTGCTTGGGAGAGTACAGTAGAACAGAGTTGGTAGACTTGTTCCCTGCCTACAAGGAGTTTATAGTCTAGTCTCAACTGATCTTGCCCTCAACACGGATTGGTTATGTGGAAGACAGCAACAAGTTATTTGGTGTACACCACTGGTGTGGGATTTTCTGCAAATTTTGGACTTGGAGTTGTCTTTTTTTAATTCTTTATTTTAATTCTTTATATGGATCGAGGTAGATGCACTTCTCCTTTCATGCTGGGGATGCTATGTAAAGTTGCTTTATTTTGTCCTTCCTCCAATTCCTTAGAGGGACACCCTTGGCCAAACAAGAAATGTTCAATCACCCTCTTGTATGTAATAAGCTCCCTGAGGGATGCTGCAGTCCTATTTGCGTTCTAACTCATTTAGTTTTCACAAAGTCAGTGTGGATTTGTGTCATCTTGTCAAATATACCTTACCCATTCTTTAGAAGGAGATGGTAATTAGGAAAGATGGTAATTTCTACAGTGTATTTCTGTAATATCCAAGTATTATTTCTGCTTTTAGTCTAAATGATAAGATTTCCAGAAATATTGTGCAATATGTTATTTTCCAAATGCACTGACTAGAAAAAATTTCCACTAAAAAAGACTCCATGTACAGATTAAGTAAGGCGTGTGCCTTGATTTATGAAAACCATAAGCCTAGAACTCTTATTACCAATCGTGTCCAGTAACCATCTACAATTAAACTTGTTCAGAATCATAAATTATTTATTCTTTTTCTCTTACTCAAGCATATAGAGATACTCAAATTATTTTTACCCTGTGTGCACATTCCGCGAGGATAACTGCTCCTATTTCTCATTCACATGTGTTCCAGAAATAAATTTTATTGTGGTTCAAATAGCAAAACGATGAACTGTCCTAAAACGTTTCTGAATTACAGCCTAATTCCTGGCAAATTAAGTGACTCTTTATCCTGTATTTTAGAAAGGGACTTTCTGAAGGGACCCTTTAGAAATAATTCACAAATGTCAATGAAATCGGAAGCAAATGTGCTGTCAACCAGGTGCAATTTTGAACATAGGAATTACCTTGTTATGTGATCCTCTAATACAGAGTATCCTGGCATCTCAAATACTTTATGAACATTAGTAAATCAACTATCAGAGTATTCCTCATCAGAGATCCTACACTTCTCATAATAAAGTTGAGCAATTTGAGGAGGCTGTTTGAAGTCTCTCAGCAAGTAACTGGCAAATCTTGGGCTCGAACTTCAACTATGTAATAGATCAGTTAATCAGTGGTGTTTCTGAAGCGCTTCATGGGTACAAGAGCACTGTACTAAGCACTTGGTAGGGTAGAACTGGTAGATGTGATCCTTGCCAAGGAGTTTACATAAGCCTGATATGCAAATCAAGTTATAGGACTTCAACAGGTCTGTGCTCTTCCCATTAGGTCATGCTGCTTTGTCTCCAGGAACACTATTATAGAACTCGTGGAAAATGGAGTGCTTAGTACAGTCACACAGTAAGCACTCTATAAATAGCACTGGTTGATTGATCCATTGATGACAGACAAGGAGGGAATCTTTAGAAGACTGCAACACTTCAAATGCACCTGCTAATACAGGAAAGATCTGTATTAGTAACAGGAAACTAAATACTATTACTGAATCTTTTACTTAAGCAGCACCTTGTCCAACAATAGTCAAGGTAAAATAGAATTCAATCAAGAAAAACAACTTATCCTTTGGGAGACTAACAAGTAGAGAGATTGGCAGCAATGTTGCATAAACTTTCAGTCTAATTTAAAGTTTACAGAGTTGGAGGGCTGTCCAACCTTCTACAGCTGTATTATTTGGCAGAGTTTTCTCAATTCAAGATGAGGCAGAAGAGTTTATCTTGGCTTAAGGCCTCCCTTCCCATCCCTTTGAAGTATTCTGACCAAACTGAGTTGAGCTTTTAAAGCCCATTTCAATTTAAAATTAGACGATGACATCTATTTAGTAGATAATGGCAGGTCCCTTAATGTATTAGCACAAGCTGCCATTTTACTAAACAGGACGTGAAAAGTAATACTTTGAAAAGTAAGTACTATATTTCAATTTATATCTCCCCAAACAAATTCACAGTCTTTCATTATTGATACACATCTGTGTCATTATTCATTCATGTAACTGCGTATTGTAATTTTATCTCTGTCTTAAAATGTATTCATATTGTTTTGATCATTTTTGATCTTGGGAATACATTAACACACTTTTCATTACTTCCTATTGGAAACTGCATTTGGTTTTAGTATTCTTTTACTTAACACTCCATTTTCAAAGAACCTATTAAATATGGTAATGTAGTAAAAAAATATTATTAGTGTGGTATTTGTTAAGCACTTACTATGTGTTAAGCATTGTTCCAAAATTGAGGGTACATGAAAGTTAATCAGACTGAACACAGTTCCTGTCCCATGTGGGGCTCCCACTCTAGGTAGGAGGAAGAAGAGGTACTGAATCCCCATTTTACAGTTGAAGAAATTAAGGCAGAGAAAAGTTAAGAAACTTGCCTAAGGTTACACAACAAGCAAGTGGTGGAGCTGGGATTAAAACCCAGGTCCTTTGACTCCCAGGTCTATGCTCTTCTATGCTCTTTCTACTAGGCCATGCTGCTTCTGATTCATGAATGTGAAACCTGGATAAATTAAATATTTCAAACAGGACCATCAGTGCCAGTTATAGACTATACACAGCATCAAGTGGCAAGATCAGATCACAGCACCAAACTCCTGGAGCAAATTCAGGTTACTCGTCCCAGTACAACCTTACATATGGGGCAGGAGAGAAGAATGGAATAAAGGGAAATACCGAAATAGTAGCTAAATAGCAAGGTGTGAAGTGGACCAAGAAAGGAGAACCCCCATAAGGCTGCAGTAAACTGCACCCTCAGTAACTGGAATTACAGCAGAAAGCTGGGAGACAAATGTGGCAGACACAATGGCACTGGTGCACTAAAATCAAGAGCAGAGGCTTTAAGAGAGTCCTCAGTAGCTCAACTTAGAGGCAAGAGAAAAACTGCTGGCTCTAAAAACAATAAACTCCATCTCTGTTTACGTACGATGTGGATGATTCGACAGCAGAATAGGCTCTGAATATTTGCATGCCCTGAGTCAGGGAAAGATTTGCCATTCCCCCATTTTTCTTAGGTAAATTACACCATAATTGGCATTATCTTCAAATAAGCAGGATAACACTCTTTTCTCTATTTCCTCTTTTTCTCTCTCTATGCATACATATATGTCACATGAACCCACACACTTATATGCGTACATATGGACAAAGAATCATTCTAAATGGAGTGCATTCATAGGAAAATAAGTAATTTGTCAAAGATATGAGGAAAATAGATCTTAGTGCCTTAATTGTAAGTTTAGAAATAAAAAGGGAATATTAGGGATGGTTTAAGGGAATGTTTACAGAAGGAGAATGGAACAAATCCAGCAGAACTAAAATGGTAGAGGGCTAAAGCCGAGGCCTAAGGTAACGGTGGAGCTGAGGCTGAAAGTAAAGGCTAAAGTAAGAACTAAAGTAAGCGTGAAGCTGAAGGCAAAAGTAAGGTCAAAGCCGAAGCTGAACAAGAAGGACAAAGTAAAGGCAAAGCCGAGGCCGAAAGTAAGGGCAACAGTAAGGGTTAAGCTGAAGGTAAAAGTAAGGGCAAAGCTGAAGCTGAAAGTGAAGGAGATGCTGAGGGCAAAAGTAACAGTGAATATGAGGCTGAAAGTAAGGGGAAAGCTCAGCCTGAAAGTAAGGGCAAAACCAAAGCTGAAAGTAAAGAAGAAGCTGATGGCAAAGGTTAGGCTGAAACTGAGGGTGAAAAGTAAGGGAAAAAGTGAGGGTGAAGCTGAAACGAAACTAAGGGCAAAGCTGAGGCTGAAAGTAAAGGAGAAGGCAAGGGCAAAGCCAGGCCCAAAATAAGAATAAAGCCAAAACTGAAAGTAAAGGAGAAACTCAGGGCAAAGCTGAGAGTGAAAGTAAACGCAAAACTAAGGATGAAGCTGAAGGCAAAAGTAAGGGAAAAGTCAAAGCTGACAGCAAAGGAGAAGATCAGGGCTAAGATAAGGTTGATGCCTAGGTGACAGTAAGGGCAAAGCCAGGCCCAAATTAAGGGCAAATGCACGGTGAAAGTAAGGGCCAAATAAGGGTGGAACTGAAGGCTAAAGTAAGGGCAAAGCCAAGGCTGAAAGTAAGGGCAAAAGTAAGGGTGAAGCTGAGGCTGAAAATAAAGGAGAAGCCGAGGTCAAAGGTAAGTGCGAAGCCAATGCTGAAAGTAAGGGTGAAGCCGAAGTCAAAATAAGGGCAAAGGTAAAGGTGAAGCTGAACATATTGAAAAACTGCAGCTCAGTGACACCACTGGCCATGTATAAGCAGACACATTTCTACATGCACCGTTATTTTCATCTTCAAAGATGTAGCTGGCAGTTATTGCAATCCATGTGTTTTGGGTGGCTAAAATGGCCAGTATATTTCCAGCAGTGTTTCCTACATTGCACACATACGTGAAGACTACCTTTCTTAAAACTGAAGTTGCAGTAAACAGATTCCATGGTGATGTCTTTGTCTCTTCATTTTAAGCTCTGATTGGGTTTTTTTGGCTGAAATAAGCATTTTTTTCCTCTCACCTCTGCCATGTCTGAATTCTTCATTCTAGAATGGCCTGCTTCTCCTCTAGGCATCCCTTTTGCCAACACTATGAGGAACTGCCTGGCATGGACAAATGTACTACTTGATCTGTTGCAAATATATCCCCCAAGAAAAGGATGCATAAGCCTAAAGGCTCTCCTATAGCACACCGACACTTCCAGTGTAGAATGAGCATTCTCAATATGTTCTGCGTATTCCTTCCGATGATTTGTGAGACAATTAGAGAAAATGAAGCTGTGATCTGTAATGCCACTTCTGGAGTGATTTTATGCACCAGATCAGTGTGACACATAATCATCCCTAGAAACATCTTCATCCACCAGGCATTGACATAATATCGGTACTAATCCCAGCACATCAAATCAATGATTCAAAACATCAGAAAATAAAATACAAATGAACCCAAATTCCAAAAAGTAGAAAATGCATGATTTGTGTTTCCCCAATTCCATCTTTTTGAAATAAAACATCAAAGAGCAGATGCCACAGCTGGAGCATGCCGCATTACACACTGAATCCTGGAGGAGACTCTGAATCATATGAAAGAAAATCATGACTATTTCAGTCCACAGCAGAAAGTGATGGGAACTAGCCATTCATAACTCAGAGATCAAAAGTTGTGACTCGGCAGTCCAGGGATAGAGTTTGCTGAAGCCTGTCACTCATATGGCAATCTGGAGGGTAGCCTGAGGATTCTTTAGCTAAAAGCTGATTCTTACTACCTGACTCAGCAGCCAGAATTTTCCTAACCCTCACCACTTGAATTTGGTGTATTCACAAGATCCCAGACCTGCCAACATCTTCACACAGAGACTATTGCCCTAAATCACCACTTCCCACCAATGATGTAAAATTAGAATCCCAGAACCTATCTATCCCTGTTTTACACGGCTTCATCGAGACCAACATCTATATCTAGAGGTATTTCTAAATTGTAATCCCAATCTGGATGTAGATTCTCAGAACACAATATACACAGGTTTTCCCTCTTTATATTAGAAGAGAGATAAAAAGTCAAAGAATGGTAGTTCAAGCATTAAAGTAAAATCATAAATGCCAGCTAGCATTGTACGAGTTTACACTTAACACCAGTGTAAAGTAAAAAGAGCATAAAATCAAATCCAGTTACAAAACACAAATCTCTTCCTGATTTTGTTCAATTGCCTCAGCTAGAATCCAGGTTCCTAAATCTTTCCAAACTACTTATGTGTCCATGGACCTTAGCTCTCTCCACCTGGCTTTCCTCAGCTGTTCCATACCTGAAGCCCTTGGCGGTGCCCCTTCAGGACACCCAGCCCTGTGGTAAAAAGTTCCTCACTTCCTGTCCCAAGGTGTTTCATGCTCTCAAATGGCTTTATGCCCTGACCCCAATCCTGAACTGGTATTTGTTCAGTTGCACTGATGTTGTTGGGAAGCAATGAATAAGAAAATGGCCCTCCCTCTGCCTTTCAGCTTGACTTTACATTGCTTTTGTAACAGGCTCATTCTAAGAGTGTTGTAGAACAGTTTAAAAGTCAGGGTTAGACCTTCTAGTTCTTACATTTAAAAAATATTGGCATGGGGATAAACATGAAATTAGCCATCAGAGGCCTGTCCAGACAATAAAAGTGCCCTATGAGGATGGGACATCTTTGAATGGGACACTTGGGTAGTCCACTAATATAGTTTTCTTTGTGTATTTGTTAAGCATTTATTATGTGCCAAGCACTGTACTAAGTGCTGATACAAGTTGATCAGGTTGGACACAGTTCCACAGTTCCTCTCACACATAGGACTCACAGTCTTAATCCCCATTTTACAGATGAGGTAACTAAGGCACAGAGAAATTAAGAGACTTGCCCAACAATTCACACAATAGGCAGGTGGCAGAGCTAGGAGTAGAAACCAGGTCCTTCTAACTCCCAGGCCTATGGTCTACCCACTAGGCCATGCTGTTTCTCTAATGCAGGCATTTGAGTACTTTTTCCTGGGAGACTATTTCAGGTGGCCCAGACAGAGGGACCACTAAGTCCCTGCCCTAATAAGATAAGGGGGCATTTCCCTGGAGGTTAGCATCCTATCCTGACAACCTTCAATTATTTGGGGGACTTTGTCTCTCTTGTCGACCATCCCTCCCAGCCAATCACCACTTTGAGGCCATCTCTGAGCCTGTCATAATCATCAGAGATGGTCACTTGGCTGTAAATAACTTCCAGGTTATAATAATTCTGTTCAAACTACATTAAACTCTTCTTTATTTACTCTCAATAATCCAGGTGGACAATTATCTAGAAATGTTTTCTTCCTCTATTCAGCTCCCAACCTTCCCAACCATGGGCAAATCACTTAACCCCTCTGGGCTTCAATTTCATTATCTGTAAAATGGGGATAAAATAGCTTATGATCCTTGTGTGGGACAAGGACTGTGGCCATCTCAATCAATCAGTGGACTATATTGAGTCCTTACTGTGGGCAGAGCACCATATTAAGTGCTTGAGAAAGTACACGTACAGTAGAGTTGTTAGACACAAGGAACTTACAGTCTATAAGGGAAGATGTTAAAATAAAGTATGGATAGAGGAAATTGCAGAGTGTCAGGATACTTGAGAAGCAGCCTGGCATATTAGAGAACAGCCCTGGGACACTACTGCAAACCTCCTGGATGACCTTGGGGAAATCACTTAAAATCCCAGTGTCTCCATTCCCTCAGCTGTAAAATGGGGATTCAAGTGCTTAGTACAGTGCTTGGCACATAGTAAGCGCTTAACAAATACCACAATTATTATCATTTTTATTCATTGCCAAGGAACTAGATGAATCTACAATTGCATTTGTGGATAATCAGCTTTATATAATGTGAAGTATTACTTGAGGACTTGGAAGTGAGCTGGATTTTGGCCTATAATGGTGAAAGAAGTGTGGCACTTGATAATGAAGGACGTCCCAATTAAGAATTTTTTTTCATAATTTTTATTCCACATTTACATGATCAAATATGAAAACAAGGATTTTTCCATTCTAGACCTACAAGGGCAAAGACGATACTGCTTGCTGCAATTTCTCCTCGGTCCCTAGTTTCAGGTATTAAAATGAATGAACTCGGAGTTGCTCTCCCAGGAGGCTGATTGTTTCAGATCACACAGGACTGCCAATCGTGGATACATTGCAATTCTAGGCTGCATTCTCTTCTCGGTCTGTTTAGGATGTTTCTGAACAGATCCAGACTGCGTATGTGTGCTGGGGTAAGGCTACATTTCAGATTTATGGTGCCGCCTGCAGCGCAAGCGAATGCTCTATAATGAGCTTGGATCATACAAGGGTGAACAGTGAACAATGAGCACCTCAGCTGGAAAAAAGAGTCAGAAACTTGGGTGCACTTTACCATTTTTCTAACAAATTGCCGGGTTTGCATGAGCATTCATTTTTCACCAAGAGACACCAGCAAAATAAATGCTGCAGTGCCTAGCCTCTCATTGCTCATTATTATTTCAAAATACCTTTGTGCCTTTTGTGTATTCCAAGAAAGATGTGTTTGTTAAGCAGAAGCACAGCTTTCTTTGAGGTAAAAGAAAGAATCCACAGAATGAAGTACTACAGAAGCTTCATAAAAGCTCCATTTGGTCTCTCAGAAAGTATCCCCACCTCCCTTGCAGGCCTTTAGTTTCAGAGGAATGCTTTCAATCCTTTAAGAGAGAGGATAGGCTAAAAAAAATCAATAGTCAACATTGTTTTTAAACAGTATGACATTTACCTTTAACATGGTTTCCATTTCTTCTTTTGTTTGATCTAAGGTTTGTATATCCATTCATTCACACTGCTTATTTCTGAGCCTACGGCTACTGCAGGAGCACTCTCCAAGACCACAGTGCTAGTATCTGTGCCTCCACACCATACTTGCTACAGAAAGGATTTTAGAAACATAAGGGGAAGGTGTTGGGGTGCTCTAAAAGAATGTGGTTGACTCATTTGTGGAAGATGTCAAGTCAGAATGATTCCAAAAAAAAAAGATTATGGTAAATCAGTCCCACAGGAAATAGGCCCTTTCATTTACAAGCACAAACTTGTAAATTTGTTCTTCATTTTGAAGCACAAAAATGAAAAACTCTTTGTCATAACCACGAGTAGTAATTCATTCTCTCTTTTCCTTCACATTTCCCCATACCTACCACCCCCTTTTGCTCCTCCCCACCTAATGTGAAACTGTCTAGAGGGATATTTAGAAATCTCTATGCTGAGGACAAGATTGTTTGCAATCTGGAACACTTGAGCAAATGAGCAGAATTATTTAGGAAAGAGGCCATTCACCACAGCTTGCAAACAACCATTTGTTAAATTAGCTCACACAGGAGAATTCTATTGATCAAATGATAGTTCAGAGTTGTTGAAGAGGAGAGAGCTGCAGGAGTGTTTGAAGAGCTCAGAACAGTTACCAGGGCTATTTTGCTTTGTGCTTTTAAGCACTTTTAGGTACTTTCCTGTCATTGCTTGGTAGAAATTAAAAGATACTCCTGTTCCCAATCCAGACATCCACAGCATATTTACAACTGCCCTATTGGAATCAAGTCTGTGCTAGAGGAATGGGGGAGGGCTCTAAATATAAAAGAGATTGCAAAAGATTTAATTCATCCAAGTCAAGAAACACCTCCAACCAGGTGTCTTGTCTCTTTACACCTGCTTCCTTTTCAATATCTCAAGATATTTGCAAATCAGTTTACTTACCTCTCTGCCTAATCATCACCTTGAGTTTAGGGAAAACCCGGAACACACAGTGAAAAAAAAATGGAAAAGCTGAATCCAATAAAAAGCCATTTAAGAAAATTGCTATCACAATATTTCTAATAGCTCATGTTCATTTTGATAAACCATTTGCTATTGATTTGATATTTTTAGGCATGATAGGGGTACTTAGCAAAAATGAAAAGATTAGCAGATTAATATGTTTTGTTAATAGATAGCTGTTGGAAAATGATGTCAGTTTTGCATTTAAAAGTTGTATCTTATTTGTTCAGTTATTGAATCTACTTATTCATGCTTGAAAATAAAGTAACACTTCATTTAGAAATTTCCAATTTAGAACTTCCAAAACTATTTCTCCAGTGCTTAAGAGGTGGAGAAATACTTCCAGTTCCTGACACGGTAAAGAAACGAGTCATCTTCAGTCAGCAAGCATTTCTGTAAAAGCACAAATATTTTGCTTTTCACTATGGTTTCTGATGTGATCTGCAGTATTTTATGAGTTTACACCTTTCCCACAAATGGTGGCCCTTTGGAGACATAACATTCACAACTAAGACAACTAAGACAACAATCCTGCCTACTTGGTTAGCCATTTGACAAAAATTTCCTTTTTCCACAATTCCGGCATTACCAAGAACACATCCTGAGATGAATACAAAGTTCCGTTCAAAACCTCTACTCAGAGAAAGACGGCAAAAGGAGCACTGGAACAAGCTAAAAGTGAATACAGTGAATAGCCCAAGAAAACAATATTACTAAACTACACTGTTTAGTTGCTGTCAGGATTTTACATAATATTCTTCATCATGGCAAAATAACCAGTTAGCTTAAAAAAATAGCAGGTCTAAGAATTGTGGTACCTGCTAAGTGCTTACATTGTACCACAGGTAGATGCAATCGAAACAAATGCAGTCCCTGTGGGGCTCACTGTCTAAGGGAGAGGGAAAACAGACATTGAATCCCCATTTTACAGATGAGGAAACTGAGGCTCAGAGAGGTCAACTGAATTGCTCAAGATTTTAAAACAGACAGGTGGCAAATCATGGATTAGAATCCAGGTCCCCTGAGTCCTAGTTCTGTGCCCTTTCCAGTAGGCTTTGCTACAATTCACCTAAATTCTACTTTTTTTTTTTAGACTGAAGGAAGCACTGTGTCCAAAATAACAGTGTGCCATTAATAAAGGCAAAATATTCATTTTTAAGGAACCATGCAAATCCTTCTAGGTAACTCAGAGTCCCAGGAGATCAATCAGGTTAGGCTGGGCTTTTGCTTTATCTGCAGACAAATTGAACTCTGAAAGATGTGTGAAATGCATTCCTCTTTGAAACCATTAAAAAAATCATTCACAACCTAATCTGTACAACTAGTTGCCCATACTCAGTACATATTGAGATCAATAGAAAATGACCGTGTGTGGAGATTTGATCCATAAAGTAAAATATTCACTACAAACAAGGGTAACTAAAACCAAATTCTTTTGATCTCAATTTGATTTGGGGGCCAGTTATTTTAGAACTGGTATATTTGAGTAGCCAATTCCACATCAATTTATGACTTCAACAGACCAAAACTCTAGCAGCTTATTTCTCCTCTCACAATTAGTGTAGCTCTTTGGAGGCTTTCCTTTCATTCTAATGAAAGCAATTCACATGGTGGGGACCACCTGACTTCTCAGAAGCAAAAGATGGCTCCCTGGAGAGGGTCCCATGTGCTTTGGCTGCCCCTGGACCCTCCCCATCTCTGTCTCTCCTCCTGCCCCAAAACCCCTAAGGAATGGTGGAGGGCAGCTAGGAGGAAACAGAATCTGAGCATGAAGACTGCTTCCTAGAAGCCAGGATGTGTCTAAAATTCTTAAATTCTAACCACTCTGGCCATCTCTCAACCAGACATTATAGAGCAGATGAAAGAAGAGGAAACTCCTACCTCCAGGGGTATTTCCCTGTCATGTGGAAATAACAGAACAAAGACAAAAATGGACAGAATGAAAAAATAAATTAATGGATAGTAAGAAGAAAGGAGATGGAGTTCATTGCTAGTAGACGTTTCTGTCCTTGGTATTAGTTTGGGTAGGCTCACAACCATTTAAAGGATACAGAATATTTCAAGTTACATGATACAGTCACTTTACACTTTGATTTTCTTTTCATTCATTCATTCATTCATTCATTCATTCATTCAATCATATTTATTGAGTGCTTACTATGTGCAAAGCACAGTACTAAGTGCTTGTAAAGTACAACTCAGCAATAGAGACAATCCCTGCCCACAGTGGACTCACAGTCTAGAAGGGAGGCAACAGACATCAAAACAAGTAAACAGGCATTAATATAAATAAATAGAATTATAGATATGTACACATATACACAAGTGCTGTGGGGTGGTGAATTGAGGTAGAGCAATGGGGAGGGGCGGGAGAACTGAGGGAAAGGGGGGCTTTATCTGAAAGGCCCCTTGGAGGAGGTGAGCCTTCAGCAGGGCTTTGAAGGGGGGAAGTGTGATTGTGTGGTGGACTTGAGGAGGGAGGGCATTCCAGGCCAAAGGTAGGATGTGGGGCAGGGGTCAATGGCAGGACAGGCAAGAACGAGGCACATTGAGAAGGTTAGCACCAGAGGAGCCGAGTGTTCGGGCTGAAATGTAGAAGTAGAGAAGGGAGGTGAGGTAGGAGGGGACAAAGGGATGGAGAGCTTTGAAGCCAATAGTGAGGAGTTTTTGCTTGATAGATATTTATTTGAAAATTAAAATTTATAGAATATACAGTGGGAGAAGGATGGTTTGATGACCATCATTGCCATCATCATCCATGTTATTTATTGAGTGCCTTCTGAGTGTTAAGCACTGATTATTATGGCAGAGTCACAAAGTACCAGGTATGTCTAGCGAATAAAAAAGGATATATTTAGATATGAAACAGTTTAAAACACCTAGTCACTAAAAACTGGAAATGTTGTTTGGAAGCAAGTATTCAAATTGTTCCTGAAAACAAGTACATTAAATCTAAAATAAGTTCTTCAAATTATCGCAATATACTAAAGACAGAAATTGTCCAATTTTACACTGGCTTTAATCAGTCAGGGCTTGAAAAGAGTAGTTAAAATTTTGTTAACCAGAATTTTCAGGATTGTTACTCTAAGAAGAATAAAACAGTATAATGACTCAAATTTCATGGACAGTACCAACAAGAGAGTTTGAGAGACAGTTGTGTATTGTTCAGTTCTATAAATAATTTATTTGTTAATTCTTAGACACGCAAAGGACTGATTTGATTATTAGAGAAAATACAATGCAAAGTTGATTCCAGAAGAGAACGTTTTGGGCCAAAAACAATGAAACAGCATTCTGTATAAAGAGACCGTGGGTTTCTGCATATGGGGAAGAACTTCAGGGAAGGCTCTAATTTGGGACATGTCTTTAGCACACATGCACTGAACTATTTTATTTCATTGTCATTACAAAAGGACTAACATGACCTAAATGGTTTCCCACTCAGAATTAGGCTTTCTGATAAAAACTGAGTTCTATTTATAACTAAACAATGATCTTGAATTTGGTTCAGGAGAGGAATTTTTTGAATGCTTATAAAGTGTTTCAAAACTAGGTGATTGCATTTAATATCGATAATGTTAATTTTTCACTAAAATAAGTTACAGATATTTTATTTCATAAAGGGAAAATTTAAAGTCATCTAATAACAGAGCAGCTTGGGAACAAGGAAGCATAGTGGCTTTATGGATAGAGTATGTGCCTGGGAGTCAGAAGGACTTGGGGTTCTAATCCCAGCTCCACCACATGTCTTACTGTGTGACCTTGGGCAGGCCACTTAACTTCTCTGGGCCTCAGTTACCTCATCTGTAAAATGAGGATTAAGAATATGAGCCCCATATGGGACAGGGACCATGTCTAGCCTGCTTAATTTGTATCTACCCCAGCACTTAAAACAGTGCTTGGCACACTGTAAGCACAGAACAAGTACCATAATTATTACAGAATCAACACAGATGAAAAGAAATTCTTGTTAAGCAACTGTTACATTCTTATCACAAATGCGTAGTCAGCTCAAAGTTATGAAGTCATTGTTAGTCACAGCAGAAACGGTAAGAGTGTTTTATTTAAAACAAACTTCTAGAGAAAGAGATCAATTTATAGTGCCAAAGTGGAAATGTACGGTCCCTTTTGTTGAGAGCATAATATAATAAATACCTCAGATCAGGATTGTTAGCTTTTTAAATAATATCTAAGAGTTTACTATGTGTCAAGCACTGGTCCAAGCACTGGATACATAGCTATCAGTTTGGGCACAGTCCCTGTCCCACATAGGGCTCACAGTCTACATAAGAGGGAGTAGGATTTAATCTCCATTTTTACAATGAGAAAACTGAGCTCCGGCAAAGTGAAGTGACTAACCCAAGGCCACACAGCAGACAAGTGGCAGAGCCAGGAGTAGACCCTAGGTCTTCTGAGTCCCAGTCCCATGCTCTTTCCACTAGGCCATACCGCTTCTGAGAGAGAATGAATAACCTTAAAAAAATCAGGCCTAATATCGAGAACATGCTACTTAAGAAAATAAAAAATTTTAAATCTTCAGTTTAAGGGTGTGTGGTAAAAAACAAAAAAATCCGATTACAGTTTAGAAATCTGAGGTGTGAGGTCAATTTCTGATTTTTACTTGAGGCAGCAAGACATCAGAGTGTTTGGTCCATCTGTATACTACTTCTGCCTTGACTCATCCAGGACAGATAACAAGCTGGTTTAGACATTTACCTGCCTGAGGCCAAGGCTCATGGCGTCCTTCACAACTCCACGACATGACACTATAATTCATCTCCTTCTCTAAGGAGCTCAGCTCAGTGGCTTGACAGTTGCAACCCATTCATTCTACCTTACCCAGAGACACAGTGCAGGTCCAGACTCCAGATGTACTGATACACTGGAGGTCCCACTCTTACGGTCACAATGTGAATGTGGATATTTGAGTAAAGAACAAAAAAAACTAACCATAAAAGAAACCTGCAGACAAACCAGGACTGAAGCAGATTTTCCAAAGCTATTTGAAATAATCATGCCCACTGTAAAATTATTTGGAGAGGGGCACGAATTGGCACAATTGGACAGAGGGAAGGAAGCCCAGAGCTGATGCCTGCTAATTCATTCATTCATTCAATCGTATTTATTGAGCACCTACTGTGTTCAGAGTACTGTAGTAATAATAATAATAGTAATAACTATAATATTTCTCAAGTGCTTACTATGTGCCAAGCACTGTTTTACGTTCTGGGGTAGATACAAGGTAAGCAGTTCGGACATGGTCTCTGTCCCATTTGGGGCTCACACTCTTGATCCCCATTTTACAGATGAGGTAACTGAGGCCCAGAGAAGTGAAGTGACTTGCCCAAGATCCCACAGCAGACATGTGGCAGAGCCGTGATTAGAACCCATGACCTCCTGACTCCCAGGCCTGTGCTCTATCCACTAAGTCTCACTGCTTCTCCAGACTAAGCGCTTGGGAGAGTAGAATGCAACAATAAACACACACATTCTCTGCTAATCAAATCTGCAAGTGTAAATGCCAGTATAGACTATCAACAATGGCATATTCAGATTTGAAACCCCCTTGGAAGTAAAATTGGGGCCCAGTACCACACTAGAGGAAGATGACAATATATAGGAGAGCCAGAAATAAACTAGCCTCCTTATGTTCAAAAGTGTCCTTCCATGGAAGTGAGGCTTTAGCTTGAAATGGCTGAAATGACCTACCCTGGTCGCTCTGACATTCAAATAAGCAGTTTTTCCAGTCAGTAATGTTGCCATTTAATTTGTGGTGACCCTCTCACAATTATATCTAACGATATAGAAAGTAGAAGAATAAATATGTAAAGTTCTGAAATACCATTTTGCTGTCCTCCTAAAAATCTCTGCTTTCCTTTTGTCCTAACATTCCTCGTGTTTGGTTCAAGCATATTATTAGCAATCTTGAATTTTCATCTCTTTTCCTCCTGATTTCATATAGCTACTTTTTGTTTCTCCATCTCATGCTCAGACACCAAACATAATATAACATAAAATTACAAGATATTAGTTCTTTCATCAGTCCAAGTATATGCATTGTACAGTAGAAAGGCTCAGAATGAATCCAGAAATCCATTGAATCCAGAAATGCAAATACTTACAGCTCAGGGGCCAAGATTTACAGCCCTCTACTAAGTGGGATATTTATTATTTAGCTTAACAGAAGCCATGGCAGGACCCTGCTAATGCTAGCAATCTTGAGATGAGAGGGATGTTCAATAGTCTACTGGGAAGGAAGTCAAGTGCTGAATGGATCACTTGTGTGATCAGTCCAATCATCAGTTAGTGATGGATACTACTGTGGCTGTAATTCACTGGGAGAGAAAGGTGTGGGCGGCCCATTATATTTATTGCAATTTTTTTTTTTTTAAAAAGATGGGGCAGCAATAAAAATCAGCAAGAAAAAAAAAGCACATCTACAGAATATGTAAAGATACATTCCCTCTATCTTTAAAATACCCTTAACTAAAAAAGGATCAGGGACAGAATCTCTGAAGAGGGTGATATCGATATGCACAATTCTCTTGGAAGATATTCTTAGGTGACTGGTGCTTGCCTGAAGTAACTTTTAATGTCTTTTCGCTGTCTAGCTGAGTATCCTGATGGTACCTTCAGGCTATGTGTCAGTGCTAACTGTGAGCAAAGGCAGAGGAACTTCTGCTAAGCAACTTGGTACATCACTGCTGCAAATGTTTTTCCCCTACCCTTTGAGTTGTCGCTGCAAAATGAGAACTCCTATGGGTGGATGTTGCTGATTGATTCTCTAGAAAACCTATTTGAGAGAGGAAATTGAGCAGAATCAGATCCAAGAATAAAATTCTTCCATGTGATCCACCACCTCAATGGAAGAAGGTATCACCAATGCAAATGAACACAACTCACCAGCAACTAAGGTCTGTGTCTGCATTGTAAAAAAAGTCATTGGGTTTTACATGCTGAAATCAAACCAAATATTGGCAGTTTTTCCCCGTGAGAGGAGGATGGAGAACCTCCTCTCCCTTTTCCTCCTGATTTTTAAATAAAGCTTTTAGTAAAATAGCCCACAGCTATATACTGGTAACAATGTTTCCAATCAATCAGTGTTCTTTAATGAGAGCCTAGTGTGGACAGAGCACTGTACTAAGCACTTGGGAAAGTACAGAACATTGTAGCTGGAAGGCATGTTGCTGTCCTATGATTTATATCACTATTACATGTGACCCATACCTCATCGTGATGGGAAGAGGGCGATAAAAGAGCCAAATGCAGGGGAAAGCTCACTGGAGTATTAGTGCCATTAAGGGTGAAGGTTTCTGATTGAAGGTCACTTCATGGAGTCTACCTTGATGGACAGGCTCAACAGGAATCATGAAAACAGCTGGCAAATGTGGACAACAAAGACCACAGCGGTTACATAGGTAGCTATGTTGGCAACTGCCTGCTGATTCATAACTGTCCAGCAGAACACTGGCACTCTGCTGAGGTCACTATGGCCACAAATGGAATTTGGTCATAATATTCTCGAATAATGTTCTTGTAGTACACTTAGCAATGTACTACATCTCTGCCTAACTACTCACTAATTAACTTGGGTCTACCCCAGTGTTTAGAATAGTTTGACACGTAGTATGCGGTTAACAAATATATTTTAGTATCATTTATATAAGTAATCAGTGTAAGTTCTGATTATTGGTTGTTATTGCTCCAGAAATTTATTTTCTAAGGAAAGCTGAAAGTGAGGTCACTTCAGACACACAAAGACCTAATTTTTGGGGTTCAGATTTTGGATGATACTGACAGGGCACCTGAGTGGGTTAAGCTATTCGAAGTTAAACTGGTCTGAGAACAGAGACAGAGACCCAATTTCATGATGGGTTCCAAATATAACCTCTTCATTATGTCCGTAGGGTTAAACTGAATTTAGTGTGTGACGTGCATGTGTGTAGGTGTTTAACTCTGCATTTGATTCCTTTAATTCCCAAAAAACCCCTTTGTTTTACCTCTTTATTCCTAAGGAATAAACCCCAAATTCAAAGCTTTAGTGGAAAAGCTGGTTGACTCCAGCTCCTGTCCTCATTCCTACCCAAAAAAAGATGTGGATCTGAGACCTTGTGAAAACTCCCCTAATCTAAGCTCCTGAAGAATAAGGAAGATGCACTCTAAAACTATGATGTTTCCATTCTTTGTCATCATCATCATCATCATGGGTTTTCTGAGGGCTGACAGGATACCTAGATCAGAATGAGGCATTGAGGTTCACTTTAAAGTTACTCTGAAATTGCTTAAAATTGATGGGAGAGACAGGACGTAAGAACATATAACCATAATAAATACCTATGTCAGGTATGAATAGTAGCTAGGGAGAGGCACAGACTGTTGCAAAATGCAGACTAAGGTTTTGGTTGTGCAGGATTCATTTAGGGACCAAGTGACTTCAACATTGTCTGAAGCTGTTCCATAGCACCAAGACTATGGCCTAGTGGATAGGGCACAGGCCTGGAAGTCAGAAGACCTGGGTTCTAATCCCAGCTTTGCAAATTTTGAGCTGCGTGACCTTGAACAAGTCACATAACTTCAATGTGCCGCAATTCCTCATCAGTACAATGGGGATTGAGACTGTGAGTCCCCTATGGGACATAATTCAGTTGTATCTATTGCAGTGCTTACTACAGTGCCTGGCACATAGTAAGCGAGCGCTTAACAAATACTCTTTAAAAAAACAGAAACCAGAAGACAGTTGCCTTGGAAATTGCTGAGTCCTTTGCCACCCACATGAGCCAGTTATTTTTCAGGATTTTTGTTGGGCCTAACCCCCTCGGAGAACATTATGAGGGGTTCTTCGGTCAGAAACTTTCACCACTAATGGCACAGCTCAAGTAGGTGTCCTGCTTGCAAAGCCAAGACTGGAATACAAGTCTCCTGATTCCTAGAGTTGGCTCCTTCTCCTGGAATAACAGCAGGGCTACTTGTCCACTTGCTTTCTTCACTTTGTGCAGTGGTACAGCACAAAATCACAATCCCATTATAAAATTCCCTTTGGGCAGATTCTTGGTGCTGAAGTCTTAGGCCCAAAGCTCATCCGTTATTCTCAGTGAGCCACTCCATCGTCACAGTGATAGAGTGCCATGGATGGAGGACTGTGTTGATAACTTGGAGATTAGGTGATGCTAATAAGAGCTGGATTTTTATTTAAAGAAGGGGAAAGAGGCTGTTTGTCAGTCAAGAATGGGGAGGTTGTTTAGTGCATGATACAAAGGGTCAGCTTGGGCAAAAAGATTGGAACTAGGGGAGAGAGCATGATGAGAGCAGAAAAAGGGGACTCGAATATAGTGGAACATGAAAGCAGACTTAGAATGAAAGATTGCCACTGAATTATGCGCTCTACCCAAGGACTGTTTGCATTTCAAGTATCCTTTGTATTTTCCAATGCTTTAGTGCAAGATTGGGGTGGGATGAAGGGGGAGGAAGGGAGGTATTGCAATGTAAGTCAATTAATAAATCAATGGTATTTATTGAGTACTTACTGTGTACACAACATTGTACTAAGGACTTGGGAGAGTATAACAGAATTAGCAGACACATTCCCTGCCCAAAATGAGCTTACAGTCTAGAGGGGGAGACAGACATTAATATAAATAATAAATAAGCGTGAAAGTGAATCAAAATGATAGGAATCAAAAATGAGAATTCACCTCACAATACAGCTTTGGTGTAGCATCTTGAAACTGTACTCGCAAGTGCTTGCTACACAGTAGTTTGCATGATTGTTGATCTTGATTTTTAATGTGCTTCTCTAGTCAGATGAATGTAACTAGATCTTTAGAGGTCTGTAATAATTTAAAATTCTACCAGTTTTTGATACAAATTCAGTGATAAATTCTTAGTCCAGAGGAAATGGAAGACCACTGGGCTTGGGAGTCAGAGGACGGGGTTCTAATCCTGCCTCCACTTGTTTGCTGTGTGACCTTGGGCAAGTCACTTAACTTCTCTGTGCCTCAGTTACCTCATCTGTAAAATGGGGAAAAAGTGTGAGCACCATTACCCTGTATCTACCCCAGGGCTTAGAAAAGTGCTTAGCCTAAGTGTAAGCGCTTAACATATACCATTATTATTATATAATGTTATGTCAAATGAAAATGGAGTTTTTCCTAAGTGTTCACTGATGTACAAAATGTGCATGCAGAGAATGAGCATTGTATGTGTGAGAATTCTGGAAATTGTCTTGTTTGTGAATTCAACCAAAGAATCCCAGAAAACTGAGATTTTGATTGTCTGTGGATATGATTAGGGATGAATAAGAGTTTATTTAATCAATTTAAAGACTGATTGGATTTTAAAAGGTTTAGAAAACGGCAACGGTGGTGCCCAGGGAGGGAAATGTTCAACTTTTTTTTTCTTTTAGCAGAAAGAATGCTGGATTCAGGTCAATTCAGAAATCCTCTCAGCTTAATCTAAAATGTAAAATTTTATGAAGGGCAGTTAGCAGGAATTTGCAATCCACCTTTATAGAGAGAAGATGTAAACCTAGGAAAGAGTAATGTCTAGCGCAGGAGTGCATTTAGAGGTAAGGGAGAGTAACTCAATAAAAATCACTCTATAAGGCTGGAAGAGCCCGGCCCCTCGTACCCTTGGGACGTCCCCATAGCTACTTAACTCTCTGTGCCCCATTCTGGCCCCTGCCACCATGCCAGCAAACTCTGCAAAGGGAATGATGGAAACTGATGTGCAATGACTAAATGGGGATTAAATCCTACTCCTTCCTATTTAGACAAGGAGCCCCACATGGGACGGGGACTGTGTCCAATCTGATTATCTGGTATCTACTCCAGTGCTAAGTACGGTGCTTGGACCCAGAAAGTGCTTAGCCAGTTCCATCATTATTATGAATTATTAACCAGTGGGTATCATATCATTATGGTGGGTAAATGAGAACTGATGCAGTTCCAGGTCAAAGGGAAGGGGTACAACTGGAAGGGCCGAGGGATGGACAACTTGTGCAGTGCAAAACTGCAGTTGTCTTCATGCCACATCTGCCTCTCCTGGGACTGGATGAGGTAAGGAGTGTCAACATAGCAGAAGCTGCTGCAGGCCAACAACCCCTAACCTCAGTTGGTGCTTATGGCAGCCCCCTGTAAACCAAGGTGCCAAGAGTGCAAAAAAATGCAGGCAGAGATCCAACAACTCAGGTGCTTAAACCGTAGTCCCCTTCACATCTCATTTTTTATCTCATATGCCGCCGGTCCAAGCCCCCGATTCCGGCCCCCGATTCCGTTTTTGACCAATGGCAGCTGTGAATCTGAATGGTTAAAACCTGCTGTTTAATGACAACTGAGGATTCCACCTTGTTTGTAATCCACTGAAATGGAGATTGGAAACTTGGGTTTTTAATTGTAATTCTAGACTGTAAACTCACTGTGGGCAGGGAATGTGTCAATTTATTGTTATACTGTACTCTCCCAAATGCCTTAATACAGTGCTTTTCATACGGTAAATATGTTTGAATGAATGAACGAATGAATAATTCATCATGGTTAACTCTGTGAATGCCGGTTTACAAAATCAAAGCAGACAATTCCTGGCCTTGCTGCCTTTCTGTAAGATTCCAGAAATAGCAATATTCTAGATTCTCTCTGTGGAGTTTAAAGCTGGGGCTTGAAGCAGTATAGCTTAATAGAGCAGGGACCTAGGTGTCAGAGCATCCGGGTTCAAATCCCAGCTATGACACTTGCCTGCTTTGTGGCCTTAGGCAAGTCACTTAACCTCTCGTGCCTGAGCTTCCCTATCTGTAAAATGGGGATTCAGTACCTGTTTTCTCACCTACTTAGCCTCTGAGCCCCATGTAGGACAGGGACTCTATCCAGTCTGACTATCCCCAGCACTTTATACAAATGCTTGGCACATAGTAAGCTCTTAGCAAACACCATTATTATTATTAGCATTGTTGCTAGTAATAATAATAGTAGTTACCCAGTGGAGCAATGAAGATAAAGAAAAAATTGAGAAAGGGGAGAACGGAGCATATCTGGGACCAAAAGATAACCAGGAAAGGAAAGGAGGCTTAACAGGCAGGTAAAGTGCCACAGTAACAAGCATCCTATAGTCTTCCCAGTAGATAATCAGAATCCAGACAAACAGAGCCCAGAGTAGTCCCAGTCAGAGTAGAAAGCCCTGGCTCAAATTCCCTCCCCTTCAGGGATGCTCTGGGTTGGAATGGTCTTGAGCAAAATCTCTTGATTCCCTTCTGATTTTTCAGGGCAGCTGTGTGAAAGCAGAGGGAGTGGAGATACTGTACTGGGAAGTGCTTTAAGCCCCACAGGACAAACGGCAATCTAATGAGAATGTAAAATGATCATTTTCTATCATTAAGCCAAAGAAATATTATAAAACCCCAAGGCTGTAAATTCGCCCTGAGAGGTTGTCTAGCCTGTTCCTTCCCTCCAGGATGGCTTCATCTAAACTGTTTCAGACAGATGAGAATCTCTCAGTTTTAAAAGATCTCCAGGGAGTGAGATTCCACATCCTTCCTTGGTCAGTCATTATTGGGTTTAACAATTTTCGCTGTTGGACACAGAACCTTCCCTAGCGTAAATGGAACCCAGGCAATCACCCCAAGTCCTGCACTTTCAGAGGGTCCTCAGCAACCCACTTGAGCGGTCGCAGTATTTGGTTGGGGAAAATCAGTTGGTACAAATTAGCTGCCGGAAACAGAAGCCTAGAAAGAGGAGATTAAAAGGAGAAACGAGCCAACCTCTTCCGTCCCTACCTGGCCTGAGCCCAAAAGTAAAGGCTTCAGCCAAATTTCCTGAGCTGCAAATCCCAAGCCTAGGACCAGCCCTGGTTAGGTAGTCTTCCTCACCCGAATCGTCATCCCCTTCCCCCTGGCCTCCCCCTAACCTCTGCTGAAGTTTAAACCCATTTCCTCTTGTTTTGGACTCAGAGAAAATTAGCCTGGCTGGTCACCAGCCTCCATAGAGTAATATTTCAGAGACGTGAAGATAATTAAGTTGCTCTTCTCCCTTCCCTTCTTCAGGCTAAATAATCCCAGAGACTTTAACCATATACCTCATAGGTTCTATTTTCCAATTCTTTATCCCGTTACATATGTTAGCTCATCCGCTGGAAATGGTTTCTGGAAAATGCTATTCCTACATTAATGTAATGGAGCTCTGTGGCAGTTGTTGGTGGGTATTTTGCAGGAAACCTAACCAGGGATTCTTATTTTTCTAAAAAGCAATAAAATCCAAAAGACAGTCGCACCAGATGTGTATTATTCAATACTGTACTTTTAAGAAGAAAACATTTAAATACATTTGCATTCAGTGTTTTGTTTAAATTTTGATGCCTCCGGCCTTCCTGCTTTGACATTTTTTAGCAACGTAATTATCACTGACAAAAAAAAGAATTCTAACAGTGGGATTGTTTACATTGGAAGTTCCTCCGGGGAATTAGAGAGAGGACAAAGGAAGAATAGTGTTTGTTGGATGGTATAGTGGATATAGCATGGGCCTGGGAGTCAGAAGGTTCTAATCCCAGCTCCACCACTTGTCTGCTGTGTGACCTTGTTCAAGTCACTTCACTTCTCTGTGCCTCAGTTCCTTCATCTATAAAATGGGGATTAAGACTGTGAGCCCTATGTAGGACAGGGACTGTGTCCAACCCGAATATCTAC
The DNA here is from genome assembly GCF_004115215.2 of Ornithorhynchus anatinus. Classification (NCBI taxonomy): domain Eukaryota; kingdom Metazoa; phylum Chordata; class Mammalia; order Monotremata; family Ornithorhynchidae; genus Ornithorhynchus; species Ornithorhynchus anatinus. The sequence goes on along the minus strand of NC_041735.1, from coordinate 17,263,954 downwards.
CCCAGCCCGTGGAATAGTGCTTGGCACATAGTATGTGCTTAACAAATATCATAATTATTATCATTATTATTATTACTCTCTGTGCCTCAGTTATCTCATTTGTAAAATGGGGACCGAGACTGTGACAGGGACAGGGACTGTGCCCTACCCAATTTGCTTGTATCCACCCCAGTGCTTAGTCCAGTGCCTGGCACATAGTAAGCGCTTAACAAATACCATAATTATTACTATTATTTTCCTAACCCCAGTGGACCAAGCATAGAAAGCATCTGTCCTCTGAATCTTTTCTTTCCTTTGCTGCTTAGGAACTCAGAATTGCAACAGTTCAGCCTTTTGGAAAATAGGTAACGAATGATTTCTATCCCTCAATTTGCCTTGTTACTCTTCGTTTTTTAACAAATGCCACTCTCTGGGATAATGTTTGTATCAGCGGATCCTATGGCAGTACAGTTCCACTCTCTCAGAGGCTCCGGTCTGCTTGGCGTATCAGCATCTGCGTGTGCTTCCCTGCTAGCCTACAGAAGAAAACATTCTCTGAATCATTTTCATGGTCCATGCTTTCGATGTACCGAAATGTGTTGTCTCTGTTTACCATAATTGAAAAGTATCTTTCTTCTGTTTGTGCTTTGAACAAACCTAGCTCGGTCTCTGAGAAGGCCGAAACCTCCCTTCATTTCTGGCATCCTGCTTCATCCTTAGGCTGGATGGACTGTTTTAAGCCTGGGTGGTTAACTAGTTTTAATCAACTCTGACCCTGGGGGAGAGTGCTGCTTGCTACAGGTTTATTCATAAATCTTAGCTTATTACCAGAAAGCATTAATAAGATTTTTGCTGCCCCAAATTGAGTGGGGCAGCAAATCATTTTTCAAGTAATTTCATGGGCATTTTCAAATAATTTAATGGACATTTCTTGGTTATTTTCATTATTATGGTAAAGACTTTTAGCCAAGCAAAGCTCACAAAAGAGTATATTTTCAGTGAATGGCAGTGTCACTGGCTATTTTCAAATCCAGGAGATAGGGCTCTTTCTCCTCTCAATCTCCTTACTAATTGATGTTTAGTGTTGTGCTACTATAGTCTCTCTTTTAGGAATTTTTAAAAAATATTTCTTCACCGTACAAAGCAATTTAATCTATTTTTGTTTGCAAATAGAAACTTGCACTTGCCATTTCCCAGCAAGCAAGTGTGGTGCTGCAGGGGCTAAGAGAATTAGAGTCAACTCCAGTTCAGTCATTCTTTCTGGCACCCTGGGACCCTTTAAATATGTAACTATAAAGAACGCATTTTACAAATGAAAGTGCCGTAAGTGATGAACATGTGCATCAGGTGGGAGAGGGCCTCTGTATACACCAGGCCTAATAAACTAGTATCAGTTGGAGCTTATGGTAGACCTATGGATTTGCTATAAAATTAGAAAAAGATGACACTTGGCTTACTTTTCCACCAATCATTATAACATGAGGAACTGAGTGATTTTTCTTTAAGTCATTAGCATAACATCAATGCTCATTATAGCTAGATTGGGCTTTCTGCCTGGTTCCAAGTCCCAAAGAGCAAAAGGTCATTTTAAAAAAAGAATGAAAGATCTTATTGCAGGACAGCCTGTATTCCTGCCTTCCTCCTCTGAACTGAGGCAATGATGAATATGACTGAGATTTCCCTCCTTTTTCAAGCCCTTGAACTACTTTCTAGACACTGAAACTCAGCTCTGCCCCCAAATCAGATTTTCAGAGATTGCCACATTTTATCCAAGAGAAAGGTTTATTTTATGATAATTAATTTCATATGATGACATTAATTATTCCCAGCTGCGAGTGGCCTTCTTAAAGATGGGCCTTCACTTACCACTCCTGAAAGTATAAGAAAATGAATTGGCATTCATAGTTAAAATATGCAGTCCCGAATTACAATAGAGATCAATACAGAAGGAAGATTGAGATGATCCATCTTCAGGCTGGAGGAGGAGAAAAGGGAGATGTGGGGAGAGGAGATAAGGAAGGCAGATATGGCTTACAGGCCATTGACTGACAGTCCCTAATGTGTAAGCTCTGGCCAACCTGGTTAGAGTTTGGGTGACCGAACTACAGGTTCCAGTCACCAAAATTTCCTTTTGGGCAGTGTCCACGGGCTGATGATCTTCTCCCACCTTGGCTGTCCTGGTCCGTCTTGAGCACTTTATCCTCGCAGGCTGCATCTGTGCGATCAATGCGCAGCTACAGCTGGTTGAAGGGGACCAAATCCATTGAACAGTTGATTTGGTTCCATTTTACCAGCTTTAGCAAAGCATTTGGCCTCCTGGATTCCTGGAGAGCAAGGAAGGAGAGTGACTCCGAGCCGTCGGTGGGGATGGGGGAGGTGCCCCCTCCCCTCCACCCTACTAGGTTTCAGGTCGTAGTGCTAGTTGGAATGGCTTCATTTTCAGGTAATCGGGATTTACTTAAGCTCCTTAGTAATTAGGTCTGTGAGCAGGGAAGCAGTATTTAGCAGAAGATTTAATAGTAGTAGCATTCCTAGGCTGTGAGGAGTCAAGCCCAGGCTGTTGTTACAGCTCTTCACGCTTGATATTTCTTTTCTTCATCTTCAAGCAGCCAATGCTGTTATGGCTTTGCATGAGAAAATGAGAAGACTGAACTAATTTAAATACTTTAACTTCCCCTCTTTCTTTCAACTGTTCTCTTATACATTCCTTCATGCACGTCTTTGCCGGCTACTCCCAGATCTTATGTTTTGAAACCAGTCAACGTACTCTAGTGTCTCAATATTTGTAGACACAGTGCAGTCACAGCCAGCAAAACTTTCACAAGACTTGTCTGCGTTTTTCATTCAGAGTTGAGGTCAGCCAGTATTCTAAATAATTCCCCAGGTTAAAAGGTTGCCAGCTGTCTCAAACGTTCACTAGCTACCACAATAGTCTTCTCCACTGAGAAGTCTCAATATCAATCAATCATATATATTGTTTACTGTGTCAGAGCACTGTGCTAAGCACTTGGGAAAGTTCGATACAACAGAGTTGATAGACACAAGCCCTGGCCACAAGGAGCTAAGAACAATCAAAAATGGAGTTTTGAGATCTCCTGTCATAAGCAAAGGATCCCAAAAGATAGAATAAGGAGATAAAGGGAATGGGGGAGTTATCTGTTAAGTTGCTATTGTTTCTGGATTTGAAGTTTTACCAAGGAGCAAAAAAATAATAATAATCTAATAGCCTCCATTTATTCAAAATTTCTGTTTCCCCACCCAGGAATCTCCCCTCTACTGTCAAGAATCCATTTTCTTCTTCAACCTCTGCAACGAAAGTGCTAACAGTTTAAAGGATGGGACCAATGTAGGGAAACAGACCCTTGTAAACCTACAGGCAGAGGTGTCTGGCCACCCTCTCTTCTTCTTCCTCCCCTCACAGAGAGGGACTCTTGGTTACAGAAAAACTCCAGGTAGTAAAAGACAAAGATTGCTTCAGATCCTATGAAGTATGAATCACCTCTTTTCCTTTATCCCACCTAGGGTCCTAAGAGATAACATCAACACCACCTGGACATTGACTATACAAGAACAGATTGTTCTTTGCCAGCATATCCTGTAAATCAGATATAGTGACCTAGAGCCATTGCTCCCGAGTCCCTGTGCTCTAAAGTGAGAGAACAAACAGCTTTGGAAGGAGAGCTGAACAAATAACAGTCAAGGGCCACTATTGGTGGCATGATCTCATAAAAGCCTGCTCTGGAAACATCTCAGACTAACCTTCTGACCATTTTTAAGGCATGAAAATAATTACTTGAATAATGTCAGACCAACTTTTGAGGAGCCTGTGAGCAGTGCCCTGGGGCCAAGATCAGCCTTTTTGGAAATATTAGCTCTTTCTGCTCTTTAACAAACAGCTGTGTGAGAATAGTACCTAGAGCCTCCTCTGCTCCAGAGAGCAGCATAGTCACTTGAGAGATTGCAGGCCATCCTCAGCACTGCTGAGTCCTGCCATGGCTCAGGTAATAGTTTCACTTCCAGGGATGACAAAGTGTTTAATCTTGTGGGATATAGGAATCTGGACTACTGTATGTGTCCCCTAATTCACACCCGACTTCAATCAGTCCCACAGTCAGCAGGATCAGAGGTGTCCTGGTAGCTTCAAACTGGGAGTATAAGGAGTAGGGTCTCAGATCTGAACAATACAGAGGAGGAATAGGGTTAATTATCCAGCTCTTGTTGCAGGACAAGGATGATAAAAGTGCCGGAGATTCCAAACTTGGCTTTCAGAAGTGTCTTGTTAACATATTTGAAATCAATGTGGATTTGGGTCGGGAGGAAGGTTCCATTTGTTTAGAGGAAGACATTTCCTTTTTAGAAAATTAGTTTTCCTACCCACTGCACCATTCATCAAAAGTAATGATGTTTAGATGGAGAAAGGCTTTGGCAGCAGTGAGGACACAATTCCCTCCATACCTGAAACTTCACAAAAAGTGCTAATGGAAATAAAGATGATGAGGATATTTGGGGCTCACGGACGATAAGCACATCAGCAAAGAAAAGAGACCTCATGAAGGGTTTCCTTCCAAGTCTTTTCTGCTCTTTCGCTTTCTCATTAACAAGGTAACGAGTCAAAACACACTGTGTATATGTCTGTCATTTGCATATTTCATATTGCAGAGAATATGATGTGATTCAGAGCACTTATGATGGGGACAAGGGAAATGTCCCTGAAACTCTCAAAGAGCCAGCTGCTACTGTCCCACACATCGCTGGTAAAGTAACAATACTGAAAAGGATTATCCCAACTGTTTCTGTCATGGACAATTGTAGGCAGGGCAAATAGTGGGCAGAAGTCCCTAGGTAGCACATAGGAGAATAAGGCTTCTCTAGCATGAGGGAGAGAGAAAATTCTACTGGCTTTTTTCTTCACCCTTGAAGTTATTCCCTGAATACTTCTCTGGATTGAATAATGAACAAGAAAAGGAGAATAGTGACTTGGAATGGAGAACTGACGAGGAAGAAGAGGAAGTGTAGCAGCAACAGCAGCAGCAACAGATTAATTGAGGGGCCACTTGGTGTGGTACATTATATTAAGCCTTTGGGAAGTACAAAATAATGTGACATGTTCCCCACCCTCAAGGATCTTACATTCTAATGGGGAAGATATATATAAAAATATTTATAATTAGAGAGCCCCAAAATGAATAAGGCAGACATATGGATATGAGTGCTAACGGCGATGCAGATAAATTCTTAACTGCCAGAGTTGGCAGAAGACAAACTGAACTGAGCACACAGAGAGAGACCTAATCCAGATTCCACCCACGACCTTGGCCAAGTCATGTGGCCTCCTGTGCCTCTGCTTCCTCCTAAAGGAATAGAGCTGATAACCAGAAAGAAATTTACCCAGTATCAGCTCATGGAGATGAGATTGCCTGTATAAAGTAAACTAGAGACACTCAACAGTGAGGTTGCACAAGAAACTGGACTCCCTTGCTTTAATTTCTAGAGAAAATGGCTGCAGGGCCAGTGTAGTAAGCGAGGGGAGGGAGCTGGATGCCCAGAAGCCTACTCTCTTCCTCTGGACATTCTAATGAAGACATGCTATAGACAGCACAGTCAAACCCAAGAATTTATCACAAATTGTCAATATTCCTAATGAAGCAGAAGATTTGACATGCAAGAGAATTAGCCTATATTGAACCACAGCCCAAGCCTATCCTGCATGGAAGAGACTCACTCCATGTTACCTTGCTGAGTCTCGAAACCCCTTGAGAAACAGATAGCTCCTGGAGCCATTATCACTGACCACTAAAAAGGCCATAAGAAGAGAAATGCTGTTGGTCTTCATCAGAATAAGGAAATCATTTTTAGATCTAATGCATTAACAATTTGTCATTCCAAAATCCAATCAAAAGGAAAAAAACAACAATACCCTGCATTGATTTTCTCTAGCTTTATCTTAATGAAGTGCACATTCCCTTAGTAATTAGCTTTAGAACTTTTTTCCTCCTCAAGTTAATGTGTTATTTGATTTCCAGCCAAATGTTGCTAAATCTGAAGGAATTTCCCAAAAATGGAATGACCTTTGATAATGCAGTGAAACCTCTTATCTGCTGCCTGATTTTCTCATCAGAAGACCTATTTGGACTCTCTAGATGGACAGAGCCTGCCTCTGGGAGGACATCTGAATCAATCCTTCCCCTCCGATACATCCCCTCTGTCTTTCTCTCTCTCCCCCTCTCTCTCTCTTTCTCTCTCTGCCATTTAGCAATGCACACCTAAAACGTAAATGATGGGCTTTTGGTTCCGAGAGCCAACCATTTATTTCAATTATGAACTGGGCACCTCCTCATTAACTGAGTAAAGATAAATTAGGCCATTCCACTGGCAAACTCTTGATTGTGAAGGCACTGGTGTAGCTACATTCTCAGAATGCTGAGGATTTAGGAGCACATGGGATTTCTTTTCTATCATTCTGTTTGATTCCGCCACAGTTTGAGATTATTAATCAACTCCTCCCTCCTGCTTCATTGTTTGCTACCTGGATTTGCCCCCATCCCTCACGTCTCTTTCCAGTCACTCTGTAGCCTATTTGGGATTAAAGCAATTTGCTCACAGAAGTTATTGATGCTGTCCTAGCTATGTGATCCCCATCATGGTGTTTTGTGATCTTGCATTTAGAGGGTTTGTTCCTCCTACTTTTTGTCATGTAGTATAAGCAGTCTGGAGCTAATCCTGGCATGAAGCAAGCTAGTCTCTCACAATTTACAGCACCAGGCACCAGAGCATAAGTCAACCTGAGGTCCCTCTCATCTGTCCATTCTCATGATGACCTATGATAACCTTTGAACAGATAATCAATACTCCACTACCCCATGACCACAGGGGCATTGCTCCAATCCAACCTTCACACCTGCTAGTGTTTCCCCTCCCCACCCCTACCCCTCACTGAGTTACAATATTAGGACAGAGAACGAAAGGATTTTTGTCACCTTGGGGGATGCATTCAAAGGCATGAACTTTTGACATTTTGCACGGCTAAAATTACTTCCCTGAAATGCCACCTCTCTTCACCATCTTATCACTTACATTGCTCCCACCTTTGAAATCCTTGGCATTGAAACTACATTGAGAAATATCGCTTTCCCCTTTCAGTGCTAGCTGAGTGCAAAAGGCAATGGGCTTGACTTAAACAGGGTATTGAAGCCACACAGTTCGTCTGAATATCCACTACAGAGAATAGAGCAAACAAAACCCACTACCTATTCATTAGCCAATTTGTCTCTCATTAATGCATAAAAGGAGATTAGCAGCGGGATTCCTGCCGCCATTGTCAGGTTCCTCTGGAATTTTCAAATGTCCAGAGTCCGTAAATGTGGTCAAAGCAGGCAAGAAGAAAAGATCCTTAAAAATCATTCATGTGAACTGCAGAGATACCCTTGTATCCTGTGTAGCCATATCTTTTCCAATTCACAAATGCAATACTTTTTTTTTTTACTAAGGTACTAAAACAGAACGAAGCTGTTCACTAATACAGTTTGTGCATTTTATGAACCAAACAATTAAATAGATTTTAAAACATCTGCTGACTGAATAATCCCATATAAGGGAGGTACACTCAGCATTTTTAAACAACTGATACTAGATACTGCTTTATACGCAAAAACACGAGCAGTCCTGTTAAAATCAATAGAAAATTAGATGCTATGAAAATGCAATATGTGTCCAATTAGTTATAATTGGAGCAAATGGTGATGTAGATAAACTCCCAGAGTAAGATGTATTTGCCCAGAATTCTCACAGCTTACTTTATGCACAGCACAGTATTGGCAGTTCCCCAGTCTGATGTATCCGTAACATGAATGATGAACCATCTAATACACAAATGTGTTAACTGTTATATAATTATGAAGTTGCCCAGAGCCTAAAAGATTGCTTTGGTGCACAATTGTGTGCAAAGAGATCTAATTCTCCATCTCACTGAAAACCCACTTTTGGATTTCACAGATTATTCCTGCGAACCTATTTAGAAACCAAAAACTGAGATGAAATCACTGATTGCTAGAAGTAGGTGAAGGACTTGATGTTTGAGCTTAATTTTTTAAAAGAAAAATTTTAATTTTGATCCCTTAAAGTGTATTTTCATTCGGCCTGATTACCTTTCTCTCCCACTCTTTCATTTTATTGCTTCAAAAGCCTTGGCTAATTTTCACCTTCCTCACCTGCTCTTCAACTTTCTTTTTAAGCTGTTCAAAGTGCATTTGCAAGACCAACTGCAAACTTACTGATAAGTGTCTGCTTCTCTTTGGAAATCATGTCTTTTCATACACTACCACCACTACATTCTGCTCTGAATCCTTGATAGACCCTTTTACTGTGATGGCATCTCCTTTATTGGTGCAGAAACTCTGGGAACCCAAATGACTCTTCCCTGCCCAAAGATGGAGCTGTAATAAAGGCAAATCTTGATCCATGACATTAAAGAAAAGGAGTCAAGATATTATTACACACAGTGAGACATTCTGTCACACATCAGCCTGCCATGTACCATATCAGGAATAAGCTATTTGAAGTCTATCACTGGAGGCTAAACATAGTACACACAGATATCTCCACATACATTAACATGAAACCAAATGTTCTAGATTAAATGGCATGTACTGTGCACCTTCAGTTCCCTATAGGCTTATCGACATTTGAGGCCTTTTTCTCTTGACACTGATCAGACTTGGGAAACTAGAGATTGACTTCTTCAAGATCGCTGTTGACTACATCCGTGACTCCAGATCTGCTCCTTGTAGGCAAGGCTAGTGTCCATCTACCTACTCTATAGAATTGTACTCTCCCAAGTGTTCAGTACAGTGTTCTGCAGAAATTAAACACTCAATAAATACCACTGATGGCTTGATTGCCTGAATGGTCGGTTTTAAAAAGGAAAAGCCAATGTATTGGCTCATCCTTCAGAATCAGGAAACCCCCTCTTCTTTTCTTTTTTGATGTCCATCTAGAAGTTGTGCTTTCTTTACAGGATTATTCCAGAGACTGTGACTGTAAAATCCAAATTTTGTTCCCACCATGTTGGGCTGAAATTAGGCCTGAAAATGGTCCCAGTTTAAGAACAAGCTCAGTCTCCCTGAACCTCAATTGCAAAATGGTTAAATGGATGGTAGTGGAAGAGATTCTCCAAAGCCTACACTGTCTACCATGAAGCTTCACTATCCTACATTTACGATACAATGATTCCATTTGGGGTCTAAAATACCAAAATTGTATTTGGATATTTCTGCTCCTAAACCCTTTTGTAAATTTAAACGTAAATTACCCAACCTTTCTTTTTCCGGCAACACTACCTATTAAAGCAGGATTCACTGTCAAATTAATTTTTAATTCCAAATTTTAGTTAATTATTAAAATAAATACCAAAAAATCATGACTTCTGACTTCTGGAGCAGTAGAGAGCCTCTAAAAGGGGAGAGTTTGCATTTATTCCCCCTAAATGTTTCAGTATTATTGGTCCCAGTTACTTATGTTGTTCAAAAAAAGGTCTCTCGAGGAACAAAAACAAAACAAAAAATACCCACAGTAGCTTTATTTGTTACGCTGACTCAGCTGAACTCTGAAAAAGGAATGCTAAGACCCAATCCATAACTTTTCTGTCTATTCAAAGAATGTATTATTTCTCAACACTGATAAAAGTTTAATACATAGTTGTCCAGGTTTTTAATAAACTTGTCAACAAAAGAGCAAAACAAATTGATGGGGCCCTTCCTACGAATAAATTCTGTTTCAAATAGACCACATGAATGTGGAGGACAAGGGGAAAGGCAGCAGAGGCTAGCTTTGCTGTTCTTTGCAAAAATGCCGAAGATAGATTTTTGTGTCTTATTACCTTAAAGATAGAGCCATAGTAAAAGCCAATTTCATTTAAGGTAGGAAAGATGTTCAACTTTCAAATACATCCAAGTCCACACCAATGAGGAAAAAGGGAAGAGATGAACTTTGTGCTTAAATTAATGCCTAACATATTCCTAGGTAACAAAATGGCATTTCACATCTAAAGGGTACGTTGTCTTTTCTTTTCAACTCCTGCCTTGTTAAAGTCATCTGGGGTGGTCCAACTGAGTTAATTCTGTTGCTGTTCATCAGAATTTGAGCTGATTGGATGCCTCCTTTTCCACATCACCCTATCTCATCAATCCCAAGAAAGAGATTTGTGTTCTTTGAGGTTACATCACTGAAATGATTGCATAAATAGATTAACAAGCAATATCTGTCAGTCTTTTTGCAAGCAAAGTGAGTATATTCGAGCCACCTACACAGGGACACATGTTTCAGTTCAGTGCTGCTCCATATAAATAAATAAAATCAACATATGCAATCAATATTTTTATCCATTTTTTTATAATGCAATAGATTTTCACATTAATCTTCATCTTGGTAAAGCCTCCAAATTTATAATTTTTGACGGTACCAAGGGCCATGAGGAAATTTAATTAGAAGCCACAACTTCTCCAACATACCCCATAAATCCCAAATTTTCTCCAAATAGACTATCATGCTGGAATCTAAAGTTCTAGTTTTGCTCTGAGAGGCTCACATGCTAGAGTAGCAAATATAATAATGATTATTAATAATAATAGTAATATAGATAATGGAAGGATGACCCAAGCAGGCTCTCCAAATGGAATTAGTGATGCCAACAAGCCAAGTAACAGGCCCTTCTCTCCTTGGGAGTAACTCTGGGAGCAACCGGTAGGTGTTTGAATTCCTGCTTGGACGGGCCTCACTCCTCTGTAAGGTCTCGGAGGCAGGGGTGGGGAAGGAAAGGCTCATGTTCTTACAACTGTTTGGTAACCGATCAGTTCACCCTTTCTGCATCTGGTCAGCATGAGGAGGCTCATCCAACTTCACTGCCCAGATGTCATCTGAGTCCAGTTTCACTAGGAGGGCAGCTGAGAATGAAGACTATTTACATCAGCTGTTCTCAAGGCCTCTTGAATTCATCCGGCTGCCCCAGGCTTTTTTAGAGAGCAGCACACTTTCACACGCTGGCCATATCTGGGCATAGCAAGCCACTTGCCTACCCAGCACCGAGCAGGAAGGTGGAAAATGAGCTGCATCTGTTCCCTGTATCAGTTGGCTTCATAAAACTGCCCTTCCTCCTATGCCCAATCTGAAAATATTTTGCTTATTAAGACCACTTGCCAATAGCCTTCCCTGCAAAGTTGCCCTTTCCAGACGATTGAGAATGTTCTTGGAAATCCCTGATTTCTCCAACCATGACGATTGCTTCACAGTCACATACACACCTTAGCGCACATATAAAATATGGCTTGGGGAGAGTGACAACTATTCCAGGGAGAGAGAGATGCCCTGCATGGGAGAGGTTCGGTGGGCTTTAGGGACTGACTTGACTAGTGACCCAGCTCTCAGCACTGGGGAAAGCGTTTCTTATCTTGGACTGGGAGGATTGTGTGCTATAAGCCCCTTCGGGTTTGCACAGTTGAGGAAGTCTTCAGAATAAAAACAAACAAACAAAAACAAACAAAAAAGCAAATCACCTATTTCAACTAGCACTCAGTACAAGCAAGATCTAGGCTGCAGTATCTGTTTTTCCCCCTCTGGATCTCGAATCTCTCTTTCGGTATTGCGAAGAAGAGGGGAGCCGAGAAATCAGTCTTTTCCTGGAGGACTAGAGGGAATTTAGCAACTTTCTTACTTAATCATCCCCTATTTCCATCGTGCAGATAGCTCTATATGGTGGATTCCAACATGACAAATCTACCTTATCCATTTGTTCATTATTGATGGTGATGATGATATTCACACGCTTGCATTAAATAACCTATTTAGAAGACCCAAGACTACTAACTCATTTGCCCTTCAAGAACAGTAATCCTTCTGTTGAATGATTGTCTGCCAGGAAGAGTCTAGTGACAGCTCACACACTCCCGCTTTGCCAGTCCAGGGCAGAATCAAGTCCCGCACCGGGCAACACCACCCTGCTTCAACTCTCCAGGGCAAAATCGAACCACAGAAATATTCTAGGGAGCAGAAGACTATTTTCCACCGCAGTGCTAACCTGCTGGGAGACATGCCTAGCTGGGTCAGGCCTGCTTGGGAATCAGACCCCAGCACCCCATCCCCGGGTTCTCCGAGGCTCCATCCCAAACCTCACCCCTTAAGCCTCAACCATCTAAGCCTGACAGTTACATGGCGAGTTTCTGGAAAGAGAAATCCACAACCTTTAAGCATCACAAATTATAAAGGGACTCTGGGTGTCCCACGATAGGGAAATAGCTGCATAGCCTCAAAACCGCAAATTTCTCAATTCAGTGTATGGCAATAGGTCACTTTGGACCCTGGAAGTGGTTTTTTTTTAATTTTTTTTAAATGGTATTGTTAAGAGCTTATTATACGCCAAGCACTGCAAGATAATCAGGTTGGATTATCACTCAAATGTCTAGTCAACATACCCACCTGGACACTGACCTGAGCAGGGTGAGTGTCTGGGTTTTTGCGAGGCGGAACGATAGGAATCTCGCTACGCAACAGAGCAGAATTCCACTTCTTTTTCATTTTAATGGTCTATCTAGCTTGCTCCTCTGATAGGAAACCCAGGGACAGCAGAAATGCAAGTAAGAGACTGAAGGGGGATCAATCCAGTGGCAACCTGAAGTTTCACGCAAACAAGTTGGTTCACCCAGCCAATGATGCCTCCTGTTTCCCCAATACCTGTTGGTTCACTGGCTCCGTGCAACCTTTTAGGGATGAGGCAGTTGGAACACTCTAGCCCATCTCTGCCGGTGACAGAAGGGCTAGCCTGCCGGGGGAAGCACGCCACCCAGCAGGGTTGGGTCAACCTGACGATTGCTCCTTGCTGATTTTTCACTCTTTTTGGGGCCTTCTCTTTCTCTGGGCCTAAACCAGCCTTTGGAAACACAAGGGGAGCCCTGCCCAGCCAGACTGGTGTCAAAGGCAGGGAGAGATACTGCAGTGCAGTGCTGATCTTTTTCTGCAATCGGACGTGCACAGTCCAAACCCTGAGTCAGCACAATTCTTTTTGATTGGTTGGTCTGAGTAACATTCTTTCAATTTATGCTAAATTGGCAGCAATTAATACATTTTTCCCCTTCCTCCAACTTGCCAACCCTCGTGAATGAAATGCATAAGCCTCTTCCCCAAAGTCACTCTTTGGTCCTAAATATTCTCGGGCTCTTTCATTTTTAATTTAGGGCATTTAAAAAAAATATTTGCAATTCAAGCGATGCTCACTTTGATCGACTTGTGCTGCAGCAGCTAAAATATCTGTCCTGCAGGTCAATCTAATCATGCTTAATAGCAGTTTATTCTTCAACGCAACATTTTTCACATTGGGTCGACAGTTTTAAATGAGATTGCTGATGCACCCCTTTACTAATGCTTTTACCAGGACCAGCACACGCTTTGAAATACTTGTGCAATAAAATGCTTTATTGCTCTTGATGAATGCACTATTAAACTTGAATTGCAAACAGCCCCTTCTTTAGGTAGGAGGGGCTGGAATTCATTTGGCCACCTGGCTGCAAAAATAAAAAAATAACTCATCATCAACATAAACAAATAGCCAGATAATCGCAAAGATTTCACTTCCACCAATTGCTCCTGCGCCCTCTTTCTCTCTTTCCTTTTTATTTTCTACAAAATCTCCCTTCCAGATATGGCAACGGCTTCACTCACATGCAGAGAATTCATCTCAAGAATGACTAGATTTTGTGAGCCATAGAATAGAAAAATTTTAACTAATTTGGTCCACTGGATTTATGAGTTTTTCAATTCTCAAAGCTACCGTTTCCACAACTGGAACTTATCCATGCTCACTTTGCTGTTTGCCTCAGAACCTGAACTCTCCAATGGTTGACAGCCCCACCAGTCCCATGTGAATCATGTGAATACTTAGAAAAATACCCATGAATGTTTCTAAACTCTTGATGGCAAAAACACTGATCTAGTTCTTAGTACAGATCATTTGACTCCCCGCGACAAACTGAAAATAACTTGAAACAATTTCCAAAGGGAAGCACAAAAAGGGAGGGTCAGGATTTTCAGATTAGGAAAATCTATTATGTACGCCGGGCTAGAACTTTAACTGTGCCTTGAATGTCAACCTACTGCCTAATACTTGCATTTCGTCCCTAGGAATTTCTTGCTCTCTCTCTTTCTACAGGAAGACTATCGCTGAAACAAAGGACCACACTGCGATCTTTGGGACACTAAGAGAGCTCAGTCAGGTGGGCCCTGGGGCCTTCTAAATGAGTGGACCGGGCAACTGACTAATCATTCCTCCCTGGTAGGGCTCTCCCCTTGTCCTTTGAGTCTGTCAAATTATTAGAATAATGGCACAAAGAAGGTGCTTAAAGTTACAGTAGGCAAAATGTGTACATAAGGATAGACCCAGTCTTCATGACGTCTGATTATTAACTGGCCCACTTGGTCATGAGTCTTTAGCCAATTATGAGGGGAGAAAAAATGCAGATAAAAATGACACTGGGGCTCCGGGGCCCTATTGTAAATCAAACTCAATTCCCCAGTTAGAGCAGCAGTGAGCAGCCAAGGGTTTGCAGTGATGTAAAGTGGGGAGAAAACGTTAACAAAAGGAAATTTGGTTTTATATCCAGAAGAGTAAGAATGGGTCTCATTTTTAATTCAGTAGATCAAGAGAACGGTGGTGATTTATAACAAAGGAAAAGCTGAGACTATCCTTGTGAACTCTCTAGTTTTACTGCTCAGTCAAACCCAATTTCAAAACACTAATGCTTTTATTTAAACACCACATCCTGCAATAAAACTTTAATGTAAAACAAGGACTTATCCGAGGGAAGAGGCTGCTCCATTTCTGTGGTTGGGAGCGGATCTCTGTGGCCTCCCACGGCTCGGCTACTTCCCGTCCCCGGGCCAGAGTTCCGTTAAGGGGCGGTGGGGTGGGGGCGGGGGAGGGCAGATTTGAAATATGTCGGCCTGCTCTTGGAGGTGGAAGGAGGTTTGCCCACTGTTTGCTTTCACCTCCTGCCATGAAGATGAGATCTTCATTAAGATAGCAAAGCCATCTAGAATGTTCCCCAGCCACTATAAGCGGAGGGTTCTTTGTAGATATGAGGCCTGTTTGGTCCTCAGCAGCTGAGGCAGCACAGCTGAGCCTCCCCGCATGCTTTTCAACAAGTGTAGGGTCAAGGTTACCTCACCCTTTGCTCACTCCTCTCCATGAACAGGAGCTGTCATTTCTGTCAAAGTTCACATCTCCTAGTGGGCTGGAAAAAACCCCAGGTTAGTGTAGGTTTGTGCATCTGTTGCAAACTTAAGGCCCAACATTCCCAAGATTCTCTCAGAAAGCCAAGATCGTTTTGTGTAAAAAATAAATAAACCCCAGGGTTAATGGGTGGCAGAGCTCCATGGCCTTAGATAGAGTTCATCCATGCCTAGAAAACCTTGGATCTCTGAAGAGTTCTATCATCCTACCTCAGGTGGCAAGGAGCTGGGGGATGAAAAGATTTCTCCACATTCAGGTGTTGTTCAAGACCCACGAAGCTCACATTCTCTCTAGAATTTCCTTCTGAAGACCACCCTTTCAGTAGAGATCCCTCCAATCTCCTCTTCCACCTCTCTTGGAGCTCCTTGGCCTGTCGTTAGAACGCCCCTCGCTAAGCTTGAGCAGTGACTGGCAGCCACACACTATTGCATGGGGTGAAGAAAAGGATTCAAGTTCAATCCAGATTCAGTTTTGCTTGTTTCCTGTACTGTGGATCATGGTTACACCAATCACTGTGGAGCCAAAGGGGGAAAAAATGCATTTTTGAATGGGTTTAAGCACGACTGGTAATGGAGGGACCAAACATACTCCCAGGGAATATTTGATTTTACATTTTCCCTACAAGTAAAAAGGGTGCTCAAAGCACTAATGAAAAAGTATATTTGGACTTAGTTTTGGTAAACTAAGAGTCAAGATCAGTGGGCTAGGGCTAAGAAGGATTTGACTTTGTTAAAACAGTTCTCTCCATGATCCTTGGAAATAGGGATTTCCAATGTGCCAGGGAAAGACTAGATCACCTTTCCTTTCTTTGCTTTTGATTTCTAAGCCAAGTTTAGTAATCCCAAATTTACTAGTAGGACCAGTTTGAATTTTGAAAAAAATTAGGTGGTTTGATAGCCTGGGCTAGTCCTGTGATTTGATCATGGGCTGTGATTTACTCCTAGATGGAGTATCAACATGCAGATGGGGCCATAGGGTGTGCTAATGTTTCAAATGTCTTTCTTTTAGTGAATATTTAGAGTGGCATTAAGAAAAATGACTTTCTTTTCTTTAAAATTTCAAATATGACAACCTCTATCATTGGAAAAGGGTAAATATGTGGATTGCTTTTGATTTTACAAATACTGCTTATTTAATCTGCAGCATTTTACACTTCCATCTCTTTCTAGGTCTCTATTTCCTTCTGTCCATTAATGTTTCTTTTTTTGTTCTCTCTTTCTTCTGTATGTAGAGATCAACCAGTTTTAAAAGCATTTATTCTCTTTTAGGCTAAAAAAAAAAGCCATAGCACTTGGCCCAAACCCCCTGTAAAAACCAGAAGTGGACAACAAGCTTTCTCCTGGCATTGCCTTTCAAAGCCCCTGCCGCAGTCAGCATATTGAATATTTAATGTCCTGATGAGCATTTCCACCTGCTGACACAGGCAAAGTGACAGAACAATACAGGCTCTGGAACAAGATCATCAATTGACTCCCTAGTCAGTCTGCCATGTCAGGCATTAAAAAAAAAAATCTGCCTTTCTCCCCTCTACATGGGTCACAAAGCTCCAGTGAGAGAGATCCCCACCTGAAATACATACTTCTTTACATTCCATAGCTTGCCAGGTTCATATGGGGATATAAAGAAGTATGTTCCTCAAGCAGGTAGTTTCAATATGCGCATTTATATGTTCACTGAGGAAAATAGCACGGATTCAGAATTCAGATCCCATGCGTATTCAGCTAAGGCTCAGGTTAAAACAGAGGAATTTATGTGGTCCTTTCCAAACCTCCTCCCACAGAATCCCTACACACACACACACACACACACACACACACATACACACTCACTTTCACACCTTTTCTCCACTTTTGACTAATCTCTGCTAAAGCATAGTTCCTGCTCCTCCAAGGGTATCTACTGTTGTAGAGAGTGGAGAAGGACAATACATTTGACATTAAAAAGTCAGAGAAATTTAGCAGTTTTCACTGACAGAACCTCATTTTGCCATAAATGGGGTAGAAAAAAATCTTTCCATTTCCCAGAAAAGTACATATTTCATTTGAATCCTAAAACTTTCAATGACACAGAATACATCTACACATATACTTTCTCTCACACACATACAAACACACACACACACACACACATCCCTTTTCATCTTTATCATTCAGAAGAACAGAAAAGCAAGTGAAAAAGAAAAGACCTTCCCAAACGACTTCCACCCCATAATAAGCAAGTAAGAAGAGAAAACCACAAAACCAATTCCTTTCTTTTTTTTTCCTGAAAAGGTGATACCTAATTCCATCCCAAAATCAAACATCCAGGTGATAGTTTACAGAACATTACTGAGACTCTGCTTCATTCACTGAGGTTAGAAAACTCTTCTGTTAGAAACAAAGAATTCTTCTGTCAATTAGTTGGTGATTCAGGAAGGGAGGATACAAAAAAAAAAAAAAACACATATAAGATCTTACCTAGTGAGTCCCAAGGTTTCCTCTGCAGGTCACAGTAAATGAGAGCTCGCCTCTCACAGAGGCGAGCCCCGGAAAGGGCAAATTTTTGCCTTTTAACATTTATTTGTTAAAAATTTTCATTCAGATGAACTCCGGAACCGCTGAGGATGGCTGAGATCTACCTGCAGATTTGTAAAATAAAAGGCACATCGGGGCAGCCAGAGCAGATGTCTGAGAGCTTAGGCCAGACTAGAAGTCAGTGAGTTACTCTTCCAGCACCCCTCAGTCTCTGTGTCTTTCTTCCAGTCACTTGCTTTCTTGCTCTCTCACTCCCTCCTCTCTCCTTCATTCCCTCCACATCTCTCCCTCTCTCTCTCTCCCTCCCTCTCTTTCTCTGTCCCTCTCAACCTCTCTGTCTTTCTCTTTGTGTCTCTCTCTCTTTCCCATCCATTGCCTCACAACCACACTGAGCTTTAAAGCTCCCCTAACAATGTGGTCCAAGTGGCACTGCTGAAAATGATGATCGTACTGAATAGAAGACTATTATGGGCAGGATTTAGGCATCAAGCAAACCAAGAGGTCATCCAGGGCACCTACTGCTCATTCAGCACTGCTGTAATGGTATGCTTAGCTTGTCCACTCACCTGCTTCGTTTGACTGCTCCCCCCAGCCTGAGCCCTGCGGATCGATACCAATTTACAGGCAAATGCAGAATGGCTGCCTTAGTGTTAATGAATTTTACCGTTTCTCACAGTCTTCTAATGAACCCTTTAAAGAGGGTTTAAGTAAACTTAGCAAGTGGCAAACTAAGCACTTTGGAATACTTAATTGTATCGATGTTTTTTTCACTGCATTTTCAAATTTCACTGTGATTTGAGAAGTAAATATTTCCCTGTTTTCCGTCAACTTCTGTTACCACAAAAGAAGACTAGAAAAAAGAAAGTTCTAATCACCAAGGTTAGTTCCGGACAAGTCTGGAGTGGCCCCAGCCCGCCATTTTACCCTGCTAGAGTATGGATTAAGCAGAACCATGACTTGGGAGCTATCCATTTGGACACCTCTGAAGTTCAGTGTTCCTACTCAGCTGATTATTAAAGGCAGATGGCAAATGTGGGGCTAAAGAGAAGCGATTTTAGGAGAAATAACCCCAAACCCCATCTGAAAGGTTGGCTGAAGTTAGAGGAAAGTGAGAAAAGGTTTTACTTGTTTTGATGTCTGTCTCCCCCGCTTCTAGACTGTAAATCCAGTGTGGGCAGGGATTGTCTCTATTGCTGAATTGAATTTACCAAGCGCTTAGTACAGTGCTCTGCACACAGTAAAGGCTCAATAAATATGACTGAATGGATGAATGAATGAAAAGGTGAAACCTCCTTTTTAAAATAAAGCCTGAGGTCTGGGGATTTGGGAAAGAGTGAAAATCTGAAAACTCAGGCATTGACAAAATGATTCAACTCAATCTGGTCTCTTTTGTTTCTGTAAATTCAAAAATTTCTTTGGTAAATTTCAACAAGGGAATCAGGTAAGACTTCTTGACATTTAAAATTATTTGTCTTGTTGCCTTCAAACCTGTGTTACTCTGCTCAATTTGGACTCACTCATCTCCCCCATCCCTGACGCACAGCTAGAGTCATCCTGATAATTGCCCCCCACTCCCGGTTTCCCCTCAGTCTCTGACAACAAATTAATCTCCAGGATTAATTGGTTTATAGCTTAAATTTGTGATATGGCAGGCCTATGACTGTTCTCAAAGCTGCTCTCTTCTTGAATAAAATGAACAAAGTGATTTTTTTTAATTTTTTTTTTGCTCCAGGTTGTGGCAGATGGGCTGTTGGGTTGGCTGCTGTAGTTTCAGGGCTGGGGGAGGGGAAGGACGGAAGGAGGAGTAGAAGAGAATTAAGCTTTTAAAAGAGGGCCCCTTTAAAAAATGATTGGGCAACATGGAATAGAGAAAGGACCCGTTGCCCCATTTACATTTAGTCGCTGTTATTTATCATTTTCATACAGTCAAGGATAAAAAGAGGGCAACTCAGACAGCATGCTACTGTTACCCAACTTTTCCTCATGCCTCTGGAATGATTTAGCTGTTTGTCGGTTCCTTCTCAGGGAAAACCCTGCATGAGAATATGAGCTGAAGCCTAGGTGAGGAAGAATCCTAAATTTGCAGTGTCGCTTGACAAGCGAGAAGTGCAGAGGCTGGGGAGCAAATGAAAGGCAGAAAGACAAGGCTGTGCGAATGGGAGCAAAGTTGAATGGGAGAGAAGAGTGGAAACAGCGGAGAGCATCTGCCCTTTCCCCTCTTCCCAGGGCTCTTTGACTTCATAGATTCAATTTTAACAGATTTCATCTAGTGGGTTGAAACTTTGGGGGCAAGCAAAGAAAAAGAGGGGCAGGAGAAAGTCTCCTAAACTATAGGAAAAAAGGCAGTAGTCCATATGACTCTGAAATTGTGCCTGGCCAAGAGGCACCCATGTGAGCTTTCTGCAGATTTTTAAATGCAACTTTTTCACCTTTCTTTTTTAAAAAGTTCTAAATCTACAGAGGCCTCAAATGGTTTGGAAGCTGGCCATCAAAAGGACCAAATAAACCAAAGAATTGAGATGACCTTTAAATTACACAAGGCTTTAAGACTATAAATGCCCACAAAAATAGACTACATTTCGAGTTGGTAGAAGTCACACTAAACCAGAGACACCCTATAAAAATCGAGTATATCCAGCTATCCAGATGGTGAATACACACTGCCACACATAGGCGCTATTTAGGTGTGTGGTTTTAGAACACATGCATTTATATATATGAAGATATATATATTTATATATACACATAAAACATATATCCCAAGCGCTTAGTACAGTGCTCTGCACATAGTAAGTGCTCAATAAATACTATTGAATGAATGAATATGTGTCATATATATATATATATGCACACATGTGGATATACATCCATTTGATATCTATACAAACATATCTATCTATAGTCTGGTGAGTATACACCAGTGTATATAAGCAGAATACAGATTTAAAGACTAGGGTTTCATCCCAGTTTCAGAACAAGAACAGCCTCTTTGGCAACAAGGGTGTTCCCCGTGTCCCCTGAATGTAGGTTTTCAAAGCATTCTCATGTCTGTCACCCTTCTCCACTCATCAGCATTCCAATGGTTAATGACCGCAGTACGGAAACCATTGTAAGTTCATTTCTAAGTTTAAATCCCATTCCAGTTCTGGCATTGGGCAGAGTGGGTGGGGGGAGGGAAGGGGGTTGGGAGGTGCAAGGGGGATAGGAGGAAAAGGGCAAGGGACTGTTATAGTTTAGAGTCTTGAATCTGTTACCTCCCACCCTTTCCCCATCACAATAATAAAAAAAGCACACCCCAGTCCCCAAGCTGTCATTAGCCAGTACATCTCTGAATTTGGTGTGCGAAGGCTGCTGTAACCTTGCAAAATGATTGCATGTCAAAGTTCTAGCATTTCAGTTTAGAGCATCCTAGCCTCTTGCTTGCTCTGCAGTTTTTAAAATGCAGACGATACCACAGAGCCGAACAAAAAACTCCTAACCCACCCACATATTAAATCAAACCCATACTATGTACACACACGCACAAGCATACCCCCCCACACACACATACGCGCGCGCACACACACACACGCATGCACGCATACACAAACACCCAGATACACACACACTTTTAAACCCCTGGGCAAGTTTGAAGGACGGCGAAGTCCTGTATGAGCCACTAAGTGTTAAAAAACAAGCTGAGCTGATGCAGTTAGAGGAAAGATAGAGAGAAAGACATACCAGTTAGGAGATTCTGTTGCAGCAGTAGAGTCACCAGAGCACTAGCTGAAAGCTGAATCAGCTTTAGAGAGTTAGGGATGCATGGAGGAGGGTCATGGAATCACAAGGTAATAATGCGCTTGATGCTGCAGCCATCAGCTCTCTCCTATAGCCAATCTCTAATGCAGGAAGGGAAAAGAGAGCAGGCCCAGTAATGGTATTAGTCCTCACTTGGAGAAAAAAAAAATGAACAGGCAACCCTCATTCTTTCCCCCAACCCCTCCTCAGTACCACCTCCTCCCAGTCCCTATCACCACCACAAATACCACTACAACTCAATTTCTCCTGCTGCATCCCAGGCTTAGCAGGGGGAGGGTAGGGAAGGAGATCTTTAAAGCTTACAACTGAGGGAGCAAGCGAGAGGGGGAGAGGGAGAGAGAGAGAGAAAGAGAGAGAGAGCACAGACTGAAGAGAGGGTAAAGCATGAGTTAAGAAGAGGCACCCTTGCCTGCAGGGATTGCCGCACACCTTAATGCATAAGGGCTGAAACTGCAGAGGGTGTCCCCTCCTTCTTCCCACCACTAGAATCCCTCTCCTTGCACCCCCACCCCCATACACCCAGGGTCTTCTTGAAGTAGAGGTCAGAAGGCAACATAGAGCACACACACACATACACACACACACACACAGGGAGGAGGGATGAGAAGCTGCACGGCATGAGGAGAGAATGAGGTGGGGGGGGTAGGGGAAACCTCTGATCAGAAGCCGAGTTCACCTTTGCAGTGCTTATATACCCAGCTAAGCATCTGAAACATGCGCTCGGAGGCAAGTGGCCTCTTTTCATGCCATTCCCTCCCTGACCATATTTAGTCAACCGTGGCAAAAAATAGCCCGTCAGCTGCAGACAGCCGAGCAGGGAGTATTTGGAGTTCAATCGCTTCTCTCAGCCCATTGACTACTAGTCCTGTAGGGTCCTGACTTTGCCTTTTTTTTTCACCCACCCCCAGCTATTTTTAGTCTGGCCAAATAAAGAGGTGTCTCAGCTTACGGTGTGCTCCCTGTCCTGAGGTCTGTCGAGGCCCCGGCTATGTTTGGTAAGCTGGTGCAGGGGAGAGGCGGCTGAAGAGATATTGGCAGAAAGTGTGTCAATTTCTGAAGACCTGTCTTTGCCCGCTTTTTTTTTCTCTTGCCCTAGGAAATATGCCCAGGAAAGAAGGAAGGGGTGAAGTGCAGAGATGGCTGGATGGCTATTGACGGTTCCCTGCATGTACCTCCAGCCAGGATGTCAGGCCCCCCACTGTAAGGTGCCCTCCTCCACCTAACTGCTCTTCTCCCTATAGCACCCCCTCCCCTCACCCATCCCCATCCCATTCCAAGTTGTCAGATGCATGATTACGGCTTTAAATGAGACCGCTTTCCACTTTAGAAAGCAAAGAAGGAAGTGAGAAGTGATCTTTAATATCAGGACTTGTTACATGATCCATTAAAACAAACCACACACTGGGAAGACTCCAGGTCACCTTGGGGAACCAAAAATAATAAATGTGCCTGCATCACCTTGTAATGAATAGAGTGAGTTTGCTGCGTGCAAGGCCCCAAGTCTCAGCTTCTAGTTAGTCGAGTGATTTTTTTCTTCCTTCTCGCTAAATCAGTTAACTGAGATATGACAGAACTTGGAACACCATTCTTAATCCCCAAATCTGGAGAACAGCAGAGCCTAGAAGAAAGATTACAGAACTGGGAGTCAGGAGACCTGGGTTCTAATTCCAGATCTGTCTTTTGCCAGCTGAGTGACCTTGGGCAAAACCCTCCACTTCCCTGTGCCTCAGTTTCTTCATTGGCAAAATGGGGATTAAATACTTGATTTTTCTCACCCTAAGACTGTGAGGCCCTTATGGGGAAAGGACTTTGACTGCTCTCATTGAATTACATCTACCCCAGCACTTAGAACGGGCTTGGCATAGAGTAAGTGCTT
Source organism: Ornithorhynchus anatinus (assembly GCF_004115215.2). Taxonomy (NCBI): domain Eukaryota; kingdom Metazoa; phylum Chordata; class Mammalia; order Monotremata; family Ornithorhynchidae; genus Ornithorhynchus; species Ornithorhynchus anatinus. The sequence continues at coordinate 17,240,517 of NC_041735.1, read as the reverse complement.
AACAAATACCCCTGTTATTATTACTATTATTATTATGGAATTGCATTGTGTTATATATATTACATAATAGATTATTACATAGAAACTATTATTGTAATTAGCAACATCAATATTGTTATTGATGTTATTGCATTCCAGAGTTCAAACTGAATAATAGAAAGATAAGCTTGTGGGCAGAAGCTGGTGTGAGAGGCAGACCTGAGGGATTGTGCCTGGAATGGAAGCAACGAACCCTCTATCGAATGGATGAAAAATCACATGGCTCCAGAGAGGTAGGCCTGGAAGGACTATTCGAAAGGTCACTGGGGAAGCATAGCATGGATTAAGTCACTCTTGAGGCAGGTTCCTCAACTCTCCTTTTATTAATAATAATGGTATTGTTACAACCGGGAAGAAGGAGATTGTGCCAAATGGAAGTTTTCATAAATCAAGCTGTTGAATAGCCCTTTTTAATTGCAGCCAGACATTTAACAGAATCATGAAATGTTCATGAGGTTATTTGGTAATTTCTTCATTATTTACTATTCCTGATGTGAACAGACACCTCCAGTTAATATCACTGAATAAAAGAGGTAAGAACATGATTCTCGGACTCATGCATTTTCCAGTCACTCCCCGCTCTACGGAGGCACTGAAAAGGAATGACCCCGAACAATCTGGCCCTCTCCCAAAACTCCTTCAGAAGGAGTTAGTCGATTTACTTCCGAGATTAATTACGCTTTTCCAGCTTCAATTTTGCCTGTCATATCAGGTTCAGACCGAAACACTTGGGTGGATCAAACTGAACCTGGTTGGCAAGCAGGAGGGCAGGCCTACCTATCAATCAATCAATCGTATTTATTAAGCGCTTACTGTGTGCAGTGCACTGTACTAAGCATTTGGGAGAGTACAATATAACAGAGTTGGTAGACACATTCTCTGCCCACAATGAGTTTATAATATAGAGGGGCCCAGCCAAAGAACACCAGAAGGTCCTTGAGCATGCCCCCAAGAGGCATTTTGATCATCCCTCTGCCTTCAACCATCCCAGAAATGCAGCCTCTGGCTTCTTCACAACCTTCAGAGAAGGAGATTTGGCCCCATTTCTGAGCCTGCTCTTTCCACCCTCATGGATACACTCAGAAATGTCTTTCTAATGTAACACCTGAATCCCTACTGCTGCAGGTAAACCTGTTAATCAATTGATAGTTCTTATGAGCACTCTTATGCAGAACACTGTACTAAGCCCTTGGAAGAGTACAGTAGAGTTATGAGACATCATCCCTGCCTTCAAGGAGCTCAAAATCTAGCAGAGAAGATGGACACTAGAATAAATTAAGGGTTAGGGGAAACAACTGAGTATAAAGATGTCTACATAAGAGGAAAGGTGGGTAGGTTGAATACCTAAGTGATTAGGAGATAAGGACCTAAGTGCCTCTGTGATGCAGGAGGGAGGGAAACAGGGTAGGGAGATGAGACAATCCTCAGGGAAGACTTTCTGGAAGAGGTGTTATTTTAATAGGGCTTCGAAGATGGGGAGAATGATAATCTGTCGGTTATGAAGGGAGAGGAAATTCCAGGCAAGAGGGGATTGTCAACAGCAAGTCAGATAAGATCAAGGCATAGTGAGTAGGTTGGTATTGGAGGAGTGAAGTGTGAGGGCTGGGTTGTAGTGGGTGAGGAGTGAGGTTAAGTAGTAGGGAGAGATCTGGTTGGATGCTTTCTTCTCATTTCCTCTGGAAACAGAAGACCTATTTTCACTGGCTAATAATGGTGGTATCTATTAAGTGCTTACTATGTACTACATACTTAGTATTATACACTAGGCACTGGGGTAGATCCAAGACAATCAGGTCAGACAGTATAAACTCACAGTCTAAGAAGGAAGAACAGATAATTAATCACCATTTTACAGATGAGGAAACTGAGGCCCAGAGAAGTTAAGTGACTGCTCTGGTTCGAATCCCGGCTCTGCCACTTGGCAGCTGTGTGACTGCAAAGAAGTCACTTCACTTCTCTGGGCCTCAGTTCCCTCATCTGTAAAATGGGGATTTACTGTGAGCCTCACACGGGACAACCTGATTACCCTGTATCTACCCCAGCGCTTAGAACAGTGCTCTGCACATAGTAAGCACTTAACAAATACCAATATTATTATTATAATTATTATTAAATACTATTGGTTGAATGAATAAATTCCAGGTCACACAGTAGACAAATGGCAGAGCTGAGATTAGGCTAAAGTTGAGCCCTGGAGTCAAGATTTCTGGATCTTTTTTCAGGAACATTCCAGCTTACTCAGCATTCCCATTCCCTGCTCTGCCTTTGTTAGTCTCCCCCAGTTCTGGCTTGGAGAATGAGGGCTAACTGCTTTGATTATCCTAAGTATCACTGTGGCTTCTAAAGGCACTAAGGATAATAATATTACTAATGGTATTTGTTAAGTGCTTACTATGTGCAAAGCACTGTTCTAAGCACTGGGGTAGATACAAGGCAATCAGGTTGTCCCACGTGGGGCTCACAGCCTTAATCTCCATTTTACAGATTAGGTAACTGAGGCACAGAGAAGTTAAGTGACTTGCCCAAAGTCACACAGCTGAGAAGTGGCTGCTAAAGTTACTACCAATAACTCAGCTAGAAGAGTAGGAGTCTGAAGACATTTTGACCTGCTTTCTTCTCCCATAAACTTGCATTCCGTAATTGAAAACCATTTTAGGGTTGTGAGGCATGCTGATTTTCCCCTTGCCCATCCTGTCCCCATATAGTCAAACATGTGGAAAAAATAAGACCTCACCTGAGACTGAAGCAGTCACCATCCTTCCAGGCAAGATTTTTGGTCTCAAGCTTCTTCGGCAACATTTCACAGACCCATCGGTGATCAGAAGCCTAAGAAGCAGGGGTTTTCTTATGATATTCACAACCCTCAACAGAAGAAAAGAATTACGTATAAAATGGAAGGTAGTTTGTTTTACTGGGATTTCCTGCTCTAATTAGCGGGTTCTGATTGATGTCCTCGGGGTTCCAGAGGTTCTAGAAGGATAATGACCTCCTTAAGTACAATAGAGAGAAGAACAATGAGAAGAGCTACTATGGACTGGCATAAAGGATCTAAGAGACAAGCTTAATGGAATTAGAATTATTTAACCAGGAGTAGAAAGAACCTGGGAGAGGGAGTGTCGTAAAGGGAGAGGAAGAGGCCACTTAAATCTGCTTTCAGGAAAATACAGCATTATTATATGAAGCATAGACTCTGTCTCCATGTGGACAGAGAACCTGTCTACCAGATCTGTTCTATTGTACTCTCCCAAGCACTTAGTTCAGTGCTCTGCACAAATAAGTACACAGTAAATATGGCTGATTGATTGTAAAATCTCCTGTCTTGCCGCTGAGGAAAGAGCAAAAGTAAATGGATGTAAATTGCAGCAAGAGAGATTAAGGTCAGTTCTAAAGAAGAACTTTTTTAAAAGCAAAGATGGTTAACCAGAGGATCAAATGATCAGGGGGAGATCATTGAGAAGAGAATAGACTTCTGTTGGCTCTGATGGAAAGCTATAATAGAGCCTGTAGGCAGGGGGATGGATGAGATGACGTGAGTTCTCTTTCTGCCCTATGATTCTATAAGCTTAAACTGGAAAGTTTCTGATCTATTTCAACATTTCACAGTATTTTCAGAATATTTAGGCTACCCACACTTGAGTTGGGGGAGTGGGGGAACAGTTCTCAGGCTAGGGCTCAGAAGTGCCTAGACATCTAAAAGTTGAGAATGGATTCTTACATGTCCAATTTCCTGGAATAGCTCTGACTGATAATGGTGAAATGGACCATCCAGCCCCAGGGGGTTGAAGCTTTCAATGAACAATCGTTTATTGAAGATCCCTAAGCAAAGCAAGCCCCAAGGAGAGAAAGGAGGAAGTAGGAGGAAAATGGGGTTTGTGCTGCTGGCCGGGCCTTCTGGTATAGGCAGAGCAGGCACGAGAGAGGCCACTGGGCTGTGTATGAACTGAGTCCTCTTCATTCCTGATGGCCTGAGTTCTTCTGAAGCAGAACTCCAGTGCCAACAGGAAAGCTGGAGTTGTTGAGTACAACTCTTCCAGAGGGAAATTTTGAAGAAAAATTCTGTGTTTCACTCCTTTAGGGGAAAGTTGGGTAGGTTCTGCTCCCAAATTTTCTTCTCTCTCTCTCTCTGTTTTATGGTACTTGTTAAGCATTTACTAGGTGCCAAGCAGTATACTAAACACTGGGGTAGAATACAAGTGATACTTATGATTGGGCTTATACTTATTGGGATACTTATCACTCACAATCTAAGTAGGATGGAGTAGGACATAACCCTCATTTTACAGATGAGGAAACTGAGTTACAAGAAGGCTAAGTGACCAGTCCACGGTCACAGCAGACATGGTCTGGGCTTAGAACCCAGGTCCTCTGACTCCCAGGTCCATGCTTTTTCCACTTGGCCATGCTGCTTTCCTCCCTCACCTGTGAACTGCCTCAATTAGCCACTGGCTACGTGATCAACTAGCCAGAAATGTGTCTTTTCCTTTCTTTGTAGTGCTCTCTGGACTAAATGTGGGCTCTGCACACAAGGGCACCCTTGGAGGCCATCCTCAATTAATTTCTAATCACCCCACATTTCATTTTCACTACTGGGGACTTCTGGGACTCGCAAGCACTTCCCTACTTACACCTGTCCCTGTCCCCCCTCCCAGGTAGCATTATCTATGTACAAAACTTTATACTCTATTACTTTCTCCTATCTCTATTTTATTATAGTGTCTTTTTCCCCCACTAGATTGTAAGTTCTTTGAGGACAGAGATAATTTTTACGAATACTATTGTATTCCCTCCTGCTTTTAGTACAGAGCTCTGCATAGCATACAGCATTATTTTGTTTGATCGATGGGCATTCAGTATAGAGCATGGACCCATGATTTTCTTCAGTGGTCCACCGGCCATGGCCCCAGTTCAAATGACCTATGGCAGGTGTCATTTTTGTTCCTACTATGTGTTTAATAAAGTGCTCCGCACACGGTAAGCACTTAATAAAAGTATTATGACTACCAGCACAAGAAAATGAAACAGCAGCCTAGGCACAAGAGTAGGCAGCAGAGTAAAGTTGGCTTATGTTAATGAGACCCTCCCCACACACACCCAGTTGTGCAGAGGGGGAGATAGACAATGTATCAGGTCTGGGTTTTGACTGATTGGGAGTGAGAGTTCTCCGGTCACAATGTCTTTGATCATTCAACTTTTCACCAATCAACCAATCACTCAATCAAATGTATTTACAGAGGGTTTACTGGGTGCAGAGCACTGTACTAAAGTGCTTGGGAGTGTACAATATAACAAAGTTGGTAGACATGTTCTAACAAGTCAGAACTCAGAATGTCTCCCTCCTAAAGGCTAGGAAAGATTTTGACCCTCCCACCTCACTGAGTCTAGGCAAGATGACACGTAAACTTACCTGGCAAATGGCCATTTGTCAAAGGTTAGAACTGATGCCAGCCAAGTAGTGTGAATAATGTGAATTGTTCACATTTGCCCAGATGAAAAATCTCCTTCAATAACCTTTTCTAATGAGTTTCCTTGTCAGTAAGTTACTTCTTTTGGCAAACTGAAGTCCCTCCTGCTTCAATCTAAGACCATTTCCTCTTGTTCTGGCAGAGTGGAAATCTAGCACACCTAGTCATCTTTATCCAAAGCTGGAAAGAGCAGAAGGGGCAATCTAGCCTCCTTGGGTTGTGTATCTGCAGGGGATATTTTGGGAGCTTGTTTCACAAAGGAACATCTTTGGTAAAAATGATGCCAAGGTACAGAATGTGTTTAAGTTTTTACTCATGAAGGAATCTCCAGATGAGAAAAAAATACAAAGCTGGTATAATAACCTTTCTGGATTTTATGCAATTCTGTTCTTTATGGTTTGTTTCTCTTCATTCGCCATAGATAAGAAAAAGGGCATCCTAAGTTCCCTTCTGGCATGTGTGAGGGTTGACAAGATAGATCATAATGGTTCCTTTGGAAGCTTTTATAGTCCATTAGGTGAATACAGTGAGGATAGTATTTACAGACTTTTTCAGATGCTGATTATGTAAACATTTATTTATAGCCTTTGCAAAGTGCAGACTATTGACCCCAAAGATGTAGAGTCCCAGCTTCCAATTCTACATGTGCAGAGAGAGGATGATTGACTCTTGACTTCATCCTGAGCCATGTTCATACATGTAGCATTTCCTTTTCTAGAAACTGTGACATTTAAATTCCTGCAGAGAACCATGGAGTGGCAGGGTGTTGCCATGACAATTATTATGTATTTACCCAGAGTTAAATATTCATTCATTCTCTGGGTTGTTCAGTACATCTCTATTAGGAGATGTGAAAGTGTCTAAGTCTCCCTGACCCAATTGCAATAGGGAAACCAGAAGCCTAGTGGAAAGAATATAGGACTGGGAATTAGAAGATCCAGGTTCTAGTCCAGGCTGTGCCCGCTATGTGACTTTTGGTAAAGCATTTAACTTCTCAGTATCTGTTTCCTCATCTGGACAATTTCATCATATCTGTTCTCCCTCCTTTTTGGACAATGAATATCAAGTGGGATGGGAACCATGCTTAGTACAATGATCGTATATCTCTTTTTATTTATGATACTTGTTAAACACCTAATATGTGTCAAGCACTATACTAATCACTAGAGTAGATACAACACAATCATGTTAAACACAGACCCTGTCCCATATGAGGCTCACAGCCTAAGTAGGTAGGAGCAGGAATTAATCCCCATTTTACACATAAGGAAACTGAGGCACAGAAAAAGTCAGTGACTTGCCCAAGATCAGAGAGCTGACAAATGGGAGAGTCAGGATTAGAACGCAAGTCCTCTGACTCCCAGGTCTGTCCTCTTTCCATTAAGCCATGCTGTTTCCCAGTGCTTAACATAGTGGCAGGACAGAAAAAGTGCCTGGTAAGTAACTATATATATATATATATATAGTTCTATAATATAGTTCTATAATATACATTATAGAATTGTACATATGTAAAACTTGAAAATATTGTCCTTGGTTGATGGAGGCATTTGTTACTGGTGATGGGAAAACTGATTCCAGCTGCTTTAACCACAACCACCAGAAGATATTCATTCATTCATTTATTCAATAGTATTTATTGAGCACTTACTATGTGCAGAGCACTGTACCTTCCAAAGTATTAGTAATAGTATCACAGAAGCTATATGGCCCAATCATTTTATCCAAGCCCCTCTGAAGAGTGAAAGTGACTCCAGCTTTGTGACAGGCAAGTAGGGAATCCTGAAGAGATGACAAAAAGGTTTCAATACTTTCATCTTCCACTACTGAGTCCCTAAGAAAAACAGGAAGCCTACTAATATGTGGAGATGTGGCAGCCATCCCATGGCCCATGAAAAATGGCCAGGCAGGTGGATTTGCTACTCTGCTTACCTGCTTTCCCCCTTACCTGCTGAGATTGGTGAAGATGGAGGAGACTAACTGCTGAAGCACTGATATAGCTTTTTCCTCATTGTATGGGTACCTGAGGAGAGGCCACAGGATTTCAAAGATGCCAATGTCATCACCATGTTCAAAAAAAAGATTAAAGATTAGATCACAACTATTGTGGCCTATCGCTCTTTTTCATTGCTGGCATTCGATCATTTATTGAGCACTTACTATGTCCTGATCACTGTACTGAAGGCTTGGGAGAATACAATACAGTTAGTAGACAGAATCCCTGTCCTCAAAGAGCTTACAGTCTAGCAGGAAGATCATAGCCTGAGCCCTTCTGGACTGGCTTTGGAAGACCAGTGTTGACTTAATGCACCTTGAAACCCAGTGTGGCTCACATCGTGATATGACACAGCAGACATGATCATTGGGTACAGGAAAACATAAGTGTTCTGGCAGTTGTTTAGTAAATACGACTGCCCCAAGAATTTCATCCAAATTCTAGGATTGCTCTACAACAGGATGGGTGGTTGAGTAGAATTTAGGGGTGCCTTTCTGAACCGCTCCCTGTTACTGACGTAGTAAAGCGGAGCTTTGCGGTAGGCCTCATCATGTTCAATTTATTCTGCAGAGTCAGCTTGGAAGATGCAACAGGAGATCTGGAGGCTTCATATCCTCCAATTTCACAGGCTACAAGGATCAATGAAAGTTCTAGAGACATTCACTTGAAAGTTACTATATATGGATGATATTTCCCTGAAGAAACACCCCCCAAAATCACACAAATGATTGTGAACCACTTTGCAATCAACCCAGTTTCGTGATGAAAACCAAAGTAATGTGTCAGCCTGCACCAGGACAACCCACATTCACTGACAATACATAATTACACAAATGCTGCCGCAAAATTCTGTTACCTAGGCAAACGCTATCCGACAATGCAACAATAAGCAAGGAGTAGAAAATTTAATTGAGTAGGCCAGAATATCCTTTGGGAGAGAGACTATCAGACCAAGCATAGCTGCACTGTGGCATCTACCAACAGTCCAAACTAAAGGCCTATGGTTCTTTCTAACCTTTCTAATGAATGTGAGACTTAGACCCATGGTAAATGCTACATCCCACTGCTTGAGCATTTCCATCAATGTCAAGACTGTGAGCCCATTCTTGGGCAGGGATTATCTCTATCTGTTGCCAAATTGTACATTCCAAGAGCTTAGTACAGTGCTCTGCACATAGTAAGTGCTCAATAAACACAATTGGATGAATGAATGAATGAATTGCAGACCAGGCCCAATACTAAATGGTAAAACACAATAACTACAGAGTACTTACCTTTACACAGCTTTGCAGGGTGAGACATAATAGAAATAGTAGTACACAATAGTAATAGTAGTTTTAGCCATAATTTATTTTAATGTCTGCCTACCCTGTAGCCTGTAAGCTTCTTGTGTGCAGAGAAGATGTCTACCAACTCTGTTGTATTATAACCTCCTAGCCACTTAGTACAGTGCTCTGCAGACAGTAAGAGAAGCAGCGTGGCTCAGTGGAAAGAGTCTGGGCTTTGGAATCAGAAGTCATGGGTTCAAATCCCGGCTCGGCCACTTGTCAGCTGTGTGACTTTGGGCAAGTCACTTAACTTCTCTGTGCCTCAGTTACCTCATCTGTAAAATGGGGATTAAGACTGTGAGCCCCACGTGGGACAACCTGATTCCCTTGTGTCTAACCCAGCGCTTAGAACAGTGCTCGGCACATAGTAAGCGCTTAACAAATACCAACATTATTAAAGGCTCAGCAACTATTGTCACTCCTGCATTAGCATGTATATATACACATATACATATGCTGGGGGGAGAGAGAGAGATGATGCATACACAAATATTATAGAATCACAAAACTAAACTGGACTTCAAGAAGTCACCCAATCTGGACTCCTGCCTCCAGACCATTGCTTTATTAGAGTCCTAATTATTAAGATTCCTCAACTTCCCTTACTGGCTGTTCCAATGTTTTAGTACTGGAAGTTTTCTCTTGTGTCCACCTAAACTACTCCTACTGCAATTTAAACCCATTTCTTCCTATATGGTTCTCTGTGAATGTGGAGAGCTATTGATTTGTGTGTTCTCAATAGCAACCCTTCACGTAAGAACATAAGAATTTAAAATGCCATTCCTGAGCCAGACCAATGATCTATCCAGCCCAAAATTATGTCTTTGACAATGGCTATGGGATGCTTGGAGGAAACATGTAATGGTGGTCCTCCTTAATGTCTCTCCTAACCAATAAGGATGAACTAACATCTAATAAATGATTTAAAGATATAGTGAAGCACAGCCTTAAACATCGTGGTATGGCAGTGGAGGACTATTCCAGTCTGGCATGTGGAAATCAGGAAAAGTAGTGGTCTTTAAACAGAGGCTTTGGGAAAATTGATGTACCCAAGAGGCTGGAAAATACTGATGGACCTTAAAATTAGCAAATGCATTAGCATAGCAAAGAATTATCTTTACAAGCCTCCAGTGGGTAATGGACAGTTTCACTCTTCTGCTGCACCTACACACAGAGATAGGATCACATTATCAGAAGCAACCTCTTGAGAAAAGAAGCAGCTTATGTACCTAACACTCCTTAGTTTTCCCTTTGCAGTTATAAATTTCATTCAAGTAACTTATTATGAAACTCTTATCCATGAATGTATCCAAAAATGTATTGAACTCATTGATCTTTCACTCTTACCATTTTCAGTGGTCACTAATTCCACATACTAGCCATCCACTGGGCAAAGAAGTGTTTCCTTTGGTTTGTGTTTGAACCTGCCCACCTTCAAGCAGTAATGGCTCTACTTTTACCTTGGGGTCATGGAATTTAGCAAACAGCAATTCATACCCTTCAAAACTTTATAAATTCAATCATGTCCCCACTCAGCTTCTGACTTTCCAAACAAAAGAGTTCTAATTGTTTCAGCCCCTCCTCATTCAGAAGTCTTTCCATGTCTCTGATCATCTTGATTTCCTTGGTTCCTTCTCCCACTCTGCTCTGTTTTCCCAAGATGCAGTGCTGAGAGCATCCTCTGAAGACCGTTTTCCTATTCATTTAATAGTAAATGGGCATTTCTATGAGGAAGTGGAATAGGCTGTAGGAATAAACCATAGATTTGAACACAATCCTGAATTTAGGGGAAAGGAGATGAAGATGGGATTGGGTTCTAGTCTAATTCTTTAACTCTTGGGGAAATCTAATTTCAGAATAACAGCAGCTATTTACATGTTAGTTTTCAGCCAACTACCCGAGACTGGAAATGAGAATGATTTACTCTGGAAACCCTGACTGTTGTGCAGTTAAATGATTTGCACCCTAATGGGACCAGGATTAATTAATTAATTAATTAATTAATTAATTAATTAATTAATTAATACTCTGCCCTCACTCTCAACCTTTTCCATTCCTGGCTCCAAAACTAGTTCAGGGAGCTATTCAAAACACCAATCTCTTTGAGTACCAGGAAAGCCAGAATGGAATTTCATTTTTTCATGTCTTTTGTTGCTGCTTAGTTAAAGTTGTTTTCCTGCTCAGGAAAACAAAACAAGACAAGACAGGTTTTTGCAGTGAAATTTTCTTCTAAGAAAAAAGACTGTGATCAGGTTAGATCTAGGGAGAGTTTTCCCTATTTTACAGCCAAAACCCCTGCTCACAAACCAAAATTACGGTGCAGTTGTCCTAATAAAGAGAATGGGTCGCTTTCTGCTAGAGGACATTTCACCAATTTCCATTGCTAATAAACTGAACTTTCAGACAGAGAATGGTCTGACAAGTTGGAATGACCTCATGAACGCTAAGAAATATTTGCAAGGATCTTTCCGAAGATGAGAATTAACCTTGTGAAAATGAAGTTGCATGGGACTTTAGCAATTACACCCTATAATGAGCTAATATCATGGTGGAAAGGTTCTTGGAATAAAAACAGAAGTGCCTCCCCTTTCCATAATGAGATTTTTCAGAAGAGAGGAGTACCTCGGAGCCTAGAAACACTATCCTTTACTAAAATGGGCCAATAATCTTTAACTCCTTTGACAATTTGAATTAGCTAAGTGTCATCACACCCACTGAGCCCTGGGAAGAACCATGGCAAAAGATGGTAATGTTAGTCTCTAAGGGGAAAAAAGACCAGAGACAGAGAGGGATGAGGTTGGCTTTCTCAAAATGGTATAATTATCTTACTCCAGATTTCCCATCTCTGTGTCTACTGCTCCCTTCCATTTGCCCCGATCTCTCTGGGGAAGGTTTACTTCCTCTACATAGGAATGATTGTATTAACTGAGCACTTATTATGTGCCAAGTACTGTGCTAAGCAGGGGGGTAGATACCAGATAATCAGATCATTTTCAGTCCCTAGCCCGGCCTAAGAGGATAAAGGATAGGAAGAAATTTATCTCCACTTCAAAGATGAGGACTTAAAGAAGTTAAGGACTTTTCCAAGGTCACACAGCCAGAAAGTGTTTTCTGCCCTTCAAGTGTCAGAGCGAAACCTGGAGAGGAAGTGGCAGGGGAAAGTTGGGGCATTGTCCCTCATTAATATCCTCAATGGCTTTAAAAGGATGTGGAAAAAATGTGTCACTTGTTTTAAACATGGGTAAATGGCAGCATGTCCTCATTTATACCCATGCAGAATCCTTATGTATTACATACATTTTTATTCAAATATATGTTCAGTTATTTATTTTGATCTTACTCTGTAAATGCTTTTAGATCTGTTTCCCCCATTAAAATGTAAGTTATGTATGGGGAGGGAGTATATCAATTGCTTGTTTTGTGCTTCCAGACACGTACAGTGCACGGCACATTGTGGGTGTTCAAAAAATGCTTTTACTGCAAGTATTCCTATTACTAGAGCATGTAGTGCAGCCTATGGGTTTAAATTAGAAACCAACCAATAGAGTGCTTCTCCTGAAGTTTAGGAACTTAGTGGAAAGAGCACGGGCTTGGGAGTCAGAGGTCGTGGGTTCTAGTCCCAGCTCCTCCATTAATCAGTGACTTTGAGCAAATCACTTAACTTCCCTGTGCCTCATTTACCTCATCTGTAAAATGGGAAATAAGACTGTGAGCCCCATGTGGGACAACCTGATTACCTTGAATCTACCCTAGCACTTAGAGCAGTGCTTGGTATATAGTAAGCGTTTAACAAATACCATTATTATTATTATTATTGTCTTGTGCCGTCAAGTCGTTTCAGACCCATAGCGACACCACGGACACATCTCTCCCAGAATGCCCCACTCGCCATCTGCAATCTTTCTGTAATGTATCCATAGGGTTTTCTTGGTAAAAATACGGAAGTGGTTTACCATTGTCGCCTTCCACACAGTAAACGCTAGTCTCCGCCCTCGACTCACTCCCATGCCACTGCTGCCCAGCATGGGTGAGTTTTGACTTGTAGCAGATTGTCTTCCACTCGCTAGCCACTGCCCAAGCTAGGAATGGAATGGGTAGGCCTCTGCTTGACTCTCCATCCCATAGCCAAGATTGGTAGAGTACTGGAAACTATCCAGGTGTGACTCTGAGAGGGATCAATAAGTATTAATTTGATTAATTAATTAATTCTCTTGATTGGATTAGAAACAATTCCATCACATCAATAGATGCCAAAATGAGTGAGTGACGAAGTTAGAAGGATTGCCTTCTTGGGAGATTTAAAAATAGAAGAAATTTATTTTAAAATAGGCAAGATCATCCTGTTGAAGCTCTAACATGGAGGCTGACAATTTTTTTTTTCCAAGAAAAAAGGGGTTGCAAGGGCTTCAAATTCCTTCAAATTCACCTCCTCCTCCTCTTCCCAATGGCATCTGGAAGAACTTGTCCAAGGCTGCTCAGTGCCCCTTCTCAGCCCACTTCTTCAGTAGACTGCAGTCAATACAATCTCCCACTTTAGGATCCATTTCTCATCTAAGACTCTCAGAAGCTTGGGGCAACTGTTAGTGCCACTGGAGTTGGATCAGGGCTCCCACCTCAACTGACTAAGCCTGAAGCCCCAGTCCTCCCACCTGGCATCTGACAGAGGATGTAAGCAGAGCCAGGAAGGACTTTCCAATATCCCAGCTCTCTCTTCAGCCTGGGAAAGATCAGGAAGAATATCAGGCGCAGGGTAGCGGAAAAATAATAATTATAAAACAAAGGTATTTGTTAAATGTTTACTATGTGCCAAGCACTGTTCTAAGTCCCAAGATAGATACAAGATAAGTAGTTTGGGCACCCAGTCTTAATCCCCAATTTACAGATGAGGTAACAGAGGCCCAGAGAGATTAAGTGACTTGCCCAAGGTCACACAGCAGACAAATTGCAGAATACATGTCCTGTGGCTCCCAAGCCTGTGCGCGTGGCTCAGTGAAAAGAGCGTGGGCTTCGGAATCAGAGGTCATGGGTTCGACTCCCGGCTCTGCCACTTGTCAGCTGTGTGACTGTGGGCAAGTCACTTAACTTCTCTGTGCCTCAGTTACCACATCTGTAAAATGGGGATTATCTGTGAGCCTCACGTGGGACAAACTGATTACCCTGTATCTGCCCCAGCACTTAGAACAGTGCTCTGCACATAGTAAGCGCTTAACAAATACCAACATTATTATTAGGCCATGCTGCAGAAGGGCACTGCTGATTGAGCCTGAGAAGGGAAGGCCTGGCAACCCCCTGAAGGAGGAAGTGGGGGTGGCCCAGAGTTGCCCTTTCCTGCTCGCTTCCGGCCCCTTCCCCAGTCTTTTTCATCCTTCCTACTACCCTTGCTTGACTTTCTGGTCCTCTAAAGCTGCTGGTTCCCTGCTGTCATTGAGATGCTTGTTTTCTGGCTCCCGGCCTCCTGAGATTCCCAAGCTTCCCCTTTCCTGGGGACATTGAAGTTCCCTATCCTTCAGCTGTTGTGAAGGAAAAGTTTAACAGCAGAGATGGAATATCCCTCTTCCCTCTCCCACCCTATCTGCACCTCGAGAAAATCTCAGCCTATATAATAATACAGTAATTGTGATATTTGTTAAGCACTTTTAATGTGCCCAAGCACTGTACTGGGGCACTGGGGCAAATACAAGAAAATCTGATTGGCAGTGTCCTATTCCCACTGGAGCTCACCATCTTAGGGGTGAAAACAGGTATTGAATCCCCATTTTATAGATGAGGAAACTGAAGCCCAGAGAAGTTAAGTGATTTACCCTAGGTCACACAGCACAGCACAGCAGGCATGTGGCATAGTCAGGATTAAAACTTGGGCCCTCAGACTTCTAGGTCTGTTCTCTTTCTACTGGGACAGGAGGCACTGTCCCAATTCCACAAGAGGTTCACAGTGTGGGAAGGCAGGAACATCTTAAAACAAGCTTACATGGTAAACAATGGGCAATGATTTAAAAAAATAGAGCCTTCAGAAATGGATGCTATGGAAGGGTGGGCAACCAGGCCTCACCAGGACCAGTCCACCAAGCTGACACAGGAACATTCATTGTAGAAGGTCCCAAAGTATGAGGCCTCAAAGGCACAGTCCCAAACACAATCATGATTTTAGAAAGTTGGGGCTTAGATCTCTTGGGTCAGGGTTATTAAGAAACAGTTGAAGGAAGTACTGCTGTTCTGGTTCTTGATATTATTCACCTAGATTTTTCTTGAAGATTTTGCCTTTAACTGCTCAAGGATCCATTCCACTCATTTCAATGTCAATGGGGCCAGAAAAAGAGAGGCCAAATTATAACAGTTTCATGGGTGGGCAGGATGGTATGGGTTACTTCCCTTTAGTCAACTTCACATTTCCTGCTCCAGAACACCTCACTAGCAAAACTGACTGGTGTATCAATTCCTTCCTTTTTCTCTGTCCTCTTCCTGGTGAAGATGCTAAAATGCAATGGGGGTGAAAAAGAGGAACAGTAAGAGGCCTGAATTATGACTTCTCTGCTATCTCAGACCTGAGATATTAGGAGTTGACTATGCCGCCATGGTGATGAACCTGGAGGAATGGTCCAGATCATGAACTTCTTGATCACTGGACCTGCAGGGTCCATTTCTCTGCTTGCCATAGTCTGTTTTAGCCTTTAACCTCTACTTTGTCATTCCAACAACAGAAGAACTAGGAGGTCCAGCAGGGTGGGAAAAGAGAGAGAGAGGATTTTAGGCAGACTTTCCTCTCTGACCCATTTTTATTTCATCCATCTGCTCAGTTCTCCTGATACACTGCAATTTAGGTTCTTCATTCTTCCTGATATCCCTCTTCCTCAACTCTCTGTTTTCAACCTATTTTGCTCATGCTTTCTCCCTTCCCTGGAATATATTCCCTCCTCAGTTTTGGTAAATATGACCCTCTCCTCTTTGAAAACCCATCTACTGTCACCTCCTCCAGAAGACTTTCCCTTACCAATCTTTCTATTTCCTGATCAGGCTATCTCCTCGCTCAGCCACCTTAGCATTGACATATTTTTCTGTCTGTTCATTCATTCATTCATTCGTTCAATTGTGCCCACTATTTATAAAGCACCATTGTTGATCCATTGGGAAGACCACTAATCTGGAAATCAGGAAACTTGGTTTCTAATCCCAGTATGAATCTATTGGTAGCTGGCTAACAAGGGTGAAGCAGCATGGCCTAGTGGAAAGAGCAGAGGCCTGGGGGTCAGAGGACCTGGGTTCTAATCCTAGTTATCTGCTGTGTGACCTTGGGCAATTCACTTAACTTCTCTGAGCCTTAGTTTCCTCATCTGTAAAATGGGAATTCCATATGTAGACTGTAAGCTGCATGGGGACAGTGACTGTATCCAAACTGATGATCTCATAAATACTATAGTGCTTGATACATAGTAAGCACTTAACAAGTTTTATTATTATTTTTATATACCCCTGCTTAGGTACTAGACCGTTGCACGCTAATCTCAAGTGGTAGCATGGCTGACTGCAACAATAAAGGGTGAGCACTGACTTACAAGCCACAGACACGGTAATCAATTCTTCCGTGCAGGCTCTCAGTCCTGAAATTTCAGTAGTGAGGCACATCTAGCATTCCTGATGGGAGACTCCTTCATCCATCATTATTTATATCTATTCTCTCCCTCATCAATCTGTTTCTACTGTCTCCGCCATTAGTTTGAAACATTAGTTCATAAGGAAGCAATGTTGCCTAGTGGAAAGGGGCCTGGGCTCTCTGTGAATCAGAGAACCTGGGTTCTAATCCTGGCTCTGCCACTTGCCTGCCTTGTGACCTTGGGCAAGTCACTTAACTTCTCTGGTCCTCAGTTTCCTCATCTGTAAATGAGGATTCAAACTGATACATTCAGTTTTGCCAGAGCGAGTGTTTCCACCTTGTGTTTTGGGTAGAATGTAATAGCAGAATTAAGGACTGTTTCAACAATGTGAGCCCTGAATTCAGCATGACAAGGTGTTGGAAAAAAATGGTTGTGCATGTACACTTGATGTCAAACACTGTGAGTATTACAAAGCAGTTTTTCCCTAGCAGGGTTCTGCAAGTATACAACCCCAATGTTTGAGTAGCAGATATATCCAGAATACCAAGTGGCGGGGGCCTCTGGCTCAAGAGACATTTGTGGCTCTTTATTGAATCAAAAGTGACTCAAGCACAGACATCCACACAGGGATTTAACACCATGATGGATTTATTTAAATTAAGGTCTGTCTCCCCCTCTCGCCTGTAAGCTCGTTGTGGGCAGGGAACGTGTCTACCATCACTGTTATACGACAGTCTCCCAAACTCTTAGTACAGTGCTCTGCACAGAAGCTAATGGTATCACTGATCAATTAATCGATTAATCATATTTATTGAACACATTCAATAAATATGATTAAGTGATTGATTGATTGGTGATACCATTAGCTTCGCCTCTTAAGCGAAAAAACTATGCAGCAATCTGGCCAGAAAGGAGTTGAGCTGCCCTGTCCTTTCAAGCTGGAAAAGGGCTGAAGAGATGCCAAGAAGGAGGCTCCATTCCTCACGGAATCAATCAACAAATCAATGGTATTCATTGAGCACTTACCATTTGCAGAGCACTGTACTGAGTGCTTGGAAGAGTACAATATGGTACTAAATTAAGCATTTAGTACAGTGCTATGCAAATGGTAAGGGTTCAGTTAGCACCAACAATTGAGGTGGTAGAGCAGGCAGCTGACTCATACCTCCCCACAACAAGCAACAGAGGTGCTCTGGTAGACAATCAAGTCCAGAGGCACCGGATGCTCTGATGGCAGCCGCAGGTGGGCTAAGCTCTGAGCAGGGGGTGCTGGGCCAGGAGTGAGTTCAGCCACTGTGTCGGCACACCAGCTCTGACAGCATTCCCTGTGGCAGCGGTGGCAGAGGCAAAAGAGAAAAAAACAATTAGGTGTGAACTCAGTTCTCCTGTCCCTGTCTCTCTTTCCCCTTGCCTCCTCTCTTCCTCACCCTCATTTTCCCCCTCATTATCAGGGTAGGACAAACATCGACTTTACTGAATGCCCCACTCCTCTTCGTTTCTTTTTCTCCCCCTGATTTTAATGCAGAGGGAGGGCTTCCCCAGAATTAGCCCGATGGATGTGGCAGAAGCTGGGAGAGCGGTGGTAGCGGGAGTTGGGGCTGGAATGTGCTCCCCACCCTGCCACCCCATCGACCTGATCGCTTCCCTTCTGGTTCTGCACCTTTTTGAAGGTGGAGAATAAGGGCAAGGGGTGAGCCATGGGGCTTCTAGAAGAAACAGGAGCAGGAGCAGAAACAGGGGCGCAAATAGGCTTTAGAGGAGGGATATGAAAAGGAGGCTACTGGAAAGGAACAGAGCGGTGAGGAGTATCCTGGCTGGGTGATATAACGGGTAGAAACTCCCTCTTTGGGCAGATGGGGGAAAGAATTCCCTGATCAGAGGAGCGTAAGTCTGGGTTTGGGGGTCCACCCCGAGCTCCAGCCTCCCTAAGGGCCTTCAGGTCAGGTGCCCGTCCATGGTCTTTGGAAACCTATGTGCCGACCCAGCTGACTTCCTCCCCCTACCCTCTCCCTTTCTCCTTTCCTTTTACTTCTCTTGTTTACCCTTCTTCCCTTCTCTTTCCTTCCTTTGCCTTTCCTATCCCCACTGGCAGCAACATCTCTTGCTTTGATGCAGTTCCAACGTGCAATGATAGCATCATCATCATAATAATAATAAAAATGGTAGTATTTGTTAAGCACATACTGTGTGGCAGGCATTGTACTAAGCACTGTGGTGGCTTAGTGGAAAAAGCACGGACTTGGGAGTCAGAGGACATGGGTTCTAATCCCGGCTCTACCACTAGTCTGCTGTGTGACCTTGAGCAGACCACTTTACTTCTCTGTGCCTGTTACCTCATCTATAAAATGGGGATGAAGACTGAGACACCGACATGTGTCAACCTGATTGCCTTGTATCTACCCCAGTGCTTAGAACATAGTAGGTGCTTAACAAATACCATTATTATTATTATTATTGGGATACAAGCAAATCAGGTTAGATACAGTCCCTGTCCCACCTGGGATTTACAGTCTTAATTCCCATTTTACAGATGAGGTAATTGAGGCACAGAGAAGTGAAGCGACTTTCCCAAGGTCACACAGCAGACAAGTGGCAGATCCAGGATTAGAACCCACAACCTTCTGACTCCAAGGCCCCATGCTCTATCCACTATGCCATGCTGCTTCATCACACTGGGCCATGTACCGTGTGATGTAATGAATCATTTGTCACATGGGAGGCCATAATTTGTATGACTTTTTGTGCATTACCTGTTCAAAGGTTTCATTTTTTTTTGGCTCTTTCCCCAGTAAAAGGTTCCTGACCCCTAATGGACATGTATATGACAAAAGTGGCTGAGAGAAGGAGATAGAGAGAGAAAGACAGACTGGGAAGACAATGGGGAGGACGCCTTTACAGGGTGCTTTGAAGGTGTGATGGGGTGAAACTGAAGAGGGAAGGAGTTCTCTGCAGGGGAAACAGAATGCAGAATGGGTCAGAGAGAGGAGAATACCATCTGTTTTTATTCCACAGGCACTCAGAGTCCCTTGATAAGCAATCTCTAATGATTGGAATTACAGCAATCTGGGGATTATTGACCACTGATAGCCGTGCCCTGGGAATAGCTACAATTTCACCTTTTATTTCACTTTCCTATAGCAAGTCAATTAAGGGAGACCTAGGTAGAGCAACTGAATCTGGGAATTCTGAATATTTGTTTATGTCAGTTGGCCCCAACCCCCAAAAAGTGATGCTTGACATATTTTTCCTTAAATTGGCCCCCAAACAATTGGAAAATGTGAAAAATCCAAAATATAGCAGGGGCTCAAAACCAATATGACACATAAAACCAATAACTACTCTCCCCTTCTCCACCTTTGGATGAGTTTAAAGCTGCTGATTTAATTGATTCTCCAATTTGTGATGCCCGGCTTGGATGAGAGAAAACATTTTTGTCAGTCAGTGGTAGTAGCAATGATATTTATAGGGCAACTACTTAGTGCAATGTATTATACTAAGCATTTTGAAAACTACAACTGAAGTCCATACAAGACATGTTTCCTGTCCACAAGGAGCTTACAATCTAATGGGGAAGAGGAACTTAAAAATACATACTAATTGTGGAATCAGAATACTCTGATTCTCCACTTAAGACATGCATAAATTATTGAGGATTGAGCATAAATAACTATAGAAGTGTTAGAGGTAGGTGTTGTGTGGATACAATTTGGGATTTGGAAAATTAATCAAGAAAGGCTGATTGACTGTCCAATAAGTGCTGATTCACAATATTGACAATGCAAAGCAGAAGAGGTCCACAAGGGACGATGAGAAACATTTAGCCATGGAAAATATTAAGTAATAAATTAGCTTTTTTTTATGGTCCAAAGGAGCACAAACACTTTACAACCATAATCTAATCATTACTTCCAGCTTCCTGGCTGGGTGGCAATTATTTTTTAAAATGAAGAAACTGGGCTCAGAGATGCAAATGAGTTCCAAGGACAGATAGCAAATCAAAAAATTTCTTACCTCCCATTGACTGGTCCTCTGACAAGGTGCAGAACAGAAAGCTTTTTGTTTCCTTGAGATACCAGGGGATGGTGGAGTGTAATACCTACCATCTCATCCACATCCTCAGTTGTATTTACTGAAAACTTATTCTGTGCAGAGCACTGAACTAAGCACTTGGGAGAGTACAACTGAGTATTAATTGATTGATTCACTAATTGATTCATTGATTTCCACTAGGCCACAATGTTTCAAGTACTATATTCAGATTATATATCCCTCAAATATGTCTAAAAATTGTCCAAAAACCAAGAATGGGGAATGAATCAATCCTCAATCACATAGAAGCTTTATTTTACTATTTCCTCTATCTGAATAACCCTAGAAGATTTTTATGAGAAAAGCTTGCCCCAGTTGACATCTTTATGGCTAAATTTGCTTTTCAAAAATGTTTTTTTCAGGCAGTAGCAATATCATCTCCTCCAAGAAGCCTTCTCTGATTAATTGCTAATTGCACTAAATTATATCCCTAAAATTACCACTTCAGCGGTTCCATGCATTCATTCATTCATTCATTCAATAGTATTTATTGAGCGCTTACTATGTGCAGAGTACTGTACTAAGCGCTTGGGATGAACAAGTCGGCAACAGATAGAGACAGTCCCTGCCGTTTGACGGGCTTACAGTCTAATCGGGGGAGACAGACGGACAAGAACAATGGCACTAAACAGCGTCGAGGGGAAGAACATCTCGTAAAAACAATGGCAACTAAATAGAATCAAGGCAATGTACAATTCATTAACAAAATAAATAGGGTAACGAAAATATATACAGATGAGCGGATGGGTACAGTGCTGTGGGGATGGGAAGGGAGAGGTGGAGGAGCAGAGGGAAAAGGGGAAAATGAGGCTTTAGCTGCGGAGAGGTAAAGGGGGGATGGCAGAGGGAGTAGAGGGGGAAGAGGAGCTCAGTCTGGGAAGGCCTCTTGGAGGAGGTGATTTTTAAGTAAGGTTTTGAAGAGGGAAAGAGAATCAGTTTGGCGGAGGTGAGGAGGGAGGGCGTTCCAGGACCGCGGGAGGATGTGACCCAGGGGTCGACGGCGGGATAGGCGAGACCGAGGGACGGCGAGGAGGTGGGCGGCAGAGGAGCGGAGCGTGCGGGGTGGGCGGTAGAAAGAGAGAAGGGAGGAGAGGTAGGAAGGGGCAAGGTGATGGAGAGCCTTGAAGCCTAGAGTGAGGAGTTTTTGTTTGGAGCGGAGGTCGATAGGCAACCGCTGGAGTTGTTTAAGAAGGGGAGTGACATGCCCAGATCGTTTCTGCAGGAAGATGAGCCGGGCAGCGGAGTGAAGAATAGACCGGAGTGGGGCGAGAGAGGAGGAAGGGAGGTCAGAGAGAAGGCTGACACAGTAGTCTAGCCGGGATATAACGAGAGCCCGTAATAGTAAGGTAGCCGTTTGGGTGGAGAGGAAAGGGCGGATCTTGGCGATATTGTAGAGGTGAAACCGGCAGGTCTTGGTAACGGATAGGATGTGTGGGGTGAACGAGAGGGACGAGTCAAGGATGACACCGAGATTGCGGGCCTGCGGGACGGGAAGGATGGTCGTGCCATCCACGGTGATGGAGAAGTCTGGGAGCGGACCGGGCTTGGGAGGGAAGATGAGGAGCTCAGTCTTGCTCATGTTGAGTTTTAGGTGGCGGGCCGACATCCAGGTGGAGACGTCCCGGAGGCAGGAGGAGATGCGAGCCTGAAGGGAGGGGGAGAGGACAGGGGCGGAGATGTAGATCTGCGTGTCATCTGCGTAGAGATGGTAGTCAAAGCTGTGAGAGCGGATGAGTTCACCGAGGGAGTGAGTGTAAATGGAGAACAGAAGAGGGCCAAGAACTGAGGAACTCCAACAGTTAAAGGATGGGAGGGGGAGGAGGCTCCAGCGTAGGAGACCGAGAATGATCGGCCAGAGAGGTAAGAGGAGAACCAGGAGAGGACAGAGTCCGTGAAGCCAAGGTGAGATAAGGTATGCCTTTGTATACTCACAACCTTCCGTAGCACATGCATACACATCTTACATTCCCTATTAAGGATCAATCAATAATAATCAGTCAATAATATTTTTGAACACATACTGTGTACAGAATACTGTATTAAGCACTCAGGAGAGTAGGATATAATAAATCTGGTGGACACAATCCCAGCCTTCAAGGAGTTTAAAGTCTACTGAGTGCAGACCACTATATTATGCACTAGCGAGCCTCCCTCCTACTTAGACTGTGAGCCCCATGTGGGACAGGGAGTGTATCTAACCTGATTATTTTGTATCTGCCCTGGCACTTAGAACACTCTTCCTTAGCAATCAATCCATCAATAAATGGTATTTACTGAGCGATAATTGTTGGCAGAACACTGCACTAAGCTCTTGGGAAAGTACAGTACAACAGAATTGGTAGACATATGCCCTGCCATTAAGGATCTATCCCCTTTTGCTTCTTCTTACCATCAGTCAATCAATTGATCATGGTATTTATTGAGCACCTACTATGTGCAGAGCATTGTACTAAGGTTTTCAGAAAGTATAATACAGCAGAATTAGCAGACAAGTTCCCTGCCCATAATGAGCTTACAGTCTAGAGGGGGAGACAGACATTAACATGAATAAATAATTTATAGTATATAATTTAAAGATGTGTCTATAAGTGCTATGGGGCTGGGGTGAATATCAAATTTCCAAAATCATCCATAAATTATTTTAGTGTCTGTCTCACCCACTAGAATGTGAACTCTTTGAGGGCAGAGACCACATCTATTATTACACTCTCTCCAAACCTTGTTAGAGTGTTTGGCATACAGTGGGTGTTCAGTAAGCACAATTGATTGATTTATATATGGGGACAGTCTGTAGTTTCCAAAGGCTGAATGCAACTAAAGCTTTATATACCCCAGGTGTCTGGACTGGGGCTCTTGAGCCTCGTGTGGTTTTTCACAGCATCATGGCCCACGATTGATGAGTTATTTGTTGCTGCTGCACCACGAAGGGTTGCATTAGTAGACTGCAGTGTCCCACTGTTACAGTCCTTTTAATGGCCACAGAGGTTGCAGGAATGTCCACAATTACTTGGGTCCTGGCCAGAGGACAGGGGAGGGTGAAGAGCTAGCCCCGACCCACCTCCAACCCCAATTCCTTGGCTCGCACTACCACAGCCCCACCCAAACTCCTACTCATCATTTAGTCTGTGCCTCATAGCATAGTTTGGGTTTGTGGCTTCTCCGTTTGTGAGGCTTGACCAGTCCTTTTATAGACCTGCTTCAGCTTCCCATGAAACTTTATATCATAAAGTGCTGTTGCTCAATGTGAGCAGGGAATGTGTTTTTTGAATGTTATATTGTACTCTCCCAAGCACGTAGTACAATGCTCTGCACACAGAAAGCACTCAATAAATGCAATTCAATGAATGAATGTTTCCAAACTTTGTACATCAATCAGTTTCAGTAGGATTTATTAAGAGTCTACTTTGTAGTAGGCTTTAGAGAATAAAGGAAAGAAGAGAAACCTTTTACTTGGCATGAGGTTCAACAGGAGTATAATCTCCACTTTACAGGAGAACTGAGTATAAGTAGAAATGAATAAATGAACAAACAAATATATTCATGTATCAATCAATCAATAGTATTTGTTGAACATCATACTCTGGGAGAATACAGTAGAGTCGGTAGTCATGATTCTTGCCCTCAAGAAGTGCCGAGGTGGCTGTTGAGACGGTATGAGTAAGTAATTAATCAGGGTGCTGAGCATCCTGACATTTTCAGAAGGGCTTTGAGGGAGGGAAAGGACCTGACTTGTAAGAGCTCGGAGGATGATCCTTTAAAACTATAAAATGGTTAAAAATATAAAATTAATTAAGTGAATTGTAGAAAACTAAAATAAGAACAACTCAATTGTAAACTATTAGGAAAAATCCAAAAAAGGACAATTGCAATCTGTATGTCTGTAAAGCTCCTTGAGGGCCAGGGGTGTCCCAAGCACTTAGTGCAGTGTTCTGCACCAAGTAACCACACAATACACACTATTGATTGATTACAAAGCATAAGGAACTAGAAAAGACAGATTCCTTTGATCAAGGGAAAGAGTTAGATGTTGCTCATCTCTTTTCCACCATAAGAAGGTAGCAAGAAATCCAACAATGTAATTCAGCACTCCTTGGTGATCTGCCTCCATAAGAATAATCTGGTGATCTGAGACCCTGGAGTCAGAGTTTTCCTGCTCTGTGGTAGACTCTGCAGAGGGAACAGATTTTTTCCTGGTTTTCTGGATTTGGTGCTTTTGCACTAACTGTTATCGCCTTTCCTAAGTAATGTGGGATTTGTGGTGTGCTTTGCTCATCCAAATAGGGCACACAAAAATGAAACAGTACAAGTCTCTGTCTCCTCCAGGGAATGAGGTGAACATGAATTTCTTAGAATAAGAATATGTTAATCAAAAAGAGATGGGGTAAGTTTTCCTTTAAAATGGAGAGCTACATTAGATGGCTTTTTTGGCTGCATTTAAAAAAATCTTGTTATAAAAGTAAAAAATTATCATAGCAAAAAGCTTTCCTGGCTCCTACGATAGGTTAGAGAAGGTCAATATAAAACTATTAAATAAAGAGCAAACCATCACTCTTGGATATTCACCCCAAACTTTGCAAATCCTCCAGGCTACCCAGGGTTTTTTTAAGTTCCATTAAAACCATCACTGTTATTTCTTATTCACTTATTACAGTTGTCATTTATCAGTTCCTGCCGGCCATTAATGAGCAAGATGCTGATCAGAACCTGGAGTTTCCCTGCTTTCCAGGTGTTGTAACAGTAATCATTCTAGGGATCACCTCTAAATAACTGTTTCTCCCTCCTAGGGCAAGAATACCAAATGTTGGCACAAAAGTCATTTGCTTGGAATGAAGACGTGAGCAAGAGGCAGGAAAGGGAAATTTACTCCCTCCCTAAGAGCATCATCAGGGGCACACAATCATTTGGGTTACTTTTAAAAGTTACCAATTTCTTCAGCTGAAGGTTGAATTTGATCCGGGGCACCTTCTGCACTGTTCTCTGAATGAACATTCACAAACCCCAAGTATCTTTTTTTTTTCCAGGATCAGAGGCGTGTAGAGAATCTATGGCCAGAATCTGTGCCCTAAATTGAAAAGAGACATCTTCTTCCTGTTCACCAAACCAGCAATGGTAAAACAACCCAATGGCTTCCAATTCCTTGAGTGGAGAGAGATTGTTTTCCTTTGATTTTTGAGGGATCAGAGACCCTCTCTAAGAAGCAGAGAAGCAATGTGGTCTAGTGGAAACAGCATGGGCCTGAGTAGTCAGAGGACCAGGGTCTAATCCTGGGTCCACCACTTCTCTACTATATGCCCTTGAGCAAGTCACTTAACTTCTCTGGGCCTCCGTTACCTCATCTGTAAAATGGCTATTAAGACTGCAAGCCCCATGTGGGACATGGACAGTGTCTAAGCTGAATAGCTTGTATCTTCCCCAACAGAGTACAGTGCCTGGCACAGAGTAAATATTTAACAGACACCATTAAAAAAAAGGATGGGGATTTAAAGTCTTTTTTTAATTCACCAGGAAGCTGAAAACAATGGAACCCTATGGTGACCCCCTCAAAGACCAGTTCTTTGAAGTCAGTTCACATCAGAAATACTGTGGCTGTCAGTTTCCCCACCTCCAAGTGCAGGCTGATATGGAAGGCTGGCCAAGACATTTCCTTGGAAGGGACAATCACTAAGCACTTGGAAACCATGGAGCTAGTGACCCCACCAGGCTGGGCAAATCAGTAGAGAGATAACAAGTTCTGAAAATTCTCCATGGATCCTCCTACATTGCTCCACTGAGCATGAACCCCAATCAGACTTTAAGACTGTAAACCTCAGGGGGCTCATACTTAACGCTGACAACTGGCTGAAGTCAGGATTGTTCACTCTTCTTGTATCTGTTTATTTTGGGCCATCTTTTCCCGAAACTGAAATATTAAGTTTGGAACAGGAAAGGAAAGGCTAAGCAAAATCAAGGACTTCAGACTTTTTGCTCTAACATCTTTTCTGCACGAGTAGGGTAGGTAAAAAAAAAACAATGATTTATTTAGCACACAGCAGGCAGCTGTTTAGAGGAAGTGAGACTTTTTAGAGGATCATGTTCATTTTTCAGGACCTCCTAACGACCCATATTTATAAACAAACTGTCCTCAGCCTCCATGACTATTTTTCATAGTCTACCAAGAGCTGTAATGATCACAGTTTAAACTCAGCCCACTGTTAAGTATTTCTGTAACAATAATAATAATAATAATAGTTTTATTTAAGTGCCTACTATGAGCCAAGCACTAAGCTTAGCACTAGAGTAGATACCATGTAATCAGATCAGAGTGTCTGTCCCACTTGGGGCTCAGAGACTAAAGAGAGAGAAAAGGTATTTAATCCCTGTTTTACAGATTAGGAAACTGAAGCACAGAGAAGTTAAATGACTTGCCTAAATTAGCAAAGCAGGCAATTGTAGAGTCAGAATTAGAACTCTGGTCTCCTGACTCCCAGTCTTGTGCATTTTCCATTAAGACACACTGTAGTCAAACAGTGAGAAATCAATAAGAGAATATTCAAGAAGGGAAACTGAGGCTAAAATGACTACCAATGGACATTGGCATATGACATCTCAGGCATTATCCCAGGCAAGAAGCAGAATCTAACGATGTCATATGGCACCAGTTTGCCGAAGTTAATCTGATGCCATCCACACCTACAGTGTCATTCGGGAGGGGAAGGGAAGCCATAGTGCAGAATCTTTGCTCCAGAGTCTTTGCATTTCCTTCCTGGTGAACACAGGCACTGCCTCTGAGCCATGGCACTTAGCAGCAGCAGCTAAGATGAGGGAAGGAAAAGGAGTTTCAAATAAAAATACCAACATACAGGGGTCTAGTGTTACCAAAATTAATAATGACTATATTACATCACAGGGTAAGGGAACAGAGCAACTGAAGAATGTAAAGCCAGTGTGGCCTAAGGAATAGAGCATGGGCCTGTGGTAGAGGACCTGGATTCTAATCCTTGCTCTGCCTGCTGTCTCCTGTGTGGGCTTAGGCAAATCACTTAACTTCTCTGTGCCTCAGTTATCTATAAAATGGAGATTATGACTGTGAGTCGCATGTAGAGTATGGATTGTGTCCAACCTGATTAGCTTCTATCTATCCCAGTGCTTCGTGCTGGTGCCTGACACATAGTAAGCACTTAGAATACCACTGGAAAAAGAAAAAAGGAAAACGTTCCCTTCAACTGAGATCCCAAAGTTTGGAAAGCTGCCAAAACAGGATTCAGAGGATCAGAGAGTTCTTTGGATGCTCCTTGGCTGTCTATCATTCTGTCTTTCAGCTAAACTCTCCCAAGAGATAAACTCTCAATTTCCCTCAGCCTCCCATTCTAGTCACTAGCAATTGGCATATTGAGGAAGTTCTTTATACTTAACTGAACCCATACATATCTACAGTTATAATTTTAGGTCATTTTCACTTTTTTGGACTCAAGTAGAAATATCAGTCCTCCTGGGTTTTTTGGGTGCACATGAATCACAGTTTTTGAAAGGATTTTTCTAGTGGAAATTTTCTGAATCCACACAATGCTGGTCTAACAGTACCAAATGGCACTTGCAGAGAGGATAAAATGCAGGAGGGGTTTATTTTTATGGAGCCAGGCCCTCCCTCAGAATCATCACATCAGAACATGCCAAACTGACAGAGAACACGTTGGACCTTTTCAGCCCTCAGGGCTTTCTTCTAGTCCCGCTGTCACTGAGGAGAGGTTTAAGGCCGTCCCCAGAGTAAAGGGAGGCTGGCAAAGGAGTAAGGGGCTTCACAGAGCCTGTAAAATTGGAATTCAATCCATTTTCTCCCTCCCACTTAGACTGTTAGCCTTATTTAGGGCAGGAACTGTGTCCAACTTGATTAACTTGTATCTATCTCAGAGCTTAGTACAGTGCTGGGCACATAGCAATTACTTAACAAATATCATCATTATTAGTATTAGAGCAGCCGGCATCCCAAGGAACACCTTCCTGCCCATGTGAAAAATATCCTGAAGGACACAACATGTGGTCAAAATTTCCTATCTGCAGTTTTAACCCTCTGTCTGGACCTCCAGGAAGTCCTTACATGTCAAGTCAATTCCAGTTTCACTGAGCTCATTGAAAACAGTTTTAATACTCCATTGAGTCAAATTATTCCCTGAAATGAACCAGTGCAGAGCAAACTAACAGCTGGATGACACCAACAGCATTAAAATGGAAAAAATGGATGGAGAATTCTACACTGATCTCCACTCCTCAGAAGTCAAAGTAATTTGTCTTCGGTTCTGGAAGTAAATGTGGGAAGGAACTGCTTTGTGTCCTAGGAGAGATGTGAAAATGCAAACTCCAGGACAGCAATTGGATGGAATACCATTCCAGGAGCCAGCCAAATCACAACCTCTTTATCTCTCACAAACTCCCAGACTGCATGGAACAAAACAAAGACCATAAGAAATGCCATTTCTAGGTCAGACCAATGGTCAGTGTCCTCTCTCTGACAGTGGTCACAGAAGTGGAGGACTTGGAGGTTGATCTGTTTTACAGACTTCCTCATTTTTACAGCTGTATCATCTAGCATCCCCAATTTCTCCCTCATCACCCTTATGATCCCCAGGGGAAAACAAAACAAACAAAAAAACTCATTGTGGGTCTCATATTCATGGTAACTCATACTTATCCCAGCCTTTCTTGGACCCACTCATGTTTTCAGCTACACTGAGAAACACTGCTGTGGGAACTAATTCCAAATGTCTAACGACCATGATGTGAAGAAGTGTTTCTTTTTATTTTGAATTGCTCATCTTCAGGTTTCAATGGGTACCCCTTGTCTTAGGATCTGGTGAACATCAATTCTGTTTGTCTTGTGCACCCCCTTCATAATTTTGTCAACTTCAATCCTGTCCCATTTTATCACTTACTTTTTTTTAGACTAAACAGTCCCAGTTCTTTTCGATCTATCATAACAAAACTCCTGTCCCCTGGATTTTCTTTGTTGCTTGTCCTTCAGCTCTATTCAATCACTCTATCGTATGTATGTTAGGCTTACTGTGTGCAGAACATTGTACTAAGTGCTTGGGAGAGTACGGTCTACCAATGTAACAAAAACATTCCCTGCCTACAATGAGCTTTCAGTCTGGAAGAGGAGACAGACATTAATATGAATAAATAAATAAATAAATAAATAAATAAATAAATAAATAAATAAATTACAGATATGTACATAAGTGGAGTGGGGCTAAAACTGCTCACTCTATTTAAGGTGTAGATACACCTTTCTCACAAAGACACAAAGTATTCACCAAAGTCATACTAGACTATTTCATGACAGCTGATCAGCTGTGTGACTTTGGTCAAGTCGCTTAATCTCTCTTAGCCTCAGTTTCCTCACCTTACCTCAGGGACACTGTGAGGATCTAAATGAGATGATTGATGTGAAAGCTCTTTGGAAAAGTAAAAATGCTATGTCAAATACAAGATATTACCCCAAATAAGTTCAAACTTCACCCAGTCAGACAATAAATCACACTGCACTCGGGTTACTCAACTGGTGACCGCACCTACTACCTCTTACTTATAATTAGCAAATAAACATGATTCCTCAAAACTTTCTCTGAAACTTTCAACATTTTTTCCTTTACTCTCTGCTAAATTGAAAACTTCTTGAAGATAGGAATCATGTCTTCTAATACTATTGTACTCTGGCAAGCACTTAATGCTGAGCACTGAATCAATCAACTGATCAATCTTATTTATTGAGCCCTTACTGTGTGCAGAGGAATGTACTAAGTGCTCAGGAGAGTTCAGCATAGCAGAGTTGGTAGATATGTTTCCTGCCCACAAGGAACTTACAGTCCAGAGCTTACAGTCAACTACTGCATCTGATATGCACTCAGTAAATACTATTGAGTGACTACTAGAATGAAAGTAATGACTACTGGATTCAGCTCATTTTATTCCCATATTTTTCCTTAATCCATTTCCTATCCCAGTTTCTTGGGAACTCAGCTAAAGCCTAGCCAATACATGTATACCTTAGATGTCTTTTCCCCACTGAACTGGAGAATGTTGATCCAACAAAACCTTCTTAACGGTTAGCTACTCCCACGCACCTACCCTATAAATATTCATTTCTGGGTGGTTATAAAAGGTGCTTCTTTAATATAGAACTAATTTGGAAGAAGGATCTGAACTGCTGCCAAATTTAAAACTGCCAAATGGAATTCCATTGTTCATAGGAGGAAAAAGTTGCCACCAAGTTTTTTTTAATTCTATGTTTTTTCAAAATAAAGGGTTAGCTTGTTCCTTGCATTTAACATTCATAAATCCAAGTAAAGAGTGAGGGGATATTGACTGCAAGAGCAGAGTACCAGACCAGGAGTTGGCAATCCAAATGAGATCATTTAAAATTTTCTGCTTTCACAAATGAGTTCCTCAAAAATGTATTAACTGCATGTATTTGTCCAGGGTTCACAGATGAATCCCTGCCAGGATCAAGGTCATTCTCAGTAAACAGGTGTAAATGCTTTTCTCTTCAGAAATCTGAGGCTGGAAACTGGGTGCAGGAGATTGTCATGCAGGATTAGAGGTCTCCCCACTAGAGAACAGGCATATTGAGGGCAGAGACTTGGCCTTAAATTGGTTCTTGCACCTTGAAAATATTTAGGAAATGTAATTTAATGATGGTGGAGTCTTATCCCTTTCTGTACCACACATAACAATAGTCTTTTTTAATATTCTAAATTTCTGAAAATTTGGTTCTTGCATCAAAAATGCTGACTCAACTCTGCCTACAGTAGCATGATGGCATCATTATGATAATCACATTAAAGTATTAATCACACCTTGGTGTGCCTGATAGAGAAAATTATAAGGTGGGAATGTCTATGGGAGTGGAGAACCCAAATATGATATTTCATCTTCCTACCAATACAACAGCCTCACAATAACTCTGTTCTTTTCCTTCAAGTCCTTGGCAGCTGAGGGCTATTTCCAGGAACTGTAGATCCCTCTAACAAACACATTTCAACATGTAGACCCACTGTGGGTCATTTCTATCAATTAAGTGCATGTCCACTAGGAAATAGTTAATAGATACGATTAGCAAAGATTATCCATCACCCAGAGTCCAGGAAATACTCACTGCAGATCTTAGGCAGGACAGCTGTGCAGAAGGAACTGGAAGGGCCTGAGGCGATATCAGTGAGTCACTGTCAGGGAGGTGACCAAGGGCAAAGAGGTAATGATGGGAGTAGAAAACAGCACTTGGATCCTTGAAAACTGGTAATGACAGTCCATCCAGACCACAGAGGGCAAGCTCACTGGAGAATGTAATTCATCACTTTGAGCAAGTGAAAGGGTTTCTTTCAAAGTTTCTCAGCCCTTTGTTTGGCAAAGGGAAACCAGGAATAAAGATGTATGAAGGTTTAACAGGATCCAGGAATTGAGTAGCATGACGTGCATTAAAAATGGCTGTCGCACACAACTTCAGTCTCTCTCGGGATGTTCAGAAGAAACTGCTTTTTCCAACTGTCTGCAGTTTATGTGTCTGCAGGTTCTTTAATATCTTCACACAGCATACTCATCATCTGATGTGGAAACTGGCTTTCTGATCACCAGGAGCTATAATCCAGCCCTACAACAAAACCTATCTTTCTTCTGAAAACATCCTCTTAAATCAGCCTTACTTAGACCAAGGAATATCCATTTGTTTGTTATCCCCGTGAGTGGTCTGTAGTCCTATTGTCTGTGGATATAAACAAAGAGTGGCTTCATTCAATTATTAGCCCTTCCATTAGATTGCAAAGTCCTCAAGGGCAAGGACCAGGTTTTTGTGTTCTTTGTATGTGGGCAAGCAAATAGAACACAGCTCTCTTTGCCCATTGTAGGTCCTCAAAACTGATGAGGAGGAGGAGGAGGAAGGGGAGGAGGAGCAGCAGGAAGAGGAGGAGGAGGATTTTGGTGTGAAGGAGAATGTTGTTCATCTAAACTAATCTCTCCATGTCTGCAGATCAATAAACTAGGCGTGTTGAGATGTTTATCATGGAGCAGACTAAAGAGTTACTTTGACAGTTACCAAGGTGGAATTCCCCTAAACAGCTGTCAAGAAAGATTTGTTAAATTTGGATTGCAGTGAAAGTGCAAGTGATGTGAAATGTCAAAGGGACCAGGCTTGGCTCTCCTACTAAGCTCTGTGAGAACAGTCCCACCTCAAGAGAAAACTTGAAAAGTAATCTTCATCCAAGAAGGCCTTGAAAATCATCAAAAAGTTACACTGAAATTTATGTGATCCAGCATTCAGATTATTTTGTCTTGAAACTGTCTAGAGCTTGCAGGTGTTTGGAGGCAGAAGACTTAAACAAGATAACCCCTGATGTCTGTTCTAGTCCAGAGGTTCTATTACTCTGAGTGGAATCAACTGATTAATCTCATGGGGAATCCATGGAACTCAAGACCACAGGAGGGACCCACAGAAACTAAGGCACATTTAAAACTATCCAGAATCCTTTGACCTATGATGAATCCATTAAATGAGTCATCTTTCTGATCCACCATTTTTTTGATATATTGATTCACTCTGTTGGTAAATAGGTAAGTATGAAACTTTCAGTATCTTTGTCTACCAGAAGATGTGAATTGGTGATGACTAAACTCTCAGAGAGTGGGAAAAGAAGTTTTAAAATCTTCTCAAGGAGAGAGAGGAACTCTGAAAGGTTTTTCTATCCCTGACAATCCCAGAAAAAGCAAGGTCCTTTTAGCAATAGTTCTTGTTAGGCACTCACAATGTACCAACCACTCTGCTGAGCATGGGAGAAGCAGTGTGGCCTAATGGATAGAGCACAGGCCTGGGAATCAGAAGGACCAGGGTTCTACTCCTGGATCTGCTACTTGTCTGATGTGTGACCGTAGGCGAGTCACTTCACTTCTCTATGCCCCAGTTAAATCTGTAAAATGGGGATTAGGGCTGTGAGCCCCGTGTGGATCAGGAACCGTGTCCAACCCGATTTGCTGGTATCTATCCCAGGGCTTAGTATAGTGGTACACAGTATGCACTTAACAAATACTGCAATTATGATTGTAATTATGATTATGATTATTATTCAAAACAAATATATCAGATAAAACACAGTCCCTGTCCCCTAGGAGGGCTCACAATCTACTCTTGGCACAGTGCTCTGTACACAGTAAGTGCTCAATAAATATGATTCCATTAATGAATGGGGTTAGATAGATAAAATGGGGCTACATTGGATTTCAGATAGTGCTGAGCAACAGAGACAACAGTGTGGGAAGCAGCATGGCCTAATAGAAAAAGCATGGGCTTGGTAGTCAGAAGACCTGGGTTCTAATCCCAAATCCACCACTCGTCTGCTGTGTGACTTGGGCACGTCACTTACCGTCTCTGTGCCTCAGTTACCTCATCTGTGAAATATGTAGTAAGGCTGTGAGACCCCTCTAGACTGTAAGCTTGTTTTGGGCAGAGAATGTGACTGTTCCTTGTTGCTATATACTCTCCCAAGTGCTTAGTCCAATGCTCTGCACACAGTAAGTACTCAATAAATACAATTGAATGAATGAATGTGGTACAGGGACTATGTCCAACATGATTAACTTGTATCAACCCCAGGGCTTAGTACAGTGCCTGGTACATACTAAGTACTTAATAAATTCTATTAAAAAAATAACAACCTAGAGAACAAACATCAAGGAAAGTAATTGAGCAGTCCTTGGAGAGATTCAGAAAAACCACTGAACCAGGCAAACCCAACATCACAGACTCACTATCAATTAATCAATGGAATTTATTGAGCACTTTCTGTGCAGTGGACTGTACTAGGAGATTGGGAAAGTAAGCTCCATAGGAGGCTTTAATGTCTAGAGGGGGAGACAGAAAATAGAATAAATTACACATTGGGGAACTAGAGTATAAGGTTATGTACATAAGTGCTGTGGGGCTGAAGGTGAGGTGAACATCAAATGCTTAAAGGGTACAGATGTTTTAGGTACATATCTTTATGTCTGTCTTTCCCTCTAGACTGTAAGCTTGTGTTGGGCAGAAAACATCTCTCAACTGTGTAATACTGTACTCTCCCAAGCGTTTAGTACTGTGCTCTAAACATAGTAAGTGCTTAATAAGTACCACTGATTGATTGATTGATCCATGTGGGTTGGTGTGGTTGATGAGACTGATGTGTGACTGACAACCATGTTTAAATTCTCCTTTGTAAGATATGTAACTTGTATTTTGGAGAATTTGTGCCTTCTAGAGCTAAAGCCATGTGAGGTTCTACTGCACTGTCATTTTTTGGATCCTTGAATAGACTGTAAGCTCCCTTTAGGCAGAGATCACATTCTACCAACTGTATTGTACTCTCCCAAGCACTTAGTTTAGTTTTCTGCACACAGTAAACATTATTAATAAATGCCATTGATTGATTAGAAGGGCGTGTATTTGTAAATGGGTTACTTACTGTTAGATTCTATTTTCTGAGGAGATAAGTGCTATGTGATTAGAGTTCCTATGAGTCTGTACCTCTAGCCCCAGTCCTTAAATCTCCATTGCCCTTTTTGAAATACTTATTACTGTTGTCACTGCTCACAGAACCAGTCAATGTTAGTAACAAAGATTTAAAGGGAATCAAATGAGTTTTACAGTTTGTTTTTCCATTTTCCATTACTTGTAATGCCATATTAAGCCCTTAAATATATTTTCCCTTAATCATTTTCTCTTTACCATTTAGTTAAAACATTTATTCCCCTCCCCACCCCCCCGCCCCCAATCTGCCCGATATTTAGCATGGTGACTTTCAAAAATCTGGGGTTTTAAGCCAGCACCTTTTGTACTGTATCACTCCTCCCTCAGTAGTCAAATGATACCGAACTCCAACAAGAACAAGACAAAATCCTAGCAGAGGCAGTTAAGCATCAAGGAGGAGAGACGGGGAGAGAGGGGACTAATGTAATATCATTTCTGAGTCAAGCCGGAAACAGGAGGAATTCATGAACGGACCTCATTCTCTTGATTTTTTCACCTTAATTACCCATTTGCTTTTGCACATCCAAAACTGAAAGTTCAAAATGTTTCAATGTCTTATTAAGGTGAAAGAACATGGTCTATTCATTTGTCCATTTCTCTGCACGAGACTGTAAGGTTTCCTCCTTAATAAATGGAGTTATATCAAATCCTGATTAATCTCCCTTTCTGATAATAAAACTTTAAGGTAGGTCAAACTGAGGGTTTCCAAACCTTGATAGTGTGCCTTTAATACAGTATATTACCCAATGAATCATTTAATATAAGCTGACATATATCTTTAAAGAGAGAAAACTGGATTGTGACAGCTGATAATCTTGTTTAGGTGAAGGACTTCTATCCCATTCCCTGGCACCAGCAGTTGAGAGTTTTAGTAGAAATGCTCTTGGGGAGACCAAGCAGCCTCTTGAGAGATGGAAGAAGGTCGCAGGTCACTCAGCAAAGAATCCCAAAATAAAATTCGTGATTAGTGGACAGTTTTGCTTTTAGATAAATTACACGGAGCACTATAGTTTTTGATGACCCTTTAAAATTCTGGGAGTCATAGAAACAAAAGATGCTCAACTGGAAGGGCTTTTAGGGGTCATTGACTCCACCCCCCCTCCCTCCAGGATGCAAGGTATACGGTTTCAGCTAGTTTGTGAAGGTGGTCTGTGGTTGAGGAGATGGCACCACCTCCCTCAATAATTCACTGCTCCATTTCACTGAGTCAAGAAGGAAGGTACCTTTTGTTGAGGCTCTATTCTAGAGACCTCGGGATCCATGAATATGGGAAAAGGAGTACTCGGAATTCCTTTCTGAAATGCTCTGAAATGTATATTCAAATGCACTGGCAAAAATAAATTCCTCAAGCCTACCAGTAGATTTGTAAAGTGTCTCCCCTTCCCTGTAGAAATCAGAAGGTCCTATCCCACATTTTCCAGTGATAGGCCTCTGTTCTCTGTGGATTGCTTCTTGGATTCAACCCTGCACTTGAAGATTTTCTAACAAGGCCATTTGTCTATAAAGAGCAACTCTTCTTTTATGGTGCTTAAGGTAGCCTTTACGGAGACTTTAATGGCATGCAGAGAAGAAGCTCCTTCACGTATTTTGCATTTATAGTTATATGTCGTTTTATAGTTTGGTCAGTAAAAATCCCTGCCGATTATGTCACTGCTGAGACAATCGAGTGCCCCCCAATTTTTTTTTTTCATTTCATCTGAGCGATAATCATTTTCTGCCCGAACAGTGGACCCAGTTATTGTTTCTTCCCTTATGTTTTCATTAATTAGAAGGAAGTGGAGAGGTAACAAACGACTCCCTTGATGCTGAAGTGTTCATTTTTCACTGTCAGGTTACAAGAGGCAGTGGGCAAAGACAATATATCCTGTCAGACGTGAGGGTACTTATTGTCAGCAAAGTCCGTAAAAATAGAAAGCAGGGTAGCTTTTCTGGAGGAGTTGAAGCTGTCTATGGATGCCGTTTAATCTGACTAATTATAACTAAAGGCTTTGGCAAACAGTACCGTGTGACTGAGAACGGTAGCTAGGCCTCTCTGCTTATCAAGCTCCCGTGAATGTTAATGTGGGAAAGTGGGAAATCGACTTCCACTAAATCTTCCAAATGGCCTTGTACTTCTTCACCCTTGCTACCTCAGCTCTGCTGCCGCTTGGTTGCTGGTGAAAATCTCCAAACACTCCCCAAATTTACAGGAATTGCTTCTTGAAAAAAAAATCCAAATGTCCACAGAGTTACTCCTCATATATGCTCAGAGGAGACGTGTTCATCTCTGAGTCATGTCAGAGCTGCATTCATTTTCCTTAAGAAATCTTCAGCTGTTTGCCTTAACTTTGGGAACCAAACTGAAGCTGCTGGGAATATAATCGTGAGTTAGAATTCCAGCCATCCAGTTGGGTATACAGTGGGATGACTTACTGGAGAGGGTATGGGCCTTGGAATCAGAGAATGTGAATTTGAATCCTGACTCTACCACTTGCTATGTGGCGTTGGGAAAGTCATTTAACTTCTCGGTGCCTCAGTTTCCTAATCTTCAAAATAGGGATTATTTACCTCTTTTCTCTGCTCCTTAAGCCCCACGTGAGTTAGACACTATGTCCAATCAGATTGCTTTATATCTACTCTAGTGCTTAGTACAGTGCTTGACATATAGCAAGTGTTTAACAAATACCAAAATTACCATTATATTATATTATTATAATTAGCTACCTTTATAATTAGCCATCCTGCACCTACATCTCAGGGTGACAATGTTGCATCCTATCCAGGCTAGTTGGGAGGAAGAGCTACGAAAGTGACTACCTAGTGGCTAATTGCTAACTGAAGTGTTACATGAGCAAAAGTTAATTAGTGTTAATAAGGAGCCAAAGGCGAAAACAGTGCCAGGAGTTGCAAACAAGCAACATGACAGCACAACAGATACTCTATTGCATGTGCACAGTAGAATCAGGACTGTAGGGTTCTGCTCTGCTTTTTGCAGTCACACACACACCCATGGCAAATCTCACTGTCAGTAGTGTCTGCT
Source organism: Ornithorhynchus anatinus (assembly GCF_004115215.2). NCBI lineage: Eukaryota > Metazoa > Chordata > Mammalia > Monotremata > Ornithorhynchidae > Ornithorhynchus > Ornithorhynchus anatinus. Next base: position 17,202,474 of record NC_041735.1, on the reverse strand, counting down.
TTGAGTAGGAAGGGCAACTATATTTATGTAATATATGTATATATATACAAACATAGCTGAATACACATATATGTATAGGCATGCAAGAATGTACGTAAATGTACATGCTCATATATGTGTGTATATATATAAAACAAGAAATGAAGATGCAAGTTTGAAATTTAACAAAAACTATCAGGAAGTGTCAGGAAGGAAGTGTCATGTCATTTGCAAAGTTCAGTCAGGATTTGAAATTTCAACACAGCTTATCTAAGTTGTCCAATTTTCATTTTGAAAATAAGGAACTCCAGCTACAGGCTGATTCACACTTCTTTTCCTTTTGCTCAGAGATGGAGCTCTTTTCCCTAAAAAGAAATATTGCCCCCCTCCTCACAGAACTTCCAGGAAAACAGGAAAAGAAAATGAAATAAGGGGAAAGTCCATATGTAAAGTTCATATGTACAAGATGTTCAGCCACTCGATTCTACCCAGTTGCCATTAATTCCCAATTTTAGAACTTCCTTAAGATTCCTGGAGGGGATTTACTGGGGAGGCTTCTCACCTAGCCATCTCCCTGTCTAGAGGAATTATTCTGCTGCATCTCTAATTAGTATCTCCTTAGAGTGGACGAGTTACACTGTCATATTCCTGAAACCCAATACTTACAATAATGATATTTACTGAGCTCCACTGAGTGAAATGTATTTTATCATGCACTAGTTAAGTACAACAAAAATAAGAGTCATGTCCCACACCTACAAGGGGTTCACACTCTAATGAAAGAGATAGTCATAAAAATATATGCAAAGATCAAAATAAATGATGGAGAGTACAATTGAATTTACATACATATGCACAAGTGCTGAAGATGGGTATAAATAAATACTTAAAGGTTAGAGGTAGTCATTGCGTTGGTACAATTCAGGGTATTGGGAATTAATCATGGAAGACTTGTGGAGGAGGTGAGATTTTAAGAGAGCTTTGAACAGGGGAAGCTGCTTGTTGGACTTAAATGGGGGGAATTCCAGGCTAGGTGAACAATGATAGGAGACCAAGGCTTTAAAGTACTCCATCACCTCACCCCCTCCTACCTCACCTCACTTCTCTCCTTCTACAACCCAGCCGGCACACTTTGCTTCCTCTGGTGCTAACCTTATCACTGAGCCTGGATCCTGTCTGTCTCATTGCCCACTCCTGGCCCATGTCCTACCTCTGGTTTGGAATGTCTCCCCTCCTCAAATGTGCCAGACAATTATTCTCCCTGCTCCCCCCCCAAGTTCAAAGCCTTCCTAGGCTAAGCCTCACTTTTCCTCATCTCCCACTCCCTTCTGCATCACTCTGACTTCCTCCCTTTGCTCTTCTCCTTCTCCACCCTAAAGCACTTATGTGTATATCTGAAATTTTAGGTATTTATATTGATGTCTGTCTCCCCCATCTAGACTGTGAGCTCATAGTGGGCAGGGATTGTCTCTCTTTATTACTGTATTGTACTTTCCCAAGCACTTAGTACAGTGTTCTGCACACAGTAAGTGCTCAATAAATATGATTGAATGAATGAATGGATAATATGGCCCAACACAGCTGCTACCTTGTTCTGACATGAGAGAAATGTGGGTTGATTTCTCTCCCTATGGAAAATGAGGATTCTAGCAGCTCATTTATCCAGTGGTTAAAAGTGCATATGGGCTAGGGAGATCTGCACAACCCACACTAGAGAAAAGGCGAGAGTTTAATCCACAAATTATTCCCAGGATTCTGAGGTCAGTGAAAGGTGAAAAGTATAGAAAAAGTAACTGAGTTCAGTTCAGTGCCAGAACACTAAACCCAGCAAGTGTAGGTTTAAAATAGACCGGGCTCCTCCCCCATAAAGTTACAGGGGGTGGAAATCTGGCCCGAGATCCCAAATTTAGATCAGCTGCTACAACTGGTAGATCATTCACCTGCTCATTTGACCAAGGGAGAGGTTTCAGAGGAATATCTTTGCCCGCCAGTCTTTGATATAAATATCATCTCCAACTATTCCTTAGTCAGATGTCGTTCTTTATCACCTTTGCCATCTGCTTGCCTTCTGTCCTTGTTCTAGCCAAATTTTTCTCTTAAATACCAGGATCAATAACCCACTCTGGGCCCATTCCAAAAATGAACAATATTGGAATGGTCACTTTCACTCCCCTTCTTTATTTCTCTTTCTTCCTCTCTTATTCTCCACTTCCTATCCACTCCTACCTCCTCCCATTTTCTCTTTTCATCCTCTTATTCTTCCTTCCTCTTCCCATTTTCTATTATTTGTATAACAAGTTGTGAGGACACAGTCGGAGGCCACCATCTGAGGTTTAGAAACATAAGTCTCAATTTATATTTTTGGTTCTAGAGACATAATTTAGGGCTCTTGTCTTGATTGCTTTTAACTCTTTATAAGTCTAGGAGAAGGATGCCTAGTGTCCATCACTCCATTTGTCCATATTCTTGGGCCTATGGTTAAAAGCACAAAGAGTTTCAGTTAGAGTCTGGTAGTGAGTTAGTGCCCTACCCTGTACTGTACCCTAAATTCACTGAAAAAGTGTGGTTTCACAGCAAATTTTACTAAGTGGGTGTATCTTTGCCTTTGTTAATTAGTGACTAGGCCTGACTGATTTAATAGTAATGATAACCATGGCATTTGTTACCACAGAAACACTCCCTCTACTTCTGCCCTGCTCCCTGCCATAATAGTAATAGTATTTATTAAGCACTTACTTTGTGTAGAGCTCTGTTCTAATTGCTGGGAGGGAATAAATGGGTAGGATGTGGACATGATCTCTGTCATTTGGGAGGCTCACCATACACTCTTGACACCCATTTTTAAAAGGATCATTACACATCACTAAATAATGCATCTCACACAAGATTTTAGTTCCAGAGGAAATAATGCTTGTAGCAATTCAGCCACATTAGTGGCTCACCTAAGGCTGCCACGACACTCAGAGGGCATTCCTGGGTCTCCTCATCATCAACCCAACCTCCACCTTTGAGTCTGCATTGCTTCTCTTGATGCCTGCAAGCATCTGCTGCTTTTTCAGTTGCAATACTGGAGAAAGGCTCCCCTATGCTAACTCTGAGTTTTGTTTCCCAGAGACAGTAAACAGCTGAGGTATACTGGGAGCTTATGTTCTGGGGGAAAGGCTCTATTTGAAATGAAAGATCTAGATGAGGAAAATTGTGTTAACTATCAAACGTGTGCTTCACCAAGGACATCTCTCATCAAATCCCTGTCGTCCCATTCAGGAGTTTTCTCAGCTGGCCTCCATCACTCAGAGAAAGACACTGAGGTGAAGGTGGCTCCATTTAATGGGGGGCTTTTCGGAGAGGTTACATACAGTCAAACGTAAAGGCGACAATGGTAATCCCCTCTGCACCAGGGCCAGGATGCCCATCTCTGCTGGAGTAATTAAATATGATTACATATTTGCCCATAATGAAACCTCCATAATTAGATCAGCCTTTTTAATTAGTTCCATTAATAAAAAACAACAGACATTCCCTTTAAAAATATATTTATCTCCAAAGTACCAAAGTGAATGACAGAAAAAAACCCAGATGTCTTAAAGAAACAGCCTGTTTACAACTCAAAACTTTAATACTAAATTGCATTAACTAATAACATAAGAACACCAACAATCTGGCTCATGGGTATTGGCTTTAATTCCGTTAGGAGTTTAATAAATATACTTCCCTTTAGAAACACTTTAAACTGATAGACTGAGCACAAATGAATGCTTATAAAGTTCATTTCCCCACCCACTACTGCCACTTCAGCATTTCCATGTCACCCCCAAGGCAATTGGGTATTCCTTCTTGTGGAACTTATGTCCATATCTTTAAACTCTATTGCTTCCTTCTACCTGTATTTTATTTTAGTGTCTGTCTCTGCCTGATAAGATCTGGTAAGATCTGGTAAGACCTGGTAAGATCTTTGAGGGCAGGGATCGTGTCTACTGTTGTACACTTCAAATTAGACTGTGAGCCCTATGTGGGATAGGAACTGTCATTCATTCATTCATTCATTCAATAATTGTATTTATTGAGCTTTTACTGTGTGCAGAGCATTGTACTAAGTGCTTAGAAAGTACAATTTAGCAACAAACATAGACAATCCCTGCCCACAGTGGGCTCACAGTCTAGAAGGGGGGAGATAGACATCAAAACAAGTGAACAGGAATCAGTAACATCATTATAAATAAATAGAATTATAGATATATACACATCTTTAGTAAAAATAAATAGAATTATAATTCTAAATATGTGCAGATATACACAAGTGCTGAGGGGTGGGGAGAGAGGTAGAACAAAGGGAGCAAGTCGGGGCAAAGGGGAGGGGAAGGGGAGCAGAGGAAAAGGGGGGGCTTAGTCTGGAAGGCTTTCTGGAGGAGGTGAGCTTTCACCTGACTGATTGGTATCTATCCTAATGCTTAGAACAGTGCTTTATAGTAACCACTTAACAAATACCATAAAAAATGATTAGTGCAGTGCTCACCATAGAGTAAGTGCTCAATAAATATTAAGCACAATATTAGATACAAGATAATTATGTTAGAAACAGCCCCTAGCCCATATGGGGTTCACAGTCTAAGAAGGAAGGTGATCAGGGAGTTCATCCTTATGTTACAAATGAGAAAATTGAGGCACAGAGCTTAAAGCTGACAAATGGCAGAACTGGGATTAGAATCCAGACTCAACAAAGTAGATCAGCTTCTCCTGCTAACCTACCCAAGTCCTAGGTCCTGACACTAATAATTGTGGTACTTGTTAAGCACTTGCTATGTGCAAAGCACTGTACTGAGCACTGGGATAAATATGAGATAATTAGGTTAGGCATGGTGCCTTCCCCCAAATAGGACTCACACTCTAGAAGGGAGGAGGGAGAGTTATCCCCATTTTACAGGTGTGGAAACTGAGGCACAGAGAAGTTCAATCAATCCAGGGTATTTCTTGTGTGCTTACTGTGTGCAGAGCACTGTACTAAGGACTTAGAAGAATACAATATCTTTGATAGACGCAAATCCTTCAATCAAATATGATTGATTTATTTGATTGATTACAAGGAGATAATTAGTGGGAAGGAGACAAGAAAACAAATTACAGATGAGGAGCACAACAGAATATAAAGATAAATGTTCTAAGGGTGAGGTGGGTATCAAAGTGGTTAGGGAGTATGAACATAATTTCATAGGAGACACAGAAGGAAGGGAGAGTAAGATGGGGAGATGAGAGGTATGGAAATAAGTGTTTTACCTGTGTCACACAGCTGGCAAATGGCAGAGGTGGGATTAGAGCCCAGTTTCCTGATTCACTATCTGGAACTCTTCTCACCAGGCCACAATGCTTCTCTGAAAAGAAAGGTAGAATGTAGATAAACCATTGTTCTGGCCATCCACTGCTTTGTTTAATTCTAAGTCCTAAAAGACAATGACATATTAGATGTTCTTCAGCCTGAGCTGTCACTCTATTAATTCCCAGGATCAGCTTTCTCTTCCTCATTTGCTAATTGTTTCAACTCATCCTGGACTGTCAACTGCTGTCTTTGAAGCACAGAGAAAAATACCTTAGCTTCCTTTATAGGATCAATTCTCCTTCTTGCCAGGATTCACAAAACATTATCATTTGGAGCAAGTATAGTCACCAAGTGCCATTGCTATTCAGCAGAAGCTCATCATTCTGATTTCCCCTACAAAAATTGTATTACATTTTTCTTCTGAGAAATCTGTATGCATTCAGAATAGGGGAAAAGATCTCCAACTGCTGGCCAATCCATTCCCCTGGACAACTTCAAATGAACCTTTGGAATAATGGGACATCTATTCTATTTTTTAAAAACCCTCCATATAAGGCAATACCATTTCCTCTTTCAGTAACCAGCTGCAAAATTTACCAATCCTTTAGACCAGAAGATTTTTCTTTCTAACCAAACTAAACACCCTCTACTGAAATGAAAAATATATTAATCACCCCCTCACAATGCCTATATTTCTTATATTCCTATATTTCTCCTATATTTATTAAACTTTTGCTCATACAATGTTTTCCCTCTCTTTAATGATTTTCATCACTGTCCTCTGAAGCTCTTCCCAATTTCTCTATGCCTCTTCCAAACTGTGGAGGTCAGCACATAGGAATACTAACTAGCTACAGTAATTCTTACAGAGAAAACAGAATTGTGTTTTTTTTCTTACCAAATCCTACACCAGGATGAGGGGACCACCACTAAGGCATGAAGGTGGTAAAGGAGGCAGGCTCCCAACAAATTAAAGGAAACACTTCTTTACAGAGCAGGTGGGAAGAAAAAGGTAAGCCACAGGAAGAGTGCAAGAGAAAATTATCAGTCAGTCAATGGTATTTATTGAACGCTTATTGTGTGCAGTACTGTATCAGCAGGTTCAAGGGTAATATGGTTGCATTTATGGATCAGTGGTCCATGATAGGTTTCTAGAAGAAAAGATGGAATGAAGAAGGACAAGCCAAGGATGTTGGATTCCACATCACAAACATTTGTATATTAACCATTCATTCTACTGTCATTATCAAAGACATATGTGCAATTGATCTAACCCAGTGATGGTATTTTTAAAGTTTAAAGATGGAATTCTGCACATAGAGCATAGCTAACTCTGTAGCTCTTCAACACTTTGCTGCTACTTTTATTTCTTTAACTACAGCTTCCTCCTTTGAATTATCTCTCCCATTATAGCTTCAAGCTTCCTTTTGACCCAGCTTTCTCCCTTTCTCTCTTTCACCCAAATGTAGTTGTATTTCTACTCAAAATGCAGGATCAGGAGAAATATGCCTATCTTAGCAGAATGCAGTCATCTTCTATATTGTATAGACAGTTTAACATATTTAGATTGCTCATTTCCCCAATAGGATAAAGTACTGGCACAAGCATATAATTCAGTGTAATTGACTCTTTGGTCAGCCTTAGTAGAAAGAACTCCAAATTCACTTTGAATATTGTTTATAACAGACTGAGTTCATCTGAAAGAAAGATTTCTGAAGTTCAAAATTTACAATGTCTTGGGTCTTTGACTTTTGTTGTGTCCACCTGCTTTTATCCATTTTTCTGCATTTTTCTGTGAAATGGAAAGATAAGATTTTTTATCGTGCAAAGGCAAGAAAAATCAAAATTATTATATGAAACTGAAATGAAAGGTTAAAGTAGCTGCTCACCCTACAGCCATCTCCAAAAACCGGTGAAGTTCTTAATGTCAGTCGATCAATGATATTTAGTAAGTGCTTGTTGGGTGCAGAGTATTATATTAAGTTCTTAGGAGATTTGGTAGACATGTTCCCTGCCCACAAGGAGCTCATAGTCTGATGTCATGTTCTCCATTTAGAACCCAACTGAGAATCACTCAGATGATTAAAGCATATGTCATGTGGATGATTTCTCTAATTCCACATTAAAGAAGAATCATAATCATATCGCTGATCTCTTTATGGATTTTATTTTAGTTTGGCATCCGAGACTCTCTGCTCTACTGGTTGCTCTTAACACTCCAGTTACTCCCTAGCCAGGCTGATTACATTCTTTGTGAAGAAAATGTAGGCATCAGAATGCCTTTCCATGCCAGAATCCTGGGAAATCTCAACTGAGCTTGTAGTAAGCATACCTCCATCCAGATCTGGAAATTCATAAAGTGAGCAAGAAATAATAGAGATCAGCAAAAGTCTGCCCTCTCCTAGAACTTCATAACCCCTCAAATATCCATTCTTTTTATAAAGAATTGTAGGAATGACCACTCTACCACCTCCCTGAGTAATCTGGATGTTCCAATATTTTATCCCCAGCTAGTAAAGAAATTCTTCCTTAATACCAGTTGAAATTGTCTCCGGCATTAATTTAAGTTAATTTCCTTTAGTTTAGTCTTTAGTAGTCATAGAGAGCAGCCAGTCACTATCCTCCTCAAATACTTGAGGAGAATAAGTTGTTCATAGCAACCCACTCTTATCTAGCCTCCCTTTAACTGTTGCCTTAGAATATCTGTTTTTTGTTCCTTTGATCCTTTTGATTGCTTTTCTTTAGATTTCTAGAATTTATTACATTTCTATCAGGACACAGTACTTTAGTAAGGGCCTGACCACTCAAGAGAAGAGTGAGATATCTTTTTGACCATGGGAAATCACTCTCTTTTCTATGTATTTTAGCCACATGCATAGCTGATGCAGAGTGGACGATGAATAGGGGAAATGAGGGCTTAGTCAGGGAAGGCCACTTGGAGAAGTGATTTTAGGAGGGTTTTGAAGGTTGGGAGAGAGTGGGCTGTTCTGCCTCCCTGAGCCATGCTCTTTCCAGTTTTTCATGAACTCTATCTGGTTGGAGCTGCTTTTTGCAAAGCCATGCTTGTTGCTTCCTGGTAGGTTGTGCTCTTCTAGGTAATAAAAATAAAAATATTAATAGTATTCATTTAGTGCTAATCATGGGCCAAGCCATAATCAATCAATCAATCATATTTATTGAGTGCTTACTGTGTTCCGAGTACTGTATTAAGCACTTGGGAAAATAAAGTATAACAGACTCATTCCCTGTCTACAGTGAGCTGGACCACAGTCTCTGCCCTATATGGGGTTCACAGTCCAAGAGAGAAGGAGAATACATATTTAGTCCTCATTTTACAGATTAAGAAATTAAGGCACAGGGTAGTTAAGAATCTTGCCCAAGGTTGCACAGAAAGCAAGTAGTGGAGTCAGGATTCAGTGGGTCCATGTTCTTTCCACTAGGTCATGCTGTTTCTAGTTGGTTGACCATTGAATTTTGACCATAGTAAGTAGCCTTTTGAATTACTGGGTCCTTCCTTTTCCTTTTTTGTAAATATGAAAACAACATTTGACCTTCCCAAACCTCAGGGACTACCCTTGTCCTCCACGATTCGTTAAATAATGGCCTGTGACTTGCCAAAGCATCTGCCAATTCCTCATGTATGGCAATTTCCATATCATCAGGGCTGCTGATTCAAATCCATCCCATTTTCTAAATTCTCTTTAACTGCTATCTATACAACTGTAGTTTGGCTTTACAACTTTCCATCCTAAGTGAGATTTGCCTTAGTCAGCAGTTCACTTTGGATCTTTTTTGTAGAGACAGAGGTGAAGCAATATTAAAAGTGCCTGCTTTTCCCAATCACCTTTCCCTATGATCTCCTAAGGAGACAAGAGTTTCTCTGGTCCTCCTTTTACTTCATATAGTTAAAGAATACTTTTTGGTATCATTTAAATAACACTTTCTTATGGTTGGCTCTCTAGTTACTATTCACAATGTACCATACCATTCATATCTCCCTCTTTTCTTCTCATTTTTTTTTTCTGAACAATCAATCACTAATATTTGCTGAGTGCTTACTGTGAGCAGAGAACTGTATTATGCACTTGGAAGAGTACAATAAAGTTAGTAGGCTGGATTCCTACCCTCAAGAAGCTTACAGCCTAGTGGGAGAGACAGTCACAAAATAATTTACAGAGAGATGAGAAATGGAAAATGGAAATTTTAGGTGAATAATTAGTACTGATTAAATAGTTGATATATACAGAAGTTCTATGCGTGAGTGTGAGTGGATAAGCACATAATGGATATGGGAATGCTGAGGCTGGAGGATACAACCAACAGTTTATCATTTCAGGCAGTTATGTTTTCCCATAACATTCAATTATCCAGTTATAGCATAACAATGGTCTGCAGCTAAGACTCCCGAGGCCTCCTGTCTGTTGTTTCCTATGTTCTTAGTACCTGTGAACATTTTGTGTGACCATATTTTTAACCTTATCATCCTTCTGAGAATTTCCCATGTCTCTGTGAATATTTCCCCTCCTAGGTGCTCCAGATCTAACTAATCTTCCTCCAGAGCAATTCCAGCTTACCCTGAAGAGTGGAAATGGGGCATCTTTCTCCACTGACCTCACCTCTTCAGGGACCCAGGTCCGGTGTTCCAACGACAGCATCCTGGAACTTGCGCTTCCCTGGTGGTCTAGTGGTTAGAATTCGGTGCTCTCACCACTGCATCCCAAGTTTAATTCCCGATCAGGAAATATAATTTTAGGAAACCCCTTGGCCTAGTGGATAGAGCACGGGCCTGGGAGTCAGAAGGTCACTGGTTCTAATTTTGGCTCTGACCCTTGTCTGCTGTGTGACCTTGGGCAAGTCACTTCACTTCTCTGTGCCTCAGTTCCATCATTTGTAAAATGGGGATTAAGACTGTGAGCCCAATGTGGGACAGGGACTGTGTGCAACCTGATTATCTTGTATCTGCTCCAGGGCTTAGAACAGTTCCTGGCACAGAGTAAGTGCTCAACAAGCATTTATATTTGTCTAGTCCCCATCAGATTGTAAACTCCTTAAGCACTGAGAACGTGTGTCTTGCTTATGTGTGCTCTCTCAAGCCCTTAGTCCAGTGTGTCACATGCAGTAGGTGCTTAGTAAGTGCCATTGATGGATCGGTGGGTTGATGGCACACAGGCCAGGATAGAGAAAAAGCTGCAGCAGAGATGGTTTGGACATTTGGTGCATCCCAGTCATTCTGTCATTCTTGTCTCCTATTCCAAGCTCCTATTCCATCCTCACTACAGTCCTGTACTCTATTTTCATCCTAGCTTGGACTCGCTCAAGTGGCAGAAACGTCTTCCTGCTTATTTACCTGAAATTCTCTACTAAGACTGAGGCTGTTGGTTGCCTACTTTGCTTTCCTTAATTGGCATTTTTTCACTTTGTTTTTAAGACAATGTGATTCATGACCCATCAAGGATTCTCCACTGAGGATGGGGGTGAGACCACCAACTCTCCATTTCACTGCCCCTCTGCCCTTTTAATTTTTAATTTTTTAATTTATTTTCCAAGTCACCCAGAGGGGAGAGCAAACAATGTTTTATTGACTGGCTGATGCGTACAAACTCAGCATTGATTGGATGAAAGGTGAAACCTGAAACAGTCTCAGTTGCCAGTAAACAGGATTTTTAATTGTTTAAGCAACTAATCACTAGTATCATTATCTTCCCAGGAAGCACAGAAGACAAAGAGTCCACTTTGATTCTGTAATAACAACAAGGTCAGGCATTGCTTTAGAGAAGAAGCCAGGACCCTCAACATGTAATATCAATGCATGAGAGAAGCACATCATGTTCAGAAACTCACGCTTAAGCTCTCCACAAGCTATTAGAAAAAAAGAGTCAATAAATAGTAATATACATCAGCATCCTTTGTTTTCTCTAGGGAGGGGCCCTGCAAGACCACTCTCCAGATTGTGTTGCTCGTTTCCATTTTGTTACACTTCTCATCTAAAGGATTTACAGTTCAACGGATTCTTCAAAGTAGAAAAGTCGTTTATGAACACAGCAACATTTTGATGGTCATGGCTCTTGAAAATTAAGCTAAAAATGAAAAATAAGTGAAACATTCACATCATCTTAAGCTATACTCACAAATTTGTATATGTATTTGTTTGAATATGTGTTTGAGTTCTCTGCCTTTATCTATTTGCTTTTTTGTTTTTCTGTCATTGTCTCCCAAAAATTCTCTTCATCTGTCTTTCTGTCTCTGTGTCAGTCTTGGTCATATGGAAATCTTCTCGTGGCTGTTTTCATTGGACATCACATAGGCCTAAAGTAGCTTCATAGCTCCCCACTCCATAAAAGCCTCCAATGGTTACCCATTCCTCTCCGCATCAAGAAGAAATTCCTAACCATTGGCTTGAAGTTATCTAATCAGCTCTCCTCCTGCTCCTTATACTCTCTTTTATTCCACTACACCTCGGGTCACATGCTTCATTCCTCTTAAACCAATTTTCTCACTGTTTCTCACTTTTGTCTCTCTCAACATTGACCTCTTGATCATACTTTCTTCCCTCCTGGAATTTACCCTTCCCATCCAGATCACACCCTCTTTCCCTCCTGGAACTCCCTCCCATTTTCCATTCCCATTTCCCTGCCTCCCAAGGTCTTCTGAAAGTACATCTTCTCCAGGAATATTATCCTGATTAATCTCTCAACTCACCCTATTCTCCCTTCACCGAACTGCCACTTTTGCACTTCCATATCATCTAAGATCTAGGGTACTCACTCCCCCAACCTAAGAGGTTTATGTGCATATCTCTACACTCTATTTTTTATTCCTACCTGTAATTAATTTTATTGTCTGCTTCCCCTGCTGGGATTGTAATCTCCTTGAGGGCATGAATTACATCTATTAATCTCATTTTATTCTCCCTAATGTTTAGTATAGTGCTCTACACACAGCAGATATGCAGTAAATCTGGTTGGCTGATTTCTGTTAAACAATTTACACTCTACAAATTAATAATAATGATAATAATAATAATGACACTTGAAGCTCTTACTATGTGTCAAGCACTGTACTAAGCACTGGAGTAGATAAAGATTCATTCATTCATTCAATTATATTTATTGAGTGCTTACTGTGTGCAGAGCACTGTACAAAGTGTTTGGGTGAGTACAATGCAACAATAAACAGATACATTCCCTGCCCGCAATGAGCTTACAGTCTACAGGGTTGACACAGTCCCTGTCCTACATAGGGTTCACTGTCTTCAGCCCCAGTTTACAGATGAGGGAACTGAAGCCCAGACAAGTCAAGTGATTTGTCCAAGGTCACACAGCAGACAAGTGGTGGATCTGAAATTAGAACCAACCCAGGTCCTCTGACTCCCAGGCTGGTGCTCTTTTCACTAAGCCATGCTGCTTCTGATAATTATAATATATGAATTATACAGTATAGATTATATATGAATTAAATTAATTAATGAAATTATACATAGCATCAATATCATAGTGTAATTTATCTATTATAATTATAAATTATACATTATAAATTATTTATATTAATGTCTGTCTCCCCCTCAAGTTCATTATGGGCAGGGAATGTGTCTACCAACTCTGTTATATTTTACTCTGCTAAGCACTCAGTACAGTGCTCTGCACACAGAAAGTGCTCAATAAATGCCACTGATGATGATTAAATAATTTGATTTCCCTAGACTCCTGGCAGGATCCAAGGTCGAGATGCCTTCAGGATCAGGGAGATGAGATGTCTATATTACTTCAGGGTCTTGCTTTGCTAAAGACCCTTCCCCCTCCCCCATCAAATTGCTAGACAAGTTTGGCTGAGCCCTCTGCCCCTGAGCTTAGAAAGTGATACTGAGGTGTTCTGACATGGTGAGATGCTGAACTGGATCTATTACTGAATCCTGGAGGAGGATTTCATTAGTACTTTTCTAACTCATTAGGGAAAATGTGACATTTTTCTTGGAAATAATTTATTTTGATATCACATAAAGGTGTTTTCTGGTAGAGATCATTTCTTGGTTTGTCAAGTGCTTCTCTCCCAAATTCACATTTTTGATAAATGAGATTTTACATCTTTACTACATAATTGAAACAGTATAGAAAAAAGGACAGCTGTTTTTCTTTCAGGTATCACTCCTGGAGAATTACAAATCGAAACTGCAGTAGACCTGAAAAGTGTGGTTTGTAACCAACTAAGGGAAATCTCCAAAGGGGAAGCAGTATTGCAAGAGCCCAGGCCTGAAATTGGAACCTACGTTCTAATCCTGGCTTTGCCATTTTGTGCTCTGGGATTTTGGACAAAACATTTCGCTTCTTTGTACCTCCATTTCCTCATTTGTAAAATGGGGATTGAATACCCATTTTCCCTCCTTTGCTTAGATGATGAGCGAACAGGGACTGTGTCTCTGATGTGATTACCTGTATCTGCCTAATGCTTAGCACAGTGCTTGGTCTATATAAAGTGCTTAACAAATACCATCACCATTCCTAAACATTGAAATATTGATGGGCTTTTGCTTCAGTTTGCAACCCAGACATTTTTAAAATTTTTCTCCTCAACACATTTATTTCTCTTCCCTAGCCCATGTAGTTTCATCTCTAAACCATCATGACACTGGGGAGGGGGTGTGCAGAGGGAAGAAGGGCAAGGAGAGGTTTAAATATTTCACAGCTGATATTAAAAAAGTAATCTGCATCAGTTCTTTCCTCAGCAACTTCTTCAACTCTGACCTTTTGCCTCTTGATTTCTCAATAATGTAATTCAAATACAGATAAATGCAGAAATATTATGTCTGTGTAGCAAGACTTAATCCAGGGTGGCTGCCCAACTGCCCTTAAAATTTCTTTTCCAACTTCCATTCACCCAATTGTCACCCTCAATATCAAGTTTCTCTTTTCATATGGTTTCAATGGCTGCTGTTACTTCCTAAGGGTTTTTTAATAAAAAGAAATAATGATATTTACCCAAAGCAAAGTGGCCCAAATGAGAAGACATCCAGAGGAAACCAGGCTGTTAAACTTTAGAGGCTATCTGTTTGGGAATGATAAAATTATATGCCGTGGTTCACACATAGTCCTCCAGAAGAGATGTGTAAGCAGGCAAACGTATCTCCCCACAAATATATATGCTTCCTTGTTATCCATGAAGCCTTCCCAGATTAATCCCATCCCACTGATCCCTGTAATGACTCCAATTGTCCTCAGCTATTATTCATGTCTCTATGGTCATATGCATGTATTTTTGTTATCTCTACTCTCAAGAATCCTTTCTGTTCTATGCTTATATCACCATGTATTATCTGGTTTTTTTTTTGTACTTAGTTTACACAACAGGTGACTGTGACTGTGTTTTTCTTATGTGACTTTTTCAGGAGAAAGTTCCATTTTAGCCCAATGCCTTTTGGGGCAAATGATATCTTTGGTGTCCAATAGATGTTCACAGTGGTTGAGCCACATACATGGCATAAGCATGTGGTGAGGAGACTTTTGCCACTCCTCTCACCTCCAGGACCATTCCAGGTCTCTACTGTCAATTTGGTGGTCAACACCTCAAGCTCTGCCACCTTTCAACAACCCTCCCCCCAGCTTGGGTGGCATCTGAGACACTGTGAAAGGGGAAGATCAATACTGGCAGTATTAGGGAAACAGCTACCAACCATACATTCTCCTGGACCAATCCAGAGGCACTCACAGAGAAGCCTCTAGTCCCCACTGGCTAGTTAGTCAGTCAATCATATTTACTGAGCATTTACTGGGTGCACAAGCACAACACTGTACTAAGCGCTTGGGAGAGTACAATATAACAATATAATAGACACATTCCCTGTCCACAACGAGCTTACAGTGTAGAGTATAGACTGTGCGCTCATTGTGGGCAGGGAATGTGTCTACCAACTCTGTTATTGTATTCTTGCAAGCGCTTAGTACAGTGCTCTGCACACCATAAGTGTTCCACAGATACCATTGATAATGATGAAGCTGTTCTGCAGACCAGCCGCCTTTTGATCACAAGCTCGAGTTAGCGGCCTCTATGTCAACTGAGCTCAGTTTTGAAAGAAAACCCCTGTAACTCTTTTTTCACTAGATTGAAAATAAGGCAGGATATCAAGCATCAGATAGCATCTACTCAGAAGAATTTTTGTTTTATTTCCATCTATGTCTTTTGTCCACTGTAAGCTCTCAAAAAGTGAATGGTGCATGAATGAATGAATGAATGAATGAATGAATGAGTCAGTACTAAAGGAGTGGAAGAAAAATCACATATAAACAGGTTTTCAGTTCTGTTCCCCATTCCTTTCTCATCCATCACCACTATTTTCTTCTGCCTTGTTTAGCTCAGTGGTCAGGGCCTTCAGAACGACCTGAATCTCTGCTGGCGAGAGCAACGTGGCCTAACAGAGGGAGCGAGGTCCTGGAAATCAGAGGACATAGGTTCTAATACCAGCTCTGCCATGTCTGCTATTTGACCTTGAACAAATCTCTTAACTTCTCTGTGCCTCAGTTAACTCATCTGTAAAATGGGGAATGAGACTATAAGTCCCATGTGGGACAGGATCTGTGTCCACACTGATTAGCTTGTATCTACCCCTGCACTTAGAACAGTGCTTGGCACAGAATAAGCACATAAATAACACAATTATTATCATTATTATTATTATTATTATCATTTGGTCCAGCTTGAAGAGAAATGTAACCAAGCCCTCTGGTGGCCCAGGATAAGGCTCTCTCTCTTTTAGTTTTGCACAGCTCCCGGTTCCAGTGGAAGCTGAGCAGGTGATACTGCGTCGGGCAAGGACAGACCAAATCCAGTCATTCTCCATTTCTCCACCTGCTGGGGCCCCACAACAAAGGGGAAGAGGTGGAAGGAGGTTAAAAGTACATTTCTTTGTCCGATTGGTGTTGATTTCACCTCTGCCTTTTTCAACAGTAGATCAAGCAAAACAAAGGTCATCTGATGGTACATGTATTTACCTGCTTCTTGAATAGGTCCTGCTGCTGCATATGGATCAGGGGCCACTTCCTGCTTAGTCACCTGACAGCCATTTAAAGGAGCCATCCCTCCCAGCTGGTAAACTTGATCATTTTCATTTGCTGTTTAGATGATCCAGACCTCAAATTTTTCACTGTCTTGACTTGGGGAGACCACAGATGATCCTCACCTATCCTGGACAAGGAGATGCATGTGACATCACAAGCATGACAGTGGGCACAAAGCATAATGTAATGATATATAAATGCCATTTGGCAGATCCATCCAAGACCACCTAAACCTAGAACCATTCTCCAGGCAGACGTCCGATCCCCCATATTTGCTCTGGAAATTGGTGGCAGAAGGTGTTGCAGAAGAACGCGAGCACTTCAAATGAAAATACCGGCATAAAGACATCCAGTGTCAAACCCTTACCCAGTGGGGGTGTATTCCAACTGAAAACCAGAGTGTCTAGTATAAAACTTTCTGAGTGTCTGTCCTCCCCAGGTTCCCACTAAAGAGGGCCTGGACTGAATCTGGTAGGGAGCTGAAAATCTGACCTCTGCCAAGCCCTTATCAATCAACCAATGGTATTTATTAAGTACTTACTGTGTGCAGAGCACTGTACTAAGTGCTTGGGAGAGTAAAATAAATAGAGTTGGTAGACACCTTCCCTGCCCACAACAAGCTTACAGTACAGAGAGGGAGACAGACATTACTATAAATAAATAATTTATAATATATAATTTATAGGTATGTACATGAGAGCCATATCTGTCCTCCTCCCCTGACAAGGCCTGGAGATGCAGTAGTTTAAGATTTCTCCATTCCTGGAAGCTTGTTAGTCTTTGAATTTGGGCTCCAGACCATGTGGGAGGTGGGGCAGGGGAGGGGGGCGTATCACAGATCTGACCTTCTGACCTCATTCCTAGGTTTCCCATCTCCATCAGGTCTAAGTCGAACCCCCAAGATGTTATTTTAATGTATGGTGTGTACGCACAGAAACGGCAATAATGCTATTAAGCAACGGGTATCTTCCTATTGCTGAAGGAGATTTCCCTCTCGTGTCCCAATGCAATTTTGGTTAGAAGTTACCAGACGGAAACTTCATTTTTACTCAACATTTCCTGCCCAGTTCAGTGTGTAATTGGCTCATACTTCCCCTTGGCAATTTAGCAGGGAGCACTGCAGCTTATAAAAAAAATAAATCTAAATAAAACCTGGGGAGCAAAGAGATGCCAACTCAGTCAGCGTTTTTCTCCTTAAAGGAAACCTTCCTTCCCCTCTTCAGTGCCCCTCTCGGCCCAGTCCAGGCTCAAACCCGAGTCCATTCATTCTGGCTGTCGTGGTCTGGCGTTCCAGCTGAGACCTTGGAACTAGGCCCCTCCTTTTCAAAAAGAAGGGAAGAGTTACTGTGGATATCCTTGCTGCTTTGATTTACCCACTGGAGGATTGAGAATTATTGTAACCAGAATAATAGAATCACAGAGCTGGATGGATTTCCTGGAAGGCATCTATTCAAACCAAATTTAAGATCCGCTGTCTACCTTTTTCTTGACCACATTCTTGTAAGGAGACTCCATAAATCCCATCGCTAGTGTATTCCAGCCTCCAAACCTGTATGTACTTCTCACTAACCTGTATCCCTTTTGCTGAATGTAGACTCTGTTCTATGCAAACCAAGGAAACAGCCTCTCATAATCTACCACTAAACAAAATGGATTCACAAAGTCTAAATTCTTCCTCCCAGTCTGCTTTTCCCCAGTTTAGCTAAATTCAGGTCATCTAACCTTACCTCCAAATCTTTCCCTGTCCTTTATTCACTATAACACCCCTCTTTCTCCTCACCCAGCTCTTCATGACCCTCTCAAGTTGTCGACCCATAGCTGCACACAGGACTCCTTTCTGGGTCTGACCTGGTCTGAGAATGAAGACAAATCACAGGCAAAGCCAATCCTTTGTTTCTGGATGGCTCAAAAAGACTCCCGAAAGAGTGAGCTCAAAATTCCAACCAGGAAAACAAGACCCAAATGAAGATTCCCTCCACAGGAGCTAACATGCAGCAGATTCCACAGCTGGAGTTTTTTTCAGAATCAGAATGCCTGGTTTAGAGACTTTTAGGTGCTAAATGATGTCAGCTCCTTAAAGGTATGTCTTTGGCATGGACTGCACTGCAAGGCAAGCGTGGTTATGAAGAGGATTTCATCACCATGTGATCAACTGTCCAATCTCATTTTAAAATTCTGATACAGTGGTTTCTGGGACTTGATTTTTGTGCAAATGAATGACTCCTCAAATTATTTGTAAAGTTTGGATTTCTCTTTTTTGAAAATCCTGGGTGGCTTTCCTTAGACAGAAGCTAATCTCAAAGTAAAGATATGCTCAAATAATAGAACTGACAGGGAAAATAATTTACAACTCCTCAGATCCCAAACCACTACTGGTTTCACAATCAGTCAGTTGATTTATTGAGCATGAACTGATTTGATTTATTGAGCACAAACTCTGTATAGAGCACTATACTATGCATTTGGGAGAGTAACATGAAGTTAGTAGACAGGATCCTTGCCCTCAAGGAATTTACAATCTAATGTTTTGGGTGGGTGGGGGGGCAGATAGATACTAAAATAAATTACATGTAAGAGGAAACAATGTAAATGCATGTACATAATTGCAGTGGAAAATATGAGAGGATTGGGGGGAGTAGAGGGAGGTGTGAGTGCCAGAGGGAGGTGTGAGTACCCAAGTGCTTAGGTGCTGAAGAAGCAGTTAAGAGAAAAATCAGGATACAGATAAAGTGTGTGGATTTCAGAAGTGTCTTAAAGACAGCAGTAGGGAGCGGAGGGAGAGGGAGGAGCAGTGGTCTGCAATATGTGAAGAGGAAGGAAGTTCTAGGAAAAAGGAAGGGCGTGATTGAAAATGAGCTTCACAAAAATGGACAGCCCTTTATGAGTGTTTCCTCCATCTGGACGATGACCTCACAGGATCAAGCCTCAGTACCAGTGCACGGCAACAACACACACTACCTGCTTTGGGTTGGACTGAAAATGAAGCTGGACTCGGGCTAAGAAACAATTGGTTTCCGGACTTCTGTTTTAATGGATATTGCTTTCACAGTCTCAACATCGGCTCATCGGCTCACATTGCCAACACAGTGCCCTGAAAACATAGTGGTCACTTAATGTATGCTGTTGATGGCCTGATTCTGAGATGAATGTGGTCAATAGAGACGACTGAAAAACTGAAACCTTGAATCTTATTTTTTCTGCTTTGTTTCCCTGTAGGTCCCCCTCTCCATTCACAGGAAAGCATTTATTAAGGATCCATCTTTGCATGTTGCTGTGTGGATCCTATGCAAAGCCTGTATTTCCATCCCACTAACACATTGGATCTGAAACAGCTTAGAGAAATATGGATTAAAGAGAAGCACCTCAGAGTCACCATCAGCAGGCCAAGGAAGATTCCCATCATCCTTCATTTACGCTCCCCCAGCAAGTGGAGCCACTTGGTTCCCTTTCATTGAATTGCTGGAATTCCTTCCCATCCGATCATTTTGTGCAGGTCCAGGGACACAAAAACCGATGGGCATTATCCAGACCCTATTTTGAAAACGAACAAAAAGCCCACTTCAAATTGCTCTGATAAAAATGCTTCAAAGGATGACAAAGCTTTGGTTCAAGTGCCTTCAAAGCAGTAAATTAATTCTGTAAGGATCCTTGTCCAAACTTTCATTGATTCTGATTTGGTTGAAAATTATCCATTAGTCAAGAATTACAACCAGTGTTAACGGAAATACAGTAGTGTCATTAATTGGAATTAATGGATGGGTAGTTTTTATAGGAGATTTGAATGAAGGCAATATCCCTCTCCAAAATGATTTTTATTAGAAATTTGCTTGCCAGCTGTAAAATGTGATGCCCCAACAAGCTATTCTCCAGTGGTTTATCTACAGTCTGATCTTTTTTTAATTAAGAGAAACAAAACATTTTTTAATGTTGAGCAAAACCCACCTCATAACAAATAACTCTTTGCCACCTGAAAGATGGGTCATTCTGCAGCACTGAGGCTAGAACACTGGTGGAGAGAACCCAGGAGAGAGCTTCTGTTTTGGGTGGTATTTTTTGGTTATTCTATAAATACCACCCACCCTTCTCCCCCCCGCCACCAACCACCACTACTACCACACCCAGGACTTGGCAGAACAACACTGTTCCATGGGGGAATTTGACCAGGAAAACAAAACATCACCCCTTCTGCCTCTCCCACCCTTGACCAAGGGCAAAGTAAAAGAATTTCCCCAACTTTTAACACCCTGGGGGCCAGGAAAGAAAGTGATAGCGGCAGAGCAAGGTCCTAGTGATTTTGTGGGATTCATCAGCTTAATTGTAAAAGTCCTATAAAAGAAATAGAAAAGGAGAGAAATGGGAGACAGAGAGAAAAGAAAAAGGAGAGAAAGATATTGAGAGAGGTGAATAATCTTTGAAATGTCTCACTCTGGCTCTTATTCAAATGAGCCCAACCTGCTTTTACCCTTTGAACATTAAGGAAGCAACGATTAATCACTGTAATGGGTTTCTGCCTTTTGGTCTGTCCTGATCTGGGGCTCGGGTGGATGGCTTGCATGTTCAGTGAAAATCTCATCCCCTCCTACTCCACAAACAGCCTGAAGAAACAGTTGCGGCAGCTGGGAAATGGCATTCCATTTCTCCAGATGTGCAACCACCACATGTGGGTCATGGGAAGTTCGCATAGGAGTTTCACTGTGCTTGGAGGGAAAGCTGACTTACAGCAGTGGCTCATCCATGTCATAAAAGTCACCTGCACAATAGAGATTTTGTGATTCACCACAAACAAATAATGATATTTACTGAGCACGTACTGTGTAGAGAGAGCACTGTACTAAGTGCTGAGAGGACTAGGAGGATTAGGATGGATTAGAGGCCTTGGATTTGTCAAGGAGAAGGTCACTGGTGACAGTAGAGAGGGCAGTTTCCATGATGTCAAAGGGACGAAAACCATATTTGAGGGGGTCATGAAGACAATTGGAGGAGAAGAAGTGAAGGCAGCAGGTGTAGACAACTTGCTCGAGCAGTTTGGAGAGGAATGGTAGGAGGGAAATGGGGCAATATCTGGATTAAGGCATCAAGGGAGGTTTTTTGTTTGTTTAGGATACAGGATACACGAGCATGCTTGAAAGCAGTGGGGAAGAAGTCAATGGAAATTAAACAGTTGAAGATGGCAGTCAGGGAGAATTAAAGGAAGGAGGAAAATGCTTGATAAGGTGTGAAAGGATGGGGCAGGAGGCAAAAGTGGAGGAAGTAGGGAGATTTTGAGAAGAGGCAGGAAAGCTTTTGAGATATTGCTGGGAAAGATGAGAGAGGAGAAGACTAAATTCTTCATGATATTTGGGTGAGCCTAGTTTTCCAGATTCTTTTTTTTTTCTGTTTAGCTTTTGAGATCCTGAAATGGCCCCATGGTCATTTAAATCCTATCCAGGGGAATAGAGAATATTAGCAAATAAATACATTTCTTGCTCTCTAGCCATGTTTTTCTGAGCTCCTTTTGCTCTGGAAAATGTGTTTGTTTATTTTTGTTAGTGGTGTAAGAAAGAAAAGTACCTAATATTAAATAGTTTGGACATTCCGTTTATGGAGGATAGAGATGAGTCATGGCCAGACCAAGGTATGATCATATCTGGTTTCTCCGGTTGTCAGGGCCATAATAGTGTTCTGATGACCCTGGGCACTGGAAGCTCCAATCAGTACTCTTAATACCAACAATATCAAGTCCCATAGTCCAAGGCCCGTCCCCTTTTGCCCTCTCTGGATCTGGATCACACACATATTCTTGCTCTCTGCACATGGGCCCTCTTGTCCAACACTATATTAGCCCATAGCAGTGGCTAACATAGAAAAGATGGTGCAGGGAAGGTGTTGTCAGGATAGCCACAAGTGGTCCCCCTGAACATGCTAGGCCCAGAACAGCTACCCCTTTTTACCCACTTGTTAAAAATGTCCAGCCCTTCACAAAAATACCAATGTTCTTCACTCTTTAGGAATCACTAGGTAAGTGTTATAATAAAAATTGTTCACAATTGTGCCAAGTTAAATGGAAGTACGGAGGTTGGAGGGAAAGGGGAAGTCTTTTTGATTTGATTGTACTTTACCTGAGTACTGAGCCTAGTACTTGGTGCATAGTAAGTACTTAACAAGTAGCATTTTTTAAAAAGAAAGCAAGATGGAGTGGAGAGGGAGATAAATTGAATGTCCCTAAGAGCCTACCTTGGAGAGCTAAAACTGGAATAGAGCAGTTGTCAAATGGCCCAAAGTCCACTGAACAACTGTGGAGGGGGAAGAGAAGCCTTGTTTCAGGACATGGGCACAGACTTGACCTCTGGTTAGGAAGAGCAGTCCCAAGCTTGATTTTTCAGATCTCCCTTGAAAGTCACAGTGCTGAAAACCTATAGTTTAGGGTCAGAGGATTTTCTTTCTATCCACCTTCTGAATCCTTTTAAGCCATTTAGCCCACTTCTTCCTGATGGGTCACTGGAGACAGAACAACAGTCACCGTCCTCGGACTAACAATCCTCCATATTTTACTCTCCCAAGCACTTAGTACAGTGCTCTGCACACAGTAAACAATAAATATGATTGAATAAACGAATGAATGAATTACTATAGATGAAGATCCATCAGTGCTGCCTTATTCCTCCTTTCTCTAGGCTCAACTCTCTTCCTGCTTCTAAATTTCCAAATTCCCAATGGACTAAGATGGTTCATGGAAATCTCTGGGAGCATTTCCAGGGAAGAGCCCCGATTGTGAGAAGGCACCAAAGACACTTCCCAGAATCAAGCCTACTGGAATAACATTAGAGAACATTCAAGGAAAATTAAAAATACACCCTTCAGGGAGGGTAATGACAGATTCATGAGACATTATGGGATAGCAGTAGAGAAATCTCATTTGCTGAGTAATTAAAACCTGTTCTGTGCAGTGAGCTGTAAATCAGACACTTACGCATTGCCATATGACACCCAATCAAGGGGTGAATCTGGAGGGAGCTGGGGGAGCATTGACCCTGACTCACATCTAGACCCAGATGATGACCCTTGGGAAAGAGTTTACACTGTAAATAAAATGAACCTGTCATTTGGAAAGTCCTGGTGGGGGAAGAGGGGTCAGATGGGACATGGCTTAGGAAGAAAGTTCTTTTCTGAGAATAAAATACACAGAAATACTTCTATTCAAAAAGATTTTTTAAAATTCACAAGTGGTGCCTCCAATAAGTTGCAATTCAAAAATCTGTATTTTTACTCCTCCACCTTATGAAATCAGTAGAATTACACTCTCCCTCCTACATACTTCGTGTTATCTACCAGCAGTAGAAAAAATATATTGGTAGTTCAACAGCTGTCTGCATCTTAGCTGGCAGGCTCACACGATCCCCAGCAGAGGGGAATAACCACTGGGAAGTGAGAGGATCAATGACTCTGCATTCAAGCAGCAATCCATCCGTCATCGTGAATCAATTCTGCCTCCTCCTAGAACAGCAAAAGGGGTCCTTCTCCCTGAAATGGGCCTCGGAAATACAAAGCCACCATCTCAGAGCTAGGATCCAACAACTTTCCAGACAATATCCATCTGATCTTCCAAGATCCAAATCTCCAAGAGTCAGAGGTTCAGAGATTCTCACTTCAGCAACCAACAGGAGCATTATGGCCTAGTGGAATAAGCACAGAGCTGCAAGTTGGAGGAAATGGGTTCTAAACCCAGCTCCACCACTTGGCTGAGGTGTGCCCTTGGGCAAGTCACTTGACTTCTCTGTGACTCAGTTCCCTCATCTGTAAAATGAGGATTCAATACTTGCTCTCCCTTCTACTCAGATAGTGAGACTTGATGACCTTGTATCTATCCAGGTGTTTAGTACAGTGCCTGGCACATAGTAAATGTTTAACAAATACCACTCTGATTATTATCATCAGTAGTAGTAGTATTAATATTCATTCATTCAATAGTATTTATTAATAGCCATTGGAGTGACAACTACTGAGTTAATTGCGGGACAATTTTTGTGCCTACTTCTCCCCAGCTGCAGTTCTGGACTTTGCAAGTTAGTGTCCAATAATGATAATAATAATTACCGTATTTGTTAAGCACTTAACTATGTGCCAGGCATTGTACTAAGCACTAGGGTGGATACAAGCAGATCGGGTTGGACACAGTCCCTGTCCCACGTGGGGCTCACAGTCTCAATCCCCATTTTACAGATGAAGTAACTGAGGCCCAGAGAAGTGAAGTGACTGGCCCAAAGTCACACAGCTGACAAATGTCGGAGCCGGGATTAGAACCCCTGACCTCTGACTCCCAAGCCAGGGCTCTTTCCACTGAGCTACACTGCTTCTCCTGTGTACCAAGCACTGTTCTAAGCGCTGGGGTAGATACAAGGTAATCACGTTGTCCCACGTGGGGCTCACAGTCTTAATCCCCATTTTACAGATGAGGTAACTAAGGCACAGAGAAGTGAAGTGACTTGCCCAAGGTCACACAGCAGACAAATCGCAGAACCGGGATTAGAACCCTCGACCTCTGACTCCCAAGCCCGTGCTCTTTCCAATAAGCCACGCTGCCGCAAGCTGTCTAAGATAAAGGCACTTCAAATAATTCTCCAAGGTCCATCACTTTTCAGGGTTCATCCCAAGAGACCCTTGAGCAGAGAACACAGCTTGGAAATTGACTCTGACCCAAGCAGATGAAAATGGAAGACCATAAGAAACTCCACTGTGAGTTCCAGACAGTGTTCCATCTAGGTCAATATTCTGTTTCTGACCATGGCAAGCAGGATGTTTGGAGGAACTGTATGACGGTTGGCCTCCCTCAAACCCATCATAGTGGATGGGATGTGCCACTTAACTTTGCCTCAACGACCCCAGCTTTTCCTCTAATAGCCACTCATCTATGTTTCCAAACCCTTCCGGAAGCCACTGAGAGTAGATCGTCATTAGTATCCCTGTCCCCTCTCTTCTCTTTTTCTCTCTTCCTCTTCCTTTTTCTCACTGTCTCTTTCCCCTCTTTCCTACTAGTGGTCACTTCCTCTGGAAGTCCTGCTGTGCCTTGCCTTGAACCCATTAACAGCATTTGTACAGATCTGAGGAGAAGCTTTGGAGCTGGAGAGTTGAGTCAATCTTGTGAGGCCAGGCTGACTCTGTCCAAACTCTTCCCTAAATGGTGACATATGCTCCCCCTGCTGAGGGGTAAGTGACCCTCCAGCTCTAAAGCTATATCGTGTTCAGCCCCCGTGTAAGAGCCATTGGATAGCCCAGGGGCTGTTCTCACTAATGACTTGGATTAGATTCTCTCAAATCAAAACCCAGACAAAGCAGATCTTTTGGAAGGTTCCCAGACTACTGCTGGGTGGGTTTTCTGTGGTGCTCTCTCTGGCAACCTCCACCAAGCACTTCTATCTTAAGCTCAGTGATCCCCAGCTGATTTCAGCTGACCTGACAGATGGAGACACAGATATGTCATTCCTGGGGCCCCTGCCCTTCTCACTCTCTCTCCCCCTGGTGGGACTTTGATATTCCCGCTGTCTCTGCTTCCCCCCACCTCAGTCGAGCACATTCAAATCAGCCATAAAGCAATCCAAATCCACCTGGATTAAGTATTTCTTTTTTTTCCAAAGTTGGCCTTTTTAGATAGAGAGTTTTACACATTCAAGGACAGAAGAGATGGGGACCGTGAAGGGTATGTGTGTCCAGGTCAAACTCGTGGATTTCAAAATATTCACTTGGATTTATTATACTGTGGAGGGGAAGCAGAAAGCTGAGAAAGTGTTGGGATCAAAGGACGGGGCGAGCCCGAAGGAAACAGGGAAGGATTGCATGGGGGAAAGGGAGGAGTGGAAATTAGAGGAAGGGACAGCATTATCAAATAGCTATTTTTTCCAAGAAACATTTCTCTGAGCCTGTGAGTCTGATTCTGAAAAGCACAATTCTCATCATGGGGCTGCACAGCCCAAGAAAAGTTGGGTTCTGAACAATTAGCTTGTTGATTTGTTTCATGAAGACAGACCAATTGTGTAATCCACTTTAGTTCCTAAAATTATCTTTTTTGATGATTCTACATGGAGTGTCTCTACCAGACAGGTAGCCATTGGTTCCTCCTTCCAGCTGGCCAGTGTTCTTTTGTGCTGGGGTGGAAGCTAGGTCATTGCATTCTCAGGAAGGAGCTGACCATTGAACCAAACAGGCCTGCCCATTTCCTCCACTATTCTTCATAATAATAATAATGATAATAATAGTTTTTGTTAAGTGTCAGGCACTGTACTAAGCGCTGGGGTGGCTACAAGCAAATCAGATTAGACAGAGTCCCTGTCCCACATGGGGTTCACAGTCTTAATCCCCATTTTACAGATGAAGTATCTGAGGCACAGAGAAGTCAAGTGACTTGCTCAAAGCTACCCAGCAGACAAGTGGCAGATCCAGGATTAGAATCCATGACCTTCTGACTCCCAGGCCCCAATTCCCAGTATTAATTTGTATCTACCCCAGGGCTTATAGTAAGCACTTAACAAATAAGAATAAAAAAAAGAAATCCTCTTCATCTCCCAATCCTTTCTTCCACCTGTAAAATTAATGCCCAAATCTCTTATTTTGGAAATGTGTTTAGGGGTCATTTTGTGGTGTAAATTGTCTTCCTCATTAATAATAATGATGGCACTTATTTAAGGACTTATTATTTTCTGAATACTCTGGAAGATACAAGGTAAATCAGATTGGACACCATCCCCATCTCTCAATCTGAGCGAACAGACATTTTCCTCCCCATTTTACAATTGAGGAAACTGAGGCACAGAGAAGTTGCCCACAATCATATTGCAGGCAAGTGACAGAGCTAGAACTAGATCCAGGTCTCTTGCTTCCCAGTTTCATGCTTTTTCCACTGGGCCATGATACCTTCCCTGACTCATGCTTCTTCTGAGTTCAGCACTGCCCTTACACCAAGTGTGTTTTGCTATTTTCATACATATCAATTAGTAGTATTTACTGAGCTCCTACATATACAGTGTACTGTACTACATGCTTGGGAGTAACCAGTAGAATTAGATTACATGCTCCCTGTCTTCAAGGACCTTTCAATCTATAATAAATTATAGATTGCAGAAAGTAATGGCATATGAGAGAGATGCATGTAAGTGCTTTGGGGGTCGAGAGAACTTAAGTGATTTTGTGGCACCGAGGAGGTTATATGGGGAGGAGATTAAAATGGGAAGATAAGAAATTGAGGAAGTCTTCCTGGAGGAAAAGTGATTTCAGGAGGGCTTTAAAGGTGGTCAGCAGTCAATAAGATTTGAAAAAAGAAATTTGTATTTTGTCTCCACTGATTTTTTTTCTCAATAAAGGGAAAACAGCATTTTGTGAATTTAGTTTGGTGCTTAAAAATTACGTATTCATCATGATTAATCTAAGTGACTTGGGAGAAAATTTTACAGAAGTTCTTAAAAAAGTGCTTTGCAAAGTGCAGGATCATGCACTCACTATCCACACTGCTAGAGCAGCTACTAGTGTTACCCCTTACAGGACCAACCCTCTGCTTCCTGAAACAAGAAGTATTTTGTTTTGGTTTTTATGGTATTTGTTGGGCACTTACTATGTTCCAGGCACTGTTCTAAGTACTGGGGTAGCTACACGACAATCAGGTTGGACACAGTCCCTGTCCCACTTAAGACTCACGGTCTTTATCTCCATTTTACAGATGAGGGAATTGAGGCACCGAGAGGTTAAGTGACTTGGACAAGTTTACACAGCAGACAGTGAAAGAGCCGAGATTAGAACTCAGCTCCTTTGATTCCCAGGCCTGTGCTTTTTCCACTAGGCCAGTGTTTTAGAAACCACTTCCAAATCCACCCCAGAAATTACACTGGTGGTTCAGAACAAAATGAATCTGAATCCTTGCCAAATTGCCTTTAGAATATCTGTGCTGTTGAGAAGTTTTCCACATTTGCTAATAGCAAACTCACCTTTTTTTGTACTTGGGATTGACAAGCGAGTTGGGATATCCAGAAATAGCTTGTACTTCTCAAGTAGACCTGAAGCTCCCGTACAAAGCTTTGCCTCTAGACCATAAACTCGTGTGTCTGTTTATTGTTTTATTTTATTGCCCAAGCACTTAATGCTCTTGTCACAGTAAGTGCTCAATAAATACTATTGAATAGCACTGGCTGAGGCACTGTTTCCCTGATTGTAGACTGCTAGCATTTCCTATCTTCTGTTGCCCCCATTCTTCTGCCTCCTGTTAGAGTGTCTATATATTTCTATGGTCTGCTGGTCCAGAACAGTGTGTATGGTGGTAGGCAAGCAACCAGATTTAAAGTGATTTTTCTGGAGATCCTTGGAAATTATTACTTGATTCTCTCACAAGACAAGTAACAGTGTATGCCAGGTGAATAGAAAAAAGCCCTGATATCAGTCAGAAAGTCCACAAGCAGAAGAAGAAGGTGGGTGAATCAGGAGAGAGATGAGTGATGAGAGAGATGAGAATGAGGCATAGTGAGTAAGCTAGTTTGAGAGGAACAAAGAGTAGGAGCTGGAATGGAATAGAAGAAAATGGATTAGGAGAGAGAGAGCTAATTCAGTGCCTTACAGCCAGTGGTCAGGAGCTTCTGTATAATGGAGAGAGGAATGAATAATCACTAGGTATTTCTGAGGAATGTGGAGTTGTGTGCAGATGATATTTAGAAAAATGATCCAGACTACAGAATGAAGTATGGACTGGAGAGGGGAGAGACCAGTGAGGAGGCTGATGCAGCTGTCAAGCCCAGGATAGGACAAGTGCCTGAAACAGCAATCTGGTCATTTGGATGAAAAGGAAGCAGTGGATCCTGGAAATGTGAAGACACAACTGACAGAGGCAGGCTGAACATGGGGGTTAAAAGAGAGGGAGAAGTCAAGGATAATACTAAGATTACTACCCAGTAAACCCCAGGGGTGAAGGAGAGGCTGAGACAAAATTAGTGGAAGTGTGTAATTTTTATCTTTTTACATAAGGCCATTTTATAACTTAAAACTGTCAGCTCCCCATAGAGAAGTTACAGAGCAGGATAGAAGACAGTGTGGAGCAGATAAGCAAAGAGACCTTTAAAAACCTGCACCACAGAGAGAACCAGGAGTCTTTGAGGCTGAGAAATACTTCGGAAAAAAAAGAGGCTGAGCTGTTGCCTAAAACTGAAGACAGCTGAAGCAAACGCGATACAAAAACTTCCGAGGTTTTCAGAGAAGAATGAACAGCGAGTTTGGTGTTCCCAGCAGAGGGCCCCCAGAGGGCTGTGATTTATGAGTTCAGAATCAGCTGCTTCGTGTTTGCAATGAATCAGCTGGTTCTGTGGCTGCTCCATGCCAGGAGGATGCCAATATCATATGTGTTCCTGAGCTGGCTCTGACCTACCATTGATCTTTGAGGGCAGGGAATGTTCTCTAAAGGATTTCCTTTTTGTTCTCAGAAGGCAGCATAATGTGCTTTCATGCTGGTTTTCTCACAGTCCATTTGAAGAAAGATTCCCTCCCTTCCTCCAGGCACTTGATTTCCTGCCCCAAGGCTGGATTAATCCTGGTGCACAGGGGTGACTGCTCTGCAGTCCCACACCAGGCACCTCCAGGGTCCCCCAGGGCTGGGATGGGTCCCAGGGGGAGGAACTGAGACATGGTAACCAGGATGGGCCTAGACTGTGAGACCATTGTTGGGCAGGGATTGTCTCTATTTGTTGCTGAATTGTACTTTCCAAGTACTTAGTACAGTGTTCTGCACACAGTAAGCACTCAGTAAATATGATTGAATGAATGAATGAACCCACTCATGGAATCTCTTCTTTCTTCTGCCAAGCCACTCTTCTACTAGGCTCCAAGCCACAACTTGACTTAGAAGATTGGGTCGGCCCACAGTAGCCCAGAAAAAGTAAATGAATTCAAGCTTCTCAAGCACCCTTGACTTTCTCCCTTCACCCTCCCAGGCCAGCACTGAGAGGTTTCCAATCCAGCCCTGCTCCTGACTGCAATAATAATAATAATAATAATTGTTGTATGTGTTAAGCACTTACTATGTGCCAAGCACTGTACTAAGTGCTGGGGTAGATACAAGGTATTGTGTTGGACAGTCCCTGTCCCACATGGGGCTCAGAGTCTCAATCCTCACTTTACAGATGAGATAACTGAGACACGGAGAAGTGAATTGACTGTATGAAGGTCACACAGCAGAAAAGTGGCAGACCAAGGATTAGAACCCGTGCCATTACCTCTATTCTAGTCCAACCACTCCTTGCTCTGGGAATTTGGCCACAGAAGCTTTGACCTAGAGCAATATTCTGAGGAAAAACCAGTCCAGGGGCAAAATAAAACCATTACAGCAGCAGATAACATTTATTGAGCAACCAGTGTTTGTCTGGTACTGTGCTAAGTGCTCCGCTAAAGAAATTAATAAAAAGATTATTCCCTGCCCTTACAGGGTTTAGAGTCTAAGATGGATGGAATGATAAGGAAACACACTGAGCTGAACAGTAACAAAGGATTTAGCAACAAAGCAGAGACACTTTAAAACAACAGTATGGTTCCATGCTACTAACAGATACCTAGCTTGACCAAGGTAATTGACCTTGAAGGGAATGGAAGAACCCAAGGTCAGTGTTCTCACATGAAATGCCGCTCATGAGTGGCTGCTCTGACCCAAACTCAGGGCTACAGGATGCCATTGCCTATATGTGGCAGTAGGGTTGGGATGTAGAGTGTACAGCTCTCTCATTGCTAAGCCAGTGACTTGATCCTGCAGCTGCTGGGAAATGACTGTGCACCATCCCCTTCCCACTGCATTCTGGCTCAGCCAAGAGGGGAGGGGTTAAAGAGTCAGAAGCCTGGCTCACCAGCCAGGCAAGTGGCCTCATGGAAATGGAAATCAGACGCCCCCCGCTGCCATTTTCTCCTCTCTGGCACTAACAGTGCTTATTTAGACCCAAGCTGGGAGACAAAGAGATAAGGGCAGAAAGAAACATGAATTTTGGGGGCACATGAGGTGATCTTTGGAACCAGTGGGCCCAGGGCAATGCTCATTTTAGCCATCCTTAGGGCAAGGGAGAAAGCAGCCTTCTTAGCAAATCTTCCACCAGGCCCATCAAGACAAGGAGTACCTAATCACTGTAGTCTTCCAAGTACGGCTCAAGGCAGGCCAGACTGGCTTAAGAGACCCACTTCCCAACATTCTGGTAATCTCAGGCAGATGGTCCCAGTAACTAGGCAGTGAGGCTTCTGGATGGAATACCCCCAAGAAAAGCACGTGCCACTTCTCTAGTGTCAGTGCACCAGGCCTGGATCACTTTCCTTGAAGAAGTCTGAAGAACTTTAAGGTGACCACTTGCATACCAGATTTATATGAGGCAGAAAATAAAACATGCTCAAGCTTGGGAAATCCTGGATGTGTGAGACCTGCCAGATTGAGGTTGGTTCTTCTTCATTCTTGTCTCTGTCTGTGACAACTCTGGGGTCTCAGTATTTACATGGCACAAATTAACCTTCAGATGATGCAGTAATTAATTATGGGGTAAAGAACACGGAGTTGGAGTTCATAATATTTACTTTCCTCCTGCCAATCACCAGCTCACAGTTCTACCCAGATAGCAGCAATAAGATTTCTTGATATAACCCTCTACCTTAGAAGGAAGAAATAACCATGTATTACCTTGTCACTGGGTGGAATTCGCCTTGCCATGCAATTACATGCTCACTAGTTACACTGCTCTGTATTTGATGGCTCCTTGTAAATAAAAAGAAAGCTCAGCCACTCTACACTTTAGGAGGCTTTAAGGGCTCAGATAACAAAATGCAGAACTTTCAGCCGAAGAGGGAGAAGGGCAAAAGGAGACTTCCGATTTTTTCTCCTTGAAGTGATTTGACGAGGGGCTGCATGCTGTTGGTATCTTGGTTGGGAAGTAGAAAATGACAGGCAGAGTGACTGGTTGCACCCTGTTCCGGGACAGAAACAGCCTAGAAACATTTGCCTGAAAATTCACTACTAGGGCAGAAGCATGGCATTGGAGTTCATTTCCTATTCAAGCTCCACCTGGTTGCCCTAAGGCCAGTTCAAGGTCTCTTTTACCACTTTAGCTAAAGGGGTACCTGACCCCTTTCCCACTCCTCTGCTCCCTGGACCCGGGAGTGACAAGGTGAGGTTCTGGGGCAGTTGGGGCCAGATGCCATGGGTTGGGGTTGGGGGGCCAGGTGGAGGTCAGTCAAGGTACACTGTGGGAACAGCTGGGAGCCAGGAACTGGGTGTGAGGACTGGACCTGGTTCTGAGCAGGACGGACCACTGGTCATTCATGTAATGATGGTCTTATCCCACAGAGGGATGCATTGGGGTTTGCATGTATTCTCTACAGCTGTTCTTGTTTTCTAGTCTTGTAATATAATTGCATCCACTCTTGCCCTTCTTGTAACAAGCTCCAGTTACAAAAGGCTAAATGCTTTATTCCCCCGAAGAGCTTTAGAGATAAGATTCACCAGCTGTGGCAGCATAGGGCAGATTTTACTGAGAGAAATGAATGTCCTTCCCTTTTATAACTGTCTTGCCTGTTCTTTATCTCACAACAGGCACACATAGAGTCCTCAGATATCTATATTTCAGAAGATGTCAGTGATACTCTTCTAGATATTTCTTTTAAAAGTAGAATATTGCCCAAGACTTTGCTTCTTCCTCTCTTTCGCATGTGGGTTTTCTCTTTGTCATATATTCTCTAAGAACTTAAATATCAGGACAGGAAAAAATTAATTAGAAGAGTTTCATTGAATGAATCCTATGACTCAGGCCTCAGTGACTCTAGCCAATAAACACTTCTTCCTGAAATTCCAGGATAATCGAGGCCAAAATGCATATTTGGGGCTGCTCTGGGGAGGAATGCTGGAAGAAGCCTGACCACAGAAGGAGAATCTCTGCAGGAACAGAGAGAAACAAGTGGCTTGCAAAAGCTCCAGAGACTATGCCGCTTTAAAATGTTTTCAATCAAGCAATCAATCATATTTACTAAGTGCTTACTGTATGCAGAGCACTGTACTAAGCACTTGAGAAAGTACACTATAAGAGAGTTGGTAGTCTCATTCCCTACCTACAGTGAGCTTACAGTCTAAAGGAAGTGACAAACATTAATATAAATAAAAATGAATTATGGATATGTACGTAAGTGCTGTGGGGCTGAGGGAGGGGTGAATAAATGGAGCAAATCCAAGTGCAAAGGCAGCACATAAGGGAGAGGGATAAGAGGAAATGAAGTTTTTTGCCAAGAACACTCCATTTTCATTATTTTGTTCAAGGCATGGGAACCTCCACCAAACCAATATATTGGCATTTCAGAAGACAATCTCCTGGTCAAGTGGGAGACGGTGCTGTACTCTCAAGTTTTTACTAGTAAAGTGTTTCACAGAAAGTGTAAGAGCACAGAACTGGGGTCCAGGAGATGTAGATTCTAATCCCGGCTCCAACACTTGCAGGCTGGGTGACACTGGGCAAATCACTTAACTTCTCTGTGTCTCAGTTTCCTCATATATAAAATGGGAATTAAATACTACTACTATTTTTTATGGTATTTGCTAAGTGCTTACTATGTGTCAAGCACTGTTCTAAGCACTAGGGTAGATACAAATTTATCAGGGTGGACACAGTCCCTGTCCCACAGACGGCTCACAGTCTAAATAGGAGGGAGTCAGATTTAAACTCCATCTTACAGTCAAGGAAACTGAGGCATGGAGAAGTGATGTGATTTGCCCAAGGCCATACAGCAAGCAATTGGCAGAGCTGAGATTGGAACCCAGGTCCTCTGAGTCCCAGGCCCCTGCTCTTTCCACTGGGCCATGTTTCTTCCCAACAAACTTCTGCTACTATTCTCCTCACTACTACTCTACTCCTTAGACTGTGAGCCTCTTGAGGGATACAGATTGTGTTCAATCCGATTGGCACATAGTAAACATTTTAAAAATTTTATTATCATTATTATTATTATTATATCTACTCACTCTATCTGAAAGCCACAGAAGCAAGATAATTGACATCAATAGTCAGAATAAAAACAAATGATGGAAAGGAGGTCATTTATGTAAACATTAAAATTACAAAGTGATCAAATGGTCCATAATTTATTTTAGGTTTAATGAGGCATTAATTAAATTTTATTAACATGCTAGTAAAACCCACAACATCAAAGTAACCAAAGTACAGAAAAAAGCTTGTGTTTTTCTAATATTTATACAAAGGGAAGTACTTTTTTTACACATTGAAAATTTTTTGTCCTTGAGTTTTTTCTTACTATTTTCCCTTTGCAGGAATAAGAAAAATATTTGCAGATTTACTTTTAATTCCAGTGTCTAGAGGAGTTCCTAATTTATGATGGTAATTATACCATTGACTCAATTAATGCCCACTAAAAATTTTATGTTATGACAACCCATTAATATACTACCTTTGAAGTAAATGGTTTCACTTGCGGCACACACAAAAAAAATCCTCGTTTTTATAGTGTTCACCATTTAATATATAGACACACAACCCTAAATGGTGACTTTTATTTTCACTTGACTGTGTTTATTGAAGTGTAACTGCATGGCATGGAGGATTTGCCAGTAGAGCGAAATACATGTAGCAGCCTTGGGGCTGAGCAAGAATGCTTTGAGAAACTTTATCTTGGAGACTTTCCTGCTTCATTTGCATGCTGATTTGCATTCACCCCTTACAGTACCCTCTACTGTGGTTTGCTTTAAGAGCATATTTGCTTTTTCTTTTTGTAATCACTGAACTTAAACAGAGACTGTCAAACTGCTTTCTTTTTAAATAGCTCATAATTTGGTCTCTTTGTTCTCATTATTTGGTATATCTTTATGCACAAACCTAAAAATATTTTTTTAGTCCCTTCTGATTTTGTTCATTTCCATCTGGTAAGCATTGATTTTTTTTTTTCTCTCCCCTGACAGTGGGTTTTGAAAGGAGTTGAACTGACGTACAGCTGTTTTGTTTAACAACTTCAGCTGGTATCACACCTTATCGTGCCCAAACATCTCTGTCCAGGCGCCACAGGCAGTGATAATATTGTCAGCCGAGGCATCAGGGAAACCTCCTAGAGGTTTGGTAGGAACAGCCAGAACTCATGATTAAAAGATGATCAGACCTTCTTGGTTTGGATCTGCAGCCACACTCTATGGCAGTAGTGTTTAGCCAAACTGTTCCGGCTCTTTATTTTTACAAGTTCTCTTGTCCAGGAAGACCTGAGATGTCTAAAAAAAAAGGAAAAAAAAATTGGAGACTAAGCCCCAGTGGGTTCTAGCCTCTCTCCTCACCCCCATTTCTCTGCACTCCATTATAACTGACCCGAGGAGGGGCGATTTGCCACTAAAATAGAAACTAGGATTTTTTAATGGAGGAAATTTAATTAGGTTGAGGTAACAGCAACTTCAGTCAGTACTTGTGTATTGTGGCATTAAATTCTGAGGGCTTTATTTAACAAGTGACTAGAGAATTTCAACTGTGAAGATGATTTTTCCTTAGAAATAGGTTTCCACAGGCATAATATTTCACTTGAATTACTAGCTCTCTGTGTGGGCTGAAGGATGCCATCTTGGAAAGACACTGTTTCCCACTCCTTTTTTAACTTCGCTAGAACCCAGGTCCTCTGAGTCCCACTCCCAGATACTTTCCATTAGACCACACTGCTACTTAGTAACTATTTTTATGACTGTCTCCTCCCATTATAGAGGGTAAGGAATATATTTCATGCTTCTAGGGTAGGGAGGCACATTGCCCTAAGCAGGCAGACACTAAACAGCTTGGCCTAGTGGAAAGAGCATGGGCCTGAGAGTTAGAGAACCTGGATTCTAATCCCAGCTCTGCCACTTGTCTGCTCTGTGACCTTGGCCAAATAAGTCATTTAACTTATCTGGGCCTAAGTTACCTCATCTGTAAAATGGGAATTAAGACTGGGAGTCCTGTGTGGAACAGGGACTGTGTCCAACCCAGATGTCTTGAATCTACCCTAGTGTTTAGTACAGTGTCTGGCACATAGTTAATGCTTAACAAATACCATAAAAGAAAAATCAGTCCCACCACTACCATGTAGTACTAGTGATTCTTGGGTCCCAGAACCTTTACTGGTCTTCCTGAAAGACTTGGGCATAAGTCCCACTGGAGTCCTTAAGTCTGAATTATTTTCAACAGACACAAAACAGTTGTCAATCACTGTTCTTGGGCTCCTAGAAAAGTCATCAGGAAAAAGTTAAACTTCAATCAATCAATCAATCAGTGATACGCATGGAGTGCTTAATTGTGCAGGACATTGTACTAAGCGCTTGGGAGAGTTCAACACAAGAGTTGGTCTGTGATCCCTGTCCGCAAATTTCTTCTACACTAATGTGTTCAGGGTGATATTTATTTTTGTTTTTATGTGGCTCATGTCCCCATGAATTGCTATAGTTCTATATGGGCAAGTCACAGTTGCTGGAGTAGTTCAGTGTCTATTAGAAAAACATAATATAGCAAAATGAACGTATTATTTCCAGGGGGAGATCTGATTTTATCTAATTTCCCAGTGAAATTAATTTAGGACTTCAAGTCCCCCCTCACTGGACAATGAAGACACAAAATGAAACTGCCACAAAAAGTGTTGACAAAATTCATAATCTGATGCAAGAGAGACCATGGATAATTTACCAATGGGACTGACTCTGTCTCTTACTACTCAGAGGCATCAGGAAGAATGGCACAAAGAAGGGAAGAGCTGTGTTTTAGATGTTTCCTGGTCGGGAAGGTTGATCTGCCCCAGAGATAGCAAACTGTTCTCTTAGAAGTTCTCAAGTAGGAAATCTGAGCAGATTGAATTTAAAATCTCACCGTGGAAGTGGAAAATGAAATATAGTTTTACAGGAGGGTTGGGTTGATCATAAGGGAGTACTTTCTGACAGAGACGGAGGTGAAAAACATTAGAACCAATTACGAAGAGCAGGTTGTCAAGTCTCCACATAGACATTCGTCTCTTCTTTTTTATGATATTTATTAAGCAC
Organism: Ornithorhynchus anatinus; assembly: GCF_004115215.2. NCBI lineage: Eukaryota > Metazoa > Chordata > Mammalia > Monotremata > Ornithorhynchidae > Ornithorhynchus > Ornithorhynchus anatinus. The sequence continues at coordinate 17,165,135 of NC_041735.1, read as the reverse complement.
TTACTGTGTGTCAATCAGTATTCTAAGCTCTGGGGTCAATTCAAGTGAATTATCTTGGTCACAGTCCCTGTCCCACATGGGGCTCATGGTCTAAATTGGAGGGAGAACACACTGATCTCGTCTCTAGACTGTGAGCTTGTTGTGGGTAAGGAATCTCACTGTTTATTGTTCTATTATACTTTCCCACGCATTTAGTACAGTGCTCTGCACACATCAAGTGTTTAATAAATACGATTGAATGAATGAATGAGCCCTTAGGCACAGAGAAGTTAAGAACTTCCCCAAGGTCCCTTAGCAAGCAATTGGCAGAGTTGGGATTAGAATCCAGGTCCTCTGACTCCCAGGCTTGAGCTCTTTCCACTAGGCCACACTGCTTGACTCCTGGATGCTTAAGCATTTACCTGCCTTGGGACAAGGATCTGAAGAAGATAAGCTTTCAGAGTCTGTGTGGCAACTCCCTTTTCCTCAGTTCCCCCTCCCTTCTGCGTTACCTTGATTCACTCCCTTTGTTCTTCCCCCCCACTCCACAGCACTTATGTATATATGTATGATTCTATTTATTCATATTGAAGCCTGTTTACTTGTTTTGATGTCTGTCTCTCCCCCTCTAGACTGTAAGCCCGTTGTGGGCAGGGACTGTCTCTATGGCTGTATTGTACTTTCCAAGTGCTTAGTACAGTGCTCTGCACACAGTAAGTGCTCAATAAATACGATTAAATGAATGGTAGAAAACACTGTGCTGCTCCAAGTCCCACCCAAACCAGGCTTGGTTGCTAACTTCCTGATTCCTTCTAAGGTAAGAAGTTGGAAGAAGTCATTCTCAGCCCACTAGATTTTTCTTTACCATTGATCTTCCACAGGATTTTCAATTTTAGCTTCAAAATAAATGGTTTATGATTTTCTTTTGAGTTTTCTTTACAGAGGCAGATTAGTGTGGAGCCATTCTGCCTCCATTAGATATGGTTGGAATTGGGGGTCTCCACTCTGTCAGTGAATTCTATCTAGACCCCAGTGTTCTTAGTTTGGAGAACCCAGACACAAGTTCAGGGATGCTAGACAGGGTTTCAGTGCTCCAGCCCTGCTGCATCATTGCATGGGACTGCACAGAGGCCAGCTATAGTTTAGCACTAGCCACAAACATGTCCTCCACATAATATTAATAATAATGTTATTAGTAGTAGTAATAATAATAGCATTTGTTAAGCAGTTACTATGTGCCAAGCATTGTACTAAGTGCTGGGGTAGATACACTACAATCAGATCAAACATAGTCCCTGTCCCATGGTCAAAGAGAGAGGGAGAACAGATATTTGATCTCCTTTTTACATATGAGGAAATTGAGCACAGAGAAGTTAAGGGACTTGCAAAAGGCCACACAGAGCAAGCAATCGGCAGAGCTGGGATTAGAACCCAAGTCCTTCTGACTTCCAGGCCCAAGCTTTAGGTCATGCTGCTTTTCCTATTCAAACAATGATTACAGTCAGTTCTCAATTATCTGTGCTAGTGGAGAGGAGCAGTGGAGTGAATAAAATAAACCACAGATCATACAAAGCAAGGAGATCTTACAAAGCAAAAGTGGAGTAGGTGTCCCCCCATGGGAGGAGGCAGGTTTAGGCAGTGTAGTCTGGGAGGAAGGCAATATTGTGGAATGAGGGTGTGTGATATGGCAAAAGTTCAGAGGGACAACAGATCCACAACTAGTGAAGGCGTAGAACCCGCCACAACTCATCCAGAAAGTGAACATGCATAATGAGAGACTGACAGTGTATCATTATGTGAGACATCTTGCCTCAGCTTTTCTGAGCACAGATCTCTTCGGTAACAAGAGGTCCTGAGTTCCAAATCTCCTGTTGTGGAGGATGGACCTTCCCTCTCCTCCCACAACCTTCAGGAGGAACTGGGGCGTGGGGAGCTCTCCGCAGAGTCCTGGAAGCTTCAAACTAGATTGTTTTTGTTGTAGTTGTTGCTGTTGCTCTTGTTTTTTCAGTGGTATTTGTTAAGCGCTTACTATATGCCAGGCACTGTACTAAGAGCTGGGGTAGATCAATCAATCGATGATATTTATTGAGCACTCATTATGTGCAGAGCATTGTACTAGCAGGCAAATAGATTTCCTGAAAAATAAAAGAACAAAGTAAAACTAACTAAACAGGCACTCACTCCAGGTATCTAAGTAGTCCAATCAGGTTGATATTAGCCAGGAGTCAAGCTCTGAAATCAACCCCAGATGGAGTGACCTATGGGGATGGAGGTTGGCAGTCTACCCAGTGTTAGAAGAGGCTAATGGTTTGTGTTTGTGCTTTATCTTAGGCTCTTATGCTTAGCTGAGACTTGAAAATGCAGAAAAATGCCACCTGTACCCATTATCTGACACACACAGCTTTATGCCATCTCTAAAAATAAAGTAAAACCAATGACTTTTCAAGGCATCTGTATTTCATTCAGCTAGGATCAAAGACTTTTGAACAAGGAACAGGCCAATAAGTTATCCAGTTCAACCCCAGCTCTCCCCTTCTCCTACTGCAGAACTTGCTTCAAAAGCTTTGAGCCTACGCTACAAAGAAATGACATATCCAGTCTCTGCACTCTGTGGAGGTTTCTTCTAGGTTCTTGGTCCCTACACTGAGTTATCCCTAAGTGTGAGACATAAGTGAAAAACTTAGACTCCAATAGCATAATAATATGTCTGTTATATTGTTGTGTGGTAGTATCCCAAATGATTAGTTCAGTACCCTGCACACAGTAAGCTCTCAATAAATATGATTGATTGATTGATGCCCACAGTTCCCAAGGATCACCTACTCTTTGCAGTTTCTTCCTGCTGTGGCTATCCTTTCTCGGGGTGATTTTAGGAAGAATCTCAAGATCCCAGCAAGGGCAGAAAGCAGTAGCAAAGCCCGAAACATTATCCCTTTCTCTGACCTAAATACTGTGTCCCCAGTCCAGTGATTGTATCCCCTGAGTTAGACACCATAACCCTGATCTAGAGACTGTACCCTCTAATTAGGTGCTATATCCATGACCTATGGACTGTACCCTGCAATCTAGACACTGTGCTCCTTGATCTAGACATGGTAGCATAATGTCCCTGATAAATATTTAGCTGGATAAATTTTACCATGTTTGCACAGACAAAAAGAGCTTGCCCTCCAGAAGAAGTGTGTGTGACAGGCAAGAGCTTTGTCACCCTAGAAATCACAAGCAAGCTAACCGAAACCCGAGTTTGACTGCTACCAGTTAACACCGTGTAATGGATGATAGCAGAAATAGTAGTTGCACTTCCTTGATTCTTCCCAGGTCCCCAACTGGAGCATTCTCCTAAGGCCTGAGAAATCTCTGTGCATTTCACATTCCAGCAGGGGGTTAGGGGATCTGAGAGGCAGGGAAGCAGAGCTGGATGTCAAATTTCAAGGCACCGATGACCTGAGTGGTATTGGCAGCTAGCGCTAATCCTTTCCTATGTCACTGCCCCGGGCACTGGGTCCTCCTGTCTAAACTGGCAATGGGAAATAGAGGATTGAACAAATAAGGATAAATACAAGATGTGCATATAACCTGAAAAATTCTAACCATTTTCCTTTTTCTGTGTGTTTGAGGGGGGCAGGGAGGGGGGAGGGCAGAGACATTTACTATAACTTTTCCCGGTAATTGTCCCATTACTCCACTTCACCAGGTCTGTGTAGTTAATAACTCTGTGTAGTTAATAACTGAGAAGTGAGGGAACTTTCCAAAGACTGCTAATCCAGAGGGATCCCAGGAAGAGTGAGATAAGTGGGGGCCACGGACAGAGCATATCCACCTTTGCCCCCTTTTCACTGGTCGGGGGGAAGAAGAGGGAGGAGCAGGGGGCAGTGGGAGAAGAACTGCTTGCTAGTATGATAATTTCCACTTCTGAAACTGTTCTAGCATGGGATCCTGTGCTCTCTAGGACTCCTGATGAGCTTTTTCCATGTGTGTCAACCCTTAAAATCAATGGCTCCAGAAGGTGAGGCCCCCACCAAGATCAGGTCCCTAGGAAATTACCTTCCTTCCTCTGAAATCAGTCTAGTCCCCAAACCCAGAGTTCTAGCTGGGCTTCAGAGGTCATTGCTGAACATGGAATCTAAAATTTGAGAAATGGCTCTGAGGCTTAATAGGAAAAATGACAGCCTCAATCTGCTGAAATGACTTTTTCACCACTTATGGGCCAAAATTTGGAGCTTTTGAGAGACCAGTAGTGGTATTTGTTAAGTGTTCACTGTGTGACAAGCTCTGGGGTAGATATAATGCAATCAGGTCTGACACAGTCTCTATTCCACATGGGTCTCACAATCTAAAGGGGAGTAAGATTGGGTATCATCCCCATTTTACTGATTAGGAAACTGAGGCAAAGACAAGTGACTTGCCCAAAGTCACACAGCAGACAGGTGGCAGAGCTGATATTAGAGCTCTGGTCTCCCAGTCTTATGTTATTTGCCCTTGTCCACCCTCCTGTTCCCCAACCATCATCCTGGATGAGTTTCTGTCTTCTACACTTCTTCCTAATAATCATAATAATTGTGGTATTTGCTAAGTGTGTCCTATGTGTCAAGACCTGAACTAAGTGCTGGGATGGATACAAGATAATCAGGCCTGACACAGACCTGCCCCACATTGGGATCACAGTCTAAGTAGCTCAAAGAAAATCCTAGAATGCTCAGGAAACAGATCCCAGGTAGAGGATCCAAAGTGATCATTTCCCATTTCAATCTCCTATCAGTTACAACCTTATTTCTCCAGATAATTTAATCTAATGATCTTCTCTCCCCTGAATCAAACTGTCCCCCACCCCAAACCCCCAAAACAGGATCTGCTAGTTGTGATTTAAAAGTTATATTAAGGATGAGTGTCGGATGAAGGGAGATCAACATGCTTGTAATTAGATATCTTCAGGTCTGTGGACTGGACATTTCAGTAAGTCACAGCTGTCGGAGGGCCCTGATTTATCCCAGTGCAGTCAGATGGACTGCAAAGCCATCCCCTTGGTTTCAGTTTACAATAACTTTGTGTATACCACATATATCCTGGAGTGGAAACAAACCAAAGAATACATTCGATGCCATCAAATGTAGTACAGCCCGTCCATATTGACCACCTCTGGGATGCTTTAAAATTGATCTTCAGGGAGAGTGGTTTCCATATAGGAATGCATTTACCGTACTTGGTTTAAAAATAGCTATCAAACACCGGGGTCCTGTGGTCTCCCTTGTTGTCTTTTGTGAAGCTTGAGAGACATGATTCATTTTAATTTTGTCTCACCTTCAAGTTCTCAAGAATTATTCCACCCAAGTACAAGCTCTGCACACCCTAGATAGCAAGCAAAACTCAAATATGAAACACATCTGCTAATAGGGTGAAGCTTCCTTACAGGGTTAAGGCATTCTGATGACTGAATATCTCATTAGCCTTTATTCATTGGGTGGCACTTAGAATTGCCATGCGAAACACTGGTACAGAAAAAATGATTCCTTGACTCCAGACTAAGATTCCTCTATCAAATGGGGCCGGTTTTCAAGGCAGCCCTTAATTTTTCCAGCTCTTCCTCCGTTATAGCTAGAGTTTCTCTTTGCTTAATTTTCTTGCTTTTGCTGTATCCTCCCCAAATGAGATGGTGTATTTAAAATGCTCCTTCATTCTGGCCTTATTTTCTACCTCTGCTGGTGATGTAGCTTCACTTACACTACCAATAAAGGGGCTATTAAAGAATACTTTCTGGAATCAGAATTTAACTGGCAATTTTCCTGATGATACATGAGGCAGGGCAGGATAAAACTCCCTCTTGAGCAGTTACATGGGCTCTGCGGTGCTCTCCGGTAGTAAAAAATTGTGTTTGTCAGTAAAATTCAGCATGTATGACCCGGAAGACACAGGGAGCAGATAAGTACAGGAGCAAGGAGTACATTTACTGCTATTAAAAGACATTAAGTGGACTTGTGATCGAGGGATAAGGATGAAATTTGAGCATCTTGGAAAGTAAGAGAAGGGAGATTGGTGGGCCATGAGTCAAGCTGATATTTAAATCTCTCTAGTTTGGACCCTGCCTCCAAACTAGACTGTGACTTAAGTTAAAGACTGCAAAGGCTCAGAAATTTAGACACTGATGTATGGGCTCAGGGGTCCCGGGGATTCCAGAATCCTTCCTTCACAGCTCATGTTCATTACCTGTCTTCAAAAAGTAAAAAGAATAGGCTTTACCAGGTCAGCAACTGGCTCTGAGAGCAGCCTGGACCTGTGGTTCCCTTGCTGGTACTCTCTTTAGCATGACCTTGGGGAAGTAGAGTGTGAACAACTTTTCAAGAGACTTCTATCCTTGTCTGCAAATTATGTCATTCCCAGAAAGAACTGGTGGCAAATTCCCTTAAAAGCTACCCAGAAGTGAATTTCCAGACGCAAGGCATCTCTGACCAGCAAGGACACTTTTCCACAGCACATGGATGGCAGCAAGGTCTAGTGGTCTAGGATAGGAGTCAGAGGACCTGGGTTCTAACCCTGGCTCTGCCACTTGCCTGATGTGTGACCTTGGGCAAGTCACTCTGTGCTTTGTTTTCATCATCTGTAAGATGTGAATTCAGGACCTGCTCTCCCTTCCCTTTAGAGTTTGAGCCCCATGTTGGGCAGGGACTGTGTCTTATCAATTAATTAATCAGTGGCATTTATTGAGCACTTACAGAGAGGAGAGCACTTTACTAGGCATTTGAGAGAGTACATTTTAACAGAGTTTGTAGACACATTTCCTAAACAATGAGTCCATTTTATAACTACACTAGCACTGGGGCATAGCTTTTAAAAAATTCCATAATTATTATGGAAGCCAGATTTCCCAATCTTTGGTGGCAAGTATTGCCATTTAAATTTCTCTGTCCACTTAAGTAGTAGGAGCTAGTGCGCTCCTTGTCCATATACTGTGCAATTGGAAGGCCTGAAAGTCAAGGCCATAGCAAAACCAAAGCAATGGTTTTGAATCTTTACTTTCAAGATATTCTCCAGTGGCAAATAATAGAAATCAGCTTTTCTAGAGTTAAACTCATCAGCACTGCCTTTGCCTACCCTGTGAAGCCATTGACCTACAGCCCTATTTTGCATCTGCCCGGGAGGTGGCTTCTTGGTACGGATTTGCAGAATCTCAAATGTGGCCACTGAGGGCCTTCTTCAACCCAGCCAGTAATAACAATAATGATAATTGTGGTATTTGTTAAGTGCTTACTCTGTGCCAGGCACTATACTAAGTACTGGGGTGGACACAAGCAAATAGGGTTGGACACAGTCCCTGCTCCACATGGGGCTCACAGTCTCATTCCCCATTTTGTAGAGAGGGAACTGAGACCCAGAGAAATGAAGTGACTTGCCCAAAATCATACAGCAAACAAGTGGTGGAGCCAGGATTAGAACCTGTGACCTTCTGACTCCCAGCCCCGTGCCCTAACCACTATACCACCCTCCAATGCCGACCTACTCACTGTACCTCGATCTCAACTATCATGGCAATGACCCCTTGCCCACATCCTCCCTCTGGCTTGGAACTCCCTCCGCCTTCAGACATGACAGATCACCATTCGCCCCGCCTTCAAAGCCTTACTAAAATAATACTCCTTCAAGAGACTTTCCCCAACTAAGCTCTCACTTGTTCTACTCCCTCTCCCTTCTGCATCACTAATGCACTTGGATCTGTACCCTTGAAACACTTGATAGTCACTCATTCCTCAGCCCCATAGCACTTTTGTATGTCTCCGTAATGTATTTTAATATCTGTCTCCCCCTGTAGACTGTAAGCACCTTGTGGATAGGGAACATGTCTCTCAATTCTGTTGTTTTGCACTCTCCTAAGCACTTAGCACAGTGCTTTGCAACCATAAACAATAAATACCACTGATCGTTAAGGCATCCTATTCCTATGGTTGATGTAAATCTTTTGCTTAAATGTTCTATGAGAAAAGGAAGAAGCTATGAAAATCTAGCAAAGCTTTGCTCCCGACCTTATCATTAAATAGGGGTACGGTCTCTGTGGTGCTTTGAAGTAAAGCGCTATATATATGAAAATGTTACTCTGGCCTGCAAGAGGGTTTTGGCATTGAATCTGAGCAGTTGTTAGTGAGTGGGAAGAAAAAGATAGATTATCTGGTGAAATGGGATTTCTCTAAACCGACCTGCCACCTTTTGCCCATTATTGAGATATTTATGTTTATTGTTTTAACACAAGAAACAGATTAGAAAACGTGTTGAGTCTCCATGCACGATACTAGGTGAAATGAATCACTTCCCTCCTCAACCCTCAAAGAATGAAGTAAACTGCGTACATTTTTTGTGGAAGCTTCCCTCCCCATCTCAGGAGGCTGGTGAGGTTTGTGCTCTTCAGAAGCAAATTCTGAGGAAGCATATCTTGCCACTAGTAAAATCAGAGCTCAGAACAGGGACGAGAGGGAAGGGGGAAAGAAGAGAAGAGAAATTACATATAACTGGCAATTGTAATGGAGGAGGGGCTTTGCCAGTGTATTTTATGGGTTCTCTTCAAAGGAATTTGGATGATCACTCTTTTCCCTTCCCCAGAAAAGACCAGAAAAGAAAGCTCCACTTCTGCCTCTTGTAAAATGAGATCACAGCCTGGGACATACCAGACACAAATACAGAGAGTCTTTCGAAGCTGATAGCCAGACCTTTCCTTGAGCTGTTGTTACAAACTACTGCAAACTCACTGACGAAATGGTCATAGACCTCTTGAGTTTCTATGTGTTTAGGGAATAGCCCCGTTAAAGGAGAGGAAACACCATATCCCAAAATGGAATTTCTAGAGGTATGAGGTTGGAGCACTTGGACAGGGTTCAGAGAAGGGCCGCAAAGAGGATTAAAAGGGCAGAAAAGCGGACCCCTGAGGAAAAGCTAAAGGAACTGGGATTATTAAGCTGGAAAAGAAAAACTGAGAGGTGATTTAATATCTGTCTGCAAGTATATAGGAGGATGGGGATCACCTGTTCTTTGCCTCCACTGAGACCAGAACAAGAGGAAATTGGCTTAAATTGTAGTGAGGGATTTAGATTAAATAGTATAAGAAAGAATTCCCTTATGCCTAGAATAGGTTACCAGAGGAAGTTGTGGAATAGTCTTTAAAAAACAGGAGATTCGTGGACTGAATGACAGTACATGATATATTGAAACCTTTAATGTTCAAAGGTAACACTGGTATCAGTATTGCTACCCATGGAAGCAAATGTGGTAAAAACAAAAAAGCTGCATGTGTCCAGCATTCCCTTCCATACTGTGTACAGGAAAGGAGTGTCCTTTGATTTAGAAGGGAAGTTTTATTTTGTAGATCTTGTTCCTATTTGTAGCTCTGCTACATGGCCCCTTTTCTAACCCTGAAAACCGCATTTCTTTTGATTGTCATTATTGTTCTTTTTTTAATGGTATTTGTTAGGCACATACTAAACACTAGGGTAGATTCAAGCTAATCAGGTTGACACAGTCCATGTCCCACTTGGGGGATTCACAGTCATTTTACAGATGAAGTAACTGAGGCACAGAGAAATGAAGGGACTTTCCAGGATTAGAACCCAAGTACTTCTGACTTCCAGACCTGTGCTCTATCCATTGTACCACGCTGCTTGTCTTCCTCCTGCTGCTTCTTTCCAGCATTCCCAGCAGTACCACGACTCTTGAAGTTGTCCTTCAGTACACCCTTGTAGCACTTCTCCTGCCTACTCTAACTGCAGCTTCCCCATTTCTGCTCTCTATGGTTAATTAATTCCTATTAATTTGTATTAATTAATTCCTAAATGATTGAAAATGAGAGAAGAGCATAATTTAAGTATTTGTAAATTCTCCCCCCTTTGTAAATTCTCCCCCTTATCTTCCTCCTCACATTCCATTGGTTCACAAATGTCCCCAGAGTGAGTCAGGAGGCTCTGGGAGACATACAAAAGATAGAGTCAAAAGCAGGGTGGATTCCTATTTATTAATTTTGAAATAATTGAAAATGGGAGAAGAGCATCATTTAATAATTTGTAATTTCTCTCCCTTCTTTCCTCCACATCCCCCCCGCCAAAACTGGCTAAGCTTACACACACCCCAGTCTCCATCTTGACCTACCTGGGTTCCAGAAATCCGGAGGCCGGAAATTGATCCGGGGATAGTCACTAGGCCTGCAACGCATGTGAATTATATCATATAACTAGATCTGGGGTGGGGAGCAATTTGGGGTAGTGAAGTGAGGACTAGGCCCATGCCAGACTGTACCATATGATTGGTAGGGAGAGGAGGCACCATATTGGATAGTAACTCAACCCCTTCGCCTCAGGATTGGTAAAATTAATAGGATGACCAGACAGATTTGTCAAAAAACCAAACTCCTCTAATACGAATTGCACTTCCATCATGGATCCCTCTCCTCTCAGCTACTGTTTGTAAACCCAACTTTTATGCCTCCTTCACCCATGCCCAATCCAGCAGAGTTACTTTCCAGTCTATAACTTTTTTCAAAGTTGGGCAGTCTGAGATTGTGATTTTGCAGTCTTGCAAGATTGTGATTGAGATTGAGATTTAGACAACCTGTCCTATCATTTAGTGTAGTTTTTAGGGGACCCCGGTGAACCTTTGCAAGAAGTCAGGTTTCACATCTATGGTTGTGGCAAAGCTCATAGCTATATGAAATGGTGGGCACTATTACCACTCTAGTTTGATCTGGAGTCTGATGCCACATTTGCCCCACACTTTGTTAACTGGGAAGAGTATTTCAGCAATCCCCTCAGAGCAGCTAATGCCAGCTCAAGCACCAGTGTGGAAAGGAGGTGGGAGGTTCTGCTAGATAGCCTCTTTCAGACAGCCTTAAGTAGTGCAGAGACTATAAGCCAACAAGACTACTTTGATTATGACAACTCATAGATCAAAAAGTTACCTGCAGCCAAACCAATAATGTATTGACAGCACATTGAAGCTGTGACAAAAAGGAATACCTATAGAAGCTTGAGTTAGAATATATGGGCCAAGTTAAGAAGATTATACCAATGCTGGTGAAATGCAAAATCTAAAGAAATCCAGAGCTTGTCACACTACTATCAAAAGGCCCTGGCCAGCGTATTTCTGCTTCCAGAATCACATTATAGTACAACTTTATATCTCAAAACAATGCATTAGGTGTGAGAGTAGCTGTGTGACAGTTGCAGAAAAGCACAGAGAACAACATCAAGATCTCTACATTGATCTAACAATAGAACTAGCTTGAAGTTCATTTATCAAACAACAGTATTTATTTGAGTACTGTACTGAGCACTTGGAGAAATTCAATAGAGGCAAAAGACACTATTTCTGCCCTCAAGGAGGTAACAGTACAATGGGAGAAGACATGCAGACATAAATTATTTACAATTGACAGGGGGAGGAGGCAAGATAAAGATACAACCAATCAATTCATAATATTTATTAAGAACTTACTATGTTCAGAGCACTCTTCTAAGTGTTTGGGAGAGTACAATATAGCAATATGACAGACACATTCCCTGCCCACATTGAGCTTAAAGTCTAGAGGGGGAGACAGACATTAATATAAATAAATGAATAAGGGATATGTACATCAGTGCTGTAGGGCTGAGGGAGGGGTGAATAAAGGGAGCAGATCAGGGTGACACAGAAGGGAGTGGGGAAGAGGAAATGAGGGCTTACTCAGGGAGGGCCTCGTGGAGGAGATATGCTTTCAATAAGACTTTGAAGATGGGGTGAGTAATTGTCTGTCAGATATGAAGAGCAAGGGCATTCCAGAACAGACATAGGATGTGAGCGAGTGGCTGGTGGCAAGATAGTTGAAAGTGAGGTACAGTAGAGGGGCAAAGTGTGTGGGCTGGGTTTTAGTCAGAGATCAGCGAGGCGAGGTAGGAAAGGTAAGGTGATTGAGTGTTTTAAAGTTGATGGTAAGAAGTTTCTGTTTGATGGGGAGTTGGATGGGCAACCATTGGAGGTTCTTGAGGAATGGAGAAACACGGACTGGAAGTTTTTATAGAAAAATGATCTGGGTGGCAAAGTGAAGTATGGACTGGAGTGGGGAGAGACAGGAGCGAGGGAGGTCAACAAGGAGGCTTATACAGTTATCACAGTGGGACAGGATAGAATAAGATATGAATTGGATGGTAAAGCCTTACCATCAGCTTTAAAACATTCAATCACCCTGCCCCCTCCTACCTCACTGCTCTCCCACTACAATCCAGCCCACACACTTAATTCCTCTAACCCTAACCTACTCACTGTACTTTGATCTCATCTATCTCGATGCCAACATCTCACCCACATCCTGCCGCTGGCCTGGAACACCCTCCCTCTTCATATCTGGCAGATAATTACCCTCCACCTTCAAAGCCTTAATGAAGGCACATCTCCTCCATGAGGCCTTCCCCAACTAAGCCCTCATTTCCTCTCTTCCCACGCCCAAATGCATCACCCTTGCACTTAGATTTGCTCCCTTTTTTCACCCCTCCCTCAGCCCCATAGCACTTATGTACATAGCATAATTTATTCATTCATATTAATGTCTCTCTCCCCATCTAGACTGTAAGCTCATTATAGGCAGAGAATGTATCTGCCAAGTCTCTCAGGTTGTAGTCTCCCAAATGCTTAATACAGTGCTCTGCACACAATAATCACTCAATAAATACAATTGGCTGATTGATTGAAAAGATGGAACCAAATAAATCAGTAAATAGAGTACAAAGACTGATGCATACATAAATGCTTAAGAATGGCTGTCCGTATTGAGGTGGATGTTGGAATGACCTGACATTGGTGGTGGAGTTCAACTGGGGAGGGCTTCCTGAAGGAGGTGAAATTACAGGTGTGCTTTGAAGCTGGGAAGAGCAGCGATCTGGCATATTTGACAGGGAAGAAAGGTTTAGGCAGGAAGAATTACATGACCAGTGGGTCACAGATGAGAGTGAAGCTAATGAGAAGCTTGGGCCAGGAACTAGCTGATGAAGAAAACCGATAAGTAAAGAGGAGAAAGCTGTGAACAGCTATGAAAATAAGTGGAAACGTAATTAGTAACCACTGGACATTTTGAGGAGTGGAGAGACTTTTGACAATTAATATCTTAGAAAGAAGACAGGCAGCAAGATGTAATATAGATTGGAGACAGAGAGACTAGTGAGAGACTAGTGAAGGGGATGGTACCATAATCTAGCTGGAAGAAGATAACAGTTAGAACCAAGGTGGCTTCATGGGTGGAGAGGAAAGGGCAGTTCTGGGAAATACTGTGGAGGCAAAAAACACCACCAAGATCCTAAAAGAAATAAACGGGGATGAAGGGGACTTGATTCCCTGAAGTACAAAATACTGTTTGAAACTCAAACTCAATTTGAGGGTCAAATTAACCTGGCAAGCGATTAAGCTTTGGAAGAATGAAAAAGTGCAGATCACAAATTGGCAAAGGCACACAAATGAGAAGCTGTGGAGAGGAACAAATTCTTAACAGAATTAGATTTGCATGCAGTGTGAAGTTAGCAGTCTGAAAGGCTGATGGGCAACCACAGATGACATTGTGAAATGTTAAATGAAATGTTAATGGGATGGATGCATCATACAGGAACAATTGTACAAATTAATATTTAACTGTCTTGTGTTCCACCTCCCCGAGGCCCCAGATGACTTAAGACCTGGTCGTTGTTATAACATACGAGCTCAATGCTCCAGGGACAAAGATAGCATTAGACTTAGTGGTTATGTAAACTGTTTTCAGAAGGATTACTATAGACTCGCACCACATAGCTGTGGTAGATATAGTGTATTTCAACTTGATTTCTTTTTTACAAGGATTCAGCACAGGATGTAACAGAACAACCACATACTGTTGAGATTTTTTCAATCCAGCATGACCACTGAAACACGGGAGTATGGCTAGGTAATGACCTTGCTGTTTTTGGAAGGACTTCACCCACTCAAATAAGTTTATCAATGCACCCCACCTTTGCCCCTCCCCAACTCGGTAAATAAAAATGCAATGCACAGCATTTCATTTGGCATTGACATGCTATATTGATTCTGGTTTTAGCTCCACCCCCAAATAAAAATAAATATTGATTTCTGAGTCCATCACTATGTATGGCTTTCTTGTAGACTGCTCCTGATATTGTGAAGACAACTGATGTGAAACTGAGCAATACATAAATTCCATTTCTTAGCCCAGGCCAAAATCTAGGAGTAGATTGCAGCTACTACTTCAAGTCCAATTAAGTCTCAGAGACCCTAACCCACATGTTTCCCTGGTGAAATTACTTGGTTTTCCTGAAGGAATTCAATTAAGAGTCACTGGAGAAATCCAAATTAAATACATTTTTACTGTGCTGAGAAACCAGCAATGAAATCCTAGAAAATATCTCCATAAGAAGTGTCTGGATGGTAAACTATCTTCTATATATTCTGCCAAGGTTCACACTACATTCAGTGAAATTGCTTATGTTCATACTTCATTTCATCCTTTAACATGAAAAGTCTTGTTCTTAGCTCCCACAAACAGACCCCTTGAATCTACCATACCGCACTCACCACATCATAGCTCACCACTGCAAGATTTATGCATAGATCTTTCAATTCTGTTGCTGCCCCCTACCTGAAATTTATTTTAGTGTATTTCTCCACACTAGAGCCTAAGCTCCTTGAGGGAAAGGATCATGTCTATTAACGCCACCGTTCTATCCCCAGGGCTTAATATATTGCTCTACCCAAAATAAGCATTCATTAAACACTATGGATCGATCGAACGAGCACCCTTTTCTCACATCCTTCAATATGGACTCAGGGGCCTCTAGTATTGAACTACTGTTCCCCGAATTTCACTGAACATCACTCAAGCTCACCTTTGAGCTTCTACCTTTAGCTGTATCTTCCTGTTACCCTGTTTGTCTTCTTTCAGGTGTCCTGGATACATATTGCATTAAAGAGTGTCATTACCAGTCCTTGACTCACTTGGTTCTTTCTGAGGTCATTCATTACACATCCTGGCCAGGCCAAAACAGTTATTACAAATTAACCTACTACTGTCTTTCCAGCCCCACCTCTCCAGCCCCTTCCACTCTCCTAACCCACATAATCTAAATTTTGATTTTGGTTCTTGGCCAAATTCACTGCTATCCTTGGTGTTTCACTTTTAGTTTGGGAATTTTCATAAATTTCAGCAAAAAGAGATATTGCCAACCAAAAGTGCCAGGTTTTATCATACATAATTACATTCCTCCTGTGGACTAGGAATTTCAAGCACAAGGTATGAATGATATAGCTCATTAAACTAATGAATAGTTCATTCCATAGCATTTACTAGGCCAACGCAAATCTAATCATGGCACGTATTAAGCACTTACTATGTGCTAACCTCTGAGGCCACTAAGGTCATTAATAGCATTGTCCCTATGACTCACCCTTATGTCTTCACCAAAACTTTAGTGACCAAGAATATATGGATGAGAGTCAGGTGCCATGTATTTTTAATCATCTTTGAGAATTATCCATTTTCTGCCTGACCATAGCCCAAAATAACTCTTCTTCAGACTAATCATAATGCAGCTTCTGGATTATCATCACACTAAACAACTATCCCTCTAATGCACCAATATTCAACTGACACGGTAATGACATCTGCATCGTTAATCACAGGACACAATGGAGTTGGATCCATTAACAGAGAAGTTTGTCACCAGATAAATGGCTCTGGCTGGCGGGCTCAGTTTTGCTTACACGCTTGTTTTCTATACATTCCTTGACTTCGTTTTGGTATTTCATTAGAATCAGTAGACCATTATCCTGCAACTGTGCTCTCGTGCCCTGATGCTCACGCTTTCCTTTTAACAAGCATTACCAGGTTTTCAGCTCTGCAGTTCTCCTTCCAATGTCACTGCAGTGTGCCAGGAGATTGGCATATTGTGAGGGCCACGGTCTCATTTCTATGTGTAAACTATATTTATCGCACTTGATTTGCCCCAACATGAGTACTGCAAAACTTGAGCGTGAGTTCCTGACCCCTTGAGAGCACGGATCACGTCTACCAACTCAGTTATACTCTCCCCAGCATTTATTCCAGTGCTCGGTACACTGTTACCGCTCAATGGGTTTATTGGTCCCCAAACCAAGCAGAACATGCCTCCTGTGAATGGGCTGGTGGTGTTTTCTCACCTCTGGGCGATACGCTTAAAGCTCTTTATCAGTACTCTTCCCTCCAAGGGAGAGCTTTAAACTGGCTTAAAAACGGGAAAGAAACTCGAGTTGGAAACAGAAGAAGGGGCTGGAGAGGGTGGGGGAAAGGAGAGTCGAAGCTTGAACTTGCTTCTGCAGCATCCATGTGCCCTTCACTAGGCGTATCCAAAGACTCCACAAGCAAAGACCTGCATTGCAGCACCAGACGAATTTCCTGTCCCCTCCCCCTGCCGCCCCCAGCTATAGTCATCCTTAAAGGTCCAGCTTATATTATGGTAGTCCTGGGACGGTACCAATGAGGAAAGCTAGAGAAATCAAGGGGGAGGTAGAAAGAGAGGGCACCAGGTGGCTGAGGGAATGACTCTACCGCATGCAGGCACTAGGTGGTGTATCTAGAAAACGAAGAGGTCTTTGCAACTGTCCAACTAATACTTCTTACATCCCTTAGAGAACAAGCGGTTGACCAGAAATCATCTGGGTCTTTCCACCTGACATGTCATTTTCCAAGTAAACCGTAGAAGGAACCTTGGCAAAGCCTCCGCACTGGCCCTTTCTGAGACAAGACAGACCCGAGCCTTTCTATTCTGCTCAATCCTCCACGCTCCAATTTCAGGCAAGAGATGGTTAAAAAGGTTGTGCTTAGATCAGGTCTCTCCTTCAGCTGAAGTCCTTCAAAAATGAAGGAAAAGAAGACAAGAAAGAGAACATCATCAAATATTTGGCAGCATCTCTGGGATGTGACTGAAGAGAAGGTTGGGTGCCAATTTTTTTTACTGCAGTGTAAATTAAAATGCTTGAACTACGATGACAGGCACATAGGACTGAGCCCCAAATGGCTTCCTCCAGCTCAAAGCAGCATTCTGATATGCAGTGAGCAGAGAGAGGTCTTTCACTCCGCACTAGACAGTAAAGCAGAACTACGGATGAAAATCTGCATGGAGTTGGGGAGGGGTGGGACAGTACTGTCTCATTGCAATATATGGGTGCCTGGTGCAGAATTTTAAATGATAAGCTTTTTCTGCTTTGCGTTTTAGAATCACAGAACAAAGAGTCATCCTTAAAGGGACATGTGCTTCAACAAAGCACAAGTGTTGCCCCCATGATACGTTCCAATTATACTCCTAAAGTGGAGTGCAACCGACCCTCCACTGACCTGCTGCCAAAATACCTATATACACACATGCTTAACAGTGGATATTGAATGGTGTGTAGGGGTTTTCAGAATTGCAGGTAGAATACATGCCTTACTGGTTGTCTCTCCTATTCCCTTCTTTGGAAAATTTGTCTCTAAAATTTTTGTTCCACCAGAACATTGGACAGTAACAATAATAATGATAATAATAATAATATTTGTTAAGTGCTTAGTATGTATCAGGCACTGTTCCAAGTACTGGGGTAGTTACAAGTCAATTGAGTTGGAAGAAGTCCCTAAGTCAGAGGGGCCTATAGTCCAAGTAGGATGGATAACAGGTATTGAATCTCCATTTCACAGATGAGGAAATTTAAGGACAAAGAAGTTAAGTGACTTGCCCAAGGTCACGCAGTAGGCAAGTGACAGAGGTGGGATTAGAACCCTGGTCCTCTGACTCCACATCACCGAGCCATCAAAACTCACCTTTTTTAAAAAAAATGTAATCCCTTGATTTATTGTCACATTTGTGGAGGGGGTGAGAAGAAATGTTGGCTTATATAGAGATTGTTTTCTGTAAAATAAGTTAAAGCTTGAAGATATTGTCATGGACCAGGAATTAAACTTCTAATTAGACTACTGTGACTTTTCAATAGTTTATACATAGTTCACAATAGTCCATGAACTATATATTGGCCCAAACTCAAGAGGTTTCCCAAAACTCCCTTACGGCTGAGTACAGGTTAAAGAAAATCATTCTTCTCCAATGGGATCCTGGATTCACCTAGAAGACCTCATTAAAGTCTCTGAGGTGCTCTGAAGGTGGATCTGAGGGTCCTAAGATCCCATTCTTGTTAACAATGTGGGGAGATGAAAGATAAAGAGACTTCTGTTCAATTCTATTGTCTCTCTGCATGTCTGGGTTTACAGAAACAAGCTTTACCTCTCTCTGAGTGCAAAATTTCAATATATTAAGTGAAATGAGGATTGTTAGGGTGCAGTATATTCAAGAGATAAAACTAGGGGTCTGAAGATAAGACCAAAGAAGGAGCAAAAGAAACAAAAGGGAACTATTTTGAACTGATGATTTCAACTCATCAGAGAACAGGCACTAGACAGGAGCCTGAAGGGGAAGGGTGGAATAGGGGGATAGGGAGCAGTAGATTCTGGGATCCAAGTGCTGGGGACAGCATTCAGGAGACACAGGGAAATAGAAAAAATATAAATCCTTGGTGGTTGGAAGGAAAGAGAAGAAGATTTAGAAGAGGCAGGTAGGGGAATGGGGTCCAGGAGAAGGAGGGGCAAGAGTGCAGGGAGCACTCAAGTGGGAGTCTCTTGATCACCAATCAAGTACCTCAGAGAAGGGGTGATATCCTTCATTTGCTCCTACTGAAGTAAACATTTTCCTACTACAGACCAGCCCACGCACTCCACTCCTCTAGCACTGTGCCCCAATCTCATCTAGCTTGCTGCTGATCCCTTTTCCACGCCCTCTTGCTAGCCTGAAATTCCCTCTCCTTCCATATATCCAAGAACAACTCCACCTTCAAAACACTATTAAGGTCATATTTCCTCCAAGAAGCCTTCCCCAGTTAAGCCCTCTTTTCCCAGCTAGCTTTCCCTTCTGCATTGTTTATGCACTTGGATGTGACCATTAAACAACTGATATTCTCCCCACCCCGAGCCCCACAGCTCTTATGTACATATCTTTAAATTATATATTACAAATTATTTATATTAATCTGTCTCCCCCACTAGACTATAAGCTCATTATCGGCAGGTATCGGTTCTGTTAATTCTTTGTATTGTACTCTCCCAAGCACTAAGTACATTTCTCTGCACATAGTAAGAGATCAGTAAGTATGATTGATAAAAATTAGTCCTGCTCTCCCCAGTCTCTCCATGTGGACTTGTGATACCCCTTCCTTCATCTGTCGTATGAGGCAAAGGGTCCAGTAAAATATCAAGTGCTTAGTATGGTGCTCTGCACACAGTAAGCACTCAATAAATACGATTGAATGAATGGAGCAAAGTTATATCCAAAAAAATTCTGTTTTGATGGAAAACAATTATTAAATTGAATCTTCCTGTCTGGTGATTTGAAACATAATTTTCTTCAATTGGAGTCAAATCAAATTTTCCTTACTGAGCACCAAGCAATTTGATCCCGAAGCATGCAGACCTCAGGAAGGATATCTAGGAAAAAACAACTACAGCTTTTCTTCAGGACCACCTGGACCTGGGTCTTAGTTCTTGTATCTTTTACTTATGCAGTTTAGGGATGGTAAAGTCCACTCACAAACTATTCAGTGGACACCCTGGAGGATCACATATAAGATGACGCTATTCGGGAATCCTGCCTTTGGTATATATAACCAAAAACAAAAATATCCCCAAACTCTCAGTAGAATATTTTCTAGATCTATGGCTATAGGTGGAGATGTTTGCCATTGAATATAAACCACCCATTTTTTTAAAAAATGAGTTAACATACTTCAGTATAAGCCCATCCAGAGCCCAGTAGAGATTACATGGCTTATTGTTTCCCCTACCCTTAACACTTTTATTAACCTGGACTTAATTCAGTCCTTTCTTCACATATCTTTCAGGTCTTGACACCACCATATTTCTGGGAGGAGGTCAGCATGTAAACCCAAGAGCATTCCTTGTACCATTTTGTCCAGACTGTCTGAGCATCAGTTGTTAAGGAAGTAGTAGTCTCACATTCTCAATGAACTGTAAAACCAATTTTAAAACTACATTTTGAGAATTAATCCAATGCCCACTGCCAACCCACTGAGGCAAATTCTAATTCTGAACATGTTACCTGACCAGGTAATTCTCCTGTTTGAAAAGCAGGGAGGCAAGGGGAGAGGAAAACTTTAAATATAGAGTTGTCTTTCCACCCCAAAATGATGCTGCTGACGACAAAGCAGATGTGAGTGTCACTGTCCATGAAATGAAAGTAGTGCCCCTTTTCTAACCCCTTACCATTTAGGATGAGTATGGCTCAGACACCAGTGGTCGAAAGGGGAAAGGTATTTTCTATCACCAGCAGGACATGCACTGGAATAGTTTTTGCAGTAGCGATAATGTATTGCATTGACCCTTCCACACCCTCTCAACCAGCAGCCCATATTTCAAGGTGACTAGTAGAGAGAACAAGTACAATCTGTGGTCATGGACCAAAATATCTTCTAGACGTCAAAAGCAGAAGATACTATATTGCCCTACTCCATTTCATATACCACTGTTGAGAAAGCTATATTCTCAAAGTGGCTTAGTTACGGTTGAGGAGCTTTTTTAATTTTGCAAGGAGTGGTGCTATGCAGTTGCCACTGGAGCACTGTGTAGATTGAAGACAGAAAAGAGTTGAGGCTTAAGAGCAGGGCAGTTGTTTCAAGGGGATAGTGCTGGGTTCCCATTCACATCTACCTTGGGATAGATTTGTAAAGCCTGATACCAGCTGTTGTCCAACTGTGAAATACCCCCTAGCAGCCACCACCACCCTGGCATCATTCAATCAAGAGTCAGGAGGCAAGGAGGTCAGGAAAGGAGGCTGAGGCAGTAGTTAAGGTGGGATAGGATAAGTGCTTGGATCAGAGCACCATCTCCACTGGCCATCTTTTGCCAGGCCACAGAGCCACGCAGCGTTGTGGCACAACTGACTGCTCCACATATTCCAAGTCCCACCAATCCTTTCTGGGCCATGACTATTGTCTTCATCACCCAGAACCCCAGTCAGAAGGTGTACGATATGGAAGTGGCCCTTGCAGATAGTGAAGGAGTGAGATAGGAAAGAAAAATAACTATAAAAGATTAAAAAGCCCACACTCTGCACCATACCCATCCAGAACTCAGACAGAAGGAAAATCCTGCTTTTGTGGGTCAGGACAGTGGGAAGACATATAAAGAGAGAAAGACATATAAAGAGCCTCCCTCCCTCTCCACAGCACAGCAAAGCACTCCCATGAGCTTAGGTCTTTAGTTTTCTTATCCAGACAACACTACAGTCACACAAGAATAGAACAATTATCTTCTAACAATTTATTTTTAAAAGTAATATCCCTGAGCACCTCTAGGCGGTGCAGATAATGTATCCTGCCCTTGTCTCTGAAAGAAGGAAACGAACACACACACCCTAAATACAAAGTTTTTATTTCATGTGCGTTGGATGTGAACAGAGTAAAGCAAATGACCTAAGGAACTGTCAACTAATCCATAACACTGACTGCTTCTCCTCATCTCCTTGTGAAGGGTTTTATTCAACTCAGAGTGTAGACATGAATGAGTAGAATAACCATGAGCTGTACAAAGAGCAAAACAGCATTCAGGTACCACTAGGCAATCTGAATCCTAGGAAGAGTTTCTAGATTAAAATGAGTCCAAAGGATTCATTAAAGGCTTTTGTCAAATATTTTGGAAATGACATGAAAGATTGCTACCTGAAGATTTACTAAAGTATCAAAACCGAAGCTACTAGTGACAGACGTTTCCAACCTTTCTCACTCTGCACCCCAAAATTCCTCTGTTAATGTTCCAACTTTAATCTTTAAGTGGGAATCAAACACTTTTAGGAATAAGAAGCTCATCCACTTTAGGAGGATTAAGGAGGATTAACTCTTCCACAACTTCTCCTGGAAACCATTTAATAAATCGGAGGACAAATTTGCTACCAAGAATCCCAATGACTTGAAAGTTACTTTACCTGATTTTTGCAACCCATCTGTCTAAGGCCAGCATGTACTTTAGTGAATGAGGCTTAACTCTGAGTCCAAGACACAGTTTCCTTCCCTAAAAACCACAGTGTAATAAACAGCGCCCAGTTCAGAGGCTTTCACAGTCCCTTTTGGGAGGGAACATAATTAAAACCCTGAAGTGGAAGAGAATTCATCCAATGAGAACACTCAAAGGTCAAGTCTCAACATCTTCAGGGTCCTACAAAATGTTTTCCAATAAGCCGTCTGGGAGAAGTTGCTGCTTTTGTGAATGGAGTGCAAGGTTAATATTAATCAATTGTGCCCCCCCCCAGGGGGTTGGAGTTGTTTGTGCGGGGAGGTAGAAGGGGTCTCATTGCCAAGCAAGAAGGGCAAAAGTAGCCATTTTAATCAGGGTATCTGGCTTCCCTGGAGATAGATTTCCAGCCTGGCATTCCCAGAAATCTTAGAGGTGACTTACACAAGATGCACAAATGTTCACTATTTGAATTGTGTGTCCATTAGCAATCCACAAAATGGCTAACATGATTGCATCTAACTGCATCCATTTTTTTTTAGTATGTATTTAACGAACCAGGAGAGAACTGCATTTCAACAATGACCTTTCTTATACTTCCTAAAATAGGCACATTAAGGGACATTTGATAATACTTATTAAACATTTTTTTCAATATCCTCTTCAAAATGCAGCTTTTCTAATAAAGGTAAATGTCAGAACAACCAAGCCACCCTTTGATGATCCCAAATGGCGCACCCAACCCAACCCATGCTTACTAAGTGGCACCCCATGGAAGACACCAAATATGTACAATGGAAAGCCCTAACTCATCCACCAAGTTCCTGCATCAACTTAGATAAATCTTACTTCCAAAATATATATAATAATATAGCAGGAAACTAAAGATCCTTTAAGATCTTCAACAGATTCATTTTTCAAGGAAAAGAAGGACTTCTACTCTTGGTATTTTTCCGTTTTTTTTTCATTTAAGTTTGGTGGTAGGCTCTCCCTAAATCCACAAGATCATTAAAATCCTCCCTTTACTCTCCATCCTAACTGCTAATATGCTGATTCAAGTACTTCTTTTACCCTACCCTGACTACTGCATCAGCCTACTCAATGACCTCCCTGCTTCCTGTCTCTCCACACTCTACTCACCACTTCACTTTGTTGTCTGGATCATTTTTCTAAAAAAAAAATCAGTCCACATTTCCCCATTCCTCAAGAAACTCCAGGGGTTGCCCATCCACTTCACATCAAACAGAAACGCCTTACCGTCAGCTTTAAAGCACTCAATCTCCTTGCCCCCTCATATCTTACCTTGCTGGTTTCCTACTACAACACAGCCTGCACACTTCACTTCTCTAATGGTAACCTCCTCCCTGAACTTCAATCTCATTTATCCTACTGCCAACCCCTTGCCCAAGTCCTCTTTCTGGCCTGAAAATATCTCCACTTTCATACATGACATACCACAATTCTCCCCACCTTCAAAGCCTTTAATATAAAATCACCCCTCCTCCAAGAGAACTTCCCTGACTAAGCTCCTTGCACATGGATCTGTATCTTTAAAGCATTTGATATTTATCTTGGCCCTACAGCACTTATAATACATATCCGTAATTTATTTTAACGTCTATCAACCGCTCTAGACTGTTAGCTCCTTGTGGTCACGGAAGACGTCTACCAACTCTCCCGAGAGTTTAGTACAGTGCTCAGCCCACAATAAGCACTCAGTAAATACTATTGACTAATTGACTGGTAGGTTTTCTACCTTGCACCATCCAGATGGCCACTGGAATCACAATTGATGTGTTTAGCATTAATTTATTAATTTCACATTTTTCCCACTGATGCTATCTTCTTGCTTTATTTTTACTGTTGAACATTAGTTATCACCAAAATGCCTCTTATGGGACATATTCTTCACTCTTCAGAATTCCGTGATCAAAGTTAATGTAATGACATGCACTTACATCGATGCCTGTTGTCCCTCCCTCTTAGACCTAGTCCCATGTGGAATAAGAACTGTATCTGATCTTATTGTAATGTTTCTACCCCAGCACTTAGTTCTCCCCCTCTGGACTGTAAGCTCATTGTGGGCAGGAAACGTGTCTGTTACACTGTTATACTGTACTCTCCCAAGTGTTTAGTACAGTGCTCTGCATACAGTAAGTGCTCAAAAAATGATTGATTGATTGATTGATTGATAGATACAGTGCTTGACACAGAGTTAAGAATGTAAAAATACCATTATCATGTAATCTTTAGTTGCTGATCTTTAGTTGGTGCACCAAGAAGAAAAAACTTGACATTTGCTCCCACAAGTAACTAACCAGAATGCATGGGGGACCAACAC
Organism: Ornithorhynchus anatinus; assembly: GCF_004115215.2. NCBI lineage: Eukaryota > Metazoa > Chordata > Mammalia > Monotremata > Ornithorhynchidae > Ornithorhynchus > Ornithorhynchus anatinus. The sequence continues at coordinate 17,140,758 of NC_041735.1, read as the reverse complement.
TCTTCCGAAGAAACCAAAAGACTCAAAGGCAGCAATTAGCATCTATGGAATGCTGAGTGAGATTAATCATTCATAAATAAAACAAATACATTCTGATCCCATTAGCCCTCAACGTCTCTTGTTAACTTATTTCAGTTTGAGGTATACCTATTAACCCCTTTTCATCAACCACTATTCTCCTTAAACTCTTTCTTAGGATGGGTGATCACAGACAGGTACTGTTCTGACATCAGTTCAAATTAAAATTATGGAAAACTTGTCAGAAATAAAAAGCTTTGCATCTGTAATTGAATTGTAACCTAATTACAAAATAAGTCTCATTGGACAGTTTCCAGAAAGCTGCTGGTTCCCAAGTGCAGGTTTCCCCTCTGCTGAGTTTTCACCATTGAATTCTGTCAAGCTAAACTCAACTAGACAGGTGTCATAATCTTCTGCTTTAATGTGCTCACCTTCTGACGTGTAAAGGGAATTTTGTGTGTGTCTTTCTTTGTACCCAGGATAAAGTCCAAAATCTAATTTCTTAGAGTGTCAGAGAAGCACATAAAGTTAATATATTTACCAGTTTGCAGCTTTCCACTTAAAGTCAATTATCTTTTGAGGATGTGATGCCACTGCAATTCACGAGTCAGGGCATGCTAAGGAAAGAGCTCCTCTTCTTACTTAAGGGTGTGCAGCCAAGTGAAAATTTAATATTTCATTCTTCTGGTGGAAAAGGATTGAATCTCCACAATCCAGAGGTCATCTTTACATGGTTAGAGTTGGGCCACTGTGAGCAACAGAGTTTGCTGACACATGGAGTGTGGTCAGGAGGTGGGGATGCCAATCATGCTGGTTGGCTGGTCTGCCACTGAATGGGAAGGGTGTGTGTGTGTGTGTGTGTGTGTGTGTGTGTGTGTGTGTGTGTGTATAAAAAGGCTATCTGAACTACCCAAGTGGGGCTCACAATCTGAGTGGGGAGAATCAAGTGACTAGGATGTAGGGAAGGAAACAATAAAATTAATACAGGCAAAAAAACCAGTAAATCAACCACAAAGGTAAGAACCGTAGAACATTGCTGCCTGAAGCACTCCTGCTCAGGCTCCTTTATACCTGGTATGGTTGTCCTTGGCCCAAAGGCCTTGGCCCGTCCCAATGTTCAAATCGGGGCGGCGGGGGGGGGGGCTGTGGAGAGACCACACTGTAACTCCGGGATCTCTGACAGAGGAGAAATTTCAGACTGCAGGACTCTACTCTTGTGCCTAGAACTGTGCAAAGCCAACTAGTAGACCAGTGGGTTTGGTTGAGAACCTACCATGTTCAGAGTGCTGTTCTAAGCCCTGGGGACAGTAAAATAGAATGAGAAGACAATCCCCAGCCTCAAGGATCTTACAGTCAAGAGAAAACTGATGCAAACTAGTTTACAGAAAGAAGCGAAAGGAACAGTGGATACATAGATGAGTTTGTCCTTTGATAGAAAGGTAAATTGATATGCATGAAAGTGCTATGGGTGCATAAATGTGTAATTGGCTAAAGAATGCTGAGCTTGTAAAAGGAGGTCATGATGTGGGGAGAAGAAAAATGAATCGGGGAAGACCTCCTGGAGAAGTAACTTCAGAAGAGTTTAGATCTGGATCCTGCCTTCGAGGAGGTGGCCAATATAAACAAGTCTTGTCTTGTCTTATGCCGCTGTCATCTTCGACCCATAGCAATGCCATAGACACATCTCTCCCAGAATGCCCAACCTCCATCTGCAATGGTTCTGTGAATTCATAGAGTTTTCTTGGTAAAAGATGGAAGTGGTTTACCACTGCCTCCTTCCACGCAGTAAATTAGAGTCCTCACCCTTGATTCTTTCCGATGCTGCTGTTGCCCAGCACAGGTGAGTTTTGACTTGTAGCAGATTGCCTGCCACTAGCTAGCCACTGCTCAAGCTAGGAATGGAATGGATATGCCTCTGCCTGACTCTCTCTCCTGTAGTTGAGACTGGTAGAGTACTGGAAACTCTCCAGATGTGACCCTGAGAGGGAAAGGGGATCGGAAAGGACCCCTGTAGGATTTAGTGGTACTCCATTCTCAGAGTGGGCAGCCACCTGGGGTCAGAGAATTGTGACCAAGTAAAGCCAACTGTAGAAGGAATCAATCCATCAATCATACTTATTGAGCGCTTACTGTATGCAGAAGGGATTGGGAGAGTACAGCACAACAATATAACAGTCACATTCCCAAACTTGCAGGAAGGATTTGCTATCCAAGAAGCTCCCAAAAGCCCCTAAGGAGATTAATCTGATGGGCTACTCAGGTTGTTTTTGTCTTTCTCTCTTGTTCAGGCTCCAAGAAGATACTGCTGACAGTGAGATGTTTCTCCTCGGGTGCAGATATGGTTGAAAAGGCCAGTTTGCATCCCTTCCACACCCTGCCCACATAAAGATCTTCTTTGGCTGTACTTCTGCGTGTGCTATTTATGGTTCCTGGCTGAATTGGATTCTGCCTCTTGGTATCTCAAGCCTCCTGAAGCCTCTGTTTCAGATGAAATATTCCTTCTTGGTTTCCCACCCTAGACTTCTGCCTAGTGATCTGGGAATCAGGAGACCTGGATTCTAATGCCAACTACTATTTGGCTGCTGTGTGACCTTGGAGAAGTCACAACTTCTCTGTGCCTCAGTCTCCTCTTCTATAAAAATGGGGATTCAGTACCTGTTCCTTCTCCCCCTTGGACTGTGAGCCACATTTGGCACATGAACTTCATCTGATCTGATTATCTTGTATCTGTGCCAGTGCTTAGTACAGTGCTTGGCCCATAAAAAGCGCTTAGCACATACCACAATTGTTATAATTAGCCTGGTCTGTTGTGGCTGTAGTCTCCCAGTTGTCTGCAGATAAATCACTTCCATGAGATCCTGCTTCACTGAGTCTTTAAAATGTGTTTAAAACAGGAGCATGGCCCAGAAGATTGAAAATAGTAAAAAGAAACTGAGCTGCTCTTGGCTGCAGTTCGAGCCTCATTTTCAATCAATCCAACACAAGAAGGATTGGTAGCTAGTTTCTTTTGTTGCAATTCAGCAAGGTCCAGCTTGATACTGTAGTTAGGTTTGTAAAAAGCCACAGATCCATGAGCATGCTCCTCGTGGGTTGCCCTTGATTGGTCCAGAATCCATATGATTGATAACTGCAGCCCAGGGATGGTGACAGTTTTGAAATCTCCATCACACCTCATTGTCAGCCCTGCCTGGATACTGAACACTTCCCCACCCCAGACAGGGGGACAGGATGGGGTCTGGAAGAGTGTGAAATGCTCTATGCATACCAGGACATTTGGGGTACATCAGGGCTCAGAGGCAGTGTTAGTGCTAATCAGTGCCTCTCTAACAAGAGCTTCACTGGAAATTACCACTGGGAATAATTCCAGTTCTATATCTAGGCATGACCTAAGGGTGATTTCCTTAGGAAATTGCTAGTGAATCAATCAGTAGTATTTATTGAGCATTTACTTGTGCAGAGCCCTGTACTAAACATTGGGAGAGTAAAGAATAACAGAGTTGGTAGACACATTCCCTGCCCACAAGGAACTTACAGTCTACAGGAGAAGACAGACATTAATATAAACAAATAAATTATGGATATGTAAATATAAGTTCGGTGGGTCTGAGGGTAGGATGAATAAAGGGTGTAAATCCAAGGGCAAGGGCAACAAGAAATGGAATGAGAGAAGAGGAAATGAGGGCTTAGTCAGAGGAGGCCTCATGGAGGAAATATGCTTTTAAGAAAGCTTTGAAGGTGTGGGGGAGTAACTGTCTGTAAGATATGAAGTGGGAGGGAGTTCCAGGCCAGAGACAGGATGTGGGTGAGGGTTGAGATAGATGAGATGGAGGTACAATGAGTAGGTTGGCATTAGAGGAGCAAAGTGTGCAGGCTGGGTAATAGCAGGAAATCAGAGAGGTAAAGTGAAGAAAGGAAATTAAAACTTTATTCTCTAAATGAATTCACAGAAATCTAGCCACTGATCTGTATGATGAAACCATTCCACCTCTTCCTAACTTCCAGAGTAAGCACTTACAGTGTGCACAACACTGAACTAAGCTCTTGGGAGAGTTCAGTAGTGAATTCACAGAAATCTAGCCACTGATCTGTATGATGAAACCGTTCCACCTCTTCCTAACTTCCAGAGTAAGCACTTACAGTGTGCACAACACTGAACTAAGCTCTTGGGAGAGTTCAGTAGTTAGCCCTTATCCATGCCCTAGATGGTATAGCGTGTCAGGCTACTATGCTCCCGGTTGTGATCTCTCCACGCACTCCAATGCTACCCATCTGGCTGACCTCCGGATATTCATTCATTCAATCATATTTATGGAGTGCTTACTATGTACAAAGCACTGTATTAAACCTTTGGGAGAGTACACTATAAAACAGACACACTCCCTGCCCATAACGACCTCACAGTTTAGAGGGTATGTCCAAAAATCCAGGGAGGTGGGGACAATCTTGGTGAAGGGAGAGGGTAGGACCACCCATTCCAAGGGCATCATCTGTCAATCATGCATATGCAAAGTCAATCAGGAAACTCACACAAGGAATGTATCCACTGACTTGTCTCTTCAAGTCCAATTTAGTATTCCCAACATCAACCATGCAGAATTGCAGTAAACATAAACAGCTATTCATCAGGAGTCATTGGAGTGAAAGCGAGGGCACCCAATGTTCAAAGCCAGCAGCAGGCAGGATCAAATCGGCCACTGTTTGGTTTTCACCATGCATTGCAGGTGCAGTCTGTAGAACACAATGCTCTTGAGGAGGAGGTGGGTGAGAATGTGGCATTTTGCCAAGTTTTCTGGTCTCTACGGGGTGGGTTCACTCCCCTTAAATCTGTGGTCTGAGGGAAGCTTTGCACACCCCGAATTCAGGGTGATATCCTGACATTGGCACTAGCTACACATAGTTGGAAATCAGATTTTGCATGGCTTGTACTGCAATGGATAGGTAGATTAGAAGAAAAAATACTGCTGAATGCAGAATTTTTCACCCCACCTTTTGGCATTCTTCCCCACTGAGTCTATTCTGATCTTCTGGGTAATTTACTGGGCCCAGTCTGACAGCAGCAGACTGCTGCCCCGATTCTGTGTCAATGCAGGATAGATCAATCAGGGCCTCCCCTACTTTAGACAATTGAATGTTCCATTGCCAAGCCATTGCCAATACTTGACCCTACAAACTCCTCATCCTGAAGGATATTCTGAACCACTTTCAAACTGACTTTCTCTAGGTGGCAATTTCTACAGAGTCAGGGCACCCTCCCACCCCCCAGTCCTCTCCCTGGGTTCACAGAAAACCCCAAGAATGTTTCCAGTATTTGGAAAATTAAGACTGGAAAAGGGGACTTCAGTCAAACTGGCCACAACCAAAGTGAGACTACATTCCAGGTTTGGGAGCAGTGTTTTAGGGGATTCTACTTTCAGAGAATTTGGCAAACAGGTTTTGCACCCACAGATAAAGGTAGGCCAGTCTACATGTGCAAAGAGAAGTAGAGATATGCCATTTATTGATTTTATTTGACATTTATTTAATCCATGTAGCCAGCCAGAACGTTCAAGAATACAATATCAATTTTATCATCCCTATAGATTGCAAGCTCCTTGTGGGCAGGGATTGTTTCTACCAACTCTGTTTTAGTGTATTTTACCATGTGTTTAGTACAATGCTCTGCACAGAGTAAATTCTCAATAAATTCCACTGACTGATGGATTGATTGACTAAATTCATTAGATGGGCTGTCTACATAGATCAAATTAGCCTGATAATTGCTTTGGTACTTGATTTAGAGGTACTTTACTTCTGACTGTCTCCTCATTATCAAATTATCTGGATATTTATACAGGGACCTGCTGAGTCCTGAGGGAGCCATTCTGTCTCCTTCAACCCCCTACTTCACTGATACCATCTGGAGGCAGGTCCTCAGGGTTAGCTGATCAGGTTGTACTGTCAGGGGAACAGCAGCAGCAGTTAGAGATCTGTGAGCTCCAACTTGAAAGAGAAATGGATTCCACATTAATGGAAACCTTGGGGGGATGGGGGAAGCACTGGATCCCTAGCAATGGGGGAGCCAAGGGCTCCCCCTTAGAGAAATGCTCTGGTAATAATAATTGTGGCATTTTTAAGAGCTTGCTATGGCCCAAGCACTGTGCTAAGCACTGGAGTAGGTATAATATGAGCAGATCAGACACAGTCCCTGCCCCATATGGGGTTCACATTCTAAGAGGGAGGAAGAACAAGTATTTTATCCCCATTTTACAGATGAGGTAAGTGAGGCGCAGAGATGTTAAGTGACTTGCCCAAAGTTAAAACAGGAGGCAAGTGGCAGAGCAGATATTAGAACCTAGGTCCTCTAATCCCCAGACCTAATATCTTTCTACCTAGGCCACACTCCTCTAGATTGAGAGGTTTATGTACAATATCATGCAGAATAGGAAAGGGTGGCAAAATCTTCCCCACCTCAGGGAGACCAAATGCCTGAAGCTGACCCTATCTGTCCTGCCTGGAAAAAGGAGAAGTGACATTGGAAACATTAGGAAGGTTGTGACTGTTCCAGCTGTTGTTGTTAGTCCCGTCTCATCTCCAGAGCTGCGAGAAAACTAAAAACCATCCCAGAATTTACTGTAGTGCTTATTATTTTTATTGCTGTCCTCCTTTCCTCGAGGAGTTTTGCTGTTTTTTAGATTTCACTCTTTCCTCTAGTGTCTGTTGCTAATTCCCTCCCCCACCACCCCATGACTACTTATAAATAAATTGTGAGCCCACTGTGGGTCAGAGTCCACGTCTGATTCTCATCTTTGTACTTTTCCCCAAAGCTTAGTACTGAAATGTGCACACAGTAGGCACTCAATAAAGATTATTGAATTCATTAGTTCATCAATTAATTAATAATTCAGGCCTATAATACACTTTCACAGTTGAATACTTGAGACCAAGCTGCATTGCGAGGGCTGAATTACTTAGGAAACTTGTTAGCCTAGACCCAGAATAAGAAATAATCTTCAGGAGAGAGAGAGCAGAGAAAAGAGTTGAGCTCAAGCCCTCACTAAATGGCTATTAGACTGCTGGCTTGAAAATCCCACCCAAGCCCCTCTTCCCTCACTCTTGGAAACCCACGGGTGTTATTAACGGGGCAGTGAAACGAACAAAAAGGGAAATAAATATTTTCCCTCTCTCAACTCAGCATTATGCCGACTGGTGAGACTCTCCGTAAGAGACAAAGACACAACTGGGTACTGTAGAGCATAAATACTTAGCCTTCAGGGGGTTTCTTTTCTTAATTTAAGTGTCACTTGAACTTTACTTAAAGGCTGTTGTGTGTCACTATCCCTTGGAGTCTCAGCCCTTATTTATCATAGCTGAACTGTAGTTCATTTGAGCAACAGATTCCAGCTAATTATATCCAGAGAAATGTGGTAGACCATTTTAAAGGGCTCTGCGATCAATGTTAACTAATCAGACACTTTCTGAGAATCTGTAAATTGTGGAGAATATACTTTCCCTCCCAAAGAACAATTTTTTTTTTTCTTAAAGACAAAATTCCAATTGAGGTTGTTTCATTCTGAAACCTGAGCAGCCCTATCAGAACTATCTAAACTGCTTTGCACTCACCTCCTGGCTCCTTGAGCCCTTTTTTAGAAAAACTGTCTGCAAACAGACAGTTTGCAGTTTGGGGCTTATCATGTCTTGTGGTTACTGGCTTCACTGACAAGGAGGGATCCATCACCCCCACCAACTCACATGTGGGTCACTATTTAGAATCACTTCAGCCTCATCAGATCTTCTCTGGTTTGGTCTTTACCCCTAATTATCTGAAGGCCCAGAGGTGTTAAAACAAGGCTCTAGGGTCTTCCAGAGTCTGTTGGCTCCTGTTGTCTGTTTCCCTACTCAATATCACATCACCCTCTGATACAGGATGGGCTCTCACAGCAACCAGAGGTAATGTCACTAAAGATTATGGGACAGGGAAAATGAATCAAGAACAGATAAAGAAATCCCTGTCCTCCCTGCCCCCTTTATCCTCTTCTTTTTTTTCCCCTTCTCCCTAAACCACCAGTCAGCACACAAATATTCCACAGGAGTGCTATTTGGACTCCAATTCCAGGAAAATGCATGAGTGATGGAAGATCATCACAATAGATACTTCATATGTGATTTTTTTCACATATTCTGTAACTTTAGTTTGGGGCATTATTGCCCACTACAAGCACTTTATCATTTAAGTCTCAGATACTCTAAAACATCTGAAGCTGAACAATGATTTCACCAAGGAGTGAAATGCAGCCACTTCTAGGGTGGAGCCTATCATAACAACTTACTGGGCATCACAATATTCTGACTCTACAGGTGAAAGGAGAAAGATTTTCCAGCTGGATCAAGTCTCTCAGCAATGTTAGTATCTTTGTATGAAGAGAAGAGTTGCCAACATTTCAACAGAGTGGCCCACTGAAATAAGGCCCCTTTGAAAGCCAGAATACAGCTACCAAGGAGAGAGTTTTAATATATAATTTTGGATATAATAATAATGTTGGTATTTGTTAAGCGCTTACTAGTGCAGAGCACTGTTCTAAACGCTGGGGTAGACACAGGGGAATCAGGTTGTCCCACGTGGGGCTCACAGACTTAATCCCCATTTTACAGATGAGGGAACTGAGGCACAGAGAAGTGAAGTGACTTGCCCACAGTCACACAGCTGACAAGTGGTAGATCCGGGATTCGAACCCATAACCTCTGACTCCAAAGCCCGTGCTCTTTCCACTGCGCCACGCTGCTTCTCATGCCTTCAACATCTCCTTGGCCTAACCCTGGTGAGATTGAGAAGACTTCTGGGACCTCAACCCAGGGTGGTGGAGCTGGAGATCGTTACTAATCTGGCCCCAGGGAGCTCAATGGCTTTATATTTTTCATTTAAGAACATTCACATCGATAGTCATTTTAGAAGATGCAAATCAGTGACAGTAGCCCTCATTCTGCCCTGACAAATATTCATTTCAATATCTCTCAATATGCTCCAAAGGCATAAAAATCAATAAAACGGAGGGAATCAAAGTTCTAAAGCACACCAAGGGTGAAGCCTAGGAAAGGAATGAGAACAGGAAGGAGTTCCTAGCAGAACTTTCTTTTCCCTTTGGGTACATTTTCTTCCCTTCATTGATGGGGTGATGACTATCAGTAACTCCAAACTAATTTAGGCCAGCTCGCCTGGAGGCAGAGGAATTAACTAGATGACCTCCAGCTCCTCCGGGCCTTTGTTCCCACAGATTTTGATCCATTGTGTTTTGACCCTGCTGGCTGCATTCCAGGGAGGAGGCAGTGAGTTTATCCCCCAGATAAAACCCTGAGGGAAAGGCCTACCGTTCAAACCTCCTCAATCTCCTTGGATAAGGAGGGAGTCCAGGGAAATGATTCTTCCCAGGCTCTCTGACACCACTCAGTCTCTAACCTGTCACCTGTTAAGAAACCATAGCAGGGATCCAAGCATCCTGGGGCCCCTCTGCCTTCACCAAGTTTTCTGGGAGCCACAGTGACTAGCCTCTGTCCCACTCGAGAGTAGAAGGGATTGATTGTCTGAGTACCTCACCGACATTCTGAAATGGAACTTTTGTCTTTGATGTTTGTTATTAGTAATAATAACATCAAAAACAATGGTACTTGTTAAGCACCTACTACATGCCAAGCACTGTTCTAAGTGCTGCGATAGATACAAGTTACTCAGATTGAACACAGTCCCTGCCCCACATGGGCCCCATTTTACAGATGAGGTAACCGAGGTACAGAGAAGTGAAGAAACTTGCCCGAGGTCACACAACAGACAAGTGGTAGAGTGGAATTAGAACCCAGGTCCTTCTGAATCCCAGGCCCATGCTCTATCCACTGAGCCACACTGCTTCTGTTAGTAGTATTAATAAATGATTTCTTGATATATATTACTTTTAAAGAATTGTAATGATGGTTATTTAGTTTTTATGATGCACAAAATGTTGGAAAGGATGCACAGATGTTGCTTTAGACACCGTTCCAGCCCCACAAGGAGCTTGTAGTCAGAGGAGATCAGACATTCAGGGGAAAAAAGTGTGAAAAAAGTTCAACATTTCAGAAGTAACAACAGTATAACATTGTACTTCATTCCTCATCTCCTTGAACTCTTTCCTATTTTGGCCCAGGCTATCCTCTCCAGACTGCCACAACATTCCCAGAATTCCAAGGGTGGTGACAGCAGCTCCTGCCTGCCCTCCGCTCCTTTGAGGGCCAGGACTTCTCTTGATTAATCAGTTCTTAAACTAGAGAGATTCCGGCATCAGCCTCCTGACTGTCACAATGTATATTTGTGCCCCAGAAGAATTGACTCTGTTGAAAAGGGAATATCTGTGGCAGCTGGGCATAGCGTAGTCTAGTGGATGGAGCATGAGCCTGGAAGTCAGAAGGAACTGGGTTCCAATCCCGGGCTCCACCCCTTGTCTGCTTTGTAACCCTGGGCATGTCACTTCACTTCTCTGGGCCTCAGTTACCTCATCTGGAAAATAGGGATTAAGACTGTGAGCCCTATGTGGTCCATTGGCTGTGTCCAATTCAATTAGCTTGTATCTGTCCCAGCACGTAGTTCAGTGCCTGGCATAACTCTTAACAAATACCATTAAAAAGTAACGGGGGGATGTGTACACCACCATGTGTACACTTCAGGAAACCTAGGTAAAAGTGCACAGGCTAAGAGTCAAAGGACCTGGGTTCTAATTCCACTCCACCACTTACCTGCTGTGTGTCCTTGGACAAGTCACTTAACTTCTCTGTTCTTCCTCCCCTTGGACTGTTACAGGGACAGGGACCAGGACTATGTTCCACCTGATAATGTATCCATCCCAGCATTTAGTACCATGCTTGGCACATAGTGAGTGCCTAACAAATACCACAAATATTAATTATTATTACATTGTTCCTCTAAGCATCCCATTGTTCCTGTCAGTGACAGAAGTCCCAATGATGGTAATTGCTTACATGTTTATAATAATAGTAATAATAATGGTATTTGTTATTAATAATAATGTTGGTATTTGTTAAGTGCTTACTATGTGCAGAGCACTGTTCTAACCGCTGGGGTAGATACAAGGTAATCAGATTGTCACACCTGGGGCTCACAGTCTTAAGCCCCATTTTACAGATGTAGTAACTGAGACTCAGAGAAATTAAGTCACTTGCCCAAGGTCACACAACAGACAAGTGGCGAAGCTGGGATTAGAACCCATGACCTCCGACTCCCAAGCCTGTGCTCTTTCCACTAAGCCACGCTGCTTCTCAAGCAACTTATTTTCTTTAACGCTTGTGCCTATCTTCTTAAGATGCTACTTGGCCTCCAAAATAGCACATTTAAAGTCCCAACACTCACTTATATTTAATAATTTAAAGTATGCCTCTTTCGATATTAATCAGCTTTAAAATTAAGTTCTCATGGCACTTAGTAATTTTTGTTTTATACATCCCATTAAAAAGATCCAATCCAAAGAAAAATGTTTAGCCACAGAATCCAGTACTATTAGAGCTGCAGTGGAGTTATTTCTCCTTATTGGAGCACCAGAGAAGCATTTAAAAACCCAGATAATAAAACAATGAGCTCCAGCCTCTGAAGGAGCAAGGTTGACTTCTCTGGATCTGTGTCTCATATTGGTGACAAAAAACCAGGGGTTCATTCACCTGCCTTAGGCTCTGGCCAGGATACTGTTAACTCACTATTACTTGATACAGAGCTAGAAATTGAAGGGTGTTTGCATCTTGCAGGTTGGCTCTGTGCTTGTCTTGCAGGGACCGTTCCTGGATCTCAGAGGAGGCAACAACAGACAGGGGATGGAAATGTGTTTTGTCTGACTAGCTCTAGTTTCTCACCGGTTTTCTTGGGGGCAGAAATAGGCAAGGTTAAAGATAAGGTACTGAGCTAGGACGGACCTCATTACTATGAGAAGCAGCAGCTTGGCCTAATGGATAGAGTATTGGCCTGGGCATCAGAAGGATCTGGGTTCTAATCCCAGGTCCCCCACTTGTCTTCTGTGAGAGCTTGGGCATGTCACTTAACTTCTCTGTGCTCAGTTATCTCATCTGTAAAATGGGGTTAAAGACAGTGAGCTCCATATGGGACAGGGACTGCATCCAATCCAATTTGCTTGTAACCACCCAGCATTTAGTACAGTGCCTGGCACATAGTAAGCACTTAACAAATACGAAAATTATTATTATTACCAGTTAACTTGCCTGAAAAATCTGAATGTTTTCATTAAACTCCTGCACTATACACAATTTTTAAAATCCTTATACTCTACACAGCGTAAGCCCCAACATTAAATGCAATTTGTGAGATCCCCACCCTGTACTCAGTTTAAGCCCCTACCCTGTGCACAATTCAGTAAGTTTCCACACTACACACACAGTCCACACACTATACACAATTTGTTAAGCCTCCACATGATACATAATCTGTTAAATAATCTCCCAATACACAATTCGTTTAACACCTCCAATGTACACCATTCAACTAAAAGGATTAAGTCCCTGCCTTCTAGACTGTAATCTAAAACAGACATGCAGCAGAATGAGTTATTATTCAGGTGACCACTGATGGTACTCAAAAATACCAGACATAGAGACTCCTGCGACTTCCCATGTTTATGCCAGGTACCACAGTGTAACTTAACGATGTCATATGCACCGTTTTGATTAAATATGCCACGCTTCTGCACTTAAAGCTTTCCTCTGGGGCAACTCCTGACCTCTCCACTCATTACAGCAGCGTGGCTCAGTGGAAAAGAGCCTGGGCTTGGGAGTCAGAGGTCATGGGTTCTAATCCCTCCCCCGACGCTTGTCAGCTGTGTGACCTTGGGCAAGTCACTTAACTTCTCTGGGCCTCAGTTACCTCATCTGGAAAATGGGGATTAAGACTGTGAGCCCCACGTGGGACAAGCTGATCACCTTGTATAGCCCCAGTGCTTAGAACAGTGCTTTGCACATAGTAAGTGCCTAACAAATACCATCATTATCATTATTATTATTACAGAGCCACTGTCATCCTTTTTTTATGGTATTTGTTAAGTGCTTACTATGTGACTGGCACTGTTCTAAGTGCTGGGGTAGATATAAGCTAATCAGGTTGGACACAGTCCATGTCCCACATCGGGCGGGGGTTACAGTCCTAATCCCCACTTTAGAGATGAAGTGACTGAGGCCCATAGAAGTGAAATGACTTGCCCAAGGTCCTTTCCCAGGTTTCTGTGTCTGAGGACCCCACACCCCAGCTAAGGAACTCAGTGGCAAAGCCAAGGCTGAGGTAGGCTGGGAGAGGAAAACTAAAATACCAAACATAAAATCATCCACCGTTACATCTGTATCAGACAGGGATTGACCAGCTGAAAACCAGATTGTCAGACAGAAAACCAGATTCATTCAATAGTATTTATTGAGCGCTTTACTATGTGCAGAGCACTGTACTAAGCGCTTGGAATGAACAAGTCGGCAACAGATGACTGGCCCCTGCTACTTGTTCAGTGAGATTATTTTCAATATGTAAGAGGGCAAGGGTATAAATAAACACACGAACACAGAGGACTTTAAAAACATTTGCTTTCTCCAAGTGCCAACTCCAGGCTGGGGACTCTCCAGTAGGACTATTAATAGCATCAATCAATCAATCAGTTGTATTTATTGAGAATTCACTGTTAGTAGAGCACTGAATTAAACAGTTGGGAAAGTACACTAGAACAGAGTTGATAGACACTTTCACAGTCCAGAACAGGTTAAGCTGGCTTTTAAAACCACCATTTTAAAAGTAGATCTCTGTCATGTGCTTAGAGCAATTTTCTGGGAACACTTAGCCAGTGGTGTCCTCAGAGACCTAACCTCTGATGCAAAAATAATAGCAGTAATAGTAAGAATAGTATTTATTAAGTGCTTACTGTCTGAGGAGTGCTCTACCTAGCATTTGGAGAGAATACACAGGTATGCAAAGGTGCAGCAATTTGCACCTTTGGCCCTCACCCTGGCACGACATAAGTGCCCTAACTCCACAGAATCGTTCCACAATCCATAAAACATGGGCTTTGCAAATATTGGAAATTAGCTATAATTTTATCTGAAAAGAATTCCTACTAGTATGAGTGCTTCATTGGCATAACTGCCTCCTTGTGGGGAGGGAACATGTCACTTCTTTGTTTTGTCCTGCCCAAATGCTTAGTATGGTGTGTTGCACCAAGTGGGTGCTCAATATATACTGCTACTCCTCCTTTCTAAAACAAATAGAGCTTCCAGATTTTTTTTTCTCTTTTCACCACTCATTTTTATAGGTATTAACGACTTCAGTCCACCAAGAACTTAATGAGTTGCTTGACATCATTTTTTTTTTAAATAACTTGATTTCTTTTCTAAAAACCCTTATTGTCTATTAAAGACGAGTATTTGATCATGCTACTGTTTACTCAGGAAAAAGAAAAAAGAAAAACCTCAGGATGATTTGCCTATCCATCTCTAGTTTCCTCCTTTCCCATCAAACACACTGTACATCTTAAAGGTTGGGGGCTTTTTAACTGTCAGCAGTGTTTAGGTGCATATGATAAGGATGGTTTCAACTTAAAATTTACAGAAATTCTAAGAGCCACCCAAAGACCTTGGGTAGAAAAATGAATAAGGGTTGTATCCATAAAGAAAAACCCAATCTCTTTTATTTGGGAAATGTTTTGGGGTGAAATGTGTTTGTGTGTGTGTGTATATAAATGTGTGCACATACTCATGTATATATGAGTAGGTATATATAGACAAGTACTTGCTTCTAAAGATAGTAAGTGGTGCAGTGCCTGGACTTAAATTCCTCGCCTCAGGACCAAATGGTTAAGACTAAACACATTTAGTCTTAACCACATAGCATCCAACTGGGGGCTAATGCATACTTAAGGATGCAGAGCACAGATTGTAGATGCTGGGACATTCCAGAGAGAGAAAACATCTTACCAGTGAAAATAAAACTGATTTTTCCAGCAAGATGGTGAGATATTTTCTACCATTTCTTCCATGCAGATGGCTCACATTTAAAGGTATGCAGTTCCCAGAGCCTTTTGCTTAATGATGAACCCCCTGGGTGTGAGAAGCCTCACAGAATGGTGCACCCTGGAGCTGACACGCACTCACAGAAATTAAGCTTCCTGAATGAAATGGCAAAAGGATGAAGCTGGAGTTGCAATAGAAAAAGGGGAGGGGCGACCTTATTTGTTTGAATTGGTATCCTGTGGCTTTAACAAGGCACACCAAATTAGTCAAACCAGTTAGGTGGGATGGTTTTTCGGTGTTAATTGACCTGTCAGTCACAGTTAGAGGCCTTAAATACACTCCTGGGTAAAGGAGTTAAAGTAATCAGGCCTTTCATACCCTTACATCTATCCTATCGAATTAAGAAACTGGGAAGACTGAAATCAGTGGGAATCCAGCCAAGGGAGACAGAGAGAGTGGACAGGGATGGCAAATGGATGCAGCTCTGGCCAGTGACTGGCTGACCAACTCCTGTGTTGCACTGCAGCAGTATAACTAGCTGCAAAGTTAAATGTCATTTCAAAGAGCTAAGTCAGAATGATGTGCTTTGCCCGCAGTTTCCCTATGAATTGGATCATGCTGCATCTTTCGATATTCCCTGGGCATTTTGGATGCTCATTGTCCATGCAGCCCCAGGGCCCAGGCTGGCTCCATGCTCCAACATTTTTCTGGCTGTGTGTCCACGCCGTGGGTGTCGGGCACCTGCAACCCCACTCCCAGTTGTCTGCCTAAGCCTATCTTTCCTCTGAGAGCTGCTGACTGTGGTCAAGGTCAGGGCCTTGTGGGGATGATATATTTTGAAGGTGAACAGACCAAAGGGTTTTTTCAGCCTGGGGTCTTAATAGCTACCCACCCGTCAACCTGGAGCAACTCTCTCCTGTTCATATTTTGTGCCTGGATGCTATAAAATGAGAGAAGTGTGGGGAAATAGCATAGCCTAGTGGATAGATCACAGGGCTAGGAGTCAAAAGGACCTGGGTTCTAAGCCCAGCTCTGCCAATTGCTTGCTGTGTGACCTTTGGCAAGTCACTTCACTTCTCTGTGCCACAGTTACCTCATCTGTAAAATGAAGATTATGACTGTGAGCCCCTTGTGGGACAGGTACTGTGTCCAACCCCATTACCTTGTACCTACCCCAGCACTTAATGCAATGCCTGGCATCTACTAACTGCCTAACAAATACCACAATTATTATTATAATTTACCCAGTAAATTTTAAACCTGGGGAGAACTGAACCAGGAAACCTTGTGAATGATCAGGCATTGCCACCCAACTCTCACCAATCAATAAGTACTGAAAACAGTACTGAGAGTACCAGAGTACAGTAGAGGTAGAAGATGTGATCCCTGCCCCAAGGAGCTCACAATCTAATGGGGAAGAGAGACACAAAATAAATTATAGACAGGAAGAGAATGGAAAAATAGGTGAATATATAAGGGCTTCAATAGTCGAGTGCTGTAAATCAAGTACAAAAGTGTTCTGTGTGGAGGAGGGAATATAAGTGCTAACATGGTAGTAGGGAGAAAATTATGGATCAAGGAAAACTTCCCGGAGAAGGCAGGATTTCAGGGTTGAAATTGAAGGATTGAAGGTAGGGAGGGCTGAGGTCAGTCAGATTTGGAGAGGGAGTTGGAGGAAGGATGTGAGCAAGGAAACAGAGGTGGGAGAATTGACAGTGAAAACCAGTGAGAAAATTACCTGAGAAGGAAACAACTGTGAGACCTGGGGTATAGCGGAAAAATATTGCTGCTAAGTAAGAGGAAGAAAGCTGATGGAATGCCTAAAAGACAATGATCAGGAGATTCTGCTTCATATAGAAAGAAATGGGTTACCACTGGAGGTGGACTGTTGAATTGTGTGTGAATGTTGTTTTCGGGAAATGTGGGCAGCTCAACAGCTAAAAACAAGGAAGTTAATGAGCACCAAGCACCAGCAGACCTGCCTGAGGTACTGACAAGGCCCAATTTTCATCAGAAATAACCTCAGTCCTAGCTGCGGACACTCCAGACGAAGCTCCTCCAAAACAATCAGGCTGTGGTCCAAGTTATATAAGTAGAAGGACATCGGTGACCCTTTCCTGATTAGGAGGGCCCAGGTGGAAGATGCCTTTTACTTTCCCAACTGTAGTTAGCTACTCCTAAGATCCCTCCCCATTTCTCAGCCATGCCAGACCTTCCTGGAATGAGAGAAGCATTTGCTAGCAGCTCCCGGACAGCTGATCACTGACTAAGCAATCTAAGGTGGCAGCAGAAAGGATGATTCCAGGAGACTAAGTTGATTGCAAAGGAGGTTCTGCACACTTTACAGCCTTCAAGTGGCTCAACTTCACTTAAAGCATTGCAAGGCCATTTTGGAAGGGCAGAGAAGGGTCGGGCAAAGAGGGAGAGGAGAAGGCTAGAGGAGCTAAGACTTTTAAGGGCACCATCAAATTCTTCCCATCTGTTTAGTTTTCTTTATCCCCACCACCCGTCCCACCGAGCTAAGCCAAAATCTACTGTCATTTTTTAAAAGGAAAGAAAGAAAACGCAAGGGAGAAGATGCCCGTGGTTTGGACTCAATTTGAAAAGGAGGGGATGGAGAGGGGCTTTTTAATCCTGCCCTGTGAGAGTACAAGAGGATGTAATCTGGCCTGCGTTCTGACAAACTCCACCCTGGACTCCAGTTCAGATCTCTACCGCATCCCCTATGAGTCAGAAACCCATTTGGTCCTGAATGAGATAAGATGTTGGTCCCTGGGGGCAGCAGATAATATGAGATTTGCAAGGGGATTCTCTCTGCAGAGGTCAAGTGAAGGGCAAACCTGCTGCTTATTTAGGTCTTCAGTACTTGGCCTCTGTCACTGTTAGTAAAGGGTCTCTCGGACACAGTGCCTCCCCAAGACAGGGTTTGCTTGCCTGATCATTACAGGGCTTTTAATTGTTTCCTTCTGCTGGAAGTGCAGCACCAAGAGAAAGCCCAGATGGCCAGGGCGTCAGTGGCAAATAGTCATTTAGTGTAGAGTGTGAGGTGCTTTGAGTGGACAGGGAAATTGGCTGTTCTTTCTCTTCACTATTGACTTAATGTGAAATGACGGTTTCAACTTGGCTGAATGGAGTGTAGCTGGGGTGTGGTGGGCTGAGAAACTGAGTCAGCAGTTTATGGGCTCAGTCTGTGGCAGCCAGCTCCCCTGGGAGGCAGAGAGGACTAGGGGAGTTACCTCTTGGCTTGCTTTCTCCAGGGGCCCAGCATTGTGAGCCCAGCATTGAGAGTGATCTCATTCAGGACGGTGGGGAGGAGTGGGGAAGAAAGGACTGGGTAATCCTCCCTGGGAAGTGGAATGGACCATCTGAATAAGGACATGAATGCATTTTTCTGGGCTAAAGTGCTTTAGGGCAGGGTCTGTAATAGGAGGAGAGATTCTTGGTTGGAGAACTAGCCCATTGGGTGTGGGGCAATATACAGGATTAAAGTTGGGTTATTTTCTGTGTTATATTTTGTGGACTGAGCTCATCCCCTTCCTAGGTGGAGGAGGCCCTTAACCAACCGGCTTGCTTCTGACCTCACATCGACCAAGGAGACCAAAGAGCTGCTGTTTTTGGAACTGATACCTGGAGCAAGCAAAAGAATGAAACTTGGTACATGGAATCTACCATGTACAAGGACAGAGCCATCTCAGTGAAATGGACACAAGACTCCCCAAGCTTTGGGGATAATGTCTACTTACTCTGTAGTACTCTCCCAAGCACAAAAGTACCTGAGTTCTAATCTGAGCTCTGCTATCCCACTTGTCTGTTGTGTGACCTTGAACAAGTCACTTAACTTCTCTGGACCTCAGTTACCTCATCTGTAAAATGGGGTTGAGCCCGTGAGCCCCATGTGGGTCAGAAACTGGGTCCAATCTGCCCCAGCACTTAGGATGGTAGCCATAGCAAGCACATAACAAATAACACAGTTATTATAATTACTAGTGGTTGAAGGATTGATTGAATGTATTGGAGGAGCTGGATTTGATGCCCAGAAGCTCACAGTATGGAGCTCTGCCTCTCAGGTTGTGTAACCAGTGGCAAGTGTCAATTTTCTCCAACATCTGGCTCTCTTGTCTGATCTTCTTCTCTCTCCACAAGCTAGCTCATGCTTACTGCTTTGCCCAAACAATGCCCCAACCATCAACCTCTAAGCCACAGCACCATGTGCTTCCCTCACCTGAAATGCCTCTCACCTCTGCTTCATCACAGCACATCCCTCTTCTCCTTCAAAAAGCTATTGAACCCTCACCACTTTGGTGAAGCCCTCTCAAATCACACCACTTTCTTCCCCACCACTGTCTTGATCAAGCCTCCCTCAACACTTACGCATATCTCTTCCAAACTGACGAGGATGCTTTGGCCCTGGATTTTTGATAATTGTTCATCTCATTGTACACTTTGCATTTGCCCCTCAACCCGCTTTAGATTGTAAATTCCTCAATTGCAGAGAAATCCTATTGCCTCCGTATGTATTATTTTAATTTTTTTGTAATTTTCTGCACCTAGCAGAATACTGTGCCAAGTTGATCTTCAATAGTTACTGTTGATGATCGAGATGATGAATCTAGCATCATTCCAGCTTTCAACCCAGTTACTGTGATCCAGATTGGTAAAATTGATGCTAAAATATGTGGAGAATTCAGCTGTCAAATACATCACTTCATAACTTATTTCTTTAGGCAAAAATCGGGGCCTGCCAACCTCCAGAGTCTTGCCGCCCTTAATGAAGCGTCTGGATATTTTAAGGGTCCAAACTCATCTGAGACTCCTGTAATGCCTTGGGCTAGGCTTGGGGCGGGATGGGGGTGGGGGGGTGCTTACCCTCCCCATCCCCCTCTCCTGTTCTTCAGCTCACCCTAGCTTATAAAACCATACATGGTTATCGTTTTCTCCACTCGCCTCCTGTCTCCTCTCCCACTCAGTTCTTTCGGTCTTTGCCTCCTTGCTTCCCATATGGCAGCCTCAGCTCAGTGTTTCCACCACTCCCCGTGCCTGCATGCCTGGAATAGTTAAGCTGCCCTTGCTGGATCGGAGTCGGGCGGGAGGATTTCGCCGGTATCCCTTCTTTAAGAGAGACAGATTTATCCTTCTGCTTATCAAAGGAATTCCGCACAATCTGTGATAGCCCCACAAGCCTTAATCTTGCAGTAAGTACAGAAAGACAATTAGCATACAGGACCTTTTCTCCTCAAATGGAGAACTAAATGGCTGGGGGGGGGGGCTTCTTTTTAAAAAAAATTCGAAAGAAAATGTGGAAAGCATACAGCGGTACTTGTGCGTGTCTTAGAATTGACATTAAGAATTCACGAAATGGTAGCCATATGGAGGAGTAGCAGTGGCTCTGATATTGCACGAGTCAAGTATTCATTTTTCTAATGAATTCTTTAGTCATAGCATACATTTCGGGAGTATCTGAAATGCTGACACCACTCATCTGTGCGCTTTAATGAAACATTATAGCTCCCACTGGAGTTCAATGCCTATACAATTGGCTTTGTTCTAATCCTCAGTAGAGTGAGCGGGTGACACTGGGCAGACTGCCGTTTCTCAACACTGCCCTCTGCTGGCAGCCAAGCCAACCTCCAAGCCTTAACGCCGCCCCTGGATTCCGGGTGGTTTCGCAGAGGGCCGTTCGACCGTCCATGCGGCGGCCTCCCTGCCCAGACCGACCTTCATTTTCGGGCCAGCAGCAGCGATCACTACGGCTGAATGAGTGGAATTGGGAAGGAAAGGGAAAATGGACAAGGGGCCGGAGAGAAAGAAATGGGAATTAGCCGCAAACAGCCTGGAACTTTGGTTTCTGATGGCAAAAGGATGGGGCGAGAGAAACAGGAGGAAGAAAAGGGAAGACCAAAGGGATTGCAGGCGGGCAAAGCCAATGACTGAATTAAGAGAAATATCTCTCTGCGGGGTCCATGCAAGCCCTCGATTTTTGTATCCAGCCGGGCTGCCCAAGTGAGGAGCTGAGGTCAATCCTGTTTCATCTTCTTTTAGGGTTTTTTGTCTGTTTTTTGTGGTATTTGTTAAGTACTTAATACGTGCCAGGAACTGCACTGAGCACTGGAGGTAGATACAAGTAATCAGTTTGGACACAGTCCATGTCCCGCTTGGGGCTCACAGTCTTAATCCCCATTTTGCCAATGAAGTAACTGAGGCCCAGAGAAGTGAAGTGACTCGCTTGAGGTCACACAGCAGACAGGTGCAATAGCTGTTAGAACCCAAGATCCTTCCAACTTCCAGGCCAGTGCTCTATCCGCCAGGCAGTGCCGCTTCTTTAGCGAAACCAAAACTGACCCAACCCTTCCTCTGTCTACCCTCTGGGTTGGATTCGTGGTTGTTTCCCTCAGAAAGCATTTGACCTCATGCTGCCCTGCCCACCTACCCTAAGTTGTCAACTCAAGCAGACATCAGAATTGAGGAAAAAGTTAAGGAGGTGTAAGGAGGGGAAAATTTTCAAATTTAAATTTGAATCCCAAAATGTGTCAGTCCCAAGTGGGCTCAATGATGAGGCTTTTTCTGAGTTAAAAATGAGAGGTAAAATCACAGAGCCTCAAACATTTGGTTTGGAGGTGCTTGATACCTGTGGAGGGATGTAGATGAAAGGACCCCTATTAGAGCAATAATAATAATGATGATGGTGGTATTCGTTAAGTGCTTACTATGTGACAAGCACTGTACTAAGCTCCTAAAATAATCAGGTCCCACAGGTGGTTCACAGTCTAAGTAAGAGGGAGAACAGACATTGAATCACCATTTTGCAGATGAGGGAACTGAGATAGAGAGAAGTGAAGTCACTTGCCCAAGTCACACAGCAGGTACGTGATAGAGTCAGAATTAGAACACAGGTCCTCTGACTCCCAGGCTTGTGCACTTTTCATTAGCCCGTGTCACTTCCCAGTAAGCTGCTTCCCAGCATTAAGAGCTCGATTCAGCAAAGTACCGAACCAAAGGCTGGTACAGAAATACACAGATCAGGTTAGAAATGGGCCTTGGGTTGAATTGCCAGCAGGGGCATCCCAGGGGGCTAATGTGGGGCCCGTGTTTCTTTAAGGAAAGAATCTTTCTTTTCTTCTCTGACTGGGACACCAATCAGACAATCTCAATTCATCGATCCCACTTAGAAACCATTAGTAATTATTTGATTCCTGCTGAAATTGGGACAGAGGATGATTTACCAGGAAGCCATTGTTATTCTTATAACCAATTAAAAATACCCAATGAATCGATCTCTGTCTGCTAAGACAGAGGTCACAGTGCTGAAGAGCACCCAAGCCCAAAAAGCCAGGTCACAGCAGCTCAGTCCAATTTAGCACTTGATAGATCATGACTGGAGCTTTCACAGGGATCTGTAATTTTCAATTAATAAATATCTGTCTTTTCTGATCACCTTGGTTATTTGTCTTTCTATGCCTCAGACAGTGGCCAAATTCTCAAGTAAATGGGAATTCAATACCTACTTAGACTATAAGCCCCATGCTGAACAGGAACTGTGTCTGACCTGATTGAACTGCATCTACCTCAGCACTTAGTTCAGTGCTTGGCACATAGTAAGTGCTCAACAAATACTGCAGTCATTATTATTATCAGCCCTTACTTATTAATACCCAAACTCAACATTTATTCATTATTTATTTTGACTATTCATTGATATTTTATATCCATCTCCCCCATTAGAATGTCAGCTCCTAGTGGACAAGGAATGGGTCACTTCTTTGTTTTGTACTTCCCAAGCACTTAGGGTAATGTGTTGCACCCAGTGAGTGTTCAAAAAATACTATTACTAATATTACTAGTATTACTACTATTACTTCTACTTACTAATAAATATGGCATTTGTTAAGTGCTTACTATGTGCCAGGCACTCTACTAAGCTATTACTAGTGCTACAACAGTGACCAAGAATACAGAGAGCCTGACAAAGTTAAACTATTTCCACAAAATGAAGTTTAAAAAAAAAGCTGTGGCAATTGAACTTTTTCTGACCAAGGAGAATGACTTGCTCCTTAGCAGCAAGGAGGACTTTACATGACAACTTGGTGAATGGCTTTCAAGGACCCAAAATTGATTCCAAAAGCTGTAAAATGAAATGTAATAATAATAACTGTGGTATTTGTTAAGCACTTTCTTTGTGCCAAGCACCAACTAAATGCTGGGGTAGATATAAAATAATTAGGTCAGACATAGTCCGCATCCCACATGGGGCTCACAGTCTAAGTAGGAAAGAGAATAGGTAAAGAAATGATGTTTTTAACTCAATCTATAGAGCTGATTCGAAGCAGGGGAAAATTGTGTTTATTTTCAGAATAAGTGCTTGGATGCCATTCTGTGAGCTTTGGAGTGAAGAATTCACCTGAACTGTATTTTTCTGCGCCCTTCCTTGCTGTCGGTCTTTCCACTTCACATGAATAACAGTCAAAGGTGAACACGACGCTAGCCTCGGTTGCTGCAGTCTATTATTACACTGTATCGGTGTCTGGTTCTGCCCCAGTGAGTGAAAAACAACCAGACAAATGCAAAACCAACACTCTGAGTGGTGGTGTACTTACTGTGAGCCGGGTGTTAAGGGAAGTGCTTCCACTAAATGTTATACAGTGGCTTTGCATCCTGTTTACTCAGATCATAATGTTATTAGGGAATTGGCAAGCATATCACTGTGCCATTTTGAGCTGATGCCTGATCTTTCCTATGTAATTCCCCCCCGCCCACCCATCCTGATAAATCCCCTATTATAGTCTGAGAGGCCAAAATGACCTTTTGTGGAGAGATTCGAGATCGTTTTCACTTCTCCAGGATAAAGAAAACTCTCTCTGTATAAGAATGTTTCTCCCTTTCTCCTCTCTGCAATAAAGACACTCACTTCTAATGGTTAACTGTGAGCCCTAACTAGATTCCATTTTGGTCTCAACAGAAGACTCGAATCCCTTAGCCAAAAGGAAATTCAGATGATTCCCCTCAATTTAGATGCAGAATCCATTTAGAAGTATATATTTTTTTCCAAGAATGATTCCAATTGTTGGATTTGACCTGTATCCAGAGTGCTCTTATATCGGGAAGCAATATGGTGATTATGTCTAGGAGAACAACATTAAAATGAGTCTGACCTATAGGTGAAAAGACCAATCTTCCTACCCTGGAGAGTGGGCTCGAATGTTTCCTTCGGTTCCAAAAAGACTACAAGGTGTTCTGGTACAGGGAGCCAAGCCAATCCCTTATCCCCAAATGAAGTGAAATACAATGATGAGCAAAGTACTGATTGAACTGAGGAAGAAAAAATCCCAAGGTCAGAGGGACTTGAAAGTTTGGGAAGCAGTATGACCTTGTCGAGAGAGCACAGGCTGGGAGTTAGAGGACCTGGCTTCTAATCCTGGCTCCACCACCTGCCTGGTGTGTAACCTTGGACAAGTCACTTAATTTCTCTGTGCCTCCCCTTCCTCATCCATAGAATAAGGATAAAATATCCATCTTCCCTCCTACTTGATTGTAAACCTCATGTGGGCCACAGTGTGGGTCCAACATGAATCTATCCCAGTGCTAAATATAGTGCTTACGCAAACTAAGCACTTAACAAATACCACTATTATTATCCACACTACTTGAATTACACCCAAACTCTGACCCAAATTAAATTTGAGCACTGTGAGTTAAAACTGTTAACCCCAGTTAAAACTCAGTTCACAGTTTTTGGCAGTTCACATTTCCTGAGTGTTCAACATGTCTGGGGCACTTGTGTTTTCAGGATAGTAGAACTCATCAGTGTCAGTCCCATCTCTGAGGGACATGAGGGGGAAGAGAATGAGCTTGTATGCTAGTGGTCCCTCCAATTTCAAATTATAACCTAGAGTGGAAGTAATAATGATAATAATTGTGGTATTTGATAAGTGCTTACTGTGTGAGAGGCACAGTACTAAACTCTGGGGTGGCTACAAGCAAATTGGGTTGAACACAGTCTATGTTCCAAATGGGGCTCATGGTCTTAATCCCATTTTACAGATGAAGTAACTGAGGCACAGAGAAATGACGTGACTTGCCCAAGGTCACACAGCGGACAAGTGGCAGAGCTGAGAGTAGAACCCATGACCTTCTGATCCCAGGCCCGTGCTCTAGCCACTACACCATGCTGCTTCTCTCAGTACAGGAAGCAGTTTCCAGCAGGAGGCCTCATTCTGGATTCCAAAATCCAAAGGAATTAGAAGAAAAAATCCATTTAAAATGTCCTCCCCCTTATTCAGAAAAGGCAGATTAAGCAGTGAGCACTGACGCTGGTCACGGATTTTAAAAATGAGATCGTCCAGAGAAAGTCCTGGAGCTGCCACTCCTCCACCTGGTGGTGCCTGCTGAACTACAAGTGAGGTACTTAAAGCAACCTCACTATGCTGTGATCTCTTCGTAATTTAGAGCTGCCTGCCTGAGTGCATGCTGGGAAGACATTTATGCCCTGTTATATTTTCATGTTCCATAAGCTGCAGAAGGCTGTGAATGTAAAATACGATCTGCTGGGTGTTCAGTTCAAATCCAGGTAATTACAATCAAGCTTCCCACCGTCACCTGGAAATGCTGAAAGCATTAAAATATCGTAATAAACACTATTTGTCTAGAAGCAGTGGAGGATGTGAGCATCTGAACTTGGATGGGTTTTGATCACCACCCATTTACCAACAACCACTTGGACTTTCGCCTTGAAATTGTATCACTCTACTAAGGTAGAATAAAGCAGAGCTGAAGTCGAAAGAGATGGAAGGATTGAGTTTTCCATCAAAAAACATGCACACTCTCACCTTTAGGCTGACGGTTCCTCCAGAGTACCAATCAATCCAGGGTATTTATTGAGTTCTTACACTGTGCAGAGCACTGTACTAAGCCACTGACACAGTACAACAGAAACAATCTCTGTTCTTCTCTCGGAGGAAAACGTGCATGAGGTTAAAAGGCTCTCCTGGTATTACTGAAATCCCAAGCTGAGAATGAGGCAGCCTGTTCTCAAGAATGAGCCTGCAGAAGGGCCTCATCTCTTTCCAGCAATCCATAAGATAAAAGGCTTTAGTATCAATCCACCCATAGATACAGTCCCTTACTCTGAACCTTATTTAAAATGTGTTTGTTCAGGAGCTTGTCAGATCTCCAGCCTTCAAGGGCCCTGTTATACATGAAGAAGAATTTTTTTTTACCCTTGGAGTGCCCTAATTATACAGAGCATTGATTTTACAATGCATTCATGGATTGATTGTACTGCCATGCCCCTCCCACAGGAAACAGCTTACACACTAGCGCTTTTTGATCTCTGCAAAGTATTCCCTGAGGTGAATCAATGGCGCTTGCATCTTCTTGTCTCTTGCTCTAGTCCAGGGAAGCTGAAAATGTGTCACTACTAAAATGAGCTCTCGGGAAAGAGGGAGATCAGGGAGGGTCTCTCTTCTCCATCCGGAAATCTCTACTTCTCTAAGGTAAAATGAAGGCTGTCATGATGGACGTTGTATTATCAAATTGTGCCATTCTCATCATTAGCCAGACCACAACTCATCCTTCAGTTAACAATGATTGAGATGGAGGGGACAGTGAAATTGTAATAGACACCATATAAGAAAAAAAAAGTCCTGATTGTGGGCTTGGTATTTCAGGAGAAGAAATTTTGACCTGGCTAGCCTCCCTGCCAACCCCAACTTTTCTCCCTGGGCTTTAGTGGAAATACGGGTTTTTGAGGCCAGGCTGATCCAAGAGTTATGAAAGAGCTAGCTTTCCGCAGAAGGCTCAGCTGCAGCCTTCCTATAATGCTGACCTAAGCCAAATTAGCCCTGCCCACCTACTCCCCCATCACTCTCCACTCTCGTTCCTTGTGGCAGTGTTCCAAAATCACTCTGGATTCCATTGAATTAAAGCCCAATTTTCCACAAGCCTTCTCTCTTTGGTGATTGTGTGAACAATGATCTCCTGCAGTACTTACTGCCCACAAGCTCTATGGCCATTGCAATAAAAGTCAACAATAATAATGTCAATAATAATAACAAGTGTCATGTCCCCCTCCTACTCTGTATGATTAGTACTGTGATAGGAGGTTGGCCCTGACAGATCTGTGTCGATTTATCCTATAAGAGATTATCTTTCTTCACACCATATAGGGGATATTGAGGGAGATGTACTTACATTAATATTACTGGGTTTTGCCCATTTCTCTCTGCGGAGTCTCACAAGACCAAAATTCAGCTTCTCCCTAACACACATATATACCTCTGAAACTTATCTGTGTATTGTTTTCATTGTTTATACTTTTCAATAACTAAATGACCTATGTCAATGTTCCTTGTCTTTATATTTGTTTGTGAGTGTTATAGGATTTCCCGAGCTCCCCCTTTGTGGCTATAGTCTCCCGGCAGGCAGAGAAATCATCCTCTTATTCTTTCTCTGTAATTTCCCTAAGTAGCTCAGGACAGAGAGATTAGTAAATACTGTCAACTAACGGGACTAGCTGATTTCTTTCCAGACTTTTCTATAGATAATGTTTGTTCATTAAAATTACCATTTCAGGGGGTCTAAGAGATTGTGACCTACTTCTTCCCAGTGGTGCTATATTGCTCTTTTACACAGCTGGAACAGAATAGTAGCACCTGGCTTAATTTTGTTTTATAAAACTCTTAGTTGTGAGTAGGGGTGGGGAGGACATATGGAGGGTGGGAAGGATGGATAGATGGATGGGAGGGAGGAAGGGAAAGAGGAAGAGAGAGAGGGTGGGTGGTGCCGAATTGTACACTCCACATAGTAAGCGCTCAAGAAATACTAACGAATAAATGAATGAATGAAGGAAGGAAGGGAGGAAACGGGGTAGAAAGGAGGTGCAGAGGCAGGGAAGAGAGAGGACACAGAGGCAAGATAAGTGAGTGATGAATGGAGATAAGGAGAAATAGGAAGAGCCAGGCCACCTTAAGGTGGTAAAGGAGTAAGACAGCTGCCTAAGAGTGCACTATTAGGGCGGGGCCCCAGAGAAGAAGCATGGATGGGAAAGCACGCTTCCCCGAGGACAATACATTTAGAAGGCACGATCTCTGCCCTCAAGGGACTTACCATTTAGCCAGGGAAACAGGCACTAGTATAAATCACAAATAATAGGAAATAATAGAATATAAAAATATGCTTATAAATGCTACAAGGATTGGTGAGGGCAGGGGCCAGTCCCCAAATGCTTAGGGGGTAAGGAAAAGCTAACATGGCAGTTGGGAGAAAAATAGGGTGGTGGGATGAGAGATTAATCAGGGAAGGTCTTCTGGAATAGATATGATTTCAGAAAGACTTAGAAGATGGGGAGAGCAAAGCTCTGCCAGATATGGAGAGGGAGAAAGTTTCAGGCAAGAAGGATGGTAGGAGGAAGGGGTAGGAGGTGAGAAAGTTGAGAATGAGGCCCAGTGAGTGGGTTAGCTTGGGAAGAACAAAGTGTGCAAGGTGGGGAGAAGAGAAATAATAACTAGCTGAGCGAGCTAATTGAATGTCTTAGAGCTGGTGACCAGGGGTTTTGGCTTAAGGGGCAAAGGAATACTGATACAGAAGGACTGAGGTGGCAGTTAAGGAGATAGATACTTCCTCCAATCTACAAACAATTTTGTGTCTGTCTCCCCTACTGGAGTTTAAGCTCCTTGTGGACAGCGATAGGCGCTCCTACATCTTTCATACTGTCCCAAGAGCATAATAGAGTGGTCTAGGCAAAATCCACACTAAATAAATATTATTGACTGATTGGCTGACTGATTGAGGAGAGAGAGGAGAGTAAAGAAAAATGAAAGGAAACTTAAATCTGCAAATGGAAATTAGAGGATATAAAAAGTTCATGAGAGAAGGTCTCTCTAGGCTTACATCAAGTTCCCCATCACCCTTATCACTTTCTTCTTGGCCTCTTCCCCTTGGCTTGATCTCACACTGCAGCAGAGACTGAGTTCTCTTAATTTTTCTTCTCCTTCAGAATAATTGTAAAACTATGCCTCTTTTCTCCTTTTGGGGGTATACTGAAGCAACTGTATTTCTGAGCAATGAAGCAAGTGACAAGTGCAAATGTTACATGAAGTATCTATGAAGTATTTTTAATCTGAACTGGATAATTCAGGGTTTGGGGGAGGGGTGGGGAGGATAGAACATGGGAGATATAGTGAAGATGTATGAAAAGAAACTAGTCTTTCATTACCCCAAGTGTAAATTCTCACACCTCCATTATCAATTTTGCAATTATACCAAGACACCCCTACAAAATAATTTACTACTTTAACTGAAGTGTAAGACAAAATAAGAGATAATGAATCTGGCCTTATCTCAATTAAATATTCATGGTTTTTCCCAAATCTAAATCACTTCTCATATAGTTAACAAGATTTCAAAGGGAAGAAAGAATGCCTTGTCAAGATGCTGTTTTCTCAAAACTGAAGACAATGAAATATATCGCTGTGGGTTATCATGCATTTGCTATTGTAGAAGTCCAAGGGAGTGATAAAATCATCAGAGTCCAGTTTCACCACTGCATAGGAATGCTGATGCGAAAATCAAGCAATCGCAACACTACCCCAATTGTGCTTTAAATAGGTATGCTGTATTTCATCAGGTTTTTTATTCTTCTGAGCCAACCGTACCCAACTAATGCCAGCTCTTCTTCGATGAAGCGGTGATAATCTTTATTCATTTTGGGCCCTGCCTGCTCTCCCTCTTTTGGACCCTTTTTGGTGACTGATGAAATCGGGGATTGCTGGAGGTGACTTAGCCCTAAGTCTCTTCTCCTTTTGGGATAGGTATTCATTTTGGGAGGAGACGATCCAAAACAATTGAACAATCATCCGTCCTCAAAGGACCCTGCCATGAGGCTCAGAGGGTGCAGACTCCACCCGCTAAGTTGTTTTTCCTGTGCTTCCAGAGTGCAGAAGAAAAGAGGAAAGCACCTCTGACAAAGGCCCTTGCAATATTATCAACACTTTCCCACATACACACACTAGGCTGTAAGCTCCTTGAGGGCAGGGAACATGTTGATTCTTGTACTTAGTATGGAGCTCTGATTGATTGACCAATCCAAGGTCATCACAAGGTTCCTAAAGCGGCTGGCCAAGCTTCTATAGGATAGTGCTGGCTTCCAGTCTGTTTCAGGGAAGCACAAAAAGGTAGCAAAAACCATCACAACATTGTTTGTCATCAGACTTTCCACACCTCCAAACAAATTTGGTTGATTTTGACACGCTCTGAGCTTGTTTCTTCCCCACACTGGATAATTGGTGTCTTGTTTGGTCCAATAATCCACCCATATTCTTGATCCTAGTTTGCTTTTTTTGTCAATTGCATTCACTCAGTTTAATCTACATCACAGCTATAACACATGAGTGTATACTAAGCTAGCACAGTGGGCAGCTTTGGTGAAAAAGAAATTGACATATTATTGACATTTATAGCCTCTGGGGAGAATTCATGTGAACGCCAGGTAATGAAATGTGAGCCCAAGAGCAGGACAGAGTCCACCCTTGCCTACAGGCTCTCATGCCCCTATGCTTGTGCTTGTTGCCCCTGGATTCTATGTGTGTAACTGGGCTCTGAGTCTTTCTATTTTAGCAAAGACCGACACTTTGAGGGGGGGAAAGGGCCTGCAGAAGACCCAGGCTATAAACTCAGCTCTGTTCACCCAGTGGGTGCCACTTGCTATCATACAACTGCTTGGACTGGAACCAGGGGAAAGAGTCATGAGGGATCCTTGGCTCACAGTGTGGCGTAATGGAAAGATCCCAGTGGGAGTCAGAAAATCTATGTTCTAATCTTGACTATGATAATTGCTTAGTTAGACAAGTCACCTAATTTCCCTATACCTCAGTTTCCTTTTCAGGAAAATTCCTCATCTATTCTCCCACCCGCTTAGGCTGTAAACCCCATGTGGAACAGGGGTTATGTCTGATCTGATTGTATTATATTTATCCCAATGCCTAGTCCAGTGTTTTTAATGGCATTTATCAAGTTCTTACTGTATGCCAAACACTGTTCCAAGCGTTGGGGTAGCAGAGAAGCAGCGTGGCTCAGTGGAAAGAGCCCAGGCTTGGGAATCAGAGGTCGTGGGTTCTAATCCCGGCTCCGCCACTTCTCAGCTGTGTGACTTTGGGTAAGTCACTTCACTTCTCTGGGCCTCAGTTCCCTCATCTGGAAAATGGGGATTAAGACTGACAGCCCCACATGGGACAACCTGATTACCTTGTATCTACCCAGCGCTTAGAACAGTACATGGCATATAGTAAGTGCTTAACAAATACCAGAATTATTTTACAAGATAATCAGGCTGGGCAGAGTCCCTGCTCCACATGGTGGTCACAGTCTTAGTAGGAGGGAGTAGGCTTTTAATCCCCATTTTACAAATGAGGAAACTAGGGCCCAGAGAAGTTAAGTGACTTACCCAAGGATAAGATCACACAGCAGGCAAGTGGCAGAGTCAAGATTAGAATCCAGATTTCCTGACTCTTAATAGGGTCTTTTCACTTCCTCTGACTCCTAGACCCTGGCTCTTTCCACCAGACCATACTGCTTCCACCCTGCTTGGCACATAGTACAAACTTAACAGATACCAAAATTATCATTAGGACTATTACTGGTCACCAACCTATTTTTCCTATTCCCCATTTGGAGGAAAAGCATTGCTCCATATCATTAGGGCAGCAGTGTGGACTAGTGGAAAGAGTACGGGTCTGAGAACCAGAGGAGCTGGGGTCTAATCCCAGCTCTGCCACTTGCCTGCTGCATGACCTTGGGCAGGTCATTTAACTTCTCTATACCTTAGTTGCCTCATCCCCAAAATGAAGATTCATATCTGTTCCCCCTCCTACTTAGACTATGAGTCCTACATGGGACCTGATTATCTTGTATCTTCCCCAGTGCCTAGTACATTATTTGGCACATAGTAAACAATTAACCAACATCAGTATTGTTATTGTTATTATTGTTATTACATCTAGGGGAAGCTACTGTGTTCTTGAGCATTTTCCAGGAAATAGATACCAGAGAACCTGCTGAGTTCCAACTGAGTCTTCCTCAGAACCTGCCCCACTCAATCTCCTCCTCCTCCTTTTTCTTCTCCTTCTTTTTCTTCTTCCTTTTCTCTCCTTCTCCTCCTCTTCCTCCTCCTCTTTAACCTGAGCAGGGGCTTCCAATGGTCTCAAGCTGTATCTTTGGGAGGAACAGTTAATGTCAAGAGTGGCTGTTAGAGTCCAAATTCTGACAGGAAGCTGGGATTGAACCAGTCTGAACCACTTCCTGCCAGGCTCAGGATATCTACCCCTCACCTGAGAAATTCTCATCTTTGTCTTAAGCACTTTGATACTCAACCCAGCCCCACAGTACCTATCTGTAATTTATTTTAATGTCTGTCTTCCCCAAACTGCAAGCTCTTTGTGGAAATGGATGGTGTCTACTCACTCTATTGTATTGTACTTTACCAAGTGCTTACTGTAGGGTTCTGCACACAGTAAACCCTCAATAAATAGCACTGATTGATTGCCTTGGCCATTCAATTGCCTTGCCCAGGTTCAACCCAAGGAAAATCAGCCAACACCCCAATGGGCATTTGTTCACCCTCTTCACAGAGTTCCTGAGCTTGCCTTGGTGGGCCCTGAGTAATTAATGCACTGCAATTGTCATAAAAATCAATGCCTGCATAACCTCTGGCCCAATGCAGGAGGGCAGCTCTGCATCTCAAATCCATCTCCTCCAGGACACTGCCAACAAACCTTTTTACTCATCCAGGACATGACTGGTTCCTCGCTCAGGGCACTGCTGTCCTCTGCAGAGGCTCATCGCAGCTTTGTTCAAAGGCAGAAGGGAGACCGCTCTGTCTATGGAGTCTCGTTACTCTATATATGGTTCCAGGGCTGGCTAATTCGCAGCGAGATTTCCCTCCCAAAGCCTCCTCAAACAGACTGATTAAATAATAACAGCTTGCTCATTACTATGAATATAAATAGTGGAAACCTTCCCCGAGAGAAGAGCCAGCTGGTGGAACCTCACATCTTTGCATGGCATTAATATTGATGGCAGCACAGTGTTAGTATGCAAAATATTGGCATAACTCCATGCAAAAGTTTACACATCTGTCATTTACGATTCAGCCTTAATATCACAGGCTGTTCTGGAAGCAGAGTTGGAGAATGTGTTCAGCCTCCAGGCTGGGGAGAGAAGGATGGGTAGGGAGGGAGGAAGCGGCGGATAAGAGGTATCATCAGCTTCCTCAGTGAAAGGGGCTTTGTCTCCTCCTTTCATCCAGAGATTTCCAGCTCCACTAGCTTGTCAGGGGGTCAGTGAGGCAACTCCATGTGCTCCACCTCTGTCTGACCAACGGGGAGTAGACTGACCAACGGGGGCTGTTTCCCTGCCCTATAACACATCTTATGGGGGATTAAGTGCTCCCTGGGTCACCCTATTTGAGTAATGGAGGGGGCGGGGGGAGGGTATTGGAGTTATACCAGAGGAATGAGAAAGGACCACTAAGAAGAGAAGGAAAAGAGAAAATAGAAAGAAAGAACTTCTTGGGGTGATTAAGTTGATTAAGGTTATAAATTGTAAACTGTGATAATAATATATTTGAAAAGCAAAATGAAACAGCGTGGCCTAGCGGAAACAGGGCACGTCCCTGGGTGTCAGAGGACTTGGGTTCTAATCCCTGCTCTGCCAGTTGCTTGCTGTGTGACCTTGGACAAGTCACTTAACTTCCCTGTGCCTCCGTTTCCTCAACTGTAAAATGGTAATTAAATACCTGTCCTCCCTCCTACTTAGACTGTGATCCCCTTGTGGGACAGGGTCTGTGTCCAACGTGATTACCTCAGTGCTTAGAACAGTATGTGACACATTGTAAGTACTTAACAAATGCCATAATTTTTTAAATTGCAAATAGCGATTGCCCTCCTGTCTTACTAGATTGAAAGCATCCCAGAGGCTATGATTGGATCAATCAATCAATCAGTGGTATTTAATGAGTCCTTACTGTGTACAGAAAACCTTACTAAGTGATTGGGAGAGTACAGTGCAACAGAGTTGGTAGACATGTTCCCTGCCCACAGTAAACTTACAGTCTAGAGGGGGAGGAAGACATTAAAATAAACGGTGAATATACATAAGTGCTGTGAGGATGAGCATGGGGTGAATATCAAGTGCTTAAGGGGTTCAGATCCAAGTGTTCAGGTGATAGAGAAGGTAGAGGAAGTAGGGGAAATAAGGGCTTATTCAAGGAAGGCTTCTTGGAGGAGACATGATTCTACTAAGTGTTTGAAGGTTGGGAGAGAGGTGGTCTGTCATATATGAAGGAGAAGGGAGTGCCAGGCCAGAGGGAGAACGTGGGCAAAGGGTTGTCAGGGAGATAGACAAGATGAAAGTAAAGTAGGTAGGTTGGCTGGTGTTAATGTCTACTAACTGTATTCTCACAAGGCTTACATATTACAGGGTTCTCTGCACAGAATAAGTACTCAGTAAATACTACTCCTGTATTGAGGAGCTGGTGGGACTAGAACTCTCCCCTCTTTCACTAAATTCTAGTTCTGCTTCCTCAGAAGGATTGACTCGGCTCCACTGGCAGGCTTTTTTCATGTCCCTCTTCAGTTGCCAGTCAGATAGCAGATGTCCAGGCATTTGCATCTTATTGGGCTAGTCCCATCAGCAATGGAAAGAAGCATCCCCTTTCCTGAATTGGGATTGTAAAGAAGTCTCTATTGCAGACATTGTCATAGACTCTGGCAACAGCCCACACTATCCCCAAGGCCAGGAGAGATGAAGACTCCATATTAGTAGTAGAGTAGTAATGTATTTATTTAGCATCTTCTGAATGAAATGCACTGCACTTCCAACATTATTGTGAACCCTTACTCATGCTCTCCCTCCTGCCTGGGACTCTCTCTGCCTTCACATCTGACAGATTACAATTCTGACCATTTTCAAAGCCCTATTAAAATCATATCTCCTCCAGGAAGCCTTCCCTGACTAATCTTTCATCTTCCCATCCTATTTCCCTCCTTACTTCATCACTTATGCACTTGAATCCTTACGTTCTAAGCACTTAAGTACTCACTTCACCCTATCTCCACTTTCCCAAAGGTAAATATTTTCATACTCTGTTTCTTGGTCTACTTGTAATTTATTTTAGCCTCCCCTGCTAGATTGTAAGCTCCTCGTGGGTAAAGATCATGTCTACTAACTTGACTGTACTCTCCCGAGCTTAGTACAGTGCTCTGCCCAGAGTCAGTGTTCAATAAATACTGCTGGTTGATTGACTAATTAGTTTTAGAAGCTTTGGAAAGGCAGGGAAATGCCCATCACATGATGTGAGATTGGGTGGCATATTTCAGCCCAAGAGAAGTAACCGTAATGAACACATATTATATAACGCAATAAAGATTCTATAGTATTGTGTTGCTCCTACATTTTCAGATTTCTGGTTAGTTAGGGGTTGTGTGATTTGCACTGCCCTGACCTCAAGCTTCAGGTGTGCATCCATAGAATTTATCTCATGCCTGAGCAGACACATGTACATACATGCTTCATGTGTAAAAATACTTGAAAAAAAAACATTAGGGTAGGGTAAACATTGACTAGGCTAGGGTAAGCATTGATTAGGCTACAAAGTAAAAAATTGGCACAAGTTCCTGAGGGGGTTGTGGAGTTTCCATTTGTGGAGATCTTTAAGAAAAGAATAGACATTTAAAAAAAAATCTGTCCTGGGAATTTAGTCACTCACTTGCCTAGAGGCAGAGGCCTAGATCAGATGATCTCCTGAGATCCTTGCCAGCTCTAAATGACTTGCTTCCCCTTATTTCATTCCCTTTCTACCTCCTGGAGCAAGAGCAGACTGGGACTCCCTCTGCATTTCTGTAAACTGGCCTCCAAGAAGCAGTATGGCCTAGCAGAAAAAGTCTGGGCCTGGGAGTCAGAGGACCTGAGTTCTCATCCCAGTTCTACCACTTGTCTGCTGGTGATCTTGGAAAGTCACTTAACTGTTCTGTGCCTCAGTTTCTTCACCTGCAAAAGGGGGATGAAATACCTGTTCTAACTCTAACTTAGGCGGTGAGCCGCCTATAGGTCAGGGACTGAATCTAACCTGATTATCTTGCGTCTGTCGCTGCACTTAGTACAGCGCTTGACATATAGTAAGTGCTTTAACAAAGACCATGATTTTGATTAGGGTCTCTAGACTGGGATACACTCAGAGGTCTGCAGAGTATCCAAAGCCTAATCCTCCAGGGTCCTTGGATGAGTCGTGCCAGGAAATGAGATATTATCCATTTGGACAGAGCATTAGCGCCAACCCCTGTTTAATCAAGTTGAAGGATACAGCACTAAGGGAAGTGCCTGCCGAAGCGTGATCCAGTACTAAACTGATAGGCTGCATTGGGCTGGAATTCAGCACTTAGCCTTGATTTATGGAGGACCAGCTTTCAAATAGAGGGGAGCTCTTCTATCTCGCTTAGGGTCCCATGGTAAGGGAGCACCAGACGGTGTTTACCAGCCTCTCATCATCACTTACAGACACAGTAATAGTCCAGGGTTGCACAAGTAAGTTATCGTTGGCGAACGTAGATTTAGCTGGGAAGGGAGATCAGCTTCAAAAGTAATTAAATATATTTCATCCAAAGGGCATAGCTCTCTAAATCCACACTGCTTCTGTGCATTTGACTCAGGGACCCTGGCATCTTCATTAGCTTGTAAGTTAGGGGAATGTGGAGAAGGAGAGAGAACAGAATAATGGTCTCCCTGACTCTCCAACACCTCCATCTAAATAGTCCCAAGGAGCATTCAGCCTCAGCATGCTTTATTATTCAGCTGGGAGTCATTGTATTCATCTCAGGCAAATGGGCAAGTAACTATTTGCAAGCCTGCTGCAGCAAGCTGATGCTAACAAGCAGACAGTGGAGAATCTCAGCTTTTTCATTTCAGAAGTTTCAACTCCCACTGCAGATCAGACAACCAGTGGCTCTCATTTTGATTTATTATGCAGGGTCAGTTTTGGAGCCAAGTACGTGAGGCCTTCTTCTTTTGGAAGTCCGACACTGCTGCTGGCCAGATGCTCCACCCCCTCAGTCCCCAAGACCCCACACAAACCATTCTTAGAGTGCAGGTCTGGTCTATGCCGGCCCCGGGATATCTAGCCCAACTCTGGGTCACTTTCCGGTGAAAGGGCGCTGGGAAGACCTGTATTGGCCAAGGCCCAGGAAGTTGGGCATGCCAGAGGGTGGGATCTGGATTGTCTCTGGAGCCGACGAACAGAACTGGGCCTCACGCCTGTCCCAGATTGGACCCAACCCCAGTCTTCCCAGCTTTCTCATGACAAGCCACAGAGCTGGGCCTGGGAAATGAAAGCCTTTGAGGAGCAATGACCACATTTTTCTCCAACCTACCCTGTGGGACGTTCTCTCAGTGGTTCATACACTGCCCTTGCCTAGCCTGACTGTTCCAGGCTCTCAGAGTTCTATAGGATCACAAAGCTTCTCTAAAGTGTAAATCCCTATAAATGTGAGGAGCTCTTCCTCCTGCCCATTCAAACACCCTGGCCAAAATATGGAAATATAAATGAACCCATCCCAGGTGATGTGAAAGACCTCAGCTTCTTGAAGTACTGACATGTTTTTCAGAAGGGAGGATGGGACGCTACATTTGGCCTTCTTCCATCTCTGGAGGCATTTGAGGTTTACCCTGAAAGGAATACCATTCTGAATTCCTCCATGCACTGTGGACAGTTACCGAATCCACTAACTTTGCCCTGCTCCACCCTATGGTATTCGTGGGGACAGTGGCTGATCTATATGGATGCTTCTATTTTCTAAATTGCTCTCCCATCAACAATATCTTTTGCCTTACCACATCCCAGTAAGGCAGGGAGGGGCAGAGATGATTTTCCCAATTTTTCTGATGAATAAACCTGACCTAGGTCATTCAAGAGGTGAATGGCAGTATTAAGTCTAGAATTCAGGCCTCTTAATTTCTCTTCCCAGCGCTTTCTCCATTAGACAACACCGCCTCCTGAATCGCAGTCCCAGACCTCTTTGATCACGGGCCTATTGATTTTATTCCATTTCATCAGAGCAGGGAGCCAAACTGGCCAGACAGGGAGCCCATCTGAAGCAGAGATGGGCAGCTAACAGAAAAGTCATCTTGTTTGAGCTGTTCCGGGAGCCAAGTCAAAGATTTTCCTTCAGCCCAACAGAGGGTAGTCTTGCCACCCTGTGACACTCCCCCAGGGTGACTCCTCTTCAGAAGACCCCTGGAAGGCTCAGGGGTTGAAATTTAGTGCATTTTGAGTTTGTGGGATAAGAAGTGTGATATCAACATAAACACGAAAATACACCGTACTCTTGACTCCCATTCCAGACAACCTCCCTTTAACTGTAACTCCAAATCCCACAGATGGAAAAAGAATAAATGTGATCTGTTCTCAAGTGCTTCTCCACCTACTGGGGATTTACCCTAAAATCATTTGGAAATGGGTTAAAGAGGGAAAACGTTCTCATTAATTCAGCCTGTCCAGTTTGGGGTTTCCTGACTTCAGAAGAAATGTGGAGGCCTGGGACTAGGTTGAGAGGAGATGAGTAAAAATAACTAAAAGACCGGAAACAAAGATGTAAGCGGAAGAATTAAAGGAAGGGTGATTATAAGGGCTGGGAAAAAGAAGACTACATTAATCTTCAAATGTATGAAAAGTTGTATGTGTTCTCCATCTCTCTGAGAACAGAACAACTGATCTTGAATAACAGCATGGAAAACTTGGGGTAGATACTGAAAACAACTTCCAGCAGTAGGAGTTGTCCAATCAAATATTGCAGCAGGTAACTAAGTGAAGCTATGGAATTTCATCCCCTTCTCTGGAGAACAGTCCCATCTGTCAGAGATGGTTTGATTACCAATGCCTGAAAGCAGAGTGAGCCAAACCCCCTTTCCATTCCAGCTTTTAAGGTTCTATGAAAGGACAAGTAGCCCCTTTTTGGCATGATCTCCTGAAACCCCACAAACCTACCTGGGCAGTTCAAAACTGAAACCAAAGAAGTGGATGTGGCAAAACTCATCAGTATTCCAGACCCTAAACGAGGCTCCATTCAGGGTCTGTTAAATGATTTGACTTGTAATTACAGGTGATTAGAATGGAATCAAATTCCTCCCTGATTGGACACTTCCGGAGAAACCTAGGGCTCAGATTCCCTGATGAGGGTAATGGAAGGTGCCTTTCCCTGTTATCTCCCTAATGGCAGCTGAATTACTCAGAGACTCACTAGACTTTCTTTTGGTCACAAATGAAACCTCTGAATCCAGCCACCTGAGGTGTGTACGCACTGGGCCACCCCAAAAGGAGAAGGACTTTACTGCTGCTGCTAGAGCTCATTCAAGCTTAGTCTTTCCTTTGGGATCTGGATGTTTGCTGCATTCTGTCTTACAAATTTTGCTTCAGCAAGGTAAGACTGCAAGAGACCAAATTCTTATCCTCAGTGCCGAGAGGTCAGGTGGTCTTGAAAGCCAAGCCCTCCGCCTGACTGTGAGGGAAGCAAAGGGAGAACTTGAAACAGCTTGGTTCATATAAATCTTCCCATGCTCCTCTGAGGGAATATTTCAAGAAAGCCCTGACACAGGAAAGAACACCGGGCCCCTCTCTTGCCGAGCTCGGTCTCTAATGGCCACTAAGTTCACATCACTACAGCAAGCAGACAGTCGTCACTTTTCATTTACATCGATTGGCACTTCACCCTGATGTTTTCAGATCTGTCTCCTAGTGGCCTCAGCCACTTTTTTCTAACATCACCCAAGACCCAAACCCGATTTTGTTTGCCCAAAATAGGTTTTTCTTCACCATTCTTTTCCTAGGTATATTTCCATAAGCCTTTATATCCCCTGGGGTGCTGTAACCCAAATTAATTGATAATGCATAATTGCTGTCTCACTGCCTTTTTATAAAAGATAAAGTGTGTTTCGAAGCTAATTTAGGCCTCCAGACAAATGGTTTAAAGAAGAGCTACTGTACTGAAAAATCTCTGTGTCATTTTTCCCCAAATCACAGTTTCAATGCACACAGCCTCAGCCTGACACTCTGAATTATGGCTTTTATTAAACATTAGTAATAGAGTGCACTTAAATCATGGTTTCCCTGTAAAAGAGAGATGTGTTCAACTCAGATCTGCACATTTTAATGCCATATTTCTTCCTTTTACTCTCCCCGTAAGATAAATTTACTTACTCCACAAAAATGTTTTGCTGAAAAGAATAATTCATCCTTCAGTGTCCAGCTAATGTACCTTGTGAGTAATGGGAAACGATGCAAAAATTACAATACACTGGACATGTCTGGAATGTTTAGACATGCCCAAGTGAAAGGTTATTCCTGGACGACATTGGAATTGCATTTAACAAGTTGAATATTCAGGATGTCGCAGAATGGACTGCTAAGCGTGGCTCTGATGACACATCCCAACCGTGACAAGCTCTGCTGAGTCCAGGAGATCAGTCCACTTCCAAAATAATGACTGTGCTATTTGTTAGGCACTTAATATGTGCCAGGCACTGTACTAAGTGCTGGGGTAGATACAAGGTGATTGGGGTAGACACAGACCCTGTCCCACATGGGATTCACAATCTTAATTCTCTTTTTACAAATGAGGTAACTGAGGCACAGAGAAGCGAAGTCACTTGCCCAAGGTCACATAACAGACGTGGCTTAGCCAGGGTTATAACCCAGGTTCTTCTGACTCCCAGGCCCATGCTTTTTCCACTAGGCCACGCTGCTTCTCATCAACAGTCAAGGCTGCAGTTAGAGCAATTCCTCCCTACAGATTGACTAAAATCTGAAATCCTGAAATCTGTGCTGCCTGTCTATCTTCTGTAGAGCTCACGGCACTTCCCTCCCAATCTCTCAGGTCACATAACTTTCCACTGATGGTCCTGGGGCCTAGGCAGCCATGGGAAAACCATTCTCCTTGAAAGGAGGGGCATTCTGCAGTGTCAAGTGCTGTTTGAGCATTTTGTGATGTGATTTGTTTTTGCCCAGGGTGCAAAACAGACTGGGCCTGCATCAAACCAAGCTGTGCCAGGTTAGTAAAGGGAGAGGGATAGTTGCAGCCAAATTTCATTTCCCTCAGTGGCATGTTACAGGGGAGAATCCACTGGGGAGACAGGAGCACAAGAAGAAAAATTCAGTGACGATCCCTGGTGTTGACTTGACAGAGATATTTCTTCTGAACAACATCAATTAATTAATCAATCAATCAGTGGTATTTATTGAGTGCTTACTGTGTGCAAAGCACTGTAATAAGCACTTGGGAAAATTACAACAGAGTTGATAGATACGTTCCCAGTCCACAAGAAGCTTACCATCTAGCACTTACTTTTAAACTAAAACATGCAGTCAGAGCCACCAATCTACCTCCCTTGCATGCAAAGCATTCCTATTTATAATATCTGTTTTACTTTCTCCCTCTATCCTTTTCAGGGATCAATGTTTTGTGCAGTGAGGTTTCTTTTTCATTTCAGGAAGCGGAAAGGAGAGAATATTAAACTGTGACTGCTTCAGGTAGCAATTAAGGAAGCAAATTCCTTCTCCTCAACCAATCACACTGCAGAAACTTCCAAATTCCTAGGTGACCATGAGATTGGGTCCATGGGGTACTAGTCAATCCATCAATCAATCAATCAGTGGTATTTATTGAGTGCTCACTGTGTTCAGAGCACTGTACTCAGTGCTTGGGAAAGTACAATACAATAGAGTCGGTAGACACAATCCCTGCTTATAAGTAATTTACAATCTACAGGAAGGAGCTTAGTGCCTACAAGGGGAGCTTAGTCCCTACAGGGGCTTAGCAGTACAATGGCTCTCCTAAATCTCAAGTCTCTACCTTCACAGAAAATGTTTCCTATTTTGGGTAACCCAAAGTAATAATAATTTTTCAAAGACTTCTTGGCTATTTTCCAAGGTATTTTCATGCCTGTTATCACACTTGGTCCTCACAATATTCCTGTGAGGTGGGGTTGGGTACAGATTATTAATCCATTTCACCATTTATCCAACTATGGAATTATTAACCCATTTTACAGATGAGAAAACTGAAGCCCAGAGAGGTTAGGACCACACAGCAGATCACACAGTAGCATAGCCAAGATTGGAACCCAGGTGCTTCCTGCTTGCAAGCAAACCTTCCCTTATGAGCCTCCCCATTCCTGGTTCCTATTTTAGAATAATCATTATCATTGTCATCACCAGTATTTATTGAGAGCCCCCTGCAAGCAGAGAACAGTACTAAGAGCCCATGCAGGTATAAGAGAAGTAGAAGACGCGGTTCCACCATTGAAGAATCAATCCAATTGAGTGGGAGTTTGTAACCCAGAGTACCCCGGACCAGCTGAACACTGGACAAAGGCACATAGCACAGTGTTCTCCACAGAGTAGAGACTGTGTTCCTCTGTGGAGAAAATGCTGGTAAGAAAAGCTACTCTTCCTGCCACCCTCTTCCACCTCATCTGCTCCCCTCATTAACAGGGATTTCCTTCAATCCAGTGTGATCTAAGGTGGAAGGAGCTCACTGGCCCTTATGTTTGCCCAGGGGATTCCACTGGGAGAAGTTTTCAGCCTTTTTGTGCTTGACCCCAAACCCTTCTCTAAAGGAGCCCAAGTCCCCATCCAGACATCAGTCAGAGCCCTTTGATCACCCAAGGCCAACTCCATGTTGAATTCTGCAGTGTCCTTTACCCAGCAGTGGCAAGTTAATGACAAGTGACTATTGCACCGGGCCATGTGGCAGGCAGAGTGACTCTTCACTCCCTGGAGGACTGGGGGGAGGCTGATAAAACCACTACTCTTGGCCAGGTTATAAAAACATCACCCTTCTAGAGAGTCCTCAGAGATCGGGAGAAGGAAGAGTAGTAAGCTTCTTTCTTTTTATCCCCAAGACAGCATCTCTAACAATGCAGCACTGTCTCCCTCTCCTGCTCCCTCCTTCCCTCTCTGCTGCTGCTGCTGCATTGCAGTGTCAGCATTCAAAACGATCCCCAGGACTGGTGAGTCATAGAGGCTTGAATCTACCAGCACCTACTGACCCAGGGGCAAGAGTGTGACCACCCCAACTATCCCAGAGCTTGCGCCTAGTTTATTTTCAGCAATGACAAGTGCTGACACCCTAGTCCTGCTATGTTTTTCATTAGCTAAAAAGTCTAAAACCTTGTCTGATGCGGCACTGTCAGAAGGAGAAATATCACTAATTAATAGATAAAATGTCACATTAAGGAATTCTGAGTTCTCCACATTGGAGGTTGTTTTCTACGGATTTCCATTTTACATAAAGCAGGCCCAAGAAAAGCTTTATGATGGACACTTACCTGGGTTTTAATCCCAGGTCCACCAACTCACCTGCTGTTGTATGATTTGGGGCAAGTCACATAACCTCCCTGAACCTCATTTTCCTCATCTCTCTGAAGAGGTTAAAAATTCCTCACCTTCTCTTCCTTTCAGGGATGTTTGAAGACAAAGTGACAAAAAGCATCACGTAAATTCAAGATATGATTGCCATTATTATTTTAATATCATTATTCCTGAGGAAACACTTTAAATGCCCATCCCAAACCAGAGTGTGTACCCTTTGAACACCTCCAGCTCACCTGACCACTTTAGGAGACTACCAGATGTCTTGCTCTTGATACCACCTGTTCTGTCCTCCAGCCCCCTTGCCTGTTTGTAGTCACAGCATTCTAGAGCAGAAGAGAGGAGGGCTGGTGAAGAGGGAGGAGGAGGAGAGAAAGGGGAAGAACAAAAAAGGGAGACAGAGAGAAAGGGAGGGAGGGGGAAAGAGAAGAGAAAATGAGATCAGGGAGAAAGGGAGGGAAGAAGTGGGAAAAAAGAGGGAGAGAGAGGGAGGGAGGAAGAGAAATGGGAGAGAGGGAGGGAATCACACCCTATTTAAGGCTTTCAAAGGTTTGGGTTTCATCCATCTCTGGATCTGTCCATGTTCATATCTTTTTTCTTTTGCTTTTCAGAGCAGCTGTAACCATTGGTGAACTGAGCATTTGCTCAGTCACTTTGAGGGAGGAAGAGCATCTACGGGCACTAGGGGAGACCCTGTGACCAAGGGAACAGCCTCTCTCCGCCTTCTCTGCTCTTACTTATGAGGTACCACTGCTCAGATCGAAAAATAGACTCAGAAGTGCCAGGAAAGGAAGAGGTTTTGCAGACTATTGGCATCATGAGCCCTCCAGGGAGGGCAGCGAGGGGAAGAATGTTGCGTTTCTACTGAGTCTTATTGTGGCCTATTAGGCTTCCCTGCCTCCCCTCACCCTCTTTCAAACTTTGAACAGTGACTCCCAATCACTACCCCCCCTCCCCCCCTCTCCCCCCCCCCCCCCCCCCCCCCGCCACACACACACACTCCCCCCCCGCCCCTGCCCAAGGGGTCCACCCCTGCTGTTCATGGAAACTGGAAGAAGGCAGAAACATTAGTAAAATTCAGATGAAGATTAGATTGGCCCTGGGACAAAGTTGCTTGGTCTTACATAAACGCTCTACTTTTTCCAAGCTATCCCGGTAAAGAATCATTTAGTTGAAAGAGATTAAAAAAAAAACCTCTAAATAGGCATTACTATCTCCATTTAGGAGACAGAAAGTGCAGGGTTTACCAGAAAGTGACTTGCTTGGAACCGAGCTTTAACTCAAACCTCTGCCTCTAAAGGAAGCAGCACTTCAAGGGAGCAGTTTAGCCTAGCAGAAAGACCCCGAGCCTGTGAGTAAAGAGGACCTAGGTACTAATCCTGCCCAACCACTTACCTGTTTGGTGACCTTAAGCAAATCATTTAAATTTCTCTTTGTTTCAATTTCCTTTTCTGTAAAACATCATTTTCATCATAATAATTATCATTGGTAATTACTGAG
Source organism: Ornithorhynchus anatinus (assembly GCF_004115215.2). Lineage (NCBI taxonomy): Eukaryota > Metazoa > Chordata > Mammalia > Monotremata > Ornithorhynchidae > Ornithorhynchus > Ornithorhynchus anatinus. Next base: position 17,095,835 of record NC_041735.1, on the reverse strand, counting down.
CATTTACTCTGTGTAGAGTATTGCCCTAAGTGCTTGGGAGAGTACATTGAGTTGGCACGCATACTCCCTGCCCAAAGCAAGCTTAGGGTCTAGGTGGGGAGGGAGTCGACACCTATCCTCCATCAGCCTTTGTCTGTGAACTCATGTGTGACACGGACTGTGTCCAAATTGATTAACTTGTTTCTACCGCAGTACTCAGTACATAGTAAACACATAACAAATGCCACATTACCGTTATTATTATGGTCGTATAACTAGTGCCCTAGACCAACAAATAGTATCACGGTGAAGCAAATTCACTCCTCAAGACAACCAGGGTCCCCTGCTGGGCAAATGTCTTAGGGAGGTGAGGAGATGAAAGAGAAAGCCTTAGGACATCAATCAATCAGTGGTATTTATTGAGTATAATCTTAGTCCTTGAGGGTTCCAGCCAACATAAGCAATGAAACTGAGGCTTGGCTGTCCGTTTTGCCGGGAGACCAATACTCCATCATTAAGAACGCAGAAGTCCCTTTATAGAATGGACACCCCCCTGCCTTTGAGGAGATTTCATTTTAACGGGAGAGAGGAGGCAGACAAGCACATATGAAATCAACAACTGTGAATACAAAAATATCTCTTTCCACTGTGTTATAAGAATGAGTTCAGAGGGAGAAGGTGGTCCCTGATTGCTCAGGTTAGTGAGAATGAGTGAAAGATGTCCCTCTAGACTGCAAGCTCTTTGTAGGCAGAGATTGCTTCTACCAACTCTACTGTATTGTATTGTCCCAAGTGCTTAGTGCTCTGCACACAGTAAGCACTCAATAAATACCATTGATTGGAGGCCTGATGCAGTGGAGGCAACCTGAGAGACTCACTGCTCAACTTGAAGGGGTTTCTGGCGAGGCAGAGAGGAAGGCAGCTTTCTATCAAGATGAGCTAGACCATCCAGAGGCAAGCAAAGCAATCTGGTAGCTGAGCAAAACTACCGGAAAATAACCCAATCGATTTTTTGATAGCTTTGGGTTTTGTCAGGGTTAACCTCTGCCAGGAAACTCTGCTTCTGTACATGCGTCCTCATGGACAGCTGCACTGCTTCCAAGGAGACCAAAATACCTTTGGCACATTTGCGAATGTCAGAGCAATGGAAGTGACTGACAAAACCTCACCGCCTGCTGTAGTCTCAACAGGCACCTTTTCATGGAAGAATTCAAACTGCTTCTGAATTATTTATAAAAGAAAAGACTTCAGATTGGACAATTAACCTTGAAAACTTAATTCCAATGCCCCAAAATGGTCCCAGGCTGCAAAGTGCCAGATTTAGCAGAGGTGGAAAAAATATTTTCCTGGTGTCCAACCAGTACTACGGTGGATTTCTTCACAGGGTCACTCCTGGGCTCTCTGCTTCATCTCTGGCTGGGGCCTCCGTGGTTCAGTGAGCAGCACCCCTCCTTCACCAGCTGGGACTCGTGGAAAGGAATCAATTTTCATCGGGAATGTTCTCTGCCCCACCCAGCGGGTTCGGCTACAGCCATTAGAAGATTATGAACATGGTGGAAGGCTTAAGCGATTTATTCCATGTAGTTATCTCCATGGAGGTATTTTATCCTCCCCAATAAAAGTACAGAACCTGATCATTTCTAAAATATCACTCCTTCTAAATCTTTATGGCTCAAACTGGACTGAACTCATTAGAAGAAACTTTATGTGCAACTTAATCAGTTGCAAAGGGCTACTTTCAATCACACTGCACCTGAAATGAGCAGCTTTCATCTCCCAATAGTCAAAGAGTAATACTTCTTTCCTGCCTCACTTACTAGAGCACCTAACAAGTTGTATTAAGTCTCATTAATTGGGATTTCCTCACCAGATTAAAACAGTGGAACTTATCTCCATTGTTAAGTGATGCCATTTGTTTTGTGGTATTTGTCCAGGGTGCACACCACTTTGAATTTACATTAAAAAATAGGACTGATGTCATCCAGTGGTAATTAGGTTTTAAAAAGCTCGATTGCAATATCAATCAATAAGTGGTGTTTATAGAGCACTTACTGTGAGCAGAGCACTGTACTAAGTGCTTGGAGAGTACAATATAATTGAGTTGGTAGAGACATCCCCTGCCCACAACGAGCTTACAGACTAGAGGAAATAGACACCAATGTTCTGGCTTCATGGGACTGCAGCCCATGGATTTTCTGGCTATTGCCACTACCTGTATAACATAGATCGGCCAATCGACACTGACTGGAACCATTCATCCGGGGGAAATACAATCTGATTCTCAGTTTCTGGAGCTAGACTTCATCGTTCCAGAAAAATCCATCCCTGAGCTGTGACTCCACGACTTCCAAAAATATCCTACTGGTGGGAGATTCTCACCATCTGGCATGTTTTAGGCCACTAGCGCTAATGTTACGATCTGGTGTGTTCTGACTCCCAGAGATCAATCAATCAATAAATTGGGTTTATTATTAAGCATCATCCGAATGTAGAGCACTGAACTGAGTAGCTGAAAGAGCTCAGTAAAGATATCAATCTGGATCAATCAAGGACAAAGAAATCCCCATCTGCCTGAGTTATCCAAACTGGCCAAAAACATCCTGCTAAACTCACCAGATCAATCCTATAACAATTACTCAGGCAGCCCAGTACAGCACCCTGCTTTTTTCTGAATTGCTCAGCTAATTCAAACCAAAGCACAAGGTCCTGCCTGGGCTGGTGGGATCAGTCCCCACTACAGAGAGAATGGATGCCAGTCCCCTGACTCCCAATCTGCTCTAACCTCTAGAAAATGCACACCCTTTTCTTCTGAGTCCTCTGAAAAATCTCATTCCTTTGATTTCTCCCACTGGCAAAAGTTCCAAAGTTTTCTTCTTTTATTTAAACCAGCTTATCTGCCCACAGTAAGCATTCATTAAATATGATTGAATGAATCTGCAGGAAACAATTCATCAATTTATTTCTTCACAAGTTAAAAACTGTTTAAGGACCAAATTCACTCAATCAATCAATGGTTTTTATTGAGCGCTTACTCTCTGCAGAGCGCTGTACTAAGCACTTGGTAAAGTACATTACAGTAGAGTTGGTAGATATGATCCTTACTCACGAGGAATTTACAGTCTGCAGGGGGGAGACTAGTGCTGATGCCAAGAGAGCAACAGTAGTTCTGTTCTGTTCTGTCTGCCTGGGCTGCCACTAAGGACCAAATTTTAGAACCAAGTGAACTCACAAGGGGACTCCCAGCAACCAATTTGACTTCAGACTCAAGCATTCTGCTGCAGCAGAACACAGCAAGCAGCATTTTAAGGACCACTACTGTGCCCTATCAAATAGAAGCTGACCCGAATAAACTCCCAGAAGTCTGATGGAGGCCTGAATCACATCAGAAGACACCTAATATATCACTAGCAAATTTGCCTAAAATAGGGAAAATGAAAAAAACTCATAACCATTGGCTTCAAGGCTCTCCATCCACTATCTTGCTCTTACTCCTCCTCTCTCTTCTGTTCCAACTCATCTCAATCTCAATCCTTTCCTCCTCCCAAGCTAACCTTCCTCCCAGCTGTCCTATTTTCAACTCATTCCCCACCTTCTCCCCTCAGCTCTGTCCAATTATTCTTCTCCATCTTTAAAGCCCTCCTGAAAAGTTACCTCCTCCTTCTCCAAGAAGCTTTCCCTGAATAGTCCCCTAAGGAAACAGTGTGGCCTAGTGGAAAGAGCACAGGACAGGGAGTTGGAAGACCAGGGTTCTAATTCCAGCTCTGTCATTTGCCTGCTGTAGAACCTTGGGAAAGTCACATAACTTCCCTGGGCCTAGGTTTTCTCATCTCACTCTTATTCCTCCCATAGACTGTGAACTCCATGTGGGACAGGGACTGTGTCCAGCTGGATTACCCTGAATCTACTTCAGCACTTGGCATGTGGTAAGTGTTCAACAAATACCACCATTATTATTTCTTCGGTTCATGCCATCCATCATATATCCTCACAACCAAGTGGAAGTCCATCTTTCTGTAATTGCTTACTTGCTCCCCTCTAGATCATAAGCTCCTTGTGGGCAAGGAATGTGTCTACCAACTCTGTTACATTGTACTCTCCCAAGCATTTAGCATACTACTCTGTACTCATCGAATACTCAATAAATACAGTTGGTTGATTGATAGTGTTTTTCATCATTCGCTTCAATTCTCTCACTTCTTTACCTACTATAAATTCAGCAATTTACATCAGCTTGCCTCCCTATTATAAGCTTCTTGAAAACACACACTGAATCTTTCACTTGGATTGAATGTTCCCCAGGTGCCTAGTACAGTAGTCTATGCCTGGAGGTGCTCAGGAAACACTTTTGATGATAATAGTGATGAAAGGAAATTTGGGGGCTATTACAGGAACCTCCTTATCTTCCAAGAGAACCCAGAATCAAATCCAGCTTAATTTATTCTCCCCCATTTTACAAGACCTTTTCTCCTCCCATGCAACTGCAAGGGGATGTCTCATGACGCTTGCAGTTGTAGGGGGGAGAGAAAAGGCCTTGTAAAATGGGGAAGAATAAATTGTCATGAGATATCCCCTTGGAGTGACGCCTACGGAAAACTCCCCAGCCACTCTCACGTCTGTCTTAAATGGCCCAGCCAGAGACAGACTTTATAGGAGTAAATCTAACATGGATTGGTCTGTGTTTTATCTTTTAAAATCTCCCGAGTTTAGGCTGGGGTCCAAGCATAAAGATAATAATGATAACAGTTTTGCAAATGGCAGTTTGGGGTTATAATTGAAGATCATTGTTTCATCTGGGCCTGATCCTGCCCTCCCCAAAGAGGAAACAAAACCCCTAACCAGGCTGGCGTTAATCCCCTCGGCTTCCCTTAGTAATAATAATAATAATGTTGGTATTTGTTAAGCGCTTACTATGTGCCGAGCACTGTTCTAAGCGCTGGGGTAGACACGGGAATAAGGTTGTCCCACGTGGGGCTCACAGTCTTAATCCCCATTTTACAGATGAGGGAACTGAGGCACAGAGAAGTTAAGTGACTTGCCCACAGTCACACAGCCGACAAGTGGCCGAGCTGGGATTCGAACTCATGAGCCCTGACTCCAAAGCCCGTGCTCTTTCCACTGAGCCACGCTGCTTCTCGTAGTAGCAACAGGGCCTGCCGAATCACACTCAGCATCAGAAAAAGACACTTAGGACTCTAACCTTTCCTTAGGAATTCATCAATTCATTCATTCAATCATACTTATTGAGAGCTTACTGTGTGCAAAACACTGTACTATGCACTTGAGAGAGTACAACATAACAATCAACAGATACATTCCCTGCCCACAACGAACTCACAGCCTAGAGGAGGACACAGACGTTAATATTAATTAATTAATTAGGAATTATACGATCTCCCATGATTTCCAAAATTGCTGCAATAACATTTCCTTGTTCCTAATTTTATATGGTAATAAATGGATCAATAAATTAATCAGTCAATCCTATTTATTGAGTGCTTACTGTGTGCAGGCCACCGTACTAAGTGCTTGGGAGTGCACAATATAACAGAGTTGGTTGAAATGTTTCCTGCCCACAGTGACCTTACAGTCTAGAGGAATGCCATGGTTCTAAGATTTCTGCTGCTTTTCCTCTGTGTAATTTGGCGAGGGGAAAGGAGGATTAACTGGGTAAATCGTTTTTCTACAAAATGAAAAACAAAACCACTTTCCAGAGACTGTTTCAGACATTATCTAACCCCTGTTGTGACTTTCAGCTTTGGATAAGAGTCACAATCTGGAGTACTCTCTCCTCTCCTGTGGCCCACCCACATACCCAAAGAAAACTAGTTTTAGAGTTCATGACTTCTAAAATTTAACTGCTCCTCTAGTATTAGTACTAATACCTAATAATAGAGAAGCAGCGTGGCTCAGTGGAAAGAGCCCGGGTTTGGGAGTCAGAGGTCATGGGTTCAAATTCCGACTCTGCCCCTTGTCAGCTGTGTGACTGTGGGCAAGTCACTTCACTTCTCTGTGCCTCAGTTCCCTCATCTGTAAAAGGGGGATGAAGACTGTGAGCCTCACGTGGGACAACCTCATTCCCCTGTATCTGCCCCAGCGCTTAGAACAGTGCTCTCTCTGCACGCAGTAAGCGCTTAACAAATACCAACATTATTATTATTAATACCTGTAAAAAACGCATGGCCTGGTGAAATGGTCCTAAAACATCCTTATTTTTCCCTTGTCTCCTTTATATCTCCTCTTCTCTTAAGAGACTTTCTCTTCTTTTCCATTCACCGTATTCCATATCCATTTCTTTCTTCCCCCCCACCTTCCCTTCCTCTTTCCCTTCCTAAATTTAGCCTATTCTAGCTAGAGCCACTAGAGGGCAACAGGCCCGCAAGAACAAGCATTTTGGACACCATCACTCCAGCCAATAGAGGGCAGTAGAGTAGCGACTGAGGGACTCCAAGGAACCCAGGTTGCACTCTTAATAGCATGCAATAAAAGAAGAGGAGGAGATCTGTTTGGGAGAACATTTGGGGGAAAACCTTCCTTTTTTCAATAGAAGAGAATGGTGAAAACTTAAGAAACTACCCCAGTGGTCTATAAAGAAATTGAACTCTGATACCTTCAATGAGTAAAATAATCTCTACTATCACTGATCTTTGTAGAGTCCCAAAGGTATTTACAAAGGGATTGCAGTGTCTCCACAGTACTATTTGACTTTTTACCCCCATATGAAGGTGCATTTCTTCTTGGTCAAAAATGTCTTGTGTTTTTCCTTGGCATTTTTATCTTGCCTAAAAGAAATACAGTTTGGGGGAGGGGCTGTTTTCATGAATTTCATACAGGCAAGTTCATCAACAAATGGCATGTCCCAAAATGAGGTCCTTTAGCAATGCCGTTTAGTCTTCACATCAGCTCTGCTTTTCCCAGTTGGCTCTGGGATGTGTGTTTATACCATGTAGCTTCTCGTTGGTCGGTTCCAGCCAGCCCCACGTGCCTGACTGTCTGACTTTCTCACCCAAAGCAGCTCACTAGAGACAGACTGGTGAATAAGTCGCTCCAGGATTGCTTGTAAAACCCCCTGCACTTAAATACCATTTTCCCATTAGGCTAAGAATGAATAGTGATATGGAAGGGGGCCAACACTCGTACCAGACCATCAGGGAAATTCAAATTGGTTTAAGCACCACAGTCAAGGGAACGCTTTTCTCCCAGCTGATGAAACCATTTCCTACTATTTAGTTCCAAACTACACCGTGATAGGGAGACTCCATTCTGGCCAGAAGTCTCAGAAGATGAGTAATAGAGAGGAGGGAATGAACAGAAGAGTGGAAGAGTAAATATTAAACTCTTCAAAAGCATTTCTCCCAGATGATAATAATAATAATTGTGGCATTTTTAAGCGCTTATTATGTGCCAAGCACTATTCTATGTACTGTGATGTATATAAGGTAGTCAAATCAGTCATAGTCTTTGTCTCACATGGGGTTCACAGCCTGAGGAAGAACGGACATTTAATTCCCATATTCCGAATGAGGAAACTGAGGCATAGAGAAGCTGTGACATTCAAGATCAAACAGCAGGCAAGTGGGGAGGCTGAGAAAAGAACCCAGGTCTCCTGACTTCCAGTCCAGTTTCTCTTTCCAGTAGGTCATGTGAAAATTCCATGTTTAGTGACTAACTGCACACATCTGCACATATACATACTCACTTGCCGACCACAGATGGTGTCAGCTCACCAGCTCCAAAGGGCAAGAAGGCCCCTGGCCTTCATGTTCTTGACACGAAGGCTTTAGTTTCGGGGCAGAATGAACGGCTGTAGGTAGGCTCCCTGGCTCCTTGGTGCTAAATCAAGGAAGACTGAAAGCGGATTGTGTTGGTTCCTCTACAGAGATCAGTTAAGCCCCTGCTGGTTCCTAGGCCTGGGCTGGAGGTTCCTCCTGCCTCCAGCTTATAATAAGTAAGGTACTTGCTGAGTGTTTACTATGTGCCAAGCACTATTTTAAGCACTGGGGATAATATAATTTAATGCACTGTCCCTGTCCCACATGGGGCTCACACTCTTATCTCCATTTTACAGATGAGGTTACTGAAGCATAGAAAAGTTAAGGGACTTACCCAAGGTCATATTTACCTTCTCTTTGCCTCAATTATGCCTCAATTATCTCATCGGCAACTCCTGGTGGGGACTGTGGGGACCAGCCAGGGATCCAACCAGCTCACACCCAGCCCAACTGGGACCCAAGAAGGAGGTCTCAAAGGACGAAGAGCCTGAAACCAGACCCCTCTAGACACAGTACCTTATTGCTCTTATTGCCCTACTAATATCACATCTCCTCCAAGAGGTCTTCTGGGGCTAAACCCTCACTTCCTTATCTTACCCTCCCTTCTCCATTTCTTATGCACTTGAATCTGTTCCCCTTAGGCACTTTGATACTCACCCCTCCCCAAACCTAGAGCATTTATGTGCATACCCATCTGTAATTAATTTTAATGTCTGTTTCTTCCTCTAGTTTGGAAGCTCATTGTGGAAAGGGATCATCTATACCTGCACTTTTGCATCGTGCTCTCCAAGTGTTTAGTACAGCACTCTGCACACAGTAAACAGTCAATATACATCAATTGATACTTTTTGTATTTATATTTGACTTTCTCCTTTTTGTTACTGTCGCTATGGCTTTATCTTTCCTAGTTTGCCTGTCACTCACCCCCTCTCCTCAACTTTCTTTCTCCCATCTTATCCTCAGATCAGGAACCATGTCTGATGCTCACCTGCGTATTCCTCAATACACTGCTTCATCTAGAACTAGTGATTAGTAAATACTGTTACTACTAGGAGACTTGGAAATTTGCTGTCAGCTTTCAACTTCGTTAGCTTCCTCCAACTCAACCCTGCCCTCTCTAAGGAGCTCAAATTCAAAGCCTTGGGACAAAGAGAGAAAGAAGATGCTGAACCAAGAAAGCTCCTCTCTCTCCCTATGCAGCAGTGAGAAAACTAATGTATTATTCAACCGCCTGCAAGCCTGTTCTCCAGAGGATAAGCTAGAAAGTAGATAAGGCTCTTACAGAAATAGAAGGGAAGACTCAAAACCCAAGAAACAGCCGCAGTAGGAGAGGCTGACTGAGAAAAGCAAAGGTCCGGACAAGAGATTTCCCTCTGTTCTATGAGAACAGTGAAGGTGGTTCCAGGTCCTTGTTGATATCAACTTTGGGGCACCTTGCCTGATTGGAAGCTAGGAAGGGGGAGTCTGAGGTCTATGTCATTTGCAGGCATTTTGGAAGGTCCCTTGGGCAGTTTTATTTCAGGAAGGTGGGCTCTGGTCCTTACCCTTAAGCATTAGGTCTGGCTTTTATCTGCAGCTGGACCCTAGAGAATTAAGTGCCTGATTCCTGGACAGAACCTGGATTGGTTTATATTGTTTTGAGTTTCTAGACTGTGGACATGGAAAAAAGCACAAAATTACTAGCTGATAAGCACCATCTCACTTGACCCCTGAATGCCATATCAGTCATTCATAACAGTGGGATATATTCTTATCTCAGCACACCACTTAACTCCCATTAATGCCTATGGGAGATATGCTGGCTTGCTGGTGGGGGAGAAAGGGCGGGACAGTGTAGCTCAATAAAAAACTTACACACACCAATAATAAGAACCGACGTGATTAGGATCCTCTTTAGGTCTCATGTTAGTGTAACCTCCAGAATATAGCCCAACCCCAGGCCCACTGGGATTGAGGGGAACTGAAAAAGCTTGAGGAAAACCCCAGCCTGAGGCTGTCTACGAGGGTTGTCGCATGGTACTGAAAACACCTCAGCAGCTCAGTTCAAGGTTTAGAGTAAAGTGCAGTAAGCCATTGCCCCTATAAGGTGAAACTCGGGTGTGCATTGCCATCATAGGGGTCAGCACCTAGAGACCAAGAATTGATGGTCTTCATCACTAGACTGTTAGCTTCTTGAGTGTAAGATTTGTGTTCATTCCCTCTATTGTCCTGGCTTGAGTGCTTAGTACAGTGTTCTGCACACAATCAGTAAATACCACTGATTTGATCAATTCTCTATGCATTGGGGCAGCACGAACATTCATTCGCGGTTAAGTAATAAAATTTATTTAACACTAAAAGTGAAAAGAAGTAGCTCATCCCCTCTTCTATCGAGGTAAACGAGCCCCCCTGTTTCTTCTCCCCTACTTCCTCCATAGAGTCTAAGCAGAAAGGGGCACTGCAGCTGAGCCTATGGCAAGAAAAAGCCCTAGCCTGCATTGCACCTGGGCCTCCTGCAGATGTAAAGGAAAATCTCACCTTCTCCTGCTCCTTCCCCTCCTCCTCCTCCTCCTTCCATAAGAAGGGCTTGTGCCAGGGAAGAAAATGAAGGATGCTGCCATCCTCAAGAAGCCATCCAGGACCCAAAATATCTCTGGATAGTTCAACCCAAGACTGGATAATAAGTGTCTTGGAGGATGGAAACCAATTGACCATTCATTCATTTATTGGCCATGATTCAAGGGTAACTATTCCCTCCTGCTTTTAAATCATACTTGAAAATAGCCGTCACATTCTCACCCAGGGTGGTTATGACATGGTTGGCAAATAGAAATGAATGAGGGTTTCATTATTGAACTGCCAGTGATACCTCCATAGAACGGCAGAATTGCCTAGTGAATAGAATACAGATTTGGGAGACAGAAGGACCTGGGTTCTAATCCCAGCTTTGCCACTTGTCTGCTGTGTCACCTTGGACAAGTCACTTAACTTCTCTGTGCCTCAGTTACCTCATCAATAAAATGGAGATTAAAACTGTGAGCCCCATGTGGGGCATGGACTGTGTCCAACCTGATTAAGCTTATATCTCCCCTAGCACTTAATACAGTGTCTGGCACATAGTAAGCACTTAGCAAATAGCATTTTTAAAAAAGTGGGGAGGGGCAGGGTGAAAGGAAGGGGAAGAAATGTGGCAGGCTTACTTTCAAGACTACTTTAAAATAACCCTCAGAGAGGTCAGATATGAACTACCTCTTTTGGAATCTGTTAGCAATGGGCTTCACTCCGAAAATAAGATCAGCTTTGCTCAGCGATTCTACTTCCTGAAGAATTAGTATGCAATTACATTCCCACCAGTCGCAGCATCAGCATTGGAGAAATCCTGTTTTGGCAGCAAATCTAAGAGAAATCCCAAGAAATCCCCTGCAATCAATGGCTGTTAATAGTCTGTGCATGCATTAATTGTATAGCTCAGATAAACTGCTTGCTAGAAGGAAATGCAAGAGGTGCCAGAAAGAAGCTTGAATAAAAAGAACTGCGGAGAAAGAAATGCCTGGACGGCCTAGTCTTCTTCCTGTAAGTGGGGAAGAGGGATCAGCTTTCTCTGTTGACCTTTGATGACTTATTTTTAAATCCCCTCAGGTAAAGAGGAATTACTGACACCTACTTGCAAAGTGTCTCTCAAGGAGGTCTTATAGAGAATCCCATCTATTAGGGATGGTCTAAGTACACCTCTTCTGAATGGGATATAAGGCCAGGTACAGCAAAGGGAATAACGTTAGATTCATTGAAAGACTTTCTGACCACAAGAATCATTTCACTTAGCACTGGAAAAATCACTCCAAGAGGCCACCTTCACCAGAATTTGTAAAGAACAGAGAGGCATCTATCCAAAATATTTTAAGTGTAGGTTGAATGGAGGTAGGGGAATGGACTGGATAACATGGGGAAATGATCCCTGAAGTCAGTTTCTACCACAGGATTCTGAAAACAAGCCTAAAGTCTGGGAAGGAGTCTTCTGGATCTGATGAATGGAATAAAACAGGGAAGAGAATGAAAGGGGATATGAGAGGGTTAAAATCTCTGCCTTCCTGATGCCTAATAGATCTTTACCCCTTTCCCTCCACCTCACCCACCTGTCAAGTCGTGGGTGTTCAGCCATTTTCTATGGTCCTTCCTCCACTTGCTGAGCTTACCAAGGTTTATGCCTCTGGAAGGAGAACTTGTAACAAGCTGACGGAGCAGCTCTAGCCCCTAGAGAATGTGAATTGTTCCCATGCATGGGCCCCAGGTACCAGTGTAGCTGCCTTGAACTCCCATTCCTCTCCCTCTTTGTGCTCTTGTGCTCTTTCCTCTTTGACTCCACTAATGCCCTTGTCGAAACAAAGCACCAGAAAAGTCAGGGAGATAGGGGATGCAGCACTCTCCGGGGAGAGAGAAATTTTGGCAGGATGCCCCCAGGGTCTCATTGGCCACAACCTTAAATGAGTCCCCTAAACTAACCCTGATGGCTATCAGGGTGGGCTAGTGGAATGAGCAATAGCCTGGCTGTCAGCGGACCTGGGCTCTAATCCCAGCTTCACCACTTGCTTGCTGTACGAACTTAGGCAAGTCACTTAACTTTTCTGTGCCTCAGTTTCATCTGGGGATTTGATACCTATTCTTCCTCCTATATAGACTTTGAGCTCAATGAAGGGCAGACACTATGACCAACCTGATTATCTTGTATCTACCCTAGTGCTTAGTACAGTGCTTGGCACGTGCTTAACAATGATCACTATTATTATTATCATCAGTCAATAAATCAATGGTATTTATAGGGTGCTTACTGTGTGCAGAGCACTGTACTAAGTGCTTGGGATAGTATAATACAATAGAGTTGGCAGACATGTTCCTGGTCCACAGAGTTCACTGTCTTCCCCGGGACTCAGGAGTTTTGGAGGGAGAAGGAGCACTAGATTGTACAAAAGAGAAATAAAGGTGTTACCTCTGCCTACCAGGTAGGACAGATCTGTTGAAAATAGACTGCCTGGCATAAAACAGGACAAATGGCCACTCTGTCAGTATAACAACTCAGCTCTGTCCAGCCTAGGACTATAGGCTTTATTTATCATAGTATCCAGGTTCATGTTTTCTCTTCAGAGGGTTTTGAAAACAGTTAGCTGGTCCTCAACCCCCAAGGAAACAAAGTCAGAAAAGTCAAACAAGCCTCCAGAGATCAGGCCTCAGTTGGGAGCAGGAAAATTCTGGGCCCTTAGGCTTCTGGGTTTGCTACTTTGCTGCCAACAATTTCCTATCACACCTTGCCTGGCTGGGGACTCCATCTGGAGTAAATTTGGGAAATTTTCAAATGAAGGATTTGGGACAGGGTAGAGGAGACTCTCGGGACCAGGTGGCTACCAGTTGATCCTCCTCATCTGCACAGGATGCAATTTGGCTACTTAAACACTTCTAAAAAGTACTCCTAAATTAACTGAAGGATCAATAGATCATATTAGTTCTACAAAAGCAAGCCGAGTTCCCCAGTTGAACAGTAACTGTTGTTTTCCCCTCCTTTGAGAGGGAGGACAAGGTACCAACTGAAGCAAAGAATAAAGGAAACATTAAACTCCAGAAGCGTCTAGAGTTTTTACTGATTCATCCTGAGAAGCCCAGCCTGGACTGAGCTCACGGGGAACTGGAATTATTTAAAAGGAAAGAAAAAAAACCTCCTGCTTCTCTCCCAGAGGACAAGGAATCCAGAAATATCTTCTTCATTCCTCTCCCCAAGAGACCCGGTGTAAAAAGCTGAAAATTCCTTTCTGGGTACTTCAAATATATCCAAGTCACACAAGGCAATCTCCACACCTGAGCAAAACCATTTTTACCCTCCAGACTTTTCATTAAATCATCAGAGTCTTTTCTCAATGCCATTAACCAGCAGAGAACCCAATTTAGTCTTGCAAACTTTACTCCTCTGGCTTGGCCCTCCCTCCTCTTGGTAGCCCATTCCTATTCTCAGCTCCAGGTCCTGTCTCATTTCCAAAATTCCCTGACTGCTGCCCCCCATTTCCTAGCAGAGGCTTTTTTCCTCAAGCCTTGCTCCCACTACTGAAAACAGATGAGGAAAATATTGTTTTTGATGATAGGATTATTATTAGTCACCATATGTAGCTATATAGGAAGACTTGTCCCTCATTCGAAGACACCACTGACAGTGAAATTCACCCACGAGTGCAAATGTGGCTGAAAAGGACAGTTTGGGATCCGCAGGCCCAGCCAACATGGTTTGATCAAAAAGCCTATTCCCTGTGTTGTCATGCCTGGCGCTGTTTTCCCTTTTGTCGTCTTGTGTCTCATTCCTTACCAAGAGAGCCACTCCTTTCTGGAAAACAGCACCTCATGTTGGGTCTGTTCTCAACAGCTGACTCCCAGTTTTCAGCTGGGATGCGGGATTGACTGAGGTTTTGTTGTATTGTGTCACCGGACCCCAAAAGAACCCCAATCATACCTCCTGCCCCCTTACACCTGGTGTCTACTTCTCCTGCTGCACCTGAGCACCCAGGGTGCCCACTAATGGCACTCAAGAATATTGAACTCCCTTTGCCATCTCTCCATTCCTCAAGAACCTGCAATGGTTAACCATCTCCCTCAGCTTCAAGCAGACACTCCTTACCATCAGCTTCAAGGGCTCTTCATCCTCTCTCTCCATCTTATGTATCTGCTCTCTTCATCCACTATTCCCCAGGTCACACTTTTCACACTTCCCAACTTCATAACCTAACTGAACCTCTCCCTCCTTCTTCCTCCTCCAGTCACACTTTTCCCCCCAGGCCTGGAAGTCCTGCTCTCCTCAAAACAACAGCTCTCCCTATTTTTAAAGTCCTTTAAAAGACACCTTCCCTGATTAATTCCAACACATTAACCCAGTGATTGCCCTTAATGTTATTCCTATCTGATCCTTACACCTTTGGTTATTTTAATCTATGTATGAATGTGTTCGTACACTCAATTACTTGTTCAGCTCTTTTGTCCTGGAGGTTTATATTGTTTCCTGTTTTCTCCTGTTTCTTCCTTTGGCTTTCATTATCTTTAAATAATTTTTGTCCCTTTTCTCCATCGAATTATGTGCTCCTTGAGGACAGGAAATGTGTGTCGTGCTACTGTAGTATTCTCCCCCTTTCTTATTACATGACTAGCATTTAGTAGGTATTCAGTGACACGCAAATTCATGAAGCGTTCCATATTTTTCCCTCCTCACACCCGCCAAACCAACTCTCTTCCCCTCTTCAAAGCCCTACTGAGAGCTCGCCTCCTCCAGGAGGCCTTCCCAGACTGACCCCCCTTTCCCTCTGCTTCCCCTCCCGTCCCCCCACCCTCTGCTCTTCCCCCTTCCCCGCCCCTCAGCACTTTGCTCATTTGTCTATATTATTTATTACCCTATTTGTTTTGTTAATGAGGTGTATATCTCCTTGATTCTATTTATCTTGATGATGTTGTCTGGTTCTGTTTTGTTCTGTTTTGCTTCGCTGTCTGTCTCCCCCGTTTAGACTGTGAACTCGTCCGTTGGCTAGAGATTGTCTCTATCTGTTGCTGAATTGTCCATTCCAAGCACTTAGTACAGTGCTCTGCACATAATAAGCGCTCAATAAATACTACTGAATGAATGAATTGATTGATTGATTAATAAAGGGCATTGCAAAGGACATGTGAGCAATAGATTCCACTACATGACTATTACTACACCACTGCCACTGCTGTTTCTATTTTCGCTATTATTACTACTATTAATATTAATACTTCCACTCCTACTATTACTCCTTATTACTACTACTTCTATGCCCTGGCTGTCACCCCTGAAGGAACGCTTATTTAATTTCACAGAGTTGAACCTTGATCACAGCCATTACAGTATGACCTCATAATACAGATGACATGTCTCCTACCTGGAATAGATTAAGAATAGCAGCTACTCCCCACCTTAGACCAGAGTTCAGGAATTAGGGCATAAAGTATTTGAAACCCTGGGATTCCAACGACAGAACAAAAAGGCAATGTATGCTTTCAAGGAGAAGATAGCCATGTGGCTAAATAAATCCTATACAGATATTGTCTGTATGACTCATAAAAAACATCCACCAAAGACCCTTATGGATGAAATAATGTATCAATCTTTCCACATTACTATTCGTTTTCCATGTGTGCTCCGAGCAAATGTCATCCAAAGCAATACAGTTCTCTCAAACTATATTAAAATACATAGTCTGATGTTACATCTTCTGGAGCTTCTCTATTCATAAATTGTCACTGCTGATTGGAACATAAAACATATTTTATAACACCATAAAGCCCCAGAAGATTCAAGATCACTCATGTTTGTCTTTATGGCTCAATGTGTGGGACTTCCAGGCGGAAAAGCATTGTATGTTTCATAATAGTAACGACAATGTGCTAGTGGAAGCAAGCATCCGACATTTCAATAAAACGTTATCATATTCCTTGATGACTGAAACATTGTTAGTGCATAGATTCCTGAAACTTTAACTTGCATACTGTAAACTGATGAGCTTTCCTAATAAATCAGTCTTGTTTGGGACTGTCGTTATCTCTTTCACTAGCCTATGCAAAGCTATAAAAGTTATCTTCAGGTCTTTCAGAGTGTCAGTTTCATAGTGCATTTTGTCTCAGTAAGGTTAACATCATTTCTATTCATACAATGGGCCTTTGGAGAAATAAGGCACTCAGTCACATTTCGTGATGAAAAACATTACAAGATGATAAATAGTTTTTGTGGGATTTGTCATTTTAATATTTCTGAATGACCTAAACAAGTTAATAGTAGTGGCAATATCCTTTGAGCCTTCAATCTTCCAGTTTTGGTATTTGCAATGTATGAAAGCCTCAAGTAGGCCTGAAAATAAGTCAAGGCCAAAAAGAAATCAGGTGATGGGCCTACTAAGATTCGGGCTACAGGCCTAAAATTAAAACCAATGGTGCTACTGTCTATCCCTTCTTTATGATTTTCTGCTAAATGATTTGGGAAGTATATGGCACCACTGTGCTCGAAGACCTTAATATCAGGTTTACTCTAAGAAGCAATCAACTACAGCTCAGCTCTGTCAGAAGCTCATCTTGATTCTTTTACTGAAACTCCTCTTGCCCTGGCCTTTGGAGAATGTTTCATGAGGGTGAACTGCCTTTTGCACGTATCCCAACCAAATCTCCTCCATTTCCTTATCACTCTTGGCAGATATTTCCACCGGCTCTTCCCCCACAACCCAGAGTCAGGGTGTCACATCTCCTAAACTCCAATGGCCTGAATCAGGAGAGTACCAGTTCTGAGGGTTAAATTTTCAATGTTTATTAAAATTCTTACGGTCTCACGGTCTACAGTCTTTATAGCTTGTTCTAATTTCCAGCAGACTCATACTCGGGTGTCTGAGGTGTCTGTTTGGATGGGGCCTGGTGGAATTGAGCTCCAGGTTATGTTTATGTATCACTGAGACACACCACAGTTGAGCCTTGGAAAACCGATTACTTTCACACATGTGCAGCATCAGTGTGACCAGCGCAAACACAACTTGAATATGGACAAAAGTCCCCTGCTGTCTGCCTGAGGCTCAGCCATCTGGGCAAGAAGAGCTCTCAGACAGGCTCCCTTGAATGGCCTACTGGCGCTATCCCTGTTGATACTTCTTTCCTTGGACCATCTCTACCAAAGCTTCAGCAGTCAAATTGGCCCAGAAGCCAAGAACCTGATTAAGGGATATATGCAATCCAGCAAATGGATTTGGCATCTTTCACCAGTACCATATTAATGTTTAATGTGGTTAGTGCTCCTTCACATGTCTGTGGGCTACCCTGCACAACCACAAATTGTTAGAATGAATGACATTGAAGATGTATCAGTCTCTTTTTTTAGTTTCTGAAAACTCTTTTCCTTTCAGGGACTTGAGTGCTGGGAGAAAGAGCTGGGTTGACAGCACTGGAGACTGAAGGGCTGCTATGTAAATTACAAACATGTCAATTCCTTTCCAGAATGTCATCCTTTCAGGCAGGACTTTCTCAGAGGAGCCTGCTTTAAAACAGCAAATGTTGAGACAAAATGTGATTTACATCCCCACTGGTTCTTGCTGTTCCTCAGGGTTTAGGCTATGTGAGGTTTCTAATAGGACCTATATGTGGGTAAATCGAAAGGTGAAAAACCTTGATGACACTGTGTGGCCTAGTGGAAATACCAGAGGATTGAGAGTCGGGGGACATGGGTTCTAATCCCAGCTCCACCACTTACCTGCAATGTGACCTAGGACAAATCGCTTAACTTCTCTATGCTACGACTTCTTTATCTGTAAAATGAGGATTCAATATTTGTTCTCCCTCCTCCTAAAACTGTGAGCTCTATGTGGAACAGGGACTGTATCTGATCTGGTTATCGCTTATCTATCCCGGCGCTTAGCACAGTGCCTGCAACACAGTAAGCATTTAACAACTGTTCTAAGATGCAATCATCTTCTTACTCTAAGAAGCAATCAACTACAGTTCATCTATGTCAGAAGCTCATCTTGATTCTTTTACTGAAATTCCTTTTGCCCTGGCCTTTGGAGAATGGCCTTTGGAGAATTTATTACTGAAGTGGACAATGCATGACCTAATCTGTGAATGTTTGTGTGTGTGCATAAGCATGTGTATCTGTTTACTATAACATTTTAAAGCTAAACAGTGAGGTTCTTCGGGAAAGGAAAAATACTATATAGCATTAAAAAAAATCACATATTTATTATGGCTCTAGCTAAGAGAGCCTGATTTTGAAATATGATTTTATTCGCATCACTAGTAGTGCCATATTCTCTCTTTAGAAAAGCATTATTTCTACCTCATCACTCATGTATCACCTCTTTACCCATCTCTGTCTAGTCATTCTCAAGTTAGGAATAGCCTTTTATTCATAATTGGACTTTTTAATCTTGTCTTCACTAGGAAGACTGAAGTTTCAGAGATGTTCATACTGAAATTCCACCAAATAATTCGTTGGTGTTGGTATCACCTAGGAGGGGGTCCCTTGCACATTTCCCTAAACATTTGTTCTCAGTGTGTTTTCTGAAGCCTCAGCAACCCTTCTGGTTTAGGGCCTTGTCATTTTGAATTCACCTGGCATTCTCTTTAATGCCACAGCTCATAATGACTTCATTTCGTATTCATAGGGGATTGCCTGTTCTCTCACAGACATTCTACTTTCGTTTAGCATTAATTATTGGACACTTAGAATAATATGTTACTGGAAGTAACTCTTGCTATATTTAGCCGGGTGAGTTTTATACCATTTTAATTTTCCCCAACCTCAGGTTAAAGAAAAAGCACTAAGAAATAGTAAGAATGCCGGCCTTTTTATATCCACCCTAAGGACTTAATTCAATAAAAGCTTGATCCAGCTTTTGTGCAAAGCTGTACAAGCCCCAAAATCATTGATTTTCTTCAAGCACCCCATGTCTTCGTTTTAAAAATCAGTCCAAGTTGGTCCTTAATCTCTCGCCTCTTGGAGTGAATGTTCCCAAGGCCAAAGAGTGTGGTCCAGTGGTTGGAGATGGAGACTAAAAGACAGCTCTCCTTGGGTCAGTCCTGACTGATTGAATGATTGACTGATCAGTCCCCACCAATTGAGGTATTTTCAAGATATTTATTTTCCCAACAATTATTCACAGTACCACCAAGGGCCTTCAGTGTTCTTCTTAAATCGTGTTTAAATAGCTCTTGCTCATAGTTAGATCAGAGTCAGAAAGAAGAAGTTTAGAGCTTTTAGACCACAGACTCTTAAAGACTTTAACAGGGACTTGGAAAGGTCATCTAGTCCAAACTTCAGCTTTTAGCAAGGCTACAGCTACACCATCACAAAGTTGTGAAACTCTTATTTTTAAAGACTCCGCAGAGGAAAGGATTCTACCGCTTTCCTGGGGGGGGGGGGGGGGCTTAAGGGGGGCATGGGGGATGTTCTACTCATCACCATTGTCAGGAAGCTCTTTGAATTTAAGCTAAATCCCTTCTGCTGCAAAAGAAGTCTGCCCTCCCCATTTCATTTACATTAAGTGTTTCATATCTCTATGAGCATCTTATCTAAGGATACATTCTGAATTCCTTATTTTGGATTTGATTCCTGATCACAAATAATACAGTATGTGAATTTTGAGGAATTAACCATCTGGAGAAGCATGTTTGCTCTGTCTCTAGATTGTAAGCTTCTTAAGAGCAGGAATTGTGCTTACTAATGCTGATGTACTTTCCCAAGTGCTCTGCACAGAGTCTTCTTCAAAACCTGTGAAGTTGTTTCCAACACATAGCAATTCCATGGATACACCTTCTTCAGAATGTCCCATCTTCTGTCATAAAATCATTCTGGTATGTGTATCCATAGAGTTTTCTTAGTATAGATACAGAGTAGCCTCTCAATAAATAATGCTGAATGATTGATTCATCATTGATCAATATTAATGATTGATCCATTAATATTGAGTCTCAGAGAATCAGAATTCAGAAGAAACTGATTTCATGGAAACAAAGAGAGGCAGATTTTACAACAAATTTCTTGGCATCTCAAATGGGAACCAAGCCCACTGCATTTACTGCAAGATACAATTAAGGAAAAGTGCTTTTAAGTACCATGGTCAAGTGGAAAGAGTGAAAGGCTAGGTGCCATGAGAACCGGATTCTCATCCCAGCTCCTTCTCCATTATCATGTGTAATCTGGGACCAGTCTCTTAAACTCATGAGCCACAGTTCCCCATCTTTTGAATGGGGATAATGATTCCTTGCCCTTCCCTCTCTAAGTCAATCAATCAGTGGTATTTATTGAGCCCCTACTAAGAGTAGAACACTGTATTAAGTGGTTGGGAGAATACAACAGAGTTGGTAGGCATGCTACCTACCCACCAGAAGCTTAGTCCAGATGATGAAGAGACAGACATCAAAATAAATTATGTATTTGTACATAAATGTTGGAGGGCTGAGAGTCAGGTGAATACCAAGGACTTAAAGGGTACAGATCTAAGTGTATGGGCCACACATAGTGGAAAGAGAGTAGGGGAAATTAAGCTTGAGTCTTGGAAGGCTTCTTGGAGGAGATGTGATTTTAATAAGGCTTTGAAGGTGGAGACCCTGGTGATCTGTACCAAGGACTTAAAGGGTACAGATCTAAGTGTATGAGTCACACATAGTGGAAAGAGAGTAGGGGAAATTAAGCTTGAGTCTTGGAAGGCTTCTTGGAGGAGATGTGATTTTAATAAGGCTTTGAAGGTGGAGACCCTGGTGATCTGTCATACACGAAGGTTTAGGGAGTTCCAGGCCAAAGGGAGGATATAGGCAAAGGGTCAGCAACAAGCTAGACGAGATCTGTGTACAGTGACTAGTTTGGCATTAGGGGAGGGAAAGACTGCGAACTGGGTTATAGTAGGAAATTTGGAGGGAGCAAACTGACTGAGTGTTTTAAAACCTTCGGTAAGGAGTACCTATTTGATGTAGAGGTGGATAGGCAACCACTGGAGGTTCTGGAGGATTGGGAAAGCATGGACCGAATGTTTTTCTAAAAAAATTCTCCAGGCATTAGAGTAAAATGAGAACTCTGGAGTGGGGAGAGACAGAAGGCAGGGAGGTAAATAAGGAGGTTAATGCAATAGTCAAAGCAGGATAGGATAA
Organism: Ornithorhynchus anatinus; assembly: GCF_004115215.2. NCBI lineage: Eukaryota > Metazoa > Chordata > Mammalia > Monotremata > Ornithorhynchidae > Ornithorhynchus > Ornithorhynchus anatinus. The sequence goes on along the minus strand of NC_041735.1, from coordinate 17,074,449 downwards.
GTGCTTGGCTCAGTGTAGTAGCAGTTTGGCTGGAGATGTAATGAGAATAAATGGGAAGCAACATGACCTAATGGAAAGAGCATGGGCCTAGTGGATAGAGCACGAACCTAGGAGTCAGAAGGTCATGGGTTCTAATCCCGGCTCTGACACTTGTCTGCTGAATGACCTTGGGCAAGTCACTCCATATCTCTGTGCCTCAGTTACCTCATCTGCAAAATAGGGATTGAGACTTTGAGCACCACGTAGGACAGGAACTGTGTCCAACTTGATTTGTTTCTATCTACCCCAGCTCTTAATACAGTGCCTGGCACATAGTAAGTATTTAATGACTACTATAATTGTCATCATCATCATTATTATTATTATTATTTATCCTGGCATCACCACCTGCCTGTTGCATGATCATGGGCAAATCACTTAACTTATTTGTACCTCAGTTTCTTCAATTAAAAACTTTGGATTTAATGCCTGTTCTCCCTCTTAGACTAAGGGAAGGGATGTGTCTGAACTGAGTAACTTGATTCTTCCCCACTGCTTAGAACAGTGCTTGTCACATCATAAACACATAACAAATACAACTATTATCATTGTTATTATTCTGTTGTGGGCAGGCAGAGTATCTGCTAACTCGGTTGTACTGTACTCTCCCAAGCACTTAGTAAAGTGCTCAATAAATACTATTGATTATTATTATTATTAAAGTATTTTGGAAAATAAAAATATGTCAAATTCAAGACTCGGAACTCTTACTCTACATCACCAAGGATACTTCTATTCCCTTCTTCTCACCATCATTCTGTCAGTTTCCTTTCCTACTTTCCTTTAGCCAAAGTCTTTCCCTGGAAGTTAGTTTGACTTGTTGGGCTTTCACAAGGAAAAGTGCTTGTGTTGCTCCTATCAACAAGGAATACCCAATTGCCCAGTCCCAGTGTGAGCCAGTCAGTTACCATGTGCTACATAGCTAATGCCTTGGTATTTGTATGGTTTCCTTTCCACAGAAAGCCCTGTAGTATTTCTATCCATTTAATGGTCTATAAGGACCTCATCAAAGCCAGGTATAGTTTATATTGCAGATGGCTGCTGACATGATATAATCCACACTAACAGGCAGGCTGTTAAAGGTCAGAGTCTCACTTCACTTCAGTTATTAGCTTTGATGTTGGAAAGATGTTGGGTTCTCCCTCTCTTTTCTTTTTTAGAGCAAGAGAAAAAAGACACTATTTACTACCAGGCTCTTCATCAATGTAATCGGTAGCTTCTTGAGGATCTCTTTGCTTTAAAAACTGTTGTAAATCAGCTGGGCAATGCCTGGTCTTTGAAAAAAATCCAAGGGAGGAAGCAGACATGAGCCACAGTTTGGATGGTAAAGGCAGCATCTGCTCCAGATGTATGCATCAGGCAGACAGGGCCGAGTCTGTTTGATCCTGCATTCCGCGTGCTGGCCTTCCTCCCTTCCTGATTCCCTCATGATTTGACTGGGGTTTGTGGTGATTGTATATTGTTTTTGTTGAGTTTTAGAGAGCCCGCTGCCTGTGGTTAGGAGATAATCATCTCTGGAAAAGCAGAGTCTGTGCGCTTGTCCGGCAGCCACAGCCTAGGGACCCGGCCAATAGGCACGGGAGTCCCTGCGGGCTTCAGGCGGCTCCGCTCTTGGACATTCCTCCTCGCAAGCTTGGCCTTGGGCAGTGCCCAGACCTTTCTGGTTCCTTCCTAGTGACAGTTCTGTACCCACTCTTTCTCTTATCCCTCTGGCTCAACATACTCAATGGCAGCAATGCCAAAGCCCAGGGAGCAGGTTAGGGGTGACCAATAAAGCAGGAACGTGGCTTTGTGTGATCTCAGCCTGAGACCCAATGTGATTCGCTGGATGGGGAACCCTCGGGATAGAATTGGAGGTGGAAACGGAACAAAGAGACTGCTCAAAAGGAGTCCAGTCACAATTATATCTCTAAGGTTGGGAAAGTTTTCCAGATGGTTCTGGCAGTGAAAAGCCTCAGAACCTCTTTCAGCTTGGTCCAAAGAGAAAGGCATTGAGCTCTGAGTTGGCAGGGAGTAACTAGGATCAATAACTCTCTGTCGTACCACATGTCCTGTCTCATAGGGCAGCGCCCGCAAGAAACCACCCTATTCCTGAGCCACATTTCTAGGCCATGGGGGTGGCAGGAGCTCCAGCCGGGCCATGCCCTGTCCCAGGTGATACCTCAGTTGAGCCAGAGTCAGATGGAGGAGCTGACTACCCCGACCTCCCCAGCCCCAACCTCTCTGAGGGGAAATGACAGGCAATTGACCCTCTCCAAATCCCCTCCCCCCAGGGGGAGATCGTGGCCAGAAGATTCAATCGATCAATCACTCCATCACACTGAGTGCTTACTTTGTGCAGAGCACTGTACTGAACACTATACAATAATAATAATGTTGGTATTTAAGGGCTTACTATGTGTAGAGCACTGTTCTAAGTGTTGGGGGAGATACAAGGTCATCAGGTTGTCCCACATGAGGCTCACAGTCTTCATCTCCATTTTACAGATGAGGTAACTGAGGCACAGAGAAGTTAAGTGACTTGCCCACGGTCACACAGCTGACAAGTAGCAGAGCCGGGAATCGAACCAATGACCCTTGACTCCCAAGCCCGGGCTCTTTCCACTGAGCCACACTGCAACAATGTAACGGAGTTAGTAGACACATTCCCTCCCCACGATGAATTTACAGCCCAGAAGCCCATCTCTCTGAGAGTTCTTTGAGATTCTCAAACCTGGGGTTTCTACTTGGACAAGCAATGAAAAGGGAAGCAGGACTGTAAAATTCACTGGCACACAGCTTGCTGGAAAATCTAAAACTTGAATCCAGAGACCAAAAGGAAAAACAACAACAGCCAGAAGTTAACCCTGACCTTCTGTGCTGAAGACAGGCAGACAGTGGCCCTGTTAATAATGTCGGTATTTGTTAAGTGCTTACTATGTGCAGAGCACTGTTCTAACCGCTGGGGTAGATACAGGGCAGTCAGGTTGTCCCACGTGAGGCTCACAGTCTTAATCCCCATTTTACAGATTTGGGAACTGAGGCCCAGAGAAGTTAAGTGACTTGCCCACAGTCACACAGCCAACGAGTGGTGGAGTCGGAATTCGAACCCATGACCTCTGACTCCCAAGCCCGTGCTCATTCCGCTGAGCCACGCAGGACGCAGAGATGCCGAGGGAAAAGCAAGGGTCTTGCCTAGATGTGGGATACTATAACAGTGAGAACAGGGCAAAGGGGTTCTCTGAAGTCTTTTTTAGACGAGAACAACAGGTTCCCTCGGAGGAGCCTCTCTCCAGAATTCCGTTCCCGGAGCCTCGCAGTTCCCAGTTTTGGCCTGAAGATGGCAGTGAAGCACGCCCTGGAGGAGCGCGAGGTCTCCCCCTACGACGCCGCCAACTCCCTGGCTCCCGCTGGCCTCGCCTTTCTATTAATTCACAGTAGTTCCCCCGGCCTAGTAATTACAGTTTACATTACTCATAAAAAATGCATGGCTTTTCTCTTCCGACTACTGCATGAGCGCCTACGTGAGGCAAAAACAGCAGAGGTCACTGTGAGCCTTCAGTCGGGCGAGCTAGAGACAGAAGTTGGGGCTGGTGTTGGTGCATCTCCTTGGCGAGCGAACTGACTTTCCCAAGGTTAGCAGCCTGATCCGGGGCCTTCCCCGTTTAAGACCGAAGCTATTCCCTGAGGAGCTCTTACAGCCCCAGGTCAGCAGGCGGGAGTCAGCTCGATAATCCCTCCGGGTTGAAACACACTTAAGTAAATTGATTGACACATCACTGGGATTTTCTTGGGGTGTTCACCGCTAGTTTCGACCGTTCGTCTCACCCAACACTGAACACGCACTCCATTTCCAAAGCCCCTTACCCAGTTCAGACCTCCTTTTCGGGGGCTGTAATGCAAACAGAGATCTTCCATCTGTGAAATGTTAAAATCGCGAGGAGCTTAAATCCGATTTTATTAACTGTGAAGCTACCTGGAGCCAGGGCCGGACTTGGGCTGCTGTGTTTACAGAGACATTTTCCTTTTACTTCGTATTAGACTTAATATTTCGTGTAAGAGAATTCCTGGGAATGGGGCCAGGTTTTTGAAAGAAGAACAGTTTAGGGAGAAAAAAATGCCAGGAACAGCACAGAGACTAACTGATTTACACCTGAAAGGGGAGGTTATGATGTTGACCTCATGGTGGGGCCAAGTCTCTTTGGGCTCGCAAGACTCTGGACATCCTTTCTTTAAGTTTTTCTACCTTCCAGCCCGGTCTTAACAGGCTCAGGGATCTAATTGTTCTCTAAGAGCTCTCAGGGTTCGAGTGAAGAAATCACCCTTATACCTTGCTTCCATCTGCTGCTGCCATGAAGGCTGGTTGCTGTAATAATGACGATAATAATAATATTTGTTAAGCACTTTCTATGTGCCAAGCTCTGCCATAAGGGCTGGGTAGTTACAAGATAATCAGGCCAGACACAGTCTCTACCCGACATGGGGCTCACAGTTTAATTAGGAGGGAGAACAGATATTGAATCTCCATTTTACAGATGGAGAAAACTGGAGCATAGAGAAGTTAAGTGATTTGCTCACGGTCCCACAGCAGGCAAGTAGCCACCTCAGGATTAGATCCCAGGTCTTCTGATTCCCCAATCTGTGCTCTTTCCACTAGGCAACACTGCTTCTTCCTTCCACTTCAATCCTGCATTCAAGTTTACATGCTGGTGGATTTCTTCCAGACCCAGGGCCAACCTGACAGGAGGGGCAGGAATTTGCTTAGGGACTTTTGTCTTTCTTCTCCCCTTTTCACTCTCTGAGCAGTGCTGATGATATCTGGGCTTTCCAGTCCAAAGATGGGTTAGCTTTCTGCTGGTCTCACAAAGAGGTGCCTTGGCCCTTTAGGAGAAAAGCTCAGCAAGGCTGACAACCCGTGACTTTTATCTACCACCTTACTGAGCCCTCTATGTCTCAGTTTTTGGAGGCTGGTAGTCTAAGGGCTGAGGCACAGCTCTATCTGCTCCCCAGTATCAGAAACCGAAAATGCTGGTGACAGCAGGGCCGGTCCGAGGGATGGGGTTGATAGTCCCTAGGTAGGAACAGAGGATGGTTTTCCCTACCAGGGTCCTATCTGTGCTTTCCTTTTGTTTACAATGAGGAGTAATGGGAAGGAGTTAAGAGCAGTTCTGGGGAAAAGGTCAACAGAGTTCAAGCCATATTAGGAAGAGTGTCCTGGCCACCTTTGATCTATGAATAAGGCAGCTGGGCAAGGACCAGGCTTGAGCAGCAATGTCATTAAAAGGCCTAGCCCTAGAGACCACAGTGGGGACCCCGAAACCCTGAAACCCTGAAGTCCTGGCCCAGGCGAGGCTGGTGCTTTCGTTCCCCCGAGTCACTCACTCCAACTTTATGGCTGGAAGGGAAGTGAGTCAATAGGCCCGGTAACTGGCAGTACCATGCACTGCCTCCCGCATGGACTCCAGTCACTCCTCTGCTTCACCGAGTGTTTGTAATTGCCGAGGTGCACTGTTTGCCTCTGCCACGTCCCTGGCAATACAGTGCGAGTTGAAGAAGGGTCAGAGCTGAATTATGATCTTGTGAAAACACCATTCAAATTCGCTGTGCCCTGCAGTTCAAAGTCTTAAGTCCACGCGCAGCCTCGTTTATTTATTTATGTATTTGTCATTATTAATTCTTTTTTCTCATAAGGTGGGGAGGGCTAATATCTTCCAGGGTCCTAATGAAGGAGAGCAAGGAAATGCCTGGATTTCAGAAAGCGGGAATGCCAAAGCAGAATTGGAAGTGGGGAGAAGGGGGAAGAAAGGCCATCAGGGAAATGTTCTCTGTCCCTGGTTGTCCAGCCAACCCAGATGCTTCAACCTTTTATGGAGGGAGGATGAGCCTGAAAGATTTCCAAGGTGCCTCTAGCCTATTATAATTCAGTCTGCCAGAAGAAACAAGTCTGGGTTGCAAGAGGCTCATCCCCTGAAATGTGGCTGATCTGCAAACATATTGCATGAGAAAGGTATCTGGGTCCTGCAGCAGGATGAGGGCTCTTGTCTCACTGAAATCCTCAACCAAATATTTCAACCCCAGGTCCTGGGATGGGAAGACCCTTTGTAATCTAGATGTAAACTAGCTTTAAGGGATGGATTTTTCTTTCTGGGGGTCTCAGAAATTTAATAATAATGATAATAAAAATAATTATGGTATTTGTTAAGTTCTTACTACTTGCCAAGCACTGTTCTAAGTGTTGGGGTAGATACAAGGTGATCAGGTCATCCCATGTGGGGCTCACAGTCTTAATCCCCATTTTACAGATGAGGTAACTGAGTCACAGAGAAGTTAAGTGACTTGCCCAAGGTCACACATTTAAGAGACCTAAGGTCCCTGCTTTGTGCAGCTACTGCTACCAATCAATGGTATTTATCGAGCACTTACTATGTGTAGAGCACTGTAAGAGCTTGGGAGAGTACAATAGAATCAGCCAGCACATTCCCTGTCCATAACTACAAGAAGCAGTTTGGTTTAGTGGATAAAGCATGGGCCTGGGAGTCATGAGGACCTGGGTTCTAATCCTATCTCCTCCACTTTGCTATGTGATCTTGGGCAAGTCACTTAACTTCTCTGTGCCTCAGTTACCTCATCTGAAAAATGGGAGTTAAGACTGTGAGGACCATGTGGGATGTGGACTGTGTCCAAACTGATTAGCTTGTATCTTCCTCTGCACTTAGAACAGTGCTGGGCACATGGTAAGCACTTAGAAAATGTTTCAATAGCACTGTGCTCCCATTGAACACAGTCAAAGTTTTTTGACTGATGGAATGACTGGCTAATGGCACCCAGGATTTCAGAACTATTTACCAAGCAGATGGAAAAAATTCAAATTCAAAAATAGTGCTGATCACACTGTCAGTTCAAGTAACAGCACATTTCCTGAAAGACTCCAAAGATTTCTCATAGAATGGAGCAATGGAGATAAATAATAAAATGGAATCCCTACTCACTCCCGGATGGCTATGGAAGGCAAGAAGACACTGAGTCTGTGTCAGCTCTTCTCTCCTCATAGTTCATTTTGTTGAATTGAGGTTTTCCTTTGTGGAGCTGCTTGAAGAAGGAATTCTTCACCATCCCTTTTATCACACACTGATCACCTCAGCATTGCTGTATTTAAATCACTCATTATTAAGTGAAACTATTCTAATGCATTGTGTTCTATAAAATGGGGAAAGCATATAGCAGTTAACATGAATAAATATCTGTTTTGTATATCTGAAAGCTATTTCAATTAACTCAGGATGTCTATGTTTCTCAGCCATTACTTTTCATTTTAGATAATTGTCAAAGAATTCTCACTCGGGCATTAGACTTCAAATTCACTTAAACCTGCAGATCTCAAAATTACAGTAGCATGACTGCTACACAGTAGCCTGATTGGTCCATGGGGAGAGCTATTCAAATACAGGAAACAGAAAATAATGTAGAGCAAAGGATTGCTGGGGGATTAGGGCTTGAGAAGGTAATTTTAAACTGAACATAGTATTTATTCCATCAGAACACTGAGTTCCTGGGGTTGTACTACATGTGTGATTTGCTCTTGGCGATGCTGAATATATCATCCACAAGGCTCCTGATGGAAAGCAAAGGAAATCCTATGAAAATCAGTCCCTTTCCTTCCTCACTTCCCTCCTTTGATTCCCCTCTTCCCCTATCCCTTCCACCTATGCCAAAAAGTCAGTAGGACATGTAAAGAGGGCAGAGGGATTTGTTAAAGGAATGGAAGCATCTGTGTCTCTGTGTATGTGTGCCCTCCCTTTCCTTTTTTTAAAAAATGTGTTAAGTGCTTCCTATATGCCAGGCACTGTACTAAGCCCTGGGTTAGATACAACCAAATCATGTAGGACACAGTCCCTGTCCCATTTGGAGCTCACGAATCTTAATTCCCATTTTACAGATGAGGTAAATGAGGAACAGAGAAGTTAAATGACTTGCAAAGGTCACACAGCAGACAAGTGGAGGAGCCAGAATTAGAATCCAGTCCTTCTGACTCCCAGGCCAGGGCTCTGTCCACTAGACCACACTGCTTCTTTCCTTGCCTGGAAACAAAAAGTTATACTGAATTCAGAGACAGAGAAGAGGGTGTACCTTGGACCCTGTACCCCCTTCACAAAAGGGTCAGAGAAAGTCCAAAAGGAAGGGAGGGTGAGGGTTCCAGGGAGAGAATGAGCCTATCGTGCCCAGGGAACCCATTTCAGAGTCCAACAGAATTGAAGTTTGCCAGGGAAGTGCTAGCGGGCTATGCCGCCATACAATGTTTGTTTAACATTGCCTGTAGGTCAGAAACCTCCCCCTCACCTCTTTTGAGAGGCGCCTAAACCTCAGGTTGTCATGAGGTCTCAAGGCATACAGGTCTATCAGAAAGCACCAAAGTTTTCGGTCCAAGGACATGGGCTTACTTAAAGAGATAAGCACCAAAAGAAATTCATTAGCCAGAGAGGCCTGTATTTCTGTGGACACAAGGCAAAACCAATAGAGAAATTCAGTACACACACAAGGCAAATATTTCAAACTGGGTTTCAATTAACTGTAAATTCCCTTTGCAAAATTCCCGTGATTTTTACCTGATCCCGATGGGCTTTGTTACGTTCTAGAGACTTTCTCAATTCTTATCTTGATTAAAAATGTTAACCTCCTTGAGTCAACTGACTCTAATGTTTTAGACTGTTGTTTCAGTGTTTTTATCAGACTGATAGGAGTCAGTCTGCGATATTATTTGGAAAAGTTTGTTTGAAACATTTTGAAGAAAGACCTGCCTCTTAGAGCACGAATGGAATTCGGGAAAGAATGCCTAAGGCCCGAAGGGTAAAAGCAGGGACCATGGCTTGGTGGGAGCTTTTATTCTGAAGGTCTTTGATTGTTGTACAGTAAGAACCTGTTAAATGGATAACCTTGTTGCACCAAAAATGTATTCTTTTAACGGCGCTTTCCCATTTACAAGGCCTTGACCTGCCTTGAAATATACTCTGGATAGAGGGACAAAAAAGAATGCATTCCTGTGACAGCTCTGTTCTTTTCAGTGGGTCAGCTTCCTCTTGCCCTTTAACTCCAGCAGATTTATACCTGGCTCATGTCCTAGACCTTCATTGAGCTGCTCTCTCTCTCTCTCTCTCTGTCACTGGCTCGCTCTATCTCTCTCTCTTTCTCTCTCTCCCCTTTGGTTCTGAGGCATGGAAGATGTTATTGAGCAGGTCTTAAAGGATCCTGGTAAGGGATGATTTGTAAAGTGGCTAGTAATGGACTTTGGGGGATGGGGAAAGAAATGGGGGTTGAAATTTTACATTCCTTTCAAATAAAATTCACAAAGGCCTTTCTACTTGTAGAAGACACTGATCGATCAGTGGCTTCGGCTGTAGGAGTCAAAAAGTTGTCCTGATGTAGAAGGATGATATTTGGGGAGCAGCTTCAAAACCAAAACAGCCGGTGGACTCCAGGGAGTCCAGTAGATGCCATGATGATTTTATTTTAAAACGAGTTCACATTAATGGGTAATTCCCCAGCCCCATCCCTCCTGCTTGAAATGATCCTAGCTGGACTGCTTACATCCCTTGTCTATCTGAACTAAGAACTTAGTTCAGTGCTCTGTACACGGTAAGCACTCAGAAAATACCACTGATTGATTTCCCTTCAGGTCTCTCCCACTGACTTCGAAGGTGCCTCAGCAAACAAACAAGCTGGAGGAGCAGCCTGGTTAGAGTCCCCAGAGCAATGGGTTTTTGTGCGTCATGGGGAAGGGCAGAGGTCATCTGTCCCAGGGAACGGGGGCCCTCCAGATGCTGCTCTGACTCAAGCTGGGGCCTCAGCAAGTGACCACAGGGCCTGGTGCCTTTGTTCCTTGCACTCTGGGATGAGGATAATACTAGGGCCTTTTGGCCCCGAGTCTGCCATCCTCCAAATGAGGAGGGTGGTTGGGAAGCTCTCCTGGGTGGCCTGGTGTCCCTAGCTATCCCTGTCCACAGCAACAACTACTGCAATGCCAATAATGGGATTATTCAACCACACACTGGTCCATTTTTTCCCCTTCAGGCAGCATTCCTTGTCCTAGAAAAGTTGATCTCACTCCCCAAAGTGATATCTGCTGAATTACACCTGGGGGCCTTTCAGATTTCATTTACCGATTATTTTACTCCTGAAATTAAAAGGGAGTTTCCAAAGAGAGAAAGGATCAGGAGAGTGCTGAAGCAGTCTGAAAAGTACCGAAGCACACTAGAGAAGCAGCATGGACTAGTAGAAAGAGCATGGGCCTGGGAGGCAAAGGACCTCGGTTCTTATCCCTCGACTCTGCCAATTGTTTTCTGTGTTACCTTGGACAAGTCACTTAGCTTTTCTGTGCCTCAGTTTTCTCATCTGTAAAATGGGGATTCAATACCTGTGCCTCGTCAACTTAGAGCCCCATGTGGGCCAGGGATGGCCTCCAACATGATAAACTTGCATCTACCCCAGTGCTAGAATAGTGCTTGACACACAGTAAGAGCTTAACAAATACCATTTTTAAAAATAATGGGGAGTGAGAGGATTGGATTTGAGGTAACTACTCACTGTGGTTCTTTTGGGTGGATCCCTGGATTTCCCATGGCAGGGGGTGTTCCCTTTGTGACCCTCAAAGATGGGGTCAGGCCTAGGTCAGCTCCCAAAGAGAGAAAGCAGTGATTACCTTTGAGCTTATCTGTCCTCCCCTGGTGGAAAGATACACTGGTGGGGTCAGGGCAGTGAAGGTGGCTGTCAAGGACAGAGCCAAGAGGGTCACTGTTGGGTCACTTGTTAATAGCTCTTGTGGTGACAGAACAAGATTGCACAGTAGATTAAATGACACAAAAACCTTATTCTGAAGTTTCTATACTCTCGATTTATTTTATCAGAAGTCCACAGTCACTCTGTGTTCAGAATGATAGGACCGCTTTCTTTAATTTGTGTTATAAAATACCTCATTTTCAGCAAGAACAATGCTTTCATAGTAATGTTCCTTACCAATGAACTAACTCTGGGGGGAAACACATTAGTCCTTAATTGGGGTTCTCTGGAAATATTTAAATATTAAATATTAAAGGAGGCAGGGGAAGTAAACCAGAATAGAAAAACTATTTGTGATTATTGACTCCATAGCCAATTAACACCCAAACTCCTCTCACTGAAAGTGTCAGCTTTCAACTAATTTTGCATCATTTTAAGTTTGGATCTTATTGCATTTTGAAAGCCTGTTGTTTGGGGATTTTTTTTAAAGTTAAAATTCAAATGACTTACATCAACTCTCTGAAAGAAATTAAGCCAATGAAAAACAGTGGCAGTGGCATATATCTGGAAGCCGTATCAGCTGCAGAGAGGTATGTGGCTGGCTTTCTCTTGGCCAAATTTGCTCAGGAGAGTGCACAGAATTGTGCTAGTTTCACTCTGTTCAATTCATCTTCAGAAACTTTCCAGCTGTGGTGGCCACACGTCTATAGGGGAAATTCCTTGCTCATGAGAAATTGATTGTGGTGATTTCAGTCCTATTGAATATGAAATAGCACCAAAAAAAATGTGCACACTGTAAGCTCATTGTGGGCAGGAATGTGTCTATTATATTGTTGTATTGCCCTCTTCCAAAAGCTTAGTACAGTGCTCTGCACACAGTAAGCACTCAGTAAATATGATTGACTGACTGACTAACAGGCTTCTTCCAGACACAGCAGCATAGAATTTAGCACACATATATGGGTCTAAGAACCTGGGAAGCTAGCCAGCATGATTGCTTTTTTACTAGTACTTGTAAAGCACTTACTATGTGCCGAGCAATGTAGTAGACACTGGATAATCAGGCTGGACTCGGTGCCTGTCCTAAATGGAGCTCACAATCTTAATACAAAGAAATAGGGCTTAATTTTATAGCTAAGGTAACTGACTCATGGGAAAAGTAAGTGACTTCCCCATTGTCACACAGCAGACAAGTGACAGAGCTGGGATTAGAACCCAGGTCTTTTGATTTCCCAGGCCCAGGCTCTTTTCATGGGACTACATTGTGAATGATTTCTTCCTGATGATTTTTAGTTTCCTTTGGATCTGACTGTGATCAATTGCACAATTTCTGTAACTTCTTCCAGTTGAATTGTTAGTTAATAATCACCACTTCATAATCCTAATTAACACAAATATATCCACCCTCTCTTTTGGCCTAATTAAAGGTCATCCAATCAATAACTCAATCCAAGAAATAGCTAAATGTTTTCAAACCAAAATTAGAGCAGAGTGGTTACAGAATCCGAAAATTGATAGGACATTTCAATACTAAATCAGTTTTTCTTGTTAGAAAATTTTCCATGCTAGAAGTCAGTAACACTGTTCCGTAAAACCGGGGCCTGAACACTCCTCTAAAGCCAACATCAGTAAGAGCCAAACCCACTGCAATATGTAAGAAAAGACAATGGCCTCTTCTGCATTCAAAGAAACTCAGTGTTGCTTACTCCACTTCATGATTGATGAGGATTTAGAAAGTAGATAGCTAGCTGCAGAGACCTTCATCTCAAACCCCTTCCTAACAGTTCCAGCTCAAAGCTATTGAATAATTATTTAATTTTGACCTTGAATGCCCAGAACTTTTCCAAAGTGCACTCACACTGCTGAGGTTAAGCCAACTGTTATGTGACTAAAACGCCTATTAATGGGGATCCGGAAGAGCACAGCCACTTCAGCTTGGGCGTTTCCTGATAATCCTATCCTCTTTGCGCTGAGCTGAAAGCCTCTCATCACTTGTGGGGACGAGGCTAATTTTCCCCCCCAGTTTTCAAGGTGTAATTTCCACTTATGTTATCTGTCCCTCTGGCTTGGAGCCAGCAGCACAAACTATGGGAATATTAGAGTGAAATGCTGCAGTGCAGAGAGAGCACCCTGTAGTTAGTTCTTCAAAGAAGAAAGAGTGCTGAGCAAGATGTCATTTGGCAGTGATCTGACTTCGCTGCAGTTGAGGAAAGATGAACGCTTATTTCCCTCTTCATCAAAGCTCTTCCACCCTGTTGGGTGGCGGTTTATCCTCGTGGCTCAGTGGAAAGAGCGTGGGCTTGGGAGTCAGAGGCCACGGGTTCTAATCCCGGCTCCGCTGCTAGTCAGCTGTGTGACCTTGGGCAAGTCGCTTCACTTTGCTGTGCCTCAGTTCCCTTATCTGTCAAATGGGGATTAAAACTGTGAGCCCCACGTGAGGCGACCTGATCATCTTGTATCCCCCAGCGCTTAGAACAGTGCTTTGCACATAGTAAGCGCTTAACAAATACCACAATTTATTTATTTAGCATTTAGCAGCAGAGAGGCTAATGGGATGGAGATGGGAGACAGGTGGAGGGATTTTTTTATGTTAATGGTAAACATCCAAGAGAAATGCCCTTTTTATCCAACTGAGTCTCTTTCTCTATTTCTAGAATGGGCCCTTGTTTCTTGATCAACAGCTAAACAAGCTACTGTAGGCAAGTGACCACGTCAGAGACACTGTTTCATATCAATCAGTCAATCATATTTATTGAGTGCTTTCTGTGTGCAAGCTATAAATGCATCCAACATGAGTTTTATATGATGTTTATAATAATAATAATAATAACTGTGGCATTTGATAAGCACTACTTGGTACCAAGCACTGTACCCCACTAAGGAGTGGGGTAGATATGAGATAATCAAGCCAAACACTATCCCTGTCCCACAAGGAGCTCACAGAATAGATGGGAGGGAAAACAGGCACAGAGAATTTAAGTGACTTGTGGTTAGAAGGTTCTTTCTGGATTTATTGCTTCAAAAATGTAGTTCAATTTTGACATGGATCAGAAAAGATATTTTGTCAGTCAAATCTTCAGTGACTTGGGAATATAGTTTGTGAACCTTTCCCTGCAGCAACCTACCGTCTTCCTTCAGCCAATTCAGAACCATCAGTAGTGTCTAAGAGGATCAGCTGGCTGACAGAGCATTAGCCCAAACCAACTGGTGGCAAACCATCAATTGACCAACTCAGAGCCTGCAATTCTGACCTTCCACCTTCTCACCACTTCCCCTGAGTCTCTCCTTAGCTAATTGCAAAATATTCTTGGCTTCTGTCAGATAAATACTGAGCTGTGGCTAATTAGACCTACCAATGACTAATTACAGATACACATTTTTATCTAGTGCTTAAAAAATACCCCTGTGGAATTTTTCATCTTTAAAGTTCCTAACCCAATCTTGGTTGCTTAGACTATGTTTGAGACCTTCTTGGATGAATGTATTGGGTCCACAGCCACATTTATAGTCAGTGATAGGCTGGAAACTCAGCCAGTACCTCATCCCTGAGGATCAAGGACTGTGAATAAGAACGGTTTGGGCACAGATGTAAATTGTAGGCAAACTGATGCCAAATTGGGCATTGTCTGCTACATTTTAGTCCCATCATCAGAATTCCTTGGTGGTTGGAAACAAAGAAACTGAATATTAAACACAAAAAATGTCTCAAGTGAATAAACTCGCCTCTTGATTTATTTTAAATAGGGGGAAAAAATTATCTTCTTCTAGGATAATATTCTCTCATCATGGAGGGAGCTCAAGTTCTGAAATAAAATAATAAAGGCTATTACTACATAGGGCATTTTTTCTATGGTGTTTAAAGTAACAGTTATTAATTATCTTTGCCTTTCACTTTCCATATGTTAGGTTTGAGTGCTCATGTGTGTGTTTTCGACTCACTGAACACACACACTAACATCCTTTAACGGCACTACCATCCTTCCCATCTCACAAATCCACAATCTCGGTGTCACCCTTGACTCCAATCTCTCATTCATCCCACATGTTCAACCCGTCACCCAAACCTGCTGGTCTCGCCTTCACAACATCGCCAAGATCCACCCTTTCCACTCCATCCAAACCACTCCCACATTAGTACAATCACTCATCATATTCCAACCGGTTTACTGCATCAGCATCCTTTCTGATCTCCCAACCTCCCATGTCTCCCTGCTTTAGTCTATACTTCACTCGGCTGCCCATATTAACTTTCTACAGAAACATTCTGGGCATGTCACCCCTTTCCTCAAAAATCTCCAGTGGTTGCCTATCAACCTCCGTATCAAACAAAAACTCTCATTATTGGCTTCAAAGCTCTCCATCACCTTGGTCCTTCTTATCTCACCTTCCTTCTCTCCTTCTACATCCCAGCCCGCACACTCTACTCCTCTGGTACTAACCTTCTCATTGTGCCTCGTTCTCGCCTGTCCCAGCGTCGGCCCCTGGCTCACATCCTACTTCTGGCCTAGAATGTCCTCCCTCCTCAAATCTGCCAAACCAGCACACTTCCTCCTTTCAAACTCCTACTGAAAGCTCACCTCCTCCAGGAGGCCTTCCCAGACTAAACCCCCCATTCCTCTGCTCCCCATCCTTTCCCTTCCCCATCTTCCCAACTCGTCCCTTTGGTCTACCCCCTCCCCACCCCACAGCATTTGTGTATACATGTACATATTTATTTATTTTTTATTAATGATGTGTAAATATCTATAGCTCTATTTATTTATAATGATGCTACTGATAACGTGTTTACTTGCTTCCATGTCTGTCTCCCCCATTCTAGACTGTGAGCCCGTTGTGGGCAGGGATTGTCTCCGTTTCTGAATTGTACTTCTCCAGTGCTTAGTACAGTGCTCTGCACATAGTAATGGCTCAATAAATGTGATTGAATGAATGAATAAATGACTCCTCTGGATTTTCATTACAGGAACCTCTTTGAGATGACATGGAATCTGCCTTTTGCTATTTAATGAAGCCTGTGCATTACAGTGACGTATTTAGGATCTACTGTAAATATGCTTGGAAATACTCCTCAAATGATTTTATTTATTTTTAAAGTGCCCTCTAAATTACTACCGTAAATATCAAATTCTGTGCCATTTATTAAGTAGGCAGAACAGAGAAACAGAGTGAATTGTCTGGTAGCACCTCAGCATCAGGCATACAGCCCTCCGTCACTAAACTTTTATACTTAAAGACCCCTGGGCCAGATCATTTTTAAATCAGGAAATCCAGTTGTAATTTCCTTTGTGGTGACACGCAAGCGTGGCAAATCCGATAGCGTCCTTCGGGTTTGCTCAACCAGTTTTTTTATTTACCCATTTTTACAAAAGTGGCAACATCCCTGAAAACAAAGAAAAATAGATTTTTCTGTTTAAACAGTACATTCTCTCCCTTCTGGGAGGCTGGTAGGGAAAACATTATTAACTTCTGAAGAATGCAACAGCCAGCAAGCTTCTTCTCTCCATTTGCCTGGAGAAGAGAAGAGAAACGGGCCCCCTCCGAGTTCTCAGTGAAAAGCTGAAATGATGGTCTCACTCCCAGAAGCCTGCCTTGTTTTTGTCTTGTGTCTTTCATCTAGCACTTTCAGGTCAGGCCATCGCTTATGTGCTTCAACCCAAACAGGCAATCGTTGAGTTAAGAACCTGGAGTTCAAAGTGAACTATAAACCTTAGTCTATTAGATAAATCATACAAATTACTTTACAGAAATAAATAGAGCATTTGGGAAAAGAGGTTATCATGTTACCTCCAGTTTACGTCTCTAATGATTGTACGTTCACAAATGTATTCTGTCAAGAATATAAACATGACTTTTATTATAAAGGGGCAGATACTTTTAATAGAAGCTTACTGTACAGCTAGTTACTCTTAGAGGGAGACCAGAGAAAAAAGAGAAAGAGAGGAAAGAAATGGAGAAATTAATTTTTTTCTCCAATTATCTGAAAATATTTTTCGTTTTAGCTGCCAATATGACAAAGGAAAAAAAAATGAAAACTTTATCATCTTGGTAGAACTGCTTTTCAAATTCACTGAGAAGGGAAGCAGCATGGCTAGTGGATAGAACAGGGACTGGGAGTTAGAGGACCTGGATTTTAATCCTGGCCCCACCACTTGCCTGCCGTGTGGCTTTGGTCAAGTCACTTAACTTCTCTGTGCCTCACCTACCTCACCTGTATAATGGGGATGGAATCCCACTCATAGCTTCTTAGATTGAGAGTCCCATGTGAGACAAGGATAGTCCAATTAGATCACTTTGTATGTAACCCAGTGCTGACTACAATGCTCATCACAAAGTAAGCACTTTACAAGTACCTTAAAAAAAATAAGAACGAGAATTTCCTTTTCTAATGCCTAGAGACTATGCTATATCTACATCCCATCCACAATCTCTACTAGAACAAAACACAATCTGACACAATTTAAACAACAATATCAGTGAAACAGTCTGCAGCTGATTCCATTTTTACTTCACATTAGTGTAAGATTTTGCTAATCACTTACTGATTTCTGAAGCCTTTGACAAATGAGCATAACCACTGGTTTTGTTTCTAGTGAACTGTATAGGCATAAAAGTCCCCATGCGGTCCTCCGTGTTTCTATGGCAAATTTCTAAAACTCAAAATCATTTACGGGCCTCCAACCTCAACATTTGGTCTGCAGGTATCTGCTGTCCTACATGAAGTTCCCATCTTCCAATCTATCTCCCATATCTGAGATGGGAGACTGCAGGAGGGGCAGGGGGAGAGGGGAGGGCATGGATTCCTCCTTCCCACACCACCAGCTCTGGAGCCAGGGTAGGAAGAGTTATTTATTCCAGGCCCTTTCAGAAATAATTTACACTCCTGAGCCTGCCCTGCTATGTAGCCAATGGGGACCAGTCGGGCTCCATGAGCTTTTGCCCGTCTTTCAGCTCTCTCGGTGATCCAAACAGGGACTCCAGCACTCAGGGGTGACAAATCCATTCATAACATTCCCTGACTGACCAGGGATCCATAAACCAATTATTGGCTCACACTCACCCGTATCGGCAGAGATTTTCTTCTGGGACAGATAGAACTTGGTGTCATTCTTCATTTTCCTATTGAACTATATTTTCCACTTTGCAATTACCCCCCACATAATTTATGACATTACTGGAATGAATTAAGCCCATTATTCATCACTGAGCTGCTTCACCGGGTACATTACTAGATGGCTCAGGAGAGCAATGCTGGGACGGACCCTTTTGCAGAAAGGTTACTTGGTTGAATCTAGCACAGATCAGCAATGGATAAAAGTCACTGCCATTTGATAGTTCTTTGGTCTCTCAGTGACCAGGGCTCCCTCCAAAGAGAAGACCTTTGGGTCCAATTAACCTGACCTCTTCACTGTTCCTCTTCCTCCAAGGAGGATTCCTCCAATCCTCAGCCAGATTCCCAATGTTTGGGATGAGGAGCCAATTATTAGCACTGCAGAAGAGATGAGTTTGATCTCAAATGAACCCAATTACTGATTAAGGTTACTGTTTCTTTATCTATCTCCTGCATTTGGTACCTCCTGGGATGGTAGGAGAATTATTCCTTCATTCATTGAGCACTTACTGTGTGCAGAACACTGTACTAAGTGCATGGGAGTGTACAATACAACAATAAACAGTCACATTCCCTGCCCACAGTAAGTTTAGTCTAGTGGGAAGGAGACAGACATCAATACTGAAAGCTCACCTCCCCCTACTGAAAGCTCACCTCCTCCAGGAGGCCTTCCCAGACTGAGCCCCCCTTTTCCTCTGCTCCTCCTCCCCTTCCCATTACCCCTACTCCCTCCCTCTGCTCTATCCCCTTCCCCACCCCACAGCACTTGTGCATATATGCATATATTTATTATTCTATTTATTTTATTAATGATGTGTATACATCTATAATTTTATTTATTTATATTGATGCTATTGATGATTGTCCACTTGTCTTTTTTTGTTTTATCTGTCTCCCCCCTTCTAGACTGTGAGCCCATTGAGTAGGGATTGTCTCTATTTGTTGCTGAATTGTACTTGTCCAAGCACTTAATACAGTGCTCTGCACACAGTAAATGCTCAATAAATATGATTGAATGAATGAATACAAATAAATAAAACAAAATTACAGATATATACATAAGTGTTGTGTGGCTGGGAGGGGGGAGAGCAAAGGGAACAAGTCAGAGTGACGCAGAAGGAAGTGGGAGATGAGGAAAAGCGGGACTTAGTCTGGGAAGGCCTCTTGGAGGAGACGTACTTTCAAGAAACCTTTGAAGCAAGGGAGAGTACCAGCACTTGGGGTGAAAGTCTGACTTATCCAGAATTCCCCTCCTTCAGACTTGGGCTACAAATCTCTCTGACCCTTCCCCTGCATGTCCTCCAGTTTCATATCACCATAGCCCTATGGCATATGGAGATTAGCAAGTGACAAGGAAGCATGGTTGTACAGATGGCCAGAATGGAGCACACTGTAGACACGAAATACATAAACAGAGCCCCACTGTAGAGTATTCAGATGGGCTAATCACTGACAATATTTGCTAAAACACGGATATGAAAACCCTGTCCACAGCCAAATTCACAAACACAGATATGCAAAAATCAAAGCGTAGGATAAAGCATAAATTCCACTGGTTTGGCCTGCTCCCTCACACACAGAGAGATCTGCCAACATTTTTATCTGGTATATATTTCCTTCAAAGAGGGCAGAAATCGGGTTGTGTGAGGAAGTTGAACAAGAACTGGAATGCTGAAGGGTTTTCTTCCTCCTCTCTTCTCTGCCCTGCTGTCTTCCCCTCCCACCTCCAAGTTTTGCTTTGGATGACTGACCGCCATAGTTTCCCGACTTCGGTATTTCACTTCTTTCTGTGGGGGAAAAAAAGATTAATCCAGTGGTTAAAAAATTTATCTTTTTTTCCCACTGCATCTCCCATCTCTGGAGGTTTTAGACAATAGGACAGGGTTGATTCAATCATGAAGTGTCAATTAAAAGCAACAAAGGGAAGATTGTTAGAGGGGAGGAAAGAGATGAGATTGTTCAGAAAAAGAACTGACACAAGGTTTATAAAGAAAAGTAGAGTGATTGGAGAATACAAAACAATTCTTCACTTGTCTGGTTTCCCCACTTACTGAAGCTCTAAGTTGGAGCTTAATTAATGTGTTTATGACCCTTGTAATTACTAAAAAAAATAATTAAAAAGCATATTCTCCATTTTTCCTCAAAGGGGAGTTTCCATCTGATTTCAAAGAGATCTATCAAAATGAAGACGATGGGGAGGAATGGAGTTGTGAAAAGGGAGCCCAGAAGGAATTGAGAATTGACCCCACCATCATAAGCTTTCCGGTGGCAGAAAACCTTTGCGCTGTTTTCCTTCAATTACCTAACAATTGCTTCTAATCAATGTGCTAATTGTAGTTGTGGGAGGAGGCATTATGCATGTATTTCGTGGTGAATATTATAGCATAGTATGAACTTCTCTTTTGTCAGTTTTTATTGTCTTTTTTCTTATTGCTAAAGGGACTGTTGAATTTTCCACCAAGTCTAACCAGCTAATGGCATGATTACATCACTTTGAAACACAGGAAGAGGAAAATTTTTCATTTGTTTTCATTTCTGTATTGTGTTTAGAATTTGGTGAGAACGACATAGTGAAGAGATTAAAAAAAGAAAAGTTTTATGTTAAAAGTATCAAATAAGAGCTGGACAATGTACTTAACAATCTGAGCATATTATATCAGAGATCTGGAAATGAATTAAACAAAATTATCATTTGAGATGATCCTTCTGTAGAGGAAAGAAGAGAACGATAGGGAGATCATAAAAGGGGAGAGAGGAAGTGACTCCGTTCGATTTTTAGATACCCCACAAGGTTTAACTTGAATAAAATATTGCAAATGACAACTGATTGAGCACCCCAGAATGTTGCTTCTATTCTTTATGCGTTCTGACCCCCTTCAAAGGAGGGCTGTCAGACAAATGATCAGACTCTTCATAGATTAGGAAGGAAAAGTGTTATAGTATTCCATATGAATGAGTTTCATATCATTCTATCAGCCACTTTACTCGGTGCTTTCTCTGTGCAGAGCACTGTACCAAGCTCTTGGTAGATACTCTCCCTGCTCTCAAAGAGTTTATCATATCATACATAGCGCATATGGGTCACAGAGTATTCTCTCTTATTTTAGCACAGGGTTTATTCAATTAGCTGACTTTTTATGGTATTTGTTTTATGGTATTTGTTTTATGGTATTTGTTTATACAGTGCCAGGCACTGTACTAAGCACTGGGGTAGATACAAGCTAATCAAGTTGGAAAAAGTCCATGTCCCACATGGGGCTCATAATCTTCACCCCCATTTTATAGATGAGGTAACTGAGGCACATAAAAGTTAAGTGACTTGTCCAAGGTCATGGAGCAGACAAGTGGAGGAATCAGTATTACAACCCAAGTTCTTCTGTCTCCCGGGCCGTGGTCTATTCACTAAGCCACATTGCTTCTCCAATCGTAATTGAAGTGTGAATTTAAATTGATAAAATTAAAATGCAGCAGGGGGCGGCGGCGACTTGCACAGAGTTACCAAGCGTGGAATGGACTTTACCGGGGATTTAGCACAGGCATTGTCACTACGGAATGAGTCAGGGATTTGAAATGGAGCCCCAGCTTCTCAGCCAGGGACTGTGGTGGCCTGTTTTCGTGGGTGAGATGCGATGTGAAATATTTGATACTGAAAGTAACTTGGAATTATTTTGAATCCTTCTTTGCTACAACTCAATAAAGCCGTTCTGTTTTCTTGACCCTGACATGAGCAATGCCCTAATATTAACAGCAAAGATCTCTCTGCCAGGATACAGCAAACCTGAGTCTAGAATCGAAAGCCATAATTCATCTCACCGAATGTATTTGTTTTCCAGTGAGGTCACGATTTCTGGTAATTTTAGGGGGATTTTCAACCTGCCAACATTAAATAATACCCACTGCTGTGCATTCTTATCACATATGAATTTTATGGCATTAATATGTGTTACATGATTATAGCAGCAATGGAAAACGGTCATTTCCCCGCTATTAGTTCGGATAAGTGCAGTGTAACACCCTTAAATGTTAAATAATATCAATAAGAAATCTTCATTTTAGCTAGTCTTATTGCTTGAGAAACACAACCTTTTTAATCATTTTTGCTGTAAACAATGCTTCATAGACTGAATTGGACATTAGTGCAGTGGACTCTACTATAAAGTGCTATATGAGGCAATAGCTCCTGAAGGTATTTTGATCAGCATTTGCCTTGCTAAATAATTACCAACTTTTCCAATTTAAAGACTTCTGAAAGTTACAAAACTTGCTAAATGGGTCTCACATGACAAAAGAGTGCAAGACATTTCTTTTTAAATCATGTGGTTACCATGCCATTGTCACTGTTAGTGGGAAAATATTTCTCATCCTGCAGATTTGCAGGCTTATTGCATTTTCAAACCTGGAAAAAAATAACTGTCCCAAAATATAACTCTTATCAGTCACTAGTAGATCCATTCAGAAAAGAGTAAGATTAGAATTCAGAGACAGTGAAGTTGCTATTCTTCTTTACTATCTCAGGCTCATTTTCCCCTCTTTCAAGGGATGTGTCAGCCCAATCAATGGTAATGGAGAAATATTATAAGACTTCTGAATTATATAAAAGAGAAGATCAAGCACAAACTTCCATAAAAATGTAATACTTATTATGAACTACTCTAAAATTCTAAGCACAGAGGCGACTGTGAAAAGGAACCCACGAAAATTACTACAGAGATTAAAATCTTCCTCTCCATTTTGTGAACAGGTAAACTGATTCACCAAGTAGTTAGGTAACTTGACTAGTCACCCAACAAGTTAGTGGAATGTCAGTAACAGAGTTGAAGTTAGAACTCATAGCTCCTTACCCTTCCTGTTGTTTCACCAGGTATGATAACCATTCAAATAGACCCCTAGCCTTACACAAAAGCATAATTATAATCACAAGTATAAAACTAGAAAATTAGCTTTTCCCAGGAACACACTATTAATATGGCAAATCAGGAATGTGGTCATAATAATCATGTGTGATACTTAAAATACACACCAGATATGATAGTGAATCAATTGAAATAGATTTTTAAAAATATGATAGTGAATCAATTGAAATAGATTTTTAAAAATACTTGAAGCATGGTTATTTTCTGTTAATTTAATATGCAATAGGAATGAGTCGATGTCTTCAGCCCAGGTCCCTGAAATTTTAGCCTTAGTCAAAGCTCTCCCTTGGGGAAGTAAATCCACTTGCTTTCTGTCCCTGCCACAGAATGTTTGTTTCTTCAATTAACATTGAGCAATTTTCATTGTCAAGGTGTTGTGTGTGGACAAAGGCAGCAATAGCATCAGAGAAACTCCAGTAACATAGGAAAAATTGGATAGTTGCAGATGAAGAGTGTAAATTAACCTGCTGGAACTGCTGATGGCCTGAAGCCATTACTGGCTCCTCTGGCCAAACTGGCCACAGATTTCCTGAACCTTGGAGGGAAATAGAATGCATATTTTGCAGCCCCTATGGCTTCTGGACTATTTAGATTATGCGTATCACATAAAACACAACACACGTAGCACAGCTGAACTTTCAGAGGACATTGTTTTCACTGACAATTTTCCGAAGTTATAAACAGGGTACAGTTTGCCATGAAAGCCATTTTTTTTTAAATCCCAAATTTTGTGTGAGATCAGTCAGGATTACCAATGCAGATAAATTATTATTTAAATATGACTGTTCTCTGGGCAGGGAACATGTCTACCTACTCTGTGGTTCTCCCCCAAGGGCTTAGTATGGTGCTCTTTACTTAGTAAGCTCTCAGTAAGAACCACTTATTGATTAAATCTAAAATCATTTTTAATCTACCTAGATCACACCTGCCACTAAATAACAGAAGGCTCATCCAAGAGAGAGAAGCATTGAACATGAAATGTGACTGACCTGGTGTTTCAGGACAGGAATTATTAAAAGAAATTGCCTTGAGACCATCTGTCTAAATGATTAGTGGATTATAGTGAAATGTTTGGGGGTAAAAAAAAAATAGGAGTTTCATGAAGGGTTTTCTCTATTTTGGAAGCTCCAAATCTGAACTGCTAGAAGTAACACCCTTACAGAATGTCAGGCAGCACTGTTGGACACATGATTCGAGGAAACAGTGGTCTACAAAGTTGCTCCATTATTTTTAGAGGAAAACCAGCTTGGGGAGTAATTTTGAATATCTTTTTTTTTCAGTAAAGAAATATAATTTCATCGGATGACATGTGGTTTTCATTTTTAATCTTCTCAGCAAGAAGGGGAACTGGCAATACATGATGTAGTAACAAAACAGATTTAGTTCAAGGTTAGTCTCAAGAAGCCTTATCTGATCACTGACAGTAATTTATCACACACAACCCATCATTAGTGTCAAGCTGTTTTATTACCCACTAACTTAACACTGTTTTACCAAGAGGCAAGTGTGATGTCACTCATGTTAGAGTAATTTACAACTAATAGATTTGAGGTAGGAGTCAATGTTCTCTTTTCAGAAGATGTTGGAAATTCTGTTCATTTTACCCAGTAGGCTAATGAGATAACATCAAAGTTTTACGACAAGAAATGTTTAAGAGCCCACCCTTCCTCCTGCTCTCTTCCTCCCAATTGATGAAAAATTCTTGGTGCATTTTAGTTGTAGATAATAATAACAATTGTGACTTAAATCAATCTCTTTCTCCTCCCCCACCTCTCTCTTCCTATCCCTTTCTCTCTTCCTCTCTCTCTCTTTCCCTTGTACTGAAATTTCTCATGCGACCTAGGAGACAGTAATAAATATTCTGTAGCATGTGACAGGAAATCTGTTAATGCTGCAGTCATGAGCAAGCTTCTGCAAATCAGGAGAGATAAAATCCATGGTTGAGTTTGATTATATACTCCCCACAAACAAACTCACTTTGATTCACTCTGAATAGAATTATTTTAATGGATTTGATTATCTGTCCTTAGTTTGCTTGCCATTTTTAATGCTCAGAAAAATTATGGAGGGGCTTTGAAACCAGATTTGGTTACAATAAATGATTCTCTACATATGAACTTTGTTTTCATTTTCTGCTTTTCTTTTCTCTTTAGCCAATTCTATGCAATCACCGGGTCAACCATAGTGCAGACTGTGTTTATAAGAGAATGCATTTCCCATTTTCAAGCACTTGCTGTCTCTTCTAATGAAATCCTTTGCTCGCTGTTCCCTAGTCTCAGCCTGCTAGACTCTCGGACATAATTCTGACAAATGTGTAGCAATGCTAAGTCATCTATAATGGAGAATTATACTTCAGGGATATGGGGAAGGCCACCTTATAGCAATTCACTTTGCAAATTTGGGTCTCCATTTAAAACTTTTTGAATGGCTATTGGCTTTGTGAAAGACTTTTGGATGGGTGCAGTCTGCCTAAAGCCAGCAGAGAAACCAACTCCTAACCCCTAGCCCCACTCCCAAGATCTACAAGACAGGTCGGAAAACAACTAGTATAAAAAGTCTTTAAAGATTAAAATGTAACCGTGGGTGGAGTATCAGGTAATTTGGGACTCGGACAACACACCTGGACAGTAAATCATTGCAACGTCATTTGGGTCAGAGCTGTCAATCACTGTCCTCACAGAAAATTCTGTTTGATCAACTAGCCCTAGAGAAGGGGCTATTCAGGACTGACCTCAACTTCAACTCCCAGAGATGATTGTATTAAGATTACCATAGGTCACCACATAACTGACCCCAACACCTTGCTCCCAGCAGTCTGCTCACAGACCAAGCAGCTAAGGATGCTATTAGCCTAGACATTGGTTTCAGACTCTGGAACTGTCCCTTTTGGGTTATCCTACTTGTTTGAGTTCTTCCTTCCACCCCCTTAAAAATGTTTGGTTTTCATTCGTTGCTTGTCCAAAAGTCCCACTGTCTTCTCTTTTTTGTTGTTCTGAGTTTCTGCTCTTTCTTTCCCACTGGAATAGTCATCAGTATAAATCATGAGTGTCCACTAGAGATTATTCAGACAAGAAAGTATCAAATTCCAAACTATGAGGCATTATTTTTTATTTTATCTTGTAACCCCTCAGATCTTCTACATACAATCATGTCCATGAGTGTACACAAACTCACGCACACACACAAACTCACATGTGCACCCAAGGCCTGATTTTCCTTCCCTAAGATATCTTTGAGGATGGAGTCCAAAGCACCTCAGGAGCCCTCAAGTCCATTTTGGAGCTGGAAATGCCTCAGCCAGTCAATACAATTGCTTCTTGCCCCAGCACTGGAATGAATAAAGCCTGTTACACTACAGGAGCTGTAGGATACTTACTGTGGGATTCCTGATGTGTTGCCTTGTGTTGCAGCGTCAACAGCCTTCAAGAGCTGATTAGTCTGTCCAACCTGATTAGTTTGTATCTACCCCACTGCTTAGTACAGTGCCTGGCACATAGTAAGTACTCAACAAATGCCATTTTAAAAAAAAGAGCAGAAAACCATCACTTCGCCTACCCTCTAATGGAAAAGTATTCACAAAAGCATTTTCCTTTCTTTTCCAAATGAAAATGTTGAAGTGTGTTCCCTGGAACCTTTTAGTAAACTTCAGTGTCTGGGCATAATATGAATCATGGGAAACTTCTGGATCACATTGAGACTACTGTATTGGCTCTCTAATTGCTCTTTCCACTTTTGGCCTCTCAGCCTTTAGTCCTTCTTTACTCCATGCTACTGTGTGGTTCTGCTCTGCAGACTCCCCATTCCTCAAAAAACTCCAATGGCATCAAACAGAAACTCCTAACCACTGATATCAAGGCCAGCTTTCTCCATCCTACATATTGGCCTCTTCATCTGCTAGTCCCCAGCTCATACTAGTTGCTACTCCCAAACTCACCTTCTAACTGGAGCTCTTTCTCAACTTTTCCACCTCCAACTCCTTGCTCATGATGTTCTCCCAACCTGGACCTCCCTTCCTCCTCCCCGAAACCAACCAGACCTCAGCCCTTCCAAGTTTCCAAGTTTCCAAGCTCTCCTAAATTCCACCTCCTCAAGCAAGCCTTCCCTGATTAATTCCTAATACCTCAAGATCTATCATCTCCTCAGCCACTGTTAGTGCTCATCTATACCCATCCCTAGCACTTACATTTCTATGCAAATTCAATTGTATGTTCAGTTATTTATTCCACCTTATTCTGATCTTTTGTCCTGGTCTATTATTTCTGTTCCCCTATTTGTTGCTTGTTCTTTCTTCCACTATCATCATTTGTAAATCTTTTGTAGATCTTTCTCCTCCATTAAAATGTAGGTCCCCTGTAGGTGGGGATGTGTCTTTTTAACACTAATTATGGCATTTATTAAGCACTCACTATATGCTAACCTCAATTATAAAATAATCAGGGCAGTGGTGGAACTAAGATAAAATCAAATTAACTCAGCTCCAGTGTAAGAAAAAGTTCCTAAAGAAGCAATCTGGGTGTTAGGGTTTGTAGCAGTGGCTGCCAGATCCCATATATATATATATATATATATATATATATATATATATATATATATATTCACTTTTAGCACTGCACATGGGCCTTACAATCTAAGAGGGAGAGTAAATACTTTATCCCCATTTTAAAGATGAGGGAACTGAGGAACAGAGAGATTAAGGTCACCCAGAAAGCCAGAGACCAGACCAGAACCCAGGACTCCTGACTCCCAGATCCATTAATCTACACTGCTTCTCATTTCTCACTTCACTCACGCTCTTCCTCCATCATCTTTCAAGTGCCCAGTTGTGTCCTGGACCACACAGACTCCTATGTCAGTCATTCATATTTACAGTAAATAAGTAACAATAAAAAGACACATCACCTGCCCACAGTGAGCTGGAAACCCCATGATTAGTGGTGAACCCTCTCTGATATCCACTCTCTCTGTCAGAAACACTGGTTGTGGGATACTACTCTACCATGTCCTTAGTATGAATTTTAAATTACTTCATCCTTCCTATAGTCATGAGATCAATAATTATTGCACTACCAAGACTGAAGGCACAATGAGTGCTGAAAAACACAGGCAAGACATTTTAAAATCATGAAGATGTTTTGTGAATAATCATCCAATACATCTTCAAGCAGCAAAACCTGTCACAGTCTCCCTGCTTGAGTGTGCAGATCTAAATAGATGAGGTAGTGTTAGGTTTTGACAGTCAGCAAACTTGGCTGCATTGCCCTTGGGCAGAAATCCAAAGACAGGTGGATGTGGTTTCTGATGCAGCTCAGCTTTATTCACCTTCATTCCAAGTTCAAGTTTCCTTTTCAACTTACTTGGTATAGGAAACCTGTAAAGGCTTTTTGCTTTCTCCCAAATAATAATAATAATATTGGCATTTGGTAAGTGCTTACTATGTGCCAAAAACTTATCTAAAAGTTGGGATAGATAGAAGGTAATCAGGTTTTCCCACATGGGGCTCACAGTCTTAATCCCCATTTTACAGATGAGGGAACTGAGGCACAGAGAAGTGAAGTGACTTGCCCAAAGTCACACAGCTGACAAGTGGTGGAGTTGGGATTAGAACCTACAACCTCTGACTCCCAAGTGCGTGCTCTTTCCAGTGCCCAGAATTGTCTCGGAGAAACTCTGCTGAGCCTGAAGGGGAATTTCATCGAGTCCCTGCATTCAAAATAATGGCAATCCCAATGTGGAGTTCACAAGGTGTACGTGAATGCTTACTAGAAATGACTGGTACTGGTTAAGGGCTTACTGTGTGACAAGCACAGTACTGAAGGATACTGGTGAGTATTGAGGGAGGGATAAAATATTAGCAAGTTGGACACAATCCACCCACTAAGTAGGAGGCTAGAACAAGCATTAACCTCTATTTTATAGATGAGGAAATTGAGGCAAAAAGAAGTAAAGTGACTCACCTAAGGTCATAGAGCAGGCAAGAGGCAGTGCTGGGTTTAGAACCGAGGTCTTCCGACTGCAAGGTCTGGATTCTTTCCACTAGGTTACTCTGCTTAAACCTGCCAGTGGCTGGATCCCTGAAATATAGAGTAAAATGCATAGAGAAAGCAGAAACATGTAGATCGTAGAGTCACCTATCTGGAAAGGATTTCAAGAGGCGGTCCAGTACAGGCTTTTGCCTTCAGATAGGAGTATACTTGTCATCCTGTGAACTAATTCTCACAGGTCTAAGTTCTCTAGTGCCTTTTGGTACAGCCGTATCAGTATGCAGACTGTTGGAGGAAATTCATGGGGTTTTTTCACGAGTTTACAGAATTTAGAACCTACAAAGCTGATTTAAAAATATATTTTCACAGCAGCAACAGTAGTAGTAGAAGTAGTAGTAATGATAATATTCATTGAGTGCCTGAGTGTGATGTACTGTACTTATCAAAAGCTTACGTTGGTAAGGTATATCAGGAGGGTGGTGCTGTGCCAATCAATCAATCAATTGTATTTATTGAGTGCTTACTGCATACTGGACACTGTACATTCCCTGCCCACAACGAGCTTACAGAGTAGAGGACAGCGACATATGTAACTAAAATACTAACGTGACTGTCCCTCCAGATGCTGAGCTGTCCACATAGGTGCTTACAACAATCACCAGGAAGGACTAGGGAACCACCCTCATAGTGCACAGATCTCTCCAGATGAAAATATATTTTACCCCCCACCTTCCCAGCAGTGGCTCCCACATTCCCTAGCCTTGGCCAAGCCACTTCACTTCTCTGGGCCTCAGTTTCCACATCTGTGAAATGGGGATGAGATAGCTTGTGAGCCCACTGTTGATCAGAGTCTGTATTGAGTCTGGTAACCTTGCAGATTCTGCTAGCCCCACCCAATACTTAGCACAAAATAAGCTCATAAAACATGCCATAATTATTAGTCCCCATTTGCCCTCCCTTTCCTGGTGCTACCTTTAGGGTGCCTATCACCTGCACAGATTGCGAGCAGCTTCTAACTAAATTAGCCTGGGGAGAGGAGGAGTGTGCAAAAGCCAGAGATGCTCACATGAGGAAGATGTGGTAAGGGACACCCCCAAGGTGGTAAAATGATCCCTTTATCACTATAACCAACAGGGTAATAAAAGATATGCAATGTAAAGAAGGTGCTACCAAAAGTTTATCCATTCTACTCTCTCCCTGAACTGTCCTCATGCTCAAAATAAAAGCCAACACCCATGCTATATGCTAGAAGTGTACAATCAAACATGGATGAGAGAGACATGATGAGACATTTTTTCTCACACCTACCCACTGTCACAGACTCACTTTGGAACTCGAATAACCCGGACTGACTGTGGAGATTGCTTAGAATTCAGTGGGTAATTGCACAACCCTCCACTTCATGTTGGCCATGGAGACACTTCCCAATATTATTTTTTTGAGAGCTGGCATGTAACCCAAAGCGTGCTCTGAAGATGTACACTTTTAGGCAAACAGATAAGAACAGCTTGAAATAGTGAACACAAGCTCAGATTGCAGCAGAAATGGATGATGTACAGCCAGAGGGAGATCCAAGTTGTCAGGCCTCCTAAAATACAGTTACAGTGAGAAAAGTCGTGGCGAGACTTGACTCCCCTGAGTTTCCCTCAAACCTTCGCTTGCTGGGGCAAAATAAATTCCCACATGACTGTCAGCACAGAAGAGCCACCACTGATGCAGCTCAGGAGACTGCTGTCTCTTCCATTTGGAATCACTTCAACAATACCTCCAGCCGGGGTCCGATATCAGAAACATCTTGTTGGAGGAGATACAGGCAGAGAGACTACACCTGGATTTTTCTGGCTCTTGTGTAAGCCCGCAGGCGGGCAAGCCTTAGCAGTGTCTAATTAGTTCATGTCTTTCCCTCAGTGATTTTTCTACTCATTTTTGCCTTCTGATGATGACTGACCCGAACTCCACACAAAGGCCAAGTTCAAATCTCAATTCTGAGTCTTTTGCTAAATCACTGACCTTCCCTGATTCCCTTTCCCATTTACAAAGGGGGGAAAAAAAAGCCTAATCCCTTCAATTTTCCCCAGCAGTGTAATGTTAAAAAATCTGCAGAATACAAGGTTTAGCTGTGGGTGTGCCCTTCAAAGAGAAAACTGAATCTAAGCACTATTTTTCCTTCTCCTGTAGATGATGCTTTGGATCAGTGATACACTGATACAAACTGGTTTATTTTTATTGAAAATGCCCACATCATGAGTCATGGCAGTTTTGAAGATCAGTAAAAACCCCTTTATATGAGTTCCTTTACTGCAAAAATCATCACTTAGCAAAATGTTCTGGAGTTTCCAGCAACCCACTAACCATATCTCCTTGGAAAGTAACAACCCACGTTCATCTCCATCCACCCCCAATCCAAAATCCCAAAGTTTCTTCATGATGCAAACACATCTTGCTCCCTTTGCACTCCATATTAAAAGGGATTGGCAAATAGTAAAATTTACAAGGGATCTTAGATCAAGACTGTTTCCCAGTTGGCCTGGGAGTTGACCGGATTGAATGCCTGGGAATTCTGGGAATGCTGAGGGGAGGGAGGGAGCATATTGTGCTGTTCTTCTCAAACCACTGACCCAACTAAGCTCTGAGAACTGCTGTGACTGGTTGTGGCACCAGTAAGATGAGGGCATGGGATCAGAGCATGGAGAGCCCCTGGCAGGGTGGGAACTATACTTGAAAACTATACCTGATCTCTGTTATAAATTCATCTGCCTAGTGTTTAGAACAGTGTTCAGCACATAATACTTAATAATAAGACTCCATAAAATAGTGTCAGTCAAGGAGTCAGAATAAACATAAGATTCCCATGGCTGATGGTAGATTGGAACTGGCAGAACTTCCCTCCAAAAAACATCCCTATGCACATGATACAGTCCCTTAGAGAATATGTTTGGAATAAGAGATTTATCGCCATCTTGAAGATTCAGCTCACTTGCAAAAAAATTATCCTCAAATCCCTTTCACCTTCCGTAGACCCAATCACTTAAAATTGAATGCAGCTATTACACTAGTTCTCCAAGCATCAGAGTCAGGGCACTGGGCTGGATGGACAATGGTTTTATATAGTCTGGCATTTCTTAACTTCTAAAAACCTCACACAAGGAACTCACCTAAGTCCCCCAAATCGGTCCCTTCATTTTTCAACCCAGAAGGTTTTCTAGAATTGCAGTTCGGGGCGGGAATCGGGTTCCTGTCAAATTCACAGACTACTCAAAGTGGAGAAGTGAGGTGATTCCAGGTTTTCTGCTTGAGTTCTCCAGTGTTGTGTCAATTCTCCACTTTGTTTCACCGTGGAGACCCAGCCCAGTGGCTTCGAAGTGGAAGGACTTTTTCCTAATTCAGAGGAGCCACAAAGACCCTTGGCCCCTCTCCTGAGAGCGTGTCATAATGAGCTTACATAATGGCTGAGGTGACTGAAGCTCTCTTATCCGCCAGAACAATGGGGAACTGTTCTTTTTTCCATCTATAAATTTGTCTGAGTTAACGGTTCCCAAGTTCTGGCGGCGAGCTGGAGCTGGGAGTGAGCTCCCAGATAGGAGAGTGACAGTCTGAAATGAAACACAGAGCTGGTGGGGCTGCAGCAGGCAGACAGGAGCCTGGCTCTCTCCCTTAAAGATTACTCAGACTCCTCTCCTCCGGCCCTCCACATTCCCCAAAATCCTAGCAACAAAGTGCTGTCTCTCAGCCTCCCATGAATCATGTGAATTTAACCTTTCACCTGGCCACAAGGAGGTTAATACACCAAAATAGACTTTTTTTAATTTATTGCTGGTGGGTGGGGTGGCAAGCAGGGGAGGGTGGAAACTCCTTGCAATCGAGGAAGGCACCGGAGAAGAGATTAGCTTGACCAGTCTGCTCTCAGCCCCCAGTGGCACCCAGCTAGCTCCTTGGGAATGCCTAAGGCGGCTGAATGCAAGCT
The DNA here is from genome assembly GCF_004115215.2 of Ornithorhynchus anatinus. NCBI lineage: Eukaryota > Metazoa > Chordata > Mammalia > Monotremata > Ornithorhynchidae > Ornithorhynchus > Ornithorhynchus anatinus. The sequence continues at coordinate 17,041,695 of NC_041735.1, read as the reverse complement.
GCAGCCATCTCCTCTGAGCAATGTTTTCCTTTCCGCCTGCAATCTGGAGAGCCTTCCTTCCGATCCAGGGCGCACATTGTGTGGGGCGCTGGACAGCATCTTCTCCTTCCCAGCTCCCTGGGACAAGAGCCACCGGCTGTCAATGGGGAAACAAGAGGCCAGGACGGCCTTCGATATGGTCAGCGGGTTCCCCGGGGACCAGACTGTAATACACACACACACACCCCAAAAAACCCCACAAAAAACCCACACACGTCAACCAGAGCAATTGCTTTGAACCAGGTCATCGCAGGAGGAAAAGCTTTCACCTGAATGTCTGTGTAAGGGGCTGAGTTTGAAATGTCCAGGTGATTAACTCAACTCCCACTTGGAGACTTGGCCGGGGAAAAAATGCCGGTTATTTTATGAATTATTCACATCATTGCCACAGGCAGTGAATCAAGCCTCTTGCTGCAGGATTTCCATTACTGATATTCTTACTATGAGCCCTGGTAACTGGAGGATTTGGGCCCATCAGTTGTCAATGCGGGACCTCGTTATTTCTCCCGACCCGGCATCTCCAAGTCCAGAACCGGGATCGGAGTCGGGTCGGTCTCAGCCCAGGAGCCTTCTGCTTGTTCCCCTCCTGTAGGGAAGACAAGGATGGGCTGCCCGGAGATGGAGCTGCCCAGGGGACAGAGAGCTAAACTGGGCGTCCCCCATCATCCCACCTTTCCCCTGAAGGCCTCCGGAGAGCCCCAGGGACGGGGAAGGGGAAGCCGGCGGCTCTGAGGCAGGGACTGAGGAGAATTGGAGGGGAGGAACGAACGCTGATTTAATCAAAACAAATGGTACCGAGAGCTGGGAGAGTGCCAAGAAGGGGACCCGGTGGAACCTGGGGCCTTGGGGTCGGGAGGGGACAGGGATGAGGACAGGGGGGGGATGGAGAGGGGGCCGGAACGGGGACGGAGATAATAGTAATAATAATATTTGCTAGGCGCTCACTATGTGCCAAGCACTGCTCTAAGCCTTGGGGTAGATACAAGGTAACAGGTCGTCCCACCTGGGGCTCACAGTATAATCCCCATTTTACGGGTGAGGTAACTGAGGCACAGAGAAGTGAAGTGGCTTGCCCGAGGTCACAGAGCAGACAAGTGGCGGAGCCGGAATTAGAACCCACGTCTTCTGACTCCCGATCCCGCGGTCTTTCCACTAAGCCACGCTGCCTCTCAAGATGGGTTTCACAGCCCGAGGTCGAGGAGGAGGAGGAGGCCTAGACCAGGAGAAAGGCGAGATAAGAGGGGCGCCCCGCACCTCCAGCCTCTTCCTCCTCCTCCTCCTCTTCCATCAGGTCCCGGCTCGAGCAGCTCCGTTCCCCGCATGAAGTCGGTGCCTCGAATCTGAGCCCCAGGCATCCCGGCTCCAGCGCCGTTCTCTCAATCCCTCCGACCCCTCCGCCGGGCTCCCAGCGCTCCGCACCGGCTCCCGCACCGGCTCCCGCACGGGCCTCGTGCGGAATCCCTGGGAGCCTCGGCGCTCAATTGGGTGCACCCGCCATACCCGAATAATAATCCAAATCGCCCCGATCCGCACCCTGGCCTCAGTTCCCGGGCCAGCGTTGACAGTTCGGTCGGATTTTTGCCCTGACACTTTCCGATAATTGAAACCACAGTCACCCGGGCAAATTCCGTACGGTCGCTCCGACTCTAACCTCACCCCGTGCCGAAATGGGTGCACTCTGCTGCACCGACGCCGGAGCCGAATCTGGAGGTACCGAAGGTCAACCCGTTTGCAAAAGTCAGTTACATTCATGGGACCCTGCCTATCCTTCTGACTAATCAATTATGTCCCAAAGTCGGTATTTTAAACTCCTTCCACCGATAAGGTACGCATTCAAGAAGTGCATGCTGTGTCCACCAAATCCGCTGAGGATGCTAAACGTTCGGGTCCCCGGCAGGTTTAAACCCGGTACTTTTTATTCGAATGGGATGTTTCTGCGGCGCGAAGTATTGTACGGGTGCGGAGAAGCGGCGGGGAAATGGGACTGGAGTTTGCAGGTAGAGGAGGCACTAAAGTCTTGTTGGGTTAGACCCTTTTTTAGCACATAAACTCTGAGGCACGTTCTACTCGCAGCTCTGCCCGCGCTGCCCGGTAACCTACGTGTTCTAAGAGTTATCCTGCACGCATTAGTGGGGTACACTTGAGTCTCCCTTATTTTCAAGCGTGCGCGTAAATGCTTAAACAACGGACCCTGTGGGGCAGAGGTGATAAACAGTGCTTGTCACATCTTTGCCTCTTATAATTCCACAGAACTAGTTTTAGGCATGGTCCAAAATATGGGAGGCTCAAGCGAGTTGTCCTTCCCTGTGTCCTGTGTGTGTGTGCGCGTGTAGTGTGTGTGTGTGTGTGCGCGTAGTTCTGTGTCTCCTCTCTCTTCCCTGTGGATGCAGGGACTGGGGAATGTCACCGATTCTGTCGGGAAAGCGGAAGCTGAAGGGGACACCCGACGGCTCTTCCCTCGGATGTTTCCAGCGGGGCTAATGCTGCTTACCCCAGTGGGTCCCCGGGGTTGGGGCTGGAGTGGACAGTGGGCTGACAGACATTCCTCTGCCCGACTTCTTCCTAGATCTCCGGGGTCCCCGCGAAAGAATGATAAAGAAAAGAACACCGGAGTTGCCTGGAAAAGGGTATACGGGATAGAGGGATCTGCTCCGGGAAGATAGGGCTCCTGGGAGGACGAACACTCAGAGATGCGGTTTTAGAAAACAAAGGTCGGATAAATGAAATGCGGGTCTGTCCCAATGTGTGCAATCTATTGAACATTCATTCGTTCATTAAATTGTATTTATTAAGAGTTTACTGTGTGCAAAGCACTGTGCTGTGCGTTCGGGAGAGTACACTATTGAATTAACTGTATAACAATAAACAGACACATTCCCTACCCACAACGAGCTTGCCGGTCGACGAGTTCAGGTTCCTCGGACCCTCCAGGTCTTTGCACACCTGATCTGCAGGATGGAGCCCTCGCTAAATTTTGCCCGAGTCCTTCCTAGGGTACAAACTTAGTCGGAGGTAATTTCGTGGCCCAGGTTCTCTGGAGTTTCAATCGTGGGGAATCCCTGACATCTGCCCCCATCAACAATGCCCAGCCCCCTCGCCCCCTGTGGATTAGTGAAAATGCAGGCAGGGGAGCGGAGAGCCCCTAACGCCTCGGATTATCCTTACTCCAGGTGCACCCCACCTCCTGCCTCCCATGGGGGCTGCAGGTCAGAGTCGGGATCGGCAGCAGAGCTCGCCCTCTGCCCTCCAAGAGAACACACCCCATTGAAGTGCAGAAGCGTCTCCCCCTTCTACACTCCCAGTGTGAACACTCAACCCGTGTTTTCGGTGAAATTTTTGATCTGGGGAGGGATACGGCTTTCCCGACTTCTCTCCTGGGCTCCGGCTTCCTCAGCATCCCGCTGGAGCGCAAAGAAGCCATTCTTACAGACTGAGACAGAGCCCTGGGACCCTTGAGGAAACTTTCCGGTAGCCGTGGGGGCTGTTGACTCTCCGACCGGGAAGCGTTTCTGGCCCCTCGCCCCGGCCCCACTGGCCCCTAGGAATGGGTTTATGTTGGAGGTTGGGGGGAAGGGGAGGGTCCCAATCCTCGCAGTTCCATTGACCCTGTTGGGGTTTCATGGATTTTTTTTAGGAACTTGGGATCTCCGCGGCCAAAACAAAGCGTTACCTCGATTATTCGGGAAGCTGTCTCAACTGGCCACCCTGCTTCAGCGGGGAAATAAATCACAGTCCAAGAAGGGCCTAGGCAATCTCGGTCCCCCATCCAGAAGCCCACCCGACCGTCCCGAAGGAGGCTCATGCGGTGCGGTCCCACCCCCAGCCCCCGCGAGCACCGACACCGAATCCACCGGCGGCGCCGGGGCTGCCTGAGCTCCATTTCATTCTCTCTTAACACCGGGACTCAAATCCTTGCATTTTGGGGCAATTTACGTCAAATTCTAGTTCCTCCGCTAATTCCCACGGAAAACCAAGACTTTAAGACGCCCTTCGGTGATCGTAGTTAGCATTTCCCCATTTTCATTTTTTAACCCCAACAAGCAATTTGAGGGAGAAAAGGGACCAAGACAATTTCCCTGGTCCCTCTAGCTCGATTCCTCCTCGCTCTCTCTCTGGTCTTTCATAAATCTATTTCCTCACTCCAGATCGCGGGCGCCAAATTCCAGTTCAACTCAGCCGGGTGGAGAGGGCAGCAGGCTGAGTGTCGGGACCGGGCCAAACTACTGGATAGCCGAGAGACGGCGGGTCCACATCCCTTCTCCCCCGCGAAGTGGAGACCAGAGGCTTCTTGACGTTTCCCCGGCCGTATCATGACGGCTACAGATACAGGTGATACCGTGCCAGCATAACACCAGGTCGACACAGCAGTTAAAATCTACTTTATGTTAAATACGACATATTAACTGACATAAGATGAAATGGTCGACCGCTCAGCGCTATCTACTGTAAAAACACCTTGTAAATGAACCTAGCGCTCAGCCGTGTCTAAACCAAGAGGACGGATGGTCTCCCTCCGAGGCCCCGTTTGAGACCGGTCCTGTTGGGAACGATCCTCCGGCATCCAGATGCATGGCTCAGTTTCTCACTTCGAGCTTCTCTCCCTGTAGGAAGATTTGGGCCGAATTCTCGCTCCGCCTGCAACGGCCTGCCAATCTGCCCCATACCCAGCTCGACGCTGGAGCCGGTCAGCATATAGTCCCGAGAGGGAGCCGCTCCTCTCCCCCTCCTCCTCCTCTTCCAAGTCCCCCGGGGCCGAAAGAACCCTGTTCCCTACTCACTCAGAGGGAACCCAGGAGAGGGGCTGGAAAGGCCACTGTTTCGGGGAGGCTTTGGACTCCCCCGACGTCGCCCCTATCTCCTCCACCGCTCCTATTCGGTGTGTTTGCTTGCGGCCGGTGATCGGTCTAAACTTGGTCTACCCGGGTCACCCCCTCCCGGGAAACGATAATTTCCCTTTCGGTCTCCTTCGTTCCTTTGAAATTATTTCCGCGGTTGGAACTGGTTGCGGGGTTTTGCGAGGCGGGGGTGGCCTGGACGTCTGGCGGAGAAGCCCGATCGGGGAGAGAAAGGGGGAGGGGATACGTCCCTTTCCCCCCATCCGCGGCAGGAATAACCCCGGAGACGCGAAACCAGCCGGCGCCGGCCCCACCGGCTGCGTACCTGAGAACGGACACGCTGTCAGGATCGGGGTGAGATTCTTGGAAAGTTACTTTGAAGACTCGTCCTGACTCTCTCTCTTTGTCTCAGACATGGAAAGTGGTCCCTGCCGCTGCTTCTAGCCGTCGGGTGGGACTGGGGTAGTCTCCCAACAAGTATTTAGTTTGAGAGAAAGAAAAATCCCCAGAATCTGACATGGCATTACCAAAACAAAAACAAACAACAAAAAAAGAAGGAAAGAAAGAAAACCCCAGGGAGTAGACTTAACTATATTCTTCAGGATTTGGGTCAAATCTCGCTTGCCCTCGCAAGGATTCCCAGTGACTGTGGTTTCAAAGGTAAAGGCACACGGGGAGATGAAACACGATAAAAAATACTCTAACCGAATTCGAAAAACAAAAAGAACCCGCACAAGAGGGAAGGGGACAAGACCATTTTTTCCATTTCGTCCCGAATTATTGGAAATGAATCGGATTCACTTGACAACTGCTGAAAACTCTCCTTTTGCCTGAAGAAACTCAGTCAGTTGAAGAGGGGTTGGGTTGGAGGGAAACGGAATATTGAATTTTCGGCAGAAAAATCCGTTGCTTTTCTTCTCCGCCTTCCTTCCCTTTAGAGAGATCAGGCCCCGACGGGGTGTGAGGGGCGGAAAAAAAACCCTCGGGGGCCGCGGGGTCCCGACTCCCCCAAACTTTGCTCCCAAGCGAGCTCCGCCGGGCCGGGAAGATGGACTCTAGGTCGGGAGGGAGGGAGAGCGGAGTAGAGGGGGTCGAGACAGACTATTCCACATCTTATTCTCTATATGTCTTCGATTTAATTAAAAAATCTGATCAATTTTCGCTTAAGAGAGGCCCCACTGAGTCCGTGGGCCAGGCGGGGGCCGGGACGGGGGAAGGGAGGCGGCGGGGTCTTCTCGCTGCCGCGATCCCGGGGCTCGGGCCAAGGCGGCCGGACCCAGTCCAGCGGCCGGAGCGGGCCGCGCTTGGTTCTTTATGTTGTGCTTTTTTCATTATTATTATTTTTTTTTTCGCCTCTCCAACCGGACACCCAATTCCGGGAGAAACGTTCCGTCCCCTCTGGACAGTCCTGGCCACGTGACGGCGTGGGCCCGTCCTCTCCCGGGCCGGAGCCGGAGTCCGGGGTTCCTGCCGTGACCCCCCGGAGGCCGCGGGGAGGGGGCGAGGGGCGGTAAAGGAGCCAGGGGAGGAGGGGGTGGGGTACGGGACAGGCAGAAACTTGGAGCCGCCACCCGTCCGGAGGGGCTGAGGAGGCGGGGAGAAGTCGTGCAGAGGAGAGAGGGTGGGCGGGTGGGTGGGGAAAGCGTCTGAACTTTGAAAAAGTTTGTTCGGAGGGGGTGGGGCTGGGGGTGGGAAGGGGCTCGGGGGCCGGGCCTGGCCCAGCCCTCTCTCCGGGATTCCCTGCCGCGCTCTCTCCAGTTGCCAGTCGCTCGCCCGCCCGCCGCGGCCGCTGCCCCCTCCCTCCTACCCTCCCTCCCCACCGCCGTGAGTATCTCGTCTTCTCCAACAACTTTTTTTTTCTTTTTAATCTGCCAGCTGGGGCTCCTAGCGGAGATAAGCGCTCCGGCCGGGGCTTCTCCGGCAAGGGGGCAGAAGAGGGGACACTGTGGGCCAGCGGTGGGGTGGGCGGGAGTCCTCCCCAAACCAAAGTCCGGGTTGTTTGGGCCGGCGCCGTTTTCGACCGATCCCCGGCGCGGGTCGCGCGGGGTCGGGACTTTTTAATTGATTACGACGATCGCGATTTCCATTATTTTGAAAATCACCTTTCCAAGGGTGAGAGCCGGAACGTCCCGCGCCGGGTTACGCAATGGATTCCTGAGCAAGTGAGAGAGAGAACGAAAGGGGTGTTGTGGGTTTTTTAAAAAACTATTATTATTTTTATTTTTCCCCCTTCTCCCGCCGCCAAATCCCTGGGTCCCACAGAATTAGGTTCGCGATGGTGGGCTGAGCCTTTCAGATTCCTCCAGACACCCAGGGGCGGAAGACGAGTGACCACCAACCCTGACCCTCCCCCGGCCCCCTCGGCTCTCTGCTTTCCGGGGTGAAAGGAAACCCAGGAGCCGAAGGTTTTTGATCATCTAGGGCTTTCCTCTTGCCCTGGGGTTGCTGCTTTGGGGTTTGGTTTGGAAGGAACGGGAAATCTCTGGTTAGGTTTATTCTGATTCTCGCGTCTCTCCGTTCTCCCCTAGGTGACCCGAGTTCAACATGCTCTAATCGGAGAGTTGGGGGAGGTTTAATCAAATGAATGAATGCCCAAATCGTTGTAATCGGAGATTTGGGAGGGAGGATGGGGGTACAACTCCTCGGTTTTTGAGGGGGACGAGATTCCCGGCGGAAGGGTGGGTGGGAGGAAGATGAACAGGACCAGAGCTTCCTCTAGATCCCATTCCCAGCCTGGAGGGCCCTTCCTCCTTCCCCACTCCCTTCTTCTTCCTGCTTTTCGGGGAAACGGCTAATCCCGCTTAGTCCCGTAGGCTTTGGCCCCTCGAAGAAGGAAGGGGTAAATCTGGGAGAAGACAGGTGGTGAGAGAAGGAAGGGCCCCAAGAGGGCCCGGTCTGCCTTGGAGGTGACCCCGCAGAGGGAACCAGTTCCCCTCCGGCCTGCCCGGGGCTGCTGGGCTCTGGGCGGACACGTTTCCCAGCGGAGACCCGGGAGTTCAGGCTGGGAGCGCAGGTGCCGGGCTGGGGGACGGGAAGCAGGGTAGGGGGAAGCCGGGCGGGGTTTACGAGAGGGCGGTGGAACCATAAACAGAGGGAATGGTCAGGCCTACTCTCGTGTTTCCTCCCCGCCCAGGTAAGGCCGACCACTGCCAACAACCGGACGACGCTCCGCGGCGTAGACACCAACCCCCGGAGAAAAAGGGAAAAAAACTCCAAAGTGCACGACCAGGAAAAAAAACCGCAATCTACCTACCCCTGTGCCTGTGGCCCACCGCCTCCTGTAGGCCCCAAGGGATCCCCATCTCCAATCGCCCCGAGCCGCCAGGACCTACAGAGAGGAGCCGCGATGTACCAGAGCCTCGCTCTCGCCCCCAACCACGGCCAGTCGGCTTACAGCCACGACTCGACCAATTTTCTACACTCGTCCGCCAGCTCGCCCGTATATGTGCCCACGACGCGGGTCCCGTCCATGCTGCAGACCCTGCCCTACCTCCAAGGCTGCGAGTCCGCCCACCAGGCGCACCCGCTGGGGAACCATCCGGGCTGGGCCCAGGCCGGCGGCGAGGCCTCCGCCTTCAACCCCGGCAGCCCCCACCCGCCCTCGGGCTTTTCCTACTCGCACAGCCCCCCCGGGGGTAGCAACGGGGCCCGCGACGGCGCCTACCAGAGCCCCCTGCTCTTGGGCAGCGGAGGGAGGGAGCAGTACGGGAACGCCCTGGTCCGCTCCGTCAATGGATCCTACCCCAGCCCCTACCCGGCCTACGTGAGCCCGGACATGGCCCCGTCCTGGACCACGGGCCACTTCGAGAGCACCGTCCTGCACAGCCTGCAGAGCCGCCAGGCCGCCCTCCCGGGCAGGAGGTCCACCTTCGGTAAGTGATCCTCCCGTCCCCTTGCCCGTCCCTCCGGCGCAGTGGAGCCGGGCCTCGCCGGGCAACCCACACCTTGGGTCCCGGGCCCCGGGCCGCCGCTGCCGACCGGCGGGGTCTCTGCCCCCCACTCCCCATTTCGGAACTAATCGTCGTCAACGGGGGAGGGTGGACAGAAAGGAAAGAGAGTCCTTGGGAAATGCCCCAGTAACCCTGAATCGGGGTGAGATGGGGGTCAGACACGTCAAAAGCAGGCGGCGCTTCCGGGAGACAAGGCCTCGGGGAGACATTTAGTTCTCCGAGTGGTCTCTCCTCCCTTCCTCCTTCCCTCCCTTCCTCCTTCCCTCCCCCCACGCCCGGCTCGGATGTTTTCGGCACAGTGTGATCGAGGGAGACGGGCCTTCCGCATCATTCAGGCCAAGAGAGAAACAAAATACAATCCACGATGGTGTTTAATAGCTGGTCTCCTGGCTTGAATTATGCGGATAACTGCCTGCACTCTCATCTTTGGTCCAACACACACACACACTCATCAGGCCGGGGTGGGAGGAGGCGGGGGGGTCCCTGCCGATGAAGATTTTTCTAATCCCTCCGAGGAAGGGGAGTGGAGGGCTTCCTAATACCCACTGATCTAGAATGAAACTCGGTGGTTTCTCCTCACACCCACCTCCTCCCTCCCCTTCTCTTGCCCCCTGCCCCAAAGTGACATCCTCTTTCTCCTCTCCCTCTCATCTCCCTCGTCCCTTCCCGGCGCCCCGCCTCGCCGGTTAGCCTGTGTTTAAGTGAGGAGGGCAGATTTATAGCGCCTTCCCTTTTAAGTAATTTATTGTGGTAAATTAGTTTATATTTGAACAGACTCTTGGTCTCCTAATTCGGCTTCGCCCAAACAATCCCCCCGTTGCCTCAATCTGCCCCCTCCGAAGCGACAGTGAAACTCAATCAGGCGACGGGCAATAAAACCCACGTTTCTCCGGAGTTGTTTTGGGAGGGTTTTTTTTTTCTCTTTTTCTCTTGTTTTCCTCTCTTTCATATCCATTCTATAGCCATACCACTCGGCCCCGTAAGTCTCTCTAGTAGGGCAGGAGAACTGAGAATAAATTAATTGTCTAGAGTCTTCGTACACCTCCAAGAGGCCGGCTTCCCCGGCGGCAGAGTTGGGGGGGGGCGGGAGGGGAGGGACAGGAAAAAGGGGGGGGGTGTCTAGGTTGACTCCTCTTCTTTTTCCTTTTTATGTTATTTTTAAAAGTGGTTTACCGTCCCCTTCATGGTCTCAGCCGTGTTATAGCCTTGAGGGCCCTGGCTCGTTGTGAGGTTACCCAGCGGAGCGATCCGGCTCTGTTGCCCCTGCTCCCAGCCCAGAGTCCATGAGGGGTGGTTGGTCCCCCCCACCCAATTTCTGCCCGATTCCACTCAAACACACTCAGCTACCGGATTTAACCAGATCATACAAGAACCCCTCACCCCCCAGTCACCCCAGTCATTCAGCCGAAGGTGGACTTGTGATGGCTGGAATTATCCATAAAGTTGTCCAGAATTTTCACTTCACTTTCGCTGTGGCGACCTGGCCGGCGAGATCGATTCCTGATGAATCGGCTTAAGAAAGGTGTCTGGGTGACTGGGACTTGGGGGGGAAGAGGGGGTCGAGGTCCTGGGGACTCCTGAAGAAACTCAGAGATGAATCTCTTCTTCAAAAATTGATCCCTCCGAGCGCAACTCACACGTTGACAGAACCAGACCTCCGGTTCCTAGTATTTATGTGTTTAGCTTGTATGTCCTTGCTCCCTCCTCCACTTCGTGTCAACTAGCGCCGCGCCGCAGGTCTGTGTCGGGGGGTGACCCCTGGTTAGGGGAGGACCTACCCCCACCTACTCCCAAACAGCGCCCGCCCGGAGGCCGAGGACTCCCCTCGGCGGGGAATGCAGAGGGAGAGACAACGGTAGCCCGGAAAGAAGGCGCCCAAATTTCCTTTGAATTGAGAAGAATCCCGCAGGGCCCCGCAACCTCCCTCCAGTTCCCTCTCCCCGCTAAGGGAAGGCTGCCTTGTCTTCACAGCAGCCAAGAACCCGGTCGCTTCCGGAATAAATGTCCATCCTGCCATTGCTCCAATTTCCCGGAACATTTACGCAAAAGTCAACTTTGATATCTGTTTCTGCCCAGAAACGAATTTAAACCCTGACTGATACTTATGTTCTCCGGGAAAGGATCCTCAATATCTGGTGCTCTGATGGGTCCCTGGGTGGGCACCGTCTTGGTTACTCCAGACACCCACAAGTGTTGGAGTCTGCCCACACGTGTTCCCCTCCTCTCCCCCCACCCCGGGACTACAGGGGTCCAGATCGAAATGGTCCGAAAGGGATGCTTTGGAAGGAAGAGAGATTGGACAGAGCTGACCGCTTCTCCTCTCCCTTCTCCCCCGCCCCTCCACCTCCACCCCCAGCACCTCTGTCATTTGTCAGCCCGGAGCCCGAGGTGTGATTGATCCCGCGCCTCCCCCTACTCCCCACCCCCCCGGCCCTCCATCCCCTCCCGCCCCCTCCCCGCCGACCACGGCCATGGACATTCCATCACTCGCCCCCAGCCTGCGTGTCGCCACCAGTCAACAACCGAAAACATTTGATGGAAATCAGGAAAGTCTTCCAATTCCGCCCCCCCTCCTTTTATCATCTTAGAATAACATTAATACCGATCATTTATTTGTACAACCCCGGCCATCCCGCACCCTGCCACTGAAATCAGCGTTAGCCACATGAGGGGGGGGGGGGGGGGGAGAGGTGGGGGCGGGTTTTTTGCAACCCAAGCCCCAGCATTAGGGGAAATGAAATGAAATCCATCTTCATTAGGTTTTCGGTTTAGGAAAAAAAAATACGGAATAGAAATCACCAAATGATACCCGAAAAGGTTAAGTGGAAAAGAAAACAGCGGGAGAGAGGGAGTTTATCTCCCCCAACTCCCCCGTTTCGTGGGCGGGGATCGGGGGCTTTTCATTTACCTGTCTGGAGTGAGAGGTGGCAAAGGGGTCCCCCTGTTTTTCGGGGGGGGGGGAATAATCTAGAGCCTCTGGCAGTACGGGGACTGCGGCTCGCGGGGAGATCATTGAGCCAGGGGAGAAAGAGGGGCACGGCGAGGCCCGGGGACATTCTTTTAGGGCGACCCGATTTAGGAAGAGCGGTCTGGCGGGGAGGAGGGAGGCAGAAATATACCGCGCCCGCCGTGTAAAGGGCCTGGGTAAGTGGGTATTGGAGTTTCTCTCCTGGATGGAAGTCGTGGTTGATTTCCCGGTAACTCGGCCGGGACTCCGCGGGGAAATGGACTTTATGGCTTCGACGAAAGTTTTTGGTTTCTTGCTTTCTTTCAGCAAGAAAGCCTGATGGTAGAGAATGATCTGTCCGGGTCCCGGGCCTTGGGCCCTGGGTCCCGGCCCGGCGTCGCCGTGACCCCACAGACCCGAGGAAGGAACGGGCCGGGGTAGTCGCCTCCAGAATAAACTCAGAGAAAGGTGGCGGTGAGGGGGAGGCAGGAGAAGGGAGGGCTTCCCCTGATACCCCCCTTCCCAGCTCCCCCCTTATCCCGGCGTCGCTCCGTGCCCTGACCAGTTTAGTGATGGGGTGAATCTATCCGGGCAAAGTGGAGTGGAGCGGTGAAACAAGTATCCAGATATTAACAACCCTCCGCGCCCGGGCTAACGAGGACAGAGAGAGCCTCGGAGGCTTGAATCCCCCAAATGGCCTGTCCGCATGATACGGATTTATTTTCCCTCTCCATTTCCCTGGGACTCTGTCGACCCAGGCAGGTTCCCTGCCCCCTGTATTCGGGGAGATATGCCCACGAGTGTTGCGTGGGGCATGATGTTCTTCGCAGCTTATTTCTTCTCCGATTTCCAACCCCGGGTAGACTGAACGGCCTAGGCCGGGACGGGACGGGACGGACCCGGGAGACGGGGTCAGCTCCATCTCCGGTTATTTAGCATTTTAAAAGCCTTAGAATAAACAAACAAAACGCACTGAAAGCGCCCGCCGCCTATCACCCTCCCCACCTCTTCCAAGCTCGAGTCCTTCTCTCCGACGCCCCGGGCCCAGGGGATGTGGCGCTGCAGCCCCCCATGGGTCCTGCCTGGGGACATCCCTCCCCCACAACTAGCAACAGTAGGGAAAAGGGGCGGGGGGAGATGAAGCCTCCTGGAGTGGAGGTTCTAGATTCTGAGCTCGTTGTGGGCAGGAATGTGCCTGTTCGTTGTGACAGTGTATTCTCCCAAGCGCTTAGTATAGTGCTTTGCCCACAGCGTTCAATAAATACCACTGAATGAATGAAAGGCACCTAGGCTCCAAAGCCCCAGACCCTGACTTCTGCCCTAGCTAGCCTCAATCCCGCTTCCGACCCCGGGCCCGGCCCTAGCCCTTATCTTAGTCGAAAGAGCTCAGGCTTGAGAGTCAGAGGGTGTGGGTTCTAATCTTGCCTCCGCCACTTGTCTGCCGCGAGACCTTGGGCAAGTCACTTCACTTCTGTGCCTCAGTTACCTCCTCTGTAAAATGGGGGTGAAGACTGTGAGCCCCACGTGGGACAACCTGATTACCTTGTATCTACCCTAGCGCTTAAAATAGTGCTTGGCACATAGTAAGCACTTAACAAATACCATTATTATTATTATTACCCCAACCCTCCGGGTCCAGGCCCCAGTCCCGACCCTCGACCCCAGCCTCTGCCTGTCAGTTTCAGAATTCCTGGAGGAGTTCCCCGGTGAGGGCCGAGAGTGTGTCAACTGCGGGGCCATGTCCACGCCGCTGTGGAGGAGGGACGGCACCGGCCACTACCTATGCAACGCCTGCGGCCTCTACCACAAGATGAACGGCATCAACCGGCCACTCATCAAGCCCCAGAAGAGGCTGGTAAGTGACGCCCCTAGGCCCCAGCCCCCGTCCCCGAGAGCCCAGGGGTGCGTCTGAGAAAGGGTCTCACCCGTCAGCAGTGAAGGACCGGAGCGGGGCGGCAGGGATCCTGTCTCCTTCCTCTGACCTGGGCCTCCTCCAGGTGTCTGCAGAATTGGAAGCGGGAGTGGAGGGTTAGACGGGGGTCGGCCAGCTCGGCTCAACCCCGCGCCCGGAGCCTTCGCCGGGGGCAGGAGGGAAGCCTGTCCCTCCAGGGTTTTGGGCCTTGAGGCGGGCCGGGAGGGAAGCGTCAAATTCGGTTCTGAATCCGGACCCTTACCCCAGTCCACCGGCCTCCGTGGCTGCCGTGGGTTTCCCACGCGTGCCTGCCTGTCCTGTTGCTCCTCCCCCAGCTCCGGGACCCCGGCGTCCAGGACTCCGAACCCAGCCGGGAATCCCGGGGTCGGGGGCACAGACAGGCAATGGGCTTCATCAAGGTCGGTGGGTCTAGACTAGAAGCGAGTCCCCACCCCGGACTTCTGGCTCAGGAATAAAAGAAGATGCATCAGGGAAATATCTTCTTGCTCCGGTGCAGGAGGATAAAAAAATTAAAGAAAATACCCGTATTTTAGCCGCAGTCTTGTCTGACCAGGTAGTTCAGGGGATAAGGGCGCCATGGTTAGGGTTCATTTTACTCATTTATTTTACAAATCCAAATATTGATGATACAGCTTACATCTACATAGGCCACATTAATTAGGATATACTACCTTTCTAAACTATCTGTATTTTGAACACAAATCTTTTTTCTCTATGGAGATTTGACTTTTCTTTAGTTCACGACTTAGTGAAATTTTCCTAATTTGGGCTGAATTTTTTTGTTCCTGTGACCTTGGGGAATGGAGGGGGATAGTTTTACTACTTTTGATTTTTTAATGCTAAAAACTACATTTTCATGCTTGTTTGTTCCTGACTTCTATGTGTAAATGCTCAAATACCGAAGTGCTGAAACTAGACCCTACGGTTTATAACCTCAGAGAGAAATCCTTATGATGAAAAAACTCAAAAGATACAATCTCTGAGAGGAATTTAACACCTCTAACTTCCTCGTGGATTCGTAAAAATTGATCTCCTCTGTTGTTCTTTCAGAGATGTCAAAAATGTAAAATTCGCATTAAGGAGTAATATTTTCATAAACTATGGTCAGGAAAATGTGGAAGCGCATTTTCATAATTACCCTAACTGTATGTCTGCAGAGTTTTCAAGTGGACCATAATATACCCTAAAGAATATTGTGATGGTTTAAAGTTCTTTCTCTAGTGTTACTCTTTATTCTTAAATAAAGGGTGGGAGGCCTTGGGAGTTATTACAAATGCAAAATAAGCAAAATTATTTATACATTTAAATTGGATATTTCCAGCACAGCATTAACTCACCCTAAATGTAGAGATTTCACCACAATAGTCAGACTTTAATTAAATCCACAGTGCGAGGGGGAGTCAAGGTGGTTGAGACCCTTTTCACTTCAGCATTTCCTGAGTCATTTGAAATCTGCAACTTTGGTATTGTTGTTCCCCTTCCCTCCCTTTTCCCTCGTTATATATGTGATGTGTGTCTTGTCTCATTAAACATGACCTTGGGGAAATTATTTTAATTTTCTTGTCTCCTTGCCTTTTGTTTGTTGAGCAGAACATAGAAAGTTAAGGCCGATTAAATACATGTGCCAAGTAAACTGTTTCTAATCACTCAACAGGGCTAGGTAGAACAGAAAATTTTGCAGTGTACCCTGTCACTAATTAGCTGTGGAGGTTGGCCTGGGGTGGGAGATAAGTAAAAATGTTAATTCCCGTGTTCCACTGACTTGATTTCTTCTTGTATGAGATAATGAGCTTTGGGGGAGGAGGGAGTCTTTTATTTTTCACCTACCATAAATTCATCTGTGCGTGTTTGCTTCCTTTAAAGTAACTCTTTTCTCTGCTTGGGAGTAGAATTTAGTTTTCATTCATTCAGTCGTATTTATTGAGCATTTAGTGTGTGCAGAGCACTGAACTAAGCGCTTCAGAAAGTACAATACAGCAAAAAAGAGTGACAGTCCCTACCCACGGTGAGCTTTCAGTCTAGTTTTATAACAAACATGGAAATGTCCAGAATCGTTGCCATAGAAAAAGACTCATATTCTTTCACTGGTGTCCATTCTGGTCCTGGAACTCTGCTAAACTCTCCTGCAGATCTGGGCATATTGTGTTGGGGATCCAGCAAAAAAGAGATATAGATATCTGAACCAAGAAAATCACGTGTTGTGCGTTAAATTACCAGGAGAATTGTATTTTTGATGATTTACAGTCATATGAGTGCCATTAAGTATAGGATGAAAAATCTTAAAATGTAACTGTACCATTGTCTTATAAATCATGCTGTCTATCATTTTAAAAGGATTTTAAAATATGCAAGATCCCTGTGTTTTATTAATGACTCCCCATAAAATACTTATAAAACTCTGTATGCAATCCACCTCTCTGAATCCCCACTTATTACTTTTATAGTTATTATTATTATATTTGTTAAGCGCTTACTATGTGTCAAGCACTTTTGTAAGTGAAGGATAGATACTAAAAGGTCTATCTTTTAGATGTTAAATACATAGATACTTTGTATTTTTACTTTTAGATATTAGATACATAGACACCAAAACTCCTTAGGATGATTTATTTAATTTGCCCCAAAGGGCCATATTGGGAACACTTGCCAATATTATCCAGCTGACCAGTTGTTTTGGGTGACCAGATGCCCTGTTGCTTTTTAAATGAAATAGATGACCATCCAAATAGAATTAATTCTAATTCCATTTTTTTCTTGTCCCTGGCATTTAAAATTAATTAGGCTTTACAGTACGTGTTAGTGATATAATCATCAGGTTTGAAATTCCTAGAATGTTTAAAAATTCATTTCTCAGCCAAATGGAATCCATCTTTAATCACTGAAAGGGGAAACAAAGTCAAAATATAAGGGGAGAGGTTTGGATGGAACTCAAAAGAAGAGAGGCCTTATAGGGCATAAATGTCCCAGTTAGATTCCCCTCTTAAAATACCATTTTTAAATACAGACCAATTCCTGGAACCTGTTGAGAAAGTTGAACAGTCCCAACAAAACTTTTCCCACCATGGTCCCCCATAATGTTGGAAACATTTTCACTTAGCGGCTACTTGATCTGAGATTTTGCTACCTTGGAATCAATTAATAGTATTGATGGGAGGTTTGTTGTCCTCTTTCACATACCCTTTCTGGAAAGGAAAGTCCACTTGAATTTTCAGTCCCTCAAATCGTACTCTGTGCTTCTTTCACAGAAGGAAAGCACCGATTCTGACTAGGTTCCCCTTACTACATCCCGACTGGAGTACTAGGGGAAAGTTTTCATTCCTTTCCCTTTTTCGTTAAATGAACTGCTTCCTTTTCATCACTGGATACTAGCAATTGGGCAATAATTAATAACCCATCTGGATTATAATATTAATTAAAATTTCATTTTCAAGCTTCAGAATCTTACCCCCTTGACTTCCAGGGTGACAGAACCCAGCATGCTATATCAGTTTTCCATCTGGCATAATTTTTGGTTTCCATTCATAAAGTTGTCCAAGTCACTGGAACTGGCTTTTAATCTCTCAACTCTGGGACCCAAGCTTGTGTCATGGCTCAGTAATGTTTTGCTGCCAATCCACCAGCATTGTTGCAGAGGTTACCATAATTCCACCTGCCTTGCTAGTTGTGTGGTGTCTTCAAGGATTTTCAAAAAACAGGGATTTTCCTGCAGATTTCATCAGGATTTACAGGGGAGTCATTTGAATAGTTCTGGAAGATGGAACATAATATAGCAGACATACTGAGTGTTTGCTGATGTGTTTCATTGGATAAGACTTTTTTTTGCAAATAACTCAAGCAGGAATTTCCTTTCTGTTGTATTTTGACTGCTCTTAGGGATTATTTCTATGGGCAAAATACTATTGAACTGAAGGGGCTGATTTTAGTATTGATTACAATGGGAACTTGGAATAAGAAGGGAGAGGTTGTGAAAGTATAGCTGCATATGAAAATAGCTAATTTTAGAAATCACACCAAGCCCTTCTGTCTTCTTAAGTGCCCCATGCATTGTTCCAAAACTTTGTGGGAACTAAGTTGATTATCCTTTGAAATACTCCAAAAATCCCATTTAATTGAATGAGCTGTAGGCATTTCATTTCTGGATGAAATTTCTGTCTCTAAGAAATGGGGAGGACAGGGTAGTGTCTTTCATGCTAGCACAATCTCTATGCATGGCCCAAAGAACTGGGCTTGCAGTCGCTAATTTAGTAAATGAGTAGGCAATGCGGCAGTCATCTTGAGCTTGGCAATAGCTTGCAAGTAACCTTGGGCATTCAGAGGAAGTGTACAGAGAGAAGGACGGGGGCGAGAACAGTGAGTGTTTTCTCTGTCTGCCCTTTCTCTTCTCTCTCCAAATGTGGCCTGGGGCTTTTCACTTCTGATCTAGTGTAGTAAATCCAGATTTGCAGAAATTTTTCTGAAGATTCAGCCGCTACAAAATACTTAGGGCAAATTAGAGTTTGGTCTGAATATTCTGAAGAAGCTATCTAATTCTCTACTTAATTCTGCTGTTCCCATTTAATGCTGCATTTCCTGAATGCCCACAATGTGCTTGCTCACTGCCAGAAACCTGGCAAAATGAAATGGAGAGTTAATTTAGACAGCCTATTACTATTAATCAGACTCCTTAACTTCTTTTTTTTAAGCTTTGAACATCTCTTTGATTCTACATTTTACTTTTCCTCCATTCGAGGACTCCTGCCTTTGAAATGAAAAGAACCTGGAAGCAGAAAAATCATCATGACTTAAATAGCCCCTATCACATTAACGTTTTATTCTGATGTTACAGATTTTGCCCAGACCATCTGCTTTACATCCATGGAGAAATGGGTCTGCATAGATTCTGATCTGCTTATAAAGTTCTGGTCATTGTGAACCTCCAAAGCAGGAGGCTTCTCTCTCTCTCTCTCCCACCAATGCACAGCCCATTCTGCTGTTTTTGGTTGATTCAAAATGAAGGGTTCTTTAGCCAGGAGGCTACAAATATTCCAAAGAGAAAGAGACTTCCTCCTCCTTTGACTCTGGCTCTTTGGTTGTCAGACCCCTAATATAACTCTTAACATGAGGTTTATGACTAAACACACAGAAATTAAATACAATTCTAACAGCTTATCAGCCCCCAGGGGCTGTCAAGCCCTCCACACTCAGAGTTTTTTGTTTAATCATATACTACATTTTTATAAATAAACATCTGCACACAATGTTGAAGTCAACAACTTCCTCGACAAGGTCAGAATGTTACAAAAAAATTCTGAAGGAGGGGAAGTGGGCAGAGGAGCTCTGTCTTTTAAGTAAACTGCTAGGAAATTTGCAATAACATATTATGCCTTTCGTCCTTCAGTTAGCAAAAAAGTAGCCTTGACTGTACCTTCTGTCTCCACCACAATGCCATATTTAGTGTAGAATTCGTGCTGGGAAACCAGAGTTGAGTGTAAAATTTCCTGAAGAAAATTAAACTGGATTTTTAGTACAGAAAGGGACTATTTCAAACTGTTTCTCAGCAAGTACCAAATTTATTGATTGGTCACAAGCTACCTAACACACCATAGGAGAGTTGAGAGAGATGGCCAAACAGCACTAGTCAAGCACATTCTGAGCCAGAATATATTGCCACTGCAGTCAGTGAGAGCAGTTTTAAGATGAACAATGCAAACAGCAACCAAGAAATGCAAGAAGCAAAGAGGAAAACAAACTTTCAGAACACCCAGTGCATTCCCAAAGGACTTGCCTAGATTGTAGAAGCAGAGGATTTTTGCTTTAATTGGAAAACAGAGAGATGGTATCACATCTACCCCAGCACTTAGCACAGTGCTTGACACATTTTAAACTTCACAAATACCACACCTATGATTATACTAGTCTTAATCATAAGGTCAGAAGGGTTACCTGGTGGCAAGTGAGCGGAAGGAGCAGGAAGGAGATGCAGAGCCCAAGTCAAGGTAGGAGTCCAGAGCAGGTCCAGTGAAGGCAAAAGCCAGAGAGGGGAGTTTTTTGCTGGGTTTTCAAGGGAAGTTGAAAGGGAATGGGAACACACCTTGAAGATAATAATAGTGGTGGTATTTGTTAAGCATTTACCAAGTGCCAAGTACTGACCTAAATGGTAGATACAAGACCATCTGGTAGGATACAATCCCTGCTCAACAGAGGGCTCACAGTCTAAGTAGGAGGGAGGATGGGTATTGAATCCCCATTTTGCAGATGAGGAAACTGAAGCACAGGGAAGTTAAGTGACTTGTCCAAGGTCACACATAACAGACAAGTGGCAGAGGTGGTATTGGAACTCAGCTCCTCTGACTCCCAGCCCCAGGCTCCTTCCACTAAGCCATTATGCTTCTCTAGGATTAAGGACCAGCCCATTTCAGCTCCTCTGTCGAGTCAAGTTTGGGAGGGGTGGAAATAATCCACCACAGATGATTTATTTGGCTTCTGATGTCTGTAGATACATATCCTTTACGCAATTGTCCCAGAAGCAAGGGCCTCGTCATTTTGACCAGATAAGGCCAATGCTGGGCACAAACTTGGAATTCATTGGAGAGGAAGAACTACGGCAGAACTTTTAGATCAGCAAGCCCGGGGGCTGCAGCTGGCTAAGGGTCATGGCATGGCATCCTCCGAAAAGTGAATCAGTGTAATCCTTAGCTATCATTTGGCCTGAAAAGCAATCACATCACCCTGCATGCCCTCGATAAAAGCTCCTAACTGCCCAACTCTTCCGTCTTCCATCTCGGATAAAACGGATTGGTTTTCAAAGACTTGTGATGTCCCCACAGATACCAGATTCACCCGAGAGTTGTCGCTGCATCTCTCCATGTGTGCCGGGGGCTCCACTGAGGGAACTTTTCCTGTCTGAGGGACTAAGAGCTTTTCCATCCTTTAATAATTGTAGTATTTGTTAAGTGCTCACTATGTGTCAGGTACTGTACTAAGCACTGGGGTGGATACAAGCGCATCAGATTGGACGCAGTCCCTGACCTGCGTGGGGCTCACAATCTTGATCTCCATTTTACAGAAGAGGTAACTGAGGCACAGAGAAGTGAAGTGGCTTGTCCAAGGCCACAGACCAGACAAGTGGCGGAGCTGGGATTAGAACCCATGACCTTCTGACTCCCAGGCCTGTGCTCTATCCACAGAGCCATGCTGCTTCCCATGTCCTCTGATATGAGGCTGGAACACTGTATTACACTGTCACCCCGAGAGGGTGGCCTTTGTTGGAGCCCACGGCCTTGGTCAGAGCTGGCACTGCAATGCTCACCGACACGACGGAACAGACGGGCAGGCCCAGTGCCTGGACAAAGATGGTAGCATGCGCACATCGGGGAACCCACCAAACGACACAACCCAGAGCCCCATCCGTCTTTGAAAACCAATCTCCTCAGCCTTTACCGGGCTACCAACCTTGTAAATCTTTCCATCCCTCTTCCCTTCACCCCATTCATCATCCAGCCCAGGGATGATATCGAGTCAGACGAGAAAAGTAAACAGGGATGGAATTCTTGGTTACATACCTCATCTCCAGCACAGGCAGCCTCCCACTGGAGTAAAGGGATTATTCCCCATCCCCCTTTCCTTGAAGCTGAATAATATCACTCTGACACCTGAGTGGAGAGATAGTCCTCACTCTGAAATGTGACTTAGATACACTCACACTCATTCCAGGCTTCTATTAAAATTGCTCAAATACCTCAGGTTTTCAGCCATTAATAGGAAACACCCTAGGCCCTGGAGTTTACAGGTTAAACCCAGGGAGAGTTTCTGTTGTTTTATTTCTCCTTCTACCGTTAGGAAAGCATGCTTTCCTTTCCCATTGGAGAACCTAAGCCAACTCTCATTTATCAGAATTCCTTTTGAACTTCCAGTTTCCTTTTGCCCGAAGCCATGACCATCCCCTGGCGCCCCTCTTTCTTCCTCCTCCTCAGTCTTTGACTTGCTTTTATCTGAGTGAAGTTGATGTTCCCCAAAAGGGTACTAGCACAGGTAAGCAAAGGTCATGTGGTCCATCCCCCAGCCTACCTAGACTGTCTCAGACACATACCTTCCTGCACCTCTCTTTAAAACCTTCAGAAGCTCTCTTGAAGCAGCATGGCTAAGTGGAAAGAGCCTGGACTTGGGAGTCAGAGGTCATGGGTTCAAATCCCAGCTCTGCCACTTGTCAGCTGTGTGACTGTGGCAAGTCATTTAACTACTCTGTGCCACAGTTACCTCATGTAAAATGGGGATTAAGACTGTGAGCCCCAAGTGGGACAAACTGATTACCCTGTATTTACCCCAGTGCTGAGAACAGGGCTCTGCACATAGTAAGTGCTTAACAAATACCAACATTATTATTATTAACCCATTTCACATTTCTTAGAGCCAGGGAATATTTATTCATGTCTAACCAAAACCCCTTTTGCTTCTGAGCACATCAGTCAAACTGGGAACATCGTCACATGAGCCTATTTTGAAAGGAGTAGGGTCGTCGACTGCAATTCTTGCAGGTTTTTGCTGTAAATATTTCCCAACCTCTACGCACATAAAATCATTTGTATGAAATGCTGCCCCCTCCCCATCACGTGGCAACTATTTTCTCCCCCACCCCCTGCTCCCCATATGGAATATCATTTTGAAGCCAGATCTGTGCATTTGGAGTGAGAAGGATTAGGTAGGCTTGCCAGGTTTATCAGCCTAATGAAAAAGCACTAGCAAATGAAAGTGAACTCACCGAAATGCTATGCCTTTCATGTGCTTGCCTTATCTCTCGTGCAATGAGTCAGAGGTTTCATCTCCGGGAAAGCTGCAGTGGTGTAAGTCGAAAGAACGCAGCCCCTCCTGCAAACTCATCACTTTTTCCCTCTTGGGTTTAGTCCTCGTCGCGACGGGCCGGGCTCTGCTGTACAAACTGCCACACGACCAACACGACTTTGTGGAGACGGAACGCAGAAGGAGAGCCTGTCTGCAATGCCTGTGGATTGTATATGAAACTGCATGGGGTGAGCAGGGGCTCTGGGTAGAACACTGGCTCCCAGATCAGCAGGGCCTGGGTTTCCCTTTGGACCTGATGTTGTTGGGAGGTTGGGGGACCGGGAGTTGGGGGGTGGTACAGAGAAGGTGAGTCAGAGGAGGGCTGCTTCCTAGGCATGGGGGTTGGGGGGTTCTGCCTTGGCAATTTGTCTACTCTTGGGAGGGCCCTGATTGGGTGCTGTTACTCTGGAGCTGGGGCTCTCCTTTGAGGTGATTCATTCATCCCAGAGGGTCAGTTTCAGGCTCTGTTGGGTCTAAGGCAAGGTAAATTAGAGGGCCCTTGGCCCAACATTTGCCTCCTCCCCAGCAAATTTTACTGATGCACGCACCTTTTTGGCCCTTTGGCTCCCTTTCTGAGATCAGCCTGTACCCCAGCAGATTATCCAGTTGTGGGGTGGGAAACAGGAGGTCCAGGAAAGGATGCTGACAAGTTAGCATCCAAGGACCCCTGACGAAGTTGACAGGCACAATAGCCCCCTGTCAGCTGAAATTGTCCTGGACAACTGGGAGCCATTTTGCCCAGGAATTAGAGCAGCCCTACCAGTTCAGAAAGATCCCAGAACAACCTACAAGTAATCCTGACCTGGTTTCCCCTCTCCCCTCTTCCTTGGAGGACACAAGAATTGTTTTAAAGTCATTAAATATCCCTGTCCATCAAGGGTCCTTCCCCATACAGTTGGGCCCTGGCCACTGTCAACTCTATCCATTTCCAAGAAGTTCAATGAAACTAACTTGATAGGACTTATTCCGTCCAATTTTCCTCTCCGACCTGTCCTGTGGCCAAGGACAGTATGCATCTTCCAGGGAGACATCAAGTGACCAGCAGAAATGCAGTTGCACAAAGCCACTGGTCTTGTTCCCATTAGGGCTTTCGGCAGAGGAAGCATAAGAGCAGCCTGACCCCTGCATGAGGCTGTGCTCTGTGTCCAGGCCCCACTATCCCCCCCCATAAACCTCCACTGTCTTTCCTGGAAGCGGGGATAGCCAGGCTCTCCATAAATCAGAAGCAGCAGAATAGGAAATGTGGTGAAAAACAGCATTTGTGGGAAGGACACAGCCGCTCCACCTTATGCTTCTCCCAACCAAGGACTGAAGCGGAGAATAATAGCCCTTCGTGAAGGACAGCGACCTCACAGGCACTGCACAGGCTATGTAAACAGAGAAACAACACATGTGGAGCTGAGACCCAAGCAAAGCACAATATTAATGATTCTGTGTTTGTTCATGTCAAGGTGCCACGTCCCCTGGCAATGAAAAAAGAAAGCATCCAGACGAGGAAAAGGAAGCCCAAAAATATCACAAAAGCTAAAAGCTCAACAGGTATGGTTCTTTTACTGTCCATTCCTCTTGGGGGGGGTCAAGGCTAGGCTGTTTTCAGAGCTGTCACTGAGTCACACTGTTGAATTGCACTGGAGAGCAAAGATGATTTATTTTATCAGGGAAAGAGTCAGTCTTAAACATAAGTTCTGACCCCTTTGTTTTGGATTTTCTTGGTGCTTGCTAATTTCATTTTCACAGGCCTCCCTCTTCCCATTCTCTTTCAACCTGATTTGGGAGGTGAGAACACCTGACCCTTCTGGGTCTCCCATCCAAGACTCCCCATCTCGCCTCATTTCTTAGGGCCTGGGAGCAAAAAGGAAATCAGCTGATATCGTGTCAGGGGCCCATGTTAAGGCTCCTTCTGCCTGATGACACTCAAAGTGCAGGCATATTCATTCATTCATTCAATTGTATTTATTGAGCACTTATGTACTACAAGGGTATTACAGTGCAGAGCACTGTACTAAGTGCTTGGAAAGTACAATTTGGCAACAGAGACAATCCCTACCCAACAATGGGCTCAAAGTCTAGAAGGGGGAGACAGACAACAAAACAAATAGGCAGGGGCCTGGTGCCCAGGGGCTGCCTGGTGTCCTGGTAGCTGGTGCTTCCAGAAGAAGAAGGGCAAGTCCATGAGGTCATCTGGTTTGGGTCAAGATCTTGGCAGTGACTAGTCTTAAGATGAGCTCCAGATGATTGAACTAAACAGAATCTAAATAAGGGAGCTACACATTTTCCTAGGCATTGGAAAACTCACAGAATTGTCTCAATTCACCTTAGGCCACTCTGGTCCTGGTGAGGTTGACACAAAGAGTAGGAGAGAAGGAGAGAAGCTGCTGCTAGGGGAGTAGTCAGAGCAGATTCCAGCCTCACCTCTGAGAGTCGGGATGGGTGTGTGTTGCGGGGGGAACAGAACCCTGTGGGAGATGTGCAGGACATTCATGTATGTGAAGTCATCTCCCTTGGTTGTCAGGACTACTAGAGTCCCAGCAGCTCATGGGAACCACACACCCCTGCACAAAGGCAACATGTCTGGGTGACAGTGCACAGCTGCTGCAGTTCTCCAACTCTTAGAGGTCACATACTTGGGGGAAATTGTGACTGGCAGAGGGCAGTCTGAGCCTGGATATGTTAGATCTGTGGAGTGACCTGAGTGGGTGCAGATTATCCCAGATAGGCTATTTCTCTCCCATCTTTTTTCCATGCTATCATCCTAGGGGAAAGATTGGTCCTTTGGTAAGTGCTAAGGGGAATAGATAGATAGACCAGAATAGAGAGAGGAGTGAGGGAGAAGAGGGATAGGTTGACTGACCAAATGTGAGTAACTCCATCCAGGATTTCAATATCTCCAGTTTTCTTTTTCAAAATTACACTACCCAGAGACGTATCATATTCAACAGATGGGCTGTCCAGGCCTAGTTAGTTGTTTTTGCTATTACTGTGAACTCATTCTGAGCAAAACAGTGCACTACGCTCTGCGATAGACCTAAGGTAAACCTACACTTCCTGGCCCACACAAGGACTCATAACTTACACAGGGAAGGTAAGAAGCATTGGAAAAAGGCACACATTCTAGTCAACAAATTTCAGGTCTGATGTTCTTCCAGCCTCCAGACCATAAGTTTTAGTTCTTAACAGCCAGTTGGTCTCCTTGGCCAGGCCCCTGCTCCTCCCAGTGCTTAGAAAAGTGCTCGGCACATAGTAAGCGCTTAACAAATACCAACATAATTATTCCATGGTAATTGGGAGTGGGGAGCTTGATCCAGGCAAGGATGACCCCCCTGCCACCCGCAAGATCAAGAGATCATCAGTCAATCCATCAACCAGTCAAATGGTATTTATTGAGTGCTTACTGTGGCCAGAGCACTGGACTAGCCACTTTTTAAAATGGCATTTGTTAAGTGCTTACTCTGTGCCAGGCACTGTTCTAAGCACGAGGAGAAGAGTACAAAGTAGTCAGGTTGGACATAGTCCATGTCCCACATGGGACTCATAGTCTTAATCCCCATTTTACAGATGGGGAAACTGAGGCCCAGAGAAATGAAGTGACTTGCCCAAGATCATACAGCGGACAAGTGGCAGAGCCAGAATTAAAACCCAGGTCACTGTGACTTCCAGGCCCATGCTCTATTCACTAGGATATGCTGCTTGGGAGAGTTAAATATAATGGATTTAGTGGACAGGATCCTTGCCCTCAAGGAGTTTACAGTTTATTTGTTGGTGATCCCTAGCTCTCTAGCTCCCTACCACCAAGGAGCTCAGGAAACTTGCACTGTCAAGTTATCAAAGGGAGAGGGATGGATCCAGAGAGAAGGCTTTTTATGGTATTTAAGTGCTTACTCTGAGTCAAGTGCTAAGTCCTGGGATCAATACAAGTTCATCAGACCAGGTATAGTCCCTGTACCACAGTCTAAGTAGGAGGGAGAACAGGTATTGAATCCCCATTTTGCAGTTGAGGAAACTGGAGCACAGAGAAGTTAAGTGATTTGTCCAAGTCACACAGCAGATTAGATTAGCAGATTAGAACCCAGAGATAGAACCAGGTCTTCTGGATCCCAGGCCTGTGCTTTATCGACTAGGTTACACTGCTTCCTAAGGTTTTCAGAGCTCTTTTGAAACAATTCATCTGATCAGTCAGGCTGGATTTAGGTACAGCTGATGGACTCTCCAGAAACTCTATCCAACACAGCTGCAAGACCTCCCCTGGGTGAGGTTGCTCTGGTAAATTTTTGCCTGTTACTTTGCAGGGTCATCAGCCTCTACTACAAACTCCCCTTCCTCCATCACAAATTCTGACAGCGCAGCCACTTTAAAAGCCGAGCCCTCTGTGACATCGCAGTATCCGGGGCAAACCATCGTGTCTGTCTCTCAGGTAAGGAGGACATGAGACCTAGGGAGAGAGCTGAGGAGAGAGCTGCGACCCAGTCTCTCCAAATTCTGACCTCAGCAGGTCCCTTTGATCCTGAGGGAATCACTCAAACCCTCCGGTTCTACCTGCCACCTCTCTAGAAGAGGTGTTTGGCTAGTTGATTAGTTTATGTAAATCATCTAAATAAACTCATTAAGATACAAGCTAATCATGCATTTACTAGACCCCGTGGTGTTTGATTTAGTTCTGAGAGACACTTTTCAGTTTGCTAAATGTTCAGTGGCTTTAGGGAAGTACTTTTCAAAGAGGACAGTGCTAAAAGCATTAGTGATCCTTTTCGGTGGCGCCCAGCATAAGCACCTTAGGCAAACCACTATCAAGTTCTGCTTTACAAAGGGAAGATGTTGGATTTCTTTAATGTAAAAGGGCTGTTTCCTACTGATATTTTCTGTGTCCCTAAAAGTATTGTTTTAGTTCACCAAATCTGCCTTTTCCCTCTCTGGGGAAGAACCTCTCGTGACAGGATGAGGGCCAAGGACCCCTAAAAAAAGTCTTACTTTGGTGAATTAGACACTATGAATCTACACTATTATTATTATTATTATTATTATTATTATTATATTTGTTAAACTCTTACTACGTGCAAGCACTGTACTAAGTGCTGAGGTAAATGCAAGATAATCAGGTCCGACACAATCCCTGTCCCATTGCAGGCCTCACAATTTGATTTTTTTTCCCTCTACACTATCACCGTTATTAAGGTACACAACCACACAACCAAAGAGCTAGATCAAATATCACAGGAAAAAGTGGCAACCATAAGGGTGATGTTTATTCTTGCCAAAAATCAGAAGGAAGTGGGGAAACAAAAATGTGTAATCATTCCCTTCTTACAACCCAGCAGGGTTCCAACCAAGCAGAAGACCCACTGAGCACCAGCCATTCTGAATTCAAGTTTGAGCCTGAGGATTACACCTTCCCATCGTCCACTGCCATGACCCAGCAATCAGGATTAAATGGGCCCCTCCGCCAGGACTCTTGGTGTGCATTGGCGTTAGCCTAAGACACTCAGCTGCAACAAGACACTCTTTTTGGACCAACCTTTCTACTTTTTCCCCTAATGGATAAAAGCCAGATACTGCCTGCCTTAGAGCCACGGGACTGCAGTCAAGCCAATGATGTGCTTTTCAGACAGATTGATCTTGGATGGTGTGCGATGGATTAGGAAACGTTCAGGGAACTTGGCAAAATTCATTCTTTTTGACTGACTGTGCTAAGGTACTTGGTTCTTTCAAAGCTTTAACTCTGAAAATTGGACGCATCTCCAAAAAGCAGGAGAAATAGGTTTTCCTGAGGAGGGCATTTACCTTCCCAAAATGAAAAAAAAACCACCCAAAATCTATGTTTATTCCCAATGATTTCTTCCTTCTCTGACTACTTTGAGTGCAATTTACTCCACTTTCCAATAAAGACTGATAATATGGCACCATGTAACTTAATTTTATTAAAATGGAAACAGTTGCCGTTTAAATGTTTATTGGTTGTGTCAGATAAAAAAATCTTATTTTAAACTTTTACTGTTTTATATTGAAAACAATCATCTCTAGAGTGATAGTTTCTCAAGCATTTAGCTTATTCACACTGCAGTTCACACAAGATAAAATTCACCAGTGCTATTTCAGTCCTATTCCAGTACTAATTCCAGGGGAATTCTTTTTTTAGGCAAAAACCAAAATCCTTTAAAATTTGTACAAAAATAAAAATCTTTAAATTCAGTTTCCTTCTGAATTATTTAGCTCTAATTGTGGGAGCTGCTACTGGAGTTCAGTCCCTGCCCTCGGTGCTTTCACACTTAAGAGGTCATTACTTTTTTTTTCATTCAGACATGATTTCTTAAAGGGATAAGTTTGTTCTCAGTATTAACAAGCAACAATGAGTAATGCTTGTAGAATGGAGTTGGCCAAATGACTGAAGTATTTATCCAAATGGAGAGTTACCTTGGGGTGAGAAACAATGAGATTACTATCTCTCTCCTTTAGCACAAGATTACTCTGTGCTACAAGGACCAGACCTTGGGAGAGAAGAGCAATGCCTGTGGGTAAGGAAAGATGAAGGCAGAGTCCAGTGGTGTCAAGTCCTCTGAAATTTAAGTTCAGTTTCCACCTTAAGAGCTTTTGCTTCTAATTTTGAGTATTTGTCTTAGCCTTTTATGTTGTTTCAGTGTTTTATTATTTAATTGTCACCAGTCACATCTTATGTTACCGAGGTTAAGGGCCAGGAATCTGATCTAATTTCAACCCATATATTCTTTCACAGTGTTTAGGACAGTGCTCTGAACATAGTAAACACTAAATAAGATTGCTATCAATCAATCAACCGATGGCATTTACTGACTGCTTACCTGTTGCAGAGTAGTGTTCTAAGCATACAATAAAACAGAATACAATACAACAGTTGTTAGATATGGTCCTTGTCCACAAGTGGGCTGATTACTATTACCACTGCTACTAAAAGCTAGAACTCTCTGGGAAGAATCATGATAAAAGAGAGAGAAAAAAGTTCCTATGTTATTTTAATATATTGAACTTTGTATACTATATACATGTATATATTACTTATATATACACATAGTAAGTGTACTATATTCTTAGCACTTAGCAAGTGCTAAACAAATGGAGGAGTTATGCATGTGTCTGGGCCAAGGTGAAGAGAAGTTAGGGTAATCAGTCATTCATCTACTGCTTTCTAAGGGCCACTGGATGCACAGCCCTGATTGGCACTCTTCAGGAATTAGAAGGGTATTAGAATAAGATGATCTCGGCCTTTGATGAATTTACAGTCCAGTGATAAAAGCAGTTTAATCAAGTAGACGTAAAGCACAAGTAAATGAAAGAAGACATAAACTGAAATATATCCCCAAACTCTAAGTTATAGACATATATATATATGCCTTATAATAATTGTGGTATTTGTTAAGCACTTAGTATGTGCCAGGCACCGTTCTAAGCACTGGGTTAGATACAAGATAATTGGGTTGGACAAGGACTATGTCCCATCTAGGGCTCACAGTCTTAATCCCCAATTTACGGATTAGGGAATTGAGGCACAGAGAAGTTAAGTGACTTGCCCAAGGTCACACAGCAGACAAATGGTGGAGCCAGGATTAGAACCCACATTCTTCTGACTCCCAAGCCCGTACTCTTCCACTAGGGCGCCAGTGGGGCCAGCTTTCGCAGCGTAAAGAGCACAGGCCTGGGAGTCAAAAGGTCATAGGTTCTAATCCTAGCTCCACCACTTGTCTGCTGTATAGCCTTGGGCAAGTCACTTCACTTGTCTGTGCCTCATTTACCTCAGCTGTAAAAAGAGGATTGAGATTTTGAGTCCTACTTGGGACAGGGACCATGTCCAACCCAATTTGCTTGTATCCACTCCAGCGCTTAGTACAGTGTCTAGCACATAGTAAGAGCTTAACAAATGCCACAATTATTATTATAATTATTATTGTTAGGTCAGCCCCACTGGGGTGGACTGAGGTGGGGGGGAGTGGAGGTGTCAAAGGGCTACTCAGATGGGCAATTCTGCCATACTCACAGAGGTCACAACTCCACTTCTTTTACGCCACCTCATGCCCTGGTCTCTGAGGGGTGTCTTGGGAAGCGCGCTATGAGTGGCTGCGTTTGCTATTGCTGCCTGTGAAACAATTCTCCATAGTTCCTTGGAGCTGAACAGAAGAATTGAGCCCAACAAGTTCAATGATCCAGCTAAATGGTGTCCACCACTGTGCCCACTCCTTTGTGATTGATTGATGTGGAGACAGCAAAGCTGATGTCATTAAAGTGCCAGATAGGACCATAAATGTCACAAGTGTTAAAATATGTCTCCTTTCATAGTTACAACCTCACAAAGAATTAGAGTGATTCATGTAGAAAGTTCTCTAAAATGTATTTATTACAGATGAAACATTGGATCCTCATAATAATTAGTAGGAACTGTAAACTTCACTCCCTTCTTAGCATGACAGAAAAGCATCAGGGAGGGAGATGTGCAAGAAACCTGAAGGGCTGATTAAAATGGTCATTTACTTTACAATAGTTGGGAGTTAGCAACAGGGAAAACTCCAAAGTTCATTCCTCTCTGAAAATTAAACAAACACTCAATGGATACATATTTACTATGGCACAGCAAACTCAAATATTCCCTAGTCTAAAAGAAGGAATAATAAAACAGATGAAAGGAAAACTGATGAGCCGTTAAAATGAAAGGCTGAATGGTATATAATGGACTGGGAATTTGGAATCCTGGGTTCTAGGCTATAGTTCACCACTAATCCACTCGATATCCTGAACAATTTAATTCACTTCTCAGCGGCTTTTTCTGCCTGAAAGACAATCATTCAATCACACTCTCAGTGTATTTATTGAGTGTTAACTGTGAGGCAGTGCACTGTTCTAAGCTTCTGGGATAGTAGTGTTGGCAGACAGTCTCTACCCTCAAGGAGCTTACCATCTAATAGCGAGAGCAGTGTAATGTTTAAGATCATTTTGGTTTTTCACCCTCTTGAATCCTATGAATATTTCTGAAGATAGCATGTTCAAGAAGAGAGAAGCAATGTGGCCTAGTGGATAGGGCATGGGCTTGAGAGTCAGAAGGACTTGGATTCTACTCCTGGCTCCGCCATTTGCCTGCTTCATGACCTCAGGCAAGTCATTTAACTTTTCTGTGCCTCAGTTACCTCATCTGTAAAATGCAGATTAAGACTGTGAGCCCCATGAGGGACATGGACCGTGTTCAGTCTGATTATCTTGTATCTACCCCAGTGCTTAGAACAGTGCCTCGCACAACAAATAGCATTATAAAAAAGAAGCAAGGCCTAGAGGACCTAGGTTCTAAGCCCAGGTCTGCCAATTGCCAGCTGTGTGACCTTGGGAAAGACACTTAATGTATCAGTGCCTCTGTTGCCTCATCTGTAAAATGAAGATTGAATAGCTGTTCATTCTCCTATTTGGACTGCGATCCCCATGGAGGACATTCATTCATTCATTCAATAGTATTTATTGAGCGCTTACTATGTGCAGAGCGCTGTACTAAGCGCTTGGAATGTACAAATCGATAACAGAGACAGTTCCTGCCCTTTGATGGGCTTACAGTCTAATCAGGGGAGACAGACAGACAAGAACAATGGCAATAAATAGAATCAAGTAGCAATAAATAGAATCAAGGACAGGTACTGGGTCCCCACCTGAATGACTTAGAACAGTGCTTGACATATAGCAAGTACTTAACAAATACCATAAAGAAAAGAGAGACAGAGACGATACATGTGAAGCCTTGCCTGGCTGCCATGGACAAGAGGGGAGAGGAAGGCCTGAATGAATAAGAGTCTTGGAGAATGTGTAAAGGGTTATCATACTTGTAACTCATTTCCACCGATGGACTCTCTCTTTTTTATGATATTTGTTAAGTGCATACTATGTGTCAAGCACTGTTCTATGTGCTGGGGTAGATAGAAGGTAATCAAGTTGGACACAGTCTTTATCCCATTTGGGCTCACAGCCTAAATTAGAGGGCGAAGGATTTAATCCCCAATTTACAGATGAGGTAACAGGCACAGAGAAGTGAAGTTACTTGCCCAAGAGCACATAGTAGACAAACAACCAATCAAACAGTGGTATTTATTGAGGGCTTACTGTTTGCAGAGCACTAGGCTAAGCACTTAGGATAGTACAAAACAAGTGGCAGATCTGGGATTAGAACAAGTCCTCTGACTCTCAGGCCCATGCTCTTTCCACTAGGCCATGCTGCTTCTGTCGAGAAAGACACATGAACCCAAGTCCTGAGAATAGGCACAGTAGAATTGATGATAGTGAAAGAGGTTTGGTCTGTGACAATCACACTTTCTCTCCCCTACCAGTCCTGTTCCCAATGGGGCTTGGAGGACCAGCCAGAGGGAGAGAGTTGAGTGAGATATTAGCAAGCATTCTTAACTTTAAGGTAAATGAAATGAAGAACCTCAGGAAACTGTACGTTCTTCCAGTTTGCTTGTATCCATCCCAGTGCTTAATAAAGTGCCTGGCACATAATAAGCACCTAACAAATGCCATTATTATTTTTTTCCCCCGGAGGTATTCCAGTGGACGAGAGTCAACATTTAGGCTGGAGAGAGAGAGAGAGCAAGAGAAGCTAGATTGGATGACGTTTAAAGAGCCAATTCCAGGCCTTAGAGGAAAGGCGATCCCCAATACAGTGTTCCTAAGGGCTGGGAATCGGTGTTTGCTTCCCTTGCTATAGTGTACTCCTCGGGGATCTGGGCCATGTCTATTACTGCTGAGGCTCGGGTGTACCTGACTGGTGGTGAACCGCAGGCCCACAAGAGCTCTTAGTTGTGATCAGTGCTCAGGATGGCACTCCTCCCTTGGCGTTTGTGACTCTTCTGGAGGGAAGTGTGTCTGTCAGTCTCATTTCCGCCCAGGGAAATCTAGGTGCCCCAGTGAGACTTTGGCAACCATTTTACCACATGGGAAAGAATTGAGAACTTTCACCTTTCTCTCTTCTTTGAAAGAATGGGTCTGGGAAAGAGGCTCAGAGAATTATCCTTAGAAACATGGCAGTCTGAGAATGGAAGGAGTGGGGTGGGGGGCAAGGAAGGCCATGTACTGAAGTTTGGGGATTAACTCCCAAGTGGTCCTGACTCCCAAAACGGCATCCAGGGGGTTCAGTAGCTCCAGGCTCCTTTCCCTCTCTCTCCACCCCACATGCCCGCTCCATTAGGTCATTAAAATGAATGGGGCAGGGAAAGGGAAAAACAACTTCTTCACATATCTCCAGTGCCTCATGCAGAGCCAAATAAAAGTCAGGCACTTTCCCTAAGCAGAGCCAGGGAAGACTCCCACCTATTTAAAAACAACCTCTTCCTTGGAAGCTTTCATTTCCATATTAGAAAAACGAAACCATCCTTACAGGAGATCTGGTCTTGTTGAAGCCTGTGGTCCAGGTTCCTTCTAAAGCAGGACCTTGACTTACTAAGCTTCTTTTTGCTTCAGATCATCTGAAGAGGGAGGAGGAAAGATGAGATCTTTAACTCAGTTGTAGGCATTGTGGATCTGCAAAATGCCAGAATGACAGCAAAAGGAAGAAATTTGGCTTTCTTGGGCTGCAGAATTATCACTGATTGTACATTCTGCACACATTCTGATGCAGTACATGCAACAGGAAGCTGCTGCTATTGCTGCTGCTGCTGCTGCTTCAGAACCAGAGTCAAATTCCTCTTGCCAGAGGCCCACATTCCCCCTCCCTAAACTCAAGGGAAATTTCACTGAGCAGGTAGGGGAAGAGAGAATAAGGCTGAAGGTTTTGTATGATGGTTTCAAATCTCTTCAAATATCCTTCAGATTACTTTG
This sequence comes from Ornithorhynchus anatinus, assembly GCF_004115215.2. Taxonomy (NCBI): domain Eukaryota; kingdom Metazoa; phylum Chordata; class Mammalia; order Monotremata; family Ornithorhynchidae; genus Ornithorhynchus; species Ornithorhynchus anatinus. Next base: position 17,007,369 of record NC_041735.1, on the reverse strand, counting down.
TAAAAAGAGGGAAAGAATACTTGCAAGCTGGAATAAGCAGTTGCCAGGAACCTAGGTGCCCCATAAGAGACTAGCATCATTTTACCGCTTGGGAAAGAGATGAGAACCTGCACCTTTCTCTCTTTTAGAAAGAATGGGTTTGGGAAGGAGGCTCAGAGAATTATCCTTAGGAGCAATTTGCTTCCAAATTTAAAGTATTCCAAACAGAACAGCTATTTATGGTCAGGAAACTGTCAAGTAATAGAACCTTAATATAGCCATCAACGGGTACAGGACTTCCTGAAATGACTCTTCCTTCTGTCAGAATGAATGCACTGCCCCTTTTTATTATAAACAGTAGGAGAAATACAATGCCTGGTAAACCTGGAGGGAGAAAAAAACCCAATATACATGGCATAATTTGTGTTTCATTTCATTTTATTTTTTGTTTTTCTGATCCATGCCAAAGTTGATGACAGCAATTCAAGGACAGAAAGCCTGGCTTCTCTTGCAACTTTGTTTAGTTCCTGAGGTGACCCAAACCCCGGTTTCCTCTAGAAGAAGACCCAGTCACAGAAATTCCCTGTTTTCTCCTTTTCTCAGCTTTCTGGGACCACCGTCATTTCAGTCAGGCTCTGAACAAAGAGTTCAAGTCCTGGAGGTTTCTTTAGCTATTTCCCCATCAACTCAGTGGACTGTTTCAAGTTTCTTCAGCTCTCTCTCTTCAAAGATCAGGTTCCTTACACATGTAGGACCCAGCTGTGGTTGAATGCAAGTTCTTCCTAGCTGCTCTGAAGAATTCCACCCTCAGGAGGCTGGGGCGGGATATTCCACTATAAGCAAGTTCTCACTAGCATTCATCAGCACCAAGCACCACTCAACCACCTCCCCTAAACCATTTTCTCTGCTGAGCCCCACTTCATATTTTGCTCACAACCTCTCCCCACGGAACCTGAGAGAAATCCCAAGAGGGGATGCCATCCCCATGAGGCCTCACCCTTTGTCCTGTTTCTCTGATTTCTCCTAGAGTTGGAAAGGCAGAATTTATTCTATACCCGGTATAATAGGTCATTTCACCCTTCTTGTCTTATTAATCATACATTTCCTAAAACCTCACTGGCTGGTTCAACATACCAAATACAAAATTTGGTTCTAAGAACTCAAAGTCAACATTTTTCTTTTCACATCTTTTTTTCCTCACCCTTTCCCAGAGTAATAGTGTTACTCCTCCCCAGCCTAAAAGGGCCAAACAAAAGGCCAAACCATTATATAAATCATGCCCCCCCACTCAGTTTGTCTTCTCTTTCAGCTCTTCTTCCTGCCCTCACGACCAACCCTCTGAATGACAGAAGCCCAGTGAGTCGTCTTGGGAGATATTTAAGTAGTGAGACAGAAAACCAAAATGTACATAAGTCTCAAAATTGCAAATTTAGTCAGCCCACCAAAAGACCAAGTCTCTGCTTTAAAGAGCATTTTTCTATAGAACATTCTATTTCTGATCCAAATCTAAAAGGGACAAACCTGATGCTAAATATGTTTGGGGCTGTGATGTCAAACAGACAGGGCCAGCACTTTGGGACTTGTGCTCTTCTAGTCATACTTTCGAGCCTGCCCTGAAAGCTTGGTGGGCAGCACAACTGCTTGAGGGAGAATATTTTGGTCTTTTTCAACCTCCAGCTTGGAAGCCCTGAAGGTAATGGTGGAGTCTGGGCAGGTGTTGGTGGAGTGAAGGAGATAGACCAGGGTCATTAGTACCCCTGGAACGCAGTGGTCAATCATGCGGCCTTTTGGGGCAATCAGAAGAAAAGTCTAGTAATAATAATGATGGTATTTGTTAAGCCCTTACTATTTACCAAGTGATAGGGTAGATACAAGATAAGTCCCCATTCCACCTGGGGCTTAGCTTACGGTTTACAATGAATGGAAGGTATTTTATTCCCATTTTACAGATGAGGAAATTGAGGCACTAGAAGTCAAGTGACTTGCCCAAGGCCACTCATTAGGCAAGTGAAAAAGCCAGGATTAGAACCCAGGCCATACTGTCTCATAACGGTGCAAAGCATGGAAATGAATATCCCCTGTCTCCATTAGTTCATCCTAAAACTTTTCAGCCTTCCTGGGACTGAACAGTAACCCAAAGTAGCAACCCCCAACATTAGCTGGAAAATGAAACAGAGCTCATCCATGCCATTAAGATGCAGCTGATTCCCTTGACATTTTTTTTCATCCAGCTAGAGAGCTGCCCTCTAGGGTCACAGCCAAACTATGACAGCATTAATTCAGCACCCTTAATGCTGAGAAGGTTATAAAAAAATAAATAAGATGAGGACTATATGGACCATCATCACCTTGATGTTCCTTGACGCACAACCAAATCCAAACCACTGTCTCCTCCATGGTGCTAGGTCAGAATCCAAATCTCAGTTCAATTTAGCTCTCTAAAACTCAACACAAAGTCCTGGGACATGAGGCAGGGGAATTCAGTAGACTTTGGCTCTGTGGTACATAATACTTCACAAAGCCTGACTAACTAGAGAAGCAGCGTGGCTTAATGGATAGAGCATGGGCCTGGGAGTCAGAAGGATCTGTGTTTTAATCCCGGCTCTGCCATATGTCTACTGTGTGACCTTGGGCAAGTCACTTCCCTTCTCTGGGCCTCAGTTACCTCATGTGTAAAATGGGGATTAAGAGTGTAAGCCTTATGAGGGACATGGACTGTGTCCAACCTGATCAACTTGGATCTACCCCAGCGCTTAGAACAGTGTTTGCCACATGGTAAGTGCTTAACAAGTACCATAATTAATTATTATTATTGTTAACATATCAATGAATTTGGTCTGGATTGGTATTTGGGTCCTAGATTTAGGTAAACCCTTCCTGACTCTATTCTTCATCCATTTTCCCTATTCATGGGCAGGCTTCATCCAACCCTAGAATCCCTTTATTCTACTCCTCAATAAAAGAATAACCCAAGTTCCAGGCTTCTGTTCTCAATCACCACTTTACAAACAAGGAGGTAGGGATTTCTGGTGTCCCCTTTGTTGCTCCTCCAGCTCCGTCTTCCCCGCTCTGTGAAGCATGTGTGATCTGAGTTGATGAAGGAGGATGGGCAAGACTGTGAGCCCACTGTTGGGCAGGGATTGTCTCTGTCGCCGAATTGCACATTCCAAGCATTTAGAACAGTGCTCTGCACACAGTAAGTGCTCAATAAATACGATTGAATGAATGAATGAAAGAGAAAAAAATTTAATTGCAATCTTAAGGGAAGCAACATACATATTTTCACTTGAAAATTGCCCTATATTAGCACGAATAATATTATATAGCAAATATTTACTGTGTGCAGAGCTCTTTACTAACCGCTGTGAGAATATACAAATGGGAATTAGAAGTGATCCCTGTGCTTTAGGGTGTTCACGATCTAAGAATAGATGGAATAGCCCATACTAATCACATTCAAACAGTTGCATCCTTCCTCACTGTAGTATTCCATGAACGTAAATGTGATTCTTGAGAAAATTGTAATGGAAAATTTTCCCCTGGTTTTGATGGTACAAAATCTTAAAAAACAAGGATGAGGATAGATCTGTAAATAGTCATTTCCTAGAAGAGAGTACCTTGCTGCAGGCTTTGTAGGATCCAAACCTGGTGGTCTTTTGAGATTCACATGTATCCTGACTGCCTTCCTCTTTCATAAAGACAAGAGAACCCCATAGACCACAGAATCTGGGATCTTCCATGTTGACCTCAGCACCTATCTCTGCCCTAGACCAAGTCTGCACTTCCATCTTACAGTGGCAACTTGAATCATGTCAGCCTCCTTTTAGACAAATGAAGTGTGTGTGTGTGTGTGTGTGTGTGTGTGTGTGTGTGTGTGTCCTCTAGGCAATCTGCCAGTCTAGCTCTCTGTTGGGCAAAGCTTGGGCAGGCTACCCTTAGGCCAAATTCAGGAGCAGAAATGGCCCAAGACAAACTAGGCAAGTGTTTAAACTCAGTGACACTCAGTCGGAGGCTCTTAAGAAAGCAGTCCTGAAAGCACTTGCAGCTGAGTGACAGCAGCAGAGAACTGGAATGGCTCCTTGCAATGGTGGGGCGGGAGCTCCAAGATGTTTTCAAGTTAGGCTGCCGCGGGACCACCGAGTCAGGCTGATCCAGGCAAACATAGCCAAGATGTTGACACCCATGGCTCCAGCCGGGTTATTTATTATCTGATAAAATGCCTCCTGCATGGTCATTTTGGACGGTGTGTCTGGCTTCTCTGGAGGCTGACAGAACGAAGGGACCTGACCCAGATGGAAACAATGGAAATGAGGGTCACTTTCTTTTCCTGGTAGATATGGTTCCCCATCTCTCAGAACCTTGCTACAAGTTCCATCTCCTGAGTACCCCACTCATCATTTTCCTGGGAGGAGAGGCAGGGAGATGTCCTGGTGATGCTTTTCTCCAAAACCTTGCTCATCTTAAATTTGAAGATATGGATATAGGCTCCCAGGTCTTTCGGCCCTCCAGGAGTCACTTCCCCTGAAGAAAGGCCCAAGGTAAAGAGAGGGGCAGACCAGAGATGTTCCTCAAAGAGGCCCTCACCACTGAGACTGCAGCCAAAGTCGGACTAGAGTATAGGAGTGATGATTTCATGAACTTATTCCTGGGTGGGGCAGGGGTGAGGGGGTAGGGGGTAGGAGGAGTGTCACATCCAAGAATTCCTAGAGTCTGTTGGAGGGGAGATCCCAGTGAAGGTAACCTGGGAACAGCCAGACTGGTTCATGGTCTAGTGGATGCAGATCAGAAAAGCCAAGCAAAAATGTCTACTAATAATGTTAGTATTTGTTAAGTGCTTACTATGTGCAGAGCACTGTTCTAAGCACTGGGGTAGACACAGAGGAATCAGGTTGTCCCACGTGGGGCTCACAGTTTTAATCCCCATTTTACAGATGAGGTAACTGAGGCACAGAGAAGTTAAGTGACTTGCCCACAGTCACACAGCTGACAAGTGGCAGAGCCGGAATTCGAACCCATGACCTCTGACTCCAAAGCCTGTGCTCTTTCCACTGAGCCACTAGCCTCCAAAAGGTAGCATCACCTCTCACCTTACACTGCGGTTGCATTCTGGTGAAGGCAGAAGGTTTATTGTGGCACCCAGATGTATGTAGAACAGAGTGTGGGAGCTAGCTTCCAAGAAGCTTATAAAAGCTTATTCTTATTGCAAAACCTTAAAAGCAGGATTCTAAGAGTGTGCCTGATACTCTCTAGGGAAAAGATCAGGGAGGAAAAGCTAATTCCAATTCCTCTCCCCTCCCCCTCTGGAGGTAGCATTGTGAGGACAGTGTTTGCAAAAGGCTGCTGATCTCCTGGATCAAAGATCAGTAGAAGCTGCTGGCTTACACTGGGCATTTGGGTCAGAGGAAAGAAAAAATAAGTTGAAATTGAACCCAGTTTTATAAAGTGGGAATGGTTCCAAATTAAAAAAAACTCCAAATGTGACTCCGTAGAAAGAAGTCTAAGACCCAACTCAGGGAATGTGAGACACATAAAGAGAGATGAGCCCTAATGAAATCCCACTAAATTTGAATTTACAGCATAGTTCAATATGAACTTCCAGCATAGTTCAATAGTGAACTTCCAGCATAGAGCCTGGGCCGGCACCAGGAGCTCAGTGGCCTGTATTCACATTTACCATTACTGGGAGGAGGGAGAATGAGGAGGAGGAGGAAGGGGAAAGGAAAAGGAGGGTCTGTTTCCCTCTCCTATTATCCTTCATCATTCCCCATCTGCCTCATTCCCAGTTTGGCAGTTACATCAAACGGTCATCACCAAACAAATGTATTGTGTATTAGAGCAACAGCATCAGCCAAGCCCGTTTTAGAACTTAAAAGATGATCTAGACAAATAAAATAAACATTAGCCTTAGTATTTATACCACTCAAGTAGTCGTCTATTAAAAGCATTATTTTTTGGAGGAGATGGGGTGGAGAGCTTGCTGGAAGGAACACAAGTGTTTCAGGCAGCTCTTGGGGAACAGAAGGGAGAGAGTGAGAGCAAGGATGTGAGAGAGAAAGACAGGGAGAGAGAGATGATGGTGATGATAGTATTTGTTAAGTGCTTACTATGTGCCAAGCACTGTTCTAAGCACTGGGGGGGAGATACAAGTTAATCAGGTTATCCCACGTGGGGCTCACAGTCTTAATCCCCATTTTAAAGATGAGGTAACTGAGGCACAGAGAAGTTAAGTGACTCACCCAAAGTCACACTGACAAGTGGAGGAGCTGGGATTAGAACCAACAACCTCTGACACTCAAGCCCAGGCTCCTTCCACTAAGCCACACTGCTTCTCCATCTTCAGAGAGAGAGAGTGAGTGAGAGACTAGTGGAGAGTGGAAGAAGGGAGATGAGCTGCCCCAGGACATTTTCATGTTGGTATGGAACACAGAGATCAGACTTATCTCCCAGATTTTACCACTGTAGGAAGTTGAGCCTGGCTAGCTGTTCAGGAAGGAGGGGGAGGGGAAGGTTTTTGACATCACACAACTGAATGAAACCCCACAATTCTCTCTCCCTTCATCCCGACCAGAAGTGCATTCAACAGCTTGTTCTTCAGATTATTTGTTTGCTGCTCCAGGGGTTTACCTCAAAGGGGGCCTTGTCTACCTAGATGGAGTCTTCCCGCCCAACAAAATAATCTTCTAATAATAACTGTGGCATTTGTTAAGCGCGCACTATGTGCTAAAAGCTGGAATACTCAAGTTAGACACAGTCCCAATTTCACATGGGGCTCACAGTCTAATTGGGAGGGATAACTGGTATTGAAGCCTTATTTTACAAGAAGAGGAAACGGAGGCACAGAGAAGATAAGTAACTTGCCCAAAGTCACACAGCAGGCAAGTGGAGGGGCAGGGATTAGAAGCCCAAGTCCTCTGACTCCCAGGCCCGAGCTTTATCCACTAAGCAATGCTGCTTCCTTCATTGACAGCCAGTACTCCCACAAATCCCAGTAGTCCTACAATGCTTCCCCACATCCAGAGGCCAAGGGAGGAATTAAAATCTGGTTGCCCATTCCTTTTACAACTGCATCTGTTTGACTTAACTGAGCAAAGGACTTGTCCTTCTTCATTTTAAAATCGCTTCTGCTGGAGTATTTTAGCTTCTGGTTGTCATTTCTGTTTTTTGGGAGGAAGGGGTAGGGTTCGCTTCTCATATAGTTGTAACAGTGTAGGTGTGGTTCAACCGGGGAGTTGGACAAGATAACCTCTCAGGGTCCTTTTCAGAGTTAGGATTCAGCGATTCTCTGTGTAAATGGAGAGACCAAGCTTGGAAGGCTGTGCTTGAAATTGATGTTCGGAAAGCAAGGCTTGGAAAGATTTAGGGCACGGTTTCTTAAAGGGCAGGGAAGGTGGCTGTTGAACCCTCTCTATGTACGTGTCTCTTACAGTCCTAAGGGCACAGACATCTTAATAAATAATATTAGATGGCGGCAATTCCAGGGCCATGTCCGGCAATACTCTAATGGCACCTGCTTTCATCAACATTTGCACTGCTGGAGCTGCATAAAGCCAGGGGAAGGAAAATACAGTAATCACAGATTTGGAGGAGCCCAGGTTTCCAAGACTCCTCAAGAGAGGGAGAGGGAGACAGGCATTGGGGGGGGGGGGGGGTGTGGAGAGAGAGAAAAAGAGAGAGAGAGCAATCACCGCTATTATCAGATGGATTCACTCCCATCAGCTCCCCAGGACCCTTTCTCTGCCACACATAGCTGAGTCTGCAGCAGCAGAAGGGATGGCCTAAAACTCTGCCCAGCCTTCTCTTGTTTGTTTAACCTGGTCATGAGGCAGAGGAGCTAGGAGAGTAAGGGTTGGGGGGGGGGGGGCGAAAGGGAGGGAGAGAGTGAGAGAACTAAAGAGGGAGAGAGAGAAGGAGTGGGAAAGAGGGAGATAGGGAAACCTGGAAACTCAACACAACCATATAATCTCTCCAGAAAGAGGAGAATCAGCAAAGACTCCATCCAGGCTTTTCCCAGATTCTGGACTTCTCTCCTAGAGAGGAGAGTGCTATTGTTTATCACATCCTCTGAGCAAAATGCAAAGGACCAGGCAAGCCAAATGATTTCTTCCCAATGCTGCTCCCAGCTCATTAAGACTTGTTATTAAGTCTCTTATCCTGAAAGCATTTCTCTTGACTTAAGTTAATTTGCTCAGTGGCAATCTGCACCGCTGTTTATCTAGTGAATTGAGTCCATTCTCTTTATTAAAGAACTTCAAACATTCATACCCTGCACCCTTCCCATCAATGCAAATACACCCTGGGTCTGGAGTAGCCAAATTCCTTGCTTCCAATCGATCCAACTGGGCCTTATCAGGAGTCTGGAGTCTTGTCACATGTGGCTCTGGACTCCTTTTTCCTCTCCTTCCCCTGGTTTTCGGCACCCAGCAGCCCAGCACTCCAGTTCTGTCCCCGAAGCTCAACCAAATGGCCCCTTGTCATATGTTTGTGCTACTGTCTGAACTTCATCCTCCATGTCCCTCTCATCTTGACTGCTACCCAGCTGTTCCTGTTTCAGGGCTATCAATTGCCATTGTGCAAAGGTCACCTGTCCAGATGATTTTACAACATGGCTGCAACAATTCATCTCATGTTGCACTTTACACTGACGGCACTGTGCTTTTTACCTTGTCAGCGACTACTAATGAAGCGACCCAGCCTATAGACACATGCTGTTACTGTTTATGGCTATATTAATGGCCCAATAAAATCATTCCAAACCCAAGCAGCTTCTTTCTCCCGCCTCCTCCCTTTATTTATTGTTCATTCACTCCTATTTATGGAATAGAAAAGGCTGCAGTTTGGGGTTCTGCCTGGGACCTTTATCCCCTAGTCTTTCTAATTGGGTGCAATTTTTATGAAGGAACAGAACAGGTAATTACTCTAGGGCACTGCCTTAGGAAACTTGCTAGCCCAACTCACCTGGGAACTCAAATGATAAAAAATAAATGTAAATTAAAGCCATAGAGACCCTTTCAGGTGGGAAATTTGTAATCATAATAATAATAATAATTAAGCACTATGTCCCAAGCACTGTACCATACACTGGGGTAGATAAAAAATAATCAGGTTGGACACAGTCCCTACATGGGGATCACAGTCTAAGTAGGAGGAGAACAAGTACTGAATCCCCAATTTACAGATGAGGAAACTGAGGCACAGAGAAGTTTACTGACTTACCCAAGGTCACACACCAAGCAAATTGCAAAACTGGGATTAGAACCCAGGTTCTCTGACCATCAGGACCATACTCTTTCCACTAGGCCATGCTGTTTCACTCAAGGGGAGTTTTGTTGTTCTCCTATGAAATACCCTTTGCACCACCCTATCAAAGACATTATAATAAGTACTTAGGGTGGGAAAGAACTCTGCCTAGTTTGAAGAACTACAAGAAAATGTAGTATAGCAATAATTGCCAAAATGCCTCAATGTAAGGAACAAGAAAAATCTGCAGCCCAGCCATTTCCCCTCGCATGACCCTATCATGTTCCAGAATACGGACCCAAACTTCCTCAGCACTGAGAGACTCCCAAGAGGAAAAGTTCCTCCCAGAATCCCCAACCTCTAAGTAAAACCCTCAGGTAAGGTTGAAGGTTGGGACAGGACTAACTGCTGATAATATGCTACAAACCCAACCTTTCCTCCTTTCCTCCCATCCTCCCATGCTCTTGAAAACGTCTGATTTGTTATCCATTATTCAAACTCCCCAGCTAACGTCAGACCAATTCCAACTGTCTCCTTTAACAGTCAACTGTCTCTTCTGAATATGTTTCCCAACATTTTAGCCCTGATGGAGAAAATCACAAAAGTCTTTCCACAGCAGTCTACGTTGGAGCTCCAGGGAGGAGGACACTGTACTTTCTAACTTCAAAACCTCATGCACAGGCACCGCCAAGACAGTGCTTTTCAAGACAAGAGTCCCTTGGACCCAAAACCAATCACTGGTATTTACTGAGCCCTTACTGAGTGCAGAGAACTGTACTAAGCCCTTGGGAGAGAAAAAAAAACAATAGTCAGTAGATACAATCCCTGACCACAAGGAGCTTACTGTCTAAAAACATAACAAAACATAAGCCAGGAGACTTAAAAGGGATGGGAATAACTGGCCAGTGAAACATGGGAAGCTCAAGTCGCTCTAGGAAAAGTATCGTGTGGTAAGAGCAGAGTCCATTTCTGAAATTCTGGCAAGGGTATAGTGTATCAGGTGGTTGGAGGCCCCAAGAGGATAGGTCTGGAGGGACCCATATTCAAGTTAATGGCAGTGAAAAAGGAATAGCAATTTAGTAGCGAGCCACAAAATTTCATGTTTCTTACATTATTTAAGAGTCCTTAAGACAGAAATATTTTGTTAATGAATTGTACATCGCCTTGATTCTATTTAGTTGCCATTGTTTTTACGAGATGTTCTTCCCCTTGACTCTATTTATTGCCATTGTTCTTGTCTGTCTGTCTCCCCCGATTAGACTGTAAGCCCGTCAAACGGCAAGGACTGTCTCTATCTGTTGCCGACTTGTTCATTCCAAGCGCTTAGTACAGTTCTCTGCACATAGTAAGCGCTCAATAAATACTATTGAATGAATGAAATATGAACTCCAGTAACAAGCTATGAAATATTTCTTTTCATAGCTATAGACCTTAACCCCCCCTTTAAGAAAGCTTTAGAAAAGAAAATGCAGTGTCTTTGGTAGTTCTTCTTCCTAGTAGTTCCTTTCAACCACTTCTCACTGGGAATATCTCAAAAGCAATGCATCTAGAAAAGGCAACACTATCATCAGGAGCCCTGTTCTTGAATTTTGCTCATCCAGATGGAAACAGTGACTGATGGTTTAATCTCACTTGTAATTTGTAAGCAGTCCATTTGTTTCCACCAGGCAATCATTTTCCTGGCCCCTCTATTGGAGTGAAAGAATGGTGAGTAGTTTGTTTCAGTGGTGTGGCAGAGCTCTTAGGTGACATGGATGAAGACTCACTGGCAATGTCAATCAGCGAAGACCCTATGGTAGCTGGAGTCCTCTCCCCAGTTGTCATTTTAAAAGTAGTTCATCTTTTCACCACTCCAGCAGGCTCAGTGTTAGTCAAGGCCTCTTCCTTAAATCCATTGACTCTTCTCCGAACTTTGGTGAGGTCTGAATTTGGGTTAGCAATTACATCAACGAAGCATCCTGTTCTGCCGTATACCTGATTTTCCCCTACAGCGCTGCTTGGACCCCATGGTCTGGCTAGAACCTCTGAGTGAAATAATCATTTTGAAACAGATGTTTGAAAAAAGCCAACAGCCCCTTAACTGAGAAATCATCTCACTCTTCATATGAAGGATAGCAACTAAGGAAACCGTGCATAGTGAAACTAGATCTGGTTAAACTAGGAGAGCAGAATTAAATTATGTAGGAAGCAGTGTGACCTCAGTGTAACTTGATTTCTAACCCTGGCTCTGTCTTAGCCTGCTGTGTAACCTCAGGCAAGTCACTTAACCAATCTGTGTTTCAGTTTCCTCATCTGGAAAATGGGAAAAGTTCCCTCCTCTCCCTACCTCATAGGTGAAATGAGAGCATGGAAAAATAAAGGTACCTTACAAGTTCAAATTATTACTATTGCCTACTTGAATGGATTCAAAGACAAGCTATATACACAAATATGGACACATGTCCTTGCATGTGTCCTTTCTATTCCAAATGATATTATTTGAAATTTATCCTTATATGTAGTTGAAAAGTCCCTGGCCACACAGGGCACAAAAAGACTAACCAAAGGGTCAACGGGTTTACTGTTTGCAGTGCCTGGTGTTATTTTGTTTTTGTCTCTCTGTGACACCATCTTCTCAACACAAAGACAAGGAGAAAGGATAGGAGAAAAACAGGTGTGTGCATTCACTTTTCATGTCGGAAGATTAGGGTTCAAATTCTGGCCCAAGCCTCCAGCAAAATAAATTGAAAGTGAATGTACAGGTCCTAAGCAAAGGGACTGATGGCAGCAGGATATGCTCAGAGGAAAACCATGACCAGCCAGGGAGCTGCAGATAAGGGTGTCACAGTGGCCTCCAGCAGTTGTTTGGGAACCCCTAGAGAAGATGGGCAGATGCTTCCACTGCCTGGTCTGAGGTTTAATTCATTTTTGCCAAAGAGGAATTAGTCTCTCACCTCCACTGGCACTACATTTCCTTGAACAATTGGAGCCCAGCAGGTGAGTCTGGCCCATAGTGAGCAAATACTGATTAACCCTATTCTTGTAGGAATACAGTGCCCTGGAGAAATAAAATGCAGGGAGAACCCCTTGCACTGGCTTTAGCCAGCAGTTTTACATCCATATCAATCAAGGAATTTAATAATTAGGAAAACAGATTGGTTTTAATTTCCTCTACCTGTCTGACCCACCCTCTGGTGGAAGTGCTTAATGAACAGTGTGAAAAGGGAGAAGCAGCGTGGCCTATGGAAATAGCATGGGTCTGGGAGTCAGAACGATCTGGGTTCTGATCCAGCCTCTGCCACTTCTCTGTTGTGTAACTTTGGGCAAGTCACTTAATTTCTCTGTGCCTCAGTTGGCTCATTTGTAAAAGGGGATTGAATACCTGTTCGCTTAACTTCTCTGTGCCTCAGTTGGCTCATCTGTAAAATGGGGATTGAATACCTGTTCTCTCTCCAGAGGGAGGGAAAGTGTCTGACCTGACTATATTTTTTATCTTCTTCAGTTCTTAGTTCAATGTGTGACACATAGCAAGTCCTTAACAAATACCTCAGTTATTATTAAGCACGGAAAGATCCAAAGCACAGGGAATAGGAAAGAAAAGTTAAAGCAGAATAATCCTCAAACTGAATCATCAACCTAAGTGTTGGCTGTGTGAAGATAGCCTAGGAAGTCTTACTTCAAGACACTTGAGTAAAAAGTGAAAATGTAAATCTTGTCTGCGGAGGAGGAGAGGTAAGAACTTTTGAAGTGCTGGCACCTTTGTGAGAACCAAAAGAATCACAGGTGTGTTTTCTGAAAACACCTTGGATTTTGGCCTTGGAGAAATCATTCTGTTGGAAGAAAATTACAAGGCAGCTGCTCTCAGAAATCAATTTCACAAAGCAGCCAGATTGTCCGAGTTGATTTTTGTCAATACAGTCTCTCTGCCAGCTAGTATGTGCTTGATATTGGCTGGGGAGCCTGCAGAAAAAAAAAGAGTCAAAGACACTCCCTGGGTGTTTTGATATATCAATCAATACAATTCAAGGGGCTCCCATCCTAGGTTCAGTCTATTTCCCAGCTTCATTCTTCCCCAGAAAGGAACTATCATTTCATCAGTGGTTTTTTTTTGAGTGCTCACTATGTGCAGAGCATTGCACTAAGTCCTTGTGAAAGCACAGTACAACAAAGATAGTAGACAAGTTCCCTGCCCACAAGGAGTTTACAGTCTAGAAGACTGTAAGTGCTAAAACTAAGGGTATTTCCCCTAATGCAAGATCAAAGGCTGCTGATGGGGCTCATTGCTTTTATTCCGGGAATGTCTCTTTTCATCCCTTGTCTGCAGGCTCTTTTTTATGGTATTTGTTAAGCACTTACTAGGTTCAGGCACTGTACTAAGCGCTGTAGTAGATACAAGCTAATCAGGTTGGACACGGTCCATGTCCCTCATGGGTCTCACAGTCTTAATCACCATTTTACTGATGAGATAACCGAGGCACAGAGAAGTTAAGTGACTTGCCCAAAGTCACACAACAGACAAGTGGCAGAGCCAGGATGAGAACTCAGATCGTTCTGACTCCCAGGCCTGTAATCTTTCCACTAGGCCACACTGTTCTTTGAGGGCAAGTTTTGCCCTTCTTATGAGCAGGTATTTTAACCACTCTTGTGCTTTCCCAAGTGCTTAGTACAGTGTTGTGCACTCAATAAATTATATTGATCTAGGATTTGTCTCTTGTTTCAGGGTTGATATCACGACACCACTTTCTTCCAAGGACTCTTTTTGTTTATGCCTTTTCGTTTCTGTGGGAATGGCAGCATTTTAAATGCCATGTTACATTCAAAATGATGCACCCCGAAAAGTTCGCAAGTGCTTCCCAATATCATTTAAGATAGTGTCAAAGTCATAACAAGGACCTGTAAAAGTGAAAAAAATTCTTTTCTCAGGTTTGAATGGTTTTAGACACAGCCAGCTTATCATCCATCTGCTGGGTTTAGGACCTCCTGCTCCTTTGTGGGAGGGAGTCCCCCAAGCCTGGAAGAGAAAGGGGCTTACAGATGGTCTCTCCAGATTTTGGGGGGAAGGGGTGCACCATTTAGGAGTTCAAATTCATCAGGTCAATAGAATGGCCTTTATCCAATCACCCCCAAATAGAGCTGGTCTAACCTAAATAAAGTTTCCCTCTCTCTGCTTCAGACTGTATGAGCTAGCCCCTTCAAGCAGTTAGATTCACTTTTAAATCATCCCCTATGGATTTCTGTTTTATTGGGTGTTTTTTGCTTGTTTGGTAAAGAAAAGGAAAAGCTAGTATTGCTCTAGTCTCAATCAGCGTGCTGATAGGGTTATTTGTTACAGGGTGGGTAAACCCTGAGAGGAGATTTGGTTCCTCATTGTATTCCTTGAGAGGATAGATAAATAGCATTGTCCTCTTCATCCGAGGGCTTGGGGCTGCTCTCTCTTAGAATGAATATCTTTCAGGATCTTCTCCTACAGCCTCCTTTGTTTGCCTGGCTTTCTACCCTGAGTCAGCCAATAATCTGTCTGGCTCAAAGGAAGAGAAGACAGGAGAAGATTTGAGAAAGCTCTGAGGGGAATTGAAGGATGTCACATCTGAAATGGAAACTCTTGGGAGAGGTTTCATCCAACTGCTCCATCACCCTCCCTGCCCACTCCAAGTCCCAATCTAAACTCCTCTGTGGAGTAGAGCAGAGAGCTTCCTCTAAAATAACCTGTAAAAGCAGCAAGCACTGGTTTCTATCTAATGAATCAATCATACTGGGTGCTTTACTGTGTATGTATATATTGTATTCTCTTTCAAATCTAGAAGTGCTGTTGTTGCTACATTACTGTCCATCTAAACATCTGAAACTGTAAAGACCAATATCTGGAGACCAAACTGTAGATGATTTTGATGTCCTCTACTGCTCCAGTTGTGGCTTCTTCATTTTTAGTCTTTCTCAGGAAAACTGGTAGATTTTTTTTCTTAGGAGGCTTCATCAGTCCTTTGATTGGCCTTGATTAGAGTTGACTAAGTGCTCATTCTTACTGTTTACAGGTGTTTATTATTATTATTATTGGCACTACTCCAGTGAGAAGCAGCAGGACCTACTGGAAAGAGCAGGGGCTTGGGAGTCTGAGGAGGTGGGTTCTAATCCTAGCTTGGTCACTTACCTGCTATGTGACCTTGGACAAGTCACTTAACTTCTCTGTGCCTCACTTTCCTCAGCTGTTAAATGAAATTTAAAACTGTGAGCCTATGTGGAACATGGACGGTGTCCAACCTGATTATCTTGCATCTAAACCAAGGCTTAGTGCAGTGCCTTGCACACAGTAAGCACTTAACAAATACCATAAAAAACTACTGTACTTCATAGATTTCAATCCCACTGACTGATATAAAAGCTACTCTAAGATAAATGTGGAGTCGATCACAATTCTCTTACAATTTTCTCTACTACTTTTGAGGAATAAAGCTATTGCTCTTCCTCTATCCTTGCATTCTTTATAAAATAGAAGGAAATAGCTCTTTCTCTTTATAATTTGAAACAACTAAATCAAAATCACTGAGGTACAATTTGTGAGTTGGGGAAAGGAGGGGGGGAGTGCAATACTCCCTAGTAAACCAGCATTACTGGTTTGGAAGGTAGAGAGTTCCAACAATTTCAGAGAGGGAAATAAAGAACAGAAATTCATGTTACATGTGCATTTGATATGGAGGGAGGGGTGATTATAATGGATGCTATGCAAGTAGACAGCATACCTAATCAATAAAATAATGGTATTTACTGAGCACTTACTGCATGCAGAGCACTGTCCTGAGCTCTTGGGAAAGTACGATACAACAGAGTTGGTGGATGTGATCCCTGACTGCAAGGAGCTTACAGTCTGTGGGGGAAGACATACATTAAAATAGACTAGGGATATGTGAAATGGGAAAGCATAAGAATATTAACATAAATACTGTGGGGCTGGGTTGTGTATCACAGTGTTTAAGGGGAAAACAGCCAGGTGCACAGTTGACATGGAGGGGAAGGCGCACAGGGGAAAAAGCCTTAATCTGGGAAGGCCTCTTGGAGGAGATGTGATTTTAAGAGGGTTTTGAAGGTGGGAAGAGTGGTGAACTGTCAGATATGAAGAGGGAGGGAGTTCCAGGACCACAGGAGAATGTGGGCTAGGGTTGGTAGAGGGATAGATGAGATCAAAGAACAGAGAGTAGGTTGGCATTAGAGGAGCAAAGTGAGCAGCTTGGGTTCTGGTAGGGGATCAGTGAAAGTATGTAGGAGGGAGAGAGATGATTTAGTGCTTTAAAGCAGATGGTAAGGAGTTTCTGTTTGATGCCGAGGTGGATGGACAACCAGCCTTAAACATGAAGACAATGACTTCAGTTTATACCATACAATGACTTTTGGAAGAGGTGGAATGTTCAAAGTCCTCTCTGTTTGCTTTGGGTTAAGACTGAACTGAAATACATCTGGACAGGAATGCTAATAGCACTGAGGCTATCTCATATGTTAGTACTCTTCATATGCCAGCCAGCACCACTGCATTGTGTCTATATATACAGCGATTAGCGGGAAGATCACAGTATAACAGCAATGCTGGAGCCTGGCCCCCATCGACTTTCCTCTTTGACTAATAACTGGTTTCCAATAGGCACGGGAAAGGATGTCAAATGCAGGCTATTGTTAACATTGGAGATGTTGAAAAATAAACGCAGCTCAAGTACTTCATTTAGCTTTCAAAACTGCCTGGAAATTGGCTAGGAGTATGGGAATTTGGTCATTCAGGAGTTTAGAAACATTTGACAACTTGGAGAGTCGCTAGAAGTCAAAGATCTTTAATCTTTATACACAAGAACAAGTCATCTTTAGTTAGGCCCTCACCCTCTGGAAATGTCACAGCTGCTGATGTATGGTAACTGGGTTTGTTTCTTGAGCTGGTCTCCCAGAAACCCTTTGGCCTGCAGGGGATGGGCTAGAAGGAGGGTTATTTGGTGTGGGATAATGCTTCTGGGTAATGCTATAAATCAACTTATTATGGCAGGAGAGTTTGCGTACGCTGATGAAGCTTAGAGCTATTCCAGATAGGACTACCCATAATGGAAAGGTCTAAACTGAAGCATCAGACAAAGTTGATTTTCTTGTGCTCATCAGCAACAGCATGGGAGTCAGAGGAGAATGATCAAGTGTTCAAAACATTGATCAAAGACAACGGCAGAGACTCAAGTTTTTACTCTGTGGAAGAATTCAATTCGATCATATTTATTAAGTGCTTACTGTGTGCAGAGCACTGTACTAAAGGCAGTGGTAAACCATTTCCATATCTTTACCAAGAAAACTTGATAGATACAGTCACCAGAACAACTTTATGACAAAAGATGGAGTGTTCTGAAGTGGGTGTGTCCATGGAGTCACTAAGAGTCAGAAACCATGGCATTTGAAGAAGAATACATCTGGAGGGTTCTCTGTTTAGCTTCAAATGGGCAATGGGTTGATTCCTAAAGAAATTTATAGGACAGGTCAGTAGAACACCTGGAGATGGAAGAGGATGAGGACTCAGATTGAACTCAATCAATCCATCCATCAATCAATGGTATTTCTTGAGCGCTTACTGTGTGCAGAGCTCTTGAGAGAGTACAATACGACAGAGTCGGGAGACACATTCTCTGCCCACAAGGAGCTTACAGACTAGAGGGGAAAAGTCCAAAATAAGCATGTTAGGCAACGATTCAACTCGGATAGCCAGACATGCCAGACTTAGACCCAAGGAAGAAGTCTCTCTCTGCAACTAGGAGGAGAGAAAGAGAGGTAGAGAATGGCTCCAAGGTTGCAGAAGGTCAGAGCTTCCTATCCTGGCCAAGGTAGGAAGTCAGGATCTTGACTGGACAGAATCACAGAATAGGGGTGTTCTACCCCCACCCTTCCCAAGGCAGAAGGATCTGGCCCAGCCCCTCTACAACAGGGAGGGCAGTCGTTTTGCCCACCTCAATCCCCATTTCCAACAAGGGTAAGGATCTTGGTGATTCGCCACCAAGGCAGAGAACAGAGTCTTTTCTGATTCCCATTCCTAACCCAATGTTCCCCGATTGGTAAAACCATAGGATTTATTGAGCACCTCCTGAAGGCAGAGCACTGTATTAAGGACTGTGAGCTCATTTTGGGCAGGGATTGTCTATTGCTGAATTGTACTTTCCCAAGCACTTAGTACAGTCTCTGCACACAGTAAGCACTTAATAAATACTATTGAATGCATCAATGAATACAATAGAATTAATAGGTTTTATCCCTGCCCTCATGGAGTTTCAGGGAGACGCGTACTGAAGTAAATTACAAGTAGAAGGAAGTAGTAGAGTATAAAGATAGGTATATAAGTGCTCTAGGGGGATGTGAGTACTTGAGCATGCATCTCCTCTTACACCTCTCTGCATCCCTGCCTTTCTTGGTATTTCCCTGCATCTTTCTCTCTCTCTCCATCTCTCCATCTCTCTCCTCTCTATCTCCTCCATGTGTCCTCCCTATCTCCTCCATGTGTCCTTCCTCCTTCCAGCAACCCTGAACCCTGGGCACTTGCCTCTTTGACCTCCCAGCCCGCCAGAAACTCCAACCTTGGATGCCCCAGGTTCAAAATCCAAAGATGACACTATAGTTACTAACCATAGCTAATAAATGGCAAGCCAGGATCTCCAGTAGTAAGATTTTAGAACACAGTTCACCAGCCCTGGGGCAGTGCCCAATGTAGTACAGCTCTGTTATGTGGGCCCAAGAAAAAATGGAAGTTAGCTGGATAGTCAAACAACTGCTATTTGGTAAACTGAAATGAAGCATACACATAAGTCAGGAGGGCAGAATCAGCTTTGGTTCCATGGAAAATTCTTGTAACTCACTGGACTCCGAGGATCAGGCTTTGAGAATGTCATTGAGGACCTGCTGAATGCTGATGTCTGTGCTCTTGAAGTGTATAGATAAGAAGACTTGCTAGTGATTATGAATCATTTCTCTGAATAAGCACAAAGATATGGCCTGATAATAAGTCATGCTTAGACAGATATAGCCATAAATGAAAATAAGTAGTTATTTGTTGTTAAATGAAATATGCCCTGGCTGAATTAATGGTCAGGGGAGTAATACAGCAACTTGAGCCATAAAGTGTGGAATCCAGCACTCTACAGCTGGATCTATAGTCTAGGGAAAGAAACAGTCAGTTAAAAACTCATTTGCCTGGAATTATGTGTGCAAACAAATTGTGCTTAGACTGTGAGCCCATTGTTGGGCAGGGATTGTCTCTCTCTGTTGTCAAATTGTACATTCCAAGCGCTTAGTACAGTGCTCTGCACACAGTATGCACTCAATAAATACAACTGAATGAATGAATGAATGAAAAAGGGCTGAAGTATTAGCAATCCAATCATTTACTTCCCTGAGTGTTTTAAAAAGCTTACTCTTTCTCTGAGGTCTTGAACTCTGAAGCGTGTCATTTTGACAGGAAGACCTAACAGAGAAAAGACAATGGAAAATTAATTGTGGAGGACTTGAGAGATGCCCAGGTGAGTGGATTAGCGAGATATAAAATGATGATGTGTTTCTTCATTTTTCTCCCTAAAAAAAAATTGCATGGTAAAGAAACTAAGATGAGATCCAGAGTATCTTTCCATTCCAGAATGTTGTGAATGTGGTGGGATAGTCTTGAGAATCAAATTAGAAGTTAGAATTCATTGCCTAGAGACTGGGGGCTGGATCAATTATCTCTTGACAATAATAGCAATTAATAATTGTGGTATTTGCCAAGCGCTTACTATGTGCCAGGCGCTGGGACATAGTACTAAGCGCTGGGGTGGATACAAGCAAATTGGTTGGGCACAGTCCCTGTCCCACATGGGAATCACAATCTCAATATCCATTTTACAGATGAGGTAACTAAGGCACAGGGAAGTGAAGTGACTTGCCCAAGGCCACAGAGCAGATAAGTGGCAGAGCTGGAAATAGAACCCATGATGTTCTTACTCCCAGGTTGGAGCTCTATCCAGTATGCCATGCTGCTTGTTTCTTTGAAATTTAATGCCCTCACTAGATACATTCAGAAAATCAAGGCTTGACATTGGAAGGAGTCCATTGGCAGATGTCAGTGTTTGAATGGGTGTCCAGTAGATATTGACTAAGGAGGAGCTGGTAATTGGGGGGTATCTGGAAGAATGAAAGTCAGATAGAAGTTTGTAAACAAAAACCAAAAAGCCCCACAACTCTTCCTTCAAGGGTAAACATAAAAAGTTGGTCAAGAAGACCTAGAACAAAGAATCTCCGCTTAGATCCCAAAAAAGGCAAGATCTCCTTTGGGATGTACCCCTATGACCTCAGCATATTTATGGAAGGAACCAATCAAAAGCAGAGAGAAGGTTGGTTGTTTTCTTATGGAATTTCCATTTCTATTCCACCATTAGCCAAAATTAGGTGCTGAGATCAGTGTGACTTTATGGGATCTGTGGGAGTGTATTTCAATTCTTATAAACCTCAGACATCAACCGACAGCCAGCCTTTACTGAAACATGCTGAACTGGTAACTTGCTACCCAAGATTCCATCACCATCACTTGGATCTTTTTTAAAAAATTATGAAACTTTATGAAATATTTGTCCTAATATTTTTTTTCAGGAGATTCCTATTAGCTTTCAGCTCTAAATTCACAATACACAACCTGATTTTGGTGTAGTAAATTCATGTCTACATCCACTCAGGCAAGAAGACAGGGAGTTAGGGAAGGACTGTCACAATGTCTAATCTCCATTCAAAAATGGATGGTTGCAATTTTCTTCAATTGAGTCTAGCTAAAACCAAAGCCAGCTTCTCTGACTGCTAACTAAATAGGATTAGTCTTGATAAATGACTCTTCTGTGAGTAGCTGCTCTTTCGGTCCACTCTTATGATCCCTGCTTTCCACTATGACTCTGTGTTGAATTTGGAGTATTCATTCAACCTGACCAGAACTTGCTGTACTTCCTTTCCTTTCCATCTGGATGAATTTAACTTTGTATCTTTTTTATTTTCCCTCAAGCTACAGGGATGTGGACTAGCCAGTGGCATGTAAGTACAGCTACAAAATCTTCTACTCCAAAGCTCTGGGGAAAAGGATGACTATTCCAGAGTGAAAATGCTTTTTAAATTTGAATCAAATACATTCAGCCATTTAGATTGTAAGCTCATCCTCTAGACTGTAAACTCACTGTGGGCAGGGAATATGTCTGTTTACTGTTGTACTCTCTCAAGCACTTAGTACAGTGCTCTGCATAAGGTAAGTGCTCAATATATATGATTGAATGAATGAATAGTACTATTAGTAGCAGTCATAGCAATAGTATTTATTGAGCCCTTACTTTGTGAAAAGCACTGTACTAAACACTGGCAAAGCACAATACAGTAGAGTTAATAGACAGGATCCCTGCTCTCAAGGAATGCACAATCTAGCAGTCAGGGAAGTCCACTGCTGGACAAAAACTCAAATCCTCTAAAGAGCTGCAATCAAGGAACAAAGGAAACAAAAGGTTGGTCCCCAAAAAGGGAAGTTTCATTCATCATTTTAAAAAATATATTATCTTGATGATAGTAGCCTTTGCAAAATTTTTCCACATTTAATCTGTCATCACGATTTTTAAAAATACATTTACTTGTGTGATAGCCAAATCAGACTCCAAGCTTGCATATTTTTCATATGCTCAAAGATAGTGAGTTTGTAATAATCAATCCTCTCCCCAGAGCATAACACAGTTTCATGTTATTTAACTGTAGTTTTAAAAAATAGCTCTTTGCAATCATGGAGGGGTGTCCTACAGTTTTTTTCTTAAAAATAACTATTAGCTGTTGATAATCAGTTACTGGAAGAAATGACCTTTGATACACACAAACGTTATTTTTTTTAACCTGCAAAGACATGCCTCCTTCTCTTTTGAGTATCTCTCTGCCACGTCCAGGGACATGAATATATGACTGGTCTCCACTCTGAGACATATTTCTGCCTGAGTTCTGCTTCTAGGCTTTGTTTGGGACCATTGGCTGAAATTTTGGTTGCTCCACTGGTATATCAAAATAATGTACTTTACTGCTGCGACTCCTTTAATCTACAATTTCAACCTGTCATACTTTCCGATGACATTCTTGCCAATATCCCAATACTCTTTCTCAAGCATTTAGTACAATGCTGTATACACAGGAAATGCTCAATAAATACATTCATTAATTGACTGAATTAAGTGTTTTGTTTCTTGTGCCAGATATAGTATGTGCTTTCCAACAATGTTAGACATGTCCAGTGCCTTCTACAACTCTTAATGTTTGAAACCATCTTATTTTTGATAGCCCATAGTATGTTCATATTTGAATTGCCAGGAAATTTTCCCCTAAATATGAAATTTCCTTGAATCAATATTTACAGTTTATGCCCACTTCGAAGTATTTAATCCATGTCTGTTCAAGTTTCTTATCATGTTCTTTTAACGACGTTTTGATGACCCCAAATTGCTAGGTCATCAGTGTACATTTCTTTATCTTGTATATGTTACAGTAACTTTGGTACCCTCTTATGGGAAACTTCAAGAAGAAAAGACAACAAAAACGGTAGCCTTGAAAAGCAATATTTTCCAAATAATGTGTTGATCAAACATATTTCTAGACTCTCCATATATGCTTGCGTGAGAGTGTAGTTCCATCCTTAGTATTCTGAGAGCACTACTGATAGAAAGATCTTAAACATATGTGCAAATGTGTCTGAAAAGTCCAAGGTGTGACTGACACACTCTGTCAAACTGTTGCCTTTAAGAATAGATCCTTGATGCATTAATGGATTGGTCCCATACAGAGCCTGTCTCTGTTTTCAAGCCTGTCTTTTGGTATCCTGATCTTCATGACTGATCTTCAAGGCGAGCAACCCCATCCCAAATGTTGGCCATCAGGCTGGTTTGGCCACTGGAGGGGTCTTCCAGCAGCCCACTGCTATTTTCCATTGTTTGGGACTGTGCTTTACTACATTTTTATACCATCTATTTTAACTTCTGTTTGCTGGTTTCCCCCTTTTATTTCACCATAGAGCAACTGCTTAGATTATCCTGCAGTTAACTAGTCTTTTCTCATGTCCTTCTCACCAGTTCTCTGTTGCTGTAAGCATTGCTTCAGTGTTGGTGAGCTGACTGTATTCCAGGACTTCCATGGTTGGTAATTTTGTTTTGCCATTTTATTATGAATGTAGTTTATAGATTTTTATGGTATTTGTTAAGCCCCTAAGTGCCAGGCCCTGTACTAAGTGCTGGGGTAAATACAAATACAAAACACAAACTGTGTCAGAGTGGACAGAGTCCATGTCCCATATAGGGCTCATGGTCTTCACAGATGAGGTAACTGAGGTACAGAAAAGTTGAGTGAATTGCCCAGTATCATACAGAAGAGCCAGAATTAGAACCAAGGTCCTTCTGACTCCCAGGCCCAAACTCTTTCCACTAGGTCCCGCTGTTTCTATAGATAGTTCTGGTGAAGCAGCTCAAGAAGCAGAATTTGTCTTCTGTAGTAGCTCCAGGCCTCAGTCATACAGGTCTTATAGTTTTATATAGTTACAGTCTTATAGTCTTACACAGTCTTATAGACCATCCACTTGGTTTTGATGTCCTGTTGTCGCCACATTCTTGCAGTCCATTGACAGCGATACTGCTCCTTTTACTCCTAGTTTCTATCTAGTGCCTAGATGGCAGAATTCACTGCCAGCTTTCAGTTGGGTTGTTGATAAAGTCCTATGTTTTCATGTAGGGTTTCCTGGTAGTGGGATGGTTCATAATTTCTCTTTTCTTCAGATTTATTGTTAGTCCACAGTGCTGTACAGAATCTGCAAATCAATCCAAAATCATTTTTGTGCCCTCTAGAGCATGTTCATCTGCTTAAAGCAGTTCTTGATTCTTCAAGTAGGCTATAGTAGTAGTAGTCTGCAGAAGTAGTAGATTGTAGTCGTAGTCCCCCCTAGACCCTAAACTCCCCTCTAGACTGTAAGCTCACTGTGGTCAGGGAACGTGTCTTCCAACTCTGTTATACTGTACTCTCCTAAATGCTTAGTATAAGGCTCTGCACATAGTAAGTGTGCAATAAATATGTTTGATTGATTGGTTCAAGTAGTATCTGCCTGAACCCTGAAGATACATATAGAGTAAAAATAATTGGCATCTGCCTTATGATGAAAAATTTAGCTATTATTGTAATGGGAAAATATTTTCTTCTAGTAGATTTAGTTGTTGGAATCCAAACACAAACTAAACAATCAGTCTTCGTCTCCATAATCACTAATGGATATACTCATTTCAGACCAGTCTCTCTTGATTGTTCCATGTCTGATTTATTATGCTTTTTTTTTTTACATTTTCCCTTAAAGTTATAGTAGAAACATTTATTACCGGAATGTAATCTTTCTTAAACTCAATTTTATAACTGGTACATAAATCCCCTCTGACTTCAAATGAATCTGGATACCCTTTTGTTAAGCACTTACTATGAACCAAGCACTGTACTAAGGTCTGGATCAGATACAAAATAATCAGGTTGGACACAGTCCTTGTCTCACATGGGACTCACAGACTAAGAAGGAGGGAGGAGAATTTAATTCTTGTTTTCCAGATGAAGGTAACTGAGCCCCAGAGAAATTAAGCAACTTGCCCAAGGTCACACAGCAGGGATTAGAACCCAGGTCCTCTGACTCCCAGACCCATGCTCTTTCCCTCAGGCCATGCCGTTTCCTTTTATCCTTTGGATTACCTTCATTTGTGAAGTCCTGCACTCTTTTAATCAAACATTAAGTAGATTTATAATAATCAAATTACCACACTATTCCCCATAATAATACATGGTGTTGTTACATTAGAAAGTCTGTGGTCAAATTATTATTTCCAGTGTGTGATATGGATATTTTCTTTACGTATTTAAGTCTGATTTAATTTGTAATCTTATTAATTGTGTTTTAATATTTATTTGTACATACAGGTCTAGGAAAAGTTCACATTCTCATTTAATATTAGCTTCATACTCCATTCCACATTGATTTTAAATGTATTTACATTTCTGATCTGTCTTTATAAATCTGAAGTTGCCTTCTTCCTTGGCCTCTGAAAATTGCTCAAGTGTGCTGCTGTCAGTTTTAAGCAATTATATTTGCTGCTGCTGCTGCTTTTTGGTGTGTGTACTCCTTTTTCTAAAACAAACTAAATTGATTATAGTCATTGCAGCTATAATAGCTTTTTCCAAATACAGAAGGCTATCTTTATGGTTGATAATCCCTAACACTTTTTGAGGGTTTTGGGTTTTTTTGGCACTTGAAATATCACTTCTAGTCTCACCATATGTATTGCTTTATTGAATACATCTCATCCAAATCCTATTTTTCCTCTGCCACATAGCCTTGTTTATTGTTGTTTCTAATTAAAGTAATGCATGAGCATATTATAAATTATATATATTAATATCTGTGTCCCCCTGTAGACTGTAAACTAGTTGAGAGTATGGGTCTGTCGACTCTGTTGTATTGTACTCTCCCAAGCGACAAGTACAGTGCTCAGCACATAGTAAGTACTCAATCGGAGAAGCAGCGTGGCTCAGTGGAAAGAGCCTGGGCTTTGGAGTCAGAGGTCATGAGTTCAATTCCCGGCTCTGCCACTTGTCAGCTGCGTGACTGTGGGCAAGTCACTTAACTTCTCGGTGCCTCGGTTCCCTCATCTGTAAAATGGGGATTAAAAGTGTGTGAGCCCCACGTGGGACAACCTGATTACCCTGTATCTCCCCCAGTGCTTAGAACAGTGCTCAGCACCCAGTAAGCACTTAAAAAATACCAACATTATTATAAATAAATAAATAGTTGCCGATGAAGATAGTGATGGTGATGATGAAGGAATCTGCTAAGGTTCCAAAATTGATTTCTTAGCACTGATAAATGACAAAAGTTTCATCTATAGCCTGATAACTTACATAGATTGTGAATCTTTCACCAATCTTACTACCCAGTAAACATTAATCCTAGATATCTGGATTATTAGTTTACTTTCATTTTTTTCAGACTTTGATCGAGTGTAACTAATAAGTAATGAGGCCCTTTTTTCCCCTTTCTACTTTTAGGAATACTGCGACCTTCTGAGTATCCTCTTTTATATTCCCTCCACTCACTCTTAAAAAGGAGCCAAACTGCTAAATTAAAAATTTTAAATCATGAACAACCTTCACTGTCAATTGAAAATTGCTGGAGCATTTCAGTTGTTTCATATCTAAGTTGGTACAAGTATCTTTCTCCACTCACCAGTCCAGTTTCACTAAATTCTCACCTGGTAACAGGCTATGTTACTTCTTGTCTGATTAAACCAGGCAATGTCCATTTAGATTACAAAGAACTACTTTATTGATACGAGTTGGCTTCTGCCACCGCTTCCTGCTCTCAGCAGTTGGCTTCAGTGTGCCTCAGCAAATGCTTCCTAGTAACAACTGCTACTCTTCCAACTTATACTGAATTAGCCTAAGAGTCTCCTGCCCCGAATGCTTGGAAACTACATTCAGAACCTTTTCAATGCTCACTTTTGGATGTTCTGAGCCAGCTGTCCTGGGGGCACATACAGTTCTTGAAGGATTTTCCTTGGGGGAAAAAAAGGGGTTTCTGGCTTGGGACACCCAACTGGCTCTAATGGACCCTGGGAAATATGTCACCAGTATTGAGGGCTCAGTGGCTACTCTCATTTGCCTAAGAGTGCCCAAGTCCTTACTATGAAAGGTAAGGGCTTAGGACAGTGAACTGCACACGACAGGTCTAGAATTCTCTCCCCCTTCATAACTGACAGATCAGCACTCTCCCCATCTTCAAAATCCTATTTAAATTCCATCTCTTCCAAGAGATTCCCTGACTAAGCCCTCATTTCTCCTGTTTGCCCTCCCTTCAGCATCAACTAGGCACTTAGATCAGTAATAATAATCTTGGTATTTGTTAAGTGCTTACTATGTGCAGAGCACTGTTCTAAGCGCTGGGGGATACAAGGTGATCAGGTTGTCCCACATGGGGCTCATAATCAATCCCCATTCTACAGATGAGGTAACTGAGGCTCAGAGAAGTTAAGTGATTAGGACTTGTTAGTCACTCCATCCTCAGCCCCACAGCACTTACTTCATATCCTTATACTCTGACAATCCCTAACTGTAATTTATTTTAACGTCTGTTTCCCTCTCTGGATTTTAAGCTCCTTGTTGGCAGGGATCATGTCTACCAGATGTACTATATTTTACACTCTTAAGCACTTAGTACAGTGTTCTAGGCATAGTAAGCACTCGATAAATACCACTGATGGATTGATAGGAGAATAAGGATGAAAGAACTCATTTTGTCCTCTCCATCTGCCTCAAACTCCAGCATGGAAAAGTTACTTATAACACATAAGGGTCCACTGTATCTACAGATACAGTCTTAGTATCAGCAACAATCTTTATTCCTTTCCCTGCCAGGCCAGCTGAAAGCCCATATGCCTAAAACTTTTTTTTTTAACAAATACTTGGGATTTAGAAGGTAGCAACTATTTAAATATTTTTTGTTAAAAGATTGCATTTTTCTTTAATGTTCTAAACTATATATTGAAAACATTTAACTAACTAGTCTTTCCTTAATTTAACAATAGCTTTTATTAGATTGCACTTGTCCAGTGTGATTAATGGCCGTTTTCCTTTGAAAGTATGGGAGAGTCTTTCTGAGACCCTGAGAATCCATGGTCTCCCTCAAATGTTGTGCTTCCTACAGGATTTTCTGGTGAAAGATTTAAGACAATCAAGCCCAAACATGTTAATCTTTCCAACTAAAATGTTGAATTCAACCATTTCCTGAATGTGTATAATTTAAAAGTGGACACTTTCCTAGGTCAAGTTCTCTGAGGCAATTTACAGTGTTCCTTGTCTCATTGACTCTTTTAAGAAAACACTGAATGAGTTTACAGCCACTTTCAGATAAATCAAAGATGTTTATTTTATGAATGAAAGAGGAAATTAAATACTCAAATAAAGTTGTACATCTTTGTGCCAGGAGTTAACCAGCCTCTTAAATTTTCTTGCCCCACTGCAGGAACCTTCCTCAAAATATACGGCCAAGACCAGCTTAGCAGTGCCCTGTTCTGACAGATCGTCCCTCCTGGCAAAAGTTTGCATTCCTTAAAACTTTATTTTTCTTCTAAGTTTCCTGCTCTGCAGAGATATTGCCTCGTGGGAGGGATGTCTCTTGGAAGAGGCCTTGAACTGAGCTTATCCTGCTTGCTGCTAGTGACCAAAGAGTGTGTTGTCTGTTCTGAAAGTGCAGAAGCTTGATCCACCTCCAATCTGACCACCTCCATTCTACCCTGAGGCTTTGGATGGCTTTGGGAAGAGCATGGGCTGCGAGTTAACTGTTGTGGAAGGCTGGGTCCCAAGCCAAGCAATGATCTCCTTTGGCCTTGGGCAAGCTAATTCCCCAGTAACTCTTTTCCTCATCTGAAAAGTGAGGATAACTGGGCTGTCCCTCCCAGAGATGCTGTGAAGACAAATGAGATCACTGATTTTTTATGGCATTCATTATGTGTGTGTGTCTGTGTCAAGTGCCAAGCACTGTATTAAGCATTGGGATAGATACAAACTATTCAGGTTGGGCACAGTTCATGTCCCACATGGGGCTCACAGTCTCAATCACCACTTTACAGTGAAGTGAAGAGATTGTTGTTTCTCTGCTCAACTTGCTCTCCCTAAAGTTCCCAAGCCAAAGTGATAATTTGGGCTGTTTGTGGGTAACAGAGGTAAAAATAATAATAATACAAATAATAATACAAATCCTCATAAAATCATTTATAAAATGAGGATTAAGATTATGAGTCCCACGTGGGAAAGGCACTGTGTCCAAATTGATAAACTTGTGTCTACCCCAGTGCTTAGTACAGTGCCTGACACATGGTAAGCACTTAACCAATACCATTAAAAAATAACAACTGTGGTATTTGTTAAGTGTTTATTGCTTGGCACATGGTAAGTGCTTAACAAATACCATTATTACTATTATTACTATTATGTGCCAAGCACTGTATTAGCACTGGGGGTGGTACAAAAACCAGCAAAATAAACATACTCCCTGTGCCTCTTGGGACTCGCAGTCTAAGACTACTTGTATTCAGGGTTAGGTCAATACCACAATACCACACTCTGCTTCTGCAAGAAGTGCAGTTCAGTTCAAGACAAAATATCTCCCTGCAACTTCTCCGGCTTTTGGTGTGAATGACCGAGGTGTCTAATTATCAGATGTTGTTTCTGTTGCTACTAAGGTGGGAGGGTGTCAGCATTTTATTGCTACTGTGGGCCTGAGCAAAGGGAATGGCTGATCTTTAGACACCTTCAGCAGGCTTCATTGTTTCCTTATTGCTGAACAAAATCCTAGTGCTGGGAGGGTCCTCTAACGGCCAACCTATCCAGCTCTCTTGCTCCTCAACTGCAACCCTCTGAAACAGTTGGGCAGATCGATTTCCAATGCACAGGTGACAATTGAGTTAACGAATTCCACTCTGGGATCATTCTCGGATCTCAGACAGCCCTTCTTAGAGCATCGTGAATCTGGCCGACATGTTAAATGGACCTCAAAGTTTAGAAGGTCAGAGAAGCAGCGTGACCTAATGGAAAGTGTCCGGGCCTGGGATTCAAAGGACCTGGGTTCTAATCATGGCTCACCAACTTAACTTCTCTGTTGGTAAGTGATTTAAACTTCTCTGTGCCTGAGTTTTCTCAGCTGTAAAATGAGGATTCAGTGCCTGTTCTTCTTCCTTTTTTAAAATGGTATTTGCTAAGCACCTACTGGGTCCAGGTACTGTACTGAGTGCTGGGATAAATACAAGATAATCAGGTTGGACACAGACTATGTCCCACACATGGTTCACAGTTTTAATCTCCATTTTAAAGAAGAGACAACAGAGGCACAGAGGAGTAAAGTGACTTGTCCAAGGTCACACAGCAGACAAGTGGAAGAGCTGGGATTAGAACCCAGGTCCTCTGATTCCCAGGCCTATGGTCTTTCCACTAGGCCATGCTGTGTCTACATTTCATTAAATGATGTACAGAAACTCTTTATCTGACCCTGGCATCCAAGATTGACCTTGTATCCTTCATTAGAGTGTAAACTTCTTGTTGGCAGGAAACTTCTTTATTCTGTACTTTACAAGAATCTAGTTATAGTTCACCATACTAAGTACTCAATAAATGCTTCTACTACTATTACTCAGGAGAGGCATCATCATGTATACACAAAAAAACATTTTTTCTAAAATAACTCATGGAAAGGTTGAATATTAAATACATTAAAAACAAGTTATTAAAGGAAAAAACCGTAAAGAATTAGTCATCAGTCTCCTGTGACATCGCTTCCTCCGCTGAAAGAAAGGTCCATGGGACACTGTGCTATGCAATTTCAACCTAAATTCATAATAATGATAATATATTTGTATGAATGCATAACAAATACTACAGTTATTATAAGAGTTTCCTACTCATTTGAACATTTATAATTATTAAAATGAGTGGCAGAAATATGATTAAAGTCTGTAAGCAGCAAAATGATCAGTGGGCTTCTGAGGGGTATAAACAGCTTTCAAGCCCATCAGCTCATCGCTGGCAAGAAACATTTCAGGTTCCCAGACAGCTCTTGCATTGTAGCAGAGAATCCAACACTCATCCACAGACTGCAGAATCCCTGTCAGGCCAGAGGGTTAAATCAGAGTTCAGATGGTGGGACTCAACTTCGGTGGTTGCTGGCATTCAGGGATCCCATAAGTGCCTCCGCTCACACAATCCAAACACACTTGAAAAAACCCCAACCCTTCTTAGGGAAGGGAGAAGCTCAGACGAGCGGCCCAGAGTGGTATATACTCCAGCCAAGCGAGGCAACACCTACTCACCCCGGCCAATTCCACATTGAGGCCCCTCCTGGTTACAGATTCAGAGGTGCTTAATATGTGCTAAGCACTGGGATAGATACACAATAATCAGTTTGGACACAGTCCCTGTCCCACTGGGGCTCAGAGTCTTAATCCCCATTTTCCAGATGAGGTAATTGAGGCACAGAGAAGTTAAGTTACTTGCCCAAGGTCACACAGCAGACAAGTGGGAGAGCTGGGATTAGAAATGAAATTGGTGGCTCACTGGGCTACCTCTCTTCCCCAAAAATCAGGGGTCCCCTAAACTTAGAAAAGGCAGGGACATGAACAAGATGACCTCACAAGAGCTCTTAGTCAATCCTTTTTACTGAGTGCTTACAGTGTGCAGAGCACTGTACTAAACGCTTGGGAGGTACAATACAACACTAAAGACCCTGTCCTAGGGCCGGATCCTTTACAAGCCCTTTGGTTTTGGGAACATCAATTCCCTTTTTGATTCTTGCTTTCAGAGTAGCAAACACCTCCAGGTTAATAACCCCTCTACATAATGAAATAAAATGAATACAGCTCCAGGGTTAGCCTAATGATCCCACTGAGAATTTGCAAATAAACTAAAGGCCAAGGAAGGGAACTGAATAATGTCTTCCCAGTCTGGGAGTGCTCAGAATTTTCTAACTGATAGAAAGAAGAGATTGAGCTAGGGTGGAGGGGAGAGGGAAGGTAGGAGCGGGGAGAAGGGAAGAGGTTACCCCCACTGAACTTCATACCCTGACTCTGCTTTCAGGCAAACTAAAAACCCGTTTACAAAACACTGTCAGAGCAGACAATAGTCACTAAAAATATCCCAAAGGCAGGAATTTGCCAGCAATCTTTATAGGTTTTTTAAGAAACGGAAGTTATAAATACTAAATAATGTTAATTTGGGGCTGTTAGTCATCTGTAGACAGAAATGTCCTTTGGGTGAATGTTTTTCCAGATAACTAATTTATTCCTATTTACAGTTAATTCAATTCCCAAAAAAACCCACCCTGCAAACTTCCACACCATCTTGTCCAGGAAGGTCAAGCGCTTCAGGCCCCCAGCCACACTGAAAGATGAGTGGGGTTTTCCCAGAAAGTCCTTTCCCTCTTCCAAACAACCGTGGTGAACTACCCTTTCACACAGCCCTTGTGGAGTTACCTGGGGGGGTCACTAGAAAGTGTCACTAAAAAGGAAGAGGTCACTTCTTCCACTAGATATAGAGCATTTTGTCTTCTATGGTAAAATTGAGTGGCTCATATATTAAAGCACCAAAACGCTACAAAATGGAAGAAGGTGCATTCTTTTTGTAAGTAAAACAGTTCTCTGGAGTTAGAGAAACAAGCCTCAAGGAGAATACCAAAACGAAGGAAACTTGTGAAGGAAGACAAATTTTTTCTAAATCTAAATCAGCAGAGATTTAGTCACACTCCCCCAGATCAGAACAAGTAAGCATACGAAAGAGAAAAGGGGCAGAGGTGAATACTGGCAAACGGGAGTGTCCCCAAGTCATCATTAATGGCAACTACAGCTTATCACTGGAGAAAGGTCGAAAAACCCTGGCTTGGGCCGATCAATAATAACCCCAATAAAAAAAACAACCCTTCAAGGTTTCTAGTCCAATAGAGTAGTAAAGCTGTATATATTTAGTAATAGTAGCACTAGTAATGGTATTTATTGAGTGCCCATTAAGTGCAATGCACTGTATATAGTCTTGTTTTTTATATATGGGTTCATACAGTCTATATGTGTAATATGTATATATACTTACTTATATTATTATATTTTATATAATATTTCTGTCTTTTTCTCATCATTTGATGGAGTAATAGGGTCTAGTTAGTTAGCTGACAAACTGAATTAGTTAGCAGCATTTAGTAATTAACCTGATTGCCTATTTTCATACAGAGCTCATGATGGCTTCAATAATGGCTCCTTACAACCACCCTGGGCTGCAGTAACAAAATGTTCCCCCGTTTGTCAGTTGAGGAAACTGAGGCCCAAGAAGATTTGGGCTCTCTCTTTCTCTGAAGCACCTGTCCCAAAAGTTAACAACGCACTCAGAAAACATTAGATAAGGACCTCCTATTTAGCTCCATGTTTGACTTATTTCCTAATATAGTGGATAAATAACATTTTTCCCTCAAATAATCCTGGATTACAACATAATTTTCTGAAAAAGTCCAAACCAACAGGAATTCACTATTAAAGCCAGACCAAAGACATTGTTCAAGGAGCGCAGTTACTCTCCACGAGCCCTTCTCCTTGTAGCAGGATTCATCAGAAAGTCCAGTCTCAACTTAGAGCAATTGTGATGATTTGTCTGCTCACTTTTACATTCAACTAATAATAATAATAAGAATAACTGTGGTATTTTTTAAGTGTTTACTTTGTGCTAGGCATTGTTCTAAGCACTGGGGTAGATACAAGATAATCAGGTTGGACACAGTTCATGTCCCACTTGAGACTAGCATTCTTAATCCCCATTGCCCAGATGAGGTAACTGAGTCACAGAGAAATGGGGATTAAGACAAGTGGCAGAGCTGGGTTTAGAACCTAGGTCCTTCTGACTCCCAGACCAGTGCTCTATCCACTAGGCCATGCGCTTGAGAGAGTACAACAGAGCAGTATTGCCAGTTATTGGCCATTCTACTCCATCACATCCCTACTATTGCTCCTGTGCTCTGAAACACCTGCAAAAATGGTAACATGCCACAGCACAGATGACATGATGGCTCTTGTGCTCAGGGTCTCATGCAGCGTAAGATTGAGATGATTCATGAGTGAGGCAATCACTTCAGGATGCATCATCAAACAGGGTGGTGGCCTGGTCTGGTAAGGCCTGGAACGTGGACTCGACATAAATTGGGGGATGGTGAAGCAGTGAGGAGTTGGTGGGGGAAGCTCAGTGTCAGAGGAGGTGTGGAGGTTGGGGGGGGTGACAGTGCAGAGGTGGTGATGTGATGGTGGCAGGGACACAATGTCTGTCAAAATTTTGACAGAGTCAGGAGTGATGCATATTTGAACAGGGACCAGGGAAGGGAATGTAAATCTTCTGGAGCAGGGGGCCAGAGAGGGCTAGGAAAAATACTCTAGCCTGGGGAGGGGATCGAAAGGACTTTCGTACGAGTCATTATGTTAAATTACATGCTGGTGCAGTGTAATATAATGATGCTGAGTGGATCAGAAAGGGATGGCCAATTTTTCCCTGCCTCAGGGTAGCCAAATATCTGTAGTTGGCTCTGGTCTCATGCTTGATAAATGAAACCTAAACAAATGGGGGGAAATTCCCTGATCCACATTCCATAAACATTATGGAATTCATTAAGCACTTACTCCTACTTAGGCCATGAGGGATAGGGATAGGGACTGTGTCTAACCTATTACCTTGTATCTACCCCGACACTTGTAGTGTTTGGCACCTAGTAAGTACTTAACAAATATTATTATTATTGGTATTATTATTACTACATGGTAAGTAATGAGGGCGATACACAACTGTCAACCTATGTGGGACAGGGACTAGGCCCAATCTGATTATTTTTATACTTACCCCAGTGTTTAGCACAGTAATTGGTACATAGTAAACACTTTATAAATATCATCATCATTATTATTAGGCTGAAACTATCCCTATCCCTTTTAAGAGGAATGAAACTGAGGGATAGCAAGCAGCATGGGAACTGAAGTTTTTTTAACTCTTATTTCTCTGATGTCTTGTTTTGCTCCTCCCTAATGAATGTGTATGTCACACCTTGAGAATGAAGACAATCTGTTCAAGGTATTAAGAAAGGCAACCAATTCCCTGCTCCTTCAAGCAGTTTTTCTATTCTTATTTCTTATCATCTTCCTAACCAATTACCCGAGTTCCCAGTCCAAAGAACTGGCCTGACACTAGCAGGGAAAAAATAATCTTTATCTGAACATGGTAAAAAAGTTAAAAAAGTAGATTCATAAGACACTAACACAGCCTTGTGAATGAAGCATGAGTGTAAGAGTTCCAACCAATTATTGAGCACATTCTGGGTGCCAAGCACTGTACAGAACACACAGGAAAGGAAAAGTAAAATGAGACATGGTCCCTGTCCTCACAGAGCTTATATTCTAACTCACTGGCTAGCTGCACTGTAATCAGGCAAGCAAGAACTTAAAAGTCAAAAATGCATCCCCTTCTCTCCAAAAGTTGCATCCAAAGATATGGTTCTGCTATTTTGATCTTTGGTGTATTTTCTCTGAAAATAATAGCACAGTAGAATACTGAATACATTGTTTTATTGATTCAGTAAGCTTGGGGAAATCTGACTCTAAAAACTTAGTGATATAGCTGTGAAACTGTATTACTTCATCGAATTGATTATCCTCTACTGTATTCCTTTGGAGACTCAGTTCCGGATGGAAATTACAATTCAACTGGTAAATTAGGAAGTGGAACTGCAATAATATTTATACAGAGTGCACTGTTTATCAAACACATTTTGAAGAGAGATAATGGTTAGGGAGCTTCTTTCAAACTGTTAAGAATGGGCTAATTCTGATAAGGAGAGGGAATGTCTGAATGTGTGTCAGTGTCCCGGCAGGCAATGGGCTGATTTTTTTAGATTTCTTCGATATCTGCTATACTGTTCTGAAATAAAACAGATTTCTTCCACTCTCTCCTCCCTCAAGCCCTCTTTATCCCAAAGGAAATGCCAATTACATGGTGTCCTCCTGTTTTTCTAGGAGAAACAATGCCAGGCAAAAAAAGAGGGCAGCCCACTGCAATAGATTCTGATTTGAAAGAGAATACTGGTTTTCAGGAAATAACTTAAGTATTTGAAGGTGAGTTAAAAATAATAAACTTGATATTGCCATAGTGTGAAATTCAGTCAGCAAAAACAAAACTGGTGAATACTATTCCAGAAATCTGTGGATGAAGCTACTGGGATATATAAGATTACCCAGACATCTCCATGTGCAAAAGTTTATTATGAATGTTTTATTACCGTGCTAAATACATCTGGTTATCAGCTTCAAGTGATAAGTTTATGTTATTTTAAGGGCTACTCATTTCATTAAAACTGAGTTAATATTATATCATTTATTGTGCTCTATTTTGAAGAATTTCTGACCAGGAATTTTTGTGATTTGTAAGGAATGTTTTACTGTTTGACATCCCCACTAGATTGTAAATCCCTTGAGGGTAGGGATTATCTCTACTAACTTTATTGTGGTCTTTAGATTCTAGCACAGTACTTTGCACAATAAATACTACTGACTGAATGATTGATCACTAAAAGAAGAAAAAGACCAAAATCAACAAATATAGAAGGCAGCCACTTATTAGACAAGAGTTTGGGGAAAAAGAGCTAAAGAATCTGAATGAATACTACTTGCTGCTTACAGACTGATGTTCCCCACCTCCCTGCCTATCCCACCAAAGGGGTTTCATAACCAGTACTAACTCATGGAAATGAGCCATCGGGCCCAGAGTTAGTGCTAACTTGAGCAGTCTTCTGATTGGCTCAAGTGTCCACATGATTGACAGCTGAAGCTAAAGGCTCTCCCTTCTGGTCTCCCTTGTGGTCTCGCCCTTCTGGTCTTACTTTACCATCAGCTCATCTAGACTCCCAGGGTGGAGGGAAGAGGGCTACACCAGTGCCTCCCAGGCTGGCAGTGGGATGGGAGGGCAGAGGCAGGGAGAGAGGTGGGAAATCCTAAATCAGGCTCAGTCACCAATGCAGTTACTGACATCAGATTTCCTGAGGTAGGTTTGGAAGAGGGGCTTGTGGCTTGACCCTTCCTAACGGATTGTTGAATCTCCATGAGTTTGGTGCTAGAAGACAGGCTTGGGCTGTATGGAATTACACATTTTTACTGCAACTTTCATTTGCTAGTTAAACCAATTACTAATACAGATATATTATCTCAGTGTTCTATTTGGAATATGCTTTTTTTGAGCAGGAAAATATGGGAATGTAGAAGAGATCATGGAAAAAATTAAAAAGATCAATGTTCATAAAAAAGGAAGGTGATTACAATTCTTTCATTCATTCAATAGTATTTATTGAGCGCTTACTATGTGCAGAGCACTGTACTAAGCGCTTGGGATGAACAAGTCGGCAACAGATAGAGACAGTCCCTGCCGTTTGACGGGCTTACAGTCTAATTGGGGGAGACGGACAGACAAGAACAATGGCAATAAATCACCACATGACGGTAGTATGACATACCAAGAAGGAGCAATTAGGCTGGGTTTCTTCTACTTAAAGGACGCATTTCAAAATTCCTGAAGGCCCTAAATTGGTTTGTCCTACCTAAACAACCAAAGTGAGTAATATCCAAATAAGCAATCAGTCCTGTAGGTCTCCACTTCCTCTGTGTACTGTTCAATAAGCATGGTGAGTAAAACATCAGAAGAAGTTAAACTAAGATGGACTCCTAGATTAACTCACTTCCAAGCTACTTGTGATAATTAGAAAGTACTCTTGTCCTTAAAGAGGCCCATCTTAATATAGTATACATAGACCGGAAAAAATGTGGTTCCTGTCCTGATGGGTCTCCCAGAACTTCTAATCTTAGGAATTCAAGGCTCTTTGAATGAAGGGCATCTCCAGACCCTCCGATGGCCAGAAGTCTGGAGGTCCAAAGCAATTTGCTTGGTTTCCTTGGAGGGTAGTTCTACCCGAAGGCCTTATGAGTGTGTTTTTTTCATACCTGAGGGATTTTCTTTATGGTATTCGTTAAACACACTCTGCGCCAGGCAATGTACTAATCACTGGGGTAGATGCATGATAATCAGGTTGGATACAGTCCCCTGTCCCACATGGAGCTCACAGTCTTAATCCCCATTTTACAGATGAGGTAACTGAGGCCCAGAGAAGTGAAGTGACTTGCCCAAGGTCACACAGCAGACAAGTGGCAGAGTCAGGATTAGAACCCACATCCTCTGACTCCCAAGAGCGTGCTCTTTCCACTAAACCACGCTGCTTCCCAGTAATCCAGGAGGGATAAGATTAGTGATTGTAATAATGTGGTAGCAGTTGGGATGGAAAGGAAGGACAGATTTGAGCTAAGTGTTTTGCTTCTAAACCGCATCCTTGGTTCATAGGGGCCCAGAAATTTCTAGTGGTGTTTCTGTTCTTCCGGTCTGTGGTACCCCTCTGCCAAACACTACTGAGTCAGGGGGTTGGAGGTGATGAGAGTAAGCAAGTGCGAGGGATGAGAAAAGGAAAAATCAAGGATCTAGGAAGCAATGAGGAAACTTTAACCCCATACTGTTTGAAAAGAAACCATACAGTCTACGTGGATATACCTAGAGATATGTGTGGTTCTTAACTATTCCCTCTAGGTGGAGGTGGCCATTCAGAAAATCTTAGCAGAGATCCCTGCGGTAGCTGGACCTAATGACTTTCTCATAGGCTTGAAAGGGTTAACAGCTCCAAACATGGCTTCAAAACCTATAGTCCTCAGGTTAGTATGTAACCTAGTTCAAAGGTTTTCAAGAAAAACAACGTACCATAAACCAAAGTACAGCACTAACTCAAAGTGGTGTAAATGAGGGTTAAAGCAGCAATTGGCGAGTGTGAGTCAATAACAGGAAATTAAATATCATTTGTGTTAACATAACATATCATAAAGCCCTCCTCAGGCCCGGGTGAGGTCATAGGTCTGAAGACAACAGGCCTGAAATGGGAGAGAACAGGAGCGCCACACTCTGGATTATTCAGACAACTTCGTCTGTCACCACTTTTCCACCCGTGTTTTCAGAATCACTGCTACCCAAGGAAGAAATGTGAAGCATTTTCCTTTTTTCTATGGGGTCTGAATTAAAGTCAATTCAAGATAGTTTCCCTTCCACACCATAAAAGCCTCCCCAAGGAGCTAAGTGGATTTGTTTCTAGGGGAATGAGACCCACCCTTCTATTCCACCTTTGTCTATCTCCCCCTCTAGACTTAAACTCATTGTGGGCAGGGAGCTTGTCTACCA
The DNA here is from genome assembly GCF_004115215.2 of Ornithorhynchus anatinus. NCBI lineage: Eukaryota > Metazoa > Chordata > Mammalia > Monotremata > Ornithorhynchidae > Ornithorhynchus > Ornithorhynchus anatinus. Next base: position 16,968,300 of record NC_041735.1, on the reverse strand, counting down.
ACTCTACCAACTCGGTTGTATTGTAGTCTCCCAAGCGCTTAGTACAGAGCTCTTCACACAGTAAATGCTCAATAAATACCACTGATTGATTTCCAGAAAGGGAAGAGGGTGCCTAGTCGAGTAAGTGGAAATCAGTGTGCTAGATTAATTTTAAGCCCACTGCCTGATTTCTATAAAGCTCCTTGCCTAATTTATTTTAATCATGGGCTCCAGTCCTTCATTTTGTGGTCAAGTTAAGTGACTTACTCCAGGACAGTAAATGGATTCATGGTTTGGGTTAGATTTTTAAAATGTACTTAACATTTTATCCTATATGTAGCATCTCAGCTCTCCACCACAGTAACAAGCACAGGGCCACTCATGGACTAACTCTGCCTCAATGACCTAAGTAAAAATTTCTAAGGGACATTAAAGAGCATGAACTATTAGCAGTGTAGATGAGGTCAGTGATATAACTCTTGTCAGATCAAGTTCTTCAGAAACAGCCAAGCCCCAAACATCTTTAGAAAATGGAGTGAATTTTCCTGAGTCCAAGTGAAATAATAATAATAATAATAGAGGTATTTCTACAGTTTAGCCAGTTGTAATAATAATAATAGAGGTATTTCTACAGTTTAGCCAGTTTATTTCTTAAAAGCTGCTCCCTCAAATGGGACTGATGTCTTCCCCAAACAACTAGTTCAACCAGACCTAATGGACAAGTAAGTAAGCAAGGGAAGCCTCGCTTTCATCTGAAACTAGACTGTAAGCTGGCTGTGGGAAGTGAATGTGTCTACCATCTCTGTTACACGCACTATCCCTCCTCCCCCCTCCCTCTCCTTCCCCTCCTTCGAAGCCCATATCATTCGCCTCTACCACCCACTCCAGTTACTTGTCGCCGTCATCTACCGCCCTCCCGGTCCCACCTCCGACTTCTTCAACCACCTTGACCCCTTTCTCACCTTCCTCCTCTCCTTCTCTCTGCCCACTCTGATCCTTGGAGATTTCAACATCCATACGGATGTACCCGACGACTCCTCTGCCGCCCGCCTGCTATCCCTCCTCGACTCTGCCGACCTCCTCCTCCACCATACCGCGCCCACTCACCGACTCGGTCACACCCTCGATCTCGTCATCTCCTACCGCTGCACTATCTCCTCACTCACCAACTCTGAAATCCCTCTCTCTGACCATAACCTTCTCACCTGCCTCATCTCTCACACTCCCTCCCCCTGCAAATCTTCGCTACTGCCCCACAGAGACCTCCGCTCTCTCGATCCCATCCGTCTTTCCAATAGCATCTCGCCTCACCTTGCCGCCCTGTCCTCTCTTCCCACTCTCGACGAGCGGGTCTCCGCTCTCAACTCCACCCTCTCTACTCATCTCGACTCTCTCGCCCCCCTTTCCCTCCGCCGCTCTCGCTCCACTAACCCACAGCCCTGGATCACCTCCTCCGTCCGCCTCCTACGCTCCTATGCTCGAGCTGCTGAGCGCTGCTGGCGAAAGTCCAAGCACCAAGCCGACCTCACACACTTCAAATTTATCCTTTCCTGCCTTAACTCTGCCCTCTCCTCCGCCAGGCAAAGCTTCTTCTCCTCCCTCATCGACACTCATGCCCGTCACCCCCGCCGATTGTTCCGGACCTTTAACTCTCTCCTTAGGCCCCCTGTTCCTCCCCCTCCCCCATCTCTCACCCCTAATGATCTGGCCACCTATTTCCTCACGAAAATCAACACGATCAGGTCTGAGCTCCCCAAAGTCACCCCTCCGTCTCTCCCCTCCCCCCCAACAACCCCCTCCCCTACTTTCCCATCCTTCCCTGCAGTATCCTCAGAGGAGATCTCCTCCCTCCTCGCAAGTGCCACCCCCTCCACCTGCGCCTCGGACCCCATTCCCTCTCACCTTCTTAAAACCATCGCCCCTGCCCTCCTCCCTTCCTTAACTTCTATTTTTAACCACTCAATCTCCAAGGGCTCCTTCCCCTCTGCCTTCAAACGTGCCCACGTCTCCCCCATCCTAAAAAAACCCGCTCTTGACCCCACTTCCCCCTCCAGTTATCGTCCCATCTCCCTACTACCCTTCCTTTCCAAAATCTTAGAACGAGTCGTCTACAATCGATGCCTAGAATTCCTTAACTCCCATTCTCTCCTAGACCCCCTCCAATCTGGCTTCCGTCCCCTCCACTCTACCGAGACTGCTCTCTCTAAGGTCACCCATGACCTCCTTCTTGCCAAATCCAATGGCTCCTACTCCATTCTGATCCTCCTTGACCTCTCTGCTGCCTTTGACACTTTCGACCATCCCCTCCTCCTCCATACCTTATCTCACCTTGGCTTCACGGACTCTGTCCTCTCCTGGTTCTCCTCTTACCTCTATGGCCGATCATTCTCGGTCTCCTATGCTGGAGCCTCCTCCCCCTCCCATCCTTTAACTGTTGGAGTTCCTCAAGGGTCAGTTCTTGGCCCTCTTCTGTTCTCCATTTACACTCACTCCCTCGGTGAACTCATCCGCTCTCACGGCTTTGACTACCATCTCTACGCAGATGACACGCAGATCTACATCTCCGCCCCTGTCCTCTCCCCCTCCCTTCAGGCTCGCATCTCCTCCTGCCTCCGGGACGTCTCCACCTGGATGTCGGCCCGCCACCTAAAACTCAACATGAGCAAGACTGAGCTCCTCATCTTCCCTCCCAAGCCCGGTCCGCTCCCAGACTTCTCCATCACCGTGGATGGCACGACCATCCTTCCCGTCCCGCAGGTCCGCAATCTCGGTGTCATCCTTGACTCGTCCCTCTCGTTCACCCCACACATCCTATCCGTTACCAAGACCTGCCGGTTTCACCTCTACAATATCGCCAAGATCCGCCCTTTCCTCTCCACCCAAACGGCTACCTTACTATTACGGGCTCTCGTTATATCCCGGCTAGACTACTGTGTCAGCCTTCTCTCTGACCTCCCTTCCTCCTCTCTCGCCCCGCTCCGGTCTATTCTTCACTCCGCTGCCCGGCTCATCTTCCTGCAGAAACGATCTGAGCATGTCACTCCCCTTCTTAAACAACTCCAGTGGTTGCCTATCGACCTCCGCTCCAAACAAAAACTCCTCACTCTAGGCTTCAAGGCTCTCCATCACCTTGCCCCTTCCTACCTCTCCTCCCTTCTCTCTTTCTACCGCCCACCCCGCACGCTCCGCTCCTCTGCCGCCCACCTCCTCGCCGTCCCTCGGTCTCGCCCATCCCGCCGTCGACCCCTGGGTCACGTCCTCCCGCGGTCCTGGAACGCCCTCCCTCCTCACCTCCGCCAAACTGATTCTCTTTCCCTCTTCAAAACCTTACTTAAAAATCACCTCCTCCAAGAGGCGTTCCCAGACTGAGCTCCTCTTCCCCCTCTACTCCCTCTGCCATCCCCCCTTTACCTCTCCGCAGCTAAAGCCTCATTTTCCCCTTTTCCCTCTGCTCCTCCACCTCTCCCTTCCCATCCCCACAGCACTGTACTCGTCCGCTCAACTGTATATATTTTCGTTACCCTATTTATTTTGTTAATGAATTGTACATCGCCTTGATTCTATTTAGTTGCCATTGTTTTTACGAGATGTTCTTCCCCTTGACGCTGTTTAGTGCCATTGTTCTCGTCTGTCCGTCTCCCCCGATTAGACTGTAAGCCCGTCAAACGGCAGGGACTGTCTCTATCTGTTGCCGACTTGTTCATCTCAAGCGCTTAGTACAGTGCTCTGCACATAGTAAGCGCTCAATAAATACTATTGAATGAATGAATGAATATTGGATTCTCCCAAGCGTTTAATACAGTGCTCTGCACACAGTAAGTGTTCAATAAATATGATTGATTGACTGATAAAGATCTGTCTTCTGTAGGCTGATCTTTCACTGTTGGGGCTGTACCAGCCAGGAAGTCTGCTTAGGGGTGGGGAAAGGGCAGGATCATTTGCCAAATATTCCAGAGCTGTGTTGCTGTCTCTGTAGTCCTCTGTTGGCCAGCTTTTGCCAGAAACTGAGAAGGGAAGTAGTGTTGCCTAGTGGATAGAACATGAGCTTGGTAGCCATATGACCTGGGTTCTGGTCCTGTTTCTATCACTTGCCTGTTGTGTGATCCTGGCAAGTCACCTAACTTCTCTGTGCCCTCAACTGCAAAATGGGGACTCAATACCTATTCTTCTTCCCAGTTAGTCTGTGAGCCCCGTGGGGTACAGGGACTGTGCCTGACCTAATTGGCTTGTATTGGGCAGCGCTTATAACAGTGCTTAGAATAGAGTAAGCACTTAACAAATATCATAAAAATAAAAATAATACCATACCGAATACCATAAAAATAAAATTATAAAGCCAAGAGGTTTTCATGCTTATTGTGGCTGAAAAATTCTAGGCAGGGGTTTGCCTGGTAATTCACTTGCAGCCAACTCTAATTCAGGGGCTATCATTCAGTTTTGGAATAGTTGTAGGCAGGGAACATGTCTACCAACTCTGTTAATACTGTACCCTCCCAAGTGCTTAGTACAGTGTTCTGAACACAGTAAATACTCAATAAATACCACTGATTAAATTAAAGCACAAAGGTGGAAGCCTTAGGGAGTTAAGATTCTCCCAGGTTATTGTCCAAGAAAGTCATGTCAAAACGTAAATTGAAAGGAGGGAGCCAGATAAATAGTTCCATTCTCCATTGTTATTATTCTAACTCGGGCCTTCCTTTCATTGCTCAATGCTAAGGAGGAGGTAGATATTCCAAATGAAACCCAGTAAGGAACCACATTATTTTTTGTTTTGCTTGTTATAGTGTTGTTAGTGTGTCTGTCTCTGGGATCTCTATTTTCTCACTAGAAAAGGCCAGCAACATCCCCCCAACCCCAACACACACACACACACACACACACACGCATCAAGTCCAGGTTGATGGATGGTCCTGCTATGTGGTCTTTCAATATTTCTCTGCAGCTATTCTCTATGGTTGGTCCTCAGGATAAAGTACTTGGATTTTCCACTTCTATCAATGGTAGAGCGTTTCCAAAGTCTACCACATCTTCAAATGGGATAGTAAACAAGTCTTCCAAGACAGTAGCAAAATACTGCCTCTTTTAACCAAATCCTGCAATCTCCTCAGGATCACCTGGATATTCTATTTGCTTCATCACAAAGGAAAATCAATTATTTCCCTAGAAGCATGAGCAACTGAGGGGAATAGAAAAAGATAGAAGCCAATGGCAGCAGGAGAGATTTGGGTTAACCTAAAGCAGGAACTAAAATGGGTGAATCCCAAGAGAAAGAGTCCCTTTGTTCAGTTTTGGGGTTGCTTTTTCAAAATTTTAGAGATGTAATGAACATCCTGAAGCAATGACCATGGCTATAAATTAGTGCAAACCAAATTGATTAAATCCAGTCAATTCAGTTATCCCGGGTCCAGAACTCTTTTTTGTTATAAGTATAAAGCAATACAGAGTTAGTGTTTCATTAGGCAGCTGAAAATTGAACAATGAAGGACTTAAATGAGGCCTTTTTATCTTGGACGACCAGTTAAGCTTGGAACTGTTCCTGAGGGAGCTGTAGAATCTCTTCACCTGGAGAGCTTTAAGCATTGAATTGGCCCCAAAGGCCTAGGATGATTTAAATAAAGTTTGCATAAAGACAGGGAGATGGACTAGAACACTATTGGAAGGCTCTTCTCTGTCTTTGGATTCTCTGATTTTGTGCAAGGGAAGGTAGCCTGGGTTAATAATATTTGTATTTGTTAAGCGCTTACTATGTGCAGAGCACTGTTCTAAGCGCTGGGGTAGACAGGGGAATCAGGTTGTCCCACGTGGGGCTCACAGTCTTCATCCTCATTTTACAGATGAGGGAACTGAGGCCCAGAGAAGTGAAGTGACTTGCCCACAGTCACACAGCTGAGAAGTGGCAGAGCTGGGATTCGAACCCATGACCTCTGACTCCCAAGCCCGTGCTCTTTCCACTGAGCCACGCTGCTTCTCATGGGTTCCACTTTGGCACAGTGAAGCCAGGTTTGGGGAAACTTTCCTTCCACATGCTCCCAACTCCTCCAATGTTGAACCTTTCTCAGCTACTCTTGGCAGTCCAACTGTAGATGATGATACAGGACGAAGGGATAGTTGAACTTTCATCCCAACCCCCAGCTGAAAAGTGTAGGCAGTGGGTAGAATTCTGTCTTAGAACTGTTGTCAATCAGCAGAAATGTCCCCTGCCCATAACAAGCTGACAGCCTAGATGGGGAGACTGTACATAGGTCATACTGTCCAATGTACAAAATCTCTCCACCAAACCATCTTCATATACCAGGTTGCCTCTCAGTAGGGAAGGGGTGACTTCTCACTAGATTGTAAGCTCCTTGAGAGCAAGGATCACTGTCTACTTCTACCGTACCCTCCTAATCACTTAGTACAGTGCTCTGCATACATTAAGCACTTAATAAATGCCACTGATGGATTGACTGATTCAGGGAGAGCTTCACATTATCATGGTAATGAAGATGGTGACTTTGATTGATTGCACAAACCTTCTAGGCTAGGAACTGAACCAAGTCAGAAGGGCTGCTTTTCCATGGAACTGAATATGATAGATAGGTCTTGAAATGCCAAATTCTCAGCCCCAGTGTCTCAGTGCAATTTCTGTACCTAGAACTGCCAAAACCAGCGACTGCTCTCCCTGCACAACTTGTGCACGCACCACATGAGCTAAAAATGCAGTCTTACCCGAGATCGGGCTCGGCTGGCTGATTGACCCTGCAAAGACTCAGTGCAGCCAGGTGATCCTGAGGGTCAGAGGAGACAAGCACAGGGGCCTACTACTGGCTTCAGTCCGAGAGTTATTTATTCAGACAAAAACACCCGGGCAATCAATACTGGCACTAATGACTGCATCATTAGTTAATAAACTGCTTTTCTTCTCAAGGTGCTATTGATTTTTAGTGTGTGGGGGCGGGTTATTTCTATTATAAACCATTTCCTATTGTCAATCTGCCATGGTTAAATTGCATCTTGTAATTTGGGGATCAATTTTTCCCACCAATCAGAATTTACGATTTATGGAGAATTGAAAATTGTGTTTCACATTGGGTCATTTGTATTTCAGACTAAGGAGGTCACCCTTCTCCTCTGCCCATCATTTTCATTCTGGCCCAGCTCAGGGAAGCTATTCTGGGTAGCCCAGGGCTGCAGAACTGATATTTGTCCTTTTACATTTCCACTGAACAGTGACCGAAATGAGATAGTCCCTTGAAGACTAAGAAGTCACTTGGACAGACATCCTAACATGAAGCTCAGTAGAGTTTGTTTACTTGTGCTGGAGAATATATTATGTAATGACATTTCCTGCTCGACCTACATTCATTATTGCACATTTACTTAATTTTTTTTCCTCTTCAAGTTTACACTGCCAGTGGATTCCCAGAGGGAGAGTGGCTAGCCAGTGTCTTATCAGATGACGGAAGGCAGGATTCCAGGGGTTTGGAGCAAACTTTTCCATTTTAAGTCTCTCTCCGCCAGCAGGAATTGCTCCCGCCTACGAAAGCTCTGCCCATTACCCAGAGGAAGATATTGAGGCAGAGAAATTCTGCAATTTGCCTAGAGCAGCAAAAGAAGTTCATGGCAGAGTCAAGATGGTGACTCACTAGCAGTATTCAAGCACATGAAGGATTATTATATGGAAGATGCAGACCAGCTGTTCTCTCTCTCCAGTGACAACAGAACAGGAGGAAACTGAAGCCGGAGGAAGGTTAAGTCACTTCCAAGCTTCTTGTTCAATAAACACCAGGGACATTTCCTTAATATGGACTCAGCCAGAGGGACCTGGAAAAGAACCTTACACTCACTGGGCTTTGGCCTTCCCTCTTCCCTTTCCTGCTTCCCTCTAATTCCTGCTGCCAGAGGTGGTGGGGAGTTGGGGGGAATGGGAGAGTCACCTCAGTCTTTGAATTCAGAGTGTTTTTTTTATTACCACAAAATGTCCCGCTAGGGAGGTGTTCACTCTACTTCTCCTTAATAGTAATAATGAATAACAATAGTGGTATTTGTGAAGTGCTTATTATATTCCAAGCACTGTACTAAGTGCTAGGGTAAATACAAGATAATCAGGTCCGACATGGGGTTCACAGTCTAAGAAGAAGGGAAAACAGGCATTGTATTCCCATTTTGCAGATGAGGGAACTGAGGCACAGAGAAGTTAAATGACTTGCCCAAGGTCACACAGTGGGTACATGGAGGAGCAGAGATTAAAACCTAGGGCCTCTGACACCCAGGCTTGTACTTTATCCACTAGGCCTTGCTGTTGCAGGTCCCTTGAAATCTCAAAGAGCAAAAGAGAAATAGCATTGTGCTTTTCAATTGGTTGATATAACCAGTCTGGTGGCAGTCAATGTCCACTTGCTATATTGTTGGGGATAAATAAAATAGGGGGCTCCCTCACACACACAGCTGTACAATACATGCTTGCTGTGAGGGGAAGAACACACTCCTAAAGTATTGGGATGTAGCTCTCCACCATCAGCCTCCCCTCCTGCCCAGTGAATATGCCACTGCCCGGTAGTGCTGACACTAAGGACCTTCAATCCTGATGTTAAATGTGCCTAATATAAATACTAAATGTGGTATTTGTTCAGCGCTTACTCTGTGCCGAGCACCGAGGTCGATACAGGATTGTCGGCTTGGACACAGTCCCTTTCCTACACTGGGTCTCACAGTCTAATGGGAGAGCAGGTGTTTAATCCATTTTCCAGATAAGGAAACTGAGGCACAGAAGTGAAGTGATTTTTCCCAGGTCACAGAGCAGGCAAGTTACAGGCCCGGGATTAGAACCCAGGTCTCCTGCCTCTCGGACCTATGTTCTTTTCATTAGGTCCCTTGGACAGCTAAGCAACAATGTATTGAAAAACTGGCCTGAAATTTGTTCAGTCAGGCTGGGCCTTGAGCACAGAAATTCTCAGCACCATTCTGATGGCAACAGCTTGGGGGCCTCAGCCTCAGACCTGTGGGGCCAGGGAAGAAGAATGGTCTGGGTAGAATCAAATTCTCAGGCTTTCTTACTTTATGAGAAAATCTGTTCCTGGTTCTTTAGTGCATAGCACCTTTACTGCTCCATGGGGAGTCATTTGTGAGCTTCACTGTCCCAGTCTCCTGAGAGAGGAAGAAGCGTTATCACACAGACTGAAAGGCAGAGCAGGGTGGGCCAGTTCCAGCTGCGTTGACTGATCCTTACCAGGGACCCCGGTGGGGCCGGAGCCCTAGGGACTGTCCTAGGGCAGGAATGAGGCTCCCAGACAGGGGAGAGGGCCCACTTCTACTTGACAGTGAGTCTGACAGCCATTTGTTAAAAATCCAAGATTACATGTTGCCAGTGGAAAAGTCTCTTTCCCTAGGGAAAACACCAGATCAATTACGTGGTGCATTTCAGTAAATTGATCCATTTTTTTTTTTACTTCCATGTTAGTATTTTTCATTAGTGTTCAGTAATAACAGCAAACCCAAAGACTATGCTAGCATCTCTCATCGTTTTTTTTTATGTTATTTGTTAAGCACTTACTATGTTCCAGGCCCTTTACTAAGCAGTGAGGAAGATACATACTAATCAGGTTGGACACACTCCATGTCCCACATGGGGCTCACAATCTTAATCCCCATTTTGCAGAGGAGATAACTGAGGCACAGAGAAGTTAAGTGACTTACCCAAGGTCAAGCAGCAGACAAGTTGCAGAGCTGGGATTAGACCCCAGGTCCTCTTGACTCCTGGCCTGTGCTCTATCCACTAGGCCACGCTGCTTGGGACACTCGTCTTCAAAAGACACTCAGCCTCACCATCCAGTGAAAAACCACAGGACTTGACAGGGCAGCCACAGTCCACCAGCCCCCCAACCCTTTGGTCCCCCATCAGGAAAGGGCCAATAAAAGAGGAGGGAGGACCAGCGAGTACTCAAAAATCTCAGAATCTCATTCCACTGCTTAACCTTCCTGGTCTTTACTAAGACTAACTTCCACCCACTGGCCCCTTCCTCGAGCTCTTTCCCCAGCCTGGAACTTCTCTCTCTTTCCCTCTCTCAGTAGCTGAAAGACCACAAATCTCCCCATATTCAAAGTCCTAAAACCCCTCTTTTTCCATCAAGTTTTCCCCACTTAATTCACAAGGCACTTCAACTCAACAATCACCTCTAACAGGAATTTATTTTTACCTGCACTTCTGTATAAATGGATTTTCAATTGTATATTCAATTATTTATTCTGATAACTCTTTGTGAAAATATTTTATATCTGACAATAGTGTGTAAGCTCCCTCCCCATGGGCAGGGAGGCTGTCTTTACTTCTGGTGTGTTTTCCCAAGTGTTTAGCTAAGTGACTTGCACACAGAGGGTGCTCAATCATCACTACTACTACTAACTAGTTCCCTCTTGCTTCATTTCTCAGTCACTTCCTTTAGCCTTGTTCTCAGGGAAGAGGCAAATAGAACTGACCACAGGCACAGGGTTGAAAATCAATTGGATTCAGACCGAAACAAGAGAAATGTGGCAAATGTGACAAGGTTTAGAAAACCGAAGCAACCGCACCATGTTTGATCCATCTGGACTGCTCAAAACTTACAATCTAGTTTCTGGAATTCCTTCCACCCCTGTCCCCCTAGGTAGCTCAGATTTGATCCCCACCAATAAAAAAGGTCAGAGCCTTAGAATGAAAGTGAAATCCTGGAATTTTTGACACTTTAAGCAAGGAGTCACCTTCTCCCCATGAGGTGATCCAAGGGAGGATGAATGTAGTACTTCAATCCCACAGCGGTGGTGGTGGTAGTGGTGATGGTAGTGGAGGTGGAGGGCATCAGACATTTCCAGAAACAGGTATCCCCTTTTGAAAACCACTGCCAAGGAGCGATCACCAAACCGAAGTCAATAAATCTGTAAGGGACTGGGAAGGGTGGAAAAGAAGTGGGTTCAGACAGAGACTGGCAGGAGAGGCCAAGGAGCACCACAAACTGAAGGTAATAGCAATAAGAAGATGGGAGCAAAAGAGAAAGTTCATAGAAAGGTCATATCCAGCACAGCAATGTCATCTTGACCTTTGGATACGTGATGGCTTAATTCTCTGCCATTTTATAACACATTTTGCCCAGAGATTCTTGTGCCCTTTGCTTCATCCAGGCCTTCATTTTTATGGCCCTCACAAATGACTCTCCTTGAGTCTATGGTCTTCTCAGAAGAGAGAAAATAAACTATAACATATCTAAAGTAAAACTAAACTAAAAGGTGCATTCATTTCTAGGAAAAAGCTAATTTAAAAGTAGTAGTCATACCTCACAAGACTCTCTAAGGCCCAAAATGATCAGAAACAGATTGTGGTTTCTTAAGGTGTAGAAAGTGTGAGTGACCAGTCTGTGCCCTGGTGAAAGTAGAGGTCATCCACCTCTGGATAAACTGGTTTCAACCCTGAGGGGAACGAGAGGAGAGATCATCGGATGAGATCCTCTCTACCAGGCATTTTTTTTAAATGATATTTGTTAAGCACTTACTATGTGCCAGACACTGTACTAAGCACTGGGATAGATACAGGATAATCAGGTTGGACACAGCCCATATCCCACATGGAAGTTACAATCTTAATCCCCATTTTACAGGTGAGATAACCAAGGCACAGAGAAGTTAAATTACTTGCCCAAGGTCAAGTGGCAGAGCTGGAATTAGAACGTAGGTCCTGCTGACTCCCACGTTCATGATCTATCCACTAGGCCACCCTGCTTCTCTTGCTTTCAAGAAAAGATTCTGGGGACACTACTGAGTGCCCAGTACCCTATTTATCTTTTTTTCATTTTCTTTTGGATTTTTGTTTCTGTTTTGCCTTCCTCCTGGACTATATAAGAAGCAAAAGATCTCCAGTGCTCAATCAGCCAGTGTGAGTGACATGCTTAACAATGGCTTTTGAAACAGGGGAGGAGGCAACAATACCTGTTGCTAGTAATATTTTATTTTCTAAACAATGACTGCATTACCTCCCCTGCCAGCTACCACTCAGTGCATGCTGTTGGTTACCTAGGGACTAAGTGAGAGAGTGGGTCTGGCTCAGAGCAATCCATCACCACTACTGTAAAAAACGCACCTTGATGGTCAGCTATCTATTCCCTCTGCTGCACTTCCCAACCCCTAAATCCTATGAAATTTGACAGTCCAATATGGATTTCTTGTTAATGAAGGGATATTTGTGCCTTCCAGCAGCACCCTTGTGTCCAAGCAGCTTCCCTATTTAGGGGTGCAATACTCAGTCCATATGGACAAGGGACTAAAAAAGGGTCCTCTAGACTTTCTTGGATTCAGTGATGAAGAGACTGTCTCTCGAAGACCCAAATGCACAGAGCTGGCATCTCACCACCAGGAGGGTCCTAACTGAGAAGGAAAAGGCCTCCCCCTACTAAGCATTCATTTTCTCTTCTCCAACTCTCTTCTATGTCACCCTTACACTTGGATTTGCACCCTTTATTCACCTCTCCCTCAGCTGCACAGAAGTTGTGTAAATATCTGTAATTTACTTATATTGAAGGGATTATTATTAAAAATTAAGGAGCAGAGCAATACGATGGGCCTATATTTGAATGTAAAGAAAACAAAGATCATAACAACTGGAAGTCGGAACACATTTGTAGTGGACAGAGATAAGATTGAAATAGTTGACAATTTTTCTCTCCTGGGATCGATAATCAATAATAATAAAGGAACTAGTAGCCAAGAAATACACCAAATATTAATGTTAGGAAGACTTGCTATGAAGAGTTTGGAAAAAAGTCATGAAACGTGAGGATGTAACAACTGCCACAAAAATACAAATTGTCAACTCTATGGTGTTTCCAGTGACAATGAATGGATACGAAAGCTGAATCGTGAAGAAACAGGATAGAAAGAACATCGACTCTTTGAAATGTGGGTAGGAGAAGGCTTTTGTGAATACCATGGACTGTCCGAAAAACAAATAAATGGATTTTGGAGCAAATTAAACCAAAGCGGTCTTTGGAAGGCCAAATGGCTCGACTTAGATTAGCATATTTTGGACACAAAATCAGGAGGACTGATTCTTTGGAGAAGACACTGACACTTGGAAAAGTCCAGGGAAAATGTGAAAGAGGCAGACTTCAGCAGCTAGATGGATAGAGACCATAACAACGATAACGGAAGAAACATTAGAAAGGTTGCGGATTATGGTAAAGGACAGGACGTTCTGGAGAAAATATATCCAAAGAGTTGCTATAAATCGGAAATGACTCAACATCACTTAATAATAATAATCACAATAATAACAATTTATATTATGTCTGTAACCCTCTCTAGAAGGTAAGCTTGTCAAGGGGGGGAACACGACTACCAATTCTGTTATACTGCACTCTCCCCAGCACTTAGTATAGTGCTCTGCACACAGTAAACACTCAATAAAAATGATTGATTGATCGATTGATTGAGGAGGTCTGGATATCTCAGGAGCTGCTTAGACCACTAGATTTTGCCCTATTGGAGGAAGTCAGTGGAAGGAGTTCTAGTTAGTTTGCAAGGGATAGCCATAGTGCCATTCTCCCCCTGGGCACTCACTCCAACTCTGCTCAGCATCATTCATCAGGAGAGATCAAGGAACAGATGACCAGGAAATAATTATCCTCTCAGAATAAGATGGGACTGGAGAAAGAAAGGTTGGTAGAGCAGGGATAATTGTTACCTCTGCCTTTGGGGATGTGACCAGATCTATGATTAACTGGAAATCACTAGATACCCCCAAAAGATTCCACATCTTTCCCCTCCAAATCTTTAACTAGAATGGCCAAAAGCAGATAATTTGACATGTTTGAATTTCGCGTTCTCTAGTGTCCCCTTCTGCACTGTGGGCGGAGCTAATGGTCAATGAAAGGAACCCCAGAAAAAGCAGCAGGAGTAAAGAGAAGAAGAAACAAAGTCCCCAAGTTAACTTAGGAATTGGAAAGACCTGAATCATAGAAAATTCACTCTCTGGGAGACCTCGGTCTTTCCCATGCATTTCCTTCCACCATGACCAACTTCCGCCTCAGAACCAACCTCTTTGCTCTCAAAAGAGGTGGGGAAAAAAAGCATATGAAATAATTCCCTGGAGATCTCAGCTCAGCAAGATACTGTTGTTGTTCTCCCAGCTCCCATTGTTCCATGGGCCCAAAGACAAAGGGTTAAGTAAATGTTTTGAGAAGATAAGGCGCCCCGTTGACAACCAGCAGGCTCCAGCGGCCCCAGCAGGCTCTCTCTCTGCTATGATAAATGGGGAGGGTTTCAAAGTGGAATCAGTAGAAACCTTGGTCCATGGTGGTTGCCAGTGCCTTGATTGGCAGTGAGGAAGGAATCTGGAGGTGTTTGATGATCCCACACTTTGGGGTCTGCTATCTGGAAAAAGAAAGCAAGCCCAAGACTGGGTGTCTAGCCAGAAGAAAACATCTTGTGTGTCAGACTTAATGACCTGAACTCACATTTTCCATTGTTAATATGGTAACGTCCATTTAAATGCATAGACCTGATAAGGAGATACTACCCTAGGGCCTTTAATCCTCTCTCCCTGAGTTCTGTTCCTTTTCTTTTTTGGGGGGGGTGGGGAGGGAGGCGGTGGAGGGGGATAGGGAAGAATCCTGGGTGGGAGGTACTTTGGAGAAGAGCCTCTTGATATATACAGTGTGTTTGTTTAATTTTGCTGCTTCAGCTGGAGTACTGTAATTAGGGCTGATCCTTGGGGACTGGAAGTGCTAACTGCCAAGGATTCTCCTATCCCTGCTTCTCCCTCTTTCAGCTCCTCTCACCAACCTCAGCGGGCATGGCCACTTTTGGAATGTCCCAAGAGGCAGAGAAGGCCCTCCAGATTGCAGGATGGGGATTGATGGTGGAGGAACTGCTGTGCATTGTGGACATTTTCTTACTCCTTCGCCTGTCCTTGCCGCACAGCCGCTTATCGGCTAGGAGACTGAGGCCCAACTCTCGCTGTCTGGCTCTCCCTTCCTGTTTCAGGAATTTCACCCAACTGACTAGTGGATGCAGCTGCCAAGAAAAATCCCCAAGACGCCGGGTACCTAGAGAGTGTTCCAGTTAAACCAAGAGGCCCTGACTAGAACAGACGGGTGCTTTTTCATCTCCTCAGCAGTTGAGGCAGACTCTTAGTGCTACGCCTCACATCGCTCTCCCTCTTCGGTTGGGGTGCCGGCACTTTTACGGCATCACCCCTTTTAATATTGGCTCACCTAGATCGCCAACTCTTGGTGCAAATGATTTCTTCGGCCTCGGAAGCACGGCCTCGGAGCTTTGGGGTCTGTTCAAATCCAAATGCATTTCCTCTCAAGCCCTCTTAATTTTTAAAAGCATGAGTAACTAAAGGGGAATGTGAGCCATAAATTTTTGATCCATTCACACTGAAATAATCAGAATATTGTTTGCTTAGAGATACATGAGGTTCAAGAAGCCCTCCGAGACTCTTTAATAAGCTTTTCAAAACCTTTTCCCTCTGAAACAGGAAGTCTGATACTGCCAACAGTAAACAAACTCCAGCACCAAAAGCTTTGAATCTTTGAACCCAAGAATGGGGAGAGGCTTTCAAACTTGGCTGACAGAGTCTCCCCCTTGCGAGTGAAGTCCCCAGGGCAAAGTGGCTCTAGACATCTCTGCCACATGGTCCCTGTTCTCCCAAGAGGAGAGAAGGGAGCCTCAAATCTTGCACTGACGCCATTCAGAGTCCACGACCGTTTCACTGACTCCAGTCCTGGAATGTGGCAGTCTGTCCATCTAGGGTCTGCATTGCGTTGTTCTCGTCTCCTCTCGATGGCGGAGTAGCCTTTATGCTCCAGTCAGAGGCTATTCCATGTCCGGGAAACGAGCCAAGGAAGGTTAAAGTTGAGTGCAAATAGGATTTAAAGATCATAAGAGGGAAGGCAAAATGCCCTACGGAATTTTGATTGAAATTTTATAATGTATAGAAAAATCTACTGCAGATAAATTGGGAGATGTTTAATAAACAGCTTGAAAGATTAAAATGGAAGGGAATCCCAGTTAAGTCGCGATCGAGGAGAAGGTAACAGAAACGACAGCGGCTACAAGATGTCAAGGGTATTACAGGCACTAAGCAGAAGGCTTTTCAAAAAAACATAAACAATCTGGGAAGGAGAAGGATTGAGAAACCTATTAAAATAAGCAGAAGCAAGTTAAAAGGGCAAATAAAGGAGCAAAAGCAAATATTGAACATCATCCGGAGGAGAGGCGATTTCACCTAACCAGTGAGCAGTAAAGGAGTCAAACATATTTGCAGGAGACAAAAGGTGAGAGGGGAAAAATAATTGCTCAACCAAAGGCGAAGTGTGGGAAACTGGACTCTCAGGACAGCCAGACAAGTGGTTTTTCTTTTCTTTCCTTTTCTGTAAACTAGAAGGATAATTACTCCACAGAGGAAGGATGCCACGCGAGTGATGTTAACTAGATCCTGCAGCAGCAGTAGCAGAGACAGCAGATGTCTGCAAAAAACCTGCCTGGCCAAGAGGGGGATTTGGCGAGGCTGTGTCTGTCCAACACTGAATAATGCAGGAGCATGGAATCACTTGTGCGGGAAAGCAAAGTGGGGCCCACCTGGAACTTCAAATAATGTGCTATTTTGCATACACTTTGTGAATGTATTGACGACCAAAAAGGCACAAAAATTCTACAACTCCTGTTCCTTTTCTCCAGGGGCCTTTGGCCCCTGCTCCTTGTCTTCCAAACCCTTCAGCCCTTCTCTTTGCTCCCTAGTCCAATTTCTTTCTTGCTGATACCAACCCTGATCCCATCCACCAATGCCTTCTTGTTTCCTGATTCTTTCCTTCCAGTGTTCTTAGTCACTGCTGGGTCAGGCTGAACTGGACACGCCTGGAAAAATGACTGGTGGGACTCTATCTCCAGTTGCCCTGCTTCCTTTTTCCTCACATCACCCTGGAACCTCACCTCCACCCGACAGAGATAAACCACTGTTTGGGAGGAGGAGGAGGAAGAGAAGGAGGGGAGGGACCACTTTGGTGCAGCTGTTTTTTGCTGTCAACCTTTTCAGTAGTGAGGAGGACGTTGGGAATGGAAAGTCACCCAGTTGGAGAAAAATTGAATCCAGGGGCAAATAGCTAACAGAGTTCCAGACTATTCAGCCCCAAAAAGATTTGGGCAGAAGAGGCAGCCAATCCTGAATATTTGGACCAAAAGAATCCATTTGGATATAGAAATTATCTTCATTGATTGTCTAGAAGTGCAATTCTCCATTATAATCACTAACACTGTTTCTCTCAGTGCCTGTGTAGACCTGGCCCAAGGAAGGACTGAGAGAAGGAAAGGTTGTGCCCAAATTCTGCCCCAAGGAGGTGAGAACATCATATTGCCATTGAGGACACTGATTTCCCGGTTGAACTGGGAACCCACCCCCATTCACAAACAGATCTCTGAGCCAGCTTGGCACCGATCTAATTAGCACTCTGTTCAGTCCTAGCCCCTTACCCAAAGATTCCTGATATTGCCCCAAGGGTTTTTAATCGCCCAATTATTCATGTGATCATCTAACTCAACTAAAGTGCCAAATTCCAGCTCCTTTAGTGCTGTTATTGATCAAGGAGTGTAAATCTGAGTTCATCCCTATTTATCAAATCTGGGAAGTTGTCAGATATACTGGCTATGAAATTAAATTAATCCTCCTCAAGCCTTTTACAATGAACTGAACAACTAAATGAGTCCCTGAACATCTCTCCCTTTGGTACAGAGAATAATACATCAAGTTTTGTTTTATCTCACTAGTCCTTAAATTCTAGTTCCCACTTTTTCCTGCTTTGCTATTAAAAGTCAATTTTCCAGGCCCTTCCCTTGTGGTTCCATTTTCAAGTCTGCCACTGGTCTCTTATGGTATTTGGCCCTAGTCACCTATCTTCCCTGGGCTTCACTTTCCTCATGGGGAAAATTGGAATGGGAGTTAAAACACCTGCTTCTCCCTACCTTACAGAGATCAGTGATGTGAGGAAAAAGTGATAACAATAGTGTCTCTGTTAAGTGCCTAGTACGTGCCAACCACTGTAATAAGCACTGGAGTAGAAACAAGATCAAGATACAAGATTAGGTCAGACACAGTCCCTGTCCCATATAGTGCTCACAGTCTGATTGGGAGGAACAAGAGGTACTTAAATTACATTTTACAGATGAAGATGCCCCAAGAAATTAAGTAATTTGCCCAAGGTCATACAGCAGGCAAGTGGCAGAGCTGAGATAGAACCTAGGTCTCCACCACCCCTGCTCTTTCCACAAGGCCATGCTGCTAAGAACATCAAACATATTTGAAATCACCAAACAAATTCAGTCATTATGATTACTATCACCTTCCCTTGTAATGTTAAGCCTTTTTGTGGATGCAGGACATATTGCTGCTGTTATCTTTAAAATTTTGATATTTCTTAGAATGGAATTGTAAGGTGAATTCTCTTTCTTCTGGCCAGCAAGGGACTTAGGAAGCCAGGCAGTGGACTGGAGGCTTCATGTGTTAAATTCTGATTTCCATAACTAAATCCTGTTAGTCCCACCTTCACAACATAGCTAAAATCTTTCCCTTCCTCTCCATCCCAACTGCTACCACATTAATACAGTCATTCATCCTATCCCACCTGGATTACTGGGAAGCAGTGTGGCTTAGTGGAAACAACATGGGCTTATGAGTCAGAGGTCATGGGTTCATATCCCGGCTCTGCCACTTGTCTGCTGTGTGACCTTGGGCAAGTCACTTAACTTCTCTGTGCCTCTGTTACCTCATCTGGAAAATGGGGATAACAACATGGGACACATGGGACAACTTAATAACCCTGTATCTACCCTAGCACTTAGAACAGTGCTTGGCACATAGTAAATGCTTAACAAATACCATCATTATTATTATCATTACTATTACTGCATCAGCCTCCTTGCTGACCTCCCAGACTCCTGTCTCTACCCACTCCAGTCCATATTTCACTCTGTTGCCTTGATCATTTTTCTACAGAAAAGTTCAGGACATCACTCCACTCCTCAAAAAACTCCAGTGGTTGCCCATCCACCTCCATATCAAACAAAAACTCATTACCATTGGCTTTAAAGCACTCCACCACCTTGTCCCTTCCTACCTCATCTCACTTCTTTCCTACAACCCAACCAACACATTTCGTTCCTCTAGTGCTAATCTTCTCACTGTGCCTCGACCTCACCTATCTTGCCAATGAACCCTAGCCCACTTCATGCCTCTTGGCTGGAACGCCTTCCCTCCTCAAATCTGACTTTTTACAATTACTCTCCCTGGCTTCAAAGCCTTATTGAAGGCACACTAGAAAAGCAGCATGGCTCAGTGGAAAGAACCTGGGCTTGGGAGTCAGAGTTAATGGCTTCTAATCCTGACTCTGCCACTTGTCAGCTATGTGACTATGGTCAAGTCACTTAACTTCTCTGTGCCTCAGTTCCCTCATCTGTAAAATGGGGATTAACTGTGAGTGTCAAGTGGGACAACCTGATTACCCCTGTATCTACCCCAGCGCTTAGCACAGTGCTCTGCACATAATAAGCACTTAGTAATTACCAAAATTATCTCCTTCATGAGGCCTTCCCTCATTAAGCCCTACCTTTCCTCATTTCCTGCTCTAAGCCCTACCTTTCCTCATCTCCCACTCCCTTCTGTGTCTCCCTGACCCGCTCCCTTTGCTCTTCCCCCTTCCCAGCCCCACAGCACTTATGTACATATCTGTAACTTACTTGTATTGATGTCTGTCTCCCCCAACCTAGATTATAAGCTTTTTGTGAGCAGGGAACATGTCTATTGTTGTACTGTATTCTCTCAAGCGCTTAGTTCAGTGCTCTGCACACAGTAAGTGCTCAAAAAATACAATGAATGAATGAATGAATGATTTAAGCTCTAACACTTTCTTGCTGTGTGACTTTTGGGCAAGTGGCTTAGCTTTTTTGTGCCTTAGTTTCCTTCTCTGTACGCGCACACACACACACACAAACACACAAAATGTCCTTTATATTTGAATATGATTGCCCACATGTGCAGTGAGTATCCCACTG
Organism: Ornithorhynchus anatinus; assembly: GCF_004115215.2. Taxonomy (NCBI): domain Eukaryota; kingdom Metazoa; phylum Chordata; class Mammalia; order Monotremata; family Ornithorhynchidae; genus Ornithorhynchus; species Ornithorhynchus anatinus. The sequence goes on along the minus strand of NC_041735.1, from coordinate 16,948,272 downwards.
TCAAGAGAACAAGCATTTGAATGTTTCTTCAGTAGTGACGATGGAAGGTCAAAGCACTGAACTCTAGACTGTAAGCTCATTGTAGACTGGGAAATTGCTTACCAATTCTGTTGTATTGTACTCTCCCTCCTACTTAGACTGTGAGCCTTAAATGGGACCAGGACTATGTCCATCCTAATTTCCTTATATCTACCCCAGTGCTTAGAACAGTGCTCTGCACATAGTAAGTGCTCAAAAAATGTCACTGATTGATTGGATTCTTCACTGAGTGCCAGGTGGTTAGAGAGTGCCAGGTGGTTAGAGACCAGGGATTCAGTGTGGATGTGAATTAGTGGGAAATAAGTTAAACTCTAGTTCCCTTTTCCACCATATTAGCTGGGAGATGAGGGTAGAAGAACCACACTTTTCTGGGAATGGTTGATGGAAAAATATGGATGATGGTGAAATATACTCAGTTCTTGGGTTCACTGGATGTTTTGGCTAGAATACTGTTTTAGGGAGTTAGGGAACACTGATGCAACAATATGTTTCTCTAGCTAGCCTGTGATGCAATATTGGAAAAAAATTGTGGTTTACATTCATCCTGCATCAGTGATTGACTGACTGATCAGTCAAAGCATGGCTACTGAAGCCCTAATTTTCTTTAATCAATCAGTCAATGGTATTTATTGATGTTTATTGAATGCAGAGCACTGTACTTGACAAGTACATATGAAATGGTGGATATATTACCTGACCAATATATTACCTGCCCACAATGAGTTTACAGTCTTAGAGCAGGAAAACAGGTATTAATATAAATACAATAGAATACATATTATATAACTACATGTAAATGAGTAATGTATAAATAAAATATTATAAATAGTATAAATGAATAAGTTAATATAATGAACATAAATACATATCTTATGGCATTTGTTAAATGCTCAATATGTGCCAAAAGGGGCTCACGGTCTTAATCCCCATTTTACAGATGAGGAAACTGAGGCACAGAGAAGTTAAGCGACTTGCCCAAGGTCACCCAACAGACAAGTGGCAGAGTCAGGACTAGATCCCAGGTCTCTATATCTCCTAGGACCGTGCTCTATGCACTAGGACACACTGCTTCTCACATAAATAGACCCTTTAAGTGGGATTAATCAAGAATGTCATTCCCACATTACAGGAGAACTGGACAAGTTGAACATGGAGAGAGAGAAGGTTGACCTTGCTGTTCTCCAGCTCAGTTAGGTCTCCCCCTAATTGAAAATAGTGACCAGGGCTACTGCAGTTTTGCCAGGTAAATAAAACGTTACAAGTGCAGGTAAAACTGGACTAAAGATTGCATAAAGATTTAGCCTGACTACAGTAGAATACTAATCACCTCCCAAAATACTTCCCCTCATTTGGGGTGATTCCTAACAGCGGAATGTTAACATTGAGCTTGTGGACAAACAATTAGCGGGAGCTTTGAAGTCCGTGGGCTCCCAAACAATTCCTAATAGCCCGTCAGCCCGTCAAAAGTCATTTCATCTTGATTTCAAAACAGCACAAAATGTTGCTGCTTGCAAGCAGGACTCAAATGAAAGGGATGAGGAAAGGGGATGTGCATTTAGCATTAGCTCAGCCACAGATTATGTGTGGGAAGCGCTCCTCCCCCAGCATGCTAATAGTCTGTGGTAAGCAGAGAAGTCTAGTGGTGCAAGGGTGAATCGGGGAGTGAAGACTTGCGAGTGTGTTCTTGACTTTGCCCTTGGCTTGCCAAGTGCTGTAGGATGTTTCCTCCCCTCCCTTCCTTCAGCCCCACCCCGCATCCCCTATGCCCAATCATCCTGGAAATGCCAATTAAAAGTTGTGTGGTGTGCTTTACTGCCTGCAGATGAAAGGAGGGAAAGATGGGAAAGGAAGACCCAGCCCCAGGAAACTGAGAGCTAAGGCAGCAGGAGGGAGCCCTTTTGTTCCCAGATAGCTGGAAAGAGAAAATGCACTGCATCCAGATAGTTCCTGATGGTGTGAGGTTGGGGTGGGGGAGAGGGGGAACACCTCAAATTGTCAAACCAGGAACTATTTTTCACCAGCGTTCCCTGCTCCCCATTGGATGCCGTCCTCCCTCTCCAAAGAGGGACCCAAGCACAGATGAGCAGCTGGTTTCTGCATGTTTAGACAGCTCTGACAATGCACCCCTTCTTCTCAAGGTGACAGGAACATACAGCTGCCTAATGGGTACAGAAGTGTCTATTCTTTCCCAGTGACATTTATTGTGAAATATCTGAGTGGGACTGAGAGACATGCAAGGCTTTCTCCCTCCTTATCAGGCAACCCTGGTCAGTGTCCTGTTGTCAAGGACTAAAGTAATTTATGTCAGAGCAGCCAGTGTTTACTTATCTGGCCCAGCGACTGGCCCAGCCAAAAAATCAGCCAGCCTGGCTCCTCGGCAGCCCACCAGCCTCTTCCTGCCGGTAGGAAAAAATGAGACCCTGGATGCTGCTCTCTGTCCACCCAGCAGGGCCGGGCGCTGGGAAACATGAACGCGACGGCAGGGCGTAAGAGCTGGTGCCACAGATGGAGAGGTCCAGCACCCTGCCGCCCGGCTCGGAGTGACAGGAGAATGCTGATAGCTGTTATCAAACTTTTCCCCATCGTGCAGGCCTGGCAGAAGAGATTCAAGTGGCTGCTAGCTCTGGGGTGTCCCAGCTCAGGGCTATTTTGGCTTTAAGTAAACTCTCGGTAGCCAGAGGAAATGCAAACTCTGGGGTTCACCAGAAGTGTCCCTTTAAACCACCCTCTGAGTCAAGTTGTCCCTCAATAAACACCCGGCCAAGTCAGATTCCCCCAATTTCAGGGATCAGATAAATATTATTCGAAGTGTCCACTGTTAAGTGTAGCGATGCTTGTTTCTCACTATTCAACACGCGCAAACAGACACATTCACTCACACACACACATGCACGATGTCCACTAACAATGAAAAATAGCCAATCACCACAGAGGATACCACATCACCCCAGGTACACCACTTCTGAAGGAAGTTACATATCACCCATCTCCATTACTACTGCAGCATCATTTCTCTTCTTAAAGAGTGGCCAGCATTTATGAATGTGGAAGCTAAACTAAGGCAGTCAGCATTATGCCTTCATTCGACTCATTCAGTCGTATTTATTGAGCGCTTACTGTGTGCAAAGCAGTTTATTAAGTGCTTGGGAGAGTACAATATAACAATAAACAGATGTATTCCCTGCCCACAATGCCTCTATGCTTGGGAAAACACATACAGCCCCCTCGGAGAACTCTCAATTAGATGCAAGACATATAAAATCAATATTAATATGCACAAATGTACATTAATTATGACACTGAGGTGATGAAGAGAGTTGGGTCACAGATGATGCTGTGGGCAGGAGAATGGACTGAGTCAATCAGCCGAGCTTTCTGGAGAAAATGGGTGTCAAGCTATGATTTAAGAAGAGGAATGTAGAGCGGAGGTTTTCCATTCATGAGGGGTTCATACAAAGGAGCTCTGAACTCCTTGAGCACCCAAGGAAGGGAAAGCACAAATCCTTAAGAGAACCCAAGGGCTGCTACAAGTAACTAATAATAATGGAACCAACCTCTTTGCAGATATTCAATGTGATACCAACAGGGACTATTAGAGGGTTTTGAGTTCTATTCTGAACCATATAACCTCTGCTCTTGAGGCCATTAATTTTGTCAGTTCTGAAATGGGGGGGAGGGGGTCTTCACTACAGATAATGCACCTCCTAAACTGAACCCTAGGTGATCTTACATCAAATAGTTTCTAAGTTAGCCCTAGTGGAATGAGATAGAGATAGAGGGAGAGTAAGAGAAGAGGTTCTTCTCCTCAGGTTGACTTTCTATTTGCTGCACATGGAAAAATAAATATGGCCAGCTGGAGATTTCTCCTCTAAAATTTCAAGTAAGAAAACCACTGACTACTGGAAACTTTATGAACAATGGATTAAAGGAGCTGGACTACCTCAACTCCAACTCTTTAATGAGTTGCTATTTTCAGTCAGTCTCTTTCATAAGCCAAGTCCTCCTCTAAGAAAAATTCTATCATTTTGCACTTCCATTGTCCTTACTAATATTTATCTAGCTTTCTCTGTTCTTCCCCAAGAGAAGATAATCAAGGGAGAGTTCCTAAACCTCAGGGGAAGTTGTTGAGAGAATGACGGCCAAGCAATCTTGCACAAAGGACCACATACAACATTAATGAAAAATCATGGTGATGTAATTTAGGAGGAGTTTGGGCTCTTCCATGGACTTAAAGATGATGATGATGATAATATTTGTTAAACGTTTAGTATGTGCCAAGCACTGTACTAAGTGCTGGAATAGATACAAGATAATCAGGTCCAATATGGGACTCAATCTAAGTCGGAGGGAGAAGAGGTATTGAATCCCCATTTTGCACATGAGGGACCTGAGGCACAAAGAAGTTAAGTGACTTGCCCAAGGTCATGCAGCAAGTAAGTGGCAAAATTGGGATTAGGGATTAGGACCCAGGTCCTCTGATTCCCAAGATCAGAGTGTGTGTGTGTGTGTGTGTGTGTGTGTTTGTAGAGAGGCATTTCACCTCACAGTACTTACGTAAATATTTTTATATTCTAATGTTCCCCTTATCCCTAATCATTTTAATGTATCTACCAACCCTGTGTACTGTATTTTCCCTAGCACTTATTAAAGTACTCTATACACAGTAAGTGTTCAATAAATATCACTGATTGACTGATTGACTGAGCTACCCTCTTAACCCCCACCCCCACAAACCCAAATAGTGAAACATCTGTAACTGCACGTGTGCTTAAAAAGACCGATTGGGGATGGAGAATGCTGATGAGATTGTACACACACAAAGATGGCCACGGTTGGGTTGTCATATGCCTGGCACTTGCAATATTTGGTGCTATTTTTGTTTTTGTCTCTTTGTCTTGAGATTCCCTGGGTGCTTCATTTCTGAAAAGGGTGGGTCTTTTCTTGATTGTAGCGAGCCATGCTTGTCTGCTTGTCACGGTTGTTTCCCAGCTACCAATTGCACCTGAGGAATCCTCGGATAGGAGGGTCCAGCTCAATGATACCATTAGGGATTTATGTAGCTTAATTCCTCCAAAGTGTGTTCACACAAACTCTCATTAATCTCTGTAGAGTGGGTTGGGTAGGGAGTAGGTAATAGGATTCCCATTGTACAGATGGGGAAACTAAAGCACAGAGAAAGATCTAGGGATCTATAATAATGTTATTTGTTAAGCGCTTACTTTGTGCAGAGCACTGTTCTAAGCGCTGGGGTAGATACAGGGTAATCAGGTTGTCACACGTGAGGCTCACAGTCTTAATCCCCATTTTACAGATGAGGTAACTGAGGCAAAGAAGTGAAGTGACTTGCCCTCAGTCACACAGCTGACATGTGGCAGATCCGGGATTTGAACCCATCACCTCTAACTCCCAAGCCCGTGGTCTTTCCACTGAGGCATGCTGCTTCTCTAATCTATGTGGAAGCATCTTATACAGCAAAAGTGAGGAAAAGAATAGGCTTGGCCCATATGTGCTAAAACTCAGGGGTGGGCTTCATCACGTATTTATTCATATTTATTTGTATTTGTTTATTCATTTATATTAATATCTGTCTCCCCTCCCCAGACTGTAAGCTCGTAGCGGGCAGGGAATATGTCTGTTTATTGTTGTACTGTACTCTCCCAAGCTCTTAGTACAGTGCTCTACACAGAGTAAATGCTCAATAAATACGACTGAATGAATTAATTATCTTTTCGACTTTACATCTTCCTCTTTAATATCTTGGCTTTTTGGATTTTGGTTTTCTCGTCTCCAGCACTGAGGGCAAAGAATGCAAGGACCCAGTGATAACAAATGGAGATGGATGAAGATGATAGGAATTCATCCCTCCACCTGACCCAGCCTTCATGTACCTCTCCTTATATTCTGTTGCTTCCCCTACCTGTAATTTATTTAAATGTCTGTCTCCCCAACTAGATGGTAAGTTTTGGAGGGCTCAGTACAGCGCTCTGCACAGGGTAAGCACTCAGTGACTATCATTGGTTGATTGATTGAGTGTCCACAGCCTCTAGGGATGTGTAAGAGGCAGAGGTGGCCCATGTTGGCTGCAGGGCTCCTGGACCACTGGTAAGAGGCAGAGGGAAATTCAGAGGCAATGTTTACCTGGCCTTCTACAGTGCTCGCTGTGGCGGGAGGTCTGGGACCAGAAGTTAGGGGAAGGGCTCTTTCATTAAAACTTGGCCTTTGGGAGCTCAGTCCAAGATCTGAGGGAGAAGCTCAGATCATTTTTCAAGTGGGTACTAGCCATTTCTCCTGAGGAAGAATGAAGGGGATTTTAGAAAGGGGACATTGGAAGGAAATGTTGATAAATCAGCTGAAATGCAGAGGGCACCAAGTACGATCTCTAAGAAACATTAAGAGTAAAGGGCATATAAGCATCCTTTTCCCTTATATACATTTTAAATATTCTACAAAGCCACTATTTGTGTTCACAAGACACACAACTTTGTAAGGTGGGACTGTGACTGTGAGCCGCATGTGGGATAGGGACTGTGTCTGGCCTATTATCGTACGCCTACTCAGCACTTAATCAGTGGTATTTATGGAGTGCTTTCTGTGTACTGAGCACTTGGGAAAGTACAATACTAGGAGTTGGTAGGCATGATCCCTGCTCACAAAGGGCTACAGCCTAGAGAAAGAGCTTGCAGTCTTGACGCATAGTGAGCGCTTAACAAATAGCGCAATTATGGTTAGTTACATATCTCCCTCTTCAGTTCCCCTGACACATGTGGATCGAATCTCACTGCCAGGAATGCCATCTCCAAACACAGTGGATAACAGTGCATACATATCACATAGTCATAGATATGTAGATCCTTCACCTTGGCACATAGTGAGCACTTGGAGAAGCAGCGTGGTTCAGTGGAAAGAACACGGGCTTTGGAATCAGAGGTCATGAGTTCGAATCCCAGCTCTGCCACTTGTCAGCTGTGTGACTGTGGGCAAGTCACTTAACTTCTCTGTGCCTCAGTTCCCTCATCTGTAAAACGGAGATTAAGACTGTGAGCCCCACGTGGGACAACCTGATTCCCCTATGTCTACCCCAGCGTTTAGAACAGTGCTCGGCACATAGTAAGCGCTTAACAAATACCAACATTATTATTATTATTATTAATAGACACCATCATTAACATGATCATCATCATCATTCATCCTTTCAGGGTGTGCTACATAAATTGCTCCTTGCAGAGTTACTTCTATGTATAGTAAAAGCTGGGTGAATTAGGCATCTCCAGGGTGGCTCTCCATTCTTTGCCAAATATACCAAGCTCATTAGAAACTTAAAGAATACTGATGATGGACATTACAATGGAAATGACAGATGAGCCTCCAGCCAGTCCAGAAGAGTTGGGCACCAAGAATCTTTGAGAAGGAATTGATGATAGTGGTTGTGTTTTGAAATATGCCACTCGCATGCTCTCATCCCCTCCAGTTGTGTTACAGTGGAGCAGTGGATGCAACAAACAAGTAGGTGGGCAGGGGTGCAGCACATTATGTACGGCATGCAATTTTACATGCAAGATATATTAGGCACTATATAGGCAAGGGAATGCCAGAGTACAGACATAAGTATCCGTATCAGCTACAACCAAAATATTGCTTTTTACTCACCTAAATGGCTTTGAGGCATTTTCCCTGACAGACTTAACTCCCACAGTCTTTTTATATTGTTTTTTTCTATTTATGAGAGCGGATAATATTTAGGCATCTTCCTAGACAGCAGTGACAGAGGTAACCAAGGGTGATCTAAAGGATTGGAAGTTTAGCCTTTGCTGCACAAAGTCCAACATACTTAAGGTAACGATAAACATTTTGAAGGATATTGGAACCTACCTAATTCTGTAGCATGCATGATGTCAGAACATTAAAACTGCTTAATGCTAAGGGTGGCCTCAAACAGAAATCCTTACTATTGGCTTTAAAGCACTCAATCAGCTTGCCCTCTCCTATCTTACCTCAGAGATCACCTATTACAGCCCAGTCTGCACACTTTGCTCCTCTAGAGACAGCTTGCTCACTGTCCCCTATCTTGTCTATTTCACCTTCGACCCTTTCGTCACATCCTCCCTCTGGCCTGGAACTCCCTCCCAATCCATTACACCAGACGACCACTCTTCCCACCTTCAAAGTCTTATTAAGGTCACGTCTCCTTCAAGAAGTCTTCCCCAGTTAAGCCCACTTTCCCCAACTCCCTCTGCATCATCTATGCACTTGGATCTGTCCCCTTAGAAAGTTTGATATTGGCCCCACAGCACCTATGTACATATCTATGAATTATTTACTTATATTAATTTCTATCTCCCCTGCTAGACCGTAAACTCAATGAGGGCAGAGAATGTCTACCAACTCATTGTATTTTATTTTCTCAAGCCTTTAGTTCTGTCTTCTGCACACAGTAGGCACTCAATAGGCACCACTGATTGATTGATCTATCTCTCCAGCCAATGCGAGTACAGTGAGATTAGGGAAGTGGAATTTATATATCACAATGACATGTGGGCACTAAATTCCCCCAGAAGAGGTGTTTGGCAGCCAGATCGTATTTGGATTTAATTTCCCAGAAACCTTTGCGGTTATAATCAAAGACTACAACCCCCACCTCCTCCAAGTTACTGTGAGGTATAAACAGACCCCTCTTTCTTCCTCTTCCCTTCCCCTCTTCTCCCCACCTCTCTCCATCTTCCTTCCCACAGAGGTGTATTAAAACTGTGGCATTAACTAAAGTGAGCATACTCTCAGAAAAGATGTCCAAGAAACCATAGATTTTTCAGGATTGTCCAACTGAATTGGGATATAGATGCCCCAGAATGAATTAGACTTCAGTATCTCAGGAACTAGTTCAAAAGTATTACTTTTAATAATATTCTGGTCACAGTGGTGATAAAATTACTAAATCAATCCACCAAATGAAATATATCCTGTCCTAAGCAGAGATCAAGTTAGAATATAAAGGTTTCAGAGACCGAAGCAACATATCAAGCTCCTGGAATTTACTCTTCTAGACAACACAACAATTGCAAAAACAATAATAATAATAATAATTGTTAAGTGCTTACTCTGTGCCAAACACAGAGAACTGGACTAAATACAAGATAATCGGGTCAAAGTCCCTGTCCGACACAGGGTTCAGTCTAAGGGGAAGACCAAGCAGGAATCTTGCATTCCTACCAATGAAAACTTTGTACCAAAATCTTTCTCACCATTGGTTACATGGCTTTCTATTAGTAACCATTTCCCTGTTAACACATAAGTGCTCTTCACCTGCTACTCCCAGCTCGGACTCTTTGCTCCTGTCAAGCCCACCTCCAACTGAACTCTGACATTATCTCACCTACTTCCAACCCCTTAATCATGTTCCAAGCCTCTGCAAGTTCTCTCTCAAGTCCACCAAACCTTAGAGTGACCCAACTTCAAAGCCCTCCTAGCATCCCATCCCGCCTCCAGAAAGCCTTCCCTGAATAATCCTCAACATCCCTGAGTCATAGCAGCCCAACATCTTTAATACTTATATATTTACTTATATAATCTTCAGTACTCGTGTGTAAATTGTATCTTCAGTTATTTATTCTGATTGTACTAATAATCAGTATTTCTATTTCTCTCTCCCACATAAGACTGTAAACTCCTAGTGGCCAGGAAATGTGATTTCTTTTGCATAGTGTCCACCTGATTGTCTTGTATGTAACCCAGTACTTAGAACAGTGCTTGGTACATAGTAAAGGGTTAACAAATACCATTATTATTATTTTTCCAAGGTGCTTTGTGCTCAATAGGTAATAAATATTAATAATCATAATCCTGGTGTTCGTTAAACATTTACTATGTGGCAGTGCACAGCTCTGAGACCTGGAGTAGAAACAAGATAATCAGATCAGACACTCTGGCTTTCTTTTTTGAGAGACAGAGGGATAGACTGACAGATAATAGATGATAGAAAGATGGATGACCAGTAGATAGAAGATACAAGAGTGATGAAAGGTAATGATGTTATCTTTCTTTAGATGAGTTTGTATTTGAATGTTCTGATTTTAGACTTTGCTTCTTGAGAGCAGATACTGTCATTTTTGACTAACTCAGTCCAGATTTTAACTCCATAATAGCTCATTCAAATGCTAATTCAATATTATTTTGCAAGAATGATCCCAATATACTGAAAAGGAAGTCCTGAAATCTGGAAGTAAGTTCCTAAAGGGGGGAGAAGGGCAGTATTTTGGCATTCACTTCTCTTTTTCAATTTCTAGGAGATTGCTTAAGTTCCATCTGATCAACTGTAGAGTAGTGCCTCATATTTCTCCTTCAGTAATCTACTTCACAAAGTCCTTAACATGGCAGAAACAAACCCAGAGCTCTAGACCACATCCCCTCCTTTGATAGAAAGCCTACATTTGTAGAAGTACAAAAGATGGGATTTTTTTTAAAAAAAAAAGAAGAGATATTTATTATTGCCTTTGATGTTCCATAAAAAAACAGTGCAGCTTCTGCTTAGTCTCCCTCATCCAATTGACAACTGTTTATTAGTTTTAAAATAGCTGAAATTCATGTCAAACATTCCGCATGTTAGAAAAATGTTTATGAAGTGTTATCATAGTTTATTTAACTGTGCATGTTTGGGAAACTAGCATAAAATATAATGGACCACACAGAGCTAGAGTGTTCTAATCAAGAACATTTTCACTCCACAGAACTTGGCGAGAACTTTCCACAGAAACCCTACCTCCAAGTTCATCTGGTCCAGTGTCCAAGGAAGATTTGATTCAAAAATTCCTACATTATTATTGGAAAAGTTGAAAATCATGGCACTACACTGTCTGGTGCTAAATGACTCATCTGTTAATCTGTGGCTCTAGAGTAAACACTAGAATGATGGGCAGCTGAGGAGATGCACATTTCATAGACTGGAAGCTCCTCGAGGGTGGGAACTGTCTTTTATTGCTGTTCTTCCCTTCAAAGGGCTTACTGGTACATTGCTCTGCATACAGAAGGCACTCACCAAATGCTGTTGAGGAAGAGGAAGAAAAGGAGGAAGAGGAGAAGGAGGAGGAGGAAGAGGAGGAAAAGGAGGAGGAGAAGGACGAAAAGGAAGAGAAGAAAGAGGAAGAGGAAGGGGAGAAGAAGAAAATAAGGAGGAGGAGGAGGTGGAGAAAGAGATTAAGAAAAAGGAGGAGGAGGTGGAACAGGTTACGGAGACATTAGTTGAATCTGCATAGGCTGAGGGGGTTGAAAAAACATCCTGGAGTCTCCTTATGCTTTAATAAGTTAGAATGAAACCCAGCTAATTCTAGAGGCCTTGATTTGAGAAGAGCTGGAGTTAGGATAGTGCTGGGACAAATGCCAAAGAGGATCTGATGCTGGCACTGGCAGCAGAAGTGTGGGTCCCCTACTTTCCAAAGGGGTGCAGGCCACACGGTGCTTTCATGTGTGACTACTTCATTGGCAGCTGCTGCCTGGGGCTACTGGGGGCTTGGTGCTCCCTCTGGCCCCTTTAACCAACCACCAGCCTGCAGGAACACTAGAGACCCAGAAGCCCCCAAGGCTGCAGGGGAGCTGCCAGCAGGGTGGCAGGTGGTAGAATGGAGGAGAAGGAAAAGGAGGAGGAGGAAAAGGAGGAAGAGGAGAAGGAGGAGGAGAAGGAAGAGAAGGAGGAAGAGGAGAAGAAGGAAAGGGATACGGAAGAGGAAGAGGAGGAGGAAAAATAATAGAATGCTCTCTTAATCACATGCCTGGAAGGACATTACTATTTCTGGAATGGGCTTGAGGTGGCACTAACGCCAAGGCCACTTCAACCCCTGGGCAAATAGGATAGTTACCCCTGATATGACACCCTCAGAGGGACCTATACTCCATCTTTCCCTTCATCCAAGGCCATGGCATTCCTGAGCTAAAAGAAACTTCAGCAGTTTTGGGGAAGGGAGTGCCTGTCCAAAGACAAGGGGAGATCTTGGGTTGGATGCCACCTCGCCCATCCTTCTTCCCACCTCCTGTCCCCAAGCCTTCTCCTGCCCCAGACCTTCTACAACCTTCATTGCTGCAAGTGCAGTGTATAGGACTCCCAAAATGGTGGTACCATTTGCTCTGCAACAGTCATACATCATTAAGCTGGTGTATCATGTTAGGTTCCCTTTTGCACATTTGAGCCCCACATGGATTTCCCCACTGAAAAATCTATTCAAAAACCACACTTGCCCCATTCAGAAATAGCTGTTCTCACCTTCAGTTGCCTGCTTTTGCTTGTTCAAAAACTACCCCTGAAGATGCCTGTCATTTATAAATCTGCTCCTGTGAAGCAGAAAGCAGTCACTGGTCTTATGAATCAATTAATCAATGGCATTTATTTAGCACTTATTGTGCACAAAGCACTGTAGTAAGCACTTGGGAGGGTACAATACAATGGAGTTGGAAGACACGTTCCCTGCCCTCAAGGAGCTTTCAGTCTAGAGACGGATCTGGGATCAATGTTTACAACTGAAACACAGGATTCCCCCAAACTTCGCACAACAAAAGAACATAGTTCAGAGGGTGTTCTGCAGCCAAATACCCACATTGCCTGGTATTATGTAAGTGTTCCAGGGAAGTGCTGACTTATTCTCTCTACCCAATCACAGGAAAATAAAGACGTCAGTAGTGCAATTTAAATTACTTTAAAAATCTATTATAGCCACATTAATAAAAAATTAATTTCCTGAGATTAATCTTATTATGCCCTAAACCAAGTGAGTCAGCACCTGGTGACCATTTATTTCCCAGTATATTGACACAGTATATTGTATTCCATTAAAGTCCTCAAATTAAGACAGGTAGCATTAACAGTAATGTTTTAATATGCATTCACTCTTTCTTTAAGGCATTTCCTTTAATTTTCCCTTTAATTTATTTCTATTACTCTGGTTCCATGATTCTTCCCTGCAGGTAATTTAAGATGATCTTTTTTTAAAAAAAAGTAAAACCCAAACCTTCCAGTAAATTACCATCTAATATGGAACCCCACAGTAGCTAGAAAAATTCTCTCCTGGAAAAATCTCTGTTGGTGAAGGTTCCTGCCACATTTGATTCTCAGGTTAAACAGTTTATGATTTGTACACAAAAATATATTTTCAAGTAAAAAAAAAAAATACACTCAATACTCAGTCCTTCCCCTGAGCAATTGTGGCTGGCTTAAACATTTAGAGTTGACAGGCTCTCTACATTTCCCCCTCCTCTAGGGTATGGGTAGATATGTCTAGGGAGCTATGCCTCATTGTGCATTATTTGAACAATAAAACTTGTGTGAGCATCTGTGCGTGTGTGTGTGCATGTGTGTGTGCGTGTTTTCAGGAGCCTCATTTTGACCCTGTAAGCCAAACCCAGTGAAGGAAATAATGTCAAATTCAGAACCCAAAGTTCACATAAAGGACTGTCTCAAGCCACCCAAATCTGGGTTCATCTCTACCACCATCCGCTTTAGCGTCTTGGGGCCAATCAATGGCCCTTTTGTTTTTTTGCACTCTCTTTCCATGTCATCATAACTTTACTCTTTTTAGGGTAATAAAATTCTTTACTTCTAATATTTTCAACTCTTGTTTCCCATAAAACAAAAATATAAGTATTTTTTTAAAGACAATATATACCATTAATGTATCTTTATGACGTGCAGATGATCTCGGGTGTCTGGATGCTGACTTTTTTACATTGCCTGCCTTTTCACAGAGCATCTACTAGAACATTTTATTTTGACACAATATCCTTATAAGTTGAATTAAGACATATTTTTATTATCTGTTATGTGTCAATAGACAGTGAAAACTTAATGCTGTTAAACAATTTCTCTGACTGTGATCTTTTTCCATCACTGCACGCCTCTCCCTTCTGCTTCTTCCCCCACTCCTCCCCTCCCAAAAACATGGATCAAGTTATCCAGACTGACAGCAATTTACAATCCCCATTAATGGTCATATAAATTCCAGCGGATCAAGGAAGCTCTGGTACATTATATTCAGACGCAGCTAATAGGTCTGGGATAATTGCCATCTCTTGTTTCTGTGTTATGACTGTTTATATCTACAGTACAAGTAAGCAGTAAAACAAGTTTTCAGCTTCTCAGAGTCATTCAAGGAGGCCCGTAATTGCTTGCCCCACTAGTTGTCAGAGGTTGAACAGGGGGCTGTCACTTCCTATGTGGAGGGAAAGTCAGCTTTGGCCAGACTCCTGGGTTTACTGGGAGAGCTGGAACAATTCTAGTGCACCCATCTCAAGCTGGGGTCCTCATTCTGAAAGTCACCCTTTACCCCTGAACCACACAACCGCATCCCAACCTTCTGCCACAGAGCATCGAGACAACTGGACTTGGAGAAGTGGCTCCCATCCCAGCTGCCTGGAAAGGTCACTCGGACGCAGTTTTCCTTCCAGGAAGAGCTGTAGCAATGGGCTCAGACTCCCATGCTGCTGATTAGGTGGAGAGGGGGGTTTGGCCCGGACACTAGGGAGAGCTAACTGAATGGCGAAGAACCAGATAGCACAGATTGCAAACTTCCTGTGAGAGTGGGGGGAGAGGGGGCGGTGATGGATTGTCCTGAGAGGGAAACCAGCTCAAAATAGTGCCAGCCTCTCTGCGCTACTACTGTTAGTTAGAATTGACCGGAAAGAGAAATCTGCAGCCCCCTGTGGAAGAATGGGCCCCAACTGGAGGAAGGGAAGTTTAAGCTCCAACCTTCAGTTCCTAGTTGTCTTTCTAATACTGTCCTCAGGCCAATACTAGACCAGCACAGTTTTCAGTAGAAGTTTTCAGTAGAAGTTTTAGCCAAGATCCCTCTATGGTGGTTCTGTGTCATTTTTTTTTCATGGTATTTGTTAAGTGCTTACTATGTGGCAAACACTGTTCTAAGCACTGGGTAGGTACATGTTAATTAAATCAGACACAATCCCTGTCTTGCATGAGGTTCACAGTCTAAGTAGGAAGGAGAACAGGTATTTAATCTCCATTTTATAGTTGAAGAAACTGAGGCACAGAGAAGTTAAGTAACTTGGCCAAGGTTACACAGCAAACAGTTGACAAGAGCTGAGATTAGAACTCAGGTCCTCTGATGCCCAAGCCCAATATCTTTCCACTAGGCCATGCTGCTTTTCAACATGATTCTACACTGGACAGTCTGGTTTTCAGATGGCCTTGAGAAGCAGCATGACATAGAGGATAGAACATGGGCCTGGGAGTCAGAAGATCATGGGTTCCAATCCTGGCTCTGCCACTTGTCTGTTGTATGTCAGGTTGGACACAGTCCCTGTCCCACGGGAGACAGACATTAATATAAATAAATTACAGATATGGAATTTCTGGTATGCTCGGGTATCGGGGATGAATAAAGGGAGCAAGTCAAGGCGATATAGAAGGGAGTGGGAGAAGAGGAAAGGAGGGCTACGTTAGGGAAGGCCTCTTGGAGAAGATGTGCCTTCAAAAAGGCTTTGAAGTGGGAAGAGTAATTGTAAGAGTAATCTTTAGAAACCTTGTCTAGAAAAGCAGTGTGGATTAGTGGATAGGGCACAGACCTGGGAGTCAGAAGGACCAGGGTTCTAATCCTGGCTCTACCACTTGTCTGCTGGGGGAAACTCATTTCACCTCTCTGTGCCTCAGTTGCCTCATCTGTAAAATGGGGATTAAGACTTTGAGCCTCATCTGGGACATGGACAGTGTCCAACCAGATTAGCTTGTATCTATTCCTTTGTTTAGTAAAGTGCCTGGCACAAAGTAAGCGCTTAACCAATAGCATAAAAAAGGAGACTTGAGTGCAGGAACCTTGTCTACAGGAGCCTGTCTGCAGGAACCTGACACTCTCAAAGGGAACACTGCTAAATGGTAAAAACCGAAACAAAACAAAACAAAAAAAACACAAGTTACCATTTCCCCTTCTACAGATGGGAAAACAGGGATGGGAAAACTCTTGTCTTGAAGGAGTAGCAAGAAGAATCTGCTGAAATTCATTTTATTTTTCTCAGTTGGTTGTACATTTTGCTTCTAAGAGGGTCTACAATTGTATATCTGGTAGCAACTAGTTTACTTAACCTTTTGGTTCAGTCACCTGTAAAATGGAGATAATAAGCTCTTTCAAGCAGGGGAAATTTGAAAAGTGAAATGGGGCCCCCCACTAGTAGTAAATTCCTAGTAGAAAAAGGGATTGGAATCTACTTTGGAATTTGCTAAACAATTAATTATTCTATTTATTTTGAGGGGTCATTTTGTGGAAACTGGATTAAATCTTAAATCTGTTCTCTCATGCTGTGCCATGCTTTACGGAGAAGCCTCAAGATTATTTTCTCTAACATAGTTCTTAATTCAGAAATAATATAAAATAATTAGATTTTATATAATAAAATATTTCAACATTATCATTTTCAAATATTTTAAGGGGAAAATCAGGAAGAAAGGTATCAATATTTTTTCTGCTGAATTCCTTGGTTTCATTTTGATTTTTTTAAAACAGAAACTCACAAGGATACTTAAAATGATGATTTATTTTTAACTTATTTAAGCAGAAATTACAAGGTTCATGGCAATGGTTTATGGTGATCCTAGCCTGAAAATAAACATGCTTCCAGGAAATTATGCAAATGACTTTGAGGTTACACATAAATTGGCTTCAGTCTAGTAACTTCAGATTCCTAAATCTGACCAAATTAGAACTGAATCCAAGCAAGTTTTTTAAAAAAGCAGCATAGCCTAGTGGAAAGAACATGGGCCTGGAAATCAGAGGACATGGATTCTAATCTCAAATCCTCCACTTACCTGCTGCATGACCTTGGGCAAGTCATTTCACTTCTCTGTGCCTCAGTTCCCTCATCAACAAAATGGGGATTTAATGACTGTATTTCCTCCTACTTGGACTGTGAGCCCCATCTGGGACCTGATTATCCCAGTGCTTAGTACAGTAAGTGGGATTTAGATGAGCTAACAAATACCATAATTATTACTGAAGGAAACTGAATATATTAGGAAGTTTAATCCCTGCTTTGTGGGGACTTCCAAATTCAATATTTTACTCCCCAGACTTACCAAAGGGAAACTTACAGGTCTCCCTTCTTCCTCTTGTAGAATTTTAATGCTAGGATTTCTGATATTAAGATCATTCCTTTCTTCCAGGAGGTTCCAAGCATCTTCCCCACCTCATTAATTCCCAGGACAAGGACAGCAACTATCGTAATCCTCAGGTGGAGAAACTGTGGTACTGCTAAACTATTGAAACTTCACCACACATCAAGGACTTTACAGGGAAGAAAGTCTTTTGACCTACTGGTTCAAGTCCAGCTCCTTATCCACTCAGGTTCACATCACCTGATCAATCCTCTGACCGAAGTCCACTCCTGCAGCTGCCACTCTGCCCCCTTCCCACACCAAATAAGACTTTCATCCCTTCAGGGAGCAGGGACGTTGATGTCTTCTCGGGAGAAATGCAAAGGATAATAACCAGTCAATTAATGATATTTATTGAGCACTTCCTGTATGTAGGGCACTGTACTAAGCGCTTGGGAGAGTACAACACAACAATATAACAGACACATTCCCTGCCCTCAATGAACTTAATAACAACCACGAACTGCCTTTCCTCTCAGCATTTCCCAAGGTGGCTGAGGAGGGTTGGCCAAGCCCCTTCCTTACCTTGCGTTGGAAGTAGCTGTGGCCTGCCCTCCCGGTTGGCAGCACTTTGCATCACTACCCCCATTTTGCCCCCGAGTGTCTTGATTCTTTCATCTGGGTTGAAAAGATGTTAGAGGGAGCAGACTAGCAGGGACTCCACTGTTAGCATAACCACCACCAGAGTGAACCAGCTGCTGAACCAGCGGCCCCCCACCCCTCCTTTCCCCTCCCACCCAAAAGGCATCACGCCCCTGGGGAATAACCAGCATAATAAAAACACCCGCAGGCAGGGGGTAATGCATTCCTGCCATCTTCCACACAAATCTCTAGAGGCGTCCCTCTCTGGACTCAAGACAGGGCTCTCTGCCCTGTGCAATGGGGAGCATCAGACAGCTGTGTGGCAGTAATAACACTCTTTGAAGTTCTAAAACACCTTTCTTCCTAGGACATCAAATCTTAGAGGTTGACAGGTTGTCAGGCTGCCAGGTTGAGGCAGCCTGATACGTGTCGGCTTTTCGCTGGAAAATGGTCTCTGCCTCTGGCCTCTCATGGGGATGGAGCATGAGTGAAAGGAAAGGGGGGAAAGGGGGTCTCCTTGTCCCACAGGTGGCATGGTCTGTCTAAATATCACTGCCCCAAACATCCCAGTTCTGCCGGTGATAGCTCGGTTATTGGCCAGGCAGGAGTGAGTCCCCAGCTAGTGCAGGCCACGCGTCCTTCCAGCTCTGCAGAACATGCCCTCCTTCCCTCCAGCAGGGGGGCCTTCAGCTTCTGACCTCAGACAATAGAACAGGAGAGATGGGCCTGGTGAGAATCCCACCAGTCCTGTCCACTCCACCCATTTTCGGAATATTGAATGGTGAGTGGTGAAAGTCAGTCAGTCAGTTAGTCAATCGTATTTACTGAGTGCTTACTGTGTGCAGAGCACTGTACTAAGCACTTGGAAGAGTAATAATAATGTTGGTATTTGTTAAGCGCTTACTATGTGCAGAGCACTGTTCTAGGCGCTGGGGGAGATACAGGGTCATCAGGTTGCCCCACATGAGGCTCACAGTCTTCATCCCCATTTTACAGATGAGGGAACTGAGGCCCAAAGAAGCGAAGTGACTTGCCCACGGTCACACAGCTGACATGTGGCAGAGCTGGGATTTGAACCCATGGCCTCTGACTCCCAAGCCCAGGCTCTTTCCACTGAGCCACGCTGCAGACACATTCCCTGCCCACAATGAGCTTACAGTCTAGAGGGGGCTTGCATTCTAGAGGCAGGCATTCCAATTCTTAGGAATGAATAAGCTACCTCCGAATGCTGGGGATGTAACCAAATGCAGTTCAAGTGGGTCCTTGGCCTGGGCTGTAATTTATTTATTTATATTAATGTCTGTCTCCCCCCTTTTAGATTGTAAGCTCGTGTGGGCAGGGAATGTGTCTGTTTATTGTTGCATTATATTCTCCCATGTGCTTATTACACTGCTCTGCACACAGTATGTGCTCAATAAATATGACTGACTGACTGATTGACTGAATGAATGAATGGAACATCCTTCAGGCCTACTGCACTGGTTTGACCACCAATCTTGCACACAGGCACAGAGCAGCCCTCCTCCCTGGTGCGACTCTGCAGCAAATATGAGCGTCACTTTGGAGTGTTTACACTATTGAAATGGATCAAGTTGGAAGGGAACAATGAGAGCACAGTACGTTACTAACAAGTTATATACTGGAGACACTGCCATGGGTCACTGGTGCTCACACAATCAGGTTCGGGATCCCCCACTTCCCCAAACAGATCCCAAAGAGACGAGCTGCCATTTGCTCAAGAATCAGAAGAGTCTCGGGTCACAAAGAGCAGCCAGGAGACAAGAGTTATAAATCAGTGGCTATTAGCCAGAGATGTGATTTAAAAGGCTGATCTCCTCCCCATCGTAGCTTATTGAAGACAGTTAGTCTCCAGAGTTTAGCTACGCAATCGCCGACAAAGTTTCCCTTTGCAGCAGGTCAGGGAGGAGGTGAAACTGCTCTGGATTTCCAGGCCACTCCATCACTCCCCAGAGGTTTATCAACCCCCTCTTTGGCAGCAAGGATACTAAAGTTTTTACTGCTCATTCCCCACCCACACTTTCTAAATGATTGATTGCGGCTTAATACCTCGCTCTCACCATCTCTCTCTCTCTCTCTCTTTCTGCAGTGAGCCAAAAAAACCTTTTTTGGGGGTAAATGAAGACGGATCCTCTCATTTTTGCAAATTTTTCATGAATTATTTGTGAGCTCTCCACTTTCATGTCTGCAAAGGATGTCAGTGGTGTTTACCCGAGATTAATGGCGTCCCACTGCGTTCCAGGGTGTAATTTGATTATGACACAATTAAACTTGACAAGGTTATCAGAGACTGATTTGAAAAATCGTAAAGCACTCTTTTTTTAAAAAAAAGAAAGGGAAAAAAATCTTCTCTATTAGGCTCTGTGTGTGTGTGTGTGTGTGTGTGTGTTTGCATGGGTGAAGCAATAGCCACAACTCAAAGATAGAGATGCCCAGTGGTGCCAGGAGTTCTGGGACTTTTTGCAAAACCTTGTTTGAATATTGCTTTGCCTGCCACATTACTGTCATTCTCCCTCTCCCAGATCTCAGGGGCAGAGACCTTTGAACAGCCTGATTCTGAGGCGGTAGGTAGAAGCAGAGTCCTCCAGCGTTCCTCTCTTCTCTATGGTCTGATCTCCAGCCCCACCTTTTGGTGGTTTCTTGAGATTTCACTTCTTTCAGATCTCAAAGAAAAAGATCATCCACTAGGCAGTAAATGTAATCTCCCCCTCTAGGCTGAAAGCTCCTTGTGGGCAGAGAATGCGTCTGTATTTTTATATTGTACTCTCCCAAGCGCTTAGTACAGTGCTTTGCACACAGTAAATCAATAAATATGATTGATTGAATGAATAATTAATATTTTAGATTCCAAAGAATAATTGTCTTCATTTTCCAGTGTTTCCTAAAGATTCAGGCCAATGCAGGGATCTGTTTTCTCTTTGGAGAGGACCAAGTGATTTGGCACCTCCTATGGGTATTTAGTCAGCTCTTTCACAGGGCAAAATGAAGGAAGTTTGGAAAGAAAATCTTGAACCTACAGGTTTCTTTGTGAGACAAATGGAAGTAGCACTGTTAACGCCTAAAGAGACTATTCTGCAGCTAGTCCATTTTTTGTTATTTTTATTATCTGAAAACTGTTTGTTTGAAACTACACAGACAGGGTTTTTCCTATGAGAATACATCCTCCTCTATGGCTCTCTGTTAGCCTGGAAATCTACGCCACTGCCATTTCACATCTGCCTCTTCCAGTTTATCACCTCCCTTTAGGAAAAAAAAAATCACAAAACTGAAAATATATATATTTTGTACTTTCTATATATTCCAAATTTAACTTTATTTTTTCCTCTGACACTAAATCTCCAAATCACACTTAGACCAGACAGCTAGAAGTCAGGGTAAGAGGTTCAGCACTGCTAGGCAGACAGCAGCAGGGTCCTTTGGAATTAGATTAAATCCTCTTTCCTCTAGTGCTTCACACTTCCCTGCTAAAGGATAAATGTTTCTCAGTTTTCCATCAGGCTTAAACTTCTTGCTTCATCATCCCCTTCTCCAAGCCCAACTCTTTTCCCCTCTTTAGAAAACTGTAAGAGTCTTGGGATGGGCTCTTAAATGGGATTTATTGCTTGCGATTCCTAAAATAGTCCATGCAGATGTGTTTTTTGCCCCAGAAATTTGTTCTGATCCATGCAGATTCTGGTTCTAAACTGTTATTTTCACTGAGAAATAAAGAAAAAAGAAGTTACTTGGCCTGCTGCCCTCTATAGGCCAGGCCACAGGCTCCAGGAGAGGCTCAGGTCTCAGAAGCCTATAAGGGCCGAAGATACTCTGGGTTATCATCTTCCCACCATGGAAGAAGTAGGTTCATTGGTTAAGAAGATGCAGTCATTTCTTCGGATCACTAGAAGACCAGTGAAGCATGCTGCTGTAGGCTACTCAATGTCCGCCTAATCTATGAAAAAAATGAAAAGGCTGCCCTATACATTTCACTAAATTCCATGGGCAGATTTAACCACGAGGAAGATGATCCAAACTCAATATTTTTATGCAGTTGGGCTTCACTTTGAGAAACCAAGAGAGACTTCAGTTGAATGAATTCACATTCACTGAGCATCAGTGACACCAAGGCACTCTTCTAAGCCCCACTCTGAGGCTAAGACTAAAAACTATAGTCCAAAGTCAATAAACATTCAGTAGGACACTTCCCTCCTTCCCTCCATAGAGATAGTGAAAGGGCCTAGAGTAGCCTGATGAACAAGCATTACAGTTTTAGAGTTTGAGGCCATCACAGTTATCCCTAACCCATATTGAGACCAGCCTGAATCTGAGACCATTTCAAAAACAGTACCTGGACCCATCTGAGTCCCCAGTAACCTGGCTTCTTTGTTTATTTGTTCATTTGATGGCATTTGATAAGCTCTTACTATCAGTCAAACACTGTTCTAAGCGCTGGGGTAGGTACAAGTTAATTAGGACAGACACAGTCTTCCCTCTCTCCCACCCAGAATTGGAGACATCATTCTGTCGATGTAGAGAGATAGTACAAGAGCCTCAAGAAACTTCAGTCAGCTTTTTTTTTTGGAGGTTTTGGGCTTTTTCAATTTTTGGTCTGCCACTCCTTCCCAGTGTCACCATGTGAGGTGCAGGAAGAAGCCCAAATAGGAATGAGAGCTTAGTACAGTGCGAGCCCTTAGTACAGTGCTCTGTACACAGTGAGCACTCAATAAATACAACTGAATGAATAGGAATGGCATAAATTGCTTTGATCAAATCTGAGCACAGTCTGTGTATAGAACAATCTATAAACAGCATTGACTCAGCATTACTGTCGCCTGTCCACTGTACTAAACGCTTAGGTGAGTTCCATGAAAGCAAAAGACACAATTCCTGTCAACAACTAAATTACAGTCTGATGGAGAAGAATCAGACACAAATTACTTAGAGTTAATTGTATAAAAAAGAATGTTGATAAAATTGCCACAAGTAGAGTGGAAAGGATGAATGGGCAATAAATGAACACTCTACTGTACTCTCCCAAGCGCTTTGTACAGTGTTCTACACACAGTAAGCCCTCAATAGTACATAGATTGATACATTCATAAGTGCTAAGGATGGCTGGATAGACAAAAGTGCTAAAATGGTTGACATATACTGGGTAGTAGAAATGGATCCTAGAATGCTTCCTGGAGGAGGTGGAATTTTAGGAGGGCTTGGAAGGTGGAAGGTGGAAGAGTTGTAGTCTTACGGATTTGAAAAGGGAGGACGATCTGGATGAGGGGTCGGGTGCTGGAGGGACGAGAGCTGTTTTTGTTACTTAGGCCGGCCAGTTGGCCCGGGACCATGAAACCCCGTCTCCGCTTGAGAAGAGAGTCTCATTCAACCACTCAGTCATTAGGGAACACAGATACACTGGCCTCCCGACAGCTTCCTGTGAGTTCTACATACTTCACTTTCCAGAAAAGAAAACTGACCAGCTGGGCTAAGATTCCTTGGCTAAAGCCCAGCGCTGAGCGTCTTTTAATAAGTGCAAACTGGATGGGCCTGTGCCCTCAGCATTCCCAGGGATGGCAGATGCCTGGCAGATAAGTTTCAGGGATGATAGCTGGAGAGAAGGTTGGTTGCCACTGGGAACTGTAGGTTAAAAAGGGGGCAAAGGGAGAGGAGGATTTGGAGAGGACTCCTAGTTCTCTCAGAAGGAGCCCCCAGGCTTCAGAAAGGCTCCGAAGGGTCATCCTGACCCTGAGGGACAGTCCCGCCTCAGGCACGATGCCTCACACATGCAACTGAGACTGTTTCTCTCTCCATTCAGTGGCTCCCCTCCATCCATCTGGAAAGCTGGCAGCCGCTCCCAGGCCTCCTGCTCCCCAAGTGTCTCATCTGTCCAAGGCCCCAGGTGGCGGCAGGCAGGGAACTCACTGGCCCCACATCGCCCGTCTCGCAGCTCCGGCCCCTCGGACCAAGGCCGGCTTATCTGGGAACCTCACCACAGATCAGGGAGGAGACGGGAAGGGGTATTTGTGTTTCCATTCAGGTCTCCATGGAATCAAAACAGAGACTCCTTGGGACACAGGCACGGTGTGTAAGTCCAGGAGCCTAGCGTGAATCTGGGAAAGTAAAACAAAGAGGTGAATGGGCAGGATCTGATAACACCTCCCTTTAACTCCTTCACTGCTGAGGCTCAGGAAGGGGAGGGAGGGCCTACACTCTCCCAGTTCCTCAAGTGCTCAGAGCTGCCTGGTGTCTTAGAATTAGCCAAATTCTGGCCAACAGATTTCTTGTATGCTGGCATTGATGATCACATTGTCTGTCAGTGCTGAGTCCCATAAGGATACAGAAAGTAAACAGATGGCTATGCTGTGCTATACTGTAAACTCCTTGAGACCTGGGATCATGTCCACCAACTCTCTTGTAAATTGCTATTTGTGATGTACTTACTGAGTCAAGTACTGTTCTAAGCACTAAGGTAGTTACAAGTTTATCAAGTTGGACACAGTCTCTTTCCCACATGGGGCTCACAGTCTAAGGGGGAGGGAGAGTAAGCATTTAATCCCCATTTTACAGATGAGGAAACTGAGGCACAGAGAAAGGTAGTGATTTGCCCAGGGCCTGCAGAAGCCCAATGGTGGAGCCAGGAATAGAACCCAGATCCTCTGATTTCCAGGCCTGTGCTCCTTCCGCTAGGCCATGCTGCTTTCCACTAGTCCATGCTGTACCCTCCCAAGCACTTAGTACAGTCTCTGCTCAGAATAAACGCTCAATAAATATTACCGTTGGATTAGATTTAGTGTCGCACCAAGATCTAGTGGAAAGAGTTATGAGCTGGAAAAGCCAGGAGACCTAGAGTCTAGTCTCAAAGCTTCCTTTAATCTGCTGGGTTATAGCAGCAACTCACTCAGCCCTTCTTCTGGGGTTCATAAAGCCTCAATCAATGGCCCAGGGGTGCTCTGAGAACAAATGAAATCACTGCTATGAAAGCGCTTTGGAAAATAAAAGTGTGATGTAAAGTCAAGGTGATTATAATTATTATATTACTGCTTACATAAATTCAAGGATATTGTTTTCCCCAAATGAGAAAGAACGGGTGAGGGATTAATGTTCTGTTCTTTCCTGTGGGAGACATGGGGGCTGGGGGAACTCAAGTTCAGTAAGAGATATACTCCCTGAGGGCTTTGGAGAACTTTGGAGCTGAGATTCACGGTAGAGCAGGGAACAGGGTGTGTATCCTTCCAATTTAAGGGCTCTGTTAATGATACACACCCTTTTGGGAGAAACCAGGAAAGAGGGCCTGGCAAAACTAAGAGGGAGGGAGAGAGACAGAGAAAGGGAGAGAGGAGTGCCAGAAAGATTTTTCCAATTAGCACTAAACAGTCACCAACTCACCATCCTAGTTACCAATCTAGGTTTCTAGCCTTATTCACTCTTGCAGTTACTCTGCATTTCTGAATGTATCTGCTGTATGTCTTTCTCCCCCACTAGATAGCGAACTCCTTAAGGAAAGGGATCATGCTTAATTTATGCTCCATCACTCCTTAAAGCAGTGGCCTCCACTGAATTACTGGGGTTATGTATAAAAGAGAAAAGTCTGCTTTATTCTAAATTTTTAAAAAATCAAATCTTAAAACAGCCCCTGATCTTCATCCATAAACTTAAAAATGACAAGGCTGCAGATAGCTCCCAACAGATATTTCATAAGAACACCTCTTGAGAGGAAACCTCAATTTAAAATGTAGTGCTGAGAAAAATCTCAGTTAAAAGCACCTCTTCTTGCTGAATAATAATGAATAAAAATTCTCCACTGGGCTCAAATAAATTTTGATTTTTCATTTCTTTGGTTTTATTGTAAACTTAAGTTTGTGAAATATATTTTCATAGCAATATAAGCTATATAAAATAAACATTTTACTGCTTAAAATTCATATTTCTAGGCTCTTTTTTTTCCACCTTGTGCTCTGAGCAGAAACATTTTATGTGCAGTTCTGGGAGTAAATTAAATTGTGGACATGTGTGTTTACACACACACACACACACACACACACATCTATACACATACACATAACTCCACTCAGTATCAAAATGATGATGGGTCTTTTGGGGGGAAAAAATGAAGTTCATGAAAACCATGTTTTTGTTTTCGGTTCAATTCAGGTCTGGACTTTTACAAGTGAAGTCTGTGTCTGGGGTAATGAGAGGTTGGAAACTCCTATGGAGTTGACTTGATTTCTCATTACACGCCTTTGAAATGACTTTCAAAATCATCTGAGCCAATCCTCTGTGTTCAGGAAGGTATGTAAGGTAACCAGGGCAGATGGTTATCTGTTCTTTTGGGGGCTTTTCAAGATCTTCCAGGATGGAGGTTCCACAATCTCTCTCAGTAGCCTGTGGTAGTATTTAATTACTTGATAATCAATCCATCAATCAATCAAATTAATTGAGCACTTAGTGCATGCTCCGCAGTGAGCTCACACGGTAGAGGAGTAGATTGTAAGCTTCTTGCGAGCAGGGTACTTCTTCGTTCTGTACTTCCCAAGCCTTTAGTATGGTACATTGCACCAAGTGGGTGTTCACTAAAAACTATTACTACTACTATCCTTACAGTTAAGACATTCTTCCTATATCTGGCTAAACTCCGCATTAATGCTATGCCAGTTCTTTCAGACTTGTTAATGAAGTAATCCTTAAAGAGAGGAGGAAGAACAGAGGCCCGGAGATAGAGTCAGATAGAGACAGAGACACAGACTAGGGCAGTGACAGATGGAGACAGAGAGTCTCAGATGGTTCAAGAGTATTCTTTCCCTCTAATTTTGGCCACCTTCTGCCTCTCTTTTTTTTTCAGTTTTATTTCTTGGACTTACCTTTTAGTCTCTAAAAATCTCCAAACAATTTAATGAGTGTTTAAAGGCATAAGAAGTAGCTACATTTGGAAAAATGTATGTATGTGCATCCAGGACGTCCCTGAAATTCCTGGACATTTTCCCCTCCCAGCCATTTCTATCACTGCATAGAACTATTCTCCAACTCCATCATAGTTTCTTGGCTCTTTTACAGGCTTTTTCTTAATCTGATGATTTAATACCCTCTTTAGCCCCAAAGTAATAGAGATAATATGCATGTGCTCCAAAGGATGAATGGAATGAAGTGTGAAATGCCTGGTGATTCATGTTACAAAGACAATAAACAATTAAAAAATGTTCACCCTGTCTCTGAGGAGACATTTAATGGACTTCCAATTCCAAAGACAGATCAGCACCATTAGTGTTTAGTGCTGGATTCGCTGAAAAAGGCAGCATGGCAAGATAAAGTTAATGAAAAGAGCAACCTCTGTTAACCAAAGGTCAAATAAAACCTTTGAAAACCAAATGTCCTAACCAGGAAGAGAAGGCAAGTCAGCTCATTCAATTCATACCAGAAAGTATTCTCCTTATATTTCTTCATTCCCTAAAATCCATTTTTAAAATTGAAAACAGTATTTTTCTCTTTGCTGTTCTTTTTTAAGAATATCCAGGTTAGCACCTGGCTTAGAATTGAATTAATTATCTGGATAATGGACTTCAAATATTTGGAAACTTCTGACCACTGCCCCCCATCCCCCAAAAAATCAAGATAATTGAGGCCACAAGTGAATTATCTGGATAATTTTCATTTTGGCCTAAATGTCTGATCTGGAAAAGTAACAGTAGTAGTAGTAGTATTCATTAAGCACCCACTTCATGAATTGCACTGTACTAGATGCTTGAGAAATACAATATCAAAAAGTGGCATGTTCCCTGCCCTCAAGGAGTTTGCACTCTAAAGATGGCTTACAGAAGAGATCCCTAAATGGATCAACCTTAGGAGTCCATGACTCCTCTAGAGGCAGAGTACACATCGGAATAAGGATATTCATTGAGGACACAACCCTACAGCCCTGTCTGGGAGCCCTGTACATAACACAACACACACACACACACACTCCGCCCCTCCCCCCCCCAGCCCCTTTAAATGGAAAGACCGCCCAGTAGGTTCAGAAATAGCTACCTCACTCAACTCTCTAGATTGTAAGATCCTCAAAGGCAGGGATTGTGTTTATTAACTCTATAGTACCCTCCCAGGCATTTAATACAGTATTATTTACTGATTGTGTGTCAAGTCACAATACTAACTGGCTGTGCTTGTTAAAGAATATAAGCACTAGGTAAGAAGGGGCTGCATACCGGTAGCTTGTTGTGGGCACGGAATGTGTCTGTTTATTACACTGTACTCTCCCAAGCGCTTAATACAGTGCTCTGCACACATAAAGTGCTCAATAAATACAACTGAATGAATTTGTAGAATTGAATACTACACTGTCTATTCAGGGAGCAACATCCGGGCCAAGCCAATGAACAATGAGCAAGAGAGGAGCAGGCTTCCAAGAAGGAGTGGAAATTCTCGGCTTCAAAATGCCCCCTCTGGGTAGCATCCAAAAAAGGAGTCAGGTCGGGGGAGGGGAGAGGGTTGCATGGCCTGGATATTTATGACATGATTTGAATCACAATTGGGAAAACTATTCAAGTGAGTATTAACTACCCCCTCTCTTCCCGGTCAGCAGCACCTGGGGGAGAAAATGCAAATCTTCAGCCTGCTCCCGGAGCAATGTTTTAGGAAACAATCAATATCTGACCCAAGGCCTGTTGGGGGGAGACCTCCAAAATGGCATCCTTACCAGGGTCTCTCCCTAGCTGGCTGTCTGGCTGGAAATCGTCTAACTGGGGTGGGGTATCCTAGCTCCACCACTTGTCTGCTGTATGACCTTGAGCAAGTCACTTCACTTTTCTGTGCCTCAGTTGTCTCATCTGTAAAATGGGAATTGAGACTGTGAGCCCCATGTGGGACAAGGACTTTGTCTGAACCTACTTGCTCATATCCATCCCAGTGCTTAGTATAGTTCCTGGCACATAGTAAGTGCTTAACAAATACCACTATTTTTATAATAATAATTATTATTATTATTAAGTAGAGGAGGGCACTGGGTGGAATGCGCTTAGTCAGAGAGCTGCCAGCCATCTCCTCACCACTCAACTCCAGAGGCATGAAAGCCAAAGGTAAATTCAAGTTGCGATCTGTGGTCAAGGAAGCTAGCAGTCACCTATCTCCTCCCTTTGCACTGGTCCATCATTCCAGTAATAGATCATGTGATAGCTAAAGACCAACCGTGGACCAGCATGTTATCTATGGCGCAGCCATTCAAAACAAATAAATATGAACGTCAGCTGTTTTGGACAATAATTATGACATTGATTAGCACTTACCTCATGCAAAGTGCTGGGGTAGATGCAATGTAAACAGGTTGGACACAATCAATGTCCCATACATGGATCACAGTCTAAGAGGAAGGAAGAAAAGCAGCAGAGAAGCAGTGTGATAGCGCATGGGCCTGGGAGCCACAAGGACCTGGGGTCTATTCCCGGCTTCAATACATGTCTGCTCTATGACCTTGGGAAAGTCACTTAACTTCTCTCTGTCTTGGTTACTTCACCTGTAAAAACAGAACTAAGACTGTGAGATCCATATGGGGCATGGATTGTGTCCAATCTGATTAGCTTGTATTTACCCCAGCATTTAGTACAGTGCCTGGAACATAATAAGCACTTAACAAATACCATAAAAAAAGAAAGGGAATTTTGCCTCATTTTACAGATGAGCAAATTGAGGCACAGAAAGGTTAAGTGAATCAATCTGTCCAAGGTCACACAGTAAGCATGTGGCAGAACCGGAACTAGAACTTGAGTCTCCTGACTCCCAGTTCCACGCTCTTTCCATTAGACATACTGCCTCTGCCTAATTCATTTCTACTTTGCACCTGCTCTACTCTTCCAAGGACAATTTTTCAGAGGAACCTGCAAATTACAGTAAGGTTGGAGGGCTGTGGGGGAAGGAGGTATGTGAAATGATCAACCCAATGTGATGTGATCAGAGTTGACCATCCCTGGCAAACCTGATAATATGGGGAGGGCATCACAGACAATGGGATTACACTCTATGGGCACCCTTGAGCCAGTAACTCAAATGCTACCCCTGCAACTTTCAGAACATCCATCAAAACATTCCTTGTGCATCTGGTAATGTGACTGCTGTATATTGGTTCAAGGTCACTGCACAGGTTAAGGAGACTAAAGTCTTGAAACATCAAGCCTGTGCTGTTCAATTTTGCACTCTGCTTTCACTTCTTAACATTACCAAGGGAAACCATCTTGCAAATCTGATGTTACACCATGTAAGTCTCGACTAGGAGCAGATCTGGGGCAGCAGACTCGATGGAGTTAACGCTAGTGTGAAAGAGGAGAAACACCACAATTGGGGAGGGGGTGTGGAGGTAGGAGTTCAATGGGTGGAGAATTCCAGTCACTTTATAACAAAAAAACCAACCTGGATCCCTGTTTGCTGAGCAGCATAAAGGAAACTCCACCTGGGGCCAGACAAGACCATTCACAAGTTCTAATTACAGTAGTTATTCAATGTTTACTCTGTGCCAAGCGCTGTGTTTAAACACTGGGATAGGTACAAGATAATCAGATCAGATACAGGCCCTGTTTCAAGTGGGGCTCGGAGCCTAACAGGCCTTAGGAGCAGGAATCTTTTCCCCATTTTAGATGAGAAAACCGAGGTCCAGAGAGGGTAAGTGTCTAGCCCTAGGTCACACAGTAGCCAAGTGGCAAAACTGGGATTAGAATCTGGGACTCTGGACTCTCAGTCCTATGCCCTTTCTTATTGGTCATGTGCCATTGCCTCCCAGTGGTCTATTCCCTCAGTTAAGTCCTCAGGTTTATTCCCTGGAAAACACCAGCAGGGTCAGAGCAGCCTCTCTACCAAGCATTCCAAGACTGCCCAAGCTGGGTGGGAATCAATGTCCCCAAGCCCTGGCTATTAGCATTAGTTTCCTTTCTGGGTCCACGAGTCATTCATCACTTGGTCGGCAATGTTTGACAGTTCCCTCTCTGCCTGTGGGTGGGCTGGAAGGACCTATTTTATTTGTCATTAGCTAGTGGTCAAATCAAGTTAAGACTGTTCACCTGTCTTAAGTCTTTAGATTGCCCTGAAAGCAGCTCCCATTGGCTGCACTGAAAAAGAATGCAGATAGAGGCTGTCTTCAGCCCCATCCATCTTGTTCAACGGCTGACCCGCTGGATGAACGACCATCTTCTGCCGGTCCCTGTATTTTCTGCAGTGAATTTGGGCGAATTTGAAAACAGCCACAGGACAACTGATGTTGGGTTAATGTCCATCCGGGAGAAGGGTGGATCAGCGTACATGTCTAGACAGAAGGCCCACCTGAGTTCAAAGATCAGAACTGATACGAGCCTGACTGCTTCCTGGGAAAGGAATTTGCCACTGGAAAGGTGAATTTTGACTGTGTTTATGTAATTGGATCATGGGACTGTGACTTCAGAGAAAATGGCGTTGGGCCCCAGCTGCCCATCACAAATCCCAAGCAGTGAGATATGGTCACGCATTGAGGTCTGACCGCTGGCTTCTCAAAATCACTTCACTCATTCAATCATATTTATTGAGCATTTACTGTGTGCTGAGCACTGTAAGAAGCACTTGGGAAAGTACAAAACAACAATAAACAGTGACATTCCCTGCCCACAGTGATCTTACAGTCTAGAGTTAACTATTCTACCTTAGCCTAGGAAACACCCACCATGCTAGTTCTGCACAAGTGCCTTGGTCAGAGTCTCCCTCTGTATGGAAGGTGTGCTGGTAACAGAGAGTACCTGGGTTGTTCCCCAGTAGACCAAGCCCTAGGGTTTTGCTGGAGAAAACCACCTCCTTTTTCATTGGGTAACAATAATAATAACTGTGGTATTTGTCAAACACTTATAACCAGTGCCAAGCACTGTACTAAGCACTGGGGTAGTACAAGGTAACTAGATCAGACACAAATCCTGCCCCACCAGAGGATCGCGGTCTAAGGGGGAGGGAGAACAGGTATTTAATCCCCTTTTTACAGATGAGGAAACTGAGGCACAGAGCAGTTAAGTGACTTGCCCAAGGTCACACAACAGCTAAGTGGCAAATCCAGATTTAGAATCCAGGTCTCCTGACTGCCATGCTCATGCTCTTTCCACTGTCAGGAGAAAATTGCATATTTTAACAACTAAACAACATCCTATTTGTACTTCATGGAAATCTTTATAGATCTCAAAGCCCTACCTGATCCTCAGGTACAATGTGAAGGGGACATGTAGCCTTATCTGCGATGGGGCTGATCCCAGCTGAGAGCCAGCTCCTCCCAGGCTAGGGCCAAGGACATCCCCAGAGAGGCACAAATGAAGGAGACAGTGGTAATAGGGAGATTCTCCAGCACCAGATTAAGCAGGAGCCATGAAGGTGGTTACCCCCCTCCACCCAAATGGCTAAAGGGATTAACTCCTGGGACCAGGACTTTGGCAGTACCTTTCAGCCCTAATGCTCCTGCAGCTCCTGGGAACACTGCCCCAGAAGCCCCAGTGGGAAAGAGGATTCTGGGTGTGGGGCTTAACCTCCTCGAGGATCAACCTCAGCAGTAACAAAGTCACTGAGGGATTGCTGCCACTTCTGGGTCAACAGTCAGGAAAGGCTTTCTGAAGAAGTGGTAGGGAGCTCTGTATCTGAGGAAAGACAGTGCAGCCACTCCTGGGCAAATCATTTCACTTCTCTGTGCCTCAATTACCACATCTGCAAAATACCTGCTCTCTCTCCTTTTTATACTGGGAGCCCCCAGATAGGGCAGGGACTGTGTCCAAGTGCGCAGTACAGTACTCAGCACATAGTACATGCTTAATGACTAGCACATAGTACATGCTTAATGACTACCATCATTATTACTATTACTAGGGAGCTGTAGCTATTTTTTAATGGTATTTGTTAAGAGCTTACTCTGTCCCAGGTACTGTACTAAGCACTGAAGTAGATCCAAGCTAATCGGATTTGGCACATTTCACGTCCCACATGGGACTCACAGTCCTCACCTGCATTTTACCGATGATGTAACTGAGGCACAGAGAAGTTAAGTGACTTATCCAAGGTCACACAGCAGACAAGTGGTGAAGCCGGAATTAGGACCCGGGTCCTCCCAGGCCCGTGCTGTATCCACTAGACCATGCTGCTCCTTTCCCTATTTCCCACAGTTTATACATAAGACTTACTTGGGGAGGCCCAGGTCAAGGGGCAGGGGAGACATTTTCCTAAAGGAGAGCAGAGGAGGGAATGATCGACAGAGGGAGGGCAAGAGAGTGTTGGGGAGACAGGGGAAATGGGGAAATGGAAGGGCCAAAGGCACAATATACGGGGGCTGCATATGGACCAGTCAGTTTCCGGGAAAAATGGTTTTCAGAGGAGAGGCGGCTTTATATTTAGAAGAAATCATTTGAAAAGGTCATTGTGGGTGGAGGGGAAGTGACTGGGGGAGTTGAGACTCAGCAAAGGGAAGGACTAGGGTCCAGTGGAATGTGAAGAAACTCGACAATTTCAACATACAAATGTCTGGGATTGGGAGCAGAGAGGTTGAGGAAGAGTGTAATTGGGAGCTGCTGGAGGTCCAAATGCCGAATAAGGATTAGTCATAAATGGGCGAAAAAATCTACTGTAACCACATCTATATTAATAGGTAATCCATTTATCTGATAGGGACAACAATGTAGTTTGAATGTCTTGAGCTGGACTCCAGTTCAGTAATACCCCTCTACTTTATCAATCAATCAAGTAACACAAACATTTATGAAACTACATTTTGAAGGCTTTTAAAGGTGTATTTAAAACGTGTTTTCTTTGAAGCTTATCTCAGCCAGCTCTCCTACCCTGATAAAAGCCATGTTGAGCTGCCTCTCAAGGAATCGGCCCCAGCATTGTCTCTGCCAGAGATATTTCACTCTTCCACAGCGACAAAGAGACTGAGAGTCCGGCTGCAAAGGGACTCAGGCAGGGCTGCCCTGTGAGGGGGCACCCCCAAAGTTTGCCCTGGGCCTGCCACAGGCCTGTCGGGGGCAGGAAAGTTACCCTGTGATTGAGGGAGAAAGCACCCTTCCCCGACACAATTCATCTTCATTCACTTCTCCAGGTTGGTGGCAAAAAGTCCGTCACCCACCCTCTTGGTATGCTCCATCACCACTAAGTCAAACTGCTTTTCCGTTCAGTTTTCTTCATCAGTAATGAAGAATAACTCCCTGTGAATAACTTGTGAATAACTCTACGACATCACACCAACTGCACACACAACACACAACACTTGAGAGGAAGAGTTGAGGCATTTGGCACATTCAACTTCTGAAACCGGATTTTCTCCCTCAAAATGAAATGAAGACTTAACTCATTTTATGAATAATCTGTTCCATGTCTTGGCTTGCACAGTGGAGGACTGAACAGTCTTCCAAAGAGAACATCCAAGTGGATCATTTGATCTAAAAATCCATTTTAGGGTCACAATTATCCAGTAAGCCTGTCTACCTGGAGACAACCAAAAAACTACTCAATCCTGTGCTTCCTGTAAACTGTGCAGAGCTAGTTGCTCTGTTTAATCTAGACTCCAGCCCTCTTTTTTCTCAGTGATAAGGCCTCTTCTCTTGAATTAGACATAAAACTACTCTAAATATCCACTTTTCCAGTGAAGACACAGATGATGGGGTTCAAATTCCCTGGACCATAGATGGAAATTCTCTTAAACAGTGGTATTTATTGAGCTCTTACTATACACCACCACCCACTGAGCTAAACACTGGGCTAGATATAAAATCATCACATCAGACACAGTCCCTGTCTTACAATGGGGTTCACAGTCTAGGATATGCAGCTCCTACTGAGTGGGTACATGGACGATGACTTTAGGGGACTGAATGTGGTACTATAATCTTGTTTACAGAAATGGCAACCAAAAAAGGTATTTCCTTACAGATTATTTTGTAGGCAATTAATGCATTATCCAGTGAATGATGGAATACACATTTTCTTGGCTGCAGATTGTTTTTTTCCTCACTGTGTCTCAACTGTCATTATCATCATGATTATTAATATTATTGTTCATGAATGCTTACTCTGGGATAAGTCCTGTGTACCCATTGGAGTAGAAAGCACTGATATCCCAGAGCAATAATTCATCAGTGCACCAACCAACCCACCTACAGCCCTCTCAAATGCTGGTTCCTAAAGAGTTAAGTCCCTCTCAGGGTCGCACCTTGACAATTTCCAGTACTCTACCAGTCTTGATTATGGGAGGGAGAGTCAAGCAGAGGCCTACCCATTCCATTCCTAGATTGGGCAGCAGCTAGAGAGTGGCAGGCAACCTGCTACAAGTCAAACCCACCTGTGCTGGGCAGCAGTGGCATGGGAGAGAGTCGAGGGCAGAGACTCAAGTTTACTGCGTGAAAAGAGGCAGTGATAAACCACTTCCACATCTTTACTAAGAAAACTCTATGGATACACTACCAAAACAATTACAGATGGAAGAGGGGTGTTTTGGGAGAGATGTGTCCATGGCGTCGCTATGGGTCGGAAACCACTCGAGAGTATAAGACAAGGCAAAGAGTTAAGAGAATACAGAGAACTGTTGGGGAGTGAGTGGATGGGGCTTCAGCTAATATCCTTGTCACATTCGATCAATCAATAATCATATTTATTGAGAACTTCCTGAATGCAGAGAACTATACTAAGAGCTTGGGAGAGTACAATATAACAGAGTGGGTAGACGCGTTCCCTGCCCACAAGGAGCTTTACAGTCTAGAGGGAGAGTCAGGCATTAATATAGATAAATGATAGATATAATAAATACATTACAGATATAATAAATAAATTATGGATATGATTCGGCTCTTCTCCTCCTCTCTCCTAAACCAGTAATCTTATAGCAACCTCCAGCCCGGCCCTGGACTGGTTAACGCCTTGCCAGCCTGGGACGTGTTCATTCAGTCTGGGCTCAGCTGACCTTTGGCGGTCCGTCTCATTCATTCTTTTCTCTCTTCCTTCTTCCCCAAGCCACACTGGGTCTCACTCGCCCGAACATATGCTGGACTCGATAAGCACTTGGCAGGCTCGAGAACAAACTGCTTGAATGAAATGAAAAACTTCTGGGTGAGGATATGGGAAAGGCAGGATCAGGAGTGCTGAGTGGGGGGGACATGTGATCCACTGGAAGTAAGAAGTGTTAAGAAAGCAAACAAAGTCCATGACCCGACGGATTGAGAAACTGGCAAAACATCCAATAGGTGGCCAATTCTTCAATTGGCTATCTGGCAGTACATCTGTGGGAGTCCCTTTTTCACATTCAGGTCATTCTACAAAGTAACTGAACTGCACATGGAAGGAAGGTGGGAAAGACCGAACGTCACTGGGCAATGATCCTGGATGGCAGAAAGATAAAGTCCAAGTAGCTGGGGAAAACGGCCTCAAGTGTTTGGGTCACCACACTGTCTGCTGGGGCCTGATCTGGCCAGTGAATAGACTCTTTCCTCCAGGAATTACAAGGTTATTCTTACATAGGGCGAATGAACCCTTGGCATTTCACACTGAGAGGCAGTGTGGCCTAGTGGTTAGAGCACAGGCCAGGAGTCAGAAGGACCTGAGTTCTAATCCCACCTCTGCCATTTGTCTGCTTATTAAACTTGGACAAGTCACTTCACTTCTCTGTGCCTCGGTTACCTTTTCTTTAAAATGGGGATTAAGAAGACTGCAAGGCCCCTGTGGGACAAGGCCTGACTCTCACCTGATTATTTTGTGTCTACCCCAGTGCTTAGTAAAGTGACTGTAACATAGTAAACTCTTAACTAATACCATTAGGGAAAAAAAAGTAGAGCACCAGGCAAATGAGCAGCGTTCCCGGATCCCAAACCTAAAAGCAATCGGACTGTGTGCTGGTAGGAATTTCAGTGAAAATTCAAAATATAAACCAAAGGGGTCTTCTGCTCCCAGTCCTCAAATGAGTCACCTCTAAGACAGTGACTAGTCTGAGGAGGGTCTGGGAACATTTTGTGAACTAAAGGTACCTACAGAGCCTCTTATAGGCTGCCATTTGAATCAAGAGTGCCATTAATTTACTGAATAGGACACTGGTGCCAAAAAGAGATCAATTTACTGTACTCACCCTTAGACCTTCTGTTTGTAAAGTGCTTCACTGCAAAATGATCTACAATCATTCACCATGGAATCCCTCCTCCCCGCCTAGAGTGCTGCATTAGCCCTATCTCTATTTTACATACAAAGCAAGGGAGGTTCAGAGAGGCTAAGCAATTTCCCCAAGGTCACACAGCAGGTCAGGGTCAGAGGTAGAAGAACTCAGATTCCAGATCTAGTGCTTAGTCCATTAGTCTGCTTTGGCCCTTTGGACACAAACAGAGATGGTACCAAAGCAAAGCTTACATACAAAGAAGTCAAAATCCTCCTGAGTACACTGGCAGCCTGCAGATTAATTCGGCTATTCCTAATAACATCACATCAACCGCAATGACTGATGCAAAGTGCAGAGATGGAAGAATCAGGCTGAGATGCCAGAGAAGTTGGAAGATTTTAGAAGAGCCAAAATGTGCCAGCAGACTGGAAACTCCCAGTAATGTGTGAGCAGCAAGGTTCCTGCCGTGATTGATGAGGTGCTTTATGTCAAAACAAAATAAACAGTGGGTAAAAAATGAAGAGGGAGGTGAAAGCAACAGAAGGCAAAAGAAAAAGCTTTTCTCCTCACCCGGATTTGAAATTTCCACCACCGTTCCCTCCGTGGTAACCAGATTTTCCCGGGAATTTGTCACCAGGGTGGGAGGCCTGGGCAATACCTATTCAGCCCACCAGGGGGAAGAAAGATGCCATGTCTGGCATGGCCTGCTGAGCAGTGGCACAGCCTTCTCTTTCGTATGCTCCGTTGCCCCAATATGTTTCTCTCACCCAGGGAAAAATCAGGGGCAAGGAAAGCAGTGTGGCCTAGTGGAAAGAACACGAGTCTGGGGGTCAGACGACCTGGGTTCTAACCCCGGCTCTGCCACTGGTCTGCTGTGTGACCTAGGGCAAGGCAATTCACTTCTCTGTGCTTCAGTTCCCTCGCTTCAGAATGGGGATTCCAAACCTGTTTTCTTTCCTACTTCGATTGTGAGCCCTATGTGGGACCTGATTCTATTGTATCAGGTATTACTGCACATAGTAAGTACTTAAATACCACTGGTGGTAGTAGTTATTGTTTCAAGGTTTTCCTCCTCCCCTGGAATGAAAACAGAGAGGGGTAGGGGTGGGGGGTTGTAACTAGGAGATAACCAAAGGGCTGTCAACTAACTTTACTAATGCAAACACTCATTATAGTGCTCTGCCCAAAGTAAGTGCTCGACAAATACAATTTATCGATTAATTGCTGCGGAGAAAAATCCACAGATCTTATGGAACCTAGGGTTCCTAGAACTTCTAGGATAAGCAGGGTGACCTTGAGTAATGCCCAGTATTCCACTCTCTTGGGTTTAGAAGCCAGTAAGCCACTTTACATTTCATATCAAGGGATGTGTCTACTGACTTTGTTGTGCTGTACTCTCCAAATTGCTTAGTTCAGTGCTCTGTACACAGTAAACCCTCAATAATTACCATTGATTGATATCACTAGGCCACTACTGCTCCTCCCCATTTTCTGAAAGGAGATTGGCATTCTCATGAGCTAGGTCACATTTCCCAGGTCACATGACTAAGCAGTAAACTAAGCATGTGCTACCAGAAGACTGAAGGAGAAAGCGAGATTACTGGAAGGAAAGGAATCAATCATATTTATTGAGCACTTACTGTGTGCAGAGCACTAAGCGCTTCATAGAGTACAATATAACAATAAACAGACACATTCCCTGCCCACAGCGAGCTTACAGTCTGGCAGGGGAGGCAGACATTAATATATATAAATAAGTAACAGATATGTACATAAGTACTGTGGGGCTGGGGGGGGGCGCGGTGAATAAAGGGAGCAAGTCAGGGCGACACAGAAGCAAGTGGGAGAAGAGGAAGGGAGGGCTTACTCAGGAAAGAGCAGTACCGACTATCAAGTTCATAGAGGCCTCAAAATGCACTTGCTCATGGGAGTAGCCATTGCTCTTGTCATTGTAGTCTTTTCTTGGCACCTGATTCCCCTCCAATGCAAAGCAATAATGGGAAGGATCTGGTGGGGAGGAAGACAGAAGGTGATGATACCAATGTTTGACACATAGTAAGCGCTTAACAAATACCATAAAAAATCATGGAGAGAAAAATGGGGTGCAGGAACCTTGCTGATGGATGATGAGAGGGGAGAAGGGTAAGATGAATGATGAAGGTCAACGGTGCAGAGGACCTGGAAACTAACCAAAGTTATGAGACCCAGTTGAGCCTTTGGAGAAACTTGATCATGGCGATACACTGAGTTGAGGCCAAAAGACACTGACCCATAGGGGACTGTGATCCTGACGATGTCAATATCTCAGCTGAGGGAGGAAATGATTATCAAGGGAAACCATTTCCCAACTGAAGCTGTCAGGGCATTTCCTTTGGTTAAAGAAACATACAAATATAAGTTCAATTGCATTGGGGGTCACTGACAAAAAATACACACACGGCCATATAACGCAGGATCTGAATGCTGTCAAAAGACAGATGGGAAGACGAAAGTCTATCTTAGCTAATTAAATGGGTCCAGGAACTGGATTTCCCTGAGGTCAAGGGAAAATATGTTCTTACTCTTTCCTTCTGTTAATTTTACTCTGGCACATGGGAAACTCATCATCTCCCCTCCCAAATCCCCTTCCACTTAATCTTCCATCACAGTTGACACAATACCACCCTCCCTGTCTCTGAATCCCACAGTCTTGGCATTATCCTTGACTCCTCCCTCTCTTGTAATGCTCATATTTAGTCTGTCATTCAAACCTGTCACTTTTTCCTCCAGAACATGTCTCAGACCCCAACCTTCCTCCCCATCAAAACGGACACCACCCTGGTTCAGGCGTTTGTCATATCCCAGCTTGCTACTGTATCAGCCTCCTCATTGGTCTCTGACTCAAACTCTCTCTCCAGAGTTTCCTGATTGTCTTCCCATTCTAAAAATGTCCTCTCTCAGCCACAGTCCTCCACAAATCCTGCTCCATCTCCCTGCTCTGCTTCCTATCGGAACTACTAAAATTAATTGCATGCATCCACAGCCTTCATTTCTTTTCCACCAGTTCTCTTCTTGATCCTTTGCTCCACAGAGATTATGTTCCCTATAGACACCAGTGAGCTCCTTGTATTCAATGACCTTCTTGAGAAGCAGCGCTTCCTAATGGAAAAAGCCCAGGGCTGGGATTTAGAGGACCAGGATCCTAAATCTGACTCAGCCACTTGTCTGCTGTGTGACCTTGGGCAAGCTGCCTAACTTATCTGTGCCTCAGCTACCTCACCTGTAAAATGGGGATTAACTCCCACTCCCTCTGAATTAGACTGTGAACCCCATGTAGGATAGGGTCTGTGTCTAACCTGATTATCTTGTACTTACCCCAGTGCTTAGAACAGTGCTTGACACATAGTGAGTGCTTAACAAATACCATAAAAAAAGTCCAAAGGGCTATAGTCAATCCTAATCCTCCACTGCCTCTCAGCTGCTTTTGACACTGTGGACCATTCCCTCCTCAAATCCTATATGAACTCAGTTTTGCTGCAGACTGTACGTTCTTTTGGACTGGAATTGTGTCTACGGCTGCACTGTACTCTACTTTCCCAAATGCTCAATATAGTTCTCTGCATGCAGTAAGCACTCGATAGATAAAATTGATCGACTGCTGACACAGTACTAACCTGATTCTCGTACCTCCCTCACAGATCCTTCTCAACTTTGTTTGCTGGCTCCTCTTCTGCCTCACGGTCACGTGCTGTGGATGTTCTACAAGGCTGTGTTCTGAGTGGGCTTCTCTTCTTGCTCTATGCTCACTCTCTCCAGAAGCTCATCTGGTCATATGGCTTCAGCTTCCACCTCTATAAGGTTGGCTCACAAATCCATCTCTCTAACTCTGACCTTTCATCTGATCTGTACTACTGTACCTAGTCTTTTTTCCAAGACATCTCCACTGGATATCCTTCCCGCACCTATTAACTTATCATCAATTGATTTCCCAACTCAGCTATTTACACCAACTTCCTCTTCCAGATGCCTGTAACTGTGGTATCATCCTAGACTCCTTTCACAAAGAAATCCACTCATCCCGCTAAACCATGAGCTCATTGTGGGCAAGGAACATGTCTATCAACTCGGCTGTATTATATTCTCCAAAGTACTTAGTACAGTGCTCTGCACACTGCTGGCACTCAATAAATACCACTGATGATTATTATCATGATTGTCTCACATTCAGTCTACTGATAAATCCTGTCAGACTGTGGATCAGTCCCTTCACTGGTCTCCTTGCCTCCAGACTTTCTCCCCACAATCTATATTGCACACTGTTGCCTGTGTTATTATCATTTCTTGGTCCACATCTCTCCTCAAAACCCTCCCTGGCTTCCCTATACATCAGTCAAAAACTTCTCACAATAGGCTTCAAGGCTCTCCACCAACTTGCTCCATCTTACCTTTCTGCTCTTTTCATCTGCTTTTCCCCAACTTCCTCTCTTTGTTCTTCTTAAACCAACCTTCTAACTGTACCTCCCTCTCAGCTCTACCCACTTCCTCCTCTTACTGACACTGTTCCCCTGGCTTTGGATTACCTCCTTCTATATATACAACGGACCACAGCTCTCTCCACTTTCAAAGCCCTTCTAAAATCCCACCTCCTCCAACAAGAGTTCCCAATTATCTCTGCCATATAAACTCAGCAGTCTTGAACTTAGACCGAAAGCCCCATGTGCAGGAGTGACTGTATCTGACCTGATTATCTTATATCTACTGCAGTGCTTAG
The DNA here is from genome assembly GCF_004115215.2 of Ornithorhynchus anatinus. NCBI lineage: Eukaryota > Metazoa > Chordata > Mammalia > Monotremata > Ornithorhynchidae > Ornithorhynchus > Ornithorhynchus anatinus. Next base: position 16,906,683 of record NC_041735.1, on the reverse strand, counting down.
TACAGTGCTTTGTACACAGTAAGAGCTTAACAAATCCCACCAGTATTGTTATTATTATTATTATGAATTTATTTATATTCATCTTCATCCTTTGTATAAGCACATATTCACTTATACATTCAATAATTTATCTTGATTACTTTATTTGCAAATATCTTTATGTCTGGCTACTCCATTAGAGCATAAGCTCCTGGTGGGCAGGAAGTGTGTCACTTCTTTGTTACAAACTTTCCAAGTGCTTAGTAAAATGCTTTATATCAAGTGGGTGCTCAGCAAATACTACTATTACTAATTAATGATGGCATTTTCAAAAGTTTGGCATTTATTAAGAAATTACTATGTGCCAAGCACTGCATTAAGTGTTGAAGTAAAAACAAGATAAACAGGTTGAACACAATCCTTGACCCACATGGGGCTGATGGTCTAAGTATCAGGGAGTAGGATTTAATCCTCATTTTACAGATGAGGAACCTGAGGCCCAGAAAAGCTAAGTGACTTGCCCAAGGTCACACAGCATTCATTAGCTGGGATTACAAGCCGGGTCCTCTGATTCCCAAGCCCGTGCTCTTTCCATTAGGCCATGCTGCTCCATGTTGCTCTTACTCCTATTACTACTCCTAGACTCTCCCTTTACCCAAGCACACTTGGCCCGATCTCACAACAGAGGCCTGCAGCCAGCATGTTCACATAGACCTCCCTGTAGTTGGGCCAGGGCTTCATATCCTGCCCTTCCTGAGGGGAAAGGCTATGCCATGGGGTTTGGTACTCAGTCCCTGGAAATGCAAGAGAAAAACATTTCCAGGGAGCTGACAGCAGATCCTGCCTACTTAATAAACAGTCTCCACCTCCTTCTCCTTTCAATTCTGATAGTCACCAGTGTAATATGCAGTATATCCCCCGATCAAGACAAAAAGTTAGCCCGGGCCCGTGCTCCTTGCCAGGAAACGCCCTTCTGTTGACAGTCCACATTTCAGCCAGATGCCTAGTTTGGAAAGAAGGAAAGGGAGGCCGATCGGTTGACACCAGCAGACAGAGCCTCTGCCCTCTTCCTGGGCCCTTAAGTCTCTCTGATCCTCCTACAATAAGGCAATTCAGGTTCGAGGGGCAGGAGGGTCACTGAGGTGGAGGAGGACATGGAGGACGAGAGACCTGAGTGACTCTGGCACTGCCCCCTGAGGAAGTTTGCACAGGTGCCAGACTCCATAACCCTGACTCCAACAGCTACTATCACTTCCTGACTTTCGAGATAGACTGGGCGGCCAAGCAAATACGAATACTAATTTTGCAGCCTGTGGCCAGAAACCTAATAACCCCACTCTGGGTTCCACGTCCTGTGGGAAGAGACACCCAAAGAAGCAACTACTCAATTTTCAGGAAACTTTCAGGATAAGAAACCTAGAGTCAGGAAGCCTGAAGTTCCTTTGGGGTCAAAAAGGAGGAAATAATGATGAAAAAAATGTTCCTTTTGCCTGATATTTATGAGGCTTACCTTTTAAGGCTGTGACTGCCCTGATTTGGACCGATGAGCTGAGAGAGATGCACATACGCATTGAGTGTGTGTATGTGGTTGTGTAGATGAGAGAGAAAGAAAGTGAGCACTGAGACAAATAAATGCACCAATTATATAATCATCTTGTTCGAGAATTTTAGGACCTGAACAAAATTGTAAGTAAACATGAATGAGATCATGTTGGGAGGAAGTGAGAATTTTAAAACACTTAAAATGCATTCCACAGACTAGCTAATGGGCCTTATCAAGCTGTTGATACTAGCCATTGCTAGTACTGGAAGTCATGGGGGTTGATTGAAAATGTTGGGGGTCCGTAAAATGTTTGATGGGCACGTAGGGTCTGCACTGTTACCTTGCACATAGCCACAGAAGGCAGTCCATTTAATGCAGGCCTCATTTAATGTCATTTCACCTTAAGTGGGCTCTCTTTCCAATAGATTCTAGTCCTATTTATAGACATATAGGCTCCCTAGCATTTGCTTGGCTGTGGGTCTGGAAAGTACCACTGTTCAAAGGATTAATCAATTAAGTACACTTGTCAAATGCCAGAATCATTCCCAACACTGCCAGCTAATTAGCCCCGCGGCCAAGGAAAGTTCAGCTGAAGAAGGTGATGTTGATGTCCCTTCCCAGGGTGAAAAACGCCAAAGCCCAGAGGACACCGAGGGGGCCTCGGGGTCTCAAGTGCCTGAGCCATCAGTGCTAGAGAATCTACTGGTCTCAAGGCTCAAGCCCCAAGTGGCTGTCACCAGGCCCCCGGCCATTGCTTTCAGTTGCCCCAGAGCTAAAGAATTCATTTATGACAAATGAAAATGAGTTGGTTGAATTATAATAATAATTGTGATATTTATTAGGTGCTTATTAGGTGCCAAGTAAGATAAAATACACTCAAGAGCAGATGGGGTCCCTGTCCCAAAATGGGGTTTCTCTATTTTGGGGTTTGGTTTCCAAAGCCCTCTGAAGGACTAATGCATTTTTGCCATCATATTCTCAGACCCTAAAATAGGGTATCAATAACATTTGCATAAAATCATAAATTGCTGGCAGTAGGAGGGAGCTCAAGAGATCATTTGTTCCAGCCCCCTACCTCCATGTCACAGAGATCCTTAGTCACCCAGGGCAGTAGGTTGGATTTTTTCACCGGAGAGTTGGAAATTATCTAACCACTGCAGCAGCACTGCAGCAACCCCTAGAAGTGAGGCAGGGGACATGATCTGGACTTCCAAACCCTGCAGGATTCTACGCTTCAGGGCAAGCCCCAGAGCCCCAACAAGCTGGGATGAAGAAAGCTGTGCAGGGCCACCAGCTTTCTTGGGCAGCAACTGTCAATAGAACAAAATCATGGGCCAATCAGGAGACACATGGGAGAAGCAATCCTCTACCAAATTTACTCAGCTAGACCCCAGTATGCTTCTTTTCAGTCTTATGACCCTGAATTGTGCCCCAAAATTCTAGAAGCAAATCTCCCTTTCATTAGCTGAAAAACATCACTGGCGAAAGGTTGTATGGCTACAGGAAAAAGCACATGACTGGGGTCTAATCCTGGTCTGCTCTGTGACCTTGGGCAAGTGGCTTAACTTTTTTCACCTCAGTTTTCTCATCTGTAAAATGGGGGTTAAATACATGTTCTCCCTCCCCCTTAAAACTGTGAACATCATGTGGGATAGGGACTGTGTGGGAATCTAAATGACTTGTGTCTACCCCAGTGCTTGGTACAGGGCCTGGAACATAGAATTTAACAAATATCATAATCATCGTTAATATCAGTATTAGCTGGCAGTGAACCAGGTTCACTGGAAGCTAAGATACAGGCAGATTTCATGACCTTTCATGGCTTTTACAAGAAGCAGCCTTGCCTAGTGGATAGAGCCTGGGTCTGGGGGGGGGTCAGAAGAACCTGGGTTCTAATCCCAGCTCCACCACTTGTTTGCTGTGTGACCCTGGGCAAGTCACTTAACTTCTCTGTGCCTCAGTTACCTCAATCTGTAAAATGGGTATTAAGACTGTGCACCCCATGTGGGAAATGGACTGTGTCCAACCTGATTAACTTGTATTTACCCCAGGGCTTAGTACAGTGCATAGCACAAACCAAAAAAAAATCTTTCCTAATCTGCCACCAGGTTTGTATATTCAGATGCAAGCATTGAGCCCTCTGGGTATCAGCACTGTAGTCAACACAGATGGGAAGGCAAACAGGTTAACTACATCCAACATTTCATCTCCCACTCTCTGTGAACTTCATTCTAAAGGGGACCAATCAACCAAACTCAACATCCAACAGTGATCTCATAATTTTGCCTTAAGCAGAAGAGCAGGGAACTGAGAAGCAGCATGGCCTAATGGAAAGACCATGGGCCTGGGAGTTAGAGGACCTGGATTCCAATCCCAGCTCTGCTGACTGCTTGCTGTGTGACCTTGGGCAAGTCACTTAACTTTTCTTTGCCTCAGTTTCCTCAACTGTAAAATGGGGATTAAATGTCTGTTCACTCTCCTACTTAGTTTATGAACCCCATGTAAGACAGGGACTATGTTACTTGTACCTAATTAACTTGTACCTACCCCAGTGCTTAGAACCGTATTTGACACATAGTAAATACTTAACAAATACCATAAAAAGCTGTGGTTGTAAAATAATGATTTTGAGTAGTATAGTATAGTAGTATAGTCTCCCCATGTAACGCTGGAGCCAACAGGATAGACATAAAGTGTTCCTCTCCCTAAGATTTGCCACCCTTGGTAATTAGTTTGCTGGTAACAAGACCCCAGGAGATAGAACAATGAGACCTGGGCATATTACATATGGAGCTCTAGTTTCCAAAATGATGCTTAGCAGACATTCATAAGTCATTTTTATCATCACCAAGACTGTTACTGAGCCCTTGTTGATGCTCCCATGATCAGCTTTAGATGAGCATCACTTAAAAATAGCTCAGCCTATGTTAGCATAGAGTTTACTCTCCTCCTTGAACCAAAGCACTCAGTATCTACCAAAGACAAGTCCATGGATTAAAAAAATTACTCATTTCCTCTTCTTCCTTTCCGTTCAGTAATTCCACTAACCAAAGTGGCCATCTATCATGAGGAAAGCATATGGAAACATCAACTTAAACTACAACATGAGAAACAACAAGAGCTGCAAACTATCAGCTTCTCCCTTTCTATGGCCGCTAGACTTTTAATACTGTGTCCACTGTATGGAGCACTATACCAGGTACTAAGAGGTTGATCAAGAAACAAGGCACTGCCTCTTGCCTCCAGGAATTTACAATAGATGGAATAGAACAAATTTAGCATAAAGGCATAAACACCATAAAGATACACACCAATTAAAGGAGATTTTACACATAGTCTAGAAATAAATATATACTATACATCAATCACTCAATTAATCAATGGAATTTATCATGGCCTAGGGCATAGAACATGCTTCTGGGAGTCAGAAGGACCTGGGTTCTAAGCCCAGCTCCACCACTTGTCTTCCGTGTGACCTTGGGCAGGTGATTTTACTTCCCTGTGCCTCCGCTACCTCATCTGTTAAATGGGGATTGAGACTGGCATCCCTATGTGAGACAGGGACTGCGTTCAACCCAATTATCATGTATCTACTGCAGCACTCAGTACAGTGCCTGGCACATAATAAGAGCATAACAAATACCACAATTATTATCACTACTATAGAGCACTGTATGAAGCACTTGGGAGAGTATAATGCAATAGAGTTGGCAGACAAGATTCCTACCCACGGGGAGCATGGTGGGGAGGCAGATATTAAAATAAATTTCAGATAGGAAAAATGAGAAAGTATAAGGATATGTTCATAAGAATATATAATTCTATTTATTCATATTGATGCCTGTTTAGTTGTTTTGATGTCTGCCTCCCCTGTTCCGGACTGTAAGTCTGCTATGGGCCGGGATTGTCTCTCTTTATTGCTGTGTTATACTTTCTAAGTGTTTAGTACAGTGCTCTGCACACAGTAAGAGCTCAATAAATACAATTGAATGAATGAATAAGTGCTGTGGCGCTGTGGGTGGAATGAATATCAAGGATTTATGGGGTAGAGACTCAAGTGCAGAGATGATGCAGAAGGGAAGGAGAATTAGGGAAATGAGGGCTTAGTCAGGGAAGGTCTTTTGAATGAGGTACGATTTTACCTGTGATTAAACATATAAATGCCATATAAGAAAGACAATGTAAGACCCTAAACCACAGAAAACTAAAATGGCGATTGGTGCAAGCAAAGTCAAGTGGGACTAATCTGGGAGAGTTACAAAGAACAGGAGAATTTTTAGAAACAATCTGACATAAAATGCAGGATTTGTATGCATTATTTGTTCTGAGTGGGTTTAAGGGAAAGAAACAAGTCTAGGTGAGGTGGCCGGGCCTTTAAGGAGTTAAAAGAAACCATTTCACCATGCACCAGCTCTGACCCATTGCCAGTCAATGCAAAGTCAGGCAGACACTTTAAAATGGATGCAGGCCTGGCGAACTACCAGGAAGCCCTGCACAAATACAGGATGTCAGGCCAGTTCTGGGGAGGCAGTCGTACCAGAGTGCTTTTCTTTGCTGCTCTTGATGTGTTAGGGTGATAAAACCTGGGAACTGGCTGACGGTGCCCCTGGTGTATTGTTCCTTTAAATCCCGGTGCCTGCCTGTAACCCAGAAACTACCTCTCCTCAGTAGACCTGGTAGACGACAATAAAATGTAATGTTATTTAAAAGTTCTTAGCCAATGTGAACAATTGCTTTATCTCAACCCTGGCTTTAACATTCTTACTGGGTCTTTCCACCTTTGCACGGCAGGAAAAAGGGGGACCTGGGCAGAAATGTAACCCCCTGGCTGAAACTGACAGGTGCTCAGATGACATCAGCTGCCAGTCTCACTGCCTCGGATCTCACTGGCTCGGACTGGATCCGAGTCTGTGACCTTAGGCAGCACCTCTTTATCACAGGAGCACAGGGATTGCAAGACACTTGACATCCCATGGATTTACTATTTCCTCACAGAATTGAGCCTACACCATCCCAGACAGCTGTGAATCTCTCCTATGTTCAAAGACCTCCAGAAAAAGAGCTACACAATTTCCTAGTTTCCCATTCCATTACAGTTCTTCCCAGTGTCTTATCTAAATCCCTTCTGCTGCACCTGAACTGTCCTTATTTTTATTCTGCCCTCAGTAGAGATGATACATAGCAAGTCACATTGGCAAGTAATCCCCTTAGTGTGCCCAACAGCTTTCAATCTAAGGTGCAGTAGCGCCTACAAAACAACTGGTGAAAAGTCTAATGGAAAGAGCCCAGGCCTAGGAGTCAGAAAGCCAGGATCCTGCTCCAGGTCTTGTTGGGTGACCTTGGGCAAGTCATCTGGCCTCTGATCCTCATCTGTAAAGTGGAAACAGCAACACCTGCTTCTCCCTTCCTCACAGGGATGCTGTGTGGATAAAACAGGGTAAGGGATGTGAAAGACCTCTGGAAAAATAAGTGTTACATAAGTTCTAGAAATAATAATAAAAGCATTCATCGACCATTGATAATAGAATTGATTGAGTCTCTGGCAGCCCTGGCTTCTCCCGCCCCTCATTCTCTGGAATCGCCCTTGAGGGGTGGGATTAAGATGCCTGAGGATGTTCCAGGCCCCACCGGAAAGTGGGGGAGGTCCCCAGGAAGCAAAGGGGAGGAGAATTAATAATAATAATAATAATGTTGGCATTTGTTAAGCGCTTACTATGTGCAGAGCACTGTTCTAAGCGCTGGGGTAGATACAGGGTAATCAGATCGTCCCACGTGAGACTCACAGTTAATCCCCATTTTACAGATGAGGTAACTGAGGCACAGAGAAGTGAAGTGACTTGCCCACAGTCACACAGCTGACAAGCGGCAGAGCCGGGATTCAAACCCATGACCTCTGACTCCCAAGCCCGGGCTCTTTCCACTGAGCCACGCTGTAATTAAAGATATAAGTTGCATTCTTTAGGTCCCACGACCTAGGTTGATTGGCCCCACATCCCCGGTCTGACCTCTAGGAAGGCCAACTCTGTCTCACCCTCTTTTCTGAGCCATCCTAGGTGATTTCTTAGAACAGCCAGGAGCAGTAAAGCTAAGGTACCTCCGTTTCAAAGCTGCATAGTGACCTCTCGTGGAACCTCGGGTTATCACATGGAGTTTGATGGCATTCGGTCAGCAGGTCACTTAGAGCCTTCTTCAGACGGTGACCCGATCATCCATTCATTCATTCAATAGTATTTATTGAGCGCTTACTATGTGCAGAGCATTGTACTAAGCGCTTGGAGTGTACAATTTGCCAACAGATAGAGACAACCCCTGCCCAATAACGGGCTAACAGTCTAAACAATAAGAACGGCATTTATTAAGTGCTTACTGTGTGCCAAGCACTGTTCTAAGCGCTGGAATAGTTACAAAGTAATCAGGTTGTCCCACATGGGACGCATAGTCTTAATCCCCATTTTACAGATCAGGTAACTGAGGCACAGAGAAGTTAAGTGACTTGCCCAAGGTCACAAAGCAGACAGGTGGCCGGGTGTGTTCCGAGAAAACCGGGTGGATTGAGTATGGGCAAGACCTGGCCAATGAATGCTGGAGCAGACTTCCATTAATCAAAATAATTTTTAAACCTTATTATGACTTAAAGCAAGCCAAGGATTGTAACTTTCTTTTTAGGTCCAAGCCTTCTACCTGAAATAGCGCCTGGCCTATGTAGTCGATAGGTCAAACTGTGAGGGTCTCTGGTGTGGTTGCCACCCCAAATGGCTCTTTTGATCCAGGAACATCTGGTGCTCTGCAGGTTACCCTGGAAATTTCAGAACAGTTTCAGAAAAATGTCCCAGAACTGGAACTGTTTCAGCTAACCTGGTCAGCCTATTGCAGCCTGGCCTAGAGGAAAGTTCACAGGAATGCAGCTACCCTAGCCTGCTGAGTGACCTTGGACAAGTCACTTTAACCTCTCTGTACCTCAGTTCCCTCATCTTTAAAATGGGGATGTGGCACCTCCACCCCTCTACACTGTAAGCTCACTGTGGGAGGGGAACATTTATTGTTATATTGTACTCTCCCAAACGCTTAGTTAAGTGGTCTACACACAGTAAGTGGTCAAGAAATATGATTGAATGAATTCCTGTCTCTTAGATTGGGAGCCTTCTATGGAACAGAGATGGTGTCTGCTTTGACTATCTTCTATTTACCCAAGCTCTTAGCACCCTACTCAGCAGGTAGTAATGACCTAATAAATCCCCTAACTGCTACCAACTTCCAGATGCACTGAACCATTTTAAATGCTGGTATTTCCACATCAATACATACTACGTTTAGGCAGAACCATATTCTGGAATTTATAGCAGGAGGCCCCAGAATTCTGGGGTCTCATGTACTCACTTTCTACACATGCACGGGCACACACACATACACACACAGAGACACACAGATACATGCACACAGGCACACACGTACGTGCACGCTCTCTCTCTCTCTCTCACACACACACAGACACACACACACTCTTTCCAGTACCCAAGGAGGAAAGAAAAGCATGGAAGAGTGGGATGGTGTCTTGAAGTCCTTTTTTTCCAATAAAAAATACTATAGTCATCCTTCCTCTATTACAGCAGGGCTTAATGAGAATGGGGCCTGCAGATCCAGCCCCTGTAAGGAGAGCCCAGAGTTGTCTAGGCCCCACTAGGGCATCTTTGCAACTTGAAAGGAACATTGTTCCTGAGACTGAGGAACAGCATGGCCTAGTGGGAAAAGCATGGGCCTAGGAGTCAGAAGATTTTCTGACACCTACCTGCTGTTTGACTTTGGGGAAGTCACTTAACTTCTCTGCACCTCAGTTTCCTCATCTGTGAAATGGGAATTAAATCTTACTCCCTCCTACTTAGATTCTGAGCCTAATGGCACATAATAAGAACCTAACAAGTACCATTAAAAATAAATTAATTGAAGTGAGTGCCTCTCCCACCAATCCTAGAAATGGACAAGTTTCCACTCCTCAAACCACCCCCCGTCTCTTCCAGCCAGGAGAACCTTACTTCATTTGCCGCAGATACTGGGAGAAGCCCTGATTGTATCCCCTGCTACCTCTAAACGTGCAGATTAAGCACTTTTCTGCAGCGTTTGCTGAAGGATTTGAACTCAGACAGAAAGAGAAGAACAGAAAGATAGGTCTGAAAGTCTAGTGGACAGAAAGCTAAATGATTCAGGAGATTCTGAGAAAGAGCATTAGTGACAGCAGTTTGGAGAGCAGTCAGCAAACGTAAGGGGTGAGCTGCTGGGAATGGTGACTTCATCATCTTTAATAGCAACATTACTGCCTTCGGTCCAAGAACTGATAACGTCTGAAACCAACTCAATCCTGGGAAATGGGCAGATATCTTGGGACAGAGGAAAAGAATCAATGTGCACAAGAGTCCTCCTTGTCACTTTTTCTGGACCCATGTTTCCTTTAAATAATATCTAAATTCATTTTTCTCCTTCCTCACTTCCGTCTCAAAGAGTCTGGGCTTCCCTCACTCCTGGCTCATTCACGAGGAACTGAACACCTTAGACATGAACTGTGCAATTGTATGACATAATAAACCTTTTCAGCTAAAATGTCACCTTTGCAATATTGTCACATGCACAGTTCAATCCCAGCCAACTTCCCCTCTTGATCAATGATATTTTGTCTCGGACAGAGGACACTACATTAAAAGGGTAATCTCACCTGTAACATCAAAAGATTCTCCCTGTCTTCAGCTGTCAAAATGTTCTGGAGCCCAAGATAATTGCAGGGCCCCAGCAGCCCCTGAAGACCTCTCCAATCAGACCAAGGAGGCCACTCAGGGTCAGCACTCATGCGGTGTTTTGAAATCAAAAGTCAGTCTAGAAGGTGGCAGCTTTGATTAGAGAAAATGCTACCTCCAAGTCTTTTTAATAAGTTTCTAATGAATCAAATGAGTGAGCTGGAAATAATTTGACCTTACTGGAAAAACAAAGTTAGTAAATACAATAGGAGCCAGGGAATATTGCTTTCTCAGTTATAGGCATTTCCATGACATTGGCCCTCTCCCTTTTTATGTCTCTCTCTCCATCTCCTTCTCTCTTTCCCTGTTTCCCTCTTTCCTCTGGGAGCCAGTGCCTCCTCATATTTATTGCCTGTCTCAGTGCCACCTTGTATTCTTAGTTACAGTAACACTGGTATTATACCCAAGTTGAGCTGCATGTTTTATATTTTGTAAAAACCTCTAGTGCAGAGACAAAACCCTTCAGTAGCTCCAGCTGGTGTGACAGTTTTCCCCTTGGCTTTCCCAGATCTCCCATGCATTTAAGAGCCAGCTTGGGTAACTTCCCCAGGGTGTCAGCCACAAGGACTTCTCTGAAGCATCAATAACAATCAGAGTCTACGAAGTACTCAGATTGGCAAGTACGGGGCTTTAGGAGCTTCGAAAAAAAGCTAAGGAAAGCCTGCAACCTAATACAAGAGGAGACACAGAAAACAAGTCATTTATTTACTATTAGAACCTTTATTATGTTTTAGAAGCTCCTTATGAGCAGGGAACTTGTCACTTTATTGTTCTATGCTTTCCAAGTGTCTAATACATTACATCACACCAGGTGGGCACTCAAACAACTGTATTAATTGAGCACTTACTGTGTGCAGAACACAGTACTAAGCAATTGGGAGAGTACAATAATAACAGAGTGAGTAGACACGTTTCCTGCCCACAACGAGCTTACTGTCTAGAGGGGGAATATATGCTAATCAATATATGCCACTACTATTTTTTACCTACTGCTACCTTGACTAATTCCAGTGATATCCATGACAGGCAATCTGACTTTCTCAAAAGCAAACCTCATGTTGGGTGAATTGACCAACATTTAATCTTTTAAGAGGCAGCTTTACAAAGCATTTATTTGCTTTCCCAACTCCGTTACAACAAAACCTGACTGGAAGCATTTCATTTGGAGAGGAAGTCATTAACCTGGCAAGCTGTCCAGCTGTTGAGTACCCCACCTCCTAGAAACAGACAGCCTGAGGATTCCCTCTCCAAATCCAGTCAAGGCAGCACAGTGGCCAAGATATACGACCAAACTGGGCCAAGCCCTCACCAAGAGTGCAGTCACCCACCCACTAGCTGCTGGTCAGAGAGCTCTTCTCCAGTTGGATGGTAAAGGGTTTCTCTCATTTTCTGGCCTGTGAAACTTCTAGCTAGGCTGGCAAAGCTGCTGTTGCCATTTGCAAGGCTTCACTAGAGAAGAGAAACAGAACAAATATTTTCCAAGTAGCACAAGTCTATGAGCTAACTGCACACTGTCATTTGTTTTCTTTCATAACAATCTGAGTTGCCTGCAGTGATTACAACAATACTGCTTATTTGTGGCCGGGCTGATTTATCGGAGGACTCTCCAGACACAGTCTTGTGCCCCCACCCATCCTCACCCTGACCAGGCCCCCTTTCCACCCTGCTAAGGAAGCAGAGAGGTTTATTGGGCAACAAGGTGGATGATTCTCCATTCTCCCCATTCAGGTATGGTTTCCCTCCAAATTCCTCCCAGCTCATGACAATGATTAGCCCTTTATCAGAATCAATCAATCAGTGGTATTTATTGGGCTCTTACTATGTACAGAGCACTGTACTAAGCTCTTGGGAGAGGACAACAGAATTAACCTGAGGCCTGCAAGTAATACGAGCCAGTTGTGGGAAAAGAGGACTTTTAATAAAAACAGAAAGGTGCTGGCATCACCACAGAAGCACTGATAAAGGAGGGAAAGGCTGGGAGCCATTTTACAGCTGGGAGACTCTTTTTGAGCATCCCTACAAAGTCATTCAGCCACACTCCTCAAAGTAGATGGCTGTGAGGATTTGAGAGGCCGTCAGAAAACTGGAGGTACACACCTTTACACACCTTTGAACATCCGTTAATTGGTGACAGTGTTATACAACTGTTTGAGTGGGATAAACTGGCTTCCTAGATGTCCCAGACTCTCCTCTCCTCCCTTCTCTCAGAATTTCTGAGGAAGAGGGACTTTTTCAATGGAAAAAGAGGTGATGGACATCTGATCTGCTTGGCACATGGTAAACGCTTAACAAATATCCTAATTATTATTACACTGGAGGGGGTCTCAAGGTGTAACTGTTTGAGAACACATGGCTTCCAGTGTCAACCTTGTTTTACAGTAGTGGCCATTGACTCTTCTCTCAACACAAATTCTCCTGGGGACCATTCAATACTCAGCACCCAACTTCCAATCAACGTTTCCCACCAATAAAGAAAGGAGCCAAGAAACTAGAAGCAGTGTAGCTTAGTGGATAGAGCATGGGCCTGACAGTCAGCTGGATGTGAGTTCTAATCCTGACTCCACCACTTGTCTGCTGTGTAATCTTGGGTGAGTCACTTACTTCCCTGGGCCTCAGATATCTCATCTGTAAAAATGGGGATTAAGAGTGTGTGCCCCATATGGGGCGGGGATTGTGTCCAACTTGATTAACTTGTATTTATCTCAGTGCTTAGAACAGTGCTTGGCACACATAGCAAGTGCTTAATAAATACTATAATTATTATAATTAACTAGAGCCCCAACCTTATTTCTGCTCCTCCCCAAAGGAGTTTTCTCCTGAAGTGTTTTCTTGTGGATGCAATGGGTCAATAGTTACGATTCTTGAATCACCTTGAAACCTAACTCCCTTCTCTGAAAACCCACCCCTAAGCTAAGCCCAGCCTGGAGAGACCCTCCCGGGAAGATTTTCCCTAGGCTCCAGTTGCCCCAGGAGGCAGGATTGGCAACGCTTCTCTCACACAGAACACCCTAAGTGTGCTTCAGCATTCTTGACGGTGGCTGCTTCTTCATTTCCTGTCCAACCTGTTGATGTCTGAATAATGAAGCCCAGAGACAAACGTTCATCCCTTTATTTTGAAAAAATTTAGGACATGCCCAGGTGAGAAGGAATATTAGAGTCCTCGACTCCTCAAATTGCTCACCTGGCCCTACTTCTAACCCGAGGCAGGATCACATTTAATTCCTCTCCCCTGTAAAGGCCTCTGGAGAAGGAGATTCTGTGTTGAACATCCCTCACCACCAGGAAGTTCTTCCTCCTATCGAACCTAAATCTGCCTAAAAGAATGCTGGACCTCTCAGCATTTGCCCAGTAGGTCTGTTTAATTTCAACTGGCTGGCTCTGAGATCAGGGCTAGTAAAACAACCAGGGTGAAAATAAAATTAAGCTTATCTGAATAAAAAAAAAAGAAAGAAAGGAAAGTGAAAGCAGCTGGCAAAACCCTCCATGTCTCCTCCTTGTAGCATGTGCTTTTTCTGCATGAGCTATGCTGTGATGCTTTTATCTTATAAAACAAATAAATAAAACCACAGAGTCAATGGCCCCAAACTCCCTCAGCCCTCTTCCAACATCCAGGCAGCTGGCAGGGAACAAACCAGCCACTCATTTCCGAGAGAACGAGTCCCAGCAGGGGCCTGTCTGTAGCTCTGTTTTGCTCTGCTCCCAGCACACCAAGGCGGTGAGCAGAAGTTAAATAATAATGAGGTTTGATTTCAAACCTGCTTGTGGTTATGATAACCGAACACCGGGGGGACAACAACTTTTCAAAGGGAAAAGAAAGACCTTTCCCAGCCCTGGTAAGTAGCATGAGCAAAGGCAAAGAGCCAGCTTCTTCCACAAAAATCTACCCACAGTCCTCTGCCCTGACTGCAAGGGCACAAGAAAGGGCAGAACTGAGCTGGTTGCCAGACCAGTTCTACCCTAGGGAAATAACTTCATTATCCAACCTAGGGAAAAACCTCAGAGTTGAGGCGAATCACTTTCGACCACGTCTAAATGTCCCAGATATTTGAATGTTTCTAAAATTTCTCTGATGGTGTTATTCAGGACTCTTTCACACTTGAAATGGGTAGCTCACTCCAAACAGGCAGAAGGTAGGCAAGCAAGCAAGTGACCCCTGGGACCTTGAAGCAAGTATTCAGCCAGTGTAGAAGCAGCCAAAGAGTTTGAGTATTAAACAAGACCCAGCTGTGTTTTTTCTCTCGTCAAGCTTATGTTATAAACTAAAAAACAAAAACCTTAATGTCAGAACGCATTATTGAAATAGACCTGTTTGTTAAACTGGACTGACTTCAACCAACAGCACAGGCTGAACCGTAATTATGGGAAAACAATCAGATCTCTATTTGAGTTCAAACCATACTCGTTTTACCACTTTTTTGTGTTATAGCAGAACTTGTTTGGCAGCTTCGGCTATGCTTTGCCTCCTTTCTGCTTCTGGATTGAAGAAACACAAACCAGTATAGCGAGTTTGGCCAAAAATTATGGCTTATTGTCTGTGCAAGTTCACACACTGCTCACTTATATCTCTCCGGTGTACCAGACGATCGTTTCTTGATTTAAACGTAAAGGCTGGAACTCAGCACAGAAGTCGAGAGGGGCAGAAACACGATGTGAGTACCACTGGGCTATGGCTGACCTTTATGCGCTGTATCTGGGTGATATCTGCTATGTAAAATGAAAAAAAAGAAAACCCTGACTTACCGAGTACCCTCACTGGAGGGAAAGGGAGAGGGAGCGGGGAAGCAAATTCAGGTTTGCCACTGGCTTTTGGTTCAGGGAGACTCTCTACTTTAACCTGAGCCCCTCAAATCGTTGTCTGCTTTTTCTGTGCCATGACTGGAATACAACAGGGTTTTTCTGGTTCTGACAGCAGACATCTGGGGGGATGGGGGAAGGATTCTCTTCTAGACCGTAAGTGCAGTATGGGCAGGGAATGTATCTGCTAATTCTGTCGAACTGTACTCTCCCAAGGGCTTAGTACAGCACTCTGCACCTAGTAAGTGCTCAATAAACATGATTGATTGATTTTCCTATTCTAACTGCACAATTATGAGGAAGGCGATTTCACTGCCTCTGAAGAGTGGACTATCGAGCAGTGCCCTGAGCAAGTTGTAGCGTGGGGTTCATCTCTGCTGCTTGTCTGAAAAGTTTACATGAATCTATTCACTTAAACCTAGGAAGAAGGATGTCTTCCACTGTCGTGTGAGTTACTGAGGTAGTGCCGAGTTTACTAAGTGAATCGGGCTCAGAGAAATAGACACTCAGCTCCAGCTTCCCAGTAGAGTTGCCAATTCATCTGCAAGTCACCCGGGAATGAGCCACAGATGTGGGGAAAGTGGGTGGTTGGAGGGAACAGAGACACTCTGGTGCTGACCACAGTTCCTTCTCAGAGGTTAGGGACCTGAGTGGGGTGTGAAAATTTGCTTTATCTCTTCTCCCCACTCCCAGCTCTTTTTTTCCATGAAGGAAGTTAACTAGTGAGGCTTGCAAAAAGGCTTCTGGGTTGCTAGACTTTGGAAATGTCATGTGCCTCACAACTGCACTAACAAACGGTTTTCACTGGGGCCAGGATCTGCCCCCCAGCCAGTCCTTGAAAATATCTTTCTTAAAGCGCCTTCCCCCTGTCCCACCCCACCCCACTCCTCCTCCCATCACATCCATTGTGCCCTGATCTACAGGAATTTGCTTTATTTCCCTGGGAGTCAGATTGCAGGAGGTTGTTATCCTAGCTGCCTGAGGACTGAGAGCAAGGTGACACTTCTGGCTCCCAGCCTGCTTCTTACTCCTGCATTGTTCCTCACAATGTGCATCTGAGGCCAGGCCCTGTCCTGGGGACGTCTTTGGGTGGCCACTGCCCGGAAACCACAAGTACAGGTGCAGGGACCTGAGCTGAAGAGCCCCTGTTGTGGTTAATAAGAGAAGCTGGCAAACTGCAGGGGTTTCCTCTGGTTCTTTTCCCATTTAAAGAGCGGCTATCCCAGGCTCGCTCTGGGCAGGTGAGGTGAGGCATGACCACCATATCCGGCATAAAGCTGATTTGAAGAGTTAATTGGGGCGGAGGCAAGAGGGAGAGTTTCCACTGGAGCAGCTGCCCCAGGGCCCTGAAGGGGAGACATTCTTCGTGGTGAGATGTCTGAAACCTTCAAGGACAGCAGCAACTAATCAATGGCATTCACTGAGTGCTTACTGTGTATAGAGCACTGTGCTAAGTACTTGGGAGAGCACAATACAACAGAGTTGGTAGACTTGTTCCTAGCCCACAAAAGAGCTCAAAGTAGAAAGGGGCTGTAAACCAACCCCCTTCCACCAAAGAATCATTCATTCAATTGTATTTATTGAATGCTTACTGTGTGCAAAGCACTATATACTACGCACTTGGGAGAATACAATATAACAAAAAACAGGTACATTCCCTGCCCAAAATGAGTTTGGGATTACGGCAGTCCTGAGAAGTTCAGGACTCTCTTCCTTGGGATTTAGAGTGGGTTTCAAAGTCTGGACTCTGGAGACTCAGAATCACAGGTACTCACTTCCTGTGGGGGTGACAAGGAACCGTCGCTCCCTGGACTGGACTCCCAAACTTGCTCACCCCACGTCTCTGACAAGACCTAAGCATTTCCAGTCAGGGCTGAAAAGACCTAAAATGGTGGCTTCGGGGTTTATTAGCTCTTTTTTTGTTGTTGTCTTTTTATGGTATTTGTTTAGCTTTATACTAAGTACTGGGGTAGGTACAAGCTAACCGAGTTGGACGTGGTCCCTGTCCCACATGGTGTTCATAGTCTTAATCCCCATTTTACAGATGAGGTAACTGAGTCAGTGAGAAGTAAAGTGAGTTGCCCAAGGTCATACAGCATATATATCTGTAATTTTATGTATTTATATTGATGTCTCTCCCTGCCTCTGGACTGTGAGCTCACTGTGGGCAAGGATTGTCACTCTTTATTGTTGTATTGTACTTTCCCAAGCACTTAGTACAATGCTCCACACACAGTAAGCGCTTAATAAATATTATTGAATGAATCAATGAATCAATGAAGAGGCAGAGCCAGGATTAGAACACAGGTCCTTCTAACTCCCGGGCCTATGCTCTATCCACTAGGTCTTGCTGCTTCCCTAAAAGCTCTCCCCCCAAATCTCTGCCTCCTTTGGTCCCCTGTGCTCAAAATGAAAAGTTGGCACTGCTGCTCAGCCTCATCAGAGACTTTAAATGCCCTCTCTCCCTTGGAATGTTAGAGGCAAGTGTGATTGGCGATGGTGGAGGTTTGAAACAAAAGTGGATCCTGCTAGATTGGAAATCCCTCAAGGGGAGGGATCATGTCTACTAACTCTATCATACTGCAGTCTTTCAAGTGCTTAGTACAGTGCTCTACACATAGTCAGCACTCAATAAATACCACTGATTGATTGACTGATCGATGTCTGGAACTGTCTGGCCCTAGTCCTCTTGGTGTTTGACCAGGGACGGCTCAGATCACTGACAGTTCGGGTAACTGAACACAGTTGGCTCTAGTGCTCTCAGGCAGCCATGTAACCAATTCGGTTCAGTTATCTGGATATTCTGTGTGCGGATCACCAGCTTTCTTTTGTGACAAAGTCTCCCAAAGAAAAATGTCTTAGCCTTGGTGAGAACCTGAGTGAAGGAATCTATTAAGTGCTAGTGGTTTGCCTACTGCCACTCACCCTTTCTCACTTCTGCCAGTCAGATTCTCAATGGTCAAATCACTGAATGAGTAGGTGGGCAGAGGTGAAAAATTCTGGCAGTGTGAACCTCAATCCAGTTCCTCAGACCACTCAGCCACGTTACCTATGGATAGTTGTTCTTTGTAACTACACCTAGTTCCATGACTGGCTTTATCGGAAGCATGAAAGCTTTTTCCAACCATGAGCACAAGAGCCATTCAGAACTGAGGCCCTGTGAAGTGAGATTTTTTAGCATTTTGACTAAGGGCCCATGGAGAAACAACAGTGGATCACAAAGGTTCTCTCTCAACTCTCCTGACTTGATGGCCTTACTTTATACTCTGCATCAGCTACTTTCTGTGCCCTCTTCCCTTGCACCTGTGGCTGTTCAGAATACTTGTATATATTGGTTATTTATTTATATTAATATCTGTCTTCCCCTCCAGACTGTGAGCTCACTGTGGGCAGGGAATGTGTCTAATGCTATACTGTACTCTCCCAAGAGCTTAGTACAGTGCTTTGCATACAGTAAGTGCTCAGTAAATATGATTGAATGAATGAATACCTGGTGAAGGAGGAAGAAGCGACCTGGTTCTGTGCTGCTGTTAGGAGAATCCATGGTTCTCCTCCTAGGATTGGAGTCACTGTGGTAGGAGACAAGTACTTGGAGGCCAGGTTGATTTGAATTCTAGTTGCTAAGATCTTTTCTGGATTGATTGTCATTTGGGACCCATTTTCTGTCAGTCAGAGTTCAATGTGTTGGAAGCTGCTTGATGACTGCCCAGCCAAAGGGACCTTCTATTCCTCTGGGGCAGGCTGATCCCAAAAAGGTATCTTTCCCTCTCCCCTCTTATCCATTCGCTGGGCTCCATTCCATAAGCGCAAGTGGAATGGACCGCATCACAACAGCATTCACAACGGCACCCCAACTTGCAGGATCTCATTCCTGGGCACTGCAGTCCCTCTCGGGCTTGGCTGAATTAGGTAGTTCAGCCGAAAGTCGAAGGATAGCGGAGGAGGACTTCCAAAACTCCTGTGGTCCCTGCTCTCTAAAGATAGATGGATTACCCTAACTCTTCTCCAAGTTTTAAAGGCATCTTTTAACCTAGGAGTGTCCTAGTCTTTAAAATGGATCAATCAGTGGCATTTATTAGGCCTTTATAATAATAATCATAATAATAATTATAGTACTTGTTAAGTGCTTACTATGTGCCAAGCACTGTTCTAAGCATTTCGGTAAAAACAAGTTAATCAGGTTGGATACAGTCCCTGTCCCACATGGGGCTCACACTCTTAATCCCCATTTTACCAGTGAGATAACCGAGGCCCAGAGAAGTGAAATGACTTGTGCAAGGTCACACAACAGACATATGGTAGAGTCAGAATTAGAAACCAGGTCCTTCTGACTCCCAGGCTCGTACTCTATACACTAGACCATCCTGTTGAGCCTTATTATGGGCAGAGCACTGTACTAAGCACTTGGGAGAGTACAGAACAACAGAATTAGCAGACACATTTCCAGACCATAAAGAGCTCACATCAATCAGCAGCTGATTGGTAATCTCAGATATTCTCCTTCTAAATCTGTGAGATATATACGAATCAAGATCAAATATACCATTTGCCAGATGGAAAAATAGACACAGAAAGGTCCATTAAGTTACTCAATCAATGGTATTTACTGAGTGCTTACTATGTGCAGAGCACTGTTCTAAGTGTTAAAAGTTCAGTAGTCTCCTGAATCATGCTATTTCCTCTGGCTTTTACAACCGCTACTAATTTTATGGCATTTATGAAGACTTGCTCTCTACCAAGCATTTTACTAGATGCCAGGGTAAATATGAGCTAGACTACTAAAACACGGTCCCCATCTGGACCATGAGATTCATAATCTAAGTGGGAGAAAACAGGCACATAGAACCATAAGTACAAATTTCCCACAACGTAAGTTGCAAACACCAATAACAGCAAATGAATGATAAAGCAATCCATATTAGGAACATTAACATAGGCAGCAAAAACCGGACTTCAAGGGAGCAGTCCTCAAACTTCCCACTGCTAAAGGTCAACAATCCTTCACCGTGCACAGACGTGAACATACAACATTCTAAAGGTTGTTAGAAGTTTCACTCCCAGGGTGTCGGGTGGGAGGAGGTAATCTGGCCCTGCCCTCGGGCTGCTGCAGACTCCCAGAAAGACCACTGGAGAGACCCCCGGAGAGACTCCAGAGAGACCCCTGGGATCGCAGGCTTCTGAGACTCTAGGTTGTGTAGGTCTCTCAATCGGCCTAATCAAAAGGTCACCTAAGGTGGGCCTTATCACACTGCACTCTGGGGTTGCTCAAAGTGAATTCCAGCCCACAAATCATGGCTCCTGGCCCAGACCCCGTAGTGCAAAATGTCCCAGGTTTCTGATGCACTGTCCTTCAGTCTGGGTTCCTGGGAAGTGAGATGGGTGGTTTTACCATGTGCCAAGTGAAGAATCCTTCCCTTTTCCCCAGGATCCCAAGAGGGTAGGGCACCACCAACTAGCAGACAAGATCTCACAAAGGAATGGACACCGGGAAGTTGCAATTCCATGGAATGGGAATCGGGGCGTCTGGTTCTCAGTCCAGGCTCTGACACAGCCTTGCTCTGCAGCCAGGACTAAATCACACCACCTCCCTGGACCTCACTTGACCTACCTGAAAAGTGGAGAGAATTACAAACTGGGAGGAAGAGATGGGATGCTGCTTTGGGGTCCCCTGGAAAAATATGCTAAACAACAGTGTTGTTCTTCTTGTCCTCTCAGTGGCTCCCAATCAGAAACTCAATTACCAGGAACAAACCAGCCTGCCTTTCTCCCCACATGCTTTGCCACCCCTCTCTCGCCTTTTGCTTTGCTCTCAGGATAGCCTGGCCCTCAGCATTTCTTCTGGCCATAGGATCAATCAGTTATTGAGCACTTACTGTGTGTGCAGCACTGTACTAACCGTTTAGGAGAGTATAGTGAAACAGAGTTGGAAGACACATTCCCTGCCCGTAACAAGCTTAAAGTCTAAGGTCCTGCCAATGCCCCGCCCCCCTGGGGGGAGGGTGAGCCCCGCATGTAGTACAAAGGGGCAGCATGAACCGTTCTTTGCTGCATCCAGGCCCACAGTGCAGAGCTTTGGCACTGCTACAATCTCCAATTTTCTAAGGAAAGGAAGGTGAATTGAACATGTTAGAACTAGTCAGCAAATATGTTGCAGAGTGTGACAAGTAGGACCAGGTTGGCTGTGAAGCAACAGATTCATCTCCTGGGGGAGAATATGAGTCCATCTGATCCAATATACAATTTGGGAACAGACTCCTCTCCTCAGAGGCCCATAGTGCCATCCCCCCCCTCGCCTTCCCCATCTCTCCCCCTCCCCCCGGACCCCCAGCCAGAGATGATTCTAAGTTCACCTCCCTAGATGCTGATAATGGGACTTCGCTCATTTGTGGGTAAGAAAAATCGAGGCAAAACGTAACTGAATAACTTTCCATAAATGCCTTTCCTGTCCCAATAAGTCAGTGATAGGACTGAAAACAGACCTCAGAGTCCTTTTTTTCGTTCCTTATGATGCTTAAGTGTTCACTACATTCCAGGCACTGTACTAGGCACTGCGGTGGATACAAGCTAATCAGGTTGGACACAGTCCATGTCCCTCATGGGGGCTCACAGTCTTAATCCCCAATTTACAGATGAGGTAACTGAGGCCCAGAGAAGTGAAGTGATTTGCCCAAGGTCACGCAGCAGACAAGTGTTGGAGCCAGGATTAGAACCCAAATCCTTCTGACTCCCAGGTCCGTGTTCTATCCACAAGGCTATGTTGCTTCCCGAGTCCTGTTGGCTTCAACCACTACCCCAGATTCTCTTAGAGGGTTCCTTTAGGAAGAGTGGAAGAAAAAAGAGGAGGCGGAAGATAGAGAGATTAGGCATTGTCAAGTACAACAGCAGTAATTACATGTGGCCCCACTCCTGCAAAGCATCCCCTCAAGGTTAAACTACCCAGGGGAACAAAAACTGACAACAAAAACTGACATCTCAACATCTCATCTCAACATAAACTGACACACTAAAACAGTGACTGGTTTCTTCTGTGTCTTTCAGCCCATTTACTGGATTAAACATGCTTCAGCATTTGGTGGCAGAGCTGAAGCAAAGCCCAAACTATCAATTAATCAATAGAGTTTATTAAGCCTTTACTCTATGCAGAGCACTGTACTAAGTAGTCGGGAGAGTACATTACTATAGAGTAGGTAGACATGATCGACAAGATCCTTTCCCTCAAGGAGTTTACAGACTGATGAATGAATCAAAAATGCCAACTTTCCCTCCCAGATGAGCAGATAAAGAAATCAATGAACAGTTCATTCCCTTTCTGCCTTTCCTTCACATTGGTTCAGAGTTCCAAGCTCCAGAACATACTGTTGATAAACTCTGTCATCCCCCAGGGATACCCTGGCAAACCCATTAGAAACAAACAGACCCCTTAATGCAAAAATCTGAGACACCCCTTTTATGAGAAAGTTCATCCAATCACCCAAACTGGGGAAACTGTCCTATTAGGTATGTCACTGCTAAAGCTGGTTCTAACAGAAGCGAGTGCTGGGGAGAGAAGTCAGGGCAGAAAGCTGGTTTGACTGATTCAGTAGGGACCCCCTGAGGCCCCCAGGAGTAGCTCTGTGCCTCGGGCAATTGCACTCTGAGCCAGGTGGAAATTAGTGTTGAATTCCAGCTCTAGTCAGGCAGTGGGAGGCAGGAGCATATTCAACCTGCTGCCCAAAAATCCACTCACAGGAGGAGAGCAGACAACCCTGGAGGCAAAGGAGGAGAAATAGGGAGGTTGGGCATTGAGATAGGCTGCTTTCCCTGGACAGTGGACCCACCAGTCACCTGCTGAGGCATCCAAAGACTATCACCTGGGCCAGACTTACACTTGTGACCTTTGCACTTGCTGAACTCAATCCCCAGGATGGATGTCCTCAGGGGTTCTAAGGCCTGACCCCTTGCCTGTGTTTCCTGAAAAATGGTCAACAGGGCATTTAGATATCCCAGCTGAACACCTGCCTGGGAGCTGTGCCAGGCTGCTGCTGACCAGAGGGGTCAAGGAGAAGTTGCTTTCACCTTTTATGTTCACGCTCTCCTTTGCAGACTTTGGTATGGAGAAGTCATCAGCACATGGAGGCAAGAATTTGGGTCATGTTCCCACCACCACCCTCTTACCTCCCATGAATGTCTCTGATTTCTGAGCAGGCCAATACAGCTCCAGGCTCAATAAGAATGTAAACACCTCATGCCCTAATCCTATTTCACTCGGGTGGCAATTCAAAATCCAGTACCAGGCTTTGTTGGACAAGGGCACAGTGTCTGCTGCCTATTCTGGAAGAGACATTATGCTGATTTATCTAGTAAACACGTCTTGGATCATCAATCTTTGGTGTACTCTCCCTAGCTCACAAGAAAGAGACTCTTGTGGTTCTTCAGGCCAGAGCTGAAAATCTGAGCTCCTTGATGTCCCTTCATTCTTCTGCTGACTCAGTTTATTGTCTTGACAAGGCATACCCACCTTATGCCTCGTTTACACCACCTTTAAAATACTGACCATGCTTGTCTGAAAAAGTGCTTTGAGATCCTCATAAAAAGGGCTATTCAAAGGGCCTTCCAAGGGCTGGCCTAGATTGGACATAAACATTAAAAATCCTCCTAAGACTTTCAAAGCCTGATGATGTGGGACATAAAAATATTCCAAGAACAGTGTAAGCAGATTCTGGTCCAGATTTCAACATTCCGCAGGTCCTGCGGCTCTTGTCATATGTCAGGATGGAATCATCACACCAGGACCAGGAAGGAAAACAAACCCTGAGCAAGCATGAAACAGATTCCAAAGTCAGGGAAATGAAGAAGATTCTGTTAGCAAAAAGAACAGGACATTCATGAGGCTGAACTCTTAAAGGTCTTCATTTCCTCTTTTTTTTTTTTGAAGTGCTAATAATAATAATAATGTTGGTATTTGTTAAGCGCTTACTATATGCGGAGAACTGTTCTAAGCGCTGGGGTGGACACAGGGGAATCAGGTTGTCCCACGTGAGGCTCACAGTCTTAATCCCCATTTTACAGATGAGGGAACTGAGGCACAGAGAAGTCAAGTGACTTGCCCACAGTCACACAGCTGAGAAGTGGCAGAGCCGGGAAGTGGCAGAGCCGGGATTCAAACTCATGACCTCTGACTCCAAAGCCCGTGCTCTTTCCACTGAGCCATGCTGCTTCTCCTGTTCAGATCTTTTTTTATGATATTTGTTAAGCACTTACTCTGTACCAAACCCTGAACTAAGTGCTGGGGTACATATAAGATAATCAGGTGGAACACAGTCCTTGTCCTAAATAGAACTCACAATCTCTATCCCCATTTTACAGATGAGGTAACTGAGGCACAGAGAAGACAAGTGATTTGCCCATGATCATACAGAAAGGAAGTGGTGGAGCCAGGATTAGAACGCGGGCCCTCTTACTCTCAGGCCTGGGCTCTTTCCACAAGGCCTCGCTGTTTCTCGTGGCTCTCACATCCTAGAGAGCACGTGCTGGGAGCCCAGGTCAGGATGGGATTGGGACACCAACCATCCTGCAGGAAACTGGTGTTGGAAGAGGGACACAAGCAACCAGTTCCCGAGGAAGGGGTTTCTTGGAGACAGAAACACTTTTCTACTGTGGAGTTGGAAGAAGAAGTCTGGGTGATTCCTATATCATCCACTCACTTTCATAGGTTTTCATCTTGGGAAGCCACATGGCCTAGCAGAAGGAGCACCTGGGTTCTGATCCTGCCCTGCCACAAGCCTGCTGTGTGACTTCGGGCAATATCTTAACTCCTCTGGGACTCAGTTTTCTCATCTGTAAAACTGGGATTCAATCAATCAATGGTATTATTGAGTGCTTTCTGTCTGCGGAGCATTGTATATTAAGCACTTGGGATAAAACAACACAGTAAATTGGTAAGCACAATCTCTGCCCATAAGGAGCTTAAAGAGGGAGACATTCAAATATATTACAGATAGGGGAAATGGAAGAGTAGAAGGATATGTGCATAGGGCTGGGGGTTGGGTGAATATCAAATGCCTAATGAGTACAGATCCAAGCGCACATAAGTGACACAGAAGAGAAGGTGAATAAGGGAAATGAGGGCTTAGTCAGGAAAGACCTCTTTGAGGAGATTAATTTTAGTAGGGCTTTGAAGGTGGAGAGAGTGGCCGGAACTTCCAGGCTAGAGGGAAGATGTGGGCAAAGGGTCAGCGGTGAGAAAGGCAAGATCAAGGTACATTGAGTAGGTTAGCATTAGGAGTAAAACGTGAGGGCTTTGTTGTAGAAGGAGATCAGCGATTTTAGGTAGGAGGGGGAGAGCAGATTAAAGAGTCTTCAAGCAAATGGTGAGAAGTTTCTGTTTAATGCAGAGGTGGATGGGCAACCATTGGAGGTTTTTGAGGAGTGGGGAGACATGAACTGAAAGATGTTTTAAAAAAATGATCTTGGCAACAGAATGAAGTGTGGACTGGAGTGGGGAGAAGAAAGAGGCAAGGGAGGTTGGCGAGGTGGCTGATGTAGTAAAGAGTGTGAGGCCCATGTGGTACAGGGACTTTATCTGATCTGATTATTCTGTATCTACTCCAGATCTTAGTACAGTCCTTGGAGTATGGATTTAACAAATGCCATGATTATTCTTTATTTATGATTGGGAAAAATGGGCTTGGCAAATTGGGGTAGGGGGTGGGGGTGGGAAGGGTATCCAATTGGAATCCTACTGCTTCTGAACACTACATAATAGTGGATACAGATGGTTCTTGTGTCTGGGGATCTTGTGTCTCTATAAAAAGTTTAAGAAAACACCTACTTGATGCCACGACCCATGGCAAAGTTTTGTTGCGATCACAGTAAAAAATAACTCCCAACCCCATTTTCCATAATGGGATGGGTGGGATGGTGGGTGTTTGGGGAACAGCCAGATAGGATGCTGCTTATCAGCTTTCTGTCTTTGCCCCATCAAGAGTCTCCCACCACTATTTGCTGCCCTGAGAGGCCTGCCCACCCCCCTCACCCACCATCCTCCTCCTCTAAAGCAGGTGAACTCCCAAGCCCCACACACCACTCCCTGTATCAAATGCAGCCTGGGGCATTTTCAAAGCAACCTTTAGAAATCTGATGCAAGAACAACAGCCCAGGGATTTAAGAGTTCAGTAGAAGTGGATTCTGGAAAAGAACCTGAAGGGCAGGAAACCTGAAACCAGAACCAGGCACAGTTATTCAAGCTGGGAGGATCTGCTGGGCAGAGTCTCTCATTCACCTCTCCTTGGCTGGTGTGAAAACAAACAGGGTTGCCTGGCCTGGTTTCACGTAAAAATCCTTACTTCAAAAGACGTTCTCAATTTCCAGGCCCAAAGAGAAGAAGAGCCCCAGTCAGGAGACCCCATGGCACGCCTGTGCTCTGGAAGACTCCGATAAACTGTAACCTCTCTCAGTCACCAGCCTAAGAATAGAAGCTAAGCCAAAAGTCAGTTTCACTGAGAGCTAGGTGAGCTAAGGGTAATTTTCTATCTATCAGTCAATGATATATTTGTTGTGTGCCTCCTGTGTACAAAGAACAGAACTAAGCAACTTGGAAGAATAATTTAAATTAGTAGACATGATCTTTGCTCTCAAGGAAGCTTACAGTCTAGTGGGGGGAGACACACATCAAAATAAATTATAGACAGGAGGAAGAAGGAAAAGGGGATATTTTCTCTAGGTAGTGCCTAATAGGGTAGATAAAGTGTGTACAAAAGTGTTGTGAGAGGTTGTGGGTACTTAGGTACATAGGCAGCATGGAAATGCTGAACATACAGTAGGGGTGCTATAAGCAAAGAAGATTAGAAATCATGAGCAATTTTTTATTTTCTGTATATTTGCCCATTTTTATTTTCTGATCATTCCTCCAGAGAGAAGTCATCAGATCTCATGGGGAGCTTGGGCAGTTGCTTTGTGGTGAGAATTCAATGTTATTCATCAATCGTATTTATTATTTACTGGGGGCAGAGCACTGTACTAAATGCTTGAGAGAGTATAACAGTATAACAGAGTGGTAAGACACATTCCCTATCCACATCGAGCTTACAGTCTAGAAGGAGTTTATAGTCCCTTTTCCCCTTCTGACCACTGTTACTGAAGGGAGGAGGTGGATGGGAAAATGGAGACCAACCTTGGAAGCTATTTTTAGATGAAATTTGAAACTGGAAATGATCTTGCTGTAGTCTAATGCCCCTTTACTCAGAGCCTTGCTTGATCACTCTCCTGCTCTAGGCGGTCACTGGATGTTGCAGGGAAAAACTGTTAGGCAGCCTCTTCAGGAAATGCAAGTTTCAAGAACTAGAAAGTTCTGAGAAGTAGTTGGTAGAGTATGCGCCTGGGAGTCAGAAGGACCTGGTTTCTCACCCCGGCTCTGCCACCTGCCTGCTGTGTAACCTTGGGGAAGTCCCTTATCTTCTCTGTGCCTTATACCTCAACAAAATAGGAATTAATACTGCGAGCCCCATTTGCGACATGGATTAGGCCCAACCTGATTAGCTTGTATCTACTCCAGTGCTCAGAACAGTGTCTGACACCAAGTTAGTGCTTAACAAATACAATAAAAAGTCACCGCTGCTATCACCTTGATGTGCAGGTGCCAGCAGTATCTTTTCTAGGCCTCTTTGCCTTGCTCAGTAAAGTTACTATGCTGTTCTCCCAGGCTGTGTTGGAGACTCCAGTGGTAGCTGCCCTCCAGCATGGCTTAGGAGAAAGAGCACATAAATATGACTTGGCCACTTAGATGCTGTGTAACCTTGGGCAAATCACTTAACTTTTCTGGGCCTTGGTTTTCTCATTTGCAAAATGGGAACTATACCTGTTCTCCCTCCTCCATAAATTGTGAACCCCAAGTGGGACAGGGATTGTGTCCAACCTAATTATCTGGTATCTATCTCAGTGTTTAGTACAGTGCTTGGCACATAGTAAGCATTTAATAAATACTATGATTATTATTGGCCAATCTTTTTGTTCATCTGAAAGGATGGAATCACTGCTTCTGGGAGCCCTGGTCTTAAATGATTTTCAACCTGAAGGTCCAAGGCTTCTTCGCCTCCAACTTTCACCCAGTATGTGTGAAGGGAAGTAAGGGAAAAAGATGCTTTCATGATGCCCCCCAGAGTCTTCAAGTGGGTGTGCTCCAATCGAACTCCCAAATTCCATCAAGACCTCTAAATGTTCAAGCTGAGAACCCTCACATTTTATTATTATCAATTCTCTTTTCTGAGAAGGAAAAGCTTTTCTCCTCTGACCACCTCCAAGCATCTGGAACAGCAGAAAGAAGCAGACTGTGGTTCATGCTTGTTTAACTGTTTGTTAAGATGGGGGACCGTAATTAGTACCCACTCTACTACTTTAAGGCAAGGAGAAGCCTGCAGTGAAACAAAACAAAGCAAAACCAAATAAAAAAGGTCCCATTTGGAAGGCATGCTGCACCTCAGAAACACAAACTCGTTTTGGACTGGGTGCTATCTCTGCCTGCCCTCGGGCTGCAGATTCTTCAGGATTTACTGTCTCCCTCTACTTGGTCTATCATTCAATTTCACAGGTCTGGAAAATAAAGAAAGAGGAGGGCAGGGTACCCGAAGCTGAACACTGGCCTAAATAAGGAGAGCTCCTGCTGGCATCCCGCCTTTCAGATCTGCCCCTTCTTGAATGCCATGAACAACCATTTCCCATTCAGAGAACTTCACCCTGTCACAGGGTTGCGAAACACTCCAAGAGCAGAATTTGCCAAGCTTCACTGAACTAGCCTGCAAGCCTGGAGAATGTAAAGGGGTGTGGGTTTCTTCTTTTTTATGACTTCAGCTTATTCAACCCACAACTAATAAGCTTCTTTCTAAAAGCAAACAGTTTTCAGGGTGGAGTTTTTGCCACTGGCATACCCTGCAGCCCTTGGAGATATCTGTTTGGATTTCCACAGTTCTGCTCTCTCACGAAGATGGCAGCAAGATTCTTTTATTAACCCCAACCTGAGACCCCCCGGGGATTCGAACTGGGATAGGGAAATTTTCCCACCCCATTCAGGCTGCTGAATTGCAACCGAACAGCCAAATACCCAAGAAATCTGCTCATGAAAAAGATAATACACTAGCATATTAGGCATGGTCCAGATTACAGAGTCCTCCTCTGTGAAATATTGCCTGCTAAAACCAGAAAATGTTTCTGAGTTGCAAACGCTTTTGAAATCTGCCTGCTTATATCTAGGACTCCAAAGAAACTCTACGGAGATTCCACGGAGAATGCTCAGAAATCTGTGTGTGGTAAAAGACTAAATGAGAAAGTATAAAAAGAAATTTGGGATCAGAGTCAGCTACCTGACAATCTTGTGAGAACCTCGGCAAAAAAGAGAAGTCGTCGCCTGCTCGACAACAGAGAAAACTAACAGTAGGCCCTAGAAAATCAAAACCACCTTTGAAGAATGTCAGTTACCCAGACATGATTCCTAAGTGCGATTCATATACAGCAGACATCCTATCGAAGTAATACTAAAATCTCAGGATGCCTGCGCTTGCAAGTAAGAACCCGCGTGAGATACAATACACCCTCCAGGTATTAGCTGTAGATGTGGTAAGTGTGGTTGGAATTTGTAATCGCAATTCCCAGGTTGGCCGCTAGGGGGAGGCAGGCATCCTGGAATTTGATACAACCTGCTTGACCCGTCTCTTCTCAGGTGCTGAGCCCCTACTTGCCAATGGTCACAGGCTCTAAGTAGTTTCCTTTGCTTCCTGGGACAAGCAGTCTTTGCCTCATTGCCTGTCCCAGACTTCAGAGGCACTAATAAAGCTCCACTTGTCAGCTGTGTGACCGTGGGCAAGTCACATAACTTCTCTGTGCCTCAGTTACCTCATCTGAAAAATGGGGATTAAGACTGGGAGCCTCACGTGGGACAACCTGATTAAGCTGTAACTACCCCAGCGCTTAGAACAGTGCTCTGCACATAGTAAGCACTTAACAAAGGCCAACATTATCATTAAAGCTCCATCCCTCAAATGTAGAGATTGTCACGGTCCTACCCCCTCAGGATGCTAGCACGGCCTTCTAGGACATAACGCTGTATGGGAGGGTACTTATGCATCAACATGAGGGAGTAGCATGGCCTAACTGGGAAAAGAACAGTCCAGGGAGACAGAAGGCTTGGGATCTAATCCCAACTCTGCAAAAATGGGGATTTGATGCCTGTTTTTCCTTCTA
Source organism: Ornithorhynchus anatinus (assembly GCF_004115215.2). Lineage (NCBI taxonomy): Eukaryota > Metazoa > Chordata > Mammalia > Monotremata > Ornithorhynchidae > Ornithorhynchus > Ornithorhynchus anatinus. Next base: position 16,876,374 of record NC_041735.1, on the reverse strand, counting down.
CCTAGATTGTGAGCCCCATGTGGGACAGGGACTGTGCCCAATCTGATTAATTTGTACCTACTCCAGTGCTTAGAAGAGTGCTTGACACATAGTAAGTGCTTATTATTATTATTGTTGTTATTACTGGTAATTATAATAATCAGGCATATGGAAGGAGCTAGGATTCAAAAGGTCTGGCTTGGGAGGAGGGGGAGAAATTAAAAAGATCATGCGTTTTTCCCTGAAATACTAATACAATTAAGGTGGTGCTGGGAATGATGTCATTACCAGAGCTGGGAAGCCCTGGAACAAGCTGAGGAGAAACTCCTCCGAAGATCCCAATTACAAACCTTACAGCCTCAGGGCCTGAGGAGCAGGGTGGTCTGGGAATGGGGAGAGGTTACTTGCCTGGGCAGTTATTTTTACTGCTCAATAGTCTTAGAATTATCCCTTACCCTCTCAGTCCTGTGGGATGTCTCCTGCTTTCAGGAAAGGATTTCACTGGCCTAGAGAGTAGCTTTCAAATCCAGGAAGATGTATTGGCTGATGTTGTATTTTACAATCAAGAATACCTTAGTCGATCCATCATATTTATTGAGCGCTTACTGTGTGCAGAGCATATTGTCTATTAAGCACATGGGGGAGTACAATACAACAGAGTTGGCAGACACGTTTCCTGCCCATAAGGAGCGACTGCCCTCCCAATAACAAACTGCTGGTTTGGAACCCCATGACTCTCTTTATAGATTTCACCTGACTGTCTGAAATATGCCTCAGCCTATAGCAGCGATGCTTCAGAGTGCTTCCACTCCCACTGACAGGGCCAAAGTCAGATCTGAAGGTGTGAAAATGGGAGGTAGAAATGTGTCTTCACTGGCTTAAAAGGAATTTGTTTTAGGGAAAACTAAATCAAAACCTGGACTGCTCTGAAGTCTGTGGTTTCTAGCCACTGATTTCTCCCAGTTTATATTAGCTGTGACTTTGAGGGGATTAGGAGCTCCTGAAATGTAGAAAAAGGATGGATGCCAAAACTAATGATGAAGACTATCAGGGATAAGTTGTGCTGAAAAAAAAGAAAAACTCAACAGACCATCTATGATGCAGGATAATGGCTGCGGGATAATTGACCCTCCTCTCTGTGCCTTCGTTTTCTCACCTGCCTCAAGTGGCTGAAAACAAAGATCATATAGAACAAAAAACTGAAAAATAATGTGTGCACTGATGAAGGAAGCACTGTCTGGATGTTGGAAAGGCCAAGACAATGTTGCTTCCCACTGTGTGAGGAGCAGTGTGGCCTAGGGGAAGAAGCATGGACCTGACAGTCAGCGGATGTGGTTTCTAATCCAGGCTTTGCCACTTGTCTGCTGTGTGTGACCTTGGGCAAGACACTCAATTTATCTGGCCCTCAGTTACCTCACCTGTAAAATAGGAATTAAATCTTCCTCCCTCTGTCTTAGACTGTAAGCCCTATGTGGGACACGGACTGTGTCCGACCTGATTGTCTTGTATCTACCCCACTTATTTGGCACACGGTAAGTGTTTAATACCATTAAAAAAACAACATGGTATCGAGCTTCAGACAGAACTCATGGTCTGTCTGTAGAGCAGCTGGAGTGTCCAATCTTTCTTTCAGCTGAGAGACCTCAAACTACTATCGATGCCACATCCTAGAGCAGTTCCCTCAACACCTCCTATGTGCCATAATTAACATCAAATGGCAAGACCGCACCGCAAAGGGCTCCTGGAACGCAGTCAGTACACAGTCACCAAAGCAACTCTCATCACATCACACCTTTACTGGGCAGGCCACATGAGGAAACTGTTGACAGCCAGACACCGCCAATGTCTATTTTATGATGAACTGAAGTTGTCTTGTCTTATGCTGTCGACTTGTCTCTGACCCATAGCGACGCCATGGGCACATCTCCCCCGGAATGCCCCAACTCCATCTGCAATCGTTATGGTAGTGTATCCTTAGAATTTTCTTGGTAAAAATATGGAAGTGGTTTACCATTGCCTCCTTAGGGGACTGTAAACAAGGAGGACAGAAGAAATGTTCTAAATTCATAATGAAGCAAAATGCCAGGTGATATTCTTGATAGTTGTGGGCTTCTTTCCCTAAAATGGAATAGAGACATAGAGGGGAAGAGAAATTCTTTACTCTGCAAATTAACTGTGCCATTTATTGGGTAGTATTCATATGCAACTAGTTATTTTGAAGCCTGATACATTGATGTGCACTGGGAAGTCCATTTTATAATTTCTAGATTCCACCATCTCTTAGGCAGCAGAGACTGACCAGTGGTTTGCATGTCAAAATGAAGATTTTGAGTACAGTGTTAAACTCAGCAATTTACCGGAATACTTGCATGGCTGTTAGGTCAAGATATTTCAATTCCCACTAAGGTCAGAAAAAGTCCTGGTCTCCATCCACTCCAAGCAAGGCCAATATGTCAAAATCAGTGATACTCTCCAGAAAGCCAAGTCATATTCCCAGACGCCAACCACAGCCAAAGTGATTTGGTCTTCGGATACCAAAGGCACATTACCGTAATGGGAATTTCTGGAAGTATATAGCCATGGGTCTCTGCTAACTTCAGCTCACAGAGGCCAAATCGGGTCATTTAAAATGGAGTTTTCCTAGGATTAATGTTGGCCCTGTCTTTTGTGAATTATATGCATGCATACATACGTACCCAAATACATACACTCACCTTATACATACACACTCAAACATACCCATAGGGCTCAAAGCTACCAAACCAGTCCTAACTACTTCATATACCTAAAACAACAATTCAGGAAGCTATTGCAATGTATTCAAAGAGTAAAAATTGGCTCAGAGGAAGACAAGTTTGAGATACAGATATGCATCTGTTCCCCTCCCTCCCTGCCCCTTCCCCCCAGTAACCTGGTGATTGTCTCCAAGCAAAGTTGTATTGTTCTCAGTGAGTCCCACTGGTTCTGGGAGGCAGCCCAATCTGGTCAGTCAGGCTTTGGGTTGGGAGTCACATGGCTGTCACATGACAGCTATGTGACTGTCACTCCAGCACCTGACTGGGTGAACTAGAGCAGGTTTTATGCTCAAAGAACTTGAGGTGCAAGGTTGCATCTTCTTGAGGTGCAAGGTTGCATCTTCCTCTACTGCACAATAAGAGAGGGAAACGTTCACAAAATAAATAAGAATAATAATGCTTTGCTTTCAGTGGATGTTTGAAAACATAGGAGCCAAATAATAATAATAATAATCATGATGGTATTTGCTAAGCGCTTACTATGTGCCAAGCACTGTTCTAAGTGCTGGGGGAGATACAAGGTAATCGGGTTTTCCCACATGGGGCTAACAGTCTTAATCCCCATTTTACAGATGAGGTAACTGAGGCACAGAGAAGTTAAGTGACTTGCCTAAAGTCACACAGCTGACAGGATGGAGTCGGGACTAGAACCCACAACCTCTGACTCTCGAGCCCAGGCTCTTTCCACTGAGCCACGCTGCTTCATTCAAATACAGTCCTCAACATCTGCCTTTCTCACACAGACTCAATGGGAGGATCAGTGGGATCCATTTTAAGAATCTCAGAATCAATTAATCCATCAATCATATTTATTGAGCACTTACTGCATGCAGAGCACTGTACTAATCGCTTGGGACAGTACAATTTAATATCAGACACATTCCCTGTCCACAACAACCTTACAGTATAGAGCAAAAAGTGGCTTTGAAGCACCAAGAGTTGTTAGGAAGATTATGGAACTTGAAAATAAGAGCCCCGTATTCCAGTCAAGAGTGATGTCTTCCTAGAGAGGCTCAGAGCATCACCAGGGCTTCTCCTATGGCGTGTAGAGTCCAGAGCAGAAGAGCTTTCACTTCCAGCCTCCGTTTTAGTGGGTGCGGAAGGAAGAGGACATTAAGGATCCTTAACATCCTCTTTTAGCTGTCACCTCCCCACCTCCTGACATCAGAAGGATCCTGGAAACTACTGATTTCAGGGGCCCAGGTGGTCCCACTTCCCATGCTGAGAGGGGCAGGGCCTCCTAAATCATGGGGTTCAGGTTCAGCCATGATCCCCTCCTGAAAGCAATCTAGAATGTTTCCCAAGGAGGCTGGGAAATCTCTCTCTCTCTTCCCTCTCTCTTGAAAACCAGTTAACTGTCTGGGATGGATTAGGGGCCTTCCAGCTGGGAAACGGTACTGGAAGAGGTGATCCCTCAGATTACATCCCGCCATGGAATCCTGTGATTCAGTGTTGAGTAGGTAGAAAACGCTACCGGGTTCCATTGGCATGGGTATCCTAGAAAGCCGGACCGACTCTGTCCGTTGCTCTAGCCGCAGCAGTAACCTGTACCACGTCATGTAGATTTATCTGTGATTTGGGCATGTGGAAATAACCACATGGAAGAAAGATTTTGATTGACCAGAATTTTGCAATGCTTCAACTTGAGATTGCAAAAGAAGCATTGGATAAAGATTTCATAAGACAGTTTTTGTGTGAGTTTAAAATACCGATTAATTAGGCTTAACAACCCTGTACTGTGTATGTTTCAGACACTATGGCAGAGTTATACATTTCAAATAAGCATGACAGCAGTAATTCATGATGGGCCTTGTACGGATTCCTGCTGCCTGTGAGACTTGGATACGTTAATCCAGTGGATGATGCAGATCTTCCTGTTTGTCCACTCTCCTTGAGCTGTAAATTACTCTTCTAGAGTGTCTGTGCTTAAAAGTAGCATTTCCCCCCCAAATTGGGTATTTCCTTCCTCAAGGGGCAACCGCTTCTCACCGTGTTTCTCTATTTGTCAAAGTGCCTACTGCATACTCATTTAGGGATGTCGTCTCTGACAGAGGTCCACTCTTTCCACTAGCCCTCCAGAAATCACATCTCCTCCAAGACACCTTCCCTGACAAAGCCCTCACTTCCCCTACTCTCCCTCCCTTCTGCTTTGTGCGTGTACTGGGATCCATACCCCTTCAGCACTTGATACTCACCCCATTCCCAACCCTGCAGCACTTGCGTACACATCCTTACACTCTCCCATTTCCCCTATCTGTAATTTATTTTAACTTTTGTATCCCCCTCTAGACTTGTGGGTAGGCATCATGTCTACCAACTGCATTGTGCTGTCCCACTTGCTTTGCACAGTACTCTGCACGTGGTGAGCACTCAGTAGATACTGTTGACTGACTTATTCCACCTCCTAGACATGTCCATAGCGGGGCCAAACCTCTTTTCCTTACTTCCGTTATCTAGCTGGGAAGAGGGGCAAGGGATAGTAGCACTAAGGGCATTCCACAGAGAAATATCTTGAAAGCACACACTTCCTCTGAACTTGGACATTCATCCTCAAATTCGCCCTGGTCTTGACAGAGCGCATAACTGAGCAGTAGAAGCAACTCCAAATGGAGGGGATGCTGACAGCATTATCCCCATGGTCCTCTGGGGCACCCCTCCCTGGCCCGCTTCATAGGCATGACTCTCCCCTTCTCAGTGGTAGGACAGGGCACTAAAAGTGAACTCCCCAGAGTGTGAAAAGTGTGCACAATGCAGCTGTCCACTCAGTTGGAGTCAAATGCCACAGTTCTGCATGGCTCATTCAGAAACCAGCTGCAGATGGAAATTGAGTACTGGGGGAAAATCCTGCTCTCGATGGGCAGGAAAGGAGAGGAAAGATGCCTCCAGATCAGTAGCATAGGGAAGGATCTTTAGAGCGTATGTATGCGTATGCATGTTCTCACAACTCCGTGCCGAGTCCAATTGGCGGAATTATCTTTTTTGGCGCATTTATTTATTTTTCAATACAGCCCTTTCTCCCACTAAAACATCCTTGGCTCTGTGTTCTTCCCTGACATTATTCTACTCTCACCGGCCCACTGAGTGGTTCATTTTCCTTTCTTCTGGATGCTATTTTCTTTGGTCCCAATTTTGTAATTGTCACCCACCCAGGCTTATTGAGGAAGAAATAACTCTGATGAAAATTCAGGAGAAAACCCATCTTGTCTTGCCTATGTTCAGTCCAGTCCCTGTTGTGCTGACCACCTTCAGAATTAAGTGATTGGTTCTGCTGCATATGGGGCTTTAGAGACAGAGTTGGTTGCCCCTTCTTACCTCACTGCACTACGAGCTGGATTGGCAGAATTGTCCTTTTTGGTTTGTTTATTTATTTTTCAATACAAACCCCCAGTCCCTTCCCCCACCCATTCTCACATTTGGTAGGACGAGAAGAAGAGGAATATCTCATCAGTGAAAGGGACAATGGAATGTTAGAAAAGTCTGGTAGGAGAAATCCATTCAGAAGAGTCATGCTTCAGTGCCCAAACAGCAAAGCTGTCAATAGGCCATGGGCCAAGGGAGGAATTAGGATTTCATAAACATACGCAAAATGTCTCTCATCTCTCAGGAATTCACTTGATTGCTCCTGAGTTTCTCTACCTTCCCTATTCAAATTCACCTGATTCAGGTAAAATAGAGAAAGGGTCTTTATTATTTTTCCTCATCTCTCAGCAGGCCCAAGTACTCAGAGAGGAGGGCACATTAAAAATATTTGGAGGGAAATCATTGATTTTGGCAGACTATCTGCAAATAAGTTCAACTTTGAAATCTTAGTACACCCCTCAAGTTTGCCCACTCTGCTTCAAAGAAGAGGGCATTTGACCAGGGAAGGAGGTGAGATCACGTTCAGGAAAGAGGGAGGGGATTGGTGCTGTAACCACAGGCATGAAAATAAAATAAATTACAGATGTGTTCATAGGTGAACTGCATAAGCCAAGTGAAATGATGTGCTGCAATTATTTGGAAAGTTCATACCAAGTCCCACTATTGGCAAAAATCAAGTGTTCTGGATTTTTTTGCCCAAATAATAATAATAATAATAATGTTGGTTAATAATAATGTTGCCCAAATGATCCAGATTAACTCTTCAAGCAACTGTGATGATCAAATCCACTAAACAACTGCTCAATTTTTCTGTTGGCCTCTAGACCGTAAGCTCCTTATGGGCAGAGAACCTGTCTACAACTCTGTTGCAATGTAGTCTCCCAATGGCTTAGTACAGTGCTCTGGACACAGTAAGCACTCAATAAAGACCACTGACTGATCGATTAAAACTCTAGATGCACTAAGCACTCAATAAATACGACTGGTTGATAAAAGAAAAAGGGTCCTTGTTGAAAGCTTTGTTCATTGATTCCTTTTTCTTTCTTCTAGGTTAAAGACCAGAATGGAATAGCCCCCAGGGCAGCAGCCCCTCCCAGGGCTTGGGAGAGCCAGGCTGAAGGCCCTGGCCATGGAGAGCTTCACTGAGTCTCTCAGTAGGCTGAAGGACATCCATGAGAAGGAAGTCCTAGGTAAGAAATGCAGCCAAATTTTTCCCTGATTCCAAGAGCCTTTCTGTTCAAACCCAGTTTCCTCTATACGGAGACCCAGTTTCGAACTGAATCCCCAAACCCAGCCTGATGTTTGCCTTGTGAGTGGTGCTCAATTGTGGCAAAAATTACTTCATTGTAATTACTCCAGAATTACTTCATTGTTCTGGAAGGCAAGAAATGCTGGTGCCTTCCATTCCCACTCCCTGGCCATCTCAGGCAAGGGAGAAGCGCAGAGGGAAGAGCGAAGGGGATATTTGAGTGTTCCTAGTGTTTAAACGATGGTATCTATTCAGAATTTACTAGGTGCCAAGCTCTGGGCTAGATTCAATATAATAAAATCAGGCATAATCTTGGTCCCTCAAGGAATTCACAGAATCAGATGTAGGGAGAGTAGCAATTATATCCCTATTTTACAGATGAGGCAGAGAGATTAAACGACTTGCCCAAGGTCACACAGCTGGCCAGCAGCAGAGTTGGATTTAAAGCCCCGGTCTCCTGACTCCTAATCCCAAACTCTTTCCATTTGGTCACAATGCCTCCTGTGATTCCATATTTTCAGAAACTGTCCTTTGGACCCTGAGCAGAGCTTGGGCTTTGGATGGATGGTGGTGGAGAACTAGGTCAGAGGGTACCAAGGAAGGAAAGATTGGGTGGCAGATACTCTTAGTACTCTTCCATTAGCACTTCAGGCCCTTGCCCACTTTTGTCATCCTTAGTGCTAGAACTGTGAGCAACCCCTCGCTAGACCACAGAAGGACCTGGGTTCTAATTCCGATAGCCACCTATCTGTTGTGTGACCTAGGGCAAGCCACTTAACTTCTCTGTGCCTCAGTTTCCTTTCTGTAAAATGGAGATTAAATCCTACTCTTCCTACTATCCCTCCATGTGGGATAGGAACTGTGTCCAGTCTGACTACAATGTATCTATCCCAGTGCTTAGTACAGTGCCTAACACATTATAAGTGCTTTACAAATACCACTACAAAAAAAAAAAAAGATAGGTTAAGGCCACAACAGGCAATAAGCAGGGACCAACAGAAAATGACAGAAGTCATTCCGTCATGCCCGGTGAACAACAGAGGTGCTTGGATTGTGGAGGCATGAGCCCAAGCCCAGCCCTCCAGGCATCTGCAGGAGAAAGCACTTTGTTTGGCTCCCCAAAGCCAGGGAAGCCTACCTGAGGTGAAGGGGCACACCCTGGATGTCCTCAAACTGGTACTGCTTTGTCGGAGCCATCCTCTATCTTGGGAAGGGAACACAGCCTGGGCAGCCGTTCTCGGGAGGCATTTGATTGATTGATTGCATTTATGGATAAGGAAGCCAGGCATTAGCGATCTTAACTATATTTCAATGATTCATTCATTCAGTCATATTTATTGAGCGCTTACTGTGTGCAGAGCTCTGTAACTAAGCACTTGGAGAGTACAGTGATGATGATGGTATTTGTTAAGCGCTTACTATGTGCCGAACACTGTTCTAAGCACTGGGGTAGATACAAAATAATCAGGCTGTCCCCCTTGGGGCTCACAATCTTCATCCCCATTTTACAGATGAGGTAACTGAGGCACAGAGAAGTTAAGTGACTTGCCCAAAGTCACACAACTGTTAAGTGGTGGAGCCAGAATTAGAACCCAAGACCTCTGACTCCCTAGCTCTGGCTCTTTCCACTAAGCCATGCTGCTTCTCAGTCACTCATACTAATTGAGCATTTATTATGTGAAGAGCACTGTACTAAGTGCTTGGGAGAGTACAATATAACAGAGTTGGTAGACATGTTCCCTGGCCATAATGAGTGTACATCTAGATTCTACATAATAATGGTGCAGAACTGGCTTATTTGTTAAGTGCTTACTATGTGTTAGGTACTCTTCTAAGCACTGGGGTAAGTACTGATCAGGTTGGACACAGTTCCTGTCCCACATGGGGCTCACTATCCTAATCCCCATTTTCCAGATGAGGTAACTGAGGCAGAGAGAAGTGAAATGACTTGCCCAAAGTCACTCAGCAGACAAGTGGTGGAGCTTGAATTAGAACCCAGGTCCTCTGACTTCCAGGCCAGTGTTCTATTCACTAGGCCATGCTAAGCAGCGTGGCTCAGTGGAAAGAGCACGGGCTTTGGAGTCAGGGCTCATGAGTTCGAATCCCAGCTCTGCCACTTGTCAGCTGTGTGACTGTGGGCAAGTCACTTAACTTCTCTGTGCCTCAGTACCCTCATCTGTAAAATGGGGATTAAGACTGTGAGCCCCACGTGGGACAAGCTGATTCCCCTATGTCTACCCCAGCACTTAGAACAGTGCTCGGCACATAGTAAGCGCTTAACAAATACCAACATCATTACTATTATTATTATTATTCTCACGCTGCTTCTATTATTTGGAGTTCTTTTGAAGTCCACCTCTGCTGCCGCTCCCTGCTCTCTGCCCCAGCAGTTTTTGTCTGCTTCCATCATTGCTGCTTATTAAACTTTCCCCAAACCTGGAACTATGCTTCCTTAAACAAAAGCGATTTTTCTCATGGACCTGATCTACCTGTAAGCCAGTGGAAAGTCTTTTGCAAATAAAAGCGGTGAGGAGTTAAATGCCAAGGTGCCTGCGGGACAAGCTCGGGACCCAGAGGCAGAAACTGAGTTCTTATACCTAGACCCAAGCAGGGAACACAGATGGAGACCACGACATAAGAAGAAATTATCTGCATAATTCAGTACCCAAAAATAAACTTTGGTCTGAATTTTCCTGAAATTTCAGGTGAACAGAAATGTTCTTTTCCTGAATTGTCCAGATCATTCAAAGGTGCATTTTAGGCGTCATTTATCTGGAAAATTCATATGTGTGGATTCCACGCTCAATAAACCCTTCTTCTACTTCCTGGAGGTAGCAGGCCCAGGCTCCCCACTCCTATTTCAAAAGCCAGCCAAGGAAGAACTTATAGGCTCAGCCAAACAGCCATCTTCATGGCTGGGCATTCTGAGGTAATAATAATAATAATGTTGGTATTTGTTAAGCGCTTACTATGTGCCGAGCACTGCTCTAAGCGCTGGGGTAGACATAGGGGAATCAGCTTGTCCCACGTGGGGCTCACAGTCTTAATCCCCATTTTACAGATGAGGGAACTGAGGCACAGAGAAGTTAAGTGACTCGCCCACAGTCACACAGCCGACAAGTGGCAGAGCTGGGATTCGAACTCATGAGCCCTGACTCCAAAGCCCGTGCTCTTTCCACTGAGCCACGCTGCTTCAGGGCTGCACACACCAATTACCTAGGTCATTCTGACTCAAAAGTTCAGTTTGGCCTGAAATGATCCAAATGTCGTATTTCAGGCAGACACTATATGGCGGCAATATTTTAGCCTAAAATACTTGAAACGTTTCAGGACGAGGTGTACTTTTAGGTAGCATTTTTCCAGAAAATCTACCTATGAAGACCGCACATTTCTCTATTCCCCCAAGCCACTGACAGGAAACTACCGAGCCTCGGAATTTCATAGCAAGCACAATCAAATACAATCTTGTGTGGTTTTCATCCAAAAATCTCGCCCCCTTCCTGATCTCATTGAGTCAATCGAGAGAAACATCTATTCCCTCCCCCTCTAGAATGTCATAGGTGTGAACACTCAAGGATTTGAGAGTCATCTGTTGTCACTTGGATGGAATATATAAAAAAATTCCCCTCTAAAAATTTCCTGACACATTGCCTGTATTACAGTAATAATAATGTTGGTACTTGTTAAGCTCTTACTATGTGCAGAGCGCTGTTCTAAGCACTGGGGTAGATACAGGGTAATCAGGTTGTCCCACGTGAGGCTCACAGTCTTAATCCCCATTTTACAGACGAGGTAACAGGCACAGAGAAGTTAAGTGACTTGCCCACAGTCACACAGCTGACAGGGGGCAGAGGCAGGATTCGTACCCATGACCTCTGACTCCCAAGCCCATGCTCTTTCCACTGAGCCGTGTTGCTTCTCCACTAAGCAGCTCAGTGTTCCAGAATTTATAGTATCTGAAAAATAACTGCAGGAAACATTAAACATGAGGGAAACTAGCGAGCTGAATGAGGTGAATTTGCATCGGAAAGAAACAAGCTATTAGTACCTGGAAACAGTGACAAAGCATCAGGTACTCAGCTCCCCCCATTGGACAATTAATGAATTATCACCAGGCTGATATGCTTTCCTTCCTACCTGCTCTCTCCAATTCACCCTTCTAAACCACAAGGTTTAACTAAATCGTGTCCTTGAACTTGAATCTTCTTTGGAGAAACTCAGACCGAAGGTTCCTGCTTAATCCAATCCAGTGGAGTTGGCAGGTTTGAAAAATAAAGAATGTTCAAAGAGACAAAAGAAATGGAAGGCAGGCATCACTTTGGGGAGAAAGGTCTCACTTGCTAGCTGGATTTTCCAGTTAGCCAGTGAATGGTTCTGGAAAGTGGGCAAAAGCAGTTATACATTATGAAAGGCAGGTCAGAAAACCCAGTCCATTTAGGAGAAGAAAACAAGATTGTGGTCCACTGTTGCAGTCATAATATTTTTCAGCACAAACTCTATCTCGTGTCACTCTATTTCAACAACCCCTTGGATCTCATTGGGATTCTGCAGTTTCACTCCAAAGGGCCAGAATATTCACCTGTTTTCACTACTTTCAGGACTGCAGACAAAGCTGACAGAGCTGAACACAGAGAAGTGTCGGTGAGTATCATCTACTTGAACAGCCACGCGGCGAGAGGGATGGATGGTGTTTCTTGGCCAACTTTAGCTTACAGAAATTCATCAAAGAAATTTTCCTAGAAGACTCCTGGTGAAGTTTCAGAAGCCAGAGAAAGCATGTGCTCCAGTTTGCACTCAAACTCATTTCTCAGACTTTCCTACACTCAATCAGTAGCATTAGAGAAAAGGTATTTAGAAGTGGGGAGAAGCCAGGGGTAAAAAACTCCTTCCTCTTCTACTTTAATTTAATTGAGTGGCATAAAATAGGGAGTGAAAGTGCTGACTAAATGAGTTTGTATTAGACTGGCACTTGGTGCTTGCTCTTTTCACTTGGTATTTCAAACAGAAGGAAAATATCATTGTTCTACTTCATCCCCATGGAAATTACTTTTTTGATGGTATTTGTTAAGTTCTTACTATGTGCCAGGCACTGTACTAAGTAATGGGGAAGATACAAGCTAATCACTCTGGACACAGCCCATGTTGCACATGGGGCTCACAATCTTAACCCCCAATTTACAGTTGAGGTAACTGAAGCATAGAAAAATTGTGACTTTCTCAAGGTCATTCCAGCAGACTAGAGGCAGAGCTGGGATTAGAACCCAGTCCTTTTGATTCCCAGGCCCCATGCTCTATCAACTAGGCCACACTGTTTCTCAAAGAAGTCTGCTTCTCCAAATTCACTAGGGAAATAACTCCAATCCCTCCCTGCTTTCACCCATCCTCTCCCAGCCTTCTCAGTTCCCTGGCTTTCCTTGTCCCCACTTTATGGCACCCCAAATTCACCCTCAGTCTCCCCAGTCCCATCCCTTCTCTATCTTCTTTTAAAGAGTTCCAGTGCTGATGGGTTACATCATGGACCGCATCACTGCTATGTACACAGATTGTGGTCCCCACCCACTGGGGCTAAGTTGGAGGGCCAGTGCTGAGGCCAGTCCAGGACAGCACTGGGGGAGAAAAAAGCAGCAATGAGTCAGTCAGTCAATCGTATTTACTGAGCACTTACTGTGTGCAGAGCACTGTACTAAATGTGTGGAAGAGTACAATATAATAGACACATTCCCTGCCCACAATGAGCTTATAGTTTAGAGGATGTAATGACGGTGATGTTGATGGAGGCAGAGCTGGAGGAGGAAGCTTCCAAACAGCCACTTCTTCCCACATGGCTGCCATATCGGCTCTTCCCTTCCTGCTTCCGATGCTGTCAATGGCTCCTGCTCTCCCCACATTCTGCCCCAATCTGGCCCTGACCTTGCAGTTTGCAGCCCCAGAAGGTGAAGGGCACCAGCCATGGAAGCAAGGGGGATGGTGGGGTAGCGGGGGTAGGTGGCAGCAATGACATCAGCCAGGTCCTTAATAGAACCCATCTCACTGAAGCTACTTAAAAAAGCAAATCAGTTAAACCAATAGAAAAAGAATGGAGGGGGTGATGAGGAGGAGGGCTGGAAAGGCAGTGGGAAGGGGAAGTTTCAGGAAGGTATTTTGGGAAAACCACAGGAACCAGGGATGGTGGGGGAGGAACTGGAGCTGGGTTTACATACTAGGGAGGGGCGGGGTTATCTGGGTGGACTTCAGCAGAAAAGAAGCTCTTCGTGTCTCAAACAACAGCCGAGCAAAACTTGCAGCTTGGGTACATAACTAACCCCATGACACAAAGACCCTCAGTTCCCATGTCCCTCCCTACATGGATTGAAGTTTCCTGGAGCTAGGAACTGTGCTTTGCCCAATACCCAGAGCATCAGAGATCCACATGGGGATGTAATGAATGCTCTGTGGTGGTGCTGGCAAAAGAGTGGAAAATCAAAGAAGAATCTAAAAGCCATATATCCTGATGCTCCTTCCATCTGTATCCCTGGGCTCTCCATCAAATACCAGCTTTTGTCCTCTTTTCTGGCCTGTTCATGGATTCTCATACTTGATACTGCCTGGTACCTCATGTCCCATCCTGGTTATCTGCTGAGACTCGGGTGTTGTTTTTTGTTGTTGTTGGGTTTTTTAAATGGTACTTGTTAAGTGCTTGGTGGGATGGATTTTGGTTGGCGAGGGTCAGCCTGACTTCATGTATACAAGATGGACTTGGATTAGGGTATAAATCTATCTGCAAGCATACTTTCAGAGTAATGCATGAGGTCTTAGAAAGAAATGCTGAAACTTCCTTATTTTGTCTTTTGAATAGCGACTCACAGAGGATTGAAGAACTTTTTGCCAAAAACCACCAGCTAAGGGAGCAGCAGAAAGCCCTTAAGGAGAATGTAAAAGTACTAGAAAATAGGTAAGCTCTTTTCACTGCATTCGTTGAACTGGGGGAGGTGGGTTAGTGTTGAGAGATCAGTCATTTCTTAGAAATCATTATTGATAAATAGAAAACTCTTGGACAGTATCGTCATCATCAATGAGGGCTTACTATGTGCAGAAAACTGTACTAAGTGCTTGGGAGAGTACAATTCAAGAGAATTGGCAAACACATTCCCCTCCCACAGTGTATTTACAGTCTAAAGCTTATCACCCACATGCCTAGTGATCCATCAATTTGTTCTGAGGTTCATCCTTCTTAACCTGAGCAGGGTGAAGTAAGAATCCTGTGACTCTCTCCAGGACCACAGTCTTGATAATAATAATATTAATAATAATAATAATGGTACTCACTAAGCACTTACTATGTGCCAAGCACTGTTCTAAACCCTGGGGCAGAAACAAGTTAATCAGGTTGGACACAGTCCCTGTCCCACATGGGGGACACTCTTAATCCCCATTTTACAGATAAGGTAAATAAGGCCCAGAGAAGTTAAGTGACTTGCCGAAGGTCACCCAGCAGACATGTGGCCTAGCCGGGATTAGAACCCAGGTCCTTCTGACCCCCAGGCCCATGCTCTATCCACTAAATCACACTGCTTTGATGGGACCACTTCCTTCCACCTAATGCTTCCCTGATGCTGTTGGGATCTGATTGGAGAAGGGGTGAGAGAAGGGCAACTCCTGTCCTGTCAGGCTGGGGTAAACTGATGGGTGACTCTCCTGTTTCAGGCTGAGAGCGGGCCTCTGCGACCGGTGTATGGTCACCCAGGAACTTGCCAAGAAAAAGCAGCATGAGTATGAGAACTCCCACTTCCAAAGTCTGCAGCACATCTTCATCCTTAGTAAGCCACACTGACTTCTGACCTTTCCCGCCCCCGCCCCCAGTGGCATTTAGTTTGGCTCAAAAACTGAGTATCACAACCTCAGGTTGGGGGTTGATCTGATATTTTGATGCATATGTGAAACCTAGTCTAGGGATTCATCTTCCTTCAACAATCCCACAGAGCTAGTCCTCGGAGGCTCCCAATGAAGAAGTCCTAGGAGGGTCCCAATGAAAATTGCACCAGTTGCATTTTAAAACAGTCTGTCAGGGTTTTTCTAACCCCCACAGAAGTGAGAATTACCGGCAGCTAAATCTCCTAAAATCTGCCTGGTAGTTTTCAGGTTTCTCTGAACCTCTCTTGATCAGAGACCCTGGGTGACTGCAAATGGCTTCAACACAGCAATACTAGTGTTTGGCATCAAAATCATGCCTATGTTGTTTGCTGCCTTGCACAAAGGAGTGGAAGGTTTGGGGCAGTCCATACAGGTGCAGAGCAGGTGTTGATTTGGGGTGACGGTGGGGTGGAGGTAGAAGGTGACTGGGATGGAAGGTGACTGGGATAAGGTCTCTCTGCATCTGAGAATTCATGGGCCACCATTAGTCCCTGAGCCGCTTTAACCCAAATATAGCAAGCACAGTGAGCTTGCTATCATCTTCAGTGAGGAGTAAAAATGGCCGTAGACTAAGCATCCTATTACATATCCCACAGTAGACCAGAAAAACAAGTCCCTTGAGACCCAAACCCACTGGGTGATAAGGCTCCTCTGGGGAAAAAAAAGAATGGGGGTAAAGGGGAATTTATAGCAGTTCCACTTGGTAAATGAAAATCTGGCAGCATCCAACTGATTAATCTGTTCCTAACATATGGCAGCACTCCAGGCCCCACACGGGGTATTTCGCTCTGGGCCTCTGAACAGCCTTGCTCTGTAGGCAGGCAGTGTTTAGGGAACAGTTTTTTTTTTGAAGTACCAGGGCTTCTTTCATTTTTTTTTCATTTTGTTTTTGATCTTCCCCAGCACCCCTGGGCTGAGAGCGTCTCTTTCACCCTGAAAGCTCGTAAAGCCAGAGAGACTGAGTGAGCAGAGAGACTGACTGAGCTTCCTTTTGTCTTCACCTGTCTTTCCAGTCTGACTTTTTCCCTGCCATCTTGGCAGGGGCATGCACAGAGGAGCCACCCATTGTGAATCTCTCCTGAAGTTAGGGCTTGGCTCCCTTCTTTCAGAGAAGGCCACCTAGGTAGAGCTCTGGCTTTACATTCTTCTTTTTCCCATTTTAAGTCAGTCAGTCAATTATTGAGTACTTACTGTATTACTGTATTGACTGATCTCTCAACACTAACCCACAGTATGTTCAGTTACAACATAATACAACAGACACATTTCCTGCCCACAGCGAGCACACCTCATGGCCCCTGTGGCTCATCATGGCCTGTTGCCAGGCGTCTTTTATTTATATTTGTTAAGCGCTTAATATGTGCCAGACACTGTTCTAAGGGCTAGGATAGATATATGCCAATCAATTTGGATAAAGTCCGTATCCCACATGGGGCTCACTGTCTTAATCCCCAATTTATAGATGAGGTAACTGAGGCACACAGAAATGAAGTGACTTACCCAGGGTCACACAGTGGACACATGGCATCGTCTCCTAAGAACTCTCAAATGTCAATTGAGGGCCTTCACCATCCCCATTTTTCAGAATGGGCAACCTAGCTCCAGAGACCAAGGAATCCTTCCCTAACTGGCCAGTAAGTAAACAGTTCCCTTGGCAGGAGGGTTGATAATGGGGAAGCTGTATTATCTCTTCTAGCCACTGAATTGGAGTAATTTACCTTACCGGCCCTGTCCTCCCAAAGTGCGTCATTTACAGGATCTGGTCCTGGGCTTTCTGAGCACTCAACTCTCCAGTCCCCTACCTGACTCTTTTCTACAGTGGACTCTCTCTTACTCCTTTGTCTTTGCAGCCAATGAAATGAACGGCCTAAAAGAAGAAAACAAAAATTTGAAGGAGGAACTGAAGAGGTTGCAGAACCTGGAGTAAGCCTCGGGGACATGATGAGTCCCCAATTTTGACCACAAGATGTGTAAGGCTGGAGGTTCTAGACCTCCAAATCCGGTCTACAGAAACCCCAGCTCACAGTCCAGTGTTCTGACCCAGAATAACTTCTCCCCCAGTAGTATCAGCTTTCAGAAATTATCATTGTGAATGGCCCTTTCTCATCCCAGTTCTTATTCCTATCACTTACAGGGTCAAACGTGTATGTGTAAACTATTAGGAAAGGAGGAGGCTCCTGAACCTGGAAATGATAATGGTAACAATTGTGGAATTAGTTAAGTTCTTAGTATGTGCCAAGCACTGTACTAAGAGCTGTGGTAGATATAAGATAATCAGTCCTACATGAAGTTCGTAGTCTACGTAGGAAGTAGAACAGGAACTAAATCCCGATTCCGCATATGAGGAAACAGAGGCACAGAGAAATTGCAACTTGCCCAAGGTCACACAACAGACAAGTGGCAGAGCTGGCCTTAAAATCCAGGTCCCCTGACTCCCAGGTTCATGCTCTTTCCACTAGGTCATGCACACACACACACACACTCTCTCTCTCTCTCTCTCTCTCTCTCCCCAGAGAAAGGGGCTCCCATGAATTAACTACTGAAGTTTAAATTAAATGGAGTTCTACGTTGGCTGCAAAACAAGAGATTAAGTAATTAACATTAGACAAGATACTGGTTACCAATCAACAGCAAGGCTTGCACAGATCAGGGTGGACTGTCTCTATCTGTTGCCGACTTGTTCATCCCAAGCGCTTAGTACAGTGCTCTGCACATAGTAAGCGCTCAATAAATACTATTGAATTGAATGAATGAATGGATTAATGAGAGGAATTTCCTAGTGGAAAATTCCTCTTGTGACCCAAATCTAAACAGAGCAATCAAGCCCTTGGTATCAAACCAACATGCAGTCAATGGTATTACCCTCACAGAACAAGACAACCCCCATGGTGTTTTGGAAGGACAAGCGATCTCTTCTCCAATAGGTTGGTTACTGCCAAACCAAGGAAGGGGATGTTCAGTTTTCAAAGAGAACATATTTCTTTCTAATGACTGTGAGCTTGCTGATCTGCACTTTAAACCTCTATAGAATGAGTCGATATGTTGAGGTGCCCTCCTGACTTTGACTTAACAACAACAATAATAATAATAGGAGTAACAATAATAATAATAGTGTGTGTTTAGCCAAACACTGTGCCAAACACTAGAATAGATACAAGATCAGCAGGTCGGGCATAATTCCTGTCCCACACGGGGCTTACTGTCTGAGTAGGAAGGAGAACAGGTTTTTAATCCCCATTTTACAAATGAGGAAACCGAGACATAGAGAAATTATGTAAATTGCCCAAGGTCACATAGCAGGCAAGTGGTGGGGCCAGGATTAGAACCCAGATCCTCTGATTCATAGGGCCTGTGATCTTTCCACTAAGCTATGCTATTTTCCACCAGTTGCCCTGAGTGTCAGTCTGTCTGTCTGTCTGACTTATTCTGGGCAGATCTAGCTCCCTCCTAATCCCTATTCAGTTCTTCTGCTGATATAACTTTTCCCCACATGACGTGATCTGCTTTAGGCAGATCTTTCCCAGGGGCTCAAATGTTGTGCTTTTCCTTTGAGGAAGAACCAGGGACCCATTTACCCTGTGGAAAGTTGTTTCTGCAGTTGAAGAAACAACACAGAGAAGCAGGTGAGGCCCTAGTGGATAGAGCATGGACTTGGGAGGCATAAGGACCTGGGTTCTAATCCTGGCTCTGCCACTTGTCTGATGTGTGAACTTGGGCAAGTCGCTTCACTTCTCTATGCCACAGTCACCTCATCTGTAAAATGGGGATTAAGACTGTGAGCCCCACATGGGATAGCCTGATTACCTTGTATCTACCCCAGTGCTTAGAACAGTGTTGGGCACGTAGTAAGTGCTTAACAAATACCATAATTATTGTTATTCTCCCTGTGCTCTTCCCACAAAAGACATGGGCCCAGAAAAGACAAAACTGCCAAAGTAATGTTGTCTCGGCAATCACTGAAAGGTATCTTCCACTTTGCACACCTGATCCTACTATTAGTAGTACTAGTAATAGGATCAGGTGTGCAAGGTGGAAGATATCATTCAGTTATTAATAGTATTAATAATAATAATAAGCACTTATTCTGTGTCAAGCACTGTCCTAAGAACTGGGATACATACAAGATAATCAGGTCGGACAAAGTCCCTGTCCCACTGCGGGCTCCCAGTTTAAGTAGGAGGAAGAAAAGGCATCAAATTAGAAAATGCAAGGGAAGGCCACCTCTACAAAATAAGAGGTGCTTGTTCTTCAGCTTTGGAGAGTTCTCTGCTGTGGTCCCCCCACTCCCATTGTCGCCTGAGTGGAAGAGCCTTGGACTTGGACACTCTAGCTACCTGCCCCGACTCATGTGACTCACTGAATGCTCAGGGAGTTGCTTCTTTTGCTTGTGGCCACCCAGCCCCTTCCTCCTCTAAATCTGGCACTTAAAATTTCAAATAATCAAAATAACTCGTATAGTTTTTTTTATTTTTCAAAGTGTTGCCGTATCACTGATAACACCTTAAATTCACAAATTGCCGGTGATCTCCGCTTTCATTTTCGTTTCATTTTCTCCCTTGTTTTACTCCCACCCTCACAGGGAAAGGACCAAGCACCACAGGACCATATCCAGAGAAAGCAGCTCCACCCCTGATTCGCCCTTGTCCTTACTGTCTCCCGTCAACAGGAAAGCCAGTACTGAGAAACCTGTGAGCAGAGATGCTGAAGAGGAATATCTTCCCCGTGCACAGTTGGGAGAAGGTACAGTTAACGGGGTGTGCCCGAGGGCACCCTGAACAAAAAGTAGGGGACCACCAAGAGGATGCTGGGGGATTTCAGGACAGTATAGGGAAGTTTGGTCCATTCAATCCCAGATTAGCACTGAAGGGAAAATGGAGTGAGAAGGGAATGTCTTCTCTACAGCATTATATAGTCTTTCCAAGCCAGTGGAGATGGAAAGTAGATAAAGGTCTTCAATTGGTAAATATTTTTACTTAATGATGCAGAAAACTATTAACCCAAACAGCCTGTAACTGGAGCTAGTGTTAATCATCAAAAATTCAGGTAACCCAACCTGACTGAGTTTTGCTTTCTTAAGCAGAAGCACATCAAATTTCATTCCGTCCACCCAATTGGTTTTTTCTTAATTATCCAAACTGGTCTCAATTCACATTATTGTTAAGTAGATGACTGATATTCCACTGTAGCTTTCTTCCAGAGTTTTTCCTTTGAAACAAGACACACAAAATAGCCATTGATCTGTTTTTAGCTTTCCAGGCACCTCCTCCTTGTAGCCCCTCAGAGAAGCTGAATCCTTTTAAACTGTAATTAATTACCTTTCCCTCTTTTTGCTCACCCATTCATGTATTTGAAGAAAAGTCAACAGGATTCAGAACTTCTCCAGTCACTAAAATTTCCACCGGAACACCTCTCCCCGAGATGCGAATTCTGGAAATGGTAAGGTTTGAAGGCTGCATTTTGGATGACATCCAACTGAGTTATATTTACAGAGAATCAATGCTAATTGTGATATTTGTTAAGCACTTATTATATGCCAAGTACTGTACTAAGCAATGGGATAGACACAAGATAATCAGGTCCCACATGGGGCTCACAGTCTAAATAGGTGGGAGAATGGGTATTAAATCTCCATTTTGCAGATGAAGAAACTAAGACACACAGAAGCTAACTGAATTGCCCAAGGCCACATAGTAAGTGGCAGGGCTGGGATTATAAACCCAGGTCCTGTGATTCCCAGCCCCGTACTCTTTCCACTGGGCCACACTCACTACTTCCCTCTGACACACACACCTGAAGTGTTCTATCAATGACTCTAAGTAACTCTTGGAGAAGCAGCGTGGCTCAGTGGAAAGAGCACGGGCTTTGGAGTCAGGACTCATGAGTTCGAATCCCAGCTCTGCCACTTGTTGGCTGTGTGACTGTGGGCAAGTCACTTAACTTCTCTGTGCCTCAGTTCCCTCATCTGTAAAATGGGGATTAAGACTGTGAGCCCCACGTGGGACAACCTGATTCCCCTATGTCTACCCCAGCGCTTAGAACAGTGCTCGGCACATAGTAAGCGCTTAACAAACATTATTATTATTATCTGATTAAAATGGTTTGATCCCCTAATATACGAGAATGGAAATATGACATCTCAATCAATTGATGATATTTATTGAGCACTTAGGGTGAGTACAGCACTATGTTAAGCATGTGGGAGAGTGCAATACAAAAGAGTTGGTAGACACATTCCCTGCCCACAACGAGCTTACAATCTAGAGGGGGAGACAGACATTAATATAAATAATTTAATCTCAATAGGACATTTCTCACCCCAAGGTCTGAATTCCTAATTCTGAAATTTATCCCTTTTACCTTAATTTGTCCTACCATGATGAGACCTAAATCTGAGCTTACTGTATAATAATAATGTTGGTATTTGTTAAGCGCTTACTATGTGCAGAGCACTGTTCTAAGCGCTGGGGTAGACACAGGGGAATCAGGTTGTCCCACGTGGGGCTCACAGTCTTAATCCCCATTTTACAGATGAGGTAACTGAGGCACAGAGAAGTTAAGTGACTTGCCCACAGTCACACAGCTGACAAGTGGTAGAGCTGGGATTCGAACTCATGACCTGGGACTCCAAAGCCCGTGCTTTTTCCACTGAGCCATGCTGCTTCTCTAGTTAACTGAACTTGAAAATATCTGTTCTTCCTCCTAAGATTGTGATCTCCAGTGTGGGACAGGGACTGTGTCCAACCTGATACACCTGAATCTACTCCAAGGCTTAGAACAGTGCTTCTCACATAGTTAGCACTTGAGAAATACCATAAAAAAAAACAACTTGGTAACTTAGAGCACTTAGTAATTTGAAATCAAGGTAGAAATAGTAAAGAGAGAGGTGCTCTGAAGGTACTCTGGGCCCCTTGACTCAACAATTCAAAGAAAAAGATAAATATTAACATTAGAAAGTGAATTATCCAATTGGGGAAATTCTAATTCAGAAAACAAAATGTTAATTTATCTCAGAGGCATTTGCCCAATTTTCCTGATTAACCGAGTATTTTGAATTATTACTCTGTTAACTTCAATTCAGATAACAGATAGGTTTTTATAACCAACATTGTCACCCAGCTCCCAACTGGACCTCTGTAACCACCTAAAGGAGTAATTAACAGTGGTTTTAAAAAGACAGATCCTGACTGAATTTAGTGGAATAAACTGTTTAAACAAATATAGACTTTGTAGTCCAAAGTCAAGTGGGTCTAGACCCTCATTTCGGAAGTCAGAAGGATCTGGGTTCTAATCCTGACTCTGTCATTTGTCTGTTGTATGACCATGGGCAAGTCGCTTAGCTTTTCTGTGCCTCAATTTCCTCATCTGTAAAATGGGGATTCAACTGTGAACCCCTTGTGGGCCATGAACTGTGTCCAACCTAATTAGCTTATATCTATCCCCGGGCTTAGTACAGTGCCTGGCACATAGCAAGCACTTAACAAATGCCATCAAAAAAAATCAGATTGGCCTCTAACAGCCTAAGTGAGCTTTACTCATGTGACTGTTTTAAGCTTCCATCAACAACACTAGAAAATCAGGTACTCTCAGTTCTCCAATAATGCAGGGTTACATTCCTGACAAACCTCAAGTTAAAGAAAACTCAAGCTACAGTATGACTCCTTGACCAGTGCCTGGTCACAACTGTCTTTTCCAACACTCAATGGTATTCTTTCCAGGTATATATGGATTGTCAGAAAAACATTTTTTAATTCCCTAACACCGTTCTATCCCAAACGTTTAGTGAAGGAAACGGACTATGGAAAAACTTCAGGCACTCAGCTGGCCCTGCTGAAAATGAGAAGCTGAATAACCTTCTTACAGTTTTAAATTTCCTATTTGTAACATTGGTGAAGATATCTTTGAACTGATAATTAAAGAACTGGAAATTGGTTCTTTTTGCCATGCAGGCAAATTATCATCGAGGGAAAAAACTACACAAATGCTTCTCTCCCTGTTTTTCCCCCCCTTTCTTCCTTTCTCCCTCTCCTCCTCCTGGAATTTGCCACGGGTTCCAAGGCCCCATTGGATGAGATTTTGGAAAATCATCCTTCTCCAATCCAGGTAGGGGGCAGATCAGCATGGTAGCAGCCACAATCTTGTCCCCAAGTATTTCCCTCTTCTTCTAGAACCCCCAGAGGATAGCCAACCAGTTACACGGGACCATTGCTGTGGTGAGGCCAGGCTCTCGCTCCTGCCTCTCAGACAGGAGCTCTTCAGAGACAACCACTCCACCGCCCACTAGGAGAAGCCCATCATCGCCACCAGGTGAACGCAGCCTCTCCCTTGATAGGTGAGTCACCTGAGGTTCATCCATTCAATTGTTTTTATTAAACGCTTATTCTGTGCAGGGAACTGTACTAAGCGCTTGGGAAATACACTATAACAATCAACAGACACATTCCCTGCCACTCCCCTGGACTGCAGCCTGCTGACTCTCCTTTGGCTTCCCTCCAAATCACAGGTATCTCAATTCCCTGTCCTCTCTGGTGTGTACACACACACACACACACAGACCCCACTCCCACCCCCCATGCCTACCCATTGACTTTACTCTCAAGGCTGTCCAAGCTGTAACCCCATTTGTGCAGATATTCATTGTGGGCAGGGAATGTGACTACCAATTCTGTTATTCTGTTATTTTGCACTTGCCCATGCACTTTGTACAGTGCTATGCACCCAGTAAGTGCTCAATAAATACCACTGATTTATTGATTGATTGCCTAATATTCAATATTCATCCCAATCCTAGAAACTAGCTATTTTTCAGGCTCTCTGGGTTTCTGGATCAGGGAGATAATCAGCTGTTGAAAGAGATGAGAAATCCTCCTCCCCACAGTGCTTATTCCTGTTCATGATTACATCTTGGATTAATTGAGATTAATTCTCCCCACAAGTCTGCAAAATGGTTCAAATGGTAGTGGGCATAGACTTTGTTTTTGAGGATTGCCTCTCAAAATCACAGGTCCCTCCAAATTGGTTTCCTTTTCTATGCATCTTACCCAAGTAGAGGGAGGGTCCCCCAGAGAGCATGCCTCAGGCTCCCATTGTCAAAGACGCTTCTTTAGGTAAGAGGAAATAGTTAAATTCGGCCTAAAAAATGAAGCTTCAGGTATTGTATGTTTGGTTTGGCTGTTCCTGCTGCCTTTCTATCCCTCTGAGAAAGCCTTGGTGGCAGGAAGCAGATCTCACCCAACCCCAAGTTTAAAAAATGATAGACCAGCAGCTGCTTGCAGTCCAGAAACAGTCATGTGCCCCAGTTCAGTACTCAGAAAATGACATGATGACAGGGAAGCAAGGGCAAGAATGCAGAGCTCTCCGGTCACCAAAGAATCATGCTCATTTCTCTTCCTCTGGGGAAGCTATCTGCCCTTCAGAGGGCCAAATTAAGACCCTGGTGGGTTCCTGAAAGGTCAGTTATCCAGGTCATTCCCTCTACCTTCCCAGAGCACACATTACCACCTCCCTGACTTCACAAGAGGTAAGGGTGGGCAATTTCAGAATGGCTGTTGATGTTTAGGGAAGGTCTCAAATAAGTCCACAACTAGACTCAGGCTAGTCTCCTAGTTCCTCACAAAGCCTCCAGCCCTAGTAGCTAACTGAACTGTGGCTTGAAATACCTCAGTCCCTGCTCTTGCCCATCTGCGCTGAAGCCTAAATCACAGTTGAGCTCAAAGAACGGACACATCACCTAGGGTCAAGGGGTGCTCCCTATCCATCCTGAAACCTAATTCTGACATGAACTTTCCCTTTCCTTCTTTTTCTCGAAGTAGTTACCTGAGAGCCAGTAAACCAGAGTCTCATGAAGTGACTTCATCTTATGAGACCCTGAAGCTGACCGCCCGGAGTGAACAACTCTGCCTCCTCAACCAGCACCTCTCTTTGCATCGATTCGGGCTACGGAGTCACTACCCTTCTGCAGGCAGAGAAAATAGTTTCTCAACCCAAATGTTCCAGACCAAAGATGTGGAGACGAGAACCCGGATGCAGGACTGGGAAGATCAGCCGGCCATTCTAGACCTTCCTGGGGCTATTGTTTACATGAGGGACCAGCGACTGGAGGGAACACTTCAATTTCTTGAGCAGAGGGAGAGGCTCCAATTTCTCCTGGCACAGCAGCAGGAGCGAGAACTACGAATCCGAACAGAGAGCTCTAGAAACCAAATTCCAGTTCCCACAGCTCCAGAAGAAAAGCTCCCTTTGCCCCTCCAGACTACAGAGTCAAGGGGCAGAGAAAGCCAGAAGGAGGAAAATATGTCGGTGGGATTCAAAGAAACAGACAGAAATGTGCTTTTGGAGGACACAGACGCATCTGACCAAGGGGAAACAAATGAGGCAACTAGGGATTATTTGATGGACAAACCTCTAGACCTATCAGATTATGGGAGAGGTCGGGAGGCACCCAAATTAACCAGTTGGCTCAAATCCCCCAGACTGGCAGAAGGTCAGTGCCTAAGTCCAAAGTTGGATGAAAAGGTTTCTCATCAGAACATCAAGAGTTTGAATCCCCAGCCTCTAGAGAGTGAACATTCTTCATCCTCCCTCAGCAGGCTCCAGGATCCCAACCAAGGAGATCCTAAGAGAAGTGAAGAAGGGCCTGCAGACCAAGCAGGAGAACATGTGGTTTCCTATGTAAGTGAATCGCAGAGCAAATATTTCTGACAGTACAGTCTGAGCAATAATGGTCAGAAATTCAAGCCATCTTGTAAGGGGAGGGGACCCAAACTTCTCAAAGGAGGACACTGAGTGCTTAGTACAGTGCTCTGCACACAGTAAGCACTCAATAAATATGTTCAATTGAATGACACTGAAAGGAGGAAAGGCCTGATTGTTATTCAGAGGGGAAGGGAATGTCCATCTCAACCCACAGGAAGAGGCCCATGTTTTGCTTTCCAAACTCCCATGAGGAAAGGTGCTATATACATTCAAGGTGTATTAAATGGTGGTGGCTTCAGAGTCAAAATAACTAGAGATGACCTTTTGTGGATTTGTGGAGGTCGGCTGTCTTCTGACAGGCCTCTGTCATGCCTGGGCTTGTTGTTATCACTTAATTGCCTCTGCTCCAAGAAAATTTAGCCCAATAAACAAGTTCAACTTCACCTACTACAAAGGGTTATAGGCACAGCAGCAAATATATGAAACGAGACTAACAGGAATGAGGACTAGAGGAAAGCCAAGATCAACGTATAACCACCTGATAGAAGGACAGGATGAAAGCGAGGAGTTGAAGAGGCAGAGAGAAACTGGGGCCAATTGGAAGTTTGGATAACTAAATACAATTGGGTCTGCCCATCTAGGACAGGTGCTTGCCCAATTTTGTTCAATTTTATCCCCCTATTAGCCAAACAAGATCCAATTTGATAATCAAGATTAGATAATTGATGACTCCTATAATGACAACAG
This sequence comes from Ornithorhynchus anatinus, assembly GCF_004115215.2. NCBI lineage: Eukaryota > Metazoa > Chordata > Mammalia > Monotremata > Ornithorhynchidae > Ornithorhynchus > Ornithorhynchus anatinus. The sequence continues at coordinate 16,849,662 of NC_041735.1, read as the reverse complement.
ATAAGAAGGAGTGGAAATGCTAACTGGCAACTCTTACATTGGAAAGAAAGAAGAATAAAAATACAAAAGACTTGTTTACTTTTGGGTGTTTGAGTGTGAACAACTAGTTCCTTATATTCCAAGAAAGGTCATGTCTTACCAGGAGAACAGGATACTGATAGGGTTCCCTAAGGTGCCTAGCACATGGCTTGGGCCTGATAGCACATTACATAGTAAGAATAATACATGATTCAGCATTAAATAAATATCAGCATTAAATAAATACACTTATGCAAGAGTAGTTTTACAAGAAGAGAAAGAACATAGAGTCATAGTGCTAGCAGAGCCTTAAAAAATATAATCTACTCTGCCTCCATGAGGAACTCCCAAGTCTGATGGTTCTGGGCTACTCCTAAAGATCCCCAAGGAAGAAGGTCCCACAGTCTCCCCAATACTTACCCTACCAATGAATCAGCCCCTTCACAGTCTGGTAGTTCCTCTCCTTGCAATTAACAACCATATCTTCTTGTCTTGATCTCTGTGGAGATGGAGAACAGCTGGTTAGCCTCCTTTTTACCCCCACCATCCACAGTTTAGAGCTAAATGACAATTTTAGCCCTTCTAAAGACCTCTGAATTTCTTCAATGTATCCAAATAATTGGGGGGAGGAGTGCCACTTAAAACTTGGTTCTGATTTTACTTTAATTAGAATTTGATTTCTAGCTTACCTACTGGACAATAAATCAGGGACATGCCTGCCATCAAAGACCCAAAAAGTCTTGCACTATTCCCCAGAATATTCAATCTCATTGAAAACCAAAATTGACAGAGACTCCTTCAAGTAACCTAGACCCATCTCTAATTATTACAAGACTACCCTGCTAAGCACAGATTCCTAGGTCCCAACCAGTTTAGTGTTCAGGGTTTCACTGCTGTGGTTCTGTGGAATTTGAAGTGAGGCTTTCTCGACTTCTAATTCTGAATGGTGAGTTCAGAAGGCACACATACCCACTGGCTTAGGTTATGCTCAATCTTGCCTTATGTTATCTTATAGGATCAGACAGCTTCACCCCAAGAACATCACCCTAATAAACTAGCTTCAGGAGAGGCTGAAAATGAACCAGGAATAAGACTGAGATTGTCTCTCCGAACTCAGAAACAAGAAACAGACACTCAACCAGGTAACGAATAGATAAATCGTGATGATGATGATGATGCAAATCAGGGTATTTGGTTGGGTAGGAGAACACAGTTTATTTCTTCTGACAGTGTAGGACTTTTTGCTCTCTTTCTATCTTTGGAACTCCTCTGACCTCATCCTTCACCATATGGGATTTCTGCTCACCAGGAGCATGGGCTATCTCTAGGAAAAATAAAATAAATTGCTCAACAGGAAGCAGCTTTAAGAAAAACCAGCATACTGCAGAATGAGGACTAATACAATAATCCTTGGTCTCTGACTCTGAAGCGGGCAAATGTGGAGTACCTAACCTCTAGCCTTGCATCTTGCCCCGTGGCCTATGAGAAAACCCTTCTCCCTCAGCTTCCCTCCTGGACCCAGTAAGGATCATCTGCCTCTCTTTTCTTCCTCCAATACAATTCTATTACTCATACTGCCATGATCTCTAGCCATTTTCCCTGCAATTAGACCACGGATTTGGCTTGAACTGGAAAGTCCTGGATCTGTGGAATGACGAGATACCCTAGTTTTACTATAATGGTCCTTGTTTTTGTTGAGTTGCTTCCATGTCTCGAGAAAAGTCCTCAGGATAAACTAATGTGTGGTTTCCATCATTGAGGCCCAGGCCTTTGGCTGGACAGGAGAGTGCAGTCTTCACATGTGGAGGCTTTGCTACTCATAGGCAGAGAAAACCCATGGGCTTCACTGACCCTTCACTTCATATGTGACAGTACTCCAACTGCAATGCTCTAGACAGTGCTCTTCTCCCCTCCTCCCCCCCCCCCCCCAACCCTTTCTAGCTTCCCAGTAGACCTTTATCAAGGATGCAGGGAGGGTAAGAGGGGGTTTAGGCCTGGCCCGACCCAACCCAACCCACAGGAGCTAATAAGACTGGAATCATGGACTGACTCAAATTCATGCAGGGTTCTACCTCTCCCCTCTCCCTCCTCCTTCCTGCGGGCAGCATGCAGGAGTGAAGGCCAAATCCCCACAGTCCTAGGTTCATGAAAAAAGTTGGGTCACACAGCCAGGAGCTGCTGGTAGTACCAAGAAGCCCAGGATGGGTTGGGAGTAGATGGAAAGAGAAGGAAGTAATGGGTACCTCTCCTACCAATCCCCAACCCTACAGCTTCAGTTTCACAGTTTTATGTGGAAATCTAATCACCTTGCATGGGACAGATGACTAACTGGAGTGAAACTGGAATTTTGCACTAATGAAAATACCCCAACTCTTCTGCTCAACCTCTATATTGGCTCCAGTTTGATGTGGGAAAATAAAATGCTGATACTGGTTTTAATTTCAGAAAGATATTACTTGCCACCGGCTGGCAATCTTTAACCAATTTGAAGGAAACACTTGGGGAGGATTACTGTCATAAAAGGGTTTAAGATAGAGGTGGCAGTTCCCTTGACTAAGAAGGAATGGGGCGCTTTAAAAGCAGCAGGTACAAACTTGATTGGGGCAAAAAATAACCTCCACCTGGGAACTGGGGTTTACATTTTTCCTACCCTCATCACTATCGTTGCCTGAATGAGAAAGGGGAATAAGGCCCACATGGCCACCATTTCCTTCACAAGGAGACAGAAAAGAATACCCTTCTCCCTTCTGGGGTGGATATGGTCTAGCCTAGGTTGTCCTCTGGTAGTTTGCTCTCACTGCAGTGGACTCAGATGAACCAAACCAGTCTGACCATTCTGGACCCAGGGATTTCAAGGAAGAGCAGGATACCAGGCTCCCATGTGGGCCCTTGGAGGTTCTGGATTGAACTGATCCTCCAGACACATGAAACCATTAATCGGGGTCCAGAGGGGTCTGGGACTTATAATCATAAGCAATGATATTGATGGGTCAGATCTGTGGCCCATCCAGTCCAGTATTCATTCTCCAACAATGGCAACAAGATGCTTAGAGAAACTGTGTCAAGTCTCTCCACGGGTCACTGGGACCTGCCAGGGTTGGACCAGATCCCAAGTGCTCCCCCAACCCCAGAAATTGGCCCTCCCCCCAGGAGAAATTGGAAGCAGTTGAGAAATTCAGGCTTAAATGGACCCATATCAAGAGCACAGGGAAGCAAAACTTATCCACTCACTAGTTCCATCCCTGTGATGCAACCACTTTAAATTGAAGTCAGTCTCTTAGGCCAAAGAAACCATCTCTGCTTCTCCTGGATCACATTTCATAGTAAATGAAGGAACCGGTGAGTGGGACTTCTTACAGGTCCGAGCCCAGATGGCCCAGTGAGTTAAGCGTCTAACCCTGCAGGCCACAGACAGCTGGTTTAATCTCACTGCTGCAGCAGCTGCGGCTACGCAGTTGAGCGCCCAGAGCTGCTCCTCAGCTCCCTCTGCTAGGAGCAGTCATGAACAGAGCCTTTTATAAAATAGGACAATTTCACCCTGATGCAACCAGCTTGAAGAAAAGAGATCAGGCCCTGATACAGCAAAACACAGGCTCCCATAACTCCTATAATAATAATGATGGTATTGGTTAAGTGCTTACTATCTGCCATAGATCCCAAAGGAAATAGAGACAAGAGGTTCCACTATCATTCCCGATAGACACAGATTTGTCATTTATCTAGTTATTTGTTATGATTATAATTATAGTATTGGTTATTTGAAGCATAGTGGCTTATTGGAAAGAGCACGGGCTTGGGAGTCAGAGGATGTGGGTTCTAATCCCGACTCTGCTACTTGTCTGCTGTGTAACCTTGGGCAAGCCACTTAACTTCTCTGTGCCTCAGTTACCTCATCTGTAAAATGGGGATGAAGACTGTGAGTCCCACATGGGACAACCTGATCATTTCGTATCTACCCCAGTGCTTAGACAAGCATTTGGCACATAGTAAGTGCTTTGTTAAGACAAATACCATAATTATTACTATTAGTCTAACAGCATGCTTGAGAGACCTATAGGGTTGGACTGACAAAAGTGCTTCAGGTGGGGTTTGGTGGCAATTTGGTAGCTCAGATGGCTTTTTTGTTTGTGTTTTTTTTAAATAGTATTTGTTAAGCACTTACTATATGCCGGCATTGTACTAAACCCTGGGGTAGATATAAGGTTGTCAGGTTGGACACAGTCTCTGGCCCCCAGGGGCTCACAGTCTTAATCCCTATTTTACAAATGAGGTAACTTGTCTTCTCTGTGACCTTGGGCAAGTCACTTAACTTCTCTGTACCTCATTTACCTCATCTGTAAAATGGGGATTAAGTATATAAACCCCATGTGGGACAGGGACTTGTCCAACCTGATTAGCTTCTATCTACCTCAGTGTTAGAACAGTACTTGACACATAGAAAGCACTTAACAAATACCATTATTATTATTAGCCCCTTCTGACTCCCAGGTCCATGCTGTATTCACTAGGCCACACTGCCAATCCGGGTTCTAATCCCAGCTCCAGATTCCCCTGGATAAATCTTCAATCTTGAACTTTAGTTCCTTTACTCAGTTTTGAAAAATGGGAAGACATATACAGACTCCCCAAAGGTGAAAAATAGAGGGAGAAAGCATTATGGAATTGTACTTGGCAGTTCCAAGTAGAGGGTGGCATCCTCGATAGGGAGCTGTCCCCACTAACCAGTAATTACCTGTCTCATTCTGTCCCTTAAAAATTAAATCCTCTCTTACCTATCTGAACCTTTCTGATTAGATCTGTGCTTAGCTGGGCTTGGAATTTCTTCTTCCCTCCTCTCCCTTTCAAACATAAAAGTCACTTTTAAGCACTCTAGCATTGTGGGGTATCAGCAGTAACTTGGATTATATATGTTATATATTAAACACTGTGCTAAACCCTGAGATAAATATGATAGATCGAATACAGTCCCCGATCCACAAGGAGCTCACAGTCTAAGACAGAGAAAGATCAGGTATCCTTTCCCCTTTATACATATAAGGAAAAAGAAGCCCAGAGGGGTCAAGGGATTTATCCATGGTTATAAGGCAGGCCAGAAGCAGAGTGAGGATGAGAACCCAGGTGTCCTGATTCCCATACCCATGCTTTTTCCACGCTACACTGACTAGCTTCCAAAGTTGTCAGGAACTTCAAGTCATCAACTGCTCTGGTCCTCTCCTTCCGTACAGATAAAGTCTAAGCAATCCAAAGAAGATAGTTGGCTATTTTTTTTTTTTAGTTCTTGAGCTATGAAGACTTCACATCCTCCCTCAGTAATATTCCCCAGTGGTTACAGATGCCCCATGACTATCATCCCATTTCCATCCTGCTTCCATACTTAATCTTGAGAAGCAGTATGGGGTCAGTGGAAAGCAGAGAGCCCTGGGAGTCCTAAAACATGGGCCCTAATCTGGGCTCTGCCACTTTGCCCAATGTGTGACTTTGGGCAAGCCACTTAACTTTTCTGTGTCTCAGTTTCCTTATCTGTAAAATTGGAATTCAATATCTGTCCTCCCTCCACAGACTGTGAGCCTCATGTGGGACAAAGACTGTATCTGACCTGATTATCTTGCCTCTAACTCAGCACTTAGTGTTTGACACATAGTGTTTAATAAATACCACTGTTATTATTATTATTATATTACCTGTTCTCCCTCCTTCTTAGTGTAAATTCCATGTGGGACAGGGACTAAGTCTGATCCGATTAACTAGTATCTACCCAACACTTAGTACAGTGCTTGCTCCACATTAAAATTTAATACCTCAATTATTATCTGTTTCTCTACTTTGTCCTGTAGAGAATGACGATGCTGAGTCTGTGAAAAGAGAGTCTGATGAGCCTGACACTTCAGACAGTGAGGTAAGTTTTCCTTTTGTCTTTGACCTTGGATGTGTTTATGCGGTTAGAGAAACCCTGAAGGAAATGGCTTGGAACCGGAAGATACGCTGCCTTGAGTCTTGACAAATGTCTTTCATCTGTTTAGGTGGCTCCCAATTACAACCCTGGAATCCTTCAAGATGTACAGGTAGAAGACCTCAAATACTTCTGTGTGAAGGATAAGATTCAAGGTTTGCAAAAGAAAAGGAAAAGGGGGCAGGATCCCTGGATGAAAGGTATGATGGCGGGTCAGGCCTTAAAGGAGTATTAGTGGCTAACAAGGGAAAACACTGGACATCGCCAGTGTTTTCTCTTTCCCTCTGGCTTATCTGAGCTTGCCCCTGGCAATTTTTAGAATGTCATTTGTGTGCTAAATCAAACCTGTGGCTAAAACCACTATAATTGCTAGAGAGATGGCACCAGGGGGCGATTGATGTGTTAGCAGAAAAGACAAGAAAATGCCCGATACTGGATGTCGTAGCTCTTATGCAGTCACTGCCTCTGGTCTGAAATCCTTATGGTGCCCCCACCATCCCACCCCACCACCGTGGGTTTGATGGATTAACATCTCAACTTCAATTTAAAGGCAGGAAAGCTATAAAGGAGTAAAAATGTCTTCCTCTACTCACTCTCGGTGTATTTGTTCCCACAATGAATTTCATGCTGCTCAAATGTTTGTCAAGGGTGATACTGTTGAGCTTTGGGTTCCCTGTGATAAGACACGGAACATTGTACATTGGAAACTTGTGTATCTCAAAGCCATGGAGCCTTCTGCAAATGGATAGCCATATTGGCTTGGCAACTGGCTGCCTAAAAGGGCACTTTTAACACCTAAGCTAATAAATGTGAGTCCTTCAGTGTTTATCCAGGCAAGCTAAGAAAAGCTGATTGACAGAAGAGGCCAAATTCTCAACAATAAGGATATTGACATTTAAAAAGAGCTTTTTGCCACCGCTGTTTATTTTTAAGACTGGCTGTGCACGCTCAACTACTGAACAATAGCATGAGTTGTACAGGTATTTCCTACCGGTGAATAAGCAAAAAATTGTCCTTGATAAGACCAGGGCAAAGGCAATAGCCCTGTCAGGTGGTCGATATTGCCTCAGTGGGAAAACCTCGTTTCTGTGCCCTCCCTGCAAGGACAGAGAACAACAAAGACATGGCCTTGGGTGAAAAATTTGCGGGGAAGGATAACAAACACTCAGGGGCCCTCCATCTCCCCCAACCTGGTCCAAACTTTCAGAGTTCAAATTTTACACCCTTGAGGATGGCCCTGAGGAGGATGAGGTCAGAAGTGGATGTGCTGGGATGTTGGGAGATGTACTCTTCTCAGCAGCACAGGTGGCTTTGGGGTGGCAAAATTACCGTTAGTCCACTCTGCCTCACTGAACAATTGTGGCCACATTGCCGATTGTGCAGAAAGTGTGAGGGAAGGCTGGAGGACAGATTATCAGTCACAGCCACTTCTCCACTGCCAGTATGGGCAAAGAGACCCCCGAGTATGACCTCTAATAACACAGGGAGGAGGTTTATTGGTTATCATGAACTCCTGCATGTATTAGGAGCTTCTAAACACTCAATATTCCTCCTGCTACTCCAGCAAGCAGCACGGAGGACAGGAAGGGAATCAGTTTAGGAGAGCTTTGGAAAGAAACAACAGGGAGTCTGGGAGAGATGATCCCTTTTAGCAGAAGGGGCTGGGAGAGGATCCCCATTGCTAAGTCTCTCCCCAGTCCTCCTCACTCTCCTCCCTCAAGCTCCACTGGGCCACCTTATCTTTGGCTCCTGGTCCAGGCACCACTCCTGCTGCTGCAGCTCTGCCCTCTTAGACTGGCAAACAGCAACCTAAAACTGGGATTTTCTCAATTAATAAGCAGAGAGTCCCTAGAAATCATGCCCTGGAGCTTGCTAACCAGAAAAGTGAGTCAGATGATTCAGACCAGGGTGGGCAAAATTCCACTTGGGGGCTGCATCAATCCCCGACTTGATTTTATCAAGCTCACCAAGGTTTTCACCAACAGTAAAAATCTATCTGGACTGCATAGGTGAAATGTCCATAGAAAATTGAGCAGTCTAACTGCAAGTGGTGGAAATGTGTGTGGAAAAGATATGAAAGGTCCTTTAAACAATAAATGCTCTAACACTGTATTGATAGGTATTGTGGACACCAATTATCTTACGTGTTCTGCCTTCAACAACTTGCTAAAACTTGTTGGAGGGTCCTTCCACCCAAGTAACTGCCCACAATAATAATAATAATGTTGGTATTTGTTAAGTGCTTACTATGTGCAGAGCACTGTTCTAAGCACTGGGGTAGATACAGGGTAATCAGGTTGTCCCACGTAAGGCTCACAATCTTCATCTCCACTTTACAGATGAGGTAACTGAGGCACAGAGAAGTTAAGTGACTTGCCCATAGTCACATAGCTGCCAAGTGGCAGAGCAGGGATTCAAACCCATGACTTCTGACTCCCAAGCCCGTGCTCTGTCCACTGAGCTACACTGCTTCTCTGCCCACAACTGCCCACTACTTGTAAACTTTTTCAATTATCCAGCACAACCAATACTTGAGCAGTTAGTTCACGAAAACCCACATCCAGTAAAATCAACCAAGTGAGAATAGGAACTCTCTGAAAATCCTCTTGTCTAGATTAGCCTCAGTGATTCAGAGTTATGTGATGGATTGGGGGAAATGTGCTAACTGCAGCACACTGAGAAGATAAAAAGGCTGCAGCTCTGCAACCCAGCTACTTGGCCTCCAAACCACTACTGAAGGCAGGGATCTCAGAATCCCCAAATTAGAGAGGTGTCCAAGGTAATGGTACAGTCACTCTCTGTTTGCCACAAATGAATTAGCAGGCTGCCTAAGCTCTCGCCAGTACCAAGTTTGGCCCTCCTCCTCACCTGTTCCCATACCAACGCCATGCCATGGGCTCTGCAGAGACTCTCCTAAGGGAGGGAGGCCACCTCCCTACCCCCTTACCTCCCTCCATCATCCAAATCAGTCATCCCCCCTCACGGGGCAGCTGAGGCCCAGCTTATCACCTCAGTTTCATAATACCTGAAATTAAGTACAATCTGTGCCTCTTTTCCCTCCTGCTATTGTAGATAAGCAAGAATTAACTAATATCACTTTCATCATCGCATGACAAACTGACATGCTGAAGAGTTAGTTTATGGATATTCAGTAAATACTTGTTGACTGACTGACTGTCTAACAGACATACTAGGCATCAGATGCTTGAGGTATGCTTGATGTCCCTCCTCGGGAAATTCTCCAGGTGAGGCAAATCCTAGCCTCTCTTCCTCCGACATCACCCTAACAACAAGCTACCCTGGAAAAACCACACTTCCTTGTTACTCAGTGGAGCCTTTGCTTTATTCTATGTCATGAACACCCAGTGGGCGTTCAAGAAACAGTTAGAAAAATAATTTCCCAATTAAAAGAATTGTTTGGCCGATGAGGCATCGTGACTTGTGTTTTCAACAGGCGTTATAGGCTGGAATGTGTTTACAAATTCTGTTGTATTTTGCCAAGTGCTTAGTACAGTGCTCTACATACAGTAAACACTCAATATGTAATATTGATTGAAAAACAATTCAGCTAAGTTACTTAATCAATGAGCTAATTTGGAATCAACTATTGACTCTACTGTACCAGGCTGTATCCAACTGTACAGAACGTGCTTTTGAACGGTGGAGAAAGCACTAATACCAGTCGGGGGCTCATAACAGCTACACTGAAGGAATCCCAGATTTGATCTAGTCTACTCGCTCAAGTATTTTAAGCATTTCTGATAAAAGGGATGTTGGCCATTTCTACCAATGTATCTTATTGTATCAGTGATCCATGAAGTAATAATTAGTGATGTTATAATAAAAATTCTGGCATGCAATGTTGCTAGCTGAAAGATCTTTGGGCATGAAGCTAACTTCTGCGGCTCTTTTCATGTTCACAGCATCATCTAAGAAGCCTTTGAGGGGAAAGAAGAAAATTAAAGACATGCTGACCCAGGCTGATGAACAGGGAAGTCCAAAGGAGCTGGATAATCCCTGTCTGTCTTCCAGCAGTGAAATCTTTGAGGAGACATAGCCCAATAGGCCAGTGAAAGGAAGTTCAGAAGCCTCTTTTCCTTGGGAGTAATAAACATTTGCCTGCCAAGCAACTGAGTCCGGTGGACCTGGCCCTGAAACAGCAATGATCCTGGACAAAACAAATGTCGCCCTCTCCTCCTTTCACTCCCAAACCTCATTAACTGTCCCACAAATTCCACAGATCTACTGTCTTCTCACATCTGGAGAAAAGCAAGGCCCAGAATGGTAGTGATGATAATCTGGGCTGGTATCTAAAACTGCACACCACTTTAAAGGAAAAAGACACGATTGTGATCAGTCAAAGGAATACCAGGCCATTCCTGGCACCTCACAGAGTCAAGAAAGCAATCTTTGTCTCAAAGTGACATAATACAGCTGGTATACTGCCAACCTATGGACTTTAAAAGAAATATGTGGAGAACTCTTTCCCTCTCCCCATTTTTTAAATTCTCGTCTACTGGCTGAAATGCACGGGTAATATCCAAGATACTGAAAGTATTCTCAATTGCTCTTTCCCTTGGATGCACAGGGCTTAAGTGGTTGCAGGACTGGGCCAGGTGGTCAGCCCCACATCTAATCTCACCTGGCTCTAAATTGGTATGAGAACTTTGGGGGTTAGTAGGGAGATAGGGAGACTGTAGGCAGGTGGCCTTGCAAACCTGTGTGAAAAGAGGTCAGGGAGGTAGCTAAGGTTTCTGGGAATTGGTAGCATCCTACCTGATATCTTTAGGAGCTGGGATTAGGGGTGGGTGCTAGACACTGTTCTTCCCCACTCTCCCGTTGGAAAAGCATGGGAGTTTATCTCACAGACCACGGGAAAAATGCCAGATGATTTCTGGGATAATCCAACTCTGGAGGGGAATTTTCCCTGTAACCAACACACTGATATGTCTTGTCCTTTCACTACTCAAAGAAGGAGGGGAGTCCAGAAAGGCAGGTTCCTGAGAAAGGAAATAAGACCTCAAGCTTCCTTGTGAAAAACCCCAAAGCAACTAAATGAAACTGGAGCAACTGTAATAGAGATCCTCTTGGCCCCAGAGCAGTGAGGAAGGGAGAAAAGAGAAAAGAGATGTTAAGGGAGGAGGAAGGGAAGGGACTATTCATATCATTCCTTGCCACACCCTGAAGGTTGATCTCAAAGCCTTTACTGACTCACTAGTGGCTTCCTGCCTTCCAGGAACACAGACAGGGAAGTGGGGTGTTGAATAGAACAAAATGGCCACCAAGATAGTTGAGAAGCAGACAAACCTGGGAATGTACAATTCTTCCCCCAGAGAAAGAGTCTGTGATGAGCCTCAGTAACTAAGGTCCCTTTACTTCTCAGTAGTACAGACATAGGCAAACTTAGATTACACTGGAAGACAAGGAGAACAATTTCTAAATCTTACAATAGCAAACTTACCTCCCCAAAACAGCATGGGATCTCCCTGCTCCTGCCCATTTCTTGGTGGTAACAATAAACTCTGAAATGGCCCAGAGCCCAAAAAACGTAGGGCAAACAGAGGGGAAGAAGCATCAGATCTGAATAATCCACAAACTGAATAATCAGCCTTCGAATAAGGGAGAATTCACAGTTTAATGTTTTCCTGGATGCCACATTTTCCTCGCAACATTCTCAAAACCACAAGAACATAACTGACCATTTGCCATCTCGTTTTTTGGGTTCTTTTTTGAAAAAGGGTACTGTGATGTTTTGGTCCAGGCATCTGGCTAGAAAGCAGGGTTCTGACCTTGGCTCAGTCTCCTAACATCATTTTCTTTTGTCTGTGCAATAAAGACTTTCCTTGTTCTAAGGAGTAGGAAAAATCACTATAGGGAAAGTGGCATGAAGGTGAAATGAACTCAGTTTTAGAAGGAAAACCAGATAGAGTGAAAAAAGACCTGATCGTTACGAGGCCCCCTTCTACAAGAGAATTTAATGTCTTTCATAGTCTAGGTCTGCCACCTAGTGGAAATGATTGGTTCTGTGTTTCCCTATCACTGAATGAAACTGAAATAGAGAATTCACTAAAATGTTTTTTTAAAGTACAGCAAATTAAGAGGAGAATCAATAGATAAGTGTACACTCTACAAATTTGAGACCGATATAGAACATGATTCTAGGTTGGGTACTAGTCTCCTTGGTCACGGAACCCCGCGTATCTAAAAATCCTTGTTGTAAAGTATTTTAGGATACTCTAGTTCAGAAAAGTGCAATGTGAAATTCTGAATGTTTTTATTGTCAGAAAAATGTGAAAAATATTGTTAAAAAAATAAAAGGAGAAGCAAATCTACGCATGAAAAACTTATAATTTTGGATTTCTGATTGCTCCTACTTGAGTAAAATGACCCTGAGAGTTTGGGAGACCTGGCGTCGTTAGTGGATCTGACAGCTTTTTAAATTTTTGTATGGTATTTGTTAAGTGCTTACTATGTGCCAGGCAATGTACTAAGTGCTGGGATAAACAAAAGATAATCAGGTTGGACACAGTTCATGTACTTCATGGGCCTCAGTGTTAATCCCTATTTTAAAGATGAGGTAACTGAGGCACAGAGAACTTTAGTGACTTGCCCAAGGTCACACAACAGACAAGTGGCAGAGCCAAGATTAGAACCCAGGTCTTTTTGACTCTCAGGTCCTTGCTCTACATACTATCTTCTCTTTATCTTGGGTGACTTTATTCTCTGTCTCAAGAAATCCATGGGAATTCACATTTGAAGAGAAATTCTAAAGGTATTGGCTTCAGGCAGGTGCATGTATTCTCTCTGCCAAGAGTACCGGCAGGGAGGCCCAGCCAACTAGACTCTGATGGGTGCCACCCCATGGGATGGAAGACGAGGGGTGGGGAGAGCCAGGGGACAACAGGGACTGGGCACAGGACCACTCCACACCTCCTCGTCCCAGCCTCCTCACCCTTTCGTGCAGTAGCTGCTGCCCTGATTCCTCCCTCTGGGAGCTCAGAGCCATAGCAACTGTGTGGACTGTCCCTGCCGGGAAGGCTTAGGAAAACATAGGGTGGGCCAATGTCATCAACCTCACCTATTGGGGGAAAATTTTGTGGCCCAAAGTTTCCTTGAAATTGGCCACTGGCTGGGGTAACTTAAGAATAGATCTTCCTGGACTTCCATTCCTTGGATAATACAGTACTGTATAGAGGGTTTCCTAAGTATCTCACTTGAAAATCTCTGATTCAGAACTGGAAAGCAGGAGGGGGTGTGAGGGGACGAATGAACCGACATTAGCTATAGTGCTGGGAGGAGCAGAAAAATAAAAGGAGAAAGAAGCAGGGAAGCAGTGTTACTTAGTGGATAGAGCACAGGTCTGGAAGTCAGAAGGACCTGAGTTCTAATTCTAGCTCTGCCACATGTCTTCTGTGTGACCTTGGGCAAGTCACTTAACTTCTCTAGGCCTCAGTTACCTCATCTGTAAAATGGGGATTAAGAGTTTGAGTCCCCTCTGGGACAAAGACTGTGTCCAACTTGATTAACTTTGATCTACTCTAGCACTTAAAATAGTTCTTGGCACATAGTAAGCACTTAACAAGTACCATAATTATTATTATTAAAAGAAAGTGATGCCATATAATAGTAGTTATAGTATTAATTAAGCAATTACTATGCATAGAGTACTGCACTAAACACTGGGGAAGAATACACAGGTGAGAATTACACACGGTCCCTGGTCCTAAAGGGGCTCGCAATCTAAGAGTATAAGTCAGGGAGAAGAGACTGGAGGCAGACATATCAGGAATGAGGAAACGATAAAATACTAAAATAGTATAAAAGACAGGGCCAATTCATGACCTCATAACAAGGTCACCTTCGTTCTACCCCCAAGATGGCACCACAGGCTAAGAAGCTAACTAAGATTCCTTTCAGATTCCACAGAATAGGGGAAATCATCTTTAAGGAACCCAGAGAAAGTCCAGAGAGAGCAGTGTAGAGGAGTGGAGTGGGAAGAGGAGGAGGAGGAGGTTAGGGAATGAGTGTGGCTTTAAGGAGGTTGAAGAGAATGAGACCAATGAACAAGGACTGAGAAAGGAGTGAGGAAGAGGAGTGGAGGGATGAGGCTCTGACTCAGGCTCTCTGTCTCACTCCCCTCTCCATTGCCCTTCCCCAGTCAATCAATCAATCAGTTTACTAAGGCTGTATTAACCCCCGAGTCCCTCTGCTTGACACACAGTAAGTGCTTTAAAAATTTAAGAAGAAGAATTCTGTCTCCTTTTCTGACCATTTTTCTAAGTCTTCCCATCCCCAGTGTATCCCACACTTTTGAGTAGGAAGTCTTCAGGGATCTTGGGACTCTGATTTTTAAAAAGGTACAGAGGCAGCACAATATGTTTGCTAATTACTGGTAAAGAGACATTGCTACTTACAAAGAGGACTTGGGAGTGTTTTCACAGAATCAAGTGGTGTTATTTTAAAGGAAATGTGTCCCCATTAGGAAGCTTGGAGAGACAAAGCAAATCACAACAGCCCTCTTTGGTGTATAACTGTAGATCTTCCTTTTTTAATGGAATTTGTTAAGTGCTTACTGTGTGCCAGGCACTGAACTAAGCTCTGGAGTAGATACAAGCTAATCAGGCTGGACACAATCCCTGTCCCACATAGGTCTTACAGTCTTAAAACTTATTTTACAGATGAGGTAACTGAGAAAAATTAACTGACTTGCCCAAAGTCAAACAGCAGACCTATAGTGGAGTTGGATTAGAACCCAGATCCTTCTGACTCTCAGGCCCATGCTCTATGCAATGGGCCACGCTGCTTCTCAATGCTTTTTACCTCTGGGAAAGGTTCAACTGTGTCACATTCACATTAATCCACTGGTGTAGCCATTCAAACAATGAAATATAATCCTTGTTCCATGAGAGAACCCTCTGGTCACTGAATATATTCATGATCCAGAATTTAAAAAATCAATCCCACCCACCCTTTGAGTGGAAGATTTAATCTGCACATTTAGTTGGGTTCCCCTACTCCCTCTCCCTTCTGTGATGCCCTTGTACTTGGATTGGTATGCTTTTTACCACCCACCCTCAGCTCCACAGCATTTATGTACATATCTGTAATTTATTCTAATGTCCATCTCTCCCTCTAGACTGTAAGCTTTCTGTGGGCAGGGAACATGTCTACCACCTCTGTTATATTTTCACTCAGTAGATCATATTTATTTAGCATTTACTATGTGCTTGGGAGAGTACAGTATAACAGGCACATTCCCTGCCCTCAAGGAGCTTACCATCCATATTGTATTCAGCCAAGTGCTTAATACAGGACTTTGCACACAGTAAGCACTCAATAAATATGATTGACTGATACTGATGACAAGTCATAAAATTGACATTTCAAAGGCCAGGGGTATGGCACCTAAGACCCTTAACTAATGGTTCAACTTTGATTATTTCATTCTGTTGAGACATCTCTGATGTCTCTTCAGTTAGTGTTTTGAAATATACCAATGCAACCATTTTATGTCCCAGCTTTTCTGATCCAGACCTCAACTTGATTTTTTTCCAGCATCCATTACCACCCACCAAACAAGCTGGAACAGAGCAGAATGTCAGGCAATCCCTGGAGAAGACTAAGGCTGGAGCAGCAAAGTTATGAATAGCAGGAATGTCTGGCTCTGGAAGCCTGAACAGAGAACCTTTGATCGTCTCTGTTTGATTTCCAACCAGTTCCAGCCAGGGCTCACCTCTCCCTACACCTTCCCAGAGCCATTCCCCAAATAATCTCCCTGCCAACCCAAGGCGTTCTCCTGACCTTTCAGCACTTCTGAGGTTTTTAAATATCTCAGTTCAACAGTCACCCTAAAGCAGCTGAGTCACCCAGAAAGATTCTTGAACCATCAGGTTCTTGGCCTAATAGCCAAAGGGGCTGCAGAGATGAAGGAGATGGAACAAACGTGCACTTATCCGGACAGCCACGCTCTCGGAGTACAGTGCAAATGTTGCTAATCAGACTTGAATATTTTAGGTAAAATGGTCAGGGATCCACTCCGAAGGAGTTGGTTTCACACAGGTCTGGGGAGTCTTAGCAGTTGCGTGGCAGAAGAGGAAGACCAAAAGGTGATGAAATAGACACCCCCTCATCCCCATTACACACACACACACACACACACACATACACACACACACACACACACATACACTGCTCAAACACAATCTCTCTACTACGCTCCTGGGGTCAAGCAGATTCCTATCCCATTTCCTTCAGCTAGGCAGTGGGGAAGAGAAAGTGCCAGGGCTGAAGGGGAGAAGGGTCTCTGCTCCATTCCCATTCTCCTCCTCCAGGCAGTCTGAAGTTCCTTCAGCTCTCTGAAGGCCGGAACCTTGGCTGCCATGATGAGACGAGTTCCTGGAACTCCTGGAGAAAGTCCAGGGGTCTCGGTGTTGGGCAGCAGACGGTCCACCCACCCGCTTGTCGTTCACCAGCCTGCAACATTTTCGAAGCCTAGACATGAGCGATGCTAGTTCAAGAACAGTAAGATCCACAAACGTCTTGATTATAAACAAAATGTGCCATCTTGGCTCTCATCATTCAAGGGGCTGCCATAACATTTTAAAACATGACAAACTCTAGAGCAGAGCTTATGACGATATTTACAGGGTTTATAAACTGATTCCGACGTTGTCTTGAAATAAGGCTATGCGTGAAAACTATCTTTTAGTTTTAAAATATCAGAAACAGGCTCAGAAAGAGACTAACTGAAGAGTCTTTCCTCAAAATGTTATGCTTATGGACAAAATTCTGATATTTTAAGCACCAGACTCGATGTTGTCCAAAATCCACATTGATTTAACAGCCCAAAACCCTCAGTTTTCCTTCTATTATTATAACTGGGTTGGGTGAAGTAAATCATGAGGTTATGGGACTAAATCAAATGTCATTAGTTGTTGGGACAAACTTAACAACAATGGGCACAAATGAATGACTTGAGAAGTAGCATGGCTTTTCGAAAAAGAGAACTGAAATTCAGGAGATCTGGGTTCTAATCCTGGCTCTGCTGCTTGTCAACTGTGTGACCTTGGACAAGTCACTTAACTTCTCTGTGCCTCATTTATCTCATCTGTAAAATGGGGATGAAGACTGTGAGCCCTAGTGGGACAACCTGATTACCTTTTATCTACACCAGCGCTTAGAATAGTGCTTGGCAGATAGTAAGCACTTAACAAATACCAACATTATTATTAAAAGGCACTATCATAGAATAGTAGCAGTAAGTGCATTTTTTTAAACATTTACCATGCGCAGAGCACTGTACTAAACAGTGGAAAAGAAAACACAATTGGAAATTAGACACTGTTTCTGTCCCGCAGGGGGCTGACAAATTAAGAGAGCCCTGTGGGACATGGACTGTGTCCAAACCGATTAGCTTGTATCTACTCTAGCACCTAGTACAGTGCCTCACACAAAGTAAGCACTTAACAAATACTATTAAAAAACAAAAGGAAAAACATATATCCCCATAAAACTGCTAGTGCTTTCTGAAGTCTCCCCTAGATATCACGTGGGACCTGAATACTACCACTCATCAGCCCTAGCAGGAGAAGTTCAAGATGGGAGGATCCATTGACCCAGGACTATCAATGCTCAGAGTGAAAAGACTTTCGCTGGCAAATGGGAATCCACATGTTCTGGCAGTGACTACCAGACCTTTGGAGCTCTTAGTTCATCTACTCACATTTCAAACACCTGACCAGGGGATAATTTATTCCCTGGGAAAATTGGACATGGCTGTCTCGGGGTGTCCACCATAACTGCCAGGGGCCCAGCACAGCTAAATCTCCCCTCTCCTCCCTCAAGCAAGGGGAAACCACTGTAACTATGTCAGAGCTATTTTATATCATCTTTCTCCAAAGATCTCAAAAAACCTCCTAGGAGGATGATTGGCTTCCTTGTTGCAATGAAAATTTCATCAAATCTCCTTGAGAGCAAGGAGGGTGTCCTTGGTTTCTGGCTTGTACTGAGAATACCAAGAAAACCATCATCCAAAAGGAAAAGTGAGCGGAGAAGGGGCAAAAAAGGGAGGAGATGTCTTTTAAGCTTGAGGAAGCTGAGCAAAAGAGAAGTTAAGAGACTCACACAAGGTCATACAGCTATAGAGGATGGGGAAAAAAAAACCCTCAATTTTTTTGCTTAGACTACTTCTCTGATCCTCAGACCAGTTCCCACTGGTGTGATCTGTCAACCTCCATAAGCAATTTGGGGGGCTGTCCTGTTTGTTCTTTTGCAGATTGCCCAGCATTTTTGGTCCTGAGGCTCCCCTGAGGACTAGAGAAGTGTCTTGGAGCAAACTCAACTTCTGCCACTGGCTGCTCCCTCAGGCTTGAAGGTGAAAGTTGGGGAGGAGCCCCAAAATGCAGGAAGGAGAAGGAAAAGAGGGGTGATCAGAAGGAGGGGAAAGGGGCCTTTCTGGTCCCTACTGCAGCCTTGAAAATAAACACAAGCTATTTACTAACCCAGCCTCCTCCTCCTCTTCCTCCTCCTCTCTACAGCCTCCCTGGAGCCAAGGGAGTAAAATAAACAATCCAAAATCCTTCACTACTAATCAAGCAAAAATCATTACTCATCCCTGGGCAAGTGGACTGACCTGCTGCAGGAACCCACGTATGTAAAAGAAAATACAGTGGAATATAATGCTAAAAGAGCCAAGTACTCAAATGGTACTCTGCACTCCACAGAAATACTTAATAGCATCCACAGTTGGTCCACCTGCTGGGCAGTTGCTTTCAAAAGACGGATAATTATTAAGAGCTATTAATTCCTGTAATGATGCCTCTCGGCTTTTCGTTAACCTAATTTCTGGAGTCTGAACTGAGTCCACTGATTTGCTCTCCTTATAGCTCTGCAGAAAATCCAGTGCTGGGAAATGCCAAGCACGGGGCTGTTGCTCAGTAAATGTTAAACAATAATAACTAACAATAGCATTATTCAGTAATGAAAAAGCAAAACTCTATTGTTGGTAAATGCAAATGTAGGAACTTGGCAAGAAGGAAGCCTGTCTGGAATACTGAGCAAAAATATTGCAATTAATGGTATCTATTTACTCTTTTTCCTGAGTCATTCAGGTTTGAGTATTTTCCCTTCCTGAAGATAAAAGCAAATTCTAAAATCTTATGCTTCTTAGGCCATCAAGCTCCTGCCTCCAGGTCCCCCCAGACTATAAAGTCTCTGAGGGATGGGATTATGTCAACCAACAGGATTATACTCTTCCAAGCACTTTGCACAGGCCTCGGCATAAAGTAAATGCTTAATAAATGCCACTGATGGATTGATTGACCTGGCTCTCTCTACAGCTGTGAGGGGAGGGGAAAGAGGAGCCCAAGCCCTTCTGAAATTCTAGAACGTTGAGACCAGGGTCCTTGGGCAGTGACTCTTCTGACTTCTGAACTGTTTGGCTTTGTCTGTGTGAGGAGGAAAATAAAACCTAACTCCTACTGCTACTTATTCATATCTTTGTCTTTTTATATTGTTTTCTGTTTTTTTTGTTTCAACTTCCTTTTGTGTCTGTCACTCCTCCCTCCTCCAGTTCCCTGTTTTTACATTGTGAGCTCCTTAGGTGACAGGGACCTTGTCCAATTTTAATCCAGAGTGACCTAATGGAAAGAGCAGAGGACTCGGGAAGTCAGAGGACCCGGGTTCTAATCCCAGCTCTGTCTCTTGCCTAAAAAGTGCGTTTGGGCAAGTTGCAGTGTCTCTGGGCTTCAGTTTTCTCAAAGATAAAATGGGGATTCAATACCTGTTCTCCCTCCTACTTAGACTGTGAGCCCCATGTGGAACAGGGACTCTATTCAACAGGCCCCAGTGCTTAGAACAGTGATTGGGATGGAGTAAGTGCTTCCCAAATAACACAGTGATGATGAGAAGCAGTGTGTCTTAATGGAAAGAGCATGGGTTTGAGAGGCAGAGGTTGTGGGTTCTAATCCTGCCTCTGCCACTTGTCAGCTGGGTGACTTTGGATAAGTCACTTAACTTCTCTGTGCCTGAGTTACCTCAACTGTAAAATGGGGATGAAGACTGAGAGCCCCACATGGGACATCCTGATTACCTTGTATCTACCCCAGCGATTAGAACAGTGCTTGGCACATAGTAAGCACTTAAATACTAGCATCATTATTATTATTGATAATAATAATACAGGTAATTTTTCCAGTGCTTAGCAGAGTGCTTTGCACATAGTAGGCACTTTATAAATACCATTACTAATACTACTGAGAAACAAGATTTGGGACAATTGAATAGTGCTTCTTTGCTGGAAGAAGTTTTAAAATCAATCAAGAGTGTTCACTGAACACTTTCTGTGTGCAGAGCACTGTATTAAGCACTTGGGAGAGTACAGTACAATAGAGTAGTTAGACATGATCCCTGACCTCATGGAGCTTAAAAACTAATTATGGTCTAATTATAGTCCTGAGATCATGAATGAAATACTTCAATTATCATAGACTGAATCATTCTCTAATTTCCCTGGAGGAACTGGTTCATCTTGGACTTTATTTTCACTCTTGCCTCGGTATCCCCTTGGGGCTCTTTTAAAAATGCAGTACTTTGAAAGCCTGTACCAGTGATCTGTGTCTAGGCAGAGCCTGCCCCTTGGGAATTCAAACAGAACTCACCTAGAACCACACCTCCACATGGGGCTCACAGTCAAGTAGGAGGGAGAAGAGGTATTCAGTCACCATTTTACAGTTGAGGAAGCTGAAGCACAGAAAAGTCAAGTGACTTGCCCAAAGTCACCCAGCAGGCAAGTGGTGTAGCCAGAATTAGACCGCAGGTCCTTTGGCTTTTGGGCCTCACTGCTCCACATATCATGCACACTGAAGACCCTCTCTGGTTGTCCTTTCTGTGCTGTTCTGGAAGCCACCTCCAAAATTCTATGCTAGTGCTTAGTATCCAGCAGCAAGGACCTCCTTAGGCTTCTTCCTACCCCTCTGGATAACTCTCGGAGGTATTTTGTAAGATGAATTATTAAAAGACAACATTTTGAGGGGGCCAGTTAGGGATCTGGACATGTTGGCATCTTCTACTTTTTCATCTTCTCTGCTCAGGCTCAGCAGATCTCACCCTATTTGAAGCACTCAAGTAGGAATCACCCACTCCTTTGGGTTTGATCTGTAGCAACATTTATACCAGCTTATAGCCCTTGGCACTCTGACCTGCGTATCTGGTCAGAGTACCAAGAACTGCAAGCTGATAGAAATGTTGATTAGCTGCTAAATTCCTTCAACTTCCTTCAAAGCCGGCAAGCCATTTCTTCTGTTCACAGAGTGAGTAGGGTAGAAGAGCCTTCCTGTCTATGTTACAGTGGGTATTGACATTTTGAGAGAAAAATGCTTTTAGCTAAGGCCATGTTTTAAAGCATTCTGGCCTAATTCCTTTGTTGCAAGGCTGAGCTCATTTAAAATGTAAAGGTAGTTGTTTGTTCTCCACTTTAACCTTAGTCATCTGGTAGAACAGCTTTGATTCCTGCTGGGAAAGCCAGCATGGCCTCGGTCCCTCTGAGAGACCCTGATTCAAAAACTCTAAGCGTGGACTAGCTTTGACTCGCCACCGCCACCAGCCGCCCCTCTCCCTTTGCCCTCCTATTCCCCGTGAGCCCCAGGCTACCAGTTCCGACTGCTCTTGTTTTATAAATCCAGGGAACCTTTCCATCTCCCTGCCTTTATTAGATCTCAGTTTTTGCTTTACTGCTCTGAAGTGGGGAAAGCTTGCCCTGCCACCCCCACCTCACCCACTCCTGGCATCATGCTCCATCAGCTCACTGACATCCAACCTGTGCTCATTCCCTACATCCTCCTCTCCCCTGTCCCCCACTACCCTGTCAAGATGCAGCCTTAGGGCTCACCACTATTTATTGTTGTATTGTACTTTCCCAAGTGTTTAGTACAGTACTCTGCACACAGTAAGAGCTCAATAAATACAACTAAGTGAAATGCTTCATCCTTGACCTCTTCCTAACCCAGTCACTCCACCTCTTACCTTTTCTGAGATGACTCATCCTCATGGTAGAAAGTTAAATATATATATTTTTATTATTATTACATAAAATATATAATTGGTTCCCCAGTGAACTCTGATGCCCCACTTGCCTCCCACCCACCAGCCCCCAGCTTCTCTACTGCCCTGACTCTACCTGAATGTTCCCAGACTTTCTCTTATCCTTGTACTGAGTTCAGGCTGGTTCCAGTTCAAGTACCCAAGGGTAACCACAATTTTTTGGAAAATGTGAGTCGAAAGAAAACTAAGACAAAACTGTTCTGAATGAATTGGGCACTTACATGAAGGGATTTAAATGTTAAAAATATAAATATGAAACAGATAAAGTCTATTCAAGATGCTCTAAGAAAATGATCTATTATAAGCCCTCAATCAATCAATGGTATTTGGGTACTTATTCTGAGCAGAGCACTGTACTAAACATTTGGGAAAGAACAGTAGAGCAAGTAGACATAATCCTTGCCCTCTAGCATTATACTGGAAAGGAGACCTGGATATTAGTATAATTCTCCCCATTTCACAGGTGTGGAAGCTGAGGTTGGAGAGGATATGTGACCTCTCCAAGATCACGCAGTCAGCCAATGACTGTAGCCAAAAGAAAGCTCGGTTCTTTCCTCCCCTGACAAAACCGTGGAGTGTTTCCATAGACAGTAGCCTATATCTGCTCGGAATATATCATCCGAGGTCCATCGCCTATTTGTCTAAATTAGCCTGCAAGCTTGTCTGGACTACAGGCCTAATCCTTGCATGTGTTGTGTAGGACTGGGTACAATTATGATTCTTCATAAATATCGATGATTGCAACTTGTGGAATTTATGAGGTACCAAATAATCATTTGGAATTCCTCCATGTGCATTTCTTCAAATATTAAACATCTCATTATTGGAAACAGATGAATAACCATTTGCCAGACAAGAAAGCAAATGGAGAAAGCCTGAAGGGATGTACAATGGAAAGGCATTCTTTCCATTGGTATTGGTATTAAAATCCATAGGAGAGCAGAGGGAGGAGATATTTAAGGACACCTAATGTAATACACTGAAACGCTAACTTGAAAGCCCAGTTTGGTTCTGGCCCCTAGTTGGGCAACACAAACCTGACTGCCAGTAGGGCAGGCAGAATGTGTGGCCTGGTGGAACTTGAACAGGCCTGGGATTCAGTTTGCCTGTGTTTTAAATTCAGCTCTGGCTTTTTCTGCCTGCTGTGGGATTTTGCACAAATTACTTAACTTTTCTGTGTCTCAGTTGGGACAGAGATTGTGCGGGACTTGATTATCTGCATCTACCTTAGCACTTGGCACATAATAGGCACTTAAATACCATCGTCATTATTATTAGTATTCTCAAAACTCCACAACGTGATCTCTGTGAAGTAGCCCATCAAAGGCCGCTAATTTCACCTCCTTGTAGAAGTGGAACAGGCAAATACAAGCCAGGTCTCACACTCTCTGCCTGGAGTCAATCAATCCATCCTGTTTATTGAGTACTTACTATGTGCAGGGGGCTGTACTGAGCAGCGTAGCTTAGAGGAAAGAGCACAGGCTTGGGTGTCACAGGTGGTGGGTTCTGATCCTGGCTCTGCCACTTGTCTCTTGTGTGACTTTGGGCAAGTCACTTCACTTCTCTGGGCCTCAGTTACCTCCTCTGTGAAATGGAGATGAAGACTACGTGTCCCATGGGGGACAACCTGATTACCTTGTATCCACCCCAGCGCTTAGAACAGTGCTTGGCACATAGTAAGCATTTAACAAATACCATCATTATTCATAATAATAACTGTGGTATTTGTTAAGGGTTTACTGTGTGCTGCACACTGTACTAAGCACTGCGATGGATACAAGCAAATCAGGTTGGACACTGTCCCATTCCCACATGGGGCTCACTCTCTCAATCCCCCTTTTACAGATGAGGGAACTGCGGCACAGAGAAGTTACGCGACTCACTCAAGGTCACCCAGCAGAAAAATGGTGGAGCCGGGATTGCTGGTAGATCGAGAGCTTACAGTCCAGACGAGTATCTCGTCAACTGTTCTCAGATGGGACCAACCCCGAAAGCCATCTGGGATTGGGAGTCAGAGGTTATGGGTTCTAATCCCACCTCCACCGTTTGCCAGCTGTGGGAGTTTGGGCAAGTCATTAGAGAAGCAGCGTGGCTCAGTGGAAAGAGCACGGACCTGGGAGTCAGAGGTCATGGGTTCGAATGTCGGCTCTGCCACTTGTCAACTGTGTGACTATGGGCAAGTCTCTGTGCCTCAGTTACCTCATCAGTAAAATGGGGATTAAGACTGTGAGCCTCACGTGGGACAACCTGATTACCCTGTATCTACCCCAGTGCTTAGAACAGTGCTCTGCACATAGTAAGCGCTTAACAAATACCAATATTATTATTATTATCATTTCTCCGGGCCTCCGTTTCCTCCCTTGTAAAGTGGGGATTAAAACTGTAAGTCCGTCAAAGGGCAGGGACTATCTCTATCTGTTGCCGACTGGTACATTCCAAGCGCTTAGTACAGTGCTCTGCACATAGTAAGCGCTCAATAAATATTATCGAATGAATGAAAACTGTGAGCCCCACGTGGGACAACTTGCTCACCTTGTATCGCCTCCCAGAGCTCAGAACAGTGCTTGGCAGATGGTAAGCGCTTGCTCCGCACATAGTGAGCGCTCAATAAATACTACTGAATGAAGGAATGGAGGAAGATGATCATTATTATTATTATTTTTCAGCTACCGCGGGTCCACCTGCCGTCCAGGAAGTGCCCCGAGAGGGCGGACTTGACAGCGGGGCGGAGGTCCGGACCCGGCGCCGGAGGGAAGGGCGGTGCGGGCAGGCTCCCAACCCGGCCCCTCCGAACGCCGGGAGGGCCAATCGGGAGGCGGGGAGCGGCGGCCTCATTTGCATATCCGCGCGCCGTGGCCAATGGGGGCCAAGCCTGCGCCTCGGCGGCCGGGCCCCAGTCGGCGGGGCCGGGGCGGCTGCGGCTCATTTAGAGAATGGCTGCGGCGGCGGCGGGCGGCTCGTCCTTTGCAGCTGCAGCCGCCGCCGCCGCCGCCCTCCCCAAGCAGCAGCAGCAGCAGCAGCAGCAACAGCAACAACAACAACAGCAGCAGCAGCAGCAGCAGCAGCAGCAGCAGCAGCAGCAGCAGCAGCAGCAACAACCACCTCCTCCCCTTCCTCATCCTCCAGCGGCGAAGGAGCAGCGGCCTGTCCGTCCCCCGCCTTCGCTGCGGAGACGAGCAGACTCCCGGCGCAGACAGGACGCCCTTCTCTTCCTCAATAACATCTCCCTGGATGGCCGCCCCCCCAGCCTCGCCCCCGGCGCCCGCAAGCTCCCGTCTCGGCCCTCCGAGGAGGAGGCGGCGGAGGAAGGGGCGGCGGCCGGAGAGCCCCCCGCCGGTCCTGCCTGCCCCGCCGCCCCGCCTCGGCCGGGCCCTCCCAACGGGCCCCCGGCTTTGCTCCAGCAGCTGCCCAAAGACAGCCCCCTGCCTCCGGCCCGGGGCGAAGCCTTCCTGCCTCAGTTTCCCCAGCTGCTGCTGGGCTCCCCGGCCCCCGCCGCCCCTGCCCCCGGGCCGTCCGGGGCGGGGGGCAAGAACGCGCCCCCCGCCCCCCAGGGGCTCCTCAGCCCCACCCAGACCAGCTCTGCCTTCACCCTGGAGGTCCAGCGGCAGAGGTGAGTCCCGTCCCCGCCCCCCCACCCCGTCTTTTTTAATAATAATATTGGTATTAAGCGCTTACTGTGTGCCCAACACTGTTCAAAGCGCTGGGGTAGACCCCAGGTGATCAGGTTGTCCCACGTGGGGCTTCCCGTCTTCATCCCCGTTTGACAGAGGAGGCCCAGAGAAGTGAAATGACTTGCCCAAGGGCACCCAACTGACAAGCGGCCGGGCCGGGATTAGAACCCATGACCTCTGACTCCCAAGCCCGGGCTCTTGCCACTGAGCCGCTATTTGTTAAGCGCTTACTATGGGCTAAGCGCTGGGTTGCACACGAGGTGATCAGGTTGTCCCACGTGGGGCTCCCAGTCTTTATCCCCATTTGACAGATGACGGAACTGAGGCCCAGTGAAGTGACTTGCCCAAGGTCACCCAGCTGACAAGCGGCGCGGTCGGAATTAGAACCCATGACCTCTGACTCCCAAGCCTGGGCTCTTGCCACTGAGCTACTGTTTGTTAAGCGCTTACTGTGGGCCAAACACTGTTCTAAGCGCTGGGGTAGACACAAGGTGACCAGGTTGCCACACGTGGGGCTCCCCGTCTTCATCCCCCTTTGACAGATGAAGGAACTGAGGCCCAGTGAAGTGGGACTGACCCAAGGTCACCCAGCTGACAAGCGGCAGAGCCGGGATTAGAACCCATGACCTCTGACTCCCAAACCCGGGTTCTTGTCACTGAGCCACTATTTTAAACGCTTATTATGTGCTAAGCACTGGGTTAGACGCAAGGTAATCAGGTTGTCCCACGTGGGGCTCACAGTCTTCATCCCCATTTGACAGATGAGGGAACCGAGGTCCAAGGAAGTGAAGCGACTTGCCCAAGGTCACCCAACTGACAAGCGGCGGAGTCGGGATTAGAACCCATGACCTCTGTCTCCCAAGCCCGTGCTCTTTCCACTATTTAAGCGCTTACTATTGTGCCAAGCACTATTCTAAGTGCTGGGGTAGGCACAAGGTAATCAGGTTGTCCCACGTAGGGCTCTCCATCCCCCTTTGACAGATGAGGGAACTGAGGCCCAGTAAAATGACTTGCCCAAGGTCACCCAGCTGACAAGCGGCAGAGCCGGGATTAGAACCCATGACCTCTGACCTCCAAGTCCAGGCTCTTTCCACTGAGCCACGCTGCTTCTCATTCTTCTCATTCTGCTTTTCTACCCCTCTAGCAGCAATGGGAGGTACTGAGCGCCCGCCGTGTGCGGAGCACTGTACTGAGCGCTCGAAAGAATGCAACAGAGTAAGTAGACGTGACTGGGGAAGCAGCACGGCTCAGTGGAAGGATTCCAGGCTTGGGAGTCAGAGGTCATGGGTTCTAATCCCTGCCCAGCGGCTTGTCAGCCATTTGACCTTGGGAAAGTCACTTCACTTCTCTGGGCCTCAGTTCCCTCATATGTAAAATGGGGATTAAGACTGTGAACCCCACGTGGGACAACCTGATAACCTTGTGTCCCCCCAGCACTTAGAACAGTGCTTTGCCCATAGTAAGCACTTAACAAACACCATCATTATTATTATTGTCTCTGCCCCCTCCAAAAGCTTACCCCCTCCCACCACCACCTTTTCTCTTCCCCAGCCCCCCCCAGATCAAGCATAACCCCTGCCCCGCGGGTCTCTGCCACCCCTCCCTACAAGATGCCTGTTTGGAGCGTCCTGCACAGCGTTTCTTACAACGGGTATCGATGGATGCTCAATATTAATGGTGGTGTTGGTTAAGCGCTTACTGTATGCCAAGCTCTGTTTATAGGGGCATGATCCTGTGCAGAGCCCTGCACTAAACACTGGTGGCTGCTGTGATGTGGGGGGGCTAGGGGACCCTTTTCCGAATTGGCACTAGCCTAGCCCTCTGCACTTTGATCTCGGGAACCGTAGACCCCCAAACTCTGCCTCTTTATTGAAACTTTCTTCTGTCACCTAGCTTCCCCTTTCCCTATGCCCCGCAGTTTCATTTTTACCGTTGTGATCTCTCCATGGCCCCCTTGGGATTCTTCCACGAGCCCTTCCTGCAGGACTAACATGCCGGTCCCTGCTGTTCACTCTAGTTTTTAGCCCTTCCCCTCCCCACCCTCGGCCCCCCAGTATCTTTCCCGGGCTGTCAGTTCTGACTGTGAGAGCCATGACCCCGGCCACCCTCTCTCTGCTTCCACTGAAGCTGCAACGACGTGCTCGTTGCTTCACCTTGCTTTCGCTTTGTTTTGTTTTTAAAAGGCGAACACGCTTTAGATGTTGTTTGGATGATCTGGAGGAGTTCCAACTACAAACCACAGCCCATGTTGGAACCCAAGCACTTAGTACAGTGGTCTGCACGCAGTAAGCGCCCAATAAATACGATTGAATGAGCCGTGGGCCCCCGTGGTCACCCGGAGGTGGGGAAAGCCGGCTTGTCGTTCTTTCCCTGAGAACTGGACTTTTTTCCCTGAAATCCCCTTGTGCTGTCACGTGGTTCCATTTTGGAAGTACAGTGCTAACTATTCCTTTTTAGAGATTTGAAGAGTATAGGGCTTGAGTTCTCAAGGAGATTTATGGATGAGAATTCATTGTGTTTGCAGGGGGGGTCGTTGAGGGAGGAGGAGACGTGGCATGTAATATCCTAGTTACTCCAACCCCAGTGGTTTATATAGTCAATAAAGGAAAATCTGCTTTTTCTGAGTGGTCAAATAATGACCACTTGTAGATTTTTTTTCTCTCTCAAAGAGCACCCTAGATATAAGTCTCTTTATGCATCCAGTTAACAGCATATGTTCCTTTGAAATTGTATATTTAGTCTATATATAGATATATATGCATATATATAGATATATATGCATATATATAGGCTGTGTGTATGCACAATTTCAAAGGAACATATGCTGTTAACTAGACCCATAAATAGACTCATATTAGCCCTGACCCCGAAGATGGCTCTCATATGTAATTGTAACTTAATTCCATCCAAACGAAATAGTGAGGTGTTTTCAAACAGCTTTATTAAAGCTATTATTTCAGTTGCTCTAGTAATACAGGGAGTTGCAGCCTAGGGAATTGTTGAAAATTGTCATTTATCTGCAAAATGATTCATCCTTTATGTCTCCTATATTATTACTATAAAGTGGGTTAAAACCATTTATTATCTTCCATTAACTTTACAAATAAAAACTATCAATTTTATAAGCATTTGTTTCTGTGGCAGCAGATCAATCTTAGAACATAAACCTAAGTAACTCTTGAGACTGTAGACAGATTTAAAGCAATAACACACTGAGCAATGTGAAATCTAATCACAACCGTGATTTTTTTTGTAATAATGAATCACTTACCTGAGTTTTCTAGCTCAGCATTTATTCAGTATAGTTTTTGTTTCAGGGGCTGACAGGTTCCAGTTGTGCAGGGTTACAATAACCATGTAGGGTTTCATTGCTCTCAGTAAATTTTTTCACTACTACAATAGACAAGTTGTCATATTAAAAACTGTACTTTCCTTCCATCGTTGATGTCCTCTATCAGTCCAGTTTATGAACTGTGTGGTACATCCTGTCCAAACTAGTGATGCATGAGACAGCAGTAAAGGTATCACTACACACAATTTTTTAACGGAGTATACCTGTTATTTTGTGTGTTATCCACTCTGCAAACCCCATGGTATTTTTTGGTGAACAATATTCTGGAGCCCAGGTGACACCAGCCAGGAGCCTGAAGATTTTCAGCCTCTGTGGCTTCTCCAGCCTCAACTCCCCCCTTTCCAAGAGTCACACCTAGCAGTCAGTGGTATTTGAGTGCTTCCTGTGTGCAGTTCTGTACCAAGAGCTTGGGGAAGTATAGTGCAACAGTGTTAGTAGAGACATTTCACTCCACTAGGAGCTTCAGTCTAGACAGACATGTACAGAGAGTTTAAATCTTTCTCAGGCAACGCCCCCGTCCCCTAATCTCCCCTTATGATTTTTTTTTTTACCTCCTTTGGAGGAGAGGTGGTGCATCAACTCCTGGAAGGAGTCAGTCTGGACTCAGAAATTGATGTAGTAACATATATATAATTATATGATTGCAATGGCCTAGAACAGGGAAGACTGAGCCTGGTGACCTGAAGGGCCGCAAACCAAAAACATCATCGGGCTGAGAGGCACTGATCAAACCCTTAATTGGTCTGGTGAGTAGGCTTCCTAGTAATAGTAATACTAATTTTGGTACTTGTTAAGCACTGTTCTAAGCACTGGGGTAGATACAAGTTAAGTTGGACACAGTCCATGTCCCATTTGGGGCTCACCCTCTTAATCCCCATTTTACCGATGAGGTCACCAAGGCCCCGAGAAGTAAAGTGACTTGCCCGAGGTCGGCCAGCAGAAGGGAAATGCTGAGGAGAGGTAGTGATCAACTGTTAGACTTAGCTGGGGATGGGCCCAGGCTCCCACCCCCTTCCCATCACCAGTAGGGGGTATGTATTCAGTTTCATATACATTTAAGGTAGAACTCATAAGCCAAGCCAAAATTTCCCCTTTTTCATATAATCCAAAATCACTTCTTACATGTACTTAGATTAACTTGATTATCCTCTTAAATGTTACATTTAATATCTCAAACTAGTAACTCTACTGCTTCTCGTCATGGGTACGATATGTGATACACTACCGTAA
The DNA here is from genome assembly GCF_004115215.2 of Ornithorhynchus anatinus. Taxonomy (NCBI): domain Eukaryota; kingdom Metazoa; phylum Chordata; class Mammalia; order Monotremata; family Ornithorhynchidae; genus Ornithorhynchus; species Ornithorhynchus anatinus. The sequence continues at coordinate 16,819,343 of NC_041735.1, read as the reverse complement.
AGCACTAGTATTCTAATTGTCATTCAATCCAATTTGAGTACTTACTGTGTACTTATTATTTTTCATATAATCCAAAATCACTTCTTACATGTACTTAGATTAACTTGATTATCCTCTTAAATGTTACATTTAATATCTCAAACTAGTAACTCTACTGCTTCTCGTCATGGGTACGATATGTGATACACTACCGTAAAGCACTAGTATTCTAATTGTCATTCAATCCAATTTGAGTACTTACTGTGGGCAGAGCACTACTAAGTGCTTGGGAGAGTACAGTATAACAGACATGTTCCCTGTCCACAAAGAGCTTACAGTTGAGTTCTCCAGGTACCTTTTAGAGTTCCAATGTGTTTGTGAAGTTTCCGAATGGTTTCTAGTACACGTGTTGCTGAGTAGTTAATGCTGTGACTTAATCTGACACAGAGGCATGTTCACTTAGATGCTGCTTCATAATTATTTCGTAAGGGAGGTTTAGTTCTGGGTTTCTGGGAATGCTAATAAACCTTGCCAGTTCTTAACACCCACCATACTCTGAGTAATGATCCTTGGATATAGTTTTTATATGTGTGTAGCTGAAAGCTCTGTCTCTTTTTGTAAATTTGATCCCCTGTCTTAGGCGAGTCCCACCAATGATTTTTTTTTTCAAAAAATTGTATTTGTTAAACACTATGTGCCAGGCACTGTACTAAACTCTAGTGCAGATACAAGCTAATCAGGATGGACACAGCAAGGAATGTACACTGGAGTAGGGGAAACAGATATCTATAATTTTATTTACTCGTATTGATGTCTGTCTCTCCGTCTCTAGATTGTGAGCTCATTGTGGGCAGGGAATGTCACTGTTTATTAATGTATCATACTTTCTCAAGCACTTGGGACAGTACTCTGCTCCACCGTGAAACGTTAATAAATACGATTAAATGACTGAATACTAAATGAATTTACAGATAGGAGGAAAGGGGAATGTGTTCACGAATTAGTGCTTAACTCTCCTGCTCCAAGTGCTCAGGTGGTGCAAAAATGCTCAGGGGACTATTCAATAGTATTTATTGAGCGCTTACTATGTGCAGAGCACTGTACTAAGCGCTTGGGATGAACAAGTCGGCAACAGATAGAGACAGTCCCTGCCGTTTGACGGGCTTACAGTCTAATCGGGGGAGACGGACAGACAAGAACAATGGCACTAAACAGCGTCAAGGGGAAGAACATCTCGTAAAAACAATGGCAACTAAATAGAATCAAGGCGATGTACAATTCATTAACAAAATAAATAGGGTAACGAAAATATATACAGTTGAGCGGACGGGTACAGTGCTGTGGGGATGGGAAGGGAGAGGTGGAGGAGCAGAGGGAAAAGGGGAAAATGAGGCTTTAGCTGCGGAGAGTAAAGGGGGGATGGCAGAGGGAGTAGAGGGGGAAGAGGAGCTCAGTCTGGGAAGGCCTCTTGGAGGAGGTGATTTTTAAGTAAGGTTTTGAAGAGGGAAAGAGAATCAGTTTGGCGGAGGTGAGGAGGGAGGGCGTTCCAGGACCGCGGGAGGACGTGACCCAGGGGTCGACGGCGGGATAGGCGAGACCGAGGGACGGCGAGGAGGTGGGCGGCAGAGGAGCGGAGCGTGCGGGGTGGGCGGTAGAAAGAGAGAAGGGAGGAGAGGTAGGAAGGGGCAAGGTGATGGAGAGCCTTGAAGCCTAGAGTGAGGAGTTTTTGTTTGGAGCGGAGGTCGATAGGCAACCACTGGAGTTGTTTAAGAAGGGGAGTGACATGCCCAGATCGTTTCTGCAGGAAGATGAGCCGGGCAGCGGAGTGAAGAATAGACCGGAGCGGGGCGAGAGAGGAGGTAGGGAGGTCAGAGAGAAGGCTGACACAGTAGTCTAGCCGGGATATAACGAGAGCCCATAATAGTAAGGTAGCCGTTTGGGTGGAGAGGAAAGGGCGGATCTTGGCGATATTGTAGAGGTGAAACCGGCAGGTCTTGGTAACGGATAGGATGTGTGGGGTGAACGAGAGGGACGAGTCAAGGATGACACCGAGATTGCGGGCCTGCGGGACGGGAAGGATGGTCGTGCCATCCACGGTGATGGAGAAGTCTGGGAGCGGACCGGGCTTGGGAGGGAAGATGAGGAGCTCAGTCTTGCTCATGTTGAGTTTTAGGTGGCGGGCCGACATCCAGGTGGAGACGTCCTGGAGGCAGGAGGAGATGCGAGCCTGAAGGGAGGGGGAGAGGACAGGGGCGGAGATGTAGATCTGCGTGTCATCTGCGTAGAGATGGTAGTCAAAGCCGTGAGAGCGAATGAGTTCACCGAGGGAGTGAGTGTAAATGGAGAACAGAAGAGGGCCAAGAACTGACCCTTGAGGAACTCCAACAGTTAAAGGATGGGAGGGGGAGGAGGCTCCAGCGTAGGAGACCGAGAATGATCGGCCAGAGAGGTAAGAGGAGAACCAGGAGAGGACAGAGTCCGTGAAGCCAAGGTGAGATAAGGTACGGAGGAGGAGGGGATGGTCGACAGTGTCAAAGGCAGCAGAGAGGTCAAGGAGGATCAGAATGGAGTAGGAGCCATTGGATTTGGCAAGAAGGAGGTCATGGGTGACCTTAGAGAGAGCAGTCTCGGTAGAGTGGAGGGGACGGAAGCCAGATTGGAGGGGGTCTAGGAGAGAATGGGAGTTAAGGAATTCTAGGCATCGATTGTAGACGACTCGTTTAGTGGAGCAGAAATGTTATCCAAGAATATGAGAAATTTAATCAGGGAAGGCTTTGTGGTAGAGAAGGGATTTCAGGAGGACTTTGAAGATGGGGAGAACTCTAGTCTGTCTGATTTGAAGGGGGAGTGAGTTCCAGGCAGAGGAAAGGTCATGAAAAAGGTCAGTGGCAGGAGAGATGAGAATGAGGCCCAGTGCAAAGTTTAGCTTGGGAGGTAGGTTTTTAGGGGGATATTGCTTAAAAAAGAATATTTGTCAAATGCTTATTAAAATGTTTAATTCTCAATAACTACTTAGGACCATAAACTATATAGATGATTGGATTATTAGCCTCTTTGGTGCTTACACATTTAAGATTGGAAAGAAGATTTTTTTGGAAGTTCTGGGTTTTTTTGGTTTTTTAAACTACTCACACCCTGGGAGCTAGTTGCTACAGAGGAAATATAAAATGCATAAACTTTAGTTTCATGAATGTGTTCGTAGAATCAGCCTTTGGAAATGGCAACATTATACCCACTCCAAAATTTGGTTTAAAATTACCTGAATGGTGAGGAAATGAACAGATAGCATTTAAGTTTAAAGTTGGCTCTTCTACGTAAACTCACTTAATTTTAAAAATTGCATTAAGAGTGATCTGAATTTGAGGACATCTTAATTCTATTTAGTCTTGTATATTATGCTCTAGTAATGCCTTTTGCTCTATACATTCAAAAGTTAAAAAGATTGAGATTAAAAGCTAAATTTTCTTCAATCTTTTTGGAAAACAAATGCATCCTCAAACTCCCATAGCAGATCTTTTAAGCTTCAGCTATTGCCAGTAAATGTAAATAGACTTGCCTTATCCTTGAGGTGCAAAAGTTAAATTGAACTCCTTCATTTTAATCTAAGATTAAATTTAGAAAATATCTCCACCTGGATTAAAGGAATACTTCTAACATTTTAGAGCCAGTTTAAGTGTGGGTAGCTTGACTGCCTACAGGTAATTTAAAATAAACATGGTTTCTCAGTCACAAGCTGCCTTGGAGTTAGTTGGTAGAGTTGATGAAAGTACAATTTTTACTAGAGAAATGACATTTTAGTATGCTTTGTGTTTTATGCTTCCTCAGGTTGCCAGGGCTGAAAGAGAGATTAATTCACATAGGACTCTTTGGAAGCATGAAATGTAAACAACCCCTGGAGGTGATGGAGAGAAAGTATCTTAATGAAATGTAATATTCCATGTTTCTTTCCTTGCCTGGGCCACAGTTACTATAAAACTTCTCTCTAATCAGCCGATGATTCATTTAGGGACTATAACATTGCTGAATGATTCAAGTAGACAACTTTAATCCTGTCCTCATTTGCTCAGAAATAAGGAAATGTAATTGGTATGACTGGAAAAGGAAATGCAGGAAAAGCTCATTACTACTAAAAGACACTTCTGCCCGTGTAGTGGCGTTGGGTAATTCCCCCCTTCTAGACTGTGAGCCTGTTGTGGTCAGGGATTGTCTCTATTTGTTGCTGAATTGTACTTCCCAAGCACTTAGTACAGTGCTCTGCACACAGTAAGTGCTCAATAAATAAGACTGAATAATAATAGTAATGATAATAGTGGTATTTAAGTGCTTACTGTATGCCAGGTACTGTATTAAGCACTAGGGTAAATAAAAGATAATTGGTTTGGACACAGTCCCTGTCCCACAGGGCTCACAGTCTTACTGCCCATTTTACAGATGAGGTGACTGAGGCACAGAGAAGATAAGTGTCTTGCCCAAGGTCACACAGCAGACAAGTGAATGAGCCGGGAGTTGAATGGAGGATTTAATAGAGAATTCACCAATCTTGATCAGTATAGAAAGCTGCAGGACTCAAAAATGATTTTAGTTTGGCTGTGAAAATAACTTTCTAATGCTGCCGATTGCCAAGGATTAAACCCAAAGGCCCTTTAGCATTTCTGTTACAAAAATCCTATCTTGTGTCCTTTTGTTTAGCCAGATCTGGGATATTTCAATGTTGGGAGAGAGATGAAATAAAAGAAAATCAAAATGTATTGTCTCTCCAACTTCACTATATAGTGGATGTTGTACCTTTGGTAATAGTTGTTACACAACGCTTACAATAAAATAATTTCCAAAATTCTGAGATATAGGGCTCTTCGCCTGCAATTTGACACTTGGGAAACAAAGATTTGCTTGTGCTAATACAGGTGAGCCACTATAGCTTTGAAATCTTACCGAACTCTGTAAACTCATAAATATCAAAATAGGTCACTATTCCTCAAGATTTTGACCTAGCTCCACATAGGTCCATCCCTGGTTCCAAACAACTTCCCTTAGTAAAACACAGAGAAGGCTTATGCATAAATTGCTGGCAAAGATCTATTTATCTGTTATCAGGATCTGTTATTCTTCCACCCCACCATCCATCACCACGCTTACTTATGCTCAGTCACTGCTGAGATCAAGCCAAAGTAGTGACATGTTCCCATGTATGTGCTGCCGCAGCTATGGTACTTTCAATAGTTGTGTGCTGTAGCCATGCCTGGAGTAGCCACCAGCTGCAGTTCACCTAGAAATTGTTGGCCAAGAGGGGAAAAAACAACAAAAAAACTTTGAGGCCTAGTCTATAGATATCAGGGACTAAGTCCTTGAGAAACAACATGGTCTGCTGGGTAGAATACAGGCCTGGGAGTCAGAAGGGCCAGGTTCTAATCTCGGCTCCATCACTGCTGTGACCTTGGGCAGGTTCCGTAGCTTCTCTGTTCCTCAGTAACCTCATCTGTAAAATGGGGATTAATACTGTGAGCCCCTTGTAGGATATGGATTGGGTCCAACCTGATTAGCTTTTACTTACCCCAGCGCTCATTACAGTGCCTGGCACATTGTAAGTGCTTAACAAATACCTTAAAAAATGCTTGATGACCTTAACTTCAATAGTTAATGACTAATTACCTGTTTACCCCAGTTCTTAGCCCATGGTGGGAACTTAATGAATACCATTATTATTAGTTGTACAAACATTAAGTATAGTATATAACTTAGTACACAGAAACTTTATTAGGAATACATGGGCCTGAAGCTATTTCTTATACCCTATTTGAGTTTCCTGTAATTGGAAGTGTGGGTTACTTAAGGTCAGTATCCCAGAGCTGGAGGAATGCCAAATGATTCACCTTCAGTCTTCTCTCTAACCTCAACCATGAATTGGTATACCGACCTCAAGTGCCCTGGTCCTGGCTGATCTCTTCTTGATCAATATCCAAAGCCTGCAAGCTTAAGCAACTTCGTTTTTCCTGACTTGGGAGTTTTTACTGTTTCCCACATCAGATACCATTTAGAATCAATGCCCTACAGTAGACCAAGTCCCTGCCCTTTTAGAAAGAATTTAGCACAAGTCAACATCAAAAATCAAACAGTTATTTATGGTATGGGAGTGCTTCATATATGCTGAGCTCGGTACTGTAGAGTCAACACAAATAAAGAATTCAGAAACAGTTAAGCATTGATGCTCAACATACCAACATTCCAATCCTGATTCTAACCCTTAAAACTACCGTGTTTTTTTCAGGAGCCAATTTTTGTCAAAGATTAAAATTTTGGCCTTGTCAACAAATGTGCTTAATGATGCTTTAACCATTAGGTTTCTTGTTTTACAGTTTAAGTATTGAAAGAGCTCATGATCTTCAGCTTAATAAACTGTTCCCTACAATGTATGCCTCCCATTATTATTTATCCTGTTGATATATGTATTAAAATTACTTAGGATTAGCGTATAAAGAACATTTGGAAAGAGAACCATTCCCAAGAACACAGAGGAGCAGTTGGCATTTAGATTGCTGTTCTCTGTGGTGTTTTATTTCTGATTAGTGGGAGTCATTTTGAAAGGGTGGAGGAGAGAAATTTCAACAACATCCAAGGACATTTCCTACGTTATTGGGTGATCCGTTTGCTGTCTCATGCCGAGTACCGCAGTGCAGTGAATAACACTAGCTATGATGATTTTATTTTAAAGCAAATATAATTCATTTAAATATTTCTGCCAATGAGAAGTTTGAAGTATAAAATACTTTCATAATATTACCCTGCTCTTAGTTTGGCTTAGCAGCTTCCAAGTAAATAAAATTACCTATGTTTTTCCAGTTTGTAGGCTAGCTCCTTATATACGCTGTAGTGTTTTGTTTTGGAGCAAGTTAGCATTTTTTTTTAAATCAGAGGTTGATTGCTGTTAAGCATAAAACCATCACCATTTTGTAGGCAGATAATCAGTTCAATGTGGTAGAGATGGAGCTGAACTGGCCAGGACAATCAGAATTTTAGTAGCATTAAAAAATTCTGCCTTATCACAGTAGTCAATTTTATGGTAATGGGATGTTATTTTTGATATGGTTCATTAGAAATGAAGCCCAGTCTCTTGATGTTATCAATATTTGTTAATCTGGTTGAAATATAATACTGTACACTCACTACACGATATAATGGTGTTATAGTCCTTGAAAATTTGATTGTTCTGTGAGTGGCTCTCTCTTGCATACTTTTTCCATAGACTTACATAGTATGAATTTGACCTATTCCAGAACTTCTGGTAAAATATGAAATTCCTTTCCATTTGCTACATTCAAACATTAAATATCACTAAATTATTGTCTAATCTTAAATTCAAGGAATAACCACACAAGCATTTTATGCAAATCATTAAATTAAGCCCTGGGAAAATGTAGAAGGATTAATTGCTCCATAATAATTGAGCATCTGATATGTGCAGGGTACTCTACCAAGCACTTGGGAGAGTGCAGTAGATGATGACAACATGATTCTTGCATTAAACGGAACTTAAAAATTTAAAAGGGAAGACAGAAAGTAATTTATAGATGAGAGGAAGAAGAGAGTGGAAAGATGGATATGTGCTAAAATAGTGTAAATTGATCTGTACAAACATGTTATGGTTGGTCCTGAATACTTAAGTGCTGAGGTATTAGGCTATGAGGAGCAGAAGAAAAAATTAATGGGTGAAAGCCTCTTGAAGGTGCAATTTCAGGAGTATTTTGACATGGGCAAAGCTAGGGTCTAGCAGATTTGAAGGCAGAAAGACATGGGCAGGTCAAAAATGACACACGGTGTGGTTAGCGTGGGAGAAGCCAAAGTCATGAGCTGGGGTGTAGTGGGAAGAGAGAGTTGATGAGGGAGATGATGAAGTGCCTTAAAGTCATTGGTAAGGAGTTTCTGTTTGATGCAATAATCACTGAAGGTTTTATTCGTTTGAATCAATCGTATTGGAGAGCTTATTGTGTGCAGAGCACTGTATTAAATGCTTGGGAGAGTACAATATAACAGTAAACAGACACATTTCCTGCCCAAAAGGAGTTTACAGTGGGAGAGTGGAGAGGCTTGTGCCAGTGACATTTCAGAAAAATGATCCAGACAAGCAGAGGGAAATATGGAATGGAAAATGAAGAGGCCGCTACAGTAGTCTAACCAGGATATGATAAACACCAGGTCCAGGGTGGTGGTGATTTGGATGGTGAGAAAAGGGCAGATCTGTGAAGTGTTGTGGAGGGAAAAACTGACAGGATTCAGCAACAAACTAAAATGTGAGAATTGAAAGAAAAAGAGGGAGAGTGGGAAGCAGATAAGCACTTCAAGAGCATAAAGTGAAAGTGGCAGGGGACTTAGAAAAGAGCCTTGAGGGACATGCACACTTGAGGATAAAAGATGGAAGAGGAGACAGTGAAAGAGACTGAGAAACAATGGTCAGAGAGAATAGAACCAGGAGAGAATGGTGTCAGTAAAATCAAGGTTGGGTAATTTTCCAGGAGGAAAGAGTGGTTCATGATGTCCAAGGTGGCCAAAAGAGCAAGGCGGATTAGGATAGAGTTCATTAGATTCATTAAAAGAGAGATCACTGGTCACCATGGAGAGTGCAATCTCAATGAAGAGTGGAAGCCATATTTTAGAGGTTCAAGTTTAATTTATCCCCTCTCTTTAAACTTAAGCTTAAAATCTGCAAAAAGAAAAAAAAACCCCGCCAAATGGCCTTTTACATTTGAAATATATCTATTTTATGTCTATGTCCCATCTCCTCCTTGGGTGATAAATCTCCTCTTTGGAAGCAGTTTTTAGGTGTGGGTCATTGTGAGACAATTGAAAAGCATTGTGAGTAAATCAAAGAAGGAGGGAAGAACTTGTAGTTCAGATGCGTGAAAAGGGAGTGAGAAAATTGGAATGACTTCTGAGAAACATTTGTTATCAATTTGTCCAATCTTCTTGGTTCTGTAGCTTTATACTTACAGAGGTTGACATACTAAACAGTTTCTCGGAGCAAAATGTTTAATTTCTTTTTTAAAAAAAAGTCTGTCTTTCACAAACAAGGAATATTTCTTTTAGGGTAAATTCATGGAAAAAGCTATGATGTGTACACAATAGGAAATATTCTAGTGTTCTAGAGGGTCTTTCTGATGCAGAATTAATTGTAGAAGTATGTATTCAACTATAACAATTTGTCGTTTCTGTTATTTATTGTACACCATTAAATTTCTTGGCTAAGATCATGTTCCACCATCAAATGGCAGTTTTCCATTATGTAGTTAGATCTATCTTTTGGAAATTGTTTCTTTCAGTGCTTTGCTGCCAGAACTTCAGTCATAACCATGATTTAAATATAGCATCTGCTATCACTAATCTCTTTCTTCCTTCTCCCGCTATGAACAGTTGGCTGTTTAAATCTTATGGTTCTTATCTTTACTAAGTTTATATAAACCTTCAGTTTACTGGATTTTCAGGCTTAGTGTCTATTATTTTTGTATCTTCACCTCCTTTAATCGTCAGTCTCTTCTTTAGGTTTAGCATTTGACCTTTAATCCAATGGAAACCTTTTCGAGCCAAAAAGAAGCAGCTTTGGTTACTCTTTAGATGCTTTTATCTCTACTTATTTAATACAGTCATTTAGGGAAAAAAATTTAATAGTTTATTTTCTTCCTCCATTAACATTAACCATTCTGTTTTTGGAAGCATGGGCCTGGGAGTCAGAAGGAAATTGGTTCTAATCCCGGCTCTGCCACTTGTCTGCTCTGTGACCTTGGGCAAGTCATTTCACTTCTCTGGGCCTCAGTTCCTTCATCTGTAAAATGGGATTTAGGACCTTAGTGTCTGATCCTTGTAGAAAGGAGGTGATCTTGTATTGTCCAGTCCGTTTATCAGGCGGCAACTTCTCTTGCTATTCACCTCTGTTCCATTGCACTGACCAATGGTAAACTTTAACAGAGAAAATCTAAAAGCCCACATTGGCTGTATTTGCCTTGGGTCTTTGTACTTAGCAGCAAAGATATTTGAGAACAAACCACATGATTCCACTGAGGCTCAGAAATAAATTAGGGAAAAGATGAAAAAATTGAGAAATATTTGGTGATTAGGTCTTGTCTCATGCTGTCAAATTGGCTGTGACCCAGAGCAACACCATGGACACATCTCTCCCAGAACGCTCCACCTTCATCTGCAATCATTCTGGTACTATATAGAGTTTTCTTGGTAAAAATATGAAAGTGGCTGCCTCTTTCCACATAGTAAACTTGAGTCTCTGCCCTCGACTCTCTCCCATGCCTCTGCTGCCCAGCATAAGTGAGTTCAGACTTGTAGCAGATTGCCTTCCTCTCACTAGCCACTGTCCAAGCTAGGAAAGGAATGGGTATGTCTCTGCTTGACTCTCCCTCCCAAGGTTGAGACTGGTAGAGTACTGGAAACTCTCCAGGTGCAACCCTGAGGGGAAGGCTAGTGACAACGGTGAAAATGAGAACTAATCAAATCAGAGCTGGCTTCAAATAGGAGAAACTAATCAGTAGTGTTTAGTTAGAATGTACTGCATTCAGTGTACTGACCTAAGCACTGTGCTAAAGGTAAAAAACCTAATCTTTATACCCAGGGAGTTTAAAATCCAACTCGGGGATCAACATGTCTAGGACTACTTGGAAGCAAACTTCTTCCACAGTAATGCAATCACTTATTCTATCCTGCCTTGGTTATTGTATCAGCCTCCTTGCGGACATCTCTGCCTTCTGTCTCTCCCCACTCCAGGCCATACTCTACTCTTCTTCCCAAATCATCTTCCTTCCAAAAGCGTGCAGACCATGTTTCTCCACTTCTCAAGAAACTTCAGTGGTTGCCTATCCACCTGGGCATCAAACAAAAACTCCTCACCCTTGGCTTTAAAGCACTCAATTGCCCCCTCCTACCTCACCTTACTGTTCCTTCCCACACACTTTGCTCCTCTAGTACTAATCTTCTCACTACCCCTGTCTCATCTATCTTGCCACGGACCTATCGCCTACCTCCTACCTCTAACCTGGAATGTCCTCCCTCCTCATATTAGATAATTGCTCTCCACTACTTCAAAGCTTTAATGAAGGCACATCTCCAAGAAATCATCCCTAAACCCTCCTCTCCTCTTCTCCCACTCCCTTCTGTGTCACCCTGACTTACTCCCTTCATTCATCCTCCCTCCACCCCCACAGTACATATGTGCTGGAGGGCTGTGAGCTTGATGTGGGCAGGGACTCTCCCAAGTGCTTAGTACAGAGCTTTGCATACAGTAAGCACAATGATAATAATTGTGGTATTTGTTAAGCACTTACTATGTGCCAGGCTGAACTAAGCGCTGGGGTGGATACAAGCAAATCATGTTGGACACGGTCCCTGTCCAGGTGGGCTTGAAGTCTGAATCCCCATTTTAAAGATGCAGTAACTAAGGCACAGAGAAGCAAAGTGACTTGCCCAAGGTTTGCACAGCTGGCAAGTGGCAGAGCTGGAATTAGAACACATAACCTCCAGACTCCCAGACTGACGCTCTATCCACTACACCATGCTGCTTATATGAATGATTGAATGAATAGTGCTCCCTCCTATGTGCAATTATTTTAGTTCTGTCTTCCCATCTAGGTAAACTCCATAAGGACTTGGTCATGTCAGGAAGCAGCAGAGAGCAATGGCTTGGAGTCAAGAGGACCTGGGTTCTAATCCCAACTCTGGCACTTGTCTACTGTGTGTGACCTTGGGCAAGTCACTTAACATCTCTGTACCTCAGTTACTTCATCTGTAAAATGGGGATTACGACTATGACCCCAACATAGGACAGGGACTGTGCCCAACCTGATTAGCTTGAATCAACCCTAGTACTTAAAACAGTGCTTGGCACATAGTGAGTGCTAACAAATACCATTGTTATTGCTATCATTATTATTGCTAAGTACACTGCATCTTCTAAGGGCATAATTTAGTGCTATGCACAAAATAGGTGCTCAGTAAATAAAATTAATTGGTTGGAGGGTTATCTAGATTAGGAACAGTTCCTAGGAAAGGAAACAGAAGTTTTGACAGTTTTAGGTTTAGTAGATTCATTCTAAAATGTCAGTAGCCAGCCCTTGCCCACACAATAACATTCTGGTCTCACTTAAATGTATTAAGCATCAATTCAGTGGATATTATGAGATTCCTTACCTTGGAGTGCTTTTATTTTTTGACTGCCATTTCTCACTAGTTGGAATCTGTGTGGCTCCTGAAAGTGTTCATTTCCTGTCTTTTGAAAATATAGTTCCAAATTAAACTTTTGTCTTTGTGTTTTCCTGGTAATAGCTCCCTTTGCTCTTCTTTCTTTAGCCTGAGGACCTGTTCTATCCCCTGGCATTTAACACATTACGATATGTGTTTCCCAATCTCAGCTTTGGGGGTGGGGGGGATTATTGAATCTATTCATAGCTTGGGTTTTAATTGTATCCTTTGCCCAGAGGAAGATTGACTTTTAAAATGTCCAGTCAAAAATGTCCCATATCTTTGTCCCCTAGAAGGGCATACATGTTCATCAGAGCTCCTGGGTTTGAATTGGTCTGTGTAACTCTTTAAATTATGCATATAAATATTTTTGTGCCTGACTAGGTAGAGGTGGAAAATTAGGAACAAAATATTTATTTTTCCCCTGCCCCCAATCTCTAGTCTTTCTTCCCCCCAGTCTCTGAAGAAACTCTTCAAAAAAGTGCTTTGCGTTATTTTCATATGCTATTTTAGAACCTCTTTGAATCAGTTCCAGTTTACTTTTAATATAGCCTGGGGTTTCTTTCATTTTCTTCATTACAGCGTAGCCTTTTATCCTTGAAATATATTGAGTTTTTCTTCTGGAACTTCTGAAGATGTCGATGCATTGTTTAAATCTAAATCATTAACCAGTTCCTTTGCAGGTGGCATTTTAGGTCTAAAAATCTTTGTTGCCTAAAACATTAGCTTGTGTCTTCAAGGATTAATTAGCATCCCTCAATCTGCTTGAATAAGAATCTAGGTTACTTTTGCCATTAAAGAAGCTAAAATTGCTTCAGTGTGATCAGCTTTGCTCAAGGAAATTTACTGTGAACCTACGCTGAATAAATCATCAAGTATCCCATGTATTACTTAACCTTTGGCTTCTGATAGCCTCATCCAGCTAAATAGGACAAACGTGTAATCCTAGATCTGCACTTTGGTAAACAAGCTTAGTTTTGAAGTCTCTTCCACTTTGAGATATAAAGCTTTGTTGCTTGAAATGCCCTAAGTTTAAAACTGTTTATAAAATAATGCAGTCTGGTGTTAAGAAAAAATAATATCCATATTCATTTAGTCGACTGTTTATCGCTGTAAAAGATTGAACTAGAAACAGTGTGAAAAGACTAAAGCAGAATTACTATGATAAACTGAACTAGAAACTGTATGAAAAACTAAATTAGAATAATTACAAATCTAATTGAAACTGCATTCCTGTCCCATGTCCTGGGCACAAAAGAAAGCTGTAGAGGCAGCCCACTCTCTAAATGTATGTCTGATTGTGTGAGTTGTTCAAATCTTTTCTTCCAGTTTGTCTGTCTTAGATCAGAAGAGCACATGATTTCTTCCAAATAGTACAAGTCTTTTGGATTCCATAATGATATTATGCTGTCCCAGATTCTTTGTTGTTTCAAACATATGTGTCGATGGGCATGATCGTTCCCCTTTTGCCTTTCATGCCTATTTCTTTTGTTTCCTGGTAGATGTATTTTGCTCTACTTCTATAGTATATTTACTTAGGGAGAATATTTTCTGGTTCCAGTGGATAAGTAAGCTCCCCTCTAGACTGTAAGCTTGTTGTGAGCAGAAAACGTGTCTACCAACTCTGTTTATTGTTACTCTCCCAAGTGTGTAGTAGAGTTCTGTCTTGACACAATAAGCACTCAATAAATATGATGGATAAGTATTCTTTTACCCAAGCAGGTGCCCACACCCCTACTATCAATGAGCTGTCCGTGATGGGCTATTTCGGTGCTTTCCAATGTAATGTAGTTAATGGTTCTAGTATAAAGTGGAGCATTACTAACTGTTGTTATTTGTAATGCTCACACTTGCTGCACCATTCCCTAATACTGTTTTGTTGTTTGGGTTTTCCAGCCACTGTATTTCTAGCAAAAAAGTTAGCCTAAAATTGAAAGTCTTCCATGGTATATATATCTAAAAATAAGATACTTTAATCTTTTAGTTAATGGCTTTAAACCTTTCCTTTTCAAAAACTGAGAAACAGAAGGATCTGTTTACATGAGAAGAATGTGTAAAGTTCTTTACCAAGTATATTACCATAAAGTATATCCATAAATTATTGCCAAGCTGTTGCTGTAGATCCTTTTGCATAAAAGGCAGAGAAGAAGCGTGGCCTAGTGAGAGGAACATGGGCCCGAGAGTCAGAGGACCTGGGTTTTAATCCCGACACTGCCACTTGTCTGCTGTATAACCTTGGGCAAATCATTTAACATCTCTGAGACCCAGTTACCTCATCTGTAAAAATGGGTATTAAAGCTGTGAGCCCCACATGGAACTTGGGACTCTGTCCAACCTGATTAGCTTGTACCTACTCCAGTGCTTAGTACAGTTGCCGGGCACATAGTGCTTAACAAATACCTTTTTTAAAAAAAAAGGCCCATATTGTCTAATCTTGGTTTTTGATAAACTACTACTTAAGTAGTAAAAAGTTTTTAGCTTTTGGTTTTCTTTTATGATATTAATTCCACTAAATTTTTAATCCCCCAAATGTAAAACATACATGGAACCAGAGAAGTTAGGTGGAGAGTTGTAACTCTCTTGCCTTGTGCTAAAGATTTCAGAACATATTCTGGGGTGCAGAGAAGCATGTTGTAAGCTTTTCAATAGAAAGCCAGCACTACAGGAAAGTGTCATGTTACAACCCTAAAAATAGCAAAATGCGAGGCGTGATGCCATTTCATTGTACTCTCAATTTATCTGGCCTGACCTCTAGCTAAAGGGAATCAGAAAATCAAAAAGCACAATTAATCAAAAATGAAGATTTGTGATATTTTCATCTTTGGCATACCACACGTACCTAATGGTGCAGCCACACCCCAGCTAGGAGGTTTCTGATCTTGGTGTAGGCAGGTGGGCATTGGGCCCAAGCTAAAATACCTCAAGCATTCGCAGGGAGCGATGCAGTGAGGACCGGGAGTCCTAGGCCTGGAGAAATATGCCATTCCAAAGGCACGCCTAATCAGCAGGAAGGACAGTGTCTACCCCTCACAAAGATGAACTGCACATGACTAGATAGAATTTTTCAGAACTGAAATTGGGAGACTGAGGTATTGACAGAAGGCAAAAAAAGAAAAGGTGTCGCTTTGATGGTTTAAATGTACATGAATTTTCAGATCTAGCTCTATCTAAAACATCAGGAGTCTCACCTTGGTTTGCAAGATGTCTTCACATTTGTGATAACCAGAATAGGTTTCTAGGTGTAGATTCAGAGCCTGATTCACACTATGTTATTCTAGAGTAATAATTACATCCCAGTCAATGCCATGGAAATGGAGAAGTGTCCGAAAGGAACACTGCAAGCTGAACACATTTTCCTTTCTTGGAGAAGTGAAGACCTACATCACCAAAATTGAGACGATGGCATACATTGCTTTTTCTCTGGATTTATTTTTCATGCTTAGTAATAACCTTCCTCAAAATGTTCACTAATTGAAGTATATAAAGTGTACACTTTTGGCCAGAGACACTTTCTAGCCTATTTTTCTGTATTCAATTAGTAATCAACATGGATATGCAAAGGTGAGAAAATGGAAAGAGAAGACAAGTCTTTGGGAGAGTTTTCATTTGTAAACACACACCTCAGTAATATGATAATATATACCTGTATCCTGTGAAGATATGCTTTCTGAAGGCACAACGTCAACATTAAATTAGACAGCAAAACATATCAACGACTACTTGTGTTCGGGTATTCTTGAATAGTCATCTTTTCTCTAAGTAAAAAAAAAAAAGAACCCAAAAAAACCTGCTGTTGACTTTTGAACAAATTTTGAGGGAAAGTGTTTCTAAAAAATCCTTCAAAGAATTTTTGCAGCTCCAACTCTGAAGCCTCCAATTAATATTGTTCACTCTTCATGTTGGTGTACATTTTTACAGAAGGCGTTTTATCTCCCAGCGCTGCTCTCTAGAATTTTTAGAAGACATAGTGGAATATGCCACTGTACAAAGGTACTCTTTCAAAGCAGCATTAATCTTAACTCGTTGCATGCAGTCCTCTGTCCTCTTCCCTCGTCAAAGACAAATCTCTGAGGTCCTGCATGCTAGTGCTGCCATCTGATCATTCTAGCCCTAACAAGGAGTCTTGGTAGAAGAAAAAGATTGAAACTATTTTTTTTGTTTAAATTGCAGAACCAAACATTTATCTGGATCGCCACGGCACAAAAGCTTGAAGAAGACTCATTTCATTAAGAATATGAGGCAGTACGATACAAAAAATAGCAGGTAATCTTTTCATATGTGTATTACAAAATAATTAAACTTCAAAAGAATAGAATTACTTTTGTAGAAATATTTAAAATGATCTGAATCTAAATGATAAACACTTTACTTGATATCTGATACTCCTTACTTTGAACATCTTTGCTTGTACAAGCAAAATGGCATTAATAATGCACCCACTGTGTGCAGAATATTGTACTACACACTTGGGAGAGCACAACAGAATGCATAATCCCTGCTCACAAGATATTTACTATCTAGTGGGGACAGATATAAAAGTATTTAAAAATAGGAAGAAAATCTGCTCAAATTTATTTATTCAGTGCAACTTCCAAGTAAGGAGACTTGCCATTTCCACAAGAATTTTCAAAATCTGTTTGGTGTAGCTTTAGCCTATTGCATTAACAATTTTCATAACTTTTTTTTTACATGTTCATCTAGAATGTTTCAAATAATAATGATGGTATGTGTTAAGCGCTTATGCTGGATGAGGGGTGAACTTTCCATCATCTTGCATTCATTTAAGCTCCTTTATTCATGTTGTAGAGGAGCAGCCCTTAGTAGTTTTCTCCACTCTTCATTCTATCAGGAGAGACCAGATTATCTGGTGATTGTATTAACAGATCATAAATGGCCTTGATAACCTTATGGAAGAGTGAAGAGGAGAAGTTTTCATGGGAGTTTTCAATTCTGTCCTCTTGATTAATTTTTACATGCCGACTTAGTTGTGGGCAGTACAGTTATTGCAAGGTAAATTTCATATCACAGGTGTTCTAACAGGTAAAACCAGGAGAATTTTTTTTTTTACTTAGAGTTAGGAAGACATTTATAAAAAAACAAGGGCTAACACAAAAAATGACTTCCTAACATTTATTGACATGATTAAAAATTTAGTAACTAAGTCATTTGCTCTTCCAAACTTCCTAATGTTTCCTTTCTTCTTTTTATTCCATTTTTCTCCATTACATTTCAGGATTGTACTGATTTGTGCTAAAAGATCTTTGTGTGCAGCTTTTTCAATCTTGCCTTATGGAGAAAACATACGAATCAGGTGGGTAACTTTACAGCAAAAATTGGAAGTATACTACGCTCTGCAGATGTATTTTGACAGTTAAAGCAAGTGTGTATTATGTTATTAACCCAAGGCCAGATCCAGCCTTTGGATACCTCCTGATGAGGGGCATAAGCCCCCACCCTGAAATCTAGGCTGCTGGTTCTGGAAGCCCTTCACAAATAAGCCTACTTCCATGTCTGAGTTTAAGGTGCCTTATTTAAATCCTGCTGAACACATTCTCTGCCCTGTTCCCTCAATATCTCAGAAAAGACAATAGTTACCTAGCTTCCATCCAAATCTTTGTCCAGGGAGAAGGGGGTATCCTTAGGATGTTAATAGTTCTGCCCATGTGAAATTTGTGCCTCCGTAACAGAATTAACCCTTCTGCAGCTGGCACAGGGCTTGACCAGTCAGCAAATTCTGCAATGCCATTTGGTCTCATGGTGCTGTGGGGGAGAGAGGGGCATTATTTAGGGATTACGGTTACAGTTCTCCTAACCTGGATCTCAAGCAAATGCACCATCCCTAGATCCCTAAGAGTTGATCAACTAGGTCTGCAAGCCAGTCCTCTTGGGAGCAGGACTGATGATAGGAGTCTTCCCTTAAGAACAACAGATGAGCTTTAGTTTCCTTTCGAGACAAAAAATCTGCATGAGGAGTTGATTATAGTGATAGTGGTTTGTGCAGCAAACTCATAGTTTCTTGGCCCTGCCACTTGTATTTCTAATGGGAATAGGAACGCAGCAAGTAGGGGGTCAGGATGCATGCAGGAACAGACTAGAAGCTCATTATGGGCAGGGAATATCTGCTAATTCTCGTATATTGCACTATGCCAAACTTTAAGTACCATGCTCCGCACATAGTAAGTGCTCAGTGAATGCCATTGAGTGAAATAATTATACCACCGTGCCAGTGCTGTGCCAGTAATGCCATAATCCATCAAGTGGCTGCCTTGGTAGTCCCCGAAGTCTTTACCCACCATCTTACCAGATCTTTTTCAAGATTCCCGCAAGGCCTGCCAATCTCATAGAACATCCGTAGTTACTGATGGCATAGTCTTAGCAGGCATTCTCCTACTTGTGTAGCCGAGGATAGAACCCAGATCTCCTGTTTCCCAAGGCCATATTCTTTCCACTGGACTGTCAACTGGGGCTGAGGTCGGGGCTTTGTGTCTGGGCTAGATTCTGTCTTTCAGGAGTCTCACAGAACAGCATTATAGCTCTTTCCAGTCGCTCCGAGCTTCTGCCTTTTCAGTAGACCCTTCTAACAAGAAGCAAAGAGGCATAGTAGAAACGGCACTGGGAATCAGAGGACCTGACGTTTAAACCTGGCCCTACCACTTGCCTGCTGTGTGACCTTGAACAAGTCACTTAACATTTCTGCTTCTATTTCATCATCCTCATTGCTCATGGGGATTCATTCAATGCCTGTTCTCCCTCCTACTTAGACTGTGAGCTCCATGTGAAAGGAGCCATCTGACCTGATTATTTGGTATCTTCCCCAGGAGTTAGTTCAGTGTTTGGCACATAGTAAGTGGCTAACACGATAATAATAATTTATACAGTGCCTTGTGGTAAAATACCCAGGGTGAGAATCTCCAGAAACATTCATTCAGTAGTATTTATTGAGCGCTTACTATGTGCAGAGCACTCTACTAAGCACTTGGAATGTACAATTTGGCAACATGCACAAGATGTTATATAGAGTCACCTCCTTCCTTCCCCTTCCACCTGTAATTTTAACAGACAAAAAAGGTAGTCTGCTACACTAAAACTACAAAAAATATGTTTTCTTAGAAATACTGATCTCTGTGATTATAAAGTCACTCAAAATATGATTAAATGAGCAGATCCACCTTTCAAAATGAACCTATCTGTGATTTAGGAATTAAATTATTAAAAGCTTTGAGTTGTCTAGCCATTTCTGCCTTGAGTCTTTGTGTTGTCTTTATATAGACTGCCTTTTTTCTTTCACCTTTTGTGAAACAATGGAGTTTGTCTCCTACTTCCTGTTCCTTCAGTCAATTGTGTTCTCTACATAATTTATGGAAGAAGGAAAAGGATGTTTAGTGATGGAAATAGCACTGTGTGCAAACAAACTATAAAAATAGTCGTTAGTGAAACATTTCTCTCACGGTGTGGGAAAGCAGCCAGGTCACAGGAGCTGGACTCTATAGCTGCCACTTAATTTTCCTCCAATGCAATGTTGTTAATGCAAATGATTTTCAAAGTTCAAACTAAGGTAAGTAATGTTTAATGTTAAGGATCTGTTGATGACTGTCATGCTTGTTTAATTTTGTTTTGTTGCTCACCAAATTAGGAGCCAAGGCAAGTTATTAATGGCAAACTTATAAAAACACACTAAAACATCCCTCGTCTTAATATTTTGATCATAATGCTCTTTGCTTTCTGACAATGTTGCCATTGCAATTTCACTTTGTTTTGGATGTTTCGGTTGGGACTCAGTAGACTTTCTTTTTGAAAACTGATGTAGAGGAAACTAATAAGGAACAGCCTAATTCTATTACTTTTTGGTCTGGGGAATTTGAAAAAGGAATAGTAACTATAAACCTTTATCAATATGAACAATGTCATAAAATGAGGTCTTGCTCTCAGGCTACTTTATTGGAGAGCAAAAGCTGTTGACCTTGGTTAGCTCATCCTTTCTTCTAATATATTTATAGTGACATGAAGGTGGAAATCCAGAAACAGCGGCATCCTTCGGGTGGAGTTTCAGTTTCTTCTGAGATGGTCTTTGAATTAGAAGGGGTAGAACTCGGTGCTGATGGAAAGGTAAGAACCCATTCTTGCTCCCACAGGAATTGGTAATTAAGTGCTGCCAGAAAGTGGAAGGAGCCTGGGGAGGAGGGGAGGTGGAAAATAGTTAAGTGCTTATATAGGGGGTTGTCTCCTGACCTGCACAATAAAATATATTGATGTAAATAGAAGCAAAGCTACTTTAACCCCACTTAGAGAAGACTATAAACTTGTTGATTTTATAGGTAAATTGCTCAGTATTTCCATTTAAAAAAATAGTCTGCAAAATAGCCTTCTAAAGTAAAAGATATATCATTAGAGAGTAATTTTCTTAAGTAGACACCCTCTGGTTTGGAGAAATGCACTTTCAAAGAGTGCAAGGGACCAGACTTTTTGGTTTTGATTTTCTTACATGACGATGATTATGGATTTTGAAGTTAGATACATGAAAGCTGGTGGAATCAGGGATACTAACATGCAGTCCTGAAACATTTCACCCAGGCAGGAATGATAAATACCCATCAGCTCTCTAGCAGCCAAAATGAAGTGATATTTAAAAGGGCAGGTTTTTTAAAATAAAATTTTCCTTTACTTCATTAAAGGTTTTGGTAAGAGCGGAATTTATAGATTTTGGGGGGTTGGGGTCTTTTATGATATTTAAGCACTTCCTATATGCCAGGCATTGTACTAAGTGCCGGGGTAAATACAAGCAAATCTGTTGGACACAGTCCCTGTTCCACATGGGGCTCAGGATCTTAATCCCCATTTTACAGATGAGGTTACGGAGGCACAGAGAAGTGAAGTGATTGCCCAAGCCATGCAGCAGACAAGTGGCAGAGCTGAGGCTAGAACCCAGGTCCTTCTGACTCCCAGGCCTGTGATCTATCCATTAATCCACACTGCATCTCTACTGGTGTTCTTGTCCTTATACAACAGTACATTCTTGAAATACTTCCCCTGCCTTGCTCCCCATAAAATCAGTTTGGCTTTTCTGATTAGTGGAAGGAATAAAAGTAAATGCATATAACGTTGGTTATTTCTATTTCAGGTTGTTTCTTATGCAAAGTTCTTATATCCAACCAATGCTCTTGTTGCACTCAAAAGTGAAAACCATGGGGCCGTGTCTCAGTGTCGATCCAGTGTTCCACGGACTCTGCCTGGATCAAGATATAAATCCTTAACAGCTAAGACTGTGCCAACAGGCACAGAACTAGGTAAAAAAAAAATCTCAAAATAGAGGCCTTTTGGATATGAAATGAAGCATTTGGCAATATTTATAATCTGTTAAAAAAAAAGATTCAGCGTTCCAAGAATAATCATTTGGTAAAAATGAAGAACAAGGTTGTGACTAAGCAGATGTGTGCATTTGGGGTGCTGATTTAAAAAGTTTGAATATGTATGGGGATGAATTTGGGTAGAGCAGTTCAATAAAGATAAATCCGAGAGAAATTGAGGCTAAACCTGAAGGATGTGAATCAAAAGAAACATGCAGAGAAGAGATAAGTGAACACAGAATTAAGATCTTCACAGCGCATTCTTTTGCAGTTGTAGAGATAGAAGTTATTTTTCTGCTGTAGTTAAACTTCTAATTCTGGAACCTCCTAGACTAAACATTTACTTTCTTAGCATTTAGAACTCTAGGATCAGAATTCTGATTCTGAAGCAACAGTAAATCCACTTGAAATCCCATTTATGTCTGTGCAAGTTGTCTTGTGTCTCTGGTCCACTATGTGATCCAGTTGAAAGATGACAGAGTGCACCATTTATTGTGCCGGGAAATAGGAATAAGAAAGTTAATTTCACAGTTTCAAAGGGGGAAGACTGTAACAAGCCCTGAGAAGATGATGTGGATATTGATTCAGACCCAGTAGGCTCATGGACTAGAGCCTTCCAGCTGTGGGATTTGGCAAAAGCTTAGTTGACTCAAGCCAGTCTGGGGCATGCAAAGACTGGGCTGTTGCCAGGACTCTGTGAGGTACTCCCACAAGGAGCTTGCAATCTAAAATCATGTGCAGGTAGATTTGTAGGGAAAGAGAAAGTCCTATATTTACATACAAAATGGCATCCACCATGTAATCTCATCTTTTTAATGGTATGTAAGTGCTTAGTATGTGCCAGGAACTGTACTAAGCAGTAGGGCCGATAGAAGCTAATCATCCTACATAGGACTCGGCCGTAATCCCCATTTTACAGATGAGGTAACTGAGGCACAGAGAAGTTAAATGAGTTAAATGCTGAGGTCACAGCAGACAAGCAATGGAGCCCAAATTAGAACCCAGGTCCTTCTAACTCTCAGGCCCATGCTCTATCCACTAAGCCACACTGTTTCTCCCCCTCCCCCCATGATTTTTGAAAAGGAAAGAAAAATTTATTGTAACCAGTATTAGTGGCAGGGTAGGAAGAAAGGAGGGGTCAAGAGAGTTGGGACACAGGCTCCAGTTGTGAAAGTTTTATTTTTCTAAAGCATGCCCCAGAGTAGGAAGTAAAAGGGGAAGGGGAGGGTTAAAGGAGTTCCTAGTGCATGTACCACATGGGAAAGTGCAACTGAAGGGCCTTCTGACTTTTCTCTTCCTTCTCTCCTAGTGGGGTTTTTATTTGGGGGGGTGGGGAGTGAGGGGAGGAGTGGGGAAGGGATGTGGTCACCCTGCTCTCTTCATTGCTAGAATTTCCCACATAATGGTCTCTCCCCTGTTCGGGGTTTGCTAAAAAGTGGGGCAATTAATTCATTGAATAGTATTTATTGAGCACTTACTATGTGCAGAGCTCTGTATTAAGCGCTTGGAATGTACAGATCGGTAACAGGGGACAGTCCCTGCCCTTTGACGGGCTTACAGATTAGTAAGTATGGTAAAACTAAGCAGAAATAAAAATGACAGTTCATTACTGGTTAGAGGGTTAGTTCTAGGATTCCTCTCTCTGACCAGGACTACTCTTGGTCCAAACTGTCCTAACCTTCCCCAGGGTTCTAAATGTATTTAAGATTGGCTTTTCTCCCATGTGTTGGGTGAAGGATGCAGGCAACTCCAGCCCTAAATTGACTCAATTTAGCAATTTTAACCCCAAAATGCTCACAATTGATTTTTAAAGATAGGGGCTTGTCTCTTATTTCTGGTTCAGTGTTGCTGTATTCTTTGGTTCTAGGAAGCGAAATGGGAGAATCAATTGAGTATAATCCTAATCTCCTTGATGATCCTCAGTGGCCCTGTGGAAAACACAAGCGTGTTCTCATCTTTGCCTCTTACATGGTAAAAACTCAAGCTTGTATTGAAAATGGGCAGCTGTATTTTCGGTCTTTTCTAGTTGGGGGGGCAGGGATGGGGGGCGCTGGGGATCCAACCTACTGTTCCTCTTTTTGAGCCATTGGCAGTGTGCAGTTCACCAGTGATATTTATTGAATGCTTACTGGGTGCAGAGCACTGTAATAAGCACTTGTGAAAGTACATTATAATGGAGTAGGTGCGATCCCTGACCACAAGGAGCTTCCAGGAATCAATGAGTTAGCGGGCAAATAATAATTTGTGGTCTAAGGAGGCACTAACATTTTCAGCAGCCCCTGGCAAACCTGCATTTTGCAAAATAATCAGCCCTACCCATGCCCACAGCAGGTGTCCTAGGAAAACAACTCCACGTGTTAGAACAATGTAGGAATGGGAAATCAGCAATCTGGATCCATAAGGAGCCAAGGATGGACTCTGAGGGCGGGGGCTAAAGCATAATGGAAAAATTTCTTCCTTCTGTCTTCCAGACCACCGTAATAGAATATGTGAAACCCTCAGATCTTAAAAAAGACATGAATGAAACTTTTAAAGAGAAGTTTCCTCACATCAAGCTGACGTTGAGCAAAATTAGAAGGTAAGGGCCAATTAGTCCAACAGTGTATCTTGAGCACCTACTGTAGGCAAAACTGTGTTAGTCTGGGAGCCATTCACTGCAAGTTTGGGAAGGAAACTTACCCGGGCTCTCATTTTGTTGAAAAGGCACAATTCATTTCCCCACTTTATCACCTCCAAGATGTCATTAGTCAACTCTCTTACTGAACCCACAGCTTAAAACGAGAAATGAGGAACCTCTCTGAAGAATGCAGTCTGGAACCAGTCACGGTGTCGATGGCTTACGTTTACTTCGAGAAGCTCGTCTTACAAGGCAAACTCAACAAACAGAACCGCAAACTGTGTGCTGGTGCTTGTGTGCTGCTCGCCGCGAAGATCAGCAGTGATCTCAGGAAAAATGAAGTGAAACAGCTTATTGATGTAAGTGGATTCAGAACTACAGAATTTGGCCTCTTAAGTTGTAGTTTAAAAAGCCAAATTCACTCAGACTTGATCATTTAGATCTGAGAGCACATCGCATTATTCCTCCACCAGCTAGGGGGGTTTCATTTCCTGCAGAAGACGAGGGAGGTGGGGAAAGCGAGCTAGCCCTTCCTCACTGATCAAAAGAATTCTCCCGAAGATCTGAGCCCCAGACTTGGAGGGAAATAGCCTGAGCACGAGGGAGAACAGGGAGACTTTTTTGAAACTTCGAAAGGTGACAAGAAAATTTTGAGAGGACTTAAGGTGGGAGATTAACAGCAAAATGCGAGGCAGCGGAGAAGATAGCTTCCTCAAATTTTAAACAAGATTTCCCCTCTCCCCTTTCCCTTCACCCCTTCCCAGCCAAGCTAAAGGCCTTATAAAATTGGAAATTAGCTCAACAAACAGGTGTGTTTATTAAAATGAGTTCCTTCAGTAGAGTTCCTTCAGTAGACTTTCATCATTTTAATAAGTGCTCTTCGTCTAATATTTTAATAAATACTCTGCATCAACAAGAAGCAAAGTAGTGTGATTGGTGATCAATAGTGCAGGGGGATGTATGGGATTTCAAAAGTGGTGGATGTGTGTATGCTTGTGTTAGGTTGTCATTCAGGTGAGGGGAAATCTCAGCTTCTTTGCTTCATTGAAACAAAATTTGCGACTGCCAGTTATTTATTCCTGCAATGTAAGCGTGCCCCTGGGAGATGTCGAGGAAGATCGATGTATATAGGGTCGGAGTAACTTGTTTTTTCTTTAATGCAGAAATTAGAAGAAAGGTTTCGATTCAACAGAAGAGATTTAATTGGATTTGAATTTACAGTGCTCGTAGCTTTGGAGCTGGCCCTTTACCTTCCTGCAAACCAAGTTTTACCTCATTACAGACGTCTCACGCAGCAGTCCTAGCCAAAGCTGCGTCCTAACAGCAGAGAGACTGACATCTTTACTTGGCACTTGATAGGCTGAATAGTGACGGCCTTCCCAGCAACCTTTTCGGTGCCACAGTGTGCATCATGCCATATACCGGGCTGGACCAGGAATTGAAAGCGCAAGTCAAAACATGCTGCATTCTCATCATCACATTGATGTTTTATGGGGAGAACGGGATCCTTGGCACCAAGGGCATTTCCTTTGGACACTAAAGCACAAAATGATTCACAAATCAGTTGCCATTGTAGTTGACTATTCTTCCTATGCCTGTTAGGCTTAACTAGAAGAGGCCAGTTCTTTCTTCAAAAGATGTGAAGCTACTTCTTTTAGAGATTTTTAACCTTTATTTACTTTCTCAGAATGAAATGTTACTTCCATTCCAAAATACATGATGATGCAGTTCAAATGGTATTTCTATGACCTTCCCTGCATTTTACGTGAATGAAATGGCATACTTTTTAAAAATTGTGCTTGAATCTAACTGGTCTGGTACCAGTACATTATGTAACTTATGTTGCAAAGTTGTAGATTCTGAATTTAAATATCATTTTATCCTTTACCTGAATTTGCCATGCATTTTGGATAAACATTTCCAATAACTGCACTTGCATTACTAAGGAAATTTGGATTCTACAGCTTGGCAAGCTTACTGAAGTTTGACTTTATTTAAACATCGATAGATGAAAATATATTAAATTTGTTTGAAGTATGGATTCAGAAACCAATCATCATGAAATACACTTGTTAACCAAGATACCTGTTACCAAGACAAATGATTCCACAGGAGGCAAGCGGTAATACTCAGTTCCTAAATTAGGGGTTATGTTCTTGATCACCACATAGTAAGGAAAACCCACAGTAGTGTACGCACACCTTGATCGGTGCCATTCCTTGTATCATCACATTGCATTTTACCCAGATAAATGTGCATTGCTTGGAGAACATTCTCCAATTCCATAATGTTCTATCCAAAAGGAAGTGAAAAAATTCATTTTGAAAGAATTAAAAGTATGGGCCCAATAGGGTGATCATCCCAGTTACTTGTTTCATGACTCAAAGCAAAGCACATTTTTATATATAATAGTATATTTTTTCTCTTGCCTGCCTGCTCCCCTCATAAGGTGTTTTCTGCAATTATAGTTTTCTTACCAAATTAAGCCAATTTTTAAAAAAATTCTATTTTTTTACTCAATTTCTGTTCTTCCAAGCATCGTGCCACTGTGATGGTCTTCTGGAATTGGTATTTGTTGCGTACTGAAGTGGGCACTCAGCGGTCTTTACCATACCACTTATGCCAAGAATTGATCCATCCTTCACCAATTAACTAAGAACACATTATCTCCATCAGCATGCAAAATGTTTGGATGAAATTTTCAACACTTTGATCCTTTGGGAGTTATTCGATTTTTGACTCTGCTAAGCAATATCGTGATAAATGGATGGGGGAAGATTTTTGTGGCTTGAGGCTATTTTTGTTAAGGAACAAGGATAACAGGATTTTGATTAAAGAAAATATGTTGAAGGTGTAATTGACTACTAAACTGCCTCTGAGAAAGAGGACTAGTTGTTTTTCTTACATTTAAGTACTGTAAATTTCGATTCCATGATTCCTAGCTCCGTTACATGCATTGAGTGAATGTGCACAAGGTACCAGCATCAGATTATGAAGACTACTTCTTTGCAATAGAAGAAGTCCATGAAGGCATGGACTGGACTTTTTATTGTACAAGCAGCCAACTTTATGATGCTTTCTTCCTAAGTAAGTCTTGAATGTTGTTCTCTCTCTATATATTTAATTCCACTACTGTCAGTCCACTTGTAAATCTAGTAGCTGTGTAGTAAGTTTTTTTGTGTATGTATGTAATTTGTGACCAATGTTCAGGCTTCATAAGCTTTATCAAGAGTTATCCATAACTGTTCCGTCTGCATGGTCTGTTACTGAGATGAGCTCTACAAAATACTCATTTAAGCTTGGCAGTTGACACAGCTGAACATTTAAGAAACTTGGGGTTATAAAGGCAGTGTTCGTGAGCCAATTTACTAAACGTGCCAACTCATGAAGGGGCAATTGGTCTTCTATCCCATGTGTATAAATTAACCCTCTAGTCTTGCTCAACCCAAGAACCCATCAGTCCAGTTTGGCTTAACTCACTTAATGTAGGCTTTGGCAAGGGGCCCTTAGGGTGTGGGGTCATAGGAACAGTCTCTCCCAACCCCCTGCCTTCATCCCCTGCCTAGGCTATCCATTAAAAGGCAAAAATAGATCCGGTGAGACAGCACAGGTCTCTGTGGGCCCAGAAATCAGTGGCAGGTGCCTGAAGGATGTGGCAGTGTAGCCCTTCCCCTGCTCCTTCCCTGGTGAGGCCTGCCCTGGAGCACAGCTGGACCTCACTGCCAGTCTGAGTGATTTATTGAGTGCTTGAGAGAGTTCAATATAACTAAGTTCTTAGACACCATCCCCTGATCCCAGGCTCAGTCTTGGAGGCTTCTTGGTCTTAGAAGCCTACCTTCAGCTGTCTGAAAACTTGTCCATACCTTGTGAGTGGTTCCATCCCAGAATGTAATAATGCCTACACCTTCTGGTGTCTATTTTAACTATTTCTCTTGTAAATAGTTCCCTAGTTTGAGCATAGTCCTATTTATCTGCTCCACAAACCTGAAAGTTACATTTCCCTTCCTTAACAGTAGTTCTTTATCACAGAGTGTGCCATAGAAGTGGAAATGATGTAAAACCACAGAAACCATAACCCAGAATTTGTTGAAATCCCTACCCTTGTTTAAATTGGCTGTTAAGGCCCAGTACTCCACTTCCAACTTTCCAGGGCTTCAAGTTTTAGGGGAGAGTGGAAGGCAAAGTTGGAAAGCATCTTACTGTAGGGATTTTCCAATTAGGGGAGTGTGCAAAAGGTACATTCTCATGAATCCACCTCCTTCCTACCCAATTAGTGAACATTTTGGCATATGTTAACAGCTTGTATTTGTATCTGCTTTGGTTCCTGCACACCAGAAAATCATGTCAGTTAAAACCTCCTGTACATTGGTTTAACCTTGACCTGATTCATGCTACAGGAACTATTTCAAAGGGATATTTATAAAATCATTTACAACTTATATTAGGTACTGTTTTTATTTTCCTCCAGAATTCATGATCAGACAACACAGACTCTGTTGAAGATTTGTCATCAAATTTTTATTTTAGTCTATTTTTAGTCATGTCTCTTGGGACAAATGTATTTAATGTTAAAGCTGCTGCTGTGTGGCAGAAAAGTATTCCCACAAGTCAGCAGTTTTTCTGCTTCCCCCCCACTTTCCTTAAGTTGTTTTTTAAGAAAGAGTCAGGGCAGAGGGTGGGAAGGTTAGTTGGGCTTGTGGCCAAATAATCTAATTATGTTGCTGTCTTTTTTCAGCACAACGGACACTCATGTACACGTGTAAACAATTCTAATTTTGTTCAAGTACATTTGTCACATGTAATGTCAAAATAGATCATGAAATTGTAAAACTCAAGTGCTGTGAAATAAAACTTGATTTTGATACTTCTAGTTCCAACTTTTAACATACCATTTCCAACTGCTGCAGTGGGCTGCAGGAAAGCAGAATGTCACTTTAAGCCTGTTTTTTCAACTGTGCCTGTTGTGACTATGTCTCTGTAATTGTTTCATCTGTAAAATGGGAAGATTAAATACCTGTTCTCCCTGCCCCTTTGACTGAGCTCCAGGTAGAGCAGGGACTGCCTGTCCTGCTTATCTTACATCTACCCCAGTGCGTGAGACACAGTAGGTACTTAAATACCACCCTTACCTTATGTTCTTCCACTGGCTTGAGTGAAGGAGTGGGATAGAAAGTTATCTACAGCAACCAACTCCATGGCATTAACCAGAAAGGACAGGTGGCACGTTACCATCTAATGATGGCTGTCCTATGAAGACAAGTGCAAGTAAGGCTCTCCACCAGAAACCAAAAGGAGCACTGGAAACATTGAAATGACCCTTGCAACTGCATGCATATGTCCTGTTTGTTTTTGCAAACGGGAAAATACCCCCTCCAAGGCACAGGTCTCACATTTTAGAATGGTTTATGAAATAGATGAAGAGGCAGGGCTAAATATATACTTGATTCCATGATCCAACTTTACTTGTTCTCCCTTGCTGGCATCACCTACCTGCTATATCTTTACCGGTCGTGACCAAGTAATGCCCTCCCACTCTAGGTTCCCACCAGTGGGCCAAGATTAAGAAGCACTGTCAGGGGCAAAAGATTTAAGACCTAACAGATCCTGTCATGGACCCACATGCCGACCCTATCAAGTTATTCCAAACTTTTATTTTTGCCTCCCCACACCCACCCCGGATTTCCACTGAAGCTGATGCAAATCTCTGTCCCATGCAGGAACATTAGATTGGAGCTCCTTCAAATGTATCTTTATCACTACCACTAGCTTCCGCTATCTATTATTCATTCATTCAATAGTATTTATTGAGCGCTTACTATGTGCAGAGCACTGTACTAAGCGCTTGGAATGAACAAGTCGGCAACAGATAGAGACAGTCCCTGCCGTTTGACGGGCTTACAGTCTAATCGGGGAAGACGGACAGACGAGAACGATGGCAATAAATACAGTCAAGGGGAAGAACATCTCGTAAAAACAATGGCAACTAAATAGAATCAAGGCGATGTACATTTCATTAACAAAATAGGGTAATGAAAATATATACAGTTGGGCGGACGAGTACAGTGCTGAGGGGAAGGGAGAGGGGGAGGGGCAGAGGGAAAGGGGGAAAAGAGGGTTTAGCTGTGGAGAGGTGAAGGTGGGGTGGTAGAGGGAGTAGAGGGAGAAGGGGAGCTCAGTTTGGGAAGGCCTCTTGGAGGAGGTGAGCTTTTGGCATCCAGGCCTCAACTGACTAAAGTACAATCAAACAACCTAAGAGCTTAGTGTTCATTTCTAAAGCCACCACGGCATTTTACTTGCTCCAGACTGACTGAAAAAGCATTGAGACTTTGGACCCATTCTAGTCCTATGAAATGAACCAAACCAATGAGGTGGATTTTTTTGTCATTTTATTTTGTGACAAAGGATCCATATTAAAAATTCTCTTCAGTTAGAAGTTCCTGAGGAAGGAAACAGAAGAATCTTTCAGTAACTTGATTTCATATGGCTGTGTACAAGTAAACAAGGAGACACTGAAGTTTGGTATACATACTTAGAAACAATGCCATCATTCTTGGCCAGTCGGAGGATAGAGTCATCTGATTCACCCTTAAAAATAAAAGTGTAGGCTTTCAGTTTCATTGTGTCCAAGGAGGGAAGAAACGGGACTGGTGTACATTTCACCTGAAGAGGAAAGTGAGCTCCTCTGCCCGTTCTCCCATAATGGATAAAATGTTATTTGGAAATTACAGGTGTGGGGCAGTTACGGGGTGCATAAAGCAATGCTGAGTTAGGCAAGGAATAGACCCCCCCCCCAATATTATAGGAGAACAGTACACGTCAGGGTTCAGTGCTCATAGCAGCTGGTCCAAATTTTCCAGATCCAATCCTGTGGAGCACTTTGTGGAATTTTGGGAGCAATCAACTAACAAGTACCACTGTGTCTACACAAAATTCCACTTCTGCCGCAAGCACATCTTTTGGCTTTAGACGAATTCCCCAAAGCTGCAGAAGAGACTAGTAAAATGGCTTTTTAACATACATCTTGGAGAGGGAAGGGTAGGAAAGACATCAGAACATAAGGGAGTTTTTGACGAGGGTGCTTTTGGAAATGGACACTTTCAAATGCACTAAGTAGTTGTTTAAAGCTTACCATTCTACGAATAGCTCCACAGATGGCATAAGTTTTGAACTGACCATTGAACCTGCCCGTGACCTTATCAACCTGCAACAGACCATTAGCATCCAGTTACTTCTAGAACAAAATTCTTTTCAACACCTTGAAAACCCAAACAGGAAAATGCAATTGCTCATTCAGACCTCAAAACACTTTTCTCCACCAATTTTACAATTGGGCATCGAGGTAACATTTTCTGTATCTGACTTACAGTGTCACTGACAATGCACTCATCCTTGATCACACATTACAAGGCTTTGCTTAGTCCAAGCAACTCACTAATAAAGCTAAAGTTAGGACTGCCATTATCCCAAAGGTCCTTGCAATTCCTAAAGGCATAAAAATAGGATGAGAAAGTGTCCACACAGTGGACTGCTAGTTGCCACTAGCACTGCACTACATTTACTTTATCACCTTTTCCTCAGGCTGTAGCTTAATTCATCCTCCCTAAAGTCCTGCCTGATAGAAAGGTCTCAGCAGTTTTTAGGCTTAATCATGGAAGGCCTCTTGGAGGTGGGGAGAGTAATTGCCGGGTATGAAGTGGGGGGTCATTCAGGCCAGAGGCCGGACGTGGGCAAGAGATAGATCGGCAGTGATAATCGAGATCCCGGTACCCACTACCCTTTGAATTGGTAAGGGACTAAGTAAGCATTCAACTCCTTAGCAGCCACTTGGCACATGTAGACAAAGTGGAACCTCCTGGCTTTGTTTGGATCGGGCTCTGGCATTAATCTTATTTGATGTTGAGATGAAGGCTACATTGGCATGAGTAAGCCAGTTGGTAAATAAAAGCTGACTACAGTTGCCAATCACCCAAAGAAATTCCACTCTACAGCAAGAGAGACGATAGTCCCCATAAAAATACTGGACGCTTACAGTTCATTCTACAATCCTTTTTTCTTAAGCTCCTTGTGGGCAGGGAATGTGTCTGCCAACTTTGTCGTACTGTACTTTCCCAAACGCTTAGCCCAGTACTCTGCATACAGTAACTGC
The DNA here is from genome assembly GCF_004115215.2 of Ornithorhynchus anatinus. Lineage (NCBI taxonomy): Eukaryota > Metazoa > Chordata > Mammalia > Monotremata > Ornithorhynchidae > Ornithorhynchus > Ornithorhynchus anatinus. The sequence goes on along the minus strand of NC_041735.1, from coordinate 16,787,026 downwards.
TCAATAAATACCACTGATAAATCAGTAGTCATGTGACCAGCTAGAGATCACATCCCCATCTTCATTGACAAGTCACCCAAATGCACTAAACCAATTTATATACAAAAGGGTTGAATTTGGATGGATTCTTGGTTTTGAGTTTAGCTCTTAAATTCTAAAGTACATTTTCCTCCATTTTATAAAAATCTAGATCACGTATTTGCTTATAGAGGAGGCGCCGAAAGCACCTTTACTCACCTCGGCTACGTTGATCTGGATGGATGCATGGTCCTTAGCTCCGATTATCCTATTGCTGGCAGAGCTGCAGGGGGGCAAAGGGATGGACAGTAGTTGGCCTTATTAGACACGGACTCACGGGGGTTCTTGGAGGGGGTGAGGGGAGGGGATGTCGCGGCACGATCGGAGCACAGGGACGTCTGACTCCCCGCTGCGCGGGCACTTACCATTTCCGCGGGACGTACAAGTCCACGAACTCACCGGCGTCGTTCTGCATCTTGGGCTTCGGGCTGGTGGGCCTAAGAGAGACAGTGAGATAGAGAAACAGCTTGGCTTAGTGGAGAGAGCACAGGCTGGGGACTCGGAGGTCGTGAGCTCTCATCCCTGCTCTCCCCCTTGTTAGATGTGTGACTTTGGGCAAATTGCTTAACTTTTCTGCACCTCAGTTCCCTCCACTGTAAAATGAGGATTAAGACTGTGAGCTTCAAGTGGGGCAACCTGATAACCTTATATCTCCCCCAGCGCATAGAACAGTGCTTGGCACATAGTAAGCGCTTAACAAATACCATCATTACTATTAGATAGTAGAGAGCAGTGGGCGCGGGGAGCAGTATTCATTCATTAAGCAGTATTTATGGAGTGCTATGTGCAGAGCACTGTACTAAGCACTTGGAATGTACAATTCGGCAACAGAGACAATCCCTGCCCAATGACAGGCTCACAGTCTAAGTGGGGAAGACAGACAGCAGAGCAAAACAGAACAAAAAACCACCACATTATGATCAATAGAATCAAGGGGATATACACATTATTAACATAAATAGGGTAATAAATAATATTTACAAATGAGCACAGTGCTGAGGGGAGGGGAAAAGCAGAGGGTGGAGGGATGGCAGAGAGAAAGTGGGGACTCAGTCTGGGAAGGACTCCTGGAGGAGGTGAGCTCTCAGTGGTCGGGAGCGGTGTTCATTCATTCAGTCGTATTTACTGAGCGCTGTGTGCAGAACGCTGTACTAAACCCTTGGAAAGTATAATTTGCAACAGATAGAGGGAAGAGAGTTTGGTGGTTGTGAGGAGGGAGGGCATTCCAGGCCAGAAGTAGGAAGACGGGGACCAGGGGTGAACCACTATAATAATGATGGTTTTGTTAAGCGCTTATGTGCAAAGCACTGTTCTAAGCTTTGGAGGGGGGATACAAGGTGATCAGGTTGTCCCCCGTGAGGCTCACAGTCTTCATCCCCATTTTACAGATGAGTGAACTGAGGCCCAGAGAGGTTAAGTGACTTGCCCACAGTCACACAGCTGACAGGTGGCAGAGCCGGGATTAATAATAAGGTTGGTATTTGTTAAGTGCTTACTATGTGCAGAGCACTCTTCTAAGCACTGGGGTAGACTGAGGATAATCAGAGTGTCCCACGTGGGGCTAAGTCTTCAGCCCCATTTTACAGATGAGTGAACTGAGGCCCAGAGAAGTGACTTGATGATGATGCTGGTTTTTCAGCGCTTACTCTGTGCAGAGCACTGATCTAAGCGCTGGGGTAGATACAGGGTCATCAGATTGTCCCACGTGGGGCTCACAGTCTTCATCCCCATTTGACAGATGAGGTCACTGAGATCCGGAGAAGTGAATAATAATAATGTTGGTATTTAAGCGCTTACTCGGTGCAGAGCACTGATCTAAGCCCTGGGGTAGATAGATATCTGTTGCCGCCTCGTTCATTCCAAGCGCTTAGTACAGTGCTCTGCACCTAGTAAGCGCTCAATAAATACTACTGAATGAATACGGGGTCATCAGATTTGTCCCACGTGGGGCTCCCAGTCTTCATCCCCATTTGACAGACGAGGTCACCGAGGCCCAGAGGAAGTGCAATGACTTGCCCACAGTCACCCAGCTGACGAGTGGCAGCGTGGGGATTCGAACCCACGACCTGACTCCCAAGCCCGGGCTCTGGCCACCGGGCCAGGCTGCTTCTCAGGAGGGACAGAGGAGGAGGAGGAGGAGGAGGAGGAGGAGGAGGCCGGGCGAGGAGGGCGCGGGCTAGAGAAGGAGACAAGGGAGGTGAGTTGGGAGGGGGCCCCGGGGCATCCGGCCCGACCACGCGGGTCCCCACTGGGGCCCCTCCGCCTTTCCCTTCCCCTCCCCTCCCCTCCCCGCGAGGCGAGGCGAGGCCGGGCCGGGGATCCTTAGGGCGGCCCGCTCCGGGACGGGGTCCCCCCCTCCCCCTCCGCCGGCGGGCCGGGCCGGGCTGGACTGGGCCGGGCCCGGCGGCGGCCCCTCACCTGGTGCCGCCGCAGCAATGGCCGCCGAGCGAAAGGAAGCGGCGGCTGCTCCGGCGGCGCTATGACCGCGCCAAGGGGCGGGACGGGGGAAGCGCTTCCGGGTCACGGCCGGGATCCAGGGCGCCTGCGCCGAGGGGCGGGGCCGGGCCTGGGCCCGAGATCGAGGGGCGAGGGGCGGGGGGGAGCGGGGGCGCTGCGGCCTCCTCTTTACCTCAGCCTTCAGGCGCCTTCGCTCGCTCGCTCATTCATTCTTCGTTCGTTCATTCCTTCCTTCCTTCCTTCCTTCATCCATCCATCCACCCGTTCATTCAGTCATCCGTTCATCCATCCATCTGTCCACGTGGCTCACTGGAAAGCGCACGGGCTTGGGAGGCAGAGGTCATGGGTTCGAACCCCGGCTCTGCCCCCTTGTCAGCTGGGTGACTTTGGGCAAGTCACTTCACTTCTCGGTGCCCCCGTTGCCTCATCTGGAAAATGGGGATGAAGACTGTGAGCCCCACGTGGGACCACCTGATTCCCCTGGGTCTACCCCAGCGCTTAGAACAGTGCTCGGCACATAGTAAGCGCTTAACAAATACCAACACTATTATTATTATTCATTCGTTCGTTCATTCATTCATTCTATTCGTTCATTTATTCATTATTCATTGATTCATTCATTCCTCTGTTCATTCATTCGTGTTCGTTCATTCCTTCATTCATCCATCCATTCATTCGTTGTTCATTCATTCATTATTCATTGATTTATGTATTATTCATTCATTCATGCATGCGTTCATTCATTCATGCATTCATCCACCCATCCATTCGTTTGTTCGTTCATTCGTTCATTCATTATTTATTGATTTATTTATTATTCGTTCATTCGTTCAATCATTCATTCATTCATGCATTCATCCACCCATCCATTCCTTTGTTCGTTCATTCGTTCATTCATTATTTATTGATTTATTTATTATTCGTTCATTCGTTCAATCATTCATTCATTCATCCACCCATCCATTCCTTTGTTCGTTCATTCGTTCATTCATTATTTATTGATTTATTTATTATTCGTTCATTCGTTCAATCATTCATTCATGCATTCATCCACCCATCCATTCCTTTGTTCGATCATTCGTTCATTCATTATTTATTGATTTATTTATTATTCGTTCATTCGTTCAATCATTCATTCATTCATGCATTCACCCACCCATCCATTCTTTTGTTCATTCGTTCATTCATTCATTATTCATTGATTTATTTATTATTCGTTCATTCATTCAACCATTCATTCATTCATGTATTCATTCATCCACCCATCCATTCGTTTGTTCGTTCATTCATTCATTATTAATTCGTTCATTCATCCATTCGTTCGTTCATTATTAATTCATTCATCCACTCATCCGTTCATTCAATTGAGCACTTACTCTGTCCAGAACCCTGTACTAAGCGTTTGGGAAAGTAACAGTTCAGCAATGAAGAGAGGCAATCTCTGCCCACACAGGGCTCACAGTCTAGAAGTTGGGGGGAGCCACCTGACTGGAATAATAATATTAATAATGATGACGGCATTTGTTAAGCACTTACTATCTGCCAGCCACTGTTCTAAGCGCTTGGCGATGATTACTATGTGCCAAATGCTGTTCTAAGGGCTGGGATAGGTACAAGGCCATGAGGTTGTCCCATTTGGGGCTCACAGTCTTGATCCCCATTTTACAGATGAGGTAACTGAGGCACAGAGAAGTTAACTGATTTGCCCTAAGCAGAAAAGTGGCAGAGATGGGATTAGAACCCACGACCTCTGACTCCCAAGCCTGGGCTCTTTTCACTAGGCCAGCAATGACAGCCGCCCTCCCCCATATAGTCCCAATGGTTACGAGTATAACATCCAACAACTCTAGCCTAATCTAATCTCCAGATGAATCTCTCGTCCAGACTCAATCAAGGAATCGTATTAATTGAGCGCTCACTATGTGCAGAGCACATGTGCACAAAGCATTCAGGAGCATCTTGTTTTATCCTGTCACGTCAGCTCGACCCATAGGGACATCATGGACACATCTCTCCCAGAAGGCCCCACTCTCCATCTGCAGTCGTTCTGGTAATTATCAATTATTGTGATATTCGTCAAGCGCTTACTCTCGGTGTTCTAAGTGAGCTTTCTGGGGCACGAGTCTACCAACTCTGTTATATCGTACTGTCCCAAGCGTTTGGTACAGTGCTCTGCACACAGTAAGCTCTCAGTAAAAATGCTTGATAGATAGAATCAGATCAATCTTCCATGAATTTATTCAAACTCGTTTTGAACTAGATGATGTTTTCTATTATTAATAATAATGGTATTCATTCATTCATTCAATAGTATTTATTGAGCGCTTACTATGTGCACAGCACTGTACTAAGCGCTTGGAATGTACAAATCGGCAACAGATAGAGACAGTCCCTGCCCTTTGACAGGCTTACAGTCTAATGGGGGGAGACAGGCAGACAAGAACAATGGCAATAAATAGAGTCAAGGGGAAGAACATCTCATAAAAACAATGGCAAATAAGTATTTGTCAAGCACTTACTATGTGCCAGATAGTGTATTAAGCGCTGAGGTGAATACAAGCAAATCAGGTTGGACACAGTCCCTGTCCCACATGGGGCTCACAACCTTAATCCCCATTTTATTCATTCATTCATTCATTCAATAGTATTTATTGAGCGCTTACTATGTGCAGAGCACTGTACTAAGCGCTTGGGATGAACAAGTCGGCAACAGATAGAGACAGTCCCTGCCGTTTGACGGGCTTACAGTCTAATCGGGGGAGACGGACAGACGAGAACAATGGCACTAAACAGCGTCAAGGGGAAGAACATCTCGTAAAAACAATGGCAACTAAATAGAATCAAGGCGATGTACAATTCATTAACAAAATAAATAGGGTAACGAAAATATATACAGTTGAGCGGACGGGTACAGTGCTGTGGGGATGGGAAGGGAGAGGTGGAGGAGCAGAGGGAAAAGGGGAAAATGAGGCTTTAGCTGCGGAGAGGTAAAGGGGGGATGGCAGAGGGAGTAGAGGGGGAAGAGGAGCTCAGTCTGGGAAGGCCTCTTGGAGGAGGTGATTTTTAAGTAAGGTTTTGAAGAGGGAAAGAGAATCAGTTTGGCGGAGGTGAGGAGGGAGGGCGTTCCAGGACCGCGGGAGGACGTGACCCAGGGGTCGACGGCGGGATAGGCGAGACCGAGGGACGGCGAGGAGGTGGGCGGCAGAGGAGCGGAGCGTGCGGGGTGGGCGGTAGAAAGAGAGAAGGGAGGAGAGGTAGGAAGGGGCAAGGTGATGGAGAGCCTTGAAGCCTAGAGTGAGGAGTTTTTGTTTGGAGCGGAGGTCGATAGGCAACCACTGGAGTTGTTTAAGAAGGGGAGTGACATGCCCAGATCGTTTCTGCAGGAAGATGAGCCGGGCAGCGGAGTGAAGAATAGACCGGAGCGGGGCGAGAGAGGAGGAAGGGAGGTCAGAGAGAAGGCTGACACAGTAGTCTAGCCGGGATATAACGAGAGCCCGTAATAGTAAGGTAGCCGTTTGGGTGGAGAGGAAAGGGCGGATCTTGGCGATATTGTAGAGGTGAAACCGGCAGGTCTTGGTAACGGATAGGATGTGTGGGGTGAACGAGAGGGACGAGTCAAGGATGACACCGAGATCGCGGGCCTGCGGGACGGGAAGGATGGTCGTGCCATCCACGGTGATGGAGAAGTCTGGGAGCGGACCGGGCTTGGGAGGGAAGATGAGGAGCTCAGTCTTGCTCATGTTGAGTTTTAGGTGGCGGGCAGACATCCAGGTGGAGACGTCCCGGAGGCAGGAGGAGATGCGAGCCCGAAGGGAGGGGGAGAGGACAGGGGCGGAGATGTAGATCTGCGTGTCATCTGCGTAGAGATGGTAGTCAAAGCCGTGAGAGCGAATGAGTTCACCGAGGGAGTGAGTGTAAATGGAGAACAGAAGAGGGCCAAGAACTGACCCTTGAGGAACTCCAACAGTTAAAGGATGGGAGGGGGAGGAGGCTCCAGCGTAGGAGACCGAGAATGATCGGCCAGAGAGGTAAGAGGAGAACCAGGAGAGGACAGAGTCCGTGAAGCCAAGGTGAGATAAGGTACGGAGGAGGAGGGGATGGTCGACAGTGTCAAAGGCAGCAGAGAGGTCAAGGAGGATCAGAATGGAGTAGGAGCCATTGGATTTGGCAAGAAGGAGGTCATGGGTGACCTTAGAGAGAGCAGTCTCGGTAGAGTGGAGGGGACGGAAGCCAGATTGGAGGGGGTCTAGGAGAGAATGGGAGTTAAGGAATTCTAGGCATCGATTGTAGACGACTCGTTCTAAGATTTTGGAAAGGAAGGGTAGTAGGGAGATAGGACGATAACTGGAGGGGGAAGTGGGGTCAAGAGCGGGTTTTTTTAGGATGGGGGAGACGTGGGCGTGTTTGAAGGCAGAGGGGATTTTACAGATAAGGTCACTGAGGCACAGAGAAGTGAAGTGGCCACACAGCCCAAGGTCACACAGCTGACACAGAGCAGAGCCAGAATTAGAACCCAGGACCTTCTGACTATTACCCAACTTCTTGTTGTAAGGTTTCTGTATACTGTACTCACCTCCCACCTCTTTCCTTTAGTTTGTTTTGAACTTTCCACTTTTGAGCATCAGTGGATGCCCCTTCGCCCTGATAGGTGTTTGGTGAATAACAGTTCCGTTTTGGCTCAAACTCTTGGCTTCTATCAATTTAACCCTCTCCCTGTTCCTTTAAAAAAATGGTATTTGTTAAGTGCTTGCTAAGTGCCACGCACCGTACTAAGTACCGAGGTAGATTCAAGCTAATCAAGTTGGACCCAGACCATGTCCCACATGGGGCTCACAGTCTTAATCCCCATTTTACAGATGAGGTGACTGAGACCCAGAGAAGTTAAGTGAGTTAGGAGGGCATCCTGGGAGCTTAAGTGGAGTGGCCTCCCCTTCTCTGTTTCTAAAGCTTGCCCAAGAGCAAGGAATGGCAGAAGTAGCAAATACAGCAGGCAAGGTGTTCCGGGAGCTAGGTGTAGGTGTGTGGTTTGATGAGACAGGAGAAGGAGCTGAGGATGAGATGGAGAAGGAAGGCTAAGAAACAGTTTGGGGGATTAGGAATAGTTTAGCATATCTCTGGCCTCTACCACATACTCATCTGCAGCAGTTCCTAGGTGAATTTGGGCTGTGGACTCAGAACATCTGGATCGTTTAGTCCTTTTGACAGCATCTCGGGAGGAACAGATTTGACCCTGAACTTCCATCTCATCTTCATCAGGACATTTCACATCATACACTGTTGTCCTGATACACTCCAGCAGCAGGGATCGCTCAAAGAACACTCTCCCCGAGACAAATACCGTCTCCGAGACAGAGAGGTTTCGTCTTGGATCACCTCCAGTTTTTGTAATGACTCTTTAACCTAGTAATGGGAGATAAGGTTAATTGGGACTGGGAGTCTCTCTCCCACTCTCTCACTCATTCTCTGAAGTTGTTTCACTTTTTTTTTTCCTGGAACCTTTTAAGCTGGTTAGAAATGCAGAATCCCAGGAACAAATGTCTCAGCCAATAAATGTACAATTTGCTAGATATATTTACTGTGGCTGGGCTTTTAGGATGTGTAAGGAATGGCCCAGGGATTGGTGTGGCTTAGCTCTCTTGGAGCCCCTTGACTCGAGAAAAGCCCTTAGCCTAACAGAGGTCAATTCTTCTTCTGATGCCTCTCTATAAAGAAAAAAGAAATGCCTTATCATCAATTTATCTGTTCCCCAGGTAATTCAGGAAGCAAAAGGGACATTTTGCATGTCTTTTGGCCAGCTGACTCCACAAGGCTCCTTCCAGTGCTGGATCTAGTGTTCCCAGAAAGTTAGGGAGAGAATTCAGCATAGAAGGAGGTCAAACTTGGGATAAGCAGCTTGTTCCATTTGTAGCAATGAGAAGTACAGAATTAGCTGCTATAATGATTGGTCCCAGCACGTACCCATTTTCTTCTAATGCCACACAGATGTTCACTGGGTACCAGGAAACCCTAGATCTTTTGCATGTAAGAATCGAACCACATGAGAAGCGAAATGGCCTAATGGACAAGAGCACAGGACTGGGGGTCAGGAGACCTGGATTCAAATCCCAGCTCTGCTGGTTGCCTGCTGTGTGACCTTAGGCAACTCACTTAATTTCTCTATGCCCCAGTTTCTTCATCTGTAAAATGGGGATTAAACCCTGTTCTCTCTCTCCCTTAGACTATGAACCCCATGTGGGACAGTGAATGTGTCCGATCTTGGATCTTCCACACCATCTAGGACAGTGCTTGATCCAAGGTAAGTGTTTAATGAATACCGCAATTATTATTACCATCCATGTTGTCTAAAGGCCAAAAAGAGGGGTGGCCCAAGGAAGCCATGAGGATGAGTGGCAGAGAGCCAGAGAGTGATCTAAGACCATGGTTGTCTTCAGTCAGGTTTCTCCCTGGCGTCTCCGCTCCTCTTCCCCAAGCCACCCCCGGGATAGCTCTGTACGGCCTCCTCTAACCCCTTCTGTGTTTGCCCTCCTCTCCTGAAGACCCCTAAATCCCACTACAGCTCCTTCAGCCCTCACCACAGTCCCCCTCCTTTGCCACCCCCATCTTCCACTGGTATTTGTTAGGTCCTTTCAGCTAGAGAATGCTGAAGAATTTTGTTTTCCGGAGAATTCAAAAATTGTTTGTTGAATATCACCAAAGGGAACAAGTGCTTGATTCAAAATAATGGATTACAATTTGCAGTTTTATTTTCAACATGTTAATCTTTCTGGACCCTTGCCTTTTTCGTACGTGTAGCCAGATGGGATGGCAAGACCAGAATACTGGTTTAATTGGCTTTTGTTAAGCACTCACTGTGTGCCAAGCACTTTACTAAGCACTGAGGTAGATACAAGATAATCAGAATTAGAACCCAGGTCCTCTGACCCTCAGGCCTGTGCTCTTTCCACTAAGCTATGCTCCTTCATTATGCTTATTGTTGATTTGTTGCTGTTGCTCTGAATTGACTAAAACATTGAATAAATGCTTATACTGATGCTATTTAACTCAAAATTCACATTTAATACCCTGAAAATAAATCTTAAAGAAAAACAGCGAGCTACCGTACCCTGCTCAAATGTGGGTTCAAAAAATCTTTGCAAAAAGGAGAGAGGGAAGAATTGGGTAGGGGAAAAAGAGCATTTTTAAGGCAGAAAATAAAAGTTAAAAGGAGAGTGAGCAAGAGTGCCATTATTTTCAAAAAGGTATGGAGAAACGCTAGGCTGCAGAGATCTCCCTCGGGAAGACCGTATCCTGGAACGGGTCCTCGGCCGTATCATGAGACAGGGTTCTCGGACCTCTGCTAGGCACCGGGTCCGGGGATTCTCTGGGACAGGAATAGTTCAGTTCTCTGAGACCCAAGAAAGGGAATGAATTGTCCAGGGAGAGGATAAGATCACGTTGCCCTTACATGGTTACTGTGCACCAAGTTGAGAAAGTCTTTGCTGTTACTTCCAGAGACTTGGCAGGGGCACAGTCAAGGCATTTGCACGTTCTGAGGTTTATTTCAGTAGCCGACGAGACGGAGTGGGGTTGGGCATCTCAAAGCCGTCCATCTGCCAGGCGGCCCGGGGTTGGAATCTGGTGCAGTTCACGTTTGGCTCGCATGAAAGGAAGGCTGTGCGATGAACAATAACCCTGGTCCTGGCACACCTGCTGCCAAGATCATGGCAGTACAAGGGCTGTGGAAAGCTACATCGGAGCAACCAGCTCCACGGAAGCATGAGCCCTGTCTTTTTCAGGGTCAGGGGCACAGAGTCTGGCGAACAAAGGACAAGCTCTTCCCCGTGGGTGGTCCTGAGGCCACGGGCCAAATGCCTAGTTCAAACAGAGCTGCCAGAGTCTGGAAATTCTGGGTCACTGGGCCCTCTGTTCAGCCTGGGGCGACCGCCACCTTCTTCCCCCTTCCCCCGCCCTGGCCAGGGGCTAAGAAAAGATCCTTCCTGGTAGGGAGGAGGTGGCTGAGACCTGCTTTTCTAATGGAAAGAGATTAAGAGGGGCCTTAACTCGAACTTTGGGGTGAGACCCAAATTTCCCTGATCTTTAAAGGCAGGAATCATGTCTACCAGCTCTATGATATTTTATTTTCACAAGCACTCCGTGCAGTTCTCTGCAGACAGTAAGCACTCAACAAATGCCATTGGTTGATTGACTGATTTCAAATTCCCAGATATTGAATGAGTGAGGAGAGAGGCACATGGAGACCCGGTTTTCTTACTCTGGGGAAGCAAGGCTGGATTTGTTTCTCATTGTTTCCTCTTGACTGATCATTCCCCACTCATTCACTTCTTCAAATTGCTTTTGAAGATTGATCTCAAAAGCGGGGCCATCCTTAATAAGAAGGAAGAAGTGGTTGTTTCCAAGCTGAGAAAAATAATCGGCAAAGAGGCCCTTGTAAGCAGGCATTGATCCAAGAAGTACTATACAATAACAATAATAATAATAATAATAATAATAATAATGGTATTTGATAAGTGCTTACTATGTGTCAGGCACTGTTCTAAGTGCTGGGCTAGATAAATTAATCAGGTCAGAGACTGTCCCTGACCCACTTGGGTTCACAGTCTAATTGGAAAGGAGAACAGATATTCATCTCCCATTCTACAGTTCATTCAGTTGTATTTATTGAGAGCTTACTGTGTGCAGAGCACTGAATTAAGTGCTTGGGGGAGTACAATACAGCAATAAGCAGATATATTGCCTTCCTACAGTGAGCTTGCAGTCAATAGGGGGGAAGACAGACATCATTATGAGTAAATAAATTACAGATATTTCCATAAGTGTTGTGGGACTGGGAGTGGGGAAGAACCAAGGGAGCAAGTCTGGGTGACTCAGAAGGGAGATGTGCCTTGGAGGAGATGTGTCTTCACTAAAGCTTTGAAAGAGGGGAGAGTAATTGTCTGTCTGGAGGGTGATTGTCCGTTCCAGGCCAAAGGCAGGATGCGGCCTAGGGGGTCAGCATTGAGATGGAAGCACAGCAGCGAGAAAAATACAATTGAAGAAACTGAGGCACAGAGAGGTCAAGTGACTTTCCTAAGGTCACACAGCAGGCAACTGGCCAAGCTAGGATTAGAACCCAGGTCCTCTGAATCCCAGGCCCCTGCTCTCGCCATTAGGTCACACTGCAGTACCTGATAGATCTCTCTCTATGGAATGACCAGAAGCAAAAGGTGCTTTTCACATTCCTACTTCAGAAGTGGACTTTGCAAATTCAACAAAAATGATCTTTTAATTTTTTTTTGACATGGGTCAGCAACTTTGAGCCTCTGTTGAGTTGCTATTGGATGAATCTGGCCTAGTGGAAAAAGCACAGGCTTGGGAGTCAGAAGACCTGCGTTCTAATCCCAGCTCTGCCAATTGCTTGCTGTGTGACCTTGGGCAAATGCCTTAACTTCTCTGTGCCTCAGTTTCCTCAACTGTAAAATGGGGATTAAATACCTATTCTTCCTCCTGCTTAGACTGAGATACCCATGTGGGATAGGGACTGAGTCTGACCTACTTAACGTGCACCTACCCCAGCACTCAGAGCAGTGCTTGACACAGAGTAAGCACTAAAGAAATACTCCCCCAACCCCCAAAAAAGTGCAGGATTGCAGCTCTTTTCAGTATTCTCTGCCAATGGGTGGCTGAGCAGGGCAGGTTACCTGGCTTCCGGCACACCGTTACATTCATCTCAAAACAGAATTCTGCACCCTGGGAGCCAGACTCAGTCATGGAAAGAGTTGGGTCTTAAGGGAGAGGAGAGTGGGGAGAGGAAGGCTTGGTACTTCCCAAAAAAGGCCATGCAGTCAAGAGTAAACATTGGAAAATAAATCAGGCATTACTTCCCTACAGGAAGTACACTATTGTTCAGGAAGGGACCCTTATCAACCTCCTTAATTGGAACAAAAGCAGTAGCCATCTTGAAAGCAGAGAGGAATATAAGGAAAATGTTGCAGTAGGTATGTTTTTTCTCTTGCAGTAATAACATCTTGTTATGAAATCTAGTGACAGTGAATTGATTTGATCACAGTTATTCATCTAGCAAGTATTTTATGACTTCCAAGCTAAAGAACTGAATGCCAAATTTGAATCTAAAATAAAGAGGTATTTGATTCTTAGCTTGCACTCTTGTCAGGGCTATGGAGAACTCTGATCCAGGTAGTTCTCTTGAGAGACAGCAGTGATTTTCTACTGGGCCATCTCCACAAGCAGGAACCCTTCTCTGTTTTATAAAACCACTACTGCTGCAGCTGTGGAGTGAAAGCTCCCTGAGGGCAGGAACTGTGTCTTCTACTGCTAGTTCAGTGATTGGCACATAGAAAGTACTTAAGTACCACAATGATTATTATTTTATTGCGTGCTTCCTAGCATCTAAAACAATGCTCTGCACACAGTAGGTATAACCGTGATGACTAGGATAAGATGACAAGTGTGCTCTAACCACTAGACCACTCTGCTTCTCTGTTTCACTTTGTTATCTTGGATTGTTGATTGGTTACTTACTGTTGCTTCCCACTGTCATGTTCCCACTGTTGTTTACTGTCATGATCCTTGAATTTATCCCCATTTAGGTTCTGAGTCCAAAATGGGAAAGGGACCATGTCCTATCTATTTACCAATGTTTTCACCAGTGCTTAGCAGGCACAGAGGGCAATTCCTGCCCATGGAGCTTTTCCTGCCTGTTTTCCATTTGGGAATATGGGATCTGAATGTCCAAGCTGGGAAGGTGCTAGTCAAAGTTTTGCTTTTTTGTCAACTACCTAGAGAGATTAGGGGCAATAGGACAATTGATGCATGAGGCTGAAGTTTGAGCAAAGTGATCTGTTGTCCCATGGTAGCTGGGAGAGTCACACATTCGGGGTTTTCCATCCCACTTCCTGAAAGACCTGAGGAGAGCTATGTTAGGGTCCTACTTTCAGCCAGGGTAGTGAGTGGGAGGAGCTGCCTGGCCCTGGTGGGTGATTGATGATGATGGTGGTGAGTGGCAGAATCACCATTATCATCCTCAGTGGTATTTACTGACCATTTTCTGTGTGCAGAGCAGCATCAGCAACAACAGCAGTGGAGTAGACATTATTGCCACTGTAGACAAATCAGCCCTACCCAAGGTGGTGCACGATGGGGATTTGCAGTGCTGGAAGAACTATGAGCTTCTGTATGCTCCAAAATCTCCACTTCAGGCATAGCCATGGAGCTGACTGGGTCATTTTGAATTGGGATGGGGTCCTGGCGTTAGTGACCACCCTGGCAGGAGCACTTGAGCCTCTCTACCCTACCATATGTAGCACATTTTAGTAGCATCTTGCTTTGGTTTCTAATCAATCGATCAGTGGTGTTTATTGAGCACTGCAAGTTGTTTGTTTGGGAGAGCACAACACAGTAGTGTTGGTAGATTTGATCCCTGCCCTCAGGGAGCTTATGATCTAGTGAAAGAGTGTAAGATCCTTGAAGGCAGAGGTCATGACATCTCTATATGTGCCTTTTGGCATCCCAAGAGCACTATGAGCATTCAGCTGCAAACTATAGACAACGATGTTAATGATATCGAAGGGCAACTTTATGGACACTATAAATATTTTCCCCCATGTCCGGATTAGTCAAAAATCTGAAGCGTCATTTTTGTCCATCCTATGTGTGCCCCACCCCCCAAACAAATCTTTACGAGAAGGAATATGGACAGGGAGAATACCTTTTTCAGACAAAGCAAATAGAAAGAGCAACTTAGATCAAATCTGTTGACCTGGCGGTGGTGCCGGAGGTGAGCCAGAACCGGCCCCAACTTGGCTCCAGTGTAAGAAAAAGTCCTGGAATGGGTGTCCCGTGGTAGTGGTGGTGAGAGACAGGGGTTAGGGTGAGGGTTGTTGAGGATCCGGTGAGAGAGGAAGGGTTCTGGTGGTGGTGAGGAGGAGGTGAGGGGGGAGGAGGCAGTCCTTTGCCATCTTTTTGCTTGCCCATCTGCACCCCAAGGACCTGCATCTGCACCACACGTCCTCGGGCTGTTAGCCCGTGCCTTGTTATACTCTCCCAAGGGCTGAGTACAGTGCCCTGCACACTTTAAGCACTCAAGAGATACCACTGATTGATTAATTGCTTAGTACAGTGCTCTACACAGGCTAAGTGCTCAACAAATACCATCGATTGCTTGCTTGATTTTTGCAGTGGCCGGCTGGCCGCCTCCATCTCTGGAGAGCCTACCTGATGGCTACCCCAGCTCCCACAAAAGCACACCGTCCCTTGGGGTGGCAGAGACCTCCGGCGTCCCAAGAAGGAGAAGCAGCGTGGCTCAGTGGAAAGAGCATGGGCTTTGGAGTCAGGGCTCGTGAGTTCGAATCCCAGCTCTGCCACTTGTCGGCTGTGTGACTGTGGGTGAGTCACTTAACTTCTCTGTGCCTCAGTTCCCTCATCTGTAAAATGGGGATTAAGACTGTGAGCCCCACGTGGGACAACCTGATTCCCCTATGTCTACCCCAGCGCTTAGAACAGTGCTCAGCACATAGTAAGCGCTTAACAAATACCAACATTATTAAGTTTTTGTTTCCTTTGAGCAGGTTTGCAGAGCGCAGCCCTGGGATCTGATTTTCTCTGTGATGACACTGCGTCTCCTTTGTTGGCCACTGGGAGGCGCCCGAGAGGCGCAGGTAGCCCTCCCAAGCCGCCGCCACCACCGAACGTTTCCCCCACTAATAATAATAATAATAGTAATAATAATAATAATAACGGCATTTGTTAAGCCCTTACTATGTGCCAGGCACTGTTCTAAAATCTTGGGTAAATACAAGTTAATTAGTTTGGACACCATCCCTATCCCTGTCCCAGTCTTAATCCCCATTTTACAGGTGAGGTAACTGAGGCCCAGAGATTCATTCAGTAGTATTTATTGAGCGCTTACTATGTGCAGATCACTGTACTAAGAGCTTGGAATGTACAATTCGGAAATAGAGACAGTCTGTGCCCAGTGACGGGCTCACAGTCTAAACGAAAGAGATGCGAAGTGACTTGCCCAAGGTCACGCAGGAGACGAGTGGCAGAGCCGGGATTAGCACCCATGACTTCTGACTCCCAGGCCCGTGCTCTTCCCACTATGTCGTGACCTGTCGTTCTGCTGCAGAGTCAGGCGCGCAGTACTTTGCCCCAGAACAAATGTGGGGGGACTGCTTCTGTGCTGGGCCAGAGGATTTGAGGGCCGGGTTCTTCCGCTTTGCTACACCGTCCTGGGAACAATCTTCATTCCCTGGTGGCACATAGATTCATGAAGTACAGATGAAGGGCAACAGCTTTTCCCTGTATTCGAGTAGGTAATCCGTCAAAAGAAACTGGCTCTGTGCGTCTGTGTATGTAAAATGAGGATTCAATACCTGTTCTCCCTCTTAGACTGTGAGCCCCATGTGGGGCAGGGACTGTCCAACCTAATGAACTTGTAGCTCTATCCCGCTGCTTAGAATGATGCTTGACACATTTCAAATGCTTAATAAATGGTACTATGATTATTATTATAACATCAATAAGAGGCTACAGCAATGCAATAGTGAGTGAATCTCGGCTAAATGAATTGCCAGAGAGCCCAGGGCAGGAAGGGTCAGGTCCAACACTGCAAGGGAGGCAGGGAAAGACACTGGCCACCCGAGGCCTGGACACCGCGTAAAACACCATTGTATTTCTAAAGAGAACAAGAACAAGGAAATCCTCTGCCGTTGAACACCGGAGCAAGGGGTGAGCAGCAGGTCAGGTGGGAGAAAAAAACTTCATCTTCCCCCGGTGTGTCTGTTCTACCAACATGAGACATGTGATCTGCCAGCCAAGAAACTCAAGACAGTGGGAATCATTGTTCTGGGGAGTGGGTTGCCAGCTCAGCCCTTGCAACCAGCCGGCCTTCGCTGGCAAGCACATTGCTTGGCACGTAGCAGGCGCTTAGCAAATGCTGCAGTGCACATGCCCTTGGGCCGAACCCCTGGGCTCAGCCCCTGGTCAGCAGGGTTGCCAACTGCTCAGAGGATTTTTACAAATGGTATGAATAAAAATTACTGCCTTTCAGAGGTTTTCTTCTGACATTTTTCATTGATTCAATCGTATTTATTGAGCGCTTACTGTGTGCTAAGCACTTGATAAAGTACGATATAGCAACGGTCACATTCCTGCCCATGATGAGTTCAAAGATGGGCAAAATTCAGGTTTGTAGAACAATCAATAAGTCAATCCGTGGTATTTATTGAGCAATTCTTGTGGGCAGAGCACTGGGCTGAGCATTCAGGGGAGTATAACAGAGTTGGTGGACACATTCCCTGCCTACAAGGAGTTTACAGTGTAGACAAGGAGTGTGGAATAGTGGTTAGAGCATGGGTCTGGGATTCAGAAGGTCATGGGTTTTAATCCAGATCCTCCACTTGTCTGCTCTGTGTGACCTTGGGCAAGTCACTTCACTTCTCTGTGCCTCAGTTACCTCATCTGTAAAATGAGAATTGAGATGGTGAGCCCTACGTGGCACCCCTATTTGCTCGTATCTACCCAGTGCTTAGTATGGTGCCTGGTACATAGTAAGTGCTTAAAGAAATACCACAATTATAGTCCAGATCACCTGCTCCCTGGCTTCAGCTCCCATCCCTCTGTGAATAACTCCCAAATCTCTCTCTCTAGCCCTGACCTCTCATCGGACCTGCAATCCCACATCTCCTCATACCTCTAGTACATCACCACCTGGGTGTCCTGCCAGCACCTCAAACTTAACATGTCCAAAACCAAATTCCTCAACTATCCCCCTAAAACCTCTCGTCCCCTTAACTTTCCTCTCTCAGGCGACAGGCCCCCCATGCTCCCTGTCCCAGAGGTCTGCAACCTCAAGGTTCATCCTCGACTTCTCCCTATCGCTCCCCTCTCACATTCAGTCTACTGCCAAACCCGTCGCACATCATCTCCCAGATCCATCCCTTCCTCGCCACCCAGGTTTACCAAACTGCTCTGCTTCCACCGTGACACCGACTCTGGTCTTGCCTTAGCTGCTGTCTTGGAATGCCCTCCCTCCTCACCTCTGGCAAACTAACTCTCTTCCCCTCTTCAAAGCCCTACTGAGAGCTCACCTCCTCCAAGAGGCCTTTCCAGACTGAGCTTCCTCTTTTCCCTCTGCTCCCTCCCCCTTTCCTCTCT
The DNA here is from genome assembly GCF_004115215.2 of Ornithorhynchus anatinus. Classification (NCBI taxonomy): domain Eukaryota; kingdom Metazoa; phylum Chordata; class Mammalia; order Monotremata; family Ornithorhynchidae; genus Ornithorhynchus; species Ornithorhynchus anatinus. Next base: position 16,769,338 of record NC_041735.1, on the reverse strand, counting down.
TCATTTCCCCTCAGCTAAACCCCCTTCCCCCCCTTTCCCTCTGCTCCTCCCCCTCTCCCTTCCCCTCCCCTCATCACTGTGCTCATTTGTATATATTTTTATTACCCTATTTATTTTGTTAATGAGGTGTACATTCCCTTGATTCTATTTATCATGATTAAGTCGTCTTGTTTTTGTCCGTCTGTCTCCCCCGATTAGACTGTGAGCCCGTCACTGGGCAGGGATAGTCTCTATCTGTTGCCGAATTGTACATTCCAAGCACTTAGTATAGTGCTCTGCACATAGTAAGGGCTCAATAAATACAATTGAATGAATGAATGGACCATCGCATCAGCCTCCTCCATGGTCTCCCAGCCTCTAGCCTCACCTCTCTCTGAGCTCTATTACATACTGCGGCACATCTCATCTTTCTGAAGTGTCATTCGCTGCCCCGCATTCCCCCACTGCCATCTCTCCTCTCCTCAACACCCTCCACTGGCTCCCAGTGTCCCTTCATCAAAAAGAATTCCCGGCCGGCTTCAAGGCTGTTGAGAAGCAGCGTGGCTCAGTGGAAAGAGCACGGGCTTTGGAGTCAGGGCTCATGAGTTCGAATCCCAGCTCTGCCACTTGTCGGCTGTGTGACTGTGGGCAAGTCACTTAACTTCTCTGTGCCTCAGTTCCCTCATCTGTAAAATGGGGATTAAGACTGTGAGCCCCACGTGGGACAACCTGATTCCCCTATGTCTACCCCAGCGCTTAGAACAGTGCGCGGCACATAGTAAGCGCTTAACAAATACCAACATTATTATTATTATTATTACATCTGGCCCCATCTTACCTATCTGCTCTCTCCTATCGTTCCCCAACTCGCCGTCACTCCTCCCAAGCCAACCTCCCGACTGTTCCTTGCTCTCGAATCTCCTGCCTGGAAGCGGTTCCATGCTGTTTCCCGCTGGTGAGAGATGGCAGAGATGTGCCCGCCACCACCCAAAAAGTTGGAAACAGCTGTGCCCACTTCCACCCAAAGGGCTGGGAGTATCTCTGCCCTCTGTCACCACTGCCAACCGAAGAGCTGGTAGAGCAGCTGAAAACCAAAACCAGGGATTTTAACTGACTCTTTCAGGCTGTCAGTGAATTTGCATTATAGTTGACAACCAGCTCTCCTGGTGAGCTATGTCATTCCCAACCTAACACAGTGATCAGTCCAAGCTCTCCCAGACTCACAGAGCTTTGGCACCCTTTCAAATTAAGGGCTGGGTTTCAGGGGTTTGTTCTCATTTTTTTAAATGCTATTTATTAAGCACTTACTATGTGTCAAGCACGGTTCTAAGTGCTGGGGTAGATACAAGTTTTATCAGGTTGGTCACGGCCCCCATCTCACATGGAGTTCGCAGGCTAAATTAGGAGGGAGTAGGATTTAAACCTCGTTTTATAGCTGAGGAAATTGAGGCATAGAGAAATTAACGACTTGCTCAAGGTCACACAGCAAGCAATTGGCAGAGCCAGGATTAGAACTAGGTCCAGTGATTCCCAGGCCCATGCTCTTTCTACTAGGCTATGCTGTTTTTCTACCTTCTGTTTTATGCCACATGCCTACAGTATACGTGCACATTGATTATGCATCCTTTCTGGTCCTTTGGACTGTTAGGCTGGTTTTGTTCTTCCCTGGTCACCCTCAGCCCGGGCCCGGGATGGGGCTGGGCCCTCAGGGTCTGCTCAGTCAGTTCTGGCAATATTTTGGCCAAAATGTCCATGTAGAACTGCCTTTGGCCCACCTCTGAAGAGCAGTTTTACAGCTGGAAGGGAGGGAGGACTTCTTTTCTGAAGCAGGGTTAATTCGGTCAGAATAAAGCCAGAGCCCAAAACAGAACACTTTTACCTTCCTTCTTAGAAATGATTCTCAACTGAATTGTGATTCTCCCAACTCATCCGCCCAAATACATTTCAAATGATGCGTTAAGAAAATTGAAAATAACTTACACTTCCTTCCGACCCCCAAGGTGATGGATCGTAAATGTAGAAGGAGGCATGAAAGGAGTTGTTTTCATCGGTAAATCAAGAATTTTTCTAAGTAGATTCCCCCAGAACCCCCAGGTGCTGAAATGGTAAAGAAATTCTGAAAGAGGAAGAAAAAAATTATAGATTCCGCTCTGGCAAGAGGCCAAGTTATTTTGACAGCCAGCGGGTGGAATTAGGTTTGGTTTCAGGACTTAAAGGAAAATAATAAAGGAAAAAATCTAAATTCACAGTTCAGAGGCTTCAAGCCAAACCCGAGGGGAGGGAAGAGTGAAGTGGATTTGTTGGGGGAGGTCACCCTGCAGTCCCCCTCCCCTCCCTTCCCATAGCCTCAGTGCAGTTTCTTCCAGTAATAAACCAATCCCTCTGTCAGGTGTCTGGATTTTCATAAGACACACTCTTTGAACCAGGTCTCTCTCAGCAAAACAGAGTGAAGAATTAGGCAGAACAATCAATCAGTGGTATTTATTAAGTGTTGACTATGTGCAGAGCACTGTACTAAGCGCTTGGGAGAGTACAATACTACAGAGTTGGTAGACATGTTCCGTGCCCACCAGGAGTTTGCAGTCCAGGGGGAGAAACAGATATTTTAAAAAATTATGGATTTGTACATAAGTGCTCTGGGGATGAGGGTGGGGTGAATATCAAGTACTTAAAGGGCATTAAGCAGGATGGGAAGCCACATAGCCTAGTGGATAATGCACAGGCCTAGGAGTAAGAGGACCTGGGTTCTAATCCTGCATCTGCCATTTGTCTGCTACATGGACTAGAGAAGCAGCACGGCTTAGTGGAAAGAGCACGAGCGTGGGAGTCAGAGGACGTGTGTTCTAATCCCTCCTCTGCCACTTGTCTGCTGTGTGACCTTGGGCAAGTCACTTAAATTCTCTGTGTCTCACTTACCTCATCTGCAAAATGGTGCCTAAGAACTCCATGTGGAACATGAACCGTGTCCTGCCTGATTAACTTTTATCTACTCCAGTGCTTAGAACAGTGCTTGACACATAGTAAGCACCTAACAAATGTAATATTAATAATAATAGTAATAATAGATTAAACCCTGCAGAGAACTTGAAGAATCACAAAGGCAACACACAGGATGGGCCCTCTCCAAAGGAACCAGTCCTGACAAAACAACTTTAACAGCACTTATGTACATAGCTGTAATTTATTTATGTATTTATTCATTTATTTATATTAATGTCCATCTCCCCCTTAAGATTATACGCTTGTTGTGAGCAGGGAATGTGTCCATTTATTGTAACATTTTACTCTCCCATGTGCTTACTACAGTGCTTTGCACACAGTAAGCATTCATTAAATATGATTGATTGAATGAATGAATAAAGACATTCACACTTGGATCATTTGATTCTTTTTCTAAATGGTTCCAGTTCTGTGCAGCACAATTCATCTTCTGAGCCACAAAGCAGCAAGTGACTGTGTTAAGAAGCAGACACCCCTTTCTCCTTTCCTCTTTAAATTATTCATCATCTGTGTTCAGTCTTTGTTGATGTCCAGCTAACAAACATTCTGCTTGTTAGCCAAACAGATCATCCACATGAGTCCGTGCTTTTCTTATCCCCATCAGTTGCTTAGTGGACTGGGTTTTGGGGGTGTTTTTTTGTTGGGTTTTTTTAAATCACTTCTCCTCTTTTCCTCCCCTCCAAGCCGAGGAGCCTGACACAGCCTCGCACGAGCACCGGCAGAGCCGGCTCGGATTTACAAGGCGGCTTCCTCCTTGCTGCGTTCCAGAGTGAGGGCCTCTAAATCTGCCAGGCGGATCTAATGATGCCTGGCTCTGGGGAAAGGTTTTCAATCTTACCTACAGCATCTGTGTATTTAGGTGGCAGCCAGGGCCCAGATCCAGTCTGGGCTTTCAGCAGCTTCCTCTCTACCAGATAAAGGTCCTGCAAGCTAGATTCACAGTTTAAGGTGCTGTCTGAGCTCTTGGCATCCATAGGGGATTAGGGACAACCTGGATTTTCCAGTCTGATGCAGACTGGGGCTCCATCTCGGATTCAGAGACCACTGGGCATAAGGAGAAAGATACCTGATGGTCTTACTTACTCAGCTGTTTTATCAATCAATACAGAAGTGGCATGGCTTAGTGGAAAGAGCATGGGCCTGGGAGTCAGAAGGATCTACGTTCTAATCCTGGCACTGTCACTTGTCTTTTGAGTAACTTGGGGCAAGCCACTTCACTTCTCTGTGCCTCAGTTACCTCAACTGTAAAATGGGGGTTAAGACTATGATCTCCATAAGGGACAGAGACTATAACCAACTGACTTGCTTGTATCCACCCCAGCACTTAGTACAGTGCCTGGCACATAGTAAGCACTTAACGAATATCACCATTATTACTATTATCTTTCCTGGATACCTGCTCACCACAACTATTATCATTATTATCTTGCCTTGGCAACCGCTTGCTGCCAGGGACAGAGCTCTGTGTGCTGCCCAGAGCTATTTCTCCCTTTCATTCCTCATGGCTGAGGAGAAATTCATAGACTGTCCTGCGTCTGCAGGGACTCTTTGAGATTCTGCGGGCCTGCTTTTAAGAGGTTTGTTAAAATCGTTAACCTTTCCAACATGTAAACTAGGCAAAGGTGGCAGGAAGAGGACGTTTCCCCCTATTTTCTCGCAGGGATTTTTAAGCAATCAGCAAGGGAAGCAGGGAGTGGAAACTGGGGCCCTAGAGGGTGATGTTGGCTACAATGCCATTTGAGATAGAAAAGCAAAACAAGAAATCAGCCAAACCCAAATTGTGTGATTTTGCCTTCTAACCTTCAGTCAGTCACAGACCAAGAGTGACACAGTGCGACATCCTCTGCCTCAGGCTGGGATGTCCCACGGCAGAGGAGCCCAGGACCCCATGCTGAGGGGCATAGCCCCTCCTCCCATTTAGAGGGTACAGTACCCCACGAGAGGGGATCTTCATCCCCTGGCACATGGATTCTGCACTCATGCCTTCAAATCAATGGGGCTTCAGCTTTATTTACTGTACTAGCAGTTTAATAGAGCATAAATCTGGTCCTGGGCACAAAAGTTAGGAACAGTGCACTAGTGAGAGAGCACAGAGCTGGATCCATTCTCCATCCATTCCCCTAGCTTGGTTCTCCTGGTTTCCCCCAAGCAGATCTGGATCTAAAACGAAACAGTTCATTAGAAAGAGCCACCTGGAAAAATTCCACCTGCTTGGTAGGGGCTGCTTCTCCCACACTGTTCCATTAGATTGGCAAACTGAAATGGAACCCAAAGTCTCAATCCACAATCTTGACTCCCAGTTCAGTGCTGCTACAGGCTGTAGTTTAGGAGAGTGTCAGGACTGATAAAATGGAGTGAGGATAGTCCTCCATCTTGCTCCCCGTTTAATCCTAAAACACAAAAGCTCACCTTAGTGGCACTCTAAAGCCATTGTACTTATCTCAAACGCTTTGGCAGTTGAGGCCCATCAGCTTCCTTCCTCTCCCTCTCTCTTCCAAGTGCTGGAAGAGAGGGTGGAGCTTGGGGTAAAGAAGCTGTAGAAGGAGCATAAACCAACTTTGTGCTCTCTCTTTGCTTTTCACTCTGGGTTCTTGAGATGCTGATAAGAAGAAGGACTGCCTGGATTTTGTGTGTCTGACTGGGAAGAAGGGGTTGAGGGGGAAGGGGGCGGGGAGGTATGGTTCTTCCTTCCTCACCTCAGTTTCTCACTCTCAAAGGGGCCTACTGAGTTGCTACAACAAGGGGAGTTAATCAGGTTTGCTCCCAGGGGCCTCGATTACAGGCACCCCAAGGAGTCTATCGATCATTAAATGACAGTGCTTACTGTATGCAGAGCTCTGAACTAAGTGCATGGGAGAGTACATGGGAGAAGCAACGTGGCCTAGTGGTTAGAGCATAGGCCTGGGAGTCAGAAGGTCATGGGTTCTAATCTCTGCTCCACCATTTGTCTGATGTGTGATCTTGGGGAAGTCACTTCACTTCTCTGTGCCTCAGTTAGCTCCTCTGTAAAATGGAGATTGAGACTGTGAGCCCCTTGTGGGACAGGGACTGTGTCCAACCTGATTTTCACCTGTTACCCACCCTGAAACACTTAGTACATTGCCTGGCACACAGTAAGCGCTTAACAAATACCACAATTATTTTTATTATGATTACAGTACAGTTGGTATACCTTCCCAAAATGAGTTTACAATCTCAAGGAGGAGACTGACATTAATATAATTAAATTACCAATATGTATGTAAGTTCTGTGAGACTGAGGGCAGGGAGAATAAAGGGTTTAAATCCAAGTACAAGGGTAATACAGAAGGGAGAGGGAGTAGGGGAAATGGCATCCCCACAGCCTCTGACCTGAGAATGCCACAACCTCCAATCCCGTGGGACTTGCTGATTGGTAGGTAAACGGGAGACATTTCTTTGTCTGGCAGCAGTATAGTAATGATAATAACTCTATTACTTGTTAAGCACTTACTATATGCCAAACACTAGTCTAAGCACTGGGGTAGATACAGGTTAATCAGGTTGGACCCAATCCCCGTCCCACATGGGGCTCAGAGTCTAAATAGAAGGGAGTAGGATTTAATCCTCATTTCACAGATGAAGTAATTGAGGTGCAGAAAAGTGAAGTGACTTGCCCAAGGTCCCACAGCAGATGCAAGGCAGGGGAAGGATTAGAACCCAGGTCCTCTGACTCCCAGGCTTGTTCTCTTCCCACTAGGCCACGCTGCTTCTCATCAGAAACTTTGCTCACGAGATGTGAGGCTCAATCCGAATCAGTCTCCCCTGGCGGGCCCAAGCCTGCTCCTGCAGAAAACAGCCAGTGGGGAGAGCCAACTTGTTATTTATGCCAAGTTACTCAATCCACTTCATGAATGGATCCATCAAAACTGATAAATATTTATCTGTTCCTTCTTCCTTATGGAGCAGCCTGACAAACTCTATCAACAATCTCTTCCATGGACTGCAAAGTCTTAGGAGTTCCATTTTAGCTGGCCTTTCTGCGCAGAGGTGAGGGCTGTGGAGTGGGGGTGGGTGAAGAAACAGAATGACATAGCGGGGCAATATTTCCGCTTCTTACACCACACCACCAGATTAATCCTGTCAGTCATTGCGCCCAGGGTCCAGTTTGGTCAGCGCCTCTCAGTCAAGAAGAGGGATGGGGCTCCTTAAAGTGTGCTTAGAGCCCTAGGAAGTTCCCCAATTCCCCAACCTTGGAGTGGCCCCACCTAGAGGAGGAGCGGGGCTTAGTGGAAACAGCCCGGGCCTGGGACCTGGGTTCTAATCCTGACTCTACTACTTGCCTGCTGGGTCATCTTGGCCAAGTCACTTAACTTCTCTGTGCCTAAGTTGAAAAATCTGAAAATGGGGACTCAATACCTGTTCTCCTTAAAACTATAAATCTTGTGTGGGACAGGGATTGTAACTGATCTTGTTACCCTCATCTGGCACAATGTTTGACGTGTAGTAAGAGCTACAATAAATATCACAATTATTGCTGTTATTAGCCACAGCTGCAGCATTTATTTACTGAGTACAGAACACTGAATTATTTGCATTTGGTGTACTTTATGCAAAAGACTGTACCAAAAACTGAGGACAAGCATCATCCCTGAGGGCACAAGGAGCTCAGAGTCTAAACAGAGCAGTCAGGCAAGAATCAAAGATATAATAAACATTATAAATAAAGCACTGACAATAAATGCATGGGTAACAGTGAGCTACCATGCATTAATACCACTGGGTGATGGATTTACTGTTTGCACTGCCCTTTCTTAGACTGCTAATTCCTTGAGGGCAGGGACCATGTCTACCAACTGTATTGTGCTCTCCTTGGCATTAGTAAAGTGTCCTGCACAAAGTAGGTGCTCGGAAAATACCACAGGCAGATTGATTCTTGCTGACAGACACAAAGCCCTGGGGGCAATTTCAGCCCCACCCACGGAGCCCCAGAGTGAAGGTTTGTCAAAATCCACATTTCTGCATAGGGCAGGCTGAGCTCAGAATAAATGGGTTTTTATTCATTCCTGCAGGAAAGGGCTGGATCAAGCCTGAGCTTGCACAAAGCAAAGACCACACAGCTTAAGCAGATCTTCTAACCGCCTTTATTGCCCTGGGTTCCTTTCCCCCTCCCTCCCCAGTTCCTTTTTCCAAAGCAGCAAAGTGGTAGCATGGGGAAATTAATTAAATTCTTTTATTGAGACCTCACAGAGATGGCCTAGCCCACACCTTTGTTCCAGGTAGTAGGCACATTTTCCCATCCTTTCTCTTTTCCAGGGCCAGAGGCTCCATCTGGCTCTCCCTCCCCTCAGTTTCTAGAGAGGAGATAAGGATGATTCAGTCTTGTGGTCCGCTGGAGGGTAGGGTCCACCTAGCCCCACATCCCGCCTTCCTGCCACTCCCTCACCGCCTCTCCCCCCTGTGCAAAAATGACTTTCATCATCTGAGGCGGCAAACAAGCTTGAGGCTGGGGAGCCGTCCAGACTGGATTCCTTTCATCAGGTAATGTGGCATCAAAGCTCTTTAATGGAGGAAAGCAGACCTAGCACAAAACCTGCATGTCCTGCTCTCATGAATGGCTCCAATTACTGATCCTGTTGTGAACCAATCTAGATAAATCCAAAATTTAAGGCTCCTAATCCGGTTTGCTTCCCAGTACCCTTCCTTCCCTGGCCCCCCGACCCTACCCTATCCTAATCAAGGGTCCCAGTCAGGTTTGTCCTTTGCTTTTTACAAGAAAAATCTGATGCCAACCCCAGCTGGGTCTTTAAGGTGCTTACAGGTAAATATTAATTAATGCGGGAAGGAAGTCCTGGGAGATAGATAGGAATGGCTCTCAGCAGTGTGGAGGTGTTTTTCTGTCGAGGAAGAAGATTTCTGTGGTTCAACAGATAATGGCATCGTGGGAGGCCTTCTCCTTTGGAGTAAACAGTTTTAGAAGCTGGAGGAGGGGGTTGCAGGTTGAGGGAAGACTGAGCTCCAGGCAAGCCTCCTCTGGATTGTACTGACAGAGAAGCAAGTAATGTCTCCTCTCTAAATAACAGTTCCTCTGGTTTCTCTGCAGGCGGCTCGCATCCAAGAAGATGTGGCCTCTCTATTCACAATTAACCTGAGGAAATCAGAGTCATCGATTTGGTCACTTGGATGATCAAAAAAATCACTTGGCTGATCATATCCTAATGGAAGGAACATGGGGGCAGGGGTTCAGAAGACCCAGGTTCTAATCTCCATCTGCCACTTTTTGTTTTATGGTATTTGTTAAGTACTTACTATTTCTTGAGCACTGTTTAAAGCACTGGAGTAGATATCAGTTAATCAGGGTGGCTACAGTCAGTCCCTGTTTCACTTGGGGCTCAGAGTCTAATTAGAAGGGAGAACAGATATTGAATCCCCATTTTGCATTTGAGGAAACTGAGGCACAGAGGAGTAAGTGACTTGCCCAAGGTCACACTGCAGGCAAGTGGCAGAGCTGGGATTAGAATCCAGGCCCTCTGGCTTCATGCTTTATCCACTAGGCCATGCTGCTTCCTATCGTGTGACCATGGCCAAGTCACTCAACTTCTCTGTGCCTCCATTTCCTCATCTTTAAAATAGGGATTAAAAACCTGTTTCTCTCCTACTTAGACTATGAGCTCCATATAGGACAGGGACTGTGTCTGACCTGATTATCTTATCTTGGGGGCATAATAAACACTTAAATACCACTATTATTATTCCTATCACTTCAACTTTCCCCTAGTCCATAAAAGGATTTCTTACCCATTATGTAAGTGGTATATGTATCTGTTGTTTAAATTCAGAGTTTTGTGTTACTTGCTTCTGTCATTTGTGTTTTCTTCCCCCTCAAAGTCTTATGTATTTCAGTTTATCTTGTCTCCACCCTGTAAATTCTTATGTGGCCTTTATGCTTGAAAAAGATATTAAATCCTTATTATTCCTCTGCAACCCCATTCCCTGCCCTGAAACACCTAAAACAGATCTCTGCAAAAAGAAGGTAAACGTTACAGACAACTAGGTGACTGACTGAGGAGGCTTGATCTGTGTTTGTCACTTCCTACAGATGATCTGTTGACCTCAAATTCTAGGTTCACAGCTTGTTTCAGTCCCCAAAAGCCCTTAGGCTAAACAAAGGTGATTGAAGCACTTTGGATATCTAAATTGTGGGGAGGAGAAGATCCACAAGCAGCCCCCCACATCTGTGTTAGAGAACAGGAAGGGAAGGATTAGGCCTGTGGTTCCAAGGAGGGAGAAGAGAACTCCCCAGAGTGCACCCTGGGATAAACTCTATTCCATTATGAAAGGGCTGGGTGAGGGGACAGATTCACTGCAACTCAATGCTTCTTACTTTCACTTGATCGTTCATTCAATTGTATTTATTGAGCGCATGCTGTGGGCAGAGAACTATACTAAGGACTTGAGAAAGTACACACAACAGTAAATAGTGACATTCCCTGCCTACAGTGAGCTGATCAATGATCTCGGAAAACAGTATGGCCTATTCAATAGTATTTATTGAGCGCTTACTATGTGCAGAGCACTGTACTAAGCGCTTGGAATATACAAATCGGCAACAGAGACAGTCCCTGACCTTTGACGGGTTTACAGTCTAATGGGGGAGACAGGCAGACAAGAACAATGGCAATAAATAGAGTCAAGGGGAAGAACATCTCGTAAAAACAATGGCAAATAAATAGAAGCAGGGTGATGTACATCTCATTAAACAAAATAAATAGGGTGATGAAGATATATACAGTTGAGCGGACGAGTACAGTGCTGAGGGGGTGGGACGGGAGAGGGGGAGGAGGAGAGGGAAAGGGGGGAGAAGAGGGTTGAGCTGCGGAGAGGTGGGGGAGAGTAGAGGGGGCAAAGGGAAAAAAGCGGGGAGCTCAGTCTGAGAAGACCTCTTGGAGGAGGTGAGCTTTAAGTAGAGATTTGAAGAGGAGAAGAGAATTAGATTGTCAAAGATGAGGAGGGAGGGCATTCCAGGACTGCGGGAGGACATGGCCCAGGGGTCGACGGCGGGATAGGCGAGACCAAGGGACGGTGAGGAGGTGGGCGGCAGAGGAGCGGAGTGTGCGGGGTGGGCAGTAGAAAGAGAGAAGGGAGGAGAGGTGGGAAGAGTACAGGCCTGGGAGTCAAGAGTACGGGCCTGGGAGTCAGAGGACCTTTGTTCTAATTCTGGCTCTGCAACTTGTTCTGCCAAATGCTAGCTGTGTGACCTTGTGCAAATCACTTAACTTCTCTGTGCCTCAGTCTGCTCAACTGTAAAATGAAAATTCAGTACCTGCCCTCCTTCCCGCTTAAGACTGTCAGCCCCACGTGGGACAGGGACTGTGTCTGACCTAATTGACTTGTACCTACTCCAGTGCTTACAGCAGTGTGGGACACATAGTAAGTGCTTAACAAGTGCCCTCAAGCTAACCAATTCTCCTGAAATTTCTGCAGAGCTCCTGCCCCTGACTCCCTTTGGCCTTCCCTTTGAACCATGCCAGTGCAGCAGCCTCAGTGCCCAGGGCTGTGGTGGGCACCAGTTCCAGTAGCCTTAATGCCTGAGACTGCAGGTTGGGCCCTGGTTCACGGGCTCAGAAAATCTTCTAACTTAGGGGCCGGGGATCTTGTTGGGCCTCTCTCTCTCTTTCTGGTCCTCCAGGCCTCGGGTATTACAGTTATATCAAACCCAGTCCAAGCTCCCCACAGATCCCCTTGCTGCCAGGCTTATCCCTTTTGGGGCCCCACCGCTGTCCCTCTCCTTGTCATTGAGCATGGGGGCGGTAGGAGTGGGCGGCAGGAGCTCCAAAGAGAGGAGCCCACTCTCCCTCGAGCGTGCTTGCCCGAGCCCCACATTCCCTTGGGAGGCTGGGGGAGGAGATCGGTCGCCTAGTACCCGCACGCACGCTGGAGGCCCTCCCTGCATTCCTGCTGGGTGAGACGCTCCTGGAACGCACTGCAGGAGCAGGGCCTCGCTACCTCCCTCCTTCCTTCCCTCCCTCCTCACTCCTTCCCTTGATAACCTCTGTCTTAGGTTGGGTTCAACAAGGAGGCTTTTGGCTCTGGAGATTCAAAGCATTAGAAGACCGATGGTGAGGGCTGAGGGTGTGGGGAAACTCCTTGCTGAAACGATTATTTTAGGGACATAGAATAGGAAAACCCTGCTGATACATAAAAGGATCAACCAGCCTTGCCAACTCTTCTATTTGGTCTCCCCCAGGTTCTCCAAGCCAGACTACTAACAGGACAATGAGTAAAATCTAGACTGTAAGCTTGCTGTGGGCAGTCTACCAACTCTGTTATATTGTATTTTCCCAGTTGCTTAGTACAAGGCTCTGCACACAATAAGCACTTAATAAATATCAATTGATTGAAAACCAAATTTCTTCACAAAGGATACATCATCCTATCTTACCTCTGTAAATCTGGAGGGGCAAGGGAAGGGGCTTGTATCACAAACCTACTAAAAGAAAGTGATCTGCTCTTGCTTGAAGTCATGGGATGGTTTCTCCAACTGGATCTCTCTACCAGTGAGTTTCTATTGGGAATTCTTAATTCTTAATATTCATTCCAGCCAAAACTACTATTCTCAAGCCACAGCTGCCGTTCTTCCAAGCTACCTGTCTAGGCTAATCCTACCATTTCCCATCAGAGTTTATGTTCCTGGACAATCCTTCAGGGTTCAATCATTATTGCCTCTTCCTTGACCTTGAGGCAAGTTAAAGTGGCCAACCCCATTTTCTTGGTGAGCAAACTGAAGCCTAAACAAAGTTATCCAAAATGATTGCTCTGGGAACTCTGGGTTTTAGTGGGGAGTCTGGGTCCTTGTCACCTCCCCCCCCCCCATATACACACCTCATTCATTCTGTCTGTGGAAGGCTGGGTGTTTCAGGAGTGCTCCAAGTTCCAGAAACTCAGAAAATTCCTGAAATCTAGTTTGGGGTCCGAGTCCTCTATTCTGTAAACCTGTGGGCAGAGAACATATCTGTTAACTCTGTTATAGTGTACTCTCCCACGTGCTTAGTACAGTGCTTGGCACATAGTAAGCACTCAGCAAAAACTATTGATTAATTGATTGGGACAACAGGTTTAGGTTGGTAGTAGCACCCAAATTGCCCAGTCTAGCCCCAGTTTACAGGTACCCCAAGGGAATACCTAGAACTTTACACTGCTGCATTCCATTCCCATCATTCATTCATTCATTCATTCAGTCAGAGGTATTTATTAAACACTTACTGTGTTCAAAGCACTGTACCAAGCATTTAGGAGAGTACAATACAACAATGAATAGACACATTCCCTGCCCACAATGAGTTTACAGTCTAAAGGGAGCAAATTCATTCATTTGTTCAATCATATTTATTGAGCACTTACTGTGTGCAGAGCACTGCACTAAGCACTTGGGAGAGTACAGTACAAGGATAAACATCCCAACCCTACATGCTTGCATTTTATGTGGCACTGGGAAGAGAAGCCCCTCCACCACCCAAGGAAGAACTCTCCTTTTGGGGTCCTGAGGCCACCTTTCCTCCCACCTGATATGACTAAGCTGATTAGCTGGAAGGTGAGATCATCGGAAATTGCCTCTGGGCCTGGCTTCTTTTAAGACCTGGAACTTACGCTCTCTCTGAGCTGGGTTGGGCAGTCTCATACAGACCAGTTGGATAGCTGTCCAGGAGTTTGCCATTGCCCTTCCATACCCCAATAAGGCCCTTGACCATGAACTAAGGGGCAGGTCAGTTCATGCTCATCCCCAAATAAGCATTTCTCCTTGGCTCTTGGCTACCAGGGGAAAGAGCTTTATTATCCTGCCTTCAGAGTCCACCCCACCAGGCTGAGGTTAGGAAATTCAGTGCAGGGATGTTTACATTTCCATGAAAACTATTTTCACTATATTCCTCCCCAGAACAAATATTTTGCTCATGTTGAAATGTTGGGGAAACAGAGCCACAGGGTGGCCAGGTTGACTGGGGGGTGGGCTTTCCTCTTAGTGAGGTGGAAAGTCAAATGGAGTGGGAACTTTTCCCCTAGAGGGTAGGTTACAGAGAAGCTGTCCTGAGGCTATTTCTTCCAATTTTGGGGGGACAGTTGGGACCCCCAGTCAGAAGAGAACCCCTGAGCAGTATGACATGTAGGTTGTGTGTAAATTTTGCAAGGTGTTTCAGGACAACTATGCAAGTTAGCTTACAATTCTGCCCATGTTTTCAAAGGAACCAATGAAAAGTTTGAGAATCTAAGAGGGTTTTGAGTGGCAAGCTCCTGGGCTCCAGTCCCTACCTGTACCTAGTTGCCCCAACCCATGAGAATGGCTAGAGAGGGAAGGCATCTTTCCACCTACCGCCCTTTCAACCCACCTGGATGAGTTGGTTGCCCTGGACAACAAGCTTAGAATTGCCTTTTACAAAGGGAACCAGTGTAGAAAAATGGGGTCCTCAGGGCCATCTGAGAAGTAGCATGGCTTAGTGGGTAAAGCACAGATGTAGGAGTCAAAAGGTCATGGATTCTAATGCCTGCTCTGCTACTTGTCTGCCGTGTGACTTTGGGTAAGTCACTTCTCTTCCTCTGGGCCTCAGTTGAGACCCCATCTGTAAAATGGGGATTGAGAATGGGTCCAACTTGATTTGATCTTATCCACCTCAGCACTTAGTACAGTGCCTGGCACATAGTAAGTGCTTAACAAATAACATTACTATTATCTCCCAGCTGGCCAGTGGGAAAGCCAGAAATATGACCTGGAACATCAGTCCCTATTATTCTAACCTCTAGCACAGTCTTCTCTCATGAAGCCCTGTTTGGCTGAAGTAAGACAAGGCAGTGATTGAGCTGGAAAGCCTGTCAGAGAAAAAGCCTCTGGCCCTCACATCAGGTATATGGCCATCCTCACCTGTTCTCCCCACAGTGGTGGCTCAAGGAATAAAAGGGCTGGAAGCATGTGAACCAAGTTCACTGTGGTTTCAGATCAGCTCCCTGGGAGCCTCTCACTCAAAGGAAAGGGGTGTGAAGCAGCATAGCCTAGTGGTAAGAGCATGGGCTTGGGAGTCAGAGGATGTGGGTTCTAATTCCAGCTCCAGCACTTGTCTCCTGTATGACCTTGGGCAAGTCACTTAACTTCTCTGTGCTCAGTTACTTTATCTGTAAAATGGGGATTAAGACTGTGAGCCCCATGTGGAACAGGGACTGTGTACAACCTGATTACCTTGTATATACCCCAGAATTTAGAAGAGGGCTTGGCACATACTAATAACTAGCATTTGTTAAGCACTTACTATGTGCCAAGCACTGTTCTAAGTGCGGAGCACTGTTCTAAAGCACTTAACAGATATCATAATTATTACCAAAGAGGAAGACAGAAGTTGGTCAGAAATGTGAAGGGGCAAACGCTTTGTGCTGGAGTCTGTACATAAGGCAGGATGACATAAGGACAGAGACCCCACGGAGCTGAAACTGAGGAAACCCATGGCCAGAGCAGCTGAAATCTTCTGCCCCTTTTTACCATTAGGTTAGTCCTCTTCCTTGGCACCTCAAATCGTCTCGGACAGGCTTCGGAGAGAGATGACCACACACTTGTATTAACCCACCAGTGATGGCATGACTACCAATCTAAACTGAAGTCATTTTCTCTCCCTAACAGTGCGTTTCCCAAGTGTTCTGTACAAGTTCTTCCCAGCAGATTGTAAGTACCTTGTGGGCAGGGAACATGTTTACTGACTTAGTTTTATTATATGCTCCTCAGCACTTAGTACAGTGCACAGAACACAGTAAGAACTCAAATGTGATTAACAGATTCCTTTCACCATCCCTCAGCCTCACCCTCCCCAGATCTTATTTCCTCGGAGGCAAATCAGACAATGCTTTTGCTCACATTTAGCCTCATCCCACAACATTTGGGTGCTAAATAATATCTTAAGGGTCAACAAAGAATAGATGGGCCTTTCATGTTTGGGCCTCTAATTTATTTTGTTAGTGATGTATATATCTCTTTGATTCTATTTATCCTGATGATCTTGTTTTATTTTGTTCTGTTTTGCTGTCTGTCTCCCCCATTTAGACTGTGAGCCTGGTACTGGGCAAGGATTGTCTCTATCTGCTGCCGAACTGTACATTCCAAGTGCTTAGTACAATGCTCTGCACATAGTAAGTGCTCAATAAATACTACTGAATGAAGAGTAATAATTATGGTATTTGTTAAGCTCTTTGAACCGAGCAATGGAGTAGACACAGTCCAATCAGATTGGACACAGTGCCTACCCCACATGAGGCTCACAGTCTGAGGGAGAGGGAAAACAGGTATTTAATGCCCATTTTTACAGATGTAGAAATTGAAGCACAAAGTTAAGTGACTTGCTGAAGATCCCACAGCAAGCTGGGATTACAACCCAGGTCTCCTGACTCCCATCCGGTTCTCTTTCCACTAGGTCACACTGCTTCTTGCCCCAAACCCAAAGTACCAGATTTCCAAAACCCTACTCCTCCTGCAGGGGTGGTGGAGAATCTATTGGCATTTTAACTTGCAATCAGGAACGGCAATTCACATGCCTCCCCGGCTCGGTTTGGGCATAAAATCCTCAACTCCACGGTCCTGGGATAATTATATGGGCTTTCTCATTTGTTATAACTTGAAGGCATCATGTCGTTCCTAATTGTACCATTCTTGATAGGTCCTAGATCCTCCCGGCTCCTTTCCCTGGTACCAGGAAGCATCTTCCTTCTCTTTCTCAAGAACAGTGGGCCTGAGGAATGCGTCTACCGGAGCCAGGAGTTCCGGTAAATGGAGTGGGGAGAATGGCAGCTGCTCAAGGGTTTCAGCCCCAGGCTGTGTCTGGGAGCAGGAGGAAAAAAGGCTTCCTAAGAACAAGAGCTAAATGCCATTTATGCTGCAGTGAAGGTGGAGGCAGGTGTGATTTGTTATGGCCAGTGCTAATAATGTTGGTATTTGTTAAGCGCTTACTATGTGCCAACCACTGTTCTAAGCACTGGGGTAGACACAAGATAATCAGGTTATTCCATGTAGGGCTCACAGTCTTCATCCCCATTTTACAGATGAGGTAACTGAGTTAAAGAGAAGTGACGTGACTTGCCCAAGGTCTCACACAGCTGACAAGCAGCGGAGTCAGGATTAGAACCCATGACCTCTGACTCCCAAGTCCGGGGTCTTTCCACTAAGCCACGCTGCTTCTCTGCTACTCTTGTGTTACCTAGATCTAAGAAACCCTGACTCTCCACTGGTTTGTTTAATGGTGCCACAGAACAACCTTCCCCAAAATAATTATTCATTCAATCGCATTTATTGAGTGCTTACTGTGTGCAAGGCCCTATACTAAGCGCTTGGGAAAGTACAGTATAACAATAAACAGAGAGTAGTGAAAGATGAGACTTTGAGTTCGTTGTTGGGTAGGGATTGTCTCGGTTTGTTGCCGAATTGTACTTTCTAAGTGCTTAGTACAGTGCTCTGCACACAGAAGGGCTCAATAAATACGAATGAATGACTGAATGAATGAGGCTTGGGATGCTCAGGAGTAAACCAGGGGATGCAGAATTGATCTTGCATATGTCCTTTGACTCATAGGGGTATCAGGAGGGAAATGGTAGTGATTTCCTCAGGGTTTAGAGAAGGGGTCACTGGGGATCCCATACAGCTTTTGGAGCTGGGGTCAATTGGTCAGTGATTTGTGCTTATGAACACTTACTGTGGGGAGAGCACTGTTCTAGGAACTTGGAAGAGTTCAAGATAACAGGGATGGTTGACTCATTCCCTGCCCACAAGGAGATTACAGTGTAGAGAGGAAAACAGACATTAATATCAGTGAATAAATATAATGAGGTGAGGGGTCTGAATGATAAACTGGATCTACACATGGAAGACCACCTGGTCTGGAAACTGGTGAGTCTAAATTCCGGCAGCTGTGTGACCGAGGGCAATTCAACCTCTCTATAATTCAGTTTCCTCATCTGGAAAATGGGGATGTTATAATACTGCTTTTTTACGTCCCTCACAGGTAGAAAGCAGCATGGTCTAGTGGATAGAACATAGGCCTGGGAGTCAGAAGGACCTGGGTTCTAATCCCAACTCTGACACTTGACAGCTGTGTGACCTATGCAAGCCACTTACCTTCTCTGTGCCTTAATTACCTCAGCAGTAAAATGGGGATTGAGACTGTGAGCCCTATGTGGGACAGGGACTATGTCCAACCTGATTAGCTTGTATCTATCTCAGCGCTTAGTAGAGTACCTGGTGCGTAGGAAGCACTTAACAAATATTAAAACAAAGGGTTGTTGTGAAAGTAAAAATGAGATAAAATGTGAAAGTGCTTTGGGAAATAAAAGCACACACAAAAACCAAAGTACTACAACAACAAGTTGTGCTCAGAATAGGGAGAAATTCCCCAAGGAAGTGGAACCAAGCCTCTGGAGCAGGAAGTTGGGCTCACATCTGAGATGTGAAGGGGATGAGATTTCATCCCCTTGATTCTATTTATTGCTGTTGTTCTTGTCTGTCCTTCTCCCCCATTAGACTGTAAGCCTGTCAAAGAGCAGGGACTGTCTCTGTGTTACCGATTTGTACATTCCAAGTGCTTAGTACAGTGTTCTGCACATGGTAAGCGCTCAATAATGCTATTGAATGAATGAATGAATGAATGAATGAATGATAATAATAATAATAATGTTGGTATTTGTTAAGCGCTTACTATGTGCCGAGCACTGTTCTAAGCGCTGGGGTAGACATAGGGGAATCAGGTTGTCCCACGTGGGGCTCACAGTCTTAATCCCCATTTTACAGATGAGGGAACTGAGGCACAGAGAGGTTAAGTGACTTGCCCACAGTCACACAGCCGACAAGTGGCAGAGCTGGGATTCGAACTCATGAGCCCTGACTCCAAAGCCCATGCTCTTTCCCCTGAGCCACGCTGCTTCTCCAAAGAATGAATGTATGTCAGGCCCTCCAAGGGAAGCCCTCTTTCCTCTCTCCATTGAGCCTCAGCTCCTTCCTCCCACCCCTGGGCCCCTCTGAGGGCCAGAAGAGGAGCTCTCTGAAGCTTGTCAAAGAGAAACTAGAGAAGAGGGGAACTCTCCCATAAAGGTGTAATGATAGCTCAGGGGGCAATAGCAAGAGGAAGGGCTTCCAGAGGGGCTCTGAGGGCAGTGGATGTTTAACTAGGTCCGGTAATCACTGCTGACTCATTAGGGTTTGCTTGACTGAAGCAGCAAGGAAGGAAGTGGGCAGAGGGAGGGGAAGCGGGGGAGAGAAGGAAATTCAATCCCTGACCGCCCCCCTCCACCCCACCACAGCCACCTTGTCCTCCGTCCTGGCAACCCGGCCCTTGCAGGGAGAGGGGCTGAAAACTCAGTGGTATCATTTTCAAGTACTGCTGCCCTTTGTGGAATTGAGAGCAGACCAATGGATCCATAGCCTGAGGACGGGGGTCCAGAGATAATAATAATAATGATGGTATTTGTTAAGCGCTTACTATGTGCCAAGCACTGTTCTAAGCACTCTACGAGCTTGACATGGTTGCCCACCTGAGTCTTGGGCTTCAGTTGGCAGAGTCAAGTGGGGGCCGGATCCAGGCTCAGAAATTGTTCTCTGAAACAGGTGGCTCCAGGGACCCAAGTGTCCCTGGCCGGGCCCAAGTGAACAAAGCTCAAAAGAAAACACAGCTTAGACCCAGATTCCCAGTTGCTGCTGCTGGTAATGGGAGCCTGGCTCCTCTCCCCCCTCCCTCTGGCATGTCACTGGCACAAGAGGATTTTCCAGCCTCCGGGCAGCGTTTGAGGGGGAGGGGAGCTCCCTCAGGATCAGGGCCGGTCAGCCAGCGGCCTTGGCTCCAGGGCTCACTGTGCCCTGAGCAGCTGTCTTGCTTGGGAAATAACAGGGTGGCTGACGCTGGGCACACACCCGTGGCCCTCCCAGCCACCCACACCACATGCCGGGGGTGGGGGGGTGGCTCAGAGCCTAAAAGGGTGCTGGCTCTCCTTTAGTGGAGTCAGATGGATCCTTAGCCTTCATCAACTCAGGCTATTCCAGGACAATGGGGTTTAATGTAAAAAAAAACAACAACCTAATGAGAAGCAGTATTGCCTAGTGGAAAGAGCCCAGGCCTCGAAGTCAGGTGACCTGGGTTCTAATCCTGAATGTTCCACAATCTTCTGGGTGACCTTGGGTAAATCACTTGTCTGTGCTTCGATTGTCTTGTCTGTAAAATGGATATTAAATATCTCTTCTTTCTCTCCCTTAGATCATAAGCCTCATATAGTACAGGGATTGTGTCCAATCTCCTTACCTTGTACCTACCCCAACTTTAAGTACATTTAACAAATATAATAATAATAATGATAATGCCACTATAATTGACCCTTCCTAAAAACAACCGCAACATGAACATGTGGATGCATTTTTTGTATCCACATGTGACTGTGCATATAAAGGTGTGTGTAAGAATATCACTTATATACAAAAACAAATATATTGTGAAATCTTCTAAACTTAGGTCTCCCTATCTGACTATTTACGGTTTTCTAAAATATGTCATTGCCTAAGTCTTTGACCTGTTGCCTGTTCATCAGTTACTGTGCACATGCCAGTCATTGGAAACTCCCCAATGTTCTCCCTCCTCCCCAGTTATCGGCTGGTCCAATCACCCAATACATTACTTACAGCTAGGTCTGAGCACTATCAAGCCCTTTTTTTTTTATGTGTTGAGCACGAAGTATGTGCTAAACTCTGTACTAAATGATGGGATAGATACAAGTGAAACAGGTTAGACACAGTCCCTGTCCCATTTAGGGCTGGATAACAATCTTAATGCCCATTTTAGAGACTTTAGAGAGGCACAAGGAAGTGAAATGACTTGCCTAAGGCATACAGCAGACAAGTGGCTGAGCCATAATTAGAACCCAGGTCCTTCTGACTTTCATGTCCATACTCTATCCACCAGGCCAAGCTGCTTCACACTCTGCTCTCCTTTTCCCAGCCCACCCCCTACTCTGTTATCAGCTGGGGATCAGCTACTCTGCCATCACCTAGGGATGAGCCACTTGGCAGGAGAAGACCACCCAGCATGGGGAAGGTCTACATCTCTAGGTGAAATACATCCAACTCTGCTCCCTCATTTGACATCACTATCAAAGGGCCCAGAACAATTTTCTCATTGAAAGGGCTGTGGGGTGGAGACCATTTTGGACAAGACTTCATGGGGATATTTTTATTTTATGACAAAATAGCATCATTTTGAAGAGCCCAGAAACTTGAAAGTGAGGGGAACTTGGGCTAGCTCATTCTACCCTGGGCAGACACCCTGCCACATCACAGACTTGCCCCTGAGAAGAAGGGGGAAGGGAGAGGAGGGAGGGAAGAGCTTTGCATAGTTAACATTTTTTAAACATAACAGCTGGTCCTCCTCAAAGCCTTGGTTCCCACTTCATCAGGAATAGGGAATAGTAGGCAGGAACAGGCCGATACTGATCAGGAAGGAGCCAGGTGAATTCATTCATTTATTCATTCAGTAGTATTTACTGAGTATCTACTGGGCAGGGAATGTGTCTACCAGCTCTGTTGCATTGTACTCGCCCAGGTGCTTAGTACAGTGCTCTGCATGCAGTAAGTACTCAATAAATTTCATTGACTGACTAATCTATTCTGTGTAATAGATTCATTGTACTATAAGCAATGGGGGAGTATACAATGAAGAAAAAAAGACAGGGCTCTGGGACCTGAGGGGGCTCATGATCAAAAAAGGGACTGAGAAACTGCCATCAGGCTCATGAGGAAAAATGGAAAAGACAAAACAACATCAGGACATAAGGTCATTAATAAATAAAAAAGGAACAGAATGTTACAGTGTAAGGGTCCATGCTATTCCAGCTTGGTAGATGTTGGGGGCGGGGGGAAGGGGAGAGGGTTGTGGAGGAGCAGACAGGCTGCCTCGCCTCCCATTACTTTAGCCCCTGCCTATTTTACTCTCTCACCTCCAGTGTCGTTCCTCCAGGTTTCCCTGCCCCTCACAGGGCCCCTGCCACTCCCATGAGACAAAAGCAGACAGGGGAGAACCATGCAGGAAGACCAAAACGACAATGCAGGCTCTAAAATGATAAAAGCAAGGTAGATCCCTGGGAGCAAGGCTTGACATCCGAAGTTTTATCCTGAGAATGTTTGTTCCACTTTGTTCCTTCCTTTTCTTTAAAAATAAAAGAATTGGGCTCCAGGAGGGAGATGGAAAAATTCCAACTTAAATACTTTGGTGACAGATGAGGCAGGTGGGGGTCTGCCAGCCAGCCTGGCCTGGGATTGTGACCTCTCAGTCCAGCTCTTGGCTTCTACAATCATATAGCCTTCACCTCACATCTCATAAGCTTTCTTGGCAGCATCAATTTGCCCCACCCTATCACAGGCATGATTTTACTGGGACAGATTGACATTGAAAATCCTGGGTTGATCTCTGAGGTGAGGCAGTAGAAATCTGGAGATGGGATCACTGTACTTACTCTCTAGAATTTTTTATATGGAAGATATTTTTGATATCCTATAACCTATATCGAAAATTCTCAAACATTTTCTTCCCATGAACTCTCAAACTTTCTAACAACCTCCACCAAGAAAGTGTATACTGTTGAAAAAAGAGAAGAGTGATAAGGCATCCTCTAGACTGTGAGTTTCTGTGGGTGGGGAATGTGTTTGATGTTTTATTGTACTCTCCCAAGCGCTTAGTACAGTGCTTTGCACACAGTAAGCGCTCAATAAATATGATTAATAATAATAATCTTTCCTTTGTTTTATCCCAGAGAGGAGATGCTAGTAGGCAGGGTGACTAGGAAGGCATTAGTGATTACGTTAGGAAGAAGAGCCCACTGATACAATTGGACAGCTTTTGAAGTGCTACGGCTCAGATCTCCATATTTTTTTGGGTGGGATGGGGAGGTTCTTTAAACTCTTGTTTGAGAAATCAATCAGTCAATCAATCAGTGGTATTTTTTGAGCACTTGCTATGTGGAAAGCACTATATTAAGCACTTGGGAGAGTTCAACAGAGTTGATAGACATGGTCTCTGCCCTCAACGAACTTTCAGTCTGAAGGGGGAGACAGATACTAATATGAATAATAGCTCCCTACATTATCAGCATCCCATCCAGGCCATTCCTGAATAGGCTATCAGAAGGCTCTCAATGACTGACTTTGAATGTTGGTGTTTTCATAGGGAGGGTCAATAGTTTCTTTAACCATGGAGGAGCTGTAGAGTAAAGAAAACACTAACCCATTAAGGGCAAGTGCATAATACAACTGCCTTCTAAGGATTTCTTGACATTTGGTAGGAAGCTAGCTGGCTAGACTTGTTCCGTAGCTTAAATCTCAAGTGGAAGGGATTTTCTATGGCATAACCATCTCTGTTAAGAAATTCAGTATTTGTCCAGATGTACAACTAAAACAAAGGAATATCACTCAAAAGAACTTCTAGGAGTCTGCTGAAAGTCCAAATCATGCTTTGTAACCAGTGGTCCAAACTTTCCTTACCATGGGAGAGGAATGAGCACTTCGCTATTGAGCAAAAAAGGCTCTATAGAGCAGTAGAAGCCAGAGAAGTGCTTTTCTCTGGTGGGAAAAAGCAGCATGGCCTGGTGGAAAGATCATGGGCCTGGGAGTAAGAAGGACCTGGGTTCTAATCCTGGCTCCGCCACTTGTCTGCTGTGTGACCTTGGGCAAGTCACTTCACTTCTCTGGGCCTCAGCTACCTCATCTGTAAAATGGGGATTGACATTATGAGTTCCATGTGAGACATGAACTGTGTCCAACCTAATTAGCTTTAACAACCCCAGCACTTAGTACAGTGCCTAGCACACAATAAGCACATAACAAATACTATTTTTTTAAAAAAAGGAAGCTGAGGGACAGTCCAATTCACTGGAATGGCTTTAGATCCAGCGGCACTGCCTATTCAATGGGCCCCACGTCTTTTGGAAGTGGACGTTTTAAAGCACCCATATTGGACCCCAGCCAGGGCTTGGAGAGGTTTGAAGTCCATTTAGTTAGGGAAGGTTCAGCTTGATCTTAAAATTAATTTAATTCTCTGGAGTAGAGTAACAAAGGCTATTTCTGCAAGATTACGAGAGACTTTTCATCCCTTGGGTAAATATGGAAAGATAAATATATGTCTCTTTCTCTTTAAAGAGCAAATTCAAACCCATCAGGAATATGTAGGATAGCCTTTCTCCTTTTATTGGCTTATATATTCAGGAAACTGAAATTTATCGGTGAAATGAAATGGGGGCATCTTGAATTCATTCATCTTATAAATAAGTAAAATTGGACTAATGCTAATTTGTTCTGCATTCTCTTGATGCTGCTGGAAAAATGGTGCTGTGGGGCCCAAGAATCAATTTTTTTTTGAGGGAGCTTATTTCCAAGCCAAAGGCAATGTTTTATGTCTGCTTTCTCTGCTTTTAGGCAAGGTAAAATTGCAGTCAATATTGCAACCTCCAGTGGGTCTTCTGGGAGTACCCAAATGTGTGTGATGGGATGGGGTCATGGGAGGGACCCCTCTAGACTGTAAGCTCACTGTGGGCAGGGAATGTGCCTATCGACTTTGTTGTATTTTAGTCTCCCAAGCACTTAGTACAGTGCTCTGCCCAAAAGAAGTGGCTCAATAAATGCCATCAATTGGTTTATTGATGGGAGGAGCTTGGTAACCCTGAATTACTACAAGGAATGAAACAAGATTCGTTCATTCATTCATTCAGTGGTATTTATTGAGCACTTACTGTTGCAGAGCTCTGTACCAAGCACTTGGGAAGAGTGCAATATAGCAATAAACAGACACATTCCTGCTTGGGCAGAGTTACGTAATGAGCTGTTAAGGCAAGAGCATGGGACTGGAAGTCAGGAGACCTGGGGTCTAGTCTCATCTCCACCACTCCCAAACTTCGTGACCTTAGGTAGGTCATTTAACTCCTTTATGGTTGTTTCTTCATTAGTAAAAGGAAGATACAATTCTTGTTCTCCTCACCTTCAGGTGGTCAGCCACATGTGTGACAGGGATTGGGTCTAATCTAGTTATCTAGGTTCTACCCCAGTGCTTAGTTTCATCATTGTCATAATAATAATCATACTATTATTTTAGAAGTAATAGTAATATTACAAGTTACCCAACCTCAGTCATCTTCTGTCCTGCCTACTTCTGGGAAAAGCTACCTCAGCCATGCCGATTAACCTAGGCTTTTGGGTGTGGAAAGAAACCTGGTAGGGGAGTCAGAATCCCAAATCCTCCCCAGTCTGGGTCAAATTGGAAAAGACACTTAGACTGGGGAGGATTTTGCCCCATTTGCAGATGTCCTCCCTCAACCTCAGCAAAATAATTTGAGATCTGTATCTAATAGCTGCTCTGCCACTTGCCTGCTGTGTGACCTTGGGCAAGTCACTTCTCATTACCTCAGTGTCCTTAACTGCCAAATGGGGATTCAATATCTGTTCTCCCTCCTACTTGACTATGAGCCCCTTGTGGGCCAGGGACCATATCTGGCTTGATTAACATGGATCCACCCCAGAATTAGGAGCAGTGTTTGACACAGAGTTAGTACTTAACAAGTACCATAAAAAAGACACTTCACCCCTTTTAGGCTCCTGGGAGAAGTGCACTAACTTTGACTCTAACCAGGTGATTAACGACACTTTGTTTTCTTTCTCTCTCTCTCTCCCCCCCCCCCCCTTCCCTCCATCCCTCGCCCTCTTTCCAGAGGTCTATGAAAAAAACAGACCTCTGGGTCTAGTCTGAAGTTAAGCTAGGGGCCAAGTTCCTTACAGGTTGGGGACCCATTATAGGTTTCAGAACACTGATTCTACCCCTAAGATTTTTTACTCCGTAGGTAAAGTCATCAGGTTGGTGGACACATGATTTTCTGATGCCGTCACCTCCTCATGTGTCTGGAGAAAAGTTAATGAGTCCAGAGGTAAATCAGATGGAGTTAACACCTAACCTTACCTAACCCTGTACAAACAGGTCAGTGGACAGGCAATGCATTAGCATTCTTTTCCAGAATTTCTCCCATGTCTTCTAGGTTTCCAGCTGCCTCACTAAGCAGCTTTTAGAAATTAAACCCTATGTTACCAGAGTTTTCACTAGCTGACTTTTGGGGAGTTGGGTGGTCACAGATGAAAAATAGTAATAAATGATAATAGTGGTTATTACACAGTGAGTGCTAGGTGCTGGTGTAGAACCCGTGAGGCTATCCTACTCTGATCCTACCCAGATTCCAGTCTCTCCCTGGGAAGCACTGTGGAGGAAGTTTATTGATCAGGAGATGTTGCAGGGGGCATTAAAGGGATTTAACTGCTCCTTTGACTCCTAATTCCAAGGGGGAATTCCTATCCCCTGCCTTCTCAAGGACAGAGCAGTCCTGGAGGGTTCCCTATCAGCATTCAGAACCTCCAGTAATCCCTCCCCACAACCCCCAGTCAGCAGGAATGAGACACTCATGTCTTATGGTATTCCTTGGAGACAGCTGACCTCCCTTAGCTGGGAAAGCTGGGGCCAGAACAAAATCCCCTTCAGCCAGATCTTCCGGCTACTGGGTGGGAGGAGGCAGGGCAGGCCAGGATATCAGCCGGGATGCCCTGCTTCCTTGATGAGGGGAGTGAGGAAAATGTCCTCAAGGGATGCGACAGGCTGGCGCCCCCCTCCCCCCCCGTAGGATTTTCTCCTTGGCCAGATGTTAGATTTATAGAAAACTTTCAGAAGTACCTAAAACCAAACATCTGATTGCTCACGAGGTGATCTTTAACCAGCGGAGTGGTAATAAGAGCAATCTTTTCCTCCCAACTAGCATAAGGGACTTTCTCTACTGTGTAAGGAAGGTTACCCAGTTCTGCAGTAGGGGCATATGAACTTCTCCTCTACAAGCAGCATGACCTACTGGATAGAGTACGGGCCTGGGACTCAGAAGAAACTGGGTTCTAATCCTGGCTCTGCCACTTGTCTGCTATGTAAGTGACATGCTTGGACATGTCACTTATCTGTACCTTAGTTACCCCTTCTGTAAAATTGGGATTAAGACTGTGAGCCCTCCAAATTGTGTTTGGTTTCTATGGGACAGGCGTGCCCACCCAGTTCTGCCTAGTTCTCCAACTAAAAGTTCAGGTACTTGCTGTCAAACTGTTAATCATCTGGGATCACAGGTGCCTGCTCCATGGGGGCAGGAGAACCCACGTGCAATGTGCCACACAGCTGAATCAGCTAGATTCCCTGATTGCTCACCCCAGCTCTCTGGCAAGATCTGAAAGTTTTCAGTCTGGGTTGAAAAGAACCCAGTGTTGGTTTATTGGCTTGACTGATTTCAGGTTAATTGATTCTTTGAAGTCTGTCCTCTCACAGCCCCCAGCTGCCCCTCACAGTAATAATGATAGTGGTATTTGTGAAGCGCTATGGGCTAGACACTATATGTAGTCAATCACCTTTATTAAGTGCTTATTGTCTGTAGAGCACTGTACTAGGCGGGTAAAAGAGTAAGAACAATTTAACTGACACATTCCATGCCCAGGATATGTACTAAGCCTGGAGTAGATGCAACATGAACAGATCCAATACAATCCCTATCCCACACAGGGCTCACCTTAAAATTCTCACCCCTTTTCAATGCTGCACTTACTTTGAAAAATTGGCATCTATGCCTGGGGTAAAAGGATGGCGAGCAACACCTCTGCGGGTCCCAGAAGTTGAGAGCTCTATCTCAAATCCAGCGCCTTGTAAACCAGCAGTATAGTTTCTGATCCTGCAAATCCCCTAAGGTCAATGAAGATTGGTCTGCTATTTGGCTTCAATACTCTACGAAGAGCGGAGGCCGAACAGATGCTGCTGAGAAGGGGTTCCCCCGAGGATGAGGTCTGGCAAATGCAAAGGGAAAAGGGATGGAAAGCAATCACAAGAGCCACCCAAATGCAAAAAACCCATCTGGGACCCAAACTTAGACTGCTATTTAATAGCTCTCTTGTTTATCGGGTCTTTCCCAGACCTAAATCCCAGGGGTTTGGGTTCTGAGTTTTAAGCCTCCTTATCTAAACACACAGTCTATGGGATACATTTGTGAAGCCACCATTTTCCCTCCACAGGACTAAGGCTTTTTGTGGTCAGAGGTTGCTTTGTTTATATCAATCGGATCATAAATTCTTCCGGGCAGACACCGCCTCCTTCTATTCGCAGTAAAATACTCCAGAGTTGTTCATAAGTATGATTTGATGATTGCGGCTAATGGACTAATAACAAAACAGCATCCACCCCCTTTGGGGACGGTGCAAGGTGTGCCAACTTCAGATGCTTGCAGATAAAGTTCCTGCTCAAACAATTTGGAATAGTATAGTCCTTTTATGCTAAATTTCGTATACCGGGATGATGTGAGTGCAGTTTGATTCCGATGCCAAGAGTTGCACCAGCCTCAAAACCGGGGGGGGGGGGGAAAGAAAAATGAAGACCGGCTAAACTCTTTGGCCACTTGCTTTGTTTGTATAATAATGCCAGGGGGAGAAGTTCCCCGTCGGTGACGTCTTCGAGGATAACTATAGGGATGGAGGGGGGGGGGGAGGATTGACCCCTTTCGGTGCCATCTTGGCGAGACCCAGCGGGAGACAGGCGGGGGAGAAAATGGGAGAAGGGAGAAAATGGGAGAGGGGAAGAGACTGTTTCCGAGGCCCTCGGTTCTCCTTCCCGCCTCGCGCAACTCAGAGGGAGGGGGAAAAACATCCCAACTGAAATAGGAAACAATCAGATCTTTTTCCAACCTTTCCCGCCCCCGCCCGCTCAAACAATGGCACGGGGACGGGCCGCCGGGACCTCCGCAGCGTCCTCCCATAATAATAATGAGGATGATGGTATGCGTTAAGCGCTTCCTCTGTGCCGAGCACTGGTCTAAGCGCTGGGAGGGGGATGCATGAGCCCTCCGACCGCCTCAGTGGCCTTCCCCAAAGGAAACCCGCCCCATCCCAGGCTTTTCCCACGCTCTCCCCGGGACGGGGTGGGGGGGGGGGGGGGGGGGTGTCCCGGCAGGTGCCCGCTCCCCGGGGGCGAAAGGGTTAAAAGGGGGCGTGGTCACGGGCGGGCGGGCGGGCGGGCCAATGGGAGCGGCTCCCGGCGCGGAGCCCCGCCCCTCCCTCGGGGCCGGCCTATGGGAGCGGCCGCCGGGGCCAGGCCCCGCCCCTCCCGGGGGGCGGCCGGCCAATGGAAGCGCTCGAGGGCGCCCCCCCGCGGGGCCGGGGTGGGAGCGGAGCGGGGGGAAGCGATGGTCAGTGCAAGAGGTGAACCTGCCGGGACGGGTCGGCGTCTTCTCCCAGCCCCGCCGTGCCCTTTCCCTCGCCGGGAAAGATGGCGAAAGGGGCGTCCGCCGGCCGCCGCCGCCGCCGCCTGGGACTCTCCCACTTGTTGCGGCTGCTGCTGGTGGCCGGGCTCGGCCGGTCCCAGGAGGAGGGGGACCCGGGCCCGGGCGGGCTCGGGGGCTTCAGCCTCCACCCGCCCTACTTCAACCTGGCCGAGGGCACCCAGATCTCCGCCTCGGCCACCTGCGGCGAGGAGGCCGCCCCGCGCGGCCCCGCCCGGCCCACCCAGGATCTCTACTGCAAGCTGGTGGGGGGCCCCGTGGCCGGAGGGGACCCCAACCAGACCATCCAGGTACGGCCCGCGGAGCGTGGGGAGCAGCGCTGAGAAATGATAATAATCATGTTGGCGTTTAAGCGCTTACTAGGTGCAGAGCGCTGTTCTCGGCGCGGGGGGTGTACAGGGTTGTCCCATGTGAGGCTCGCAGCCTTCATCCCCGTTTTCCAGATGAGGTCACTGAGGCCCCGTGAAGCGACTTGCCCCCAGTCACGCGGCTGGCAAGTGGCGGAGCCGGGCGGGATTCGAACCCATGACCTCTGACTCCCAAGCCCGGGCTCTTGCCACGGAGCCACGCTGCTTCTCTGATAGTAATAATCATCATCAGGGCATTGGTTAAACACTAGGTTCTAAGCGCAGGGGGGACACACAAGGGAATGAGGTGGTCCCGCGTGGGGCTCGCGGTCTTAATCCCCATTTTACAGATGAGGGAACTGAGGCCCAGGGAACTTAAGTGACCCCAGGTCACACAGCTGCTAAGTGGCGGAGGCGGGATTAGAACCCATGACCTCTGACTGCCAAGCCCGGCCTCCTGCCACCGAGCCACGCTGCTCCTCTGCTTAGAACAGTGCTGGGCACATAGTAAGCGCTTAACAAATTCCATTATAGTCATTATTATTACCACCTCTCCCTCCTCGACCCGCGCTCCCCCCCCAGGACCGCGCAGAGGATGAAGGCGGGAGGGGTCAGAGCCCACCACCTTCTGCCCTCCCCCTCTCAAGAGTGGGCAGTTCTGTCGGGGAGGGGGCATTTCCCCTGTCGACCCTCGGGGGGGACTCAAGCAATCGATAACACATATTGAGCGCCCGCTCTGTCCCCAGCACTGAACTGAGCGCTCGGGGGAGCGCCATCCCGCTTCTAAGCCGTGAGCCCGTTGGGAGCAGAAATGGTCTATTTGTTGCTAGATTGTACTTTCCAAGCGCTTAGTACAGTGCTCTGCACACAATAACCGCTCAATAAATACGATTGAATACACTTATTGAGGGCCCGCTCTGCCCCCAGCACTGAACTGAGCGCTCGGGGGAGTGCAATCCCCCTTCTGGAGTGTGAGCCCGTTGTGAGCAGGAATGGTCTATTTGTTGCTAGATTGTACTTTCCAAGTGCTTAGTAGAGTGCTCTGCACACAGTAACCGCTCAATAAATACGATTGAATACACTTACTGAGCGCCCACTCTTCCCCCACCTCTGAAGTGATCGCCCGGGAAAGTGCAATCCCCCTTCTAGACTGTGAGCCCGGTGTGACCAGGGATTGTCTCTATTTGCTGCTGAATTGTACTTTCCAAGCACTTAGTACAGTGCTCTGCACACAGTAAGCGCTCAATAAATACGATTGAATGAATGAGTGAATGAATCGTTAGTAGAAACGATCCCTGCTCTCAAGGAGCTTACAATTTGGGGAGACGTTTGCTGAAAATGCAGGAAGGGACAGGAACGGGGTGTAAAGATAAGATGCGAAAGTGAGGGGGCGGGGGAAGGGGAGGGCTGGGAGACGGGGACACCCCCGCCCCATCAGTGTCTCTAAGGGTACCGTGCTTCCTTCTCCCTCCGGCTCTCCTCCCGCCCCCCCCTTTTCATTTTCTGCAGGAGATGAAAGGGTTAAATGGGGGGGACCTTCTCCTTCTAATCGATTGACAAGGGGTTCATTTCTGGGGTAAGATCTGCAGCCCATCAGATCCGTGGTCATCTCTGGAGCTTCACCTAGAGATGGTGGGCAGAGGGGAGGGGCTTTCTGGTGTGGAGGGAAAAGGGGAAAGAACAAGTGGAAACAGGCTTAAGTTGCAGCGTGGGGGATGTAGGTTAACCATAAAGATGGGTTTCATGAATGTAAGGGCTTGGTCGTACTGGAATGAAGGGCAGAGTTAAGGAATGCCCTTGTGCAGTTCTTCAGGACAGATTAGTCTTCTTTGAGGAGGGCCTGCCTGAGGAACTCTACAGATGGCTGAGGAGGTTTGGAAGCTGGACTGCAGCTTATTTTTTTTTTCCCCTCAGTGTGCTTTTCCCTCTTTTGATAGGGGTTTGTGGGAGTCCTTGTTTTTTCACTTAGAGGTTTAATGATGAACCCCATTTAGGCACACTCGGTTAGGAGTCCTTAAAGGTTGGGGATCCTGTGTCCCTTTAGGATGAAACCGTAGACTAGGCTACCAACCTCACATCCTCTCATCCTGGCTGGCGGCCGGCTCAAATGTCAGAATTATACACTGTAATCTTAGCATGAAGGCTTCCTCTCGTCTCCCAACTCTGAATATGGATTTGGCAAAGACTAGGCTTGGGGGCTTTGTAAGCTTCCTACTCCATTATAAAGTGTGAGCCCCAAACCAAAGCAGAGGTTTACTAAAGGGGGAATTAACTCCTCTCCCCTTCTCCTCCCTCCCTCCCTCTCCTCTCAGTTCCCAACCCCTGCATATCAAAGCAAAAAAAAAAAAACTGCATTTGCACCAAGACCCCAGACCCCGGTTCCTTTTTCATTTTAAAAGAATCCTAGGATAGTAGAAAGATAATTCATTACCATTAGCTTTAAAACGCTCAGTTATCTTCAGATAGAACCTCCTATTATACCGGCTGATTTTCCCATCACCGGGTTCCTCTAACACCAGCCCACTCACCGTATCTTGATTACGATCACAGCAGACCCCTTGCCCAAGTCCTACCTCTGGCCTGGAACTTCCCCTTCGTATCCGACTGGAAACTATCACTCTGCCCATCTTCAAAGCGCTATTAAAATCACATTTCCTCCAATTGGTCTTCCTCTTTGAGTCCTCATTTCCCTTACTCCTTCTCCCTTCTGCAGTTGACCTTGCACTTGGATTTACTCACCCCTCCCTCAGCCCCGCAGCACTTATGTACATATTTGTCATTTATTTTAATGTCTGTCTTCCCCAGTAGACTGAACATTCCTTGCGGGCAGGGAACATGTCTACCAGCTCTGCTGTACCTTATCAATCAGTCATATTTATTGAGCACTTACTGGATGCAAAGCATTTTATAAGCACTTGGGTGAATGCAATTTGAGTTGTACTCTCCCAAACACTTAGTACAGTGCTCTACACCCAAAAAGTGTTCACTAAATGCAGTTGATTATACGTGGAAGGATATTCATTTGACAAACATCCATCGTAAATGTCAGCTGTGCCGTTTAGCTGTCCACTAAGTTTCTGTGTATGGGAGAATCTGGTAAGCCATGGAATAGACCTTGTGAAGATGCTCTCAGGGCTGCACTTGTATTGAACATCTTGGCCAGGTTGGGGGCAGTCCTATCTGGGCTTATTTCTTGATGTCTTGGACTTGTATGACTTCTCCAGTTTCCTCCCTCTTCGGAGCTGGGCTCCTGTGTCCTACAAAAGGACATTCTCTTAGCTCCTTTTCCTTCACCCTGAAGGACTAGGGATTGGAGGGAGGGAGGAGGGGAGGTTGCCTGAAAGGTAAGGTTCTGTTCATTCCCTTGAATGACAAAAACAGTGGGGCAGGGTTGAAGCTCATGAAGGGGAAGTGTTCAATTTAAAGTCCTGAAATGGCTGAGAGTGTCTGTCCTCTTCTCCTCCCTCCAGTCACCTTCTCAGGGTTTCTCTGGATTAATTTGCGTCTGCTACTTGCTACTTCCAACTTGTGCCGCCTCATTCCAGAAAATGTGGTGGAGGAGAAAGCCTTGGGTTGTGAATAATCACAAATGCTCGTCTCTGAGAATTCAAATCCAGCAGAAGCAGTGGCCAAAACTAATCAAAGATGAGAAATTGTATTTATTAAGCACCTTCCATGGGCAAAACTCTGTTCTAAACCCTGGGGGCAGGGAAACATTGACACATTTCAGTTTAAAGGAGGGGGACAGACACATAAGGATGAATGAACTGAAGTTAGCAGATAATGCCCCAAACTGATTCAAAAGCAAGTATGGGGGTTGGGAGGGGGGAGGGGGTGGGGGTTGGGGGAATCTCAAGAGTTCATTACTGTGGGATTCTCTGACTTGGAGGCCGGGCTATGCTTTCACAGGCTAGCTTCCCAACACTAGAGCAAGGGGACTTGCCTTTTACCCCCGAGGGCTACCACTTCCGAGCTTCCCCCTAATGAATAAAAGGCCCATTGTCCCTCTTTGAAGTTTCCCCAGGCAAGGTTAATCAGACAGAATGATAAGAGAATTGTCGGGGAGAGATGCAGTGCCAGTGATTGTGGGGGACTTTTTGTTTCATCTTAATCTGTGAATTGCAGTCTGGTAATCTTCTCTTTTTAACAGACTTTCCCAGTTCCCATTATATTGGTGACTTAAACCCGAGTTTGGAACCTTTAACAGGTAAAATCCTGTTGAGTTACAATTCAGAGTCATATCTGGTTCCATCTTGGGGTCCCAGAGACCTTAGTCAACAGTGTAATAGTACAGTGCCGGTAGATATGAGAAACTCGGGGAGTTCAGGCCAAAGGGGCCCTGGGGAAAGTGGTACCGGGTTCTGGCCCCTGCAAAAACCCAACCATCCAATTTTATGTCCAGCCCAAAGTCCTTGTTTCCTCTGCCATTAGATTTGCCTGGTAAACTGCACCCAGGAGGAGGGACCTTAGGGATTTGGAGTGAGGTGAGGATGTAGAGAAGGCTAAAGGTAGGAATAAAATATCAGGATTTCCCCAGTGGGGCGGAAGACAAGTTCTCTGGAGCTGAACAAGCTACCTTGTGCTCCAAGTCTGGAGGGAGCATCCCGCCAAGAGGCAAAAAAGCACAATGAGGGGAAGTTCTTATCGCCTCTGGGCCGCTCAGGCGCCTCTGGCAGAAGTGCTCAGCTCAGCGTTTCAGCTCCCAAAATGTTCCTGTAACAAGGGCCTCTGGGAGTGTGCTACAGTTTGGGGGAACAGTTTGGAGTGGGAGGAAAGGAGCCCATTCATTCAATAGTACTTATTGAGCGCTTACTATGTGCAGAGCACTGTACTAAGCTCTTGGAATGTGGGTTGGGGTCAGACTGCCTGGAAATTACAAAGGTCCCAACTGTCCTACTGCACCAGGAGGGGAGATAGATGCGAGAGGGCAGTGGCCTTTGCCCCTGAGAGTTGCATTTGCTGAACTTCTTGGCCTCTGGCATTGCTTCACTTCGTTATTTCTTGGGTTGGGTGAAGGTTGCTACCCTTTGTGACTCTTATGGCTGGTGAGAACTCCTCCCTCCAGCCACTTGGAGGGAGGAGTTCTTAGGGAGGGAGCTCTTAGTACAGTGCTCTGCACACAGTAAGTGCTCAGTAAATACGATTGATCGATTATCCTTTGACTGGAAAAGGACAAACGGAATTCCTTTCTGTGCCCCTTTGGCATGCCTATCAATGCCTCAGGCAGGGCATAGCATATGAGATGCAGCATGGCCCAGTGGAAAGACCTTGGGCCTGGGAGTCAGGCGACCTGGATTCTAATTCCGACTCTGCCAGTTACTTGCTGTATGATTTTTGGCAAGCCACTTCTCTGTGCCACAGTTCTCCTGGTCTCCCTCCTGCTTAGACTGTGAGCCCTATGCAGGACAGGGACTGTGTCCGACCTGATTAACTTGGCTCTTTGCTCCACAGTCTAGGGATTTTTCCCATCCTTGAAGATTGGCTCCTTGCAGATGCCATGACCATTTCCCTTTATTTGCAGAGGCTTTTCTTAGCTGCTTCACTCTCCCAACTCCACTTTAACTTTGAAAACTTCCTGCTCTGGCTCTGATTGGGAGGAGTAGACCAGAAGTCTCTGCTATTTCTTCCTTCGCTCCCACATGTATAGTCACTGACCGTTAGACAAACCCTGTTTACAAGACTGAAGATTGTTAGGAAAAGGTACTGATCGGAGCACAGACCAATGCTCCCCTTCCCAGTTTCCATCAGGGTGGATGGGCTTGAATTTCACAAGATTGTAAAATTTGAGTGCGTTGACCTCTTTTTTTGATCTCTTTTGACAATTGCCTTGAAAAAGTTTCTAATCTCAGCTCCTTTGTGTTGCCCAGGCAGGTATGGTTACCTCATTCAACCCCTCCTCCCTTCACGGTTCTCAGATCTCATCCTGATACCTGGGGCTTTATGCTTCCGTGGAATTGCTGGCTTTTTCCTCCCCTCTTCTCTCAGTGCTACACTTCTTACTTCTAACTCGCTTCCTTTGCTCACCTTGGTTGGCATTTTCTGTCCCAACTACCAGATTGGAGGGGTTGTGGAGGTGGGGCAAGGGGTACTCAAGGACAGGACAGTTGACAAGTTCTTGGTTCTCCTGATGGCAGTAAACCTGCTCTGGACGTTGGAACTCAGTTCACTCATCTTGCGCTTTGCATCAAACTCTGTGGCACTTTGGGAGCAATTGAGAAGCCCCTAATGAGCCGATCTGAAACGTCAGCTGGTATCCTGGTATCTCATCCCAGCTCAGTCACTTTCCTGCTGTGTGACCTTGGGCAAGTAACTTAACTTTTCTGTATTGCTTCTCTCAGCCGTATATTGGGGATTCAATACCTGGTATCCTTCCCCCTCAGGCTGTGAGCCCATATGTGACAAGGACTGTGTCCAACCTCACTCTCTTGTACCTATCCCAACACTTAGCACAGTGCTTGGCACATAGTAAGTCCTAAACAAATTAGTAGTAGTAATTCTGAAGATGTCGGGTGTTAGACTTTAAAGTCCCCTTGGCCCAGGATTCTGTGTAACTCCAACCAAAGAGTAAGTTGCCTGGGTTTTTTTTTTGTTTTTCAATAGTATTAGGTGCTATGTGGCCGATACTAGTCTAAGTGCTGGGGTAGATACAAGCTGATCAGGTTGGACACAGTCCATGTCCCACATGGGGCTCAGTCTTAATCTCCATTTTACAGATGAGATAACTGAGGCACAGAACAGTTAAGCGACTTGCCCAAGGC
Source organism: Ornithorhynchus anatinus (assembly GCF_004115215.2). NCBI lineage: Eukaryota > Metazoa > Chordata > Mammalia > Monotremata > Ornithorhynchidae > Ornithorhynchus > Ornithorhynchus anatinus. The sequence goes on along the minus strand of NC_041735.1, from coordinate 16,732,923 downwards.
CTTACAGCAGACCAGTGGCAGGGCCAGGACTAGAAACCAGATCCTTCTGACTCTCAGGACTGTGCTCTGTCTACTAGGCCACACTGCTTCAAAGCTGTTAAAGCACAGCTCAGGTGTGGTAGCCAACCTAGCAGCCCAGCCCCTCTGGGCCAGCCTCCAATCGTCTGCAGAGCAGTGTTCCAATGGCTCAGAGGAGCATTGGTATCAAAGGGCCTCTTAGGGTTTGGTTTTGAGTGGGTGGCTTCCAGTTTCTTCTTTCTTTGCAGTGATTAGCTGCCAGAGGTACCTTGTAATAACAACGAGAGTGCGTCTGAGGAAGAATCCTGAGGATTTTTCCACGTAGGATTTAACCGTCTTTTGATGGGGAATCTAGTGAGAATTCTTGTCTCCCTTTGAAAATTGTAATCCCCATTCACCAACAGGATGAAGACTTTACTGTCACCCAGAGGGGATTGAGGTAGGATTTATAGTGGGTTAAGCAGGGAAGTTTAGAAAGATAGGTTGAAGGTTAGGTGTCTGGTATAATATTAAAATCCAACTGCAGCCAGCTGGATAAACAGCTTTCCACAGTTACCCTAGATTTTCCTGCTGCCTCTTTTGAAGAGGGACTGTCCTTGGGATAAACAGTTTAGCTGTCTTCCTGGACAGATGAAGTCAACTGATGCAGGGATCTAAGAGCCTAATCATTTGCTAGGTCCCTGGGCTTTTAGATTAACCAGGCCAGAGAGGACTGAAACTGAGGAGTGGAAGTATCTGTCCAGAAAGGTCTGCTGTTGAATCCAACACACCAAATGAAAATTGGTTCCAGGAAAGCGGGTGGACTCTGTGGTCCATCACTTTCTATTCACACACGTTGCACTTCCTGCTCTGCAGCTACTAAATCAGGCAGGCTCTCAGCAGGTTACAAATCCTTTCCTTTACCTTGATGGGCATAGGCTGGGGCAATGCACCTCGGTTTTCCAGACAGGAACATTGTGCGCCAGAGGTTAGGCCCATGAGTATCTGTGAAATCTGTGGTTTGTTCAGGTCAGGTAGAGTTTCAGCATGTTTTTATCTGTATCCGAAGAGGAAGCATCCCAAGAGGCAGCACGTTTAGCCATTTGGGCACTTGACCAGGGACCCCTAGAGAGAAGCTTCTCTAATCTGGCCCTGCAGGTGAATCCCCTGGGGCAGTACTGAGTTTCCCTGCAATGAGAGGAGACTGACTCACTACATCAGACCGTTTGAAAGGAGTTGAAAACTGATTTTCTTGCTCAGCCCCCTATCCCTCCTTAGCTCAGTATGCCTTTGTGAGTTTTTTGGTTTTGTTTGGGTTTTTTTGGTCAAGGCTCTTGTCTTTTCTCTCTTGCACGATGCCCCCTGCCCGGCTGGCAGTGTCTGGATTTTGTTCCTCTGGCTGTCTTAAGTAGGTGGAAAGATGAGCTTTTTTACCTGCCTGCTGGAGATGAGAGCTACATGAGGTGGCTGAGTTTTAGCTAGAGCTGGGCCAATGAAATGGAACACTGGAGGTTGCAAGGGGTCAGGGTTGACTTTAGAATCGGCCCCGAGAACGCTGACTGGTTGGGGAAGCAGTTCATTCATTCATTCAATAATATTTATTGAGCGCTTACTATGTGCAGAAGACTGTACTAAGCTCTTGGAATGAACAAGTCGGCAACAGATAGAGACAGTCCCTGCCATTTGTCGGGCTTACAGTCTAATGGGGGGGGGGGCAGACAGACAAGAACAATGGCAATAAATAGAGTTCATCAGAGGCAGAAGCAATGCCCTGGTTAACAGGGACCTGGGAGAACACGATGGCTCTGATGCAGTGGGTGAGACAGGGGTCTCCCCACACCCCCTGAAATGGAGAAGCATTCTAGATTTGGGAGTCCCAGAGGCTTCCACCTGCCATCATTATATTATGCTGCATGTATGTTTGCCATAACATGTTGATGTCTTCTGGAATAATAATAATAATTTCCAGTAGTGATTGGTAATGGTATACTAAGCACTGGGACAGATGCAGTACAACTGGATCAAATCCAGTTTCTTGCCCAAACTCACCCAGTAGACAAGTGGCAGAGCTGAGATTAGAACCCAGGTCCTTCTGATTCCCACCCCATGCTTTTGCCACTAGACTGTGAGCTCATTGTGGGCAGGAATGTGTCTGTTGTTTTATTTCTCCTCTCCCAAGCACAGTGCTTTGCACACAGTAAGCTCAATAAATACAATTGAATGAATGAACTAGGCCATGCTACTTCAGTCCTTATCCTACATGAAGTTCACAGCCTAAGGGAGTGGGAGAATGGACACTTAATCCCTGTTTTACAGATGAGGTAACCAGGGTAAAGAAAAGTTAAGTGACTCACCTGAGGTCACAAAGTGGGCAGGAGGCAGAGTTGGGATCCGAAGCCAAGTTTCCTGATGCCCAGTCCTGTCCTTTTTTTTCACTAGGCCATGCTGAGAGGGTGGCAATTTTTTCCCTGCCTCAGGCGGCCAAATGTCTGAAGCTGACACTGGAGGGCAGAGGGTAGGTTTTGAGTGGTGAAGAGCCTCCCGGAAGAACAGGTGGAACAGAATCCCCATTGTCACATTTCCTTGGCCAAAACAAATACCCACAGCCTTGCAGCCACAGTCTAGGAACTTACCAGCTCAGTGACAAGTTTTCCAAACCTGCTTTCCTTTTCCACATGGTCCCCAGTACTAAAATCCTTTCCCTGTCACCTGGACCAAGTAACTTCTGGCATTGGGTAAGGGTCTCCTTACCAGTCTGGTAACTGGGATCATTATGGTGGATGTAAGCTTTTGGATTGATGAGGGGAGAGGGGGCAGGACTGGTGTTGTGTGCTTGTGTGTTTGTCTTTCTCAGCAGCACCTGTCTGAGTAGCCCCATTTGACCCTCGCTTTCTTTCCTTTGCCAGGGCCAGTACTGCGACATCTGCACAGCGGCCAACAGCAACAAAGCCCACCCGGTCACCAATGCCATCGACGGAACGGAGCGCTGGTGGCAGAGCCCCCCGCTGTCCCGTGGCCTGGAGTACAATGAGATCAACGTCACCTTGGACCTCGGCCAGGTAGGAGCCTGCTCACCTAGTGTCCACATCTTAGGACAACTGGATCCGTCCCCCGGGGGGTCCTCGATCTCCAACACCAGCTGGGGCTCTTGCCTTGTGTAGTAGTGATAGTATTTATTAAGTGTTAAGTTGTGTGCAGAGCACTGTATTGAGCCCTGGTAAAGAGTAGACAGGTGGGAATTAGACATGGGCCCTGTCTCTATAGGGGCTCACAGACTATGAATAAAGGAGGTGGGGTTCTCTCCTTTTGCTCAGTCAGGGTTTTGGGAGCTTGTTCAGAGTTAATCAGTCAGTTTTACCCAGTGTCAGGCCCCTACCCCTTGCTGCTCCTTAGTAACTAGAATTCTGCTTTATGGATTGTAAAGTATTTAACATTGACCTAAGGAGGAATTTAACATTCCCTTATCACCTCCCCGCTGCATGTGAAGCATCTTCTAGCTGGTATTTTTCCAAGCCCAGTCTGCTGCTGGGGATGTTGTCTCCAACCTCTCACCTCTAGAAAGGCCGGGGTGGAGGGGTGGGGAACCCAAAGTGGAGAAAGAGGTCCCTGGGGCACACTAAGCAGTTCCCCAGGGTTTCTGCCAACTCTGGTTTGCGTGCCAGGGCCTGGTTTATCTGACGGGCTCTGATGCTGTTTATCCTCTTGGTGTAGCAAGAATCTTCCTTGCTCATGTCACCTCTCCCACCATCTCCCCCTTGGAGAGTGGCCCAGGGATCTGGGCCTGGGGCGATCTCAATTCTGGCCAAGTTAGTCTCTGAGCCTGTAGAGCAAGCGAGAAGCTATCTTTCTTTCTGCCTGCCTGAGTAGTGTTTTCTTGGTGGTCAGGATTGACAGAAGAGTGTGGGCTCAGCCTGCTGGGGCTCAGGTAGGTCCAGACCCCAGAGGTGTCCTGGAGCAGCCCCTGCCAAGCCCCGGGGCTGCCTGTAATTCATAGAACTGCTGGGGCTGGAGAGCAGAAGAAGCAAACCGTGCTGCCTGTCCCCACCCCCAACTTGGGGAACACTTCCTGCTGAAGTGGCCTGATACAAAATCTGGGTTTCCAAGGGCTAAGTGAGAGCGAGAGCACACAAGATAAGAGCAGAGAAGGGCCTGTCATGTGGAATTCAGCTAGGTGGACACTTGCTCTCTTGGACGTCTAGTTCACGTTGCCACTGGTCTTCGCCCTTCTTGCCCCCTATACATTATAGGTAGTCCTTTCCTCTTGTCACTGTTTGCCCCACTCTGCTAGAGACTGGAGGTTAGGGTGATGATGTATTACCCGGCAGCTGGGATCTGTGTGTCCCTCTGTTCTCTTGGCCTGCTTTTGCTTTTCATTTGTAGCTGTGGTTTTACCCTTTGACCTACTGAATAATCAAGTATTTTGCCCCATGAGCTTTGTAAGCTCCTGGAGGACAGGGATTGTTCTTTTTCTTTGGTGTGCCCTGCTCTGTACCATTGTAGGGTCTCAGTAAATGGTACCTTTATCACTCCCCTCAAGGGGACAAGGGAGTCTTTGAAGTGGAGATTGTGGGGCCCCCCAGGGACCACTTGCAGGAAAGAGCCTTGAAAGGTTTCTTAAAAGTACATTTACAATAATGAGGTCTCTATGTCTGGGCTCTCTGGGGGAGTTTATCTGCAGCATATCCCTGGGAGGCAGGAGTTATTGCCTCATTGTACAGATCAGTTGTTACTTGCTCAAGTCCTGTGATCTGAATAGGGACTGGGACTCTCCTGACTTCCAACTCCTGACTGGGAGTCTTCTGACTCCCATCCTTGAAGTTTTCCTCTTGAGCTCGCAATAATTGCAGTTTTGTTAAGTGTTTACTGTGTGCCAAGGGCCTTGTTAAATCAGATTAGCCGCAGTCCTGGTCGTGTCTGGGACTCACAGTCTAAGTCTAAGGGGGTGTGGGATGGGTGCCGGGGGGAGAACAGGAATTGACTCCCCCCAGTTTAGAGATGAGGAAACTGATGCACAGAGAAGTCAAGTAATTTGTCCAAGGTCACCCAGCAGGCAAGTGGCAGGGCTGAGAGTTGAGCCCAGATTTCCTGACTCCCAGTCCCATGTTCTTTCCACTAGGCCTCTCCACTTCATGAGGCATGTAGAACCTCCATTTTGCCGATTTGGACCTAACAATTTTCAACTCAGTGACATGTGATTTTTGGGAAACCGTAGGACTTTGAGATCCTTAGGTGGAGAGCATTGTTGATCCAGGAGCTAAAGGTGGCTTCATTTCTGAACCACATTTACTTTTCTCCCTGGATTTTCTCTTCCCCCACTCCCCTCCCTATGTATTCTCCTCCCCCACCCTGCCAAGATTGGCTGCCAAGGTAGCCTGTAGTGAAGTGATCTGGGGCTGGCACTGAGGAGAGGCTGAAAGTGAGGGGGTTGGAAGAAATGCTGCTAATACCTGGCTGTCTGGCTTCCCCAGGTTGGCAGGTCTGGGGCGGAAATTCCTAACATACCTGTTGGGAGCCAGAGTGAGGCAGGTGAGGACTTCCAGGGGCCTGCCTGGCTGGCTGGGAGCACCTGGGAGGAAGGAATCAGAGCCTTAGGGAAGCCACTCCTGTGTATTCATTCATTGTCAGTCGTATTTATTGAGCGCTTACTGGGTGCAGAGCACTGTACTAAGCGCTTGGAAGAGTACACTATAACCAAAAATGGACATATTTCCTGCCCACACCGAGCTTACAGTCTAGAGGGGGAGACAGACATTAATATAAATAAATTGTATGAACTGTGCAGGGCAGGGGGTCCTGGCCTTTTTCCTCCTTGAGAGAAGCCTTTCCTGCTGCATTCATTCATTCATTCAGTCTTTTATTGAGCGCTTTCTGGGTGCAGAGCACTGTACTAAGTGCTTGGAAAGTACAATTCGGCAACAGATAGAGACAATCCCTGCTGCAATCTTTAGCTGGTTCTCTGGCCAGCTCACTCAGCGGTCTCAAAGCTGGCAGGGTTGGGGGTGGTCCAGTCCCCCGTGCCCCCTGCCCCCTCCTTCTATTGTGTCTGAGCCAAATGAGGCCTCGCTGCTGGTGGGAGTCTGGTGGAGGCTGGTTGGGAATTCAGTTCTGGACAGGGGCTGATTAACCTTTGGGCCTCACAGCGCAGGATCTGAGATGGGCTGCTCTCCTTCACTCCTCCTCCCTGGGCTGCTCCAGGCTCAGAGCAACTTCAAGTTGCAACAAGCGAACTGGAAGGAAGGGCAGACAGGCCTGATAGGGCTGTAGAAAAGAGGCTCTGAGGCCCTGGTGGGGCTGGATTGTGGCCTCCAGCTGGGTGCAGTGGGCTAATCTTAAAATGGGAAAATTGCTTAGATGGGGGTATGCATTAGGGTGGGGGGATGGCATGTGTGCCTGTTCAGGGGTACGCGTGGGGGAGCCGAGAGAGGTGTTTAGGCGTGTGTGTGTGTGTGCATGTTTTTGTATGTGTGCACTCACACACAGTGGAATGTGAACTGATGTGCAGTTGGGGGAAGGGAGCATGTCTGGGCGGGTATGTGGGGCTGTGTGCAGTAGGGTGAGGACTTTGGAATAACCCTCTCCCCTCCACCCCCTGTTGTCCGCATCTCTGGGGCCAGCCGGGCTCTGACATGGCTGTATTTGGTGATGTGAACAGAGCGGAGAAAGCACAGTTGGATTCCTGGTGCCAGGTGGAGATTCGGGTTTGGCAGTAAGAGAGAAATCCAAACAAGTGCACTGCACTCTTTTTTAACCCTTCTAGTCTGCTTTTGTCGGGGTCGAGTGCCCAGGCTTGGGGAGAAGTGTGGTCAGTAGCTCTGAGATGGTATCTGGTCTAGCCTCAGGGCCCTGGCTCCTTCACCCTGCACATCAGCTTGGTCTGCTCCTCTGGGAGCCCCCCAGTGAGGTTCTGGAGTGAGTGTACATTAGCTGACAGGAAATTGCAGTGACACAAGGCCAGTTCTATGGTACAGGGCTTTGGTGCTTCCTTGCTTACCCATGGCCCATTTTCTTTTAGGCTCCCTCAAATGTCTGTGGGCCTATACTAAATTTTTAAGTAGTTTCAGCTGCTTTTCCCAGCTGATGGCAGATAGGGCAGAAGGCTGAGCTGCCAACCATCCTAAAATTCACAGACCTTCCCTAAGAACATGCTAAAATCGGTCATGGCTGTAAAGCCAGCATTACATTTCAATGTCCGTAAATGTGGACTGCTGCTACCATCAGTCAGTCAATCAGTGACATTTATTGAGCACATATGGTATGCAGAGCACTGTACTAAGTGTTTGGGAGAGTACAGTGTAATAGAGAAGATAGATATGATTCCTGTCCAAAAGTTGGGTGGGTGGGTGGGTGGATGGTGGGAGGGAACCAAGAAGAAGAAATACAAGAAATAATGACTTCCCAGAGAGAGTGACTTTTATACCAAGGCCCACAGCTTTCTGGGAGAAGAGATTCCTGTGGGTGAACTCAGTTACTTTCCCTGAGGGACACGATGTTCTCTGTCCTGTGACATCCCAGGGTGGGCAGCAGCTCCAATGTCCATGCCAGCACCTCAGTCTTCTCATCATGTTGATCTTTCTGGTGGGAGGATGAGGAGACTGAGGGAAGAGATTTCTCCTCTCACGCTGACCTCAGGGCAGGGCTCTCTGGGCCTCAGCTCCCCCGGGCTTCATTCACTGGCATTAAGGATTGTGCTTCTGAAGAGCCCACCACATTTTCCTCAAGTACACATAGCAGGTTCTTCTGGACTCTGTGTTGGGTGCTGCACTAGGTCATGGGTTCTAATTCCAGCTCCACCACTTGTCTGCTATGTGACCTTGGGCAAGTCACTTCATTGCTCTATGCCTCAGTTACCTCATTTGTAAAATGGGGATTGAGATTGAGCACCACATGGGACAGGGACTGTGTCCAAGCCAATTTGCTTGTAGCCACCCCAGCGCTTAGCGCAGTGCCTGGCACATAGTAAGCATTTAAATACCATTATTATTTATTTCCATCCCCCAGTCTAAATTCCTGCTGGAAGAGGGGGTGGGGGTGCTCTGGGACCCTGTGTGGGCTCTGCCCTGTTCCTCCCTCATCCCCTCTGTTCCCTCTTCTGCCCTCTTTGAGAACCAGACATTGATTCAGGCTGGCACTCCGGGCCAGCCTAAACCTTGCTGGACTTAGTTAGTGGCCTGCAGCCTCTGTTTTATGCTGGAGCCGGTGACTGACTGGTGCCAGGCCTGGATTTCTCACTTATAACCTGTTCTGTCAGCCTGAACCTCATTACCTCCAAGCATTGGGCTTGGCATGGGGCCTCCTGCTAGGACACACAGCAACCCAGTCCCGAGCAGGGGCAGGACTTGTAGGGGTGGGTGCAGTAGGGGCGGGGGCTGATTGAGCCAGTGTTATGCCTTAGCAGGAGGGCTTACACCTGGGACCTGAAGGAGAGAGGTGGGGGAAACAGGTTCAGGGTGGGGGCTGGACAGAGCCCAGAACCAATTTCCTTCTTGGGGATTATGGGGGACTTTTGAGAGTGCTCTAGTTAACTGCTGGTTGAAAAAAAATCAAGGATTCACTGTGGGCAGAGCACTATCCTAAGCAGTTGGGAAAGTACTGTAGAGCTGGTGCCCATAGGGAGCCTATCCCTGTATTTTGTGGGTAGGTGGGAGTAGCCAGATTAGGGGAGGGGGTGGGTGAGTTTTGACCCTGATGGGCAAATTGAAATTTAGGTAAGCCTTGCAATCCTGGGATTTTGAAGAAGGGGATGCTGTCTTTCCCCTCTTTTAACCAGGAGAGGCAAATCTTCCTACCCCTTTCCTCTTTTAGGAAGGGGGGCAGAGGGTACCCTTGCTGAATGAAGCAGTAGCTCTGAGATTTGGGCTTGGCCCCCTCAGGAGCAGAGGACACGGCTGGGTGGTGGTAGGAGTTGGGAGTCTGGGGAGGGTAGAGGGCAGCAAAGGCAGAGTGGGGAGGGAGGCAGGAGCTTCCTTTAGATGTCACAAAAATTAAGTTCAAAGCCCTGTAGCTCAAGCTGATGTCAGAGTGCTGAGGAATTTCAAAGAGCAGGGATGGCAGGAGCCTGTGGTCCTCCTTTGTGTTTGTAGTGGGAGCAGTCAGGTAAATGAGAATTGGCAGGAGCAGAACTGAGGTTCTGGAGATGCAGCCTGCAGCTGGTTTCCACGGATTACTTGTGTAGGGCAAGTTGAAACAGACTTCTGGCTCCTTGGGTCAGGGATTTTTGGAGTCCCTAAGGAAAGCCTGGCTTCCAAAGATGAAGCAGACATCCGGAGGAAAGCCCCACTCTCTCCACTCTGCTATTGGTTTGGAAGTGGACCTCCGGGCCAGCCAGTCATTGGTGGACAGGTGGCCCTCTGACCCACCCTCGGGCGCTAATGTGAAGGTCTTGCCCTTCACTGGGACTTTAGGTGGACAGAGGTGCTTTGTTGCTGGGTCACCATGGTACAGAAGAGGGCGTGTGGGTGATGCAACTGGATTTCTTGCTCCTGAACTTAAATTCCAAACATGGAAATTCTGACTCTGGTGGGAGTGAGAGTGAGAGAGTGTCATGAACCTGAGCTGGAAGGACTGAAACCCAAGCGTCATTATCTGCCTGTCCATTGACGCAGCATGGCTCAGCGGGAAGAGCACAGGCTGGGGAGTCAGAGGTCATGGGTTCTAATCCCAGCTCTGCCGTTTGTCAGCTGTGTGACTTTGGGCAAGTCACTTAACTGCTCTTGTGCCTCAGTTACCTCATCTGTAAAATGAGCATTAAGACTGTGAGCCCCACATGGGGCAAACTGATCACCTTGTACCCTCCCCAGCGCTTAGAACAGTGCTTTGCACATAGTAAGCACTTAACAAATGCCATCGTTGTTATTATTATTATTGTATTAGATGTCATTGGTGAAGTGGGTTGGAGAAAAGGCCAGAGGGTGTGGCTTCTTCAGCTCCTGGTGTGTGTGTGTGTGTGTGTGTGTGTGTGTGTGTGTGGAGGCAGGTGGAGTGGTTGCCTCTTATAGGGTTTTCCGGCCCCACTTTGATTCTGCTGTGAAAGCCCTGGAAAGGCAGAGTAAGACTGGTTTCTCCATTTCTTGGTGTGCCCTCCTCACTAACGTTCTCAGAAACGATGGGAATTTTTACCCCAGTGCCACACATCAGTCCCTCCCCACCCCGAGTGCTGTGTAAGATGGAGGGCAGAGGCAGAGAAGAGTTGGGCGAGGACAGTATTACTTGGTCCTCTGAGCTAGGCAGCTCTGCCTGTAATCTGTGCCTCTACGGCACCCCAAAATATGAATTTGTTGGCCCCTCCTGCACCAAGACTGATCTCTCTGATCTGATGAGCAACACCAGGACATCCCTGCCCCAGTTCTGCATTGTTCTCTCCTCTGCCTCTACCACCTTTCGGCCACTATTAATTTGTTCAGAAGCATTTATTTAGCACCTGAGAAGGGGCATTTGGAGTAGCTGGAAACCAAGGTCCTATTTTCAGCTGGGGACTGTTCTTTTCTCTCCTGTTCATAGAGTGAAAGTAGTATTCCTCTACTGTACTCTCCAAGCTCTTCAGGCAGAGGAGGGTTTGATTGGTTCCTTAAGATATTGAGTCCTCACTGATTCTGACCCCATTCTGGCAAAGAGGGAGCCAAAAATTCTCCCTCCCTGGTAAATGTGAATTTGACTTCACCCCCGATTCTCCCTCCTCCCATCCCTATGTCCTCTTTTCCTTTTCTCACCTACCCTGCCCAATCCAACCAGTGCTCCCTGGGTCCTTCAGGGGCTCAGAACTGCCTGTGATTCCCAGTTGGCATGTAAACCAGGATAGGTTGGCCAAAGGAAGATCTGGCCTGGTCGACCTGTCCTCTCTACTTTCCTGTGCTCCTCCTGGAGGCAAGGCTGGGCTATTGCCTGCATCCTCAGGAACACCCCCACAAACTTATTGTCCGTCCCTCCACGGTGAGGCCTCTGCTCTGTTGTGGTTCCTATCTGGCTGATTGATTGAGGTCAGCTGGGGCCAGACAAGGGGTTAGGCTGGGCAAGTACAGCCCTGCGCATGTTGGGACCACCCTGAAGTTCCCAGCCCCTGCCACCTCCGGGCTCCTGGCACTCTCCCTTTCAGAGATGCATTGGGCCAGGGGGCAGGAGGAAGGACTGTAGGGGCATGGCCACAGGTTTTTTCACATGCCCATGGTTGTTCCAATGGGCCACCCCCTGTTCATGGGCCTTAGACCTACAAACCTCAGCAGGACCACCCAGGCCTATGCAGAATCTGCTCAGAATGGAGTTCCCGGTGGATTCAGGCCAGACCCAGTTGCTGGCTGGTGGCTCTGCCCAAACCTGGCAGGGGCAGGGGAGAACAGAGAATTTTCTGCCAGGATAGAAGCGCAGTGACTTCTCCAGCAGTGATTGTGCACCACTCAAGTTACCCTGCTTCTGTTGGGGAACGGAGTATTTGCCTGCCATAGCCCCACACTCTATTCCACCAAAATCCAGAAACCCAAACAGCAAGGAGAGTGAAAAAGAGGCTTGTGCATCTTTCATGCTTCACAGCCAATGTCTTTCCGGCCCCAGGGTTGTTTTTATCATTAAGATGGGGTTCCCCGGACTTGGGAAGGGCTAGTGAGAGGCTCTATTATTTGAAGGCTTTTGGTGAATATTTCCTCCTTCAGCCCTGGTGTAGAGGTGGTTTGTTCGGGGGAAGGGTTTTCCAACAGGATGTCCATTTCATTGAAGGAAAGGGAAAGGAGTATTCACCTCCAGGGTGGCCTAGTGCCAGGTGGCTTTGTTCTCCCAGGTCCCAGGAGAGGATGCCCAGGGAAATGCTTGTCATCGAAGCTGGCATTGAAAGCAGCGAGCCCTTCCTGCCAGTACGGCTGAGGAAACTGGGCTAGAGAGAGGGTTAGTGAAAACCTGGGGACCTTTTATGAGGGAATGGTAAGGAAGAATCTTGGTCTTTAGGCCCAGTGTAGCAACCAAAGGCTGTTCTCTCTGAACAGGAAGGAGGCAGTGGAACCCAATAGAAAACTAGGACTCTCCTGGCAGTCCATTCAGGCACTTTAACCTCTTCTCTGACTATCCAAAGGCAGCATGGCCTAGTGGAATGAATATGAGCCTGGGAGCCAGGAATCCTGGGTTTTTCTTTATATTATTTGTTAAACACCATGTGCCAGCACAGTACCAAACACTGGGATAGATACAAGGTAATCAGGTTGGACACAGTCCATGTCTCACAGTAGGACTCACAGTCTTAATACACATTTTACAGAAAAGGTAATGGAGGTACAGAGAAATGAAGTAGTGGAAAGAGCAAGGAATTGGAAGTCAGAGAATGTGGATTCGAATCCCAGCTCCGCCACTTGTCTGCTGTGTGACCATGGGCAAGCCGCTTAACTTCTGTGTCAAAGTGACCTCATCTATAAAACAGGGATTAAGAGTGTGAGCCCCACCTGATTACCTTGTATCTTCCCCAGGGCTTAGAACAGTGCTTTGCACATAGTAAGTGCTTAACACATGCCATTATTATTATTATTATTATTATTACTCCAGCGCTTAGAACAGTGCTTGGAACATATTGCTTAACAAATACCTTAATTATTAAATGAAGCAACTTTCCCAAGGTCACACAGCAGACAAATAGTGGAGCTTGGATTGGAACCCAGGTCATTCAGTCATATTTATCAAGCACTTACTGTGTGCAGAGCACTGGACTAAGCTCTTGGGAGAATATAATGCAACAGTAAACAGACACATTACCTGACCACAACGACCTTACAGTCTAGGTCCTTCTGACCCCCAGGTTAATGCTGTATCCACTAGGCCAGACTTTTTCTCAGCATGGTTCTAGTTCCAGCTCTGTCCCTGACCTGCTTGTGATCTTAGACAAGTCCTTTCAGTTGCCAGTTTTCTCCCCGTAAAATGGGGCCCAAATATCGCTTCTCCTTCCCTCTTAGGTTATAAGCCCCATGTGGGGCAGGATCAGGTCCAGTGTGACTGTCTGGGATATTGTGCTTGACACATAGTAAGTGTTTAATAAATGCCCTTATTCTAGACCTGGTTCTGTCCTTAGTGTGCTGTGTGACTTTAATCATATCACCTTACTTCTATCCCTAAATTTTCACCATCCGAAAAAAAAAGGGGCCAAGAGGTGGTTTTTTTTTTTGCTGTCCTTTGGGTTTGGAGGGAGGTTGTGGGATGCACCCAGAAAAGCTCTAGATCTCTTTGCACCTCTGGGCTGGGGTTAACAAGGGATCCAAGGGACTGGGCTGCGGGTGAAGGCGTTGGCTGTCCTGTTAAAAAGAGGTGCTGTCTCCTGGCCCTCGGTGGCCATACAAACCCAGCTATTCTCTTCCACAGGAGTGTGTAGCTCTTTATTTTCCCAGTCATTTCAGTGTTCTCCTTTTGGGTTTGAAACAAACCCCTTTTTGGAGATGAAGGCTTGTAGTTTGCCGTTCAGTAACCAAGTCATACTCCTTCTTGAGGGCCCTTCAGGGCATCTGACTGTACAGTATGATCCCAGAATGCATTGTGTGAAGTTAGAAAAGCAAACCCAAAATAAGCCACAGGGAAAACTGGAGAGGTTTTCCCAGTTTATTACCAGTAGTTCAGGCCCTTTGATCACCTCCAAGAGAGTCAGGGAGAAGTGGCTGGAGAAAGCCCAGTGGGAACATTAGCCCCCAAAATAAATATTGACCTTGTGTTTGTCTTTCCTACCTCCGGTGTGACAAGAAAGGCTTGGCTGTAAATCCCATTCCCTGGGATAATGGATTGCGGTGGGCTTCCTTCAGATCCCTGGATAACCTCCGCAGGAGAGGAGGTGGAGAGCTGTCTGGGACCACCTCCAGGAAGCCCACCCAGCAATTATTTTAGCCAGGGCTGGGGGACGGATGGGTAGGAAGACAGGGTATGACTCTGCCCTGGTGGGTGGGCACTCCAGGATAATGGTCCCTTGACCCGCCTGGTCAAAAGGTTGCAGCTCTGAGAAGGAGGGAGGTAGATAGACCTGGGTGAAAGAGACGCTTTCAAAGTTGGGAGCCTGCAGGACTTCTCCTCTCCCACCTCTATTTCCTGGAGCACAGGGGGATTCCAGGTCACCCTATGCAGCTGGGAAGCTCTTGTAGCCCACGTGCACTCAGAGGAATAAGTGCTTAGTATAGTGCTTTGCACACAGTAAGCATTCAGTAAATATTATTGATTAATTGGAGTCTCTGATGTAGACCTGCCTGCTGATTCTCCCCAGGATATTTCCACTGACTTCATTAGTATTGGTCCCAAAGCACCACCCATTTCCTTTAGGGTTTGTGAGGACTTTTCAGTAATTTTTTCTTCCTCTAGAATCTTATTCAATTATACAGTAATTCCTCACTCTGGCTCTCACTTTCTTTTTGAGTCTCCCACTCCCCTTCTCCCCAAGACTAAAGGTTCCTTTACTAAATTGAGGGGATTTATTGGAGCTTGAAATGGGATGGGTGACAAAGCCAGTTGTCCAAACATGAGACGGGAGAAGGAGGGAGCACCAGACAGGCACACATGTACCCACACGCCTATGCACACATCCAGAAAGACCCATTTAGCATGGAACTCAGTGAGGGCAGAGTAGGTGAGAAGCAGTATCATCAGTTGAGTGCAACTACTCTTGCTGCTGGCTCCTATTTCCTTCACTTTCCCACCCTCCCCCATCTCTCTTTTTCTTTTCTCTCCCATCCTTGTGGGAAGCAGGTTCCTTACAAGGAGAAACCCCCACCCCTCTCCCTGCCTTTGTGGCTGTACAGCTTTTAACAATTCTTGTGAACACCTGTTTGATCAGATTTGCCTTGGATAAGGAAGTGAATTCAGCTATTTACTTTTTTTCTCCTTCTCCCCCTTGCCCACTTCCCTCATGAACCCCCCTGCCTCTTAGCACTGCACAGATGCCCCCACCCCCACCCCCATTCCTCCCTGCCCCTCTGTCCTGGCAGTTGGGAATTTGTTCTCCTTCACCTTCAGCAGGAGGGGAGGATCAGAGCCCACCAGAGCTGGACTTTATGAACCTTAACATTCTGGGGGCACTAGGTGTCTGACACCTCAACTGCTCTAAGATCTTAACTCCAATTTCTGGAGGGAGTTTCCTGAGACAGCTGCACATCCCCAACACTGGAGATCTGGCTCCCTCCCCCCTCCCCTTTCTCCTTCCCTTGGGTGGGCAGGGATGGTGGTGGAGGGTTTAGGCCTGGCCCCTCAACGAGGGAGGAGAGTCCAGTTTTCCTCTCCTCTCCCCGCTTCTCCTCCCTGAAACCAGTTTCATCCCCATCCATGTCCCAGTGGAGGCAAATCCAGGTTAAAATGACACTGGAATTTGTCATGTCTAAGCCATGGCCCTTGACTGGAATTCATGCCGACATCTCTCCTCTCCTTAGAACCCTCCACTGACTCCCTGAGTTGCTCTGCCTCTAGAAAAAACTACTCAAATTTGGCTTCAAGGCCTTCCAACCCACTCTACTGTACATATCTGCTCTCTTCACTCGCTAATGCCCAACCTGCAACTCTTGTCCCTCCCAAGCCCACCCAAGTGTACCTCTGTCTTTCTCATTTCTCTAGCCTCCATCCCCTCAGTTAATGTTGTCCCCCTAGCTGGAGCTCCCTTACCATATCAGCCCCCCAAAATGTCTGCCTCTTCTAACATGTCTTCCCCAATTAATTCCCAGCATCCCAAGGCACATAAACCCATTAGCCTCCTATAGCACTTATATTGATACCTGTCCTCAGTCTTATGTCTGGGATGCAGGGGGAACTGTAGGTCTGCAGTTTCAAAAGCGTTCAGTTAACAGACTCTGACTGATCAAAGCCACTAATCCCAGCAACTCATCACTTTCCCAAGTTTAAGAATGGAGCCTAACTGTGCCCAGCCAATGCTTTGTGGCAAAAAACTTGCAATAAAGGCACCGGGAGGAGAGAGAGCTCAGTGTGTGTTCAGTCACTGAAATAATAGGCTTCTAACTGACTAAAGCATCAGGGGCCCATTAGCTTAAAATTGTTACCCCAGAGTCTCTGGGTCTCTAGGGTTCTGGGACTTGTAGTCCCTAATAAGAGGCTTAGGGGGATTGAAATTACATGGGGTAAGGTTCTCAGCATGGCCTAGTGGAAAGAGCATGGGCCCGAGAGTCAGAGGATGTGGGTTCTAATTCTGGATTTTACCACTTGCATGCTTTGTAATCCTGGGAAAGTCACTAAGTCTTACTACCTTGCAAAAAAGCTCCAAACAAAAAACCATTTATTAAGTGCCTTCTAGCTTCAGAATGTCTATAGTAGGTACCTGGGAAAATGCACTGTTTACCACCCCCCCCCCCCCCCCCCCCCTGATTTCAACATGAGAACAATAGAGCCAAGAACTGGGCATCATTGAAGCTGGGTCTGATGGGAAGTGAATGGGTGAGTGGGGGTGGTTTCTATCCCAGCTGAAGTATTTTCTCCCTCAGTTGTGGAGGCAACATTGGTTTATGTCTGCTTGGTGCTTGCTATCCTGAAGGAGCTTCTCCCTGCTTCCTGCCTTATGCTCATCTCTTCTCCAGCAGCTACTGGAACCTGCTTTTGATCTGGCTTCTGGCAAAGGACCGTCAAGACTTTTCTGTGGCCTATTTTATTAGCTGTTTTGCCCAGGCAGTCATTATCATCATCAATGACATGTATTGAGTGCTTACTGTACAGTGCAGAGCATTGTAGTAAGCGTATGGGAGAGTACTATACAGCAGAGTTGGTAGACATGTCCCTCCCTACAAGGAGCAGTGTCCAGCTACCTGGTGGCAGGCTAATGAAGCTGTTTCCTGGTTACCAGGGCTGCTGAGCAGGCTTTAAGGAAAGAGAGGGCAAGGAGTTGATGAGATCTTTGCTGTCTGTTTTCACCTCTTAGCTGGTAAATCTGCAAAGAAAAGCGAAGGCTCAGAAAAGTTGAGAAAAATGCCCTAAATAAGTCCAAGTGCTTAATACAGAATAGGAGGTACATAAATACTATGGGTTAATTGAAAATGTCTGGCCCTTACTCCCCTTTTTCCTCACACCAAGCCCCAGTTGGGGCCCTGCAGTACCGACCCATATACCCTACAAGATGCCGGGGAGTTGATCACCCACTCTCCAGCAGGACAAGATGTTCTAGGCCAGGAGACCAGTGGAGCATTTGAGCTGTCAATGGGGAGGGAGCAAAAGAGGACTCTTTTGAGGCCCCCTGCCATCTCCTTCTGTATCATCCACTCTCCAACTCAGCTTTATCCTTGCTGGGAGGGCTTGCTCCCTCCCTCAGCAGCCTCCCCCTTTAGAAGAGTTGACTCCTTTGTTTCTTTCTACATTGGGGATCCAGGAGGGCAAAACCAGTCTCTGACACTAATTCCTTTGCCAGCTATTGCCATTGGGATGTTCAGGTTTTGTCTTTGGGTGCTCTGAATTCCATGGCCTCCTGGGCCCCTTGCTGTGCCCTCTCTGTTTATCTCGCTGCTGCTTGGGGGGCGGGAGCCTGAGGCCACCCATGGCACAGGCCTCGGGGTCTGGAGACCTGGGTTGTAATCCCGGTTCTGCCACTTGCCTGATGTGTGACTTTGGGCAAGTCACAACTTCTCTATGCCTCAGATTCCTCACCTGTAAATAGGGACTCAATTCCTGTGCTCCCTCCTATTTAGACTGTTAGCCATGAATGAATAAATTCTTGTTCTCCCTCCTATTTAGACGGTGAGCCCTCTCTGAGACAAGGACTGTGTTCCACGTGATTATTTTGTATCAACCCCAGCGCTTAATACAGTGCCTGGCACATAGTAAGCACTTAACAGGTTTCACAATTATGATTATCAGCAGAGAAACTTCAAATGAATTAGAGAATTTACCCTGCCACCCTTTAATGTATCTTTGCCCCATCCTCCAAGAACCCTGGTCGCACTGAGCATGTGTGCTACTCCAGCAGGAAGAATTTGTACCTGCTATAGTCCTGTTTCCTGTGTGACAGGTCCTGAAAGCTGGTCTGCTAGCTGTTACTGCATCTTTTGGACCAATTTCTTGTATTTAAAAGTTTCTGCCATCTTTGATAGGCAGAAATGTGTATGATGCCATTGGCTTCCCACAGAGCCCCAGTCACCTTAGTTAATAATAATAATGATACTTGTTAAGCCTTTACTACATACCAAGAACTGTTCTAAGCACTGGGGTAGATACAAGTTTATTCAGTCATATATATTGAGCACATACTGTGAGCAAAGCATAAGTTAATCAGACCCTGTCCCATATGGGGCTCACACTCTTAATCCCCATTTTACACATGAGATAACTGAGGTTGCGAGAAGTTAAATGACATGCCCAAGATCACTCAGCAGACACATGGATGAGCCAGGATTAGAACCCAAGTCCTTTCTTGAATGATGGAAGCTAGGCTGGGCTGTGAGGAAGCATTGAATCCCTACAGAGAGCAAAGCTCGGGGCTTCTCTTAGGAATTGCCTCCTTCCTCATCTTTCCTCTTTCTCTTTCCTACTCCCTTATTTGCTTTTCCCTTCCCTGCTCTCCTCCCCTTCCCTTTCCACCATCATCTGGACCATCACTGCTTGAAGCAATGTCTCAGTTTGGGTCTGGCCCCAAGTTTTGTGGGTCAGCTCCTTCTGCCCCCTTCCCCTTCCCCACACAAGCACACACAGAACATTTACCTGGTCTACTGATCGGATTTCCAACTTGGGCCGCCTCCTTGTCCTTGTTTTCCTCTTCTTCCTCCCCAGCACCCTCTTCCTTGTCCCCTTCTTCCTCGTCGTCGTCGTCGTCTCCTCCTCCTCCTTCCTCCTCCCCATTCCCATTGCCCTCTTCTTCGTCCTTGTCTTCCCTCCTCCTCCTTCTCCTCCTTCTCCTCCTTCTCCTCCTACTCCTCCTACTCCTCCTACTCCTCCTACTCCTCCTACTCCTCCTACTCCTCCTACTCCTCCTTCTCCTCCTTCTCCTCCTTCTCCTCCTTCTCCTCCTTCTCCTCCTTCTCCTTCTACACCTTCTCCACCTTCTCCACCTTCCCCACCTCCTCCTCTTCCTCCTCCTCCTCTTCTTCCTCCTCCTCCTCCTCCTTCTCCTCCTCCTCCTTCCTCCCATCCCATTTTTTTCCTTCTCTTTTCCATTCCAATTCCACCCAGCTTCACCTGCAGTCATTTTTTGTAGAGTCCAGAGCTGAGTCCTTTAGCAATTTAGAAGCCAGTCCAAAAGTCAAGGCAGTAGTCTGTCCTCTTTAGAGATGTGAACTTTCGTTAGTCTTGATTTGCACTCCACTTACACTCTAGATTCAGAAGGCAATGGGGCACATCCATCCTTCTAGATAGGATTGGGTTTGTCTGGCTTCTTCAAAATGGAACCGAGTCGATCTCTAAGTCCATTTCTTGATCCCCTGCCTGGGTAGATAAAAGATTATCAGGGAAAAGGACAGGGCTAGTGAGGTAGAGTAAGCTGGGAGGAATCCACATTAGAAGGGGGAGCTAAAACCATACGAATGAATAATCTCCTAGAGAGAGTGAATATGGAGCGAAAAAGATCGTGCCTACCAACTCTATTACACTCTCCCCAGGGCTTAGTAGAGAGATCAGCGAGTGCTCATTAAATACTATTGGTTGATCGAAAAGAGTAATTAGTAGCCCCAGAACAGACCCTTATGGGAAATCCACAGTTGAAGGGTGAAGGGAGGGCCAAGCCAGAAAAGGAAGCAGTAGGTCCTGTCTTGTCCAAATTCTCGCATATCTCAATGTAGACCATGGTGACCGTAAAGTCTGTCTTGTTTCTCCTATTAGATTGAATGCTTCTTGAGGGGCCAAACACTGCCTCCTCCGAAACAAGGACCCTAAGAGCAAAATCCTGGTCTAGATGCACTGTGAATTCTCCAGCTGGTTATTGACTGTCTGGCTTTCCTGCACAGTCACCCCCCGCCACACACACCCTTTCCCTCCCTCACTTCCCCTTTCCTCCCATCTGTCACAGAATAGCTCACCATGTCATCTTTGGGCGATCAGAAAGAGCAGTTTAATTCACATGAGTCTCTGCCCCGGTTTAATTCACATCACTCCTCACTGCATCAAGTGAAACCGTCACCATCAGCTTCACGGCCAAGCCGGCTGTAAAGAGTTCAGAATGTCCTGGATTAGCATTTGGGTTTTTATCCGTGTCTTCACCTGGTGGTTTCTCTGCCTGCTGCATAGAGATTAAGAGTCTGAAGGCAGGGCGTTGTTGGAGTCTCCCCGGTCCATGTCCCGTTTCTTTTACTTTTGGTTTCATCTCCTTAAAGCGGACATCCTGTGCTTCCAAAGAGTATCAGAAGAAACCATGTAGGGTGGGATTCGGAGTTGTTTTCAGGTTTACTCAGTTTTTGTTCCACGAAGCAAAGTTCAGGAGTGCTGAGACGTTTTGCCAGAAGCCATTCTGCTTGTGGATGGCTGAAATAAATGACAACACTTAAACGTGGGCCATCAAAATGGAGTGAAGGCCATTAATTCTCGTAGCTTGATTCTGTGTTCCCAACTAGTGGCTTCAGTCCTTCCTTATTTCTTCTGACCCCCTGGAACTCCAGCAGACTAACTATGGTTCAGCATGCCTTATGGACTGGGCCCCAACCCTAGTTCGTATCCCCTGCCCACGGCCTAGGTTGGGTAGGAACTAAGCTCCTGGGCAGATCCCCCTCCTCCCTCAATCCACCCCAACCAGCCTCCTATTTTTGTGGGGAGCTCAATGTGGGAATGAGAACGTTGCTCAATTGGAAGAATAGCCTGGGGCTGACTCCCAGGGGTGCTGTGCTTGACACAGGTACTCTGAGACAGCTGCACATGCACCGTGGCCCTTCCTGGAATTGAGCATGTTCCGTGTGTGGATACTACTGCCTGGGACCCAGCCAGAATTGGCCTGGGATCCGGCCCGACTTGCACCAGCCCCCTCATTTTCAACTCAAACCCGACTCTGCCGCGTTGTCTTGGGAGCCCTGAAGCACTAGTTCTGCCTCCACCTCCAAGTCTTTCTGAACGTTTTATTAAGTTATTTGGTTTGCCATAGTAAATTGGAGTAAACAGACTGCAGGAGACCGTTGGAATGTGCATCTCCCAGGGGTTCCTCATTGAGAGACACATTTCCAGAGGCCAAATCATGCAGACACCCCACATGCAGAGCCCCTAATAATTATGGTATTTGTTTAGTGCTTACTATGTGCCAGACACTGTACTGAACCCTGGGGCTGAATACAAGCAAATCGGGTTGGTCACAGTCCCTGTCCTATGTGGGACTCACTCTCAATCCCCGTTTTACAAATGAGGTAACTGAGGCACAAAGAAGTGAAGTGACTTGTCCAGGGGCACACAGAAGACAAGTGGCAGAAATGGGATTAGAACCCATGACCTTCTGTCTCCCAGGTCCTTGCTCTATCCAATATGCCATGCTGCTTCCCAAAATATTTCTTAATATTACTGGCTTTCAGTGTGGTATTTCAGGATCACCAGGTGCTCGGAATTATTTCTTGTAGAGAAGCAGCATGGCCTAGTGGATAGAGCATGGGCCTGGGAGTTAGAAGGATCTGGGTTCTAATCCCAGCTCTTCCACAAGTATGTTGTTTGACCTTGGGCAAGTCAAATCAAGTCAACTTTTCTGTGCCTTAGTTACCACAACTGTAAAATGGGGATTAAGGTTGTGAGCCCCATGTGAGACAGGGATTGTGTCCAAACCGATTTACTTGTGTCCACTCCAGCACTTGTAACAGTACCTGGCATATAGTAATAATGATGATAATGATGGTATTTGTTCAGTGTTTACTATGTGTCAGGCACTGTACTAAGATATTCTCACTTAACATATTATTATCATTAGAGGTCCAGTTCTAAATTAGTTCCACAGTTAGTTGCTTTACATCCAGCAGTAAAAACCCCTGAAAAGATAGACTGAAATCTAAGGCTGTAATTGGAAAGCCAGATAGTCACTAAGCCCTGAGCTCTTTTCCAAGAACCAGCGTGGATCATTGGGTTGCCAGAAAAGCCCCATTGGACTGGTGCGTATGCAGCCATCTCTGGGCTTCTCAGGCAAGTACGGAGCCCTTTGGCGACAGAAAGGAGACTGGCAAGCAGATGTGGGGAATTGGGGAGCGTCCATCTCAGTTCTTCCTGTCCATCTCAGTTCTTCCTCCCCCTGCCTAAAGCAGAGGAAGAGGGCCATTAGCTTTAAGGCACTTTGGAGCTCTCCCCGCTACTTCTCCTCAGTTCTCCCCCACTATACCTTAGTTCTCACACTTCAAGACCTATGTGGTCAACCAATTCACTCTACCTGTTCTGTGTTCTTGTCCCTCCCTAGTCCTGTCTCTCCCTAGTTTCTTGCCCCTTGCTCATGCCCTCCCTTCACACCCAACACAGGAATCCCTGCCCCTCCTTCACACCCAATTCAGACCATTCCTTTCTTCAAAGCCCTGTTGAAATCACATCTCCTCCAGGAGTGTCATGCTCCAGGAGGCCTTCCCAGACTAACTCATCTCCTCCTCATTCCCCCCTGCCCCCACCCGCTACTTCAGGGTTTCCGCATCACCCAATTCTCCAAGCATTCAGGTACTTATCTTTAATGTAGTCTTATATACTCAAACTCTAAACCCCAAGTGGGACAGGGACTGTGTCCAACCTACCTCATATCTGCCACTGCATTTAATACACTACAAATTCTGTTGCTTCCCCTTACCTGTGGTCTGTGCTTAAGTAACACAATTCTTATTAATTTGAATTCTGTTGCTTCCCCTTACCTGTCATTTATTTTAGTCTGTGTCTCCTACTAGACTGTGAAGGCCTTGAGGGCAGGGATAATGTCAACTATACCGTACTTTTCCAGATTCTTTGTACAATGCTTTGCCTAGAATAACTATCAGTGAATACCATCGCTTGATGGAAGAGGAAGAAGAAACCCACTTATGTTCATATGTGAATGAGTTGTATGGTCATTTATTTTATTTATTCATGTTCCCCTATTATAAATATTTTTGTCGGTCTCTCACTAGAATGTAAACACCTTGTGGACAGGGAACATGCTGGATGTTTGTTGTACTAAGCACTTAGGAAAGTACAGTGTGTTATTCTTGGTGGGTGCTCAATAAATATTTTTCCTCCTCCTCCTTCTTCCCTTTTCCATCTTTGAGTGGGCACTGGAGTGATTTCCCAGTCCTAATTCGGAGTCAGTCTGGGCCTGTGAGGGTAAGTTAGAGGCCTAACAGGACAGAATCTCTGCCCTAACAGGAGGGGAAATATGTGAAACAAGTCAACAGAGAGTAAACCCTAGCTCTTATGAGAAACACACTTGTGGAGTAATGGGGCAGGAGGGAGGCTGACTCACAGAAGAACCTCAGCCCCCTTCTCCCCCCACCCCCTGCCCCCAAACCAGTGTTTAATCACCCCCATCCCCTTGGCAAGTAGCTGCAGCTTCTGTTCCCCTGGCAGATCAGTGAGGTTTTGGGGGGGCGGGGAGGCAAAGGACAGGGGAGCTGGGGGGGGTCTCAAAGCCTAGCCAAGCCAGCAGTAAAGGGCTTGGGTTTGACCAAGCTGTAGTGCAAAGTTCTGTTCTATTTGTGTTAGAACTGGCTCAGCCAGGAGCAGAGCAGTTGCACTGAGTCGTCGGGGTGTGCTGTTCTCTGCACTGGAGGTCTCTGGGAGAGACTGCTTGCAGAGACTTTATAATGCCACAAGGCAGGCAGACATGGAGGGCAAAGGCAGGTGCCTGCCAAAACCCAAGTCGACATTTGAAAACCTGCAGCAGGAAGAGGAGCAAGCAGAGATTGAAGTTCCAGGGGACCAGAATGATACCTGAGATTATCCCGTGATACAGCATTTATTTTCCGTGAAAATGTGGGTGTACCATGATTGGTTATATTGTGGGGGCGGTGTTTACCCAAAGATTTACGTTATAAATTAGGATTTATTCCAGAAATGCTGGAAGCATATGAAATTCCTTTATGTGCTATATATTGTAATGTTTGCTGCAACGTTAAGCGTTTTTAAACTGTTTAGTCTTTGTTAAAACAATTCACAGGCTAGCATTCAATATTAAATGAGGAGATATGTGTGTCTTTGTGGGAAGCTACAGAAATAGGATTTTGTTCTGCTGACTATGGTAGTGATTTTTACACTTTAGTGATTGAACAATTTTCTTTTCTCAAGTATATAGTAGCACAAATATCTTTGAATTCCTTTCCCCATCAGGGAGAACTTATAGTCTTTCTATACGACTTCTTGCTTTCTTGAAAACTGGTACAAGATTTCTTGGTCCCCAAGTTTTATCAGGTGGGGAGATAACTAGTTCTTCATCCTTTTCAACATCTTGCAAGGGTGCGTGGAATAATCAAAGATCCATGAGGTCCTGATTGGAGAAAGATTTCTTTGAGTTGCCAATGGTCAATCTATTGTATTTATCCAGTGCTTACTCTTTGCAGAGCACTCTACTAAGCACTTGGGAGTGTACAAAAGAGTTAGTAGATTTCAGTCTCTGCTGTCAAAGGGTTTACAATCTAGCTTGGGTGATGGACACTACAGTAAATTACAACTAAGGGGAAGCCACAGAGTATGTGCTAAGTGGTACATAAGTGCTATCCTGGAATTGGAGGTGTGAGTATCCAAGTGCTTAGGTGATGCAGAAGTGCTGAAATGGCAGTAGGAGAAGAAATAGGGTGAGGAGAGGAGAGAGTAATCAGGGAAGGCCTCCTGGAAGAGAGGTAATTTTACAAGAGTTTGAAGATGGGAAGAGCAGCGGGTCTTCTGGATATGAAGGGGGAGGGAGTTCCGGGCAGGAGGGAGGGTGGGAGTAAGAGGTCAGGAATGAGAACTAGATGCAGTGACCTAACTCACTAATTCAGTGACTTGTATCATCCATTTCTAAATCATCCAGTTTAACAACTTATTTTTAATGGCATTTTTAAAGCACTTGCTATGTGCCAGGCACTATACTAAACATTGGGTTAGACAAGATAATCAGGTTGAACATAATCCCTGTTCCACATAGGGCCTTCTTCATCCCCATTTTACAGATGAGGTAACTGAGGCACAGAGAAAGACTTGCTCAAGGTCACACAGCAGACAAGTGGCAGAACCAGATTTAGAACCCAGCTCCTCTGACTTCCACGCCCATTCTCTTTCCACTACGCCATGCTTGGCCACCTGCTCAGGGGTCTCTTCTTTACCTTAATAATATTTGTTAAGCAGTTACTATGTGTTAAGCACTGGGGTAGACACAAGTTAATCACATCAGACACAGTCCCTGTGGTACCTGGGGCTCAGAGTCTAAAAGTAGTAACCTTTTACAGTTGAGGAGATTGAGGCACAGACAAGTTAAAGTGACTTGCCGAAGGTCACACAGTAGATGAGTGGCAGAGCCAGGATTAGCAATTAGGCCATGTTGCTTTCCTAATTTCATCTTAATCTTATCATGGGTGAGGAAGGGGCTGGGTAAGATTTATTTACCTGTGTTACTAGGTGGGAACATGAACATAGTTGAACTTTTGTGGGGAGTAAGGAATTAATCAATACAGTTGTATCTCTGGAATGCTTGAAACCTGGAACAAGGCTTCAATCGAGAGTATTTATAGATCGCTTACTGTGTGCAGAACACTGTACCAAGTGTTTGGGAAAGTGCAGTACAATAGAGTTGGTAGACACTCTCCCTGTCCCCAAGGTGCTTACAGCATCAAAGGATCCTGGCTGTATACCCTGCCTTTGAATAATTCTGGGGTGTGTGTTATCGGGGCAAGGGGCAAACAACTCTCGCTATATTCTTGCAATGTGTGTTTCATGGGGCACCTGTAATCCGGGGCGTGTCTGGTCTACGTTCCTGATGTTCATATCCTCTGCCTCAGCCACTTGTGTATATGTGTCTGTCCTGCTGTGGCAGGTGCCACAGGATTGGTTACAGTGCTCTTCACACAGCCACTCAATCCAGACTGTCAACAGTCTGATGGTGGAACCCTTCTGAGAAGGAGCAGAAAAGAGACAGAAATGAGGAAATGACCAGGATTGGGGTGGCCATGGTTTTAATTTTTTAAATTGACTCCATGATCCGGGCATACACATCCATGTACATTTTTCACTCACGCACATGTGTCTCCTTTACCGGTTTCATGCCCTGGGAGGACCTTGGGAGTAGTACTGATGGAGGAAGGTCTGCGTGAAAAGCAGGATGGCCTAGTGCATGAAGCGTGGGTCTGGGAGTCAGAAAGACCTGGGTTCTAATTCCACCTCTGCCATTTACCTGCTGTGTGATCTTGGGCAAGCCACTTCATTTCTCTGGGCCTCAAGTTACCTCATCTGTAAAATAAGATTGGGACTGAGGCTCTGTCCAACCCAATTACCTTGTATCTACCCCAGTGCTTAGAACAGTGCCTGGGACAAAGTAAGTAGGAATGGATTGCAGCAGCTGCGGTGGGAATCCCTAAGTGCCTCTGGCTCTGGAATTAGCTTTGCCTATGCCACCAACAGGCATGCTGCTGCCCGTCTCGGGGGAGGAGAGAACTGAGTTGTGGCAGACAAGAAGCCGTGCCCTTCTCTGGCAGATAATGAGGCAGGAGTGATCGCTCCCTGCCAGGCCAGCAGTCCTTGGCTCCCCTGACAGAGACACAGACCAGCTGCCTCAGGCATGTCTAGTCCATGATACATGGCTAACTGTATCCAGAGCAGGTTCTTGAATCGTTGTCAAAAATCTCCAGGAGCAAATGTTGGCTGAGGAAGGGGAAAGAAAGTGGGCAAGTCCCTTTCCGTGCAGAGTGTGTTCACAGATATTCTCCCATCTCTTTCTGCTCTCCTGTTGAAGGGAGATGGCAGTGATTATTATGATAGCTATTGTATTAAATGCTTACTATGTTTCATGAGCTGTTCTAAGTGCTGGGTAGGTACAAGTTAATCAGATTGGACACACAGTCCCTGGCCCACATGGGGCTCACAATCTAAGTAGAAGGGTGAATAGGTAGTGAATCCCCATTTTTCATTTGAGGAAACTGAGGCAAAGAGAAGTTAGGTGACTTACCTAAGTTCACACAATAATCAAGTGGCAGAACAGTGATTAGAACCCAGGTCCTCTGATGCTGACCCATGCTTCTTCCACTAGGCCACCCTGTGTTTGACATTTTTTTCAAGGGTATTTGTTAAGCACTTACTATGTGCTAGGCACTGTTTTAAGCGCTGAGGTAGAAACAAGTAATCAGGTTGGACACAGTCTTAATCCCCATTATACAAATTAGGTAACTGAGACACAGTGAAGTGACTTGCCTAAGGTCACGGAGAAGATGAGTGGCAGAGCCAGGATTAGAATCCAGGTCCTTCTAATACTCTGGCCTATGCTCTGTGCACTAGGCTTTGCCACTTCTCTAAGTGACTTGTAGGCCACACTGCTTCTCTAACATGCAGGTTTCTTAATGGCAGGGTTTGTGCTTTCAAGTCTGGTGTAGTGAAGTTTTTTTGTGCTCATACATATACTCCCCACCCCCACGCCACACACACTATTGGGTTGCGACTTTTAATAGCGGCTGGGTCCCCAGACCTCCTCCCATTCATTCAGTCATATTTATTAAGCGCTTACTGTGTGCAGAGCACTGTACTCAGCGCTTGGGAAGGTATAATACAGCAGTAAAGAGTGACACGAGCCTTCTCCCAATTCAGTTAAGCTCACTGTGGACGGGGAATGCATCGGCCAACTCTGTTGTATTGTACTCTCCCAAAGCGATTAGTACAGTGCTCTGCATTTAGTAAGCACTCAATAAATAGGATTGACTGATTGATTGAGTACTTGAGCACAAGCAGAACAATGTACTAAGCTCTTGGGAGATCACAATACAAAAGAGTTGAGATAAATGATCCCTGCCCACAAGGGAGCTTAGAGACTAGCTGGGGAGACAGGCATTAAAATATATTACAGATGAGTATGTACAGAAGTGCTGTGGGGCTGGGGAGAGGTGAATATCAAAGTGCTTAAGAGGAACAGACCCAAGTGCATAGGCCAGGGAGGTGGGAGCTTAGTCGGGGAAGGCTTCTTGAAGGCGATGTAATTTTAGTAGAGCTTTGAAAAGTGGAAGAGTGGTGGTCTGTTGGATGTGAAGGGGAAGGGAGTTTCAGGTCAGAGCTGCTCTAAGAGCTTGGGAGAGTACAATATAACAATATTGTAGGGATTGAGTGAGGTACAGTGTGTAGGTTGATGTTAGAGGAGTTAAGTATGCTGACTGGGTTAGAGTAGGAGATCATCAAGGTAAGGTAGGGAAGAGGGCCAGTTGAGTGCTGCAAAGCTGATGGTAAGGCATTTCTTGTTGAAGTGGAGATGGATGGGCAATCACTTGAGATCTTTGAGGAAAGGGGAGACGTGGACTGAGCTGTTTTTCAGAAAAATGATCCATGCAGCAGAGTGCAGTATGGACTGGACCGGGGAGAAGCAGGAAGTAGTGCTGAGGGGAAGCCCATCTTGACCCATACTAAACATCAAGACAAACAGGCCAGGCCCACAGTACAAGCTCTCTAAGGGGGACTGCCTGCCTTCCTGTCTGCTTTCCACTCTTCAGTGTAGAGCTATTTAAAGGACCTCCCTATCATGGGGAAGTCGGGGAGCCCAGTCCATTTCCTGAGGGTGTTCCGCCCTCTGTGGAGTCCTGCTCAAGGCTGGGCTCAGAGAAGGCAGGAAGCGAATGAAGCTGGAGGAGATTGGCGTCGATTCTGTTCCCTAAAAGAGAGAGAGCACTAGCAGGTGCTTGGGGAGCGTCCCAAAGTCAGTCCTCCCTGGGGTACAGAGATCAGAAGGGTGGGCAAGGAAGGGAGGGCAGATAGAGGGCAGGGACTGCAGCTTGGCCTGGGCCCCATTTAGAGAGACAGTGGAGAAGATCTGGACTCCCGATGCTGCATGTTCTGCTCCTCCAATGACAATCTACTTATAGGGAATATGTGTGTTTATTGTTATATTGTACTCTCCCAAGCGCTTAGTAAAGTGCTCTGCACACAGTAAGCCCTCAATAAATACAGTGGACTGTACCTCGATCTCTTATATCTCATCGCCAACCTCTTGCAGCCCCCATCCTCCCTCTGGCCTGGAACTCCCTCCCCCTTCATATGAGAGGCCACCACACTCCCCACCTTCAAAGCCGTATTAAAATCATATCTCCTCCTTGAGGCCATACCTGAATAAGCCTTCATTTCCCCTACTCCTTCTCCATTGTGTGTCACCCTTGCACTTGGATTTCTACCCTTTAAACATTTGATATTTGCCCCACCCTCAGCCCCATAGCATATAACTACATATCTGTAATTTATTTTGATGTCTGTCTCCGCATCTGGACTGCAAGCCGGTAACGTGTCTACCAACTCTGTTGCAGTCTACTCTCCCAAATGCTTAATAAAAAATAAAAATAAATTGTGGTATTTGTTAAGCGCTTACTATGTGCAAAGCACTGTTCTAAGTGCTGGGGGATACAAGGTGAACAGGTTGTCCCACGTGGGGCTCACAGTTTTAATCCCCATTTGACAGATGAGGTAACTGAGGCACAGAGAAGATAAGTGACTTGCCCAAGGTCACACAGCTGACTAGCGGCAGAGCCGGGATTAGAACCCATGACCCCTGACTCCCAAGCCCGAGCTCTTTCCACTGAGCCACGCTGCTACCCCAATACAGTGCTCTGCATGCAGTAAGCACTTAATATATACCATTGATTGATTGAGAGGTGAGATGGCCATTGCCCCAAAACCACTGAGCAATTTCCCTGAGCAAATTTCATTCACCTGGTCTCTTCCAGCTCCTTTCTTGGGGCCAGTAGCCCTGCATAGTCCCGTGATTGCGTATCAATCCATACAGATGCATATATTCCCCTCCCACTCACAGATGTGCCCCACCTCCTCTCACTATCCCATCACCATCTGAAGGTGAGAGCCTTTTTCCTTGGGTTTGGTGGAAGAAATGGTGGGAAATCTGCTTCTGATGTAATTTCCCTCTGTTGACTTTGCCCCGGGGCTTAGTCAAGAGGGAAACAGAACAAGGCACCTAGGTCCTGAACTTAGTGGAATACAGACCTGAGCAGGTGAGAGGGAAGAAAACCCATCCCAGGACAGATGCTATTGTATTTTACTTTCCCAAATGCATAATGCAGTGTTCTGCACACAGGAAGCTCTCAATAAAATACCATTGATTGAGAGGAGAATCAAGGGAAAAAAGTGCCCCAGGATCTCTTTCTGCCTTTCCTCTTCAGTGCTTCTAGACTGTAAGTTCCTTGTAGGCAGGGAACATGTCTACTACTTCTGTTATATTGTACTCTGCCACGTGCTTAGTACAGTGCTCTGCACTAAGTGAACTCTCAATCTTCATCATCATTAATAGTATTTATTGAGCAGTTACTGTGTGCAGAGCTCTGTACTAAAAGCTTGTGAGAGTACAGTATAACAGATTTTGTAGACCTGTTCCCTGCCCACAATGATAAATATGATCAGTTGATTCCCAAACCCAAACCCAAGAATAGGCAGTTAGTAGGCCCCAAATCAAGAGGTTTGGAAATAAAGCTTAGTGTTGGTGCTTAAAGGTTCGCCAGGCTGGCTTTGCTTCCGAACCCTTTTTGCCAGCAGGCAGCTGCGGTGGACTTCCTTGAAGCAGCCAGGACGGAGGCCAGGTCCTGTGGATCCCAGGCTGGCTCCTGATTTCTGACCCTGATGGTTCTAAGGGCAGGGACCCTAACATGGTCTTCCACAGGGCCAGCGAAGAGTGCTGTGGTCTTGTGTCTACGGGACCTTAATTCCCGCTGACAGGCTTGTTCAGCTTCCCATTTTCACCTTGCCTCAGCTGAACCCCTGCTGCTTGCTCTTAGCCAGAGCTGGGCCTTGGGAACCAGCAAACCCCATAGGAGCCATTTTCCTGAATGTTGGGCATCTCTGCAGAAAGACATCCCTGATTTTTGAAAGGACCCTGAGTAGGCAGCTTCACTGATGCCACTATTTGCTCTTGCAGTGGGGCCTCTTTTCACTGACCACTTAAAGTCTTCCCGTTATTAGCTAAGGAAAACCCACCACAGATTCAAAAACAAACTTGATGCTGTTGTTGTTTTTAAGGTAAGTATTTAAAGCTGTCTTTTTATTTGGGAGAGGAAAATATTTTCTCACAGGTCTAGATACACACGACCTCGACAGAAGGAGAATCTAAACAGTTTGAGGAATGGGTAAACGTTCACTTCCTGTGATCCCACCCCTTCAGGTGCCCTCTCCTTGAGGAGTGATTTCCCCCCTCTCCCACCCCCCGCAACTCCATTCCCACCAATGTCGTGTGTGCCTGGGTCTTTTGTAATCAGGTGTATCTCCCACTAAACATAGACTTGTGGGATGGAGGGACCCCCATCTCTCTGACCCTCCTTCCCCCCAAAATCTCCCCATACAAATGTAATATTTTTCCCACGTGTAATGATCTCCAAGGAAGGAAAAATCACCCATTCCAGAGTGCATGACTTGTCCTGTTAGAAGGGTTTTCCCTGGGTTTAACTTAAATCCCTCCTACTGCACCTCGAGACTTGGAGCCTGGCCAAGTGGAGGTTAGAAAAGCAGCATGGCTCAGTGGAAAGAGCACAGGCTTGGGAGTCAGAGATGATGGGTTTGAATTCCGCCTCTGCCACTTTTCAGCTGTGTGACTGTGGGCAAGTCACTTAACTTCTCTGTGCCTCAGTTACCTCATCTGTAAAATGGGGATTAACTGTGAGCCCCACAGGGGACAATCTGATTACCCTGTATCCACCCCAGCGCTTAGAACAGTGCTCTGCACATAGTAAGCGCTTAACAAATACCAATATTATCATTAGCTGAGCCGATTTCTGCCCAAGACGCCTTGTCCCCTGCTCAAGGCTGCCACCGAGGAAGCACGCCCAGAATTCCTCCCTTTATCTTTCCGTCACTTCCACTGACTCATAAGTCCGCAGCTCCTCACGTCATTGGGAAGTCTGGCTGTGACTGGGGAAGTGCCTGGGCTTTAATTATTATTTTTTTTTTTAAAGGAATTCTCCTTTTAGTCTCTCCAACGGAGAGTGGGAATTAATGAGGTGAGACCAGGCCCCTGACCCCAGCCTGTTAGGGGGACTGTTTATTTGTCCACACAGGTCACTCTTTGTGCTCCCAGTCTCATTCCCATTCTCATCCCATCAGACTCCATGATATATATGGAAGTAATAAAAGTGCAGTGTGATAACACAATATATCACCTGATTAGACCTGCACAAACTTTGCCAGATTAGACAGATGGTAAAACCCAGTAAAGCCAAGTGTTATCAGACCTAATGACTGATAAGGGAAGGGAGGTATGTGGCGGGATCAGGGGAAGAGTTCAATGTGTCAAAATTTGGACTAATATTTAGAGGATAAAATGGAGTCTGTGGCCCCAGCATAACTAAAACCAGGAGATTAGACATTTCCCTGGGGAAGGTCAAGAGAGCAGAGGGGACTTTGCTTCTGGAGGGGAGGGATTTGGTAGGGATTTCCAGGTCTTAATGGAACCTAAAGCTTGACCATTTTGTTCGGCTGTCCCAGTAACGTGAGGCTTGGGAGAAAGAATCCTGCACTAGTAATTCCACAATCTGCTCTGCAGAGGTGGGAGACCGAGAGCAGGGTCTCCCTTCAGATGGAAGAATCTTTTGGTTTGAGATGGGGAGTCTCGCCGCCAAAGCCGGGGGATCGGAGGGACCGATGGGGGCCTGGGGATGGCGAGTCAAGAGGCAGGGAATGGCCTCTCTTCCCTGGAAAGGCCTTGAAGTCCCTCCCCTACCCCAAGGCAGTTGGCAGAGGGAGCAGCCCCTGTGTTGTGGGCAGGGTGGAGATGGGGCACTCATCTTTGGGAGGATGCAGCCGCACTATGGGGAGACTGCCTGCTATCGGGGATATACCGAGGGGCGGGAAGGATTAGGACAATCCTAGGTGCCGCTTTGAAGTCACCACCTGCTTCCTTCCCCTTTTTGCATTTGGCTGGGCCTAATGACACAGCGAGAAACCAAAGCAACGCAGACTGAACCAAACTAGGATTGCAGGTGGGTGGTCAGGGAGCTGAGGTTTTCTCTCTGTTAGCAACAGAGAGAAAGTTTGAGGGCATTTCCAAAGGGCTGTGGTCAACAGATTGGAAAGAAAGAAGCAAGTTGGTGTTGGCCAAACATCTCCAGGGCTTTGATCTGAGTGATGAAAAGTAAAATCCAAGGACTCATCTTCTGACCTTCAGACCCGAACTGGGAGTGGAAGACCCATCTCGGACAGGAGCCAGCTGGATGACTTTTCCAAGCAGAAGAATTTACAATTAATCAATCACCCATTCAGAGGTACTTATTGACTGCTTACTTAGTCCAGAGCCCTGGACTAAGCTCTTAGGAAAGGACAGTACAGCAGAGGTGGTAGATATGATCCCTGCCCACAGGGAGCTTACAGACTGTCTACAGGTGGAGAAAGACAGTAAATAGATTAAAGATAGGGAAAGCAGTAGAGCATAAGAGCTACATAAGTATTGTGAGGCTGGAGTATTAAAGTTCTTAAGGAGTACACAGTCAAGTGCAGAGTTGATGCAGAGGGGAGGGCAGAGAGGGGAAATAAAGGGCATAGCCTGGGAAGGCCACTTGGAGGAGATGTGATTTTAGGAGAGTTCCTGTACCCCTGGAGCAATGTTCTCCAAGTTGTGAGCCTGGGCTGACACCTCTCCTTGCTTTTGCCTTCCCCACCAGCCCCAGCTAGGGAAGTTAGAGGGTGACCAAGGTCTGGGACTCAAATGAAGAGTGGGGAGAGGGAGGGAGAGATCCCAGTATGAAAGCACCAGAGCAAAACATCTTCCAGCCCAAGTCCTAGTGGCTCTGAGATTGGGATCAGCTCCACCCTGCCTATTCCCAGGCCCCTTAGGGAGCAAGTGAAGGAGAAGGATTTATGGCTCTTGCCCTGATATAGGGAGAGGAGCTCCTTGGGGGTTGGGAGTTGGTGGCTGGGAGGATGTTGAGTGGAGTGATGCCAAACATGTTTGCCTGGTTGGCAAGAGATCTTGGAGTTGGAAGGAATCATTCCTGTGAACCTAGGGAGTCAAAATCTTGCCCAGTCTGTACCAGCTTTGCCCCTTTTTTTGCTCCCTCATATCTGCCCTTTTCCCCTTACTTTTGGTAGTCCTATGCGGCATGCCAAATTGGCTGCCTTAGTCACACTCCAGCATGTTTTATGCTTTTTAGATGTGGCGATCGTGTATCAGTCTCTGGAGCATTAGAGCCCATTGGATTAGATAAGTCCCACATGATATATTGCTGCTCTAGGCTGGGGTCTTGAAAGTGGCTACCTCCTTCTGGCTCAGCCACTTCAGTAGCCCAAGGCAGCTAGACATATATTTAGCTGTCCTTATGTGAAGATGGCACCTCTGGTAAAACTCTGACCATGTGTGGTTGTGACTGCTTGACAGTCCCTGCCATAGGACACTTGATAATAATAATGATGGTATTTGTTAAGCACTTACTATGTGTCAAGCACTGTTCTAAGCTCTGGAGTAAATACAAGCTTAATCAGGTTGGACACATTCCCTGTACCACATGGGGCTCACAGTCTTAATTCCCATTTTTACAGATGAGGTAACTGAGGCACAGAGAAGTGATGACTTGCCCAAGGTCACATAGACATGTGGCAGAGCTGGGATTAGAGAACCCAGGTCCTTCTGACTCAGTCCCGTGCTCTATCCATTAGGCCATACTGCTTCTCTAAGATAAATGTGAAAATTTTCCGGAAATCGAACCCGGGCTGCGGTGGTGAGAGTGCCAAATCCTAACCACTAGACCACTTGGGAGGAGAATGTCCTCAAATAAAAATAACAGTCTGAGTGGAGGCCTACACTGACCCATTCAGGGAGCTCCTTTGGGATGCTTTGCAGGTGGGAGAGGCTGGAGGCAGGAACACCGGTAAGGAGGCTGCAGTCATCCAGTTGGGATGTGATGGGGGCCGGATGGGGTGTTGGGGTGTTGGCTGTAAGGACAGAGAGGAAGGGAGAGAGCCGTGAAATACCATGGCAGTAAGCTTAGCAGGATGGAGAAGGATACTGAATGTAGAAAGTGAAAGTGAGAAACATCTAAGGATTCAACAAGGATGTGAGTTTGGGGAGCAGGAGGGATGATGGTGTGGTTGGCCATGATGGGGAAGTTAGAAGGGAGTTTAGGTGGTATGATGAAGAGTTAAGTTTTAGCTATATTGAGTTTAAGATGCTGGCAGACTTGTCCTGAGAGCAGAAGGAAATACCAGATTGGAAAATAGGTGATGGGACTGGTGAAATTTCTTGAGTTTATTGTAGCATCTGTCTCCCACACTAGAATGCAATACACCTCCCACAGTAAACATTCTACCACTTGCTTAGTTCAGATCTCTGTAGGATCAATACAATGGATTGATTGGTTGTGAGCCTCATCATCAGGCAGAGGGATGCACGGACCCTGGGAAGCACTCAAGGAGGTGACTTCACTGAGCTTGGGTTGATTTAAAGGGCATCTCTCTTCTCCTTTCAACACGGTTTCCTTTTAAATGAAGCTTCCAGATGTGGTTGACCCGAGTTTAGCCGCAGCCCTCTTGGCCTTTTTTTCCAGACATCCCAAGCACCCTCTCTGGCTCAGAATCTTTGGTTTCACCAAAGAACAAGAGAGAAAAAAAGGAGTGTGGATATTGGCAGGGGGGCCTGGGTCACCCTCCTGAGCTCAGCAGGCGGAGTGAGTTGACCCTGGAACTCGTGAGAATCAAAATTGACTACATTTTGTCTTAGATGTCCCTGGGGCTTCAGGATTTCCAAAAATAGAGGGGCTTTCATAGATCCAGGCTCGCTAGAGTGCTTGCGGTCCTGGAGTTGGGGAGGGTGGGTACTTGGTGTGCAGGGTGCCTCCCCCCAACTGCAAGAAGGAGTCCAACTCCATGGTGAGGCAGGGAGTGGTGAATGCACCTGAAGCCTTCAGGAGTATGGGGGCCATGGTGACCAGAGCCCTCTGAGTTGGAGGGTGAGAGCTGGGGTGGAGTGAGGCTCTCGGAGAGTTGGTGAGGGGGAGGCATGGCAACCTGAAACTGGGCCAAGCTCATGTGAATCAGGGAACAGACGCCCGGGGAAGCAGGCGTGGGCACTTCAGGGTAGTGAGCCGCCACTGGCCCCGTGCCCTGGGAATGATCTACGGCTTCCGCCTCTTCTCTCCTGGACATCATTCAGCCTGCTGTTCGAAGTGCTTAAGCCGAGACCCCCAGGCCTGGAGGCCCTGAAGAACCCCCGCCCCCTCTGTCCCCGAAGCTTGGCTCCGTCCTTATGCTTCCTGTCTCAGCACGGCGCCAAGGAGCTCTCATTACCGGATGGGGCCGGAATCACGGGCAGTGACTCAGGGCTGGGTCTCCCTGGGGAGAGCAAGGGAGGGGAGAGAGCCCTCTGGGCAGAGTCACGCCTCCCGGGCTGGGGATGGGCTGAGCTGGGATAGGATTGGAGTGGGAGGTGGGGGTGTCTGGGGAAAACCAGTCCTGACCCTGGGTCGTATACTCTCCGGGCAAGAGTTAGAGGGCAGGGCCGGTGTGGCCCCAGGAATCCGGGTCCAAGCTGGACTCTCAGGATGGGGGTTTTCAGGACAGGAAATGACCCTGGACCAGGATGGCTTCCCCAAGTTTTTCCAACCTGGGCACAACCAAGTTAGGCAGAACACAAGCTGCCTGTGGATGGATGAGGAGTGGGTGGTCAAAGAAGAAAGGAGGAATCCTGAGGAACTCTCCTCTATGCTGGGTTTCCACAGGGTACCATGCTGTTGGGCAGTTCCACTCTTTATGTCTCTTTCCCAGGGGCTTTCCCTACACCCCCAGCAGCTATGGTCTCCAGGGATTCCCCAAACCTGCCAGGGGAAGTGTCTGCTGAGGACTCTACAAGAGGCTTCTTCTGAGTTATGCTTAAACAGTTTATTTCACCAGAATGGCCGAGCCCATTCCTGTTCCTTCCCCAGTGAGACAGGATGTTGCTCCTTCCACTCGCCAGCCTTTCCTGCAACACCGGATAGTCAGCACTCCAGAGGGGGAAATCCGAGTCTCCCCAGCTCCCGAAGGGCTTCACTTGCTTGTCCCACCCTGTGGTTAGGGATTAGACTACTGAATTTCCTTTACGTCTCAGGCAGAAGAAGGCTACGTAACCCGAGGGACAGAGGGTTTGGTCTTGCCAGTCCAATTATGAGGCCTTCAGATGGTTCTGCCCTTGTCACCTCCACTCCCTCTTGCACCCCTGTGGAAGCCAGAATGGAAACCCTCTTCTCTGGAGTTGCTTGGCTGCTTTTGAGTTTGTTTAATTGTGGTGATTCCCTCCAGTCACCAGGAGGTAAAATTTAAAAGGCAGATCACCCTAACCTTTTGCCCCACCTTCCTCTTCTCTGCCCCCCGAAACTGGGTCTGGAGGAAAAGTCCTGCTTCTATCCCCTAGAACTCCTCTGGGTGGCTCGGTTGCTGGCCCTGGCCTGGCCTCGTTTGGGGAACCGATGCACTGTTGGGGCTCCTGGAGCTGGTTCAGAGCCCTCTGGAGATGTGCCGGCCCCAAAATAGACTCCTTTTTAAAAATAACATCAGCATTTTTTCCTTTTTCTGTTGCTGCCCAGAAATTTGGTTGAGCGGGAAAGGTCAATGCAAGCAGCTCTGTGATGGAAGACCTCCACAGGGCCCAAGGAGAGGATTTTCTGGATCTTTCTACCATGAGAGCCAGGATGCCAGTGACCTCTTGTCTTTGCTGCCTCTGAATCTCCCCATCCCTCCTGTTCCCCCCAATCCCTGAGCCCCACTTTCTGTGGGCAGCCCACTCCTATCAGATCCAAAAACCACAGGCCCCACCTCAGAGGCCAAGCCAGAAGGCATGGAGGCAGGGGAAGCAGTGTTTGAGGCAGGGCTTCCTCACCAGTGGGTCTACCCCGCATCCCCCTCCCGGCCAACCCCAAAGCTGCGTTGCCCCCTGCTCCATCCTGTCTAGGGCCCTGGGGGCCTCTCAGCCCCTGTGTGCCCACGTGGTGGTGGGAGTTAGGGGAGGAACCGTATCTTGCCCTGCCACTAGCCATGGGCCTTTGTTAGCTGGGTTGGTGCTGGCTGGGGGGCTGGGAGACCCTTCTCCTTGCACTGTGGAAATCTCCTCTCTCTGAGGAAAGAATTTCCATTCTCCTCATCTCCTAATCTGAAGCAGTGCGAGTCAATATTTGTGTTAGTGCTTTCATTGGGGAAAAATGTAGATGGTAAAGAAAGCATTTCTTCCTCTCCTCTAGCATTGTCCCCGCCCCTTTTCTTGGCCATCGTTTCCCCTTCTATTCCCTGATTTATGCTTCCATTCACTCTTCGACTTTCTTTCACTCCTGCTTTTTCTCTTCCTTCCACTCTGCCCACACCCACCAGGCTTTTGGCTGCTTACCTCTCCTCCAATTCCCTCCCTCTTTTTCCTAATCTTACTCCTCCCTTGTCCCCCTGCCCCTCTCTCCCCGCCCCCCACCCTACCCCTCTCTCCCCCATTT
Organism: Ornithorhynchus anatinus; assembly: GCF_004115215.2. Classification (NCBI taxonomy): domain Eukaryota; kingdom Metazoa; phylum Chordata; class Mammalia; order Monotremata; family Ornithorhynchidae; genus Ornithorhynchus; species Ornithorhynchus anatinus. The sequence goes on along the minus strand of NC_041735.1, from coordinate 16,694,512 downwards.
GCCCTCTGCTCTAGTTTTGACCAGTTGGCATTAGAAGGCTCCTTAGTCTCTTCATTCATCCTGGTGTCTGGGGCGACCTTTCAGAGAACCGAGGTCAGCAAAGTGGGTGCAGCCTGAGGAATGCATGTGGGTTCCTGCTCCATCCAGTCCACTGGAGCAGAGCCAAGGGCCCCGAGGGCCCCACCTTGACCCCAGGGGCTTGGTGGACCTAGACCTGACCCACTCTCTACCCTCCCTCTGCCCGCTTTGCGCAGGCCCCCATCCCTCCAGCCAGCCTGGGGTGTGGCTGCCCCAAGGCCAATTAAGCAATCCCTTTGGCATTTGAACTGGATCCCCCTCCGGGGAAGGCTACTGTTCAGCTAAAACGCCCTCCTCCCAGCAGAGCTTTGGCTCCTTTTCCCTCGTCCGCTCCCAGCTGGTTGGGGAGACCCTCCCTGTCCCAGATTAGAGCCAAGCCAGTTCCCCATGAATCACCCCATTAAGAGCATGAGACTATAAAAGGATTTCCCCTTGTGTTAGTTTCCAGTTTATGCCGTCTTCCATGATAACCTAAATAGAAATGAAATACTGAACCAACCTGTAAGCAGAGTCTTCTTACCCTGGCACCAGATGGATTTCAACTCCAAGATGATTGTATATTCCTGGACACCTCCAGGCTGTAAACTCTTTGTGGGTAAGGGCCTGTCTACTAACTCTGTTATACTGAATTCTCCCAAGCATTTAGTATAGTACTCTGCACACAGAAAGCGCTCAATAAATATGATTGATTGATTTTTTCTCCCCAACCCCCTGGGGCCTGAGCTGAAGTGGGGAAAACCCCTTGGCAAAAAACACAGCCCGAGGCTCCAGGGTAGGTCTCCAGCAAGTGTTTTCTGAGTTATCCAAGGCAGGGAGCATCACATACACACTTGGGGCCCATTGTACAGGACACCAAAGGCCTGCGGGCCTGGATCACATCATCTAAACAGACATTCAGTCAATCAGTTGATCAGTGGTATTTATTGAACACTTACCATGTGCAGAGCACTGTATTTAGTACTTGCTGTGTACTCTGTCGGTAGATACATTCCCTGCCCTCAATAAGGTTAGCGACTAGAGGGTGAGTTTACAGTCAGTATGTTCAGAGAGATACAGACCTGTTACTGCAAGAATAATTGAAAGGGAGAAGTGGGTCATAGATTCTGGAGTTGGATGGAGGGTGGGAGAAGTGAACTGGGGAAAAACTATTTGGAGTAGAAGCTTAGTAATTCTTGGGGTGAAGAATTGAGCAAATTGATTGTGTCCATAGTCACTTTCTTCCTTTGCCTCCCTCCCTGCCAGGCTAGCCTTAGTGAGGAGGATGTACCTGTGGAAAGGGGAGTGAACAGAAGGGGCCCCACCCACTCTACTCTGGGCTGTCAGAGTTGAGTGTCTGGAGTGGTGGGTGCTGATGCCCTTTCTTTGGGGCACTTTTTTTTTTAAATGGTGTTTAAGCACCACTATGTGCCAGGCTCTGTGCCAAGTGTTGGTTTGGATTCAAGATTGTCTAGGTAGAACCAGTCGCTGTCTCACTTGGGACTCCTAGTTTTAACCCCCATTTTACAGATGAATAACTGAGGCCCAGAAAAGTGAAGTGACTTGCCCACTTCCAGCCACGGAAGCACCGCATCTGTGACAGCAGACCCGTGTCGTAGCTGGGATTAGAACCTAAATTCTTCTGAGTCCCAGAACGTGTTTTAATTGGCCACATGGCTTTCCATTTAGAGGGGCAGATGCATAGCCTTGTTTATTCTTCTCAGAATGTCACTCGTAAAGCACAGCAATCATTACACCTCTCTCTGCACCCCCCTCCCCGTTCCCTCTCCTTGTCTCTGTGGAGCCCAAATGCATCCGTGCACATGTGTGTGTACACAAACACACACACACACACACAGTGTCATGCTTGGTAGGCACAGGCTGGCCTTTCTTCCCTCTTCTGTTTGTGTTCCTGGACTGGCCGGTGACTGAGCATTTTCATTATTGTGTCTGCTCTCTCCTGCAGAGAGCACAGTACGACATTTCGCTCTCGGTCTTAGCTCTGCCCAAGGAGCAGGCGCCTTCAAATGTACTGGCTAATTGAGTTTGGAAAGCCAGCTCGGCGAGGGGACCAAAGGCAAAGGCCAGTCTTCTGGAGGCTGGCTGAGTAGAAGTAATAGTAGTCCCCAGTTTTGATGTCTGTCTCCCCGCTTCTAGACTGTGAGCCCATTGTGAGCAGGGATTGTCTCTCTTTGTTGCTGAATTGTACTTTCCAAGCGCTTAGTACAGTGCTCTGCCCACAGTAAATGCTCAATAAATATGATCGAATGAAGTGGATGGTCCCCAGCTGACTGCAGAGACCACGCTGAGTGTTTACGAGTATGTGTCTGTCTGCTTGAGTGAATTTGCTTGTGATGGTGACGGACATGTGGGTGCGTGGTTGTTAACCAGTGTAGGTTAGGTTCTTAGTGAGTGAGAGGGTGATTTGGGGCTGGGGGTACCTGTGTGTGGGAGTTTGTGCATGAATATTCTGTCTGTGTATGAACATGGTATTCGGGTGAGAGTGGGGAAGAGGTGCCTGTGCAGATGTGGTGGTGGGTTGTGGGGAGAGGAGTTGGGGTGGGGAGGGCCTTTATGCACCCTTGGCTAGTAGTCCTGGATGCTCGCCAGCCCTGGTTGTTCAGCACCAGGCCCATCCTGAGTCCCCAGCTGTGCAGGCAGTGGAGCTCCAGCTCCTACATCAAACAGTCCCCTCACCAGTCCCCTCTCGGTCTGTCACCCGCCAAGCTGTCGCCATAGAGACCAGGCTTCCTCCTGATATGGGATTACTTCACCTTCCCGGACGGACGGACAGGCCTTTCCAGCTGCACTCCGATGGCACCGATGGGCCGAGGAAGCCCAGCTCTGGGTTGGGCATGGAGAAGAGATGGGGAGGCAGGTGCTGGTGACTCCAGTTTTCAGGCTATTTTTAGCAGGAACTTCAGGCTGCCCCATCCCACTGAGGAATGTCTGACGCAGGCTCTGCCGGCCAGTGGGCGGACGGGGCCGGAGGGTTGGGCTGACCTGCCCTCTTGATCCCAGGAGGGAGAGCTTGACCAGCCCCGGCTACTGGGAAAGGCTCCAGCAGTTTCCACTCCTGAAGTTCCTTCGTGTTCCATCCAGGGACGAGGGTTTGAATACCATCCTGACCACCACCCCAACACGGTCAATGAAACAGGAGTCTGTACTGAGTGTTTACTCCATTCAAAGTCTTGTACATGATGCTAGGGGGAATGAGAGGAAGAACAGGTCACTGCCCCTGCCTTCAGGGAGCTTACTGTCTAGTAGGGGAAAGCAAATCAAACACCAATGATACAAGCATAACTGCCCACCTAAAGAGCATGTAACAGAGCTATACAATACAAGGGTAACAGAAAGGATGCACATAATTTATAGAGGTAGAACTCCTTGATAAGGGAAGCGGCTCGGAGGAATTAATTTGAGGAGGATTCCCAGAAGAGACGATGGTTACCACTGTGGTATCTTGTTAAGCACTTACTATGTGCCAGACACTGTACTAAACACTGTGGAAAAAGGATATCTAGTAATGCTTTATTGGGTTACTATTCACACCCTTGTAAATAACTTTCCACCCTCAAGTAACATTTTCAGTAAGAGAGGGAATTTTTCTTTTTATTTAGTTTGTTATAGGGAGGTGGCGGGGGATGGTGGAGTAGGGTGTGTTGTGGAGCGTCTTCTAAGCAGGAAAAGAACTGTAGCCTACCTGTAATCGGCAGCCTTAAAGGAGCATATCTGTCTGGAAGCTTAGCCGATCTGAGCTTTGGGGAGGTGGTGGGGGCGGTGGAAGAGAAAGAGAAAAAGTGTGCATGTGTATGGCGGGGAGCTGCTTTGCTTGGGTCATGGCACAGCCAGGAGGGACAAGGCTGGCACTAGCCTATAGGTCACTTCCTGGGAAACATGATATGTACAGCGCCTCTTTTCTCTTTCTGGCTTTTGTGTCTAGTTCTATGGACCCCCCGCCTTCCCCTTCCGTGCCTCCTTCTTTTGGCCCAGGGTGGAAATATGCTGAGAGGACTGTCCTGCAGCCAGGGGTGGAATGTGGAGGAAGGTTTCGTCCCTCCTTGAGATGACCAACCCTCTCCCATCCAAATTAAGCCAAGCGTGGTTTAACCTCTTCAGTGCACTGTGGTTGGGTTGCTGAGGCCACAGACATTCAGATGATCTGATTCCTATCTGATCTCCTAGCTAGCTAGCTCGAGTAAGCTAAAAAGCTAGGAAAATCCAACAAAAATTGGAAAAGTGGATTACCGAGTGTGTTGGAGTTTCTGGCCAAATATTTGCTAGCCGGAATTAGCTTTGGACCCAAATAGTTCAGACAGTTATTGTTCTAGTGTATTGTCCCCGAGGAAGGGTGAGAAACGTAGATCTGAACATGTGCCAGAGGAACAGTTTGTGGGGTGGGTAGGCTGCGTGTCAGGGAGTCAGAAACAGAAAGCTGACTGATTAACGCTGAGTCCTTTCCCTTGAGACCAGGTCAGGGCCTATCCAGCCCAGGGCTCCTGGCGGGAGAAGGGAAAAAGGGTAAGCAGGAAGTTCACTCCCATTAGGTTCTGTTAATGTTTACCGGGACCTCCCATGACTTTTAAAGCAGTGACACACACTCCTGAGTGGGCACCAAATTATAAAATCCTTTGGAAATGGTCGAAAGCGGGTCAGGTTCAAGTCTCCCTCGAAAACTGGTCCTAGCTCAAGCTCCCTCTGTTGGGACCATGTTGGGCCAAGTGAGGCGGTTTGGTGGGAAGGGCCAAGTGATGGATAGTTTTTCTAAAACACATATTTCTCCACTCAGTGGTTGCCCATTCTGCTGTACATCAAGCAGAAACTTCTGTTGACTCTAAGGCACTCAGATCAGCTCTATTCCTCCTACTTATCTGCTCTCTTTCCCCACTACGCCCCTGCTCACACTCTTCTGTCCTCTCAGGCTAATCGACTCATCTCGCCTCATTTTTGTGTCTCCCATCCCAGACCTATTGCTTTCTCCTTCCCTCGTACATGGAACATCTTCCCCCTTCAATTCCACCAAAATAATACTCCCTATCTGAGCTCTTCTGAGAGCACCTCTTCTTGGAGAAGCCTTCACTTAGTGGAAAGAGCACAGGCCTGGGAATCAGGGGACCTGTGTTCTCAATCAGCTCTGCCACTTGCCTGCTGTGTGACCTTGGAGAAGTTGCTTAACTTCTCTGTGCCTTAGTTCTCTTAACTGTAAAGTGGGAATTCAGTACTGTTTTCCCTCCTACTTCAATCATGTTTCTTGAGTGCTTATGTGCAAAGCCCTTACACTGTGAACCCCATGTGGGATAGGGACTGTATCCCTGATTAACTTGTATCTCCTCCGATTAATTGTTAACCTGATTAACTTGTATCTCCCCACTCTAGTCTGTAAGCTTCTTGTGGCCAGGGACTGTGTCTACCAACTCTATTATATTGCACTCTCCTAAGCACTTAGCACAGTGCTCTAAACACAGTTAAGTGCTCAATAAATAAGATTGATTAATCTACCCCAGTGCTTAGAGCAGTTTTTGACACATAGCGCTTAAATACTGTAATTATTATTATGTCTTTTCCCTTCAGGTCCTCCCACCTACCACTTTTGCACCAACTGGGCACTTACGTATTCACCAACACTAGTGCTCGCCGTATCACTTAAGTTCTAACTCCTATACGCATCCTCTTCTGTCTTCCTCCTATCTGTAAATTATTTTAGTGACTGTCTTCCCTGAAGGTTCCAGCATCCTTCAGGACAAAAGTATCTGCGGCGATGCAGCATTAGCAGATCTGTCTCCACCCCCACAGAAATGAAAGTAGGCCCCATTCAGGCCCTGTTGATCGAGATTCCGACTTGGGCCTCGTACCTTGTAGTCGGGGGTTTAGCTTGATCTGGACCAGAACCCCACAAATCAGGTGAGGATTTGGAGCCTGTTCAGGGATCTCTTGGGTCAGCTTTAGGAATGGGCAGGGAATGCCCTGGGGCCCAGTCCAGATCCTCTGGAACAGCTGTCACCAGGCTCCAGATTCCTTTTTTTAAAAAAAATATTTAAGTGCTTACTGTGTGGCAAGAGTTGTACTAGGTCCTGGGGTAGATTCAAGCTAATCCGGTTGGACACAGACTCTGTCCCACATTGGACTCACAGTCTAAGTAGGAAGGAGAAGAAGTATTGAATCTCTATTTTACAGCTGAGGAAACTGAGACACAGAAGTTTAAGTGACTTGTCCAGGGTCAAATAGCAGTCAAGTGAATAGAATAGTAAAGAGAGCACAGGCCTATTTCAGGAGGACCTGAGTTCTAATCCCAGGTCTGCCACTTGTCTGCTGTGTGATCTTGGGCAAGTTACTTCACTTCACAGAGCAGAGGTCACCAGCCAGCCTTAGGGCTCACTCTGCTTTGCAAGAATTATGGCTGTAAAAGAAGCCACACATTGAAGATTGGGAGAAAAGGGTATGTTTGCCTCGAAGTTCTGTGATTGAACTCGTTGCAAATAGCTGCATTCAACCGTTTCTTGCCCCTACCCACCTCATTTCGGTTAAATAATTTTCTTGCTGAGGAATGATCCCTCCCACTCACCTCCTCCATTCCCTTCCCCTACCCCCACCCTCCCCACCCCCTAAAGAATGTCCTCCCACTTCCACCCACCCACACTCTACCCACCTGTGGCCCTATAAGAAGCCTCAATCCCTGGCCTCCCCCAACCAAGAATAGAAGAGGAAAGGACTTGGAGTTAGCTTTAGCCAGATTCCTACATAAATAACCTGCTGGAGAAAGAGAGATAAGCCTGGATGGAGCTCACCCTCTGTGGAATGCAGGCCTGCCTTTCTCCTAAGGGCCCCGGAGGCACATTTCAAGGCTGTGGGAGGGAAGAGAAAGATGGCCACACCAGGGGGGGATGGACACATAACAGGAAAATGCTGAGTTGGGATTTCTTTGTGTCTTTAACCAGCCCCACTATCTCCCCCAGCCTGAAAATTCTCTTTTCACTACACCTCCCCCTGCCTCCGGCTCTTGTGCCAGCCCTTTCATCCTACCTGATTAAAAAGTGGTCTCCTTCAAGAGCTGAATGTTGCCGAAAGTGTCCTGATAGGATGGAGCAGGAGGCAGAATAATTGAAAAGCAAAGGGGATGGAGAGGCCCAAAGAAAAAGAGCTAACCAATGGGGATGGAGGGAGAAGAGTGATGGGTTTTATGGCTTCCTTTACTAATGACTTTTCCCCAGTTATCTCCAACAGCCTCGGAGGTCAAAGGCCAGGGCAGTGGTCCATTTGCCCTCACTTCAGCTTGGACCACATAGCTGCCATTTTGTGGCCATCACCTTCCTTGCCCAAGTATGAGGGAGGACCAGGTGGGCCATGCCCCAGGGAATTTGGGGCCCTTTCCCGGGACAAAATCAGTGGATGAAAGGAGGGAGGTATGCAGAGCTAACCTGACTCCTGCAGCAAGCCTGGTCTTTTCTGGTCTCACAAAGCCAACCTTCATTGATCCACTGGAATAGAGAGAGCAGTGGCTCAGTTAAGACAAAAACAACTGACAACATTGAGCCGGGAGGAGGCGGGGACCCTGTCTTGATGGAGGAAACAGATCTGGGGAAAAGAGGCTTGCGATGGGGAGTGCTAGAAATGGACCATTAGTAAGCCACAAAGCAGAAAAAAGATCCTGAACTATGTAGAAAACGAAGGTGTCTGTGGCTCTCCTTTTTCGTATAAAGGCGAGAAACCTCCTCTCTCCACTGGATAAACTAATACCAAGATGCCCAAGTGTCAAATCATCTCTGCACTTCTAAAACTGTGGGAGTTTTTTAAACAGACAGTCCTGGCTTTGTTTTAATCCATAGAAAGTTCTCTGTTGAATCCAAAACATCCAACTTTCCAGACTCTGCATGGTGTGTTGACATTTTGGGTGATGGAAATAGCCCAGTGATTTCCATTCCCGAAGAGAGTCATTTCCTGGTTATCTCCTCTTGACAGGCTTCTGTTAAGCCAGGGCTGACACCTCTCCCTGGAGAGATGAATTTCAGGGCAAAGAAAGGACTATCAGGACACCAATGATCCTTGGGGGGTGGGGGTGTTAACACTGAGGACTGGCTTTGGGAGTGGGAAGGGGCTGCCTGCAGGGCCTTTATGACAGAGGTTGGAGAAGTGTGTTTTGAGCGTGGGAACACCAAAGACTAACATGGAGGAATGATGCTCTCTTGGCCCAGACAATTTGAAAAAAAATTCCAAGGCATGTGTGAAAGAGGAATCTTGAAATTGCTCAATTAGAGCCTGTACTGAGTCTTCACAGCACTTAATCAACTGTATTTATCGAGTGCTTACTGTGTGCAAAGGACTCTATTAATCTACAGTACAGTAGAGTTGGTAGACGCGACCTCTGCTCACAATGAGTTTACATATGCAAGTTATCCAGAAAAGTCAGGCCCCCCAAATACTTCTTGGCATGAATAACCTCGACTTTGCAGGTGTAGTGAGGAGCAGTGGGTCCTAACAGAAAGAGCACAAGCTGGGAGTCAGGAGAGCAAGATTCTAATTTCAACTGCCACTTGCCTGCTCTGTGGCCTTGGGTGTGTCACTTAACTCCTCTGGGTCTTAGTTTCCTTGTTGTTAAAGTGAGAATTAATTCTTCTCCCTCTCCCTTGGACTTTGAGTACCACGTGGGGCAGGGGCTGTCTGATTTGATTGTGTCTACTCCGTGCTTGACACATAGTAAGTGCTTACCAAAATTATTATTGTCATTATTATTATGGGCCAAAGTATGGTTTCTAGGCATTAATTATCTAGAAATGTATCGACTAGGCCCAGGCTGGGTGACTTATCCTGCTTGGAGCAAAGCAAGCATCCTTTCTCAGATTTCTCCCCAAATTGCACTCTTCGTTGGTAGTAGTGTTTTTGGCTTTGTTATCAATAGAGGATTTGCCATGAGGATTTTGGCTTTGCTTGAGGGCGTCCTTAAAAACCTCCCTTTTTCCTTTGTGATTTTGATCCTTAATGCTGGTCTCTGATTGCTGGAGAGACTCCCTTATTGTTCCTTTCTGGACTACACTTATTCTCCTGGGCTCCAGAGGTTGCATTATTGAGGAAAGCTGCTCTCTGCAGGACCTGTTTCAGCTTTGAGAGAAGGTTTCAGAGTGGTTCTGAACAGAGGCTTTTGGGCAGGCCAACCCACAGCAGCCCAAGGAGGATGAGAATTTGTCTATTCTTTGATGCAGAGCCTCCTTCTCCCCTACTGTGTTCAACCCTGAGGTAAGGGTTGCCTGACACAGTTTGGGTTCAGAGCCAGGTGACCCACTGTAGCACAGATTAAAAAAAAAGGGGGGGGGGAGGGAGAGCAAGACCACAGTAGCTATTTCAAGCTGAAACACTCCCCAGTCTCTCCTCTGCCTTAGAGGAAAGTGGACTCAATACTTGGCCCCAAAATGTTCTTTCCATCAACTCAGCCCGGGAAGCCAGGGGGCATGCCTCAGGTCGCTTGGTCCAGCCCCCTGCCTCCAGACAAATAGCACCTAAACCACCTAGGGCAGATGGTTGTCCATTCCTGAAATTGACCCAGTAGTCAGGGAGTTCTTTCTGAACAGCTGAACGCTCTCTGGATGCAATCTCAGCCCAAACTCACTCTCCAGATCGACTCTGTGGGGCTGGTTCTTGGGAGCCCTAGTGGCTTTTTGCTTTCTCCCTGCCTTTCTGCCCTCCCCAAACTGGTACCGCCCCTGGCTAATGCAGTGACCCTGACCATGTCTGTATTTTTTTTTTGCCTTGCAGCTTTTCCACGTGGCCTATGTTCTCATCAAGTTTGCCAATTCGCCTCGTCCCGACCTGTGGGTCCTAGAGCACTCCACGGACTTCGGCCTGACCTACCAGCCCTGGCAGTACTTCGCCTGTGAGTCTGAGTGGGCCAGCACCCTCAGCTTCTGGCCCAGGTGGCAGGGGAGCTGCGGGAAAGGAATCTCTTTCAACCTTGCCTTCTCACCAGGCCTTGTGCTTTCTCTGGCCTTTCTGGTTCTCCCTTCAGCTGGCTTTCCACCTTTTCCCACCATGAGCACAGGGCCTGGGGGGGCCCTCCAATGCTCCCCGCATGCCCTCCAGCGCCAGGGTAGCAGTGGAAGTCAGCTGCCCCTCCCCTCCCCACATTTCAGTCAAACACTGAGCCCCTGTTCTGGTCTCTTGCCTTCTAGCAGCCTAGGGAAGGGTGCAAGAGGAGATCTCTGCTACCCAGGTATTGTCGGAGGAATTGTGAATGTTGTTAAGCTCTTACTAATGTGCTACTCTCCCAAGCACTTAGTATGGTGCTCATCACATAGCGTTCAATTAATGCCATGGTTTGATTGGCTGTGGCAGGGGCTCACAGTCTAAGGGGGACCTCATCTCCATTTAACAGTCCAGGGGCCTCAGGGCCCTCCTCTTTGCCTCACATGTTTTTAAATTTCCTGAGACTCCTCATTCCTTCTCCCCCCTTATCATTCCTCCTTCAATCTCCTTTTCATTTTTCCACCCTTCTCACCCTACCTCCAAAGAAAAATTGTTCCCTGTGAGGTGGGGAGGGAGACACCTGTGGCTCCTCGCTAAGGTGGGAAGCTGTTAGTGGCAGGAGGGAGGGAGACCTGCTGTGATAGAGAGCAGAGTCAGAACAATGACTCGTGAAACGTAGCCAATCAGATGCCTTGAGCTGCTGCCGGGTGCCTCTGCCCCGCGTCCTCCCACCACGTCCTCCCACCACAGCTGGTATTTGGCTCTGAAGATTTCCAAAGGATTGTTTCTGACCTGGAGCCCCTGGCTTACTACTGCCAGGAGCAGCTCAGGGCTGGGCCTTCGAACAGCCCCTGAACCTATCCCCTGCCTTGTTTGGTCTCTCTTCCCTTCTGGAGAGGGGACTCAGGGTGGGAAGCCAGGGCTAATCTCTGCATCAGCTCTGCTCACGGGCTTAGAGGGCAGAGCAGCTGGGCAGGGGACTGGGGCTGAAGTAAGAGGTTTTTAGAGTTGCCCTTGAATCCTTCTGCTGAGCCAGCAGATCCACGACCCAGACCCCTGAAACCACCCTGGCCTGGATGGCGGTTTCAAAAAGGCCCAAGGAAAGGATGGAATCAGAGGTGTGGGAACCTGCGGAAATGCAGATAAGGCATCTAATCCACTTCATGCCATCCCACACCATTCTGCACCATCCCGGTCCACCCCTCACCATCCTGTGTCATTGTGCACCATTCCTTGCCATTCTGCATCATTCCATGCCATCCCGTGCTGTTCTGCATCATCCCATGTCATCCCGTGCTGTTCTGCACCATCCCATGCCACCCCATGCCACTCCGTAGCATCCTATACCACTTTGTGCTATCTCACATTATTCTGGGCCATCCCATACCATCCTGTGTCATCCCATGCCTCTCATTGAGTTGGTTTCAGAGGGTGAAGGGAAAAGCAGATTCAGAAAGTGGAGTTAGTCCTCAGAACCCAGAAAAATATCAACTCATCCCAGCCTTTGGAATTTTGTGCTCACGTCTACTCTTCCCAAAGATTACTGTCAGTGCAGACTCCTCAGGTCAGCAAGTCTTGTCAAGGTACATAGCTCACATAGTTGGTGCTTGGAGAACCTTGCTAGAGGTTAGAAATGGTCCGTGCCTTCAAGGGGTTTAGTCCATTAGGGGAGGCAAGACAGGCCATCAAAATAAACCTTTACATGCTGGAGAAGCAGCATGGCCTAGTGGATAGAGTATCGGCCTGGGGGTTAGATGGACTTGGGTTCCAATCCCAGTTCCTCCACTTGTCTGTTCTGTGACTTAAACAAGTCACTTCACTTCTCTATGCCTGTTACTTCATCTGTAAAATGGGGATTGAGACTGTGAGCCCCATGAGGAACAGGGACTGTGTTCAACCCTATTTGTTTTGTATCCACCCCAGTGCGTAGTGCAGTATGCTTAATAAATACCACAATTATTATTATTGCAATCATGCGAAGAATGGTTTGAGCATAGAATAGCAAATTCATTGTTGGGTGACATTGGGGTTGCAGATGGTAGTTCTTGAGGAAAGCTTGCAGGAGAGTGGGACCTAGAGCCGTGATTTAAGAGGGAGAAAGTGGTACAGAAGACCAGAATATACAGAAGAGGAAACTGGAGCAGATCTACCATCAGGAAGCCTGTTGGTCTGGGTCCCTCTGTTGAAGATCGTAGAGGGGTTTCCTGTGCTGAGCCAGCTGGGGCCTGGGAATCTTCCAACAGTGGTGGGGGCTGCAGAGAGGGAGAGAGCAAACCTAAATCCATCACATTTCTCAGCAACCCAAAGGAGGGCTTTTGGAGTGTGGACCACTAGCCCAAGCATTTTGGGGTGCTGGGGAGTAGGAAAGAATGGCAAAGGGAGACAGCGCGAGAAGCAGACATTCAGGTCTAGGTGGCACACTCAGACACACGTACACTCGCATGCAGTATACGTACACATAATACACACACACATGCATGTACTCGCCCAGCAGACGCAAACACATTCATGCACGTACTCACCCAGCAAACATGCTTGCTGGAGAGCTGAGCAACAGCAGCCTGGGAGGAGGAGCAACTGTGGTTTCTGTTGCCTAGTTTCTATCGCGGTTGTCCATCCCAGGTCACATAGACACAGCCCTTGTCCCGGATGAGAGCCATAACTATGACCGTCTCATCACTGTAAAAATTGTATAATGGCCTCCTGCTGCCACTGGTCGAGTCAGGTGGCACATCGTCCCCAGAGTTTGCCATTCAGCGTTTCCAGGGTTTCATATAGTGACCTCCCCACCTAAAATCTGCTCCTTCTCAGAATTTCCTCACCACCCTTGAGTTGAGGCTTAGGGTGGGGACGTTGGTATTAGCTCCACCGACCTGCCTAGTCCGGACCTCTCACCTCCCCTCTGCGGGGTCCTGCTTCTGCTCTGTAGCCTCCAAGACGGACTGCATCGAGAAGTTTGGGCTGCATAGTCTGGAACGCATCACCAGGGATGACGACGCCATCTGCACCACTGAGTACTCTCGGATTGTGCCTCTGGAGAACGGAGAGGTGAGGGCTCTCTCCGTGGGGGACGGGGGCCACCGCATCTGGGAATACAAAGGCTCGAGACCTTGGGAAAGGTCTGGGATGTAGGGTTCTCCAAGGGATGTGGGGTACCCGGATAGGGTGCAGTGGTGGGAGATAGAACAGACGGTTGTGGGCCCAGTCTGGACCAGCTGCCCCCATGGTGCTCCCTGCTGCTGCAGTCCCAATAGCCAGGCACACGCTCAGCATGCTCCCCGCCTGCGAACCCAGAAGGTTGGGGGATCTTGGGATTAATGAGGGTATAGGCACGTGACTCTAAACTAGGTGGTAGCTTCGGAGCTTCAAAGGGGCTGCCAGTCCACCCCTTCTACCCATTCCCGTCCTCTTCTCATTCCCCGGGGTATAACATCCATCCTCATTAGTAATCCCAACAAGGCAGGGAGTTCATCTTGCTCTTCGCTGCCAGCCCATGCTCACTTACCAAAAGGAACAAGGAGACCCTCCTGTCAAAAAAAATGCCCACTTCTGAGTTAGAGGGTGAGTCCCGCAGAGGACCGAATTCGAGGAAGTGGATATCAAAAGCAGTAGGAGGGATTTAGGTTAGATTTAAGGATGACTTTCCTGCCAGTGAGGACTGTGAAACTGATGACTGAGGGAGTTCTTGAACCTTATTGTCTCCAACGAGAACCAAACCTAAGACAAATGGAAAGAAAAGGTCCTGACTCAGAGTCAACTCTTTTTAGTCTCTGAGTAGTTAATCCATTTTGGGGGGATATTCTCAGTGCATTTCTCTGACATCCGTAGCCAGGGACATTGGCTCTCTGCAGTCTCCATTGCCCAGGACAGTTTCTACCCTTTAGCCAGACAGGTCAGGGACCCTGCAACCTCTCCCACCCCAAACACACACATACACACTCCAAATCCTCCTAAATGGAACTCAAGCTGCTTTCCCTTCCTTGTCCTAACAGCAGTTTTGTATTTCTACACCTCTGCTGCCCTCACAGGCTGAATCGATTACTGGAGTTAACCATTTTCTCTCTCTCCTCCAGCCGTGTTGCCTGACTTCTCTCAGGCCTTTGGGCTGTCTGTTTGACTTTGGCAATTTGGAGGGAGGACTGCCGAGGGCCCTATGGAACCAGTTCTCTGTCTGTTACCCTTGCAGATTGTTGTGTCTCTGGTCAACGGGCGCCCGGGAGCCATGAACTTCTCCTACTCTCCCCTCCTGCGGGACTTCACTAAAGCCACCAACATCCGCCTGCGCTTCCTGCGCACCAACACCCTGCTGGGCCACCTCATGGGCAAGGCCTTGCGGGACCCCACGGTCACCCGCCGGGTGAGTCCTGCCGTGACCCTCTCCCCCCAGAGGAGGGTTGAAGCAGGAACTGTGTCTGGCAATTGTGCTCCCTTTGGGGAGATTCCGTTAGGATTCTGGGGACTTCACCAGGAACAGGGATGGGAGGATGGGAGGGGGTGTGGTCTCTCCTTTGATCTTGGGTTTTGGAGTCCAAAAGCACCTCCCCGGCCATGGGCAGGTTGAGTGGGTGGTGGTGGGGCCCACTCTGATAGCAAGCACCTGTCCTGTTCCAGTACTATTACAGCATCAAGGACATCAGCATTGGGGGTCGCTGTGTCTGCCATGGCCACGCCGACGCCTGTGACGCTAAGGACCCCAACAACCCCTTCAGGTGAGGAACAGCCCCGACTCCCAAGGGGTTCAGACCCAGGGAGCCAGCAAAGAAGGCTTGGCAGAGCTGGTGAGGAGGCGGGATTTTGGAATCCAGTAACCAGGCTGCTGTTGCCATGTGGTTCTGCCATGGGCTTGTATTAGTGACGTCTTCTCAGCCCTGAGGTAGGCTTCGCAGCCCTGGAGATGGGCTGCAAAGAGCTCCTACAGGCCTGCACTTCTCCCACAAGGGCTTCTGGCAGCCAATCCAGACCCTCAGCCTTGTGCCTTTGCCTGCTCATCAGAACCTGTCATCCCACCAGCCTCACCTGCTCATCCCTCTCTCCCTCCTCTCCTTCCCTCTCCACGCCCTCCCTACCCTCCCCCCCACACTCACTCACCCACACCCTCACATTCCTCTCTGGCCCCAAATTACGTAAGAAGGGGTGGCTTCCCCTGTGCAGCTAGGGGTCCCACAGTGGGGAGATATAAGTGTTATCGTGTCTCCTCCGGGACCAAGGGGGGCCCGGGAAAGGGCATTTCTGAAATCTTCCTCTGATGCCTTGCTTAAAAGCTCTGATGAAGGTACGAAATCCTGGATGTGGAAAGTGTGGGCCAATATTCTGAGTCCTGTCCCAACCCCATGTGACCTGGGCCTAGCTCAACTCAGCCTGGCTTCCAGCAAGTAGGGATGGGTAGAGGTGAAGAGCCAGATGGGTTCTGCATGTGCTCATTGGTTGCTGGTGCTGCTGCTGGGATAAGCCCAACCCAGAGAGGGCACAAGGCAAACACTCCAGCCCATCTTGGGACAGCTTGGTCTGTGCCTCAGTGGGGCTCACTGAATAGGGTCTCTAGAGGTAAAATCCCATCCAGTCCTTTGCCTTCAGGTAGCCCAATGCTAACCTGAATGAAGGTGTTGGTCCCAGCATTAAGTCTCCCCAGGAATGATGATTCCATATTGTGCCTCAGTCCCTCCTTCCAGAGTTGAATCATCCGTGACGGTCAAATTCTTCTTGAGAGTGAGTGAATGTGTTTGTGTATGTGCTTGTGGATGATCATTGCTCCTGACTCTGTGGGCATGGGAAAGTCCCTTCCTTTGCATATGCAGGAATTGGTGGAGAGCTGAGTGCTTTCTCTTTCTCTGATCCTTCCTGGGCTGGGCTGCGGCCCGTTTTCTGTTTGTTATTCCTGCTGCCCCAATGGGATTGGGCATGGAAAAACTGTGACTTCTGTGGATTGGAGTGTAATGGGGCCTGAGGAGCTTCCTCATTGCTGCCCCCAGAGACCCTGGTTCTCTTCCTCTCCCTCTCCCCAGTTCCCATATCCCCTCTGCAATGAGTAGGGGTGGCAGGGAGGGCAGGAGACAAGCCATCCATGCCATTCAAGCCTCCTGCTGGTGCGATGAGGTTTTCAAAAGACAGTTTTACTCCACTTCCTCCTCCCCCTAGAGACAGCTGACTGGTTCCCTTTCTGTCTGCATCCCTTCTTGCCTTCCTGCCCGACCCTCGCTGAGCATGGGGGATAGGAAGTCCCTTGGATCATAGCTTCTGTAGAGAAGCAGCGTAGCTTAATAGATAGAGCATGGGCCTGGGAGTCAGAAGGATCTGGGTTCTAATCCTGGATCCACCACTACTACTGTCTACTGTGTGACCTTGGGCAAGTCACTCTACTTCTCTGGGTCTCAGTTACCTCATCTGTAAAATGGGGATTAAGACTGTGAACTACATGTGGGACAGAGACTGTGTTCAACCTGATAAACATGTTTCTACCCCAGTGCTTAGTAAAGTGATTGGCACATAGTAAGCACTTAATAAGTACCGTAACAATTATTTTTATTATTATTGTCATGTTAAAAACTACCTTTCAAAGGAGAGACCCTCTGCAATCCTTCACTGGCTCAATCACCTGGGCTTACTCTATCAAGGGCTTCCACACGCGCCTATCCTGTTCTTCCTGCTTGTCCCCGGAGGTTCGGCCCCATGCCTCCTGCCCATCACCCCCACTGGGAAGCTCTGACCATCCTGCTCCCAGCACTCATTGCCTGGAGCAGGCTGGGGCCTTTGCAGCTTTGAAATCAAAGCCCTCCTTTGTCCACAGCTTGGAGGTTATTTTTGTATGGGAGCCTGTAGAGGGCAAGTTGGTCAACTGTGTTTTTGGATATTTTTTCCCCCCTTCAGCCAACTCTCGGGTCATAGGGATTCTGGGCAATTGAAGTCCACCGTGGACCCCAAAATCTGTAGGAAAGGTTGGGAAGTCCCTAGTGGTCCCTCAGGCCTCCACCTGCTTCCACCTGGTGATTTCCTGACTTGGGTTTTGGCCACCCAGCTTCACCTCCACTCAGCTGGCCCATCCAACTGCTCTTCCCACCATGACCAGCAGGCATTTGGGCCCCTCAGAATTTTGACAGGGAACACAGAGCCTGACCTTGCTCCTTGTCTGTCTCCCCAGTCCATCCTGTCTCATGGGCTCTCACTCCCCTTCCCAGTCCTCCAGGTCCCTGTCTCTCCCATCCTCCTGCCTCTCACCACGGTATTCTGAAAGCCCTCTGCCCCCACCCCTCACTCTCCTCCTGCTGCGAGCCCACAGGCTGGGGCCCTCCTAAACACGAGCCCCAATCCAGCAGAAATGCTCCAGGTTGTCCCCAGTAGCATTCCAACTGGGAATCCTCCATCCGGTCGGAACTGGGCACCGGTTGGCAGCTGCTGACCTGGAATATTTTCCCAATCAGGAATGTAAACAATGGAGCGCGGGCACGGTGATATGTGGCTCGGGAGTGGAAATACCCTGACCAGCAGACTGTGCAGAGTCAGTGGGGAAGGGGCTCTCAGACCACCCCTAAACTGTCAGCAGTGGCTCCTGCAGACATTGGTGTCTGGGGCCAGCTCAGCACTTGATGTGGAGGAATGACTTTAGGAGCCTCCGTGGGTCAGAAATTTCTGTCCTGATGAACCCCAGTAAAGCAGACCCTGGCATTGTTCTTTGTCACTAGTCAAAAAGTTTCCGCACTTTATATGGCGAGATGGGGTGGGGGCAGGTCCCTGAGCCTGGGTTTGGTAGATCTGGTTCTGGTCCTGGTATTGACTCTGATTAGCCTCTCTGAGCCTGAGTTCCTCTATCTGTCCACTGGGAATACCTGCTTCTCCATCCTCACAACAAAACTGAGACGTTCAATGTGGAGGTCTAACTCTGTTACCCAAACGTTTGCCACTTGACTCTATTGCTTCACAGAGCTGTCGAAGCAGAGAGGTAGTTGATCTGGTTGCCCTTTTTATAGGTGAGGAAACTGAGGTCCAGGGTCAAATGGTGTCAGTGACCCAGCCAAGCTGAGACAAAGATCCTATTCCCATGCTCGGTTCCCAAGCCTCTTGCTTCCAGCTGGACCGGAGATCCTGGGAGTTTTGCCCACGCTCTGTCAGCCTATCTTACTTTGGTCAGAGCACAGATGAGAGATTGCTGAAGTAGAAAAAAACTGTTCTCAAAGTTCTAGCAAAATTCTATTTGGGACAGAGTGGGTGGTGTGGCAGGGGCCAGCTCGGGTGGGCACCTTGATCCTCGGTGCCTCTGCTTATGGCAACTACTTTCGGGCAGCCTGACCATCTGCCCTCCAGTCCGGGTCCAGGTTCAGGTCCTCACGGACCTGGTATCCATCCTCTCCAGCCGGACCATCTCCCTACATTGGGAGTGTGAGCTGCAGTTCTATTTTTACCCAAAAGGAACATTTTTGAATAAAGGTCTGTAGGGTGGGAAAATGGAAGAGGGACAGGGAGTGTGCCCAAAGGGGATATGAGTAATTGTCTAGATAAAAGATAGATACGAATGCATATGGCATTTTTGCAGGATGAGAATCAGAAGCGGAAATGAGATCAGCTAAGCTGAGGTCTGCTAGCAAGGGTCCTGAAGATGGTGACACACACCGCCCCCCGCCTCCCCCCAGCCCCGGTCTGAGTCCTGCTTCCTAGATTTCCTTCCTTGACTCTGGCTTGGGGCTTGATTTGTACAGGGGGAAGCATGGAGGTGCTGAAAATGGGCATCTTTCCCAATGCTCAGTCACCCTTGGGGACAGAGAGCCAGGAGGCGGTTGGGTAGCAGAAGCTCTTCTTCTCCTGACCCAAGAGGACTCACTGTCTCAGCTCTGGGCTGTGTTTTGGATGGCTGCTGGTGTCTCTGCCTTGGCCAAGCCATGTCCATCTGCCACAGCCCCCAGACCTCTGCCCAAAGAGATGCTGGGCTGCTCCGCCCACAGCCCTGGGGGCTGACCCAGTCAGCCCCGGCACAAGTTAAGATGTGGATGGTGGGTGGGGGGAGTTTTTTTTATGGTATTTGTTATGTGCTTACTATGTGTCAAGCACTGTCCTAAGCACTGGGGTAGATACAAGTAAATCAGATTGGACAGTCTCTGTCCCCCATGGACTCATAGGTTACATAGGAGAACAGATACTGAGTCCCCATTTTACAGTTGAGGAAACTGAGACACAGAGAAGTGAAGTGACTCGCCTAGGGCACAAAGACAGCTGGTAGAGCTAGGATTAGATCCCAGGTCCTTGGACTCCCAGGCCCATGCTCTTTCTACTAGGTCATACTGTTTCCAATTCCAGTTCCTTAAAATCGAAGTCCCAAGATGGAGATTGGTGTATGAATTTGTCCTATACTCCCAGGCCTGCTTCCCTCATGTCTCTGGTTTCCATTCCCGTTCTGCCTGAAAGGGATTGCTGCTCATGAAGTGACAGGCTTGTGGAAGGCTCTCTCTGGCTGACCCCTTGCTCCCAGCCAACCCATCCCCTTCTCCCTTCTTTTCAGAGCCCCCAGCACCCTCCTTCAGGAAACCCACTCAAAGCTCCCTGCTTCATCCCACCCCCCCAACTCCAGATCACCACCTCAGACACCTGAAACAGGGGACAGAAAGGAGAGAAGACCATGACATTTCCTGGAGGCCCACTGCCTGAGTTCCTTTTCGGCAGTCCGCCTGTTTTCTCCCAGTAGCTGGGTTCGCCGCTGATGGCTGCACCTCTTTCTGACCAGGTTGCAGTGTGCCTGTCAACACAACACGTGCGGGACTTCCTGTGATCGCTGCTGCCCGGGTTTCAACCAGGTCCAGTGGAAGCCAGCCACAACTGACAGCGCCAACGAGTGCGAGTGTACGTGGCGGCTCTTCCCTCTTGGTCCTGCTGGCCCGCCGGGGTCTGCAGGCCTTTCCACCCCAGCTTCCTCTCCCTCTGCCACTTCGATGTGAAATCAGATATCATTGGGGAACGGGGTTCCCGGACAGGCACGGACCCAGAGGCGGAGAGAGGAGTGCCGGGGAGGATGAGGAAAGAGAAGGAGGAGGGAGGGGAAATCCAGAAAAGCGTTCTCTGCTTTCTTCCGCAGTCACGGGAATTGGGGGGTCCACGGTGGTTGGGAGAAGATTGAGAGGGCCCTGGCTCTCACTCCTCTCTGGTGGTCGATCTCTGCCCTGGGCTCTGGTTTTGGAGACTTGACCATCACAGATTGTCCTCCCAAGGCAGTCATGACTCAGTGGAGTCTTCACACCTCCTGTCGGTTCCTTTCCAGGAGTCTGTCCAACTTTTTGGGGAAACACGTCAGGAACTTTTTCAAATACCTGGAGGCAGAATGGAGGAGTGGAAGGATCCAGGCACAAGGGAGTCAGGCAATCAGGGCTCCAGCCCCCTCCAGCTTGTGTTCTCTGGGGGTTATCTTTTTGCACCCCAATTTCCCATCCACTTCTTTTCACTGTGCAGTCAAAAGGAGATAATTGATGGGGAAGTGCTCTGAGCAATAAGTTGCAGATTTTGGTACTAATCGGTGAAAGACCCGATGTCTTCAGCCCCCTAAACTGGCCCTGCAGCCGTTCTTGACCGGTGGTGGCCAGAATATCCAGGAGCACTGGGGCAGCGATTTGGAGAAAGTGCTGGGGATTAGAGTTGCAAAGTTTTGAGCACCTGATGAGTGCTGGCTGACCCCACCTGTAGCAACGGGAGAGCTGATGTGGTATGGGGAAGAAGGGAGCCAACCTCCTCCGTCCCACAGACTCCCTCCTGGCCTAGGGGATTTGCTTCTTGGTGGAGGTGGAGGTGTCGGGGGACCCAGGGCCTTAGGCGATGGCAGCAGGGGAGGCTGACAGTCCTGACTCCTTACAGCTTGCAACTGTAATGGCCATGCCTACGACTGCTATTACGACCCAGAGGTGGAGCGGATCAAAGCCAGCCAGAACCGGGACAGCCAGTACAGAGGTGGGGGAGTCTGCATCGACTGCCAGGTGAGTGTCGTCGGACAGGATCACCTGACACTCTAAGGAGAGATTTGGGGCAGCCGACAGCAAGACGCTCAGCTCTGCCTTTTCAGGAAGGGAGGGATTTATGCCGGAGCTCCCAAAGAAGGGCCATCTGGGCTGTGAGATTGCTGTCTGTCACCAAGAGGGTGGCATAGCATCCTTGGGTGGAGAACTTTCAGAACAGGGGTTTGAGCTGAATTCATGTGGGAGTAGAGACAAGGTGATGAATAAAATGGCCTGGTGCGCCTTCCCAGATGAGTGTCTTAAAGGCTCTGGATCTATTTGCCTGCCTCCAGATCCTGGTTTTGCTTTAGGCTTGTTAATATTGTTATATTGTACTCTCCCAAATGCTTAGTACAGTGCTCTGCACAGTGGAAAGAGCATGGGCTTTGGAGTCAGGGCTCATGAGTTCGAATCCCAGCTCTGCCACTTGTCGGCTGTTTGACTGTGGGCAAGTCACTTAACTTCTCTGTGCCTCAGTTCCCTCATCTGTAAAATGGGGATTAAGACTGTGAGCCCCACGTGGGACAACCTGATTCCCCTATGTCTACCCCAGCGCTTAGAACAGTGCTCGGCACATAGTAAGCGCTTAACAAATACCAACATTATTATAGTAAGTACTCAGTAAATACCACTGATTGATTGGCTCCATTCCCATTCTCATTGTGCATGTGTGGTCTTTCTGTCCTTTTTTCCTCCCCAAAAATTAACTCCAGGGAGTGGGTTGGGGAGGGCAGACCTGGGGTGGGGAAATGCAGGTGAATTCTTCCTGAACCCCATATGGATAGGCATTTAGTCAGGCCTCTCTTAACGCGGGGGTTATGTTCTCGACAATTCCTGCGACAAGGAAGACAGGCCCTACCTAAAACACCCGCCTTCTCACCCTGCAGTCACATTCTCTCTGGACTCAAGTTGTCGTTGTCAGAAGAATGTCCCCAGATTCCCGCAATCCAAAGTGTGAAGTGAGAACCCACTTTTAATGAGAACTGAGGGCTGAGTATGTTTTTTCTCTCTGTCCCCCTCTCTTCCTCCCTCCCTCTCCAGCATCACACAACTGGCATCAACTGCGAGCACTGCATCCCAGGATACTACAGATCCCCCAACCACCCAATCGACTCCCCCTCGGCCTGCTATCGTGAGTACCCCCTGCCAGCTAGGAAGGGGCGAGGTAGGAATCCAACTTTGTGCTTGGGGAGCCGATCTGGGGAACCCGCTGAGCCGCATCCTCGCCCCCCCAGCCTTCCTGGAGTCGAAGGCTGAGACCCCTGGGTGAACTTATCTGAGAGGCTGGCTAGGCGGGCAGCGGGGCTTGGCAGCTGTAGGCAGGCAGCATCTGTTTAGTTTCAGATGCCGAGGAAGGACCAGATGAGGAGCAGACTGGCCTAGTGGAAAGAGTATGGGCCTGGGAGTCTGAGGACCTGAGTGACCTGGGTTCCAGTCCCGGCTCTGCTACTTGTCTGCTGTATGACCTTGGAAAAGTCTCTGTGCTTCATCTGTAAAAATGCTGGCCATCCCTCCTACTTAGGTTGTGAGCCCCATGTGGGACATGACTTTGTCCAACTTGCTTAGCTGGTATCTACCCTAATATTTAGAACAGTGCTTGGCACGTAGTAAGTGTTTAACAAGTACCATTAAAAAAAAAGATGACTACTGAGATCACATCTGTCACGCAGAGGAAAATAAGCCTGCTTTTCCCAGCCTACCAAGTCGCCCCCCACCCCACCTCATGAGGGAGGGTTGAATGGCTGTGATTCAGGGAGAGTATATTGCCGTTTCGTAGAGTGGGAGGCAGGTCTGGAGATCTGAAGTGATTAGGATTTGAACTGAGATATCATGATGTTTGGTCGAGGGTTCTCTGCAGCAGGCCAGGCCTGGAGGAGAGAGCCAGAGCTAGTCTCCTTCCCCTGGAGCTGTTGGCCCTCGTGCTTCTGGATGGACGTATTGGCCCGACTCTCCACTCCCTTTCCAGGCTGCAACTGCGACTCTGAGTTCCAGGACGGGACGTGTGAGGATCTCACTGGCCGCTGCTACTGCAAGCCCAACTACACGGGAGAGCGGTGTATGGCCTGTGCCGAAGGCTACACCGACTTCCCTCACTGCTACCGTGAGTTGGGCGGAGGGCAGGGAACAGAGTGGCAGTGGGGTCTAACTACAGCCAGGCATATGTTAGGCCAGCCCAGTCCTCAGGCACAAGCAGTTCCAAGAGCTTGACTGTGTTTCTGAGCTTGGGTCTAGGAGTGGGTGCTGGGGATTGGCTCTGAGTGGGGATGGCCAGGAACAGGACAAGCTCAGCTGGTTGAGCTCTCTGGGAGAAGCTAGGAGCAGGCTCTCCCTGGAACTCCCAGCTCAGCCAGAGAGCATGATAGCAGCGGAAAAGGGAATGGATGGAGCTGGGGAAGCCCCAGAGAAGGCATGGGTGGGAGCTAGTCGCTCTGAGGCTGAAGGGCTGAGTCAGAGCCAAATCTTCCCGTGGTGGGTGGGCATGGACGAGCAGAGGCGAGGGGCTTCTGCCCCTCTAGTCAGGTGGTACTACTGCCCCAGCTGGGCTGGCACAGATTCAAGCTGTCAGTCAAGCAATGAGAGAGGGTGAAGGCGGCAGGGGCTGGGGCCCTTTGCGCGAGGAGATCTCAGAGATCATCTGAGAGAAGCTGCAGCTGTTGTGTGTATTTGATGCCTACTTTGTGCCGCACTCATGTCTCTTGGTGACACAGGGTGTCTCTGTCTTTCAGCCATCCCCAGTTTCTCCCACAATGACACTGGGGAGCAGGTGCTCCCCGCCGGCCAGATCATCAGTAAGTACTCATGGCAGGAGGAGGGACACAGCCCCGTCTCTTCCTTCCACCCACTGCTCAGGTTTAGAGGGGTGAGGGAGCCTGGGGTAGGAGGAGGGGAGCCAGGACCTCGGGCCAAGCAGTCAGTGGAGCTAGGGGTGTGGATGGCGTGGTCCCTGGGAATCGTGAATGTACCAGAGAAGGTGGAGAAAGTGTTTGAGATGTAGGGAGTACCCTCTCCATCCTTTTCCGAGAGACTGACCAAGTTCAATCGATCAGTGGTATTTATTGAGCCCTTACTGTGTGCTCAAGCGCTTGGGGAGTACAGTATAATAGAGCTGATAGACTCGTTCCCTGCCCGCAACGAGCCTACAATCTAGAGGGTCCCTGTCCAAAGAGAGCTGAACAGACATGGCCCTGCTCAGTGGAGCGTTCGGCCTAAGGACAGACGGAGCCAGTAGTGGCAGCGGGATCATCTTTGGAGAAGCCAGATATGGTGGTGGTAGTACCCACGGAAGCAGATTACCTGAACCAATGCTGCGGCTCATTCAGGTAACCAAACAAGTTGGCGTTTAGCCGCCTCAGACCAAAGCCCAGTTTTCTTTGGCCTTTTTGGATTATCTGTGCTAATTTCAGTGTGGATGTCAGACAGTCAGGTCTCAGTGTGTGGGTGGGAGAGGGGGAAGGGAAGTCGGGAAAGTGGGCAAGGTTTTTGCTCAGGGCCCCCACCCTGCTTCCCCACCTATATTCCCCCTCCCGATCCGCTCCTCTGTCCAGACTGTGACTGCAGTGCCGCCGGGACCAAGGGGAATGCCTGCCGGAAGGACGCCCAGCTTGGGATCTGTGTGTGCAAACCCAACTTCCAGGGAGACCACTGTGAACAGTGTGCCCCTGGGCACTATGGACCTGGGTGCCAGGGTGAGTGCCGCTCCCTCCCTTCTTACCCCAGCTAGGCTCAGGGGATTTGGGATTCTCATTTCTCCATTGTGGGTGTTGGCATTACCTCCTAGAGGTCACAGATAAGGGTATGTGGGCAAGCATCCGAGGCTGCCCCCAAAGCCTCTGTGGTTACAGCTGCACTCAGAAGTGTAGGAGAGCCCGGAAACACCAAGGCCCAGATTGACCAGCCCTTCTTTCTGGCTAGACCTCTCTTAGAGGGGCCTCGGGACCTGGAGGCAAAGAGCTGGGGGAAAGTGGACCTAAGTATCAAGTAGAGGGTCGGTTCAGCGGTTTAACCACAACTCGTGGTCTGACTCGCCTGGCTGACTGGGACATAGGAAGGTCAGAGGCCAGAAGGGGCATTTCCAAGCAGATCTCTGGGGTCAGGAGGCCGGTCTCCTCACCTGAGCAGCCTAAGTCTTAGAGGAATGCAGAAACCAGGGCTCCCAGCCTTCTCGGTTGAGTGTGAGAACTGTGGGCCAAGGGAGGAGTAGGAGAGACCGGGTATGGGGCCGTCCTCTCGGTACCTTCCGGTCCCCGACCTGAGGGTCCTCCACCCCCTCCACCCTATTGCCTCCTCAGCCTGCCAGTGCTCTGGTCCTGGCCAGTATGATGGCAGCTGTGACAGTGAAACGGGTCAGTGCGTGTGTCGGACCGGCTTCGAGGGGCCTGCTTGTGACCGGTGTGCTCCTGGCTACTTCAACTATCCACTCTGCCGGCGTGAGTACCTCCTTCTCCCTTCCTTTCTCCCTTTCTCCCTCCCTGCCACTCCTCCTTCCTGCTCCTGTTTCGGTTGGGCCCCGGGCTCTGCTCCTCTTGCCCTTGGCATTCCCTGTGGGGATGCAGGGCTGGGAGAGGCCTCCATCTCCTCAGCCTTCTCTGCCTCCTCCTGCTCCGCCTGTGCGACCAAGGCAGCCTGCTCCACGGCCTCTAGTGCCAAGCCCTGAACTGGGAAGACTTACCCTGGGCTCTCAGCCCCAGACTATCCACCCTGCCCCGCTCTCCAAGAAAGCCACCTCCCGGAGGAAGCCTTTCTGGAATAACCATGCCTGACTTGGATTCAAGCGCTTAGTACGGTGCTCTGCACATAGTAAGCGCTCAATAAATATGATTGAATGAATGAATTCCGCCCACCTCCCCAGGAGCCCCCTAGCATTGATGAGTTGGGGTGCTTTTCATTTGTTCCTGGTACTTCAGGACTGTGTCCTTCCCCTGCCATCCCCATCACACTGGGTCGGGACTTAGCGCCGAGGGCTGGAGCGGGTGGCGGGTGGGGTGTGGTGTACTGGGCTGACTAATGGGCGGGCGCGGTGTTTGCCTTGCAGTGTGTGGCTGCAGCGTGGTTGGGACAGAGCCGGAAGTTTGCGATGCGGCCGGAACATGTCTCTGCCGGGCGGAGTTTGCCGGCCCTCACTGTGACCACTGCAGCCCTGGGCATCACTCTTACCCCCACTGCCAAGGTAGTGACTAGGGCCGGTAGGCTCAGCTGGAGGTGGGCGGGAGGAAAGGAGGGAAGGGGCTGGGCTGAGGGAAGAGCAGAGCTGGAAATGGGTTAGATGCTGCTGCTCACAAAGGTTATGGTCCTGGAAAATCTCTGCAGGCAAACTGTTTGTCCTCCCCGCCCCTGAGGCCAGCTCTCATCCCCCAGAGCCAACCTGGGCAGGAGGGTCCATCGCCCGAGGCTTCAGGGCAGACACCGTCAAAGTTCCCTGTGAAATGGATGTGCAGTCAGTAGCAGCAGTCAGAAGTGATGTGATCTAGTGGAAGGAGCTTGGGCCTGGGGTTCAGAAGGTTTAATTTCTCATCCTGGATCTGCCTTTTGCTATTGTGTAACCTCGAGCAAGTCTCTTAATTGTTCTGTTCCTCAGTTTCCACATCAGTAAAATGGGGATAAGGTCACTGGTGTCCTTCCCTCTTGGACTATGAACCCCATGTGGGACAGAGACAGTATCCGACTCTGTTATTTAGGAGGAGCAACATAGGGTAGCGGATAGAGCACGGGCCTGGGAGTCAGAAGGTCATGGTTTCTAATCCTGGCTCTGCCACTTGTCTGCTCTGTGACCTTTGGAAAGTCAGCTCATTTTTCTGGGCCTCACTTTCCTCATCTGTAAAATGGGGATTAAGACTGTGAGCCCCATGTGGGACAGGGACTGTGTCCACCCGAATTTGCTTATATCCACCCCAGCGCTTAGTCCAGTGCTTGGCACATAGTAAGTGCTTAAGAAATCATTATTATTGTTATCATTATTATTATCATTACTGGCCAGCTATGGCCAATACCCAGTCCCAGCATTCGAGGCAGGTGGGTTGGAGCCAGAGGGCCCAGCACCACGTGACATTGACAACAAAGTGAAGGGAGCTCCAACATCAGGCTGAGGGTTTAGCCTAGGCAGTAAGAGAGACTGATAGGATGATTTTGGTGCAGTTGGGTCAGCAGGGAGGAGTGGAATTAGTTGAGCTGTGGAGGTCTAGGATGAGGAGGAGAGAGACATGGAGGCCGTTCACCCGAAGCTCAACTGCTTCCCGCTCCTCAGTCCTCTGCTCCCTCCCGCCACCACTCTCAGCTCCCTCCCCCCACCCCTCACTCTGCTCATCTCTCAGCCTGCGCCTGCGACCCCCGAGGCTCCCTGGGGGAGCCCTGCAGCCCGGCCGGGACCTGCCGCTGCCTGCCCAACTTTTCTGGGCCCTCCTGCCACGAGTGCGCCCCCGGCTTCTATGGCTTTCCCAGCTGTACCCGTAAGTCATTTGACATGCTGTTCCCTCCTCGCCCTGCGAGAGCCCCTTGAGGTGCCCGGAGGGGAGTCGAGGGTGGAAGGGGATGGACGGGGGCGGGTGAGACAACCATGGGCCAGTTAGCAGCAATCACTGCTCGCAGCTAAACTTGTCCAACTTCCTACACACCCTGGCGTGCCCCCCAAATGGCAGTCCAGTCTTTGCTCTCAGGCCTCTGAGAGACCTCCCTCGGCTCCCTCAAATCACCCGGTTGCCTTTGCATTTTAGCGAGGTTTCGGTGCTTCCTGAGCGTCTTCCTGAGACTCCCCCTCCCTGATGAGAGGGCTGGGCAGGGTGAGCCCCGGGGAAACCCCATCTGGAGCCTGGTGTCTCCAGCCGGAGCCCTTCCGCCCTTCCTCCCGCCTACCTGAAATTTGAGAACCCAGCCCCACATTCAGAACCCGGCCCCCGGCGCTGCTTGGCCGGTCTATCGTAAGCAGGTGCCTGGGCTTGGCCCAGAAGCTCCTTTTTTTTTTTTTTAACACCAAGCAGTGAAGCTGTGCTGAGGCATTCTCCTGCTTCTGGCAGACCCTGGATCTGGCCGGCTCTCCAGCCGTGTGTAGCACCCCGCTTAGCCGGGTGGCGCTGTGCCCGGAGAGGGGTGGAGAGGGTGCTGATGCTAACAACCTCTGCCCCTCTGCCTCCAGCCTCGGTTCAGCCTCCTGCTGCTCCTCCAGATGGCAGCACACTCAGTGCCCCAAGGAATGGGGGTTCTGCCACGGGGTGGTGGGGACCAGTCTCCCCTTGTCCTCGGGAGAGTTCTGCTCAAGCATGTGTCTTCCTTCTCCTCTGCTTCCAGCTGCAGGGAAGCCTGTGTGCCATTGTCCTCTTATCCCGGGGAGGTGCAGGGTAGGGGAGGCCTCTGGGAGGTGATGGGTGGTCCTCAACCCCCGTGCACCTTCTGCCCCGTCGTGGCCAGCCCCCTTTTGGCCTGCAGGACGGGTGACCCCAGCCACCTGACCCAGGCCCATGCAGGGGCTTAGATGGAATCTGCCAACTCCATCCTCCCCCAAAGCAGAGCTGATGGGCACTGTCCCCTCCCCTGGGTGTAGCCCCTCCCCAATCCCATGCTCCTCCCCTTACGCCAGCCTTGGCCTTAACCTTGCCTCCTCTTGTCTGGTTCAGCGTGTCACTGTTCCCGAGAGGGCTCCTTCCAGGACACCTGTGACCAGGAGACGGGTCAGTGCGCCTGCCGCTCTCTCGTGACAGGGTTGCGCTGCGACACATGCGTGCCCGGGGCCTACGGGTTTCCTCGCTGTGAAGGTATGGCACCACTCCCGCTCTCTCTCCCTCTTCTTCTCTCACTCCCTATCCATGGATTGATTAATCTCAGGAGCCACTTCCTGCCCCGGCTCCTGGGAACTGTGGATACGCGTATGTACCTGGGACTTTGCTGTTGTGGCCTGAATCCTCGTGGGTGTGAGGCACTTTAAACAGAATTAGTCTGGGATTTATGTGCCTACCTGCATTCCCCTCACATATTTGTGAATCAAAGCCACAGAAAGTCCAAGGAACTAATGTTTGTGGTGAGATGCGGAGTCGGGGTGATAAGAATCAAAGGAGTGAGAGGAGGGCTTCTCATAGGACCTGGCTCCATCTTGAGCCCTCTACTTCTCTCTCTGCCTCTCTCCCCCAACCCCCCAACCCCATCCCCCAAATATCCTCTCCTAGTGGGTTCCTGCGACCCAGCTGGCCAGGCCTCCACAGAGCCCACCTTGTCTGAGGTGAGTAGACTGTCTTTGTCCTTGTTTAATTTGAGGGACCCCCTGCTCCCCACTTCCCTGGCAGCCTTTCCCCTATAGGGGCTGGAACCCCAAGGTCATCACCAACTCCGTGGGTGACTCTGGGTAAGCAAACTAACCTCTCCTGGTTTCAAGTTTCCCATCTGCAAAATGCGAAACTCCAGAGACGTGAGACAAATGGCAGTAGTGGGCGGAGGAAGAGATTGAAGGGACCCACAGAGGTGTCACGATTAGGCCATGAGTAACATAGCATTCCTCCGTCTGGGGAGAGCAGGTGGGAAGGATTCTGGGATCTGGGTGGGTGTCGGAAAGCAGGTGCTTAGAGGATGATCGCTCCAACACCCCAGTCGTGCTCTCTCCCTCTTTCCTGCACACAGGGATCCTGTGAATGTCGGGCCTTTGTGGAGGGGCCCAGCTGTGAGCGGTGTAAGCCTCTGTACTGGAACCTGACTCCCGACAACCCCTACGGCTGCACGAGTAAAGAGCTTTGTCCCCCACCTTCTCCTTGGGACTCCCTGGGGAAACTGAGGCTGGGGAGCTGGGGGCATGGGGGAAGTACCAGAGCTGGAGAAAAGACTGCCCCAGGATTGGGTTTACTGCTGCAGGAGAGGAAGTGGGGAATAAGAATGGGGTCCACTGGTGCTAATTCTGGATGCTGTCCTCAGAGGGCACTCCCAAAATCCTTGCTATGGACGGGGATGTACCGAAGGCAGGGAGGGGGAGCCGCTCCAGGATCCCTTGCGTTCTGTGTCGGGGGGTTCCCCGGCTGCCGGTCTTCACAGCCAAAGCATAGTGGAGACTTGAGCAGTTGTCCCGATCCTTTCCAGAAGCTAGGGCTGTTTAATTGAAAGCACTGTAAATTATCTGGATAATTCAGCAGGTGTTTTTTTCTGGATAACGTCCTGGGTTCTCTCCTTCCCTCAGCCCGAGTGGGAGACCACTCCTTGCAGATCCCTCATCCCACATCGGGGCCTGGAAGATCTGGGAGGAGTTTGTCTGAGAACAGCTCTGCCCCAGGGACCTCACCCCACTTTCCACCCAGCTTCCCAGCTCCCTCAGGGTGGGCCCGTTCTCCCTCACTGGTCTCTCACTGGCCATCCCCTCTCTGTCCTCCCTAGCGTGTCGCTGCAATACTCAGGGCACCCTTGGTGGTGTGGCTGAATGCCATCAGGTGAGTGCCTCTAGAAGGCCCCATACGCACACCCCCGCCCCCACTTTGGCCCTGCCCCTGCTGGGATGATCAAAGGGGGTCCAACCAGCTCTCTGCCTGCATGCCCCCAGCAGGGGTCAGGGACTCCTTGCCCTCTCCCCCATCAGTTTAACCCTGGCAGTGGTGAAGTGGGTCCAGGGGCCTGAAGAGTGGGTGATGGTTGGGACCCAGAGAGTTCTGCTGCTCATGTTTTACCTGCCACCTCCCAGGCCTCGGGGCAGTGTTTCTGCAAACCCAGTGTCTGCGGCCGGACCTGCTCGACCTGCAAGGACGGCTACTATCGGCTGGACCAGGGAAATTACTTTGGGTGTCAGAGTATGTCCCACCTCCACTCCTGTGGTTGTCCCCAGGGAGGGGGTGGGGAGGGGACATGGAGCCCCTCACTGTTCACCCTGAGACCACACTACCTTCTTCCCTCACCTCTCCATGAAGCTCCTTGGCTGGTGATGTTAACCTGGGTACTTTTTACAAATGCTAATGAGCCCTCGGTATGGGCCAACCCGACCCCGTGGTGTCTTGGCCTTCGTTTAATCAGCGGAGCCATACCGTAGAGACTTAAGGACTCCAGCGGCATGAGCTTTGATTGGTGTGGGCAAAGCCCTCGGGAGAGCTCACTAACTCTCTCTTGCCCACCCTTGACCCGGCAGCAAGATGATAGTTCGGAAACTCGATCTGGTTGGGAGGGGCTGGCCCAAGGCCTTTATCGGGAGGAGGCAGCAGGCTGGGGGTACAGACACAGTGCCTTGGGATCATTCAGACCCACGTGGGGCATAAAATGGCTTCAAACAGGGGGAGCACCAGCTTGGGAGGAGATCAGAAGTGATGGAAACAGCACCCCCTCCCCTGCACCCCCACCTCCACCCCATCCTAGCATCCTCCCAGGCTCCCTAGCCTGGACAGATGTCAGCTAGCACTTCCTGTCTGCAGGCTGCCACTGTGATATCGGTGGAGCTCTGGCCCAATCCTGCGAGGCGAGAACAGGGGCCTGCCACTGCCGGCAGAACACACAGGGTCTCACCTGCACTGAGTGAGTACTCTGGGTCTGGGGAAAGGTTGGCGGCGGGAGGGCAGGGGACAGCCAGAACTAAGCAGGTGGGAGTTGGCATTGTGGGAGAGCAGAGTGGCTTCTTTTATTTGTTGGCTTTGGCTCAGGTGACTTGGTCGGGGCCCCGGGGCAGTGCATCCCTCCCCGCATTGCTCCCCAACCCCATGCCCCCAGCCCCAGTGGACTAACGCTGCTGGCCGGTGCGCCTCCCACAGGCCAGCGAGGGAACACTACCTCCCAGACCTTCATCACCTGCGGTTCGAGGTGGAGGAGGGCAGGACCCCAGATGGGCGGACCGTGCGCTTTGGCTATAACCCCCTGGAATTCGAGAACTTCAGCTGGCGGGGTTATGCCCAGATGTCTCCTGTTCAAGTAAGAGCTCCCCGGGGCCTCCCACTTCCAGGCCGGCTGGGGTCACCGCCTTCCGTTGTGGCACCAGGCGAGAGGCAGGACCTGCTCGGGGTGGAGTAATGGACCGGGGTCTTGAGTTTGGCATCCGTGAAGGTGCTCGCTCCCATGCCTGCCTCTCTGCGTGTCTGCTCCTCACCCCCATATCTGCCCATCTCAATCTCTGCTCCTCTTCCACCGCCCCTCCCGATCATCCTTCCCAGCTGTGGGGCCTTGGGCCTCAGGATCGGCCGGCTCTGGGGATGGGGTAACCTCCATGGCTCTGCGGGTCTCCCCCTGTCCCCAGCCAAAAGTGGTGGTGATGCTCAATGTGACCTCCCCGGACCTTTTCCGCCTTGTCTTCCGCTACGTCAACCGGGGGCTGACCAGCGTTGAAGGGAGAGTGTCTGTCCTGGAGGAAGGGAAGTTCAATATTTGTGGAAACTGTGAGTGACATTTAATCTTCAGCCTTCACCTGTACACTGGGCCGCTGCCTCCTCTCTTCCTCCCCCTACTCCTCGTCCTCTGCTTTCTCCCCAATTTCCCCTCTGCCCTACCCTCCCTCT
Source organism: Ornithorhynchus anatinus (assembly GCF_004115215.2). Lineage (NCBI taxonomy): Eukaryota > Metazoa > Chordata > Mammalia > Monotremata > Ornithorhynchidae > Ornithorhynchus > Ornithorhynchus anatinus. Next base: position 16,662,117 of record NC_041735.1, on the reverse strand, counting down.
CACCCCACCACCCTGTGCCCAGTCTTCTATTCCCACTTGCCCAGCTCAGGTATGTCTCTGCCCCTCCCTCCCCCCACCCCAGACCCCATTTTCCCCAGGGTCAGAGCCACAGGGAGTCCTCCAACCCAGGTGACCCTTCTCTCCTCTGCTGCCCCCCACCAGGCACAGAGCAGACCAAGCAGATTGTGTTTCCGCCCAGCACGGAGCCGGCGTACGTCACCGTCCCACAGAGCGGTTACGGCGAGCCCTTCGTCCTGAACCCCAGCTTGTGGACCCTGGTGGTCGAGGCTGAGGGAGTCCTGTTGGTAAGGAACTACTCCCTCTCCTGAGCATGCCGGTGACTGAGCCAGCCATGAGGATACCTTCCTCCTCGACCATGCCCTCTCTCTTCTCTCCCCCAACTCTGTAGGATCACGTGGTCCTGCTGCCCAGTGCGTACTATGAAGCCCCGGTCCTGCAGTTGAAGGTGTCTGAGCCCTGCACGTACAGTCCGGCCCCGGAGCTGGTCGGCCACAAGTAAGGATAACCCTGCGGCCGACATCTTTTCCCAGGTTCTGCTTCATGTCTGGGGAGTGTGGGAAGGCGGCCCCTGCGCCTCTCCCTAGACCTAGGAGAGGATTGAGCAAGTCTTGGCAGGTGGTGAGAGGGTGCCAGCTCAATGTGGCTGCCTCGTGGCGGAACCTGGGATCCAAGACAGGCCTCAGCCCTCCAACCCTCTGCCCGTGCTGCTGGTGCAATTCTGGACTCTTGCAGTGACTGACGGTGCTTTTCAGACAGGAATCCTGGGACGGCCCCTCCCCCTCACTTATCCATCCCACCACCCTCCCAAAAAGGAACTTGTAACCAAATTCCAGACTGCCAAGATTACACAGTGGCCCTGTTCCAGAGGACCCCGATTCCAGACTCTTGAGAATGGGAGAGTGTTAGGCACAGCTTGGCCTTGTGTGGCCCAGAGGAAGCTGACTGAGGAAGACAGAGGGAACAGAGATGACCAGGGTAGTCCCCGGGAGAGGCAGCATGTGGTCCCAGACCAGAGATTGAGGCCAAGCACCAGGGGATCGTGTTGTGATCTAGGGACCTCGGCCTCTCCTTCGGTGACCTGGAGAGGGGATCCCGTGGCTGGTGGGAGGAGGAAGTGCTTTAGGGAAAGCAGAGCATGGAGGGTGTAGCGATCTTATTAATAGTGGAAGAAGGAACCCCCAGCACTGCTGAGGGGACATCGGGCCCACTTCCCAGACCTTTCTTTCCACCATTTGGCAGGGGGAGCAGAGACCGGTTGTCTGCATTCTGTGCAGGTGCCCCCTTCCCTCCGGCTCCCACCCAAGGTCCTCCTTCACTATTCCCAGGTGATGCCCTGGGGTCAGGTGGGGACGGGGCTGGGCCGTCCACGGTGGTGAATGCCCCTGGGACTGCCGGAGAGGCATCGCCAACAAACAGTTCCGCTCCCACATTTCCAGTACTCACAAGTTGTGAGAAGAGTGATGACTTGGTGGTAGGATACAGCTTTGCTGGCAGAAGGCATGAGCGGGTGGGTGGCTCATGCCAGGGATCACTGCTCTGGGGGCTGGTTTTGGGTTCAAACCAGCTACCCGACAAGACTCAGCTGCTCCTGTGGCCCGGACCTACGATGAGCCCCACTTGTTGGCGCAGCCGGGTCTGGTGGTTCCGTTGCCACGTTGCCATTGTTCGGCATGGGCCTTGACCATCCTGTAGTTAGAGTTGATTCATTGAGTTGTACCCGGTTCTTGTTCCTTTTTTGTTTCTTTGTCGAGTCTCACATGACCCAGTGGTCAGGCTGGCATACCCTACAGCCTTCTCCCCTCATCGGCTACCCATCTTTCCCCGTCGCCAGGGGCCTCTCACCACCCTGGACCAGGATAGGGTGCTCTGTGTCTGTTCCCTTGAGCTGTGGACCCAGACATGGGCCACCTGGGCCCTGCTGCTCCCTGCCTCACAGAGCCCTCTGGTCCTCCTGGTGAGCTGGCCCCTACTGTCCTTGCTCTCTGGCTGGGGCACCAACCATTTCCGAGCGGAGCTGTGCCCCCACAAAACTTTGAGCACGGTTAGGCTTTGGTGGTCACCGTTGGGATTCTGAGCTGCCAGAGCCCGGACCTTTGCCCCTCCAGCCATTCTCTCCTGCATGTGGATCTTGTTTTGTTGGTTTTTTCATGTGGGCACGTGTTATGCCCATTTTATGTTGTTTGGGTGCCTTTGTTGTTTCCGCTCTCCTTATGCATCAGTCGCCAGTTCCCTCTCCCCGCTTTTGTTCTTCTTAGATTGTGAGTCCGTTGGGGGTGCAGGGACCTCCAGGGACCGTGTCTAATTCCCACCTGCGTATTCTTTCCCAATACTTAGTACAGCGTCCCCAGAAGACACTTAAAATATCCTATTATCTGGGTGCATCTCTAGCCGTGTTGAGCCGGCTCCCCCTGCTGGGACTCCAGAGGCCCGTGGGTGCACAAGTGTCTCCTCTTTCTCTCTCTCCAGCTGCGTCCTGTACCACTACCTTCCCTTGGACGGCTTTTCTGCCGGGGCCGGCAAGGAGGCCACGTGCCGACTGGACAACAGTTTGCCCAGACCTTGCCAGACCGAGCAGCTGAGCCCCTCCCACCCTCTGATGGCTGCCTGTCAAGGTCAAGAGGTGAGTCCCCCACTTCCCCCATCACACGCTCTTCCCTTCTGGAAATGCTAGGCTTTGCGAGTGCCAGGTGCGCAATACACACCCAGGAGCCGAGTGGACGGCCCAACCTTCCGGAAAGCTGAGGGAGCGTGAGAGCAACAGCACAGCCCAACCTGGTCTGGCCCTCCTAGCTGATTCCAGAATTATTGAGAAGCAGCTTGGCTCAGTGGAAAGAGCACAGGCTTGGGAGTCAGAGATCATGGGTTCTAATCCCAGCTCTGCCGCTAGTCAGCTGTGTGACCTTGGGCAAGTCACTTAACTTCTCTGGGCCTCAGTTACCTCATCTGTAAAATGGGGATGAAGACTGTGAGCCCCACGTGGGACAGCCTGATCACCTTGTATCCCCCCCAGCGCTTAGAACAGTGCTTTGCATATAGTAAGCGCTTAACAAATGCCATTATTATTATTATCCAGGACTTTTCTTAGGGAAGGGACCCGGAGCTGGTGGGGAGAGCCTAACGGGACGGAGGAAATGAGGACCCCTTGTCTAGGCTCTGATTGATCAAACATTCAAACAGTAATATTATTTGAGCACTTACTGTGTGCAGAACATTGTTCTAAGCACTTGGAAGAGTATATAATACAGCAGAGCTCCCCAAGGAGCTTACAGTTTAGAGGTGAGGACAGACATTAAAATAAATTACAGATAGGGGAAATGGGAGAGTATACAGTCATTATGTAAGTGCTGTGGGACTAGAGCCCGGTTAGTATTGAGTGAAAAAGGGGAGCTTTTATATATCCAAGTTGGTAGGCGACATAAAAGAGTGGGTGAATGGGGGAAATGAGGGCCTAGGGAAGACCTCTTGGAGTAGACAATTTTAATCTTTGAAGGGGTGGATCGGGTTTGGTAGGAAGTTGACGTCTTGCCAGTCACTTTAGCGCTCTCTACCTCAGTTTCCCCATTTGTGAAATAGGGAGACTACCTTTCACCTGCTTCATGGGGAAAGTGTGAACAAGTGTTAGGCAATGTGAAAAGGGCAATATTAAGCAGAATCATTTCTAAAAGAGGGCTGCTATAGAGGTATTATAAGAGGGATGCTATGTGATAGCATCATCAATTGTTTTTATCGAGCACCTTCTGTGTGTAGAGCACTGTCCTATTGGGAGAGTGATAATAAATAAAGATGACATAATCATTGTCCTTATGGAGTTTACAGTGTATTGGGAAGATAACATTTTATAAAGACATTGTTTAAGAAAACTTCATATTAAGAGGGGGACTATATTAAGTGATGTTTATATGAGACCGTGGTATGTGAGGCAGCCTTATATAAGGGAATCATGCAATTTATATAGCATTCTGTAAGTGAGAAGTTATGTGCAGTGAAATCACGGTGCATAAAGCAGGATCATTCATTCCTCAAGGCAATATTAGACAAGGGATGTGGTAGGTGAATCTTGAAATTTTTTTATGGAATTTAAGCACTTACTGCATGCCAGGCACTGGGCTAAGATTAGGGGTAGATAGAGGGTTTTCAGATTGAACACCATCCATGTCCCTCATGGGCTCACAGTCTAAATTCTCCATTTACAGATAAGGTAACTGAGGCACAGAGAAGTGAACTGACTTGCTTAAGGTCACACGGCACACAAGTGACCCGTGCTCTTTCCACCAGACCATGCTGTTTCTCTTTTTTATGGCGCTATTATAATGATCGTCTAAGGAGGTGGTACTTAAGGTGGTGTGATGGTATGAGGACTCTGTATGAAGGGACGGGGCAGGACTTCCATGTGTAAACTGGTGGAAAAACAGATTCGGCTGTGGAGGACAAAGACCCAAAATCAGAGTTTTCTGTGATCCCGTCAACAGGTGGACGTCCAGCTGTGGCTGGCAGTGTCGGAACCGGGACGCTACGCCCTGCTTGTGGAATATGCCAATGAGGATGCCCTGCAAGGGGTGGGGGTGGCAGTGAGCACACCGCAGCTGGCTCCGCAACAGGGCATGCTCACCCTCTACCCCTGCAAGTACAGGTAGGGGGGCCCCTGGCTGGGGAGCAGGGGAGGCGGGGAGCACCCTGCCCTGGGCCAAAGCAGGGACCACCAGGTCCTCATGCCTGCAGGCCCTCTTGGGAGAGGGCTCAGGGATCCAATCCATTGTAGAGATGAAAAAACTGTGAAAGGCCCTCAGGGTTCTCTGAGGCTGAGGTGGACTCCCCATACCTTCTGAGCCAGCTGAAAGTGAGCTGCCCTGCTCTCTCCCACCCTGCTCTCCCAGAGTGGCCTCTGTTGTTGTCCAGAATCGGTGACACCGGGGAAGCCTTGGAGATCAGTTTGACTTCAGGGGGAGGAACCCTATAGTGTAGTAGATCTGATGTCAGACTGTTCTCTCCCATGGGGGACCCACTCTCCTCTCATCCCATTTCCCCCCATTCTGGGACCAGCACCCCTTGGTGCCAGAAACCCACCTGGCCACGAAGTACTGGGGGCAGGGATGTAGCCTTTAGCATCCTCTGGCCACACTCTTTCTTCCCCCCGCCCCCACTCTTCCCATCTCTCAGCTTCCTTTGTCGGGGAGTCGTCCTGGATGCTCAGAACCGCCTAGCTGCTTTCGAACTCACCACCGAGGCCACCGTCCGGATCACAGCCGAGCGAGCCCGCTTCTTCTTGGTACAGCAGGGCGATCCCAGCTGGGATGGTGCTCTCTGGCCCCCTTCCTCCACCCCCGCATCTTCCCTGGGGCTGGCTCTCTGGACCCGGAAGGCAGGAGCGAGCTGAGCATTTGCCCCATCCACATTGCTCACTGGCCTCGCCCAGTCCTTTCCCCACGTCCACCCACTGTCCCTCTTCTGAGTCTCCCAGTGCCCAGAGAGCATGGACCCTGGCCTGTCTTGGAATCCAGTGGAAGAGGAACGTGCCAGGCACAGTCAACTGTAGTTTCCTTAATTCCCACTCTCTGATTTCCTTTGGCCCCTGCCTGGTTTCTGTTTAGTCCAAATCCAGGTTAAGCTCACTGCCTGATTTCTCTTAGGCAAGTCTCTGGCTGTTTTCTTGTAGCCTGCTGCCTGATGTTTCCCAGGAGCCTGAGCTCATGTCTGGGCATGGGACTGGTTTCAGACCCCAGGGTTGGGGGGAGGAGGTAGAGGAGTGGGTATCGGGGCCGATGTGAGAGTCTTTGCTTCCTGCCCTGCAGCACCGCGTGTACCTGGTTCCCTTTGGAGAGTTCACGACAGAGTTCATCGAGCCCAAGGTTCACTGTCTCAGCACCCATGGGGCCTTTCTGCCCAGCAGGTACCCGAGACACTCTCCCCAATCCCGGCTGGCCCCGTGGAGTGCGAGCTCGCGTGCGTGTGTGCGTGTGTGTGTGTTTAGAGGCCTGGGGCGTCCCACCATCCATCGCTGCCTCCCCGTCTCTTTCAGTGGCTCCTGTGTGCCCTCGCGTTTCCAGAAGCTGTCCCAGCCCATCGTCCTGCAGGAATTTAAGGTCCTACCCATTCCAGCTGACTTCCCCCTGTTTCACGCCCACACCGTCGTGCCGGTCGACCCTCCATTGGAGCCTGCACCTCGACCTCCCACGGCCAGCGATCCAGCTGTTGAATTGATCCTGCTGCAGCCTCCCCAGGTATGGGGGCGTTGGACCCCGCCGGTCTATGTGGGAGCGGTGGCCATCCAAGGACCCCCGGGACCTGGCCCTGACTGTCTGGCCTGGCAAGTCCTTGGCTTTTCATTTGGTGACTTGGGAGATACAACAAATTGACACCGACTCTCCATATTTTGCCCATGAGTGAATTATTCACTCTGTGGCTTCTCTGAGGCAGGGTCTTAAGCTCTCACCAGCTTGCCTCCAGCCTTCTCCCACCTGCACCCTGAGGTCCATCCCCACCTGTCTCCACTGACCCAGACCACCTCTTCCTTGTCTTGTACATAGTACCGGCTCCCCCATGGGTCCAGATGGACCTACCTGGTGTGTATTACCTGCTCCCACAGGGAGCAGGGAGCCAAAATCAGCCAAGTCAGAGTCTTTCCCCAATCCCTGGTCACAGACTCACAGCCCTCTGGGGCCTCTGGGTGGGAACCCAGGTGAGATTCCAGTGGATGCTGGGTGGGGTGTTTGGCATTTTGTGGGTGCTCTGGGAGATTGGGAGCAAGGGCCTGGCGGGGCTGGAAAAGCCCAGGGAGTTGCTGGAGGTGACTCTGGCGCTGGCTTCCTGGAGGGTGGAATGGGCTTCTGGCTCCTCCTTGAGGTGCTCTCCCATGGGATCCTTGGAGACTGGAGCTGGTGGACCAAGGGAAGTGCCCAGCGAGGGGCCCGAGCCCCCATGTAGACGGGCAGCAATCAGAAAAGGAGTTCACTGGTGTTTCTGTGTTGTAAAACCCTGGAAGACCCTGAGACGCCCTTTCGTTCAATTCCCAGCCTCCAGTCCTCCCCTCCAATTCAGCTCCTCACCTCAAGCCCCACTCCCTCCCCTCCCGGTGTCCCCTGCCCCCTGCAGCCCCCCGATTACTCCCCTCCTATAACCCAACTCCCCATGGGTGACCTCATGGCCTACCTCTCCTCCGACCGCAGTTCTCACCCGGAGACCTAGTGGTTTTACCTCTGGCCCGGGCCTCAACCCCCGGTCTCCTCTCGCCCTCCTCATGGCTACCCGGCTCACTTGTGCCCCCGGGAGGGGGTCTTTAGCAGGGCACGGTGGTGCTGAGCACCCACGTCCAGACCCTGGGCCGTTATGCCTTCCTCCTACACGGCTATCAGCCCCTCCACCCCACCTTCCCCATCGAGGTGCTCATCGGCGGGGGCCGCGTCTGGCACGGTGAGTGAAACCTGGTGGCGGGAGAGGGTGGCGGCAGGGGCTGCGTCCCATACAGAGATTGTGTCCCAGAGCTGGGGTGGCAGAGTGAGTGATCCCCGGGGGTGGGGTGGTCCAGACTGTGTACTGCATGGTGAGTGAGCCCCAGAGCCGGAGTGACGGAGGTTACGACCAGCATGGTGAGCGACACCTGGGGAAGGGGTGGCGGGATCCCATCTGTCACGGTGAGTGAGTCCTGGAGGGCCAGAGAGGAAGGAAGTTCCCCAACAACAGCACCTGGCCCTCCTGGACTGACCGCCACCCCCCGGGGCCCGCAGGACAAGCCAATGCCACCTTCTGCCCCCACGCTTATGGCTGCCGCAGCCTGGTGGTGTCTGAAAACCAGGTGGTCCTGGATGTGACGGACAACGAGCTGACAGTGACCCTGCGGGTGCCCGAGGGCCGGCAGCTCTGGCTGGTGAGTGGCCAGCAGCTGGTGGAATCTCCCACCCAATTCCGCAACTCCCCTACCCCACCCTCTGCCCCAGTCCCGAACATCCTCTTTCTCCTTCTCTCCGCCAAGCAGCGGCCCTGTCCTCCTCCAGGGCTCCAGCTGAGGCCAGTCCCCTGCGTCCCTGTCCCCCGCCCCCACCATCTCCCTGCAGGGCCCCTTGTGCCGCTCACTTTCAAATGTGTACGTGTTCCTCTCGTGCGTGATCTCATGTGCCTTCTATGGGTTCACATTCCCTCCCAATGAGGTCTTGTGTCTGCGTCCCTGGGTGGCGGGGAGGGGTCCCTGTGTTCCCTGGGGGCCCGCTGCAGGGCTGGGCCTGCAGTGACCCTCACTGCAGACTGGATCCCTGCCCCAGTCCCCTCCGTGGCTCAGCCCCATCCACAGCCTCCTCCAAGGCCTGGCCCCGCCCCATCCTCAGCCCCCCTCCCCTCGCTGCTCACACAACCAGCCAGATAAGCACCACTGGCTCTTGTCTCCCAACTCTGCCACTCACAAGCCCCGCTTGGGGTCCCGAAGGCCAGTGGAGTGGCCAGGAACTTCAGGAATGGCCACCCTCGAGCACCACCCCCACCTGCATTTCACAGGACTATGTGCTGGTGGTCCCCGAAGATGGCTACAACCCCGGCTACCTCCTGGAGGAGCCCCTGGACAAATCCTATGACTTCATCAGTCACTGTGGGGCCAATGGTTTCCACATCAGGTGAGGGCCACCCACATGGCAGAGGGACCGGGTAGAAAGTGGGGCTTGAGGTCCGAATCCCCTCCTTGCCTGACAGGAGATGTTGGGCAAGTCACTTCTCTGTGACTCAGTTTCTTCAACTGTAAAATGGGAACAATATGCCTGTTCCCCACCCCTCATCAATCAATCAATCAGTACAGTGGTATTTATTGAGTGCTTACTGTGTGTGGAGCATCGTACTGTGTGTGAAGCACTCTTAGGAGAATACAGTACAGCAGAGTTGGTAGACACGTCCTGCCCTGCCCTCTAGACTTTAACCTCGTTGTGAGCAGGGAATGTGTCTATCGTTGTATTCTCCCCAGAACTTACTACAGCTGTCTGCACACGTTAAGCGCTCAGTAAATACGATTGACTGACTGACGGTTTGACTGTCCACAATGTTAGACGGAGAACCATATGTGGGACATGGATTGTGTCCCACCCACCGACTGCCACAGTGTTTTAGCGCTGCTCGAACACCATCATTTTGATGTTGGGGTCCCAGTGGACCCCGGTTCCATGCAAGGGAAAATGAGAAGGCTGAAATATACGCTTCTGGGGACATACCAGCTGTTGCTCCAAGTCCCGGCTTCAGCTGTGATGGGGTTTACGGGGAGGGACCAGCTGGTGCCCCGAGGTGACTTCCTGCCCTGGGATTTGATGTTCTGAGTCTTGCTGTTGCAAGAGAATCCACTTGGAGGGCACTGGGGGGTGATTGCTGACCTTGATCTTTACATCTGGATTAAGGGAGGCTAAAGCACAGGGCCCCAGAACGGACCCAGTGTCCCCGCCTGCCTCGGGGCGGCCCTGAACAGGTAGAGCCCGGGGACGGGGCAGAGCGGGGACAGATAGACCAACTGGCGGACTGGCTCCCCTCTCTCCCCCCGCAGCCCCGCGTCTCCCCGCTTCTGCCAGGATGCCGCCATCTCGCTGTCCCTCTTCTACAACAACGGGGCCCAGCCCTGTGGCTGCCATGAGGCGGGGGCCATGGGCCGGCAGTGCCAGCCGTTTGGAGGCCAGTGCCCCTGCCGGGCCCACGTCATCGGACGCGACTGCTCCCGCTGTGCCACTGGCTACTGGGGCTTCCCCAACTGCAGGCGTGAGTTTCCCTCCCTCTCAGCCGAGCACACCACCCCCCCACCAACCCTCAGTTCGCCGGCCTGAGTGGACAGAAGCCAAGTTGCATCCTGGGGAAAGCGAAAAGCCATCTTTCCACTGAGGAGTAGGGATCTCAGGACCTGGGTTCTAATCCTGACTCCGCCCTTGTCTGCTGCGTGACCTTGGGCAAGTCACTTCACTTCTCTGGGTCTCAGTTACCTCATCTAGAAAATGGGGATTAAGAAGGGGAGCCCCACGTGTCCAACCTGATTAGTTTGTCAACCCCAGCGCTTAGTACAGTGCCCGGCACATGGTAAACTCAACGAATACCATAAAAAAGGAGGTTCCCACCTGTTACCTGCCCCCTCTGAGAACTAGTCAAGTGAGGAAGAGCTACAACTACAGCAGTAGGGTTATAAGTCACAAAGGACTTCTGGTGAGGAAAACGAATGGGCAAGTGAGGGAGGTGGTGGCATAGCTTCTCTGGGTCTAAAGAGTGATATCTTCCCCGCCCCCGCCCCACTTTTTCCCCAAATGAGCCCATTGGAGGGGCAGAGGGTGGACCGGAATCCCAGGATCCCAGAGGTCCCGACTGCTCTGTTGCTGCAGCCTGTGAGTGCGGCCCCCGGCTGTGCGACGAGGAGAGCGGCCAGTGCATCTGTCCACCCCGCACGGTCGAGCCGGACTGCGTGGTCTGCCAAGCCCAGACCTTCGGCTGCCATCCCCTGGTGGGCTGCGAGGACTGCAACTGCTCTCGCCCGGGCGTCCAAGACCTCAGCAGCCCCGACTGCCACCTGGACAGCGGGCAGTGCAGGTTAGGTTGGCGAGGCGAGGGCCCTGGGCCTGGAAGCCTGGGGAGGGGCTTTGGTTTCCACTCCCCTGCCCCGGCACAGTCCTCCTTCAGTGGTCCTGCCTCTTCCCCTTTCGGCCCTGGGATCACGGTAGTGCTACCCCCCTCCAGCAGCCCTCCCTGATCCATCTGCTTCTGGGCCACAGTCTGGTCCCTGGGAGTGGTGGGTTGGGAGGAGGTCCGGAGAGGAGTGCAGCTGCCTAACAACTCCACCACAGGTGCAAACCCAACATCGTGGGACGTCGGTGTGACATCTGTGCCCCGGGCTTCTTCGGCTACCCGAACTGTCAGAGGTGCGACTGCCATGAGGCGGGCACAGTGCCCAGTGTGTGCGACCCCTCCACGGGGCAGTGCCACTGCAAGGTAAGGTCAGATATCCTCTGGGCAAGATGGGGGCTGGGGTTACCATTTTCAGCCTCCCACTCTGTCCACAGGCACTGGTTGGGGCTGGTGGGAGGGAGGGAGGAGGCGGTTCTGGGGCAGAGATCTGGAACACCCCTCGAGGGCTCAGGGCATCGACGATCCTGTCTCCTAAGCAGCCTGCCCTTCCTGGCACCCCAACCGGTCCGATGGTGGGGCAGAGGTGGCCAGTGTGACCCTAGGCTCTGCGGTGAAGGAGCTATCCATTCATCTCTTCTCCCATGGGTGGTTTGGAGCGGGTGGCTGGGGGCACTGATAACTGGAAACTTGAACGGGGTTCAGGGGCACAATCCCTGGCATTGCAGGCAAGACTTCAGCCAGATACCTGACTACTTGTCCCTGGGACATGCTCCTGCTCCCCATCACCCATGTGCCCTGTCTCTCCTCCTCCTCCTGTCCTTCCTTCGCCACATCCCAGGGCCTGGAGCTCCGGGGTCCAGCCAATAGGGATTTCTCTTGTCTCATTTAAGGGTTTTGAGCCAGTAAGGCTGTAGCTTCTCTCTTGAGCTTGTGGTCGAGGAAAATGGGCCTGGAATGAACCCAGGGGCTGACGTTTGGAAGCTGCCGCTATTCCTATCCTTGGTACCTCCACCCCTCTGGCCACTGCAGCCCTCCAAGGCCCTCCCTGACCCCATCCCAAATTCCTGCAGGAGAACGTGGAAGGAGCCCGCTGTGACCAGTGCCGCCTCGGCACCTTCTCCCTGGACCCCGCCAACCCTAAGGGCTGCACCCGCTGCTTCTGCTTCGGAGCCACGGACCGCTGCCGCAGCACAGAGCGGAGCCGTGGCCAGGTGAGGGCAGCTCGGTGCCTGCCGGGCCTGGTGGGGTGACTGCTGAGGTCCCACAGAGGTCAGCCTTCTCCCCCCCCCCCCCCCCCCCGGCCCCACTCTGCTGCTTCGGCCCAGGACTCCCTGAGACAACCCAGGGTCTCCAGCCATCACCCTGGCTCCTCGCCGTGTCAGCCCATTTGAGAAGGAGGCGGGAGAACGGGCAGGTGGCATCAGGCCCAAGGGGCAGAGGCAGAGCAGCCAGATGTTCATGAACTTAGATGGCTGGGCCGGTTGGCCCCCAGAGCTAGGCTGGATCCAGGGGCCACAGGGCAGGCCTAGGGGTGTGGGGCAGGGCATCCATCCCATTCCCACAGGCTGGGGAGGGGCAGTGGCTGTAGGTGTTGCTGGGCTTTGGGGGCTGATTTAGCAAGCTGCTTGAGCATCGTCTATCCCGACCCCCATGACCTTCAAGGCTCCTGTGTACTCCAACCCCTGGCTGTTCTTGCCCGCCCCCCCCCCCCCCCCGCATCCCCAGCCCCTGTGCATGCCGTGTGCTCTCTCTCTCTCTCTGTCTCTCCATCTCTATCTCTCTCTGTCTTGTCTCAGTTCATAGACATGCAGGGCTGGACTCTCCTGACCAGTGACCGGCAGGAGGTGCCCACCTCGCTTCACCTCGATGCCGGCCTCGTCCATGCTGATCTGAGGAATGTGCCCGAGGCCTACCAGGAGCTGTACTGGCAGGCTCCCCCCTCTTACCTGGGGGACCGGGTGAGTGGACGGTGGGACTGGACCAGCCAGATGAATGGATCTTGCTGGGAGGAAGATGGTGTTGTGGGGAGGGGAAGGGGAGCGGGAAGAGGTACAGGGAGGAGGCAGCAGGGCCGCAGAGTCTGGCAGTGCTGAGCTGGCTGGCCGTTAGCCCACTGGCACCTTGCTGAGCTCCCAGCCCTAACTAACTTTGCTGGTAATCAGGGCAGAATACTTTGCACACGGTAAACAATCAGTAAATATTGATTGATGAATGGATTGGTTGACTTGTGTGATGTGGGTGGGGCGGGGTTGGGGGGCCGCACTCTTTCCCGTAGACCACGTGGGCTTGTGGGCTTGAGGGTAGAGTAGACCTGATTGGATGAACCTGAACCCTCCCTGCTTCCAGGTCTCATCCTACGGTGGGTTCCTGAGATACGAGCTGCACTCGGAGATACAACGCGGAGATGTCTACATCCCTGTGGAGGTCCGGCCTGATGTGATCCTGAAGGTACCATTGAGAGGCTTGGGACTGGAGGCAGAGTGGTGGGGCTGGGGGTGGGGGGTGGAGGGGCAGGCAGGGAGGGGTGAGGGGCAGGGAAATAAGCCCCAGGCTGAGGCCCCCCTGTGAACTATTCGTCCTTCCTTCCTTCCTTTCTTCCCTCCTTGTAGGGCAACCAGATGAGCCTCAGCTTCTTGGAGGGTGCCTATCCTGCCCCGGGGGATGTCCACAGAGGCCAAGTCCAGCTGGTGGAGGTCTGCAAAGGCACCTGTGGCATCGGGCCATGGGGTGGGGGAACCTAGGCAAAAAAAAAAAACTGCTAATGATAACTGGTATTTATTTAGTGCTTACTAAGTGCCAAGCGCTGAACTAAACACTGGGATCAGATACAAGATAATCAGGTTGGACACAATCTCTATCCTTTATAGGGCTCACAGACTAAGGGGAGGGAAAATAAGTATTTAATCCCTGTTTTACAGATGAGGAAACTGAGGCCCAGAGAAGGTAAGTGACTTGGCCAAGGTTACGGAGCAGGCAAGTGGCAGAGCCATGCTGAGAACCCAAGTCCTCTAACTACTAGGGCTGAGGCCTTTCTACTAGGCCTCATGTGGAGCTTCAGCCTCAGCCTGACCCCTCCATCCCCTCCCATGCCAAGTTCTTCAAGCACTTTGCCTTCTCACATTGCTCACTTGAATGAACAATTTTAGGGAAGTCAGACTAGCAAGCCCAGTTAAAAGCAGAGATGCCGCGTGTATGTCCTCCCCTTTCCCCTCTCACTCCCCTAGCCAGCGCCGCGTCGGCTCCCGTCTCCGTCCTTGGGTCAAGGCTCCCAGTGGCTGAGATGTACGGCCTGGCTCCCTCTCCCCAGGGAAACTTCCGCCACACAGAGACCCACAACCCCGCCTCCCGGGAGGAGCTGATGATGGTGCTGGCCGGCTTGGAGCAGCTGCAGCTCCGCGCCCTCTTCTCCCAGATCTCCTCGGCCGTGTCCCTGCAGCAGGTGGTGCTGGAGCTGGTGTCAGAGCTGGCGCTGGAGTCGGCGGGCGCGGGTCCCCAAGCCAGCAACGTGGAGCTATGCATGTGCCCGGCAAACTACCTAGGGGATTCCTGCCAGGTAGAGGCCCTGTGGGGGTGATGCGGGGGGCTGGGGAGCTAAGTCCGATGTGGCACCCTTACACCTGCGATCAGCACGATGGCCCAGATCTTGTCCGGCCAGTGTGGAGGTTTTCGATGAACAGACCTCGACCTATGAGCCTGTCATCTCTCCTTAATCCCATGAGAGCCAGTTCTCCTGCCCCGCCATGTCCCCTCCGTCCTCCTGCCCTTCCAGAGATGGCCACCTCCCGGCCTCGCGAGCATTTCTGTTTGTCCTTTGTGGCAGGAATGCGCCCCTGGGTATTACCGGGACACGAAAGGCCTCTTCCTGGGGAAGTGCGTCCCTTGTCATTGCAACGGCCACTCTGACCGCTGCCTCCCAGGCTCTGGCATCTGTGTGGTGAGTCCAGGGTCGGCTGGCCAGTCACGAGTCTGGCCGAATGGCACTTCCCGTTCATGTGACTGCGGGAGGTGGTCGGGGGAGAAGGGGTGTGGAGAGGAAATTCCCTCTGTAGGGGACATGTTCCGAGGGGTGGTAATGGGAGGCTTTGCTTCAGGCGTATAGTGGTGTGGATGGGTGGGTTTGTTCCTGGGTCAAGATTAGTGGGTTCGCTCCTGTGGGGTGGGATCGTTTCCTATCTGGAAAAGTCAAGATGGTGGAGGGCTACTTTGTTCCGTGTGGAGAGCCCTTCATCTTCAGAGCCCCAAGGAGGAAAAAGGGTTCGGGGAATTGGCCGCCTCCTCCCCTCCAGAGTCCCGTTCTCCCTTCCCAGAATTGCCAGCACCACACAGAGGGTGACCACTGCGAGCGCTGCCAGGACGGTTTCCTGGGCAACGGTACCCAGGACCAACCGGCCCACTGTGTGGGATGCCCCTGCCCCCTCTCAGTGCCTTCCAACAAGTAAGCAGTCCAAGCGACAGGCCGGCCTGGTTTCAGGGGCTCCGAGTCCACCCTCTCTCGGTGGCTTCCTCTAGGCTAAAAGTCATCCTTGGGCCACGGGGGAAGGTGGGTCTGGGGGGAGCAGCAAGGGAGAATTCCCAGACTCTGCCCGTGCCCAGTCGTCCACCTTCCTTTCCAGCTTTGCCATTGGGTGTGTCCATAAGGGGTCAGCAACACAGTGCCTCTGCCGTCCAGGATACGCAGGAGCCTCGTGTGAACGGTGAGCCTCAGTCCCCTTCCCGGGAATTCCCTCCCTGTTCCTCTTGAACAAATCACATACGTGCTTGGACTCTCCGTCTTCTAGCCTTATAAATTCATTCTCTGGACTGTAAGCTCGTTATGGGCAGAGAATGTTTTTGCTAATTCTCTTGTATTGTACTCTTCCAAGCCCTTAGAACAGTGCTGCGCTCATAGTAAGTGCTCAATAAATACCATTAATTGATTATCCCCCGGATCTCCAAACCATGCACCACCCCCCCCTCAGCCTGAAATGCCTTCCATCCTCTTCTTCACCAAACTCTCTCCTTACACACACTCAAAATATTAATAACAGCCCATTTCCTCCAGGAATTCTTCCCTCTCAGTCATTCAGCCAGCAGTTTGTACTAAGCTCTTTGCAGAGCATTGCACTAAGTACTTGGGAGAGAACGATTTAGTAGATGAGATCCCTGTCCTTGTGAACCTTACAGTCTGCTGTGGAAGACTGGCATTAAAATAATGTTCAGGTGGGAAGAAGCAGTAGTGGGGAAAGATCTGCATTAAGGGTCATGGGGGAGAAGTGCCCCCAAGTGCTTAAGAGATTCCACAGTGGAGTGGTGATGGAGGTGGGAGGGATGGAGGTGTGAGCTTCATCAGGGAAGGCCTCCTGGAGGAGATGGGATTTCAGAATCCTGGTCACTTCAGGAACTCCTAGGCATTAATGCATGCTGTAAAACAACTTTTCTTAAATTTGTGTATGTGAATCCTTTTCCTAGCGGCTGCTCTGACACCTCCATTCCATAGTCAGTATTTTATTTTTCCCAGGTCACTCCACACAATGCCTGGGTTGGATCTAGTTCTCTGTGACTCATACTGGGCAGGGAACATGACAACCAAATCTGGTATTATTGTATTCTCCCAAGTGCTCAGTACAGTGCTCTGCACACAGTAGGCTCTCGATAAATATTGTTGATTGATTGAGCGAGCCCTTGATCGGGTCTGTGGATTCAGTGGCTGGGTCCCTTGGGGGAAATCAATCAATGAATCGTATTTATTGAGCACTTACTGTGTCCAGAGCACCGTACTAAGCCTTTGGGAGGGTGCAGTATAACAGAGTCAGTAAACACGTTCCCGGCCCACAATGAGCTTACAGTCTAGGGGAAGGAGACGATTAGACCTCCTCCCTACTCCATCCAGAGCCTCTTGACAAGGTGGGTTGTGTCTCGTGCCAGGTGTGCCCCCGGTTACTATGGCAACCCGATGGTGATTGGCAGCTCGTGCCAGCCCTGCGAGTGCAGCGGCAACGGCGACACCAACACACTGTTCCAGGAGTGCGACCCTCTGACGGGCGCTTGCACAGGCTGCATGTACCACACAGCTGGCCCGCACTGCGAGATCTGCGCCCCCGGATACTATGGGGACGCTCTGGTGGCCAAGAACTGCACCCGTATGCACTGGGGAGTGGGAGGGCCAGGGCTGGACCAGAGAGGGCCTGGGACAAGGCAGGTCCAGGGCGAGGAGACCCCAGGGGGCGGGGGTGGTTGGCAGATGGCAGCTGGGCAGGGACAGAGAAGGGGATGGGGCTGGGGCTTGGGGGAAACCGAGGCTTTCCCCCACCTCCCCTAGGATGTGACTGTTCTACATGCGGGACGGAGTCGTGTGAGCCCCAGACAGGGCAGTGTCTCTGCAAGGCTGGAGTGACCGGCCTCCGCTGTGACCGCTGCCAGGTGAGGCTGAGGTCCCGGGTCCCATTAACCCTGTTCTGGGGGCTCCAGGAGGGACTGGGGGGCAAAGGGGATGGGAGGGCAGAGGGCAGGCATGAAAGAGGATCGCATGGCTCTGGAGGAGGCAGAGATCCTTCAAGTCATCAGGCGGGGCTGGTCACTTTGTCGACCCTCCTGGCCACGGGCTGCATTGAACTCAGCCAACCAGATGGAGGAGGGGATTCTACCACAGTCCTCCCTCCCCATCCACTCCAGCTTCTCCCATACATCCCAGGTCTGCCCTCAATCCCTCCTGGTTCAGTTGGAGCCCATCCCCTTTTGGAATGTCACCACTCAGCCCACTCTTCCCAAGCCTGGCCGGCCCACGGCCCCAATGGTTCAGCCGGTCATTCGGAGCATCGCTCTGCAGCCCGTGGTCACCCAGAGGCGGGGCTGGAGTCTGGGCCCGTAGGTGGCTCCCTTTTGCCTGACCCTGGGGCTCAGGCTCTGGCTGAGATCCAGAGCGGTTCCTCACAAAAGCGGTCCCCCCCCGGCCCTTGGGATCGCCCCCAGTGATCCTCCCTCTCCCCCTCCCCCGTCGATGCTCATTTCTCCCTGCAGGAAGGACACTTTGGCTTTGACAGCTGCTCCGGGTGCCAGCGGTGTGACTGTGGCGTGGCAGCCGTGGGCCCGGCCTGCCACCCCCAGAGTGGGCAGTGCCAGTGTCGGCCGGGGGTCACCGGAGCACAGTGCCAGCAGTGCGCCCCCGGCTACTGGGGCCTCGGGGTACACGGCTGTGCCAGTGAGTTGGGGAGCGCAGAGGGAGGGAGTAAGGGTGGGGGCTGAATTCCCTGGTTCCTTTGGAGGCAGTGGGCCTGGACCCAGAACCCAGGCCGGGGATATGGACACGGGTCGGGCCGCGACCTCCACGTGTCTTTGTCTGTCTCCCCTTGCAGAGTGCCACTGCCGGGGTGGTCCCTGTGACCCCCGCACGGGAGAGTGTACGTGCCCCAATGGGCTGAGCGGAAAGCAGTGTGACACCTGCAGTCACCAGCACCACGTCCCTGTGACCCACGGGCCCGATAGCATCATGTGTGAAGGTGGGGCTCGCACTTCTCCCCTCACTTTCACTTCCAACCTTTCCTTTCATCTTCTCTCTCCTTTCCTCCTTTCTCCCTTTCTTCCTCCTCCTTCCCCATCCCCGTTCTCCCTCCTCCACAATTGTCCTCTTCCTCTCTCTACACCTCTCCTATGTATGTCATCATCCTACTCCTCCTCATTCCTCCATCCACCCCCAGCTCTCCACCATGCACACTCCGCCCTTCCTGTGTAGTCTCACCTGCCAACACCACATACCCCAAGTACTGTTTATGTGTCCATGTGCTCAGCTATATGCACCTGTGCTTGGGCACTCACCAATGTCCATATGGGGTCCCACACTTGCTCTCGTGCCCACAAACCACCCACTTATCCGTTCTCACCCTCAGTACCTGCCTACCTACACATCCCCAGTCTCTGCCTCCCCCACCCCTCCATGTCTGCACTGCCCCGAGCTCAGACACTCTTAGCATCCCCACCCTGGGCTCTGGGATGTGGGTGGAACCTCATGCCCCCTGCTCCCTCGCCCAAACCACCAGTGATGCCCCCAGTACCTCCAGGCCCCCCATTCCCTCGGGTAACGCCCCCGGCGCCGTCCACCCCTCAGTGTGTGACAGCTGTGTGGTGCTGCTTCTGGACGACCTGCAGCGTGTCGACGCGCTTCTCCCTGCCATCCGCCTCCAGCTCTCCAGCCTCAACGCCAGCTCTGTCGCCTGGGCGCGACTGCACATGCTTAATATCTCCATCGCATCCCTCGCGGTATGGGCCGTGGGCCCCTCTTGCCCTGTCATTTTGGGTGGGGTGGTGGGGCCCAGTTTTCTAGGGTGAAGCCACCTTGAACTCACTGCTCTGGGGAGATCCAGGCCCCGCAGGGGGTGGGGAGGTGGGACCTCCCGACCCTTTTGCCGGAGGACACCCATGGGAACCAAACTCCCCAGGTCTGACCTGTCTCCCATGGCCCGAGGGCCGGCCTGACCTCTGGACTTGGCCATCCAGGCCGGCTCTGGCCGAGCCCAGGTTGGGCGAGACCATGCCGGAGTCCCACGAGTAGCTGCTTCTTCCTGGGCAGGGCCCTTCTCACCTCAAATCCCCTCTCACGTGACTCCATGGGAGGGATGGGTCCGTTCTGGGGCCTCACTCCTCCCCTCACTCGGCTCCCCCTCTGCAGACCCAGCTGCGAGATCCTTCGGGCCCCTGGCAGGACAGCAGGATGAAGCTGGAGCACCTGGAGCAGCAGAGCGTGGTCCTAGACGAGGACGGCAGGCTTCTTCACAGCAAGGCATGGGCCTCAACCTTCCCACCCCTCACCAGAGCTTCCACTCTCCTCATCCCTTTCCTCTCCATTCACCAACTCCTTTCCACCCTCCACCTGTTTGTATGTTAGCTTGCTTATGCATTGCGTGGTATTTTCTGTTGTGAAAGAGCTCAGATTCTTCCTAACTGCATTCCTTTCTCTCCCTTGTCTACCCCTAATCCCTGGCTCCCCTCCCTCCACCCCCGTGACACCAAATCTACTCCCATCCCCGATACCCACTGCCGCCCATGTGTTGAGCCCCGGTTTTCCTCCTAGGCCGGAGAGGCCAGAACCCAGGCCGACAACCTGCGGCAGAGCACCGAGGACACCCGCCGGCAGGCCGAGACCCTGCTCACCAGCGTCAGGGCCATGGAGCAAGACCTGGCGGGTATTTGCTTGGTCGGGGCCGGGGCTGGGGGGCAGGAGGCGGGGCAGCAGTGTCGTCAGGCTCCTGGTGGAGCCTCTGAAACCCAACTCCTCCCGTGCCCCTAACCGTCACTGCCTGAAGGCCTTTTGGAGCTGGGAACAGGGTCGGGGGTTGGGGTGGAGCTGGAGGGGCAGGGTGGCGGTAACCAGGAGAGGGAGGCAGAGAGGGGTGTCCCACTTCTGGCGGGGGCTGAGCGTGTCCTGGTGCGGTGCCCATAGACCTGGTGAGCCAGATGGACAGGCTGAGCCCGTCCAACGCCAGCACGGCATCTGGCGAGGAGCTGCGGCAGAAGATGGCGGCGGCTGAGAGGGCGCTGCGGGAGATGCGGGAGCGTGACTTGCGAGGACAGCGCAGGGTGGCCGACGGGGAGCTTGGGGAGGCCCAAATCTGTGAGTGATGCTGGCGAGAGACAGATGTGAGGCTGCTCTGCCCCGCCCGGGGACCCCTCACCCCAGCCTCACCCAGCTCCCAAGCCGGGCCCCTCTCCCCTCACTCTGCATCCTGGCCTCACCCAACCCTTCTCCCCTCGGAGCCTGAGGCAGTGGGGATGTGTGGGCCCAGACTATACCAAAAGGCCTAGCTGTTGTCTAACCCTAATTCTTGATCCTTTCCCTGTCCCCGTCCCCTCGCACTTGTGAGAAGGCCTCCCCAACACCCTGCCTTCCAGGGCCAATAAGCGGAGGCCGCGCCTGTCAGCTAGGAGAGACATTAGCAGGGAGGCCTCTCTTCCTCCTACCTGGGAGCTCTCAAAAATAGCAGAGCAACTTCATTGTATGGGGTGGGTTGGTGGGGGCGGAGGGCCGGAGTAAGTAAAGATCACAGGGCAGAAAGGAGGGCGACCCTGTGTGTCTGCTTGGACCCTCAACTCCACCCCCACCGGCCTCCGGATACCCACCAGTGGCTCTCCCTGTGCCCGGGCAGTGCTGGACCGGATCCGGAGCCAGATGGGCAGCCAGTTGGAGGCCAACAAGGAGCTTGTGGATGGCATCCTGGCGCGGCTGGAGCTGTCCAGCTCCCAGCTCATGGACCTGCGGGATGCCCTCAATGAGGCCGTGAACAAGACACGGCAGACGGAGGAGCTTAACAGCCTCAACCAGAACACCCTCGAGGAGTGGCTGGTGGGGATCCGGGGCGCTACCTGGGGTGCTGGCTGGGGTTCAGGCTGTCCAGGGGAGCACCACAGTGGACACACCCTGGGGGAGTGGCTCGGGGGGAGCCGGGGCACTGGCTGGGACACGGGCTGACCGAGGTGGACCACGGAGGAATGGCTCAGGGGGAACCTCTAATGCTGTTTGGGGCAGAGAGTGGTCAGTAGGAGTGCAGGGGGAGGAGCCGGTTGGTCAGCAGATGTTCACTTTGCCCCCCCCCCCCAACCCCACCCTGGGGGAGGCAGGCCGAGGCCCTTTGCAGAGGGGGGTCAGAGCCCACTTTAGTGAAAGTCTTGGTACCCATCCTCAAGGGTCCCCCAGGACAAAGGAAAGGGAAGAAAAGCAAGCAGCCTACATCAGTCTGTACAGACTGATCTGGGGGAGGGAGAGGAGGAGGCTGGTTGGGGTCGATGGGTTGGGGTCATGGGGGGAACGCGAAGGGCTTTCCAGAGGGGACAGGAGAGTTAGAGCCAGAAGGTCAAGATGGAGACAGTATGGACAAGGACATAGAGGCTGGAGAAGGCATGGTGGAGGGCACTTTGGCCCAGAAGGTCGGGGGACTGGGCCCGGGATTAGGTTCCTTACTCCCCCGCTATCACCCTCAGCAAAAGAAGCAGGAGCTGCAGCGAGAGAATGAGACACTGAGGAATGCACTGAAGATGGCAGAGGCTGCCCTGGCCCGCGGCTCAGATTTTCTGCAGACCATCGACAAAGCCAAGGAGGTGCGTGGCCGAGGCCCTAGGCCTTGTTGGATTGAAACAGACGTTTTCCCCACCCACTGGTCCATCCCACTACCCATCCACCCATCCGACTGTCTGTCCTCGCATCCACCCATCCGTCCATCCATCCGTCCTCTACCCCTCCGGGAGGCTGCCCTTTTTGCAGAAATGGCCCCAGGTGGGCCAAAACAAGGGCCTGACCCTGGGGGAGGCTGTGGCCCTTCCCTTCCCTGGGATGGTTCAGACCGAGGCCTGAGCAGAGAAGCCCCTTCACCCAGGAAATGTGCTCCTTTTGGTGCTGGTTCTCCCTCCCCGGCTCTTAGCCTGGGGCCGCCAGCTTGGGTTCCCGGAAGACGCCGGGGCAGGCCGGGGACCCAAGGCATAGGGCAGAGCCGAGGTTCGTGAGAGGTGGTCTGCGGGGCCACCCGGGGTGTTGGGGGTGGCTGGGGCCAGATCGTGCCAACCTGGGGCCTGACGTCGGTGTCCCCGGCAGGAGTTGGAGCGTCTGGCTGCCAACCTGGACGGGGCCCGGGGCCCGCTGACAGACAAGATGCAGGCGTTCTCCCCAGCCAGCAGCAAGATCCCCATCGTGGAGAGGGCTGAGGCCCATGCCCTGCAGCTGGACCAACTGGCGCAGAACCTGTCCAGGTAACGATGTTGCCATCTGCTCTGACACTGCCGTTTGCCCTGGGCCACTTCTTCCTCACCCGTTGCTCACGGCCCCACCTCCACCCTCCCCTCCTGTTTTTGCCCAGCCCACTCTACTCCTTCTATCAATTTGTCAACTAGTAGTATTTATTGAGCACCTGCTATAAGAAGAGCACTGTACTACGTGCTTGGTAATCAGTCGTATTTACTGTGTGCAGACCACTGTACTAAGTGCTTGGGAGAGTACAGTATAACAATTAACAGACTGTTCCCTGCCCATAATGACCTTACAGTCTAGAGGGGGAAGTAGACATTAATATGGGTAATTTACAATATATAATTTAAAGATATAGAGATGAGTACAAAATAATAGGTTTGGTGGACCTGATCTATGCCCTCAAGGAACTAATAATAATAATAATAATGATAATAAAATGGCGTTGGTTAAGGACTTACAATGTGCCAAGCACTATACTAAGTGCTGGGTAAGATACAAGATCAGCAGGGAAACAAAGTCCCTGACCCACATGGGCTCTCAGTCTAAGTCAGAGGGATAACAGATATTGAGTCCCCATTTTACAGATGAGGAAACTGAGGTAGAGAGAAGTTGAAGTGACTTGCCCAGGGTTACAGAAGGGCAATTGGCAGAGGCAGGATTAGAACCAAGGTCTACTGACACCTGGGCCTAAGCTCTTTCCACTAGGCACACTGCTTCCCATGCTGCTTCCCCAACTTATGGTTTAGCAGCAGGGGACAAATGCTGAAATAGTTTGCAGAGAGAGAAAGAGGTGAATATAAGAATTCCTTGAATTTCATATGGCATTTTGGCTTTGCAAAGCACTTGCATATTATTTAGCTCCTTTTTATTGTCCTAATATCCATGTGCGGTAGGAAAGGCTGAGATATTCTTGTTCCCATTTTACAATGGAGGAAACTGAGAGGTGAAATGACTTGCCTAAGGTCACACAGTAGGCCAGGGGCAGAGGTGGGATCAGAACTCTGAGACCCACGCTCTTCCCACTGGATGTGCTGGCCACGGGGCCGAGTGAAGGCATTAGCGGCAGGGTCACCTGTGCTGACCCCAGCACACTGCCTGCTTCCCCTTTGAGGGCTCGTGTCCCCATTTCTGCCCACCCGCCCCTGGCCCTCTCCTTACCCTGTACCCCCAGCCTGCCATCTGCTGTGGGTTAACCCCGCCCCCCGGTGATCCCCGCAGCATCATCCGCGACACCAACCAGGACCGGTTCATCCAGCGGGCGATCGAAGCCTCCAATGCCTACGCCAGCATCATCCAGGCCGTCAAGGAGGCCGAGAGTGCGGCCCGCCAGGCCCTGCTCAATGCCACGGAAGTGTGGGAGGTGTGTATGCCCGGACCCACCTCCTGGCTCCAGCGCCACCCCCTGCCCCCTACCCCAGCCCCGCCCCCGGCCCCAGTCCCACCCTTCCAGGTCAGGGGTGTAGAGCAGAGAACATTGTGATATTAGTGGTATTTTGGAGGTGACTTTTGGGTGTGGTGGTCTCTGATGTCCAGGGGTACATGGGGGACAACCTACCTCACGCTTGATGCCCTAAGCAGGCTTTAGGCATGTACTTCCTGGCAGGGCTGGTGGCAGCCTGCGGCCCTCACCATCAGACTCTGGCATGCTGAGGCCCCTGCCCTGCCCTCCTCTCTTATTCCAGGAGCACAGGCGACAGATATATATATATATATGTATGTATGTATATGTGTGTGTGTGTATGTATCTCGCACCCAGAGCGTTGTGCGGGACCAGCTGGGCAGCCGGGCTGGTGAGCTTCGGGAGAACAGTAGTGCACTGGAGGAGGCCGTGCAGAGGGAGCAGAAGAAGCTGAGCTGGGGTGAGACACGGGGCCAACATGGAGGTGCCTTGGGTGTGGGGCTGGGGTTGGGCTCCCAACAGGAGCCCTACATCCTGGAGGCAGAATCCCAGACTGGAGGCTTGGATGCCCACCATGAGGCTCACCGCCCCCACGACGAGGTCCCTGGGAGCCTGGGAGGAGAAATAGGAGTTGTTTAAAATTTTGTGTGTGCACGTGTGCGCGTGCTTCTCCCTGTGTGCATCTTCCTTTGTGTCTTTCCCCACACCTCAGTCACTCCCTGTGACTCCGACTCTCCCTGAGCTTCTGTATGTGTTTCTGATCATCTCTGTGGCTGCTATAGGCTTCTGATGCACCTTTTGGGTTCCCACCATTCTCTGGGTCTCCCCGGGGTTCCCCTTTTTGTCTTTGGCCTCCCAAACCTCTCGGTCCCCACCTCATCCCTGGCCTTTCCACCCAGTGGTGAAGAATACCCTTCAGAGCACCCAGGTCAAGCTGGAGAACCTGAAGGCCAAGAAGGAGGTGCTGACCACTCGTCTGGGAGCACTGAAGGACATGCTGGCCATGGATGGAGGTGCGGAGAGCGGGGCCCGGCGGGGAGATGGTGGGGGGGGGGGGGGGGGCAGAGGAGGTAAATTCTCCTCTTCCGGGACCTGGGCTGGTTTCTTTCAGTTTCCTTCCCATGTTCAACTAGTTTCCTTTCCATATTCCTGCTTGGGCAAGCAGGCAGGGAAGACCACCCGTGGGCCAGTTGGGATCCCCAATGGGATGTTGTCCCCATCTAGACTGTAAGCTTACTTATGATGAACTCTGTTGTATCAAACTCTTCCAAGATCTTAGTACAGTGTTCTGCACACAGTAAGTGCTCAGTAAATACCATTGATTGATTCAGACCCTGCGGCACCCTCCTGGGACCTCCTCCTACCCCCGCCGGCAGGCTCGGGGAAGGTTGCTGACCCTGCAGGAAGCTCTGGGCTGCGGAGAGGGCCGCAGGGGGCCATGGGACCGATCCCCGCCACCCACTCAGCCCCCGCCGGCCCCCACAGATGGGACGAGCGAGAGGATCGACCAGGCCAAGGCGCAGGCAGCGGAGGCCAACGCCACGGCGGCGCGGACGATGGCGGCGCTGCGGGATATGCAGGAGCAGCTGGAGCTGTGGCAGCGGCAGTACGGTGGGCTGCGGGGCCCCGACCTCGACCGGGCCGTGGAGGAGGCCGGACGCTCAGGTGGGACCGATGCCCCGGACTGACGCCCTGTATAGACTCCCCGGACAGACCTCCCCTCGTGCTGGCCACCCACGTCCGTGCCTTCTCTGCTCCCGCTCCTGCTCCTGCCGGAACCACCTGGGCCTGGCAGAGAAGAGGAGGGGGAGGGAGGAGTCACCCATCAACCTCCAAGCCCTCACCCCAGGTCCCGGCCTGGGAGACGGACATCAGGCCCGGCTCGGTGTCAGCGGAGAGGAAGAAGCTGAGCCGGCGAGGGGCCGGTGTTCAGGTCCTGGGTCCCCTCTTCTCCCCACCCCCTCACACTCTGCCCCTACCCCAAGGGCTGGTGGGAGGTAGGACCGTCCATTCCCTCAACTCCTCTGCAGGCCAGTAACTGCAGCGGCTAGCCTTAGCCATAAGAGCCCCAGGACCCAACCATCTGACCATCTTGCTGTCCTCCCTGCTCTCGGCTCCCCTCCCCTCCCCCATGGATCCCGTCCTGCAGTGTCCAGCCTGGAGAAGACTTTGCCCCAGCTGCTGGACCAGCTGAACCGCGTGGAGAACAGGAGGAGCCGGAACGCCAGCCTCTCAGAAAGCATCCTGCGTGTGCGGCAGCTCATCACGCAGGCCCGCAACACTGCCAGCAAGGTGGCCGCCGCACCCTGGCCCTTCTCCACTCAGCCCCCCGGCACCCAACCCCTGGCAAGGTGTCTGGGCCTACCCTGGTCCTCCTCCGCCCAGACCCTGGCACTCTTCCCCTGGCAAGGTGCCCAGGCACATTCTGGCCTTCTTCCACCTAGTCACAGCATGCTCAGGGCCTGGGTCCTCCCCATTCCCAGCTTGCCCAGAGCCTGGGTTTCTAGGATCGGTTGACCCAAATTGTGGATGAGGGAGACCGGTCGCTCTGGAGTCGGGAGAGAATGGCAATGGGCCGAACCCCTCCCCCCACTGCTACACCTCCCTAGCAGGCGGGACCTTCCGTGTCTCCTCCTCATCCCCTTCCCCATCAGGTAGCAGCTCCAAAACAATGCCTGACACCCAGCACCTTGCCCCGGCCCAGCCCCGGTGCCCCACTCTGGTCCCAGCATCTGGCTCCAGAACCCCACTCCAGCCCCTGGATCCTGCCCCATTGCCAGCACCAGGTTCCAGGACTCTGCCCTGGCCCTTAACACCCCACCCCAGCCCCCAGCGCCTGGCTCCAATGTCCTGCCCAGGCTCACAACTTTGGCTCTCGGGTACAGGTGAAGGTCCCAATGAAGTTCAACGGGCAGTCGGGTGTGCAGCTGCGGCCCCCCCTGGACCTGCAGGACCTGGCTGCCTACACCGCCCTCAAGTTCTACATCCAGAACCCGCAGCCCCCCAGGAAGCCCCCGCAGCGGCCTCCCCAGCCCCCGCCGCAGGACCAGCTCCCCGAGGCCCAGTTTGTCCTCTACCTGGGGAGTCGGGAGGTGAGCAAGGGTCCCCCCAGAGAGGTGGGAGGTGAGGCGGGGCCCTCTGCCCTGCTGGGACCGGTGCCCATCAGCAGTAGGGAGGTACCCAGGCCTCCCTCTGAGGGGAGGAGGAGACTGAGCCTCAGGCCTCCGGACCCTCCAGGCCACCGGAGACTACATGGGGGTGCTGCTGAGGGACCGCAGAGTCCAGTGGGTCTACCGGCTCGGAGAGCAGCCGCCCACTGTGGTGACCGTCGACGAGGACATCGGAGAGCAGTTTGCCATGATTAACATCGACAGGTACCGAGCGATCGGCCCCCTTCCTCCCCCGCCCCATCTGCTGTCAGTTTGCAGGAACTGGAGGACCCCGGAGTGATTGAAGGATTGGGGAGGGAGTGGAGGACATGATCAGTGGGGGTGAACAAATCATTCAGTCATCAGATTTATTGGGAGCCAATTGTGCGCAGAGCAGTGTGTAGTAAGCCGATAAGAGCGTGCAGTAAGTAGAAGCAGATGTCCTGATCCCTCCCTGCCCTCCAAGTATTTACAGTCTGATGGAGCTCCCGGTTGCCTTCTCTGGTCTCCCCCTGCGGTTGCTTCTCCCCACATTCTCCATGTTTCCATTCACCGGGTGGCCCAGACAGCAACAAGGGTGCAGGAGAGAGAGCAGGCAGCACACATGCATACATACCTACACACATACCCAAACGCACATGCGCCATATCTCCCTCGCCCCCCCACCATCCCCCAAATCTCTCCAAGCAGAAAGGGTCAGGCTAAACTGAGCAGGGAGGATTCAGGGTAGGGCGAGTGAGGGAGTTGGGCAAACAGGATACTTCCGAAAAAGAACTTGAGCTGCGAGCGGACTTGCCAGGATTGGTAGGGAGGGTGCTAGCAAGGGTGGGCATGGGGTCAGAGGGCTGACCCTCCCCCCCTCCCGCCCCCCCGACCGCCCCCAGGACTCTGCAGTTCGGACACATGTCAGTGACCGTGGAGAAGCAGACGGTGCACGAGACCAAGGCGGATGGCGTGTCCCCAGGGGACCAGGGCCTGCTCAACTTCCACCCCCACAACTTTGTCTTCTACGTGGGCGGCTACCCCTCCAGCTTCACGGTGAGGCTGCCACCGGGACCTCTGGTGCTGGGACCCCTGCTGCCCGCCCACCCGCCACTGCGCGCACACAGGTGCAGCCCACACGCAACTCACTCAGTACCCATGAGGGAAAATGTCTGGGCACCCCCACCGGGCTGAGCCTCCACGGCCTCCCACAGACCCCTGCCGGGATCCTTCTGGGGGTCTACCCTGAATCTCTCCTGCTGGAGCAGCTCAAGCCAATTTCTCTCTCCTGGGGCTTGGTGACCCTCTCCGGGCAGCCGAGGCCCCCATACTCGGGATTTCCTCCCCGACCTCAGCAGTTGAGACACCCAGGAGTCCCGGTTTCCCCACTTGCCCCTGTGTCTTTATGCAGTGTTTCCTTCCCCTCAGCCTCCAGAGCCCTTGCGGTTCCCTGGCTACCGAGGCTGCATCGAGGTGGACACCCTGAACCAGGAGGTCATCAGTCTGTACAACTTCCTCAACACTTTCCAGCTGGACACGGCCGCTGATAAGCCTTGTGCCAGGCAAGGACGCCGGGCTCCCCTCCACTCTGCCCTCCTCACCCTTCTCTTCCTCTCTCCCTTCTTCTTCTCTCGCTTCTCCCCTTTCGCCCTGTTCTCCCCCTTCTCTCCCTCTTCCCTTTATTTCCCTCCTCCCCACCTTCTCCCCCTTCTCTCCTCCTTCCTTTCTGTCCTTCTCTCCCTCCTCCTCCTTCTGTTCCCCTTTCCCAAATTCTCCCCCCCCCCCCTTTTTTCCCCTCCTTTTCCCCCTCCTTTTCCCTCCACGGCAGCCATGAGCATAACTACTGGTGAAGTGCCTGGTGATGAGCTAACAGCAGGGCACCAAGTGGCCACCATCTTGCCGCTGTGGGTGCCGGATGGGCTCAGGACAGACCGGCCATCTTTGGGGGATTTGGGGAGGCAAGCGGCGGGGGAGGGAGATGCGGGGAGTGGGGGGCCTTGTTAATGCAGCCTTATAGATAACTGCAGAGTCCTACCAGGCCCTCCAAGGCCCCAGCTGGGTCCCAGCAGCTGAACGTCTGCTGGCAGGAGTAGCCGTCAGCTCAAGCGATGTGTTTTTCTTTTGCTCTCTCTCCTTCCTCTTCCGCAGCCTCATTGCATCCAGATCCTGGCTTCAGAAAGGGCCACACTCATTAACAAACCACCTGCAGCCCACTGTTTACCTGGTCATTATTAGCAGGCCACCCATAGCCTACTGTCCAGTCATTAGTGTGGACTGCCCACAGCCCATTGTTTATCAATGCTGACTTCCAGAGTAGTGTCTGTCCACACTCTCTAGCGGGCCACCCGCAGCCCGGTGTCTATCCATGCTCATTAACAGGCCGCCTGCAGCCTACTGTCTATCCACATTCATAGCCCACTGCCTGTCATATTTCTGTGGTGTTTCAGCTATGGATGGAGCAGGGTTTCTCAGTGGAATGGGGCGGACAGGTGGGAGGGGAGGGAATGAGGTCCGGCAGCACTGCCTGCCTGTAACCCGCACTCCCTCCCGCCCTGTGCCCCCAGGTCCAAGTCCACTGGGGACCCGTGGCTCACAGATGGCTCCTACCTGGACGGGACTGGCTACGCGCGCATCGGGTTCGAGAGCCAGCTCAGCCTCACCAAGCGCTTCGAGCAGGAGCTGCGCCTTGTCTCCTCTGATGGAATCATCTTCTTCTTAAAGCATCAGGCAGGATTCCTGGAGCCCCTCCTCCTATTCCCACCCTCCCCACTCCTCTTCCTCCTACTCCTCCCCACTCCTCCCCATATCTCCCCCGGCCCCTCTTCCTCCTCTTCCCCTACTCTGCTCCTTCTGTTCTTCCTCTTTCCTTCATTTTGTCTCTCCCTCCATCTCTCTTCTTCCCTGGTTGTGTTCCCTTCCCTTCTTTCCCCCAACCTTCATTGTTCTCCCAATGGCAGCCACCCCCTCCCACTTTAACCCTCATCCCCACCTTTCCCCCGGTTTGTCCTCAGGACCAGTTCCTGTGTCTGGCAGTGCGGCAGGGAGTCCTCGTTCTCTACTATGACTTCAACACGGGGCTGCAGCAGGCCAGGCCTTCCCATGAGCCTCCACTCCTGAGCACTGCCAACAAAGCGGTAAGGCCCTCCCAACCCCACCGCGCCTCCCCTTCTTGGCTCCCTTTTTGTCTGGAGAGAAGCTGGGAGTGACAGGGCGGAGGCAGAAAGAGACTGAGGGCAGGGAGTAGGTTGGCAGTGGGGCAGTAATGGGGTAGAGGGCAGCAGTGGGGCAGTAGCGGAGCTCTGAGCAGCCAGGTTGAGGTCCAGTCTGGTCCAGCCTCACTGGGTCCTGAGTTCAGGCTCCCCCTCCCCCCCGCTTCCATCGTCTCCCACTCCTCATCTCCCTGTCCTCATTTCCGTCCCCTCTTCTCCCCGCCACCCGGCCCCTGCGGAAACAGATCCAGATTTTCCTCCTGGGGATGACGGGGAAGAAGCGGATCCTGGTGCGCCTGGAGAGAGCCACGGTCTTCACCGTGGAACAGGAGAACTCGCTGGAGCAAGCCACAGCCTACTACCTGGGGGGGGGTCCCGCTGGCCCAGCTCCCCACAAGGTGAGACACTCCACCCCCACCACTCGGCCGTATTTACCACGCATCTGCCCAAGCAAAAAACCCCAATTGAGAGAGCACCACAGGCACAAGCCGGCACGTTTCCCTCCTCTGAGAAGCCTGCGGTCTCCTCCCTCAGCTGGGTCCACGCCGTCCCCTTCACTCTCTGCGGTGGCAGCCGTGGTAGAAACAGCAGCAGCCCGATTTATTGAGCCAACCTTGGGCAGGGCAGGGCAGGGCAGAGCGCCAGATTGTGGACCCTGCCTCCCCTCTACTCCTTCCCAAACAGCTCTCAGTCGATCAATCAGTGGTATTTACTGAGTGCTTACTCTGTGCAGAGCACTGTACTAAGAGCTTGGGAGAGTACAACACAACAGAATTGACAGTTCTTTGCCTATAGCACCTGAGTGCTAAGGGAGCTCTTGAGATGTTGCGACCCCAGAGAAAAGGGTTTGACTGAGCAAGATCTCTTGGAGAGAGGATTGAAAAGTGGGAAGGGGTGTGGTTGCCGGGGAGGGAATTTCAGGCAGGGAGAGGAAAGCTGCTCCCTGGACCCTGTTAAAAGTATGCCCCCCCTCCCCCCCCAACGAGAAGACTTCCGAACTGCAGCCCCCAACTCCTCCGTCCTCTGCCCCAATGCAATTCTTTGTGCGTAATGTGGAAACTTAGCAGCCTGCCACCACCACTACCAACACCGACATCCCCCGAGTTGGAAATGAATGAGTGTGGCCTGCATTCTGCTTCACTTTTTGGGCCCGAATTAGTTCTCTACCGTGAAGAGGGAGCAAGTAGCTGTTGGACTCAGGTGTTGGGACCCTCCGCCTCCAGCTCAGGGGATGTACAGCTGGGCCAGCCCCTGGCCACGGGCCCCGTTGCTCCCAGCCCCCTGTCCCAGGTCAGGGTCAGTCCTGAGATTCCTTCTGGCTGCCTCTCCCAGCTGGACATCCAAGAAGGGACCCTCCCTCCCCCTGCCTTTGTACTCTCTCCATTGCCTCTCCCCTTCCTCCTACCCCATTGCCTCCCCTCCCCCCAGCCCCCCAACACACACACACCTGGGCCTTTCCCCCCAAACCACCTCTCCAGCCTCCAGGCTCTCTTCCCCACTGGCGGCTCCATCCGGGGCTGTGTGAAGGGCCTGAAGGCTCTGGGCAAATACGTGGACCTGAAGCGTCTGAACACGACAGGCATCAGCTCCGGCTGTACCTCTGACCTCCTGGTGAGTGAGGCCTCCAGCCTTCGCGGCCTCCCGGGACCACAGCCCTCCCTTCCCGTCCCTCCTCCCCTCCCAGGGCCCATATACTTCCCCTCCCTCCATGGCCTCAGACTCCCTCTGGAAAGGGTAGAAAGCTGGGGGTTATGCTGGGCGTTCCTGTAGGCAGGCTCCCAGAATGGTTCTGAGCAGCCCAGCAAGCCCAAGACAGTGCCAGAGGAGGCGAAGGCCAAAGGGGAGGGTGTTCGGGAGGGGATGAGGGAGAGGAGAGGAGGGGATTCTCTGGTCCCTCCAGAGCTGGTTTGTTCACCCCCTCCTTCACTCCTCTTCCTCCTCACCACTTCTCAGTGACTCCAGGGGACTGTCACCCTTCCCCACCCCCTGCCCAAGAGGTTGAGGGCACTTGTTGTGGAGGGGGAGGGGCTGAGGTCCTGACACCCTTCTCCCCCTGGTTCCTTCCCTCAGATCACTCGCTCCATGGCCTTTCATGGCCATGGCTACCTCACGCTGGGCCTGCGCGACATCCCCTCCCTGAGTGGAAATTTCTACACGGGTTTTGGTTTCCGCTCCAGCCAGGAAGACGGGCTGCTATACTACCACGCTGCACCGGTATCTCCCAGCTGTCCTCTGATGCCCTTCCCTTCCCTACTTGCATCTTGCCCACCTTCCTTGGACCCCCTCCCAACCTCTCTGCCCATCTCCAACCTCCCCCTACTCAGTGTCTTACAACCCGTACTTTCAGCAAATGCTTCCAGAGTCTAACCAAAGCCTCCTCGTGCATCTCTTGGACTCCTAAGCCCTAACCCTGTCCCCAAGGGTCCTCCTCCCTAGCCCCCCACCCACATCGTGGTGTCTGGACCCTTCTCTTCCAGGAGGGGACATGCCAGGTGGCCCTTCAGCGTGGCCGGGTGGCACTGCAGTGCCTCAAGAAGACATTGACCACCAAAGCTGTGTTGGCCGATGCGGCTGGTCATTATGTTGCCGTTTACAGTGACCCCACAGGGTAAGTGTGGCCCGCCCTCCCTTCCTTCCCTCCCTTTTTTCCCTCCCTCCCTCTTTCCCTCCCTCCCTTCCTCCCTTCCTTCTTTCCCTCCTTCCCCAGAGAGTAGACCCCTGCCCCAGGGATTAGGGGGTCATGAGGGCATGGAGGGGCAGGAATGAAGTGGGAAGGGTCTGGCCTTGAGGTTATTGCCTCTGCCCATCTTCAGAGCCCCCACCCCACCCTACTGGACCAGAGCAGGACGGGCGTGGGGGGCCAGGATCGGGCAGAAGTAGATTTGGGATGAGGACAGGCTGAAATGAGCTGGTAGCCTTCACCTGCAGAGACCCCGGTCCGCGGGAGAAGGGCAGACTCCACCCTACTTGGTACTCAGCCCATCTCAGGGCTCCCACCTCTGCCACTGAATCTGGAGGGAGGCAGCCAGCGCCCACCCCAGCTGCGCATCTGCATGGCAGCACTGCTGACAGACAGCGAGGAGACTCTCGTTAAAATAGGAAGTGGGGTGGGCTCAGAAGTCTGGCCAGTTCAAGTTCAGGGAGGGTCTGGGTAAAGTCGAGGGTGAGAAGACTGGAGCGGGAAAGGGCCTGGGGGGAAAGTTAAGGGAGGAGGCGGAGGAGGAAGGAAGTGGCAGGTGTCTGAGCTGGGCTGTGCTGGATGGATCATTGGTCCCACCCAGTAATGGCGCTTCCGAGCAGCTTGCAGCCGTTTGTCCCCATGAAGCCCTGTTACCCACAGGCTGGACGGGGAGCCCTGAAGGGACCAGGGACAGAGGAGAAAGTGAAAGGGGAAGGAGTCCTGGTGGTCCCAAGAGGAGGGAAGACCTCCCTCATCATGGTCAGCAGCACCATCGATATTTACCAAGTGGCTACTGTGGGCAGGGTACCGGCCCTTGGGCCTTCGGGTCCTACAGGAGTACTAGACGGGACCACCCTGAAAGATCCTGCAAGCTAGAGGGACACCTGGGGAAACTGTCATTAAGGGAGTGACGATAGCTATGAGATATGCCCCTGTGGACAAGTAAATATGTGACTCTAGTGGCAGGAAGGCTGGAATTCATCAGAGATGGCTTCCTGGAGGTGGCAGCTTGAGCTTCCAGGGAGGGAGGACAGGAATGAAGCTTGGACAGGCCGAGCAGGGAAGAAGTGTCCCGCCGGGTCAGAGAGTGAGGGTTGCCAGAGGGGATCGATGGAAGGTGGGCCCGGAGCCGGCAGACGGGCGGCTGCCGGGGAGCCTGGGAGCCGCTGACCGGGCGGGAACTCATCCAAGCGGGGCCCTCTTGTTCCAGCATCCGGCTGTACGTAGATGACCAGCTGCAGGGGGCCGGGGAGCCAGGGAGCCGAGAGCGAGGGGGCCCGGCCCAGCCTCAGACAGACAACCTCCACCACTTCCATCTCGGAGGTCTGCCCGAGGGCGGGGCCCTCCTCCGCAACCTGCGCGGCTGCATCAGCAACGTCTTCGTGAGGCGGTAAGTGGGGCCGGAGCGGGAGGGTGGTCGAGAGGGAGGGATCAGCCCCTGGCACTGCCCCGTAATGAGAGGGATTTCTTGCGGGGTCTCAGGGAGACGGCCCCACAGCGGGTGGTGGACTTGCAGCAGAACATTGAGAGCGTCAACGTCACCACGGGCTGCCTCTCCCGCGACCAACCCCACCAGGTCCGAGCCGCGCCCAGGAAGGCCCAGCGGAGACCCAAGGTGATGGAGGCAGGGGAGGGAGGGAGGGAGGAAGGAGTATTGACCCTGGCTCTGGCTCTGACCCCTGGCCCCGGCTCTGACTTCTGGCCCTGACCCTAGCCCTGGCCGTGACACTGGCTCCCGAATTCCCTCATCCTCAGGGGCCCAGCAGAGCCGCCCTGCACACCCGCCGCTCCCCCCAGGATTCTGCCTGTCGCCTCCCCAAGACCGTCCACGGCGCCTTTCAGTTTTGGGGGTCCCCGGCAAGCCACTTGGAGTTTGGGCCCATCCCAGACACTACCCGCCAGAGGTACCTTGATCCTTCCAGACCTGGGGCTTCCAGGAACGTGGGGTTTGGTAATAGGGAGGAGCAGAGTCTAACGGCTTGTGGCTTTGTTCTTCCAACTGGAGATGCCTCAGAGGAACTGGGGACTGACCGTCCCCGTTCTGAGAGAACCCCATGGGCCGGGCAGGACCCCAGGAGGGCAGACGGGAGCCCCGCGGCCCAGGCGGATCCCCATAGGATGGGCAAATCACCGCAGGTTGGGGCAGAGAGATGGAGGGCGTGGTGGAGAGGGAGGCGGGGGCGCCCGGTTCGCGCTCACCCTCTACCCCCTTGGCAGGGTCCATTTCTCTATGGACGTGCGTCTGAGTGCTCCGAGTGGGCTGTTGGTCTACGTGCCCCCCACAGAGGGCGGCAGGGCCTCCCTCGTCCTGGGGGTCAGCCGCGGCCACTTCCTCCTCCTGGCCGGACACCCCGGGCAGCAGCTCCGAATCAGGAGCCGAAAGCGGTTTAAGACTGGACATTGGCACACGGTGAGTGGCGGGTGCTTGGGGGGAGAGCGGGGTGGTGGAGAGAGCAGGTGTGTGTGCGTGTGTGTGTGTGCACGTGCATGTGCACATGCAACCAGGCCCATCCTTACCGGGAGGGTCAGCCCTCTTCCAGAGCTGCTGGTCAGAAGGCCTAATGACCCGACTGCTGATCTAGCCTTCTGCGTGCTCCCTTACCTGCAGCGCAGTGCCCCCACAACCCTCAGCCCGATCCTCTCCCCTCTGCAACCAGTCACTCTCATCCACCCCCTCCTCCCTCCACCCTTCCCATTCATCTTTCCTCCTCCCCACTCTGCGCCGCCCCCACCCCCCAAGAAAAAACAAAAAACTCTGGCACGGCCCCTCATTCCCCACAAAGTGGGGGGCCAGGGAGAAGGAGGGGGTGAGGGAGGACAAGGTGTGTGGCCTCCTGACAGATGTCAAAGAAGTGTCTTTGAGTAATTCTGTTTTCCTTCCCCAACCCCCACTGACAGAGACCAGGCGTTCCCAGGGGTGGAAAGCAGAAGGGAGTGGAGAAAAGGATCCTAGGCAGGGAGGACCGGGAGTGATTCCCTCTGCTGCCATAACTTCACCCCTTCCCTCCTCTCCCCTCTCCTCAGGTGTTCTTCAGCCGGGAGCGGAACCGGGTGCAGCTGGTGCTGGATGGGCTTCAGGCACAGAGCAGCTCTGGGGAATCCGGGGGCCCACTGGGGCCAGGGCCCTTCTACGTTGGGGGAATCCCACGGGGCCAAGTGTCCTCTCTACTCCCAGTAAGAGCCTTCCACCAACCTCCCACCGGGCCCTCGGGAAGGGGTGGGGCAGGGAGGCTGCGGGGAGACTGCCCACTGTGCTGGACAGACAGGAACTGAGTAGCTGGGGGAGGAAGGGACGAGGGTCAATGAGGGTCTCTGGGACTCCTAGCTCAGGGTCAAGGCCAGAGGAGCTTCTCGTCCCACTGGCACGTGCCTCTATCTTCTGCTCACTGATGTTTGCCCTTCCAGGCACATTCTGGGGAAACAGCGTGCCCACCTCCTCCCCTCGCCCCTCCGTTCTGGGAAGGCTCTGCCAGTCTGTGTCCTTAGGGGGCAAAGAGAGAGAGCAAGGCCAGAGTGGCCTTTGTCTGCCTCTCTGTACCTCTGCCCTCTGAGGGACTGGCGCCACCTCTCCCGGCCTGTCCTACTGCAGCCCTCCGGTGACCCGACCCCTGCCTCCTCTGGCCTATCCGGTCGTGCCCCGGTGGCGGCCCTGACACCCCCATCTCCTCCGGTCTCTTCCTTAGAAGGGATTCAGCCCCACCTTCAGCGGCTGCCTGAAGAAACT
The DNA here is from genome assembly GCF_004115215.2 of Ornithorhynchus anatinus. Lineage (NCBI taxonomy): Eukaryota > Metazoa > Chordata > Mammalia > Monotremata > Ornithorhynchidae > Ornithorhynchus > Ornithorhynchus anatinus. Next base: position 16,625,683 of record NC_041735.1, on the reverse strand, counting down.
GAAGGTGAATGGGCGGCCGCTGGGGGCCCCGAAGCGTGTGGCAGGAGTGACGCCGTGCTACACCAGGGCGCTGGAGAGGGGCCTCTTCTTCGCCAGTGATGGGGGTGTCGTGTCAGTAGGTCAGTGGCCTGGGAAATCTGCCCAGTGACCCTGCTCTCCTCCTCCCCCTTTCCCTCCTCTACCCCTCCTCCCACTAAGTCTCACTTCACCGGAATTCACCAGTTCCCTCCCTGTCGGTGCTGTGCCCTTGTGGGCAGGAAGCCGAGACACAGTGGCGGGTGGGGAGAGTAGAGATGGGAGGATGAGCCGTTGAGGTGGGCGGGGCTCAGTGGAGAAGAGAGAGCCCTCAGAAAGATGGTCAATCCTTGTGAGAATGGCCTCCAGTGTCCGGACAGCTACAAATGATAGATCTACCCATTTGGGGTCCTCTGACTGTTTCCTACCCCTTCCCGGCCAGTGACTCCCTGGGCAGTTCTGCGGGAAACCCAGCCCTATTCAGGCCGCCCCTCTCTCCCCGGCTCAAGTCCCAGGCAGCATTGTGCCCCACCATATAACCCCTGCTAGTGACCCCTCTCCAGACTTGCATCATTTGCTCGTCCTCTGGAGGGAACCCATCCTGGCCCTCTTCCCCCGACCCCTCAAGTGGGGCTTGCCCAACCAGGGGACTTTCCCCCCCACAGCCTCCCCTTTCTTGCCCCGCAGAACTCCCCCAGGCCCAGGGGCCACCGGACCTGGAGCTAGAACTGGAGCTGCGGCCCCAAGCGATGACTGGCTCCGTCTTCTACCTGGGGTCCTCGGCCCAGAGCTTCCTCAGCCTCTCCATTGACCACAACCTGGTGAGGAGGAGCAGGGGGCAGCTGGGAGAGATTGGCTCAGAGTGGGTGAAGAGCTGGGGAGCGGGAGTGACACGCCCAGCCCCTGCACACATCTCTGTCTTGGATCCCCATGCTGACCATCCCCCGGCTGGAGAGGGCACGGGCTCTTTGGCGTGCCGGCCAGTTGTGGGGGTGGGTGAGGGCCCTCGGCCCTCAGCCGGCCTCTAACGGGGCAAGTTTCTCAATCGGTACCCTCGCTCTCTCTTCTCCTCCCCTCTCTTCTCTCTCCTCCTCCCTCTCCCTGGGTCCCACCGTGACCCTGGTTGCTCTCTTCCGGCGTGACCAGGTGACAGTGAGAGCCAACGATGGGGCTGGGGAATTCTCCACATCAGTGAGCGGTCCGCTGCTGTGTGACGGGCATTGGCACATGGATACGCAGGTGAGCCGGTCGGGGACCCTCCAGCTGGGGACCGGCTCCATTCCCCAGGTCCACCTCCTACCCGGAGGGGCCTCCCAGGGATCTGCTGCTCCTCACAGAGGGCCGGCAGTCCCGTTGCCTCGCTGATTCCCCCAGGATCCCTGCATGCGGGAGGGGAGGACGCGGGGGCCGCTGCTTTGAGCCTGAGCCTCGAGAGAGCAGACCCAGCCCCCTCCCAGATGAGGTGGGCGCACACAGTCCCGGGCACTTTGTGCCGGTCTGCTGGGAGATGGGCCCGTGCCCCGCTGGGACTTGGCTGCTGCCATTGCTCCCTGCCGACGAGACCCAGTGGGGGCAGGGGAGGGGGCGGGTGAGAGTCCTGCCAGAGATCCGCCCACCTCCATCCAGCTCCTGCCTGCTGCCGGGTTTATCTGCTCCATTTGAGACCCTTGCCCAAGGTCATAGTGGCGATTTGGGGGGTCCCCTCGCCCTGAGCACCCAAACCCCAGCGGATCCTTAAGGATGTGAGCTGGGCAAGGTCAACGTCTTCACCTGGTCCACTTCAGGCTGACTGCGGTGGGGTGGGGCGGGGCAGGGCAGGGCAGGGGACCGAGCATACTTAGAAGGTGCAGATTCCCCCTGGATCTGACACGGGTAGGTGGGGATGGTGATAGCCTCCCCCACACGGCCCATAGGGGAGAGAGGAGGCACGTATAGGCTCCCCTTCCACTCCCATGGGCCTGACGAACAAGCTCCACTGCCTGCCTTGGGGCTCGGAAGTCCGATCAAGCGAAGTAGCGGTGATGTGTATTAGGCGCTTACTCGGTGCAAAGCAATGGGACTGAGCACTGGGAGGTGGGACTTGGGTGCACTGGGGATCCGGCCTTGGAGATGTTATTTCTCAGGCAGCCGCAGGCTTGCCGGCCAGGGCCGGGACCCGGGGCTCTGCGTGACTCTTGTCTTTCTCCTCAGTGATCAGAGAGAGAACGGTGGTCCGGCTGGGTGTGGATACTCAAGGGAACTGGACCGTGGGCCCCTCCCTGGGGCCCTCCTCAGCCAGCCCCCAAGGGCCCCTTCACCTCGGGGGCCTGCCCGGTAAGTCCGCCACTGTCTCTATTCTCCCGAGTCCGGTGCTGCCAGGGAAACCACAAGACAAGTGGTTGGCCTGACCCGTGCTGGGTCCGAGGCCTGGGGAGGGAGCAGGCCGCCTTTCCCCCACTCCCTTCTAGTCCTGAGGGGCGGTCGGTAGCTCCGGGAGCCTCCGCCACCTCCTCGGCTCGCTGCCCGTTGTCGGGGCACCACTGGTAGCCCTCACAGCCTGTCTGCATTGCCAGATGCTTTCACAGTGAAGCCTGTCTTGGCCACTCATTCATTCAGTAGTATTTATTGAGCGCTTACTATGTGCAGAGCACTGTACTAAGCGCTTGGAATGTACAATTCGGCCACTCGTTTGGCCACACAGCTAGAGAGGATGTGGGACTAGGAACGGGAGAGCGATTGTGAGGGTTCCCTGCTGTGTGCGCCCCGCCACCCCCCCCCCAGCTCCCCCTCCTCAGAGCAACCATCCCCCACGGCAGTGAGCCGACCGACCTGGGGTCAGGCTCACTGCCCCGCTGGCTCTTCCATGATCCCCTGCAGAGGCAGCAGAGACCAGCGGTGGTCCGGCGGCGCCTTCTCCGCGCCCTTACCGCGGCTGCATGAGGAACCTGCTGCTGAACCGGCAACACGTGGACCTGAGCCTCTCTGGCCCCATCCGGGGAGCGGTCGGAGTGAACGGCTGCCCGGCCGTGTAGAGCCACTGACCGCAAGTAGTGATGTCCCCTCTATCCCTCCACCCCAACCTGTCGCAGCACAGACTCGAGCTGTTCAGTTCCACTGGAGGCTTCCGGCTGTGGGGGCTGTCGGATGCTGTAGCGTCCCCAGCGCCAACCGGGAGCTTCCTCTTTCCTAGCATCCTCACCAGACGCGCACTTTTGGGCACTGGGGGCTTTCACGGGTCGAGTGACCCGGAGCAGGGGGTCCACGGGGCAGATGAGACACCCCAGGGCAGAAGCACGTTAGTCGGCCTTCAGTCTGTGGTGCCAGGCCCGCCCCACCCCCCCGGAAAAGAGCCCAGGCTCATTCTTTTCAAGGTGCTTTCCGGCCTCCGCTGGCCCCATTTCCCTTCCGAAGCCAGAGCCAGCAGCTCATTTGCAGGCCAGACTACGGCCGACTCTTCTGGCCGGGCCTAGTCCCACCCAACACCCCTGCCATTCAGGGTGGCTCTCTTCTAGGGCTCTCCAGGCAGGACCCGTGCCCTGGCCGTGACCCAAAGGGTGAGGTCGACCAAGGCCATTAGCTAATACGTGAGAAGTCTCAGAACTATTTTGGTTCTACCTATTTATTTCCATTTGGACTTCCCAACTCGTTTTCCCTTCCTGGCCTGGAATCATGCAGCTTCTCTCCCTTAGTTCACTTGGTGCACTTACACATGGCTATGTTTATATATTTGTGTGTGTGTGTAATATATATATCTAGCTCTCCAGAGGACAAATCTTGCTCCTAAAAATGATTTCTAAGTTATGTCTGATATTTTTTTTTTTACATGATGGGGTAAATATTTTACAATGGGTTTTTAACAGTGTCTTTTATTCTGACTTTGTGAACTCTTCCCCCCTCCCCATTTTGAAATCGTAGTATGACAGCTTTGTAAATCACTGGTACATACTTTTGAAATAAAAAAAAAGGTCCTTCCTCAGTGAGTCGGACAAGGGGGAAGAGAAAGGGGCTGGCCGCACCTGTCTGCCATTTAGTGCAACACATGCCAATCTCAAAAGAAGAGTCCTTTATTGGTTGGTTCCATGTAGGCATGAGAGTATGCAATTAACTAGTGAAACTACCCAAGTTGCTTAATTCCTAAGAGTTTTCAATACCTTAAGATAGCAAATAACTTAATCTAAACTCATATCTTCCTCTTCCTCTTTCTTGTCCTTTGAGTCTCCTTCCTTTTGATCCGTCTTGGCATTGTTCTGCATAGCTTTGGCAAAAGCTTCGACATCTAAAAATGATGAGAAATGACAGGTCAACCCATCTCCCTCGCTCCATTTTGCACAAAAGTCACAAGGTAGGCTTTGGATACTCCTCAACCTGGCCTAGAATAGTTCTGGAAGCGCCAGTCTACTCCCAAATTAAAGCAAATGTTTCGGGTTTCTTCTTCCCCACCGATGAACGTCTGCCACCCAAATAGGGGGCGGACACATCTTAATGCAACTGGCCACAGCAGAACCTGATCTTTAACAGGTTTGGATCAGATTGAGGAATCCCGCCCCAGACTCCACTGCTCATCAAGAGTCCCACCCACACAGATTACTGCAGACAAGATTGTTTCTCACTTGTCATTCATTATGCATCTCCCTGAAATGAAGAGCACACCCAAAGGATCCCTTCCTTACCTTGGAGATAAGCAAGAAAGGATACTTACCGCCTTTATTTGCTGCATCCACCGCCTCGGCTGGTAGGCCAAACTGACTCATGAGTGGACCTAGCTGTCCTGAAGCTAAAGCAGCACTAAACATGCTCAAGGCCTGTAAGTGAAAGCCAACAAAGTACAACTCATTTGTGACTTTGGCCTCCCATTTTTTGACCATAAGAGTGAGGATGGGTGGAACCGGCCCGCTACCAAGTGCAGGGTGTTGTCCTCCACGGGGCTAAGCCCTTGGGGCGGGGAGTCTGATGGTTCAGGGTCCCCCTGGATGCCCCAGCTTCCTCCCAGAAGGAGCACCAGAACTAATTTTTTCAGAACTGAAAAGATGAAATGAGGGGAGGACATGACCGTTCACTCCAATCCTGCTCAAAGACAACTTGTAACTTCAGTCCCGTACCTCGCCTCGTGTGGGAAGGGGTCATCCCTTTAGGTGGGGCAGGGAAGGTCTCCTCCCATTCCTACCTGCTGAAATTGAGGAGAGGTCAGTGTATTCTGAATCTCCTCTGCAGTCTGTGGCAGGGACTCTCCAGACGGGAGATAAGGCAGCAGCCGCTCCTGGACTTCAGCGTTGGCCAGAATGGGAGCCATGATCTCTGGAGTCAGGACACTGGCCAAGTCAACTAGGACGCAAGAACAAAACGGTCAGCGGCTCAGGGATAGCGTCGAGGCGGAACCGGGTTCGGTTTCAGGGAGAGGGCCCAGACTCTGCCCAGTGAGTCGCCTGCTGGGGGTGGGGGGGAGGAAGGGGAGTCTCCTGGCTACGGCTCTCGCATTTAGCTCGGCGGCCCCGGGTGGGAAGCTGAAAACCCGGCACGCCTCGGGCTCTCCGGCAATTACCCGGGGATTGCCAACCGGCAGTGCCACAGAGAATGTTTTCAACGGGAACAAGTCCTTCCCGACCCCCTCGAAAGAGATCAGGGGATCGGCGAGCACCCCAACAGCTTCCGGCCCCCGAAAGAACGTTTACCTTGCTGTCCGCCTCCTGCCCCAGGTGGCACATTCATAGTAGCTAAAATGTTCTGGAGGTCACTCAGTTGAATGGGCTGGGTTGGGCTTGTTGCTGTGCTGGTTCCATTACCTGAACTGGGGGCAGGGCTTGGACTAGTTGTAGAAGCAACTGCAGGAGCAGTAGGGGCTGGCGTAGCACGGGCCGAAGAAGTGGTGGAAGATGGAGTCACGGCCGCTGACTGGCTCCGGGAGCTGGAAGCACATGAGCAGCGATACCGATGAACCATGAACCAACCAGTTTTTTCTACCTGAGGTGGGGGTAGTTTAGAAAACAAACACAAACACAAACACACGCAAAGTGCATGCTCACAGTGCAAAAGGGAGTTGACCTCAGGCAACTCACACCCAGTTTTGGACAGTGTATCCTGAGACCTTCTCTAGTTGAACCACTAGAGCCACAACCACTGGCTTGTGGTTCAGCTCCCTGCTCTCTTTGAGGAAGGGGAGGGGTAGGAATAGTATTTACTAAGCGCTTACTCTGTGCAGAGTACTGAACTCAGCACTGGGTAAGAATACACAGGTGAGTGAACCGATTCCCCTCTAAACTGCGTGAGCGGGGCTTTCGGGAACTTACCTGGATGAAGAGCTGCTTGCCGGGGGTCCTCCACTCCCCAGTAAGCTAGCCAGGCCGGGCCCAGTCAGTGCACCAAGCCCACCTATGGGAAGAAAGTTAACAGCCCCTTGAAACACCTTTACAAACTCTAAGAAAACATCTGGCTGCTTTTATGTTTAATGGGTCTCAAGGATGCTGTGACTCGATTCCCTAGACCTGCTGAGACACTGAGCCCTCTGATTTCTCCCACTCAGTGTCCACCTGCAGTTAATAGTAATAATAATAATAATGTTATTTGTTAAGCGCTTACTATGTGCCGAGCACTGTTCTAAGCGCTGGGGTAGACACAGGGGAATCAGGTTGTCCCACGTGGGGCTCACAGTCTTAATCCCCATTTTACAGATGAGGGAACTGAGGCACAGAGAAGTTAAGTGACTTGCCCACAGTCACACAGCCGACAAGTGGCAGAGCTGGGATTCGAACTCATGAGCCCTGACTCCAAAGCCCGTGCTCTTTCCACTGAGCCACGCTGCTTCTCAGGTGCAGTTCCTGAACCCTCCTCTCTCTCCTGGAAGGCAAGCTACCTCCTGCTGTTTACCTAGATTTCGCCAAAGTCTGGTGGGTTCATTAGGGAGACTAAACTGTTCTCACCATTCTAAAACCTTCACTCAGCTTCCACGTCATAAAGCAGCAACACCTCCATAGAACTAGAAATCTTGACAAGGACAAAGCCATGATTTTCTCCAAGGGCCAAGCGGGGAACTGTCAGGGTCGTTAATTTTCGGGTCCTGGTGGCTCCCACCTACTTTTCTCTCTTTTCCCATCTGCAGAGGCCAAGGTGGCCCTGCCCAAATCAGCACGGCTGCCCAGCAACCAGCTGCATCCCCAGGAGGCATTTTCAGAAGCTGGGAAAAAGGTTGAGGAAGCACAGGAGAATTCCCAGGTGTAGATCCAAGAGCCAGCACAGCCCCGCCTGGCACCACCTTTGAACTGCTGGTCAGGCAGAGCCGTCGCATCCAACTGCTACTATTAGAAGGCAGCAATCTCACATTTTCCGAGTGAATGTGGAAAGCAGAATGGCCAAACTAATTGGGATAACAGCTCAATACATTTTTTTTTTTTTAAGTAGAGACAGGTAACTAAGCTGCCTAGTTAGCTCAAATAAGGCGAACTGTAACTAGATGACTTCCATTTGGAAACAAAAACCTAGCCCAAATGAGAGTTCAGAATCTCAATCTTAGTGAGCAAACATGGAAATAAAGAGCAGCCAAGCCGGAATGAGAGGACCTGAATCCTAATCTTGGCTCTGCCACTTGTCATCTGTGTGAGACCCTGGGTAAGTCACTTAAGCAGCGTGGCTCAGTGGAAAGAGCACGGGCTTGGGAGCCAGATGTCATGGGTTCGAATCCCAGATCTGCCACTTGTCAGCTGTGTGACTGTGGGCAAGTCACTTCACTTCTCTGGGCCTCAGTTCCCTCACCTGTAAAATGGGGATTAAGACTGTGAACCTCATGTGGGACAACCTGATTACCCTGTATCTACCGCAGCGCTTAGAACAGTACTCTGCACATAGTAGGCACTTAACAAAATACCAACATTATTAACTTCTCTGTCTCAGAAAATGTGGGTTCAATACCTGTTCTCCTGCCTCATTAAACTGAAAGCTCCATGTGGGGCAGGGACCTTGTCCACCTTCAGGTATCTTGAGTCTATCCCAGCACTCAGATGCGAGTAAGTGCTTATACATTCATTCAGTAGTATTTATTGAACACTTACTATGTGCAGAGCACTGTACTAAGCACTTGGAATGTACTTATCTAATACCCTGATTATTACAAACAGGTACCTAAGTCACAATGCCCAATTGCTAAGTAGTCCTAATTGTTGGATGAACAAATCAGAGGACGATTCAACTACAGTGAACCACCACCATTCTAACGTTTGTAATAATATGAAATATTTTACCAAGTCCTCCCAAGCCAGTTGGTCCAATAAGCTGCATGAGTTGGTTATGGCTCATGTTACCCAGAAGGCTCTGCAGGCCTCCTTCACCTAAAAAAACAAAAACAATTCAGATCCGTCACCTGGCCTACTCAGCACTACAGACACAGGCAATTAAGGACAGGCCCGGGGGCCGGTCTGCACAAGATGCTTCCAGGTCTTGTGCAAGTGAAGTCCCAGAGTTTACTCGTGGGACAACCATGAAGAAATCCGTATTTTCAAAAAACTGTTTCCAGAACCTTTTGGGCTCTAGTTGTAGACCCCACTAAGTTCATTACATGGGTGGCCAGATCCTGAATCAGTTGCCATTCACCAAGTTCAAAGGGGCAGGGTCCTACGGGGGGCCAAAGAGTAACTACCTCCAAGGGCTGAAAGCTCATGACCTCCACTTCCACTCCCACCCAAAGCCCCGGGCATTGGGGGATTGTTCAAATATTCATTCACTTTTCGGCAATGCTCCTCGTCTTTGTCGGTTTTGGGTTCCTACGAGAGAAGAACTTGGGTCACAAACATCAAGACAGGAAATGGGAAGTTCTAAAAATTCCAGAATTCTTTCGGGATAAGCAAAATCACCCCTTTTCTTAGCTTTTCCTCCCCATGAGTCAAGGGTTATTTATCGTGGAGGAGTTTGCGATCAGCAGTATGGCACCTCCCACCAGCCAGTCAGGCCCTGGGTGGAGTCCAAGCAAACTCGAGGCTACCAAAAAACCCAGCCGGTTCTGGCCCTGCCACCCTCCCATGGGCACATGAGGCAGCCCCGCTCCATTGCTCCCCGGCTGGGATCCCAGGGTGCCCCTCTGGCTGGAAAGGCTAGGACTGGGACCAAGGCCAGCCCAGGAAAGCCTGCACCTTGTAGGCGTTCTACCACACACAATAAACCCACATAAACAAGGGCATAAACCTGCATCCAGAAGAAGAGTCGTTTGGATCCCGCCTTGAACTTCAGCACATACACCCGGCCAGTAGTGCACTGGGGCACTCTTTTAAATTCACAGTCATCGGGAAAAATAATCAAGTCCTTCGAGGGCAGAGAAAACACAGATGATAAAAATCACCTCGCGATAAGGTCACAAAACACACTCTATGCATTCTGAAGATAAAGTCTAAGCCCTGAAAGAACTCAAAGCATCAACTCTGGCCAAGCATCTTATGGGCATACAGCCAAGGATGAGACTACGGAGCACTTGGGGAGTGTACAACAGAAGTGAAGTACAGAATACTTGCCCTCCAGGAGCTTAGAATTTAATGGGGGGGTTGGGGGGAAAGGACCTTCACCAAATAGTGGGAGCAGGAGGGTGAACCAAGACACAACTGGTAATAGTAGGATTTTGCAAAGTTGACATCAATGATGAAAGGAGTGATTAAATTACACACGGTGAAATCTGCATGAATGCAGAGGACGGCTGGACATACATGTATGTCCATACATTAAACATTATGGATGGCTATTGTGGTGACAACCTGGGGTGGTGGCATTCAGTAGAGGCTTTCTGGAGGATGGGGGATTTCAAGGACAGTCTCTGAAGAAAGTGAGAACTACGGCCTGGAGAATTTGAAGGAAGAGGGAGTGTTACATAGGGAGACGATCAGAAGTCAAAGGTAAGCTCCTTGAGGGCAGGGATTGTGCCAATCTACTCTTTTGTACTGTACTCTCCCAAGTGCTTAGTACAGTGCTCGGCACACCACACTCAATATACACCGACTGATTGAAAGCAAAGCCTGTGAGCGAAGAAATGGCAGATAAAGACAGCACATATGACAGAGCGAGAGCTTGTGTAATTTCTGCTTGAAGCCAAGGGAAATGGAGAACAGGAGGTTTCTGAGGTGTGGAAAGGCTTGTGCCTAGTGATGCAGTAGGATGGTGATGGAGGCCACAGCAGGTAGTGTTACAGATGGAGGAGGGAACAAGCTGGAGGCCGGCAGACCAGTGATGAGCTGACATGACACATTTCTCTAGTTGAAAGATGACAAGAGCTTGGACGAGGAGATCCAGGAAAAGTTATGGAGGAAGAAAAATCAGCAGGGTTTAGGGATCCTAAGAGCTAAAAAGCAGAAAATAATTGAAGAGGACACTAGGGTTGTGGGTTTCTGCAACTTGAAGGATTATAGTATTAACTGAGCTCTAGATGGGAAACCCACAGTTATGGGAGAAAAGGAGGAGCCAGCAAATGAGAAGCTGGAAGAAATCATAAGACCACCAGGTCAGCAGAGCCAAGGTCAATCTAAGCTTGCCCAAGGGAAAAAGAGAAAAGCAGCCAAGAGACCAGAAACAATTAGGACAAGAGAGAACCAAATCCACTGGACTCTGAGGAATGCAGTGTCAGAGGTGCGGTGGGGACAAAAAGCCAGATTGTAGCAGGCCACGGAGAGAACTGGTGCTGAAGAAATGAAGATGGCCAGTTTCTGCAATCTCTCTGAGAAGACTGGACAGAATTGGGAGCAGAGATGGGGCAGATGGCTGTAGGATCCGTGGAGTCATGAGATCTGAATATCTTTGACAGCAGAGGGGAAGGCACCATCAGACAGCGGGAGGCGGTAAGTGGTGAGAGGGATGGGGTCGACTTTGGGGAGAAGGGGAGTGGGGGGACATGTCCTCTAGAGAGAGACCTCAGGAGCAGGGAAAGAAAATGGGAGTAGAAGAGGGAATCAAATTAAAAAGAGAGACTTGGTAAGGTTCACCATCTGATGGTTTCCATGGGTAAGTAGTTGGAGAAGTCACTGGGGGATACTGGGGGAGAGGAGAAGGGTGCAGCAGGGCACTGGCAATCCAAGAAGAGACTTAAAGGACTGGGAGAACTGGTGGGGGCTGCTGACTCCGGAGGAAGAGTAGTGCCGCTGAGCAGAAGGAAAACACAAGTCCAACGTGGGGACAAATGTAAACTTGCTCCAACATTCAAAGTGTCTTAGCTTTGATCGACAGGTAAAAAAATGAGTATGTCCAATGAGCTATGGGCAAAACACGCCTTGCTAAACCAATGATCTCTACAAAATTGGGCCTTCAATTCTGAGCACCTAATTTTCCCAGGCACCCAAAATGAAAGGAAATATAATGAACTCACAGTGGAAGAAGTGTTCCCACAAAACATCTGTCCAGGCAAATAGCCAGACAAACTGGAATGGCTAGATACCAAAGTGGTCACTCCTCCAGGTACCAAATTAGCGGCATCCACATTCCAGGAGGGGCCGTGAAGGTGTCCTCCCCAAAACAAGCTTTCTTGGGGCTTTCTCAGTAAATGTCAAGGGCGCGCGCACACACTTACATCTTCAACATTGCCAGAAGTCCTGTCCTTCCAGCAGAAGTGAATGAGGGAATCATCTGTTTGCTGGATGTAGACGAGCCCTTTCCGCTTATCCGGAGTGACTGTAGACCCTTTCAGTGACATTTTCCCTGCTCGAAATTCCACCAGGTACTTGCTGGATGAGCCCCGAGAGCCTGGGACCAGGCTTGGAAACAGTGCTCCTGAAGACATCCTGAGAAAGGGAAGAGAGGATGTTTTCCACCTATGTTCATTGCTTCCATCTGGAGTTTAAAAATTCCCTGTGGCTTGACATGGCAGCAGCCTACCCGCCCCCAGAAGCAGGTGCTGAACCCGAGCTCCCTTCCCTTGGGGTTCCGGGGTCTGCAGCAGGGTGCCCCGATGGTTCGAGCAACACTGCCCTGCAGACACCCCTCTCTAGAGGAAAAGGGGTTAAAGCCCACCTCTTCTTCCCTAAGCTTAAAGAATTTAGCGGTTTCTCACCTTGGATCAAAGAGGAGTGGTTGGGGCCCCAAGTCCCCTCTAAGCAGAGTTTGATGCTTTTCTTGTTAACCAAATTATACCTTTATTATCAAATTGTGAACCCCTAATGGGCTAGGTAAGCTCTGAATTTGATTTTCAAGCAATCACCTGAGTGCTAAGCATCATGCTCTGAGCCCCAAGGCTTAATAAACATTAACAATCTTTGCTACCTCCAAAACCTCAATTAAAAAAAAAGACTAAGCACTGATAGTTCAGTAAATTACACACTTTTCCAGCCCAATGATATTGAAGAGATGAAAGGATGAAAAACAAAAACAAAAAGGTTGAAATGGAGTCGTCTACAAGGACACTGACACATTAAAGCCCAAGACTTGGATTTCAGAGCAATGATCTGTGGAAAAGGAAGAGCTGGTGACTGATAGAGTCTTAATGAAGAGAGGAAAAGCAAAAGCTGACTGTCCTCCAAAGCCTCCAATTAGCCTCCTGGCTCGTGGCTGAGTCGTTCAAATTAATTTCAGCGTCATATTTGAGGATCCCCTTGATTTCTGCAAGTGAATCCTTCCTGACATTCCCAAACATTTATTTCCCCTTTCCTCCAAATATTTCAACGTGAGCTTTTAGGGGCCGGGGGCAGGGAGGAGGGGGCAGAGCAGTACCCGTGGCTTTATGTACAATAAAACTTATCCAAAAAGCCAGAGGGACTTTCAGAAAAGAAGGTCGTAATCAACTGGAATCATATTCCAGGGCTTCATGTCTGAGAGAGAGAGATTTCTGACCCATCTTTAAATGGGGAAGGAAAAGAAACTGGAGATTGCTTTGAATTTTGCTGTTTCATTAGAACACATTCACAAGCTCTTCCACAAACCTGAACTAAAAGCTTTCCAGAGATTCCTCAGGGCCGCTTTTCGATCCGGGGCTTAAACGCAGCAGTCCGTTTTTATTAGTTTACTGTGGCCTAGTATCTGGAGGAAAGGAAAACGACTGGGGGAACCCAAAAGGTCACGGAAGGGGCCGCTTCTTGCAGAGCTCACGGTGGATTAAAGATCCGAAATTATTTTAAAGGAACTGTGGACAACAGCCAGAGGCCGGTAGACCTAAGTGTCTGGCACACATCATGAGCGCTAATACGATTATTATTAGGTGTGGATATCCAGGTGATTTTTCTAAAACCAGATGATTCATCCGTCTTATTTTGTGGGTGCCGGGCCTCGCTGTGTGGGCCTGGGCCAGTGCGGACACCGGAGGATGGGAGCGGGGCTGGCGGTGTGATCAGCTAACGGGGGCTCTCCCTTGAAGCCCCCCACCCTGCCTGCTGTCCCTCCAGCCTCATCCCCTGCACCAGCAGGCCCAGGCTGGTCCCTCCCTCGTCCCTCGTCCCTCCCCTCCTCCGCTGGTCGGTCCTCTCTGCCGTCTCAGCACCCCGGGGCTGCCCTTTCAACACCTCCCCCTGACCTCTCCCTCCCCGACACTTGTCAGCCCCCCTTTCCCGCCCCCTCCCTCCCTGATCCCTCCCCGCCCCCCACCCCCTTCGCCTCCCTCTCTCCCTCAGCCCCTCTCCCACCCCTCCCTCCCCCTATCATTATTTCAATAGTATTTCCTGAGCGCTTACTATGTGCAGAGCACTGTACTAAGCGCTCGGAATGGACAATTCAGGAACAGATAAGAGACCATCCGGGCCCCAGGATGGGCTTACAAGCTACCAGTCCCCCACCCTCTCCCAGCCCCCTACCCCATCCTTCATGCAACAGTATTTCCTGAGCGCTTACTATGTGCAGAGCACTGTACTAAGCGCTCGGAATGGACAATTCAAGAACAGATAAGAGACCATCCAGGCCCCATGATGGGCTTACATGCTACCAGCCCCCTACCCTCTCCCAGCCCCCTACCCCCCCTATCCTTCATGCAATAGTATTTCCTGAGCGCTTACTATGTGCAGAGCACTGTACTAAGCGCTTGCAATGGACAATTCAGGCACAGATGATAGACCACCATCCGGGCCCCAGGATGGGCTTACAAGCTACCAGCCCCCCACCCTCTCCTCCTCCCCTATCACCCCCTCCCCCATTCGATTCAGGGAATAATATTTATTGAGCGCTGACTCCGTGCAGAGCACTGGACTAAGCGCTTGGAACGGACAACTGGGCAACAGATAAGGACCGTCCCTGTCCAATGAAAGGCTCAGAATCGAAAGGGGGGGAGAGACAGGGCCCCCCCCGCCCCAATCTCCCCTCCTGTCAGCAGCCGCAGGCCCCTCTTCCTTGCCCCCAAAGCCGCCCGGGTCCGTTTTGGGGCTCCCCCCCCTTCACCTGAGGCCTAGGACGGGCGGACGGGCGGCCGGGCGGAGGAGGGAGGCGCCAAGCAGCCCCGCCGTCGTCGCCGCTGGCGTCGCCGGGCCCGAGCGGAAGTCCCGCCTCCCCCCCGCCGGCCAATTGGAGGCCGTCGGCCGCCCCTTCGGGCCTCCGCGCCCTGCGATTGGCCGAGACGGCCTTCCGTCACCGCCCACCCCTCCTCCCCGCCCCCGGCCGGAAGTGCGGCCCACCGGGTGGGGCCGACCAGAGGGGCCCCTATTGTTGCTGTGTCATAGGAGGCGCCGCGGCCGAGACAGCGGCCCCGCCTGGCGGCGCCTGGAATCGCAACGGGGCCGCCGCCGGCCGAGCCGAAGGGGCAGCCGAACCCCTGATCATAATAGTCATTCATTCATTCATTCATTCATTCATCCATCCATCCATCCATCCATCCATCCATTCATTCAACCATTCATCCATCCATTCATTCAACCATCCATCCATCCATTCATCCATCCATCCAATAGTATTTATTGAGCACTTACTATGTGCAGAGCACCGGACCAAGCGCTTGGAATGGACAAATCGGTAACAGATAGAGAAAGTCCCTACCCTTTGACGGGCTTACAGTCTAATCGGGGGAGACGGACGGACCAGAACAATAGCAATAAATAGAATCAAGGGGATGAATAGGTTAAGCGCTTACTATGTGCACAGCACTGTTCGAAGCACTGGGATAGATACAGGGGAATCAGGTTGTCCCACGTGAGGCTCACAGTTAATCCCTATTTTACAGATGAGGGAACTGAGGCACAGAGAAGTGAAGTGACTTGCCCACAGTCACACAGCTGACAAGTGCCAGAGCTGGGATTCGAACTCATGACCTCTGACTCCCAAGCCCGGGCTCTTGCCACTGAGCCACGCTGCTTCAACGGTGACAGTGACAGCACGTTTCGCTAGGCGCTATGTGCCAAACGCCACATTAAGCGCTGGGGTAACTGCTAGATGATCAAGTTGGGTGCGATCTAGGTCCACGTGGGCCTTCACAGTCCAAGAGTGGGAAGCAGTCCCCATTTTATTACTGATAATAACGATGGTATTTGTTAAGCGCTTATTACATGCCAAGCACTGTTCTAAATGCTGGGGTAGATATAAGGTTAGCGGGTTGTCCCACGTGGGGCTGACAGTCTTAATCCCCATTTTACAGATGAGGCAACTGAGGTGCAGAGTGGTGACGTGACTTGCCCAAAGTCACACAGCTGACAAGTGGAGGAGCTGGGATTAGAACCCATGACCTCTGACCCCCAAGTTCGTGCTCCTTCCCCCCAAGCCACACTGCTTCTTTAAAAGATGAGGAAACTGAGGCACAGAGAGAAGTGACATTTCCAAGGTCATACAACAGGCAAGTGGTACTGGGGAGGTGGATCAGGACTCAAGTCCTCTGGTCCTCTGGCTCCGGGGTCATGCTCTTGTCACTGGCAGCGTGGCTTAGTAGAAAGGCCACAGGCTTGGGAGTCAGAGGTCGTGGGTTCTAATCCCAGATCCGCCGCTTGTCAGCTGTGTGACCTT
Source organism: Ornithorhynchus anatinus (assembly GCF_004115215.2). NCBI lineage: Eukaryota > Metazoa > Chordata > Mammalia > Monotremata > Ornithorhynchidae > Ornithorhynchus > Ornithorhynchus anatinus. The sequence continues at coordinate 16,609,831 of NC_041735.1, read as the reverse complement.
GGGCAAGTCACTTCACTTCCTCTGTGCCTCAGTTACCTCATCTGTCAAATGGGGATGAAGACTGGGAGCCCTAAGTGGGACAACCTGATTACCATGTATCTCCCCCGCCGCTTAGAACTGTGCTTGGCACATAGTAAGCGCTTAACAAATACCAAATACCAGCACTAGGCCATTCACTCATTTATTCAACCATATTTATTGAGCCCTGTTTATCATATTTATTGAGCCCTGTTTGCAATAGTACCGTGCTTTGTACACAGTAAGTGCTCAATAAATATGATAAATAAGCATGGTACTATGCGCTTGGGCGAGTACAACAACAGGCAGACACACTGCCTGTCCACAACGAGCTCGCAGTCTCGAGGGGAGGCCATCTGCCAACCACCGGTTCTAATATGTGGTTGGACTATCCGGTGATAAATTCCTTAACCACATACAGAATTACTCCCTCCATATCGTATCATTTCCACTCACAAAAGTCGGCATGCCTCAGTTTGCCACCTATAAAATTGGGGTGGGGCAGTAGTCCAGGGGTGAGCCCAAGTTTCGGAGTCAGGCTTGTAAAGTCAGGCCGAGCGGTCAATCCCATTCCTGGGTCCACGCCTGGGTTGAGCATGGGCACTGAATTCCATGTGTTCAGTAAATTCATCTTCATTGTTTATAGTTTTATTGTCCTCCTACACAATCTAATCCTTTCCACTTGGAGTATGACCTCTACGGTCAGGGACTACGTCACTGTTGGTTTCTTGTAAGCACTTAATAAATGCTGGTAAGTTGTTCTGATGGTTATGACTGGAACCCCACCACAGATGCAGAGGACCTGGGAAGTGGACCAAGCTTCCCCTAAACCCAGAACATCTTTAAAAAGAAAAAAAAACCATGAAGACACAGTATAATGCCCAAATTTGGACACCCTCTCTCTTTCTGTATGACATTGTTGTGTTGCGCTGCATGTGCCTGGAGCAATGTATCTATGGAGCAAAATGACCTCATATGCAGCACGTGACACAAGTCTGACGGAATAGCATTTCTCTACCACCGACCTGCTCTCACCCCACTGCTGTCCGGGCAACTCACCTCTGAGATCCTGACATCCAACCCTCCACCACCTTTGTGAGGGGCCGTACTTTCACCATTTTGAAGAGGAGGCTTCACAGCAGCCCCGTTGCCACCTTTGCGAGGGGCCGCACCCGGAGGCTTTTGCAAGTCTCGCTTCCAACCGCGAGGTTGGCCCTGCCTGACTGAAGAGATGAGGACCCTCGGATCAAGCCCAAGTGTGGCCCTCAGGGACTGCCACGGGCTGGGGAGGGAGGAGAGGCAAGGGAAGAGAATGAGGGAAGTAGCCCCAAATTAGCCCCAGCCAAAAAAAAAAAATCATGGAATTAGGGCCTAACATTGGAAGTGACCATTAGATTAAGGCAAGGAGATAACATTTTGACCCGTGAAGATAGGCTAAATTCTCCTCATGCATTCTAATCCCTATGGATATTTTATTCTAAAGGGGAGAAAAATCAGGTTTTTCTTTCAGGTTAATGACCCACAACCCAGACGTGAGGGGCCAATTGCTGACTTCACAGTCTTGTTATTTTAGGGTTTCCCTAAACTCTCTTCCTTGAAATGCAAGGGAAAGGAGTTCCCAAGGTTCCTAAAGATGCAAGGAACCTCACGGGTCCCTTGAGATGTACGAGAGAGGTCATTTATGCAACTCTTGGGCCAAGATGTCACCTTGACACTTTTATAAAATTGTACACATCAAAATGAAAATGGAAGCCCATCCAGCCACATTAGTACAAGAGCACTGCAGGATTAATCGTAACATGTTAATGTTAACTTCAGAACATTTAAAACGAGATCAGATCATATGAGAAGCAGAAGCAGTGTCCAGTTTTTACCACGGATAAGGTAGTTTCATCGGGAGGTAGCCTGAAATGAACTACCTCGGACTCATTCTTCACCCAGAAGCAATCGACAAGAGTTGAGGGGAATTAACTGGAAAAAGGAGATTTTTTATTTTGAAAGACAAAACAGAGGGGCAATTGATCAATTGGATCTGTGCTACAGATGGTACAGTAGAAGGGGATTCTTCAAGCCCCTTCCTGTCCCTAGATAAATGATTTAATATTGGCAGTGAGTGTTTGTTAGAGGAATCATTCTATGCAAGCAAGACAACCCTTAGAGGATTCTTAATAGCAATACTCTAGGGGCCAACCAAAATGCATTCAAAAAAGTAGTCCAAGGGGAAAAGCCACCTTATTACTGTCTTTTGCTCTCTCTTCAGCCATAGCAAAGGAAGGCCCACTTACTTTACTCTCCCAAGCGCTTACTACAGTGCTCCGCACACAGTCAGCACTCAATAAACACAATTGATTTTAAGTGTTCATTATGAGCCAAGCATTATAGGAAAGTGCTGGAGTAGACACAATCAACCAAGCATGGTGTAGTGGATAGCAAACTGGCATGGGAGTCAGAAGGTCATGGGTTCTAATCCCAGTCTACCACATACATGTCTGTTGAGTGACCTTGGGCAAGTTACTTCACGTCTCTGGGCCTCAGTTACATCATCTGTAAAATGGGGATTGAGACTGTGAGCCCCTTGTGGGACAGGGACTGTGTCCAACCTGATTTGTTTGTATCCACCCCAGAGCTTAGTACAATGCTTGGCACATAGTAAGCACTTAACAAATAATATTACAAAATTTTTGGAGTGCATGCTGCTCTTATAACCCTTTAGAGTGGCTAATCCCCAGGGCTAAAAATCTTTCACCTAAAGCAGCAGTATCTTCTGGACGTTTAATGCCCTGAAGCCAAAGAACACACCCTAGGAGACCTTGTCCTGCACCCCGATGTCACGGGGTACGTTTTTGCCTTTTCATCGACTGCTCCTGTTCACCAGAAGCAGCATGGCCTAGTGGACTGACCAAGGGCCTGGGAGACAGAAGGACCTGGGTTCTAATCCTAGCTCCGCCACTTGTCTGCTATGCGACCTTGGGCAAGTCACTTAATGTCTCTGGACCTCAGTTACCTCATCTGTAAAACGGGGATTAAGACTATGAGTCCCATGTGGGAAATGGACTGTGTCCAACCTGATTAACTTGTATCTAACCCAGTGCTCAGTACAGAGCCTGGCACATAGTAAGCGCTTAACAGATACCAGACGGAAATTTCCTGGGTTTCCCGAATCTGCTCCTCACCCTGCTGAGCTCTGTGGGGAAACAGCCGGCTCCCCAGAGAACCGACAAACCCCCCAGGGGCGACCCGACACAGTAAGGTAAGGCAGCTGCGGTATACCGGCAGGCCTTTCCCTAAAGGCGTGAGCCGCGGAGACGGCGAAAGAGGATTTAGTGAAAAGCAAATGTCAAACATTGCACATCTTCTTCAAAAGGACCTTTATTCAGATTTACAGTTTAACATTTATGTCCACAAATCTGTACAAGCCTCTTCCAAAAGGCTAAATAGGAGTGATTTTGTTAATAGGTGGGAATGGACAGTTATTAAATATTATAAAAATAAATCCATCTCACTAGAGCATTTTCAACATCTGACATTTCCATGCAACATTGATAAGGTGAACCCAGTGTTTGTAAAAAATCAACTGGAGTACAGCAATTGAATACTGAGGAGGGGGGGGCGTGGAGGGGAGCAGCTTCATAAAAGGGTCCATCATAGTGGGAGCTGAAATCCTGGGTAGAAGCAGATATACATTTTTCCATGCTATAAAACCTTACTGAAATCAATTATCTGTGTCCTATTCATTAACTTACGGTGAACTAATTATTGTTTTTGGTTTTTTTTTATACAACTGACCTAACATATGGTTTGAGTTTGTCCAAAGACTTCAAATAGCATTACATCATCAACGGATGTAGTATTTCGTTATCAAGAAACCCCTAAGCAAAGGGAACAGAATCAAGCAAAACACAGTGTAAGCACAGGCAAAACACACAAAGAAAAAACAGTAGACAATGCAAGTGCTGGGCATAATTAATGCAGTACAAATCATGTTTTAATCACATTCTTCCATTGGGCTAAAGTTTTTACTGTGGCAAGATTTGGGAATGATTCCAGGGGGAATTTAAGAAAAAAACAATTCCAAGTGCTGAAGCTGAAGTAGAAGCCTGGGTTTATTGGAAGCCTTTCCATTTTACTGTATTCTTTTCCACTCTGACTGTGAGCCTTGTATGGGGCCGAGACTGCATCCGATCTTACTGTATTGTACCTACCCCAGGGATTAGCACAGTGCTGGGACACAGTAAGCACTTAGAGAAATACCACAATTATTACTTAATTGAATGTGGATAACACTGTTTCTTCCCCACCATTTTCATTTAATAAGCAGAACTGAGAAGTTGGCACCCATTAACTACAATTTTTTAAGCGCAGGAAGCTATTACCACTTGAATAGAGTGCTTCTGAAATACAAGTATCTTTCTCCAAAAGACAGGTCTTCAAAATTGACTGGCTCTGGGTTTGGGGAGTGAGACGTTTTTATCGATGGTTTTTGGTCATCTGTAAGGTTTTCAAATTTTCATACAATTCATTTGGGGCTTTTTATTGCTGGGATAAAAGACCCAGAAAACAAATCCAACATTCCTTGGGGGTGGAGGAGAAGGAAAAGAAGTTGTAAATGCATCTTTTCCTTAATAATAAATAATAATGATTATTATGGTATTTGTTAAGGGCTTACTGTGAGTAAAAGACTATTTTCTAAGTGACAGAGTAGACATAAGCAAATCAGGTCAGACACGGTCCCTGTCCTACATGGAGCAGTCTAAGTAGAAAGAAGAACAGAGATTGAATCCCTATTTTACGGATGATGAAGCTGAGGTCCAGAGAAATTAATTGACTTGCCCTGTCTTGTAGCAGGCAAATTGCAATGCTGGGATTAGAACCCAGGTCCTCTGACTCCCAGGCCTGTGCTCTTTCCACTAGGCTACACCGCTCCTCCTGGATGACAAGCTTCAAAAAACTGCCTGGCCAATTCCTCAACAATAAACTCCTATGAAGCATGCTGCCCCATATTTGGACTGTATCCTCTAGACTGCAAGTTTAGTGTGGACAGGGAATGTGTCTGTTACATTGTACTCTTCCAAGCTCCTAGTACAGTGCTCTGCACACAGTAAGTGCTCAATAAATACGACTGACTACCTAGTAACCATTCCCCAGAGTTTATAACCCAGGTACATCTGCCTGCAAAAGAAACAGTTCAGTGAAAAGTCTTTCTTCTGGAGACTCCCGCCCTAGGTCAGCCTGAGGCCCCCTTGGTGCCATCCGTATGTACTTTGCCTTTTTCCTTGCAAAGAAGAAAAAGAATACCAATAAAACAGTTCAATCTACAAGTGGTTCACCTATTAGAACAGATGCCTCTGCATTGGTTTTCTTCTCTCCCAAAATGCAGGGCTTTTTTCTAGACCTTTTAGCGGGATCCTGGGTTTTCATTTGTGACATCATAAGGCTCCAGGGTCCCACCTGGTCCCTGAAAAACTACTGGGGAGGAACATACAGAATGCATAGCAGCAGGGCCCATTCTCTCCTCTGTTCTTCTGCCAGGGAACATCCCTTCGGACGTCCCACCTCTCCAAGCCTCAAAGGCCCCATTCAGAGGTTCGAACTCTCTTGCGAAAGAGAGGAAGGCCATTCATTTTTCAAAGAAGAAATGTGGAGGCTTTCGGGCTAGCCTAGCCCCTACACTGCAAACCACCTTCAAATCTGGAACTACTAGTTTTGTTCATTCTTCCCTGACCTGATGCTCTAGGCAGCTTGTTGGTTAAACCGAATAAACTCTGTCCAGCTCCACGTAATCCCACCCCAATTTTTAAAGGAAGTCCAGTTTTTTGCCTAATGGGCAGAAATGTAATGAGTTTTTAATTTCAGTACTGAAAATAATGCAAGGCATTAATATTTCAGCTGGCCCTTTAATACAAAATCTTTATTTCAAATGGAACAGCTTGCATATTTTTGTCTTATACAGACCATCGCTCCAAATATGGATACCTCTCAAGTGGGAAACAAATTTCCACGAGGGGCAAAAATCACATCACATTTAATTGCAAGATATTTTTCTGTATTTAAGGAAATTTTATATTTCCAAATTTTAGACCTGATATTTTGTAAGCATGTAAGCATATTTTGTAAGTCACACATGACTTTCACGGAGTCTTACTAGTGACACCTGTAGCCACAGTGATTAAACACAGGATTGAAAATTGCCAGTGGAACATAGTTCATCCTTTTTTGACAGCAAAAAAAATGGGGAAAAAAAGTCAATTTAAGTACACAGGAACCGATTTTCCAATTGTACTCTATCAAGTTAGTTTCTATTTCCTAAAAAACATAAAATACCAGTTAATTTATTTTAGGAGAGATATTTGTTCTCCTCCGCTACACCAATGTACGCATTACTAAGTAGATCTGGCTGGATAATTCGAAGGAGCAAAGCCAATAAAGCGCTGCTCACTGCAGAAGGAATGTAGTGGACATGAATGTATTTCAGGCTGGTGCCCTTAACATCTCTGCCTTTGACCACTTTCCTTACTGATAGGAGATTGAGCCCATGGCGGCTGCCCAGCCCAGCCAAATCCTCCAATTAACCTGAGGTCGGGTGACCCGGAGGACTTCTCTTCCAAACTGGCGGATGCTTCAAAACTGGTCAGGAAATGAAAACAGGAATGCCCCAGTGTATCTGTAAAGTCATCAAATGGGTTCACTACCCAATTTGTGGCATTAATTTGGAGCAACTGCCAACTTAGCTACAATACTACCACTTTCTCGTTTCCATTGGTTATAAAATGAGAAACTTTCAAAACAATGGCTTTAAAAAGTGTTTTAATTACAACCTAATTTTTAAGTCTAGACACAAAACTATAGCCCCTTCTGATCTTCAGGAATGTATGACTTTGAAACCCCACTCAATAAAATTATATATATATATGTATATATAATATATGCATATGTACAATAAATTTCTCTGCAATTCAAATAGCTCTGACCTTATATGGCTTTGACATATCTACCCAAACAAATAAGTCACTTGGATGACCACACGTGCTTAGACAATTATATCTATTAGTATTTTAAAAATCATTTTCACTATACCAGTTAGAGTTCGCAGACTCTGCTTTTTTTTCCCACAATGTGCAATGACATGTGACCCCATAATATTATAGAACATGCATCATTTTTAAAAACCCACACGACAGCTCTATGGAGATATATGAACGAAGTGCTTTCAAAAATGACAAGACGGTAGAGGCTCAGGTTTGATCAGAGTGTACACCCTGTCTACAAGGCTGACTACTTCCATGCAACTGCTGGAGGCTTGACTTACTTGAAGGGATGGCAGCAGTCTTAGTGTCTTTCTTCCTTAGATGGTTCCATTGCGAACAGTCTTAGTGTCTTTCTTCCAGGGTTCCACCAACATTTCTATGGCATGCTATGTTCTACTTGCGGTGTTTCACTTTGCCCGTGATGTTTACATCGATGACTGCACCTCACTCGATCAAAACACCATTTCAGAGTTCCATCACGATTACTTAATAAGGAATAGTCGTAGTGCCAAAGAATGAGACAATAGAGAATCGGAAAACTTTTCATTCTATCCTGCTTGGCGTTCTTTATTTTGCAGCTCCAACTCTTGATGGACAGAATTAGATTAAGAGCACTTCCGTAGCTCTTTATTCCTCTGGGAAGTCGTTCTGACCACTGTCTCTTTTCCGGTGGTATGGCTGGACAGGTCTGACCTGCATCCATCTGCCACCATTGGTCCAAGTTCAGAGTACCTGTGAGGCCTCTCTTCTGCAGCACTGAGGCCTCTCTTCTGCAGCACTTAAAAAAAAAGAAACCTGGATCCTCCCCTTCTCTGTCTTCTGACATTTTAGGTTACAAAGTTGAGGGGGGTAGAAGAGGAGGGGTGGGGTAAATACTTCAAACTATAGTTGCCACAGCCAACTTGTATCATGAAAATTGAAAATCATCAACAGTATTCCTCCTTAAAACAGTGAAAACATGATACTCTCAGGAGCATCCTGGCAAAAGGGACATTAATGATATCTGAACAGTATCAATCCCCAAAGTAATGAAAATTAAATTCTTGATTGGCGAACGATGTTATTTCCAATAAAATCGACCTTAGAAAAGTTGGCTTCTGCTGTTAACAAAAACAGATTAATTAGCTTGAAGCAAAGTCTAACCTTGTGATGTCCACATGGTTGGTCAAAAGGGAACTGTTCCAATGTCTCAGTATATATCTGGACAGTCCGAGAAATTTCTATCAAAGTATCCACCTGAATATAACCAGTCAGGAGTCCCGGTATATGGGTTATTGCCTTGAGAAAACCATCTGCAGAAAGTAAAAGGGATAGGTCATTGGGGAAAATAATTTCGACACACAATTAAAGCCAGTTTGCTTTTTTATATTACTTGCAATTGCTTTTTCTCCCACAAGATGCTTTATTAGAGAGCAACCTAAAATACAGAGAATTTTAAATAATAGTTTCATTCTGAACATTTTGGCCTTATGTGGCTGTTTTTAATGAAACGCCAACTCAAATTTTTAACCAAAAGAAAGAAATCCTAGAAAACTGCTTTTAAATAATAATTTGAGTTTCATCTATGTCAGAATTCATGTTCCCATTTAGTGGAATCCAAATTCGAGAGGTTTTAGCTCAGGTGCACGATTTGGGGTGCTCCGGTAACTGCCTTCCTAAAATTCATTCTATTTACGAATAAATCAACCTCAGGAACCCTTTGGGGATCTGCCACAGTGCTAAATCCAGACTGACATGAAAGTAGGCAAACATAAAGGGATATTCAGAAATCTTGATAATGCATTTATCTCCAGCCTACTTCTAAAAATGAAATCCAAATGACAGGACAGCTACAAACCTGATCTTCCATAAAACAGGGATGGCATCTTTGCAAAACCTCATGCTTTCCTTCCTCACCAGGCCCCACATTCAAGGTCGTGCACCCTCGCAAACTGTTGATGCCACATGTGCTGTATCCAAACAGGCTCCCAATGTTGGATAAGCACCATCTAATTCCCTAATGATATTCTAACCAAAACAGCAGTCAGAACACATGTTCTGACAGAACTGACTTTGTTTACTTACCCTAATGAATGGCTATACTTTCAGAATGAAGGATTCTCTCATTTTCTAACTAGTTAACATTTTGATTAGTTGAATGCAACAGGTTGGTCTTTTGACACACCCCATGAGCCCAAGTCTTCCTCGTGGAAAGAGAGACGGGGCTGTCAGCAGCCTTATGACCTAAAGAAGAGCCCCTAGAAAACATCTCTTCTGGGCAATTCGAATACAAATGTGCACTAGAGACCCTTGAAATGGCAGATGGTGGCTGCAGACACGATGGCAGGCATTCAGTTCAGCATACTGTACCCTCTCTAAACTTCCAGGAATTGCCATCAGCACCTCGGGAAAGCAGATATGGAGACTGCATTCATTGTAGGTGGATTTGCCTTGGGCCAGAATCCCGACAGAGAATTTGGGAGGATGGAAAGGAGATGTTGGGTTTCTCTCTGGATCTCTTGGAAGGAGGAGCCGGTGAGGTCCCAGGACACTGAATCTTTCCTGGTGAGACCCTACTTTTGGTTTAACCCCACTTTTCTGAAGCCCGTTGGCTTGGCTATATTTATAACCTTACTTGCCCTATTTTCCCCTTCTCATCTCTTTTAAGATGTACACTGAATTTTAGGCTGTAAACAGAGGAGTCATAGGGCAGGGACTCTGTTATACTGCTATATTGTACCCTCCCAAGTGCTTAGTACAGTGCTCTACACACAGGAAGCGCACAATAAAAACGACTGACTGTTTCAGTGGAAGCTGGTATGGACAAGTATCTCCCTCTCCTGTAGAACCACTCAGATCAATTTAAACCACACTGACCCCCGTTTCTCTTTCATCCTTTACCTTGTCCTCCATTCTTCCTCATCTTTGGCACGCTCTTTTCGAGCTTCTCTCTGTTTTTCTTCCAGTCTTTCTTTCTCTTGACTTGCCAAGTCTGTGACAGACAAAATAGATACACTCTTTAAAATAAACAGAAGTGGAGGGAATCTGTAAATAAAACAAGTGTGACCCGAGAAGACTCATACCCATGTTGCCATTTTCCATGCCTCTGATATCTGGACGCAGGCGACAATCTGTTGGAGCTAGGATGTCTTCCATGCCCTTTTCCAGCTCATTGAGGCTCACAGTAAAACTGGTAAAATTATACATCTAGGGAAAAAAAACCCACACAAATTAATTTTATTATCAGAAATGGAAATTCTTTTTGGGCCCACAGTCTTCATTTTCAAACTGCTTCTGAAATCACTGCTCAGAAAAACACAGCTCTGAGGTTCGGTTTACATTGTTAATTTCATTGGTCAATGTAAAACAAAAGAGCAAAGACTTACTTGGTTTCGGATTTTTAAAAACCCTCAAAAAATGTAAAGGCTCCAAATTTCACCCAAATTAACTTTTGGATATATGACTTCAACCCAAAAAATATCTTCCTTGAACCGGACAGGTATATACCTGGGGCTCGGGGCAAGCCAACCTGCCCCAGGAAAGCACATCTGCTTGGCATTTCAAATTAAAATTTGAAATGTCCTCCTCACATACCCACAGCCCTTAAAGCTTCCCCCAGCAGGTTCCACCTCTCACCAGGCAGGAGACTGTTCCAAATGCCCAGAAGCATTCAGAGTATACATTCACACACACCCTCTGAGGCAGTCAGGATCTCCTATTCCCTGATTTACCTGGGAGGAATTTGGAGGTCTGGTGTTGATCCTCCAGAGAAGCTTGCTCCCAGGTATAACTTGCACGGTGTCCTGCATCTCCGGTATATCGTCGACCACATCGCTCTCAGACTTTTCTGCGGCATCATTCTCCTGAAATACAAATGACTGCTCATTTGCCCTGGATCATGATTTAGCTCCATATGACAATGGGATCTCAAGTGGACCCATAATTAGGTAGGAGGGAAAACCAGAAAGGAGCCTTAAAGTACATGAATCTGGAAATTATTCAGGGAAATAGTAAAATGCTTTCAGGATCCATTTTATTCCTTTTACTCTACCTGGATCGATTATATACTAATAAGTCAAGTTCTTCTATTTGTAGTACAAAATTGTGAGAAATCCAAGGTGTTCGCCTAATATTAGTGGCCCTGCCTTCAGGGAAGTTCCTCTACAAATCGATGATTTCCATTTTTCTACTGGTGCTGCTTTTGGCACACACAAAAAAATCTCTGGATAGACTGATTCAAAAAAGCACAGAGTTTCTACTGGCTTCTAAGAGTTATTTTTGAAAGAATAGTACTTAGTAGGATTTATTCAATCAGTCAATCATATTTATTGAGCAATTACTGTGGGCAGAGCACCGTGTATCAAACACTTAGGAGAGTACAATATGACAGAATTGGTAGACATGTTGCCTGCTCACAAGGAGCAGCATGGCTTAGTGGATAGAGAATGGACCTGGGAGTCAGAAGAACCTGGGTTCTACTCCTGGCTTTGCCGCATATCTGCTGAGTGATCTTGGGCAAGTCATTTAACTTCTCTGGGCCTCAGTTACTTCATAGGTAAAATAGGGATTAAGAGCATGACCCCAAGTGGGACAGGGACTGTGTCCAACCTGATTAACTTGTATCTACCCCAGAGCTTAGAACAGTCCTTGGCACATAGAAAGCACTTAACAAGTATCATAATTATTAAGAAGCTTACAGCCTAGAGAGACAGACATTAAAATAAATTACGGATCCTGCCCACAAGGAGTTGTCAGTCTAAAGGGGTAGAGGCACAAACACACAATTTATAGACAGGATTGAAGAAGTGCCAGATAGCAGAGAATGTGAATTCAGATGTACAAACATGCAACAAGAGGTTGGGAGTGCTAAAGTCCTGAGGTGATGCAAAGTTGTTGAGATGACAGCTGGGAAGAGCTAGCCTGTAGAGAACAGAAATCTACTGAGGAAAGCTTCTTGGAGAAGGAGATCTGAAGGACCCAGACACCTTAAAAATTATCTCAGGAGTATTTGGTTAATCCAAATTGACTATTGTAGCTTGCTTTGGCCCTCAGGCTATTCAACAGAAAAGAAACCTGGTTCTTTTTCCTTTTAAAAGCCAAGAATAATCAGTTTTAGGGAGCAATCATGACTACAGAGTACCACATGTAAGATTTTCTTTGGCTGCATGAATTATCCTTCCTGCAGAATTCAGAAGAAGGAAAAATACACACAAACCTGATTTTCATCAACATAAAATCATGGTCATAGGGAAAAAAATCCCACTGAGCTTACATTTCTCTGTGGAAGATATCACCAGGGGGTGACCCTTGCAGGATGAAATATATTGAAATGGGATTTCTTTTCCTTTCCTCTGAGTGATCACTTTTACTAGAAAGATTTGTGCAGAGTTTAACCACTTTCTCTGGATTCCTAACAACCAGAATGCTTCTTTTCTGCAATAACAACAACTGTGGAGTTTGTTAAGAACTTACTACGCACCAAGTACTGTACTATACGCAGGGGCCAATACAAGATAACCAGGTCGCACAGAAGGCTCACATTCTAAATAGGAGGGAGAACAGGTATTGAATCCCCATCTCGCAGTTGAAGTAAAACTGAAGCACAGAGAAGTTAAGTGACTTGTCCGAGGTCACACAGCAGGCTTGTGGCAGAGCTGGAATTAGAACCTAGGTCCTCTGACTTTCACGCCTGTGCTCTCTCACTAGGTTATGCTGCTTGACACAATGAATAAATTCTTATAGCTACTCTTCATGTATCTGTATTTTGGGGGACTCTAAGGATACATTACAGTCTTATTAAAGATTAGGCAAAAAGACAGATTTTAATCAATGGTATTTATTGGTTTCATCAAGTTCAGTAATCTTACTGGCTTGGGTTTCTTCTGGTGGTCTCCTCTCCTTTCATTCTTTCTGTAGGACTCATAGGAAGCAGGATCGATCCCCCACAAACATTCTGTCCACTTGCCATAAATCATAAAGAGCTTCTTTTTGCTATTTTAAACAAAAACAACATTTTTCTTCTGCACAGACCATATAAATTATAATGTATTTATTAAAATTAGTATGATTTCATTCTGGACAATGGCATCAGTTTCCTATTTTGACATTTCCTGGTACAATTTCTGTGCAGCCTTTTTCATAAATACAAATGGAAATTTCAAAAGCTGAATTTCCCTGGCATTTTGGGTCATTTATTCATGCAGCTCTGAACAGAGTATTCACATTCCCTCAACTAAATTCAAGTTGGGCAGCTGGTGAAGCCAACAGTGTAGAGTGCTAGACTAAAGGGCAGTGTGGGATAGAAATGGAGGCAAGAGAAGAGGTGGTAGAGTTTGGTTTAAATAAAAAAAGGAGTCCATCACTATAAAATACTCAACACTTGATTATTTAAGGGCTGAACACCACAAGATGAATCCGGAGACTTTGATATTGCGGATGGTCTCATCACTTCAGGCTCCTATTGATTTGTTTTAACTAATATAGGAGAATGACAAGGAAGAAAGGTTTGGATTGAATGGCCTCAACTAACACTTGGTAGCGAGAACTATTTTCTCTCAGTGACAGCCATCAGACAGAAAGGAAAGACGAGGCTTGGTTGACCCTTAATATCTAATGCAAATCAGGTGGAATTAGGACCAAAAGCCCCTCTATAACTCTTATTCCAGTGCTTTTACAGAATGGACCAACAAGTGGGAAATGTTTACCCCTGGTTGGATGATTAATTTTCCTCTGAGGGGGAATTTTCAGAAAATACTAAGAAACATGTGACCTTGTGAATGTGCACACTCAGGCATTGTGAGCAACAACAATTAGGATCATATGACCTAGGGCATTACAGCTTGGAAAAAATCTCTACAGCAATTACCGATTGAGAGTTCATATGAAAGTCTGATATACAAAACTAGTAGCCCATTATGACACTCGATTCTGCTTCCAATCTGGAGTGTCGACACCCTTAAAGTGTGGATTGAATTCTAAAATACTTGGAGGAAAATCTGCCTAATCTTTTATTCCCTCAATTATTTTAAAGCCTCCTTAATTAAAATAAATAGGATATCTGAGAGGGTATAAAATGTAAAATGAAGATTTTCTTGGGGTTTAGCTTGAAAATATTTTCTAATGTTAAATGGGCTCACTTTTCATATAGGCTATGTATTTGCTTTTATAACTGAAAGTTACTTTGATTGGAGTAAAAAAGACAAGTAACTTCAATTTTCCTGCTTCCTGAAAATAAAGCATTGAAGTAGTTGAGAAAATGTTTGGAATAAAGTGTTGTTTCTAAGGAAAACTGACACATATGATAGACCCCAAATGACAAGTCCTTCCTGGGTTCTTTGACCACTCAGTACTTAAATGAAAGAAAAAATTACTTATTCAGACAGTTCTTCCTTCCAACAGTTTAGGGAACGAACCCGGTTTCTAAGCAGAAAAAAAGTTTCACATCAAGACCAAATAATTTAAATTTAATACTGGTTTAAGATTTGTGTCAAGTGTTATGTCCACATTACCCAAACAATATGAATTTTCATCATACCAAATAGTATCACTACATTTTTTGAGAACTATACTATAATTTTTAACATGAAAAACTCCCTCAAATTAAAAATTCTTAGCTAATTTGAAAAGCAAGGGCTTCCAATTACCTTTTATCTTGAATGTATCCTTCTACTTTATGAAGTTCTTTCCCAAACAGCCCACAGGATTTAAAGTTGAGTACACATTTATCACCAGTTCTGAAAAGACACCATGAATGAACATATGTCTAAGAAAGATGATGTAAAAATTTTTTTTATGGTATTTGTTGAGCACTTACTCTGTGCCAGGCCCTGTACTAAGCACTGGAGTAGATACAAGGTTGGACACAGTCCATGTCCCACAAGGGGCTCACATTCTTAATCTCCATTTTACAGATGAGGTAACTGAGGCACAAAGAAGTAAAGTGACTTGCCCAAGGTCCCACAGTAGGTATGTGGCAGAGTCAGAATTAGAACCCAGGTCCTTCTGACTCCTAGGCTCATTCGTGCTCTATCCACTAGGCCATGCAAATACATCATACAATAGTGGGGGTCCTGCAGAGCTACCAACACTTCCTGCTCTAGGGGAACAACATTTTCTCTTTTCACTGCCTATCCTCCCATGCTTCCCTACACTCAGTACACTGCTCTACACACAGTAAACACTTAATAAATACTATTACTACTGATGGGTAAGGAGAAGGGAGTGAGTCTAAGTGCCTCTTGCCTGCTCTCCGGTCAGGTCAAAATCAGAGGCTCAGTAAGCCTCTGATCTTCCTCCTTTTCTCTTGGGATCCCAGATAGGCAGAACTGGGCAGGTCAGTGGTGTTAAAGAAAGCTGGAAGGAAACAACCAGCGACTAGCTTGTCATGCAGGGCACAGCACAGGCCTGCAGAACCTGGAAAATCCTGGGAACCGAAAAGAAAAAAAATAAAATAAAATAAAGGGAAACGATATAGCCCAGAAAAAAAATCAGGAGCTAGGAAAACAAAACAAAAAAAGTGCAAAGGCAGAAATAAAGCAGGAATTGAAAGAACAAGAAAGACAAAAGAGAAAGACAAAGGGGACCAGGACTCATGGAAAAATACTGTAGAACCATGAAAGGGAATACAGAAGAAGAAACAAGACCAAGAAGCAAATAGGAACAGATTTTTATTTGTAGAAGGGTGCATGAGTGGGTACATTGAAGACTATGAGCAATATATGGGAGAGTGAATACGTGAGGGTTTTGTTTCCTTTGTAACCTAAATAATTCACTGATTCTCAGTAGAGTAACCAACAGTCTCTTTTATACTATAGCTATAATGCCATCACAACTCTATTACCATAGACTGAATAATCAGTGGAGATCTGGTAAAGTGGGTGTCAGATATATGAGGCTTTACTGCTTTGGTGTTTTAGTGCACATAAGTGCACGAAACTATTTACAACTGGTTTCAAAATCAAATGATTATTACAGTGCATGGAAATGGAGAGTTCTACTGTAGGTCTTCTTTCATCTCATTTAATGCCTATTGAAAATGATGTTTCTCAGCTTTCATTCCCATGTTCATCATTTCTTCCTGCTAGAATCCACTCAAAAGGGTGGGAGCCTACAACTTGAAATTATCATGTGTTATGTTTCCCTAGGCAGCATCTTTATTCATCTGTTGAAATTAATGCAGCAATGCTTCTCATCTGAGCAAATTACCTCTAGATCAATCAACCAAGATCCCTTGCAAAAGATTTTCACTGTCAGTGACACTAATCCTCAAACACTGAATTAATTTTTGTCAAGTAATTGTTTTTTTAACAAAGAAAAATCTTGAGACCTAAATATCTAACCTGCTATTTCCGCTTTACTAAATGCTCAGAAGAAGCAATTTCATAAGACTTAGCATTTTTCCATAACTCAAGTACTGGGAAGGGTGAGGTTTTATTGAACTACATAAAATCAAAGCAGTTTATTCCATGAGCAGAATTTGTCCTAAAATGGCTGTCGAGGGGCTTTTCATAAGCTCCTTTCTATTTAAAATTTTCCTTCTAGATCTCTCTTATCAAAGCTGTCCTTAATTCGACCCACATAAATGAGGTTGAAGGAAAGTAGAAGAAAGAAAACACTTCTTTCACAGAAGATAGTGAATTCTGTGTTTTTACCACCACAGTCACTGCACAGGCAGAAAATATCAACAGATTCAGGAAAGATTTAGGTCAATTCATGGATGATAGGTAGGTCCATAAAGGGATGCTAGAGGGAAAAGTTGTTAGAGGGATGCAATTGCCATCTTGTGATGCTTCCATCATCACTGAGAAACAAATCCAAACTAATATCTTCCTCAAGAGTTATAAAAGTCTAGGGGGGAAAGGAGCTAAAACAGTCTTTCACATATGTCAGATTTCATGTCATCCACACTGAGAAACAACCTGGCCTAGTGGAAAGAGCATGGGCCTGCGAGTCAGAGAACCTGGGTTCTAATTCCAACCCTGCCACTTGTCTATGTGACCTTGGGAAAGTCATTTCACTCTTCTGTGCCTCAGTTACCTCATCTCTAAAATGAGGATTAAGACCGTGAGCCCATGTGGGACAGGGACTGTGTCTAACCCTATTTGCTTGTATTCACCCCATCACTTAGGGAAGTGCCTGGCACATACAGGCATTTAAATACCCTAAAAAATTATAAAAATCTGTCAATATATTAAAAGAAATTAAATGGAAATGGCTTTGGAATAAAGTAAGTCATTTTAGAGAGAATACTGTCAGCACAAGGCTAGAAAATCCATCTCACTGGAGGGAGAATGTTAAAGTATACTTGGAATTCCCTTAATATCTATTTCAAATATAGCAAGCTTTATGTGACAGTTTTTTAAGTGGAAACATTTTTTCTAATTCCTTAATTGTGGGCCATTACCTGTGATTTAAAATTTCAACTGTTCCATACTGCTCTATCCAGAGTTTGCCAATGATTACATTATGTACGCAGCAGGTAGGATTTGTCCATGTGTACGCTTCATTATGCCTGTGAAAGACCCCAAAAAACAAGTTAAAGGCCAGAAAACCAAACTCACTGTGGGAACTCCAAAGCAAAATCCAAAATAGAATTAAACCCTAATTGCCTTAAAATCGGAAGACGACTGACGATTCTTTGAACTCCTCTGAGCATTGGCTATTTAGCATTCTTTTGATTTTTTTTTGTCTGTACAGCCTCAACAAAAATCCCACTGCCATTTTAAATAGAAAATGAGGCAATTAAAAAAAAAAGAATGAAATAAAAGAGAAAGTGCTTTTCTGTAAGGTTCCAGAACAGAACACAAAATCCATATTGTGGTCACTCTGTAGATTTGGGGTTCCTTTAAGTCTTGGAAATGACTTCCCTCGGTAAAAACGGCATATAGAAAGAGGGCCATATTTTCCCTAGTGTGAGTCAATCAGGAGAGGGGCACCAAGAGGAAAATTCAAAAACAAAAGTAGGAAGTGTAAATAGCAAACACATAAGCAGAACAATGATCATATGCACCCACAGTATGCAATATTACAGACAGGTTGTTGTGCTTCCTGTTCAAAGAATACACTACTGAAAGGGAAGTTCATCTACGAGTGTGCTTGTGGCCTCGAAAGCCTAAATGGGAGTCACACTTCTGGCCACAAGGAAGAGCTATCCATGCATATCAGTGTGGCTGAAAACTAAAACCAGCTTCACACCCAGATATGAATCACCATCCAGGTCATCTTCTAATACACTCAATTCAATGTACCCTATATTTTGGCTAGAACATTGTTAGGGAATTAGAAAACTATGGCTCAACAATGTGAGCCTATTTGGATACAACACATCACGCTGCCAAAAAACCCCAAAACATTTATATGCATGCTCTTGGATGTGTCCAAGGTGTCGCAACTCGACGGCACAAAACAACTGCTGAAATGGGTGACTACCACAGACCAAGTTTCCCTTAACACAGGGTTTTACAACATTGTAGAAAATTACCTATATAATTTACAGAAGTTATACATGGCCAAACAAGCCTGTGACCTGGAGACTGACCCAAGTCCATGAAAGGTTTTAGCATGTTTACATGATTGCAAAATCATCTGGGATTAGGATTAAAAAAAGAAAACCCATTGATGTTATGCTTCATACACCTATAACTTTCTGCACAGCTCACCTACTTTCAGCTCCTGGCTTTTATTGAGCCCTGGGGATGGATTGTTCAATCAGTCAATGGTATTTATTGAGCACTACGTGCAGAGCACTGTACAAAGCGCTTGATGGGGATGGGGATGTGGCCTGGACCTGTTGTATGCATATGACGTACTCCTTTGCATGACAGAATGGTCCTCTTGAATGCTGGGAACTGTGGTTCCAGCACACATATGTAATACCACACTTGCACAGCAATGCCCTAGGCATCACCTCATGTTTGCCTCAGCCTAAACCCAGTCTTAAATAGGAGGGCATCCAGGGGGTGATGTGGGGGAAAGATGGCTTAACCCAGCAGCAGAAGCAGGCCAAGTAGATTGAGCTGGGCACGGTAGGCCTGCACCTACAGTTATGTGGCTCTGATTCGAGGCAAAAATGAAGTCTCTGATGATGATCTCTGTGATGCACACAGGATGATTTGGGATTACAGGGCCAGCGCTTAGTAGAGTGCCTGGCACATGGTAAGCATTTAACATACCATAATTATCATTATTACTATTATTATACAAGCAGTTTGGCTTAATGGTATTTGTTAAGCACTTACTATGCCAGGCATTGTACTAAGTTAATTAGGTTGGACCCAGTCCCTGTCCCAAATGGGGCTCACAGCTTTAATCCCCATTTTACAGATGAGGTAACAGAGGCACAGAGAAATTAAGTGACTTGCCCAAAGTCACCCAGCAGACAAGTGGCAATGCCGGGATTTAGAACCTAGATCCCTTTAGTGGAAGAAGCATGGGCCTGGGAGCCAGAGGACTTGGTTTCTAATCACAGTTTTGCTGGGATTAAATCACCTAGGGGGTGATTTTGGTCCAATCACTGAATTTTTCTGCGCCTCAGTTTCCTCATCTGAAAAATGGGGATTAAATATCTGTTCTCCCTCCTACTTAGATTGTGAACCCCTTGGGACGGGGATGGTGTCCAATTTTTTTTTTTTAATTGAATCTATGCAGAGTTTAGAACAGTACTTGACACACTGTAAATGCTAAACAAATACCACAATTAAGTGCCTGAAACCATCTCATTTTCCGGAAAGGGTCTATTTTAAGTAAAGGGTCTATTTTAGGTCCTGAAGCAGTCACATGCAGTGGATTATTCCCTCGAACTGAAATGTTTCTCGATTTGCTCCTTGTGTTCAGGTTTGATGATAGTGTCCTACTTTCAACAAATGAATCTGGTTGTTATTTTTGATTGTGAGGTTACCTTCAAACCCTGTCTTTCAGCATGAATTTCTCAACTCTTTAGGCTTACCAAGTGATTAGGTAATCTTTCCACCTTAGTCTCAACTTAACAATTTAACTTTATGATAAATTAATGTGTTTAAATTTTCCAGCACAGGAAGAGACATGCAAATAGCTTCCAAAACAGATATCTCATTCAAAATTTTTCATTTGGAGAAGGGGATTTGCCTTATTCAAAAAAGGAAGCAATTTCACAAGAACAATCTGAACTCAGCAAGAAGAGAGAACAATTCATCTTTCAAATTATTACAGAACCCAAAACTTCAGAGCAAAAAGGTAATAAAGAAACACAAATTAAAAAAAGTTTGCCAGAGGTACCCCAGGTGTATTTTTTTTAAAGCCACTATGGCCTCAATAAACAATGGACAGTTAGTTTGACACTTACTTCAGAAGCTCCAATGTAATTGTTCCCCGGGGTTCTGCTTCTACGCTCTTCCCCCAGAATTTCAGTTTGGGATAGATTGAGCCATGGAATCGAAAGTCTTGATTGAGACCTTCAGAATAAAATGCACTAACGGGAGGATGGTGACTGACCTGCTCAGATATAAATCTGAACCCTAAATCATCCCTAGAGACAAAAAAAAAAAGGAGAAAGGCCAACATTATCCAACGAAATCATTTTTCCAAAACTGAAATGAATAAAGGTCAGTCCATAAATCACACGCACAACAAATGCTGAATCCAAACTGGTTTCCTTCTTCCAACATTTGGCTGTCAGGGGTGAACTGAGGATTTCTGAGGGGCGGTAAGGATAGCATACGATCAGTAGCGTAACTATTGAAGGCTGGGCAGGGCAGTTTCTTCAAGAGCAGTAGGGGAAAGCAAGTGCAGAATGGGGCCCTGGCCTCCAGTTAGCCAACTGTTTCACTTTGGTTAGATTCAGTTGAAATTTAGCTGATTCAATTCTTCATTGTGAGCATGGAACTAAAGAGGGGGCAGGGATTTTAGGGGGAAATAAAGTCTGGGAGGAGGTAGACCTCCAAGACACAATAGGCTAGGAAGCCTAATTTTGGTCTTTTCAATGGCAACTGGAAACTCTCCGGTCTTGTCAGAAACCTGGGCTGGGAAGGTCTAGGAGTCCAATTCCAAAAATCTTGGGGACTATTGTCCCCATTACTCGAGGAGAGGACACCCACAAGGGCCAACTTTTGTCCTCTAATGGGGACCTGCATCTCAATTGAAGCAAAAAAACAATATCTGTTATTGGCTAGAACTGCTCAATACCAAGTTATTTGATTTCGGTAACTCTGTAAACTAAAAGATACATTGACATTTAACCTCGGAATTCAATCTGAACTGCCAGGCAATCTAGAAGTAGGAGGCTTCACCTCTAAATGATCAATTTGGTGCCCCCGTTAGAATAATTGAGAGTTTCTGGTTGGGAGGAGCCAGGTGGGTAAAGGGTGAAGAGAAACAGCTGCCATAATAACACCCAGGTACTTATTCCTATTGAAAGAACTGATGCTGATCTGGGACCAGAACCAGTGTGCCTCTATTTCAGTTAAACACTAAAATTCCTCACCCTTCCAAGATTTTGAAAGCTGTTTTTGAAAACCCCGTATTCCATGGAGATTTGTTGGCGCCCAAGATATCTCTTGGCCTACGAACATGATTTTAAAATCATTTATTTCTCCACAATTATGTCTGTTCAGGTTTTATGAATACACCCACAGTTGAAGTCATTAAAATTCAAAGCCTGAACCACATAATTACTCACTTAACCAGAATTAGAATTTCTAAACCATTAATCAGAAGTATTTTGTGGAGGAAGGAGAGTTTAAGAATTAGATTAAAAAAAGGCTAACTACCAAAGTAAGTAATTTACCAAATGAATGCTTAAATCTAAGAAGAAAAAGGTAATCTTGGACCTAAAAAACTCTTAAAGATGAAAAGATAATTGCTTATAAATTTATTTTTGCTACTTCTAACTAGAAAAACTACATCAAAATACAACAGTATATTTTTGGACCAAGATATAACGTAAATAAATCACAACTAACCAGGTTGGATGCATTTTAAAAATGATTCATTTTCTATCAATTTATCAAGTGATTTGGTCCAACCATTAAATTATAAGAAATTTCTCAAGTGTCTTACCCTAACGTATCATGCTTTATCAAATATTTCAGCTAAACATTTGTCTTGGGTCATTACTAAAATATCAAGAGTACTTTTACAATATTCTGGAATTTTTCACCTATACTCTAGTTTATCTTTTTAAATTACCTTAGTGTTATACTTTATAATTATAGATCATGTACTGCCAGCAAAGTGGCAATGTTCAAGCAATAAATTAAAAAATAAACAAGCCAACCTGAAAGACAGAGAAACCATAGATTCAAAGTGAAAGAGCCAATAAGGAGGAATGAATCTAAGTGGAAATCACAAAGCTATTTAGAAAAATGACTTGGTGATCCCCAGTGGTTCTATGAATTCTTCATCAGTCACAATACATATGACACTTCCAAACTAACTGATCGAATGATGCCTCAAAAATTCAGTAACAGCTGAGGATCTCTCCAATTCCATTCAAGATCTAAATCTTACTGAAAAATTAAGTAGGTACTGATGCACCAGACAGCCATAAAAGGGACAACCAGTTACATCATCTAAGGCTGGAGACAACTGAAAGAATTACAGGTGCAGAGTGAAGTGGAATTAGGAGAATATGACACATTTTCTCTTCATACGCATGGCCCTGGTATTTGGGAGGACATACCCTGAGTGTGAAAAGGTGAAAAGAAAAGGGCACATTTTCTTCCCTTAAAGCAAACAAAGAAGGTCAGACACAGGTGTAAAACTGCCATACTGGTAGTATTTATTGAGCACCCAGTGGGTGCAATGCATGGTATTAACTCAGAGAAGTACAAAAAGAAGTGACACACTCCCTACCAAGTAGGAGCTTACACTCTACTGGGGGAGCGATCATTTGCCTCCTTTATAGCCAATGACTAGGCCAGGAGCATACTCATGGACCACAGAGCAATTTTGCCTCTTTAATAAATTGGTGACAAAATTCTCTATTATAGGTAATGGATCAATGGTACACACAGTGCTTACTGTGTGAAGAGCACTGTGGAAAGTGCTTGGGAGAGTATAACAGAGTTGATAGACCATTCCCTGCCCACAATGAGCTTACAGTTCTAGGTGTAAAAAAGGAAATCAAATTTGGGGGGAGGGAGGGGTGTAGGGTGGAAATCCTTGTAAGTGGCAAGGAACACTTTTGCCTCCAGAATAAGAAGGAGTCTGAAGGAATGATAGAAGAGTATTTTCTTAAGCAATGGCCAAGGATAAAAAACAGCAGCTGCTGAGGGAAACCTGTGTAGCTTGGGAACTGAGGGGCAAGGGGTGCAGAGGAAGAATTTGCCACCAGGGAAGGGCCTGAATTCACCTCCAGCCCCCGCCCAAAGTGGTCAAGGCTGAAACTGGGGGGTGGAAGGAGAGCAGCTCCAACTCACCCTGCAGCCCACTGAAGATGGTGGAAACTCACAGATCTCCGGGTTGAGCCGGAGCCGTGGGACTGGAGGGCCAACTTCAGGTTTTTTTTTTAATGGTATTAGTTAAGTGCTTACCATGTGCCAGGTGCTATACTCAGAGCTGGGACAGATAAAATATCATCGAGTTAGACACAGTCCTTGTCCCACATGGGATTCACAGTTTAAGTCAGAGGGAGGAGGATTTAATCCCCCCTTCACAGGTGAGATAACTGAGGCACAGAGAAGATAAGTGACTTGCCCAAGGTCACACAGCAGACCAGTGAGAGAGCCAGGATTAGGGACCAGCTCCTTTGACTCCCAGGCTTGTGCTCTTTCTACTAAGAAGAAGGCCATGCTGCCTTCTCTTGTCCCCACCCCAGAGGTCTCCTGCACCCCTCACCTCCTCCACATGTCGGCCTGAGCCATGCTGGGCTCAATGCAGGAGCGGCCGCTGTGACTGGTGGTTGACTGGCTGCATGGTTCTCTGCAGCCCGGGATCTGTGTTAGGGTTAAAGGCAGGGGGTGTCACCATGTTGGAACTAGACTGTTCCTTTGCCCACCCACTGAGAACCCCGAATCTACTAAGGGGCAGCCCAGTTTCTCAGTGCTGTGGACCAGTCTAGGGCTCCCAATGCATCAATCTTGGACCAGACATACTAGCCCCTGTCTTGAGTCATGATAGAGGGAGTCCTGACAACCAAGGCAGATAAAAAGCATCTACTTTTAAATAATTCAGGTGGAACAGCTGTTCTGGCACTTACTGTTTTAGTGGTGCGAGGTTCTAGGTGGCTCTTGTTTACTTTCAACTGTGGCTACCCCACCTAAATGGAAATGGGCTGAAAGAGGTCGAAAACTACTGTCCTAAGAGCACCGGGCACAAACCTTTCTATCTTCTGGCACAAGATTCTTTGCCCTTCCTTGTGATCATTCCCTTTCAGCCTAGAGTCATGTTTCCCCTTCACCCCCTCACACAAGATTTTATTTTTTTCTTTAAAATAGCCGGTGGCATAAGTGGATATCTTTGACCCTGAGGATTGTTTTGAGAAGTCCATCCCAGGTGGATACAGTCAAAGATAAAATTAACTGGCTATACTGGAGCTCTAGTCTGAAACTATGGTTTCTTTCAGCCCGTCCTGAGGATCCCCCACTTACCAACCGCCCTCGAGTTAGTGTAGGTAGCACCTATGGCAAACATTCTACTGCCCTGAGGCGGGGCCAAAGAGACACCTCTCTCCCCATTCCCATGTCATCACATCTTGCTGAGGGCACATACGACAAGATGACACGTTACACATTTTGCAAAATGACATTTCTCTGCCTTCCCTCTTCCGTTAGATCAAATGCCAGACAGCTCAGGTTCGAGAGTCAAACTTAATAATTATAATGAATAATTATAGAATTTGTTAAGCACTTACTGTATGTCAAGCATTCCAAGCACTGCGGTAGATTAAAATTAATTGGGTTGGACACAGTCCCTGTCCCACATGGAGCTCACAGTATAAGTAGAACAGATACTGAATCCCCATTTTGCTGTGTGACCTCGCATAAGTCACTTACTTTCCCTGTGCCTCAGTTACCTCATATGTAAAATGGGGATTAGGACTTGGAGCCCTACATGGGACAGGGATTGTGTCCAACCCAATTTGCCTGTCTCCACCCGTGTTTAATAGTGCCTGGCAAATAGTAGGCACTTAACAAATACCACAATTATTAAAATAAAATAAAAACATTATTTTGCAGATTTTTACACTGAGGTACAGAGAAGTGAAGTGACTTGCCCAAGGTCACACAGCAGGTAACTGGCAGAGGTGGGATTTAAATCCAGGTCTTTTAACTCCCAGGCCTGTCCTCTTTCCACTAAGCCATGCTACTTCTTAAACGATCCTTGGAAGTTCGAGCGTGGTCCCCAAGCCACTTGTGGTTCCCTGAAACAGTGGCTGCCCTCCCTTACCAGACAGCACCGAGGTCACACCATGGAAAGTAACCCAGTGAAAACTCATCAAAAAATATTTTCACAACAGCACAACAATCTCTGGTGTTTGATAAGGAAAACTATGCCAATGCTACCACAGAGGGAAGTAAATGTACAAAGAATCTTGCTCCAAAACACCGAAACACCATGACGATAATCTTGGGCTGCTTGAGTGTTAGAAAAGGAAGATGTATGATATGAATAAAGCCCAACTCAAGTTCAAATTCAGAAACCATATGCTGTGATAATGATAATGTAATATAAATTAACTACTGATGCTTGACTTTAATTTGAAATGCAGCCCCTTCATTTAAGGCATGAGAGCTACTATGGTTCCAAGCATAGTATAATGGAAGTATTTTTTAATACATGAGGCTTAGCAGATGCCTATTTCTCACTGGTTTAGTTAAAAGGTTACAATTTAGATGTGTGTTGATCACTAAAGCTCTATTTTGTTAAGTTTCAAATAACATAGTAAAAAAATTAATTTGCCTCGTGTTTAAATTCCAAAGATCTTTAAACTATTTTAATATCACAATTTAACAGATTATCATTACTAATGACACTCTATATTCTTTATAGGGCTAAAAATGCTTGGATGAGATTCGGAATAACTTTACTGTTTCACTTAAATTAATCCGAGAAGAGAGAAAGCGATACTCTGAATCACCCATAGTTTTATTTGCCATCAAGTTCATCTCATCCAGTGGATATCAATGACAGGATCATTTAAGTGTTCTTTTGATTTTACCTAATTAGCTCATAGGTTTCTCCCAGAAGCGGGTTAAATGGTTTGCCAGTCCTCTCCCACTGAGAAGCTACAGCCGAAACAGCAAAAGCAGCCACAGCCTGTAACAAACGGGATTAAATAAGGCACATTTTTAGTGAAAAACACATCATTATAGCTGAGATACTTTAATTTGGGCACTAAGGTAATCTTTTAATTTATTTTTGTTCTTTGAAAACTTCTTGGTTTTCTACTTATAATTTAGGTTTTGAGATGACAGCACTTCCAAAAGGAATACTGTCTCATCACACAATTACTTTTCCGATCTCTCCTCAAAGACATTATCCATTAGAATCAATCAATGGCATTTACTGAGCACTTACTGTGTGCAGAACACTGTACTAAGCGCTTGGGAAAATACAATATAATAGAGTAGGTAGATGTGATCTCTGCCCTCAGGGAACTTAGAATCTAATGAGAAGTTCTGCCCTCTTCCCAGGATTATGCAGGGATTCTTACGCAGGAACAGCAGCGGGTGGGAGGTGGGAAAGAAGAGAGAGATGGGCGAGAGAAAGGGGAAAAAAACCTTAACACTGGAAGGAAGCCTGAGAGATCATTTAGTGAATAATTTCCTCACTCAAGGAAAGTCAGGTTCTAAAGTGCTCCATAAAGGTTAAATCAGCATCTATATTTTCCCCAGAAAATTTCTAGCGGGGAGGCCCTAACTTCCCTTGCTAACACATTTCAGGGGTTCACTTCATAAATTACAACTTGTACATCAAGTAAGGAGGGTGCAGAGTATCTAAGGACATTGCCTAATTAAAGAGGTAGGAAGAAGAGAAAGAGAAGACACATTACCAACCTGCATTCTTTCCAGGGACTGTGTTTGACAAGAAGCTTTGTGAATGAGGTATATATGTTCCATGTATTCAGTAATTCGCTGAAGAAAGCTCAAAGGCTCATTGAAGGCAATAGGCATTGTGATCTTAGACAGTTCCTGGGTAAAGCAAATGAAATATTACCTCATTTTTGACACTAGCAGATATTTTTCAGAGTTAAAGAGAAAGGTTCGCATAAAAGTACTCAAAATGAGCCTAGTCAACATTCAAGTTGCTTAGAAGTAAAGTTTGCTACTGCCGTAAGGCAGACTTCTTGTGCCAGGTCTGCCTGACAAAGCCAAGAGATCAATACTGCACCAATGCCACTAAAAAGGATTTCAGCTCTGTCTTAGAAAAAGAGCAGCTACCCCGAAAGAGAGAGAACTGAGTGTGATTTAGATGTTTTATTTTTAATCTTTAATTTAAAGAGACACTTGGTACCAGTAAAAGCTCAACAAAGACACAAGTTAATTCTAAAGTTTCAAACACCTTTAAAACAACACTATGACTTCATTTTAGTTCGATCTTGTCCCCTTCTCTAAACATCATGTGGTCAAAAGGATCCTTTCAGTGTTCCAATGTCGGACAAGATCAAGTAGTTCTTCATATGTCAGATTCAAGTAACTGAGAACTCAGATTTATCAAGCCCTGAATAGTCTTGAGAGCCAAAAAGGGTTTTGGGAAAAACAAGCAGATGACAACCCAGAAGGTTTCATTTATAAAGTAACATGGACAAGTCTCTCTCAACTGGAGGAGGAACAATGACTTGACAGGTAACTCTGAAAATTAAGAGGAACTTAAGAAATAATAGAGATAAACTATAACCTGGGGAATGAGGTTGGGCCTTTTCACAACTGGAGCCCAGACTCTGTCACACATCCACAGCTGCACATCTCTACCACCGCACTACTTTTTAGCACCAACTTGCCCAACTGGGAGAGAGGTAAGAAAGGTAGGAAAGTAAGGTGCTGTGGATGGCATCTCTGCCCCTGCTACCCAATATGTGTTTCCCACCCCTGGTTCTGAAAGTAAATTGGGAGTCTCTCACCATCCAAGCCATTTTAAGAACCCACTGTTCCAATGAGGGGTGGCATCTTCAGTGGGGATCATTCAATCAAGGGTATTTATTGAGTGCTTGCTGTGTGTGCAGAGCACTGTACTAAGCGCCTGGGAAGGTACAATACAACAAGAGTTGGGAAATACGTTCCCAGCCCACAAGGAGCTAACGGTCTATTGAACTATTTAGCTATAATGGGGCCCGGAAACCTTCCTGTCACAGAGAGGCCACCCCCACAAAAAGGTAGTGCATTTTACTTTATAACTACTCTTGAAATGTCATCCTGTGAATGAACTATGGCTGACTTGCCATTCAAGATAACAGAAAAGAATTCATTTTAATCCTATGAAAAAACAAAACTGAAATTGGAACAGAAAGCTCAGGGTTTCTGATGTGGAATGGTGACATTTTGACAATGCTAGGTGCTTCTTACCAACTGAATATTCCTGCAGAGCTCTCACCCATGGATCATTCTGACAAAGGCTATGCCTAAGACTATTTGAATAGGAGGAAAAACAATCCCCTACCTTTTGCCCAGAAACTTAGAAGAACAAAAGTTCAGCTTGCACTAGGTACACTGCCCAATAAAAGAGAGGAGCCTTCTTTAAAACGTTTCCCAAACCAATAGCAATTTCACAGGCAAAGATTTCCCTGACCAAAAACCTTTTCCCTTCCATTTTAGGCAGGAGAAACCTAGGTTCATTAGCTGTAGTGTGCCAGACAAGAAAAGGAGCGCTCGCTACCGGGCCATTTTCTGCAGATACCTTTGATCCCATCTAAGGTAGTCAAAGGTAAGATTCAAAATCCTGCATGAGAACTTTTCTTAACTCCTTATCTTTCAGAGTGCAGTCTACTGTAGAGCTAAAACCATTCTACGCAACTGTGTTGTTACTTGTTACTTCTCCATTTTAGAAAATAATCTTTGATAAAAAAGGGAAGTAACAACAGAGCTATGTAGAATGTTGAACGCTTTATGGACGTAAGGTTTCTTCCCCTTTTTAATCATCTTTCCTTGACCCATTTGGAGGTGTGTTTATCAAATTTCTTTAAAGACTAACCCTGTACTCAATTCAGAGGAATGAACTAAACAGGTGTTCGAGTTTCCATAAGTTGAAAAAAAAATCCACATCATGAACATATCAACACAGACTTACCAGGCCAATGCATTTTTTTAATATACTCCACACACTGAAATCACTTCTAGTAAACATGGGAGCAGGTAATGAGGTTCTGCAGGGAAAAGAATTGCAAGAACATTGAACAAATTCTAGTCAACAAGTAATTCCTTGATGAGGGTTTCAGATTTCTCAAACGTTTACTTCTAATTTTTAGAACTTCTAAGAGAATAAAATTAGCATTCATTCAAGCTTGGGAGTGAAAGGTTGAATTACCAACTAACAATATAAAGAAAAGAAGATTCCTACATGACTCATTAGGATTGCTTACTATCAGAAGGCTATTATTATTCATCTTGGGTAATTGAGTGATTTGAATGACCTAAGCCAGAATTTCCAGTGGAAGAGTTTGTCAGGTGGATTCCAGAACTACAGTGTAGGGGGAATAGCTATTACAGCAAATAATAGGATAGATAATGTGAACTCATGGGGCAAGGGCAGGTGACATGATACTGCTTTTCCTAGCACCCCAAGCTATTTGCTGCTGTGCTCAGTTCTACCAGGACAGTTTGGCTCCAGTGGGTGGGTCAATCGTATTTATAGATCACTTACAGTGTGCATATTGGGAGAGTACAATATTACTCTATAACAGACACATTCCCTGCCTACAGTGAGTTTACAGTCTAGAGGGGAGACAGACATTAATATAAATACATTACAGATATGCACATAAGTGCTGTGGGGCTGGGAAGGGGCATGAATAACGGAAGCGAGTCAGGGTGACTCAGAAGGGAGAGAGAGAGAGAAGAGGAAAGGAGGGCTTAGGGAAGGCCTCTTGGAGGAGACGTGCCTTCAATAAGGTTTTCTGGCTACGTGAGTAGAGGAAGGAGAAGTAGACTAGGAACCTAGGAAGTGAAAGAGACTTGAGTTCCAGAGGTCGGGATGTGAAAGGGGACACTTGATGGGAGCAATGTGACCACACATTCCACATGAGACCAAAAGCTCATGAATTTGGAGGTTCCCTTTCAAGACCTAATAACCTCAGGTGGGAATCACTGTGGTCTCGCCTCTGGCCAGAAGGACAACAGGGAAATCCTTGGGGCCAAAGTCACAAAGAGGATGGCCATAACGTAACAACAGAGCAGGGGTACCACCACCTTCTCCTTCTTGGCAATCCATCAATCAATCTTCATTTACTGAGCACTACCTCCATGCAGAGCACTGTACTAAGCACTTGGGAGACTACAATATAACACTGGAACAGTGTTGGTAGACACCCCAACAGTCAACAGTAGTGACAACACCTCCAAATGTATTTGGGCCCTGAGTAACACCACAATTTCTAACCATGGATGATGGCAAACTACACTTACTTTTTTTCCTATCACACCTCTCCAAGAAGCTTAAAAAACCTCACTTCATCCCCTTGAGATGTGTACACTAGAAACTATATTTTTTACCATAGTACCTAAAGGTGTTCAGCTCACATGCCCACTCAACTAAATGCTACGAAAAGCAGAGCCTTCCTTTCTGTTTCAATATGGCTAGAGAATCTAGTCCTTCAAAATAAAGTTGATCTGCTCATTCAATTGGTAAACAGACATCAGGAGTGTGAAAGCTTTGTCTCCTTCCAAGGAAAAGCATAAAACATCACCATGATGCTCAGGACCACTGGCAATGGGGCTGCAGCTTTGGACTACCCAGTGCGTTGTTACTGTGGCTCAGATAACTTCAAATCTAACAACTCTAAGCCAATTACCTTAGTGTCACTGGTGTCACAATAGCCACCGACTAAAGGGTGAGTTTGGAAGACCTAGCCCTGACTTGGTGGCTTGGAAAATGGATGCAAAGATTGCTTCTAAAGTCAGTTCCTCAAACTAAGACATTTTTCCCCACCGATGGCTCTTGCCCCAGGGGCTGGAAGGTAAGGGCTCTGGGAAACAGGTGGGAATTCAACCCGGCCCAGTTCCTCTTAGCCCCCAAATCCCACTCCATTCAGCATGATCATGATTATGAGCCCCAGTTGGATTTTTCAGTGTCACACACTCAGAGATATATATAAGTTTCCCTGCAGGTGGGGTCTTCATTACAAAGATAAGAGGTGCACATACACTTTAGGTGAGACAGACCCAAGTTCTATGGTTCTGCCCAACCCCCCAAAAGAGTCATTAGGGATCCACTTTTGTCTGGGTAAAAGGAGGGGTCCTGATACCACGGTACCTAACTGCCCAAGAGTGGGAGCAGGGAAACGGAGTGGAAGAAGTGGTTGCACAAACTTTCTTTTCTCTTCCTTAGTAGAGGAGCTGGTGGCAGCAGCAGAGGAAACCACAGATGAAAGGAACAACCACCTAGGAAACCACCAAATGGAAAATCAACTCCTAAGGGGTTCTGGGGCAGCCCTTCTCTCTCGCCTCCCTCTCTCCTGTTCCCCCACTTCCCACATTTCTACCCCGGACCCTGCTCCTTGTGAGAGAGCTTCTAGTACGTATACCCAAGCCTAAGAGATAATGAAATTTCTGCGCATGCAATTTGGTCAACTTATAAAGCAGAGGCAGCCCTTGCAAGTGCTCCTTCAGGACTCTAGCTAGGTGCGGCCCCATCTCCACAGAAGGGAAGTAGTAAGGGATAAAGTTAAAAAAAAGAAAAAATTCACAGGTGAATTCAATCAATCGATGGTATTTACTGAGTGCTTACTGTTTGCAAAGCACTGTATTGCAGACCACTGTGAGAGTACAACACAACAGAGTTGGTAAACATTTTCCCCACCCACAAGAAGCTTTCAATCCAATCTAGTCTATTAAACTCCTTCTGACAGTGAGTACAAATACAGGGCCTTTTGTACATATCCAAGAAGCGGCCAAGTGGAAACCTCATACGCATGGAAGTCAGAGGACCTGGGTTCTAGTGCTGGCTCTGCCAAGTCTTTGCTGTGTGACCTTGGGCAAATCACTTAACTTCTCTGTGCCGTGGTTTCCTCACCTGTAAAGAGGAGATTTACAATACCTGTTCTCCCTCCTGCTTAGACTGTAAATCCCATGTGGGCCTTGGGACCGTGTCAAAGCTAATTAACTGGTATCTACCCCAGCGCTTAGAACAGTGATTGACACACAGTAAGCAGTTAAATACCATAATAATAATAAAAGGGAAGACCATTCAAGTCCAGGCCACATCAACTAGGTTCAGTCAAGTGCTGGCCTGTCCCAGACCCTACATTGAATTGGCACGTGGAATCTCACAAACCACTGCCTGTTGGGACAATGAAAGATCAGAGAGCCAAGGGAAAGACTGAGAGATGGTTTACTGTTTCATGAGGTTTGCATTTGTGTGTGGGTTTTTAAGGTGTAAAATGGACAGATTAGGTCTTTTACCATCGATTCTTTTGAAATGTAGTGTTAGAGAAGGCTTTTGCAAATACCATGGATTGCCCGAAAAACAAACAGTGGATTTTGGAGCAAATTAAGCCAAAGTGATCTTTGAAGGGCCAAATGATTCGACTTAGATTAGCATATTTTGGACACATAATCAGGAGGACTAATTCTCTGAAGAAGACACTGATGCTATGAAAAGTCCAGGGAAAATGTGGAAGAGGCAGACCAACAGCTAGATGGATAGAAACCATAACAGCAATAACAGATGAACCATTAGTAAGGTTATGGATTATGTCCGTAGATAGGACGCTCTGGAGAAAATATATCCACAGAGTCCCTATGAATAGGAAACAACTCAATGGCACTTGATAATAAGTCTCTTACACCTGGAGCAGTGGAGGTCTGGGGGATCCTTTGGCCAAAATTTGTCCCTTCCTACCACCCCCAAAAGCTTGCAAATGTCACCCACGCCCCTACCTCCAACCACATCTAGGGTTACTTTTATCCCAGAGCAGCCAAGGTAGAGAGAAAAGCACTGCAAGAAGGGAAGGGAGAGAACAGAGAAGAGGGGAGCAATCATGTCGGCTGAAACAGAAGACTTCTCGGGGAGGTGGGCCAGGACTGCCGTCCCTCTTTTCTGCTTATAAATGTGGCATGTATACAAGGATACTATTTAGATAAGTAGCAGCACAAGAAGCAGCATGACTTAGCAGAAAGAACACGGGCTTGGGAATCAGATGTCGTGGGTTCTAATCCCAGCTCTGCCACTTGTCAGCTGTGTGTCTTTGGGTAAGTCATTAACTTCTCTGTGCCTCAGTTACCTCATCTGTAAAATGGGGATTAAGACTGTGAGCCCCATGTGGGAGAACCTAATTACCTTGTATCTTCCTCAGTGCTTGGAACAGTGCTTGGCACACAGTACACGCTTAACAAATACCAGCATTATTATTATAAGTCTAAATTCTAAAATCAAAGATGCCCTTTTCAGGAGGGCCCAAATACCTGTGTTTCTTGATCCCATTCTCTTGAGATCGCTCCCCAATTTTTCCACTCCTGTTGCTTTTGCTGGTGTCCAAGTCAATCATTTCTGCGACTTTATTGTTTGCTTCTGAGAATTCCCCAGATGAATTGTCTGAATCAAAGCCTGTTCCAAACAAACACAAAATTAGTTATTTTCCTAGAATTTGCCTGGGTAAGACGAGCACCTGCATCATTTTTGGCAGGTCAAGTAGGCAGAATTTTACAGCTGGTAATATTTTTTGTTTAAAAAATCAATCATTTCAGTCACAATTTTTTCCCCAAGAAAATAAGGATCAGGAGAGGAGACAAAAACACTCAATTATCTTCTGCATTACTGAAATAGCTGGAGTGATATTAATTTGAAAATTTATGCACTAATTATTCACAACAATTATTCCATAATCCAAAAAGTCAGATTAAGTGAATTACTATCAATTTATTCAGTTTCATGTTTCTTGCAAAACCACAAATTTAGGGGAGAAAATAGAGATCTGGTCATACTCAGGTCTCTCATAAGATTGCCACTGGACTGAAACTGCTGCTGTGTAACATTTATAACCTATTTGCCATTAAAACATTGTAAAAGATTAAAACTATTTCAGAGGACTGAAAACACTGCGTCATCAAAAGGCTGAACTAGACTCTATATACTGCAAGCTCATTATGGGCAGGGAATGTATGCACTAATTCTGCTGTATTGTATGTATTGTCCTCAATGTGTCTATCAGATTCTTATAATGTACTCTCCCAAGTGTTTAGTACAGTGCTCTGCACACAATAAGTGCTCATAAATATGAATGATTGATAGTATACTCTCCCAAGCACTTAGTACAGTGCCCTGAACATTATAAATGCTCAGTATCATTAACTGATTAGAAGCCCATCAAAATAGTAAATGAAAAACGATAGTTTTAAATTGCTAACTGTGAATTTCATGACATAATTGATCACAAAAGTGAAGTTTTACAAAAGGAAAGATTTTGTGCGCTTCCTTAGAACTGCCAGTCATCCTCAGAAGAACTACCATTACATTTAGGCAATGCTCTGCAACCATTCTCCATCATTACTGAGTTCTCCATGGAGGTACGGGAAGCTAAGGGAAAAAAATAAGAATGTTTGTTCCTTAAAATCTGTCAGGCAGTACAGTTTTTGAGATCAACGATACCGCTAAACACAAGCCAAAATGGGACATCAGTGTAGTATTCCTGATAAAAACCTTGTTTCTTAGCCAAAACAGTGGTAGAAGAGTTGTTCAGAATTCAATATCCATTGATACAAGACTTCAGGTGGTTTCGATGTCTTCATAGACTAATTTTCTGCTAAATGTCACTTAAGATTATAAGTCTATTATAAGTAAACCTATTGAATGTACTCTTCTGCATTAAGAGAATTGTAATGCTTGGCATTGATTGGGATTTTACAGTGTACTAAACCAAAGGAAATGGTAAAAGGCAAGTCACCCTTTCAGCATCAGATATTTTCTGAAATCTTTCAGTTCAAAATGCACCCTGTCTTTTGCTTCTGCTAACCATATTTTCCCTCTTGGGATCACACCTGGTGAGTTTCCAGTACTCTAGCAGTCCCAACTATGGAAAGGAGAGTCAAGCAGAGAAGCAGCGTGGCTCAGTGGAAAGAGCACGGGCTTTGGAGTCAGAGGTCATGGGTTCAAATCCTGGCTCGGCCATTTGCCAGCTGTGTGACTTTGGGCAAGTCACTTAACTTCTCGGTGCCTCAGTTACCTCATCTGTAAAATGGGGATTAAGACTGTGAGCCCCACGTGGGACAATCTGATTCCCTTGTGTCTTCCCCAGCACTTAGAACAGTGCTCGGCACATAGTAAGCGCTTAACAAATACCGACATTATTATTATTATTATTAAGCAGGGGCATATCCATTCCACTCCTAGCTTGGGCAGTGGCTAGCAAGTGGAAGGCAATCTGCTACAAGTCAAAACTCACCTGTGCCGGGCAGCAACAGCGTGGGAGAGAGTCAAGGGCGGAGACTCTAGTTTACTGCACGGAAGGAGGCAATGGAAAACCACTTTCGTATTTTTACCAAGAAAACTCTATGGATACACTACCAGGACGATTGTAGACAGAGGTGGGGTGTTCTGGGAAAGAAGCATCCATGACGTCGTTATGGGTCGGACACGACTCGACAGCATAAGATGACAACAAATCAATTTGAGGGGCATCTTTCTTTCATGTAACATCCACAATTCCTTTGGTC
This sequence comes from Ornithorhynchus anatinus, assembly GCF_004115215.2. NCBI lineage: Eukaryota > Metazoa > Chordata > Mammalia > Monotremata > Ornithorhynchidae > Ornithorhynchus > Ornithorhynchus anatinus. The sequence goes on along the minus strand of NC_041735.1, from coordinate 16,574,034 downwards.
AAAGGGTACATCTATTTAAAAAATATACTTTTGAAGGGCTACCCTGTTGATGTCACTACTGTTTCTTTAGTACTAAAGTACAAATGATAACTGTCCTTCAAAAGAGATATATATCTTCTGACACTATCTGAAGGTAGCAGAACATACAGGATACATTTAAATAATCACTCTAATGAACAGGAAGGAGGGGGAGGACAATAACTTTTAGGTAAACAAGGAGATTTTCCTGAAGAGCCCCCTTCATCAGTTAACAATAACATCAACTGTGGTATCTGTTAAGCACTTACTATGTGCAAAGCACTTAAGCGCTGGGGGAGATACATGATAATCAGATATAGATAATCAGTCCCACAAAGGGTTGAAAAAATCTCATTAGTAAAAAAGTTTTGGGGCATATTTATGAAGACCATCATAATCATCAGTGGCATTCCCTGAGCGCTTAGTGTGTGCAGAGCACTCTAAGGGTCTTGGGAGAGTACAACAGTTGTTAGACATGTTTCCTGCTTACAATTCTAGATTGCAAGCTCATTGTGGGCAGGGAATGTGTCTGTTATACTGCTATATTGTACTCTCCCAAGTGCTTAATACAGTGCTCTGTATTTAGCAAGCACTCAATCAATATGACTGATTGACAGACTATCTAGAGTCTCAAACTAATAAGTTTTTTTAAAAACAATTCAAACCTAGTCAAAAGTAAACCTAGAAGCAACCATTTTCTGTTGAACTGCTAAATACTGTTATCTATTTAGTTTATTGCATCTGCTCTATTGGGATTCCAGAAAAGATTAGATTAATTTCTGAAACAGAATGGAGGAGTGGAGAGGGACAATTTGCATTTCCAAAACTACTGTAGTTGAGGAAAAGAGATTTTTTTAATAATTCACGAAATAAGAAAACTAAGAAAAATCTTAGCCTCAGAGTTTTAAAAAAAATCAGCTATTACACATCTAACAGGCTTTGTTATATAAGGGCTGTACTGAACATTTATTCTCATGCACATTTGGCCTGTCACCCCAATCTCATGGAAGGAGATGATGACGATGACGACGGAGTCTGCAGTGGCGAACAATGGCCCAGCCTCAGTCCTGGGTACATCATCCCATATAAAAGAAGTTCCTTAATATTAATGGATGGTGATTACACCTACTCTTTAATTAAAATCACATCATCTTTTTGTTCTACTCAATTGCGCATCACTTTAGCAACATAATATTAGTTTTAAACATTTTACAGTGAAAATGTAAGGCTAATACAATGAGTTCCAAAACCAGTGTTTCATTTGGACTGGGAGACGAGCCAGGGGCATGGAAAAGCAGCAAACAAGCACCACTCCTAGTGATGGAATAACCTTCCAAATGAGGTTTGAGAGAGGGAGGGAGTGTGAGAAGTGGAAGCTCTAATACTGCCAGATGAAACTTCACAGAAAAAAGAAAAAGGGCTAAGTGCCTGTTTTAGGCAATCCTAGGAGTGGAGTAAGAAGTACTAATGCAGCAATCTTATTTAAAACATAGGTGGCCTACTGGGCATAAAAATGAAGTCACCCATTAATAATTGCTCTCTTATTCCAAAGGCAATTATCAAATGAGAACTACATCCACTGGGAATTCAATCATGAATAACAATATTAGTCTTGAGTGTGAAAAATATGGGACTTGAGCTGAAGGTGTATTTAAGGCATATGTAAAAAGAGCAGCACCAGCGAGACGTTCTAGGCTAGAAAAGTGAAAAACAATCCCCAGGAAATTCAGAGCTTTATTTAACTGGGCTTTTCGTGAAAAATATAAATAGATGGTGATCAATAGTGCCAACTCTAGAGGGGCAAGGGAAGTGTTTGTCTCTGTTGCTGAATTGTACTTTCCAAGTGCTTGGTATAGTGCTCTGCACACAGTAAACGCTCAATAAATATGATTGAATGAATAATTGCAGCCTTCCTCTCCCTTCCCTTCCCACAGAAATTGGCATTGAGGTGGTGAAGACATTACGTTGGGCCCCATGGCTTCTTGGGTGGGTAATACAGCTATGACTAGCCCACTCCACCTTGTTTGTGGTCAGCCAAAATGTGGTTCCATTTCCCCAATTCCCTCCTACCTATATACTCTGTGGAACCATACTGGGGGTTTTCTCACCAACACCCTGGGTTCTAATCCCTATTCCACCACCTGTCTGCTTTGTGATCTTGAGCAAGTCACTTAACTTTTCTGTGCTACAGTCACCTTATCTGTAAAATGGGGATTAAGACTGTGAGCCCCATGGGGGTCGTGGACTATGTCCAACCTGATTAGCTTATATCTAACTCCAGCACTTAGCACAGTGCCTGGCACATAGTAAGCACTTGAAAGATACCATTAAAAAAAGTATTCCACCTTCCAGACCAGGTGAAGTATGAGAAGTTCTCCAGATAAGAGCAAAGGGTACAAAACATCCGGTATGGGGTAGGCCTACTGTAATTCTTATGGACCTTTCCTACTCTGTTGGACCGGGTTGGTGAGGCTGCTTTGCTCTTCGTCAGCTCTGAGGCCACGTTGGGGATCTCTCTGGGTTTACAGGGGGCCTCTGTGATCCCCATCTGACTCCAGGACCTGGACGAAAACTTTTCTGCCCCCTCATCCAACTCTGAACTGGGCTTTTTCTGTGCACTAACTTGACTCCAGGGATGGACATCTCATTCCGTACCTACCTCAACTAAATCATAGGTAGGTCTGGTAGTCCGGCTAGTAAGCAGTAACAGGCCCCAATTCTGGCTGTGGCTTGGCCCCAAACCCCTTTCTCCTCTTGTATAGCAGAGAAAGTCAAGTCTCTGCATCTCGCTGCAGATCTGGATCTTTTGCTCCTACCTCCAGGTCCCCTAGGACTCATGTGCCTTTATGTTTCCCTGCACTTCTCTTTTCTCTGTGGCTCTGTTTCCAAATTCCCCAAAGCCCCATCCTTGGAAGTCATGAACAAATAATATTGCGGGGTTCAAAATGACCGAATGGCTTCGATGCTGGCTCTGATTTGTCAGAAAGATTCATCGACAGCCTGTCAAATTGAAAGGAATTCTAAGCCACTGCATCCATGGTGGGGTACACCTAATTAACTCCTACCAACCTTGCTAAACAAATTTAACAAGTCTACACAAAAATGAAAGTTCTGTGAGAGACAATGAAGCTAACCTCAGGGATACAATTATCAAACATATAGACTATTTTGAAAATAAAGTTTTTGTTGATCAAATCCCATAATGAGTACTGAATAATTTCTACAAAGTTGATAATGAATAACTAAAAAAAAAATCCCATCCCTTAAGTAATCTATTTCAAACTTGCCACTAATTTAAATACTTTCCAGTAATAATTTAAAAATTGCCTCCATTTTAGTATAACTCCATTCAAATACATTTTTACCACTGGCACCTGAAAATGCTGCCTGCATAACCGAATCAAGTGGTGGATTTGAAAAGAGTGGAGTACATATCTCTTTGAGGATACAAATAAACATGTTCTTTTGCAAGGTAATTTATTCTGCATATAAAAGTTGTAACTATAACCTAGTACGAACATTGCACTGAAATTTTAATCCGGCTAGCCCTTCTAAGGGACAAAATACAACACCACAAAGACTTTCCAAAGAAGTCCTGATAATCAGATGCTCCTTTATTCTATTTCCTTGATCCAAATAGCAAACCTGTTATCCTTTCCTTCACTGTAAACATAAAGATATTCACCTGAATCCCAAAGTGATAGATTATGATCATCATATAAGACAAAAACTAAATCACAGTGAAATTCAAAGACTTTGCCACCAATATAAATTTTGAAAACAAAAAAATTGAAAAACTTTATAATTATAAATAACAGCCACTAATGGGGCTGAGACACTGCTGATGATTCAAATATAAGAAATCATTTTGAAAATAGATAATGGTGCCAAAACAAACTTTTGCACCCCCTTTATTATTTAGTCTTTGTTTTAAACTAATACCACATTTCATTAAATGTTTATTTCACATTGAAATTAAGTTCTTTTTGTGACGCACCTTGGAAAAACTGGCACTGAACTATTTTTAAAAGATGGAATATTCTAGTTGTAGCACTCATTTTCCAAGAAATGTAGACTGCCCAGGACTGAAAAAAATATTGATAGTTTCTTTATTCTATATTCCTATATAAATTACGCAGCCAATGACATTAGATATATATGCAGTTCATTTCCTGCACCATGGGAGAGGGACAATTTGAAATTTCACTTATGGTTTAGTTTTTCTTCTTCAAAAGTTAAAGTCATTAATTTAAATATTTTTTCTGACTGTCCTTGTAACCCACTGTGATATAAATCTCCCTATTTGAGGGAGGAGGAAATTTATCTCTGTAGGGCTGCATAACCGCATAACGGACATAACCACAAATCCCCATTACTTTTGTCCCATATAGCTCCATGATCCTGAAATAACACATCTTCAAAATAATTATTCTTAAAATGAACCTCATTCTTTAGATACCAAAACATATACATAAGTGCACATGCCCATAATTTACTTTAATATCTGCCTCCCCCTCTAGTCCGTAAGCGTCTGTTGGTCAGGAAATGTGTCTGCCAACCCTGTTGTGTTGTACTTTCTCAAGTGCTTAGTATCTTGTTCTGCACACAGTAAGTGCTCAATAAATACCATCAATTGACTGATGAAAAATGACAAGATTATTGCCTATTTTAAGAACAATAAATGGTAACAAACATTTTGGTTTTCTTCCCTGAAAATATCCATTTTCTGTTTAAAAAAGAGTTTTGGACTAACAATGATGCCCAGTATCATGAGTCAAATTACTTATTAAAAAATCAAGGCTTAACACCTATCCCTTTGCCCTAACCTTCAGTATACCTTAAAAGCAGGCTACATCTTATGAATTTTGATAAAACGACATACCTACCATACACTTAGTTTATTTTATCTTTGTCCTGAACTTACCTGTAACGGCATCAAAGAATTCTTCTTCACTATTCATCCTTCAGTAGTAAATCTCCTTTTCTCTCTTTATCTTGATTTCTACTGCAGCATTATTCTTGAACTACTTGATTAATAATTTTCTGCTATCAGCTTTCTTCATCAGTCTTCAATAGACTTTGAAGATCTAAATGGGGAAACATTAAGGCAGAATTATTCCTTTGACGGTATATTGTTTTAGAAAAATTCTTTCAAAAAACAAAACACTTTCCAAATCACTATTCCTGAACAGTGGGCAACAGCCAATTTTTTTTTTCATGAATATAATTCCCTCAGGAACTGAAAAAATAAAAATCTTTCAGAACATGGCGATCAAAGAACACCAAGGTAAGATTTATAAAGAATAATTATTCAATAATCACTAACAGGTTGTATTAGCAAATTATTAAACAGAGCTTCTGAGATTAATTTTGACATGCATTTGTGGTTAACATGCTAGGTAGGGCTAGTTTTAGAATTTTTTCTTCAAATAAAAGTTCAGGATGATATTCCGAGGTTGTACAGACAAATAATAAATTCCATTACAAATTCAATATTTTAGAAAGTGCTGAAATATCAGTCATCCATTTAGTTATTGCAAACCCTTACCCAAAAAATATGTTAATAGTTGGATTATCATCATTATCAATGGCATTTATTGAGTGTGTACTATGTGCAGAGTACTGTAATACGATCTTGGGAGAGTACAATCCAGAGTTGGCAAACACGTCCCCTGCCCACAATGAACTTATAGTCAGAGGGGGAGGCAGACATTAATATAAATCATGTTGATTCATATTTTACATTTTATGTCATGGGATTCAATGTGCTTTGTAGAGCATGACAAATTCTGTACATGTTAATGGCTGTAAATGAAACCAAGTCATCCCAAACCTCTATTCATTTTCAATGAAATTCTCTCATCAATTCTTAATTTCCCTCTGTATTTTAAGAAATTTCATTCATATTAATCTGCTACCCTGGAACAAACATGGAAGATCAGGAGTTAGAGCAAACCAAATTAATCGCCAAAATATTTTTCTTCCACTGAAATTAGTTTCCACTTAAGTCATAATTTTACTCTAAAATAAAATCTGGGCCAAAATCTTCAGCTAACAAATGCTCGTTCTTTATGAGTATTTTTTATGGGGGGTGGAGGGTGGGGTGGACAGAGGGTTGGGGACAGTGTACAGTATGTTTTCTCAGGGATTTGGGTGATGATATCTCTAAAACTATTCCTATTTTGGATTCAGCTTCCCAGAAATTACTTGAATTTCAAACACTAAATGCTCCTGTTTGTTCCCTTCATCACTAAGACACTTTTTCTTCTTCCCTAGGAGTTGTCAACTAATTCTTTCTAAGGACAGTACTGGATAACCACATCCCCCCAGCCCCACTGTCCCCAGTTTAGTAAATAGGTCCCTTTGTACAAAGAGTTTCTAAAGTAATGTAAATTAAACTCTACTCTTTGGCATACTGCTTATTCTTAACTTAGCCTCCTCCTTATAAAAGGAGAAAAGATCCTGAATTCTAAAACAACTTTTTCCCAACAGAATATTGTATGTTTCTTCAGGTAAAAGCTGGGAGAAAAAAAAGACTATTCATTTATTGTATCTTCATACTACTTGGTGAAAAGATTCTAATCTTGAGACAGATTATTCAAATTGTGAAGCACTATTTAGCCTGATGAACAAAGCATTCCAAACACCAAATCTTCATATTCATTGAAGCCCTGATAAACAAAAAGCCTGGCTACATTTAAGTCAAATGGAAAGTTACACTCTCAATAAACCAAACCTTGGACAACTAGAAAGGAAAGGCCTGGCCCAGGGCTAATCTTACCCCTCCTCTCATTTCCCCACTCCCCCCCAACACCTCCCTCCCCACGCCACACACCACATCGACAGTCCTGCAGGACTCTGCAGTTGAGTTATGCCACACTAAATCAATCCCAGTTGGGCTCAAAGGGGATCAGACAGCTGCTAGGTTCTCCTAAACCTCTCCACTCATTTGGAGGGGTTTCGGGCGGTGGTAGTTGGGGGTGTGTATGGAGAACAAAGAACAGTACAGCACAGTGGAACTGTCGCATAAATACGGATGCATCTTCCAGAAACATACCCATGTCTTGGGTTTGACCTGGTTCACTTCTGATCCAGTTTGAAATTTAGCGGCAGTTGGGCCCACGTACACTCTAGATGGCAAGATACCATTGGGCTCTACTGGCAATCTCTCTGGCTAATGTGGCCAAATACCTTGCTTAACTTCCTCCATTATAAAGTTTAAGCCTCTGCTTAGAAGAAATTGCTAGGCTTTAATTTAATTTGCAACTAAAAAGCAAAGGAAAGAATAAGGTCCTCCAATTAAAATGAACCTGATTTGGTTATATGAGTATCAAAATTATTACATCTTAATGACACAACAGCATGAATAATGTCTCTCAGGTTCAGGGATAATGTTACTAATGGGGAGATTCTTCAATCAGTGTGAAGAATTTCATGCACATGAAAAGATTTTCCTTTGGTGTACCATTATACTACCTATAGGACTTGGAACCATCTTCTCATATCTTTTGTTTTAAAACAGTTGTCCATTCCATATTGCTATATGTCAGGCTAATCTACTTTTTAGTCCCAGATAGGCCACAGTGTTTAAAATTTTACTTGCTTGGGACGACAAAGCATTTCTTCTGTCCACTTTGCCTAGGGTTACCCTATTTCAGCTAACCACTGAGCAAGTGTTTGGGTACTCTGCTGTGTTTCATCTCCTCACATGTCCCATCCGGCAATGGCATGACATGATGAAAGTTGCTTAGATGCTGGTATTCTGAATGCATTCTCCAAGACCTTGTTCCTGTGGTCTTGTCTTGCCATTTGATATCAAGTATGGCCCAATGGTGATGTTGGGAGAGATTACAATTCAGATGTAGCATCAGTGGGAAGTCCAGTCTCACTATTCCAAAGAAGGATGGGCCCCTATGATAGCTGTGCAGATTATGCTTACTATGGGCCAGTCACAGTACTAAATGGGCCAGTCACTGTACTAAGCACTGGGGTGTATAAAAGATAATCGAGTTGAACACAATCCATGTCCCACATGGGGCTCATAGTTTAATCCCCATTTGACAGATGAGATAGGCACAGGGGAGTTAAGTGACTTGCCCAAGGTCACAAAGCAGACAAGTCGCAAAGCCAGGATTAGAACCCAGGTCCTTCTCCTCCCTGGACCATGTCCTATCCACCAGGCCATGCTGCCTATCTATCCCATGCTGATGCCACACTTTATCAGACTCTCAAAGGACACGTTAGCTTTCTGGATTCCCTTTTCGGCCTCTTTATCTACCTTTGCATCTTAAGAGGATGTGCTGCATAATAGCACAATTCAGTGGCAGCACTGAGTGCTACATCACTGATGGAGATCCTTAGCTGTAGAGTTTTCCAGGTGAGGGCTAATTTAAAAATATTTATTCAGGATAAATCACTCAATGATATTTATTGAACACCTAACGTGTAGAGTACTATACTAAGCACTTGGGAGAGTACAACGGGTTGGTAGAATGATAGTACTTTGCTGATTCTGAGAAGCACTTCATAATCATCTGCCCCTTAGTTTGGTGTTTTCCTCGACTCACCTCCCTCATTAAACCCACATCTGTCACTAAATCCTATTGGTCAACCTTCTTATCACTAAAATCCACCCTTCCCTCTTCATCCAAACTGCTATATTAATCCAAGCACTTACCCTATCCCTCCATGATTACCTCAACAGCCTCCTTGCTGACCTCCCTGCCTCCTGTCTCTCCCTACTCTTGCCCTTACTTCACTCTGCTGCCTAGACCATTTTTCTACAAAAATGGTAAGTCCATGTTTCCCCACTCCTCAAGAACCTCCAGTGGTTGCCCAACCACTGTTGCATCAAACAGAAACTCCTTACCATTGGCTGCAACCTGTTCATTTTCTATCACCCCCAGCGCTTAGTATAGTGCTTGGAACATAATAAGTGCTTAACAAATGCCATCATCCCTGTCCGATATAGGATTCACAGATAATTTCACTAGCACCTTTAAAAGTATAACCTGACTACAATGCCCATTTTTATTGGAAAAAAATTACAAATAGATTGCATTAGGCAGCTAGAGCATTTGAACCTCCAGATACTCACAACTGCTGTAGGTAGCACATATGATCATGTCTTCTACCCTTTGCAACTGATTCACTGTGTAACCTCTGGCCTGGCCTGTAATCTCATTATGCCTCAATTCCCTTATTTGCATAATGGGGCTAATAGTAGCCATGGGTGATCCACTCTACAGATGTGAGCTAGATTAATAATGAAAACCTAGATTATATTTGAGGTCCAGTTGCAATATAAATATGAGGTTTACAAAGATATACCAAGCAGTAGAATACTCATCTAGTCATGCTGCCTGCGACCAGATAGAATACAATAGCCCGGAAAATAAGAGCTGCCTGAGGTCTGAGCCCTGCCCTTCTGAACTGGTCACCACCACCGAAGCATTTCCCCTGCCTATGCCACCTTGGCAGACAGCAGGACCACCACCAAGGGAGCAGCTGGCTTCCCTATAGGCCTGCCATGATGTGGTGTCATCGCAAAATATGGAACACAATCCAATCTCTCCCCGCTACCCAGTCTCCCCACCCTCTCCTTTTGCCCATGCTGCCTTCAGGTAAAAGCAGTTTCAGGTACTTGGAAAACCCCCTGCACTGTTTCTGTTGATTTCTGGCTCCGTGGAACAATGAGGAATGCTAGAAACCCTCTCTCGGAGATGCCTGCGGTAAATCTACTGTTCTGTTGGGCTCTCTGCCAGCCACGGACGAGGTATGAACGCATCTTACTCATATGGTCTTTCTTCCTGTTTCCCTCCGAAGACAGCTACACAAATTACAGATTAAGACTGAAAAGCCCTGGTTAGGCAGCATTCGAATGTGTTTATTAAACACTCATATACAAAAGGTAAGGTGTGATTGTACAAACTCAAATTCATCACAGAAAGGCCGAGTCACGCCAAAGTTTACAAACTACATAATATGAAGGTTCAAGCAATAAACGATCTATACACACAGGCTACGTTCATTCATTCAATCCTATTTATTGAGCGCTTACTGTGTGGACAGCACTGTACTAAGCGCTTGCGAAAGTACATTACAGCAGTAAAGAGAGACAACCCCTGCCCACAATGAGCTGATGTGAACGCAAAGCATAAGTAAAATCAACCGGGCTCCTTATGCCTGGAACTTGAAGTAAGCCTCCCTGAACTCCCACAGGGCAGTTCTGGGCCCACAAATTCAAGTCCTGGGGTACCTGAGTCTTGAAGCATCTTCTCTACTTCTTTACCTTCCTCTCTCCACATCCTCCTCTCTCATCTACACTGTAACCCCAGGAAGAAGTAAGGGGGATGTGTTGGGGCCAAGGCTGAACTTCCTTCCCGGGGCCTTGAAGCAGTTTAGTGCTCCCCTGTTGTCATTCCTGCTTCCCCATGCCCAGACTAGGGGACACTGAGTTTCAAGGTTTGGGGGTCATTTATTCTCCCAAAGAGAAGTGACTCTTCTAAATCCACACAACACTCTCTCTCATTTTAACATGCCCTCTTGCATAATTTTGGTTTATTTGATTCTCGGTCATCATTTGGATGACTTACCCAAAAAGAATTCAAATAAATGTAGGTAGGTCTAAGCAAAAGAACAGGAGGAGTACCTAATGACAAAAATAAAACCGCAGAATCACGGAGCTGGAAGGAACCTTTTACACAGAGAATCTAATCTTCCAAGGACAGGAGTATCGATTCAACTGTGAACAAAGTGTAATCTGAAGAGACTTTGGATAAGTTCAAAATGATTTTGCAACATGCAATATCTTCGAATCAGCGTGGCTCATTGGAAAGAGCACAGGCTGGGGAGTTAGAGATCATGGATTCAAATCCTGGCTCTGCCACTTGTCAGCTGGGTGACTTTGGGCAAGTTACTTAACTTCTCTGTGCTTCAGTTACCTCATTTGTAAAAGGGGCATTAAGACTGTGAGTCCACGTGAGACAACCTGATCACCTTGCATCCTCCCCAGCGCTTAGATCAGCGCTTAATAAATGGTATTTTTACTATTAAATTGATCAAAACTGCACACAGAGTGGTATGCCACAAACTCTCACAGAACCCAACACCAGCTAGATGTATGGAGTGCTTTCAGCCACATCCAAGAAGGGACTGAATACAGCAGATGGTCAGCTGAAGGACCTGGGCTCTAATCCTGACTCCACCACTTGTCTGGGTGAGCTTGGGCAAGTCACTTAACTTTCCTGGGCTTCAGTTACATCATCTGAAAATGGGTATTAAGACTGAGAGCCCCATGTGGGACATGGGTTGTGTCCAACCTGATTAGGTTGTATCTACCCCAGTGATTCCGATATGGTAAGTGCTTAACAAGCACCATGTGTGCATATACAAACTAGTGCACTTCATTTTTAAAATGCGAAGAATTAATAGGTAAATACAACAACTTTTTCATATCAAGAACTATGCAATTTGGAGTGCCTTTCCACTAAATGATAACTGCTGTGCATGTAGTCAGTTATTTGCTTACAGAATGCACTTGTGATTTTAAAATGGGCAAAATAAAAGGTAAATATAAGTAATGTTTAAATGCAATTCTCTCATCTCAAAAACGGGAGTGTTTATATCTTGTTGGAATTGGTTTTCTCTAGGAAATTTCTAGGGACCTTTCAACCTTAAAAACGGATGACACCAGTCAGATAGATAATCACTTTGAATCTATTCATGGCAATGTCAACTGAAAGTTCAGAAAGAGCAGTCGACTATGATATATGTCAACCCTTTGGAAGTACTCAATGTCAAGTCAAAGATGGTTTCACTGAATTCTTGAGAACAGTGAAAAACACTGGAGGATTCCAAATGCAATGGTTTCAGAAGGTGAGGTTGACCCAGGAAATTCAATCCAAAAAGGTTTTTCTCATTGGCCTGAAAGTGCACCTGACACAACAGGCGCCAAATGGGGTCTTTCTGGAGTGCACAGGCACTGGGAAAAACATCCAACCAGTGAGTCACTGAAATAAATCGGGGGTCCCTAGTATAGTGGAGTATCAAAATCCAAGGTGGAGTGGGGATTTGAGGTGACTTTCAGTTACTTTTGTTTCTAATTATGTTGTCTACATAAAACTTTCAGGTGCACCTTGCAATTTTTTTTAATGGTCTTTGTTAAGCACTTACTACATATCAGGCACTGTGCTAAGCACTGGGGTAGACCCAAGATAATCAGGTTGGACCAAGCCCCTATCCCACACTGGTTTCACAGCCTTAATCCCCATTTAACAGATGAGATAACTTAGGCACAGAGAGGTTAAGTGACTGATCCAGGATCACACAGCAGGCAAGTGTTCTACCTCACTGTCTGCCTAACCACTTAATGTAGCCATGGCCCTGAAGGGAACAAAAGTGGCAGGGGAAAAAAAGGCCAAGTAGCGATTCTCAAACCAGTATGATGGGACGGTCCATCATTGCTTTTTATTTCCACTGTGTGAAAATCGAAAGAGGTAGCTTGCATACTTACAAAACTTTGGATGCACAAATACCAGGAGAACCGAACGATTGCCTACATCATAATTCAAGCAAACATCTGGTCCAGACCTACGTGCTTGAAGTTGTCACTCTCAGAGAACAATCAAGATAGCCATGGTACTTCAATGAACACATACTGTTTGAAGAAAAGCTCAGGTGTATTTGCCTCCAACTATTCTTAAAAGATGACTTATTTTAAAATTTATGTTTACATCTCCAGATGAAAGCTTCAGTAAGTGGTTTTGTTTTTAAATGAATTGTCATGTTCCATTAGATTCTCATCAAAAGCTAGTCAGAAACAGAATTGAGAGAGCAGAATCAATACTGTAAAATAATTGCTTTGTTATTTTAGTACCTGCTGTCAGTATACCACTTGGAACTTTCAAAGGGCTTTTCATCTAAGGCTCTCAGGACACTCTGCAAATACGGTGTGAGATCCTGGCGGGGGACAAGAGGAGAGGGGAGACACATATATCTTAATTAACAGCTGCCCCACCTGAAAATAGTAATCGTGCTATTTGTTAAGACCTTACCATGAGCCAAACACTGGACTAAATGCTGGAGTAGATACAAGATAATCAGGTTGGATATATTCCCGGTCCACATGGGACTCTCAGTTCAAATGAATCCCCATTTTACAGATGATGAAATGTAGAAAAGTCAAGATAGTGTGGTCTAGTGTATAAAGCAAGGACCTGGGACTCGCAGGACCTGGTTTCTAATAGCGCCTCTGCCACTTTTCTACTGTGTGACATCGGGCAAGTCACTTAACTTCTCTGTGCCTCAGTTACCTATCTTTAAAATGGGGATTGACACTGTGAGACCCATGTTGGACATGGGCTGTGCCCAACTGATTTGCTTGTGTCTACTACAGCGCTTAACAGATGCCATATTTTTAAAAAAAATCATCTTGCCCAAATTCACACAGCAGGTAAGTGGCAGAGCTGGGATTAGAACCTTCGATTCCCAAACGTATTCTTTACTAGGCCACGCTACTTCCATGATGATGCCATGGAAAAAATATTATTTTTCTAAAGACTCTACCAAAATGTCAAGACTTCTTTCCTGACCCCATTTTTTCCTGGAATGGTCAAGGGCAAAGGTGGCAGTGATGCTAACGGAGTAGCTACGACCTCAGAAACTTATTTTATCATGTTAGTGGAAAAGATATTCCATTACTTAAAATGGGGCTCTATTTGGTATAACCCCATTATTAGGTACCTGTCAATTGACCATTCAACTTTTCCCAGTATAATTTTCTTCTTCCCATGGTAATTTAATAATGAAATGTGTAGTCAGATTTTCATTCTTCAGATCAAAGGAAGTGTGAAATTGCAGACCTTCCCAAGTTCAAGCCATTGCAATGGGAGAACCAATGAGCAAAAGATGCCAGGATTCCACTTTCCCTATTTTACTTCCTTCAAATGAAACTCATAGCATATGAAGTCCATAATCCCCTGCCTGAGACAACAGTGGGTAAATTAAAAGTGTCCCAGAAGACACTCTTTTGCATTTTGTATGACTCTCTGCCCAAAGGAAAACAAATGCTAAAATTCCCAAGGCAAGCAAGTTGATGCTAACCCACATGTGTTCCAAATCTCCAATCAAGAATTTGAACAAATATTGTGTGAAAGTTGCTTTGAGAAAGACAGCTGAGTCCATTCCCAATCTGCTAGAGCAAAACCGACAAGCAACTATTTTTTAACAGGTGAATAGCAAAGAATGTTGATTTCACTTCACCACTAGCAAAAACTACATCCTGCACTCATGCTGCAAAACAAACACAGACAAGCACCAAGCTATGGAGGGGCAAGTCGGGCACTGGGAGGAAGCAAATTTAGTTTTGCTGTTCCAGTCTGCCTGGTGTCCCCAAAATGGCCACTGGTGGTTAAAGAAGGGTCCATGGTAGACCCTGCTGCCCTTGGGCACTGGCCCTACGCCTCTCCTTCGGGATCGAGGCTGCAGCGACAGTGGCCTGAGAGGTTTACCAGGAACTATATTCACCCCAGTGCTTAGTACAGTGCCTGGCACCTAGTAAGCACTTCATACCACAAAACAAAACAAAAAAACTGCTCACGTCCAGGCATGTTTCCGCCCACTCTTACTTTTTCCCCGCTTCCCCACCTCCCAGGCAGGGTTACAACAGTTAATGGGGTAGAGGGAAGGGGGCATAGCCCACAGGCCTCTTCATGCCCCAATGCCCCCAGCCAATCGCCTCCTCCCAAGCTCCTGCAACGCCCCCAGCCATTCTGCCAGCACAGCTCCTGCAAGTGACAGGCTGGCGCTGACACTGCTCTTCATGCAGATCTCTGTACTCTCTCAGGAGACAAAGGCCAAGAAAAAATGAGAAGGAACGGGTGGCAAGATTACTTTTGGAGATTTAAATTTTATTTTAAGTAAAAGAAATGTTTACACTTGATTTCCCAAGTTTTAGAAGGATGCCAATCTTTAACATTTCCCCAGGTGAGGGATTTGTGGTTATTTTTGAAGGACTTTCCTTACGTCATTGAAGAAACTAGTTGCAAGTCTATTTCCATTCAATGCAAAAAAGGAACTTTTTTTCCCCTTATTTTGCCTAAACCGTCATCTTGCCCTTCAGGTGAACATTAAAGCAACTTAACTTCTACAGTAGTGCGATCGGATGTTCCAAATGTGGGGTATTGGATGGAGACAGTCCCAATTTTTAGGGTGCTTTTCCAACAGAAACTCCTTATCACTGGCTCCAAAACACTCAATCACCTTGCCCCCTCCTTCCTCACCTTGCTACTCTCCAAGTGCAACCTGGCCCATCCACTTCTCTCTTCTAATGCTAACCTTCTCACTGCACCTCGATCTTGTCTGTCTCACCGCCGACCTCTTGCTCACATCCTGCCTCTGGTGTGGAATGCCCTGCCTCTTCCTATCAATTACTCTCCCCTCCTTCAAAGTCTTAATGAAGGTCCATCTCCTCCAAGAGGCCTTCTCTAACTAACCCTTCTTTTCCTTTTCTTCCACTCCCTTCCACGTTGCTGTGACATGTTCCCTTTATTCATCCTCCATCCTAGTCCCACAGCACTTTTGTACATATCTGTAACTTTATATTATCTGTCTCCTCCTCTAGATAGTACACTTATTGTGGACAGGGAATGTGTCTGTTATTCCAAGCACTAAGTACACAGTGTTTTGCACACAGTAAGAGTTCAATCAATACCACTGACTGTCTGATCGACCATTTTCATTCCATTTCACTCAGTGTATTTTATCCAGGCCAGGCTGCTTCTTTCCCCTCGTCCCCTTTCTCACCCTCATCCTCTCCACCCCTTTTCTTCCCGCTTGCTACCTCTTTCCCCTCTCCTTCAACCTCCTTTTCAGCCTGCTCTCAAAAAAATCTTGCTCCCTGAGTTTCACCAAAAATCTGGTCACTTTATATTAAAACAAAGGAAATGCAAAAGTTAGAGATTAAATCTAAACAAACAAAGCAGAATATTGGACTACTCCAAACTCAGAATGAAAAGCCAAACTTTTGTAGTCTACTAGTGTACTTCAAAGGTACAGTCTGCCTGCTAGGATCCTTCCCAACACCAACTTCTGAGAATGCATCACATGGCCCAGACACAAACTCCCTTGTCCTGTAATTCTAAGGCACTATTGGATCCTGCTGCTTGCTGATGATACAAAGATTCATTTTCAATCCCTGCATTTTCTACAACTCATTTTGCATCTTCGCAAAAACATGGGTTTAAATCAGGGAAGAAAATAGAGTTATTTACCATTTCTTCCCCAAGGAACTTTATTCCTCAGATTTTCTAGGAGTCTGCTTTAGCCATATTCTACCTGAAAATTAAATCTGGAGAGCTCTATTTTAAGTCAGATTTAGATAACTCAGTTGCCTCAGAGAGAATAATAGACCGCTCAATTTCCAGTTCTCTTAATACAATTTTTATTAGTCTCAGTTCTGTTTCCAACTGAGTAGTATTTTCTTGGACATTGCCTGCATTTAGTCAGCATCTAACGAGGAGGCACTAGACTGCTACCCTTTAGAGCCCCTAGACTGTAAGAGCATTATGGGCAGGGCACGTGTCTGTTAATTCTGTTTTAGTTGCACTCTACCAAAGGCTGAGTTCAGTGCTCTGCATATAGTAAACACTCAATAAATACCATTGATTGCCTGGATAATTGAATCCCCATTTGGCAGATAAGGTAACTGAGGCATGGAAAATTTTTGCCCAAGGTCACACAGCAGACAAGTTATGGAGCTGGGAATAGATTCTGATTCCAAAGCCTATATTCCTTCCACTAGGCCATGCTGCTTCCCCTATGGAATGCCTTACCTGCTCTTACCCACCCCAATTTCCTCAAACTCCATCACTACCTTCTTCAAGCCATTATTTCATGGTACAATAATATTCATGGCTCAAATTCATATTGAGATTTAAAAGTTACACCTTGGAAAAAATTCTACTATTAATACTGCTTTGCTCTCACCTTCATTCTAATGTAATTTTATTCTTAAACACTGAACATGAAAACATGGTAAGGGCATGAATCTCTACAAAGGTTTTTCGCCAAAAGGAAAAGATGGGCTTCTCTGCATATCAGAGTCGCTTTTTATGTCATTTGTTAAGCGCTTTCTCTGGGCCAAGCACTGTACTAAGCACTGGGGTAGCTAGAAGATAATCAGATTGGACACAGTCCCTATCCAACATGGATACGTTAACTATCCTGTAGCACAGAAAACACAGATTCATGCATCAAATCTGTTCCCTGCCCAAAATGAATTTCAACTTCTGGCCCTTATTTATGGAGCGCTCCCTAAAAACCTTTATTTTTGGAATGCCGTAGAGAAGAAGGCAGGCTGAACTCTTTATCTGACTGCTAGAAGTTCTCCTGAAGAAAATCAACTTTTCCCCCTGCCATTGATAACTGAGCTGGTCACACATCAGCAAGGTCTGCACAAGACGCATTAAGGAAACTGCTGGTGCTACATCCCTTTCAATCATGTCCCCAACGAGACGATTGCAAAGCAGGGTGCCAGGGGAAGGGGAGAGAGCATAGAAGAAGGAATTGGTAGAGAGAAGAAGTGGGAGGTGAATGAAGGATTATCCAAACCAAAGCAGCTCTCACCTCTCTGCAGGCAAACTAGCACCACGGTGCTAGTCGGGGTGAAAGTCAGAGTCCTGTGAACATCCCCTAGGGTAACTTCTCAGGATAATAGCACTGGGAAGCAGTTTTCCCCCAGGCTATACCTTATTACTGAGCAAGAGCAGAGATGACTCAACAGCTGACAGTTACTCCAGCTACTGGTAAAACTTGATGCCTTTAAATATATTTTCAAATTATACTACATCTTCCTTCCTTCCATCTACTTAATGTAGAGGAGGAAAGCAAAGATAAGTTCTCCACCAGCTGCCTTCTGCTACAGCCAAAAGTCTGGACCTCCAACCCACTAAAATTCAACTTCCTGCAGTGCAGAATGGAAATTGTACAGAAACATACAATTCTCTTTTAAACGGCAGAGACATGAGGCTAAACAGCGAGCCCTGCCCACTGAGATTTAGGTCAGGAGAAGCCCCAAAACTCTGAAAACACAAACAAAAAACCCCCACCCATCAGCACCTTCAAATGGCTGTGGTTTTGACCACCTACCTTCAGCTCTGCTTTCTCTTTTCTTTCTTGTTCCTCACTCACTTCCCCCTTCTCTCACCACCTCTATTACCTCTGCATTTTTTCTTCCAGTATTCAAATTTATAACTCCAGTTGTTCTTTGTTTACAGTTCTCTATATGGTGTCCTGAGATTTTTTAGAGGAAAGGTGTTAAATATCAAGCCAAGAATTAAGCCTCCTGATGTACATCATTTTAAGTTTGTCATCTCCACTCTTACTTGATTCAGTAGTATCTGAGTGCTTACTGTGCAGATCACTGTATTAAGCACTCGAAAGTGAACAGAACCATAAAGCATGACTGTTGGATAAATTCTAAGATGAAGCCTAAGGCATTTTACACTTTACCATAAAGGTCAGTAGAAAAACGTTTCCAGTTTTTTCTTCCTACATTATAACATGGTTTTAAGTCTTACGATTTCAGATTCACCTATGGGCACCTTAAACAAGGTCATCTAAAATGTAAAGCTGCAAATTATTCATTTCACACCTTCAGTTGCTAGTCAATGAGAACTACTCAGCAGCAATCATTTTAAATAAAGCATCCTTTTAAATGTGGACTGCTGAGAAACAGAGATATGGGAGACCTTAAGCTCCTTTTTGTCAGGGATCATGTATACCAACTCTACCGTACTCTATTTTCCCAAATGCTCAGTATAGTTCACATAGTAAGCACTCAGTAAACACACTGAATAATTGATATGACCAGAATTATCTCCTGGACCAAATGCTGTGGTCATCTTCAAAACCTATGACACAGCAATTCCCCAGAATTGGGCCAAACATTTCTGCAAAGGTAAAAATTAGCTTTATGAGAATTACAACTATGTACTCCAAAACCCAACATGTATATTAATAATTACTGGTTATTGAAAGTTCAGTAGTTAATTTTTTGAATAGCTTTTTCATCTTTATGATTAGATTTAAAACTAAAAGCCTCAAATACAAAAATAAGCACAGGAGCAATCAAATCTTCATAAGGTTGAAGCTTGGTATATGAGGTGGCAAAATTCCAGTTGTGAATGATGGAGCTATATTGGAGGGGGGACAAATCAATTGAATATTTAATAAGTACCTGTGAGCGTTTAAGAAACACTCTCCAGAGCTAGAGACCTAAGACTTCAAGGGTTTACCTTTTTTAAGTGATGTTTTGAAGTCACACCCTGATTTTAACAATTTTTTTCTTTTTTTTTTAATGTTGTAACTGACCATTTGACTAGCCCTGGGCTATAGAAGTTACCCAACTTCTACTCTTTCTAAACTGAGTTTGTTAGTTTTTGTAGCATTAAGTTGTGACATGCAGTCACACAGATTAGGAAGCCAATCTTACTGGTTTTTGGAAAGGTAAATCTCAAGATTACCAGTTTCAAAACATGACTTCCCTCAGCAAAAGACTCACCTGTTTATCTTAAATACATTTTTGAAAGGAACAAGCAACCACTTCCATCTGCCAAAATGTGGGGATAATAAATAGCAACTTCATCAGCGAGCATGGAGAATGTATTCATAGGTGCCAGTCATGTGAAAGGTATCGAGGTGAATGGTATCTTAGACTTTCATTTCTTTAAAGAAATTCCATGTCCAAAATATGCAGTGTACTGCACCCATTTTGGATGGTCAGTCAACACTTTATTGCCACTAATCTTCACTTTACTGTGCTCCTGCAAATTATATCAGCATTTCTGCCTTTCCCTATTAAGGACTATGGGAAAATTGCTCCTGAAAATGATGGCAGCAGTGTAACCCAGAGGAAAAACATATGGGTCAGAGGCAGGAGACTGGATTCTAGTTCTGATTCTGACACTGGCACCTGCTGTGTGACCTTGGGTAGGTCACTTATAGCCACTCTTTGACTCAATTTCCAGATTTGCAAAATGTGCAGAAGATACTTGGCTATTAGACTACGTGAGCCCCCACTTGAGACAGGGTCTCATCTGACTACCTGGTATCAACGCCAGTATTTAGTAAATAGGAATGTTTAACAAATGCCATAATTAATAGTTTCACCACATACCCAGGACATCAAATATTTCAAACGCTAATTTCTATATGTTAACACAATTAGTGTCACATCAGAATTATTTTACAACCAAATATATCAGTTTAGTGCAAATATATCATTTTTGCCTTGACTAGAACCTCAAGTGGTTCATCAATGAATGGTATTTATTAAGTACTTACTGTTTACAGAGACTGTTCTAAGGGCATGGGAGAGTACATTACAAGAGAATTGGCAGACACGTTCTCTGCCCATAATGAATTTACAGTCTAGAGGAGGAGACAGAAAGTAATATGAGTAAGTAATTTATAATACATAATTTAAAGATATGTACATAAGTGCTGAAGGGCTGGGGTGAATATCAGACATCCAAAGGTCACAAATCCAAGCACACAGATGACGCAGAAGGGAGAATGAGATGGGAAAGAGAAGCCTTAATCAGGGAACGCCTCATGGAGGAGATGTGATCTTAATTGGGCTTTGAAGGTGGAGAGAGTGGTGGTCTGGCGTATATGGAGGGGAAGGGAGTTCCAGGTTGAGGGAGGATGTAGGAAAGGGGTCAGCGGTGAGATAGATGAGATCGGGTCACAGTGAGCAAGCTGGCGCCAGAGGAGCGGAGTGTGCAGGTTGGCCTGTAGTAGGAGATTAGGGAGGTGAGGTAGGATGGGGTGAGCTGATTAAGTGCTTTAAAGCCAATAGTAAAGAGTTTCTGTTTGATGCGGAGGTGGATGGGCAGCCACTGGAGGTTCTTGAAGAGTGAAGAGAAATGGATTGAACATCTCTGTTGATAGATGATCCATGCAGTAGAGTGAAGTATGGGTGGGACTGGGGAGAGACAGGAGGCCGGGAGGTCCGTGAGAGGCAGATGCAGTAGTCGAGGCAGGATAGGATAAGTGTTTGAATCACTATGGTAGCAGTATGGATGGAGAGGAAAGGGCGGATTTTAGCAATGTTGTGAAGGTAGAACTGACAGGATTTGGTGACAGACTGAATTTGTGGGTAGAATGACAGAGATGAGTCATGGATAACACCAAGATTACAGGCTTGAGAGACAGGGAGGATAGTGGGGTTTACAGTGATGGGAAAAACAGGTGGTGAACAGGGTTTGGGTAAGAAGATAAAGGTTCAGTTTTAGACATATTTAATTTGAGATGTTGGCAGGACATCCAAGTAGATATGTCTTGCAGGTAGGAGGAAATGCGAAACTGCAGGTAAAGAGAGAGGTCAAGGCTGGAGATGCAGATTTGGGAATTAACTGCATAGAGTTGGTAATTGAAGTCATGGAAGCAAATGGGTTCTTCCAGGGAGTGGGTATGGAGGGAGGATAGAAGGGGACCTAGAACTGAGTCCTGAGAGACCCCTACTGTCAAAGGGTGAGAGGCAGAGGAGGAACCAGCAAAAGAGACTGAAAAGGAACAGTTGGAGAAATAGGAGGAGAAGCAAGAGAGGACAGTCAACCTCAAATTATTTCCTAATTGTTTAGTGTTAGACAGTGTCGCCAACTTTACTAATATTTTTAAAGTTCTGGATTTTAAATGCTAAAATATAGAAACATTAAATTTTCAGCAATACACCTTTATATTTTAGATTTACATAATGTCATATTTAATTAAAATAAAATCTACCTAAGAAAAAAATTTAATACATTTGTTAGAGAAATATTTTGAAGTCTAAGAATTTCTTGCCAATAAGAGTTCTTTTCATGGGGCATAAACTTTACTTTCTAGTGATAAGATTTTGAATGAAATTTTCTACGGTGGGAGTTTTTTGTTGTTGTTGCTTTTATTGGTATTTGCTAAGTGCTTACTGTGTGCCAGGCACTTTTTTTAAATGGTATTTGTTAAGCACTTACCCTGTGCCAGGCCCTTTACTAAGCACTGGGGTAAATACAAGCTAATCAGATTGGAAATAGTCCATGTCCCAGTTATAATCCCCATTTTACAGATGATGTAATTGAGGCACAGATAAGTGAAGTGCCTTGCCCTAGGTCACAGGGCAGACACATGGCAGAGCCATTAGAAACCAGTTTCTCTTTCCACCAGGCCACCCTCCTTCTCTTAAAATTTCTCATAAAGAATTGAAAAAAGTGTACCTTCAGTTCATTTGAAGTGTAATACTAGATTTCATAAATCCCAAACAATCTAAAATACAGATTAATCACTTGCACAATTCTTCCAACACCACCAATGGAATCCCTCTTTTCCTTACAGCCAAATGAAGATACATCTCATCCTTGACAGTAAAATGCCACAACATAATTAGGGCAATAAACAAACATCCTGGAGGGCTAGAAAAATGCATTTATTACCATACTGATGTCTTGGAAAAATATACATGTACATACAGATGTATGTTACACAGAAAAACCTCTACTATCATATGTCTGAGTAGCAGCCATCTCCTGCTACGGAAAGATCCACAGAGTCCATTCAGGTATCAGTGGGATTCTATGGGCTCAGCTGGGGTGAGGTGACCAGATGTCCTACATTAGGCAGAACAGTCACCCTTACTACTGCTGATGGTAATAGTAATCACTATTATTATCTTGGTATTTGTTAATCACTTATGTGTCAAGCACTGTTCTATGTGCCGGGATAGATACAAGTTAATCAGGTCAGACACACTCCCTGTCCCGCATGGGGCTCACAGTCTAAAATTCGGAGGGAGAACAGATATTGAATTCCCAATCTCTGAGGCACAGAGAAGTTAAGCGACATGTTCTCGGCCACACAGCAAGCGAGTGACCCAATCTGGATTAGAACCAGAGTCCTCTGACTCCTGGGTTTATGCCCTTTCCACTAGGCCACAATCCTCCTCATATTTATTAGTAGTGCTTACTATATGCTAAACATTGCACACTGGAAATAGATACAAGAAAAAAGGGTCTCAATTTCTGGGCCTCAATTTCTAAGGGAGGGAGAGAAGGGCTCTCGTTCCCATTTTACAGATGAGTTAACAGAAGCACAGAAGAGGTCAAGTGACTTATCCAAAGCCATACAGCTGGCAAGTGGCAGAGCCAAAACAAGAACCCAGGGCCCCTGACTCTCGGGCCACACTCCTTCCAGTATTCCACGCTGCCACTCTTCAAGGGATACTATGCTGTCACCCCACAGGCCTAACACAAGACTTATTACGTGCCCTGTCGTAGGGTGAGGTGGCAAGACCAAACTACCCAGATTCCGTGGCAAAAGAGGTGATGATGGCAGCAATGGTGACTGCTGTTGCCACTCTCGAAGTGGAGAAAGAAGTCTCCCCTCTCTCTTGCTCTCTGTCTCCCTTTCCCCTTTCTCGCCTTCCCATTCCCGGCTCTTAGCTTCCCACCTTGGTCACCCGGAGCTAGGGAAAGCAGCGGCTGCCTCGCCACACTAAGTCTAAGGCCAGGAGGTCTTCCTGCATACCTCAGGACAGAGCAGCAGGTGGCTCAAGTTTCTGGTCCAAGGCACATAGGAAAAAAAATATTTTTTTTCCCCCCACAGAAATAACTTACTTGATATGCATTACAAAAGTTTTGGTACCAATAATATAACAGTGCTTGAGTTACTGAAGGATTTTATTTTTAAACGGTCTATTTTGACTTCTCAAATGAGAACTAATATCAATGGAAGGACAAGAATTGTTGAACTATATAGAAAATTCCAACTAAGAAGAGCATTCATGGCATAAATATAGCATATTTGCTCCCCAAGTGCTTTCACATGCATTATCTAATTTTAAACTCACGGCATTATGGGAAGATGGGGAAAGGTGCACATTAACTCCATTTTACAGTAAGGGAAATGCGGGCCCAAAGACCTTAAGTGACTTTCTTGGGTGACCTGGGCCTCGCCCTCGGGTCCTTACTAAACACTTCAATGCCTTCTTTCTCCACGGGATGTCATTGATATTCGAGTCATGGACTCACACCCTGGGTTCTGTGTGCATTCAATAGTTGTTGTGTCCGTCTGCAATAACCACCTTTCCTTCCTTTACTAATCAAAATGTTCCAATACTTTCTATTCAGGGCAGTTACCACGACCTAAACCAAGGGATGTCAAACTGCAGCTTTTTGAGCCACATGAGATGCACACATTTGCACACCCATGATTTGTCCCTATCTTATCGCGGCAGTGGGCTCCAGTGGGTCAGGGCTCTGGCTCTTTAGGTGGAGGTAACTCCCCTCATTCATGGCAGCCCTGGTCAGGAAGGGGTGTGGCACCCGACTTCACCTCCTTGCTCACCAACCCGTGACCACCACCACAGCCATCTCCCCAGGAACACCTCGGCTGAATGGTAGTTTTTTGGCGAGCAGCTCTTCAGCAAACAATCACTGTCCCCTCTTCAAAGCCTTAGTGAAGGCACATCTCCTCCAAAAGGCCTTCCCTAACTAAGCCCTCCTTTCCTCTTCTCCCACTCCCTCCCTTGCAGCTCACAGCACTCATGTACATATCTGCAATTTATTTATTTCTACTGCTGTCCATCTCCCCCTCTAGACTGTAAGCTCGTTGGGGGCAGGGAATGTTATTGTTCATTGTTATATTGTACTTTCCCAAGTACTTAGTATAGTGCTCTGCACAAGGTAAACACTCAGTAAATATAACTGAGTGAATTCGACTCGAGAGCTCTGGCCACCCCTGATCTAAGCTTTACTGTTGTCTATAAACTTCTAGGAACATAGACTTCCTGAGGCAAACCTAGCTTTTTCAAACTCAGCACTTCATGCCTGCATTTAATATTCTTCATACATTTTGGCTATCATGGTATACAATTTTGAGTACCCAGAATTTCCCAACTCCACATCTCAACCCACCATGACCTGCTGCTTCAAATGACCTATGCTCTTCCTCGCCACCTCTTCTTTTTTTCTGGTATTTGCTAAGCACTTACTATGTGCCGGGCACTGTACTAAGCACAGGGGTAGATACAAGCAAATCAGGTCGGACATAGTCTATATCTCACATGAGGCTCACAACTTTAATCCCGTTGTGCAGATGAGATAACTGAGGCCCAGAGAACTTAAGTGACTTGTCCAAGGTCACACAGCAGGTAAGTGTCAGCGCAATCTTTAGGGTGCTCCAATTTCTCATATCAGATGGATACTCCAGGCCTACATGTTTCACTCAGTCATATTTATTGACCACTTACTGTGTACAAAGCACTGTACTAAGGACTTGAGAGAGCATTCCCTGCCCATAATGAGCTTTCAGTCTAGAGCGGATTCATGCTGAATCTCACATTGAACTTCACGCCATTAAGATTAAGTGAACCACTTTCGTATTTTTACCAAGAAAACTCTATGGATATACTCCCAGAACGATTGCAGAAGGAGAGCGGGGAGTTCTGGGCGAGATGTGTCCATGGTGTCACTATGGGTCAGAAACGTCTCGACAGCATTAAGACAAAACAAGACTGTGTTCTGCTTTTTCCTCTCTGATTTCATTATGATTTTGAAATTTTTTTTGCCCTCAATACTGACCCCAAAGCAAAAAGTGAACAAATTTCTGAAGAGGTCAAGGGAAGTTGAATAAGTTCATTGTTAAATAAGTAAACAACAAAATTCCATGATGGAATAACTTACATTAGTTTTCATACCTATCATGTCTGTGCAGGTTTAAAATGCTTATTTTCAACCTCCTGGTGTGACCTAAACCATAGGTCCCAACCCCAATTTTTCCACAGCTTTTTGTCCTATTACCCATGATTTAGTTCGCCAGTGAAATTTTCAAAAATCCAAACCTCACAGTTGGCAAGATATTACTTGATCTTACTGCCAATTTCTCAAATTTATCTTGGGAGATTTGCTATTCTTCTTAAAAATAGAAAAACCATGCCTTTCTATGAAAATGCCAATTTTAAAGACAACTCAGAAGAGGGTAGGAAAAAGATCACAAATCAGGGTATTTTAGAGTTAAGAGTTTTTTCCACTTAATATTGTCTAAACAGAAGTCACAATCTGACTTCCTGATTAAGTTATTAAAACAAGGGTAGAGAGAAGATGGGGCAATCTCCCTTAACCTTACCTCAGAAAAGAAATGACTCCAAAGAAGTTTTTCCAAGTAATGTTCCCTAGGCCATGTCAGTTTATCCTGAAAAACCATCCTGCCTTCCAAGCCAGTATCTCGCCTTTACTTAAACTTCTATTTATAAATTCGCGCTTTAAAACAAGACATTTAAAACAATTCGTATTTTGCAGTCGCAGTGATAAACAAAAATGTACATTTGGGGAAGGAAACAACAAAAGATTTTCCAATACCCAAGCATTTTTTGTAGATATCACTACTCAAATACATTGTAGCTGAACACGAGGATGTTTACAGACATACTTTTGTGCTGGTCTTTCTACGTGGTACTTTCCATTTTCAATGTGTTTAGGCAATATTTACTAGCTAATTCTGAAAACCTACATCAGCTTAAAGAAGGCACGTGAAAACGACACTATCTTGGCTGTGATTTTCCAGTTGGAGGTTGAACATATAAAAGGGTGGACATCTCTTGAAACAGAAGAGCACTTTATAAATATGAAGCATCACTGCAGCTCCCGCTGTTCGTGCTAGAATTCCGGTAGCCTTGTCCCGGGACAAAATTCCCGGGATCCATTGGACAATATGGTTTGTCTCAGTGCTTCTAGGTTCCTCCCTTGAGAAAACTTTCCTCATTTCCTCCCCGAGCACAAGTACCACGAAAACCAGAGGTGGCAACTTGGGGGAGAATTTAACCATCTTGAAATCGGTGAGAACTTTCTTTCTCTCTACACCGAGTTTTCTTCCAGGTCCCAAGGAGGGCCAAAGTGGGGAGGGTGCTATTTGCAGTGGTCAATCCTGCAGTTTGCTGCACAAGGGGATGTGGCCTAGGTACAGGACCTGCAGGTCCGGGACAGCGGCCAGGCTCCCCGAGCCAGGGCGGGGGGGAGCACTCCTCCATGCCAGCAGAGCCAAATCCATCAATTAATTGTATTTATGGAGCGCTTACTGTGTCTAGAATACTGTGCTAAGCGCTTGGGAGAGTCCACTATAATGGAGCTGGAAGCGGCGTGGCTCAGTAGAAAGAGCCCGGGCTGGGGAATCAGAGGTCATGGGTTCGAATCCCAGCTCTGACACTTGGCAGCTGTGTGACTGTGGGCAAGTCACTTCACTGGGCCTCAGTTACCTCATCTGTAAAATGGGGATTAATTGTGAGCCTCACATGGGACAACCTGATTACCCTGTATCTACCCCAGCGCTTAGAACAGTGCTCTGCACATAGTAAGCGCTTAATAAATACCAACATTATTATTATTCCCTGCTCCCAACGACCTTTCGGACAAAGGGAACCTGCTCGGATCCATCTTGGGCCTATTTCAGGGCCACTCCCAAATTGGGAGCGGGAGAAAAGGGGGAGAGGGGCTCCCGAGGAAGCAACAAACCATGAGAATGGGGGGGTCCCCTCCCCCATTCCCAGAGGGGGCTCGTTCTTTTTGCCCCGGTGGAAGTAGTATGGCTCAGTGGAAAGAGCAAAGACTTGGGAGTCAGAGGGCGTGGGTTCTAATCCCAGCTCCGCCACTTGCCAGCTGTGTGACCTTGGTCAAGTCACTTAACTTCTCTATGCCTCACTTACCTCCTCTGTAAAATGGGGATTAAGACTGTGAGCCTCATGTGGGACAACCTGATTACCTGGTATCTACCCCGGGTCTTAGAACAATGATGGCACCGAGTTAGCGCTTAACAAATACCATCATTAATATTCCCTCATCTGTAAAATGGGGATTAAGACTGGGAGCCCCATATGGGACAGGGATGATCCAACCCTTTTTGCTTGTATGCACCCAGCACTCAGTACAGTGCCTGCCACAGAGTAAGCACTTAACGAATACCATAATTGTTATTCTCATCTGTAAAATGGGAGATTAAGACTGGGAGCCCCATATGGGACAGGGACTGTCCAACCCTCTTTGCCTGTATGCACCCCAGCGCTCAGTACAGTGCCTGCCACATAATAAACGCTTAACAAATCCCATCATTATTATTATTATTCTCATCTGTAAAATGGGGATTGAGACCGGGAGCCCCATATGGGACAGGGACTATCCAACCCAGCTTGCTTGTATACACCGCAGCGCTTAGTACAGCGTCTGCCACAGAGTAAGCGCTTAACAAAAACCATCATTATTATTCTCATCTGTAAAATGGGGAATTAAGACTGGGAGTCCCATATGGGACAGGGATGGTCCAACCCGCTTTGCTTGTATGCACCCAGCGCTCAGTACAGTGCCTGCCACAGAGTAAGCGCTTAACGAATACCATCCTTGTTATTCTCATCTGTAAAATGGGGGATTAAGACTGGGCGCCCCATATGGGACAGGGTCTGTCCAACCTGCTTTGCCTGGATGCACCCCAGCGCTTAGTACAGTGCCTGCCACACAGTGAGCGTTTAAAAAACACCCTTAT
Organism: Ornithorhynchus anatinus; assembly: GCF_004115215.2. Taxonomy (NCBI): domain Eukaryota; kingdom Metazoa; phylum Chordata; class Mammalia; order Monotremata; family Ornithorhynchidae; genus Ornithorhynchus; species Ornithorhynchus anatinus. The sequence goes on along the minus strand of NC_041735.1, from coordinate 16,545,456 downwards.
TATTCCTTAATCTGCAAAACGGGGGATTAAGACTGGGAGCCCCATATGGGACAGGGACTGTCCAACCCTCTTTGCCTGGATGCACCCCAGCGCTCAGTACAGTGCCTGCCACATAGGAAGCGCTTAACAAATCCCATCATTATTATCCTCATCTGTAAAATGGGGATTAAAACCGGGAGCCCCATACGGGACGGGGACTGTCCAACCTGCTTTGCCTGGCTGCACCCCAGCGCTCAGTACGGCGTCTGCCACAGAGTAAGCGCTTAACAAAAACCATCCTTATTATTCTCATCTGTAAAATGGGGGCTCAAGATGGGGAGCCGCATATGGGACAGGGACGGTCCCACCTGCTTTGCCTGGATGCTCCCCAGCGCTCAGTACAGTGCCTGCCACATAGGAAGCGCTTAGCCTATATTATTATTATTATTATTATTTTCCGTAGCTCTCCAATCTCTTGGCCCCTCCCAGAGTCTTGGGGCGGGGGGGAGGCTTCTCCCCTGCGGGTGGGGGCCTGCGGATGAGCAACGCCTCGCAGCTCCTCCAAGCCCCCGAGACCCTGCCCTTCCCCCCCCCCATACCTGGTTGCTAAGGGGGCTTTTCCTTGACGACGGTGGGGAAGGACTCACCTGCGCCCCGCTGTCAGCCGGCGCCAGCGGCGACCCCCGCCCCCCCCCCCCAGCCCAGCGACCCACTGACACAGAGGCGGAAGTGCGGCCGGCCGCCCCGCTGACTGACGCCCGCCTCCGCCAACCGCCGGCCGCCGCTTCCTCTACGTCACTCACCCCGGGCCCAATCGCCGCTCGCCCCTCGAAGGCGGGGCCGAGGGAGGGGGGCCGAGAGGGGAGGCGGGGTTATGCTAATGAAGGGGGCGGGGCTCCAGCGGCCTCCGCCCCTCGTTGGTCTGGACGGCCCGTCCCGGCCGGGTGATGAAACGCGCGACCAATGGGAGCGGCGAGGGGGCGGGGTTATGCAAATATGGGGGGAGGGAGGAGGCTCGGCAGGTGGAAGGGCCACGGAGCTTGCGCAACCTGGACCCGCTTCCCAGCTGGGAATTCGGTTTTCCCTCTTCAAGACCGTCATTCATTCATTCATTCATTCATTCATTCATTCATCCATCCATTCATTCACTCACCTTTAAATTGATCTAATAATAATGTTGGTATTTGTTAAGCGCTTCCTATGTGCAGAGCACTGTTCTAAGCGCTGGGGCAGATACAGGGTCATCAGGTTGCCCCCAAGTGGGGCTCATAGTCTTCATCCCCATTTTACACATAATAATAATACTGTTGGTATTTGTTAAGTGCTTACTATGCGCGGAGCACTGTTCTAAGCGCTGGGGGAGATACAGGGTCATCAGGTTCACAGTCTTCATCCCCATTTTACAGATAATAATAATGTTGGTATTTGTTAAGCGCTTACTATGTGCGGAGCACTGTTCTAAGCGCTGGGGGAGATACAGGGTCATCGGGTTGCCCCAAGTGGGGCTCACAGTCTTCATCCCCATTTTACACATAATAATAATGATGTTGGTATTTGTTAAGCGCTTACTATGTGCAGAGCACTGTTCTAAGCATTGGGGTAGATACAGGGTCACCAGGCTGTCCCACGTGAGGCTCACAGTCTTCATCCCCATTTTACAGATGAGGGAACTGAGGCCCAGAGAAGTGAAGTAACTTGCCCACAGTCACACAGCTAACAAGTGGCAGAGCTGGGATATTAAGTTAGTATCAATTTAACGCCGCAGCGTGGCTCAGTGGCAAGAGGACGGGCTTGGGAGTCAGAGGTCGTGGGTTCTAATGCCGCCTCTGCCCCATAGTCATTCATTCAGTCGTATTTGTGGAGCACTTACTATGTGTGGAGCACTGTACTAAGCGCTTGGGGTGTCCAATTTGGCAACGGATAATAATTATGGTATTTGGTAAGCGCTTACTATGTACAGAACACTGTACTAAGCACTTGGGGTGTCCAGTTCAGCAACGGATAATAATAATTATGGTATTTGTTAAGTTCTTACTGTGTGCAGAGCACTGTTCTAAGCGCTGGGGTAGATACAGGGTAATCAGATTGTCCCCATTTTTTTTATCCCCATTTTTACTGATGAGGTAACTGAGGCACAGAGAAGTGAGGTAACTTGCCCAAGGTCACACAGCAGGCAAGTGGCAGAGGAGGGATTAGAACCCATGACCTCTGACTCCCAAGCCCGCCCTCTTGCCACTAAGCCACGCTGTTTCTCTAAGACAATCCCTGCCCAATGACGGCTTTACAGTCGAAACAGAAAAGCGAAACAGAAGAAAACAAAACAAGCAGTCTGGCGCAGACATTGTCAAGATAAATAGCACCATGGAGACATACATATCATTAACAAAATAAATAGAGTAATAAATAATATATACAAATATGCACATTGCTGAGGGGAGGGGAAGGAAGCTGTGTGACTTTGGGCAAGTCACTTCACTTCTCTGAGCCTCAGTACAGTACTCTGAGTCCTCCTCCAGTATGCAGTTTTACTGAAGATGCACTAGCAAACTATGGATGTCCTGAAATTGTTTTCCAGATACCAAGAGAGTGGGGAAAGTTACCTACCCACCTTGGCCCTGACTAGATGCTAAGGGTGAATGTGGAATGTGGAAAAGATGGCATTGGCCTCTACTGTGGCGGGCAGGGAGAAATAAGATGAGGAGGAGGAGAATTGACAGGCTTAGGAAGAGAGGGTCAGTGACCAGAAGACCAGGTGGTAAAGCCCAGAGACATATGAGAAGCAGCATGGTGTAGTGGATAGAGCATGGGTCTGGAAGTCAGAAGGTCATGGGTTCTACTCCTGCCTCTGCCACTTGTCTGCTCCTTGACCATGGTCAAGTCACTTGGCTTCTCTGTGCCTCAGTTACCTCATCTGTAAAATGGGGATTGAGACTGCAAGCCCTTACATGGGACAGGGACTATGTCCAACATGATTTGCTTGTATCCACCCAGCGCTTACTACCGTGTGTGGCACAGAGTAAGCGCTTAACAAATACCGTAATAATAATTATCATTATTATAAAAGAAGACCGATTCACCTGCATGCTAGGATCTGACTTTCCTTGTTGTGGCATGATCCCAGAATGTCTATATTGGACCTGGGTAATTGCAATTCCTTGGTTCACTTACCTCCCCTCCATAGTTTCTTTGTTCACTTTGGCTGGGCTGTAGCTCTGTCCTGAGAGGAGGAACCGAGAGGGCTTGGGAAGATACAGGCTTCTTGCAAGGGGCCAGGGCCCCTAAACCTCCACATCTTTCATTCAGGTCTCCATACCCCTAATCGTGTTGTCATTGTTCAAGGCAGAAACTTTGGCAGATGTGTCCACCAATCTGGGGGAACCATTAAGAGGAAATGACCCATGAACACTCTGAAGAGCAATGCTTTTAACGGTCTATTTGTTTATAGTATTTGTTAAGCGCTTACCATGGGCCCGACACTGTACTAAGCACTGGGGTAGAAACAAATGAATCAGGTTGGACACAGTCCATCTCCCATTTGGGGCTCACAGTCTCCATCCCCATTTCACAGATGAGGTAACTGAGGCACAGAGACGTTAAGTATCTTGCCCAAGGTCACCCAGCTGACAAGTGGCGGAGCCAGGGTTAGAACGCAGGTCCTTCTGATTCCCTGGCCCGTGCTCTATCTGCTAAACCACACTGCTTCTGGTGGAAGATTATGAAAGAAGGACATCCCGAAGCCATCCCTTCTTGTGGAGGGACGTACTTCAGCGAGGTGCAAACTTCTCGTACAACCACTTCATGACAGTGCATCTCTGAAAGAAACCCAGGTCCCAGTGGCCTGATGCTGTTGTCCTTTGATTGAGAAAATCTTCTCCCACAACAGCTACATAAATTAGAACAACAGCACGGGCTGCCTACCAAGTTTGATCATTGGCATAGAAAGACTGTTGCAGACCCTAGAACAAATCAGGGAACCACCACAGTAAAACAAACCTCTCACAACACAGGCTGCCTCACCCACGGTCCAGTGTAAAAAACAGTGCCAGTGATAGGAGACCTGGATGTGAATCCCATTTCTGCCACTGATTTGTTGTGCGATCTTAAATAAGTCACTTAGTACTTCTAAGTGTCGGTTTCTCCTTCGGTAAGATATGGGGAATAAACTCCCCTTATTGTCCTACCTTGCAGAGCTAATAGGAGAAGATGAGATCATCTGGGAGATGCTCTCAAGAGAAAGGGCAGTACAATTGCGGTGCCTTAGAAACCTTCTGAGCAAGGTCTAAAATCATTTCTAAGACATGTATTTTCTTCCCACACTTCTGAGGGGGCCGGAAGCTGGCACAGGGCCCTTGGTATTTTTCCAACTCCAGGTTCCCCTCATCTCCGCTGTTAGACAAAAGCTCCTGAGCCCAGTCTCACCAGGCTTCTTGCTGAGGTATGAATAATCTCCCTGATTAATGAGTAGCCATTTCTAACTGGATTTATGAGGAAAAAGAATCCCTGCTTTGAAGGTAGGATAGCCCCCAAAATCTTAGGGCTAGTCAGGTGCGGAACTGGACTTTCCGCAAGCGGATAACCCCGAATCCTGAGTAGCCCAGGGGCCTCTCTTACTAAAGGGTGAAAGCCACACCTTTCCCACTGCTCTTCTTTCCTTGGCAACCGTTCTGTTAGCAACCAAGCAGAGGGAGGGTAAAATCAAGAGGCCGTTGGTTCCGTCCTGGACACGTTTATCTCGTTGGTTCCGTCCTGGACACGTTTATCTCTTAGAATACAGAGTTGGTTTGGTGGGGTGTGGGGGCGGGAGTCATCTGGTTCAAACTCCAACCTCAAGAGAGGTGATGCCTAAACTATAATAATAACTGAGAAGCAACATGGCCTAGTGGATAGAGCACGGGTCTGTGAGTCAGAAAGACCTGGGTTTGAATCCCAGCTCTGCAGTTTGTCTGCTGTGTGACCTTGGGCAAGCCACCTAATTTCTCTGCATCAGTTACCTCATCTGTCAAATGGGAATTAAGACTGTGAGCCCCATGTGGAACAACGTGAATACCTTGTATTTACCCCAGTACTTAGAAGAGTGCTTGGCATATAGTAAGGGCTTAACAAATACCATGATTATTATTATTATTCTCCGTGCCTCAGTTCCCTCATCTGTAAAATGGGAATTAATACTGTGAGTTCCATGTGGGACATGGACTGTCAAACATGATTAACTTATATCTACCCCAGTACTTGTACTGTGCCTGGCACAGAAAAAAATGTGGTATTTGTGAAGCACTTACTATGTACCAAATACTCTGCTAAGCACTGGGGTAGATACAAGACAATCAGATCTGACACAGTCCGTGTCCCATAGAGGGCTCACAGTCTAAGAGAATGGGAAAACAGATATTTAATCCCCATTTTAAACATGAGGCAACTATTCCAAACAATGGATGTTCTTCTTTTAAAGGAATTCTCCAGGAATGGAAACTCCCTTCTTTGAGCCTTCCTCTGGAATCTTGACCCAGTGGGGGCAGTTGGTACCAATGCAATCTTGACGCAAGTTTGCATCTCCTCAACATGAGGCCACTCCCTATCGGGTAGATGATTCTTTTGCAGGGCTCAGGAGTGGGAGGAAGCAGAATCTGGGATATGGGGGGAGGTCAGTGTTGGCATGGCTCCTCCTTCAACCCCCTAATTGCCTTCCTTACTGTCTCCAGGGCTGCTGCCGGAGCAGAGACCCCCAGCAGCGAGGAGGGAGGGAAGAGGGTGTTGACCTTGGAGAGGAAGTGACTGTGCAGCTGCAAGCTCACCCACTCACAGATGCTGCTGCTGCACAAATTGGAACAAATCCGGCCCAGCGGGAAACAGGAGAAGCAGAATGGCCTAATGTTAAAGCACAGATCTGGGAGTCGGAAGGTCCTGGGTTCTAATCCCTGTTCCTCCACTTGCCTGCTGTGTGACCTTGGGCAATTCACTCAACTTCTTGTGTCTCAGTTACCTCATCAGTAAAATAGGGATTTTACTGTGAGCCCCATGGGGGACATGGAGTGTGTTCAATTGATTAGCTTTTGTCTACCTCAGTGTTTAGTTCAGTGCCGGGCACATAGTAAGTGCTTAACAGAGACCATAACAAAAGGAGGAAAACTCTCCAGAAATTGGGGGTGCATCTCGTTCCAAAATCCTGGGGGTAGGGGAAGGGGGAGGTGGGGAAGGACTCTACATCTCCTTGGAGATTGAGCCTCGGGCAGCAGCCTCACTCACTGGGTTGAGTTCTGCCACTGTTTGGGTTTCAGTTCCTTATCTGATTTAGATTGTTTCTCTGCATGAGTCAGGCCACTGCTAATACTGTATTTAATGCAATGCTTTGCAAATTGTTAGAGATTACACAAGATTAACCAGGAGCCATGATAGCTCTCCCCCAAACCCAAATCTCCTATCTTCAGCAGTTTAGGTAGAATGGATTTCTGCTCCTTTTTTCAATATGTTGTGACATTTAATTCTGTTCAGGGGCCAGGCCCTTTTCCAAAAGGAGGAGGATATAAAAATCTCCCCAGATAGTGAGGTTGATTGAATTTGGGGCTACTCATAGCCCACATGGATTGTGTTGTTGTTGTTATTTATTAACCATTTTTTTCTTTCACCTTTCAAGTGCTCATCGGCAACGTGATAACAATCTGTTCCCTGATCTGCCGGAGGAAACTATTTTTATTTACTAATCCACCACATGGATGGAGATGAGTTATGAAGAGCAGCCCAAAATATCTTTTTTGATGGTTATAAGACTTGTACAATCTGGACTCAAATTTTGTCCTCCAAAATGATTCTCATTACTATAAACCTTTAACACGGTGGCTTTGTTTCAGGATTTTCAGCTCTGAAAGTCCCACACAAAGCACCCTTGGTGCCCTACAGATTTATTTGGCACAGCCTAAATTGGAACCAAAAAACAATTTACTAAGCTGATATGTGGAAAGCGAAAACAGAGAGAAAGAAATGAAAAAACACACAGGGATGGAAAATAGGTTTGAAGATGAAATTTACAAAATGTGGAAAAGTCAGCAAGGAGTAGCGACCCCGGACAGAGAAAGAATTCCTCAGAGTCAATAGAGAAAGTTTTGTCTCATCACTGGGGAAACTGTGTGATGGGAAACGTGGAAGTATGAGTTTTTCTGGAGCTCAGAGTGAGGCAGAAATGGGCTTCTGAGAAGAGTAGGCTCATGTGGGCTGGGTACGTGTCTACCAACTCTGTTGTACTGTACTATCCCAAGCATTTAAGTATGGTGGTGTTCTGCACACAGGAAACATTCAATAAATACCACTGACTGACTGATTGGAAACAGAGGTCTAAGACTAAGGAAGGAAAAAAAAGGCAGGAATAAAAGACCCTTAGGGAGAGATAGAGGAAGCCAGACACAAAGACACATTTGCATTTATAGAAGCGCTATGAAGCACAGAGAAACACTATCACCTAGTGGATGGAACATGGGCCTGATAGTCACTAGGACTTGGGTTCTAATCCCAGCTCTGCCACTTGCCAGCAGTATGACCTTGGGCAAGTCACTTAATTTCTCTATGCCTCAGTTACCTCATCTGAAAAATGAGGATTAAGACTGTGAGCCCCATATGGGACAGGGACTGTGTTCAACCCAATTTTCCTGTACCCACCCCAGAGGTTAAAATAGTGCCTGGCACAAAGTAAGTGCTTAATAAATACCCCAATTTAATGAATAGCACTCACTCAGAACTCAGCGCCGGGCAGTTCAGGATAGCGGCAACAAGTAAGTGGAGAAGAGATGAAAAGCAGCACCGTTCCTCAATCTCCCTGCGGTCGCAGTCACAACGCAGCAACTCTGGCCATAGGAGTGTTGGATTTTTCCCTGAAGGTTTCTGGAGCAGTCAGGAAGTCATATTTACTGAGGGCTTACTGTGTACAGAGCACCGTACTAAATTCTTGGAGCAGCCACCCTACAGGAAGCTTGGCTCACTTCCCTTAGCCGCAGAATCAGCCTCAGTAGTGGAAGCACTTAGAACAGTGCTCGACCCAGAGCAGGTGCACCATAAACACCATAAATACTATTGATTCATTGATTGATTGCCAAACTCTGCTAAACTGACAGATCACATGCTCCTGAAAGGAGCCAGATATCTGATCAGTAAATTCATTTCAGTCCAAGCACTAAAAGGAAAGAATGCAGAAGCACCGTGGCCTAGTGAGTAGAGCACAGGCCTGGGAGTCAGAAGGACTTGGGTTCTAATCCTCGTTCTGCTGCTTGTCTGCTGGGTGACCTTGGGCAAATCACTTAACTTCTCTGTGCCGTAGTTACCTCATCTGTATATTTGGGATTAAATATTTGGGATTAAGAATGTGAGCTCCATGAGGGACATCGACTGTGCCCAACCTGACTATTTTGTATCTACCCCAGTTTTTAGAACAGTGCATAGTGAGCACTTAACAAATGTCATTAAAAAATGGCATCACAGTTTTAAATCCAGGTTTCCAAACATGTATTTAATAAACAATAATGTCTTTATGTCACACCTCAAATACACATTCAAGAAAAAGAAATCAAGAAAGCCAGAATGTTCTTTTGGAAATAGATGTGATGCCAAGGTGCCATCAGACTTCAACCTAATTGAAAGGTGCCAACCTTCTCTGCAACTTTCCCTCCCTCTGCTCTACCCCCTTCCCTGCCCCACAGCATTTGTGTATATATGTACATATTATTCTATTCATTTTATTATGTATATATATCTATAATTCTATTTATTTATATTGATGCTATTGATGCCTGTTTACTTGCTTTGATGTCTGTCTCCCCACTTCTAGACTGTGAGCCCACTGATGGGTTGGGATTGTCTCTATTTGTTGCTATATTGTACTTTCCAAGCACTTAGTACAGTGCTCTGCACACAGTAAGTGCTCAATAAATATGACTGATTGGATGAATGAATGAACTCTGAGACCTGGACTTACTTCAGTCACTCATCTCTAGAGTACTTTCTTCTCCCTACTACCCCACTTACATACCACATTCAAAGTTAAATGCTAAGATGGGATCATAGGCCTGAAACAAAGTCCATAAGCAGTAAAGCTGGGCGTTTTACATCACTCCTTCACTAGGAGAGACTTATAAGGAAAAAGGTGGACAGGCCAGCCAAGACTGGAGCAGCAAGACTGTAAACAAGAAAGGCAGAAGGAACATTTTAAAAATTCTTCTGGCATAGCTATGGGCAGCTGGGAGAGAGCAGCAGACAGATCAACTTAGCGAGATGGAATTAGAAATACAGTGTTTCTCTTAGAGAACAGCCTTTCAGACAATCATTATACCCTCAAGAAAAGCAAAAACAGTCCCCAGGCACTGCAGGAGTAAGGGGACAGAGCAGTAAGGAACATTCTTCAGATGCACATTGTTAGAATCCAGCAGAATTTGGGTTTTCCTTGAACTGGATTTGGGGTTTCTTCACTACATGCTCATAAATCAGGCTCACTTCCAGTCACCTTATATTTATAAGGATTGAATAAAGGAATGGACCTAGAAATTCCACTCTGGATAATAATAAATTATTATTGTTATATTTGTTAGGAGCTTACTATGTGCCAAGCACTGTTCTAAGCACTTAGGTAGGTACCAGCTAATCAGGTTGGACAGAGCCCCTGTCCCATATGAGGCTCACAATCAAAGTTGGAGGGAGAAGAGTTGTTGAATCCCCATTTTAGAGTTGAGGAAATTGAGGCAAGGAGCAGTTGGGACTTGCCAGGGTCACAAAGCAAGCAAGTGGAAGAGCTAGGATTAAAATCTAGGTCCTCTGACTCTAAGACCTGTGCTCTTTTCACTAGGCCATGCTGGTCCCCTTAATCCATTTATCAAGCACCCGATGGAAAGAATTGTGAGCCTAGAATTAGCTATATCTTCCAGCTATAGCTGCATATATTGAAAATGTCACTACAGGCAGACTGCTAATATAGAGTATCTGTGTCAGTATCATCCTATGTGTGATACATATCATATACATATCATATACATATTATGTATATATTTATATTTATGTTTGTCTCCCATGTTACAGGGTAAACCTGTGGGTGGGGAACAAGTCACTTTAACATTCTGCACTTCCCAGGAGCCTAGTACAGTGCACCATAACAAGTGGGGCCTCAATAATCAATCATATTTATTGAGCACTTACTCTGTGCAGAGCACTGTCCTAAGCATTTGGGGGAGCACAGTGTAACATAATTGGTAGACATATTCCCTGCCCAAAGGAGCTCACAGTCTAGAGGTCTGTAATAATAAATAAACGACCACAGCTATATATATCTGTTCTCTGGGGTAAGCAGAAAGTAAACCTAATCTCCTGGAAGGAGTTTCCAGTCTTTCAAGCCACTAAGGAATCATGAAATGCCTGGTTGTTCCACCTCTGAGTGCTTCCTTTTGTGTCCCCTAGCTATATAGACCAGTGTATATAGTCTCTAGAAGTGAGCTGCAGTGACTCCTAGGCCACACTCAGAGAAACTACTGGTCTCACACTTAGATCAAGAACTGGGAAGGAGAAAACATGCATAGTATCTCCTAGGCGCTTAGTGCAATGTGCTGCACACTGTAAGCACTCAATAAATGCCATTGATTGATGGATTCACAGTTCTGCCTTTGGTAGTGGAATATTAGATGAGGCAACTTCTCTTAGTTTCACAATCTCTCCCTCTCAATCTTTCTCCCTAACTCTCCTCCCCTCATTCCTCCCCAGTGCATTTAATGAAGTAAACGAAGGGCCTCAGAGAGTACTTGCACTCCTTAAGTACCCAAATTACTTCCAAGGAGTACAATGGCCTGAAGGAAAATAGAACCCATGATTACTTCTACTTTTCCTCTGAATGGACTGTTGGGAGTGGCAAAAGCCTTTCTTCCCAGTACCATTCAGTCCTCTCCCCTAAGGTCTTAAAATTGTCTCCTTAGGTTAAAAGGAATTAACTCTCTGATCCCTGGAGAAGCACCAGGACAGACTGGTATAGTCTGGGAGGAAGTGAAATGACAGAAAGTTTCCAGACATGAAAGTATCACTTCTCAAAAGGAATCTCCTCCCATCCCAGTTTACCATAAATTGGAGAAGCAGCGTGGCTCAGTGGAAAGAGCACGGGCTTTGGAGTCAGGGCTCATGAGTTCGAATCCCAGCTCTGCCACTTGTCGGCTGTGTGACTGTGGGCAAGTCACTTAACTTCTCTGTGCCTCAGTTCCCTCATCTGTAAAATGGGGATTAAGACTGTGAGCCCCATGTGGGACAACCTGATTCCCCTATGTCTACCCCAGCGCTTAGAACAGTGCTCGGCACATAGTAAGCGCTTAACAAATACCAACATTATTATTATTATTATTATAAATTGGTAAAATTAATTCTACCTTTGGCGGACTCCTTTTCCAGGTTCTGACCCCACTGAAATGTAAGATACCGAAAAAAAACCCAGAAGGGGCTAAATTCTAAATCATATATTCTGGCTAGTCCCAGCTTTCTCCAGGTGCCTGTAATTCTCTTCTCTTTGGGTTGTGCTTCCAACAAGTTGACATAATCCCCATCAGAATCCCCTTGGATTTCATTTCTCCTTCCAATTCTTTCCCAGTTGTAGCTGAATAGGGAGAGGAGTAGCCAAAAGAGGATAGTAGGAAGGGAAATCAGATTTAGTTCGTTTCACTGAAACTCTGTTGGAGCAGACAGCCTAGATTCAGAGAGCCTCCTCTGTTTACTCAATGGAGAAATGAACTGCAGAGCAAGATAAGTGTAGAAGAGGAAAGGAGAAAGAAAAAACCCCTCCAAATTAGGCAGGAACAAATGTGTAGAAGGAATAAGACCCAGGAGCAAGGCAGAAAGCGCTGCTAGGATGAAAAAGTGCTAGATATTTTTTCAATAACTTTAATACAGGAGAGGATCTATTCACAGGATCTGACCAAGAACCAACACTAATTATTCCTTCTTTCTTCTGGAAAAATGATGGCATCAGAATCAACAAAAGACAATCATGTGCCACTTAGTTAAATAAAAACAAACAAAAAAACCCAGATACCTTCTGATTGATTTTCAAATACCTGGCCTCCCACACAGGAAAATCCAATTTCTCTTCAACTCTTGTTAATTTAGCAGCTGTCCTTTACCTGAAAGGGGGAGAAGAGATAACCGATATCACCCTTCAATGAGTAGCCTGTAGAGTGTGCCCTCTGGGACTGTGGGCAAAGAACATGTCTGTTAAATGGTTATATTGTACTCTCCCAAGTGCTTAGTACAGTGCCCTGCACACATAAGAGCTACATAAATACAATTTATTGACTGATTGATCCCATGCTTTCTCAGAGCCACAGGGGCTATCAGATTGGTCCAACCAGGCTAGTTGGAATCTCGTTAGTTAATGGTTTCAGAATGGGCTGCTTCTGCTTCTGCCATCCAAGACCCTCACTACCAGACTGCATCCCTCTGCAGGAGAGTAATAGACGTGGCCCCCTGTCAGGGAGTCTGACCTCTGGGATGGACAGAACCAGCCCTCTTCTCGGGTCAAACCTAGTCCCCTTAGTAACTCTTGAGATTTCAAGATTGACCCAAATTCTGGGATTGAGGAAAGGGAGGTGCATGACAGAAATTATGGTATCCTCTATAGATGAAAAGCAGCCTGGCAAAGTGAAAAGCTTGGGAGTCAGAGAACCTGGGTTCTAATCCCTTCTCTGCCACTTGCCTACTGTGTGACCTTGGACAAGTCACTTAACTTCTCGGTGCCTTGGTTTGCTCAGCTATAAAATGGGGATTCCATATCTGTTCTCCCTCCTACTTAGTCTGTGAGCTCCCATGTGGGGCAGGAACTATGCCTGACCTAATTAACCTGTATCTACTCCAGAGTGTAGGGCAGCACATAGTAAGCGTTTAATAAAAGTAACAAATAGTAGCAATAATAATAAATGACATTTATTGAGTGCTTATGATGTGGAGAGCACTGTGCTAAGCACTTGGGAGATGATAATAATAATAAACCTCCCTACACAGTAATATAGGATGGTTTTTCCAACATTAACTTTTTATCCTAGGTGGGTTATGCTCCACGTTTACATGGTTTCAGGAGGGATCTGGGGCTAGAACCCAAATGTCCTGGCTCTCAGGCCATTGTTCCTCCACCCCCCCCGCCAAGCTACCCTGGGAAAGTCTACAGTCACCCTGGACAGTACATTCTTCGAGGGGTCTGAAGACACTCCAGTGCTCTGATGAAGAGCTTGAAGACAAACCCTTCTTTTAAATATGATAATGGGTCTCTCACTGCCATGCCATTTAATTCCTCTGTGAATCCCTTTCCCCCCAACTCCATCTTTCTGACTCATCCTCAGGCACCTTACTGAGTCAGTCCTGTCTCTGCCAATGCATTATTAGTTTGTGCATTCCATGTGGTGGCACAGGTGCTAAATGATACAATGGAGGAACAGAAAAGTGTCTGTAATTACGGGAGCTGTGAAGCTGAGTCTAATAGGAATCGTGTATTGCTCCTTCCTGCCTATTGTCTCTTTCTCCACCTCCTGATTTCCTTCCCAGGAGGCAGTGAGAAGGTGCTCTCTTTCCTGTTTTCCTTTTGCCAATATCTTTCTTGAACACAAGGAACACTGTCTATTGAGTGACAAGCCTCTGGCTTGCTGCACAGCTCCTGTCATCTGTGGGTCCCTACTGAAGAGGTTGGAGATTGGTTATCCTTTCTCTGGTTTAATTAGCAATTATGGAATAGCTGTTTTGGAAGCATTTATCTCTCTCTCTCTCTCACACACACACACACACACACAAAATGAAGATGGGATCTGGTGTGGGGTGTTGAGAAGGCAAGGTACTATTTATTGATGCTACCTTAGCTCTGTGTCTGTCAGAAATGTCAGAGTATAAGTAGGTGGGAGATAATTCCTTTAACTCCTCACTTGTCTTCATCCCTAGATTTAAAGAATAGATTTTCTGTGGAAAAGAAAGTCCAGTTGGTTAGGGATCCTAAGTCCCTCATGTAGTCAGTCAGACTGTTGATCAGTGTCTGCTGTGTGACCTTGGGCAAGTCACGTCACTTCTCTGGGCCTCAGTTACCTCAACTGTAAAATGGGGATTGAGATTGTGAGCCCCACATGGGATAAGGACTGGGTCCAACCCAATTTACTTGTATCCACCCAAGTGTCTAGTACAGTGCCTCACACATAGTGTTTAACAAGTACCATAATAATAACTATAATAATAATGTAATTATTATTACTATCATTGTTATCAATAAGGCATTCAGACACTAAACTGTTTGTTTAATAATTATAATGGTGGTATTTGTTAAGTTCCTTACTATATTGAGCACTGTATTAAGCACTGCGGTAAGGAATATGTCTACCAACTCTGTTGTATGTACTCTCCGAAGCATTTAGTGCAGTGCTCTGCACACAGTAAATGTTCAGTAAATACCACTGATTGGGGTAGATACAATTTATTGAAGGTGGACAACAGTCCCTGTCTCATAAGGACTCATGGTCTAAGAGGGAGAACAGGAATGAGGAAACCGAGGCACAGAGAAGTTAGGTCTCTTGCCCTGGTCGCACAACAGGAAAGTGGAAGAGCTGGTATTAAAATCCAAGTTCTCTGACTCTCAGCCCTGTGCTCTCTCTCCACTAGGCCACACTGCTTCTGCATGCAAAACCCTTTGAGAAATACCATGGAGAGTTACAGAGGAAAAACAAAACATGGCCTCTGCACTCAAATAATTTATAGTCTAATGGAGGAGACAGATACCCAATTATGTGAGTAGATATGGCAACTGTGGCAACTTCCTGATGTGCTTTGTGATTTAGAACAAAGACTCCACCTTTCCAACTGGAGTATAAAAATCCTAACCTCGCGTAGCTGAAAAGGAAATCATGAGGTTCGGTTTATTCATCACTTTTCAAGTTGCTACTTTATATTCACAGTTCCTCATTCTCCTACTTTCCATCCTCGTTGTTCCAGATAAAAAGACCCATCCAGGCCGATGAACTTATGTAAGCAATGTGAATTGAAAGCTGTAGGTCTGAGGGAAAAAAAAAATTGGATGCATGAGTGTTGTCTAGATGAACTTCTCCCCAATTTCTTCTTACTGAAGACTTCTCTCTGGCCCCTGACTGATTCTCCTCCAGGGTTAATTCTTAACTGTCCCCATCCCTTGGGGCCCCATAACTGGTGCTTTTCCCCAATGCTCTCGAGACCTCACTTTCCTCCAACACAGCCCCTACTCCTGTCCCTCCCAAATATCCCCTCCATTCCCATTCCTTCTTCTTCCCACTCTCTTCACCTAGTTCCACCTCTCTGCTTCAGTCACCTCATAGATACTCAATCTGGTACTTAAAGCAAGAACAGAGTGAGAGAAAATTCAGTCTCTGTTCTTGGCTCTGCTTTTATCCTGGAGATATTGAATGCATAAATCCATCTCCTGCTAGTTCTCTTAAGCTTTTGTCAGTTTTTCTGTTTGCAAAATAGTGATAACAATGATGATGATGATGGCATTTCTTGAGTGATAAATGTGTGCCAATCACTTTGCTAAGTGCTGGGGTAGATATGGGTAGGTACAGATCAGACACAGTCCCTGTTCTACATGGAGCTCAAAGTTTAAGAGGGAGGGAGAGCAGAGATCTCCTCCCCATTTTATAGATGATGAATATGAGGCACAAAGTAGCTAAGTGACATCCCCCAGGTCACAAAGCAGGCAAGCGGTAGAGTCAGGACTTGAACACCGGTCTCCTGACTCCCAGGCTCAGACTCTTTCCTCTAACGCTTATGGATTTAATTCATTGTTTTAACTGGAGTTTAGAAAATCTCAGGCACCTTACTGAGAACCTGTGGGTGAAAACTTCTACAAGAAGTCCAAAATGCTTATTAGTAATAGCTAGAGTCAATCCAGAGTCAAAAAATAAATTCATCATATGATGGTGCCCTCCAGCAGCATGTAGCATATAACGATTCTAGAAATATGCTCTTCCATGTTCAGATTTCATCTGACTGACTTGTTCTCAAGCAGTGGCCTACTGGAAAGATTATGGGCCTGGAAATCAGAAAATCATGGATTCTAATCTCGGCTCCACCACTTGTCTGCTATGTGACCTTGGGCAAGTCATTTAACTTCTCTGGGCCACAGTTACCTCATCTGTAAAATGAGGATTTAGACTGTGAGCCCTTCATGGGACAGGGACTGTGCACAACTCGATTTGCTTGTATTCACCCCAGCACTCAGTACAGTATCTGACGTAGTCAGCATTTAACAAATACAATTATTATTATTAATATTAATAATCCTCATGTGATTTCTGTTTGGGCCCTTGCATAGTTTAGTCATCTAAGAGGCAAAGGAGAGACAGATAAATGATAGAGCAGTGAGGAGTTGCCACCAGCCCTGGACATAGTCAATCATCAAACACAGGATACTAAGGACAGTATTTATTACTGAGTGCTAAAATCTGGGGTAACTATGACTCAGACCCAGTCCCTATCCCCAACTGGGCTCAGAATCTAGGAGGTAAGGAGAGTAGGAATCTTTCCCCATTTTATAGTTGATAGATGTACATTTTATAAATATGTGCTCTGCACAGAGAAAGCACTCAATAAATATTAATTAATTCATTCATTCAATAGTATTTATGGAGCACTTACTATGTGCAGAGCACTGGACTAAGCGCTTGGAATGTACAAATCGGCAACAGATAGAGACAGTCCCTGCCCATTGACGGGCTTACAGTCTAATCGGGAGAGAAAGACAGACAAAAACAATAGCAATAAATAGAATCAAGGGGATGTACATCTCATTAAAACAATAGCAATAAACAGAATCAAGGGGATGTACATCTCATTAACAAAGTAAATAGGGTAATAAAAAATATGTACAAATGAGCGGACAAGCACAGTGCTGAGGGGAGGGGAAGGGAGAGGGGGAGGAGCAGACGGAAAGGGGGGGAGAAGGGGGCTTAGCTGAGGGGAGGTGAAGTGGGGGCTAGAGAGTCAGCAGAGGGAACAGAGGGAAAAGGGGAAGCTCAGTCTGGGAAGGCCTCTTGGAGGAAATGAGCTCTCAGTAGGGCTTTGCAGAGGGGAAGAGAATTAGTTTGGTGAAGGTGAGGAGGGAGGGCCTTCCAGGACGGCGGGAGGACGTGGCCCAGGGGTCGACGGTGGGATAGGCAAGAACGGGGGACGGTGAGGAGGTGGGCGGCAGAGGAGCGGAGCCTACGGGGTGGGCAGTAGAAAGAGAGAAGGGAGGGAGGTAGGAGGGGGCAAGGTGATGGACAGCCTTGTAGCCTAGAGTGAGAAGCTTTTGTTTCTTGTGGAGGTTGATAGGCAACCACTGGAGGTTTTTGAGAAGGGGAGTGACATGCCCAGAGCGTTTCTGCAGGAAGATGAGCCGGGCAGCGGAATGAAGAATAGACTGGAGGGGGAGAGACAGGAGGAAGGGAAATCAGAGAGAAGGATGACACAATAATCCAGCCGGAATATTATGAGAGCCTTTACCAGTAAGATAGCCATTTGGGTGGAGATATTATAAAGGTGAGACCAGCAGGTTTTGGTGATGGATTGGATATGTGGGGTGAATGAGAGAGCCGAGGCAAAGATGACACCAAGGTTGCAGGCTTGAGAGACAGGACGGATGGTTGTATCATCCACAGTGATAGGGAAGTCAGGAAGAGGACAGGGCTTGGGAGGGAAGATAAGGAGCTCAGTTTTGGACATGTTGAGTTTTAGGTGGCGGGTAGACATCCAGGTAAAGACATCCTGGAGGCAGGAGGAGATACGAGCCTGAAGGGATGGGGAGAGGACAGGGGCAGAGATGTAGATTTGTGTGTCATCTGCATAGAGATGATAGTTGAGAAAACTGAGGCCTAGTGAAGTGACTTCCCCAAAGTCACACAGCAGGCAAGTGGCAGAATTGGGACGAGTGGCCCAGCTGTCCTGATTTCTGGTCTCATGCCCTTTCCTCTAGGACACACAGCCTCCCTGTCCTATCCCATCCCATCACTGCCCTTCCCCTTCCCCCAGCCCCATTACCGCCTGCAAGAAGTGATGTGATTAAGGAAGGGATGTGATTATTAAGTATGGTTGTGACTGGTGTCCGTGAAAAATAATGACCTTCTTTCACGTGGGTTTGAAATTTGAGGATTAGCTCTCCTGCAACACTCCAGGGTTGGTTTTAGAATGGAGTTGTCTTTTGCATTCAAATCAGGTACCACTGGATAAGCTTATGCAAAAAATAAAGCAAAAGAGTTTGCGGAGGCAGATCTTTCTTTATTCATTCTCTCCCTCACTTCTCTGCTCACTATAGGTGGGGCTGAGGATAGCTCAGAAGAGGAGGAAGGATAGTAGTAAGAGTATTCATTAAGCACTTACTTTGTGCAGAACACTGTCCTAAGGGCTGGGAGAGAATACACAGGAGGGAATTAGACATGGTTCCTGTCCCTCTGGGGGTTCCTATTTAAAGGTGGGTGAACATGCCCAGCCTATGTAGATGCTGAAAACCAGCCAGAGTCATAGATTCATCTAGATGGAAGGGATCTCAAAAGATCAGGTACTTCAGTCCCCTGCCTCCCAACCGGCAAATGCTTGCATCACCCATGGCAGATGATTATTTCTTATTTTCTTCAAAATCTACAGGCTGTAGGCTCCAGAATTTGCCTTGGTGCCATTTCCAGTTTTTTCACCCTGACAAGAAGTTCTTCCTTCTGCCCAGCTGAAGTCTTGCTGCAATTTAAATCCATATCATTAATTCAATTGTATTTATTGAGTGCTTAATGTGGGCAGAGCACTGTACTTAGCGCTTGGGAAGTACACTTCATTTCCTCTTGGAGGGTCTCATGGAGGGTCCCAACCATGATGAAGGTGAAAGGCACACTAACATTAACAGTTGGAACTTTGTAGAACTAGCCATTGCTTTGCAAGGACATTTTTTCCTTAGCAACTTTGTTTTTATCTTTAGAATACATTATTGCTGGAAGAAATTCTGGGCAGTTAAGGCTAATGTGGCCCCACTGAACTTCAGGCTTCAAGCAAATAATAGTAGTAATAATGGTATTTGTTAAGCACTCACTATGTGACTAGCACTGTACTAAGCATTCGGGTGGATACGAGAAAATCATGTTGGACACAGTCCCTGTCCCATGTGGGGCTCACTGTCTCAATGTCCATTTAACAGCTGAGGTACCTGAGGCCCAGAGAAGTGAAGTGACTTGTCACACAGTGACAAATGGCTGAGCTGGGGTGAAAACCCATGACCTTCTTACTCCCAGCCCAGTGCTCTATGCACTACGCCATGCTGCTTCACAAATGGCCCCAAGCTCTTCAGCAGCTGGGGCAGATTGGCTAGAAAAGCCAACTCCATTTCTCTTTGTTTAAAAAGGAGCCTTCTCAGTACAGCCGGTCCTATCTGAAGAAGGCTTCTTATCACAACGAGAGCAGCTGAAGGAAAGGGAGTTGGTTTGTTCCAGGAGACTCTCCCACTGCAGCCCCGATGGCCAAAAGTTCAAAATCCCACTGGTCAGCTCACCTTTGCCCTGGTGCCGATCTCAAGTAGAGATCAGAGCAAGGCCCCACCCCTGCTACTGCAGGAACTGGTTTACACCCTGTTTTTCTCGGAAGGCAGGATTGGCAGGTGACTCGAAAGCAGTGTACTTGGGTTGGGACCTCCCTTTTAGGGTTGCTAAAGCAGCAATCTTAGGAGGCTAGAGATGACAGTTCTGGTATTAACTCACTGTTGCCTGCCAGTTAGCTGAGGGCCTCGCATGGCTTGGCCAAGATTTCTGCAATTCTTCTTTTCCCGAGGTATTTAGAAGGGGTGTTGGGATTTTTGCCAGGTATGGTAAGGTTCAGACATTTTATTCCAACACCTGCCTCCCCCTCCTTCACAAGAATGGAGCAAGGACAAATGATATCTAGGAAAGCACTGAGATTTCTTTGCAGAGCAGGTGATCTGGAACTGTGAGTGATGATGCAGTCTACTTCTGCAGGCTGGTCACGGAGCTGGTCACCAGGCTGGCTTTCTTCCCAGGAGACTTCCTGGCCCACCTCACTCCACTGCTCCCTTCCTCCCTCCCTCTTCTACCAGTTATTCATCCTGCCTCTCTGCCTGGAACTCTCCCCCCTTCCCAGTTTAACAGTCCTGCTCTTTTCCATCACCAGAAACCTGCCTCCCCAACCCTTCGAGGAAGTTTTCCCTAACTAACTGCAAGTCACATGGTAATTTTCTTCCAGTCCTATTCTGTCTGAACACATGATCAATTCATGGTATTTCCTGACTGTTTCGTTATGCACAGCATTGTACTATATGCTTGGGAGAGTAAAGTACAATAGAATAGGGAGACATAATCCCTCCCATCATGGAGTTTACTATCTAGCACGGGCGAGAGCCCAAAATTCTTTCGGCTCCCTCCTACCCACTAATCCAATTGCACATGTTCCAGTGTTTACTCATGATATAAATACTGGAGCAAGATGGCCTATTGGAAAGAACATAGGGCTGGGAATCAGTGGACCTGGGTTCCAATCCCAGCCCTGCCAATTGCGTGCTGTGTGACCTTGGATAAGTCACTTAACTTTTCTGTGCCTCAGTTCTCTCATCTGTAAAAGGGGGATGAAATACTTGTTCTCTCCCTCCTACTTAGACTGTGAGCCCCATGTGGGGCAGGGGCTGTGTCTAATCTGATTAATTTTTATTTACCCCTGCACTTAGAACAGTGCTAGACGTATAGTAACTGCTTAACAAACATAATAATAATAACAATAATATCATTAAAAATGCTTTAGATTTGTTTAACCTTTGCATTGTTATGTATGTCCCATGGTGTTTTTTTAGCAGCCCTTGAGGGCATCTTTCAGACCGGAGGCTCCCAGAAGGCTGGGAAGATTTGCCTGTTGAACACATTTTGTCTAGCACCCCGCAGAGAGCCAGGAACAGCTGGGTGCTATAGAAATGTTTCATGATGATGTTCCTGGAGCTTTTATTTAGCTCGTGTAAAAAGGAGTTAGAATTCCTGGTTTCTGCCAATGCCTTGCTGTAAGACTCTCAGTAAAGCCCATTCCCCTGCCCCCTCTTTAAAGAGGGTGACATTTGTTCTATTTGAAAGCAGCTCTGAGATGCCAAGCGGTTGGCACTCTTTTCATCTGGCACCATATGTCCACCACCCTTCACCACCTTCCTGTCCAGGCCGGCAGGCGCTGCCCTCTCTTCTCACTGCCAGATAATCCTTCCCAAGCTAAGAGAAAAAATCTTTCCTTGTTATTCACTGAAATGACTCTCCCGTCTGCAATGGCAGTGTGGAAGTTGCTCTTAGAAAATCAATCGATTGTACTTACTGAGTGCTTACTGTGTGCAGAGCTTAGGAGATTACAATGTAACAGAGTTGGTAGACATGTTCCCTGACCACAGTGAGCTTACAGTCTTGAGAGGGAGACAGACATTAATATAAATAAATTAATTACTGGTATGTATATAAGTGCCATGGGGCTGAGGGAAGGGTGAATAAAAGGAGCAAATCAAGGCACCACAGAAGGGAATGGGAGAAGAAGAAATGAAACTTAGGGAAGGCCTCTTGGAGGAGATGTGCCTTCAATAAACTTTGAAGTTGGGGAGCGCAATTGGATATGAAGAGAAAGGGCATTCCAGGCCAGAGGGAAGATGTGGGCGAGCGGTCGGAGAAGAAATAGAAGAGATACAGAAACAGAGAATAGGTTAGCACCAGAGAAGCAAAGTGTGTGGGCTGGGGAGGAGAGCAGCGAGGTGAAGTAGGAGGGGGCAAGGTGATTGAGTGCTTTAAAGCTGATGGTAAGGAGTTTCTGTTTGATGCGGATGTGGTTGGGCAAACACTGGAGGTTCTTGAGGAGTGGGGAAATATGGACTGAATATTTTTGTAGAAAAATGATCCTGGTAGTCAAATGAAGTATGAAATGGAGACAGGAGGCAAGGAGGTCAGCGAGGAAGCTGATACAGTCATCAAAGAGGGATAGGATAAATGCTTGGATTAACATGGTAGCAATTTGGATGGACAGGAAAATGTGGGCTTTAGCTATGTTGTGAAGGTTGAACTGACAGGATTTAGTGACATATTGAATATGTGGGTTGAATGAGAGAGATGAGTCAAGGGTAACACCTTGATTTAAGGCTATAGACTTGTGAGACAGGAAGGATGGTGGTGCTCTCTACAGTGATGGGAAAATCAGGGGGAGGACAGACTATAGGTGGGAAGATAAGGAGTTCTGTTTGGAACAGAAAAATGGGAGAAAGCAAATGAGTGGGCAGGAAGATGGCTGGCAGCCAGGAGTCAAGGCCTCTGGAGATGGGCTGGGAGTCGGGATAGGGATTGGGATGGGAGTCAAGTCATTATGTCATTCAAGTACATAATTTTATGAACTCATTATGTCGTCAATTAATTGATGGTATTTATTGAGAGCTTCGTTTATGCAGAGGTCTGTACTAAGTGCTTAAGAAAATACAATACAACAGAGTTGGTAGACACAATCCCAGCCCACAGGGATCTATAGGGTGAGATTAACAATAAAGTAGATGAGGGATAGGGGAAATTGTAGAGCATAAGAATATTTATGGAAGTACTGTTAGCCTGAAGGGAATATCACAGTGCTTCTGGAGTACCCAGCCAAGTTCATAGTTGACGGAGAGGGGAGGGTGGAAGGGGGAATTTAGTGTTTCGTCTGGAAAGGTCTCTTGGAGGAGATATGATTTTAGGCAGGGAGAGAGGTGGACTCTCAGATATGAAGTGAGATGGAGTGGCAAGCCCAAAATAGATTGTGGGCAAGGGGTCAACAGTGAGACAGATGAGATTAAAGTACAGAAGGTAGGTTGGCATTAGAGGAGTGGAATGTAAGGGCTGGGTTTTAGTAGGTGATCAGTGATGTAAGGTAGGAGGGAGAGAGCTGATTGAGTGCTTAAAGCCAGTGGTAAGATGTTTGATGAGAGGGTGTACAAGAAACACTTGGAAGTTTTTGAGGAGTACAGAGAGTATAGAATAAATGTTTTTTCTATGTATAGCTCTTGTGTCTTTTTGGCCTTATGCCTCAGTTTTCCCTAGAGTACCAGGGGGCAGGAGTTCAGGAGGAAAGGTCCCGGAATGGGAGTTGACAGCTGGAGTCTAATTCCCACTCTGACCCAGGTGTGTGGAGCAAGCCTTCCCAGATGAATCCTATCTTCTGGTCGTCTCAGTCTCTCTAACCCCTGTAGACATCTGAGAGGAGCTGGTCACTTTTGGGAGTGCAGACACCAGATTGAACAGCAGGTCCTAGGGCCCACAGCTGTCTGAGGTCATGGAAGAGACACTCTCCGGGTTCCAACTTAGTGCACCCCAAGATTCTCCAGTAGTTTGCTACCACTGTCCCCTCAGCACTGGAAAGGCTCAAAGCATTTGGGGTTCAGCTAACTGGTTCTAGACAATCAATCATAATAATAACAATAATTGTGCTATTTAAGCACTTACTATGTGATAAGCACTGTACTGCACTCTGGGATAGACAGACCATGGGATGCATGGTCTAGAAGTAGTGTGGCTTAGTGGAAAGAGCACGGGCTTGGGAGTCAGAGGACATGGGTTTTAATCCCAGCTCCGCCTCTTGTCTGCTGTGTGACCTTGGGCAAGCCACTTAACTTCTCTGTGCCTCAGTTACCTCATCTGTAAAATGAGAATTAAGACTGTGAGCTCCACTTGGGACAACCTGATTACTTTGTATCTACCCCAGTGCTTAGCACAGTGCTTGGCCTCTAGTAAGTGCTTCACAAATACCATAATTATTATCAGTAGTAGTAGTGAGGGAGAACAGGTATCTTTTCCTCATTTTACAGATGAGCAAACTGAGGTAAGAAGAAGTGAAGTGACTTGCCCAAGGTCATACATCTGGCAACCTGTAGAGCTGGAATTAGAACCCAGAACACAGGTCTTGGGAGTCAGAAGGAACTGGGTTCTAATCTCCTGTGTGACCTTGGACAAGTCCCTTAATTTCTCTGAGATTCAGTTACCTCAACTGTAAAATGAGGATTAAGACCGAACCCTGTGTGGGATGTGAACTGTGTCCAACCCGACTATCTTGTATCTACTAGCATTTAGTACAATGCATGGCATATAGAAAGCACTTAACAAATTCCATTTTTTTTTTTAAAAAAAAAGCTTTGAGTGGAAAGAGAGACAAGGAAGCAAAAGAGAAAACTGAGCCAGGAACTACAAGCATAAAATACAACAACACAATGAGACACAGCCCTTTTGTGTGCCCAATGGGGCTGGGACTGTGGATCTCTGACTGACCTTTTCATTCATACACACATCCATTGGTGAGTTTCACCATCGGTGGTGTCCTTTTCAAAAATGAAGGACACCTATACATATGTTCCTTCCTTTAGCTCCTCTGTTAAATTGCAACCAATAAAACAGCTTCTGGTTCTTTGATAACTCCCCACAGTCCCAAACAGAACTCTACACCCAAAGGAGAATCGATACAAACAACTGACTAGCTGACTAACTGACTGACCGGTACCAGGAAAACCTGTCCACAGATTGGAATTGCATTAATCATCTGACAATCTGAGGGTGGCTATTAAGAAGGAAGTTCTGATATATGTCTTTGGCCAATCCCTTAAATCCCAGCCTGGAGTTTCTCACTTTAGCTGACATGATCCTAGCTACTCCCGTGAGCACCCAACCAATTTGAGCTCCCCATTCTTTTCTCAATAGCCTTTTAAGCCGCCTGGAGGAGGAGTGGCTGACTTCCTATAAATTTGGGAAGCAGTATGGCCTAGAGGAAGAAATGCAGCACTGGGAGTCAGGAAACCTAATTTCTAATCCCTACTTGACCACTTACCTGCAGTGCGACCTTGTCTGTGCTCTATGTCTGTTTCCTCATCTGTGAAATGGAGTTTAGATACCTGTTCTCCCTCCTGCTTAGACAGTGAGGCCCATGGGGAACAGGGACTGTGTCTGATCTGACTGCATTATCTCTACCCCAGCTCTTAGCATAGTGCTTGGCACACAGCCATGCTGATTACATTCCACAGTTATTATTAAGATTTTATTATTGTGATGGAAATAAATAGAACATTGCAACACAGATGTTGCTTGTTGCATCTTATGTTTGAGCCAGTTTTTACTGGCCTCCATTTTATTTTCTTGTTCCCAGCTAGTAGCGATAGGCATCACCTGTAGGGCTGCAATAAGACTGGAAAGTGAGCTAGAGTGGTGCCACATAAGGAAGGTTACTGGAACCAGAGTACATTCCTCAGTCACCAACTCCCCATTCACACTTGACTTTTCAATCAATCAATTGTATTTACTGAGCACTAACTGTGTACAGAGCACTATATTAAGAGCTTAGGAGAGTACATTATAACAGAATTGGTAGACACATTCTCTGCCCATAATGTCTACATTATTTTGGATATGGCTTCCTGCTGCTTTTTTTCCCACCTCAGTGGTATTTATTGAGCACTTCCTGGGTGCCAAGCACCATTGTAAGTTCTTGGGAAAATATAATAGGTAGGTAGGAAGGTAATAATAAAAATAATAACAATAATAACTGTGGTATTTGTTAAGCAGTTACTACGTGCTAGGCACTGTACTAAGCAGTGGGGTTGATGCAAGCAAATCAGGGTGGACACAGTCCCTGTCCCACATAGGGCTCACTATTCTTAATCCCCATTTTACAGATAAGACAACTGAGGCACAGAGAAGTTAAGTGACTTGCCCAAGGTCACACAGCAACTATATGGTGGAGCCAAAATTAGTGCTCTATCCACTAGACCATGCTACTAGGTAGACATGATCCCTGCCTAGAGAAGCAGCATGGTGCAGTGGATAAAACATGAGCCCAGGAGTCAGAAGGTCATGGGTTCTAATCCAGACTCTACCACTTGTCTGCTTTGTGACCTTGGGCAAGTCACTTCACTCCTCTGTGCCTCAGTTACCTCATCTGTGAAATGGGGATCAAGACTGTGACTGGAACATAGTAAGTGCTTAACAAATACCATAATTATTATTGTTATTATTATTATCCCTGCCCACAAGAGCTTACAGTCTACAGTCAGTGACTACAGCCTCATGAAGAGGAAGGTAGAATTAGGTGTGACTGAGGGATGGGAGACTCAAACCTTTTTCTCCTTTGGTTATTTTAAAAGGAGTGTCTGGTTACTTTCCTGCTGGCAGTGAGTGGCCCCCCATTGGCACTCATCTCTGGGCGGGCACCCCAATGGCAGTCATTTCTGGGCAGATGTCTGGCTTTTAATCTATGCACATTGTTCAATCTCTACCCTAACATGCCTGTGCTGAAAACAAGGCCAATCTAGCCTCTTTAGGCATTTCAAGAGCCCTAGCCTGGCTGGATTCCCATTCTCTGCTTGTCTTTGCTGAAAGGGGACTTGGAGGTGGTTTCCCACATCCCCATGAATTGATTCCATCTCTTTGTGACAATGACAAATAGAATTTAGCCTCCTGATCTTCCTCACAAGGACCAGCTGGAGCCAGTAAACATGTGCTCAATACTTTCTGGCTTAAATGAATGCTTCCTCCGAAATGCCAGCCTTCCTCCTGCAGGGACCCAATATGAATTAGAAAACTGAATTTGGTTTCCCGGTGGTGAGAGAAAAGAGGTTAAGAGTGATCTTTCATTATTAGCAGCAGAGGGATCCAAAGGATGTGGCTGATTAGAACTATCTCATCAAAATGCATGAATCATATTTGATCTTTAACCCCCAGCTTGTTTGGCTTGGTCCTGGGGACTGATGATATTGGTTCTCCTGTGGATGGAGTTTAGACAGGAGGAGTGAGTATGGGTTGACGCAGAGCCCCACCTACCTTGAAGTTCATTGACTCGAATCTGACCAGTTGGCAGCACTAGACCAAGCCAGTGACATAAGCTCAAAAAATGAGGGTGTTGGAAAGGCTCCCAACATACATTCCTTCTCCTGCACTCCCAGTGAGGGAGAAAGACTGTGAGTCCCTCAAGGGAGAGGATCCAGATCTCATTCCCATCTGTATACTCTTTCCTAGCGTTCAGAACAGTGCTCGGCACACAGGAAGCACTGAATAAATATTATTTCTACTATAACTACTAGTAGCTGAGTTGGAACTAGAGTGGGCTGAGGAGGCACAGTAATCATAGGTGCCAGCTGCCAGGAGGGGCAAAATTTGGGACTCTCAAATGAGTCTTAAGACCAGGGCCCTTTTTAGAAGCTGGAAGCACCCCCTTCCTTCCCACACTGAGCACTGTGTTCCCTAAAAAGCCTCTGAAGTGTTGGCTGTTCTTTAGGAGAAAAACCTCTTAAGAGTTAGGAAAGCTCTTCCAGCAGAAAGAGCTAGAGTAGATCAGAGTAGCAGTACCAGAAGCCTATTTGTAAATTGTTTAAATCATACCCACAAATCAGTCATTTGGTGTTTTGTAAAATCTGAAAGGTTGAATCTTGATTATTAAAGTAACACAACCAAACTACAGGCTCGTGAATTGCTAAAAACATCTAGTCCTGTAAAAATAGCAGTGGCTGAAGCTTTGGATTGGAAACATTTTGCACTTGTGCTTGATTTCTTCCTGAGAGCAAGTGGATTAAATGTAGGAAAAAGATCAATCAGGTCTATTTATTAAATGTCGAGGGAGCTGAGGGCTTGCAAAAGTACAACAGCAGAACAGCAAAGCATGTTTCCTGTTCACAAGAATCTTACCATCTAATGGGGAATCAGACATACAGAAGTACCACTGCAGGAGCAGAACAGTACTTAGTTGTATTTATTTGTATTCGGTTTCATTTAGTTGTATTTATTAAGCACTTACTGTGTGCAGAGCACTGAACTAAGTATTTGGGGAAGTACAATACAGCAATAGAGAATGACAATCTCTGCCCACAATGAGCTCACAGTCTGGGGAGGTGAAGGGGACTGAGGAGGAGAGACAGACATCAGTACAAATAAAAAGACATCAATATAAATAAATAAAATTACAGATGTATATATAATTGCTGTGAGGCAGAGAGACGGGGAAAGAGCAAAGGAAGCAAGTCAGGGTGACACAGAAGGAGTGGGAGGTGAGGAAAAGTGGGGCTTAGTCTGGTAAAGCATCTTGGAGGAGACGTGCCTTCCGTAAGGCTTTGAAGGGGGGGAGAGTGATTGGCAGATTTGAGTAGGGAGGGAGTTCCAGGCCAGAGGTAGGACGTGGGCCAAGGGTCAGCGGCTAGACAGATGAGATGGAGGCACAGTGAGAAGGTTATTACCAGAGAAGCGAAGTGTGCGGGCTGGATTGTGAAAGGAGAGAAGTGAGGTGAGGTAGGAGGGGGAGATGTGACAGAGTGCTTTAAAACCAATGGTGAGGAGTTTTTGTTTGATACAGAGGTGGGAAAGCAACCACTGGAGATTTCTGAGGAGCAGGGTGACACATCCTGCACATTTCTATAGAAAGATGATCCAGGCAGTAGAGTGAAGTGTGAACTGGAGTGGGGAGAGGCAGAAGGTCGAGAAGTCAGCAAGGAGGCTGATGCAATAATCTAGGAGTGATAGGATGAGTGACTGTATTAACGCAGTAGAAGTTTGAATAGATGGGAAAGGGAAGATTTTAATGATGTTACTGATGGTACTTAGTACAGTGCTCAGCACTCAGAAAGTATTCAATGAATATCACTGGCTGATTAGAAAGAATTAGGGTTAGATAGTACAGCAAGTATACTAGGATAAAATATCAAAATGAATCAGGCTAAAATAAATCAGGCTAAAAAACTGAATGTACAACTAAATACACCTCTACCCATAAGGACTGAGGATGGGTGGTAAGCACATAAATGCTAAGACCGCTTGCAATTGTAGATGTTGGGAATTAATCAGGGAAGGCTTCCACAAAGAGGTGGGAATTTAGCAGGATTTTATGAAAGTTGTGATTTTTAAAAATACAAAATAGGAGCAGAAACAGCCTCATTATTTTGTAATTGCATGATTAGAGCGTGAAAAAGGTAATTCTAATCTGTTAACTTGGAAATTTCAGCATTAGTGCATACCACAGGGAAATGAAACATTTAAGGGATTCATGTTTTGGGCAAGAAATCAAATAAGATAAAAACTCTTGCAACCTATATAAAAGTGACAAAGAATTCAAGCCAAAGATAAAATTTTAGAACACTTGCAGATTCTTTCAGTTGAAATCAAACCGTGGGTAGAATACAGAATGAGGATATACAGGTAAAACTGTTGAAAGTGGATGAACTGGATTTTGACGAAACTTAACTATGTCAAAGTTAGAGTAACTCATTATTTATACACTTTATAGAAAACAGAAATTGGCATGTTGGTTAGCAAATAAGAGCTAATTGGGTTAAAGGGGATCACATTTTTAAAATGACAATACAGGGAGAGTGGAAATTGCATTATATTGAAAAAAAATGTAGGCAGTATGAACTACAAACATATTCCACATTTGGAAGAAATGTGTTATTACAGCAATACCTAGAATAGTTTTGCATTTGTTTGTCAAAGAAATACCGGAATCAAAAGAAACAGCATGTACAATGAATTCCAAATAAATGCAACTCATATATGAACAGATACCCAAATACTACCTCAGCCCTTAAGTATTCACTAGTGCTGAGGTGGTGGTTTGTTTTTTTTTGTCGGTATTTGTTAAGTGCTTGCTATGTGCAGAGCACTATTCTAAGCGCTGGGGTAGATACAGGGTAATCAGGTTGTCCCACATGAGGCTCACAGTCTTAATCTCCCTTTTACAGATGAGGTAACTGAGGCACAGAGAAGGTAAGTGACTTGTCCACAGTCACACAGCTGACAAGTGGCAGAGCCGGAATTCGAACCCATGACCTCTGACTCCCAAGCCTGTGCTCTTTCCACTGAGCCATGCTGCTTCTCTAGGTTTATTTACTCTACCATTTAAATATATATTCTCTTATCTATCTTCGAATTCTCTAACTTTCATGTGTTTTACTTCCATTAAATGCTCTCCAGTGCTTAGTACAGTGCTCTGCACACAGTGGCATTCAATAGACACTACTGATTAATGAGCAATAATTTACATAGAAAAAAGAAGACAACTGTAGATATTTAAAAAGCAGTCATGATGTTGGAGACTAGAAAGAATGAATGAAAATAGAATTGATTGGAGTTTACAACACTAAATGAAGTGAAAGAGGTTTATTTTTTCATCAGGCACAACTGTCCAATTAAGTTTTTATCACACCAGATTGATGGCATTTTTGAACTTAAACTCACAGCTCTATGCAGAGGTCAGCAACTTTGTTTTCACCCCAAACAATTTAAAGATGAGAAGGGTGAGCAAACGAGGTTAGTGGATGGAAAATATTGACAGAAAAGGGTTTTCGTTTTTCATGAAGTGGTATCAAGATCAGGTGAGGATAGAAAAAAAGAGGGCAGTTCCCTGAGGATAAGGGCAAAGCCTTTTCATCATCATTATCAATAGAACTAGCTAATCAATTAATCAATCAATCAATTGTATTTATTGAGCACTTACTGTGTCTAGAGCACTATACTAGGCACTTGGGAGAGTACACTATAACAGAGTTGCTAGACCTCTTCCCTGCCATTCCTTTACCCAGGAACATTTATCTCTCTCTTCTCTCCTCAGAGTCTGGCACAACTGCCCAGTCTGTAAGTGAGAAGCAGAGTGGCTCAGTGGAAAGAACCCGGGCTTAGGAGTCAGAGGTCATGGGCTTGAATCCCGGCTCTGTCACTTGTCAACTGTGTGACTATGGGCAAGTCACTTAACTTCTCTGGGCCTCAGTGACCTCATCTGTAAAATGGGGATTAACTGTGAGCCTCATGTGGTACAACCTGATTACCCTGTATCTACCTCAGCGCTTAGAACAGTGTTCTGCACATAGTAAGCACTTAATAAACCCTAGAGAAGCAGCGTGGCTCAGCGGAAAGAGCCCGGGCTTGGGAGTCAGAGGTCATGAGTTCGAACCCCAGCTCTGCCACTTGTCAGCTGTGTGACTGTGGGCAAGTCACTTAACTTCTCTGGGCCTCAGTTACCTCATCTGTAAAATGGGGATTAACTGTGAGCCTCTTGTGGTACAACCTGATTACCCTGTA
This sequence comes from Ornithorhynchus anatinus, assembly GCF_004115215.2. Lineage (NCBI taxonomy): Eukaryota > Metazoa > Chordata > Mammalia > Monotremata > Ornithorhynchidae > Ornithorhynchus > Ornithorhynchus anatinus. The sequence continues at coordinate 16,514,437 of NC_041735.1, read as the reverse complement.
TCTACCTCAGCTCTTAGAACAGTGCTCTGCACATAGTAAGCGCTTAACAAATACCAACATTATTATTATTATTAAATGTCTCAAGAAAAGGCCATTAATTCCATAGTGGCAGAGACAAGGTCAGATTGATTCTGGAAATTTGACCAGGAAACGTCTTCGTTCCCTGGCCTGAAGGCTTGTTAGCATGGTGAAGGTTTTATTTTCTCTTCTCTCCATTCTCCCGACTCCAAGGAACACACTAGTACTGGCCCACTTGGATATCCCTCATATCCTAGGGAGGTCTGCCTGGCACTGGGCAGAGAGAAGGGGCAAACTGCTCAGGAGTAGCCCCCTGAGGTCCCTTGGACAGCAAAGGCCAGATAAGGGAGCTGGTAGCTCAGTAACTCTGCAGGCTGTGGTTGTTTCCTCAGCCATTCATTCTAAGGTCCAGGTGGGGAGGTCCTTTGAGGTGCTAACCATAGTCTCCAAACCTGAGCTTGCAGATCAGAGCTATGCATCAAGAACTCCATTCTTGAACCAAGATTGGGGTTCCCTTCTTTTGTGGGTCATGCACCCTCCAGGGTCTGCGTGGGCAGAATTAGCATCCCTGAACTCCACAGCCAGCAGCCTGGGGCCCATGAGCCACCCTGGGGTAAGAAACCAAAGGGCAAAGCAAATGGAGGCTCAAGGTAGCAATCCTGCCAGACTTGCTTAACCAGATGGAGGATGAGCTGCACCAGTTCAGCAAGGCCTCTCTTTCCATCCACCCGCCGGCCTAACCACCTGAGTCTGTTCCCTGTTTCAACTATGTCCTTGGTGCAAGCAGCCTCCTTATCTCACTTTGAAGAATGGAGATTACTGGGGCCCCTGGGAGTGGGAAAAATAGACTCCCTGGAAGCAGGCACCTCCTTCTCCTCCTCCTATTCTTCCACCTCATTTTCCTCCTCCTCTTTCTCCTCCTCTTCCTCCTCCTCCTCCTCTAAGGTGATAGGGTATGAAACGTATGACTTTACGCCTTTGAGGCCTGGGGCCCAAACCCTCAGCTCTGTCTCTACCACATGCTCACCAATGTCATCTCACAAAAACAATCAATTAATAGTATTTATCGAGCGCTTCCTGAGTGCAAAGCGCTGTACTACCTTCTTGGAAGACTACAATACACTAGAGTTGATAAACACCACCCCTGCCCACAAAGAGTTACGGCCTAGAAGAAAGTAATGGACTCAGCTCCTTCCCACCTCCCCTGCAGGAGTTTGTACCCTGCATACTGGTGGACTAGAGGCATACTGATCTTCCTGAGGAATGGGAAGTGCAAAGCCCTGCGTATAACAATTCTATTGAATTTTCACTGCCTTTGTACACCTTGAAAGCTCCTCATTCAAGGCTCTCAAAAATGGGTAGGATGCCTGATGGCTAGGGCACCTTGCCAGGTGGATAATATTTCTCTCCTCCTCGGCGCTGCCTGCTGTAGTGATTCAGCAAACAATCCCTCACAAAATGAGGCTGCCAGAGCCCCAGGGTCATTCCAAGCCGACACCTAAATGATTCAAGGGACGCTCAATAGCAGCGGCCTTGTGGGTGAGGTGATGTTGCCGCTATCATTATTGGATTAGGTTGACCTGATCTTTGCTTCCCAGGGAAAATGGGGACCAAGTCCTTACAGGGCAGTAACTAGTTTTCCCTTTTAGAATTTGGGCCAAAACAGCTACCGAGAAAGAGACGAGTCACTTAAAACTTACTTCCAGATTGTCTAAATTCTGGAAATCTGGCAAAGCAATCAGAGTGAGAAAAAGAAAAAGGATCAGATTCCTGGGAATGGGAACCCTGGTGTGTGTACGAATCTCTAGTGACCTGGATAAGGGGAGCCTACCAGGCAAGAGAAGGCAGGGTCTAGCTGTCTCTGAGCAAGTCCATGAGGAAGCACCCCACCACCACCACAACCACCACCCATTTCCTCTTGTGACACAGTTCTGGCAGGAAGTGCCTGGGTGGTGGGTGACTGAGAAGACGACACAGCTCTCCCTGAAAATAAACAGTGAGCCAAATCGCCCCACCCCTAAATTATCCTCCCTTCAGTGGACCGGGGTTGCCATGAGACTCTAGGACAAGAGAAAATATTGAACAGATGAGCTAACTTGGGCCTCGACTGGCATAGTGAGGTGGCTCTAAAATCATCAGGATCGGTTGATCAATGGTATTTATTGAGAGTTTACTGTGTGCAGAGCACTGTACTAAGCACTTGGGAGGGTACAATACAAAACAGTTGGTAGATACTTTCCCAGCCAATGAAGCAGCAGGGTGGCTAGTGGAAAGAGTATGAGCCTGGGACTCAGAGTATCCAGATTCTAATCCTGCCTCCACCACTTGTCTGCTGTGACCTTGGGCAAGTACTTCTCTGTGACTCAGTTTCTTCATCTGTAAAGTGGGGATTAAGACTGTGAGCCCCATGTGGGACTGTGGGACGTGAACTATGTCCAACCTGATTAACTTATATCTACCCCAGTGCTTAGTACAGGGCCTGGCACATAGCGCTTAATGAATACCATAAAAAAAGAAGCTTATGTTTCAGAGGAAAATGGGAAGAGGCAACTCTGGGTGGAGGAGGTTGTAGAGAGCCAGCCTTTGAACTAGGGGTGTTGCCCTGGGGGGAGAAGGATTGATGGGGAAGGCTGCTCAGAGTTCCAGTAACTGCCACGAATAATCCCCAAAGAGATCCACAAAATCCAGTTTCAGATTGCTGACTGAGGGTTGAATGTTGAAGAGGTCGGAGTGAGCTCAGAAGGCAACATAGTAAATATGGACAGAAGTTTATGGTGATTTCTCTGTGCCTCAGCTTTTCTGTCTCGGCAAGCCCCAAATGAACTCCTAAACAGAGCTGAATCCATTTAAAGTCAACAAGGAGGAAGGTGCTTCTCTCCTCCTAGCAATCAGCTAAAAAAAACAGGTCTGAAAAGAAGTAACCTACAAGCCTCCCTACACAAGTGGTGCTCCTCTAATAGGATCTTGGGCCAGTAACTCCACCAGATGAGCTGGCCCACCCAGATCCCAATGGACCATAGCTCCCTTCCCTGGCTCTGTTCTTTCATTTTCCTTTCTAGCCATAAGAGTCACAAAGCAGTGAGGGCTCAATTCTTCCTAATCAGACTTCTTCATAATCAGACTTTTACAAAGGTTCTAAGGACTCTGGTAGAGTTGCTTTTCAGATTCCACATCTCCTTTATTCCTTTTGCATACTTATATTGATGAAGAGCTCTTTTTTGCTCCTTATATTAGTTATTTTAGCAAGGTTGTGCCTGACTCACCAAAATACGAGTCTAATATACTCCCATATCCTCTTTGTCTCCCTTCCCACTTGTCTCTCAAAAGAAGTTTTTCTGCCTGCTCTCAAAATCTATCCCCACCACTTTTACTCAAGGTTCCCTCTCTTCTCACCTCTTAAAAACTCTAATTCCCATCCTCGTTCTTTCCTTTTCAGTCATCTTCAATCTATCACTCTGTTGGTTCCTTCCCCACTGCTTTCGATTGTGTTCATGTCTTCTCTGAATCCTGCTGCTCCCTCCATCTTAAATAAGTTAAATATATCCTCTGCCTTCACTTCCTTTCCACCAACTATCTTCTTGGTTCACCTCAGTCAGGTCACCCATGACCTCCTCATAATCTAGTCCAAGGAATTCCCTCCCCCTTTATATACAACAGACCACCACTCTCCCCACTTTCAAAGCCTTACTAAAATCACACCTCTTCCGAGAAGCCTTCTTTGATTAAGCCCTCATTTCCCCCACTTCCTCTCCCTTCCACATTGCCTGTGCACTTGGATATGTCCTCTTTGAGCACTTTGACATTCACCCCACCCTCAGTCCTATAACACTTATGTATATCTACATAGTTTATATTACTGTCTGTCTCCCCCTTTAGATTGTAAGCCCTTATTTTTCAAAGAGAGCTTTGAAAGTTACCATCAGTGTGATTACCACAAACACTTGCCTCCTGAGCTGCTGTCCATCTGCTGGGACTAATGTTCTGAATTTTTCAAAGTTTTCTCCAGTTCCTCACCAATCCGAATACAAATTCACTGTATTACAGTGCAAGAGATCAGCCCCTCAAATATATAACTCTGATGTGTGCTGACCTTAAAAATAAACATTATTAAATTAATGAGAATCCACAGACAGTGTATTCCTTTGCAGAGTAAAAGATTTCTCAGCCTTTCCCAGTTCACTCTCATGAAGCTCATCTTCACCTCTTTTCCATATAATCTCTTAAAAGACTTCAGGGGTCACAGGGACTGTACCCAACCTGATTATCTTGCATTTACCCCAGCGCTGGACACATAGTAAGTGCTTAATAAATACTATAAGGAATTAATTAACTGCTACATGCTAAGCTGTTTTGTCTACTGTTGTTGTATCCCAAAAGCCCAATTTTATGCAATATTGTTGGAGCCTGTGTTTCAGTGCATATAAAAGATACTTGTTCTGGACACACTGCTGATACCTCGTTGGTCCTTCATATATCAAATGTACGGCTATCACACATATACTGTCTAGTCAAGATACATCAGGATAAGCGTTGCTCTGATGCTAAAAGACTGACTGGCTTCTAGGACCTTCTTGTTAATTAACCTGTCATGTCATTTGGTGGCTACCACGGGTCAGTCACCGTAAGGTAACTATGACTTCTAGATGGCACCAATGAAGCTGGACGAGACAAACAGGATGGTATGTTTTCAAAAATGAAACTCACCAGGGAAGCAATTCCCCAGTTAGGTCTGACACACACTAAACCTCCCAGGAAATTAAAATCCTGCTACCACAAGTCCTGGCTGTGCTATATCCAATGGGACTGGCTTCTTTGAGAGTTTGCTCGTCTTGGCCCACACTGTTTTTTTAATAAGGTATTTGTTAAGCACTTACTATGTGCCAGCCACTAAGCACTGGGGTAGATGCAAGTTAATCAGGTTAGAAGCAGTCCATGTCCCACATGGAGATCACTGATTTTACTGATCTTCATTTTACAGATGAGATAACTGAAACTCAGAGAGGTTGTGACCTTCCCGAGGTTACACAGCAGACAAGTGGAGGAGCTGGGATTAGAACCCAGGTCCTTCTGGCTCCCAGGTCTGAGCTTTATCCACTTGGCCACGCTGCTTCTCAATGTAGTTTTCAATGAAATCAGAAAAATAGAGAAGGAGCCAAGGGGTGGGAGGGAGAGAAGTATATAAGCTGATGGACTTTTACGACCTTTCTGGATAGAGTTCTTTAGACCAGACTGCATCTGAGCATGAGAAATGAAAAGAAAAATCTCTGCATCTCAGTCCCTGCATCATTCACTCAGGAGGCGTCTGTGAAAATCAAACAACCCATCAAGTATTTAGTGACTTTCTCTCTGGGTTTAGCACTGTTCTAAGCACCAGAAGAAGAAAAGAACAAAAGAGACAAGCTGACAATGACACCAAGCTCCGATTACTTGTTATTAGGCAATGTTCTGAGTAGCTGATTGAACAGAGACATAAGGGACATGAATAAAGAAGTGGGATTCAGAAACACAACTGACTTTCCTTGTGAAGAGTTGGCATCCCTGGTATCCTGGGTTTTCCAGCACAGAGAGGTTCTGGGAGATAACATGGCCAAGCTCGACAGTCCAAGCTTTCTCCTGAATCAGCTATCCAACTGAAGGGGCTCCAAGGCCTGCTTCTAACCCAGAAGAGATTCTTATCAATCCAGAATGCCTTAGGGTCACTCCAACTTGGAATCAGAGGGATGGGCAAGATAAATTGTATTGGGTAACCAGATTTTTTGCTTTGCAGAAAATCTCTAAGAGACACATATTGCTTGACAGTAGCACAAACAATCATCTCCTTCTCTTTCCGTCTCTCTCTCCATCCCCTTGAACCAGGCCCATAGCTGTCTTCCCTAGCAGCCTCACTGCAGAGAGTCAACAGGTTGAGCAGGTCAAAGACTCAGGTATTCTTCTGTAGATCAAAGAGAGCCCACTCTCTTCACTTAACAAAAATACTGCTTCACTCAATACCTCTCCCCCGCACATACACACACATTTTGGCTGTAATAGGCCACTCGCTATGTGGAGGTAGGGCTCAAGAGAAAGCAATCAAATGATATGGGAAAAAATAACCTCAACCAACAGAAAATACTGAAGCCTGGCAGGGCCAGGATGAGTCATTTGGGAAAGAAAGAAAAGGTGGCAGGAGGGGAACCTGGTCCCTTCTTCTTCCTCCAAGAGTCTCTTCTCAGAAACATGCCCCCAAATCCCTTCTATCCCCTTACTCCTGAAATCCTCCCAAGTCCCACCTGGTACCCTCCCACTCTGGTCACCTTAGGAACCCTGTATTCCTTGAACACTCTACCTCCCATAAAGTGAAGTGGAGGTAGGTTCCCATTGTTTGTAGTCTGTACAACTTGCCTCTCTCTTTTGTACTTTTTGTTTACTTTAGGCCTGGGCACTGTGTCACTCCTAGCCATAACCACCGCCACAGTCCTCGTTAATTATAAACTCTTCTAGGATGAGGGCCAATACTCGCTCACTATTTCTTTCTCCCCGGAATGCCTTCTATGCTGCTGTAGGGAACTGAAGGCATCTGAGTGGGAGCTCCCAAGGGCTGATTCTTTCCTGGATAGCCGGCCCTAGGAGTCAGAAGCCCAGAGGAGCATCCGTACTGAGAAACTGTTGGGAGGAATCAGGGCTGGAGACTGAGGGGACAGAGGTGAGAGAATGACTGTCTCTGCCTCCCAACGCCCAAACACCTCCACCCGGTTTCTCCGTTTAAACTCTTCTAGCTTTGATAATTTGGTTCATCTTGGGACAGAACACTTTATTCCACAGTACTTTTCCCCTACCCTCGTTTCTTCTTTTCCCTTCCCCTTCTCCATTCGTTGCCGCCAAGCATGTCTACCAACTCCACTGTACTTGTCCAAGCACTTGGCCCAGTGCTCTGCACATAGTAAGCACTCAATAAATACCATCAACTGCTCGATTCGATTGATGGAGGGTAGCCATGACTCTGCTATCCAATACCGCCCCCTCCTGACAAGCGAGATTATATAATAGCAGGACCTACACCTGGCAGCACATGGGGAGCCCCTAGGACTAGAGAAAAAACCACCGCGAACCCTGCAAGCCAGGTTTCTACACTCCCTTCTCGAACCTTTTCTCAGTTCTCTGTGACCTGGTTTGGCCCTGTTTGAAAGCTTGCCTTTTGCCATGGTCTCTCGCGCGAAAGGCACTCAATATTTCAGATTTTGCTGAATTCATCCCACATCAAAGAGAAATTGGAATCATCAAAGATCACCACCCTAAACTGGAACTAACAGCAAAGAAAATACTTTATCAAGGCAAGGACTCCCTCCAGAATAATGATCTGCATTCCCTTTAGTTCAGTAGATCTAATGCCTGACACAAAACTGCAAGGGATTGAGTTAGGAAGCCACCCCAGGACAATCTCTTGGCCTTGATCGAATTCCAAATTAGATTGAAAAAAGGGGAGTCGTGGCGCGGGGGGGGGGGGTGGAGGGAGGGGGCTGAGGGGTGGGCAGAAGAAGCAAGGGGAAAAAACCAGGGCCAGACTGTGACAAGGTAAATTTTCTCCTGAAATAATCCCACTAAAGAGGTGCTAAGAAAGCATATTTTGGGGGATGTAATTTGACCAGTTAATACAAAATCATTTTCATCAAGAGTACATCATTTCCTTCTCATGAATCAAGTTTGTTTTTTGCCTTTGTTTGGTAAACTGGTGGATGAAATAAATACCCCTCAAGGTTTTAAGATCTCTGTCAGCCTTAAGAAATAAGGACAGAACAACACGACCACTGCCACTTCTGAGTCACAGCAATGATCCATCCAGCATAGTATTCACTGGAGGAAACAGGAAGCTTGGAGACACACTCTGATGGTTGCCTCCCTTGACAGGGATTCGTCATTTTACAACTCTGTCTCCCCAACTGCAGACTGTAAGCTCATTGTGGGCGGGGAATGTCACTGTTTACTGTTGTACTGTACTTTCCCAAATGCTTAGTACAGTGCTTGGTACACAGTAAGTGCTCAATAAATGTGATTGAATGAACAACAATTCCCATTTTACAGATGAGGAACTGATATCAACTTTCTTGTATTTTATCTATAATGAATTTGAGGTTATGGGGGCAAGGAGATTGTATGCAGTGAAATCCCCAAAGCCAGTCTTGTAAACAAGGACTAGTAAGTACCTTGTCTCCCTTTCCCACCGGAGAGAAACACAGGGAATTCCTTTCTTGGCTAACCATCAGGCATGAACCATTCTTCACCAAGGACAAGAGCACAAAAGAGCTTTTGGTAAAACTGAATCCAGGTCAGTTGGAGCTTTTAAGAGTGAGCCAAAGTGGATTTTTTTGGGCCAGAATGATTGGGATTGGCTGCCTTCCCAACCCCCAATCCTGGCTAATGCCAGCCCTCCACTTCTCTCCAAGCCATGTAGCTCCAGTTAACTCTCCCCACTGGAATCACTGTTGCTCGAGTGCTTGAACAGCAAAGTGAGGAAGAAGCCATGAATGAAAATGTCAAATCAAAATCCTCTTTCTGTTCCTTAAAACATCGCCTACCTCAGCTAGGTGTTGTGACTACGCCAGGTACCACCTCCACATTATATAAAATAAGATACTAAACAACTCCCAAGAATAACCAGAGATAGCTTCTTCTGCCTTTATTTCTCCGTGGGTTTGACTCGAATGGCAGAGCCAACTAGACGAGAGTCACACTTTGATATAGGACAAGATCCGGGTGGGTTAATATAGATAATAATAATAATAATAATGTTGGTATTTGTTAAGCGCTTACTATGTGCCGAGCAGATAATAATATGCTTAATTGGTTCAGGAAGTCATATTCATTTTTTATGAGGCTTCAATGCTCTGGTGCCTCTGTGGACTAAGAAAGCAGCAGGAGGATGGGGAACTGACATTTGCAGGATTTAACCCAGAGGAATGATACTTTTTTTTTTTAATCTGGACAGGGTTAGGATGCAGTCTGCCGCCATGTAAACTCATCAGCTTGAATAATTTGCTGAAATGTCCTTGTTTTTATCCCTCATTTTATGACAACAGCCTTTTGTAGTTGGGGAATTTGAAACCTGAAACTGGACAAACTGAGGATGCATAGGGAGGCTGGGACATTGGTGGAAAAGAGAAGGAGGAGAATGTAAATCCTTTGTGGGACAAGGACTGTGTTTGAGTTAATTACTTTGTATCCTTCCCAACGCTCAGGCCAGTGCTTTGGCACCTATTAAGTGCTTAATAAATAAACCATCATTATTAGTGCAGGGAAATATCCTGACTTTGCCATCAATCGATCCACCGTTTTTATTTATTGTCATTCAGTCTCAGTCAATCACATTAATTGAGGGTTCACTGTGTGCAGAGCACTTAATATTCAAACAGTTTAGCCACAATTGGGAGATTTCCCCTAGCAATGCAGTCTATTTCTACTTTTGAACCTTCCTGCCAATCTGAAACATCCCAGAGGCCATGGGCCATGGTGAAAAATACTTCCTGTGGATGAGGGGCAGCACGCAAGATCTGGGAAAACAATACATGAGGGTAATACAGGGATTGCATTCTTGCAGAAACCCATATGAAGGTAAATTTAGTACTCACCTTGGGTCAGATGCCACGTACAAGCGCACAGTTTCTTCCAAGACCGCATCACGGTGTACCCGCTCAAACATATGCCGTGGGAAGGGCGTTCCCAGATTCTGCCATCGGGGTCTATCCAAAATGAGTAGTGAACGCAGGTGTGTTGTCAGAACTGAGCATTCTCTTCTTGTCCCTGCTCTCCCGCTTGCACCTTTTCAAAGAGAGTCTTGTGGCGTATTGGTGGCATATTTTAAAATCTGGAATAACATGAGTGGCCCATTTATTTTAAAAAATTTTTTTGCTTTGAAACTAATAATAATAATAATGACTGTGGTACTTGTTAAGCACTTACTATGTGCCAAGCACTGTTCTAAGCACTGGGATAGATCCAAGTTAATCAGGTTGGGCACAGTCCCTAGCCCACATGGGGCCCATATTCTTAATCCCCATTATACAGATGAGGGAACTAAGGCCGAGAGGAAGTGAAGTGACTTGCCCAAGGTCACACAGCAGAAGGCGGAATTAGAATTCAGCTCCTTCTGACTCTAAGGCCGGGGCTCTATCCACTAAGCCATGCCGTTTTTCAAGGAGCCTCAAGGAGTGTGAATTTTTAAACATCAGGACCATTTATTTTAGAGGATAAGTTCTTATCTCTAACCAGGAAAAGAACTGCGGGAGGAGAGTGAGATATGGAGCCCCATGCGGGCCAGGGACTGTGTCTGACTGGATTAACCTGTGTCTTTCCCAGCACTTAGAACAGTGCTTGACACATAGAAAGCACTTATCAAACAACATAGTTAATTAATATGGATTCCTTTTCTACACTTAGCCACATTTTTTGCCAAGATGCTGTTCCTTTGAGTGCTTTCTAAAAGTTTTGAAGATTTTCACCTGCAGAACCACAAAACTGTCTCCATCTAAACTCACTTCCTTGCTCTTTCCCACCCAACCTCTCTGCTGCCCTACCCCTAAGGTCTAGAAAGGTAACCTCCAGGGAGCGAAAGAAAGTTCATTATTCCAGGTTCATTCCCATCGTAGCATCTCCCTTGGGCTGCACTGGGGAGGGTTAGGGGTGACTAGAATACGAATCAGTGCTTCCTTTTACAAAGCAATCAATCCATCAGTCGTGGTTACTGAGCACTTATTGGGCACTAAGCACTTGGGAGACTACAGAGTCATAGAGTTGGTAGGCATGAACCTTGCCCTCAAGGATCAGCACTCCCAGACACAAACTACAGCTGGTATCAGTCAAATCAGCATATTGAAGGAACAAATCACTCCCAAAGATACACAAAGACTCTTTTTGAAGGGCCTTTGCTGGAGGGCGGAGTCATACTGCCACTAAAAACTCTGTCTCCAGTGGTGACAGCGGGATGCTTGTAGATCCGATGATTTAGCTCCCCTCCTGAACCTCAATCCTAACGTTTAGAGATGGACAGCTAACAACTCTAATTTTCCCCTTTCCATCCCTCTAGTTACCTATAATAGACCTCTCCTCCATTCATCAATCAGTCAATCAAGCATTTGCAATGTGCAGGGCACTGTACTGAGTGCTCGGGAGAGTACAATAGAGTGGGCTGAAATGTTCCCTGCCAACACTGAGCTTAGTCTAGAGGGAGAGGCAGACATTAATTTAACATACAATTTAAAGAGATGTACATATCTTTAACCAAATTTAACCAAATCCCTCTTGAGTCTGCTGATAATTTCAGCCTGCACAACTTTCTGTGGCAGTGAATTCTAAATGACTACTCCCTGCTGGGTGAAGAAGCATTTCTTTTCATTATTTTGAATCTAACACCTTCAAACATCATTCAAACATGAGGGGATGCCCCCCCTCCCCCCCTTCCTGGTATTGTGGGATTGAGTGAACAATGACAATTCCCCATTCACACCCTTCATGTTTTTGGAGGCCCCTTTAGGTCTTTATCTTTCCAGCATGAAAGTGTTTGTTTTGAAGTTTTTATACTCCTGGGTTATTTAAGTTCCACTTTCTCTCTGACATACTATCTGCTGGGTTCTCATCATATCATGCAAACCTGAGACAAGTAGAAAAAAGGCGACGTGCTGTGGTTGTTACAGTCTGAAGATATGTTCTTTAATTCAGCACCCAAATTTGGGTCCAGAATGACCAAGGCTTTATTCTTGACCTTCGAGGGTTACTGGTGAAATCTGCCTTCCCTTAAATCTAATCATTTGTGTTTATCAAGTTTTTAGAAATAAAATCCCTCTGAAATAAAGATTGCTCTTTAATTTAAAAGCAGACCTCCTCTCTCATTCCAAATCCCAATTCCTTTGGATTCATGAATAAAATGGCAAATTAGGGTCAAGGTACAGCTAACTTCCCCTTTTCACTAATGAACATATTATTTTATTACTACTGCATGAACATAGAGGTAGCTTTCCGTGAGCAAGAACATCCCACTGATGCCCGACCACTCACTCACACAATTAGAAATGCATTATGTTGCAGTAAAGGTATTATTGATGCACTGTTTAAAAATGAAATGCAAAATTCTTCTGTTCAGCTTAGTTTAGCTTCAGTTCAGAAGAGTTGCATGTACTACATGGCCAGATGCACAGATAGTAAGAGTAAATGGTTCACCTTCAGGTAAGATGAAAGACTGAGTTTTAGACCACTAAATGAAAGCTGGAAGAGTCTATGGGTTTGTGCTGCAAACCAACTTCTAATTTCACAGACAGGATCAATAAGCATTTATGAAGCTTTTGCAAAAAATCAGGGCAAATTACGTTAGACATTAGCAAAGATGGGTGGGTCTACATTGAAAGTGTAGGTTGCACTTTGAGCAAATTGTACATATCTTTACACATGTTTATCTGCACAGCATGTTTGTACATATCTTTAAATCATATATTATAAATTATTGATTATATTGTCTGGCTCCCCCCTAAACTGTAAGCTCACTGTGGGAAGGGGACGTGTCTGCTAACTCTGTTGCACTGTATTCTCCCAAGTGCTCTGCACATAGTAAGTGCTCAATAAATACCTTTGATTGACTGATCTGCATAGGTGGGTGGGTCTACATTGAAAGCAGAGTGCTTTCAAGACCCAGTGTTCCTAAGGGACTGAGTTATCCAAATGAAAGGAAGTGGGTCAGTGCATCAGCCAATCCTGAGGTAGAAGTGAATGTTAAGAAATCCAACCTCCGTCATGAAAGTACATTGCTTCCTGATGACTTATCGAAGAGTAAAATGGAATGAATCCAACAGTTTACACAGTTTGGTTCTGTTCTTATTCAGATTGTCAGAGCCACTCTCCTGATTTCTCCATTGCAACAAAGATCCCCTGTAACCACTTCTACTTCAACATTTTGCCACGTGTACACCTGGAAGAAATGCCATGTCCCTAAAACTGGCAACTCCATTATGTTCCACATCCCCCTTCATGTTGGCTCTGGCTGAGCCCATAATTTCAGCTCACTTTTGCCACTGCTTGTGGAGCAATTGTTTTTGGACATAATAATAATAATAATGTTGGTATTTGTTAAGCGCTTACTATGTGCCGAGCACTGTTCTAAGCGCTGGGGTAGACATAGGGGAATCAGGTTGTCCCACGTGGGGCTCACAGTCTTCATCCCCATTTTACAGATGAGGGAACTGAGGCACAGAGAAGTTAAGTGACTTGCCCACGGTCACACAGCCGACAAGTGGACATGGCGATGCCAGAATTCACCTTTTTAATTCCAAGTCTGGACGGGTTGGGACTTATTCTGCTCGCATATGCTGCCCCAGAAAACATTAGTATGCAGCTGGGAGCTGGCTTAGATTGTCACAAAATAGCTTCCTTTCCTTCAACTATATGAACTCAAGCAAAGATGGCAGGCAAAGTAACATCATCTATGGAAGAGAAAACACAGTAGGGCAGGATTTGTGATAATGGCAAGGACTTCAGGAAACGTCAGTCAAGTTTTAACCCTTCTCCTGGTGATAATGAATGCAACATTTGCTCTCTTGGAACTAAATGGTCCTTCAAAGTTTGCTTTTGCCTTCTCCCTTACAGGCCATTAGTTGATGGAGGGAAGGAAAAGGCTGGAATTCTTGCTCACCTGAGGAAGATGAGGAACTAAATTGGGATAACGACAATGTTCACTCGGCATTTTGTCCAAGGAAAAGAAAAGCATTTCTGCTACTTGTAGAGACACTGAAGATGGGACTCAGATTTTGTAGCATGTTTGCCTGCAGTGTCAATAAACCTTATAAAGGAGCTGAAGTAACTGATCCAAATAACTGATCCAAAACCCACAAACAGAATGCTGATCTGTTGTCTATGCTGTTAATCAACCACACAAATTGCACGATAGTTCTCGTCCTTCTTTGTTTGTTTCAAACCAGGAAGAAGCCGAGGCACAGAGAAGTTCAGCGACTATCAAAGCCAAACAGAAAATTCACAGGACTATCATTATTAGCAGTAATAGTGGTAGTACTAATCATAGTAAAAGAATTTATTAAGTGGCTGCAGTGGGCAAAACACTGTTCTAAGTGCTGGAAAAAAATAAACAGGAATGAATCAGGCACAGTCCCTGCCCCCCACATCTAAGAATAAATGATTGGTCTCAGACACATAATCCAAGATGAAACTATAAAAATAATATTAAGGGTAAGACAATGATAAATACAATACGAGTGATAGAGAACCACGACTAATAAAGTAGAGTTTCCTGCTCTTTGCAGCTCAAAGTTCAACAGTCCCAGGGGTCACAGTGGCAGCCAAAGCCACAAGTTTTCTAATTTTCTAGAAGTTGAGAAGGTTCATGCAGCTGATATCCATCTCTTTACTCTTCCTGGGCTGGTGCAAGAGCTGATAGGAAGTCCTGAAGATGTGGGGCCTGGGCAGCTTCTCTCTCAGACGGCAGGCTCGGTTGGTGGCCCGGTATTTTGCACAAATAGGAGAGGAAGAGGAGGAGGAGGAAGGAGCTTTCAGCCCTGTGAGGTTGATGAACCTCTGCTTGAAGCAAGAACTCAGACACTGAGTGACTATGGAGTGGCATGGGAGCAGCTTTCAGCGGACACTTGGGCTGAGCCCACCAATGTTATTTCACACCAATGACTCCCTTGTGGGGACCACCTGCTTAACTCTGTCTCCCCGATCTTCTTGTATTAGAGCGAGTCTCGGCTCACTGAACCCCTTCACCACTCAGAAGTCTACAAGGCGACCTAATAACTGTTTCGTGGACCGTTTTCTATGTAGAGAACGCGTTAGTTATTCTCCAGGTCCGCCGAGGATTGAAGAGGAAGTGAAATTTAATTAAACCTTTAAAGAAATTGGTTGAACATCAAGAATAACCACTTGCTTATCAGGGGAATAAAACACTGGAATAGGCTATGAAGCAAGGATGTAGAGCCCCCATTCCAGTAGATCGATTCAGAAAAGAATAAATGATCATCTGTTCCGAAGGCAGAGGACTCTCCTCTCAAGTCCCATCCAGCTCTCTGAATCCGTAGTTCAATTTAGACTAATCTTTCTGATGAGCTTGGGCTCTCTCCAAGGGGTTGGTGTGTGAAAGTCTTTGGAAAAAAAATCACTTCATGTGACACACACTGATACCTGATCTTTTTAACTAGACATGGGGCAGTTAATT
The DNA here is from genome assembly GCF_004115215.2 of Ornithorhynchus anatinus. Classification (NCBI taxonomy): domain Eukaryota; kingdom Metazoa; phylum Chordata; class Mammalia; order Monotremata; family Ornithorhynchidae; genus Ornithorhynchus; species Ornithorhynchus anatinus. Next base: position 16,499,238 of record NC_041735.1, on the reverse strand, counting down.
TCCTCTGCACTGAGCCATCTTTTTTTTCCACTCCATTCCAGCTGTTGGCCATTTGCTGGGTGATGGGTCAAAGGGAAACAAATCCGAAGTCTATAGAAAAGTTTATAACTGGCAGCAAATGCAGTTGATGGCTCACTCCAGGGGGAAGGACTTGGGGCAGCCGACAGTTGCCAGATGGAACGGTCACTCCCCCTTATCAGCTTCCCTTTAGCTCGACCAGAGGAGAGATGATGTGAGAACATCTTGCTAATGAAAGGAAAAGGGGCCTTTGGGTCATATGTTTTTTCTCTACTTGTGCTCACTCTGAACAGCTGCTTTCTTCCACTGCCTTTTTATTGTTTTCAGCTGATTTGAAGCAGGTGTTCTGGGCTAGGAGAGCTTCGCTCTCTCTTTCCCATTTACTGCCTTTCATGGGAAAAGCAGAACTATGAGGGGGCAGAGGGGACTACCCAGAGTAAAGCTATTCAAAAACAGTCTTGTCTTCCTCTGAACCTGAGCTCCTTTCAAGAAGCATTATGCTGCCTAGAGGTTAAGAAAGCAGTTCTGGAAATGGGCTTTGCCTACCACTCAAATGATTCACTCATTCATTCAATTGTAATTATTGAACATATACTATGTGCAGAGCACTGTACTAAGCGGTGAACCACTTTGACTTCAATTATTCAGATATTTCAAGTACAAGTGGTGGGTTGTTTTTTTTCCTCTCTGAAGTACCGGGATAAGTCAAGCCAACATGTATTTTAGACCTCAATTCTCCAGACCTATCCTTAGTCTATTTTTTTTCCTTTGAGGGATTTGAAACTATCTTTACCACTGCAGAAAGAAAAGGCTGGAAAGGTGGGGCTGATTGCATCATCATTGATCTTCTCTGGACACACACAAAATGGTGCTGAAGGAACAGTCTCCACCACTTAAAGGGTTGGATCTGAAAGTCCGGCATGTGAGCAAGGTGAATAAGAAGATGCATGAGAAGCAGTGTGGCTTAGTGGAAAGAGCATGGGCTAAGCAGTCAGAGAAACTGGGTTCTAATCCCAGCTCCGCCACTTGTCTGCTGGGTGACTTTGGGCAAGTCATTTAACTGCTCTGTGCCTCAGCACCTTCATCTGGAAAATGGGGATTCAATACCTGTTCTCCCTCCCACTTGGACGGCGAGCTCCGTGTGGGACCTGATTATCTTGTATCTATCAAAGGGCTTAGTACAGTGCTTGCCACATAGTAAATGCTTAACAAATACCACTATTATTATTATCATTATCATTAAAAAGTTTCCCCACCATGACTCACCAGGACAAAGGTAGGACACTAAAACATGAGTGGCTCTAGGTTTCCTTTAGACTGCTGTTGGAGAGGTGGCTTTCAAGCTGATTTTAATTAAGCACTACCACCAAGGTTTCCTTTGTTGTTCCTCAGCCATTCCCATCTATGTTCCCCAAGAGAAGAAACAAAAGGAGAATCCGATGGGTAAGATTTCCTAGAGACATTAGAGATTTGCAGTGGCTTAATATGTCTGTCACTTCGGCCCAAAGTTTCTCACCAAGTACAGTGGTCTGATACTGTATGCTCAAGAGATGCAGCTATAGGGTCTGCCTGACACCTCTGGCCGCTTCTCTGGAGCTGGGGGTGGTGAGGAAGATTGTTCCATGGGGCGCATGCTTGGGAAGAAAGCACAGGACTTTTAAGCAAACTCATGATACTCACTTTGGGAAGTTGAGGGAGTAAGAGGGTGTGGTGAGCACGAGTGACTCCATCTTGTATTATTGGACCCCTGGGAGCAACAAGGCCGAAGGAGGAATTGGAGGAGAAACTGTATTATCTTTTTGAAGAGTTCTGAGGACCTGAATTGTTGGAGGGACACTGAATTGCCTTGCAGAGGCCTTGAGGAGGGCCTAAATTGTTCTGCTGGGCAGGAAAAAGACTTCTGGATGGGGCTATGCCTGCAGGGGATAAGCACAGGGAAGGGGTCACCATCCCCCCTTGGCTTACCAGATAACGAGCAGAAGACAACAGGCAATCCTGAGCAGTCTCTTGCTGCAATTTCCCTCCTCCCCCCCAACAAAGGATAAAAGGGGGAAAAAACTGGCCAGCTTTGCCTGGTGTGCAACTACCTAAGCCATACAGTAAGACACCTACTGCAGCGGCGGCCAAAAATAGCAACTAAGACTTGAACCAGGATAATATGAGCTGCGGGAGGTCAGACTCCTTGAACCTCCTCCAAGTGAGATCATCTTCACAAAGACTTGGAGAGAATCAGTTGGATTGATAACTATAGGTGTTGGGGGGGTGGGGGAGGTGCGTGTATGTGCCAAACCCCCGTTTTCCGCTGGAACAGTGGTGTTTGGTTTCACTTTTGGAACATGTCATTTGAGGGTCTGAAATTAAAAACAGAGTCAAATCCCTGGTGAAGGGCTCGGAGGTAGAACGCCTGATATTAAGGGAGAGCAATCCCTAGAGCAGGGCTCACGACCGAGGGGCCATTGAAAATGAGTAGCTATTGCAATTCAGACCTGTCCTCAACTAGCACTCTTTGCTTCTCGCAAGCAGGTTTTACTTCGTTCTCAACTCCCGCTCTTCCAAACCCTCACTCACACTGTTCCCCCAGCCTGGAACTCCCTCCCTGCTTCAAATCCACTTGACTGGCGTTCTCCCCATCTTCAAAGCCTCCTAGAATAGTGTGTGAACAATGTGGAAAGAGCATGGGCCTGGGAGTCAGAGGACCTAGGTTCTAATCCTAGCTCTGCTGTGTGACTTGGGCAAGTCACTTAACTTCTCTGGGCTTCAATTACCTCATCTGGAAAATGGGGGTTAAGAGTGTGAGCCCCATGTGGGAGAAGGACTGTGTCCCAGATGATTATCTTATATCTACCCCAGCAATTAGTACAGTAACTGGTACAGAGTAAATGTTTAATAAATACCATTAAAAAGGAAACTCCACTCCTCCAGGAAGCTTTCTTTGATTAATTCATATCACATCATTCCAATACTGACTAGGCATTTTTTTCTATCCTTCCATTTAGATAGGAATTTGGGCATTCAATTATTTATCCAGCTATTTTATCCTGATACATTTTTCCTACTTCCTGTAGTGTCCATATTCTTCCTCCTGCTTTTGCTCTTTGTACATTATTTTTGTCTATTTCCCCATTAGACTACAAGCGCCCTAGGGTCAAGGAACATGTATCTTACTACTGTTAAACTCTCCCAGGCATTCAGTATGAGGCTTAAGATTCAGTAGGTGCTAAATAAATACCATTGATTGACTGACTGTCAGCTTTCAGCTTAAGAAAGACATAAGTCATCCAAACCAAAGGGAAAGAATAGAACAGGTAGGATCTGGAAAATGGACAAATGAGGATTTTGTGGTTGTTGTTTTTTAATGATATTTGTTAAGCACTTATTATATGCTGGGCACTATACTAAGCGCTGGGGTAAGAAACATGCTAATCAGATTGGATACGGTCCCTGTCCCACTTGGGCACACAGTCTTAAACCCCAACGCTGTCATCCTCTCTGTCTCACAAGTCCACAACCAGGGCTTTATCCTTGACTCCTCTCTTTTTCCACCTGCATATTCATTCAGCCATAAAATCCTGTATCTTAATTCTGAAGATAGAACCCACATCATACAAATTGTCACCAGGCTGGTCCAAGCAGTTGTCATTTCAACTACTACATCAGCCTCTTCGCTGACCTCACTGCCTCCAGTCTCTCGCCTCTCCACTCCATACATCACTCTGTTGCCTGGATCATTTCCTAAAATATCATTCTATGTAGGTGTCCCCACTCCCTAACCATCAGCTTTAAGGTGCTCATTGACTGCTATCTCACCATCTCACCTGGAACTCCCTCTCCTTTTACATTCGACAGACTCCTGCTTCCCCCATCTTCAAATCCTTACTAAAAATCATATCTCTTCCAGGAAGTCTTCCCTGATTAACCACTCATCTTTCCACCTTATTTCTCCTTCTACTATATCGCCTATGCACTTGAGTTCTCACCCCCACAAGCACTTGAGAAGTCACCATCGTCGCTCCCCCTCCCCCTACCCACAGCACTTATTTATATATTTTTATACGTGGTTGCTTCCCCCTACCTGCAATTTATTTTAGTGTCAATCTCCCTTGATATATGGCATCTGGAGGGCAGGTATCATGCATATGAATTCTGTTGTACTCTCCCAAGAGCCTAGAACAATGTTCTGCACAGTGTAAGTACTCGCTAAATATTACTGCTTGCTTGCTTGCTTGATAAAGCTTGAGGCTTGAGTGGAAGACTCTCAGGGCTGCCTGAAGACTCATTATCTTCCTGCAACATCCTCTTGAGCCCAGGGGAGAGGAAAGACTATGCATACCAGAAGGTACACACAGGCTCTGAAGGGAACTGGAGCTAGATCAGTTTTCCTTTCTGAGTCGATAAAGAGCAATAAAAAAATTATTATGTCCATGGGTTTTGAATCAACCAAACTGTTCCACTTTCTCTTGCTCAGGATCGGGCTGACATTCTTATATCCGAAAACACATGAGCTGCTCAGGAATGTAGCAGATGACTCTTGCGGGAATGGTGATACTTCCCTCCAGCTACAAACTTTCCAAGTAGCAACATTATCTGGTTTAATGGAATTTGCCTCCTGCAATGTGTGTATATGTTGAGAGTGGGTGGGAGGGTATGTGCCTGGACAATGTGTGTTGTCTTTTACGGCTTTTTTTTTCCTTTCTTTTCCTTGGCAGCTGTGTTGACAAGCTCACACTGACCTCGTCTGTTGGGACTCAGCAATTACTGTCCTTTCTTTCCCACTTCCTGGATCAAAGAAATGGAAAGTGTTTGAATCCACCCCTTTAGGATAGGCACCCTAGAACGGCAAAAAAAAACCCCACAAAAAAAAACCCCACAATGTAAGATCCACTTTGAAAAATCCATCCTTGGGTTGCAAAGGAAGCAGTGTGGCTTAGTGGATAGAACACGGGCCTGGGAATCAAGAGCCAGCTCTGTCACTTGTGAGCTGTGTGACCTTGAACAAGTCACTTCACTTCTCTGTGCCTCAGCTTCCTCATCTGTAAAATGGGGATGAAGATTGTGAGGCCCACATGGTACAACCTGATTTCCGTGTATCTACCCCAGCGCTTAGAACAGTGCTTGACACATAGTAAGCGCTTAACAAATACTAACATCATCATCACCTGACTGCTGCGTGACCTTAGGCAAGTCATTTCACTTCTGTGTGCCTCAGTTTCCTCCACTGTAAAATGGGAATTTAATACCTGTTCTCCCTCCTACTTGGACTGTGAGCCCCATATGGGACTGTGTCCAATCCGATTAACTTGTTTAACTTGTTAAGTGATTAACCCCAGCTCTTAGAATAGTGCTCAACACATAGGATACACTTAACAAATACCACAGAAAAGCTATAAATGTTGCCTTTCTGTGGCAGAAGAATTCCTCTCTCCATTCCCTTTCCATTACTTACATAAACCACCCTTTCCCGAGCCTTTTGCTAATATTCTTGCCTACCTGCCTGATCAGCTTCCTGAGCACTAGGTGTTTATCTGTTTACTTTTTATAAATTTAATCACTTGCTGTTTTTATCATCTGTAATCATGCCTTACTCTTTAACTATTGTGTGTATATCTATGTTCACTTGTCTCATTCATACACTGTAAAGGCCTTGAAGGCATGAACCATGTCTTTTACTTGTACTGTATGTTCCCAAACACTCACTACAGTGCTCAGCACATAATGGGTGCTTAGGAAATACTATTGCTCCTGAAGTTGCGTTGTCTAGTTTTCCGGATTTCATTAGCTGGCAGGTTTTTTCTCTCTTCCTCTAGACTGTAAGCTTCTTGTGGGCAGGGCACATGTCCACCAATTCTGTTATATTGTATTCTCCCAAGCACTTAGTACAGTGCTCTGCATGCAGTAAGTGGTCATTTTATTTAACCATCAATTGATTGATTAATACGATTGACTGACTTATTTATTGGATTTGAAAATATTCGTTCTTTACCAGAAAGGGATTAGCTAATGCTGAGAACATGGAACTGAGAATAGAACACCAGGACTGCACCCCTGGTTTAATTCATTCATTCATTCATTCAATCATATTTATTGAGCACTTACTGTGTGCAGAGCACTGTACTAAGCTCTTGGAAAGTACAATTTGGCAACAGGTAGAGACAATCCCTCCCCAACAACGGGCTCACAGTCTAGAATTGGGACCAGACAGTATTCTCTCTGTGCTTCTAGATATTTCCCTCTTGGAAGCTTCTTGAGATAGTGAAGACACAATCCCAGTGGGTTTATGAATAACCACACTGCACTCTAGAAAGCAGCAATTAGAAACAAAGATTTGTCCTAAATCAGACTCCATTTGTAAACCAGGGCATAAAATAATCAGTGCCAATCAGCAGGTGCTTTTGCAGCTACTGATTCTATTGCGCTCTTCCAAGTCCTTCGAACAGTTCTCTGGAGTCAGTAGATACTTATGATTGACTGAAGGCTCCTTAAATTCCACAAGGTTTTAGTACAGAATCCTGGGCCAGCAACTGGTTGTTAAGGATCCAGTGGAAAGGTCAGTTAGTAAGAGGGAGCATCCTTTAGGATCCAACAGAGAACACTGCAAAACTTTCACCATCCCCTACCTCTCCATCTTCTTCAGAGTATGGCTCTTGATCTAATTTCTCCATTATTTGCCCAACAATTTCCCAACAGCTGCTACTAAGTGATTTCTTTCAACTTTCATTTGTTCATTCAATTGTATTTATTGAGCACTTACTGTGTGCAGAGCACAGTACTAAGCACTTGGAAAGTAAAATACAGCAATAAAGAGAGGCAATCCCTGCCCACAACGGGTTTACAGTCTTGGGCGGGGGGCTTACAGTCTACGGGGTTGGGGGGGGGGGGAGACAGACATCAAAAACAAGAACACAGGCATCAAAAAAAATCAATAGAATTATAGATATATACATAAGTGCTGTGGGGTGGAGAGAATATAAAAGCAAACTCACCTTCTGAAATTTCAAATATGGGGAGACTCCACTGTTCGTTATCAGACGGCCCCTGAAAGAAGATCAGAAGCGAACCAAAGGTTCTATAAATAAATAGAATTATAGATATATTCATAAGTGCTGTGGGGTGGGGAAGGGAGGGAAGAGCAGAGGGAGCGAGTCCGGGAGACGGGGAGGGGAGGGGGAGCTGAGGAAAAGGGGGGCTTAGTCTGGGAAGGCCTCATGGAGGAGGTGAGCCTTCAGTTGGACTTTGAAGGGGGCAAGAGCGATTATTAAGCAGATTTGAGGAGGAAGGGCATTCCAGGCCAGAGGTAGGATATGGGCCAGGGGTCGGTGGCGGGACAGGCACAGATGGAGATGGAGACCCAAGGAGAAGGTTTGGGGCACCAGAGGAGCAGAGGGTGTGGGCTGCGGATGGGGAAGGAGAGAAGGGAGGTGAGGTAAGAAGCACTTCGAAAAGAGTTCTGCACCCAGAAAGCACTCAGTAAATAGGACTGATGGATGGATTGATTGAGGACATCCCCAGTTTGAAAAGCAGAGGGGAAGTGATGACTTCCTGGGCTGTGCACGGTGCCATCCAGTCCTTCCTCTGGAGCTGCAGTCCCCGAGGGTGGCCCTTCCTCACCCGGACCTCTCTGCTGGCACCGTCGGGGTGGCTGTCAGGCGGGGGGGGGGTCTGCCACCCTAGCCCACCCACCCCACCCCCTCTCCTGTTCCTCAGCTCCCCCCCCCCCCCGACGAGGAGAGAGGGCCAGCCCGATTCTACAAGGGGGAGGAAATCCTCCCAGGCGCATTACCCGTGGCAGGCGTTTCCTTTAACCTCCCCCACATGCAGAGCACAGCCAAGAGGCCACCCACTCCCCAAATCCCCAGTCGCGGGGTCCCGAGGCACCGCCAGCACCTGAGAGCTGTCCAAGGCCACCCCACTCCGTCCCTTTGTGCCCATCCCCATGCCCAACCCCTCAATATCTCCGTGCTCCCTCCCGTGCCCATCCCCGTCCGTGAGCCCCCCATGCCCACCCCGCTCCGTCCGTCCGTGCGCTCCACCATGCCCACCCCCGGCCGTGCGCCCCCCATTCATTCAGTAGTATTTATTGAGCGCTTACTGTGTGCAGAGCACCGTACTAAGCGCTTGGAACGTACAATTCGGCAACAGATAGAGACAATCCCTGCCCAGGGACGGGCTTACAGTCTAATCATGCCCTCTCCACTCGCCCTTCCGTGCGCCCTCCCAAGCCCACATCCCATCTGTGCGCTCCACAATGCCCACCTTCCCTCTATGCGCCCCCCATGCCCACCCCGTCCGTCCCTCCGTGCGCCCTCATGCCCACCCCGCGACCCCGCGCCTTCACATAATAATAATGTTGGTATTTGTTAAGCGCTTACTACGTCCAGAGCACTGCTCTAAGGGCTGGGGTAGATGCAGGGCAATCGGGTTGTCCCACGTGAAGGCTCCCAGTTAATCCCCATTTTCCAGATGAGGGAACTGAGGCCCAGAGAAGCGAAGTGACTTGCCCACAGTCACACAGCTGACAAGTGGCAGAGCCGGGCCCTCCCCGAGTCCGGCTCTCTCCCGTGCCCCACCCCGAGGGTCCGTTGGGGTGCCGTTTTTGCACGGGTTGGGGAGGGGAGGGGAAGGGAGGGGAGGGGAGGGGAGGGCAGGGGGCGGTCGGAGCGGCAGCCCGCAGCCTATAGCAGAGGGGCAGGGGGCCGGGCAAGGGGGCAGAGAAGGGAGAGGCGCGTCGAGGCGCATTTCGGCTGCGCCGGGGGAGAGCGGGGAGGCTGCGCCCGGTGCCCGGAGCCCCGCGGCCCCGACCCCCGCATCCCGGTGCCCCCGGGGTGTCCTCGGGTCCCCGCGGCCGTTGGGCGTCCGGCTTGTCCCTTGCCCCGGCGGGACGGGACGGGACGGGACGGGACGGGACGGGACGGGACGGGGCGATGCCGGGGCCCCCCGCGCTCCGCCTGGACGCCCCGCTGGCCGCCTCGTAGGCGCTGCCCGGACGGGGTCCCCGGGACCCTCCTCCCGGCGGGACCCTCCTCCCCGCGGGACCCTCCTCCCCGCGGGCGGCCACGGAGGTCCGAGGAGCGGAGGAAAGCGGAGGCGGCTCCGGGGACCCCGCCGACCCCGGCCCCCGACGGGTCCTGCCACCGCAGCCCCGGCGGGTCCGGGGACCCCCTGCCCCGGGGACCCCGCCGACCCCGGACTCCGACAGGTCCTGCCACCCCATCCCCGGCGATCCCTTGCCCCCGACAGGTCCTGCCACCGCAGCCCCGGGGAGCCCGGCCATCTCGGCCCCCGACAGGTCCTGCCACCGCCGCCCCGGCAGCTCGGGGGATCCCGGCCCCCGACGGCTCCGGGGACCCCCTGGCCCGGGGACCCCGGCGACCCCGGCCCCCGACAGGTCCTGCCACCCCAGCCCCGGCGATCCCCTGCCCCGGGGACCCCGGCGACCCCGGCGACCCCGGCCCCCGACAGGTCCTGCCACCCCAGCCCCGGCGATCCCCTGCCCCGGGGACCCCGGCGACCCCGGCGACCCCGGCGACCCCGGCCCCCGACAGGTCCTGCCCCCGCCGCCCCGGCAGCTCCGGGGACCCCCGCGACCTCCGCCCCCCGACGGCTCCGGCAGTCCCGGGGACCCCGGTCCCCGACAGGTCCTGCGACCCCAGGCCCGGCAGCTCCGGGGACCCCGGCCCCTGACGGCTCCGGGGACCCCCTGGCCCGGGGACCCCGGCGACCCCGGCCCCCGACAGGTCCTGCCACCCCAGCCCCGGCAGCTCCGGGGACCCCGGCGACCCCGGCCCGAAGTCCGGGGGCGATGGACAGCGGAGGGTCCCTCAACGGGTCCGGCGGGGCTGCGGCGGGGGAGCCCGCGGCCCGGGCCTTCTCCACCGCCTGGACGGCGCTGCTGGGCGGCCTCATGGCCCTCCTCATCGCCGCCACCGTGGTGGGCAACGCGCTGGTCATGCTGGCCTTCGTGGTGGACTCCAGCCTCCGCACGCAGAACAACTTCTTCCTCCTCAACCTGGCCATCTCCGACTTCCTAGTAGGTAAAGTCCGGGGGGGACCCGGGGGACCCGGGAGTCCCAACCGGCTGGGGAAGAGGGAGACTCGCCTTTCCAGCCAGAGGAGGCCCCGGAAAAAAACAACAACAACAAACCACTTGCCGCCCGGAGTCATAAGCGCTTAGTGCAGTGCTCTGCACACAGTATCAATAAATACGACTCGGTGAATTCAGTTCTATTCATTGAGCACTTAACTGTGTGCGAAGCACTGCATTAACCGACTGCAGCCTGGCTCGGTGGAAGGAGCCCCAGCCTGGAATGTCAGAGGTGGTGGATTCTAATACCGGCTCCGCCACTGGTCTACAGGGTGATTGGGGGCAAGTCACTTCTCTTTTCAACAGTCATATTTATGGAGCGCTAACGGTGTGCAGAGCACTGTACTAAGCGCTTGGAAAGTACATTTCGGCTATAGATGGGCAATCCCTACCCGGCAACTGGCTCACAGTCTAGAAGGGGGGGAGCCGGACAACGAGACGAGTAGACAGGCATCGATAGAATAATTGAAGATCAATAGAAGTCATTTCACTTCTCTGTGCCTCAGATCCCTCCTCTGTGAAATGGAGATTAAGACTGTGAGCTCCATGTGGGACAACCTGATTACCTTGTATCTGCCCCAGGGCTTAGAACAGTGCTTGGCCCATAATAAGCCTTTAACAAACACCATCGTTATTATTACAGTGTGAACCCCATGTGGGACAGGGACTGAGCTCAGCCCGATTAACTTGTAGTTACTCCAGTGCTTAGAACAGAACTTGGCACAAGGTAATTGCCTCACAAGTACCACAATGATAATAATAATAATAATAATTATAGTATAACAATAAACAGACACATTCCCTGCCCACCCGTCGCCCTGGCAATAGAAACGGCTTGTTCCCGGGAAGCCGAGGGTGAGGGTCCGAGGTCGAGGCACAGCACCCATCGAGAGGGCAGAAAGTTGGGGGGCGGGAGAGTGTGTGGCCCCCCGGATGGCGCTTCTGCCACTGCTTCCAGGCCTCCCCCTGGACAGATTCCCAGCCTCGCCGGGCTGTGCCCGGGAGCATCCTCCTGCCCTCCTTCCTCCTGTCCAGCATGGGATGGCTGACCGGCGAATGGGCCCTGAGACAGGAGAGAGAGAGGAGGATGGACCCTGGGGCAGGAGAGAGAGAGAGAGAGGAGGATGGACCCTGGGGCAGAGGAGAGAGAGAGAGAGAGAGGAGGAGATCTGTTGGGAGGCCATAGCAGCAGCGACAAGGGATCAATGCTGGGAAGAAACAGGCAGGGAGGAGCTGAAAGCAGGAGAAAGCAGGAGCCCAGACTTTCAGGGCTCCCTGCCTAGAAAGGGAGCAAACTCAAGCTTTCATGGCCTCCCTGGCGGTTTGGGCAGAAAAAGGGTGCAGACCCAGTTTGGTTCCAGAATCCCAAGCACCGTTCTGGGGGGACTTCCAGAAACAGTGAATCTGTGAGAGCAGGCAGGGCCGCTGGTTTCCATTTACCAGATGGATCTTCTTCCCTCACCTGCCCATCTTAAGAGAAGATAAGCCAGCTGCTGGGAGTAGCCAAACCACCTTCAAGTCGCTGCTGGGGAGAGGAGGGCCCTTGGTGAAACCAGCTCTAATTTCCTTTATCCCCAGCCCTGGCTTAGATACACAGCTTTGCAGAAGGAAATGGCAAAGGCATTTGGTATGGCTCAGGACTTCCAGGCCGGGTAGCTAGCTGGCGGTACCTCAAGTTAATTGGGGATGGAGTTGGGATCCAAGGGCGCCCATAAAGGGCTATGTGGCTGGAACCCTGGCTGAAGTGGTCATTTTTTGTGAGTCCCAACAAACTCAACCCATGGTGTTGCTTGTCCCAGAGTTCTTTCCAGTGCAGGTTTGGGCCCTGAAAGACCTCCCCTTTACACAAATGATTCACCAACGACCATCAGAAACTGATCCAGAGTCACTGGGCTCACTAGGAATGAGGAAGTGGTCTTCCCCCAAACCCGCTGTTTTACCCTATGGCTGTGATTCCCCTGGGAAAGTACTGCTGAGAGGACCCCGAGGGTCCCCATGACCTAGTCCCAACTCCTCTCTTCTAGGTGCCTTTTGCATCCCCTTATACGTGCCCTATGTGTTGACGGGGAAGTGGACCTTTGGGAGGAGTTTCTGCAAGCTGTGGCTGGTGGTTGATTACCTGCTCTGCACCTCGTCAGTCTTTAATATAGTCCTGATTAGCTACGACAGATTCCTCTCCGTCACCAGAGCAGTGAGTACCGAGTCAGAGCGATGTTTATCTTCTTCATTCTGATCTCTCTCACCACGGATTCAGAGGCTTTTGACCGTTCCTCCGGGTGGAGAACGACAAATCTTGGAAAATAATCCCATCCCTCTGGAACTTGAGTTTCTCATGGAAACGTGTCCCCTAAGGAGCAGACTCCAAACAGGGTCAAAGTTTCACAACCCCCTCTACCTCCCTCCCCCTCCCCTCACCCGGCAAATAGTTTTGGAATCTCGAATTGCTGGGACAGGATGAGGAGGCGGGGAGGAATTAACAGTTCGAGTGACAGTTCCCCCAGCCTGGAGGGAATTCTGCCTTACTCCATTCTTATATCATTCAACGTATTATTTATGTTTGATTACATTATTCCTTCCCTTTCCTTTCCAATTTGACAATATCCAGATGCCCAGGGTATGATGGCGATAAGGGCTTTATATTTCTCTAAATAAACGGATGCACTGTACAGCATTCTCGACCTGCCATGGTTACTGCAGAGGCCCCGGCAGAAGCTCTGCACACAATCCCTCAGAAAAAAAGAATAAATGAATGCAATGAGCCACTCTCGTGGCGAGGCAGTGGTGGTGAGGAGGTGTTTGTTTTCCAGGTCACGTACAGAGCTCAGCAAGGTGACACCAAGCGAGCGGTGCGAAAGATGGTGCTGGTGTGGGTGCTGGCCTTCCTCCTGTATGGCCCTGCCATCATCAGCTGGGAACACATCTCCGGCCGGAGCATCATCCCCGAAGGCGAGTGCTATGCCGAGTTCTTTTACAACTGGTATTTCCTCATTTCAGCCTCCACCCTGGAGTTTTTTACTCCCTTCCTGAGCGTGACTTTCTTCAACCTGAGCATCTATCTTAACATCCAGAAGCGCACCAAAGTCAGGATGGATGTCATCCAGGAAGCCCCGGGCCAGACCTTCACAGAGGGGGCAGACACCAGCCCCGGCTCTAAATTCTCCTTAAAGTGCTGGCAGTGGATGCCAGAGACGCCCCGGGAGACCCTGACGTTGAGTAAGTATGGCCCCTACTCTGAAAGCGAGCCCGCCAGCAGTGGAGACTCTCAGATTCCCAGCTCCAGCTCTTCCGGGCCCTGCTCGGAGAAGCCTCGATCCCTTAAAAGGAGCTACAAGCATTCCATGTCCTCGGCGTCTCTGGAGAAACGGATGAAGATGGTGTCCCAGAGCATCACTCAGCGTTTCCGGCTGTCCCGGGATAAGAAGGTGGCCAAATCATTAGCTGTCATTGTGAGCATCTTTGGCCTGTGCTGGGCACCATACACCCTCTTGATGATCATCCGGGCGGCCTGCCACGGTCACTGCATCCCCGACTACTGGTACGAAACATCGTTCTGGCTGCTGTGGATCAACTCTGCAGTCAACCCTATCCTCTACCCTCTGTGCCACTACAGTTTCAGAAGAGCCTTTATTAAACTGCTCTGCCCCAAGAAACTGAAGATTCAACCACACAATTCCCTCGATCATTGCTGGAAATGAGCCTCCACAAGGTTGTCTTTATAGGTGGAGCGCAGGCTTCCTCAGCCTTCATTTCTCACCAGTCGGCTCATGTTCCCACCGCAGGGAGTGGATGAAGATTGCAAAAGTTAGGAAACCTGTAGTGGTTTCTTTGATCTTTCTCCAAGGAGTTGTCACCTATTTTTGGGGGGTGGGGGGAGGCGGGGTGAAATGTGGGGGCTTGTGCCCTTGAAAACACAGGAGTTCTCTGGAGAGGGTGAAAAGTCAGCCAAAAAGACTACAATTCATCACCTTGGCCTGCAGTCAGGCGAGCACCCAAACAACCCATTCAGGTTATGTGTTTGGTCACCTGGTACAGTGGGACCTTGGGCCAGCAGCAAAATAGTTCATCAACAAGAAATGATTGAGTCCTCAAGTATAGTATGACAGTGAATGTACTGGTGTGTGTGGGGCCAGGGGGGATGTTCCTTTGAGAAGGTATAGATTGAATTTGAATTGGTATTTTTCTGCTCCTTATGATCTCTGGAAGAATCTGCTGGACAGGAACCCACACACAGCTATTTCTGAATTAGGAGACAAGAAGATACGGTTAGTTGGTCTAATCAGGGCATATTTAAAGTGGCAGGTATGTGCATCACGTTCCTTAACTTTATAAAGCTTTGTTGTTTAGCCAGTATTTTTTGGCGGCGGGAAGGGAGAGTGTGTGTGTGTATGTGTGTTTGTGTGTGTGTGTTATGTTTGTGATCTGTTATCTATCTGGGGCCCAATACCATTCACTGTCCCAAATTTTACCCCTTTCTTCGGCTAGACCTTCAATATTCGCTGCAGTGTGCTTACTGCTCCTGAAAAAGTTACCTCCGTGTCTGTAGTGTTTACTTGCTCAGCATGGCATCACGGCTCTCTGAGAAAGTGTTTTTTGGTCTTTCACTGTTTTCATTCTAGGTAGTTAAAGAAAAATGTGGAATGTTCTCTTTGCTGTTAAAGTCAGAAAAGAAAATCAAGTTACCTCAGCACTAGTGAAAAATGCTGGATTGTTGGGCCTGCACTCTCACTTTCTTTTTTCCTTCCTGTAGAGGTAGCATGAGTTGCTGCTACTCAGGCCTACCAAAAGGCAGCACCACCATTCATTCATTCATTCATTCATTCATATTGATTGAATGCTTACTGTGTGCAGAGCACTGTACTAAGCGCTTGGAAAGTACAATTCGACAACAGATAGAGAAAATCCCTACCCAACAATGGGCTCACAGTCTAGAAGCCATATAGAGGAAGTGACCTAGAGGTCAGCAGCAGGGAGCTCTACCCTACTCACTTGGCTACGGTCTGAGAGACTGACAATCCCAAAGCCAGTCGGGCCCAAGCCTGTTGCTTGCTCTTGGTGCCCTGAGTTCTTTGGCATGCTTGAACCTGGACAAACCCCTCATCTGTCTCCAAGCTGCTGCTGGACAGCTTGGATTTTTAATCCCTGCTGACCTGGGCAAGCAATGATGGGATGGCCTCTGCAGCCTGCATCGATTCTGATTTGGTCCAAGATACTGAACTGAAGGTCAGATCAGCCTTGAACCCCATCCTGAGATGGGAGACAGAAGCGACGTTCTAGATTGGCTCCTCAGGTCTGTATTGTATTTGATTTTTTGTAGGAGTTGGGAAGGCAGCAGGGGTGAAATCCTGCTAAAGTAATAAGGCATTCCAGATGAGTAGTCCCTGGACCATTTGCAAGACTGAAGTGAAACACCAGTGCTTTGACTGAGGCGCTCTGCCTGTTGTGTCTAGAATATCTAGAAAATCTTCCCCCGTGGGAGAACCAAAGCCTCTCCAAGTTAGTCACCACACAGAGCCCTATCTCATCGCAGGTCGTTCTCCTGAGTGAAGCCAACTGGATAGGGTGAAATGGGCTATCTTGTCCCTGAATTTCGAAAGCCAAATGTGACTCAAACCAAATGTATACTTGGGCTGAACACCTTGGGTTTCACTCCACAGTTCTCCTCATAGTCTTTTGGGATGGGTTTTCTTAGGTTTGATTCACTTCCAATTCACTTTTCTCTGTTTCTCCCCTTCTCCTCTGGAGAAAGTCAGGCTGAGCCATTTCAGAGCTCTGTTTCTCTCTTCCTTCCCTTCAGCCCCCAGCAAGAGTACCAGCTGCCCTCCTCACTGAACAGCTCTGCTCTATTCTGTAAAATGTGTATTTCAGTTGTTCAGCATTTTGTTCATTTCTTATTTTCTTCCTAGCCCCAACATCAGATGTTGGATTTTTCAATTTCATTGTTGGCTGGTCCTCTTGAATCGATCAGGAGGGGGATGAAAACTGGTGTGATATCTGGGCTTACTAAGGATCAACAGGGCCTCCACTAACCGAGTCCTGGATCTGGGCAGAAATTAATTTCCAGCACGTCACGCAGAGCTTTCTGAACTTCTCAAAGCGGACCATCGGCCTAGCTGCCACACTGTGGAGACCGTGCAGGGTTCTCCACAACACCTTCAGATTCTCCAGTCTACTATCCACCGGGCCTGCTAGCTGGATGTTGCCTTGAATCAGCCTCAATCAATTAATCAGCCATACTTATTGAGTGTTTTCTGTGTGCTGAGCACTGTACTAAACGCTTGGGAGAGTACAGTATGAGAGACACAATCCCTACCCACTATGAGCTTACAATCTAGATGGGGAGACAGACATTAATATAAATAAATTATGGATAGGTAAATAAGTCCTGTGGGGCTGTGAGAGAGGATGGATCCAGGGAGCAGAAAGGAGTGGAAGAATAGGAAAGGAGGGATTAGTTAAAGAAGGGCTCTTGGAGGAGATATGCCTTCAATAAGGCTTTGAAGGGGGGAAGAGTAATTGTCGGATTTGAGAGAGGGCGTTCCAGGCCGGAGGCAGGATGTTAAAGGACAGAGGCAGGACGTGGGCAAGAGTTTGGCAGAGAGATAGTGTGTGGGGTGGGTTGTAGTTGGAGAGTAACGAGGTGAGGAAGGAGGAGGCAAGGTGATTGAGTGCTTTAAAGTGGAGGGCGAGGAGTTTCTGTTTGATATGGAGGTGGATGGGCAATCACTGCAGGTTTTTGAGGAATGGAGAAACATGGCCTTAAGGTTTTTGTAGAAAAACGTTCTCCAAAATGTTTGCCATGTTTTCTTTTTGTCATATTGTCATTGTCATACTTTCTTTTAACCCAGTCCAGCCCACCACATCCTGCCCCAGGTCCCAGAGTGAGGGAAGGAAGTGGGGTGGGAGGCTTTGCAATAAAAAGCTGAAGAATCTTCAGTGAGAAACACTAGGGAGAGAGAAACGGGTCAAAGAGACCCAGGCCACAGTCGCCTGGGAAAATCCCAAGGACATATTTGTTCCTACAGTGGGATGTAGCCATCCAAGCCCACGGGGGCTTGGGAAAACTTTGGAAAGAAACTGGAGCAGGGGTATCGGCCATTCCCTTTCTGCCTGTAGGGTCCCCATCGAGGCCATCGACCTCTCTCTTTGCTGAAGCTGGCAGAGCCTTTGCATCTGTGAGCCTGGACTGTTTGAGCTGACTGGAGAAGCAGCATGGCTCAGTGGCAAGAGCATGGGCTTGGGAGTCAGAGGTTGTGGGTTCTAATCCCGGCTCTGCCATTTGTCAGCTGTGTGACTTTGGGCAAGTCACTTCACTTCCCTCTGCCTCAGTTCCCTCAGCTGTAAAATGGGGATGAAGACTGTGAGCCTCACGTGGAACAACCTGATTACCTTGTATTAGAACAGTGCTTGGCACAGAGTAAGTGCTTAACAAATATTATCATCATCATCGTCAACTCTCCAGAGGAAGGGGAGAGGAGAAATGAACTGGAGGTGAGCATCATGCCCCGAGGACTGCCAGGATTTCCCTCTTGAAAGGCCAGCACATTTGGGAGGCAGAGGCTGTGCGCTCAGAAAAGGACATGGTTTCACACGACAAGGTGTACCATACTGAAGAAGGTGACGATGCTCTGTGAACACTGCTGCCTGCAAACATGACTCAACTGCTGAAGTAGTAGTGGAGGGAGTCAACTATGTCTGCACAGAAGGAGTTTTTAATACACATTGTTCTGTAATGTGCTCAGTATAGTGACCTTTATGTATTATCTGTTTGAAATGCAACCCTTGAGTTAGCCTATTTTATGTGCCGAAACTAGAAGCTTTGCATGTTCACTCTGGTGATGTTTATGCTTCTAGCCTGGAAAGACATCAATAAACTGTATTTTTTCACAGGCTGTTTCTTATAGGCTTTGGCAGTCAGTGCTTCTGAATGACAAAGCACCAGATGACTAGCACCAGGAGAATGATTCCTCGTTCTTATTTCTTTCTTTCTGAGCAACGGAAAAAGGACTTGACCGTTCCATGAACGAGTTTCTCTTTTAAATGGAGAGTTGGAGGTGGAATGGCATGTTTTCAAGGAACCGCCGAGTAAAGAACTCTGTAAATACCCACCAATTCACTGTACCCCACCCCTCAGCCTCACTCTTGGTGATTCACAGAACATTATCAGTTGACATGGGAGAAGTCAGAAGGGGATTTTGGTTTCCTGTGGTTTGAATGAGTCATGGGATGTCAGCTTTCCACAGAGGTACTGTAAGCGCTTAACAAATACCAACATTATTATTATTACCTTGATGGTCTTTCTCCCTCTGAACACCTCCTGCTCTCCTAGATCCATCCCAATTCATCTAAACCTTGGGAACCTACGGATACACCTGATTGTTTCTGCAAACCATGATGGCAAAATAGCAGTTCCTTATAAGTTAAATAACACGTTAATCAGGGTGGGAAAAGATGGCTCCACCACTTTGCTGTGTACCCTTGCGCAAGTCACTAAACTTCTCTATGCCTCAGTTCCCTCATCTGAAAAATGGGGATTCAGTGCCTGTTTTCCCTCCTACTTAGACTGGGAGCTTCATGTGAGACCTAATCACCTTGTACTTACCCCAGCGCTTAGTATATAGTAAGTACATAGTACTTAGTAAACAGGAAGTGCTTAACAAACACCAGTATTATTATTATAGGTCATTGTATTATGCGCTCCTAAGTGCCCACAGTACAGTGCTGTGCATGCAGTGCCCAATAAATACCATTGATTGATTGGCATAAGTGTCTCCTGGATGGAAAAAATAAACCCAGTGCTCTTTGAAAGAATAGGGCACCCCACCCTTATTACTGGTCCATCCCCGAAAGAGAGACCCAGATTAAGATAAATGAAATCAGCATTCAACTTCATTCCCCCAGCCAAAGAGGCAGATTGGGTAAAAGGCTACTGGTGAAGCTGGTTTATTTCTTTAAAGAATGATTATTATATTTACAAAGCATGTACAGCATGCAAACACTTTACTAAACACTGAAGTCTTTGGACAAATATTAAGACAGAGTTCCTAAGTGGAGGAAGCCAGAAACATACATAAATGAGAAAACAATGGAGTGAAGCATAAAACCGGTTTAAAGCATTAAAGTCTCCAGATAATATACATTCATTCCTTCAGCACTTATTGAGCACTTACTGTGTGCAAAGAACACAACAACAACAAACAGACATATTCCCTACCCACGATGAGCTCCCACGCTAGAGAGGAACACAGACATTAACATAAATAAGTGATCCAAGGGAAGGTGTGAGGATCCAAGTACTTAGGTGATGCTGAAGTGGCATTTGTCGGGGAATATAGGGCGGAGAGATAAGATATTAACCAAGTAAGGCCTTCTAGAGGACAAGTGGTTTAAGATGGAAGCATCAGAAGCATTATCTTTGAACCTGAAAGACCATTAAATATAATAGTAATCAAAAGGAGTGGATGCTCAGCAATTCAGTGGCTACATTTAAAAAACAAAACAAAACAAAAAAACTATTCAGAAAGTCAAACCCTTCTCTCTTCTTCCGAGCATTGCCCCAGTACCATGTTGAATTTTCCAGATGAGAATGGGGGACCTCTCTTCACTAAATGTACCTGCATTTTGGCAAGAAAAGATCCCGCACTTAGTACAATGCCTGGCACATAGTAAGCGCTTAACAGATACCATAATTATTACCAACACTTGGCGCAACCAGAGCTTTTATGTTCTCTCATATCTGAAGCCCCTCCTGCCTCCAGCCCCAAGGGCACATTTCATTCATTCACCCAATTTACTAAAACATTGTGACCAAGGGTGACACAATCTTTCCTCTTCAGCACAGTCCAGCACAAAATTTCAAGAACTCACAACAGCCTCCACCATGCCCCACTGAATCACTGTAAATTGGAGGATAAAAGCAAACACTTTTAAGCAATTTAGCTCTCTCAGTCTTTCGAAAACTACGATTCTTCTCCATTCCTGAGTAGGGGAAGAAAAAACCCACCTTTCAGATAATTACTGTGGAGGAAATGGCAAGGATTTAACACTGTGTGTGCTTGTCTGTTGGGGGGGAGTTATGGGGGTGGGGGGGAGGCTAGGGCGGGGAGTGAAGCAAAGCATTGCCTGGTAATGAAACTGCATTAGTGAAGTAAGGCAAAAAATGCCGGGCAGCATTTAGGTCACTCTATTTCATTCTGCAGTTTAGAGTAACAATATTTTCATTAATGATGTTGGGGACTAGAAGGGAATAAAAGGCCCAGAGAGAGACTTGAGACATGTTTTCTGTCCCCAAGTAAGTTATCAGTAACAATTCCAAGTGACATTTGCAAGAAAAATAATAACAATTCCCGGGAACCTGGGAATACTTGGTTCATATTATGTGGAAGAATAATGTGTTTTCCCAGATGATACATCTTCCCACAATATGATAGGGACTGTGATATGGAAAGAACCAGAACTAGACTACCAAGCCAAATCAGTTTCATTTAAGAAAATCATTTCCTGCCATTATTCCAAAAGGAGCAGGTGCATCATTATAAAAACTTCTCAAATAGCTTTCTTGTTGCTTTCACCGCCCACCTCCACCCCACCATCAAATTAAACAATCAATGGTATTTATTGAATACTTTCTGTGTGCAGAGCACTGTACTACGCACTTGGTTAAGTACACTACGACAGAGGTGGTAGACATGATCCAGTCCACAGGGAGCTTACAGTTTACAGGGGTTGACAGACATTAAAATAGATAAGGAACTGCTCAGAAGTTGGAAATGGTTCCTGAGAGTTTTCCTTCCTTTTCCTCACCTTCTCACCAACTAGGGGCTGTAAAATGGTGCAGAGCCAGAGAGTAAGTGGGAGGAGGAGCCACTGTCATGGGCATGGCTAGTTCTTTACCCAAACAGGCCAAGAATATTTGAAAGCATCGGTGCCAACACCATAGGGGTGAAGGGTGGGGGTGATGTGAGGAGGTGGGGGAAATGTTATCCCTCCTGCCAGTTGGAGCCAGAAGAGGAACCGAGAAATTGGCTTCACTTCTTGGTCCCAACTCTTAGAACATAACTGCCACCAGTGGGAAGGGTGAAGGAGCAGCTGAGAAAGTGAGAATACCTTCCTTCTCTTTTCTCCCTTTTCTCCATTCCCTCTTTGCTTCCTCCCTTCCCCTTTTTTCCTTCCTTTTTCTCCCTCCTCCTCTCCTTCTGACCATCACTTGCATCCTCCACCTCACTGGCCCGCCCCAAGTTCACCTCCACACCCCAAATGAAAACTTGGCACCTCAGGTCGGGAGCTGCCTGTCGTCCCTGTAGTGTTGAAACAAGGGAAGCTGGATCCTGCTGGTAAACAGTTATTTTTTGAAAGAATGTTCTGAAGAAAGTAATGTTTTTTCAGAAAAGAATCGAAGAGCTAAGAGAGACCTCAGGAGGTCCTCTAGTCACCTGGCTTCTGGGGTGATGAACCCAGATTCTATCCAAGACCAATAATTGTCACTCCATTTTAAAGTTCTCTAGTATTTGAGACTCTAAAACCTTTCTATGATTCTTCCAGAAAGGCAACAATCTCCTCTCTGAATTGCCCCGAGGACCTTGGATGACAGTAGTGATGTCTCTAGGATAGCAGTGTGGCTTAGTGGAAACAGCATGGGCCTGGGAGTCAGAGGACCTCAATTCTAATGCCAGCTTTGTCACTTGTCTGCTGTGTAATCTTGGGCAAGTCACTTAACTTCCCTGGGCCTGTTACCTCATCTGTAAAATGGGTATTAAGACTGTGAGCCCTATGTGGGACAGGAACTGTATCCTACTTGATTTTCTTGAATCTACCTCAGTGCTTAATACAGTGCCTGGCACACAATAAATGCTTAACAAATACTAGAAAAAAACCCAAAAAAACTCTTCTCCCTGCCCCATCACCAAAATCTACATTCTGCCTTTCTACTTATTCAGCCATGAGTTATTTACATAAGGTAAATATCCCCAGAGTATTTGCCAACAAGCAGCATTGTGTTTGGCCACTGAGCTCAGTGTGAAGTGACTGGGGAATTCTAACTGCAGGACTGTGTTAGCACTGCCAGCAGTGATGCAGTTGAGTTGGATTTGATTTCATCCCTGGATTGGGCAAGGTAGTGTCACACTGGTGCCAACATAGAAGTCAGGCACCAAAGGCAAGGTTGGTGGGGGAAGGAGGCCGCTGAGGGCTGCAGGTGGCTGAGGAAGAACTGTCCCTTCTGGAGCCTATTGCTGCCTGTCTAGCACTTAGTGCCGTGCACATAATAAGCGCTTAATAAATGGCATCATTATTATTACCCATTTTGTTGTGTGTCTCCCCCTTCTAATAATTAATAACTATGATATTTGTTAAGTGCTTGAGTATGCGCCAGGCACTGTACTAGGCGCTGGGGTGGATACGGCCAGGTCGGGTTGGATACAGTCCCTACCCCACGTGGGGCTCCCCGTCTCAGTCCTCATTTTATAGATGAGGTAACTGAGGCATAGAGAAGTGAAGTGACTTGCCCAAAGTCACACAGCACACAAGTGGCCGAGCCGGGATTAGAACCCAAGACTTCTGACTCCCAAGCTTGGGCTCTTTCAGTGAGCCACGCTACTTCTCAAGACTGTGAGCCCATTGTTGGGTAGGGATTGTCTCTGTTGTCAAATTGTACTTTCCAAGTACTTAGTCCAGTGCTCTGCACACAGTAAGCGCTCAATAAATACAGTTGAATGAATGAGCCTCCAGCTTGGAGCAGGAGGTGTCCAAAGGGCGAGTGGTGGAGGGGAAGGGAGTTTGGGATGCACCATCCTGTAGGTTGGATTTCTGAGACCTGCCAGGGGCCCTCCTGAAAGGTTCCTGTTATACAGCAGAAAAAAAAAGCAATCCTTCTTCTCCCTCAGCTCTCTGACTTTGTATATCGCAGAAGGGAGTGAATTACTCAATGTCTGTGCTAGTAAAAATAACAGATGACTAGTGTGTCCAGATTGCAAGGCCTCCATGTAAGTTCACAAACTCTGAAAATACAAATGAAACAAATCTTAACTAACTAGCTGTGTTTCCTAAGAGACCCTTTGGCGGTGGGAGGGGACAGTGTAAGAAGGCCAGAGAGTGTCTCCTAAATGGTAGTTGTTGTAGTTGAGGAATTTACTGATTGCTCATTGGGTGCAATACACTGTACTAGCCCTCGGGAAGTAGAAAAAAGAAAAAGGACACATTTCTAGCTCACAAAATACTTGCACTCTAATAAGGATTAATCTACAAAACTGGAACCCAGAAGTCTGCCAGGACAGTTACCCATGTACTTGGCTCCAGCTTTCTTCCCTCCCTCCTATACCATTTTCTGAGAATGGGCCAGTTTCCAAGACCTTCAGGTAAATGATGCAATTCAATAGACTAAAGGGCAAGTGTGTTTGGACATTAGAATGAATGGAAATGAGTAGGATTGAAGGTTTCCACATCCTTGATCCACCTTTGCTCTAGATGCACTCCTGTTGGCTCAATTAGTTTTCCCTTCTATAGAATGTGCAAAAAAACTTCTCCTCCATTGAGGCTGAAAAATTCCAAGGTCCAAATGATTAAAGAGGACTGACTCAAGGCATTTTTGAAACTCAAGGGTGAGAAAGATGTTCACTCTTTTCAGAGAGCTCAGTTTGCAACAAAATGTCAAAAAACATTCCTGGTAACAGTCTGTTCTTGGAGGGATGGAGGGAAGGAGGGAAGAAGAGAAGAAGGGAGGGAGGGAAGAAGCAAGGGAGGGAAGGAGGAAGTAGGGAGGGAGGCAGAGAGAGATGGAAGGAGGAAGGGAGGGAGGAAAGGAGGGATGGATGGAAGGAGCATGTCTGAAACACTTGCTTCGTAACTGTTGATAGTTTGGTTCAGAAAGAAGCCTTACCCCACTTCAGGCTCAAAGGATACTTTATTTATTTGCTACCATCATGTTTGCTTAAATGGCCTATTGTTCCAGGCACATCTTGGAGACTTGGTTAACTCCAACAGGGAGGGAAAGGTCAAATCTAGGAAAGAAGAGGTTTTTGTGAAATCACACCTGCATGGAGTCCTTCACTTGCTCAACTTTGGTATCTTGAGCATTTCTTTATGCAGGAATTCTCTTTACCACGTCACTGCACCGTGATTTATGTAACTGCACTGTTCCCTTATTTACAAGAAAGTACTTCTCTTGTTCCAGTTACCAGGATCAGGGAACCGACCAAAGTCATTTCACTCTATAATCATTTAGTCAGAAGGCAGTGGGGAACGTGAACATGGACCACCAAAATACAAGCTCTGGTTCCAACACCGATTTTCTGGGTGACGTTGGAGAGGTCCCTTTCTTTTTTCCTGCCTCCATCCCTCATTTTCACCTTGACAACAGCAGGCTCAGTGGAAAGAGCATGGGCTTTGGAGTCAGGGCTCATGAGTTTGAATCCCAGCTCTGCCACTTGTTGGCTGTGTGACTGTGGGCAAGTCACTTAACTTCTCTGTGCCTCAGTTCCCTCATCTGTAAAATGGGGATTAAGACTGTGAGCCTCACGTGGGACAACCTGATTCCCCTATGTCTACCCCAGCGCTTAGAACAGTGCTCGGCACATAGTAAGCGCTTAACAAATACCAACATTATTAACCCCACACTCCAAACCCAGTTTCAAATTCATGTGCACTAAAGTGTGCTATTAACATTGTACTGATAAAAATAATAATGGTATTTATTAAGTGTTTACTATGTGCCAAGCACTGTTCTAAGTGCTGGGGTAGATACAAGAGAATTGGGTTGAACACTGTCCCTGTCTCACCTAGGGCTCAGAGTTTTAATTCTCATTTTACAGATGAGGTAACTGAGGCACGGGGAAGTTAAGAGATTTACCCAAAGTCACAAAACAAATGGCAGAGCCAGGATTAGAACCCAGGTCCTCTGATTCCCATGCCCATGCTCTTTCCAATAAGCCACACTGCTTCTACAGTGTGGTACTCAGCTTGTTGCCTAAGAGATTTATGGCAGTCAGAGAGTGGCTTGAGCAAAACCTTGTGGAGAAGGGGGGTCCCTCTAGTCCTGGTGGTCCCTTAGACAATAATCTCCTTTAGGATGGAAGCATCTGGAGAGTAAAGCTGGGACCCAGTCCTAGTTGAGTGTGTTGTAAGTGAGCATTCACCTAGCATCAGGCATTAATGACAATGAAAACACAAGGGTCATATTTTTGACCTCGATCTTATTGGTCATTACTTCACACGTAGAACTGAGACTTCCAGCATTTGTGGTCTGAGCTACTCTTCCCACGGTTTAAGTTCAGGCAATGACACAGTTCTATTTATTCTCTTAAGGTCTCAGGGCAACACAGTATATTTGATTCCAAAGAATCCAAAAAAAGAGAGGGCTGCTTTTAATTGCAATAAGCTGAGGGAGGCAGAGAACAGACACTGAGCACTTATACAAAGAAGAAAATGCTCTTATTTGAAATATGACAGACTTGACAGTGTTGTATAATCCTCTCTGGGGTGTCAAAAAATTGAGCAAACCCTGACCTGCAGTTTAGATTGAAAAATAGATAACTGCTTCAGGGCTGGTTTGTTTTTATCATGGATTTTTTTTTTTACAAGACCCAAGAGCTACTGTTTAAGACCAGATTGTCCCAGACTGGCAGCCCTGGAAGCAATTTTGCAGGCTAATTACAACTCACCTAATTCCCAGAAGCTCCTTGGAACTCCACTGAGGAAAGAGGAACCAGCAGCACATATAATGAGTCTTGGGCCAAAACGGAGAGGCACGGGAGACCTGTAAAGCAATGATCAATTGGCAGGTTCCTATCCCCAAGAATGAATCTAAAATCCTGGAGCTGGAATGACCCAGAGGGCATCTGGCCCAGCTTCCTGCCTGCATGCTCCTCAATGCCTAAACCCTCCAGGGTCTGGTGGTCGGCTCTCCTCCTTTTTTAAGCAGTCCAGATTTCACATCCTCCCTGAGCAGACTGCACTGGGCTGCAAATTTGAAGGCACTTCTCCTCCAAGAAGCCGTCCTGGACTAAGCCCTCCTCTCCTCTTCTCCCACTCGCTTCTGCGCTGCTCTTACTTAATCCTTTGTTCATCCTGCCTCCCAACCCCATTATCTGTCTGGATACACTCCCAGAATGATTGCAGATGGAGGTGGGGCTTTCTGGGAGAGATGTGTCCGTGGTGTCTCCGGGTCAGAGCTGACTCAAAGACAATCTGAAAATTATGTATTTATATTAATGTCTGTCTCCCCCTATGGACTGTGAGCTCGTTGTGGGCAGGAATATATCTCTTTGTTGTTATCCTGTACTCTCCCAAGTGCTTAGTACAGTGCTTTGCTCACAGTAAGCACTCTATAAATATGATTGAATGAATGAATTAATGAAATCCCCCTGATAGTAGTGGTAATAGTATTTATTAAGTCCTTAGTGTGTGTAGAATAATAATAATTATGAATAATTGTGGTATTTGCTAAGCACTTACTGTGTGCACTAGGTACTGTACCAAGCCCTGTGGTGGATACAAGCAAATCAGGTTGGACACAGTCTCTGTCCCACATAGGGCTCATAGTCTCAATCCTCATTTTACAGATTAGGGAATTGAAGCACAGATAAATGATGTAACTTACCCAAGGTCACACAGCAGACAAGTGGCAGAATCAGGATTAGAACCCACGACCTTCTAACTCCCAGGCCCATGCTCTATCCACTGCACCATGCTTCTTCATCTGCAGCTGGGAGGGAATCCACTGGTGGGAATTAGACAGACATGGTCCCTGTTGATAGTCAAATTCTCCCTAATGTTGAATTAAACTCTCAACTAGTCCTAATTGAATTCCATCATCTCTTGCCGGCTTCTAGGTCAACATAGAGAAAATCTGCTCTGCTCCTTCCCCACAAAAAAGCTCTTTATATAGTTCATTTATTCATTCAATAGTATTTACAGAGCTCTTACTATGTGCAGAGCACTGTACAAAGTGCTTGAAATCTACAATATGGCAACAGATAGAGACAATCCCTGCCCAGTGACGGGCTCACAGTCTAATCGGGGGAGACAGACAGCAAAGCAAAACAGAACAAAACAAAAACAAGACAACATTATCGCGATAAATAGAATCAAGGGGATGTACACCTCATTAAAGTAAATAGGGTACTAAATAATACATACAAATGAGCACAGTGCTGAGGGGAGGGGAAGGAGAGGATGGGGGAGAGAAGGGAGAGCAGAGGGAAAGGGGGGCTCAGTCTGGGAAGGCCTCTTGGAGGAGGTGAGCTCTCAGTAGGGCAGTAGTTGAGCCCAGCCCCTTTCCACGCTTCTATTCTTTGGGATAACATCCCAGACGGTTTGCTAACATTTTTGCTGGTCTTTTCTGAACTCTCCTTACCTTCTCTCCTAAAATGTACAGGCAAAAACTAAACGCAGTCCTTAAATAAAGGTCTGATGCACTCTGTAGCAGCAGGATAACTTCCTGACTCTCCAATGTCACACATCTAATAATAGAAGTCAAGAGCATTTTCAGGGGGCTGCCCCTAGCATTGAGAGACCTAATCAGGCACCTAAACTCCTGGGGAAATCTGTATTTTCTACCCTCTTCCTTTGCCTTCTCAGAAGATGTTACAGGACTCTTGCTTGAATGCATTTAGGTAGCAAAACGCCTGGCGAGATAACAAGAACGCAGCAACTGTACACATGAAGCAGTGGATGTTAGATCTCATTTACTGAACAAACAGCAATGGGAATTTTACAATAATACCCAAAACATCAGCCTCAAACAAACACCTGGGAATATGTATGTGAATTGCTGAATGGCTGACACAGTGAACTTATGATTGAGTGGTAAATAACATACAGGCTGAGAGCCAGAATGCCATGGTCTGTTTATCAAATATGCTACCTAATCTATCCTCTCTCTCTCTCAGTCATTCTCTCTCTCAATGCTATGGAAACAGTGTGTAAAACACTGAGGGAAATGATAGTTGGAATAGGAGCATTAATTTAAACCTTTGTGGGAAGATGTGTCAAGCTGTGATTCAGTGCACTCTTCTGTAAAATTCAATCCAATCAACTGCCTTTGAAATTTTGATGGAATAGAGGTGGAGGACCTGAGTTCTTCATGGAAACCATATTCCCAAGAAAATGGGGTCAGAGTCTAGGGGTAGAAATGGACTCTTCCCTAATGGATACTCTTGTACAAGGTTGTGTATCCAAATCTTTTCTATTATGGTATTTAATAATAACAATAATAATAATAATGGTATTTGTTAAACACTTACTATGTGCCAAGCACTGTCCTAAGCACTGGGGTAGATACAAGGTTATCAGGTTGTCCCACATGGGGCTCACAGTCGTAATCCCAATTTTACAGATGAGCTGAGGCACAGAGAAGTTAAGTGATTTGCCCAAAGTGGCAGAGCTGGGATTAGAACCGACGACCTCTGACTCCCAAGCCCGTGTTTTATCCACTAAACCGCGCTGCTTCCCCAGATACAAAGCTGGAGATACCAGGGATCGGATGGAGCTTTATACATGCAAAACGTGTGCTCTACCACTGACCTACCACCCTCATCCAACTGGGAAATTGCCTTGATGGTAGAAGTGTTTTATGCCTCTTTCTGATAAGGTTTCCGCAGCCCAGAGCCAGGGAGTGCAGGGATTGGGGTCTCCACTCCTTGGGGGAGCAGGGAGGGCAGAGCAGGGAACCATACAAAGCCCCTAGGAGTTGGCAGGAATTTCTCATGCATGAATCCCCCTCAGAGGGATTTGAGGGGGATATGGGGGATCCTGGAACCTCAGGCTTCACACTCCCACGCCGTCCCCCCTCCCCCCACTGACTTCCCTAAAGCTCTTCAAGGAGGTGAGGACACCTTAGATTCTTCCTTTCCATTCTCTCTCCTAAAATAGGGATTGAGAGTGAACAGCTGGGGACAACCTTTCTTCTAGGGTGCTCTGGGCTCTGCACAAAAAACATAGGTGTTATTTTACATTTTTCAAGCCACTTTATAGCAACCTTATTGGATCTATTTGTGAAACTGTCATTCCATCTTGCCTCTCAGATTGAAAAATACTTCAGTGCAGAGATCAGATCTGCTGTAACAAGGGCCAGGAAGGTGTAGTTGAGCAGCAGCGTGGCTCAGTGGAAAGAGCATGGGCTTTGGAGTCAGGGCTCATGAGTTCGAATCCCAGCTCAGCCACTTGTCGGCTGTGTGACTGTGGGCAAGTCACTTAACTTCTCTGTGCCTCAGTTCCCTCATCTGTAAAATGGGGATTAAGACTGTGAGCCCCACGTGGGACAACCTGATTCCCCTATGTCTACCCCAGTGCTTAGAACAGTGCTCGGCACATAGTAAGCGCTTAACAAATACCAACATTATTATTATTATTAGTTCCATGTCTGCTGTGGCTCTCATAATGGGTTGGTTGATACTGACTTTAGAGACGCAAAATAACATCCTGTTATTTCTGTTGGTTATTTAGTGGGGATGTGAAGGTCTAGGAGAGAAACAGACTAGATATGCTAAGAAACCCTTCCTTTTCTCATTGTCAGGATCCAAGCACTGACCCCTTTTCTGTACCTCCCCAAGGTGTTAATTATTTTGATCCACTCCCTTCTGCTTCACCCTGATTTGCTCCCTTTATTCACCACAACCCCCGCCCCACAGCACTTACATACATATCCGTAACTTATTTATAATCAATCGTATTTATTATTTATCGTGTGCAGATCATTGTACTCAGAGCTTGGGAGAGTATAACACAACAGTATAACATACCCTGTCCACAACATGTTTATATATTAATGTCTGTCTCCCCCTCTAGACTGTAAGCTCTTTGTGGGCAGAGAATGTGTCTGTTATATTGTACTCTCCCAAGTGCTTAGTACAGTGCTCTGCACATAGTAAGTGCTCAAAAAATACAACTGACTGATTGAGCATATTGTGAGCCATAGCTTTTTCCTACTGAAGATTTTTAAACATGCAGGACATAATTTTGAAGTGCCAGGAGAAATGAACATGTTATTAGGTGCAATCACGTTTTGCTAGGTTGTCTTTTTAAATGTGATAAATAGCTGCCTTGTTTGGACAAGGCGGACTAGTCAGCCAGATGTATTCTCTGATTTACATCATGCAGGAAACAAATAGTTGCATAACAGTATGATTTTCATGAATAAGATAATCAAACAAGAGTATTTAAGCAGTAATACCACAGATGTCTTCCCGACAAGTAGTACTTCAGCAATTGGATGACCTCATGCAAATGTGATGTTATTCACTAGCATTTTCCAGAATTAGAGGTCCGTTGATTTAACTAAATGGCGGCATTAAAAAAAAGACAATTTCATTAGCGTTTGATTAGCATGTGGAAAAATGAATGAGTATAAGCAGCTTTATGGGTGGAACGTTGGCTTTGCAAATATCCACCTATCCACTTCCCCAGTTGAGTAGTAAGGAATGTTGATTTTACCTGTTTCACTACCTGTGGATTTCACCAAATCATCAGCAATAACATTACTGGGTCAAACCAATGTCCCTCATCCCATTGGTCTGAGCCAATATAATAATGCTGGTGTATTTATGGAGCTCAATCAGCCCAGAATTCTGTCTCAGCCAGTGGTAACTAAGAGTGCTTAGGGGGAACAATTTTATGGCTGCCTTCCTCCCCTCGTTGTTAGGAATATACCATGTAGTGCCCCTAAGGTTTCCCCTAAAATTCATTCTGTACTTGTCTCTGCGAATTTATCCAAACTCTTCCTGAACCTATCAGTATTTTCAACTTTCTCAAGCAATAAGGAATGTCATATGCTAATCGCCTACTGTGTGAAGAAATAATTCCTTTTATTTGTTCTGAACTTAGCATCTGCAAACTTCATTGGGTGTCCTGGAGTTTGGTGATGGACAATTCTGCAATTTCCTGTCTGCATCTTTCATACTTTTGAGACTTCAATCAAGTCCCTTTAAGGTTCAATCCTTTCAGACTGGAAAGACCTAATCTTGGCCATCTCTCCTGATTCAGAACCTGCCTCATCTCTTGATTATCTTGGTGGCACTGTTCTGGACCATCTCCAGCTCTATTACTTCCTTCCTAAGAGACAGGAACCAGAACTGCACATAATATTCCAGATGCAGAAGTACCCAGCTTTATATAAGGGCAAAACTGTCTTTAATGTAATTATTATTACTGAATTTATTAAGCACTTACTATGTGCCAAGCATTGTGACAGATTCAAGATATTCAGATCAGACACAGATCTCTGTCCCATATGGGGCTCTTTCTGAGGGGAAGAGAAATCCCTAGTGTCCTGTTCTTCACTAAAGAGGTTTTTTTTTAAAAAAAATACATTATATTTATCTCTTTAAAGCATTCAGTTGACTATATTATGTAAACCACCACCCCCAAAAAAAGTTTTCTAGAGAAATTTCTAGAAAACTGTTTTGGGGGGTGGTTTACATCTTTACTGGCTTATTTTTGCATAAACATTTCCTTTTTACTTTTATGTTTGTTTCTTAATGCTAAACTGATCAGCTCTGACATGACCTGGTCCTCTTATCTTTCTAAGGAAGTATTTAGTTGCTAGAGAATGGGGAGTGGGCTTAGTTGTTTCTCACCAATGGAGTGAGGGTTGTAGCACCTCATTTAAGAGAAAACCTTTCTAAGTCACTGGTCACCAGCAAACCAAATGACATTTCAGTAAAAGGATCCTAGACAAAAGATAGCCAGTAGAGCAAAAGGTGAAGGACACTCAGCATGATTTGGAATAGTTTTAAGTTGACTTGCTGCTGGATAAACAGCATTAAAATGTTGGGAAGCAAATTTGAGGGTATTAAGAGACTGGGATGCTGGAGGAGAGAGAGATGGAATCCTGAAGAATTCTGTATCTCCTCCACAGATGCCAGTTATCGGGAGTCCTTCCTATAGACATGAAAGGCCATGGTTAATTACCTTTAGCTCAGAGTCTATTATGCTTTAAGAAAATCCTTTGAGGCATTCAGGAAGAGAAAGCAAATGGATGCTAGCCTCCACCTCTGCTTTTTTAAAAAAGATAGCTCTTTGATATTATAAGGCATTAAGACAGCACTGGGAAAGGGACACTTTTTAAGCCAGATTTAATGAAACTGCATCAAAACAGAAGTTCTGAAGGTTCATGAAGGTTTATCATTCAAGGCAAGTGAAACAACAAGCAGTTGGACAAAAGAAAACCAATCAAGTTGGAGTTGGGTTACCTTGCTCCCCATTAATGCTCCTCACCCCCAGCCATTTGACAAACTTTATTAAACTTTTATATTTTTATATATTTCCTTTCCCATGATCCCCATATTCAGAAATATTTTACCTTAACAATACCACAGTCTTTCATGCATCCCAACTCCCCTAAATAGCCACCCGCTCCCTCTTCCTGTAGTCCTGACAGAATCTCTCACAAATCTATATTCACACACACCCAAGTTTCTTCTCTTCCTTTCCTCATTTCCTTTTCCCGCCGACTAGTCCCCATCCCAAAGTCACACTCCAAGTTTCTTCTGACCCTGAGGTCTCCAAATTGAGTCCCAAGGATTTCCCTATTCCTTTAAGGGGCACATTGACCTAAATTATTTTAGACAGAAGGTTAAAGGTGACTAGGTCAGACCCATTATTTTTGTTATCTTTATCCTTTGAGTTTATAGATTCCCAATTTAATGATGTTGGAAGAATTCTTTAGAGATCATCAGTATTCAGTGCCTTGTTTCCAAGCTACAGAGGATGACAAAATGCAAAACCCTTAAGACTGATTAAATCATGCAATCATGCATCATACAGCCAGCTCATTTTTAAAAAAATGGTATTTGTTAGTGCTTATTATGTGCCAGGCACTGTGTTTAGTGCTGGGGTAGGTATAAAATAATCAGATTGGACACAGTCCCTATCCCACATGGGGCTTACAGTCTTTATCGTCATTTTGCAGATGAGATAACTGGGGCACAGAGAAGTTAGGTTACTCGCTCAACATCACTCAGCAGACAAAAGGCAGAGCAGGGATTAGCTGAATTTAGGTCCCCTGACTCCCAGGCCCAGGTTCTCTCCTTGCTGCCATTAACCTAGCTCCAAAGGAACCGTCCCCTGACTCCCAGGCCCAGGTTCTCTCCTTGCTGCCATTAACCTAGCTCCAAAGGAACCTTCACTAACTATGAGACTATGGGATCACACTCTAATGGGGAACTGTGCTTGACAAAACTTTGAAGTGGCCCAGGCCCTGAATCCAGAGGATGGAAACCAAACATTGTGCTAATATAATGGTGAAAAGGATTATGGCATTCTGTACTGATAACACCTGAACAAGAATTTTCAAAACTGCCATTCAAGGAGGGGGTCGGAGGAGAGGTAGAGGTTGTGGTGAACATGGAATGGACCTTATTGGAAGCAGTAAAGAGTTTAGGGAAGGAAAATCTAGGAAGATGAGGCCTAGAGAAGTAGCATAGCCTAGTGGAAAGAGCACGGGCCTGGAAGTCAGAGGACCTGGGTTCTAAATCTGGGTCCTCCCTTGTCTGCTGTGTGATCTCTTCTGTGCTTCAGTTACCTCATCTGCAAAATGGGGATGAGACCACGAGCCCCCTGTGGAACATTGACTGTGTCCAACTAATTATCCTGAATGTACCCCAGTGTTTAGTATGGTGCCTGGCAAATTACAAATACCACTAAAAAGAAAAAAAGATGGGAACCTGCTGACAAGGAAATAGTTATTAAAATTAGGGATGCAGATCTGGTATGTTTCACAATAGCTGTTTCTCACCATCATCATCTTCTCTCTACTATATCCACCCAGAAAGGCTGTTAGTGGGTTATCAGAAACTCCTGTGTGTGTATGCCTCAGGAATTTCTGACCTATCAACAGCTGTGCTACTGACTCCATCCCTCACCCCATCTGAGAAGCTGCAGAAGGGCCAGAGAGAGAAACATGTTTTCTTCTGCTTGTCGATAAAATTAGAGGTAACACTGGTTAGTATGGAATTTAAAACTGCATATCATTATGTCTATTTTAAGATATTCGGAGGATTAACACAGAAGGAACTGAGAAACATTTAACCTCGGCAGCTCCACCCTGTGTAACTAGGCTCTTTTTCAGTTTTTTTCCGTTAGTTATCAGAAGCTTCCGTGCTTGTCAATATCAATCCTGTTGCTCCCCGTGTTAAGTGCAGAATCAGTCAAACCATTAACAGTATTTATTAAGCTCTGTGAGCAGAGCACTGCTCTAAGCATGTGAAAGAATTGAATAGTGGCACGGTGCCTGCCCACGAGAGACTGACAATCTAGCAGGGAAGGTAGATGGAAAATACTTTACAAATAGGAGAAAGACTAGAAAGAAAACAGACCCTACCCTGTGGTAGGGATGAATCATCAGAAACCTGCCTTCCTGACTGTTGGAATGCTGGGAAGATTGTGCTGTTCCTTACCAAGGACTGTGGCCTAGACCCATTTAGAACCTGAAGACTTCCCTTTTTAAGTCCTGTTTAACTATATCATTCATCGATCATATTTATTGAGCTCTTACTGTGTGTAAAGTACTGTTACTTAGTGTTTTTAATTTTGATTGCCAAATTTTTAAATTCCTCCCCTTCTATGTAACTTGTTTTCTGTATTTTGCTGCCCTTTCTGTGTCTGTCTTCCCTGACCTAGAGTGTGAGCCCCTTGTAGGATCAGGGACTGTGTTTGAACTCTATCCTGTACTTACTGCAGGACTTTCCACAAAGTAAGACTTAACACAGTAATAACAACAAAAACTACCCTCTGACCACAAAAATGGATGCTATTCAAAATATCTAAATCCACACTTCAGTGTTATATCTATCCTAGTCTTAAAAAGCCCCAGAGATGGAGATTCATATTGGAGAACACTGAAATACTACATTAGTGCACCAAATACTTTTTCTAAATGCCTAATGTAAACTTTCTACATTCTTCTCAAGGAGGTACTTTTTTGTATCTTATGGAAGCTAAACCCTTTAGTCTAACTATATTTTAAAAATCTAGTAGAAGTAATAGTAGCATGGCATTTGAGCAAATCCATTGGCTGAAATGCATAGTAATAATAATAATGTTGGTATTTGTTAAGCACTTACTATGTGCCAAGCACTGTTCTAAGCGCTGGGGGAGATTCAAGGTAATCAGGTTGTCCCACATGGGGCTCACAGTTTTCATCCCCATTTGACAGATGAGGTAACGGAGGCACAGAGAAGTTAAGTGACTTGCCCAAGGTCACACAGCAGACAAGTGGCAGAGTGGGGATTAGAATCCACGACCTCTGATTCCCAGGCCCGGGCTCTTTCCAGTAAGCCACGCTGCTTCTCACTAAGCACTTGGGAAGGACACAAACATAATGACATTTCCTGCTTACACTCTAATGGAGGAGATAGACATAGAATTATTTACAAATAAATGCAATTTAATAAACACACATATATAAACTCTAGATAATATAAATATATATACGTATATACACACACACGAATGCTGAGGATGGGTACACGTACGTAAGTACTAGAGATGGCTAGATGGGTTTATATTAATTTGGATACAATGAATTGAAGAGGGCTTGTCAGAGGAGATGGGCTTTCAGGAAGGTTGTAATTTTGGGGAAGTGGTGAGAGGTGTGGTCTGTCATCTTGGAGGAGGGGGGTCATTTCAAGCCAGGGGAATGGGATGGAAGCAGGAGAATCAAGAGTAAGATCGAGTAAGGTTAACTTGGGAGCACTGACATAACTTCTGTACATTCTCTTAGCCCCTGACCATCCATCAAAGAATAGTTTGAGCTCTCAGAATGACCTTATCAAAGGTTTATGGGTCTAGCAGCGATGGACTGAATGAGGTGAAGGATTTGTCTATCTTTCTAAAGGTCAACAGGCTCAGACTGCTTTTTTTATTAGTGGCATTTGATAAGTGCTATGTGCTAGCATTATACTAAGCATTGGGGTAGATACTAGCTAATTGGTCTGGTCACAGTCCATATTCCACATGGGTCTCACAATCTGAATTCCCATTTTACAGATGAAATAACTGAGGCACAGAGAAGTTAAGTGATTTGCCCAAAGACACACAGCAGACAAGTGGTGGAGCCAGGATTAGAACCCAGGTCCTTCTGACTCACAGACTTGTGCTCTATCCACTAGACCATTCTGCTTCTCAGGGCAGGAAATCTTATATTTTGTCTGTGACTGGAAAATTACAATAATAGCCTTATTCCTGAACCACCTCTGGACTTTGGGGTATTGTCATTTCCAAAAACATCCTTCAGTTCTCATAAAACAGAGAAAGCTCATAAGGCCAAATAGACGTGTCAACACTGGTGAGCTGGTTGGCAGTTTGGAAAAAAAAAAGCTAGCAGATCCTGCCTGCTCCTCAACAGAGCCAACATTTCCGAGTTTATTTTCTAGCTAATGAAAGGAGCTTCTCAGGCGAAACTGAGAAGGGCTGGGATTGCAATACTTTTATTGCAGTGAGAGAAACCAAAGACCCTAGCAAATGGATGATGCTACCTATAGGAAAAAGGCAGGGCTAAGGGGTGAGCTTTTTCTTTCTAATTCTATTTAATAACACTTGTCTCGAATGCCTAACCTAGCAGGAACTGAATAATTTTCCCACAGATTAGAGAATTGTCTAAAAAAGAAAAAAAAAGCCCAAACAAATGGGCACTTAGTTATTCCCCTTCTTCGAGCTCTAAATGGCTTCAGGGCTTTGGCTGTTGCAGAGAGCAACAAGGAGTTACCCAAACGACACCTTACAAATCCTTATTAAAAAAAAGCAAAAGATACATTAGCTCACTTTACTGATTCAAAAGAACCACCAGCAGGGAGTGCTCATGCTGAAATATAATAATTCTAGCTTTAACTGTCCTATAGTGAGTCTTAATGAGACTTCTTATTACAAGCATTTTTCTGAGTTTTATGCTTCTTGCACTCCCCTTGGGGACTGAGCTAGGTAAGCTGGAGGGAAGGGGACGGAGATGAGAAAAAACATTCAAACTACCATAGGCCTTGTTCGGCCTGTAGACTGCCATCTCCGGAGAAGGGAATGGAGAAATTGAATGACTTTGTTCTTCCCTTCTTAGTCGATCCCCAAAGTCTTAAGGATTCCACAGGGTCTCTGAGAGTGGCGGTAAAGAAGCAGTGGGAGAGGACATTGGTCCCAGAGGGAAGGAGAAGCCTATATTTTACTCCTTCTCAATCAGATTAATGTGCTCACTTAGGGCTCTTGCAGTGGATTTGGGAGAGAAGACTGACCAATCAATCAATAGTATTTGACCCTTTACTTTGTGGAGAGTATTGTACTACGAGCTTGAGAGAGTTACAAATAGAGTTAGTAGATATGACCCCTACCCTTGAAGAGCTTGCAGTCTAGTAAGGGAGATGCTAAAATCAACTTCAAGCAGGGAGAAACAACCAGGTTTAAAGACAAGTGCATAAAATGCTTCTGGAGGGGATGGAGGGAGTGACAAGTGTTTGGGAGGACCTAAGTACTTAGGTGACGCAGAAACACTAAAGTAAAAGGGGCAATAGGGTGGAAGAGATGTGATTTTAGAAATTCTCCCAAGTGGGGGAAACCCAGTGGTCTGCCGGACGTGAAGTGAGAAGGAATGTTAGGCAGGAGGGAAACAGTGAGCAAGAGGTCATCAGAGAGAGAAAGAGAGAGAGACGAGAACAAAGCACGCTATGTAGACATCGGGAGACTCTGTGTGTTTAGTCCACACGGTTCACACAGTGTTAACATTAGGTTTGCACATCCCGTTAGCCTTGCACCATGATGGAAGAATCAGGGCACATCCCAGTTTCTTCTAGATTTTCTCCAACCCTCTCATAATGAGCAAACACAAACAATTAAAGTACATGTTTCAGAAGAATCCGAAGGAGGTCCAGTAACATTCCAAGACTGAAAATTCACCCACATGGGTGTACCTCGGAGGTCATTTTACCACCTTCCATCAGCACTGTAGCTATATTTTATAAAGTCAGCAAAATTTAATGCAGTTTCACACTTTGTGTACCTTGTTAATAATTTATTTGAATGTTCAGAAACTCTGAGCCAGGAACTGACATTCCTCCCGGGTAAAATGCTTGGTGCAGCATGCATTTGCAAAATAAACCCCACGATTCTTTCTTAGGGTTCAGCTTCAATAGAGAACAACATTCTTCTCTGCCCAGCTCTCAAAAAGAATGAACCCTTTTATGTTCTCCAAGTTAAGGTATTAGAAATTCATCCACATTTATTCTATGCCGGGGTGCTCAACTAGGTACTGCAATCAAGTGGCAGACTGCTCATTCCCTTAGGATGGACTGCCTGCCTGGTTGATGGTGAAAGACCCAAATCAAGCTGAGCAGGGGAGAGAAATAGTTTCCATTTCTCTGTCTCCCCTCAGTCCTTGCACTGTGTCTTCTTCAGGCAGAACTATTTATTGGCTTTTTTAAAGGCTAAAAGCTTCCCCTGATAAGCAAGACAGCAGAGGAGGACAATGGATGGGGAGGGAAAAGGCTACACAAATTGCTCCATCCCCTGCTCAGCTCAACTTCTGTGGTCTTGACAGCAAGAAACAGAACAGTTTTTCCTTTCTTTCCTCCCTACTCTGCCTGCTTTTCCTATGGCCTCTGGCCACCTGATCTGGGTTCTTTTCTGCTTCTTCTTTTTCCATTCTGGTTGTCGCGGGTTACAGGGCTGCCTTTCTGAGTCTTAGACTCTTCCCCACACTTCCTGATACACTCTCACTCCGATACTGTCCTTGACCATCACCTGCATGACTGAGCAGCTAAGACCAGGTTCTGGCCACACGGAGGGCTTGGGGATCAGGGTGCCTCCCCCACAGCTCCGGATCCTTCCCCGCACCACCATGCCAAGGCCAGCCATCATACCATAGACTCTGAAAACATAAAACCACCTTCCTCGAAGAGTGGATGCTGGGCACCCTCTGCTGGTCTCTGGACCACGTCACAGAGATGTCCCAAGTCTTGGGCTTCCTAATCACGCTCCTTCAGGCAGATGGAACAGTTTGAAGCCCCTAGAGCCCCACACCTGACCTTTAAGGGCGGATGGGGTTTTAACCTCTCTCTCACTCACAAACAAAATACAGAGCTATAGATACACTCTCTCTTTCTCCCTCCCCCTCAGACACTGATTCCACAGGGGCAACTGCCTGCATGCCATTCAGGGCATAAGATCTAGACTACTGTTCTGTTCTCCCAGTGTCAGCTCTGTACTCACACTCCTACCCCATCCATCGTCTTCTGCAGGAAGGTTCTTAGGGGACGGGACCACTGCCTCTTGGATTGTCCGTTGGTTGCCTCCAATAAAGGCACTGGCAGAGCAGAAGAGGAGCAAAGAGCCAGTGTTGGCAGAGAAGTGGAGATGAAGAAGCAGTAGCTATGGAGAATAATGGTGGCTAACGGTGGCAGCCGAGGGAAGGTGAGCAAAACTGGTGGCGGACCGAAGTGCCACAGGAGCAACGATTTGAGCAGGAGATGGCAGGTGTTGATGCCCCTGTAAACAAACCCTTCTTCCCACTGCCTCCAGCATTCACCCGCTTAATCAAATTGGAAAGCTGGCAGATTGTGAGGATCCATTAAAAACAGGAGACTTGAAATCTTTTAGTAGTAGATCTTATCATTACCAATCCATCACGCATCGCTTTCTCGTTTAACTCACCAGTGAGGAGCCGCGTCCTCCAGCAGCATTTTATAACATCGATCGGCAATGTGGGGCCCCTCGCTAATTACAGCAGTTAATGAACATAAGTGAGTTCGACCTCAGCAAATGAACCAGCATGGCTGATGGACGCATTTAGCACCGCTAAATAGACTGGGGGGCAGGGGGGCAGAGGAAGACGCTGCCACGCGAGGAATCCCAATGCTGATTCAGAGCTTCTTGGGCCAGAAGGGGTGGACGTCATTACAGAGGACCATGGAGGGAAACTAAGTTAATCAAGGTCTTATAAATGACTCTTTCTGACAAGTTCATAGGTCACAAAAAACCCAGCAAATATATTTTATCATTGTGGTAAACCAGAGAGGCCCTGTAATTTAGCTGATGGAAATAGAACATCGTGGCCTAGTGGAAAGAGCGAAGACCTGGGAGTCAGAGGACAGTTCTAATCCTGGCTC
Organism: Ornithorhynchus anatinus; assembly: GCF_004115215.2. NCBI lineage: Eukaryota > Metazoa > Chordata > Mammalia > Monotremata > Ornithorhynchidae > Ornithorhynchus > Ornithorhynchus anatinus. Next base: position 16,459,071 of record NC_041735.1, on the reverse strand, counting down.
CTTGCCTGCTGTGTGACCTTGGGCAAGTCACTTAACTTCTCCCTGCCTCAGTTACCTTATCTGTAAAATGGAGATTAAGACTGTAAGTCCTATGTGGGACAGAGACTGTGTCCAACCTGATTACCTTGTACCTACCCCAGCGCTTAGTACAGTCAATCGATCATATTTATTGAGCACTTAACTGTGTGCAGAGCACTGTATGTAGAGCTTGGGAGAGTACGGTGTCTGGCACATAACGACATTAAAAAAAATACTCACTGATATTTCTTTTCCAAATTCCCCAAGTTTTAGATTTCATCTCTCAACCAGTCTAGCGTGTGTTTATAAGCTCTGTGAGTCCTACCACTTTAGGGGACTATGCCCTTCTTCATTTTCTTTCTCTACATAACAATCATACAATTCTTTCAGATGCAATAGCAGCTCCTCCAAGTTCTCTCCAGTTAATGCAGATAAGGGGATGACTTTCTGCTCTACTTGAGCCTGAAGGAGGGAAAAGTTAGCCTTAGATTGAGGGAGATCGATCTTATTTCCAATGATGGCATGCGGTCTCTTTGACAAGCCTTCGTCGTATTTTTCTAGTTCATATTTTAAGTCCTCGAGCTGTGTCCATGGCTCTGACGTGGAAAGGTCCACCACAAACAACAGAAAACGGCAGCGCTCAATGTGTCGTAGGAAAGCAAACCCCAGGCCTCTGTTCTGATGAGCTCCTCTTATAATACCAGGAATGTCAGCAACTATGGTAATAAAATGACAAAAGCAGTGAGCTTCAATCTGTGAACATGGTGGGTGTCTGAAGATAACACTAGTCTGTTTGTCAAAGCTTAGTAAACCTCTCCAAGAAATGATCTACAAAGCAAGTTTACCTGGAAAAAAACAAAATTCTATATTTTATTGGGCCTCCAACTTATTACACGATCCCAGAGCTTCAGTTAACAAGTAATCTGCTGGGAAAATGCTTTGCGACATTTGTGCGAAAAGCACCACAATTTTTCTCTTGCACAATGACTAAGGAGCAAACAGCTTTCTATACACTAGATACGATTCTTTTACTAATAAAATTTTCTTAAAGCACTGTACAAATTGTGCTATGTAAATCTCATGAACTGCATCTTCCCACTTCTTACTGCCGCCTCACTTAGAAAATAAACTTTCAATTGGTTAAGCAACACAGGAAAAAGACATTTTGAAACATCCCAGGATTTAAATCACATTATCCCTGTTACTGATTCCAATGATACCGGGGCCAAAACAGGTGAAGTGTAGGGGGAGAAATAAGAAGAAGTGGAGTGGGTGCCAGATCAGGCTTTGGAAAATTTACCTGCCACTTGTTGATAGTCCTCATAGTGAACAATCCCAACATGGGGATTTAGGGTGGTAAATGGGTAGGAAGCAACGGCAGGCTTTGCATTGGAAATCGCTCGTAGAAGTGACGACTTCCCGGCATTGGGGAATCCCACCTGGAAAATAAATTATTAATATTGCAATTAATGTAATTGTTGATGATAACAATAACAATTGGTATTTGTGAAGCCCTTACTATGTGCTAAGGGCTGGGGTAGATATAAGTTAATCAGATTGGACACGGATCTTGTCCCATGTGGGGCTCACAATCTAAGTAGGAAGGAGAACAGGGATTGAATCCCCTTATTATGGATGAGGGAACTGAGGCCCTGAGAAGCTAGATCATACAACAGGCAAGTGGCAAAGCAGGATCAAAACCCAGGCCCCTGCTCCTTCCACCAGGCCATGCTGCTTTTCAGTGAAACGTTTAAAATGAAAGCAAGCTTTCCTGGAAGTTTTTCCCATCCTGAGTTGTAGAAAACTCCTCTTGAGCAAGGGAAGTATTTGTAAGTTTGGGAAATGTTTTTTGAATAAAAACTGTGTATTAATATTGAGTTGGAAAGCCAAGTAGTCAGAGAGTGGCTGAATAATCAAATTCCTTTGGCCCGTTGAACCGAACAGGTTATTTCATACTACTCTGCTTTCCTTTAACTTCTTATTGCATTGGAGAGGTGATTTTTGAAGGGTGAACTCCCCAGTGGACAAGAGAAGCAAGAGAAGTGGGTACTTACCATCCCTGCATGAGCCATGGTCTTGAGCTCCAGGTAGAGGACTCTTGCCTGACCCGGTTGTCCCGGGGTGCACGTCATTGGCGCTCGGTTGTCATTAGCCAGAAAAAAACGGTTGCCCTTTCCTCCAAGTCCCCCAAAAGCTGCAACATATTCCTCCCCTGCCTGAGAAAGATCAGCTACGATTTCATTATCCTCTTTAACCAGAGTACCCAGAGGAACCTGAAAAATAAGAAAAGTACAGCGTTTTTAGATCTACAGTTTATTTATGTCTGAGTTTATTTCCAAACACCTAAAAGTAAGTGCTTAGAAATGAGACGCCTTCCTTCTTGTCTTCAAAGCATCTTCTGCTAATACTGCTAGAGTCATAATTTTGAGCTAGATGGTTCACTGCTCTGGCCTATTAATGGTATTTATTTTGTTCTTATGTTCTACCATTGCAGTTTCATTGATTGAGTTTCGTGGTCCGTTTCAGCCAATGGCATTTTTTCAGCAGAGCACCACTGCATAAGCAAAAGCAATGTTTTACTAGGTCAGGTCGGGCCAATAGTCTGTCTTTGATGGTAGCGACAGGGTGCGTGGAGGATTCTTTTGATGGGGGCAAACCACTGTCGGAAGCCAGAAAGGAGAAAGACAAAAATCCCTTGAATTAGGGGTTATTTTAATTTTGTATATGCTTAAACATGCTTGTGTTCTCAAATGCCAAATTACAGTACGGAATTACAAAGGCTTTTTTTATCACTGGCTTTATCCTACAGGGCTTTATTTAAAATCTGGGCACTCTAGCATTGGAGAAGCAAGTAAACAATTTTCAGTAACAGAAAACACACAGACTAGCCTCCATACTTCTATCAAGAGGATTGTTGATATCTGCTAAATACCTGTTCTCTTTCCTACTTAAACTGTGAGCCCAAGTGGACTGTGTCTAACCTGATTAACTTATATCTGCCCCAGCGTTTTACACAGTGCTTGGAAGATATTAAGCACTGAATGTTATTATTATTGTTGTTGATGGTACTGTAGGGGAAAGAAATTAGCCAGGGGTGTTGGAGGATGCCTATTCATTCATTCAATCATATTTATTAAGTGCTTCCTGGGTGCAGAGCACTGTACTAGGCACTTGATAAAGTACAATACAACAATAAACAGCAACATTTCCTGCCCACAGTGAGCTCACAGTTTGGTCCAATCCTCCATTTATGGTCATACTGTTTCTACCTGGACTTACTATTTCTCTTTTTTTCCCCCAATATGGATGGGCTTCATAATATGAGTTACGTGGTGGGAAGGTAGGCTCAGTGCCTTTGGTAAAGTACAGGTCCAAAGCCTCAGCAGCTTTTTGGGTAGGTTTGAGGAAAGAGGCACAAACATTCTGAAATATTCAGTTTCTTTTTAAGTGTGCTAATTTCAGTGTTCCTAGAAATTACAAATCAATAAATCAATCAGTGATATTTATCGAGCACTTACTGTGTGCAAAGCAATGCATTAAGCACTTGGGAGAGTAAATAAAACAGAATCAGTAGACATGTGCCCTGCCCATTAGGAGTTTACAGTTTAGAGGGAGAGACACACATCAAAATAAATTATGGATATGTTATATATGTACTGTGGGGCTAAAGGTGGAGTAAATATCAATGCTTTAAGGGTACAGATCCAAATGCACAGAAGATAGAGAAGGGAGGGGAAAAGGGGGAAATGAAGGCTTAGTTGGCAAGGCCTTTAGGAGGAGATATGATCTGCAAAGCAATCACTCCATCCATAATATTGAGTGCCCATTGATGGCAGAACATTGTATTAAGCACATTAAAGGTTTATACTCAGAGCAAAACACATGTGCTCGCATTCCAGAGGCTTACAATACGATAATGGGACAGGTGAACATAAATTATTTACCAACATAGGTTCAGGGGAAAAAAAGGGATATAACAAGCAATTTGTGAGCATATGGAGAAATACATGTAAGTGCTGAGGATGGGTACAAATACCTAACAGGTTATGATGGCTGTTGTGTTGAGCTATTTGGGGCGCTGGGAATTAATTGGAGGTGGGATTTGGGGGCTGGGGGGATGGATTTTGAAGGTGGAAGAGATGGGATCTGGTGGTTTTGGAGGGAGGAGGGAGTGAAGACAGAGAGGAAACAGTGTAAACAAGGGATCAGAGAGAGGAGAGTCAAGAACAATTAACAGGATGGCTTGTCTTGGGAGGAGTGAGGGGAAGGAGCTGGGGAGGAGCAGGTCGAAACAGCCAGTGTGAACAAAGGGGAGAACCCGTAAAAAACCCTGAAATCAACTAAGAGAAGTTTTTGCTTGAAATGTAGGGAGTTAGGAAGCCATGAGGGGTTTCTGAGGAGAGGAGAGATGGGTCCTGAATAATGCTTCCAGGTGACGATTTGGGCAGCAGTGGACAGTATAAACTAGAACGAGGCTGGAGGCAGGGAGACCAGCGAGGAGGTTGATGCAATAGTTGAGCTGTGATACGATCAGAACTTGAACAAGGCAGGTAGCTTTTTGCATAGGTGCCCACCCAACGGGTGATTGCCGCCCGAAAGTTACTGTGGACAGGAAATGTGCCTACCAACTCTGTAATACTGTACGCTCCCAAGGACTTAGTACAGTGCTCTGCATGCAGTAAGTGCTCAATAGATACAACTGATTGATCGACAGATTCCCAGGCTTGTGGAAGTAAATCCAAAGTGGTTTGAAAATGTGAATCTTTGCCAGCGGCAAAGATCCCTCGGGCTGCATGACGGCAGAAGAGGAAGTGAACGGAGAATGATCTAAGGCTGCAAGTTGGTGGTGTGCAACTATTAAGAATACATGTTAACACTGTGTGAGGTAGTCTGTGTCTGAGCTGATCTTCTTAATCTTGCATTACCTAAGCTTTTATCATGTGCAAAGTGCTTAATAAATACCATCATTATCAATACTAGTACCCTAAAACTACTTCAATAAAATAGGAGAGGAAGGGTTATTAAATTTCCTTTAAACTGGTGGCTTAATTTCTTTCAGGTCTGGAAGATTTCCTTTAGGCTGTCAAGGGGTATTTAGTTCCCATGCCTTCAGGCGGTTTGGATGGTTGCTTATCCTATTGTAAAAGATCTCCAGGGGCTGAGATTCCACATCCTCCTATTATGGTCTTTTGGGTGTTTAATTACCTCTAGTCAATTTCTCTCTTATGGATTTTAGAAGCAAAATAAAATGTTTATCCTCTAGCATAAGACAAATGATTGCCATTTATGTAGCCCAATGCTACAGAACTGAATTTAGTCAAATTCATTGAGGACTCAAGGTCACCAAGTAGCAAAGCTAGGAAAAAAAAAAAGGACCCTTGTTTCATTTTGAAGGAGGAGGTAGATGTAAAGGGGGCAGGGGTTTGATTGGGGGAGAGGGATGCTGAGGACTGGGATGGGTTAGTTTACAGTAAAGTCAGAGGGCAGAAAATCACTTGGAGTAAAACTCTCAAGTCTAATCAGAAACCTGGGATGGCCCAAATCTTGGGGTCAGTCAGTTGTATTTACTGTGAGCTTACTGTGTGCAAAACACTGTACTAAGTGCTTGGGAGAATACACTATATAACAAGAGACACAGTCCCTGCCCACAACCAGCTTATAGTCTGTGAGAGCCTTCACCTTGGTTGCCCTTATAGAGTGAGCACCTCTGGCAAAGGCCAAACTGCAGCTTGCTCACCAACTCAAAAAGAGTAGCTACCAGAGAGCTTCAAGAGAATGGACAACTTGTGGATCTTTGCCAACCAGATGATGGCTCTGGACCATATTTCCCTCCTTGGCACACCACAGGCTCACCTATCTTGGATCATCCCTATCACCTCCACCACCACAAACCCAATTCCCATCAGCCAAATGTCACGCTGAAGAAAGCGGAGGAAGAGAGGTACAAATCGGTACTCCTCAACCACTCAGCCACTTATCTTGCAATTCAACTTCCGATGACAATGTTTTGGCCACCCCTGTCCTAATCAATTTTTCTAACCAAAATATGTGAAAAGGAATTACATTTTGGAACAAATTTGGACAATCTTTACCTTAATCGATAAGGTTTTATACCAGTAGTCACTTACCTTAATGTAGAGGCAATCCCCATTGCGCCCATAACTGTTTCTGCTTCCCCCAGCTTCTCCATCAAATCCTCGATACATTGAGAGGACCGAGGCCAAGGATTTGACTTCGCTGTCAACTAAAAAGCAAACTATTTTAAACTTCTTTCAAATAAAGAACTAAAATAGCTTGATGGCATTACTGTATGACCTACTTCATAAAACTACAAATCAGAAAAATGTACATCTATTTATTCACAGAAGAAATACATGGATAATCATTTTAAGTTCCTTGAAGGCAGCAGGGACTTTACTTTCTGTACTGTGTACTCAAGTGCTTACTACTCTGCTCTGCACACACTAAGTGCTCAATACCACTGATTGATCTCAAAATCAAATTCAAATAGATGTTACCAAACCAGATACAAAGTTTGATAAGGATATATTCTTCTGCTTCTCCTTCAGACAATTCATTACCATTTGGAAATAAGATGTAGTCTTGTGAATTTGGCTCCTATTCATTTGGAATTCATAATTCAGACTGGCTTTTCGGTACATTATTACAGAAGACTTACTGTAGAAACCAAACCCAGGAAATGGCTGCTGCAGGGAACAAGCAGGCAACTCCAACGAGAGGAAAGGGAGAACCGGAGGTTGGTTAGAGAAAGGCACAAGGTTAAGGGGGAAACAGAGGGGAGGTGATATATCAGAGAACAAATCAGTGGTGAGAAAATCTGACAGAGGGGAGAAAAAGTAGGACAGAACCAGGTGTCTGATAAGAATTTACAAACTTCAATTAGTCCCTGACCTACCAGGAGAAGGGATCCCTCACTCTTTTCCCCTTCCTTGTCTAAGTGTTCCTCTCTCTCTCGCTCTCTTTCTTGTTTTAGTTTGATTTTAAGTACACGTTTCTCCTCCCCCTGAATCTGAACAAGGATAAAATGTGGGGCAGCAGCTATGCATGCAATTGACTTTGACTTTAGTTGCAAATATTTTTATGCTTGACTTCCCCCTTTAAAACAATATGCTCCTTGTGGGCAAGGAATGTATCATTTACTTTTTGTACTTCCCGTGTACTTAGTGGCGTGGGTGCACAATAAAATGCCACCGGTATAACTACAACTATTACTGCTACCACTGTTATTGTAGTTTCTTCTTTTATCCTCCTCTGCAAATCTTTGTTCAAGGAAATTAGAGGCTCTGAATGCTGTTTCTTGGATATTACACTGTCCCGCACTTGTTTTTAAAAATGTATGGCTGCCCAAAAATAAAATCAATACAAATAAACTCTGTTTCTGATTCTACTGGAATTCCACAAGCCAGAGCAGAAATACATGGAAAGAAGAGGTTGGCTACAGTTTGGCACTTGCAGGGCAAACAGGTAGGAAAAGGGAAAGAAGAAATTAGGGCCAGGCTAGTGACAACAGCTCTGCAGTCTAAACATCTTCATCGAGTCGGGCCTAATGGACAGAACACGTAATCTGAGAGTCAGGAGGACCTGGGTTCTAGTCCCGGATCCGCCACTTGTCTGCTCTGTGGTTCTGTGCAAGTCATGTCACTGTGCCTCAGTTACCTCATCTGTAAAAGGGGGATTAAGACTGTGCACCTCATGTGGGACAGAGACTGTGTCCCATCTTCTTATCATGTATCTACCTCAGTGCTTAGCACATAGTAAGTACTTAAAAAATGCCATCAATATTATGATGATTAAGTAAGTCACTGATGCCTGAGGGAGGGCACTGGCAAAGCTGACTCTGTTAGGGAGGGAAGGATGAGGTTTGGGGAAAGGGTGAGGACCAGGTTCTAGCAGGAAAGACTACTGTGGAAACCGGGATCAGTGGCCCCCATGATGACGCATCAGAAGGAAAGATTTTGAGTTCCCATGGTTCCAACCCAGTCGCAGAGGTGTATATAACAAAGTATGAATTATTAAGTCACAATTAAGGGTTTCAAATCAACATAAATGTAAAAAACTACAAGTAACTTGAGTAAAAAGTAACTGTCCAACAAATCAATTCTTCTCACCAGGTCCTGGAAGAAAACCCAGATTCAGGAGATGTCAATGATGAAAGAAAGGATTGCGCCAACAAGTAACATGTCACAAAAACCCATTTTACCTTTCAGAATAACATGCCCTCCATCTCCTCCATTTCCACCGTCAGGACCTCCAAACTCTTTTCTGGGTTCGCTATGAAAACAGGTAATACCGTTGCCTCCTCTTCCTCCGGTCACACACACCCTTCGATGATCCACAAAGTGCCGTCTCTAAAAAGCAGAATCGACTTCATTCGATTTGGGTCACTAATCAGTTTCCTAAATAAGCTTGTAAAATATTCCAGTTGTAAATAAAATTGTAAATACATACACATATGATTCTAGATAGAGTATTTAATTGCTATAGACTTTTAGAATATTTTTTTTCCCATACACAGTTGCTCAGTAGTCAAGACCTAAACCAAGATTGTTCCAAAGACAATAGAAAATTAGGTATTCTGTTCTGAAAACCAACTTAACCAATAATTCAACTTTCAAGAAGCAAACGAGTTAAGACATTAGGTGGGCAAATCATGACAAGGAAAACTGACAAACTGTAGAAGAATTGTGAGGTGGGCGAAGAGGGGCAAATGGAAAAAGTTGGGTTATGAATTGGAGCAGAATTTTTCTTTTACATAGGGAATTCTCAGCCCCCCAAATATCATTTCCTTCTGCCAGTCTCCCCTTCTTCACAAAGTGCACTTAACTGCAGCCACTAGCCGGCACTTTCACATGCTACCGGTCAGATGGGCAGCACAGCAGGCAAGAGAGTATGCAGAGCTCCTCAAAAACAAATCCAACGCCTGTCTTGTCCTTGCTATAAATCTCTTCCCTTCTCCCTCTGCCCAAACCCTAAGTCCTATATATCTAGGCAGCCTAATATTGGTCTGCTTTTACTGAAGTTGGGGCAGCCCTGTATTGTCCTCTCACCTCAGTTGGGCAAAGACCCCCAAAAAGATTCCTAAACTGGCCTGCTCAGTGTGGGTGACATATCTAGGGATGAAATCTCACCTTCTAGTGCTTAGTACAGTGCTCTGTACCCTTCTTAAACACCTCCAGTGGTTGCCTATCAACCTCCGCTCCAAACAAAAACTCCTCACTCTAGGCTTCGAGGCTCTACGTCACCTTGCCCCTTCCTACCTCTCCTCCCTCTCTTTCTACTGTCCACCCCGCACGCTCCGCTCCTCTGCCGCCCACCTCCTCACCGTCCCTCAGTCTCGCCCACCCTGTCGACCCCTGGGCCACGCCCTCCCTCCTCACCTCCGCCAAACTGATTCTCTTCCCCTCTTCAAAACCCTACTTAAAACTCACCTCCTCCAAGAGGCCTTCCCAGACTGAGCTCCCCTTCTCCCTCTACTCCCTCTACCACCCCCCTTCACCTCTCCGCAGTTTAACCCTCTTTTCCCCCCCTTTCCCTCTGCTCCTTCCCCTCTCCCTTGCCATCCCCTCAGCACTGTACTCGTCTGCTCAACTGTATATATTTTCATTACCCTATTTGTTAATGAAATGTACATCGCCTTGATTCTATTTAGTTGCCATTGTTTTTACGAGATGTTCTTCCCCTCGACTCTATTTATTGCCATTGTCCTTGTCTGTCCGTCTCCCCCGATTAGACTGTAAGTCCGTCAAACGGCAGGGACTGTCTCTATCTGTTGCCGACTTGTTCATTCCAAGCGCTTAGTACAGTGCTCTGCACATAGTAAGCGCTCAATAAATACTATTGAATGAACAAATTTGGGTGATCAATTTTTAAGTTCTTTTGAGCACTTCCTGTGTGCATAGCACTGTACTAAGCACTTGGGAGACTATAAGAGTGAGTTGGTAGACAGGTTCCCTGCCCACTATGAGCTTAGTCTAGAAGGAGAAACAGATAATATAAATATATGGATATGTACGTAAGTACTGTGGGGATGATGGAGGGGCGAATAAAGATGCAAATCCAAGAGTGAGGGTGAGTGGGAGAAGACAAAATTAATCCATGAATTAATTAATCCATAATCCCAGGACTATGTGCTGCCTGGGAGTCAGAGAGCCTGGATTCTGATCCTGACTCTGTCACTTGTCTGCTGTTTCCTTGGGCAAGTCATTTAATTTCTCTGTGCCTTATATATCTCACCTATAAAGACTGCGAGCCCCATGTGGGACTGGGGCTGTGCCCAACATGATTATCTTGTATCTACTCCAGCGTTCAGTTCAGTGTCCGGCACACAGTAAGCACTTAACAAATAACATAAATGAATATAAATGCCTTTTTAAGATATTAAAAACTACTGGGCTTTACCAAACTATATGGTAACTATTCTGCCTTCCTCGTACTACCATACAGCCAAAATGGACCTTTACTAAGAAACTCTCTTCCAAAATCCTTAAAGCTTGCTTTCCCATTCAAATAGAAGTAAAAAGAAAAATAAACAAACAGAAAATCTTTCTGAATTTCTCCAAGTTTGCTTGGCTCCATCACAGGGAAAAACTGTGAACTGCAGCTTCTAATCAAGTTACCATTTCCATGTATGTGGATATTAAGAATTGACAGGATTTCTTCTGTAGTTATTGACAGTGTGAGTCTCTTTGCACATAATAGTTGTCTTTTTTATTTGAAGAGAAGGCCAAAAGCCTTTTGGAGATAAAAATTCAGTTGAAAATTGCGTGGAAGTTTTCAAATAGCTAAAATTTAAAAGTGAATAGTCTAAAAATGGCAGATTTAGTATCCAGTCAAATAGAGATTTACCTATCTCACTTTAGAAGTGAGTTGTAAATCATTTATTTGGGGGCCAAAAATATGTCACGCCTAAACTGCATCATCATCAATCGAGCTTACTGTGTGCCGAGCTCTGTACTAGATACTTGGAACATGCAATGGAAGGGATACTCTTCCACAACCTGTACTCTACTCTCGGGTTGGGGGACTCCCATACCATCCTCGTTCCCTAAGGTAAGGTGAGGGCAAACGGGGGAGAGGGCAGGACTCAGAAAGGGAAAGTGGGGACCTGGATGTGGACGTGGGCGTAGGAATAAGGGGGCACGGCACAGACCAGTCTAGTGTGTCTTCCTCCAACAAGCTTGCCAGGTGTCAGCAATGGTCTTAATACTTTCTCTCATTTTTGTGTACTTTCTGAAAGGTTATATCACCCTCTCTTACTGATCCATTTCTACTCCTGAAGAATGAATCCTTTATATTTCTCAACATGAAGACTTGTAAAAATGGTCTATTACCTTGAGACAACATACCATTAGAAGAGTCATTCACTTCACTAAATCCAAAATGTGTTTATTGACTACAACCAGATTTTGTTATTTTAGGTGTTATGTATATAGAACCTTTCCTCCGAAGTGATGCAAAAATTTTCATGGCTTTATTTTCAAAACATGCAGCACACAAAGGGGATGATCTCTGTTTACAAAATACTAAACAAAAGTACCTTGTTAAACAGATCAGGGAAAAACATGGCAATTCACAGAAGTCAGAATACATTGCTGTTTAAAGCTGAAGCAGTAGGCACTGAATTAACCACCAAATTTAAAAGCAATAACAGTTCTCCATACTTCAAAGAGCATATAAATTTTGGTTTCTTGGGTAGCCTAGAGTGAAGTAGTCCATACAACTGTACAGATTAATCTTTTTTCTTCAAATCATGGGGAAATTGCATTTGCTGTTAAGTTTAGCCTTACCAATTTTTTTTCGGAAAGGTTACGTTTTTGTTTAGGTCCTTGATGTTTCACACATTTTGCACAGCTGGTGGAGACAGGCTTCAGATGAGCATAGCTACCTGTTCCAATACTAAACCTGAGTGGAGAATATACAGCGGGTCTCCACTGCCAGAGGCCTTCCAATAATGCCCACTCTCTAGCTGAGATGAGTTTTGAAAGAAGCATTGTCACCTAAAAAAAAGGATTCAAAAAGAGCTAGAATAACTAAGGAATCATCACTCTCTTTAATAACAACAGAGGTATTTGTTAAGCGCTTACTATGTGCCCAGGTACTATACTAAACGCTGGGGTGAATACAAGCAGATCGGGTTGGACACAGTCCTTGTACCACATGAGGCTGACAATCTTAACCCCTTTTTCACTCTATGAGAGTACAGTATGTATCACTCTATGAGAGTACAGTATGTATCAGAATTGAGGGAAAAAAGAATTTCTCTGATTGTGCATTCACATACAGCACACGTATCCTGAATTACTGTGTAAAAGCATTTAAACACATTTCATTACTCCTAAAGCTACAGTAACCAACTGAAATTTGTTCTCCCCATACCTGCACAGACAACTGTGCAATAATAATAACTGGCATGTTGGGCGCTTACTATGTGCCAAGCATTGTATGCACTGGAGTAGATACAAGATAATCACTGTAAGCCCGTCAAACGGCAGGGACTGTCTCTATCTGTTGCCGACTTGTTCATCCCAAGTGCTTAGTACAGTGCTCTGCACATAGTAAGCGCTCAATAAATACTATTGAATGAATAATCAGGTCAGGCTGTCCCTGTTCCACCTGGGGCTCAGCTTAATAAACAGGAGGGAGAACATGTATTTAATCTCCATTTTACAGATGGGGAAACCAAGGCACAGAGAAGATAAGTGACTTACCCAAGGTCACACAGCAGATAACTGGTTTAGTTAGAATCCTAATCCTCGGACTCCCAGGCTCATTCTCTTTCCTGCTCGGGGGAAAGCCAGGAGGGGGACATGGCTTCATTAAAGGCCTCAGGGGGTCAAGCAGGTTTGGGGTGGGTCCCCCATCCCCTGCTCTAGAGGACCCCACCTCCACACACTCCAACACTTTGGGGCTCAGCTCTGGAACACCAGTAGGCACAGGCCCAAATCGGCTCTGGAACCGAGGAGGGGAACAGCTTCAGGTCAATTCTTCCTCTAGACTGTGAGCTCCTTACCGATAGGGAATTTTTCTGCTAATTCTGTTGTACTGTACTCTCCCAAGCACTTACTACAGTACTCTGCACATAGTAAGTATGCAATAAATACCACTGATTGATTGATTTCCACTAGACCACATTGCTTGTATAGTGTGGGACTGCTCACCAATCCCAGTAATAAACTTAAAAGTAAGGTGTCCTGTTTTAGAAATCTGGGTTGGGTAGTGTTAGCAGCCTCTCAAGATGAATATCGATGAATTCAATAAATTAATGCATATCCAGAAATAGAAATGTGGGTGACATCAAATAATAATAATAGTAATTATGGTATTTGTTAAGCGCTTACTATGTGCAGAGCACTGTACTAAGCGCTTGGGTAATCAGATTGTCCCATGTGGGGCTCACATTTTTTAATCCCCATTTTCACAGATGAGGTAACTAGGCACAGAGAAGTGACCTATCCAAGGTCACATAGCAGATAAGTGGCGGAGCCAGGATTAGAACCCACAACCTTTGACTCCGAAGCCCGGGCTCTTTCCACTGCCACACTGCTTCTTACGCTACATCTTCAATGCAGGGCATTGAATATCTCTAGGGAATATGCAGAATGGCTAAAAGTTCTCCCAGTAATTGAGACACTAACCTTTGTCAGGAGCACACTCAAAAGAGGGGCAGGTTAGTAATTTCTTTCAGGGCCTGTGTTTCCCCAACTAGATGATAAAATCTTTGTGGGTACCTACTCCCTCTTTTGTATTCTCCCAAATCTGCAGGCCAGTTCTGGACACAGTGTAAGCATTCACTATATAATCTTGTTTGATTTTAATGGGAAGAGCTGACAAGACAGAAGGCAAACTGTAATTTATGGTCCCGGGAGCAAACTAATAAATCCCTTTCCCTCCTCACCACCCCCTCCCTATCACTCCCTCACCAATCAATCAATGGTATTTATTAAGCATTTACCATGTGCCAACCGCAGGGTGGCTCAGTGGAAAGAGCCTGGGCTTGGGAGTCAGAGGTCATGGTTTGAATCCCGACTCTGCCACTTGTCAGCTTTGTGACTGTGGACAAGTCACTTAACTTCTCTGTGCCTCAGTTACCTCATCTGTAAAATGAGGATTAAGACTGTGAGCCCCACGTGGGACCTGAATACCCTGTATCTACCCCAGAGCTTAGAACAGTTCTCTGCACATAGTAAGCGCTTAACAAATACTAACATTATTATTATTATTATTAATGGTATTTTTTAAGCGCTTACTATGTTCCACTAAGCACTGGGGTAGATCCAAGCCAATCAGCCTGGACAGAGGCCCTGTCCCACACTGGGCTCACAGTCTTAATCCTGTCTGCCTGTCAGAAGCAGCGTGGCTCAGTGGAAAGAGCTCGGGCTTGGGAGTCAGAGGTTGTGGGTTCTAATCCCGGCTCTGCTGCTAGTCAGCTGTGTGACCTTGGGCAAGTCACTTATCTTCTCTGTGCCTCAGTTACCTCACCTGGAAAATGGGGATTGAAACTGGGAGCCCCATGTGGGATAACCTGATTACCTTATATCTACCCCAGCGTTTAGAACAGTGCTTTGCACATAGTAAGCGCTTAAATACCAAAATTATCATCATTACTTGTTTGGTTTTGCCGTCTTTTAGACCGTGAGCCTGTTGTTGGGCAGGGACTGTCTCTATCTGTTGCCGAACTGTACATTCCAAGGGCTTTAGTCCACTGCTCTGCACACAGTAGGCGCTCAATAAACATGACTGAATGAATGAATAATCCCCATTTTATGGATGAGGGAACTGAAGCCCAGAAAAGGTAAGTGGCTTGTCCAAGATCACACAGCGGACAATAATAATAATAACAATTCATTCATTCATTCAATAGTATTTATTGAGCGCTTACTATGTGCAGAGCACTGTACTAAGCGCTTGGGATGAACAAGTCGGCAACAGATAGAGACAGTCCCTGCCGTTTGACGGGCTTACAGTCTAATCGGGGGAGACGGACAGACAAGAACAATGGCACTAACCAGCATCAAGGGGAAGAACATCTCGTAAAAACAATGGCAACTAAATAGAATCAAGGCGATGTACAATTCATTAACAAAATAAATAGGGTAACGAAAATATATACAGTTGAGCGGACGAGTACAGTGCTGTGGGGATGGGAAGGGAGAGGTGGAGGAGCAGAGGGAAAAGGGGAAAATGAGGCTTTAGCTGCGGAGAGGTAAAGGGGGGATGGCAGAGGGAGTAGAGGGGGAAGAGGAGCTCAGTCTGGGAAGGCCTCTTGGAGGAGGTGATTTTTAAGTAAGGTTTTGAAGAGGGAAAGAGAATCAGTTTGGCGGAGGTGAGGAGGGAGGGCGTTCCAGGACCGCGGGAGGACGTGACCCAGGGGTCGACGGCGGGATAGGCGAGACCGAGGGACGGCGAGGAGGTGGGCGGCAGAGGAGCGGAGCGTGCGGGGTGGGCGGTAGAAAGAGAGAAGGGAGGAGAGGTAGGAAGGGGCAAGGTGATGGAGAGCCTCGAAGCCTAGAGTGAGGAGTTTTTGTTTGGAGCGGAGGTCGATAGGCAACCACTGGAGTTGTTTAAGAAGGGGAGTGACATGCCCAGATCGTTTCTGCAGGAAGATGAGCCGGGCAGCGGAGTGAAGAATAGACCGGAGCGGGGCGAGAGAGGAAGAAGGGAGGTCAGAGAGAAGGCTGACACAGTAGTCTAGCCGGGATATAACGAGAGTGATACCACAATGATAGTGGTATGTGTTAAACGCTTACTGTGTGCCAAGCACTGGGGTAGATACAGGGTAATGAGATTGTCCCCTGTGGGGCTCACAGTCTTAATCTCCATTTTACAGATGAGGTCACTGAGGCCCAGAGAAGTGAAGTGACTTACCCAAAGTCACACAGCTGATTAGTGGCGGAGGCAGGATTAGAAGTCACGATCTCTGACTCCCAAGCTCATACTCTGTCCACCAGGCCACGCAGTGGTGGTTTATTTCCCGGGCTTGGGAGTCAGTGGTCATGGGTTCTAATCCTGCCTCCGCCACTAGTCAGTTGTGTGACCTTGGGCAAGTCACTTCACTGGGCCTCAGTTCCCTCATCTGGAAAATGGGGATGAAGACTGTGAGCCTCACGTGGGACAACCTGATTCCCCTGTATCTACCCCAGTGCTTAGAACAGTGCTCTGCACATAGTAAGCGCTTAACAAATACCAACATTATTATCGTTATTGTACACAGTAAGCACAGTGCTCTGCACATAGTAAGTGCTTAACAAATACCAACATTATTATTATCATACACAGCACAGTGCTCTGCACATAGTAAGCGCTTAACAAATACCAACATTATTATCCTTATTGTACACAGTAAGCACAGTGCTCTGCACATAGTAAGCGCTTAACAAATACCAACATTATCGTTATTGTACACAGTAAGCACAGTGCTCTGCACGTAGTAAGCGCTTAACAAATACCAACATTATTATTGTACACAGTAAGCACAGTGCTTTGCACATAGTAAGCGCTTAACAAATACCAACACTATTATTATTATTGTACACAGTAAGCACAGCGCTCTGCACGTAGTAAGCACTTAACAAATACCAACATTATCATCATACACAGCACAGTGCTCTGCACATAGTAAGCGCTTAACAAATACCAACATTATTATTGTTATCATACACAGTAAGCCCAGTGTTCTGCACATAGTAAGCGCTTAACAAATACCAACATTATTATCATTATTGTAGACAGTAAGCACAGTGCTGTGCACATAGTAAGCGCTTAGCAAATACCAACATTATTATTACTAAACACAGTAAGCCCAGTGTTCTGCACATAGTAAGCACTTAACAAATACCAACATTATTAATATTATCATACACAGTAAGCCCAGTGTTCTGCACATAGTAGGCGCTTAACAAATACCAACATTATTATCATTATGGTACACAGTAAGCCCAGTGCTCTGCACACAGTAAGCGCTTAACAAACACCAACATTATTATCATTATTGCAGACAGTATGCCCAGCGCTCTGCACATAGTAAGCGCTTAACAAATACCAACATTATTATTATTATTAAACACAGTAAGCCCAGTGTTCTGCATATAGTAAGCGCTTAACAAATACCAACATTATTATCATTATTGTAGACAGTAAGCACAGTGCTGTGCACATAGTAAGCGCTTAGCAAATACCAACATTATTATTACTAAACACAGTAAGCCCAGTGTTCTGCACATAGTAAGCACTTAACAAATACCAACATTATTAATATTATCATACACAGTAAGCCCAGTGTTCTGCACATAGTAGGCGCTTAACAAATACCAACATTATTATCATTATGGTACACAGTAAGCCCAGTGGTCTGCACACAGTAAGCGCTTAACAAACACCAACATTATTATCATTATTGCAGACAGTAAGCCCAGCGCTCTGCACACAGTAAGCGCTTAACAAAAACCAACATTACGATGGGCAGGCAACCTGTCTACTTATTGCATTGTACTCTCCCAAGTGGTTAGTCCAGAGCTCTTGTACCCAGTAAGCCCAGTGCTCTGCACATAGTAAGCGCCGAATAAATACAAGCGAATGCGTGAATAGATGCCACCGACCTATTGAGGGAGGCGCCGGTCCTTCCTCCCCCTCCAGGCCTCGGCGGGAGCGAGGCCACTTCCGGGGGCGCGTAACGTGCTCACGCAACGTGCCCACGTAACGTGCTCACGTCGCGTCGCCCGGCGGCGCCCCCTCCCCTTCCCCGCTGGTCACGTGGTCCCCCTCGCCTCCCCCGCCGGAGAAGGCGGCGCGCGGGCCTTGGCCATTTCCCCCGACGGTGGGGGCGGGGCGGCGCCCTCCGCACAGCGCGGCCAGGCCGTTCAGAAGCATTAACGGCTAACGATAACGAACAATGATTATATCATAGTTAACTATTACTATACATAAGATCATATACACAATAACAATAATAACACACAATTATTATATCATAGTTAACCAGGGTTAACTATTGCTATACATAATGTACATAACAAATTAACAATAATAACATACAATTATTATAGACTAGTTAACCATAGTTAACTATTGCTATAAATAATATAATGTACATAACATAAGAATAATAGCATACAATTATTATAGAATAGTTAACTATTGCTATACGTAATATAATGAACATAATAATAATAACATTAAATTATTATAGGATAGTTAACCAGAGTTAACTATGGCTATACATAATATAATGTACATAAGATAACATACAATTATTATAGAATAGTTAACCATAGTTAACTATTACTATACATAATATAATGTATATAACATAACAATAACATACAATTATTATTTCATAGTTAACCGAAGTTAACTATTACTATACATAATATAATGTATATAACATAATAACAATAACAACATACAATTATTATATCATAGTTAACCATAGTTAACCATTACTATACATAATATAATGTATATAGCATAACAACAATAATAACATACAATTATTATAGAATAGTTAACTATTCCTATACATAATATAATGTATATAGTAACATAATAACAATAATAACATACAATTATTATATAATAGTTAATAGTTAACTATTACTATACATAACATGATGTATATAACAACATAATAACAACATACCATTATTATATAATAGCTAACAATAGTTAACTATTACTATACATAATATAATGTATATAATAACACAATAATAATAACATACCATTATTATATAATAGTTAATAGTTAACTTACTATACATGATAAAATGTATATAACATAATAATAACATACCATTATTATAATAGTTAATAGTTAACTATTACTATACATGATATAGTGTATATAATAATAACATACGATTATTATATAATAGTTAATCATAGTTAACTACTACTATACATAATATGACGTATATAACAATAATAACATACAATTAGTATATAATAGCTAACAATAGTTAACTGTTACTATACATTCACTCAAGAGTGCCTACATACTCTGCGGTCACTTAAAGGCTTAGGTGGTGCAGAAGAACCGAGCCACGGTGGCTGATGGAAGAAACAAGGTGGGTAGACTCAAGATTGCTCAGGGAGCTCTTATTTCACAGTGTTTGGCAGCAAGAACACATAAGAGAGGAATAAAGGGGATTTGAGGGACAAAGGTGCCTGGATGCTGGGAAAGCCAGGTAGAGGCAGGATCCCCAGAGTCATGATAACAGGTCTTGTTATTCACTCTAGAAGCATTGCCCTTTAAATGCTCCTTTTCCCTCCCTTAGAATGGAAATGTCAACTTACCCAGAATAGCTGGTATTGTATATTAATGTCTGCATATTCATTAATATTATATATTAACGCCTGTCTCCCTTCCTAGGATGTAAGCTCACCGTGGGCAGGAAACATGACTACCAACTCGGTTATACTGTACTATCCCAAGTGCTTAGTTGGTACTTGTTAAGCACTTACTATGTGCAGATCACTGTTCTAAGTGCTGGGGTAGATACAGGGTAATCAGAAGCAGCGTGGCTCAGTGGAAGGAGCTCGGGCTTGGGAGTCAGAGGTCATGGGTTCGAACTCTATTCTGCCACTTGTCAGCTGAGTGACTGTGGGCAAGTCACTTCACTTCTCTGGGCCTCAGTTCCCTCATCTGTAAAATGGGGATTAAGATTGTGAGCCTCACGTGGGACAACCTGATGATGTATCTACCCCAGTGCTTAGAACAGTGCTCTGCACATAGTAAATGCTTAACAAATACCAACGTTATTATTCAGGTTGTCCTACATGGGGCTCACAGTCTTAATCCCCGTTTTACAGATGAGGTAACTGAGGCACAGAGAAGTTGTGACTTGCCCATAGTCAGAGCTATCAAGTGGTGGAACCGGGATTCGAACCCATGACCTCTGACTCCCAAGCCCGGGCTCTTTCCACTGAGCCACACTGAGTTTAGTACAGTGTTCTACATTCAGTAGGCACTCAGTAAACCAAAGGCTGACCGACCTATTGGGCCGGCGGCGGCCGCCCCATTCCCTCAAAACACAAGCCTCATACCCACTTCAAATCCAAACTCTGAGCCCCGTGTGGGACAGGGACTGTGTCTGACCTGATTACCTTGTATCTATCCCAGTACTTAGTACAGTGCTTGTCACAAAGTAATAGCACATTACACAATTATTATTATTATTATTTTTATTAGAACCATGCTCAGTTGGGGAATGAACCAGGGCGGATCTGGTCTGGTCAGGTCGAGTCAAGTCCAGTGGTGGGTCCCTAATGAATGGTCTACACAGGGACAGTTATCGTAGTTTTAAATTTAAGGTTTGACCTGCTAAGAAAAATGTGGAACACCGAATTATTGGCCATGATCTGATGGACTGTAACGAATGGTATCTATCCTAAATAAAATTATTAAAATATCCATTTATAAAAAAGTTAACAATTGGTAATTTTTAGAAGAACCAGTTTATTAATAGATTACATCAAAAGCTTAGAGAAACTGAATTTATACACCAAACAAATCTGATTGAAAAAATTAACAACTGATAAAGATGCTTATTGAAAAATGCACCATACTCACGACAGAGACTATCTGGATTTAGTCAGTAAACAGGAATGTAATAATGGCTATAAAATTTTAAATAAACTGAAATTACTTTCCCTCTTTTTACAATATTGAATGGATGCCCTATATTCAAATCTGTTTATATAAAAAATCTGACAAAATCAGTTGCTCATTTAACCTTCTTCAACTCTGTGGGCAGTTTAATATTTCCTTTAAGATCCAAGGAAGTCTTTTCCACTGCAGAAACTTTAATAGTAAGGGCTTCTGAAATGAGTTTCTAATGCTATCTGTAATATTTTAAAGTCGTTCCATCCAAAGACACTACTGGTGCAACACCAAATCAAAATGAGAAGATCTCTGTATGCCAAACATAATTTTGTCAGCACTTCAGAAACTTCTGGTTAAAATTTTTCAAATGTATGTCTTGCAGTTCAGATAATAACAGAGATGAGTGGGCATTTTTTTTTAAAGCCCTCAAATTGCTTCATTACTGGTCTTCTCAAAAGTCTTTCATTGTAAAAAAAAAAAAAAGTACCATCAACACATACCACGATCAATTCATTTTTAGCCTAAGCCTTTTCCAAACATTCAATATTACAGAACAGAAGATGTGATACAATTAATGAAAAAGTCAGAATTGCTGGCATCACTTTCCCCCCACATTAATACATAAAAATGGACAACACATTAAATAAACATTTTGTCATTAACAATTAGAAATATTAACACCAAAAATCATGTATAAATTAGGAAATAAATGTACAAACTATTTTCCAAAGTGCTCTTTCAAATATATATACACAACATTCAAGAAATTCTTAATGTAAGACATTTCAGATTGAAGTAACGGTGGTATTTTTTTAATGTTGCTCATTTCTCTCAAAAGTATTGTTTCAGCACTTTTAAAAACGACATAAAAGCACAGTTCTGAGTGGGCAAGGATCAATATAAATTGCATTCTCCTGGCTACCTTCAAGTTTTAGTGTAGTTGATGGAAATTTCTTATATCAATCCCTCAGTTGAACTATTACTAGTTGCGACTAAGTGGGCAGGGAAAGAAAAATTAAAATGGAAGCGATAAACGTACCAAAATTCAACAGCTCAGTTTTTTCAACTGTTTTCCCTAAAGAGGAGAAAACATAAACATTCATCCCAAGAGCGGCTGCTCTTAATCTTTAAAATATACAGGAACTTAGCAGTTTAAAAGGAAAGAGTGGTTCCATCCCAGTAAAGGCATATGCAAAGGTACAATCTGTTATTCACATGTATATTGCTGCAGACATTTTTTTCAAATTTTATCTTTCCTAGTCTTTTTGATAAATTAATTTTGGACAGTTCTATTATCCAAATAAAGGTTGATCATTGATCATCATGTATTCATTCATGTAATACCATCACTTTTCCTTTGATAAATTCTCATTAAGTAATTATTTTGCCTTTATGAAGCATACTGGCTTTTAAATAGATTAAATTGTTTCGGATTTCAAAGGATCTATGATCCTATTTTTTGTAATCACTGGAAGACATGGTTACATGGTGGCAGGGAAGAGATCAGGAATCTTTATTTAACAAAGCACTGAAGTCCTGCTTTTAAGAATTCTACCTAAATTTCTCCAAATAGTATTTCCACAGATTACCCTTTTTAAAATATGCATTTATGGGTTTGCAACTGAAAATGAACAGGAAAATATTTATTCTTTGGGGAGAAAAAAATTGGATAACAACCCTATCAAATTCCTAAAGGAAAATGAAAACCATGTTATTCAATTCAATAGTATTTATTGAGCGCTTACTATGTGCAGAGCACTGTACTAAGCGCTTGGGATGAACAAGTCGGCAACAGATAGAGACAGTCCCTGCCGTTTGACGGGCTTACAGTCTAATCGACGGGCTTACCTGACCAACATTTCCGGCCATATTTTAGTTTTTAATAAGCCAGTCCAAAATATGCAGCATCATTTGAGAAGGAATGGCAAATTTCCTGAGCAGTAGGTTGGCTGCTAATTTTTTATATTTAATTTTTATGTTAAGCAGACGGTATGATGAAACTAGCAATATATACTTCTCCAGATATCTAAAGCTTGCTGGAAGATTTGAACTAAAGGACCCTGGAAAAATTAAATATAAAAAATTAGCAGCCAACCTACTGCTCAGGAAATTTGCCATTCCTTCTCAAATGATGCTGCATATTTTGGACTGGCTTATTAAAAACTAAAATATGGCCGGAAATGTTGGTCAGGTAAACATGGCATAGGCAGTGTTAATTTCCAGCATTCTAATCCAGCCGGTTGGGTTTCCTTTTGGGTTTTTTGTGTTATTTTTCTCTCTGATCATTGTGGATCACCTAGATCATTAATAATAATAATAACAATAATAATAATGTTGGTATTTGTTAAGCGCTTACTATGTGCAGAGCACTGTTCTAAGCGCTGGGGTAGATACAGGGTCATCAGGTTGCCCCATGTGCGGCTCACAATTAATCCCCATTTTACAGTTGAGGTAACTGAGGCACAGAGAAGTGAAGTGACTTGCCCACAGTCACACAGCTGACAAGTGGCAGAACCAGGAGTCGAACTCATGACCTCTGACTCCGAAGCCCAGGCTCTTTCCACTGAGCCATGCTGCTTCCCAAAGTTCCTTTCTAGATGCAAAGTTCCTTTCTAGATTCATATTGTTCAAATACAGACACTGATTCCTCTTTACCTTTTAATAAACAAAGAACTGTTTACAAACTGAATCAGAAGAAAACATAGGTAATTAGCAAGGCTTGGGAACTTCTCTTTATAATATCTCCAAGAAATGACATGTGATTTTTTTCTTTTTTATCTTGCAGCATAGAAAATGACTTAGAATAAAGAATGCCCTGGAAGTTGCCACTTACAAAGACAAACCGCACTGCATCCAGTTAAACAAGGATTCATAACCTTCAACAGGATAAACTGCAGAGAGAAATTCGGTTTCAGATCTTTGTGAATGGGTTGATGGACTGCAGAATATCCTAGCTGTTTCCAGAACTGGGCACGTGAAACTCTGAAATGATCCCTAAAGCTATTTAGAAACATCAAGAATGGGGAGGGGGGAAAAAAAAGTCTGCATTGTATCAACATACAATACTATACACAGCACCAAATATATCAAACCATTAAAGCATTGTCTTGTTACCAGTAGTGCACTGCTTCATATCCAGCATGAAATGAACACTGTTCACATACAGACGCTGCTTTGTGCTAAGGGATAACCAACATATTACAATTAATCAAAACCGCCTGTACATCCAGTTCGAAAGACGGACATACTACTGAAATGAACTCGACGAAGAAGCTTGTTCTTTATTGCTGGTAGTTTCCATATTGGCCCTATAAAAGAATAAGGTCAGGTTTTAAGAAAAGAATGTGATCGATTTGAAACAAAGAATAGGTAAAGGGAAGGGGGGAAAGAATGTTTACGCGATCTGGGGGCAGAGGTACATTGCTATTGTTCTAAAGTGGACTGCTTCATTTAGAACGAGGATAAATTTCTTTTCCCTCTCGAGGGAAGGCTGTGCAAAAAGAAATGGTCAAGCCTCCTAGGATGCCAAAAGAAATGAAAAAAAATCAGACAACGTGCCTGTTCATAACCATAAGGCCTCTGTTGTTGGGCAGATGGTCCTGTCTGAGATGCTCTGTAACTTCCATATTGTTGCCCCTGTCCTTGTTGGTAGCTTGAATACTGTGAGGAAGCTCCCTGGGCAGGACCTGAGAAGAAAATCATGACACACGTGAACACCATCCTCGATTTTATCAATCCCTTTAAGACATTTCCTCAATGTATAAAACATCCCAATCATCAATCCATCAAAAGCACTTCATTGAAGGCCTACTGTGTGAAGAGCATTGTACTAGGGGCTTGGGAGAGAACAATAGAATTAGAAAACCCAACCCCTGACCTCAAGAAGCTTTACATTATAGGAGGGGTGACAGTCAAGATGGGGGCGGGGAAGAGTCTATAAGATAGGAGCAGGGGGCGGAGATTGTCTCTATTGTTGAATTGTACTTTCCAAGTGCTTAGTACAGTGCTCTGCACACGGTAAGCGCTCAATAAATACGACTGAATGAATGAAGGAATGAATATGTATAAATAAGTAGACTGTAAGTTCCTTGTGAAGAGGGTACATGTCTTCCAACTGTATTGGACTGTACTTTTCCAAGCAGTTGGTACAGTGCTCTACACACAAAAAACCCTCAGTAAATACCATTGATTGAGATAGACTGATAAGGTAGGACCAAAAGTGCCTACATACTCTGCGGTCACTTAAAGGATTAGGTGGTGCAGAAGAACCGAGTCACGGTGGCTGATGGAAGAAACAAGGTGGGTAGACTTGAGAATGCTCAGGGAGCTCTTATTTCACAGTGTTTGGCAGCACAGAACACATAAGAAAGGAATAAAGGGGATTTGAGGGACAAAGGTGCCTGGATGCTGAGAAAGGCAGGTAGAGGCAGGATCCCCAGAGTCATGATAACAAGACTGCGTAAGTCACTCTCAAAATCCCCAACCTTCCCTGGATGGAATTAATAGGTTTTATAGGGGTACTTCCAGACTCAGTTCCTGGCTTCTTTGGTTGCCAGCGGACCTTTGAGAATAGCTTATCCTCTTAGCTTCTTATGTGTTTAAAAAATGTCAATGTGGGGAATTAAATACTCATGCAGATAATATCCTACTTGCTTTATTAAGCAATAACATAATAATGAATGATAACAATAATGATGGTATTTGTTAAGTGCTCACTATGTGTCAAGTACTGTTCTAAGCATCAGGGTAGATACAAGTTGATCAGGTTGGTTGCATTCCCTGTCTCACATGGAACTCACAATCTAAGTAGGAGTGTAAATTGAACTTCAATTTACAGATGAGGAAACTGAGGCACACAGAAGGTAAGTGTCTTGCTCCAGGTCACAGAGCACACAAGTGGCAGAACTGGGATCAGAACCCAGGTCCTCTGATGCCCAGGCCCGTGCTCTTTCCACTTGGCCACACTGCTTCTAAGACATAGAGAAGCAGCGTGGCTCAGTGGAAAGAACAAGGGCTTTGGAGTCAGAGGTCATGGGTTCGAATCCTGGCTCTGCCACTTGTCAGCTGTGTGACTGTGGGCAAGTCACTTAACTTCTCTGTGCCTCAGTTACCCCATCTGTAAAATGGGGATTAAGACTGTGAGCCCCACGTGGGACAACCCGATTCCCCTGTGTCTACCCCAGCGCTTAGAACAGTGCTCTGTACATAGTAAGCGCTTAACAAATACCAACATTAAATACCCACATTAACATATTTCATTATCACTAAACTAGCAGGGAACCCATCCATTGAAATGTCTAATATAGCTGCAAATTTCACAAATTACAGTTATACCAATCAATCAATCATATCCAGAAGGCCTTCCCAGACTGAGCTTCCCCTTTTCCCTCTGCTGCCTCTCTGCCCCCACCTTCACCTCCCCTCAGCTAAGCCCCCTTTTCCCCTCCTTTCCCTCTGCTCCTCCCCCTCTCCCTTCCCCTCTCCTCAGCACTGTGATCGTCCGCTCATTTGTATATATTTTTATTACCCTATTTATTTTGTTAATGAGATGTACATCCCCTTGATTCTATTTATTGCTATTGTTTTTGTCTATCTCCCCCAATTAGACTGTAAGCCCGTCAACGGGCAAGGATTGTCTCTATCTGTTGCCGAACTGTGCATTCCAAGAGCTTAGTACAGTGCTCTGCACATAGTAAGCGCTCAATAAATACTATTGAATGAATGAATATTTATCGAGGCCTTGCTCTGTGCAGAGCACTGTACCAAATGCTTGGCGGAGTACAATATAACAGAGTTGATTGACACGTTCCCTGCCCATAATGAGCTTACAGTCTAATGGGGAATAGAATAGTAATAGAAATGAATGAATTAAAGATATATACAAAAGTGCTGTCGGGTTGAGAGAGGGGTGAATAAGGGTGCAATTTCAAGCGCAAGGGTGACACAAAAGGGGAGCTGTATAGCTGTAATGCAGCATGTATAACGTGAATAATAAAAGAAAAGGAAAAAGGAGGTTTCGGTGACCCAAATGGACAACTTTGTGGGGAGGGAGAATCTGTTTATAATTGGAAGATGTGCCAATGAGGCTTCCTCACCATATCCTTGTTGTTGTCCTGGGTAGCTCTGTTGATTTGGATACTGTTGTTGCGAATATGTTTGCTGTTGTGCAGCTCCCTGTTGGTATCCTGCCTGCTGCTGGCTATACTGGGAATTTCCTAAAAAGAAGAAGATGGATAAAGCCCATTTCAGCTTATGCAGTTGTCTAACCCGAGATACTAACCAACAACTTAGAGATGCTTCTGAAACAGAGAAACACATCTATACTATCATACTGAGAAGCTTCAGTTAGTACTCTTTAGTGGTTCCATGAAAATAGAGTATTAAGCAACAGAATGGTAAATGAAGTATACTCCAACGCAATAATGTTAAGTTCATTAATACAGACCCAAGATCCAAAAAATTTCCGAAAACAATATACTTAAAGAGTGATGAATACACACAAAATAGTTGACATTGCCTATTATGTTCCATGGTCAAATAGCAACATGAGTACCAACAAGAAGAAAATATGATTTAAACAAATGTTAATATGTACTCACAGAAAAAGTTATAATTACCTTCACTGTTGACCCCGGCTAACCGAACTGCCTGCATATGTTGATTTGATGTTCCCTTGATTTCACTAACTTAATGCGAGACAGTGTTTTGTTTTGTTTTTGCACTGGCAACAGTAACTTTGATAATATGCTTTGAGGTTACAAAGTACCAATCCTGGATCTATTTGAGAGATAGCCTACATACACACCTATACTGTATTGGGATTCCTGGCAGCTCTGCAGTGGACCCCTGTATGCCCATTATACAAAATACATATAGGCTACTCAGGGTGTAAATACAATAAAAGCTTTGCTATGGGTCCAGTTTAAAGAATGCTCTAGGAGTCGGTAGACCTTGGTCTTAGTACTGGCTCCCCGAGCTGGAACCAAGCCATCAGTCAATGGTATTTATCACTGGCAAAGGTTTCTGACTGATGAATTCCTAAAGCATCCATCCCGTCAGGACTCCTGAAAAATAGCTGGCCACCGTGGAGAGCAAAGACCACAAGTGTCTACTGAGGCATCCACCTTCCAGGTCAAGGTACCACAGCACAGCACCGGTATTATGCTGTGGTCATTTTGGCCATAAATAAATTCTGCATGTAAAAATATCCTTGCGGGCATTTTGTCATATGCTGCAATACAGCCTGCCCACTTGCTCATTATACTCTGGGTTCCTGCAGGTGCGTGACCATTAGGGCCGAGGGTATGCGTAACAGTGAGCAAATCGCTAGCACAGCAATTAACTCCTTTAGATGGGTTCTCGATCCTAAGATTTCGGGACCGGGCCTCTTCTGTCAATCTCGACGGGAGACTCCATCAGTGCATTGCAAAACCACTCTGCTAACCCCGAGTAAGGAAGCACTGTATGAAATACTGGTATTAAAAGTTCACCAGTCCAACTGTGGAAATGCGCTAGGAGAGGCTGCACTTCATTAAAACTCCAATTTAATTCACTATTGATTTAATTTTCTGCATATTTGTCTACTTTTTTTCTTATTAAGTTAAAAAGAGACCTAATTAAACAATTCAAATAATATTTAGGACTATCTCTTTCCTAGAAATTTGGCCTACTCAGTACTTCTAATAATTGCCCATACTGACACTTACTGGGAGCACCATAAACAGAGAAAGTGAAATTCAATGTCAGGAATGGCCACATTCTCCCTTAAAAGGAACTGAGTGTAAACTCTTAGTTGACAGTTACTAACTTGTGTAGAAGAATTTTAACCCCATCATGCAGTGATTTACTAAACACATGCTCCACTCTGTTAGGTAAACAATTCCTTACTCCTGACACTGATTTTTTTGTAACATGGCTTGAGGCACTTCATATCTTATATGACACCAATTTCAAAGGAACCTCAGATTTTGTAAAATTTTATTTTATTTGCAAATAATGCTTTCCAACCGCCTTTGCAATACCTACAAGTTATAGCTGCATAGGTATTATTATTGCATTCAAATTTAGAGGGAATCATTACAAGTCAGCTTATGGATTTGTGGATCTTGTTAAATTGCAGATGTTAATAAAGCTGGGGTTGGGGAAAAGATAAGGGCAAAAATTAGACTTCCTTTTTCTATTCCGTTAAATTCCGTGAAACCTATATAGTCATATATATATATAGTCTTCTTCCTTTTAAAGGGTGTTCCAATTCTGTTTGAATAAGTCATTAAAAATAATTCAATTAAGAAATGATTGAAATAACAATCATAAAAAGT
Source organism: Ornithorhynchus anatinus (assembly GCF_004115215.2). Taxonomy (NCBI): domain Eukaryota; kingdom Metazoa; phylum Chordata; class Mammalia; order Monotremata; family Ornithorhynchidae; genus Ornithorhynchus; species Ornithorhynchus anatinus. The sequence goes on along the minus strand of NC_041735.1, from coordinate 16,430,115 downwards.
TGAGTAATATTAAAAATTATGCAACAAAACCACTCCATGATTTAAAGAGAGACTATTTTAGATTCAGTTGGACGATTTCACTCTATCCATGATTTTCAAAACATTTTGAGCAGTAGACTATATTTAAGCCTTTTAATCATTTTCTTTTGAGTAGGGCTTTGTTTCTCATAAACATGCAAAGTACATTGCTTTCAATTTGCAATTTATTGAATCCTAAATCTGCATAAATTCCAGTTCTTGTGGAGCACACAGTGGGGGCAGATGGGATCTAAGGGATTGTTTACTCAACTACAACACTGAGCATGCAAATAAACAGTCTGGTCTGAAATAGCTAGTTTTTCCAATCAAAAGCTGTCCCAGAGGTAAGAAGATGGAGTGGAGATAACAAGAGGCAAGGACTCAACAGCTGGTGTCCAGAGGATTCCTCCCCCTACATTTGTTTGTAGTTCATAAATTAGATTTTTTTAAATTCACAGCTTCTAAAAAAAGAAAGTATTAGCTTCTTTGGGCCCTGGAAATCCATTTCAATGGATCTTAAAAGAAAATCTACTATGGAAATTCAATTTGTGGCTATAGAGAACTCAAAATATACAGAAGCTCTTAATAAAAATTGAATTCCTCAACTGAGTTTTAAATTTTATGTACCTCAAACCAATGATAGTATAAAGCATCTAAGAGTATTTCACCACTCACTAACTCTTGCCACTCCTTTCTGGAATATGACATGGATTCCAGTACTGGAGAGGCAAATGGGGTAGCAGTGTTAGAAGTAAGAAAAGACTCAATGTTGATTTTTTTATTTTTGTCTTTTTTCAATTCTTCTTAGATTGCCAGGTTTTCCAAGATAATTTTGAGTTATCTGCATCTTTTGTTTTCAGCACTGAGTTGCTTCAAGAGTAACAAGCCGAATGGCAAATCAAAATCTTGCTGACTTCATTCAGCTAAAGGGAAAAAACATCCTGTACATGATCTTTCTTCAACAGTAAAATGTAACAGGTTTGAAATCAGTAGCCACAAAAGTGCTCACTGGCTTCATAGTAGTAGAAACAGTAATAGTATTTATTAACTGCTTACTATGAGGAAAGCACTGTACTAAGTACTGGGAAAACAGCATAGCCTAGGGGATCGAGCACGGGCTTGGAAGTCAGAAGTATCTGAGTTCTAACCCTGGCTCTGCCACTTGTCTGTTGGGTGACCTTGGACAAATAATTAAACTTCTCTGGGCCTCATTCCTCATATGCAAAATGGGGATTAAAACTACGAGCCCCATGTGGGACATGAATTGTGTCTAACCTGATTAGCTTGTATCTACCCCAGCACTTAGTATGTTGCCTGGCACATAGTAAGTGCTTAAGAAATGCCATAAAGAAAAAAAATGACTGTGCCAATTCTCACTTGTGTATTTCTTCCAGAGTTTTGCCCACAAATGCTAACTAAATACTATCACTGCGCTAAAATTGTAGGGTATATTTACAGCCGTTGTAGATTCGCTAGTTCTTCAATTACAAGACATAAAAATCACACTTTTCGAAGAGTAATATAGCAGTCCTAAACAAAGACAAGACCTCTCTCTAAATATGATTTCAAACTGGAATAATCTATTTCTTAGTACCCAAAATTCAAATTAAAGAAGAGAATTTGCACAGGAACAGTTCTGGAAAAAATGGTATGAAAAAGGCACATAAATACATGTACTGGGGCACTGTATCCAGGACCTCTGTGTTCTTTAGGTTTCAGAGCACATGAGATTGTGGGTAAAATATATACTATGTGTCCTTATTATATACTCACATATACTCTTGTGTTTGTGTTTTTCATGGGATATTTGACTTGAAGTTCTATATGTACACTAATTTAACATATAAATTCAGGAATACGTCATGTCATATAAAAAATGATGATAGTGTGGGGGTAATATGTAGTTTGGTGGAGAGGTTTAGACCACATCCCCTTATTTCTCAGTGAGACAGTAGTTCTCAAATGCCTAATTTCCTACTTTTTCTAAATATACAGATATTCCACCTTAAAAACGTGTCTTCTTACCTCCCTCATAGTAATGCTGAGTGGAATCCTCAAATGACCGATCATAGCTCTGCTCAGTGTAAGATGACTGTTGGTAGGCATAATCACCATGACCTGCAGTCCAAGAGAGAGACAGACAATAGAAGAACTATAGGTGTACCGATACTAATTTCACATGCACTTAGGATGAAGATTTGGAAAGGGCTTTATTAAGTTCCCTGGAATCCGAAATGGGACCCAGGAATCCCCTTGGGCTGCTGCCCAAGTCCCCTTCTCAGGGAAGCATCCTGGACCCCCCGGTCTGGCTCAGAAACAGGGTTTCCCCTCTGGGCCCTGCAGTACAGCATTCTGGGGAAAAGGGGGCTGATTTCATTTGCTTCCAGCTCAGAGAAAGGGGCTTTAGAAAAATGAGCAGGCACTTGAATTCTGCTTTTCCCCTGGAAATGGGGTCCCAGGGTTAGAAATGGGATGCTGGCATCCCTGTCCTCAATTTGTTCCTAGCTCAACTAGGCTATAATCTATAGAGGTAGCCTCCAAAGCCTGCCCACCAAATGGAGGTTACAATGCCCAGGGCTAAGTTGAAGAGCCCATTAGTTTGACAGGCTATCTGTTCAGAGAGCGGATTTCAGTAGAAAAAGCATAGATTAGGTGATTTCACGCTACACAATCGCAATTGCATATTTAAATGGGGCACTTTTTGAGCACCAAAGGTTTAGGACTGGTTTACTGCATTAACAGTGTTAGATATCAAAAATGACACAGAGTCAATTCTCCCATAATGCATGTTTTTCAGAAAAGATTTCAGATAGAAAGCTATTGGAGAATTAGGGAATTTTCTTCCGACAATATGTGTCCCTCTGGAGAGAACACAGTTTGATGGTAAAAGAAACAACAATCCGCACGCACGTGTTGTTCAACAAGTTATGTGTGCTACAATGTGAGTTTTCCTTAACATGGAATTCAGCAAGGACGTGGACTCCTTGTTATCAGAGGACTGACTGCACAGTGCCAGAACTCAGTGTAAAATAGAAAAATCTGAACACCTGCCTATGATATGTCAAGACTGGGGCAGTATTTAAGGCTCTTTGATTTTCGCAGCATTTAAGTCAAACATGTATTTAAGAGCAGAAAAACATCCAGAGAGATTTCCATCCCCAGCACACAGCATAGTTACCGTCTGGATAGTATTGCTGATTCATTGGCTCTGATGTGCCTTGTCCATGGCTGTATTGCTCACTGTAATACTCTTCTTGCCCCATATACTGCTGAGAAGAACCTGCAAACCAGGGAAAGACCCATCGTTTTTTAAACATCTATCAAAATAAGGGAATATTTTAAGGATTTAAATATTTTTTGAGAGTCAAACTTAGAGATTGTCTGGGAGAACTGAATTTTACAGGTTTGGTGCTCTTCCCAAGAAATTTTCTTCTAGGTCAAATAAAATGGCTTTGACAGATCTCAAAACGTAAGCAATTAGATTCAAATTGTGTAGTCAACAATAAGACAAAATGCCCAGGGACAAGAAAATGATAGTAACAATCAATCTTTTTCCTTTTATTCTGAGTTCATATAATCAGTTTGGCCAAATGAACACCAAATCTAGGATACTACAAAGAAAACCTCATAAGAAAACCTCATTAGAGAAGCAACATGGCTCAGTGGAAAGAACCCGGGCTTAGGAGTCAGAGGTCATGGGTTCTAATCCCGACTCCGCCACTTGTCAGCTGTGTGACTGTGGGCAAGTCACTTAACTTCTCAGTGCCTCAGTTACCTCATCTGTAAAATGGGGATGAAGACTGTGAGCCCCACGTGGGACAACCCGATAACCATGTATCTACCCCAGTGCTTAGAAAAGTGCTCGGCACATAGTAAGCGCTTAACAAATACCAACATTATTATTTTAAGAAGTACCCAGACCTGAAGCAAATTGCCAGTATTTTATGGTTGCATATTAACACTTCCCTTTGCACTCCACCATTCCTCGGCTATCGTTTACTCAAGAATGCACTTACTGCACTTCCTCCCCTACGGAATTTTATAATCCAAATGTTTATTAGTAGGTTTTGAATTCATTTCTTATTGCTTTCCATACAAAGCTGTGATATATATGGATATACATTTAGATAAAGACATGTGCAACATATTTATAAAACTCAGCTGTTGGGAACATTCAAAACTAAAGTCTGATTAGGGTGAGCCCCCTGGCAGTTCACTGATTTCCCCTGCCTGACTGATTTGTTAGATTATTCCTTGTCTAGTTTGCAAAGAAAAAACACCGTATTCTTTCTGAGGGGGAGCAAAACCTTTAGCTTTTACCTTGCTGTGAGGGTCTGTAAGGGCCCATGGGCCGCTGTCCCATCATGCTGTTGCCTTGGTTGCTCTGGCTCATCATGGCGATTGAGGACTGCCCTTGGTAATGTTGGGTCCCTCCTTGTGCTGAATTGTAATGTGATGTTGCCGCTTGCTGGTGCATCATGGAGACTACACAACACATAAAGGGGAGATCACTATTTTCTCCCACCTGAAGATATGCCCTCAAAGGAAGACTATAGCTTTCGGTTACACTGAAATCTTCCACTCTTTTCCTAACCACTTCCCCAAAATGAAACTATGAAATGTAATAATTACCCCCTTCCAATATCCATCCAAATTACATATTCTCCCACCCGAAGATATGCCCTCAAAGGAAGACTACAGCTTTCAGTTACACTGAAATCTTCCACTCTTTTCCTAACCACTTCCCAAAAATGAAACTATGAAATGCAATAATTACCCCCTTCCAATATCCAACCAAATTACATTTCTTGCATATTAACCTAAACCAATATCCTACTAGATAGTCAGATCACCTCATCTTTTTTGGTCAGTTATTATAAAAGGCACCAACACTCCTACAACTGGAATATAACATACAGCAGGATTACCAAAGGGGACTTTATTTTTCCTCTAGAAATGTCTTTAGTCTCACAGTACCTAACAGTCTCCTATCGTCTATAAAAAGCCTCTTTTAAATGAAATTTCTCTTCCAATAAACACCACCTTTCTCATGTTGGTGGTCCCCATGGTGTTATATATAAATCTGATATTTACATGAAGAACTACTAAGACATTCTGGCTAAAGCTTACAGTAACTTTTCGGGAATTCTTAAATGGACAATATGCAGTTTTAGGCAACATTATCTCTGGGTTTAACCCTAAAGATTATCTCTCTACATCTTCTACACAAACAAAAAAGATTGTTTTATGTCACGTGCATAAAGAGAAGCAGAAAAGCAACATAGCCAAGTGGACAGGGCATAGGCCTGAGAATCTGAAGGACCTCCCAAGCTCCATACTTCACTCTACTGCCTGGATTATTTTCTACAAAAACATTCAGGACACATCACCTTGCTCCTCAAAAAACTCCAGTGGTTGATCCATCCACCTCTGCATCAGACAAAAACTCCTCATCATTGGCTTTAAAGCTCTCTACCACCCTGCCCCCTCCTTCCTCACCTCGCTTCTCTCCTTCTACAACCCACTCCGCACACTTGGCTCTTCTAAGGCTAACCATCTCACTGTGCCTCGATCTCACCTATCTCGCCACCGACCCCTAGCCCACGTCCTGCCTCTCTCCTGGAATACCTTCCCTCCTCAAATCTGACAGACAACTACTCTCTCCTGCTTCAAAGCCTTACTGAAAGCAAATCTCTTCCAAGAAGGCTTCCCAGACTAAGCCCCACCTTTCCTCATCTCCCACTCCCTTCTGTGTTGCTCTGTCTTGCTCCCTCTACATTTCCCTCTTCCAACTCCACAGCACTTATATACATATTTATTTGTATTGATATCTGTCTCCCCAGCTCTAGCCTGAAAGCTCATTGTGGGCAGGGAATGTGTCTATTTATCGCTGTACTGTATTCTCCCAATCACAATAAATACAACTGAATGAATGAATGAAAAAATACAATTGAATGAATGACCTAGGTTCTAATCCCTGCTCTTCCACTTGTCTGCTGTGTGACTTTGGGCAAGTCACTTCACTTCTCCTCAGTTACCTCATCTTTCAAATGGGGATTAACACTGTGAGCCCCAGGTGGGACATGGGATTTGTCCAACCTGATTAGCTTGTATCTACCCCAGCACTTAATACAGTGCCTGGCATAAAAACAAAAAACAAAACAAAACATGCTTCATCTCCAGAAGCCATCAGAGAACTTTAAAACCCAAAGCAAAGGGAAGGAGATGGGCTACCTGGGTTAGACTGCATGTTGATATTTGTTCGAGACACATAATTGCCTATTGATCCTTGACCTTGCATTGGCACGTTCTGAGACGCAGGCACAGTGTGGCTATAACCGGGCCCCGTACCATGGCTGCTGACGGTCATGCTCATGGAAGTGGTTGGCATGGTATTCTGAGCTGACTGCTGCATGGACACATGGCTGGGACCTGGTGGAAAGTGGAAAAAAACCCAGATATAAAATAAAACTACATTTGAATAACACATATTAGGTGCAGAGTCCATAACCCCTAAGCACTGGGGCCCCCATCTTTATACTTCCTGAAATATATTTTAATATGTGTCTTCCCTGCTGGATTGTAAGCTCCTTATGGGCAGGTTATGCCTAGTTAGTCTATTTTACTCTTCCAAGTGAACTTCCAAGTTCAGTACTACGCACACAGTAAATGTTCAATAAATACCACTGATTCATTGTAAATATTGGGTGCTTTTTCCAGGAAATGCTTTTTATTTGGCCAACCAACAGAACCCTTCATTTCAATAAACTACAATTCTCAGTAGTTGGTTTTATATTATGGCTTCAGGCGGGCAAGGAATGAGTCTGTTATATTGTTATACTGTACTCTCCCAAGCGCTTAGTACAGTGCTCTGCACACAGTAAGTGCTCAATAAATATGACTGGCTGACTGACAGGAGGATGTGCTAAATAATTCTCCTTAGGGGATGCTAAGCATCATTTTATGGTACCTAGCAGAGAACATGAAGTGTTTTGTGAACCTCCTTCGATTTTCCCACACTGCCCACACGACCACATGTGAAGCAATACTTATTTCCCCATGCTTTCCTTCTGGTTTTTCTTGGAACATAATTTGTAACACGTTTAATCTATGACAGGGATTTGTTTTGTTTTCAGATGGTTTTGGATGCATTAATTTCTCTCTCTCCCATCCTGCCACTCCCACTTGCCCAATCACTTCATTTTCACATTATTCTGGGAAAGGTTTCACATTTCCACCTTTCAAAGATTTCCTGCAACAGTGAAAGCAGATGGGGTCCTTTTTACTAAGCTCCAGCCGGCCTTGTGTGGTGGGCCCTAGGAAACCCTCAAGGGGAATGTGAATATATATCTACTAGACAGCAGAAATTGGGGTAGATACAAGATCCCTCAGTTTTGTTAAGGTGAGGAACGGTGGTATGGGGCAGGAATAATTGGGGTAGGAAAGAGAAGCCATGCGAACACTGAACTAATGAGCATTTCTGCGAACCCAGATATTTTTAGCCCACTTGTAAAGATGTATTAACATTTACATCCATTTCAAAATGCTCAATGCTGCACATAATCGCACAGCCACAAATAAGGAACAACTAGCAGATTAATTTCACAATAAATAATGAATATTTAGATTTTTAGGAACAAAGTGACACTATAAGAAGGTAGGAGAATTTCCAAATTCTGAAAATCTTCACAACAGATTTTTTTTTTTGCTTTCAGGAAACAGACAGGAGGCCTAATAAAAAACAGCAAAGTTTTGAATAAAAGAGAAAATGGAGGTGCCATATACTGGAAAATGAAGCCTTTGCTAAATTCACCAATTACTCTGCAAAATGGAGGATAACAACATCTTGGCCTTTGCTTTGGAAAATGAATACAAAGCAATTACCTTTAATATTTTATCAGCGTATTTTTAGAACTTTATATTATCCAAGATACCTTTTAAAGCAAATTAACTCGTTTGACAACGGATTTTTTGCTTCCTTTTTTTTTTTTTTAAAAAAAAAAGAGTATTCCCTAAAGAAAGAGAATGTTAAATTTCAAAATCAATATATATACAGGTAATCATTTGCCTCCTATCAAAATACAACTAATCTATGGACTGAAACCTTTGTGGGACCACGATTCCTAAACCCTAGCCAGGTTGGGGTATTTCAGCATGTGTTTGTAAATTCCCAAATGCCTGAAAGGTGAGCTCTGCAGTCATAAAAGATCTCCATCCCTAAGTATACTCTGCATTAATCATTTTGTTGCCAAGCAACTGTAAAGCAGCACAAAGGAGATTCTCCCGTACTCACCATTACTAATCTGACTCTGCATAAGAGAAGAAGGAGGAAGGCCTGTCCCAATTGCCTCGCTCAGATTGCTCTGGGAATGGAGAGATTGGTTCGATCCACTTTGAGTCATTCCTCCTGGACCCAGATTCATGTTTTGTGTTGGTGGCTGAAGACAACCAAAGGAGTTTTGTTTTTTAAATCACGGACTACTTAAAAAGACTCCGACCGAAAAATAATCACACAAGGATACACTGGTTCAAATATCAATAGGCGTCTATATTTTTAGAAAGATTAGTTTGGTTAAAGTCAAATCATAAATCATGTGTACTTCCTTGAAAATGTTTGATGTATACTAAATACTAGCCGCTAAGCATGTTGACAAAATGCTCTATTGAAACCTTTTTGAAACAAGCAAATTTATTTTTCACCTAAGAGAGACTGGATATACAGTAAATTTGTAACTAGATAATGTCCATGCATAAACCAACTATCATTTACTTTCAAATTTATATCTGCAAAAATAGAAGAATTGTTCAAAGCAGTGTAACCTCACAGTAAAGGTATACAAATGCATATATGCAATTACCCAAACAGAAAAATCTGTATGCTCATTAAATATTTACAATTATTGAAAAAACAGAGACCAAAACATTTACTTTCTTCAAACATTTCTGTCAGTATGATCTCAACTGTAGAGCTGTAGGATGGAAAAATGTTCATTATCTCCTTGGACATCTGATTTTCACCATGGACCATTGATGGTCAACCATGGACCACTGATGTTCAACCCAGATAAGCAACTGGATTTCACTTTAGCAATATAACATATTTTATTCGCATCCACTGTAACAAGGTACAAATAATTCAAAGAAAGAAGTGGTCGTTTATAATAATGTTGGTATTTGTTAAGCGCTTACTATGTGCAGAGCACTGTTCTAAGCGCTGGGGTAGATACAGGGTAATCAGGTTGTCCCACGTGAGGCTCACAGTTAATCTCCATTTTACAGATGAGGTAACTGAGGCACAGAGAAGTTAAGTGATTTGCCCACAGTCACAAAGCTGACAAGTGGCAGAACCGGGATTCTTATGACACTTCAGGGTCTTAGTTTTACAAAGTGAACGGGTTATGGTGACAGAAATAAAAATTACTTATTACTGTATTACTGCAAACTCATCTGCATCTTCTGATCTACCTAAGGTACTGTTTGAATTCCATAAACGCATCATTCGCCAGGAAGATTGATGATGAAAATCAGGTCATAAAAATTACAGTGGAAAACAACTTCACACTACATTCAGATGCTAATAGATGGTTCTACTACAACGTTTGCTTTCACTGTGTGTTTTAAATAGAACACTCTTACAGAATTAACAGGCATCTGCCTGGCTTCAGCTGATGGAAGAAATGGTTTTACACATTATTGTATTAGATTTGAGGTGAGTACAACACAAGTTTTTAAGCACTGCCATTCTAGCTGAAGGAATGGCAACACAGAGGCAGGCTTCAATTCCTGAGAGAGGAACCACACTTGCTCAGGATTACAGGAGTGTCCCTCTAGACTGACCTTACTCCTAAACTAATGGGTTCCTTTCAGTCTATTGCTCATGCAAGCCTGCCATAAGTCCATTTTTATATACCTGCTGCCCTGGGCCTTACTCTCCAAGGCTTTCTTTTCAATTAATCTGGGGGGCTTGTGAGCCCCTGTGCTGCCTCCCAGATCAATGGGACTTCCCTTCACTCTAAATGAGGGCTGGATTTCCCTATTTTGTCTTCAAAAATCAAACCGTTGCCAAATTCACTCACCTGTCACAATACTCCAGCATAATGATCAGATAACCGTCTCAGCCTCTTTAATTTTCGGCTGGTGACCTCTTCAGAAGAGAAGCCCTCAACCCCATGTCTGGGGTGGAAAACACTGAATGTAATCTCATTAAACTTAAAGAGAAAGACCCTTGACTATAAAGGGCTTCACAGATAAGTAGTGTAATTGAATGGAAAAACAGCACTGTAATCACTCCTCATCATCTGCCATTTTATACTAGGAGGATGTGGTATTTGTTAAGTGCTTACTATGTGCCAATCAACTCCGTAATTTTTTTTTGGAGGGGGGGAGGATCAGTTTTTTACTATCATAAAATCTTTTGAAAAAGACTAGAATGTACAGAAACTTTAACACTGAATTATTCAAGGAGTCTGCTCCTTTTGGCAATGAAAAATGAATTAAATGTTGATACTTACAGCAGGAAGCAGGGACTGCATATTCTGGTTAGAATCTGCTATTGTTGCCAAGTAAACCAAGTTTCTGTGCAAGATTTGTTGATATCTATAGAATAAGGAGTAAGCTTATTTAGGACACCGTAAGCAATTCTAAACCTTTCCATTTCCGTGAATTCACTACTGACTCACGACCGACTGAATTTTAAGGACAGCCCATTTATCTTAGATGCAAGCACAGAAATAACAAAATAAAGTTATCCTCCCCTAAAATGGCATTTAAAGGTGTCAGTGGAGAGTATAATTTTACCGTTATGCCCTGGACAAGTTAGAAATAGAGGGATCTGTCCGAGTGTACAAACAGAATTCTGAAAGCACAGGAGGAAGGGACTGCTGTTGCTCCTCAATCAATCGAATAATCAATTAGTGATATTTATCAAGCACTTACTGTGTGCAAAGCACTGTTCTAAACCATTGGAAGAGTACACTACAACAGAGTTGGTAGACACATTCCCTGCCCACATGGAGCGTACAATCTAGAGGGGGAGACAGACATTAGTATAAATAGATAAATTATGGATTTATAAACTCTGGCCATCCTATTGAAGGTGGCTGATCCACTGTCTTCCAGAAGTGAGAAAAGCTCACATCAGGAATAGCGCATGCCATCTGAAAAGCCCAGTGAATCATCTTTCCTTTTTTTTTCAATCTTGAAGCCTGCCTGCCATGTGACCAAAAGGTGGAGAACCTATTGTGCTCTTCTTCCCATGATCTGGCTTGGAGATGTTTTTCCAGGCCTCTTAGTGCAGGTTTTCTGACTACAGTTGACCTTAGTGGAGATTAGCTGGTATGCAGGCTTGAAGGATTTTAAGGGATCTCCCACAGTAAGGAGGTTATCTTTGGGCTGTCAAATTGACATTCAGCCACCTCTGAAATAAGGCTCTTCTTTTAGTGCTTTCCCTCGATAACTGTCCTGAATTTTCATGCTGGTATTTCTTAGGGTTCTCTCCCTTCACGATAACCCCCCATTTTTGTAAAGTATGCACTGAGCGGTATGTGTGAATGCTATATTTTGGGCCCACAGGGACCCACAGTACAGATGACATGTGCTGATAGGTGCAGCTGCCAGGTTTTGCATTCAAGTTACATCTCAGAGGGATCCAGGATCTTTTGATCCCTCCAATTTTCTACGCTCATCATGCTCCATTGGGTATCCATACCCAAACTACCTTCTCTCAACGCACAAGTTAGAACACTCAGTACCACCCTCTCCACTGACCTCAACTCCCTCGCTCTCCTCTCCCTCCATTGATCTCTTATCACTAAGTCTCAATCCTGGGTCATCTCCACAGAATGCTTCCTCCGCTCATGTGCATGAGCTGCAGAGAACTGCTGGTCAAACTCCGGACCTCAGGGCTGACTCATCCAATTTTAATTCACCCGAAACTGCATTCCTCTGCCTGGCAACATTACTTCTCCATCTTTATTGACTCCCATGCCTACTGCCTGTTCCAGATGTTTCACACATCTAACTTCCTCCTCAAAACCCCTGTCACCCACCCCATCTCTTGCCTCTAATGAACTGGCCATGTACTTTACTGATAAAATTGAAACCATCAGGAGTGATCTTCCTAAAATCTCCCCTGCTTCATTCCATTTCCTCCTTCCTCCTGTCCCTTCAACTCTCCCAGCAGTATCTTTCCCAACAGGATCTCAAGAGGAGATCTCCTGCCTCCTTTCAAAATCCACCCCCTCCATGAGTGCCTCTGATCCCTTCCCTTGCAATTTAACAGAACCCCTGGTCCCTCCCTTCTTTTCTCCTTGACCGCCATCTTCAACCATTCATTTTCTAATGGCTTCTTCCTGCTTTCAAACATGCTCATGTATACCCTATCACACAAAAACTCTCCCTCAACCCCATGGCTCTCTCCTGTTATTGCCCCATCTCTCTCCTTCCATTCTTCTCCAAACTCCTTGAGCACTTCCTCTCCTCGGTCCCCCTCAAATTTGGCTTCTGCCCACTTCAGAAACTGCCTTCTCTAAATTCACCAATGATCTCCTTCTAGTCAAATCCAATGTCCTCTACTTCATCCTAATCTTCCTTGACCTCTAAGCTGCCTTTAGCACTGTGAACCATCCCTGTCTTCTGGAAAGATTAACCAACCTAGCCTTCACCAACACCATCCTCTCCTGCTTCTCTTCCTAACCCTCTGGCTGCTCCTTCTCAATCTCTTTTGCAGTCTCCTTTCTGCCTCCCACATTGTAAGTATGAGAGTAACTCAAGGCTCAGTTACAGATCCCCTTCTATTCTCCATCTTCATCCACTCCCTTGCAGAAGTCACTCACCCACATGACTTCAGCGACCATGTCTATGCAGATGATTTCCAAATCTACCTTTTCAGCCCTGACTTCTCACCTTCTCTGCATTCTTGCATTTCCTTCTGTCTTCAAGGTATTTCTACTTGGATGTCCCACGGACACCTGAAACTTAACATGTCGAAAACAGACCTCCTCATCCTCATAACCAAACCCTGTCTTTCCTATGTCTTTCCCATCCCTGTAGACAGCACTACTATCCTCCCTGTCTCACAAGCCTGTAAGTTTGACATTGTCCTCGACTCATCTCTCTCATTAAGTCCACATATTCAATCTATCATCAAATCCTGTTAGTTCTATCTTCACCACATTGCTAAATTCTCCCCTTTCCTCTTCATCCAAATTGCTACCAGGCTGATTTAAGCATTTATCGTCTATAACCCTCCTCCTGTCTCTCCAGCTCATACTTCACTGCCGGATAATTTTTCTAAAAATATCATTGAGTCCATGTTTCTCCACTCCTCATGAAACACGAATAGACTCTCATCCACCTCCACATCAAACAGAAGCTCCAGACCACTGGCTTTAAAGCACAAAATCTGATCTCATCCTCCTATCTCACCTTGCGGAAATCCTACTCCAATCCAGCCTGCATGCTTCACTACTCTAATGTTAACCTACTCATTTTACCTCGTTCTTGTTTATTTCTCTGCCGACCCCTTGCCATATCCTCCTTCTGGCCTGGAACACCATCCCCCTTCATACGTGCCAGACCACCACTCTCTCCGCCTTCAAAGCCTTATTAAAATTGCATCTCCTCCAAGCGGCCTTACCCCAACTAAGCTCTCATTTCTTCTACTCCCTCTCCCTTCCATGCCATCTAGGCTCTTGCATCTGTAGCATTTAGGCAGGTGATAATCACCCCACCCTCAATCCCACAGCATGTACATACATAGCCATAATTCATTTTAGTGTCTCTTTCCCCCTCTAGACTGAAAGCTCTTGGTGGGTAGGTAACATGTATACAAATTCTGTTGCTCTGAACTCTCCCAAGCACTGAGTACAAGGCTCTGCACACAGTCAGCACTCAATAAATACCATTAATTGATTAACTGATCCAAGACAGTTCATCATGACCTCAAGGATTGTTACCCAACCTACTGTTGTTAGTGTGAAGGAAAAAGCATCATAAGAACTTAAGCCTGCCAGTAAAATTGGATGGGCTAAAGTGTTTGGATTCAGATGAGCATAAATTGATGCATGCAGTTTTGCATTAGGCAGGGTCAACAGTGAAGGTAATAACCTTCTAGACTGTAAGCTTGTTGTGGGCAGGGAATGTGTCTACCAATTCTGGTATATTTTACTCTCCCAAACACTTAGTACAGTGCCTCTGCACACACAAATGCTCAATAAATAGGACTGATAGAAAATTATGTTTTTTTCAGTGTACAAGTTCACATTTAATGGTTTAAATTCCTAATTGTATATGATTAGTACAGATTTGCTACTTGATTATGTATGTTAATAATGACTACACTGCTTTTAAAAATCACCTTTAACACATTTATATCATTTTGATCAATTTGGGGATTGCAAAATAATGTGCTTTACAGTATCTATTAGGGGAAACGATATGCCATTCAGTGCTTTTTGGCTTTACAGATTTTCATGTAACCAATTAAGAGCACTAATTGAAGTTTTTCACTACTGAAATTTTCCAGCCATTTAAAGGGATTCAAACCTCTACTAAGTGAATACTTGGGCAGAAATATTGTACTTATATTTCCAGAGAATGATATTACCCTTTTTAAAATCAAAGCAGCTACCCTTCTAACTGTTCCCTGACTCACTATATCAAAGGCTGATAAGTAGCAATCTTAGATCAGTTCCAGTAAAGTTGAATGCATTTGGAGCCATCTGTGAACTATCCACATGTTCAATAAAGTCTACCTTATTTTAAAATTTCATAGTTACTTCATGTTGTTTGTTTTGAATATCATTAATCTTCATAGTTTATCACCAGAATAATTGTAATTTGAGACTCTGCAGCTCAGTATGCAAATGTTTAGAAATATGCACCTCTGTCAATTTTTCCAGGACTTCGGCAATTAATCAAATGTTTTGAGGCTAAAATAGGAAATGATTTTAAAATATGAATATTCATTACAAAAACCAGCAATTATTTAATATTAATTTCATTTTCTAAGACATATCTTGAGTATGGTCTCAAAGGCATGTGAATCAAATTAATGAGACTTTGACAATACAGGAAGATTAACATCCTTACTGAAGTTATAAAGGATAGTTTGGAAAAACTTTTTCCCCAATACAGAATTTTCAATCACAGTGAGGTAACTGCTTATGATACTTGCTTTTATCAAACTAGTAAAATCCTCATGTTCTGTAATGGTGCTGATTTGGGGAGGTCTGCTAAATCTCTGTTCTTAATCAATGTTCTTTATTGAGCACTTACTCTTTACAGAGCACTGAAATAGGTATTTCCAGGGATGGATTAAAGAAAAGCATTTTATGGGTAAATTCTGGTGAGGTAGACCTGGGATGCATTCAAGGACTCTACTTTAGCACTCTTACTGTTCTGTAAAAATAGAGTGCTATTGTGAAAAAGTGCTAAAAGAATGTTAGAGTGGGAGACTCTCTTCATATTCATCCTTAACCTCAAAGGAGGTCATGAATCTCGATGGAGGTATCATTTTCCCCAGTCATATTTTTAAATGGCTAGGTTCTTTACTAGTTTCAACAGCCCTCCTCTCAACAAAAGAAGATGTCAGGGGACCAGAGACATTCTGGCTGGGAGGTATTCGATCAAATCAGTCACATTTATTGAGCACTTACTGTGTGCAGAGCACTAAACTCAACTGATGTTTAGCTAATGTATTTATTGTTCACAATCCTTTCAGCTCAAATGCTCACAACGCCTCAAAATTAGCAGCCCAAATTATGATTTCTTCTGCCCCAAGAATATCTGGACAAAAATTATATTGATTATTTTTTAGAGAGTATATTTAATATAGCAACACATATTTCACATTCTCAAATTCCCTAATATCATTTTCCTAGAGAAGCTGGACAGGAATGAAGAAATAAAACATAAAATCCTTACATAGCACAGCTCCAAGAGATAAACATTCACCAAGACATTATTTACCTGTCTCTCTCAAAAACCCCTGAAGTAAATGTTGTCCCCAGGCAGTTGGACAGCTAAGTTTACATTACAGTCAGTGAAAGCTTAATTTTGGGAAAAGACACAAAGGGAAATCAAAACATCGGCTACTTTTTCAGTAAGTGCTTCCAAGGTTTAATGTGAGCACACTCTGACCATATAAGCTCAGGTAATAAGAGAACAAAAAACCTGAAGTAAAGTGGAAGGAAAAATATTGACATTTAAGAAGAATACTAAAGAGCAATGTTAATTTGCCAGTGGTCTGTCCTAAGTACTGCCCACTGCTCGCTTCCCAGCAGCTCAGTATTCAGATCATACCTGCAGGGCATCCAAGAGGGAAAGAGAGAAGGCGTGGCAATAATAACAATTAAGGTACTTATTCAGCACCTACTATGAAACAAACACTGAACTGGGCCCTGGGGTAGCTATAAGATAATCAGTCCCTGTCCCACATGAGGCTCACAGTCTAACAAGTAGGAAGTAGAACTGGCATCGAATCCCTATTTTACAGATGAGGAAACTGGACCACAGAGAAGTTAAGTGACTTGTCCAAGGACACAGAGCAGACAAGTAGTAGAGTTAGGATTAGAACCAGAATCCTCTGATTCCCAGGCCTGTGCTCTTTCCCCTACGACACACTGTTTCTATGGGATGGCTAAGGGAAGAGAGAAACAAATAGGTAATAGAGAAAGTAACAGAATGTCCCCAACCACTGCCCTTCTCCCTATATTTAAAGTATTGTACTTTAAGTGCTTGCCAGAAATCATGTTTAATTATTATGACGAATCTGAGATCTTGAGATTCCCACTTTTCAAGTTTCCATGACTCAATAATCAAAAGATGCGACGTCACAAAACAGTGCTTTCTAAGGACATGACCACGTAAAGTCTTGCTATATAGTAATATTTAATGCAATACTGTAATAATAACAACCCAAAAGTAAATTCTACTTACTGAGTACATTCTGCTGTTTTACCCTTACTCTGGTAGTCCATAATACATTGTATAAGGTGATGATTTTCATCTAGCATCTGAATAAAGACAAAGTAGAGTACATAGAACACTGTTAGGATTTGACAAAAATATCAGTTTATGTTTCCGCTCCTAGGATATTAACTGCTTTTTTCACTTTGCTGATTGAAAAAACCACAGATTCACAAATTATTTTATAGTGATGCAGTTTAGCAGATATACTTATGAGAAAAAGCATATTTGGGTGATTCTTCTCAAGATAAGATTTATGAAGTTATCTTCTTTCTTTGTCTAGAATAGCAAGACTAATTCAGGACCAGAACATATTCTTATAAAAATCACCCTTTCCTCAGACTGATTAAAGATTCAAAGAAAGCATTCAAGTGGGGAAATTCATTCAATCATATTTATTGAGCGCTTACTGTGTGCAGAGCACTGTATGAAGTGGTTAAATAAAATACTTTAATTACACAAAAGATACGCAACTGCTTTTCTTTATTTTTTATAATTTACATATAAGTAACACTTTTAATCTCCTGAGATCCCAGAAACGTAAAAATAATAATGGTATTTGTTCAGCGCTTACTACATGCAAGGCACTGTACCAAGTGCTGGGGGGAATACAAGCAAATCGGTTTGGACAGAGCCCCTGTCCTGCATTAGGTTTACAATCTTAATCCCCATTTTACCGATAAGGTAACTGAAGCACAGAGAAGTGAAGTGACCTGCCCAAGGTCACACAGCACACAAGTGACAGAGCCGGGATTAGACCCCAGGACCTTCTGTCTCCCGGGTCTGTACTCTATCCACTAGGCCATGCTGTTTCTCAGTTTCATCACTGAAATCTAGCAACTAGTGGAGTTTTGCTGTCTGGAAGACAACTGACGCACATGGAATAATCTCTGCAAAGGGGAAACTCCAAGCCAGGATACAGTGTTAAAGCTCTTTAACTGCACTGCCAAATTCTTCAGCTCCAGATTCATTTCCTTCATTTCCATAAATTCAGATTTTTCTTTTTTTTCTTTTAATTTAAGCAATTATGACTCATATTCAAATCCTTCATTTAAAACCTTGCAAATCTCTCACTTGGACCAGTAAACATCTATGGCAAATAAGGTCATCCTATCATACACCTTGGAAAGTCCTACATCTTATTATTCTCAAAAAGTCTCCTATCAATGGAAAGAATCAAGAGTTCTTATGATTCTCAAAGTCTCCTATCAATGGACAGAATCAGGAGTCTTGACGCTTTGTTTTGAATATGGGGGAAAACTTGGGGCAGAACTTTGAAGGGTTGGGACACAATCAATCAAAGCTATTTCCTGAACACTTACTGTGTGCAGAGCACTGTACTAAGCACTTGGTACAGTGCTCTGCACCCAATAAGCGCTCAAAAATATGACTGAATGAAAAGTACCATACGGAGTTGGTAAATACATTCCCCGTCCACAACGAGCTTACAGTCTAGAGGACATTAAGGGGGTTTTGATGTCCTTCAAATCTTCGGCCTTCAAGAAAAGGTGACGCAAAACCCCAGGTTTTAGCATCCTGAATCCTTTAACTTCTGTGACTATAGTTATTAAAACATCACGATTCCAACTGTTTCCAAATTGTTTGTCGCATCTCGAAATGGGCAAAACGCCACCAGATGGAGCTGTTCTAATTAAAAGTTGAGGTTTGGATTTCGAAAAGTTTTAAAAAAGACACACTCAGTTTGGCCAGACCGCTTGTTTTCACTCTGAGATTGGGATGGGTGCCAGGCCATGTGTTTTTCCTCTGAATTTTGGATGGGATGGGACAGCAGAATTAGGGAATCTTCTTCCCAAAATGCGCATCTGTCTGGATAGCCCTGTGCCCATTTCTGATGCCAGACCTGAGGTGAGTTTTACATCCATAATTTGTCTCAACGCAAGATTCGGCAAGAACGCCACCCCCACGTTACATGAGAACTGAGTCCATATGTGCTCAAGTTCATGAAAACAAAAATATTCCCAGATCCTTAATTTAACGTCCAATCTGAAATTAATTTTGAAAATGAATGAAATATTGGGAAGGGACAGTTATCTGATCATATGTACTCACACTTCAATCTAAAATACGATCTGTTCAAAGAAAGCTGTCATGTCATCATTCCTGTTCTAATAAGGAGGGTTCATCTCAAAATCAAGATTCAGATATAAATTTTGGACTGTTGCTGGTTCTGGTTTCTGATACCCTAAATTAGGTCAAATCGCTTTAGCACTGTTATGCATGCCAAAGGTGACTGTGATGATGAGCCTTTGGTAGTCATTTGCAAACACCAGAAAGGAATAACATTTCTTTCACAATACCATGCATGTTGTTGTCTGTGAATCAGAAAAAAAGCTAATATAAAATCCGGAGTTAAACCAGATTTTTACTTGAATTCAAATGATAATGAAATTCTCACTTACCCCTAGATATTTACCTTCCCCCTGCCCATAGCTTCACTCTATTTTAGCCTACTCAGCTCTAGTTTGATATTCTACATGCTTTAAAAGCTAACATGTGGAGCTTATTTCACTTGAGAGAGCACAGTTTGAAATCTGCATTACTGGCTAAGCTGAATCCGAATCCACAGGACAGTGTGTCTCTCAATATGCTCTTGCTCTTTGGAGTAGCTTCTTCAAAAGATAAGGAAAGTAAAAGGGATAAGCGCTGAATAACTAAACACCAATAAAAATTGTCCTAGAAGAGAGAAGACTATGATTTATGAGGGTAGGTCTTAATTTGCAGTGATAACCTTGCTTGTACCAAATGTGTTGCATTGTAGAATACAAAAGGTCACCGGGAAATAAAAGAACTGCTTGCTGCTTAAACAGACAAGTCGCATCTCCATCTTAGAATCTTTTTCCTTCTTTTGAAATAATTTCATCTTCAGGAAACCTTTTTGAACTGCAACTGTTTCTTTGTTAGCTAGACCTTTTGTGGCGTGTCCTTTCCCACACCCTTGATGATTTCTGATAAAAATGAACAAGAACACTAAATCGACAGTGATATTTCTAATTGTAAAATATTTTTAAATGATAAAAGTTAAACCTCAGGTTTTACCCCAAACATGAGTTCTTACAAATTTCCCATATCTCTCCTCTCCAGTTCCCCAAAGGACTTTTCTCTTTACTACATAATTTACTACTCTTCCCATATGGGCTGGAGTACACGATTAAAATTCAAGAAATAGATCAAAGGAGGAAAAAATATTCTTAAATCTTTCCTTGTTCTATAGGAATCTAAAAAAGAACCTTTCAAGAGCATCTGGCATAATGTCAAGCACTCTGTATGCACTATTCAATATATAGAAGCTGGTGATAATACAACATTTTATTGTAGGATTATAATAAGGTAGGATGTTCGAGCATTCTATTTTCTCTGCAGATTAGTGCAACACCACTCCAAGACAGTTTAATTGCACAAAGATTGTGCTTTGGTTGATCAGCGCCTGCGACCTCTTCGTCTCATTATTAACTGAACAAAGTCACCACTCTTTATTGTTGTATTGTACTTTCCCAAGCGTTTATTACAGTGCTCAGCACACAGTGAGCACTTAATACGATTGAATGAATTTGCTATGAATAACCCAACCAGAATTCACTTTAATAGAAGAAGATTGTGGCTTCCCTGAATGACATCACAAATACCACTTTGCATCTCTGGGAAACATAGTCGTCAAGTTTGGGAAAGTGAGAAAAGTGGGTGTGCAGTTAAACTGGGAAAAAATGTTGCTCTATATTTGAATCACCTGGACCAGATGGCAGCTACCTAAGAGTTTTGAAGGAATTTAGGAGGGAGACTGCAGCATTCCCGGTGACCTGTATGCCTGCTCAATGGGAGGACAACAGATCGTCAACAGACTCCAATCTATAGGAGAGCCAGGAGTGATCCTGGGAATTACAGGCCAGTGAATCGCACATCTAAAATAATACCATAACTAAGTTTAGATTCAGTTATATGTAACCAGAAATCTAGGTATGCTAGGGAGGGGATGGGGAGTGGGGGGAAGGCAGAGAGAGGAGGAGGGAGACAGCACACAAAAGGGAGGGGGACAAAGGAAGGGAGAGGGAGAAATTGATCAATCAATGGTATTTACTACATGGTTACTAAGTGCTTGGGAGAGTATAAGGCAGTAGTCGGAAGGGAAAATGGGGGAAAAGAGTGAGTGGGGAAGAGGATGGGAAAAAGGAAAGGAGAAAGAGGAGAGGGAAGAAGGGGGGGAAGGAGGTGGTAGGGATTAGTGGGGAGAGAAGGCCTGGCTTCTGCCACTACCCACCCCTAAGCATTTCCAAAAAATCACCAGGTCCATCCCAGCCCAGCAGGATTCCTGGTGCCATTGGCCAGGACAGGGGAAGCCCCACTCTTCTCTCCAGATGATGGCAGCAGAGCTCCGGAGAGGCAGTGGGGACCCCTGGAAATTCGGCAGCAAACCTTCCACTGGCCCTGGGGCAGAACCATTCCCACCACGGTGGCCACTAAGTGGCCACTAAGAACAAGGAGTTGAAGAAGAGGTACAACCTCTACTCCACTTCCCTGCTCCTTCTTTTGGGCAGCAGCCACCTTGGCTGTCTGGGACCCCGCTCCACCACCCAGCTGAAAGCGCTTTAGGTGGCAGGCAGGAACTGTAAAATTCCTGCCTAAAGCAGTTCTGTTACCATTAATCATTGAGCATTTAGAAAACCAAAACCTTTGGAGGAAAGGCAACACGGTTTCTGTAAGGGAAACTATGCTTCACTTGCCCAGTGGAATTCTCCCAAAGTGGGTAGGGAACGTGTCACCAAACACTGTTGAACTGTATTCTTCCAAGCGCTTAGTACAGTGCTCTGTATAGAGTAAATGCTCAGTAAATACCATTGATAGTCGGACTGATGGAAGGGGGCCACTAAGCATGTGGCAAGAGGTGAACCAGTGAGCAAAATAAGCTTATATTTTCGTGAAGCCTTTGACAAAGTTCCACACCTTGAGAATGTTAAATAATCATGGGATTGAAGGTATGTTTATCAAGGAGAGAAAGCTGAATAAAAGATGGGAAACAAAGGTTAGACACAAATGCCCAATTGGGAAATGGAGAAGTGCCCAAAAAGTGGCCAGAAAGCTAAGGGAGCAACGCTCCACTTTTGACTCTTGGGTGCTGTCCCCCTCTCCTCACCCTTACAGGGCTGGTGTTCCTGTTTGCTGTGGAGCTATTCACAGTCAGGGCTCTGCCCCGAAACGTGTGCAGAAAATATAAATGTCTTTTGAACACAAACATGACCCCACTGGCAGAGAGAGCCTAACCATGTAGGTAGGATGCTCAATAGATAAGTCTTAATAATAAAAATCGTGGTATTTGGTAAGCACTTACTATGGTTCAAGCACTGGCCTAAGCTCTGGGGTAGACACAAGGAACTCATATCGTAGACAGTCTCTGCCCCACATGGGCCTGCAAGTCTGAGTATGAGGAAGAACAGGGATTGAATCCCCATTTTACAGATGAGGAAACTGAAACAAAGAGAAGTGAAGTGACTTGCTTTAGGTTCACACAACAGATGAGAGACGGAGTCAGAATTAGAACCCAGGTCCTCTGACTGCCAGGCCCTTGCTCTTTCCACTAAGCCATGCTGCTCCTCCAACTCACTGACCAGCGTGGTTAGGTAATATTCCTTCCTCTCCCATGCCCTTTTCTGCTTCCCAGCGGAGGGCAGGAGTATTCCTCTGACCTACTTAAAACCAAGCTCTTTCTCCTTTCCCTAGCCTGACCTCTACAGCATGTGTGGTGTGACCTTCTAAGAAGACCATTTATAGAAGGCTCTATTTGACTATCCACCTACTGTTGAAGAGAACACATGCTGCCTTACCAAGCTGTGGATTTCTGCCACTATTAAATCAAGCCAGTTGAGGCTGTTTGAGCAGCCTTCTTAGATCCATTTTTCGGTAGTAATATGTGCTGACTTAGCTTCGTCCTAGTTTCCTAGGACCAGCTACAGCCATACAGTACACTGGGGCCTTAGGGAGGTGTTTTGAGGGCTTTTTCTTTTTGGTCCAAGTCACCACAGTACTCCTAATTTAGGATGTGGCACCCATTAAGTAGGAGGGCAAGGCTTAGTGGAAATTCAATATGAATCTGGATTAATAACAGTGACTGCTTCCATGCTGGGACCCTGAAAGACCAAGCAGAAGTGCTCAAGATCTCTCACGCCTATAACTGTAAGCTCGTTGTGAGAAGGGAATGTGTCTACCAACTCTGTTATACTGTACTCTCCACAGCACTTAGTAGAGTGCTCCGCACACGGTTAAGTGCTCAATAAATACCACTGATTGACTGATCGATCAAACTGGTATTTGAAGGGTATAAGGAAAGACATGCTCATCGGTGCTAAGGTGCTTAGGTAGTGCAGAAGGGCTCAAGTGGCAGATGGAAGAATAGAAATCAATCAAGGAAGGCCTCCTGGAGTAGAAGTGATTTCAGAACGGCTCAAAAAGGGGGAGGGCAATGGTCCGTTGACTAGGAAGGGAAGAGAGTTCCAGGTAGGAATGAGGGTGTGAGCAATAGATCAAATATGGCAGAGATATGAACGAGGCACACAGAGTAAGCGAGAGTGAAAGGAAGGAAGAATTTGAGCTGGGATATGATGGGAAAAGAGAGAGAGGATAAGTTGAAGAAAAAAAGCTGGTTGAGAGTCTTAGAGCCAACGGTCCAGAGATTCTGCTTGATGTGGAGAGGAGTTGGGCAAACTGAAGGTTTCTGAGCAGTGTGCAGAAGGTTTTCGAAAAAAGATCAAGGCAGCAGAATGAAGAACGGACTGGAGGAGGGAGAGCCTGGAGGCAGGGAGACCAACGAAAAGGCTGATGAAATGCCCTTCTCACCTCTCCACCCAAGGCCTAGCAGTGGAAATTGGGATGGGCAAAGAATGGAGTGAGTGGTGTGAGTGGAAGTGGTTGCAGTATCAGATGTAGTTACAAACTGCAAACTCAGAAAAAAACTCTGGAGAGTGGGGATGGAACAAAGGGAGACTGAAGAGACACTGGAGGAGGGAGCTGAGTTCACGGGTATGAAGAAAGCCACTAGGAAGAGGAGAGGGGACTGGGGGTGGGGGGGAGATGGCGAAAGGAGCTTAAAAATGTAGTTTTGACTCACGTATAGGACTCGGCCATCAAGTCGGGGCCAGCCCTGGAGTGAAACCTAACTTAATTGCAGTTTAGTCTATGGGAAAATGAACCCTACAATATAAGTATTCATAATACTGCTACACTTTGGAGGATCATGATCCGGCTGTACTGTGGCTGTCTCCTGCATTCCAGTATTGTGTAGAATTTAAATTTCAACTTTAACAAAAAATTCTAAGAAAAACCTTGGTGACGAACGATTTAAAGACATTTTCAAGTCACTATATGCATTTCCAAAACTCTTCTAGTAAATGTTTCACTCTTTTGACTTGCTCTGAATTCACACTAAATTCCTGCTTTTTCTTTATAAGGTATTTGTTAGACGCTAACTATGAGCCAGGCACTGAGGTAGATACAAGATGATCAGGTTGGACATAGTCTCTGCCCCACACAGGGCTCACAGTCTTAATCCCCATTTTGCAGGTGAAGCAACTGAGACACAGAGCGGTTAAGTGACTGGCCCAAAGTCACACAATGGACAAGTGGAGGAGGCAGGATTAGAACCCAGGTCCTCTGATTCCCAGGTCCATTCTCTTTCCACTAGGCCACAACTGCTTCGTAAAAGCAAATGATTTAATTTTAGAAATTCACTAAAGAACTTCTGGCACTTCATGCCAAAGGTTATTAAATAATGATCCCAATTTGCATAGCAAATCATAGAAATACGTTATTATAGTAACAAGCTTTATCTGAAAAACAATCTACTAAGAATGCATTTTTAACCACGTAAATCATTGGCCAACACTGATAAAGAAGTATGGTTCCAATTCACCTTCCTTGTGCCACTGTCCAATCACCTACTGGTGGAATTATTCAATCAGCACTTTACCTAGCCTACCCACTTCCAACCTCTCTCCCGCCTTCAGACTACCCTACATAAATACAACGGTCCCAAAAATCTTCCCTAAATGCCAGAGCTTATCATTCATTCCCCTTGTCAAAAACCTCCAATGACACCTCAGAACCAACTGTGCCTAATGCAAAAATTCCCGGCCATTGGTTTCAAGGCTCTACATCACTGGCTTTCTCACACCTTCTTAGAATAGCTGAAAGTGAGTGTTTGGTCTTCCCTACTACTCAAAAAGCTTCTTGGTAGATTTAGAGTCCTTCTGTACATCCCTCACACGCCTAATACGGTGTCATGTACTAAAAGGATATGGGATAAATACTCTTGATGATGAGATTATATACAAATTGGGATTAAAATCCACATACTTAGATAAAATGTAAAAACTCAAACGTATATTTTACTCGAAATAAAAAATAAAATGAATCATTAGCAATATTAGTTTTCTTCTGAAGATTTATTTCTGTGGCAATTACGATTTTTTAAATGCACTTGAGAAAAACTATTTTTAAGACACAGAGGCAGCACAATTCCAACTCTGGTATTTAAAATTCCATTTAAATTTAATTCCAGGCATAAATGCTGTAATCAGTCCTTAGGAAAGGCCTTGGCACCAGCCTTTTTTTTTTAGATTGAAAAATGTAAAATAAAAAATTTATGATAAAAGTATGATTAAAATACGAACGTCCACCGATGCTGTTTCTAATCACATATTACTGAATCCTAAAGTTATATTCTAAAGTTACTATTTTAAAGAAATTTAAAAATCCATTACTTAAACATTATTCTTGGCTCAATATTTCAACACCTTAAGAAATTCGCGGTCTAACATAATCACCACATGTGTTGCAGCCCCATGACACAATGGGGGAGAGATTACAAGAGAGAGTTGCCGTTTGTCCTCTAAATTTCATGCCTTTTAAATCCTTTTCTGCTTGGTTCACAGTTATGAGAAGATTCCTTCCTCTTGAAAACGTAAGTTAGCCGAGAAGATGGCTCAGCTCTAAGAAATGTTGATGAGCGGCTCCTTGATTGCTCTCTTAACGCGACACCTTCTTGCGTTCGCCATTATAATTTACCCACAGACTAAAACCTATTCCTTTCCTTGAATACATTTTGTCTGTTTGACTGTAACCCCTTCCACACACAACCACAACCCTGCGGTGACAGAGGAGCAAAAACGCAGAATACAAGTTGCTTTTGAAGGAATTACAAGGAGGGTTTAAGGGAAATAGATCAATGAACCAGGCGGCTCTGTACTGACATCTCCACCCCCTCACTATTTACAGTTACCTCTGAGAGAAAGGGTTGGTACGGTTTCCGATTTTCTGCAAAATAACCGTAACTTGCAAAATGCACCCCTACACTGCTTTCCTGCATAGAAATCCGGATCCAGAAAAAAACCAAAACTCCTACTTGTCCAAACATTAAAAAAGCCACGCACCGAAGTAAGCAGCAAAAACCCAACAATTACACCCAACTGGGAATAAATCTCCCAAATGCACGACAGCATCATTCATACATCATCAACTTTGACAGCACTGTGCAAATTCAGACTTTAAGACCACAGTCCCATTTTTTAAAAAAAGAAAAAAAAAATCCATTTTGAGTTGGAAAATAAATTTGGCAACTGACTCAAGAAGCTTTGTTCTTCACCAAGAAATAACAATAGCAACAGCCCACCCATACAAATTCTGCCAAATTCACAAAACTACCCATCTCTAAACGCAAAAGCGTGCATCGCTCCTGAGCTGTGATGCCAGTCTTTGAAACAGTGCAATGGTGGCCAGCTTCATTACAAACAATAGGGGCGAAAGTAAGATTTCACCCCTCTCCCAAGACACCTGGGCCCGTGCCCACCATGCGGCCCGATGCCAAGGGACCGGTACTACCAGTTCCACTATCCCTTCTTGGGTCTCTTCTCTCCCTCCTTCATTCCCTCCTGGCCATTCGCGGGCCTATTCTTCATCTTTGGTGCTCCATAAAAAGCACCAGCAAAGTGGAGGAGGATGAGAAGTGTCAGCCATGGCAGAGCATCAGCCATGACAGCGCGTCAGCAGACGGGAAGCCCACTGAAAGGGGAGGTGGTAAAAGTGGGCAACGACAAATATGTGTGAGTGAGGGAGTTGAGCATCTGGTAGCACCTAGCACAACAGAAACACAGAGGCCTGGACAGATCTAGATGGTGCCAGGCCCAGTATGAGTTCTGTCACATGTTGTCTGAGCACTGAACCAGCCTGGAAGTGAAACTGAGTCATGCGGAAAATGGTTCTGGTCTCATTCCGGGGCCACTGCCACCCTCGGGTGCCAACTTTTCACTTTGAGTTTGGGGGCCAGCGGGGGATAGGGCATTTTAGGGGGTACAAGTGGGTTAGAACTGGGGAGTGAGAGACACGCTTCAAAACACTAGGGAGACAGATTGGATCTGGGGTCATTTCAGTACTACTGGAAAGCTTTCAGGGCTTGTTGAAGATCAAAATCGAGACAGGTTCAGAGCCCCAAACCCTTGGGGGTAAAAGAGAAGCGGCGTGCCTCAGTGGAAAGAGCCCGGGTTTGGGAGTCCGAGGTCATGGGTTCCAATCCCGACTCTGCCGCTTGCCAGCTGTGTGACTCCGGGCAAGTCACTTAACTTTTCTGTGCCTCGGTTACCTCCTCTGTAAAATGGGGATGAAGACTGTGAGCCCCACGTGGGACAACCTGATCACCCTGTATCCCCCCAGCGCTGCAAACAGTGCTTTGCACATAGTAAGCGCTTCACGAATACCACCAGTATTATTATTATTAAAAGCAGACAGCCTCATCCCAACAGCTGGAAAGCCATGGGGGGGCGGTGGCGGGGTGCAATAACTCATCCGGACATTGATTTGTATTTATGGACCGCCTACAGGGTGCAGAGCACTGTGCCAAGCGCTTGGGAGGGTACCCCACAGCAAAAAAAAGGACACATTCTCCGCCCACAACGCTTGACGGTCTCCTGGGCCCCCATGGAGTGGGCCCCTCTGGCTAAACTCGCAGGCAGCCCAGGGGGCACCGTGCAGGTGGGGAACTTTGCAGATGCGTGCAGTTTGCCAGCGGCGGCATTGGGATCGTCTCCTCTGAGTCACCCCCCAGAAAAAAAAACCAAAATAGGGGTGGGCTGCAGGGTGGCTGGTGCCCACTTGGCCTGGTGCTGTGCGTTGGGGTCTGGGTGGAGAGGCAGGGCTCGGCTCGTTCGGGGCTGCAGGTGGGAAGGAGAAGGAGAAGAGGAGGAGGAGGAGGAGAAAAGGAGGAGGCAAAAGGGTGGTGGGCACCAGCAGAGCTGGAGGGAGGCGGGGTCTGGTGCAGGGGGGCGGGACGGGCCCAGCCAGGGGCTGGGGACGGGTAAGAGACGAGGGGCAGGAGACGAGGGGCAAGAGACGAGGGGCAAGAGGAGACGAGGAGGGCACAGGGAGGAGGAAGGCACAGGGAGGAGGAAGGCACAGGGAGGAGGAAGGCACAGGGAGGAGGAGGACACAGGGAGGAGGAGGGCACAGGGAGGTGGAGGGCACAGCTCCGAGCGGCAGCAGGGATGCCATAGCGCGGGCGCCGCTCCCCGCCCTCGCCCCCAGCATGAAAAACCGGCGGCCGGGGGGAAGGGGCGACCCGAGCGTTTACCTTCTGGATAGTTTGCTGGGTGACCTCCCCTTTGCCTCTAGGACGGGCAGACGCGAAGGCCACGGACATGGTTCTCTCCGCGGATGTCAATCTTTAATCATTGGGGTGGCTTCTCCGGCTGCTCTCCCCGGCCAGTCGGCAGCCTCCCCGGCTCTCGGGGGCGGGGGATGGGCCAGTCCACGCGCACCCCTCCCCCCCCGCTCCACCGGGGGCCGCCCTTCGCCCCGAAACGCGCCCCCGACGGCGGCGACTCGGAGATCGGAGAGGCAGAGAGGGAGCCCGGCCGGCCCGGGGAGCGGCGGGGCCCCAGGGGAGGCCCCGGGACGGGCGGCGCACCCCTCCGGCCGGCGGGCCGGTGGTACGGCCCAGGGCCCCAGCCCCTTACGCCGGCGGGCCGCCTTACGCCAAGTGCGTGCGGAGGCGGCCGGGGGGCGAGCGGGGCCCGGCCGGCCGGCTGGCGCAGGCGCCGTGGTGAATCGGCGGGGCCGCAGCGCCGCGCGGCCGATGAGTCTGCGCTTTTGAGGCGCCGCCGCCTCCCTCTGTCCCTCCCTTCCTCCCTCCTCCGTCGCTCCGTCGCTCCCTCCCTCCCTCCCTCCCTCGCTGCCTCCCTCCTGCCTCCTCCCCCTCGGGCTCTCGGAGCGGCGGCCGGCGCCGGGCTCCCCCGCAGACCCTTCCCCGGCCTTCCTGGCGGTGCCGTCGCCTCGGAGAGATGAGTTACGATCGGGCCATCACCGTCTTCTCCCCCGACGGGCACCTCTTTCAAGTGGAGTACGCGCAGGAGGCGGTGAAGAAGGGTTCGACCGCGGTGAGGAGCGGGCCGGGCCTCGGGCCTCGACTAGGCCGCGGCGGGGCGGAGGGCGGCCACGGGCCCGTCCCCAGTCCCACGGGGCGGGCCTAAAAAACCTCTCAAAGGGACGCGTTGAGGGACGGAGTAAGGAGACACCTCTCTGTAATCAGGAGTTGTACCTAAGCCGTTTCCCGGGTGTCGCCACCTCCGGGGTTAGGGTGGATGCTGCGCTCCAAATGGCCCTCTCGGCGTGGTGGTTGTGAATTTAAAGTCACGATTTTAGTAGGTTTGACTTCCTGTCGTCTTCCCTGAATAAACCCGGTGTCTATCCACCTAATTTATCGATGGCGGGGGCCCAGGCCCCCGGCTCGGCGAGGAACCGACCAGCGGACCAGACCCCGCCATTCCGACCCGGGAGGAGGAACGACCACAGCGATAATAATAAATGATGGCATTTGTTCAGCGCTTCCTCGGTGCAAAGCACTGTTCGTCGCGCTGGGGGAGATACAGGGTGACTTGAGGTGCTCCCACGTGGGGCTCGCCGTCTTCAGCCCCATTTTACGGATGAGGGAACTGAGCCCCACTGAAGGGACTTGCCCAAAAATAATAATAATGATGTATTTGTTAAGCGCTTCCTAGGTGCAAAGCGCTGGGGGAGATACAGGGTGATTTGAGGTGGTCCCACGTGGGGCTCGCCGTCTTCAGCCCCATTTTACGGATGAGGGAACTGAGGCCCACTGAAGGGACTTGCCCCAAAATAATAATAATAATAATGGTGTTTGTTAAGCGCTTCCTACGTGCAAAGCACTCTTCTCAGCGCTGGGAGGGATTCAGGGTGGTTTGAGGTGGTCCCACGTGGGGCTCGCCGTCTTCAGCCCCATTTTACGGATGAGGGAACTGAGGCGCACTGAAGGGACTTGCCCAAAAATAATAATAGTAATGTATTTGTTAAGCGCTTCCTAGGTGCAAAGCGCCGGGGAAGATACAGGGTGATTTGAGGTTGTCCTACGTGGGGCTCGCTGTCTTCAGCCCCATTTTACGGATGAGGGAACTGAGGCCCACTGAAGGGACTTGCCCAAAAATAATAATAATAATGGTGTTTGTTAAGCGCTTCCTACGTGCAAAGCACTCTTCTCAGCGCTGGGAGGGAGACAAGGTGATTTGACGTTGTCCCACATAGGGCTCACCGTCTTCAGCCCCATTTTACGGATGAGGGAACTGAGGCCCACTGAAGGGACTTGCCCAGAATCACCCAGCTGATCAGCGGCGGGGCCCGGATTATTAGTAATAATAATAATGATGGTGTTTGTTATACGCTTCCTACGTGCAAAGCACACTTGGCAGCGCTGGGGAGGATACGAGGTGATTTGAGGTTGTCCACATAGGGCTCCCCGTCTTCAGCCCCATTTTACACATGAGGGAACTGAGGCCCACTGAAGGGACTTGCCCAAAAATAATAATAATAATGGTGTTTGTTAAGCGCTTCCTACGTGCAAAGCACTGTTCTCAGCGCTGGGAGGGATTCAAGGTGATTTGAGGTTGTCCCACATAGGGCTCACCGTCTTCAGCCCCATTTTATGGATGAGGGAACTGAGGCCCATTGAAGGGACTTGCCCAAAGTCACCCAGCTGACAAGTGGCAGGGCCTGGATTCGAACCTGTGACCTCTGACTCCCAAGCCTGGGCTCTTGCCATTAAGCCATTATAGTAAGAAAGTATCCCCAGGGAAAGGCCAAAGTGGACCCACATTAATTAGTACTGAGTTCAGGGGGGAAATAGGGCTTCTGGCGGCTGCCGGTGGAGGTGGTTTAATCTGGAGAAGAGAGCCGGGAAGGAAAGGTACCAAGGACGAAAAGGGGTTTCAGTCGGAGCGGCAGGAAAATTCGACAAGGAAAATGTGGGGTGGAATAGCTGGGGAGTGATATCGGGTCCCCTATGGGGGGACCTCCAGGCCCCCTTGGTGCGGGTTGGAGGGGCACATGGCGCAACTCAAGCTCACCATTGATGATGATGGTATTTGTTAAGCACTTACCATGTGCCAAGGACTGTTCTAAGCGCCGGGGTAGACACAGGGTGATCAGGTTGTCCCACGTGGGGCTCAACGTCTTCATCCCCATTTTACAGATGAGGAAATTGAGGCCCAGAGAAATGAGGTGACTTGCCCAAAGTCACCAGCCGACAAGTGGCAGAGCTGGGATTAGAACCCTCAACCTCTGACTCCCAAACCTGGGCTCTTTCCGCTAAGCCACGCTGCTTTATTGGCACCCCTCTGGCTCTTAGGGAGCGGGAACCCATCCTAATCACAGCTGATCTTGTCATTCGCCACCGCCCTCTCGTCCCTCTCTTCCTTCCTCCTCCAAAAGCAGTTTTTAAAAAGAAGAGTTGACTGTTTAAACGAAGGGTGAGTCGGTTCCAACCACCCAGTCGTGATCACCCATTCACCTGGCTATGGTGAAACAAGGCCCCAGTAGATACCATCTGAGGAGCCTGACCCATATAATAATAATGGTGGTATTTGTTAAGCGCTTACTATGTGCCAAGCACTGTTCTAAGCGCTGGGGGGAGATACAAGGTTATCAGGTTGGCCCATGTGGGGCACACAGTCTTCATCCCCATTTTACAGATGAGGGAACTGAGGCACAGAGAAGTGACTTGCCCAAAGTCACACAGCTGACATCCTGTTTAGACTGTGAGCCCTTATTGGGCAGGGATTGTCTCTCTCTGTTGCCGAATTGTACATTCCAAGTGCTTAGTACAGTCCGGCACATAGCAAGCGTTCAATAAATACTATTGAAGGAATGAATGAACTGGCAGAGCCGGGATTAGAACCCACGACCTCTGACTCCCAAGCCTGGGCTCTTGCCACTAAGCCACATGGTTGGCGAGGTTTTGTTCAGCAGTCTGATCTATCGATCAGTCAGTGGTGTTTATTGAGCAGAGGACGCTGTGGAGAGCATCGTGCTTATCTCTTGAGAGAGCTTGGTACAATAGGGTTAACAGACAAGATCCCTGACCTCCAGGAGCTTACCATCTAAGTGGGGGAGAGGGACATGACACCTTAGGGAAGCCGGATAGTGTTTGTAAGTGTTGGGTCGCTGTAAAGCAGTGAAGGGGGACCCGACCCAAGTGACTAGGCAGAGGGAAGGGCCAGTAGAGAGGAAATGTGAAAGGTTAGTTAGGAAAGGCCTCTTGGAGGAAGGAGATCTTGTTTGAGAAGGGCTTTCAACAGGGGGAGAGTGGTGGTCTGTCAGGTTTGAAAGGGGAGGGCGGGCTGTCAGAGATGGGAGTATTTTGAGAGGTAGGACAGCAAAAAGTGCCGTCAGTTTATATTGCACAAGTATCACTTTGATGAAGTGCTCTGAAAAAAGGATGTCCCATCCAACTGTTTCAAAAGCATCCCCTGGACCCCTCCTCTCATATATACATGCTCCTTGACTCTTCAGTTATTCGGCACTTGAGTTTAAGCTATTTTTTCCCCTTATTTTCATGGTATGACTGTCCGAGGCATTTTTGTGCCTTTAGATTTGTGGTCTGCATAATGTTTAGATGTACATTTACTGGATACGTTATAGTTTGTGAAGGGAAATGGGAAGAACAGATTTGCGTTTTGCCAAAGGCCACAGAAAAAGATAAGAGCCAAGCTGAAGTTAAATGGAATTTCTAACTTTTAATTCAGATCACCAGACTTGGTTTTCCTCATTATTCAGTGGCGATAAAAAGGCAGTCAAATCATAAATTGGGAATGGAAATTACATTCTTAATGGGAGGGTTTTGTCTTGTTTTTCCTTACTGCCTTGAGGCATGCAGCATTTTTGTTACCTTACTGACAACTTCCTCCATGCCCTAGTCTTATATTTTTCTGGATTTTATTTTCTTCAGTGCAATTAAAAATAGCATAATATTTGCTAAAATAACAGACTTTAAATGACTTAATTTGTGTGCGGGAGGGAAGAAGAAAATTTAGTATAATCAATTTGAGGGCTACTAACCTATTGGAGAAGCGTGTGATTTTTATTTATTTTTAAAAGCTTATGCTAATTTGACTGCAGTTTTGCACTAACCAGAAAACAGAAAACCAATATGCAGCACCTAAGCCGAGAAGATGAAAGAGTATATTCCATTTTATTTGCGTTCCCTAATAGAGCGTTATTGTCATAAATAACATGTTAAACAAATGCCTGATTGTATAAAGACTCCGAAAGGTCCTTTCTTTTCCTTCCCTGTACTCTGTATTAATAAATGCAGTGTTGCAGAGCTTTCCCAATGCACTAGTGTGAAATTGACTGCAATTATAACTGCCATCTTGGTTGGTTTCACATTTGCACTGTGCCTCTGGGAAAGCGGTGTTCCACAAGAACAGTCGTACAGGGTTGCAGAAGCTCAGAAGGCAAGCTGGAAGCACAAAGAGAGTAAGGTTGCTTGGAGCCCAACCAAGAGTGTGCTGGATATTCTGTTGTTTTTGAGTGCTTTCTTATAGGTGAATTAACCAAAATAGGCATCCCCTTGAAGGGCACTTGACTGTTTCTCCCGTATCACTGTTAAGCACAGATGGGTTTAAAGACAGAGTCGTATGTGAGCATTTTCACTAGGACAGTTGCCAAATAATAGAGATTGGAACAGATGACTTTTTCCTTCCTGGACCTAACTGCTCTTGTGTGGTAAGCCTTGAACAGCTGGATGTTTAGAGTTAAAGCTGACCTTTTGTCCAAAATTCTCTATTGGACCTAAGTAGACCATTCCGCAGAGAGAATCCTTTATATACAGTAGGCCTGTAACTATCGTTGTTCTGATCAAACTCAAAGCATTCTTGATACTTTTTCAACTTTTCCTGATTCGTCAACGTCTGATGGAAGAAAAGCACCCAGAAGCATTCACAAGGTCTCTGAAGTGGAAGTTGGGGAGAAAATGCTTTTTAAAACCATTTTCATTTTGTAAGATATGAACAGTTTTGGAAGTTGGTTCCTGAATATATTCACTCACCCAGAAACATATTGCAAGGTTAATCTGTTATTGTCTTCTTAATTACACTTCCCTGATGTTATCTTTTGTAATAATAACTGCCACAGAAATTCATCTTAACAAGTTATTTAACCCCTTGTAATCAAATGTGGTTGACAAGACCTGTAGTACCCAAATAACTCTGCAGTATTTCCTGCACCCTTCCCACTGTTAAGGCAGTCAGAGCCTTTTATAGTTTGTCTGCACCCTATGACAATGTAACCACCGTATAGTACTGCAGGAGGTTTGATTTAGGAATATCTGACTTGGATCCCTTTGGATCAGAGTTTTGGAGGTAGTTGTCAAGACTCCATTGTATTCTTTGGAGAAAAAAAAAATCTGACTCAGTTTGAAGTGATAAAAGATGAAGATTTAATCGAGACCCACTTATTTTGTAGTTATAGTGTGAAGGAAGCCAGTAATGCCATGTTTATGAATCAGAAATTTAGAACACATACAAATGAGAGACTTCTGTTAGTCTCTTCTAGTATCTTCACAAGTATAATCTTGCCAGAAGTAACTAGATACTGCTCTGCGTCTCCACTTCATACATGCCTGTGCTGAAAAACATGCCAGCAGCTGGTGGGAGATGAAGAAGCAGAGACTAGAAGACTGATGTGGACCAGGATTGAGCAGACATATACACCTGAGGCGCTCACTCTACCGATAGTTGCATTATTTAAATCTGTCTCTTAATGCTGCATAGTTGTAGGGATGTGATGTAATTTTTTTTTTAACGTGTTGAAGGTGGGTGTCCGAGGAAAAGACATTGTCGTTCTTGGTGTGGAGAAGAAATCAGTGGCCAAGCTACAGGATGAAAGAACTGTGAGGAAGATCTGTGCACTGGATGACAATGTCTGCATGGCATTTGCAGGTATAGCATCTTTGGCAATAAAAGCGTACCCTCTTCTGTGATATCCCTCTGGAAATCCTCTTGAAATTGATCTAACTAAATTACACCCAGTTCTTGGAAAACTCCTGCTGAGCTTAAATAGAATTGCATAGTCAGAAATGTTCCATAATCATAATAATAATAATAATTGTGGCATTTGTTAAGCATTTACTCTGTGCCAAGCACTGGAGTAAGCACTGGAGTAAATACAAGATAGTCGAGTTGGACACAGTCCCCGTCCCACATGGGCCTTGTTCTAGCTAAAGAATATAGTGTAAGTGTGTTCCGCAGAACCAGATATAACAAGCCTGAGGGCTCTGGACCGCTGAGTCTGGTCTGCCTGCGCTATAAGGTCAGGCAAAATGCTTTGTGTGCAACGTCAGCTCCGGGCTTCGAGTTGAAGGTGTTGCTTTCAAAGGTGCTAACTTTTCATTTTGAGCACAAAGGTAGGCCTTTGAGGGGTCAGGAGAGGTAAAGAGTGGGAGGAGAACAAGGGAAATGGTGGAGGAGAAAGAGAAAGGAAAAGATACTTGTGCTGCCCTCTTTTCCTTCTCCATGACTGTTTTTTTGGGTCCTCTCTGGGCACTGGAGCGTCTTCTCACCCCGGCCCCAAAGACATATGGGGAGGCAGAGGAGGAGGAATTGGCTCTTGACCCATCCATTCATTCATTCATTCATTCATTCATTCTTCAGTCATTTATTGAGCATTTACTGTAAGTGTTAGCAGCGGCAGCCTCGGAGATCCAGTGAGGATGGAATGGGGTTGGAGCTCCAAATTGCTATCGTGTGAACCCCTCTGGCTGCCTGGGCATGTGGACAGCACCTCTCATAGCGCATTGGCCAGAGGCCAGAGAAGTCGCTTTTTAACCCAGCTTCTCATTATTGTTATTACTACTTTTATTACCTATGTCTTGTCATTATTACTTTCTTCTGCAAAAGATTTTGGAGACATTATACAACTCTCTTCCCCACCTATTCTCTCTGGTTTCTTCCTCCTCCTCCTTGCCCCCGCCATATTTTCTTGCAACTTTTACTGTTTTTCACAGGCTAGTGTACACATTTCCCATGCCCACCTGCTGTTGCTCTTTGTCCTGTTGTCTTAGTTATTTCTGGTATCGTGCTCCATCTTTCTTTATGTGATCTTGGGTTTTATGTCATCTTTCTATTTCTCCTATTTCATCTCTGTTTTCATCTTTCCCACAATATTCTCTGTGTTTAACTTTCTTTTCCAATTCCATATTCACAAATAATTCATCTTCTGAGAATCTGCACCCTCCATAAAGGCCCCCTAATGGATTGTAGCTTGAGGGCAAAGACCTCCTCTCTGAACCACACAGAAGGCAAAAAAAATGGGTCCCGAAAACAGTCATAGAGATGGGGAGGGTATTCCAGTGCCAGTGCTCATTATGGGCACGGGGGGAGCCCATAATCATCAGGAAGCCACCCTTGAGAATAAAAGTGAGAGAAGGTGTCTTCTAATATCAGTTGTCCAGTGTGACCTGAATATTTCAGTAGAAAAAGTTTTGGTGTTAGGATAAAGGGAGCTCATTCATTTTGCTAAAGATTCCATTGATATACGAGTGATGGTTTCCCATCTTTTTGTCAAATGAAGTATAAATGTCTCTGCTGTCATTGCAGGACTCACAGCTGATGCTCGGATAGTTATAAATCGAGCTCGTGTGGAGTGCCAGAGCCACAGGCTGACTGTGGAGGATCCTGTCACCGTGGAATATATCACACGTTACATCGCTAGTCTGAAGCAGGTTCGTTCAGAAACCCAGAGGTGGCTTTGGTCAAAGAGTGCACAACACATGATTTCCAAACCCAGAATCCAGTCAACATGTTTTTGATAAGGAAAAAGATGGATCCTAATCCTTTTCAAGTGGAAGCATATTTCTGTGTTTCTAATGAGAATTTTTGCTTCCTTTTTAAAACTTGCCAAAGCAATCATTATAGGCCTTTCTAGGTTGTGGAAAACGGTAGCTAATTTTTTTTATTAATATTCCTCCCAGCGTTATACCCAGAGTAATGGACGTAGACCATTCGGGATCTCTGCTTTAATTGTGGGATTTGACTTTGATGGCACTCCCAGGCTCTATCAGACAGATCCTTCTGGAACATACCATGCCTGGAAGGTGAGCTAATAACTTTTCTGAATGATTTGTAGTAGACCTTGGGTTAAGTCTATGGCACACGGTGACAGTGATTGTAAGCCACTTTGCCAGATCAGCCAGGTGTGGTGGACCGGTAAATCTGATGAAAACCAAGGTAAAGGACCAACCTGCACTGGGGAAGACATACACACAATCATAAATCTACATTAGCAGCACAGAGCTAAAGACTATCATAGAATTTTTCACCTTAGGCAATACACTAACTGATTTAGAGGGCTGGAATATGATGTGTTCTTTTCTCCTCACCTCCTTTATGGATTGCCACACAAATACTCCATCTCTGAACTAGGTTTTATTTTTAAGATATTTTATTTGGAAAGATCACTCCTTTGGGGAAGGAGAGAGCTAATAATGCTGGATCATTTGTACCAGTGGTTAAAATAAGTTGTGTTTGCTCGTTCATCTTTTAAGTTCTGCATATTAAAGAACTATGACAAATGTGCAAATGTTTCTATTCCAGGCCAATGCTATTGGCAGAGGTGCCAAGTCAGTGCGTGAATTTCTGGAGAAAAACTATACTGATGAAGCCATTGAAACAGATGATTTGACTATTAAAC
Source organism: Ornithorhynchus anatinus (assembly GCF_004115215.2). Taxonomy (NCBI): domain Eukaryota; kingdom Metazoa; phylum Chordata; class Mammalia; order Monotremata; family Ornithorhynchidae; genus Ornithorhynchus; species Ornithorhynchus anatinus. The sequence goes on along the minus strand of NC_041735.1, from coordinate 16,392,099 downwards.
TTGTTATCAAGGCTCTTCTTGAAGTGAGTTTGATTCTCAGAAGTGTCTCCTTATTTTTTCCTACCTTAATTCAGTGAGGTTTTAGGCTATTAATCTTTCTAGTGATGTTTATATGATGCAGTTTTAGATCAGATCTGTCTTGGCAGGGTTCATTTCATCTCCTTAAGTAAGCATTGCTATACTCCTTGTAAGGTGGACACAAAGTAATAAGTAAATTTTATCTTTTTTCATAGTCATTTAGGATTTTAGAAGTTATAAGAATTGCCTTTTAATGATAATTTGGAGACATGGGATATTGTCTAAATTACTATTCCTAAATTGTGTTCACTACAGTTTTTATTATTTAAAAAACCCACAGCTTGTGTTTCTTGACATGTCAAGGAGATCCTTCAGAACAGAGGGGTTCGTGTTTGAGAATATAGAAAAGGATTATGACAAAATTAGAAATGGGCAAGTCATTTGGGGTCATGTTTGAGCAGGATGCTCATTGAATACCACATGTATATACTTTACACAGTGAGGCAGCCACTGATTCGTTCACTGTCATTCAGGGTTAAAAATTCAGGTCCCTTTCTCCTTTCCTTCTTTTGGCTGTTTCCTTGATGATCAGGCCCTCCATTTAGGGTGGGTAGTGAAAAGGAGAAGAGGAGAAGCAGCATGGCTTGGTGGAAAGAGCACAGATCTGGGAGTCAGAAGACCAGGTTCTAATCCTGGCCATGCCAATTTCTTGCTTTGTGACCTTGGGCAAGTCACTTAACTTCTCTGTGCCTCAGTTTCCCCAACTGTAAAATATGGATTAAATAACCTGTTTCTTCTCCTGTTTAGACTTTAAGCCCCATGTGGGACAAGGACCGTGTCCAACCTGATAACCTTGCATCTACCCCAGCGCTTAGAATGGTACTTAGCATATAGAAAGCGCTTAACAGAAATATAATAATAATAATAATAATAATAATGAAGTCAATATTAAAAGTTTTAGAGAAATGTGGAGAGAGATTGAAATAAACTCCACAACAATACTAGACTGAATTCCTTATCTCTGAGTGGTCTGAACAATAGTATTTTGTAGAGTAAATCTGAAAAATAGATTTCCATTATTGATGCTGCTGTCCCTTTTCCTTGTTAGCATGAATGACTGAGAATTGGCTGTACTTTAAAAGATCTGTTATTTTTTGATTCATGATCATTGTTTTAACAAGAAAAATTCACAAAATGAATTGTTCTGTGGTAATAGCAACCTAAGAAGAAAATAGAACTGATTTAGGTGGAATTAGTTTTTAATATTTTGAAATTTGGGAAAGTATAGTTTCTCTGTCTAAAATCTTTTTTTTTTTTCCCCGTTCATTTTCTTAAGGTGGTTCAGTCAGGTGGAAAAAACATTGAATTAGCGGTTATGAGGCGAGATCATCCTCTCAAGGTAATTATCTGTTTGCTTTACACAGTCCATCTGAATTATTTTAATTGTGATAAGCAGCCCCACAAACTGCAGTTTGACATTTTGGCCCATGTCTTTGGAATTAATCAATACCTGACTTAGTTTGATCCCAAACTAACTGTGCTGATAAAAATAAGTTTAGGGGGAAAATAAAAAGTACTCCTTGAAATGGTCAGCACAAGGTGAGCTGGTTTTTTTTAAGAGAAATTTTCAAAAGAAAATTTATTCCTGCTTTGGGCAAACCTCACACTGAGGCTCACCTAACACCTAGGATAGACTCATCTCTGAGTCCCCATGTCTGCAGACTGTTAGAGAATAGCCATGAAGACCATAAACATCAAAGAACACATAAGAGTAAGTAGTCATACAACTGCCTGGGCCAACTTCTCAGTTTGATTTTGGCTGGTGAAGATTTGAAGGGGCAAGAGTAGGATGAGAAAGCTGGGTGGGATAAGAAGGGTGCAGGGTAGAGGAAAAAGGATTCATTGAGTTTTAAGTGATTCCTCCTCACTGGGCTTGGGGTTTAGATGCCACCAGGTCCTCTAACTTCTGGCCCCAAGACCCCTGAAGGGAAACCATCTGCCTGCTTCACCCCCTCCAAGTCTACCTTTTGTAATCTAGGGTATCCATAATGACTGTGGTTTTGTTAAGTGCTTACTATGTGTCAGGCACTGTACGAGGAGCTGGGGCAGATACAAGATAATCAGGTTGGACACAGTCCCTTTCCCACAAAGAGCTCCCAGTCTCAATCCCCATTTTACAGATGAGGAAACTGAGGCACAGAGAAGTTAAGTGACTTGCTCAAGGTCACATAGACAAGTGGCAGAGCTGGGATTAGAACCCATGACCTTCTGACTCCCAGGCCTGTACTCTATCTACTATGCCACCCTGCTAGATACAGCCACCTGCCAAAAAGCAATTGGGAAGCTATGGGAGAATCTGTGTTAATCTTGTAGGGGCAGTGGTGGCTTCCCTCACACAGGCCCTGTTCATGGGGGGAACAGGTTCTTCAAGGTCAGTTTGGCATTTTCCAGCCCTACTGGGCTCAGTTGGTGTTGCTCCATGTGGAGAGTAAGCAGAAAATAGTAAAGTGCAGATCTTCATACTGAACACTTTGGGGAATGGAATTCACTTTAGGAATAGGAGGGGTGTGTTCCTCCCCGGAGGGGGCTGAAACTGCTTCTTTGCACCTCACTCCCCTCCACAAGAACACAAACAGCTAATTGCACAACAGAAGCAGCATGGCCTATTGGATAGAGCAAGGGTCTGGGATTCAAAAGGACCTGAGGTCTAATTCCAACTCTGTCCCTTGTCTGCTGACCTTGGGCAAGGCATTTAACTTCTTTGTGCCTCACCTGTAAAATGGGGATTAAGGCTGAACCCCTTATGGGATATGGACTGTGTCCAACCTAGTTAGCTTATTTCCACCCCAGTGCTCGGTATAGTGCTTGGCACATAGTAGGTACTTAACAAATACCATTAAAAAATAGCAGAATCAAGACCCACAACCCTCGTTCCCTAAAAGGAATAAACAGAACTGAAATGTTTTCATCCCTTGGTCATTTCAGCCTTTTATTTTCACAGTGCCAGGTAGAGTGTAGACTTGTGATTTGTTCCTGAGAACCAAGAACAAAAAAATCTGATCTATTTGCCCAATTGATAGCTTGTTTAATGAGACAGTGAAAGACAACGTGTATAACTGTCAGTTCTGCATATGGCTAGAGACTTCCGCTCATCTTAAATTGTTTTCAAGGTAGCAGATTGTGTAACTTGGTGTTGCTGTTGGAAATGTTGATAGACTGATCTTGGGTATTCTGTCCTTTAGATTTTAAATCCTGAAGAAATTGAGAAGTACGTTGCTGAAATTGAAAAAGAAAAGGAAGAAAATGAAAAGAAGAAACAAAAGAAAACCTCATGATGAATGAAATACAGTTGTTATAGCTATTTTTAATTCATTCAAATCATGTTTGATTCTGAATGACTTGTAGGCATCTCCATTCCATTTATTCATATCGTACCTCTGAGTAACCTACAATAAACCTACGTATTTTTAATCTTTTCTTTTTGGAAGAATGTATGTGTTCTTCAGTTTCCATTGGACAGCTTACAGAACTGGAGTTCTTTTACATTTGCACATCCAGGTGATTTAGTAACTTTTCACCCACTTGTTCCTAGGAGTTTGTTGTCAGAGGGTTGTGGCAGGTATCTTGGGTTTGTTCTTAGAGTGCGTGAATGTATGTGAGGTTGATCAACGGGTCTAAAATTTGAAGTAATGGGGGAAAGTTGGTGAAACGTGTTAGAGCTTAAGTGCAGGAAAGTGTCAGATCAGGCAGTGAGCCCAAGAAAGCTTAATGCCTAATGCCAGGCCAGGTTTGACTGATCCCTTGAACGTGTGCAATAGTGGTGAGTACAGAGTAAGCTCTCATGTTTTAGTATTAAATGATAAAGAATGTCATTATAATCCCTATCTACGAACGGCTAGTGCCCATTTCTTAATCTTCACTGGATCCAGGTAGACCAATGTAGTACAGTGTTTCAGCATTTGATTAGCTTCAAAGAATTTTGCAAACATAGCAGTTCTGCAGTATTTCTCACATCATTACCTTTCACTGATTGTTCTCCATTCAGGTCTCTCTTGAGTACAAGTCTCTTCCCCAGAAAGCAAATGAACGGTTGTTTCTAAAGGCGTAATACACCTCTTCTCATTTGAATCTGGATCTTTCCTAGTCAGCCCCGACTATTTCCAGTGGCTCCTAGAGACATCTTTCTCTAGTAGAACAAGGTGGAGCCGGTGTCAGTGATTATCTTACTGGCCATCTATGGGCTCTCTGCAGTTTAAGTAGCTTTTCTAAAACTGAGGGAGCACAAGATTGGCTCCAGTTTCATCCCCTGTCCTTCCCCATTGACTTTCCAAGATAAATACAATCAGTTTCCTAGATTATGGGATGTTTGTTCTTAATGAATAACACTGTTACTTGTACTTTGAACAATATTGTGTGGGTGCATGGTCATTTCTTAGGATGTATTCTATCCAGTGGGTTGTAAGAACTTTCTCCAATTCTCCTTCAGCATTCTACCAGATTGCATAGTGAAAACACATATACCAAGGGTGAACAGACTCAATATCAATGGTAACTGAGTATAGGGCCCTATAGTGTTCTTGGAAAACATTCAGAAAAATAAGATGTCACAGTCCAGCCCTCAAAGAGCTTTCAGTAGGAGGCAAGCCGTTCAAAAACCTGGAGAAAGTGTGCTGTGAGCCTAGTCTGCACTTCCTGGAACACACCCTTGTTTGGCTCAGCCTTCTGGTCCTGAAAACCTGCCCTCTCTTCCCTTGTGTAAATATTTTAGCTACAGTACCTTACTTTTCAACTCCTTGTTCTTCCTTTAATATATAGCAAAAGAGCCACAGATTATTTGGGAAGAAATTGATGCCTTCGTGACAAAGGAGCAGGGACTATAACAACTCTACCACAGCGTGAGCTGTAACCCATTGTAATTTGTGCTACTTTACCTTCCTTTACAGTCTCCAGCCCAGCCCTCCCCTCCTTGGCCAGGCCCACAAAGGCTCAGTGGTTGCAGTGGCAGAGGTTTGGGATAGATAGGGAAGGTGAGGTTTACCTTCTTAAGCTGTGGGCCACTTTGGTTTCGAGTGGTGGGGATGTTGGGACTTGGGTTATGAGGTGTGTTGTGCTTCGGTAAAAAGGCTAAAGACTGTAGTCTCCCAGCCTTATCTGTGGCCTAGTCCCTAACGCTAAGACCGTACTACTGCATGTGAGTCCCACTTCTCATAATGATGCCCCCTTCCCCACCCTACAGTGTGTACAGGGATATTTAGTGAACCCAACACTTTCCGCCCCCCCACACCTTTATATTTCATTTGCTCACTTGTTGAGTTATTCAAACCTTACCATGTTGATGGACTGATCATCTTGGGTATTTTGTCCATTAGATTTTTAAATCCTGAAGAAATTGAGAAGCACATAGCTGAAATTGAAAAAGAAAAGGAAGAGAACAAAAAGAAGAAACAAAAACCTCATGAATGAAATACAGTTGTTATAGATAGCTCTTTTTAATTCATTCAAATCATGTTTGATTCTGACTGACTTGTAGGCATCTCCATTCCATTTATTCATATCGTACCTCTGAGTAACCTACAATAAACCTACATATTTTTAATCTTTTTGGAAGAAAGTAATACCACAATAACATACCTATTCACATCATCTCTGCTTTCAGAAACATCACAGAATTCTTATCACTGCTGAAGTTATTTTTTCCACTGTAGCTTTGTGTAATTGCTGAAGGGAGTTTCTCCTGCTTAAAATCCTACAGAGCAAGATTAGGTAACAAAGCCGACTTATTTGGATTCTACATTGAGAAAAAATGCTGTCCACGGGCTAAGTGTGGTGATTATTTTGTTTTCCTACCAATGAGCTTTTGCATGGAGGAAAGGGATAGTGAACATTGCAGTGGTTCATAAAAAGTCTTGTTGGTTGTATTAGCCAAGGAAGTTGCCTCTGGCAACTAAAAAAATAAGTGGGAGGGTCACAGCCACCTTGAACTTCAGCTGTAATATAACTTGCCCCTTGTACCACATCTCCTTTACATGGATTTGCAACTGGATTTTACTGTGGGGAAGGGGAAGTGACCAAAGCGAGGCTGCTCATTCAAGGAGGGCTTTCACCTGCACAAAGCTTGTGCAACTGTTCCCTCATCTCCAGAGTCTTTGCTGAAGGGCTCCTAAGCCCCCACTGGTCAGAGTACCAAGTCCATAAGAGCTTCCCTGGTGGGTGCAGCAGGTCTGCCATCCTCTGGGTCAGCTCAGTGTAAAGTTAGTTCAGATAAACTTGGCTACAGCTATTTCAGAATGCTGGCCTTTGCTAGAGGTGGTCACTGATCTGCCTTTGGACAATGATGCTATATATAGCCCCGCCCTACTAGACCACTTTCTCCCTTCCACCCCCACCTATTTTGTACAGCAGTTGCCTGAGAACACAATACCTTCATTTTGCAAGGAATACCTTTATTCACAAAAGCTATTCCAGTCTTGGTGTGATTTTTTTTTTGATCCTTCAAGTCAATGCAGCCCAATTGGCTGCTCCTTTGATGTTTGATCAAATGTGATCTTTTGCCTCATTCTTCTCTCTCACCCCTAAATCCTTGCTGACATTCTTTCTCCTCCTTCTCAGCCAGATCAGTCCTCCCATAGCCAAAACCCTTCTACAGTCACCATTCCTTATGGAGGCCCTACTCAATCTATCTCCCTAGGTCACCGTTTTCCATCCTCCTACTTTTAACTTATTTTAGTGTCTGTTGCTGCTGCTAGATCATGAGAAGCAGTGTGGCTTAATGGAAAGATCCCAGACTTGGGAGTCAGAGGTTGTAGGTTCTAATCCTGGCTCTGCCACTTGTCAGCTTTGTGACTTTGAGCAAGTCACTTCATTTCTCTCTGCCTGAGTTCCTTCATCTGTACAATGGGGATTAAGACTGAGCCCTGCCTGGGACAACCTGGTAACCTTGTATCTAGCCCAGCACTTAAAACAGTGCTTGGCACATGGTGCTTAACAAATACCATCATCATTATTATTGAGCTACATGAGGGCAGGGATCATATTCTTTCACACTTAGTAAAGGGCTCTGCACACAGTAAGCACTCATGTATAATTGAGTTTTTAGTGTTTACCCTGGCCAGAGCACTGTACTATGGGCTTGGAAAGAGCACACTATACCAATATAATTGTACCAGCGTAACAGACATCCCCTCCCCACAACAAGCTTGCACTTTACTGATTAAGCAGCAAGGTTTTTTGGATTCTTTTTTGCTTTAAGACTTGCAGGTAGGTGGTAGTTTTACATGGCAGCAGAACTTGGTCAAGGCCCCACCCCTGAACTTGTGGTCTCTTCCCAGGGTTGTAATAGCATAGTTTCACCCTGTCTTCAGTGAGAGTGATGGGGGAGAAGAGACAGCTGTTTTAGGGATATTCTTGGAGCTTAGTGCCTGACATCTTGGCTCATTCTGTTCCAGCCAAAGGAGGTTGAATAGGAAAGCCTAGTTTTCTGAGGAGGAACAAAGCCACAACTGATCTGAGGATGGTCAGGCACCCAAGAATGTAATGCCTAGGGATTTAGAAGCCCTCTAGGCTAAGTGAGCCTCGAAGCCTCAGAGCAATCTAGACTGTGTCTCCTTCACAACGGTGAGCCACATTTAGGCCAAATGATGGTTTTGGCTCCTACTCCTCTAGCCTATAAATTCATTATTGTCATAGAATGTGTCCACCAACTCTGTTGTACTCTCCCATGCACTTAGTACAGTACCCTGCATAGACAAAGCATTCAATAAATACGATTGAGCTAATCACCATCCCAATCAGCCCTATATGCTGCAGGGAGAAGACTGCTTAAGTAGCTAGCTACAGCCTTTTCCAGGTTAGGGCAGGAGAAGCAACTTTTTAATGCATAAAAAAATTGTGAGAGCTGTGGGCAGGCAGCGAGCAGAGATCACATTCTCATAGCTTACTTTGTTGAGAATCTAGCTGTTTTAGGTGACGTATATTTCCCACACCCCTGCCCAATGCATCCTCAGGTGAAACTGGGCTACTCAGTTATGGGGCTGCCACAAGGCACCTAACACTGGCCCACCCAGCAATAACATTGTGCTGTGCACCTGCTTCAAAGCAATAGCTACTTGGAGCAAGAACTGTTGCTGCCAGCACAGGGAATGGAGAAGGGGAAGGAGAGACAGGCCAGCACAGTGAGAGGTTTGTTTCTTCCGCCCCACCCCCCGCCCCATCATTGCAGTGCTCCCTTCATCCCAGGGCTGCAAAACGGCAGTGCCCATGCGACTGGGCACAGACAGTAATAACAGCCTCTTCCCTTCAAGAGCTCCAGGGAGAGGTGGGTTCTCCTTTCCCAGCTCAGAGCAGGACCTGGTCCAGCCCCTCCCAACCTCTCTGCCCCTCTTCCTGCTTCTGTCTGCAGGACCCACCCAGCCCCTTTGCCCTACTAGTTTTCCTGCCTCTGCCTTCCCCTACTGCAGGTGCTTCTGAGCTAGCGAGTGACCAGAACAAGCCACCACAAGGCCCAGAGCAAGCAGGAGTTGATTTGTTTGGTCCAATCAGGAGATACAGAAAGAACCCCCAAGGAAAAAAAAAGAATGAAAAGGTTAAATGTTTGCATGTTTATTTATAATTACAATTTACATTACTTCAAACAAAGCAGCCCCGATGCCGTGTTCTAATCCTTAACAATTAAATCCTACAAAAATAAATCCAAGCTTTTACAGTAACTTAGTCAATGCAGAACTAAAATCTTTATAGCTATTTGAGGGGGTTTTCAGTTACCAAGGTGCTTATTTCAACAAAATGCCCCATTTAAACAGACAGGGGACACATGCCTCTAACTAAAGATTTTTAACCACTTACTCATGCAACAAGCTTATATTCCCCACCCACCCTCGGCCCCACCTTTTAAAACAAACAGAAGAAAAAAAAAAAGCCCACTGGGACTATTTACATTTAGAGGAAACATGCCCTTCTGTCAATCTGGCTTCCATTTTAAGAGCAGGTCGGCACCCCATTCCTAAGCGAAGAAGAGCGTCCAGAGGGTCACATGTGACTCACTTGCAGGGTACAACCAGACACAGAGGTTGGCAGAATCCCCAGGAGGAAGTGAGGGAGGTCTCCAGTCCTCCCATTCTCAGAGAAAGGGTCCCCCCCCTTTGCCCTTCAGACACTGTGTCTGAGACACCTCTGGGTTCTTCACAACAACAACATCAATGTGACAACCCTCCCCCATCCCACCCTCCCCCAGCTCCACCCCACTCCCCAGATCCCAGCTCTCTGGGGCCATTTAGCGCTAGGGGCCCCCGGCTCTCCAGAACCAGAGTTGCCGAAACATTTTGCCTCAAGTGGGAGCGGCACACCAGCAGCACAGCACCAAAGGGTCAGTTTGGTTACTCAAAGAAGTCAATTGGCTTGTTTGGGGATGATATTTGGTTCCATTTTAAAGAGTCAAAGCTACTTTGATCTCTTGGGGGGCGGGAGGGGGGGAGAGGAAGAAGAGAAAACAAAAAAAAAAAACCAACCAAGAACACAGAAAAGCTTTCCTGACAGAAAACCTTCTGAAAAGGAGACCAAGAGAAGGTTAGACTGTGCCTAAAAATAAAGTGAAACGAAAATATCAAGACACCTCAAAGAGGTTACCCATGAACACTTCCAAAAAACAAGTGGTTTTAACTCGGATCCGAATCCAAGTTCAGCTGAAGTCCAAAAATATAAGTAGTACTGTGGGATTTTTCAAGTGTAGTAAACAAAGTGACCCATTTTCTCCCCACATTAAGTGCAGCATCTTCAATGTTTTCTTATATACTCAGCGCCACCTTCATGCTACTTAGTTGAGAGTCTGCAAGAAAAACAAGAGCCAATGGCTGTGTTTTAGGAAAATAATAATAACTGAAGTTTCAATCGGCTATTCTATTTCCACCTCCTTTAGACTCAACTAAAACTAGGGAATTTTCAGTGAAGATGACACTAATGGGCAGAGAGGAAGGGAGATGGTGTCCAGGCAAGAGAAGTAGCATGGCCTAGTGGAAAAAGCATAGGCCTGGGCCGGGGGGGTGGGGGGAACAGGACGACAGACCTGGGTTCTAATTCCGCTCTGCTTGCTGTGTGGTCTTAGGCGATTCGTTAACTTCTCTGTGCCTCCGTTTCCTCAACTGTAAAATGGGGAATTCAATACCTGTTCTCCCTCCTAAGACTGTGAGCCCTATGCAGGGAAGTGACTATGTGCAATCTGATGAACTACCCCAATCTGATGAACTACCCCACTCCTCAGAACAGTGCTTTATACATAGTAAGCACATAAATAACAATAATAAGCAGCTCTAATAAGCCCAGCTGGTGAGAGTACATCACCCACAACTTCCCCAGGACTACAGTCCTTTCTTCAAACCAGGAGATCAGCAACTCTATGGTTTTACCCCTCCCTCTCCTCTACCTCTCAGAGAACTTGGGTGGGCACATGGTCTTCCAGAGAGAGCAGACCAGCACCTCTGAGCAGCAAGGTCAGTCACATTTCTGGACAAAGATTCAGCACTACCTCACCCCAGAGTGGTCTCTGGGCATACCTGGTTCATTTGGGGTGTGATTTCTTATTGATCTGTGATGGGGAATTAAAAGGGAGGGAGATTTGACAGACAGCAGGACCTACTCAGATGCTTTCCTAACATGTACTACCATAAGGCTAGTGTGAGACCCGGAGCTGAAATATTTACAAGAGTACTAGTAACCACTTGGAGGTTCTTTGCCTTTTGAAGCGAAGTGAGGCAAGAAAGTAGGTAGATTAACCCCAAGTCATTGCTGACGAGTCACCTGTTCACAACTCCTTGTGATTTTCTCGCCTTCCACACCATGGGCAGTTGGCCTGAATGAGGTGAAGCTAGAGCTGCCCTCACCTGGAATTTAAACTCTGCCAGTGCCAGCTCTGTGGGATGTTTGGTTCCGTCGGGCTGCGCCATTGCCTCTTCCCCCCCGAAATCCACCGCGGAAGCTGCGGCCCCGAAGAAATCGTCCCGACACGCCAAAGGTTTCCGTGTTGAGCTTCCTTTCTTCGGCCCACGTCGTTCGCCTAGAACTAGAAAGGTCTACGGCTCACGGCAGGCCAGGGATGGGCAGACTGAAGTTACACATTCCTTTCTCCTTAAAACAAGAACTGTCTATATGTATTTGCCAGGTCTTACTGGACTCTAGTGGGAGGAGGGTAGTTTCTTTACTTTCAAACGTGGTACTTGATGAAGTGGAGTCAAGGAATACTGTGGCCAGGGATGACTGGTTTCTCAGCCTCCTATGATCAGTCACTGGAGGAGAATATTCAACTCCAGCCCCTTGGAGAGAAATGACCCTGGGGACTTTGGGCAGGCAAGATTGGAAGAGCCCAACAAGTGGGGCTAATAGCTCGGGGTTGTATGTGGCTCAGCTGGAATGGAGCCAGTTAGGGAGGTGAGCCAGAGAGAGTGGTTGAGGAAACAGCTCACATTTTGTGACCCGTATTGGAGTTTATTGCCATCCGGCAGTATAGCATGCCCAACCGGCATTTCCTTGAACATCACCTGTGAGAGCTATCCTAAAGTCCTACACTCTTCCTGGTATCCAAACAATTTTACCTGGACTTCAGTTCCGAAGAGATGTTATCAAAGAAAGACTTTGATTTATCGTAATAGCAATTGGGTCCCAGGAGATCCTCCTCTGTGGTACCATCGCTGTTCTGAGTGACCACAGCAGCATCTCCCTTCTCTTCTCCTCGCTCAGCTTGGTCATCTACGGGGTGGAATGGGAAGGGTGTTAGCCAGCCATTTAGGGGGGAACTGAAGGGAAACGGTATCAACCAGGATATTAATACATGACTAGGAAGCCATTTTGCAGGATTTAAGTTATCAGCCTTGTCCTCTACCAACCCACAAAACTCTCACTAGTGCTTTTGTACTCTGGATATACAAAATTGTGAACCCACCCCTGGATAATGCGAGCAGATTTAGTTTCATATTTTCTACTTCTTCATATTAACTGTAAGAAGACCAGCACTGACAAGCCCCTTCAAAGTCACATGGAGATGAACTGAAGCTTACCAATTCTCCAGTTCACCACCTAATGCTCATTACCCTCACGTGCTCAGACATGCAGCATCTAATGGTGTCTTATTTTTTTCTTAAGAGGTGCTAACCCCTCTAACCCCTAACAGCCCTCATTCACTCATAGTTATTGAGCACTTAGTACAGTCCTTTGTAGACAGTAAGCACTTGGAAGAGTACAATGCAATGAACACACATTCCCTGCCCACATTGAGCTTAGAGTTGGGGGTCGGGGGAGAAACATATATTAATATAAATAATTAAGTTAGATCTGTACATAAGTGCTGTGGAGACTGGGAGGGGGAATCAATAAAGGCAGCAAGTCAGGGTGATGCAAAAAAAGATTGGGAGAAGAGGAAAGGGGGACTTAGGGAAGGCCTTTTGGAGGAGATGCGCCTTCAAAAAAGCTTGAAGGGGGGGGGGGGGGGGAAGTAGTTATCGGATTTGAGAAGGGAGGGCATTCCAGGCCAGAGGCAGGGCACGGGTGAGGGGTTGGCAGCGTGATAGAAGAGATCGAGGCACAGTGAGAAGTCAACTTCCACCTCTTCTGAACCTGAATTTAAAAAGTTAACTGTTTCGCATACGTGGCTATTTTGAAGTCCTGACCCACGCTAGCCACCTTTCACATCACCAATTTAGAGAGCTGAAATTAAGGCAAACCTTTAAAATTCAGTTTCTTCTTAAATTCTTTGTCGAGTTCCTCTCTGTTGAACTGTGCATTTGCACTTTCAAAATCAAAGTCACCTTCAAATTTAATTGTGTTTTCTTTGACGTTGGTTGGGCGGCTCTGACCTCTGGAACGATTCCTTGTCCGCCTATTCCCTGTGAAGAGAGGAGAGCCGGAGCTCGACTAAGCCAAATGCAATTCTTTCAGAGTTCCACCTTCAAACAAGTTCAATATCAAAGCCCAAGGGCTGACCTCTGAGAATGTCTTCCAAAGAAGTCCACCTAGTACCAAAAAGATGTGTAAGATTATAACCGGATGATTTATCGACACTGGAAGCTGGCCACATGGCACTAGGGAAGTGATTCAACAGTCTGGTGCAGCAGTAGCAGATAGTCAAACTTTAAGGGGCTATCACCCACTTAAAAAAGCAGATTTAAAGGTATAAGCAGTCTAAACTAGTCATCCTTCTCTTCTCAAACTTAAGGGGCCATGGCTAAGTTACCTGATCTCCTCCTTTGAGGTCTTCTGTTCTCGTCATTCACCTGCCCTTGACTTTGCACAGGTGTGGGCTGAACTACATCTAAGGCAAAAGAGAAGGTTAAGGCAAAGCTCTTGCAAGGCCAGAAACCCAGACGTATAAAAGAGCAACATAAACGTGATGCTGAAAGGAGCCCGAGAACAGGAACTTGGTCAAGCTGGTTTGAGAATATTACTCTGTAAAAGCAGGTTTTTGGGGTTTATTAAAAATAATATTATTAAGTGTCCCCTCCCAAAGGAATCCATCACAGTCCAATTCCACTGAAGGGGTACATTACCTACCACTGGTCTTGTTGCTTGGCTGGACCTGCCGACCGTTTCGCTGGATCCCTGAAGCCCCCTTGCTGGGTAAAAGCTTTTTGGCATTTAGATTATCAACAGAACCGGTCTGGACAGCCTGCTCAACCATGGGACTTTTGCGGACTGGGATGGATGAGAAGCCACTTCCTGGAAAAAAAGGGGTGGGAGGAAGAAAAAAAAAAAGAGACATTTTATAGCCCCAACTTCTCCCTCTGACTGGGATTTTAAAATGGAGAAGAAAGCATGAAGAGGCTACAGAGGTTCTACCGAATAAATTTCAAAACCCACATAAAAATGGAGGGGGAAAGGGAGGGTATGTCCCACATCAAAAAGAAACCAATAATCTAACCTCACTAAACTCATTCAGGTCACAGGAAAAGGAGGAGTGGGAACAGGCCACACTCCCTGATCCAAGTTAAAGATGGCAACAGACTTTCCATCTGGGGATTCTCCCAGGATGTCACTTCTGGAGTAGCAGTTGTGCAAGCCAGCATTTAAGAGATCAAGATACGGGTTGAGACTGATCTGGAAAATTCAGCCAATTGTAGCACAGAACTACATATTTGCTCTCTAGTCAACAATAGGAGAAGTCAATTGACGAAAAGCCTGTTAGGACAAGGGGTACATTTGGGGGAAAAATGGCTGGCCTGATTTGTGCCCAAAAGGTAATATATGGGTTTTGGGGCATTTTAGTTTCTCTTAGCAGGTAAGACACAATTTGAGAGAAAATACATTCTGTGTTCACTGATATTTAAAAGCAGCAGAGAATGGTGGCAGGTTCCACTTACCAGTTCTGCTGCTCTTTAATACTTCAAATCACAGCAAGTTATGGGACTGAATTCAGATCCAGTATAAACACAGTTTAAGGCTTTTCACAGTAAGTTAATAGATGCAGTTGAAAGGGAAGTAACTGAGAAACTTCCTAGGGAGAGGAAGGGAGTGCTATTGGGTCTTTTTTCCCCTGTAGTAGATACACCTTACCTTAGGAGCAATAAATGTCACGTGGAATAAGTCATCCTACCAACATTAAAATATCCAAGTACTGTCAAAAAAAGGAGTTCTTCTACTTCTATGAACTGGCTAGTTTAAGTCAATAAGAGCATACAAAGAAATGGAGACTGACAGTAGTTGCTCTCCATAGTGAAAGCCAGAATTACTTTCCTCTATAAAAACACAAAAACAAAACTTGAGGATCGTGCAGTTAAGATCATAAAGCATGGTTCAGGTCAGTTTTATGAAACGGAGCTGCAACAGCAATACCACAGAACTAGCTTTTGAAAGTTTATTTGAATTTCAAAGTTTCAAGATGACTAACAGTAGGATTCTAGTATAGGTAAAGAAACCCCATTTCTGCCCATTGTTAAGTAGTTTTGGTCGGCAGGCTCGCTGAGGTTCAAGCCATATATTCAAGGTTTTCCTCAATTTTATAAAGATTTGAAAACCGATCTGGAGAAAAAAGGACTTAAACCATCTCCTGATTTCTACCTTGAGGCCCTCGAGTCTCCGTGCAAAGAGAAGCTCAGACATGTGGAACCAAACTTTCAAAATCCTGGAGAGCATCATATCTGGTCATTTAAGACTGCAGTTCCTGGGTGTGCACAAGGCAAGGGTCAGAACCGGTGAACCAGACTCACACAACTCAATTCAGAAGTCTCTCTAATTTAGCTGCCTTTCAAAGATCACCTGACCAGAAAAGCTGCTTTGACTATGGAGAATGGCGAATCCACTAGACCTCCATGTGCCTATCCAGTGGCATACACTAGTCCCCAAGCAGCATTAGGGTTTAAAAACCAAACCGAACCAAAAGACAGACAAACAAAAAAACAACCAAACCAAACCAAGCCAAAAGACAAACAAACAAAAAAACAACCAAAACCCAAAGCACTCTTTGGTTCCTCGTCATTCCAGCTCTTCAAACTCATATCACTGACGAAGCTCAAACAGCCGCTAAGCCAAGAAGGAGCAGCCTAAATGAATGAATAGCTGTGCACCTGCTCATCCACTACAGCTACCGTCACTCTAAGAAGATGGTGTTAAACAGAATGGGTTGCAAGACAGGATGCAGGTCTCCAAAACTGCCATTACCCTTGGAAGAGAGCTGATGTGGCTCTGAGGACATGTCAAGCTCTGAAACTGGCTGTGGAGATGGAGAAGAGCTAGGGCTTGAAGCAGCAGCTGAGGCTGGAGGGCTTACCAACTTCTCTAAAATAAGAGAAAGGAGCAAAAAAAAAAAAAAGAGTAAACAAGTAATGAGATACTAGTATGACATTTAGCAACTTTGGAGAGAGATCACGTCATCTTCTGCAGGGCAGTTTTCTTAAGTGTTAGCATGGAAAGGATGGGAGGTTACCCAGGTAATGGCAACGCACATGTTAACAGGTTTTTAAAAAATACGATAAACAGGCCCAGGTAATGTCTTTCAGACTAAAGGGCCCTGCCAACAGAGGCACCACTACTAGGAAACACTGATGACTTTTTTTTTTACCCCACCCATAAGAAGACTGGGTTAACATCCCTAAAAACAAGTGGCCTTCACACAAGATGTACGTATTTCCCACAACAATTATAAACGCTGTAGTCTATAGTAAATTCACATTAGTACAAAAATTGACTTCAAAAAACAGGCAATAAGCTATATACCAACTTGCCATCATTCAGTCACTCATTTGTTCAAAGGGGAACAGCATCCTTTCATTTTATCTTTCATCGTTTATTGAGGTAAGGTGCAAACAAATTAACCCAATGGCAAAGATGAATAAGAACGGAAATTTAACTCACCTAAACCTAATGTGGCTGCATACTGTTGGCTGAGTAAGGAGCTGGCAGCAAGCTGGCTGTACGATGGCATACCTCTAAAGGGGCTGTAAGGCACATGTGGTTGGAAAGATGACGAAGAGGCAGAGCCCAGGGAAGACTGAACAAGAAGACAGTATGCAAAAGCAAAACAGAAATATTTAGTTACCCTGTACGTCTGTGGGCTTCGTTTCCAGAAGTGAGAGACTACAAGACTATTTTTCCCTTCCATTTGTTATATAAGGCTGCTTTGATTGGACAGCCTCCAGTGGATTTGAGAGACAAAAGAGGTGAACTGTCAAGCTTGTATCAAAATAATTAAAATCCAATTGTTTTCCCTTTTTTGTCCCCTATCTACTTACACAGACCAGGTCTCTAAATCTAGTAGGGAAGATGGTGCATGTGCACAAGTATGGGAGATTTTGTGGTATTTATTAAGTGATTACTATTTACCAGGAATCATACTGAGTACTGGGGTAGGGGATAAACTGATCGGGTTGGATGGCACGTCCCACATGGGGTTCTCAATCTTAATCCTCATTTTACAGATAACAGGCACGGAGCAGTTAAGTGATTTGCCCAAGTTCACACAGCCAACAAATGGTGGAGCTGGGATAGAGTCCATGCTCTAACCACTAGACCACACTGGCATGAAACAAAGCCCCCCCAAAATAATATTATATTAGAGATTTTAGGGGTACCCAAAGACTATAACATGGACATTCCAGTCTCCCCCCCGAGCCACAGCAAACAAAACACACAAAAATCTAAAGTATCAGCTGGCACATTAGGGTCTAAGAAGGTAAAGTAGTTTATAATGCCATTGCACATGAATACACAAGTGAGTTTGAGTGTGGGATTAAAAGCCCTTTTTAAAAATGAGACTTTCCAAGAAGTTTTGGAAGATGCTGCAAATGTGCCCAAACTAAGCGCCACTAAATTCCTCTATCTCAAATGGTCCATCCTTTGGGTTCCTTTCTACTTTTCATAAAGGCTAAATAGCACTTCACCATTAGACATCACCTAAGCATTTGTTTTGCTTTAGGAAGTTCTACCTGGCTTGAAGCATTTAAAAGTTAATGCTCTTCATTACCTCATTAGTCTTTAGACACCAGATTTAATTAAAACAAAGAAACAAAACTGGGAAGCCATGTAAACAACTCCATATCGTACATCACAAATCACATTTTCTTTAGGAGAGACAACTTATATTTTCGGTTACCCAGAGAAAGGCAATTACGTTACTGAAAAAATAAACCTTGTTTCCCTTAACGTTTGGTCACTGTTCCCCTAAAGTTTCACCGGGTACTTACTTGGACAATAGCAGGGTCCTGAGGGAGAGTATGCTGAGCTTTTGGAGGTTCACATACAGTAATATCTTTGATATCACTTCCCCGGAAAATGATGTACTCATAAATTTCTTCCCTTGGAGGGGCAGGCCTATCTGTGGGGCGATCTTCGGTACCAAAGGACCTCACTTGAAAGTTGAGAAAAAGAAATATTAGACCTTTGACCTTTTTAGGCCTCACTACTATCAACCTGCACAACTCTCCCTGAACGCCTATTCTGATTTATGAAAATGTGGGCGAAATGGACGCAGCAGATACCCAACTGGTTTCAAATTGGTCCCGAATTAAAGCGTTGGCTTTCAAGAGGTGACAGGTGGCAGATAAATAGACTGATAGATACAGATGGCTATAGTGTTAAAGGAACAGCAGTCTGAAAACAATTCTACAAGTCCTAGGGAAGAGTTAAAGTGCCCGCATACCCTGCTGAAGAAACATGGCTACTTTTTTGGCACCCAGGGCGTGCCACGTGGGGATGTCGGTTCCCCTTAAAAGAAGAATACCTCTAGGTTCGCTTGGAATATTTAAGCCTCAAAAAGTCCGGCATTAATACTTCAGTGCAACACAACCGACGTAACAACTCTAGGTTAGCTGAAAACGCCTTCCGAATAGGGTGGCGTGACGGAAACATTTAGCACCACTGGAAGGCCTTCGACAACTTTTGCTTTTTTTTTTAAGCCGAGTTACGGTTTCAGTTGGTGCTTCCCAGTTTCTCAGTGGACAGGCGGGTCGTGGACAGCTCCCGCCCGTTCGCTACCTCTCCGTCCGGTTTATCCTTTGGCAATATGGATAAAGAACCGGAAGATGTGTTCATTAAGGGCTTGGATGGGAGACCCCTCTTAAAAGGTGCGAGCTGGAATATCCGACTGCCAGTTTCCTGGAGAAGAGCAGCAGCAGTGACAGAAGCGGGAGGGGGGGGGGGCAGGAAGGAGAAAGGCCCAACCGGGCTTCCCTTTCGCACACGATACGATACGCTAAGTTGTGCGGGGACCCAGTTGAAGTGGCGAAGGAGACCGATCTGGAAAGGGTAGTTTTAAGAAGTTCCACGAGGAAGATGGGAGGCGAAGGAGAGGAGTTTCCTTCTAGCCCTTCTTGGGGCTCCAAAAGGGGCGGATCGGGCCACCTTGATCTCCGTCACAGGAGGAGGGAGAAGACGAGGGAGCAGGGCCATTTTTATTTTTTTGCTAAAGCCCAAACCGTCAGGGGTCCGGCTCCCCGACGGCTCTTCTCCTCTTCCCCCCCCCCCGCCCCCCACCCGGTTCCGCCCCTGTGGGGGGCCCGAGCTCCTTCGGTCCCAAGCCGCCAAGCCCCGGGGCCAAGTCAGGGAGGCGGCCTCCTGCCCGCAACCAAGAGGCCCGGCCTGGGCCGGCGGAGGACTGGTTCGGCGGGTCGATTGATTGCAGAAATGAATGTCTCAGGGGGTTGGGGATTCGTCTCGTCTCGTCTCCCCTCCCCAAGCCGCAGGTTTTCGGCGGGGGCGGGGTCCGGGGGCACGTGAGGGGGGAGGCCCGGCCCATTGTTCTGGGGACCGGCGGGGGGCGGGGGGGGGGGGGTCCGCGGCACCAGCAGGGGGCGCAATCGGCGCTCCGCAGGGGTCCCAGACGGGGGGGGGGGGCCGGGGGGGGGCCGGGGACGGGGACACGGGGACACACACACACACACACTCCAAAACACTCCCCAACCCCCCCACCCCCATACACGCACCCCCACCCCCCAAAAAACACCCAACACTCCCCCCCACACCCCAAAAGACACCCCAAGACATCCCCCACCCCCCCATACACCCCCCCACCATACACCCCCACCCCAAAAGACACCCCACCCCCCCATACACCCCCCCACCATACACCCCCACCCCAAAAGACACCTCCCCAACACCCCCGCATACACACACCCCTACCCCAAAAAACACCCCCCCAACACCCCCGCATACACACACCCCTACCCCAAAAAACACCCCCCCCACACACCCCCACATACACACACACATCATACACCCCCACTCCAAAAAACACCCCCCCCAACACCCCCGCATACACACCCCCCACGCCCCCATACACACATAGACTCTCCCATTCCCCCCCCCCTCCCTCCACCCCCACCGTACACACACACACACACACACCCCTCCGCCCCCCCGCCCCCACCCCGCCCCCACACAATAAAGCTGCAGTCCGGCCGGGCGGGCAGACTATTGTGTGTCCTGGTGCAGAGAGGCCCGCAGGCCCGCCGGAGCGGCGGGCTAAGGAGGCCTCGGGGACTGGGGCCGCGAGGGGCGCGTTAAAGAAGGGGAAGACGGGGGTGGGGGGGGCGCAATAAAGGAAGAGAAAAGAAACCGGCCCAAGTTTCCCGGGCAGTCCGGCCGCGGTGGGTGTCCCGGCAGCGGCGGGCACAAAGACACAGCTCCCTGCCCCCTCCCCGCAAAGGCTCCTCGGGGCCCGGGGCACAAAGGTGCCCGTGTGGGGCGGGCGCAGGGCCGCCTGCGGGGCAGGAGGAAGGGGGGAGCTGCGGGGACCGTCTCCTCGGCCCGGCCGGGGGAGGACACACGGACACGGACACACACACACACACACACACGCGCGGCGCCGGTACCTTTGGCGAGCGCCACGGTGGAGTTGTCGGTGTCGATGGTGTAGAGGATGCCCTCGTAGCGGATCTGCGCCTTGGAGATGAGGCTGATCTTGCTGCCCAGGTAGGGAGTGCCCGAGGAGCCGCTCATGGCGACGGGACGGGGGTGAGCGCGGCCTCGTCGGCCGCCGCCGCTCCGGTGGGGCCTGCCTGGGCCGCGGGCGGGCGGGGGGAGCGGCACATCCGGGTCCCGGCCTCCCCCACCCCCTCCGCTCCGCTCCGCTCTGCTCCCCTCCGCGGAGCCCGACACCCTCCCACGCACACTGCGGACTGGCCCTCGGCGCCCGCCGCCCTTTAAATATGGCGGCGGAGGAGGAGGGGCGGAGCCCGGCGCTCTGCGCCTGCGCCGTGGGCGGGAGGGAGGGAGGGAGGGACGACGCAGACCCTTCTCCTCCCTCTTCTCCCCCCTCGGCTCCCGGCGTCCCCTGCGAGCGCCTGCGCGGAGGGGAGGAGGGCGGGCGCGGAGCGCGCATGCGTGCGAGGGCCCTGCCATGAATAATAATAATAATAATAATGTTGGTATTTGTTAAGCGCTTACTCTGTGCACTCTTCTAAGCGCTGGGGTCGACCCAGGGCAATCAGGTCGTCCCAGGTGGGGCTCCCAGTCTTCATCCCCATTTTACAGATGAGGGAACTGAGGCCCAGAGAAGTGAAGTGACTCGCCCACAGTCACCCAGCTGACAAGTGGCAGAGCTGGGATTCGAACTCACGAGCCCTGCCTCCAAAGCCCATGCTCTTTCCACTGAGCCACGATGAAGCGCCCTCCCCCCTCTTCTTTTAGTGATAATCCTGTTGGTGTTTTTTAAGCCCTTACTGGGTGCAGAGCACTGCTCTGGAGTAATCCTAATCATCATATTGGTATTTGTTAAGCGCTTACTACGAGCAGAGCACTGTTCTAAGCGCTGGGGGAGATCCAGGGTCAGCAGGTTGTCCCATGTGAGGCTCACAGTCAATCCCCATTTGACAGATGAGGTAGATGAGGCCCAGAGAAGTGAAGTGACTTGCCCACAGTCCCACGGCTGACGAGTGGCAGAGCTGGGATTTGAACCCATGATCTCTGACTCCCAAGCCCCGGCTCTTTCCACTGAGCCATCGCTGCCTTAGGTCGGCTGATTCCAACAGCTCTTCTTGTGGCGAGGAGCGCTTTGGGGGCCGCTCGCCGTTTTGTTGGAAATGAATGTGAAGCTCTAAAATGCCGTTGCAAGGAAAGACCCGACCCCGGCCCACCTGGAGCTTTCCCGGCCCAACAGATGAACCATCGGCCTTCCTGAGCCTTCCCCAGAACTTTCTCTCGCCTCCCCCCAGCATTACAGTATTTCTGCACCTTCCCAAATTAGGCCGTTGGACGGTGGATTGTAAATCCCTTACCTAGATGGTAAGATACTCGAGGGCAGAGATCGTGTCTGCTCAACGCTCTTGTGCTCCCCCAAGAACTGAGTACAGTGCTCTGAACTGTGTAGGCTTCACGAGAGCAAGGATCACATCAACTAGCACTACTGCACCCTTCCCTCCCCCTCCAATGTGTAGTAAAGTGCTCGGCCCAAAGTCAGCACTCAGTAACTACTATTGATTAATTTCAGGGGCAGCTTCCTCTGTTCCTTCCCCACCTCCTCTCTGCAGAGGTGTCTGTGCAAACCCTGATGGAGGGGTGTGTGGAGAGCCAGAAAGTCATATTTTTAAAAATTGAAAATACTTTATTGCCATGCTGGTTTTCTTTTCATGCTTTGTCGACCTCCATGGCACTAGAAGAGGACCGGGGAGAGCCACTTTGCAAAAGAGGAGGAGGCCGGGGCCCTGCCGCTCAAACTCCTGGACTCGCTCTTGCCAGACGGTTCGGCTCAAGAAGACCTGGAAATGGTGGTGCCGACGCAAAACTAACCAGACCTATGGTTTGGTTGCCATCTCAAAACATTTTCCTTAAGACCCCCGAATCCCGTTAGGTGATTATGGAGAAACAGTGGTCAAGTGGACATTTGGGTGGGATCTTTTCTCTGGAAACCAGGGTAGAATCTGAAATAATTTCTGACTTTATATTTCCTGCCACAATGTTCTGGAGTTTACGCTCCGGGAACCGGAGAATGCC
The DNA here is from genome assembly GCF_004115215.2 of Ornithorhynchus anatinus. Classification (NCBI taxonomy): domain Eukaryota; kingdom Metazoa; phylum Chordata; class Mammalia; order Monotremata; family Ornithorhynchidae; genus Ornithorhynchus; species Ornithorhynchus anatinus. The sequence goes on along the minus strand of NC_041735.1, from coordinate 16,369,683 downwards.
TTTGCCCAACACTGCATTCCTGGAGACATCCTGGAAATGGCTTCGTAGCCTACCTCCTCAAGAAGTTCTCTCTGATTAATATCCAGTGCCTCCCCACCCCAAGTTGTATCAACCCAGTATTCACCCTTAGCACTTGTGTATTCAACTATTTATACTCAACCTCAGCACTTTGTTACGTTTTGAGTGGTACTCTGATTCAATCTGATCCTTCCTGACATCATTCTACTTCCTGCGCAAACCTTGTTCTTTCTACTTTTGTCATTATTTATAAATTATTTTTATTTCCATCTCTCCCATTAGATTTGTAAGACCCTTGTGGTAAAGGAATGAATGATGGTGTTATTTATTAAATGCTTACTGTACGTCAAGCACTGTTCTAAGCACTAAGGTAAATGCGAAGGAACCAGGTTGGACAAAGTCACTGTCCCACAAGGGGCTCACTGTCTTAAGCCCCGTTTTACAGATGAAGTAAATGAGGCACAGAGAAATTAAGTGATTTGCCCAAGGTCATACAGCAGGCAAGTGGTGGAGCTGGGATTAGAACCCAGAGCCTTCTGATTCCCAGGCCCGTGCTCTATCCATTATGTCAAGCTGCTTCTCAAGGAACATGTCTTAGGCTTCTTTTGTGCTTTCTCAAGTGCTTAGCGTAGGACACTGAACTCAATATGGCTCAGTAAACACCATTATCACTACTAACCCCACTTTGCTTTTGCCAAATTTTGTGTAGTCCTGGTATTGACAGAAGCTGTCGAGTCTCGTGTGTGCATCACACCAAGCAATAGAGGGAAAGCCATTTTGCATTCATTCATTCAATCGTATTTAATGAGCAGTTACTTTGTGCAAAGCACTGTATTAAGTGCTTGGGAGAGGACAATATAACAATAAACAGACACATTCCCTGTCCACAATGAGCTCACAGTCTCTAGTCAGTCAGTATTATGGAAAGCACTTCATTTTCCTCAAAATTTTGACAAAGATAATTACAATTTCTGATGTTTTCGACTTTGCCATTAGGTGAACCTTTGGAAAGTTGCTGGTAAATCTGTTTCATCATCCATTTCTTCCCCTTTAAAAATGAATTAGACTGATTTTCAAATTCACCTAAAATGATCTTAAATATAAAAGGTTTCAGATTTTACATGTGGCTGCTTCTTAAAGAGCCACCATCATTGATCTAAGTGTAAATGCTTTAAAAATTAAAGAAATTCTAAAAGAGGAAAACTTTACTCCAACAACTTAATACTCTTTTAGATTTTTAGCTGCCTTCATTTAAAGCACTGGGGTGCAGCTTCATACCCACTTGATATGCTGCAAGGAAGATTTTGAGATTAGTTATCCATATATATATATATATATACATATTTCTCCACAGTTGCAGCCAAAGGGAAATGAAAAACAAGTCATTAAAAGAGGGGAAAATACTTTCACTATCAAATTTTATAAATTAAAAACATGTTCTCTAGTCCACATAGTATCGCTAGGTTTTCTGAGCATCACAGAAAGTGTTTCATACTAAGGCTTTGGTTTAGTAAGAGTTAGGAGTCTACCAAATTTTGGCTACTGCCCATGACCAAGCTGTTGTAACACTAGAGTTAGGATCACAGGATGATATGGTATATTTTCCAATGCTTATATACATTTTCATTTTGACAAATTCCCATTAGGAATGTGTGTATGTGTGTGCGTGTATAGATGCATGTATGTATGTATTTGGAGATGTGTTCGAAAGATATATTACCTTTCCTTCCCTTAGACAGTAAGCTCCTCCAGACTGTAAGCACATTTTGGGCAGGGAATGTATTTACCAACTCTGATGACCAACTCTGATGTATTGTAGTCTTCCCAGTACAGTGCTCTGCATGCAGTAAGCACTCAGTAAATACCATTGATTGATTTCTTATCCAGCTGTGGTTTGCTTTGTTCACATTTCACAGAAAAAATTTTTGAAACTCTGCCCATCCACCTTCCAAAATTCTAAAGGAGTTCCAGGAAGCAGGAGGCTCAGGTTTCAGATTTTCCCATTGGCCTACTGTGTGAACTTGGACAAGTGACTCACCCTCTTTGCCCCTTTGTTTCTTTCCTCACCTGTAAAATGGGGATATAATACCTGCTCTCCCTACTTCGGTACCTCTTCCTGCCTCTAAAATTTTGAACCCCTGGTGGGACAGGGCCTCTTTCTGATTTGAATCCCTTGTATCTACCTTCATGCTCAGCACTTAATACCATAATGACTATAATTGGCACACCTAGATTAGAAGATTAGAAAGAAAACATGACCAACGGATTCCTAAAATGCTTTCAGGAAAGAGTTCTGAAATTAGGATACTTCAAGTGTTAATATTTATCATCATCTTGGAGGTTGTTCTTCAGGATTGCCCCCCCCCCCCACCAAAAAAAAAAACTAGGTCCAATAGTAGTGTAAGTCAAGTCAGTTCTAAAAATTTCATAGGCTTCTTTTTTTCTTTGACCATATTATTCATTCAAATTTTTGATATTTTACTCAGGGTTTCCACTTAGGTTAGCTTCAGAACTGACTGGCAGAATTTGATCCCTGTTCATGTGGGAAGCTAGATTTCTCACCACAGGCAGGTGCTTTATTTCCAAGTAAATTCCAACTATTTCCTTGAAACTTGGCTGACACTTGCAATCAGAAAGTCTGTTTTTAAATTGGGTTTTTGCCGTTTAACTACATCAAACAAGCCAGGAGAGAGTTTATCAGGGGAATCCTAACATTTCTGGCTAATCAGAAACTTTATTTTGGTTTTGATGAAATACAGATCCAATCTTGATCCCAAGGCATTCTTTCAGATGATTGAATCAGAGATGAATGAAGGTTGGTGGTCTTGGCTTTTGGAAACATTTAGGCCTCCCAGAGAGAGACTTTGACTCCCAGCTTAGGATAGCAGGATTCTCCAAATGATTTGCTTTTCTGGAATGAGAACCCCATTTTTTCTATGCCATTTATTAGCCTTAAATAAGAAAACTTGTTCCCATCATCCTTTTGTTCTTTTGGGTCTAAAGGAATCTGGAAATAAGGGTCCTTATTTTACATGATAGAACTCACTCATTCTGGCCTCCAAATTTCTGCTGGAGAGTGGAAGGAGCACTTTCCCAGAAAGCTTGTAATAAGACATATGAATATCCACAGTTTCTGTCAAAAAAAAGGAATGCACATTCTTTTATTAGCCCTGCACTTGAGGGAACCTCAAGAGAGTTCAACTGTTACTAAAACCCAGGCAGAGAACTTAAGTCTTTCTCTATTCATAATAGAGGAGAAATCTTTCTAGGGGTCTGGTAGGTAGCCAAATAAAAAGCTGATAAAATTAAATACCAACCTGCCTGTTTTTCCTAACAATTACCCAGCTGGTGGATTCAGCAATGTTTAAATTCCCTCCGTTTATACCACGTATTAACTAATTGGTTGTTTTAGCAACTGTGGGACATTCTATCCAGTAAGGAAACTCTCAGAAAAGTAGGTTCGAACTCTTTCAAACCCTTGAGAGTTCATTTCAGTTATTTTCTTAAGATCAGTTCGGAGGAAGGGAGCAGATTGAGCCAAACTGAAACTAATCTACTGGAAAATAAATTTAGATATGAGTCCCTGGAAATGACTAACAAGACTTCGCATCATGACGAGTCGAGGCAAATCCTTTTGGGATTTGGACCCATTGAGTTCTTTACCAGGTGAAATGTATAATTGTCTTCTTTATTTTTATCAGATTAGCCAGTATACTGTATGAATGCGAGAACAGATTGGAGTCGTAGAAATATGTAGTTTTACCAGCATGTAACGAAATGAAGGAATGTAGGAGAAATCAATTAAGAACAAAAGATTGAGAAAACTCAGTTGTCCAATGTCTGGAGATGTTGGGAAAACTTAAAATCTTTCAGGACAATAGAAGATATTAAACCTTAAATCTGACTTTCCCAAAACTGGGAGGTGTTTTTTTACTCTAAATCAGGAGGCATATTAAATCAATCACCCTAAAAGCAGCACTTTCAGTCCGATAATTACCTTGGCCTTAAAATGCCATCTGATGAACTGGGAGCCCAGAAACAACCATGCCATTATTTCCATATATAAAGAAAGAGTTTATTGCCATCTGGGTTGCTGCTTGCATGCACTCTGATTGATTCACAGATGATTCTCAGGCTTTTCCAGAGGATCTGGGACTCTGTCTTTTCTTCTATTGTATATTCCCAAGTGCCATATACAATGCTGGGCACACATTAAGCCCTCAAACACAGTTGATCATGGTTGATAGTTCATTCATTAATTCAACAGTCCCTGTCCCGCATAGGGCTCACAGGCTTAATCCCCATTTTACAGGTGAGGCAACTGAGGCACAGAGAAGTGAAATGACTTGCCCAAGGCCACACAGCAGACAAGTGGAGGAGCCGGGATTAGAACTAATGACCTTCTGATTCCCAAGACTTTGCTTGATCTACTTCGTCATACTGCTTCAGATAGTTAGCTGTTCTAATTTTGGAGATCTACAGGATCAGAGAATACACGGCCTGCCTTGATCACCTGTTCTGGTGCCTTGGGAAGTTCTTGCTTATGTGTACCTACTACTAAGTTGCCCTGTGGTTTGAAGATGATGTCGCCCTCGATGAGACTGTGTCCATATGTGTTTGAGAGAGAAACTCATACACACTTTACCCATGAAAATTCATGACTACACTTTTCTGGCCTTTTTTTCATTTGAGGATTCATTGTTCAGTCGCCTTTGGCTAAGGAGTTACAGGCTTACTCTACCACCAACAGGACATTCATTTGTCCTCTGGAGTCATTTTGACAGAAGCAGTGATGGCTTTTGCCAAGTCATCCACACTCTCTCACCCAAACCCCTTGTGCCCAGGAACGCAAATTGCAAAACAGCGGGGCAGGAGAAAGGGTGTAGCCTGTGGTTACAGAACAGAATATTCCTGAGACTGCAACAACAGCAATCAATCAGTCAATAGTATTTATTGAGCTACCATGTATAGAGCGCTGTACCATGTACTTGGGAGAGTACAGTACAGTTAATAGACATGATTCGTGTCCTAACACGGGAAATAGACATGAAGATAAATTACAGACAAGAGGAAGTAATAGATTATAAAGGTGTGTACATAAGTGGCATGGGGCGGGGGGGGGGGGGAGATTGTGACTACTTAAGTGTTTAGGTGGCACAGAAGTGCTGAAATAGCAGTTTGGCGGGACTAGCAATCAATCGGGGAAGGTTTCCTGGAGGAGATGTAATTTCAGAAGGGCTTAGAAAATGGGGAGAGCAGTGATCGATCAGAGGTGAAGGGAGAGGAATTGCAGGCAGGAGGGAGAGAGGGAGCCAGTGGTTGGCAGTGGGAGAGGAGAGAACGAAACTCGGTAAATAGATTAGCTAGAGAGGCATAAGTCTTGGAGAAGAGACTGGATTAATAGGAGGGAGTTGATTGAATGCCTGAAAGTCAATGGTTGGGAATTTTGTTTTCATGCAGGGAGGAATGGGCAACCATTTAAGTGTTTGAGGAGTGGGAAGACTGCTATAAAATGACTTTTTGGAAAAATGATCTGGACAGCAGATTCGGACTGGAGAGGGGAAAGATAGGAGGCCAGGAGATCAGGAAGAAGGCTGATGCAGTCATCAAGCTGGGATATGATTAGGGCTGGGACCAGTGGATGAGGAGGAAGGAAGCAGTTCCTGGAAATGTGAAGGAAAAAACCGACAGTCTTTGTTGTCAGACTGAATCTGGGGTTTGAAAGAAGAGAAGGAGGAATAAAGACCAAACCCATCTGATAAGCCATTGTTGAATGTGATAAGCAGAGTGACTTAGAAATGATCTGGAGACTTTTCTTTCTTGTGAAAACCAAAGTGAAAAATAACAAAGAAAACAAAGAGTAACACCACCTCCAACAACAGAAGAAATCCAGTTTACAGGAACAAATAATAATAACTGTTGTATTTGTTAAGCCGTTGCTGTGTGCCAGGCACTGTCCTAACCGCTGGGATGGATACAAGCAAAATCGATGTGAGGCTCACAGTCTCAATCCCCATTTTACAGATGAGGTAACTGAGGCACAGAGAGGTGAAGTGACTTGCCCGAGGGCACACAGCAGACAAATGGCAGAGTCAGGATTAAAACCCACAACCTTCTGACTCACAGGCCTGTGCTCTACCCACTACGCCATGCTGCTTCCCTAAAGCATTTGCCTGCCACACAGTGAGATAGTCTGGAGTGGGAAAAAGCAGCAGGAGCATCAGAATAGGCAAGGCAAGGATCATTGTGTCAGGGGTCAGGCAGGGTCACCAGGCAGTCATTTCTACTTCTGGCCAAATTTGGAAAGCTTGATTCCTGCAATTTTCTAACCGCCCACCCAGTGCTGCGTTATGGTCTCCAGTCAGTGAGTCAGTTGTATTTATTGAGCCCTTATTGCATGCAAATCACTGTATTAATCCCTTGGGAGAGTACAATATAACAACAGGCACATTCCTTGCCCACAGTGAGCTTACAGTCTAGAAGGGGAGACAGACATTAATAAATTACAGTTACGTATATAAGTGCTGTGGGGCTCCACAGCCTGGCTAGTCAGGTGATATCACCCTGTCTCATCCTTGTTACAGGTCCCCCTCAGAGCGAATAGTACAAGATGGAAGTGAGACTTGAAGATAATGAAGGAGTTAGGACTGAAGATTAAAAACTCATATTCTGCACTACACCAGCAGGGGAACCAGGAGTGGGGAAAACCATAATTTCGCGAAGCCACCTTTTCTGGTCGAGCTAATGGAAGGACACCTTTAAAAGAGTAATGACATGCTTTGCAGGTTGAACCTAAATTTCCCTCATTGCAACTTAAATCCAGGATCTCTGGCGCTACCCTCTATGGTGATGTAAACAAATAGGTAAATTCTGTTTTATCATCCTTTTCACACTTCTAGTTTACTACGAATGGATCACAAATTATCTGTCATTAATGTCATCTTTCTTCTCATCATAAAACAGTATTTATTAAGTCCCCTAGAAGAGCCTGGGTTGAGAGAGGGTTAACTTGTTTACAGGTAAAACACTCCTGGAATGAGCAGCTTCAATCCAGCAGCCAATGAGCTACTAAATTGATAATGTTAGCTTAAAGTTGAGGTCAATTTTTGCATGAATTAAACACTAAGAAGCTATCCAGGGAGGTAGAAATTGCTTGAATGGACAAATAGACTCCCACACTGTGATACCCATACGACTTTGCCACCAATGAAAAAATTTGGAGAAGCAGCATGGCCGAGTGGATTTAGTTAGCATGGGCCCAAGAGTCCGAAGGACCTGCGTTTTAATTTCTTCTTCTCCACTTGTCTGCTGTGTGACCTTAAGTAAACTTCTCTGTGCCTTAGTTTCCTCCTCTGTAAAATGGGAATTGAGACTGTGAGCCCATGTTGGACATGGACTGTTTCCAACATGATTGCTTGTTATCTACACCAGCATTTAGTACAGTGCCTGCTGCATAGTAAGCACTTTAGTAGGAAAAAAAAAACCACTTGACTCATTAGCATTGGTGCAATTCTCAACTTGGAAGGTTAATTTCTTCCAGTCAGGGAAAATGCTAAAGGAGGTTTTTAAAAAAATCAAACTTGCCAGTGTCTTGGTATGTTTTCTTTTATGGAACGCTTACCTGTTTTCCTCTGGGAGTTACAGATACTAATAAAAAAGAAAAATATGCTATTTCCAGCATAGAATTTTAGTATGTTGTATTCTAACCAGCTATCAACTCTGTAACTTTCATGTAAGAAATAAGTCAATTAAATATTTAGAAAACATCAATAAAACCTAGAAGCTAGCTGAAAGAAACTAAGAATCCCTTCTTTTTATTAGTTTGCATATTGACTAGAAATATTTTACTGCTCCAGGCAGCTTGGGAGCAGCCTTAGAAAGGAAATATATTTTCCATTGTTCTTCCTGGAAATGTTTGAAAAATAGTCCTGTTGATGTTGTATGTTATTGTCATGACTAGCCTGCATTAAGGCTAACTCCAGCCAAAAGAAAGGAAATTTTAGAACATTTCCCTAATGATTTAAAATACCAGATTGACACCGACAAAAAAGAGTTCTCCTCACACAGTAAGCGCTTGATAAATACAACTGATTGATTGATACCCCCTTCACCACTTGTTTTATTTATATATGTACATTCTACTTGTTTCCCCTTCACAAATCTATGTTTATGACGTGCTCTTTGAGCATAGACTGATTTAAGTTGCTCACCCTCTGCACTTGCTCTCTACACACATCATTCCAATTTTACAATAATAATGGCAAACCTAAATAACATACAGTTCAGATGTTTCAAATTAGGACAAACAGCATTTGACTTGGCTAAATTTACATCTTGGTTCAACTTTCCAACATTAGCCTCTCTTATGGTATCAATTCCAGGGGTGCTGTGAGGATGACAATTGGATCTCCAGAAGCCCCAGGGAAATACTTAAAAGCCATGATGAGGAGAAAAGCCTAAGGAGGGGGGAGGAGGGGGATGGGGGTACAGAGAGAGTTTATCCAACTGCCAGGTGGAATCATCAAGAAGGATTTATATGTCCATTTTACTTCAATGAATAAATACATAACTGTTACTCCTCAATAATTGATTTTATACGCAATTCAGGGTAATTTGGGGGAAATGAGCATATTTCCAACCTTGGTTCAGGAGCTAATGCCCCATTTATAACATTATTCCTCTGAGAAAGTGATTCTGATTTACGGGGTTTAGACTTGAGAAGCAGTTTTCAGAAACCAAAGACTGTCAGCACTAATATAAAATGGCACCAGCGCGATAATGCACCTTAGACTGAAATAGCTAAATAACTAAGGCAACATGTATTTTCGGCTAGAATTAGCAAGAAAAACTGTTGGTGTAAACCTGGCCAAGCTTTTAGTGATGTGATCTGCTACAGAAGAATGAGAGAGGAATGGGATGTGTTTCACTGGAGGCTGGGCACGTTAACAGCAGGCATGGGTGACGAATGCCAGAGGCTGCTCATGCCACTTGAAAGCAATTTTTCAGGCCACGTTCTTCACTCTCCAGGTTCCTTTTAATCAAATTTCTTTTTCTTTAATGATGGTGATATTGATTGAGCTTTGGGGACTTAAATATCCTCGTAGATGTTCCTGATGACCCTTCAGCTACCCGCTTTCTATCACTCCTCAACTCCACTGACCTCCAGCTCCACCCCAGCTTGCCCCCTCACCAACTTGGATGCACACTCCATCTCATCATCTCTAGCCCCTGCACCGTCTCTACCCTCACCAACTCTGAAATCCCTCTCTCTGTCCACAACCTCCTCACCTGCCATCTCTCTCACACCCCTTCACCTGTCAAATCTGTGCCCGTCCCTCATAGAGACCTCGGATCTTTTGACCAGATCCAATTTTCTCAACTCATCATGCCCTATTTAGCCTCCGTACTCCAACTGCTTTCCCTTGATGACCAAATTGATACTTTCAACACCACCCTCTTTATTCAACTCAGCTCAATCCCTCCCCTAACCCTTCGATCTGGTACCACTAACCCACAGCTCCAGATCTCCTTCCACAGACTGCTTCCTTCACTCCTGTGCACGAGACGCAGTGGGCAGCCTGCAGAAATCTAGATATCAGGCTGGCCTCATCCACTTCAAGTTTACCCTTGCATGCTTTAACTCTACCTGGAAAAATGATTTCTCCATCCTTACTGACAATCATGTTCATTGCCCTTGCCAGCTGTTCCAGATATTTAACTCTTCAAACCTCTTGTCGCCTCCCACCTCCCCCATCTCTTGGCCCTAATGACCTGGCCACTTACTTTAAGAAAAAGTGAAACTATTTCTCCCTAAACTATTTCTCATGATGTCCCTAAAATCTCCCCTGCCCCTCCCCAGTCCCTCCTCCAACTCTCCCATCTTTCCCAATAGTATCTCAAGAGGAGATCTTCTGCCTCCTCTCAAAAGGACTACTGGGTCCACTAGCTTCTTTCCACTACCCTCTTTTTAAAATAATTTTTAATAGTTATAAAAAACATGCTTCTTATATTGTGAGTTTACCTTGAAACTTGCACAGCACAGTGCCTTACCTCTTTTCAGTAAAGGAACGGATGATGACCTAGGAGTATCGTGATGATTATTCGGCAACAGCAAGTCTTTCTCAATAGCTTTTTACTAGGTCCCTTTTTTTGGTATGCTGAGCTCTATTCTGCCTTTTCCTTCCATATTGGAGAGGAAGAATGAGGGAAGGGAGGGAGAGGACACTACACCATCTCACCTACACAATCATGCCACTCTTGAAATGGACTCACTTGTAATCCACTACAGTCACACAAGGCCTCCTGCCACATTACTTACTGTGTTGCAATATGCTCACATAGTAGAGGACAAATTGGACAACTGAACAAAATATGTACAGTTAACTTGTATTAATAGAAAAAGTTTTTTTCTAAGATGTTGTCACTTCCCTTCCTGGGTCTATTGGGAAAGCAGCCACCAACCCTCTTCCCCAACCTTCTCTGCCTAGAACGTTTATTTTATAATAGTCAACATCTCCAAGTAAGCCACCTGTTATGTTCATCCTTGCAGTTATTTCCAGACACCTGATAGCAGTCCCTGTTCTAAATTCAAGGACAAGAATGGGAGAAATACGTGCATTCGGTGATTCTCCCAAGGCAATCCTAAAACATTCTCTTTAGAATTACATAGAGATGCATATTCCAATTTTGTCACCACAGGAGTTGGCATTTTGCCCTTTCACATCCCTACATTTTTAAGCCAATTCTGGGGAATTCTAGTTGCATCTAACAAAATAGCTAACACCAGGAGTTAACATTTGAAATATCCAGTTCTTTTCATGACTTCATCAATGACAAATAATTATCATTTCTCAACACTCTTTTCTTTACTGTTTCCCCTTAAACAGGAGAGATATTAATACTTCATTATTGCTTTCCATACAAATGCTTTCAAGCACTTAGGTCAGAACACTGATATTTTTTGATAGTTAACTGCTCCCACTTTTTCCTCCAAAACCTTTATCTTATTTCACTACTGTTAGCTTTTCTGGAGATGTCGGAGAGAGAGAACTGGGTCTTTTGTTGGGCGAAAAATAATATTGAGAGTCAGAAGACACACTCAAATAGATTTTCTACATGCATCCCCAACAATATAGAACAAGAAAAGGGAGATGGGGATAAAATACAACAGAAGTAAAACTTAAAAAAAAAAATTTTTTTAGACAATGCTTTGCAAACTTTTCCAGGAGATGTTATCAATTAGGAGTTGCAATTGGAACACTGAAATGGTTTTGTCGCTAATATAGGGCAAGCATAACAAATAAAATTCCTAAATAAATAAATATTTACTTTTTCTCACAATAACCAGAACATTAAAAACATATTCATCTTGGAAATCTCATTTTGGCCAATGCTATCCCTGTTGTTTTTCACAAATGGAATTGATTTTTTTCATGTGAAATGAGGGTCCCATAGCTTTCCATTCTTGTGTTGCAGTGGGATGGAATAGTAGGCAAAGCAGCTTGTACTACCACTAATAATAATAATTTTTTTTAAAAAACTTGATTTATTACCATTTATTCTAATCTATTGTTCTCTTAGCACTGTGTGTTCATGTTTAATTTTGCCAAGAAATGCTGTTTCACTCAGCACTAGGGAAAACACTGGGTCAGTAAACTTAGAACTAGATATCCACTGAATTCCACTGACAGTGATTAAAAGGACCAATTTAACACCTTCAAAATTGAAAATATATATATTTTAATGCAGAAGGTTGAAGATATTAAATTTACCTTTTTTTTATTGGGATGACTATAAATGTGAAAGGGGCTAGGTTCTTGTTCTCAGCCTTTTACTTGTTCTAAATACTCCACAAGCCCCAGCAAAAATAGCCCCCCATCTCCCAGCAACTGAGGCAGCAATCATAAAACTCCCACCCACCAGCTTCCAGGAGAACTCCAAAATTCAGAAAAGCAAAAGAAGACTACTTCAGGGCATACAGCAGAAGTCTGAAGATGGGCAAAGTCCTGAGATTCCAGCCACCCAGTACATCCTTCGGAAGGCTGTGATCAGGGATGCCAATGATGAGTAAAGTAAGTATGGGATCAGAGGCTGTGAGTGAATAAGTCACTCCTTGGAAAATGGTTAAGCAGTTACGGGAGGTACAGCTAACCAATCTCCTCAGAAAAGGGCCCATAATAAAAATCAACTGAAGGATTCAAAGAAATGCATTGTCTGCTGCTCCTCTTTTGTTTTTCAGTCTCTCTCATCAATTCCTTATTCAGATAGATGAACACACTCAAGAATTTTATGCTTCTTCAATGACTTTCAGAATAGAATGGAATTTTTATCCCATAATAATATTGTTGACTTGGCTTTTAAACCAAATGACCCAGCTGCATGTACATTGCACAAGGTGATGTGTTTTAATTGGATTACTCTGGTCCTTTGGAATTCTGTTTAAATGAATTATTCAGAACAGCCAGAGAAGTTAAGAATTTGGTCCTAGTTTGATATATAGGAGTAAATTAAAGTTTTTAAAATCTGGGTCATGGATCCTCCAAAAAAGAAGTGAGCCAGAGAACACATTTATGGGCCACTAAATTCTGTAAAGCCATAGGACACAAATAAGAAAGCCCTTTGAGGGTGTTTTCAGTTTGTGGTTTAGAGTTCATGTTTCCAAACAATTGGAATCCATACTTTACCTTGCTGCAGCTATCATCGTCTTTCGGCTACATCAGGCAAGGCATAGACATTCTGCAGATTTCCTTAGCAGGCACGGAAAGAGTACTTACAAATAGTACTTAAAATGGGACGATGCTAGAACAAGACCCAAACCCCCTCCAAGTGTTATCAGCCCAGAGAGCCTTTTGGACATGTTTCAGCAGGCACCCTTCCTTCCACTGCCTTCTCCATTCTGATCCCCTGTTCCGTATCAACCCAAACAGGGTCAGATCATTTTATCCATGAGAGACCACAAAGTAAGGGAGTAAAACTGGGTTTACACTGAAGCAATTATGCAGGTGTAGAGCAGGGCATTCTGGGAGAGATGAGCTGTGTCCATGGTGTCGCTATGGATTGGAAATGACCCGATGGCATAAGACAATTATTTGGGAAATTCAAGCAAAACAAACACTTTCAGGTGAAAATGTTTTTTGGTATAATTAGTTGCCTCAACCCTCCTCAAATGACTTGGCTAGTGTAGTAATGTGACTTCTCAGGGGTTAAATAATCTAAATGTGGCTTTATTTGAATAAAGAAGAGTGGGTTGGCAGGACATGTTTCAGAACATTTGGACTTGGAGCAAATTGCCACTGAGGAAGATTGGCATTCACTCTTCCAATTTTTCTAGCTCAAAATCAGTTTGGCCCTCCCTTGTCCTATAACTGGGTAACTCACACGTGCTTTTTATTCAGTATGATCCTTTAAAAAAATAAAATAAGCTACTTTACAACAAGGGCTTCCAGTTCTTAGCCCTAGCTGGATTTTTTTCTTGTCTGTCTTTTTTGCTGTGGCCATTGCAGGCACCTGACTGGTAGTTGTTATTTTAATCAATCAGTTAGCAAAAAAAGCCCTTAACTACAGACCCCTTACAATGGAGATCATCAGTTTCCTAAGCACGTTAACACAAACACCTAGCAAATATAGATGCAATTTAAAATCATTTTGAGAAATGTGTGAAATTTTATTGAATTGAGAAATGTTGGCAGGTTGAGGCACATTTTTAGTATTGGGCAATCTGATGGCAATAGCTGGTCATTGTTTTAGTTACAGAGTGTTTGCGCAACACCTAACCCTCCTGGGACTTGGGCTAAGTAGATTCAACTGATGTTGTGCTGGGACACACCATTTAAACTCACCTGCAAGACACCAGAGACCCTTATGTTAAACTGGTCGCTCAACTGATGTTTCCACTTTCCTTAAGAAGGGTCCCAGACCAGGCCACCTGGCAGTAGGGTGGGGTGGAGAGGGATGGTGAGGAAACCGCCAGCATCCTGGACATTGGCTTTCAATTGATGCAAACTCTGACTCTGTTAGACCTTCTTCCTTATCTCCACAATCCTTAAATAGGGTTCTTGAGGCAAACTGTGCCAAAAAGTGTGGTGAAAATATGTCAACAACAATCCTTCTCTGAGACTGAAAATAAGCCTGGGAACACCTTGGCCACTAAGCATCAAGTGAGATGTGCTAAGATTGTTATTACTTATTTCAAAGTACCTTCATCCTGAATGTCTTGTTACCTATTCCTTTATCATTTTGTGATTAAATAAAACTGAATTTGAAGCTTTCAGGCATCAATCCTATGAAGAGGTTCATTTTTGTTGGCCTTCAGGTTATGCAAGACAAGGCTGGATGGCACGGAAAGATGAAATTTGCTATTCTCCAACTCTTTTTATTTTGCCGTGTTTCATACCATAATTAAATGTTTTAATTACTTCTGCCTTCTGGTGATTTTTCATACTACATAGTACACTAAAAGCTTTGCATGGGTTGGATTTTTTTTTTGAGGTTTAACTGCCTAGTCTACATATATATTAAGGGGGTAGAGTCCCCCATCCCCCTTTTATGGTATTTGTTAAGCACTTACTATGTGCTAGCACTGTACTAAGCACTGGGGTAGATACACAGTCCCTGTCCCACCTGGGGCTAGCAATTTTAATCGCCATTTTACAGATGAGGTAACTGAGGCACAGAGAAGTTAAGTGATTTGCACTGCAGACAAATGGCAGAGCTGGGACTAGAACTCAGGTCCTTCTGATGCTCACGCCTGTGCTCTTTCTTCTAGGTCCTGTTGTTTCTCTAACTGCAGATGAGCAGTTCTGGCTGTAACTGCAGCCCAGGGTGGTCCTGGCTACAGCAACAGGAGCAGCAGCATTGATCAGGGAAGGAAAATAGTTTTACCAAACACAGTTCTCTTTATTTTGGTTTTTATTTCCCCTGCAGAGCTCAGCAGGAGATAAAACCAGAACTAACAATATCAGTAAATATGTATTTAGCCCCTTCCTTCCCTTATTCCTTAACGGCTTTGTCTGGCAGCGGGTCCGCCGTGGGGGGTGGGGGGCGGTGCTATTCAAGCCTAACTAGAAACAACTGGGCCTGATTTTGTGCGTGTTCCACAGAATTAGGTCCTGTGGGATGCATGGTTTGCACTTAGGCTGTGCAAAAGTCTATCCTGAGGTTCTTCCCAAAGGATTCAGAATTTTCAAGGTAAATATGAATGCAAAAAATGTGCACTTGTGGGGAGCAGAACATGGGCACGGAATGTGTCTATTTATTGTTGCATTGTACTTTCCCAAGTGCTCAGTACAGTGTTCTACATTCAATAAGTGCTCAATAAATGAGATTGAATGAATGAATTAATCTTCTGCAATAAAACAAAGCGGGTATCTGAAGGGTAGAAACCTAAGGAAAGGTTACAAAATTTTCCCAAAAATTAGCATGCGTCTTACTTGGGTTTTAATCCCGACTCTGCCACTGTTCTGCTGTGCAACCTTGGGCAAGTCACTTAACATCTCTGTGCCTCATTTACCTCATTTGTAAAATGGGGAGTGATACTGTGAGCCTGATGTGGGACAGGGACTGTGCCTAACCCAATTTGCTTGTATCCACCCCAGCGCTTAAAAAAGTGCCTGGCACACAGTAAGGGCTTAACAGATACACAATTTTTTTTCAATAGTACATGATTCATTAGCTCACCAGTGACCGTGAAGGCTGATACAAGTCCCTTTTAGCATAAATCAGCATGATCCATTTTTTCATCTGACTCTTAAAAGTATAAGAACATTGTCCATGAACACAAGCCAACAACACACTGTTCTTTTCTTTCTAGCACATTGTATCTATCTCTGACCCAAAGGTTTTGTCTCTGGATCATCCTGGCATGATCTGTCTTTCAAGCAAATGCTTTCTGCTTCTTGGGGTCCAATCTGTTAGGTGAGAAGACCATCTGTTATCCCTCCAGCCCACGACCTGGCCCTCTTGACTTTATCTCATATACCGTGTCTCAGGCACTGGTTCGCTTCCAGATTTTTTCTCCCCTGCAAATATGTTCTCCAAGTGAGCCTCCGTACACTCCGTTGCACTTTTGGTTGCAGCTACCTTCTCTTGTTCAAACACTCTGAGGAACCAAAACGTGCTTTTTTTTTTCCTTCATGAACACCTCTTCCTCTAGAAGGGAGGTGTTGATTTTATTGAAAATGATGAATGCTGCTTTCCTCCTCTTATGCCAGTCACAGTTGAATGTGTTCACTGTTGAAGGTGTTTATATCCTGACTGCGGTAAATGCGGGTAGCCGTTTACATCAATCAATCCAATAACATTTATTGAACATGAATAGATCGTTAATTCACTTAATACTTGAGAGATTCAGCTCTAGTCCAACTCTGTGGCAACCATTTTTACCATTCTATTTTAGTTTTCCAATCTCGTGGCATTGTTTGTAAACATGTGGTAGTTATCAGTGAACAGAAGATGCTTCATTTATCCACTCCCCATATAGAGGGTGTCCATTCTGCCAGTGCCAAAAGCAGAATACCATTCTGGATTAACCAGTGGGATTAGTTTTCATTATATTCATTCCTTCTTCCCAGTTGAGATGACTGAAGAGGGTCTCCAGTGTGGCTATAAAAAATTCTGGCGAGATTTCCATGCTTGACTCTCTCTCCCTCTAGTCTGTTAGCCCACTGTAGGCAGGGAACGTCTCCCACCTCTGTTGTACTGTACTCTTCCTAAGCACTTCATGATGATGATGAAATTTACAGGAAGGTTAATTCAACCCAGCTGCGAGCTTTGTGTTCTCCATTATTCAATCACAACCTATCTCCTCCAGTAGGCCTGTAATTGGCAATTTGACTCCAGTTTCACTGAAAGCATTGAAAACAGTGTTGAATTCTAGCTTATTATAGGCAGCGATTGCATCTCCAACTCTGTTGTAATGGACTCCCCCAAGTGTTTAGTACAGTGTTCTGCACACAGTAAGCACTCAGTACACACTGCTAATGAATTGATTGATTGATGAGTGCTTTCTTTTAGTTGAGGAATACATTGCAAACAGAATGTAGTATTCTTATCATTTCTGTTGCCTGGAAAAAAGGGAGGACATGGTCAGTAAATGATTGTTCTAAGCAGAATTCAGCTAGTCTCTGCTGAAACACCATGCAAAGTAATTTGTTAATTGTCTCTAGCTTTTTTTCCAAGTAGTTAGAGTATGTTTATTCTCAAGGGGCATGTTTAACCTTTGTGCTAGCAGCTCAAATGTATTCTCATTACATATTATCCGCTCCTAGACACTTCCTGCATTTTAGATTGTGATTGGCATAGTCACCGTCTTCCTAAACTATTGCTAGAATCAGTTCTGGGAACACTCTTGGCCAAATGCAGCTTACTGTGACTTCAGAGGTGGAGATGCTCTAGAGTTGTATACATATTTCATCTATTTTGATTTGGGTTGGCATCCTCTCTCCCTTTTTATCTTTCAGTGCCACTGGGAGAGTCTCTTGCATCCTTAGATCTTCTCCAATTCTCTTCAAGCTCTCCTTACTTTGTGTTCTGACATTTATTAGGTTCTCTCAATGGGTAGGGCACTATACCAAGTGCTGGGGAAAAAAAAAGTACCACTGATTTGGAGATGGCACCTGGCCCACAGGAGGCTCCAGATCGAGCAGAGGGTGTGGGGAGGAGGAAGGCCAGTTGCACAGGGAAAGATTAAAAGGGTAAGTCCATTTAAACAACAGCAGCAAACAATTCCACAAGCACCACAACAAACGGGAGCCACACCTTACTGCTGAAAGGGAGTAGCCCTCACGCTGCTCACCATTCCTGGCAGGACTGACTTGGTTCCACACAACCATAGCCTCTTCGCAATTAAGGGCCCATCATCCTCCACTTGCCTCCACTCCTGCAGCCTCCTCAGCAGCCTGGCCCCAGTGACTAAGGCTTTGGGCCACTCCTTCACTTCAACTCTACGCTCAACTTCTCCCTGAATGCTTTATGATCCATGAGAGGCAGCATGGCTTAGTGGAAAGAGCCCAGGCTTGGGAGTTGGAGGTCATGGGTTCTAATTCCGGCTCCACCCCTTAGCAGCCAGGTGACTTTGGGCAAGTCACTTAACTTCTCTGTGCCTCAGTTACCTCATCTGTAAAATGGGGATTAAGACTGTGAGTCCCATGTGGTTGCTTGGCACATAGTAAGCGCTTAATGACTGCCATCATTATTATTTTAAAAATCAGTTTCCAAATTTCTTTACTGGGGGAATCTTCTATTCCTCAATGTTACTCCCTCCAGCTTTTAGATGTGCACATTTTGCCACAGATTTGAGTGTGTTCTCCTTTATTTACTAACAGGCTTATTTGTGAAAGATACACGTCTTAATCATGATCTATTCCACTGCCACGTGTGTTACTCCCCTTCAAACACTCCTTCATTTAACTGGTATGTTGGTGTTAATTTCTGAGCTTTCTAACTAGATCTTCTTGGACAGTTACAATTCAGTAACTTCAGTGGTGGCATCTTGTGGGGAGGGCCCGCGGAAGTACTGTTTTTGCCCAGTTCGGGACATTAAAAAAGATCCTGTATCTGTTGATATGTAATTGATCCAGTTTTGGTTGCCCTTGTTGAGGCTTTTCTGGGTCCACTGTGGTCATTGTTCTTGTGGGGTACTGAGTTCCCAACATACAGGAAATTGACCTCAGTAAAAGTGTTCTCAATCCAGATTCTCACTTTTCAGTCCTTTTCCAACCTCCTCTTCACGGTCTTGGTCATCCTTTTCCGGATCTACTACAGCGTGGAAGTCCCCCTTGTGCTTTGGTGACCGTTTTTAGGCACGTCTTCCACTTCCTCATGGTCTCATTCTCCACACATTACCCTGGGATTTTCACTGGTACTAGTGTCAGTGTGATCCGATGTCAGGTATTCAGGATGGATATCACTGCTCTTTTAAAAAATGCTACGGCAGCCTCTTTCCCAAAGTACTATAGCCTTTCGCCTGATAAATCGAATGCCTCTGGTTCTGTCTCTGCTTCATCGGCCAATCAATCATTAGAATTTATTGAGTGCTTGATGTGTACAGAACACCATACGAAGTGCCTAGGAGGATACAATAGAGATAAAACGTGATTCCCGCTCAAGGAACTTACACTCTAACAGGAGCGACAGACACAGTTATTTATGATTCGAAGGACAAAGATTCAACTGATTAAGAACGAGAGACTGGAAAGACGGCTAAGTGGAGAAGTATTTAGTTAGCAGAGCGGTTAAATGGTAAAGTGCACAAACCGACATGTGCGTAAATATTCAAGGAACCTTTGATTACATAAGTGCTGATGTGATAATTGGGAGTATATGAGCTGGGGAAAAGAATGAATCAAGGAGTGCCTCCTGGAGGAGGTAGGAGTGCAGGAGGGCTTCGACATTGGTGGAAGATGTGATCTGTTGGATTTGAGTGGGAAGGGAGCTGCAATCAACCAATCAATGGTATTTATTGAGTTCTTACTGTGTACAGAGCACTGTACTAAATGCTTAGAGCACTGTACTAAGGCAGAGGGAAGGGCAAGAGCAAGAAGCTGGAGAGATGAGAACAAGGGAATGAATTAGATGCAGGTGAGAGAGTAGGGATAAAGAGAGCAGATAAGAAAAAAATATGCTGGTGAAAAAACTTTAAGCCAATAGTCGAAAATTTTGGTTTAGGGCAGAGGGAAGTGGGCCATCATTGTGGGTGTTGAGAAGGAGAGAAATGCTAGCAGCGTGGGCTAGTGGAAAGAGCACAGACCTGGGAGTCAGAGGACCTGGGTTCTAATCCTGACTCTATCAATTTCTAGCTGTGTGACCTTAGGCAAGTCACTTAACTTCTCTGTGCTTCAGTTTCCTCAACCATAAAATGGGGATTAAAAACCTGTTTTCTCTCCTATTAGACTGTTAATCCCATGTGGGATAAAGACTGGGTCCAACCTAATTAACTTGTATCTACTCCAGCCCTTAGAACAGTATGATACACAGTGAGCGCTTAACTAATACCATAAAAAAGGATGCCTTAGGAAAATGATCCAGGCTTCACAGTACAGTATGCACTCAAGAGAGGGGAGGTTGGAGGCAGGGAAGCCATTGTGAAGGTTGACACAAGAGTCTAAGTGGAAGATGATGACTGCTTGATCCAGGGTAGTGAGTGAATAGAAAGGGTGGGGCTCAGAAACGTTATGGAGAGAGTTCTAGCAGGATTGAAAGTGAGATCTAAAAGTCTGAAACGAGTCAAAGTTATATGATGATGCAGCATATAGCGCTTCTGGGACAGGGAGGAAGTTATTTCCTCCAGAGGCAGAGATGCAATTTTCCAAAAAAACCAAAAGCAACAAAAGCTGGATTTATATAAACAACTTTAAAGAAAGATATCAGGAGGCATTGCACCTGCTAACCTGGCCTCGGCAAGCTGATGTGTCATTAACAATGCAAATAATGCTTAAATATCTTTTGTTTCTACAAATAAATACTGAACTAAATTCCATTTGGTCTCTGCTCCATCTGACTATCCCTTGTTCTCATCTCTCCAGCTTCTTGCTCTTGCCCTTCCCTCTGCCTTAGTACAGAGCTCTAAGCATTTAGTACAGTGCTCTGTACATAGTAAGAACTCAATAAATACCATTGATTGGTTGATTGCAGCTCCCTTCCCACTCAAATCCAACAGATCACATCTTCCACCATTGTCGAAGCCCTCCTGCAAGCCTACCTCCTCCAGGAGGCACTCCTTGATTCATTGTTTTCCCCGGCTCATATACTCCCAATTATCACATCAGCGTGATTCTGTGAGTTCTGACTTCATGGCGGAGGAACTTGTGCAGCCGGAGGTGGTGCAAGATCTAGTTCAAATGAGCTGGATAAGGCATCTTTATGCTGATTCTGGGTGGAATAAAATCCAGCATCAGTTGGGTATCATCAAAAACGTCTTATATCCTTATAATTCATGCTTTTTATATTTTTAAGAGACATATGAAAAAATAAACGTCCTCCAACCTCACGGCAAAATAGCTTGTAAGTAGTTTCTACCAATATAATTTTTATAGTGCAGATGACATTTTTGAAGTGATTTGACCTTCTTCTTGTAGGATTTTAGTAGAGAATTTTATGAACTTAATTTAAGCCTTATAGTTTATTTCACTGTTTTAATTAAATTATAAAATTTGGAACTTTCCTTTTATCCTATTAAAAAATAAATATTTTAAAACATAGAAATTGTTCTTCTTGAGAAGGTAAGACAAATCCTTTCAAAAAATAAAGGAGCAGGCACGGGTTTATTGGTGGGTTCTTCAAAACTGCTTGCTTACCTACTGTCTCAGTTATTCCTTTGACTTCCTGGATCCAGTACTGAAGAACAAAAGAATCATCCAGTTTCCAAATTCTGGGGACCCTCGAGAAAAGTAGAGTCTGGGCAATTTCTATGTAGGATATGAATTTTTAGAGTAATACCCCATTTAACCCACTTTCTACTCCATCACTTTTTTTTAAATTCGATTTTTTTTTATGGTATCTGTTATGCGCTTTACTATGTGGACAATAAGCGCTGGGGTGGAGACATGCAAATCAGGTTGGACTAAGTGCTTGGGAGAGCACGATAGAATTAGCCGACACTTTATATTGTACCCTCCCAAGTGCTTAGTACCATGCTCTGCTTAGAGTAAATGCTCGATTATTAACAATGACTGATTGATTTTCAAATATTAGTGACAAAAATTGTAAACAGTTTCCATCATCGAGTTGATGGAAAGACTGAGGGAAAGGAAAAAGTCTTGCTCAAGATTAAGAGCTGGAAGTTCTTTAAAAAATCATTCCCATGGTGATATGGACCCTTCTTTAGAAGAAGCGATTATTTAGTATGTGGGAGAAATGTCCTATTAACCCAGTTCAGATTCATGCTACTCATCTACCTTTGAAATGAAATTGCACAGAATCCCAGCTGTGCAATGGGATGGGTGAACAGTGTACAGAGTCTGTAAATCTTTGGGAACAAGCATGGGCCTGGGTTCTAATCCCAGCTTTGCCCCTTGCTTGCTTCCGTGTGTGATCTTGGATAGGTCACCTTACTTTTCTGAGGCACCGTTGTCTCATCTGCAAAATGAGGAGTAAATACCTGTTTTCCCTCCCACTCGGACTGAGACCATGTGGGAGAGGGAACTCTGTCCAACTTCATTATTTTGGATTTACTCCAGCTGCCTAGTTTGCACTGGTTGACATATAAGTGCTTAACAAATACCACTATTCAGTGGTATTTATTGAGCACCTGGGGGCACAGCACTGTGTTAAATGCTGATGAAAGTACAAGAGTGATAGTTCATCCCTGATATGCTCGATAATGTGTCCCTGATCCGCAGGGGCCTCACAATAGATGAAATGGGGAGACAAAGTGTTGGCAATGGAAATACAAGAAAAGAATGAGAGTCCCTTCTAAACTGTAAGCTCGTTATGGGCGGGGAATGTGTCTGCTAATTCTGTTGTAGTATACTCTCCCAACTTCTTAGTGCAGTGCTCTGCATATAGTAAGGGCTCCATAAATACGACTGATATAAACGGCAAATGTTTAAAAAGCAAGTAAAATAAAAATAAGAGCTTCAGGATTATGATAGACACCAGGATCAGTTTCCAGGCGCTCGGTGACCCTGGCAGAACTTCTAGTCGGGAGTCCAACAGTCGAAACAGCCACATTTGCCGAACATTCCAAATTCAGCCACTTCTGCCACCGCAGGAGCCGGACTGGGAAGGACTGGGCAGGACACCCCAGGGTGGCCGGGGAAAAGTACCTAATGTTTCCTGGGCCTTCGGCACTTGGATGGAGGAGAGCGCATTTGTAGAAGAATAAGCAAAACCAGAGCTCGAGGCAGATTTCGGGCCGTCTTGGGAAGAATGCAGAGCCTAGTGCAGGAGGCCAGGGAAGGGAAGAAGGTAAGGGAGCTCTTGTGCTCCAGTCATTTCTGGAGTGTGTAGCTAAAGTGGGTATGCGTCCTGCCTTTAGGTGGGGTGGTCCCACTCTGTGGGGGTCGAGTCCTGCCATCCCAGAGGTCCCAGTGATGATGGTGCTTCTGGGCAGAGGAATAGGACGAGCAGAAATAGGAAGGGTGAAAATGGGTATAGTAGCTGATCTAGCAGCAGCGTGATTCTATGAGTTCCGACTTCACGGTGGAGGAACTTGTGCAGCCGGAGGTGGTGCAGGATCTGGTTCAAATGAGCTGGGTAAGGCATCTTTATGCTGATTCTGGGTGGAATAAAATCCAGCATCAGTTGGGTATCATCAGCCAGACTAAAATATTAATAAAGCGATGAGGTCACGGGAATACTGGTATTCAATCCACCACTTATCCAAGGGAGGTACTTAGAAAAGCCGAATGGCATAGTGGATAGAGCAAGGGCCTGGGAGTCAGAAGGTCCTGGGTTCTAATACTGGCTCCACCACTTGTCTGCTGTGTGACCTGGTACAAGTCACTTGACTTTTCTGTGCCTCAGTTACCTCTTCTGTAAAATGGGAATAGAAACTGTGAGCCCCACATGGGAAAGGGACTGTGTCCAACTAGATTTGCTTGCATCCACCCCAGCGCTAAGCACGGTGCCTGGCATAGAGTAAGCGTTTAACAAATATCATCATTATCATTATTACTTTCTTGGGAAACATTAATAGAAAACTGGCACATTTTAGACAAAGTCCTTATCAACTCCCTGCCTTTCATTCCCTCAGATTAATCCTTTATAGAGTTCTGATTCTGATAAATTATAATTTATAGTATAGCAGAATAAAAGGCAAAAGACCCATTTAAAGAATCTTCTTAGAACTACCAAGAATTACATTTTGGGAAGATTTTTCCATTTTCTGTCAGTGAAGGTAAATTAAGCATGTACTAAGTGTTAGGCATTTATTTATTAGTTATTTAAATGGTATTTAAGTGTTTACTGTTCTAAATACTGGGTTAGGTACAAGCTAATCAGGTTGGACACGGTCCATGTCCCACTTGGGGCCGACCGCCATAATCCCCATTTGACAGATGAGGAAACTGAGGCACAGAGAAGTGGTGACCTGCCCAAAGTCACACAGCAGTCATGTGGCAGAGCCGGGAGTGGAACCCCAGGTCCTCTGACTCCCAGGCCCATGCTCTTTACACCAGGCCACGCTGCTTTTCATTCTGCTAAACCCTGAGTGTAATTACTCAGACACAGTCCCCTGCCCCAGGTGGGATTTACAATGTGATAGAAAAAGGACTCATCCTCATTTAACAGATGAGGAAACTGAAGCACAGATAAGTTGTGACTTGCTTGTGGTCACCCAGCAGGCCAGGGGCAGAACTGGAATTAGAACTCAGAACTCCAGACTCCCAGAACCCAGGTTCATTCCATGTGGCCACGCTGTCACCATTCACCATGTTTTTCGGCTGGGAGTGTCCCAAATGGTCCTTCCTCGACCATTCATCTTTAATCAGTAGAGACTGTGACAATACAATTTGCCTTTTGCACCTGCCTCTGGCCCCAACACTCTGGCCCCAGTAGCCCCCAAACCTGCAACGGTGGGCAGGTACAAGGTTAGAGGGTCTGTTAGGGGATGCCGTTGGAAGCCCTAATCATGAACCCACAGGTAGTTGTGAAGGAGTTGCAATTGCTCATCACTGACCCGAGGCGCCAAGTGGGGTCAATCGGTGACCTCTGGGCACAGGTTTGCGGGGTCAGCTGGGCGGTCACAGCACACGTCCCCTTAAGAGCACTGGAAGTGACCCATTATTATCAGCGAGAGTCCATTACCACCACATGCACAATCTCTTGTCATTAAGTGAGTTACTTTGACATGTTTTGGACGGAGAGCTGGTGCTGGGCAGGGAACACCGCGACTCTGTTGGTTTGCTCTTTCCCAGAGCTTAGTCCAGCGGTCTGCACATAGTAAGTTCTCAATATAGATGATCGATCAATTCTGCTAAGGTTTACTAAGGAAAGTTTAGCTGGAGTTACAGAGACTTCTTTTCAAGGGTAGTCAAACCGGATTAGAGACAGATTCTTTCTTCGGTAGGTGATTTATCAAGATCAGTTTCTCTTTCTTCAGAAGAGGATTTATTACCATCAGTTTCTTTCTTGCCTTTTGAGAGTTTGTTGCAAGATTCACGGAGGGGGTTGTGCAACGTAAATCAGCTAGTATTCCTCAGTAACCCTTGTAAATTTGGGAGAAGGCCCTGAAAATGATGGCTCACTTAGGTGTCGGTGCCTTTCTCCCCTTCGGCTAGGATAAGGAAAGGCTGGCTACATAAAAAATGACCAAGAGGGTGTCTAGCCCACGCCATTCTGCACTGAGAAAGGCTAAGGCGACTCCACTTCAACTTAAGAAACGTCAAATACGAGACAGTTCGACTCACCTCCGCCAAACTAACTCTTGCCCTCTTGAAAGTCCTACTGAGAGTTCACCTCCTCCAAGAGGCCTTCCCAGACGGAGCTATCCCCCTATCCCCTCTGCTCCCACCGCCCCCAGCCCTGTGTTCATTTGTAGAAGCAGCGTGGCTCGATAGAAAGAGCCCAGCCTTGGGAGTCAGAGGTCATGGGTTCGAATCTCGACTGCCACTTGTCAGCTGTGTGACTGTGGGCAAGTCACCTACCTTCTCTGTGCCTCAGCTACCTCATCTGTAAAATGGGGATGAAGACTGTGAGCCTCGTGTGGGACAACCTGATCTACCCCAGCACTTAGAAGAGTGCTCTGCACAGAGTAAGCGTTTAACAAGTACCAACGTTATTATTAGCATTTATTATCCTATTTGTTAATGCGGTGTACATCCCCTTGATTCTATTTGTGATAATGTGGTCTTGGTTTAGTCTCGTTCTGTGTCGCTCGGCCATCTGTCTCCCCCCCGCTTATTCATTCACTCAATCGTATTTATTGAGCTTTTGCTCTGTGCAGAGCACTGTACTAAATGCTTGGCAATTCGGCAAGAGACCGTGAGCCCATGACCTGGCAGGGATGGTCTCTACCCACTGCCGAAGCAGACGTTCCAAGCGCTCAGTTCAGTGCACCGCGCAGAGTGAGCACCCAATCCCTATTGTTGAATGAACCAGTGTGGCTCAGTGGGAAGAGCCTGGGCTTGGGAGTCAGAGGTCATGGGTTCAAATTCCGCCTCTGCCACTTGTCAGCTGTGTGACTGTGGCCAAGTCACGTCACTCTTCCGTGCCTGTTACCTCATCTGTAAAATGGGGATTAACTGTGAGCCTCACGTGGGACAACCTGACCACCCTGTATCTCCCCCAGCGCTTAGAAACAGTGCTCTGCACATAGTAAGCACTTAAATACCAACCTTATTATGAGAGAAGCAGCGTGGCTCAGTGGAAACAGCCCGGGCTTGGGAGTCAGAGGTCATGGGTTCGAATCCCACCTCTGCCACTTGTCAGCTGGGTGACTGTGGCCAAGTCACTTCTCTGGACCCGAGTTACCTCATCCGTAAAATGGGGATTAACTGTGCGCCTCACGTGGGACCTGAGCACCCCGTATCTCCCCCAGCGCTCAGACCAGTGGTCCGCACATACAACGAATACCAACATGGTTATTATGGGGCGGCAGCAGAATAGAGAGACGGGGGAGCGAGGAGCCCGGCGGGTTGCAAGGACCGTCGGGTGGCAATGGGTCTTGGCAGTCGAAGGTCGGGGCGGGCAGGTCCTGGGGCGCAATGGAGGGCCGAGGGTGTCGGGCCGGGCCGGGGTCGCGGGCCCACCCCGGCCCGGGGCCCGGCCCGGCCGCGAGCGGGGGCTTTTTAAGCTCCTCCTCGGGGAGGCCCGGGGAGCCCCGCAGGCCGGGGGAGGGGGAGGCCCGGCCCGCCCCTCGCCCACCTCCGGCCGGGGCAGGGGGAGGGACGGGCACGGACGGGAGGCCGTGACGGGGTGGGAGGAGGCTGCGGGCCGCCATGGCGTCCCCACCCCGCCGGGCAGGGCCGCGGGGCCGGGCGGGAGCGCGGGGCCCACCCGGCCCGGCCCGGCCGCTGGCGGGCGGGCGGCCCGGAGGAAGACGCCACCGCCGAGCGACACTTTATTCACTTTGACACCCATGACGAGCCCGAGGCGCGGGGCCCCCTCCCCTCCTGGCCGTCTCTTCCCGGCGCTGCCCCTGTATGGGGGGGGGGGAGGCGAAGGCAGGCGGCCCGGCCCGGCCCGGCCCGGCGCGGGGGTGGTGAGGCGACGGGGCGCGGGGCGGTGAAATGGCGGTCGGCGCGGGCTGTGCGGCCTCTCTCTCCTCACGCCTTCCCTCTTCAGGCTCCCGCTCCTCGCCCCCCTCCCTCCTTCGGCGGGGGCGGCTCAGGTCCCCGCTGGCGGCGGCGGCGGCGGCGGTGGCCGAGGTGCGGGGCGGCGGCGGTGGCGGCGGGGGCGCCCTTCGGCCTCGCTCGCTCCGGCCTCGCCGCCCGCAGCCATTTTGGAAGCGCCGAGACAAAGAGCGGGCCGGCGGCGCTCGCCCCTCGGCCCGCCCCTCGGCCCCCCGCCGGCCGCGGCCCGCGCCTCCGCCCGCCCCCGGCCCGCCGCTGCCCGGCGGCCCCTGCCCCGGACGCCCGCCGCCGCCGCCGCCGCCGGCCCCGCGCCGCCCTCCTCCTCCTCCTCCCCTCCTTCCTCGGCCGCCATCGTCGTCGTCGTCGTCGCCGCCGCCTCCCCGCCCCCCTCACGCTCTTCCCTCCCCGCCCCGTCCGCTTCCCCTCTCCACTCGCCAATAACGCTCGCGGCCATTTGCCGCCGCTTTTAAGCGGCCCCGACGGCCAATCGGAGGCGCCCGGGATCCCGGGGTCGCGGTGACGTCAGAGCGCGCTGCGTCTGCGCGTTGGGGGCGGAGGGGGGCCTTCCCTCCTCCCCCGGCCCCCCCCCTCCCCGGCCCCGCTCGGCCCTCCCCTCCCCCCCCCCCGCCCTCCTCCTCACCCAGTCGCTATTAGCCAAAGCGGCGGAGTAAAAAAAGATGGCGGCGGGTTCGGATCTGCTGGATGAGGTTTTCTTCAACAGCGAGGTGGACGAGAAAGTGGTGAGCGACCTGGTGGGCTCCCTGGAGTCCCAGCTGGCGGCCAGCACGGCCCACCACCACCACCACCCCCACAAAACGCCGGAGATCCGGGCCGCAGCCGCCGGGGCGCTGGGGAACCATGTTGTGAGCAGCCCTGGAGGAGCCGGAGTAGTAGGAGCCGCCGCCGCCGCCGCCGCCAATGCCCAGACGGAGAGCAGCAAAATGGGACTGGCCCAGGAGATCACAAAAGCAGGTAGACGAGGGGAGGGAGGGAAACGGAGGCCAGGCCGCCGTCTCCCCTCCCCCCGCGCCCAGAGGGGGGTCTGACAACCTCACCGGGGCACCGAGAAAAAGGAGGGGGGGGTTGGAGAGATGTGTGTATGTGCGCCCGCCTCTCTCTCCCTGCCCCTGGGTCTGCCTGTCTCGGTGTCCGTAGGTGCGGGTGTATGTGCGGGGGAAGCCCCCGACCCTCCGCGGCCGGTTGGAAGGGGGGGGAAGGTCCGAGTCCCTTCGTCCCCCCTCCCCAACCCTCCCCGGCCTCCCCGGGCCGGCCGAGAGGGCCTCGGCCGGGGGGCGGCGGGGCCCGGGCCTCTGACATCCCCCGCTCCGGCGGGGGGCGGCGGGCCGGTCCCGCGCTCGGGGCCTAAGGGGTCCGACCGCCCCGACCCCTCTCCCCCCACCCCCACGCCCCGCTCCCCGACTACTCTCCCGACCCCTCCTCCCGCCGACCCCCGCCCCCCATCTCCGGGATTGAATTTTTTTTTTTTTCATTTTTATTTTCTCCTCCCTCTCCCCCCTCCCCTCCCCCCGCCTCGTCGTTGTTGTTGTTGCAGGGGCCGGAGGAGTACAAGGAGGTGTTATTAATCATAACACGACCAGGTCTCCGGGTTCGGCTCTGCTGGATGGAACCTCCTCATCCTCCTCTTCCTCGTCGTCCTCCTCCTCCGGGGGCGGCGGGGGCGGGGGCGGGGGCGGCGGGGGCACCGGCGGCAGTGGCACCCCTGGCAGCAGCAGCAGCAGCAGCGGCGGCGGCAGCGGCACCGGCGGCAGCAGCAGCAGCAGCAGCAGCAGCACGGCGGGACCTGAAGCCGCCACCGTCGCCGCCAGCAGCGCTCCCGGGCCCGCCGCCGCCGGGGCCGCCTCTCCCGGGGCCGCCGCCGCCGCCGCCGGGGCCCAGGGCAAATCGGTGGTCATCAGCAGCACCATGGCAACGGCCCTGTCCTCCCGAAACGGCAAAATCGGGCCCGCCGGCACCACCCCCGCCGCCGCCCCCACCGCCCCCACCACCACGGGGCAAACTTTGAATGGGAGTAACGTCGTGATGAACTCTCACCATTCAGGAAGTGCTGTCGCTTTTGCCGGGACTCCCGCCGCCGCCCCCGCCCCGGTCACCCTCGTCAACAACGGACCCGGCTCGGTAGTGCTGCCGCTGGGCAAGGCCAACGCCGTCAACGCCGTCCTGCCCGCGGCCTCCTCGAACACTGTCATCCAGACCTCCCCCTTCCTCAGCCCCGCCGTGTCGTCGTCGTCGTCCTCGTCCTCGTCCTCGTCGTCGTCGTCCTCTCCCGCTCCCACGGTGATCTCCTCCTCGCAGCCGCCGCCGCCGTCCAGCCTGGGGAGCGGGGCGGCCTCGGTGGCCCTGGTCAGGCCGCCCCTCCACCCGGCGGGACCCGCCGCCGCGCCCGCGGCCGCTCCGGCGGCCGCCGCCGCCCCGGTGGCCGTCGCCCCCGCCGTCGCCCCGGCGGCCGCGGCCACGCAGAACGGGAGCGGGACCAATACTGTGATCAATTCGACCATCGGCGTGGTGGGGGCCCTGCCCGCCCCGGCCCCGGCCCTGGCCCCGGCCCTGGCCCCGGCCCCCGCCGCCGCCCCCGCCGTGGCCGCCGTGGCCGCCGTGGGCTCCGGCGGGGTTGCCCTCCAGTCGCCCATGGCGAACAGCCAGCCCGGCTCCGGGGTGCCGGTCGCCGCCGCCGCCGCACAGGTCATCAAGTCAGAGTCCCCTAAAACCATCGTGCAGGCCGTGCCTCAGCAGCCAACGCTGGCGACCGGCGGCCAGCCCGGCGCGGGGGGCGGCATGATCATTGGGCAAACTATGCAAGGGGGACTCCCCAATCCTAGCGGGTTAGCGCCTCCTCCCCCTCCTCCAGCCCCCGGGACCCCCACGGGGATGGCCAAAGGCACTGCCAACACGGTGGCGCAAAGCATGCCGAGGACGCCGACGGCTACCACTGGTGGCATCCGGGCCACTTTGACTCCTACGGTATTAGCGCCCCGTTTGCCTCAGCCTCCTCAGAATCCAACAAATATTCAAAACTTTCAGTTACCCCCAGGTAAGTCGGGGGGCGGGTTCTGCTTTTTCCGGGCGCCGGGAGAGAGCTGTGAATGATCCAGCTGCTTGGCTGTAGTTGGAAGCTCAGCAGCAGGAAGTTCTCCCTCTGCTTTTTATTCTGAGGCCACTTGGCTTTTAATTGTCACGTTCGATGTCTGTCCCCTCTGCGCAGGTGACCCGGGGTGTCCCAAGGTAGAATTGCCCCATGCCACTTGACTCCACAGTTCACTTTGACCCTTCAGTTTTGTTGCTCTCTTTCTTTTTTGTGTGGGTCGGAGGGGGGAGGGAAAGCGAGGGGGAGACGCGTGAGTGTGTAAAGTTTTGGAAGACAATCTCAAATTTGTATGTTTCTTCTTAGGGTTCTTCAGGATAGAGAATCCTTTTGAATTTTAAAATCATTTTGGGCGTCAAGTCATGTCACCTGAGCAGGCGTCTCTCCCCCTGACCCTGTGTGCCCTTACCACCCTAGAAAGCACGTTGCTTCTTTCTACGGCTGTGTCACGGCAGACAAGTCACGTTTGATTTATACTTTAATTTGAAGTTCGGGACGGTGTAGCCTTTCCTCTTCGTTTCCGAAGCGAGACCCAACGTGTCCTTAACTCACTCTGTTGTGTCTAGGTTGGCGATTCCAACGTTGCCATCGATGGCTCCGCGCTTTCCTCATAGAGGGCCTAGAGAGATCGGGTCCCCAGGAAGGTGTTAAATGGAATGACATTCCCTATTCTCAGGTTTGCTCAGGATTTTACTTCAGTGCCCTGGCTCTGGTAGTTTTTAAGGTAGCTCTTGACCCAGACTGTCAGGGCGAATCATGGCTACCGCTCACCTGGATACATTATGGTTCGGTTCTAATAACTGTAAAATATTTTCGGCATTCACGGTGCTCTTTCAGTGTGGCGTTTCTAGGTGGTGTTTCCATGCGTAAAGATCTAATTCATTTTTCTCGTTAACTCCCTAAAGAATTCGCGAGTGGTGCGTAAGCTAGACATTTCAGTGGATCCTGGGTTAAAAATAATAAGTGATGGAACTCCTACCCCAGGGTGTTTACAAGTGATGTTCCTCACCTAGAAGATACAGTAATAACCGGATGGGTTTTGGGGACTCTCTCTGTAGCTGTAACAAGCCCTTCTGGATTCCTAGGAAGTTTTATTTTTTTTATTACTAAAATTCCAATATTTATCCAACGTAGATGACTTGTTCAGAATATTCAGCTCCTCGGAGACACAGATACACATTTGTGTGCATTTGACCCCTAGTGGTGTCCTTTTTTCCTTGTTCTGTCAGTCGCTTTATGAGATCGGTAAGTTCTATGGAAAATTAGTTCTTCAGGGTTTACTGCTAGACAGTGTGATAGACACCTGTATCATCCCATGCCCCATAATGCTTCTTCGGATTAATGATCAATTACTTCAAAACCATTTCTATGTCAGTGGTAAAAAGTGCCCGGTGGCCTATGAAGAAGTTGAACCGATGGCTCGTGTGTAACTTTAGACAGGAGCCTTATTAAAGGTGAGATCTGGTCTCAACCCCAAAACCTCACCTGCTTCCTTGGATCCTCAAACAGATTTTAAGACCTCAGTTACTGCGATTATTATAAATTGTTGTACTTTGGAGGTGTTCTGCTGTTCTGATTGCCTCTGTAGTTCTGGTCGCTTCACACATTTCCTGATCTGTGCACATTAATCTTGACATTTAAGATATTTAAAGGTGTTTCCTTAGGGTGTAGTTATTTATGGCGTAAACTTGTATCTCATGCCGTATACTACATGTACTTCCTTTAAAACAACACAGAGTACTCCATATCATCTTGATTTTTTTTTTTTTTTTTGGTATTTTTCTCCAAAGATGTCAGTGAGGACTGATCAAGTGTACAGTTAGATTGAAAAAAATTGAAATGGTTATTAAGTTTGTATTGAGTAAAACTTGACAAAAACGTGTTCTAGCTGACTAAAATATCTGCAGTGCCTTCCACATGTACATTAACCTTAATGCAGTTCAACTGATGTCTGCTTTTTAAATAACCTATTGTTCTGTCAGTTTTCATCGTGATACCGTTATACAGTTGAACGCTGCCTCAGAAATCTGGGATTAATTGGCATCATTTTTTTAGGTTAACCTTTCCTGGGTACTGACGTTTTCATGTATATCCTTTGGGAAGGAAAAGTGGTTTAGTGGCTCTTTTTCTGTCTTTGTTATCAAAACCTTTGGGGCATCTTTATTTGTTGTTGCTCTGACTCATTTTCATCCCCAAACCTGATCTTTTTAGTGTGACTTTGTCAAGTTAGAGTACTACTTACTCTTTGTAAGATCTGGAAGAACTGTGTGAAGATTTTGGTTCTTCCATTCCTTGCTGCATTTCTTAGAAACTTCACCCTGGAGAGCAACCCAGGTCTAACGTCTGGATCACCAACATCGGGAGCTGTTCCCTAAGAAATCAAAAAAATTATCTGGAAAACACCATCCACATTATCGTACAAAAAGGCCCCAAATATCTCGTAATCGGTTTTTCCAGAAATAAAATCCCGGCGTGTCAGTCTTCAACTTGGTACCTCAAAACAACCATACTTCGTAAAGACTACGAAACAGAAAGGAGCTAAAACGGGATTAGCAAAAGGCACTCCCTTTCTGAAAAGGAGAAAATGATTTTTTTAATTTTTTTTTTTTTTAAAAAGAAGCACTCTAGTTACAACTTTTAGTCAGCGGTGGGAAAATAAGGCAAAACGAGTGTTGCCTAGTGTTCCGAAACCGGTCAGAAAACACTTGCCACGCTGGTGTTCCCTAAATTGGTGGTATTTGACACCTATTAATGCAAGTTAGGATTTCCTTTTGGAACCTTTTGACCTTAACTCAGCCTTCAAAATGATTTTCAAATAGTCAGAGTGTAAAAAGGTAAATTGATTTTTGTAGAAGGTTTTGGTCAAAATTTCACGAATGGACTAGGTAATGCCATTAGGGGAGAGGTAAGTTTGCAGAAAGTCCCATGCCTAATCATGTCAATTCTGCCAACCTCAGTAGTGGGAGTTGGTGAAGCTAAACACTCCCGGCATCCCCTAACTAAACTTAATTTTTTAATATCATATGAGTGTAATTTATGATTTTTGGGTGGGGAGAATGGAGGCTGAAATAGAAGACTCAAAGATAGTATTCCTAGATAGATAGATATAGACTGTAAGCCCGTCAAACGGCAGGGACTGTCTCTATCTGTTGCCGACTTGTTCATCCCAAGCGCTTAGTACAGTGCTCTGCACATAGTAAGCGCTCAATAAATACTATTGAATGAATGAATGAATATTCCTAATACTCATTGTTCCTTCTTACGGCGTGCTTACTCGAATAATTGTCTGTTTTATGGCATTTGTTAAGCACTTACTCTGTGCTGGGCCCTGTTCTAAGCCCTGGGCTAGGTACAAAGTAATCAGATTAGACACAGTCCTTGTCTCCCATGGGGCTCACATATAAGTCTTAAAAATAAGGGCAAGTTTCCTTAGTAAAGCTCCCATTAAATTGCAACTCCTCTGAAACAGAGAAACATGCTTTCCTTTTGTTGAATTTTCCCAAATGTTTACTCTGTAGATGCTGTACTCTCTGGGTGCTCAATAAATACCAGCACTACTATTATCATTTACTATGACTCTTTCTCCTCCTACTATTTTCAGGCAAATTAATAATGTTGGTATTTGTTAAGCACTTACTATGTGCAGAGCACTGTTCTAAGCACTGGGGTAGATACAGGGTAATCAGGTTGTCCCACGTGAGGCTCAGTTAATCCCATTTTACAGATGAGGTAACTGAGGCACAGGGAAGTTAAGTGACTTGCCCACAGTCACACAGTTGACAAGTGGCAGAGCTGGGAGTCGAACCCATGACCTCTGACTCCGAAGCGCAGGCTCTTTCCACCGAGCCACACTGCTTCTCTTCAAGAGATGAAGTAACTGAGGCCCAGAGAACTGAAGTGACTTGCCCAGCATCACACAACAGACAAGGGGCCAAGCCGGGACCAGAGCCTGGGTCTTTCTGACTCCAGGAGGCCGGTGCTCTGTCCTTTTGGCCACGCTGCTTCTCCTGATAATTCTTATTTTGTTGGTTAGGATTTTGTGGGAGGTACAGTGTAGCAGTCAATCCTTGTGTTAGAATTTTGTATGCTCTGATTTTCTAAAGAAGATTCAAGATATGTCTTTCGCACCGATTTGGGAATTGTTAGAAAGATCGCAACATTTAAAAGCAACAACATAGAGCTGTAAAAAAGTTGTTCCAAGTTCCCTGAAAAGCATGTTTGTTTGTTGCTCTTAAGTTTTATAGATGTTGCAGCAGCAAAAAAAGCCATATTTGGGGGATGGTGGGGCGGGGAGAGGGAGGGACACCATCATTAGCATGTGACTCAGTTGTTTACATTTTTTTCAGATAGGTGTTCACTTTTAAAATGTGCATTTCAGAGGATTATTGTAGACCTAACCAACTAATGTTTCCTTCTGAATGATCTCCTTTATACTGTGGAAAGAATTTACTGCCCCAGTGTGTCAGGGTTTTCCCATATATATATATATATACTCATCCTCAATTTTTCTTTCTGTTTCCAAAGAATTCATTTTCTTAGTTCCTGTTGCCCGTGATCTTAAAAACAACCCTGGGTGACTCTTTTAAATTGAATATTTCTTAGATTAGACTGTAAGCTTGTGGTGGGCAGGGAATGTCTGTTATATTGTACTCTCTTAAGCGCTTAGTACAGTGCTCTGCACACAGTAAGTTCTCAATAAATACAATTGATTGATTAAGATTAATATGCCCAGGATGTCAGGGGCCTACTAGGGCAGTGCTTTCAGTCCGTTTTTTGGTGTGTGGGGGGGTGAGGGAGGAGAGGTTGAGGGGGCGGATAGGGGTTTCTGACTGTTTTTGTCACCACCACCACCTTTGATTTGGGAGAATGTGTTATCGCTTTTCGCCTGGCAGCCGCTTTTTCAAAGCCGTTTGGATCTAGTGGTCTCCCATTCTCCATAAACGGTGGAGTAACCCAAGGACCTCTGAGATTTCCTTATTAGGAATCAATAATCTGATTGGAAACTGCTTCAGAAAGTCTGTGTACTTATTGAGAAGCATTGTGACTCGGTGGAAAGAGCATGGGCTTGGGAGTCGGAAGTCATGGGTTCAAATCCAGGTTCTGCCGTTAGTCAGCTGTCAAGTCACTTAACTTCTCTGCGCCTCAGTTACCTCATCTATAAAATGAGGATTAAGACTGTGAGCCCACGTGGGACAACCTGATCACCTTGTATCCTCCCCAGCGCTTCGAACAGTGCTTTGCACATAGTAAGTGCTTAACAAAATATCATTATTATTATCAGCTTCACCCTGACATTCTCTGTGACCTGGGATGAGTTGTGTCAATCCTTCCTCAGTTTTCATAGCTGTTAAGTGGGGTTAGTAGTTGTAAAGCGCTCTGAAATTCCTGTATGAAAGGTACTTTTATATCTGCAGAATATTCTTTGGTATTCCTACTTCCTTTTTAGTCCCATAAAATTTTCACTGACTCAAAAAGTCATAAAGCTAAAACAGCTCTTCAGGGCAACCCTAAAGCAAACCAATACAGGGCAGTGGGTTTCTCTGATTTTAGATATGTGGTATTGAACTTCCTCTCTGCTCTTTGTCTCTTGATTATGACAGTAGGGTAGGCTACCAAAATACTCTCTTTTCTTCACGTTTAGTATCATTCCTATTTATAGGAATGACAAGTAGCAAGGAAACAGTGTGCAACTGATAGGAGTCTACCTGCAGGAAAAAAAAATGTCCAGAAATACAAAGACTTACATTTTCTCGTGATCCTTGGCAAATAAGAACGGGGAAAGGGAAAAATTATGGGGTGAGGGAGGGGAGGTGAGGGGATAGATCCTATTTAGCAGAGTCCTTATAGAACATACGTTGTCCAGACCCCTCCCTCTGCGTTCCCTTCCTATTGTGAATATTTGCTGTCCTGTGTTGGAAGAGAAGAAGATTGAGCAGGCAGTTCATTGTTTTATTGGGTAGTTATTCTTGGCTGCTTTTGCGCTAATGATGATGCTAACTAATCATTATCATACATGCATCACTTTGTAAACATAAAATGCTATTAATCTTGTTTACTATCTAGTTCCCGTAACACCGCCTAAGAAAGCTACTTAAGAAAATACATTTTCTCTCTAAAGTGGGACACACATAAATCAGGAACACCTCATAGCCGGTTAGAACTCAGAGCTCCCGTTTCCCCAGATCCGTACTTTAAAATTTAAGTACCCTTAAAATTTAAAAATCAATTGTTCTGTAGGACCCTTACCCACAAAAAACTGGATTGAAACCCCGAACATAATTCTCAGAGATTGGCGTAATCCAACATCAGTGCCTCTCCATCAGCGCTGACCCCGATCGAACCTAAAGACTAGAATCGTTTCCAAGTCTCTTAGTCATCTCACTGCCCAGTCAGTCAACTAGTTACTCTCCCTTCCTTTCCCTCCTTGGTAGTTCACTGAAATTTCTGCAGGAAAAGTTCTTGCTGGTGTACTTTTTTAAGGCTATTCCAGGTTTATGCGGACCTACGCATAATATCACACATTAACGTTGGGCTAATCTTCCTTTTGAAATCATTAATTTGATGAAAATACATGCCTTCTAACTATAGCAGGCTGCACGTGGCTGGCCAAAATCCAGTTCCCATTGGTCCATTTACACCACATTGGTTTTAGAAGATTTTGAAGTGGTAATTAAAGAGATCTAGTTAAACCTGGGCTTGAATAGATGGGCTAATTTGCATGCCTGAACTTTTTTCACCCTTTGGTCTTTTTTAAGTGTTCTTCCCTTTGGGGACAGCCACTGTCTCTATTCCTGGGTTTGGCTCCCTCGAAGTTACTAGAACTTGGTTTTCCTTGGGGCGGTTACACAATTTTAGGGCTCTACCTTTGGAACCTACTTCATTTGCTTCCTGTGCTGGGCTGGAGCGTGACTTCCTTGAGGGTGATGGAAGTTGTTTTGTTTAGTCAGGTCTTTTGATAGTCATAAAAGACTTAGATTAATCAAAAGGAGAGAACTTTATGCAGTCAGAACATTGTGTTCTAGTTGAAGAACCACCTGTCAGGTTGCCTTAACTTATTGCCCCCCTTATATTCAAAATAAAGTAAGACTAGCTAACATGGACGTATACATGAGCTGCTTTAAAATATCTTTTGCCTAATATTTCGTCCTCAAATGCCTGTTAGAATATTTTTATTTTATTTTTTTTTACAGGGGAGAGTACTGCCTCTTTAGATCTACTCAGAATCCTGGGAATATGTAATTCAATGTGAACATTTCTGTGAGTGTATCCTCCAGTGAATTCCCTGAATTTCAAAAGCAGAGGGGTATAGAAATAGGCACAAATGAGCAGGGTGGTAGAGAAAGATTCCCCCCACCACTGTCTGGAGTGGATTTTTAAGCATCTGTATTAAATATCTAACTTGCCCTATCTCTTCAGCAAAACCACAGACTTTCCTCTGTTCACAATTGCCACATATTACATTGTGCTTCCTAGTCTTGTGGTCGCAAACTTTTATTCATTCAGTAAAATTAAGCTGTCAGAGCTATTTCATGTTCATTTGAAATTCGCTAGTAGTATTATGGTATTCATTTGGCGCTTCCTATGGGTGAAGCACTATGCTAAGCGCTGGGGTAGACACAAGTTAATCCAGTCAGACACAGTCCCTGACCCATGTGGCGTTCACATTCTAAGTAGGAGGGAGAACAGAAATGTGAAGGGTTTGTCTTTTCATGTCATCAGATTTTGATTTCTTTGATCTTTTGAGATCCTAAAGGCCGCTCCATCCCTCATCCCGGCGTTAGGACCGTGCACGAGCCAAGCGTAGTTGACTTGCCACAGAATGGTGAGGCTGGGCTTCGGCTCGTCCACCTGCCCCCATTTCAAGCTTCCTCTGGTGCTGGGTGAGGGAGCATGTGTGAAAGCATCACAGGTACTTGGAAATCTTTCAGCAAGCAGAGCAGTCCATAAAACAACCCGGGGAGAGAGGCTCCGTCCTCCTTCGGAAATGAGACCGAGCCCCATTCGTCCCATCCAAGACTTCAGGCCAGAGAGGGTTCCTTTGGCCTGTGAGGGTCTCTCTGGCCCTCAGTTTTGAAAGTGATTTTAGATGAGAAAGGAGAGGGATTTCTTCTCTTGGTACGATTGAAAGCTGTCACCTGGCTTGTTTCGGTTTCGAAAATAGGCTGCGCCTAGAACCTTCAGTAACGGAGTTACTTCTGAAGAGTGGTTATAGGTAATGATTTCATTCAGTAGGTATTTCTTTAAGTTAGAATCCTTAAGGTTCTTACCAGAGAGAGGAAAAAAAAAAGAACCAAAGTCATCAGAAATGTTAACCTTAAAGGGGTTGGCAAGAATCAAAAAGGAATTGTTTTGCATGCCCTTGGTCATACAGTGCTGTCGATTGTAAGGGCTGAGCAGATTTTAGTCCACCTGGACCTAGAGTGTTTCTCCAGGGGGACCCCGAACCTCGCTCTGCCTCCCAGGCCCAGGTTCCCCCAAAACAGGCTCCCCTTCCAACTCCCAGAACTCTGCAGTTGGAGTCTTGGTAGAGGAAGGCTGTTAATTAAGGAAAACCTGTAGTTGACTCTTTCAGAATGATGCTTCACGATTCCAGCATCCCAGAGAAGATAATCAATAATTTGTTTCACACAAAGCGTCCTGTACAATTTCAAATAATTACATTTTTCTTAAAATGTAAGAATGTCTCTTTCAGACATTTGTTTGTAGAAAGTTAGCAAGTCCATAAAGTAATAAAAACAACCACTTCTTATGAAAGGGTGAAGCCTTAAAATAGCCCCTATAAAACTTTGTCACATAATGCTAAGCATTATGTATTACAACATTTACAAGTATTTACTACAAAACTTTTCTGTGTCCCTCAGACAACAAACCTCACATAGTGTGAAGCAGGAGATGTGTTTTTCTCTCAAATATTATTTGGCTTTTTCTGATCAGACCTTACTTTCTAAAATGATATTGCCAGTTATTTTGAAACAAGGAAAAGGGTAAACGGAAACCTCTTTCCCAACAAATCACTCACCTTTATAGTGGCTCTGACACTGCTGAGGAGTCTTAATTAATCTTAGTCATCTGTGGAAATGCCAGAATTTTTATTTTGTGAGATTTACAAGATCTTTGATTAGCCATTTTATTTAGAAGTAGTAAAGTTGGGGATTAGGTCGAAAGAACGAACTTCCTCACTCTGTGGCAAACACACCAATGCTAAGGAGCTCAACTGAGTCCATGTAGGAGCAGTCGTCTGATTATTGAGTTGTAAATTAAAGCAGAATCACGATACAGAAACTGTTTAGCAAACTATGCAGTGTCTGATTAAGGATAATAATCATCATGGTACTTGTTAAGCGTTTATGGTGTGCCAAACACTGTTCTAAACGCTGGGGTAGATAGACGTTAATCAGATGCGTATGGCATATTTTTTGATAAAGTTCTAATTGGTTTTTGAGATCCACAGAAAGTCACTTGAGGTCCAGAATGTCAGTCATTTTAAAAGTTGCCTGCAAATGTTTTGATTTTTTTTTTAATATGTATAAATGGTTTAGTTGCTTAAAAATGTGTTGTGGGTAACTTCTGAGGAACTGATTCAGTTACTTAGAGCTGGAATTTTTGACACCTTGTCCTAGAATTGTGGATTTTCATCCTGAATTCTGCTTTCTCAGAGCACACACAGCAGCTTTCATTGAAGTAGCAGCTTTGTAAGTTGCATTCAAACTAAAAAGAGCCCCTTTAGGGCTGCTTGGAATGTTTGGCGTGCAACACTATTTCATAACATTAAGAAAAGCTACTATCATTACGTATATTTTTGGCCAATAGGGCTCCCAAGTCACATATTAGCTCACAGTAATAACATTTAATGAGGCCTCATTTGGTTAAGTGCACTGTACTAAGGTGTTTGGGAAGTACAGAATGCAGAGCAGATTGCCCCCTACCCACAAGGAGCTTACACTCTGACAAGCAGGACGAGGATGAAAATATGTGCAACTAGAATGATCAGAATAGAGTTTAGGACTGGAAGTCAGGAGGTCAAAGTTCTGATTGTAGCTCTGCCACACCAGCTTGCTGTGTGTCCTTGGGCAAGTTTCCTAACCCCTCTGGGCTTTAGTTTCCTCATCTGTAAAAAGGTGAGATAGCTGCTCTCCCTACCTTTTAGAGTGTGAGCCCTGTATGAAACAGGGACTATCAGATGTACTTCTCCCGAGTCAGTATTCAGTGTAATGCTTGGCGGCTACTTGGTATTTAATAAATAGCGTAATTATTATAAATATTGCATGTTTTTAGATTTTTATAAAGAGCTTTCTTTTGTGCATTTGACAGAAAGTAATTTCCTGACTTCCAGATTCTTTTAGTTGGTATAATATGACAGGTATTTTTTTTTTAAAGTTGGTGACAACAGTATCTCTATATTAAGGCTTGCAAAGGGCTGTAAATAAAATAAAGTAGTACCAGTTGAAGATTTAAGAGACCCCTCTTGTTTTTTTTTAATGGGGCTTTCAAAAAGACTTTTCAAGTCAGTGAATATTACAAAGTAAGACATTTCAGAAAAGGATTTTTGGAAAGGGTTGGGTGTTATTTTAATTTCAAAGCTTTCTCTCTGAATAAATTGATTAGAAAATAGGATTGTCAGCCTGCTAAAAGCAGGTAACTTCTTGTCAAAGAAACAGGCTAATCTATAACTTTTAATTGGCAGAAGTTACAAAATTGCCTCTATCTGAATTCCCAGGTGTAGTAAGTTCCAAAGCATCCTTGAACATGGGTTTCTGGAACCCCTGAACATGGATTTGGATTTGTTCCTTCTCTGTGAGACAAAGTTGTTTTCTTTCATTTAGGTTCTCTAGTTGGGGAAACAAGAGACATATTCATTTGGCATATTGAGCTCCAGCTGCCTCCTAACTTAAAAACGCCCAGACACTTATACGGAAAGTTGAATTTCACGTCCCCCCTACTCTGCTGGATACTGTATTTAGTGAAATCAAAGGTTAAGGAAAGGAATCATTAGTTTACAATTGCAGCAACTTGGTAGTTGTTGCCTTTATCGGATTTTTGACCTTTTAACTAAGTTCAGTAAGAAACAAGCTCGTTTTTGTAGTTGTCTATTGTCTCTTCTGGAAAGTGATTTTTATTTAATTACTGGTAATTTCAGTGGCGTTGCCTGTTGGAAAGAGCAGGGGCCTGGGAGTCAGAAGACCTGGGTTTTAATGTCTCCTCCACCACTTTCCCTGCGGCGCGACCTTGGGCAAGTGACTTACTTTCTCTGGGCCTCAGTTTCCTCATCTGTAAAACAGGGATTCAGTATCTATTCCTCCTCCTACCTTGACTGTGAGCTAGACTGTGACACAGTCCTGACCTGATTGTCTTAGTTTAGTAAATAAACACTCTCTCCCAGGGTTTAGTAGAGTTTTTAGCAGGTAGGAAGCATTTAACAAATACTGCAATTATTATTGTTATTATGACTCGACTTCGGGAGTGGTAGTCCTAAATTACAGATGCAGAAAGTCTGCGTGAGAGGGGCTTTGTTTGGATCGGTTGTCTTTTTTCAAATCTGTCATATGAATCTAGTGGATGCAATTTCTGATTAGGTTGCATTTTGATGTAACTCTTCCTTGAAGAGGCCTTTACTTTACTTTACTGAAGAGGCCAAGCTCTCATTTCTTCTCCCTCTCTTTTCTACATCGCCTATGCACTTGGATCTGTACCCTTTAAGCACTCAATGTTCACCCCACGCTCAGCCCCACAGCACTGATGTACATATCCATAATTTATTTTAATGACAGGGAAAGTGTCTTCCAACTCTGTTCTCTTCTACTCTCCTGAGTGTTTAGAACAATGCTCTGCAGACAGTGCTCAGTAAAGACTATCGATTGCTAATTTTTAGGTAGTACAATACACTGAACCCCGTGAACCGTAGCTAAATGGGGTTACTACTACTAGTTGGTAGTTTTTTGTGTAAAAACAACTGCAAGAAAGTCAGCATGCTGTTCATGCAGCTTTTGAAACAATCCAATTAGCACTGTAAAATGTTTTTGTGTGTCTTTGTGGCTTCCAAATCACAAAGATGAAATTGCAGAATACATTATTATATCAGAAGAGTTTGTCTCCAAAGGGAGCACGCAAGATGATTATTGGCCTAATAATTACACTGTAGCTGTATTGAGTGCCAATAGGGAGCTAAAAGTACTGGGTTTTAAAATAGTTTAAAGTTAGGAGTGACTTCTAGATCAAGCGTAGGCAAATTGGGGCCTGAGAACTCCCTGCCGCAATTCTTGCGGTGAGTCATATGTGCAGGGGTACATCAGGCTGCCGCGTGCCACCTCTCCAGCCCTCTGAGTGGTGGCAGGGTCTGCACCCCACTAGGACCAGCCAAGAAGGGGTGCCACCCCCCCCCCCCAGCCCCTGTTCCTGTGTCACTGTCACCCCAGTTCCCTCACTCCCGAACTTCTGGCTAAAGAACATCTTTGGATCTGCGGCTCTGCTCTATTTTGTCTTCAGTTTGTGGCACTTCAGCTCATGAGCCTTGGCCACCCTTGCTGTAGATTGACACATACGGAAGTCAACATTCTACGGAGTAATAATGATGCTTCTTCACTGATTGGTTTATGTCATCTGGGGAAATAGAGAACAAACACATTTGGAGGTCTTCAGTTGAAATGAAATGTAAATTCAGAGTAATACTAATGGAGGCAAAGTAAAAAAAGAAACCAACAGCCTAAGGAAAAAGGTAAGAATGCAGAACGCAAGCATTCATTGGAAGAGTTTATATCGTCAGGGTACTTCTGTTAGTATCCTGTTAAAGAAAACTGGCCTTTAAGTGTAATTTAATTTGGATGGTTTTTTGTGTTTTTTTTTAAACTCTTGAGCTTTTTGGTCAACCAGAGAACTGTCTTAGTGATGACAAGCTCATCATGCACAGGGAACGTGTCTGCCAACTCTGTTGTACTCTCCCAAGTGCTTAGTACAATGCTCTGCATGTAGTGCTCAGTAAATGTCATTGATGATGATGATGAGTTTGGTTTTCTCAGACTGCCAAGAAATAACAATCATGCAGCCAGATTTTTCCAAAGGACTTCAACACGATCTTAAAATTTAGAAATTGCATTTGTGTGTCAGTTTTTTCAGGTACATTTGGAGACTGTTTCCTTGGGATTTGGTTCGAAGTGCTGCTAGAATGGAATTCACACAAACTTTCTAAAAGTGTGATGTAGCAAAGGGACTTAGAAACCTTCTGAAAATAAGGAATTAAGAGTACTCATTCTTAGCATGGCTTATCCCAAGGTTTCAGGAAAGGATGAATGAAACAAAGCTTAACAAAACGTCTCTGAAGCAAAAATGTGAGAATACCTGAACATTTAGCTTAAGGCTCTGTTGCAAAAAGATGCTCATCAGGGTGAATAATAATTTTATTCTAGGTAGGCAGTAGGTGATATAATTTTTTTATTAGAATATATGGATATACTGGAGGATATATACATGGTTTGAACTTGTTTACGAGGCAGGTTTAGGGACCACTTTTTTGGTTTAAAGGGATATACTTTCTTTGAGAGCTTCTGAAACGGTTAGTGCTTGCCTTTCCCGGAAGAGTTTTCCTCCTCTTCGATTTAGGCTCCAGTAAGCATAGTAGAGTAAGGAAGCAGTGATTCACTGACAAATTGTAGCTGGCAAACTGGAAAACTTTACAGCTTGCTTTTTTTTTTTAAATAGTATTTGTTAAGTGCTTCCTTTATGCCAGGCACTGTTTTATGAGCTCAGGTAGATGCAAGCTTATCAGGTTGGACATAGCCCATGTCCCACATGGGGTTCCCAGTCTTGATCCCCATTTTACAGATGAGGTAACGGAGGCATGGAGACATCAAGTTATTTACCCAAGTCACACAGCCAAAAGTGGCGGAGATGGGATTAGAACCCAGGTCCTCTAACTCCCAGGTTCATGGCCGTACTGCCTCCCAAGCTTTGCTTGAATGGAACAGAAGAAGTTGAGAGAAAAGAGTTCCCAGCTAAGACCCAGCTTGTCAAAGTTTGACCGGGAATCGGCAAATAGATGAGGTGTAAGGAAGGCCAG
This sequence comes from Ornithorhynchus anatinus, assembly GCF_004115215.2. Taxonomy (NCBI): domain Eukaryota; kingdom Metazoa; phylum Chordata; class Mammalia; order Monotremata; family Ornithorhynchidae; genus Ornithorhynchus; species Ornithorhynchus anatinus. The sequence goes on along the minus strand of NC_041735.1, from coordinate 16,325,288 downwards.
GGGTTTGGGGACACCTCCAGGAAAAGCTTCTACCTCTTACTCCCTGACTCACCAAAACCTCAGGAAGCCGTGGTTTGCGGTCTAGCTTCTCCCACAGACAAGGACTAAATTCTGTCACTTGTCAGTACGCGAAGACGATTTGTTACCTTACTGAAATGGCATTTGTAAATGTTCCCTCAAAGCAGTGCAAGTATCTGGTCACCCAGGGAGCTTAACAGGCAATCCGGTGCCGCCCATCTGTGTAGCTTGCACCATGGTAAGGTTTCTGGCCTCCTGGTCGAGAAAATAATTGGAACACTGGCATTAGGCAAGCCATTCACCAGTTCAGGCCACTCAGGGCTGTGTTCTCTGGGTAGGATCTTGCTGGCAGTGGAGGATATGAGAACATAAGTAAGGCCATTACTGGTTTAAATCAGTGGTGCGGGTCATGCAGAATGCTGTCACAGGCAATGGCAACTGAATGTTTGGAGGAACGTTGTATGGTGGCTGCTTTAAGGGAAGCAATGTGGCCTAGTGGCAAGAGCATGGGCTTGGGGGTCCAGAGGTCACGGATTCTAATTTTGGCTCCACCGCTTACCTGCTGTGTAACCTTGGGCCAGTCACTTAACTTTTCTGTGCCTCAGGTACCTCATCTGTAAAATGGGGATTAAGAGTGTGAGCCTCATGTGGGACGGGGTCTGATTACCTTGTACCAGTCTGATCTACCCCATCTTAGAACTCTGCTTGGCACATAGTAAGCGCTTAAATATCATCATCATTATTATTATTGTTGTCCTGTCTTCAGATATAATGGTAAAGGAAGTACAGTCCTCAGACTTTTTCCTCTTGTAAGCCATTATGAACCTCTCCTCTTCTGAATTTATCCAACTCCTTTTGAGCCTACTGGTATTTTTTTGCCTGTGTAACTTCCTATGGAAATAAATTCCACATTTGCCACTCTCTAGGTGAAGAAATGATTTTTTTTTTAAACACACCACCTCCAAGCTTTAGTAGGTCATCCCTTATAATGGCCTTGAGGGATTTGGTAAACAACAATTCCAGCTTCATTTTTGTTCACCTCCTTTTTCTGTCTTCTGGATCCACCTGACTGCTCTTTGAACTGCCTCCAGTTTTATTGTCCTTCCTAAGATGCAGTGGCTGAAACTTTCCATGCAGACAAAACTGTGAGAAGCATGAGAACCATGAGAAGCAGCGTGGCTCGGTGGAAAGAGCATGGGCTTTGGAGTCAAGGGTCATGAGTTCAAATCCCAGCTCTGCCACTTGTCAGCTGTGTGACTGTGGGCAAGTCACTTAACTTCTCTGTGCCTCAGTTACCTCATCTGTAAAATGGGGATTAAGACTGTGAGCCCCACGTGGGACAACCTGATTCCCCTGTGTCTACCCCAGCGCTTAGAACAGTGCTCTGCACATAGTAAGCGCTTAACAAATACCAACATTATAACTGTGCCATTCGCTTTATAATCAATAGTGTTCCTGATGACGCCCATCATTTTGTTGGCTTTTACAATTTCCACCAGTCAATCCATCAATCATATTTTATTGAGCAATTACTGTATGCAGAGCACTGTCTCCTAAGCGCCAGAGAGAGAGTACAGTATAACAGAGTTGGTAGATATGTTCCTTGCCCACAAAGAGCTTACCACCTAATAGGAAAGGTGTGAAAAACCAAAGGTGTTTCCACAATCAGGTTTCCTACTTTCCATTTTGAATTTGCCCTTGACGGTGACATTTTTGAAGTCGCAGGCATTTCTTCAGTATTGCAGAATAGCCCATGGTCCCCTCTTGGCCTGTAGATTCCTGCAGGAATGCCATCAGATCATTCCTAGAGTAGTGATTTGTTAAGCACTTAACTAGGTGCCAGGCACTATCTTAAGCATTAGGGTAGATACAAACTAATCAGGTTGGACACAGCCAGGTCCCCCATGGGGCTCGGAGTCTTAATCCCCATTTTACAGAAGACATAACTGAGTCACAGAGAAGTGAAATAACTGGTTAAAGGTCATACAGCCGACAAGTGGTGGAGCTGGGATTAGAACCCAGGTCTTTTTGACTCCCCAGGCCCGTGCTCAATCCAGTAGGTCACACTGCTTCTTGTTTGTGATTTGGATGGGGCCACCTGAACATTTCTGGGGAAACTTCTGGCAGCGTGTAAAAGTTCACATAACTTCTTCAGGGTTGATAAAAGTACTTGGCTCGGTGACCATCCAATCGCTGGCTGTCTTGGCACTTTGCTGTTGGTTGCACATGTTCCTTCTATAGTAGTGTCTCTAGGTTTGCTAGTCAGACCCCACCAAACCTCTGAAAAGGAGTTGTGAGGAGGGAGTTAGACATACATGCTAAATTTAAGTGTTTAGTACAGTGCCTTGCACAGAGTAAGCACTTAGTAAATACCACTGATGGATGCGCTTTGGAACCTGGTTATATTTCCCTCACCCCCTAATGCGATCTACATTTCACATGCTTCTGAAGGCCTCCCTTTTATCATTATCATGAGGAGCTACCAGGGGGTTGACAGTGTATTTCTTGCTTTGTTCCAAATAGCTTTTTCATCTGATTCACATTTATCCAACCAAAATCGATAGGATTACTTTTCCAAACCCACAGGCCTCATAACTGCTGAGCTTCCCCTTTTCCCTCTGCTCCCTCTCTGCTCCCCCTTCACCTCCCCTCAGCTAAGCCCCCTTTCCCCCTTTCCTCCCTTTCCCTCTGCTCCTCCCCTTCTCCCTTTCCCCTCCCCTCAGCACTGTGCTCATTTGTATATATTTTTATTACCCTATTTATTTTGTTAGAGGTGTACATCCCCTTGATTCTATTTATCATGATTGTTGTCTTGTTTTTTTGTCTGTCTGTCTCCCCCGATTAGACTGTAAGCCCATCAATGGGCAGGGATTGTCTCTGTTGCGGAATTGTACATTCCAAGCGCTTAGTACAGTGCTCTGCACATAGTAAGCCCCGATTAGACTGTAAGCCCGTCAAACGGCAGGGACTGTATCTGTTGCCGACTTGTTCATCCCAAGCGCTTAGTACAGTGCTCTGCACATAGTAAGCGCTCAATAAATACTATTGAATGAATGAATAGTAAGCGCTCAATAAATACTATTGAATGAATGAAAGTAACTGCCTGGTAGAGCGAATCTCAGGGAAGTGACCATTCACCTTGGAGGAATTTTTAGGTGGAATTCCTCGTGCCAGTGAGGCTCCTGCTGTTGTTCCATGTTACTGAGCTCCAGGAGCTTGTCTTTTGAGTTGGGTGGTGTGTTTTTCCACATTGGTTATAATGATAATGGAAGAGTAGTCCAAATAGGGACTGTAGCAGCTTACCCCTGTCGGGTTGTGATAACATGGTTAGCATCTTACTGTCAGGACATCATCTTTTAATGTGAAAGACAGCTTGTTCACACCACTCACTTCAGACTAAATAAGAAGGGATCAAGTGGTAACAAAAACGCTGATAGGTTAAAGATGTGAGTGTTGTGACTGGGCTTCAAAGGTTAACTCATTTTTTCTACTGAGGATAGAATATCCTAAGTTGTGACCTAATTCAAGATTCTGTTTTTAATCAGTCATATTTATTGAGAGCTTACTGGGGGCAGAGCACTTTGCTAAGCACTTGGGAGAGTATAATATACCAATATTGATGGATTCCCTGCCCACAAGGAGCTTACCTCTAGAAGGTTCCCTAAATACCTGTGTTCGCAATTATTGGGCCTCACAATGGGGGTAGAGCTGTCCACTTAGTCTTATAAAAGGATGATTTTTCTGGGTGGACTTGTTATGCCCATAGTTGAAAATTTGATTTAATTCAAGTCGTACTGAATATTTTCACTACACTTCTGGAAGATTTGGCTCATTGGGGCAGGCAACTTGTCTGTCAACTTGGTTCTATTGTACTCTCCCAAGTGCTTAGTTCAGCACTCTGCATACAGTAAGTGTTCAATAAATATGATTGATTGGTTGACAGAGACCTATTTGGGAATGAGAAAATGTTCTCCCAACAATGCAGGTCTTCTGGATAGAATGCAATGCAATGTTGGAAGAAACAGATTGTGTGCTACTTGGTCCAAATGGGTGAACTAAATCACAAGTTTTTCTAATATTGGGTTTTCAATCACGTAACCTCTGCTTTATAGTAATTGACAATGCACTGCTTTGAACAGAGTAGGCACCAGATGAATGCCTCCAACGATGCTTCATTCAATAGTATTTATTGAGCGCTTACTATGTGCAGAGCACTGTACTAAGCGCTTGGAATGTACAGTTCGGCAACAGATATGTGATGGCCAGCCAAACCATTCTCTTTGGGCACTGATTTTTTTTTCTATCTGAATAACGATTAAGTTGTTTATAGGCACAAATTATTTAATGTGCTCTTACATTCATTCATATTTATTGAGTGCTTACTGTGTGCAGAGCACTGTACTAAGCACGCGGAATGTACAATTCGGCAACAGATAGAGACAATCCCTGCCCAACAACGGTCTCACAGTGTAAAAGATATTTACTCAGACACTGTTTTTTCAGAAAACTAGGTCCAGTGCTCTTTTGGTATGCAGTCACCATGTCATCCATGTATTCATTTGAAGAGTATGTTGCAGTATGGACTGCTTACTTGAAAACTCCGTTAATCAAGAATGAAGAGGTAAAATATGAAGTTAAATTTAACTTCATAACAATTTCCAGGTGAAGCAGTTTGCAGGGATATAAAAGCATTGCATCCCAGTTTATAAAGTGCCTCAGTGGGCTTTTTAACATAAATTAAGATTCATTAGGAATTTGCTCTGAAGACCTGCTTCTTTCAGGTTTGTCCTGGGTTCATCCTCTGTATATGAAATAATTTTCAGGCATATCGTGCAACGTATTTCTATCTCACATTGGCATAACTGTAGTAATATGTTACTGGTTTGCTAGGGATAATAGCACTATGTTGTTAAAAGCATTCAGCCTGTAGAGGATAGGGAATGGGAAGTTTATGATGTAAACAGTTGTCCAGTAAAATGTTATAGAAATCTAGAACCTAAAATTTTAGCTATCTAGAGCTCTGGTAGAAGAGACCCTTCCTCTTCCCTCCTTGTATGGATGTGGTTAAAGAATATTCTAATTGTAAAGTGTTCTTGTGACAAAACAAGTTAGTGTGGTTTTACTTTTCAAGGTAATTTTTGGAGAAAAGCAGAAATTCATTATCTAAAATGAAAATTCTTGAAGAGAAGGGAGTCCTGGACACACACACACACACGCACGCACGCACACAATGAGATGTGATTCACCTAAAAATTAGTCAAAATTATATCATCTTGAGAATCGTGTGCTAAATACCACCAGTGGCCCAATCCCTTTTACTTTTTATTCTGTGGTGTTTAATCTCCTTTTAGATTGTCAGCTCCTGCTCTAATGCAGTGTCTCAGTATGCAATAGGCCATTGATGTCACCACATCCATGAAACTTCTGCTGAAGCCAACTTTATAGGAAGTCATGTAAGTGCAAACTTTTGGCTTAAATTCCATTTATAACCTAGGCTGTTTGCAGTTTGACTATAAAACTTTATTGCTTGATTTCCTCCCTCCCCCCCTTCCATCCCCTTAAAGTTTTTACCCCTCTCCGTCCACTCTCCACCCCCTAAAACAGAGAAGAAGTCATTACTCAGAATAATTTCATCATCAATTGTATTTATTGAGCAGTTGCTGGGTGCAGAGCTCTGTACTAAGCGCTTGGAAGAGTACAGTATAACAGAACTGGTAGGCACTTTCTCTGCCCCAAATGAATTTACAGTCTAGAGGGGGAGTCAGACATTAATATAAATAAATTACAGATAAATTGCGATAGGGCTGAGGGAAGGGGTGGATAAAGGGTGCAAATCCATATTCAAGGATTTGCACTTGAGGGATTAGACTAGACTAGAACTCCGAATAAGACTAGGTATACATCCACATGGGGGTCTCTGGTTATTGTATTATCCCAGGCGTCGGAGAAATGGAGTGAGTGAGATTAAAATAACTAAATATGTCTGATCTGATTGAATGATAACTAAGGTTGCCAGAGTAGTGTGAAAAATCACTTTGAAGTTGGAAATAATTTAAAGCAGTGTGTTGCAGTATAAGCAAGGAAAATGCACTACTGGGGTGGTAATATTAGATTAAAATTTACCTATATGTATATTTGAAATCAGGGCTCTGCAGTTCTTTTCAATCTTTAATATTTAGGTCTCAGCACTGGAAAAAACAGGGAAACAGCCACAGTTCCCTTTGCAGGTTAGTGAAGAGGAGGTGGGGAATGGCGAAGTGTCTTTCTTGCTGGTATGTTCTGTGCTGCTTCTTTTAGCATGTACTAGATAATATTAGAGCAGGAGCTGATACTTTACAAGTTTGTAATGTTTGATTTATATATAGTTCTACCAATGGGCTCAGGAGATGGAAAAGATGAGTTCCTTGCCGCAGCATTTATTCTGTTACGTTTTACATGTCAGCAGTGTACATTTTTCTGGTTTATGCACCCAAGTGTCCTTACTATGTTTCACTCTATCGTTAACGTTTGGGAGTGAGGACATTAATTCACACTAAAAACCGGGAATGCACAGTCTTGATTCATGAACAGTCTGGATAATTGAGTATTTTTTCATTGCAATACTTGTTTTATTGTCATTACTGAACTCTGCAGTAGAGTATAATTCCAACTCTGTCTTATGTTCCCATTTTTGAAGAGACATAATCGTTTATGGCATCTAGTGTTTCCATCCCTGATTAAGCCCTTTTTGCCCAGTTCCATTTCCCTTCTGTATTGTCTGTGTGCACTTGGATCTGTGACCTTAGGGTGTTGCTTATTTGTCCCACCCTTAACCCCACAACACTTATGTACATATCTTTAAATTATATCTTACAAATTGTTTTAATGCCTGTCTCTCCCTCGAGATTATAAACGCACCATGGGCAGGGAACATGTCTGCTAACACTGTTGTACAGAATTCTACCAAAAGCTTAGTACAGTGCTCAAATACCATTGATTGCTTGATATGATATAGAGTTACATCATGTGAAAGTCAAGAAGGCTGGCTAGATAAACCTGGGTGTGTTAGAAAAGTTTGGGTACTTTTTTTGCATTATCGGAGCCTGCATATTAGAGATTTTTTTAAATCTAGTTTGATTAATCATGTTTTACCACAAGCTTGGTAAATACTCTTTGATAATAAATCTTATTAATATAATAATTAATCTTCAGATAATGTGCATCATCCTCCTCACTGACCTCCATTCTCTCTCCCCACTCCAAACTTCACTCTGCTGCCTGGGTCATATTTCTACTAAAAATTTAGTCCATGTCTCCACACTCCAGTGTTGTGCATCCATTCCCGCATCAATCAGAAATTCCTTTCCATAGGCTCCAGGGCACTCAATCAGCTCTCCCTCCTCTTTGCTAATCTTCTACTACAACCCAAACTCCTCACTTTGCTGTTCTAATGCCAACCTTCTCACTGTACCTCAGTCTTGTCTCTCATCACCAACCTCTTGCCGAAGTTCAGCCTGGCCTGGAACTGCCTTTCCCTTCATATCTGACAGAACACTGTTCTTCCTATCTTAAAAGCCCTACTAAAATCATATTTTCTGCAAGCAACCTTCCCTGTGCATCATCTTTGCTGGGTGTGTATCCCAATAGAACTTCTGTACTCCCCGTGCTTAAGAACAGTATCTCTCTTATGCACTCTTGTTTCCTCTCTCTGTAATGTATTTTAGTGTCTCTTTCTCTTTCAGTAGATTGTAATTTCCTTGAGGGGCAGGGTCTTGTCTACTAACTTTTTTGCATTGTTCTTTCCAAAGTGCTTAGTACTGTCCTCTGCTCACAATAAGCAATTACCATTAATTGATTAATTGGCAAAGGTTTAATTCCCTTTGAAGAGTTTTCAGAGGAATGAATTTGACTGGAAAGACATCTAATGTAAATATAATAATAATAATAATAAGGTTGGTGTTTGTTAAGTGCTTAGTATGTGCAGAGCACTGTTCTAAGTGCTGGGGTAGATACAGGGTAATCAGGTTGTCCCACGTGAGGCTCACAGTTAACCCCCATTTTACAGATAAGGTAACTGAGGCACAGAGAAGTAAAGTGATGCCCACAGTCACACAGTTGACAAGTGTCAGAGCCGGGATTCGAACCCATGACCTCTGACTCCCAAGCCCGGGCTGTTTCCACTGAGCCATGCTGCTATCTCAAGCATAAAATCTTGTCATAAGGGAGAGAATCTTTCTCGAACCACTGAAGTGGGAAGCAGTTTGGCCTAGTAGAAAGAGCCCAGACCAGGGAGTCAGAGGATCTGGGATCTAAACCCAGCTCTATCACTTGCCTGCTGGATGATCTTGGGCAAGTTACTTAACTTCTCTAGGCCTTGGTTTCCTCATCTGTAAAATAGGAATTAAATACACTTTCTCCCTCTTATTTAGACTTTGGGCTTGATGAGAGACAGGGACTGTGTCTGACTTGATCATTTTGTATCTACCCCAGTCCTTAGTGTAGTGATTGGCACATACTAAGCTCTTTATTATTATTATTATTATTATTATTATGTGCTGGAACTAGTCTCTCTATGCTGCTTTTGGCTATTTTCCTGCTTGTTTCTTAGCACCTCTAGCTTAAGGCAGAGGAATTGGAGACAAAGTCATTATTTTATATTTTGTCATTTTTTAACAGCTCTTGAAAAGGCTGGAGAAAGTTTTAGTTTATTGCTACAAGTAAGGTTTTTTTGGATTGTAGGTTTTTTTTTTATCACTTTCTTTTGCTCATCTGGCACTAGAAATGACAGTTCGCTAAATGTATTTGACACTTAGCCTGGATGCAGAATGTGTACTGTAGTTTGCCTTCTGTGTTAGACTGTGAATTTTGGCTGCTTGAAGGTTTTGGTTGTGTGATTTTTTTTAGGTTTTCTATCGAATAAGCCCAGAAAGGACCCCCTGGGAATCTTGTGCACTTTTGCCTGGGTATGTAACATTGCCTCAGTTAAAGAATTTGTTCCAGTTTCAGTCTTGCTTAGCATCCTGAACTGGGAGTCCTAGAAATTAGGAATCCCATCCAGAAAGATAATTAAGTAACTACCTGAAACTTTTAAAAAAAGTTCCATTAAAAAGGGAAATAAAAAATTTGCATCCTATGTGTCCCATCTGTAGTAATAATTATAGTATTTAAGCGCTTACTATGTGTCAAGCACTGTGTATTGAGTCATATTTAGTGCCTGTATGATTAGTGTGAATAAAGGACTGCTATAATAAAATTCATTCATTATCCCATTTTAGTGCATCCATTTGGGATAGTATGTTTTCTGATTTTTTTGTAGGTATTAATGATTATTTTAAGAGATTAAGGATAGGTGGTGGAAAGTGGGCTGATCTATAAATAGCACCGAGCAGTTGGAGATTATTTTTTTTTTCCCCAAATTGCATCAGTCAGTAAATCAACCGTATTTATTGAGCACTTACTGTGTGCAGAGCATTGTACTAAGCACTTGAGAAAGTAGAATATAACAATACAACAGATTCCCTGCCCACAACGGTAGTTTAAACTTTCATTTTTTTTTCAAGTGTTCCAAAATGTAACAGCATTGCAATTTAATCAGGATAGTATTTTTTCCTAGACTGAATTGGTTGGCACCCTCCCAAATAACCAGATTTTTAATGGTGGAAAATGAAAACATTTGATTTAAAAATAAACATCTTTTAAAGGAAACATGCCCTATACTTCAACTACAAATTAAAGTTAGACTGGGTATTTAAGACACAAATATCTTCCCAAATAAGTGAAAGAGAAAAAGAAAGTGTCAGACCTCTTGGTAGGATTTTTAACTCCTTATGTCTGTCACCACTGGACATTTGACCCACAGCATGGTGATCTGACTCCTAGCATTCCTGCTGAACATTACAAATCCTCATTGAGTATATTATATATGCAGCACTGTCACTTTCACTAAAGTGAGGTTTTACTTAAACATAGCAGTTTCAAAAGTGAAAAATGATGGACATATCTTTTACTGATGTCAGTTCATTCAACCTGGCTTCAATCTGACATTTTTTCACTTTCAAGAAAATATCATTTTTACTTATTTCTCTGACCTCCTTTTCATCTGTATTCATTTAAGACTATGTTCCTCTATACTGTTGGTTTGTTTTATATTTTCTGTTTAATTTGGAGCTGCAGTACTTCACCTTGACTTTAATTCCAACAGCAATCCCTTCATAATCCTTCAGATAATGCACTCTGGAAGCAGTACTACTGTTTTGTAGAATTTTTTTCTAAGGAAGGGTATTGAAAGGGAGCTCTAATATAAGTTTGTAAAATATAATTTCTATTTCTCTTTATATTTCTAACATTTTTCTTCATCAGGTACTTAAAACATTTCAAGCCTTTAATTTTCCAGTTTCTATGAATAAAATGCAGGAAAATGGGTTTTTTTAGTCTAAATTCGATAAAACCTGAGGTTCACAGATAATGAAAATGCTGGAGTTGTGAAGAACTCGGAGTTCCTTCAAAGAAAAGTATGATGTAAATTCAAGTTCGTTTTAGGGAGGGTGCACATGTTGTAAAGCACTGGATTGAGAATTGAGGGCAAATTTTGTCTTTGGCTCTGTCCTATCATGCTGTGTGACCTTGGGCAGGCCTCAGCACTTCGCTGCCTTGATACCATTTAAAGGAATACCTATTCCCTTCCTAAGACACTCAGGATAAATTAGATTCAAGGCTACAAGGAAAATTAGATTAAAAGGTGCACAAACTGAATCCACTGGAAATAAGGGCTGATTTTCCAGTTTGTAAAAATCTGGGCCTTTTGCTACTAGCCCTACCACATCTTTTGGCCACTCACTGTTTGTTGGCATCTTCATCCACATTAGTCAGGGACAGAGGCAGGGGGTGAAATTCATATAAATTAATTTGGGTTTTAGTAATATGTTGAAAATATCAGCTAAGGAGGTTTTTGGAATATCTGTTGATTTCAGAATCAGCAATGGTATTTCAGTCAGCTGTATTTGAGTATCTGTTATTTTGTAAACAGTTGTACCATCCACTTGGGTAATGGGTGGCTGGGACATTTCCTAAGTATTTCTATATGTTGAGGAAGAGCCTGTATAATCTACTGGACAGAACATACCCTCTCTGGTTGTAGATCTCATCAGGTGTACACTGTGAGATCCTCAGGTCTGGAAGCTTTGTTATTCTTTATGGCTCTGCTGCAGCATTCTGTACTCTTAACTACACAGCTAATGTAAGTAAACAGAGGAGTGAAAGCCATGTCCTTCAGATGTTGGCAGGCTAAACTAGAATTCTTAGAGCATCAACCTTAATTGTGGTAGGTCTTTTGAGGTCCTTGTAGTATTGTTACCATTCTTCTGAGTCTTTTTTTTTTTTAATTCTCTGCTGAGGGTGGAGCTGCCTTTAATCTTCAGTGTTGCTGTGGCAATGTATATGTGGACATGCGAGACTCATTCTTATGGTCCTACGTTCTGCAAGACTGTGTATTACTAATCAATTCTTTGTAAACTTATTAGACCCCTAACACATTACTAAATAGAAGAAATTGAAATACAACTGATGAGTAGAACTCCATGTTATTTTCTTGCAAAAGCCAGAGGAGTGGCTTTTATAGTGTCAGGGGAAATAGTCCAAGATAAGGAGAGAAAGAAAGGCAGACAAGGAGAAAGACAGGGAGAGAGAAAAGAGGTGGACTTAATGAGAGAAAGACAGTTAAGAGGCAGAAGCAAAAGTGACAGTGTTGGCGACTGGTACAAAAAAGGCACAGAGAGACAGACACGTACACACCCCTACAAGCAATCTCTCTTTCACTCACATACCTTCTGAATATCTTCCCCCTGCTTGGCTATTACAGTAGCAGCAGCTGCAGCATTCGGTGAAGACTGTTCCTTCCCTACTTTGTTGAGCTTATTAGAATGTAAGCCGTTTGCACGTAGGGAGCATGTCTTTTACTTCTGAGGTTCTTTCCCTAACCCTCAGTACAGTGCCTGCTACACTCATTAAGTATCGTTACATCTACTAATTAGGGAGTTAGTGCATATACTAAGCACTTAATATATGCCAGGCCTTGTGCTAAGAATTGGGGTAAATACAGTATAAACAGTTCATAGACGATCCCTGTCTCATGTGGGGCTCCCAGTTGAGGTGGGGAGGACAAGCCCTTAGAAAAGAAGGATGACAGACAATGGAGTACATCAGATTATAAAAATGAAGGCCCTAGAATTGTTGAACAATACTAAGTGGGGGCAGCGCCGATGTTCCTCACCCTTGGCTTCCGAACTCCCATGGCTATCCTAGTTCTAACAGTTGGGAAGGCCAGCCATTTCTGGCTCTTGACTCCGGATGTGGAGGGAAGTCGGACTCCCGCCGTGACGGATGGGAAGGGGCAGACCTTTGTGAGCAGGAGCGGCCGCCGGAACTCAACGGGGGCTGATGGCTCCTCGCACACAAGTCCTGGTCCAGGCCATTTCCCGCTCTGACTTCCCGGGTCCTGGCGGAGGAAAGAGGGAATAGGGCTGGACTCCCTCAGGGATGGGTGGGAGGAGAAGCAGCGTGGCTCAGTGGAAAGAGTACAGGCTTTGGAGTCAGGGCTCATGAGTTCGAATCCCAGCTCTGCCACTTGTCGGCTGTGTGACTGTGGGCAAGTCACTTAACTTCTCTGTGCCTCAGTTCCCTCATCTGTAAAATGGGGATAAGACTGTGAGCCCCACGTGGGACGACCTGATTCCCCTGTGTCTACCCCAGTGCTTAGAACAGTGCTCGGCACATAGTAAGCGCTTAACAAATACCAACATTATTATTATAGGTCGGGAGACAGCTTTGTATTGCTACTCTATTCGGTTTCTTGTTCTGGCTGAATGATCTGAGCTTGATGATGGTATTTGTTAAGGGCTTACTGTGTGGCAAGTGCTGTTCTAAGTGTTGGGGTAGATAGAAGATAATCAGGTTGGATACAGTCCCTGTCCCACAGTCCCAGAGAAGTTAAAAAATGACTTGTCCAAGGTCACACACCAGACAAGTGGCAGAACTGGGGTTAGAATCCAGGTTCTTCTGACTCTCAGGCTCATGCTCTCTGCTCTGCTGCTTCTCTCTGCTGGTGCTCTTGTTCCTTTCCTAGGTCTCTGATGTAGGATTTCGTGCAGATCACGTCAGCAGCAGTTCCGCAGCCTGGAATAGAAGCATGAAGTTAAGCTGTCACCATGACTTGCTATCCCATGGACTCCTCTTTAACCTCAAGGAAAGCTGTTATTGTGACACACTTGTCATATATTCTTCAGGGATGTATGAGAATCCTTGATTTGGTTTCGCTCTGGGTGTTATTTTTCTTTTTCCTTGGCATTTGTTTAGAACTCGTGTGCCAAGCACTGAACTCAGCACTTAGAGAAAGATATGAGGCCATTGAATCGGACTCAGCCTCTAACCCAAAGAAATGACCAGACAAATATAGTAAAAAAGAATTCATCAGTGGCAGCCTGAAAAGTAGCCGAATGTTACTACCTGGAATGGTGAGCAGCCTTAATCATCTTGGGTCAGATTTGTCACAACCTTCCCATTGCTCGGGTGGCAGCGGCCTGGCCTCCTCCTGCAGAATAGGTTTTCTTTCCCTGATAGTGGGTTGGTAGATGGGGCACTGGCCGATGGACCCCAGAACCCTCAGAGTGGGGAAGGCTGGACCCCATGGCTGCAGCCTGCTCCTGTGGACAGTGATGATGGGTAAATGAGAAGAGAGGAAGGGTGAATCTCCTCTTCAGCCTTAGCTTCCTCTCACTTGGGATGCCATTTCTTAGCTTGCTCGGGATTCATAATGTAGGTTTTGATAAGTATCCTTTTGTCAGGGCCTCAGAGATTGATCAGCAAAGTGTTGATGATATATTGCTTGTTTGCTGTAAAAAGTTCTTCGCATCTCTGTTCTCATCATACCAGACTTGGATTTAATAGGGAGCCTATAAAACTTGTGCTGCCGGAAGGAAAGAGTGTCTCAGCGAGGCACACAGTCATTGGTCTTATTGGTGACCTAATAACACTTTAGTATTAGAGGTGGGCGCGGAATCACTAGGTGCTCACCAAATGTCTAGGGACAGATTTCTTGCATGCGTTTTCATTTGCCAGCAGTTTGACATTCAGCCCTCTGGATTGTTTGAATGCCGTTTAGTGATACATTGGCCTTCTCATTACAGAAAGTTGGGAACCGCTCAGGTGGTGATCGGTCATCATCATTCATAGCTTTTTTGAACTTCTACTGTTTTCAGAGCACTAAGTGCTTGAGAACGTAGAGTAGAAATTCAGCACCGCTCTTTGTAGTGGTAATGAGGTCTCATGCCTCCTCTGCTATTTTTATATATTTATATATTTATGCCTATCCTTTACACTAGAGAGTGTGTGTTCAGTTAACCTACTATATATGTGTATGCATGTGCGCATGTGCACACACACAGTCAACTGAACATTCAATTATTTGAATTTCACTAATTGTGAATATTTTTAATTTTATATCAGTCTCCTTCATTCAATGATATTAAGTTTTTACTGTGTACAGAGCACTGTGCTGAGTGCTCGGGGAAGTAGAGTACAACCGAATTGGTATGCGGGTCCATGCCCATAAGGAGCTTACAGTCTGTAGGGGGAGATGGGCATTAAAATAAGTTGCAGTTAGGGGAAATAGTAGAGTAGAAGTGATGTGGGGTGAGTGTGAAAGTGATAATGGGGTACTCAGCCAAGTGCGTAGTAGAAGCAGAAGGCCGATGAATAGGGGAGATGACAGCTCAGTCTGGGAAGGCCTCGTGAAGGGGGTGTAATTTTAGGAAGGTTTTGAAGGTGGGGAGAGTAGTGGACTGTCGCATGTGGAGAGAGAGGGAGTTCCAGCCCAAGGTGTCCTTGTCAGTGGAGAGACCAACGAGATCAAGGTACAGAGAATAGGTTGGCGTTAGAGGCGCAGCAAATGTGGGTTGCCTATCAACCTCCTCACGAAACAAAAACTTCTCACTCTGGGCTTCAAGACTGTCCATCACCATGCCCCCTCCTACCTCTCCTCCCTTCTCTCTTTCTGCTGCCCACCCCGCATGCTCCGCTTCTCTGCCGCTCACCTCCTCACCATCCCCTGTTCACACCTATCCTGCCGTCGACCTCTGGCCCATGTCCTCCCGCTGTCTTGGAATGCCCTCCCTCCTCACTTCCGCAAAACTAACTCTCTTCCCCTCTTCAAAGCCCTACTGAGAGCTCACCTTCTCCAAGAGGCCTTCCCAGACTGAGCTTCCCCTTTTCCCTCTGCTCCCTCTCTGCTCCCCCTTCACCTCCCCTCAGCTAAGCCCCCTTTCCCCCCTTTCCCTCTGCTCCTCCCCCACTCCTTTACCCTCCCCTCAGCACTGAGCTCATTTGTATATGTTTTTATTGCCCTGTTTATTTTGTTAATGAGGTGTACATGCCCTTGATTCTATTTATCGTGATTAAGTTGTCTTGTTTTTGTCCGTCTCTCTCCCCCGATTAGACTGTAAGCCCATCAGTGGGCAGGGATGGTCTCTGTCTGTTGCCGAATTGTTCATTCCAAGCACTTAGTACAGTGCTCTGCACATAGTAAGCGCTCAATAAATGCTATTGAATGAATAAATGAAATAGAGCCATGTCCTTAAAGGCAGGAAACTTGGATTGTCCTTCTGAGCACTCAATGAAGTGTATGTTGGACTCAATAACTACTGTTACAGATATATGTTTAGTTATGGCATTAAGTGTTCACTATGTACCAGCCGCTGGACTAATCCCTGGGGTCAATATGGGATAAACAGTTCAAACATGGTCCTTGTCTCACTGTGGGTTCCCAATAAATACTGCTACTACAATATAATCAGAAGGTAGAACTGCTTAGCTCTTTCTTTGATTTGAGAAGTGTAATACTCTGTAGATGATTAAAAGAGTTAATGCTAAGTACATTCACTGAGAAAGGATAGGACATTGTTTGCCACATTACTTTAGTTTACCAATCCCGTGTGGTCCACTGACTTTTTTTCTCTGTTTTAGCATCATTGCCAACATGTGCATTGAAATCTCCGTTTTGAATCAGCTTGTCAGATATTGTTCTACTGTGATGAGTCCCTCTAGATGCTTATACATTCAGTTCAGCCATAACATGTTTTCAGCACACATTTTGACTAGAATGTTGTTAGGGAATTAGGGAACAGTCATCCAACAATACCAGCCTGTATAGATACAGTAAGCTGGAGTGTTGGAAGAAATGGCTTTTGCACAGACACCCAGGATAGAAATGGGTGGTTACCCCAGAGCGCATTTTCCCTAACATGGGGGTTTGCAAGAATGCAGCTTGCCCTGCATTATAGGAGAGCTAAGCTTTTTTTTTTTTAAACTCCCACCCATTGATACCCATACCTGTACACTGGTCAACCCAGGAAAGGGATGGACTTCTGGAAAGCACTGTTCTCCTGCCCCAGGCTTCCTGTCTGACATCCTCACCTGGAATTGAGGGTCAAAGGTCTGTTCTCATCACCCACTCCTTGGACTTTGAGCCCAGTGTAGCACAGGGGTCCTGGCTAATCCGTTTACATCTTTCCACCCCAGCATTTAGCACAGTGCTTGGGATATAATGAGGGCTAGCTTAAACGGTTACCACAGTGGTTATTACTAAGCGTGTAAAGCTGTCTTGTATTCCCACGTTCACTATGGCTTTATCATTGAGTCCTCGATGTGGGGGGAATGGGGGGAATGTAGGGTGGGACTGGCTATAGGAGGGATGAGAAGCCATTTTTGGACCCAGTTCCAGAATTAGGTAGCAGAAGAGCAACAAGCAGAGTAAACCCTATTATTGTGTGTTTTTTCTAATAATAACAATAATTTAATTTTGGTATTTGTTAAGCACTTACTATGTGCCAAGCACTGTTCTAAGTGCTGGGTAGATACAAGGTAATTAGGTTGTCCCTCGTGGGGCTCACAGTCTTAATCCGTATTTTACAGATGAGGTAACTGAGGCACAGAGAAGTGAAGTGACTTGCCCAAAGTTACACAGCTGATAAGTGGCAGAGCCAAGATTAGGCCTTTGTGTCCTTAACACTGGGAAAAGGGAATTGGGGTTTGGGTTTTTTTTTAAATATATATGGCATTTAAGTGCTTACTATGTGCCAAGCACTGTACTAAACACTGAGTAGATACTAGTAATAAGATTGGACACAGTCACTGTCCCACCTGGGGCTCACAGTCTTAATCCCCATTTTACAGATGAGGTAACTGAGACCCAGAGAAGTGAAGGTCACTCAGTAGAGAAGTGGCAGAGCTGGGATTAGATCTCAGGTCCTTCTGACTCCCAGGTTTTTGGAGGCTCTTGATTTGGCCACTCCTTGTGTCCTGACTGTAGTGCTGCAGAATGTGGGTTTTTAGTTTATACCATGCCGGTCCTTAGTAATAAAACAATAATGGGTGATAATAATGGTTATCTGTTAAGAGCTTACTATGTGCCAGTACAGTCAGATCATACACAGTTCCTGTTCCACATGGGACTCACAGTCTAAGGGGAAGTGACAACAGGTAATTAATCTGCATTTTTACAGAGGAGGAAACTGAACCCCAGAGAGGTTAAGTGCCTTGTCTAAGGTTACACAGGAGCCAAGTGGTAGATCTGCATTTAGGACCAAGGTCTTCTGACTTGGGATAGGACAAGCTTCCGAACGTAGTAGTGGGCTTATGGGTAGAGAGAGAGAGAGGAAGTACCAACCACGATTTAGTGACAGACTGAATGTGAGAGTTGAGAAGAAATGAGGAGTCAAGGGTGATACCAAGGCTGTGGGCTTTGGAGATGAAGGATGGTGGTATTGTTAACTAGCATGGAAAAGTGCGATGGGGTGGGTTTGGGAAGGAATATGAGTTCCATTTTAGACAAATTTAACTTAAAGTGCTGGTGGGACATCCATGTGGTGATGTCCTGGAGGCAAGAGGGAATGCGACATTGAAGAGGCAGTGAGAGCCTCTGCCTAGCAGGCTTGAGAGATGATAGCTGAAGCTGACAGGCTGTGTTTCACGATTGGGTGTCAGGTGTCAAGGAAGCAACGTGGCCTAGTGTATAGAACATCGGCCTGGGAGTCAGAAGGACCTGGGTTCTAATCTTGGCTCCTCCACTTGTCTGCTCTGTGGCCCTGGGCAAGTCACTTCACTTCTCTTTGCCTGTTTCCTCATCTGTAAAATGGGGGTTAAGACTATGAGCCCCATGTGAGACAAGGACTATGTCCAACCTAATTAGCTTGTGCTAATTAGTGCTTAGAACAGTGCTTGATACATAGTAAGCACGTAACAAATACTGCTATTATTATTATGTGAGCGGAATAGGGAGCTCAGAGGGTAGCCTTGAGGGAAGGGGTACATAGGTGTCTGGAGACCAAACCTATCTGCCCCTTTGCTTCCGTGATGCTGTGAAGGGGGAGCAGGTGGAATACGCTCCAGGGATCCAGAAGTTGGGCACAAGCAGAAGTGGAAGAAGTTTTGTTATTGGCAGCTTTTCCCAATGCACCAGGAGCTTCTGCACTGCCCTTCTTAGTTCCATTTCTGGCTCAAGATATTAGAGGAAAATAAAATTGGTTAAAGGGCATTAGGCGGCCTTGGGTTGAGTTTAACACCAAGATGTGAAGTAACCAGTCGAGTGACCTAGGTCTTTTTTATTTTTTGATGGTTTCCCTTTGGATTTCTATTACAGAACATGATTACTGTCTCAGTGCAACAGCCACTGTATTTCGAGGGAGTCCTATTATGTGCAATTAGATTATTTCCAAATACACCATTTACCTCTGTACCAATTCTGAAAGCAGCAAGACTTTAAGGATTGTTAAAAGGATAAAAAAAAGTATGTATATAAAAGCCATAATTTCATCCAATTAGAAAGGTGCAGTGGCTGCTAAGTATATGGTGTGCCTTTAATGGAGTAAGCATTTCTGTTCCAGGGTGGTTGGACTTTGCAAATGTAATTGTCATTTGGGACTCCTATATCTTTGTGCCCTTGCTGAATTGGAGGAGCCACTTTTTCAGCATATGTAAGTTGCAGAGTGCCATGACTTCATAAATAATAATGATGATGATTGTGGTGTTTGTTAAGCGCTTACTATATGGCAGGAACTGTTGTAAGCATGGCGATGCATATAAGCAAATAGGGCTGGAAACAGTTCCTGCCCCACCTGGGGCTCACATTCCTAATGTGCAAATTATTTCATCATATTGCCGCACATCTTGATTTAGCCCAGCCAATGGTGAGTTACAGTTATTTGGTGGGTAAACTTTATAAAAGCAGCGTTGCTCAGTGGAAAGAACCCGGGCTTGGGAGTCAGAGGTCATGGGTTCAAATCATGGCTCAGCCACTTGTCAGCTGTGTGACTTTGGGCAAGTCACTTAACTTCTCTGGGCCTCAGTTACCCCATCTGTTAAATGGGGATTAAGATGGTGAGCCCCACGTGGGGCAACCTGATCACCTTGTATACTCCCCAGTGCTTAAAACAGTGCTTTGCACATAGTAAGCACTTAACAAATGCCATTATTATTATTATTATAACAGGGGAGAAAGATTGGACACCTCCCTTCAACTTCTCATGAGGTTCCATCCCTCTGGACCATGGCTGTCAAAGTTTGAAGTTGTAATATCTTGCCCTCTACCTTAGAAATTTCGTAATGCTGAGTGTGGCAGAACTAGTTCTGGAGTGGTGAGTGGGAGATGAACTAAGTTAGAAGCATCCCTTATGGTGGTGGAAACCTGGCTGACAGGATGAGAACTTCAACGTGCTTCCTGTTTGTCACCTTAAATAAGTAGAACCACGTTGCGACATCAGAAAAGTCTCCATTGGCTCAAACCACAGTCTGTTCAACCTTGCTGGAGAAGCAAGCACCTTACAGCCCTTCCTCCCATCATCTTCTGTTGATGACGATGACGGTGGTCGCGAAGGTCGTAATAAGGTGCCGAGCTCTGTGCTAAGCACTGGAGAAAGATGCAAGATACTCAGTGTGGACAGGGTCCCTGTACCACAAAGGGCTCACAGTCTAAGATGACCGATGTACACAGTAAGGGCTCAATAAATACCATTGATTGATCGATTGATAGAAATTGCTTCATCCTGCTTTTCTTTTTTATGGAATTCGTTAAGCACTTACAATGTTCCGGGCACTGTTCTAAGAGCTGGGGTAGAAACAAGTTAATTAGGTTGGACATAGTCCAAGTTCCCACATGGGGGATACAGTCTAAGTCTCCATTTTACATGAAGTAACTGAGGCACAGAGAAGTGAAGTCACTTACCGGAGGTCACATGCAGCAGATATATGGTGGAGCTTGGATTAGGACCCAAGTCCTTCAGACTCCCAGGCCCATGCTCTATCCTCTAGGCAACACTCGTTCTTAGGATCCTCCTGATCCTTGAATTGCCTTTTCTAGTTTTGTTATGTGTTTCCTAAGATGTAGTGAACAGAACATAAAGTGTATTTTAAGATGTTAGTGCTATGAATATAAGCTTTCTGTAACTGAACACATACAGTAGGATGAGCTATACTGCTAACGTCATAAAGATTGAGAAAATTAAGTCACTGAAAGAAGCTTCAAAAATAGAGAAAATTTAGATTTAAAAGGGGGGCTCCTACCCACTTACGTCTCAGAATACGTTGTGGAATAGGGTTATGGGAGATGCTTCATTTTAGATCACTATAGAAAGTAGCTTAGTGTGAGGGTGCTAATAAGTTTTCAGGTAAAGTTGTGTGAAGTAAATCCTGCAGCAAGAGATTTCAAAAGTGTGTAATTCAGATTCATGCAACTTTATCAAAATGAATGGTTGCAATTTGTTTATAACCAGTGTATAACAAAATACAAAGCTGTAATGTTTTGTGTCAGTAAAACATGATATTTGATACTAGAGATATTTTCATTATTATTTCTTTCCAGACTATCAAGTTACTCCTTGAATTTACTTCTTCATTCAGGGTCAGTGACTAATACGTTTTTAAAAGCATGAAGGAAAGGTGTTTTTTAGTGTTTTTTAGCACTAAAGGTCAATATTTTACTTCATGCAGTTTCATTTGAAACAAAACTTCTCAGTTGGGTTTATGGAATGGTGTGATCATTTTTTTACATTTAAAAAGGTCATCTGCTCTATGTAAAAATGTGGCATTTTTTGTAATTACAATAATAACCACACTTACTGAGGTATTTAGGTAGTGGTTCCTCTTCCCCTTTTCCCATTTAACTAGATACTCTTTTAGAGTTAGTCAATCAATCAATGGTATTTATAGAGAAGTAGCGTGGCTCAGTGGAAAGAGCACGGGCTTTGGAGTCAGAGGTCATGGGTTCGAATCCCGGCTCGGCCACTTAGCTGTGTGACTTTGGGCAAGTCACTTAACTTCTCGGTGCCTCAGTTACCTCATCTGTAAAATGGGGATTAAGACTGTGAACCCCACGTGGGACAACTTGATTCCCCTGTGTCTACCCCAGCGCTTAGAACAGTGCTCGGCACATAGTAAGCGCTTAACAAATACCAACATTATTATTATTGAGTGTTTAATATGTGCAGAGCACAGTACTAAGCACTTGAGAGTACAGTACAACAAAATTAGCAGGTATGTTCTGTGCTCACAGTGAGCTATCAGTCTAGGTAATACGTTAAATTATCTATCAAAAGTCTATGTTCAACACTTTCGAAATATGTTTTAAAATAATTGGCTTCTTCCTAAATTCCAGGTTTAAACTCTGGCCACTTTTAATTGAAATCACATATTCTGAAATGAGTCTAACAGTTATCCATATGTATTTCTTATGGTTCTTTTTTAAAAAGAATACTTTACAAAAACACCGTCTTATGTAGTTATTTTCACATTTTTTTGAACTTATGTAGCGGTAAGTATAACTTGTTTCATTATTTAGCAGTAATCTGCAAATTGTATGGGCTAAAATAAAGACCGAAAAATTGTTCGTTTGAAGGTACCATTTGAAGATCTTATGTTGTTCAGGGAGTGCCTGACTGTACTGTGATCTGAAATCAGGCCAAATTTCAGGTCCTTTGTAGTTACCACCCTAGAAGTAAAACACCCAAGAAACAGCATGGCCTAGTAGGTGGTAGAGCACAGGTCTGGGAATCAGAAGGTCCTGGGTTCTAATTCCTGCTCTGTCAATTATCTGCTGTGTGACCTTGGACAAGTCACTTAACATTTCTGTGCCTCAGTTACCTCATTTGTAAAATGGGGGCTAACATCGGGAGCCCCATGTAGAACATGGACTGTGTCCAACCTCGTATTTACCCCAGTGCTTTAGTACAGTGCTTGGCACATAGCACATAATTGTATTTGAGTGCTTACTATATGCAGAACACTGTACTAAGTGCATGGGAGAGTACAATATAACAGTATAACAGAGTTGGTAGACATGTTCCCTGCCTACAACTGCTTTCCACTTAAAGGGGTAGACAGACATTAACAGAAATAAAAATACATTTAACTTTTTTGAAAATTATATTTGTTACCACTACCCTGATGGTGGTAATGGTGTTTATTGAGTAGCCTCTGGGTGCAGTGCACTGCTTAGTTACTGTGACATTCTCTGCCTACAAGGAGTTTACACACTAATGAGGGAGACAGGCAGATCTGGGAATCGGAAGCCTTGGGGTCTTGCCCCGGCGTTTTCAGCAGAGGAGCACTTCCAGGGGTTTGTTGTCACTGGTGAAGTTTTCTGACTGAAAAATCAAGCCTAGCAGGAACCCTGAGGACAAAAGAAAAGCTGATTAAAGTGGACAGTGAGGAGCTCTGGAGCAGTAACACAACAGGCCTTCTGGCTTATGCACTGTGGCACAACATTGGCATTATGCTGTGGACACTCTGGCCTTAAGAAAGACTGAAAAGTGCAAACCAAAAGCAAAATGTTGTCAGGAGCTGCAGTTAAAAAAAGAAAAAAGTTTCTACCTGACCAACCAGCAGATGTTCTCGTGAGTGATGACGGAGGCGGGTGGGTGGTCTGAGTCAGGTCAGTGGCCGTGATGGGGGTATTCTGGGGGGTGAAGTGTGTGTGATAGCTAGGGGAGGGCAGGTAACAGCTGGAGCAGAGTCTGGGTGTGGAGCCAAGGGCCATCCTGCTTCCCTTCTCAAACACCAGTGGGCCACAATGCACAACCTGAAATAGCAGCTCCTCACAGCCCTCTACAACCATGGTGTGATAATCAGTCAATGATATTTCTTGAGCACTTACTGCATACAGAGCATTGTACAAAGCACTAGGAAAAGTACACACAACCAAGTTGGTAGATGCGATCCTTGCCCACAAGGAGCTTACAGCTTGCATTGTAAGCAAAGAATCATGTTAACTGCATTTTGACCACCCCGGTATAGTTTTTTAAAGTTGATTGGTTCCAGTTATAGATCCTGCCTAGACTTTATTGTTGTTGTTCCTGCACTAATGACTTTCCTTTACCTCTCTAGTTCTTTGTACATTTTGTTCCCTAGTTTCCTTAATTCGTAGCTTCTTTTTGAGGGGAAGAAATGGTAATGTTTCACTGAAAGAAATGAATTGCATAGCCTTAAAAACTTCTCTTTGAATGAGGCTTTGCAATTGGAGAGAAGTCCATGAACACTGTTATTCAGTTATGCTGAATGCTTGGAAGAATGGAAGGTGTATATTTTCAAAGACCTATGAAACACCTTAAGAGTTGTCCAGCACTTGTGAGGGTAATGAGGGGAGCAGTCATAGTTACTGAGATTGCTGATAAAGAGGTCTGTGTGTGTTCAAATGTGATTTTCCTCTTTTTTAGGATGCAATTTTCATTCAGTGCACCTCGGGGTGCTCAAAATACTTGTTGACTGAAGGAGAGGGAGGCCTGAAACAAGAAGGTATTGCCTGAAAACTGTGACTTAGGTTGTATCTTCACTAGCAAATTATCTGGATAATTCAGGCCCTAAAAATACACTTTGGCCTTAATTATCCAGATAGTTCAGATGGAAAATTTTGTTTGGGCCTGAATTATCTGATTAATTTGGGCCAAAGAGTATTTTTCAAAGGCTGAATAACCATGTCTGGGTAATTTGCTAGTTTAGACCCATCCTTTTTCCACAGTTCATTCAATTGGGCTGAGTTTGAGTGATCTGTCTGACTGATTTGGAGATGCCTCATTTCCCTGTCTCTTTTATTTTTCAGTTGGGGTGGAGCATAGTGTGGGGCCATCTGTTGTGGATTCACTTGAGAAAGATTATGACTTTATAGTCCTCTTTTTGTAGTTTCATTACTGATTTTGTTAAGGGAAATTAAGTTTAAAAGTTAGACAATTATGTTACTGTTTCTCATGGAACTTATGATTTAATTGGTTGGTTATTTTTTAAATTTAATGCTGATTTTGACTGGTTAAGATTTTATTTCCATTAATTCAGCTCAAGAAATGAATAAACCAAAGGTTGGTAGTGGTATTCATCATGTAAACTTTGCCTCTAGCACTTGAATGCCTTTATTGCTGGGTATCATAATTCAGCCACGAATATAAGCATTGACCTACGTGCCCAGGACCTAAAAAATAAAGCAGGCAGTGGGCTTTAAAGACATTTAAGGTAATTAAAGCAGTTTCAATTCTATTTGAAAGTGGGAATCTGTGCATATTGGGAATACAGCATACTCGTGACAGGCACAACTTTTAGCTCTTTTCGTTACTATTCTGTCAAGTAGTAGTCGGGTTAGGGTATCTAAGGGAAGAAGGAAAATAGCACTGGTAGTTGAAGACAAGGCTGAGGCAAACTTAATACAGGTTTCAAAAGTAATCTGAAAGGTTGTTCAAATTGTGCATAGGCTTGCTATTCAGTAATTAAGGTGATCTGTTCCTGCTCTGATTCTTGGTTTTATATTGAAGATTAGTTGACTAAATTCCTCGACTTGCTTCTAAAATAATTTAAAAACAATTTCCATCTGTGTTAGCCATGTTTTACTGGTTGTAGAAACTAGAGTTCTGTCAATAGGACAGTTATAAACCCTCCAAGGGCCTTATTTTCATTAATTGGGTTTCCTACAAAGTTGAAGAAAGCCTTTATCTCGGTTGAGTCCAGCGGGCTAGCTCCTTGTTCGATATGAAGATGTCCTTTTCCCCCCAGGTATGGTCCTTGTGCGCAGTGAGAATGGGCAGTTGTTAATGATTCCTCAGCAAGCTTTGGCCCAGATGCAGGCTCAGGCTCATGCCCAGGCCCAGCCTCAGAACACCATGGCACCTCGTCCTGCCACACCCACAAGTGCCCCCCCAGTCCAGATATCAGCGGTGCCGGTGAGTATCAATCAGTTAATCAATTGGTCGTGTTTATCGAGCACCTACTGTGTGCAGAGCACTGGACTTGCACTTGGGAGAGTACATCAGAATTGGCACACGTATCTTATCCACAATTGCAGCAATTCAGTGTGGCTTGGTGGATACAAGCACAGGTCTGGGAGTCCAAAGGACCTGGGCTCTAATCCTGGTTCCGCCACAGGTCTGTTGTGTGACCTTGGGCAAGTCACTTCTCTGTGCTTCATATACCTCATCTGTAAAATGGGGATCGAGAGTGTGAGCGCCCTATGGGAGAGGGACTGTGATTAACTTGTATCTACCCCAGTGCTTAGAGCAGTGCTTGGCACGTAGTAACAGCTTAACAAGTACTATTATTATTATTACCACTACTAATAATAATGCTTCAAAACCCCTCCTTTACTATTGTTCATACAACTATTGTTTCCCTTTTAAACTTGATGTCCATGGTTAAAAATAAAGATTAAGTGATACAATCCAGGCCAGCATTTTTGTTTGCCCTACCTGATTAATTTAAATCTGTTCTCGTCAAAATTACTATTCTGAGTCTGACTTAAGGGTGGAATAAAATGGAGTACATAACAGATTAAAAAAAAAAATCCTCCAAACAAAGTCCTCAGACTTTGCTTTTTTCCTGACATGAAGCATGATATAAACTTTAATCCCAGAGGTGAAAATTTAAGTCACTCCAGTAGTTAGACATTATGTTGAGCCAGTCAGGAAAAATGATTTTATAAAGTAGTATTTCCTTTAGTTTTTCACTTCCTTCATAAGAAATAATTTGACTTCTTTTATTACGCTAAAAGTGAAATGCAACTCTAAAATGTTTGGAAGATTTATTTTAGCTATTTTTCCTTACCGTCAATATACCATTATAATCAATGGTATTTCTTGTGCTCTTTCTGTGTGCAGAGAGAGCACTGTACTAAGCGCTTGGGAGACTACAACAGAGTTGCACGACGAGCTTACAATCTAGAAGGGGAGACAGACATCAGTATAAATATATTTATAGTATATACCTTAGGGATATATTCATAAGTGCTGTGGTGTTGAAGGTGGGATAAGTATTAAATGCCCAGAGGTCACAGAGCCAATGCGTACATGATGCAGAAGGGAAAGGGAGCTGGAGAAAAGAGGGCTCTATTGGGGAAGGCCTCCTGGTGGAGATGTGACAAATGCTTTGTCAGCCTCTTTTTGGCAATAGTCAAAACAAAACCTGTACATTAATTCAGGGTGGTTTTTTTTTAGCACTACTAAGATAGCACAGTGGCAATTTCCCTGACCGTTCACAGCACTTTAGACAGTTGGTGAATTAACCGCCTCCCCTCCGCCCCTCTACCCCCCCAAAACCCCTCGTTTTTATTTACTGATGCTATCTTTAGACTTTATCAAGTAGAATAATTAATAAAAAGCATTAGCTAAATTTTGGGAAATATTTTACGTATTTTAAAGTCACATCAGATATGTATTTGAGTTTAATGATTTCCAGGTGTTCCTTTGTATTAGAATAGATGGATAGATTTATATCAGGTAGACTTCTCGGAAGCAAAGCTAGGCTAAAATCTCTCCTGACATTCTTGAAAATTGTAGAGTTAGGCATGCTTAACTATACATCCAAGCCCACAATTTATGATGAATAGTATCATTTTAATTTGTTGCATCCAAAATCCTAAAATTGATTTTCATGCCCAAGGGACAGGGGATTATTTTATAGTTTTATTAACTCTTTTGCCACCACTGGGTTCTTTTTCAGGCACCAGGAACACCTATTATTGCCAGGCAAGTAACGCCTACAACTATAATCAAACAAGTGTCTCAGGCACAGACAACGGTACAACCCACTACAACACTACAGCGTCCACCTGTTGTACAGGTAAGTAAAGGTCATTAAAAATTTTTCAACTAACAGTGCAATTGGTGGAGGCATTTATAAATCATGCCAATGAGGTGTGTGTTAGGGCTCAGAAGCTTGCTATTCAGAAGGACTTGGTTATAATGAACCCTCTTGAAAGAAGAACTCATATATTGCGATATTCACTGCTTAGTTGTGGTGAAATCCCATACAGTTTGCATTTGAATGCAGCACTCTGTCCAGTAACAGTCAGAAAGAACTCCCTGAGGAAGAAAAGCCTCGACTAATCTCTGTCACAGCCTCATTTCACCCATTACTTAAAAACACTTCTTTGGTAATGCATAACAGCCACAAAGAGGGTGAGTTGGGGACACTGATGCTTAAAGTAATAGGAGTAGCATTGATTGAGCACCCAGTTGGTGAGGTGCACTGTACTAGGGATTTGGGAAGTACCAGATTAGGGACAAGTTCCCTTTCCACAAAGAGCTTACCTTTTTAATGGTAAGTACAACCCAAATCTTGGTTAGTCATAGACTTGCTTTCATAATTCCCATAGGATTTATGGAAATAATGGACAGGTCTGCTTGGTTCATGTAATGAAAATCTGGTCCTTGGTGAACTTTGATTCAGCCACAAGGATCGAGGAAGTGTTCAGGACACAGCCTTAAATGCATTTAGTAGTGTGAGAAACAGGCTAGGTATTTTGACTTTGTTTATTTGGTATCATGACCCCAGATTTATAGGTTCTTTGATGAGATTTATGGGACTGTTTAAAGGCAAGTGATTTGTATAATTGCACAACTAATTACAGTGCAGTGCCCTATTTGGAAGAAGTTAGCTTCTTTTATCCTAAACAGGTTTAGTTTTGCTGTTGACTAGTTGCAAGTATTCATTATAATACATTTCATATTTTTCAAATTTGCCCTTTTTAACTGTGGAAAATTTTTAGGCTAGCTGAAATCGAATAACTTGAAGCTTAGTATTTACTTGCTTTATAGTTCTGCACAAAGTGCTGATAAAAGATAGTGAGTGTGCAATCATTTATTATAATGTGATAAAATATGGCAGTACATCTGATTTAGACATTTAACTTGCCTTTGAGAGGTATAGAAAAAGGAGGATGAAAAATCTTGAATGTTGGCAGTGAAAAAAATGAACTTTTCTATCAGCAAATGCCTGGATCATTGGGCTAGATTACATTTGGGACTTAGTTTAAAAATTGCATGTTCTGTTTTTGAAAGACGTTGGTGTGGTATGGGAAACAGCGTGGCTTAGTAGAAGGATCACGGGCCTGGGAGTCACAGGACCTGGGTTCTAGAGCCTTGGGCAAGTCACTTTAATTGTCTGTGCCTGTTTCCTCGTATGTAAAATGGGAATTCAGTACCTGTTCTCCCTCCTGCTTAGAATATGAGCCCCATGTGAGACCTGATTATCTTGCATCTACCCCAGTGCTTCGTACAGTGCTTGGCATATAGTAAGCGTTTAACAAATACCACAATGGACTCCTCTTGTCCATTAGCTGATCGATTTCCTCCTGTTTCAGATCCTTTCTAAACTCTCCTATTATATGAAGCCCCCTGGTGAGGACTCTCCTATTGAAAGGATTAAAAAAGGATGGGTGGATGGGTACAGAATTACACCTCTTGAAATTTCACACTCTTCTCACTGGGCACATGTCATCCCTATATTGTATTTTCCATTGAATTTCTAAGACAGTTTCTGTTTGTAAATATGTTGCAAAGCAACTGCTAAAACATATTTTTATGACTATATATCAAATAGAGAACAGTGAGTTTCTGGTGGGAGAAGGGAGCAGAAATTATTTTTGATGATAAGAATTGTGGTACTAAGTACTTACTATGTGCCAACCACTGTACTAAGTGCTCTGACAGATACAAGCAGATCAGACACAGACCCTCTCGCACTTGGGGTGCAAAGTTTAAGGAGGCGGGGTGAGAAAAGAGGTGTTTAATCCCCATTTTACAGATGAGGAAACTAAGGTCCTGAGCAATTAAGTAACTTGCCCTAGGACCCACATTCTCAGCCGAATTTGATATGCAACCATTTTTGTAATTAATATAAATATGCTGTTTAAGCAACAAGAGGATATTTAACATGGATCACTGGAATCCAGATCCGGTATAGTTTCTCTTTTTAAATAGTGGCTGTATTCTTAATTTGAAAAAGAGAAAATCGATATTCAGCCTGACAGCTTCTGCAGCCTTAATTTAGTAATACTTGGGGGATTTGAATGTCTGTAATGCTTCCTTGTTTAGATTGGAGACAACATGATTTTCAGTTAAGGAATTGACTCTCACTTTTTTCATTTTTTAAAAGATGAAGGGTTTTGTGCCATCCAGTGGTCGGACTCCAGTATTGTAACAGCAGATGGCTTCTTGTCTCAATACCTGCTTTGAATTTTTTCCCCGGCAGCTGCAAGCAGTTCTAATGTCTCAGGGGTGCCTGAGGGCAGGTTTTCAGTTATTTAATGGTCTCAGATGCAGTTACCTTATGTTTTGTGTGCTTTGCAGCCTCAAATTGTCCTGGGTGGTGCTGCACAGACAACTGCATTAGGAACAGCAACAGCTGTACAAACTGGAACTCCTCAGAGAACTGTTCAAGGAGCAACGGCAACTTCTACTGCTGCCACAGTAAGAGCCTAGTTTCTCACTCATTTCAGAGGGAAACGAGAGATGCGGTGTACCCACCCTTGAACGCAGTATGGTCCCAGTTGCATTCTTTAGAAAATTCATTTTGGTGGAAACGGGAGCACAGCAAAGTTTTTGAGGCAAGATTTTCTTCTGGGCTCTCGTTTTATTCGTACATCCATGTACTAACATGAGTCATTTTCCTCCCACACCAGTGGCTTGTGCCAAATTTGGGGAGGGAATGTGTCCATTTACGGTTGTACTCTCCCAAGCGCTTAGTACAATGGTCTGCACACAGTAAGCACTCAATAAATACAATTGAATGAATAAATGAATGGAAGTAGCCTATTTAAACTTATCATGAGATTTTGGGTCAGTTTATGTGACCCATAATTTGTCACAAGGTTGGAAAACAGGCCAGTAGAAAAAATCTTGGATTCTAGTCCCGGCTCTGCAAAGAAAGCTAGTGACTGCTGGGATCATACCATCCATGGTAAAGGTTTCTGACCAAAAGACCATCTAGGACATTCTCTGAGGTGGAGAGACCCAGCAGGGATTCTGAAAAATAGTTGACTGAAGTGGGCTGTGGAGATCTCACTTCAAGTAATGGACTGCTGTCATCTTAACCGTTCCTGAGTCCTGCTTGTAAAAAGCCTTTATGTGCACTTTTGGAATGTGCTGCTCCCTTGGCTGCCCAGCCCCAGTATTCCATCCTCCAGTGTGACCGTGACAGACAACGGGAGAGGAGAGTGGCCCTATGCCATCTGCTATCATTATAACAGTTCCTTCTTGCAAGATCTTGGTCTTGAAGTCTTGGGACTAAACCTTGAGGGGAGACTCTGGGCTCAGGTCCAGCTTACTTAAATCCGCCTTTTCCTTTAGGAATTCCAGGATCAGCAACTATTTAGACGAGGGGAATCTAAATGGAGAGCAAGAAGACGCTCATCCTGTAGACTGTGAGGTCACTGTGGGGCAGGGAATATCACTGTTTGTTGTTGGATTGTTCTTTCCCAAGCACTTAGTATAGTGCTCTACACCCAATAAACGCTTAATAAATATGATTGAATGAATGAATCCTCCCCACTGGCAGAGTTCTTACTTCTTTCTGTTCAAGTATTTTGAAACATCTCATCACATCCTTTTCTCATTTCCACCTCAACCCAGGAAACCATGGAAAATGTGAAGAAATGCAAGAATTTCTTATCTACGTTAATAAAACTGGCATCATCTGGTAAACAGTCAACAGAGACTGCAGCTAATGTGAAAGAACTAGTACAAAACTTGCTGGTAAGAATCCTTTTGAGCAAAATGCAGTCTAAAACATTTATCCAAACATTTAACATGGGGAAAATGAAATACAGTTGTGGTTTTTGAAATTGGTAATTAAGTAATTCATGGTAGGTACTACCATCAGTCCTTTTTTGTACCTGGTAGAACCAGTAGTACTTTTGTGGCTATTAATGCATTGTTGTTAGAGGATTGTGGCCTTAAGAGCTAGGGCTTATATATTCATTGTAGACTGTAGTAATTGGGGGAATGAAAAAGTGGATCTTTTGAACATTCTTTGACTTTTATCAAATTTTACTTAAAAATTCACTGTCACATCCCTTCATTCTTCATAAACGATATTCATGAAACACTGGAAGAAATTGGTTTTTGTTCTTTGCTTTTCTGCTCGCTCAGTGTATTTTATAATGTCAAGATTAAATTGAATTGTTCTGCCACTTAAAGAAATTTCTGAATGCTTGTTTTTTCCACATCTGTTGATCTTTTATATGACAGCTTTAGGTGATAGTCTTCAGTTTGGCATGCCCAAAGTATATAAGTCGTTAACTAGTGTAGACAGCCAGGGTGGCACTTTTTCGGATCTTTTTGTTGGTGAAACTTTAAAAACCACAACCCGGACATGCTGAAGGCATTACTCCGCAAAAGCTTCTGGGTGTTTTTTTTGGTTTCTTTTTTACCATTTTTGAAGGTTTTTCAAGTTTTTGATACCAAATTACCACTCCAAATCACTTGAGTTGAAAATACCCAGTTTATGTCAAAGGTCCTTTCCATGGCGAATGCTCTTAATTGTTTCCACAAAAACAGGGTTTAAAAGAGCATTAAATGGACTATAATTTCCCATAGGAAATAATATAAAGTGCATTACTGCATTCCCAAGATCCAAAAAAGTGACAAAATAGTAAACACATTAAGAATCATAATATAGGTCCATGATAAAGTAGCAGTGTAATAAGTACCAATAATAGATTTCGAATTTGATTTTTTGTGTGTACATATGTAAATACAGGAAGTCCTTGACTGAACTATGGTATGGCCAATTGCACCCACACTTTCTCAATTTACACCATTTCAACTTTTCAGTACATTCATTCTGACTTTACAACACTCCATGGATTTTACTTCTAGTGAAGTAAAAGTTAACCTCTCTATTAAGGAACATCTCTAACCCAATATAAATACATTAATGTAGCTTTGTTAGTTATCAATAATATGCATATACAGTTCTGGGTAATTTGGGTTTTTAAAAAAATGGACTAATTCCATTTATGACATTTGTTCATCTAAGAAAATTGGATCTGCTTTAAAATGTTCCGATGTAATGTTCAAGAACCAGTTGCATTGTGAGTCCTAGGACTGCCTGTATTTAATTTTAAAAATGCCTATTCAGCAAAAAGACACCTTGTGCTAATACACTAGAAGCCTACTATGCATGCTGAATAAAAACAGGTTTTTATCACTGTATTCGTTAGTCGGAGTGCTTCAAAATGTTGCATGGCCTAGTGGAAAGAGCACAGGCCAGGAAATGAGGGGACCTGGGTTCCAATCCCGGCTCTGCTCCTTACCTGCTGTGTGGCCTCGAGCAGATTACTTAATTTGGTGCCTCAGTTCCCTCATCTGCAAAATGGGGATTCAATACCAATTCTCCCTCCAGCTTAATCTGTGAGCCCCATGTGGAACCCAATTATCTTGTATCTACGCCAGTGCTTTGGTACAGTGCTTGGCATATAGTAAGCACTTAACAAATACCATTATTATTATTATTGTTATTATTACTATTGTTCAAAAGGTTGAAAGAAGTGTTTCAGCCAAAATAAACTTCACAGTGCATTCTCTAAGTGATAATGCTATAAGTAAGCCAGTTGGTTGATTAAATAATGCTGGCATTAAAATTCAGTAGTGCAGTTGTGAAAGAAAAATATTATAAAGGCTATACAGTGTTAGAACTGTACGAAGTGGACAGTTGCATGAAACAATTTCTCCAATCCTGCATGTGCTGCTTATTTTTTTTCCCCTCAATATCCAATTTATAGAAAAAACATTAACCTGTTTAATCAATGCATTGCATTACTGGCACCCAAAATACTCCAGGTGAACCCTGGGTAATAGCCACCCCCTAATACATGCAACCTGAGGATAGATCCTGCACTATTTGCTGATGTACCCCAGAATCCATAAACCCCGCTCCCGATGTTACTTCCAAACCCTACAGGTAAGCAAATTCCCTCTCTGCTCACTTCCTATTCTTCTTTTTCCTTAGTTTTCCAGCCCTTTTATCCCCCACACCTCAAACACAAAGCTGTCTAACTCTGCCTCCCGCTAGTATTTTAAATTAGTGACGTTTGAGGTACGTGGAGTGCTAGCGTGGGCCACTAACTAGCTGTAGGAATGGGGGCAAGGATGGACTGGGACAGCAGTTGCTGTGGCCACTGTGACACCGTAACTCCTCCCCTTTCCCTTCCCTGTTTGAAGCCCAGCCTTCCTGTCTTTGAGAACAAGACAGGAATGGGCCTTGTGATGACATGGTTCACTGGTTTAAGGAAAGCTTGTTGTGGGCAGGGAATGTGTTTATTGTTATATCGTACTCTACCAAGTGTTTAGTATAATGCCTTGCATACAGCAAGCACTCAATAAATGTGATCGAATGAATGAATTGAATGAAAAATGCCAGGGTAAGAAAGGTGAACAAGAAAACTTATTGGAACAGGGGAGAGCAGGAAGGAAGCGGGGTGGGAGCTCAGCACCTAACTAATTGCAGGTAAATCCAAGGGAAAGTATAACCCACCATCTAGCTATTCATAATACAGTCACATTTTTGAGGAACTTATCATAAAATATGCTTGTAGGGTGCTAAGTAGGACTCAGTCATTTACATAAACCAATAGTTTAGAATCTCCAGAGGCAAGCAGCTAAATTATTTGAGTAAACTAAATTAGGACACTTCCCTTTTCTAGATGACTCATACCGGTAGTTTTAGTCGTAGCAGAGCAGCAACAGTAATGAGATTTGTTGAGCGCAGTGCACAATATAGTTAGCACTTGGGAAAGCACATTGATTAACAGTGAATTTATCATCTAATTATTTTCAAATAGTCACTTAAATCCATCAAGACAGATGTAACGTAAAGGACAAGAAAATCAGTAAATCACACTATGAGAAAATTTGAGATTAGGAAAAACGAGGAGCATACTTCACAAGTTTGTCACTCTTCACTAATTTGGTGAAGTGTAATACGTTGCTATGCTAAAGGTGTGCTTCTGAATAGATATGTGCATGTATTGAACTTCTGCATGACATCATTTTTGAAAATTAATTGTATTTCCAGGATGGAAAAATTGAAGCAGAAGATTTTACTAGCAGGTTGTACCGAGAACTTAATTCTTCACCTCAACCATACCTTGTGCCTTTCCTGAAGGTAATTTGCAACAAGCGAAGTCTTTTCCAAAACAACATTAGACTTAAATTATGCTCTCAGCTTAGATTTTAAAAAGAGATTCAAGAGAAAATATTGGACCTTAAGTTTTATTTTGTACGTTTAGCAAGTTTTCAAGGAATCTGTGTCAGAGAAGCTTGCTTTTAAATTTTTATGTGATGGAGCCAAAAATTTTGTTTGCTTAAAAGAAGAGTGAGAGTTGTATGTTTATTGTCGGGAATAAATGGTTGTAACTGCTTTGAAGACAATCTCACTGTGAGTCTAAAACTTTAAGAGGATAGAGACATGAAATATTTCATGTCTCATTCTTGACGTGATATCTTATCAAAGCTAGGGGAAGGGGATGAAATAGAGATGCTTAGGATCCTGACCCCTGAAAATAAAGTGGGGAACTAGAGTTTTGGCCCCTGAAGATGATTATGTGTAACAACATCTGCAGGGACACTGCTATTAAAATCAGTCATGTATTTTTTAGAAGTTAGCACAAACTCAGAAATCACTTTCCTGTTTCCTTTTCTCCATGTCAGAGGAGTTTACCTGCCTTGAGGCAGCTAACCCCAGACTCGGCGGCTTTTATCCAGCAAAGTCAACAGCAGCAGCCCACGACACAGGCAACGACAGCACTTACGGCAGTGGTGCTGAGCAGCTCAGTTCAGCGCACAGCAGGGAAGGCCACCGCAACTGTAACAAGTACCCTTCAACAACCGGTAATCAGTCTAACGCAGCCTACACAAGTTGGCGTCGGCAAACAAGGGCAACCAACACCACTGGTATGGAGAATGAAGTACATTTGCTGTTAATTTGTAGTCGGCTGGAGTACGATGATTCTTTCAACTCCCTTCACTTAAGCATTTATCTCAGCAGAAACCTTTCTGTAAACATGCGAATGACGTTCTCACCAAGGGGAAAATCCTGTATTTTAAATAGTTAAAATGTACATCAGAAATGAAAGGCCCCTCTAATTTTCCATTTTATTTTTTAGAAAAAAGAAATAAGCAAATTGCCTTTCAGCTGTTGGCATATCCATTTCATGAGTAGTTATTACTAGCTTAAACAAATACCAATAATTTTTTATGGCGCTGGAGTAAGATAGAATCTTTTGAAAGAGACCTTTTTGTATGATGCTTTTTGTATTTAGAACTCCTCTGTGTATCTTTCTAAGGCCCCCCTCTGAATAGTTTTCCAGTTTTGAATAAAGTTATGTAGGTCCACTGTGAAATATCACAGGAAGGCAATTGTGTGTGTAAATTAATCAGCCAGGTTGGCCTACCCTGTAAATGCAGTTTGCTGGAAATTTTCTAATGTAGGAAGTTCCTCACTCTCAACTCACCCTCATTTGACTTATTGCTCACAACTTTTCCCGTACTTTAAAGTCCTTTGCCCTGTCAGTTTCACCCAAACAACATCCCACCCCTCCTCCTAAAAAGTCAGCTTCTGCATGTGAAATTCTGATTCATCCCAATGTGGGCAGGGAATGTGTCTGTTTGTTGTTGTATTGTAGTCTCCCGAGTGCTTAGTACAATGCTTTGCGCACAGTAAATGTTCAGTAAATACTATTGATTGATTGAATGAAGGAATGAATTTCATCTTACTGGTCATGCTATTCCCTCAGCCATTTCAGATGCTATTTATATGTTTATATATACAAATGGATAATAAATTACTATCTATTCTCACTTTTTAATCTGTTGGCTTGTTGTCCCATTAGAGAGTAGGATTCTATAGGCCAGGGACCAATGCTCTGTACATCTTCACAAACACTGAAGTTCAATGCTCTGCACAATAAATCCGATTTTAGTTGGAGATACTATTGTGATTTTTGGAAAATGCTTACTAATCTTCTTTTGGCCTTCTTCATCAGGTTATCCAACAGCCACAAAAACCTGGGGCTTTGATAAGACCTCCACAGGTAACATTGACACAAACCCCTATGGTAGCACTGCGGCCGCCGCACAATCGTATTATGCTTACTACGCCTCAACAAATTCAGTTAAACCAACTTCAGACAGGTAAGAATGTGCCTTTTATTATCTGTCTAGTCAGTATGCCATCAGAAGGGAGGGTTAATTTCGGCATCATTAACCAGTAGAATGCTTAAAGTTCTTGTGTGGTTAGGGAGCAGAAACCAGAAGGATCTTGGGCAGTTCCTACGATTTCCTCAGGTCTTGGTAAAAATTCTAGAAATATTAGACAAAAAGGGAACAGAGTGAAAACCATACAGTGTTTTTCAATTGAAATCTAACCCAAGATTTGTGGCAATAGAAAGGAGAATTTAAAGCAACAGATCTAAATATGAGTTTAGGTCTCTGAAATATGAATTTTCATTTTTTCACTTATTCTTAAAATATGAAAAATAAACGCAAATTCTAGTTTTTAGGAATTTTGAGCTCTTCAGAGAAAGATACCACAGAAACATTTTATAATTTTTCAGATTATGTAATTTATATATTAAAATGATATATTTGGGGGAAATTTAAAAGCAAGGGGAAAAGTATCCCACAGCACTTATGTACTTATCTTTAAATTACACATTATAGAATACTTATATTTATTCATATTAATGACTTACTCCCCCTCTAGACTGTAAGCTTGTTATTGTCAGGGAATGTTTCTGCTAATTTTGTTGTACTTACCTAAGTGTTGTACTTACCCAAGTGCTTAGTACAGTGCTCTGTACATAGTAAGTGCTCAATAAATACGATTGGTTGATTGATCAGTGCTTGTTCATTTCTTCTGCAGAAATTAAGTTACAAGTATTCATCACCTCTAATCTTCAGTAGTATGATATTCTACAGAAATGCATTTTTAGTGTGAACTTGAAGTATAGATAAGCTGTAAAATGCTGACTGTTCAGTTCAATTTAAATACCTGCCTGCTCTAACTTTAAGCATACAAATTTGTTTAAACTGTCTAATGTCATTTTTATCAATCCCTCTCCTAATTTAACTCTTTGTTGTCTCCAGCATGAGATGCACATAATAAAAAGCAAGTGATTTTTGTTGGTGTTTTGTTTTTGCAGTTCCTGTTGTAAAACCTACTGTATTACCTGGAACCAAAGCTCTTTCCACTGTTTCAGCACAAGCCGCTGCCGCACAGAAGAATAAACTTAAAGAACCAGGGGGAGGCTCCTTTAGGTATGGAGAAAGTCCTTCTAAATTCATTCAAAGAAATGTATATTCAAGAGAGTTTCTCACATTTAGACAGGTTAGACTTTTAAAAATAATTTAATTGTTCATATTATTAATCACTTTGTGTTTGTTTTATTCACTTGGGCACCCAGGGATTAATGGAATGTGAACACAGTACTCACAGCCCAGAAAATATGGTTTCTTCCACACTATTTCAGGTCTTTTAAACTGAACACAAATTAGTTCTTTGCCAGCTCCAGCACATTAAAACAGTATGTTTTTTTCTTCTGCCCTTTGTGTTCAGTTGCCCTTTGTGTTCAGTTGCTCTGAGGATTATGCTTCATAAATATGTTAGGTTTTTGAAAGGTAAAGAGTTTTTCTTTTTAGCTTCTAGGAAATGTAATGGGAAAAAAAAATTGTAGTATAGAGTTAGAACATTCTTTACTTTAGAATGATTAATTTCTGTGTCCTACAACATATAGTCCTTTTAAATTGTAATTTGCTTTGATATTTTGGCTACCTACACAGCGTCAGTGAAGCAACATTGTAAACTAAATGAGATCCTCTTGGGAGGCATGGAAGTGTAGAAGGCTATTAGTGATCACTTTTATTATAGGAAGCAACAAGAAAATGTGGCAATTTTAAAAAAAAATTAAAATAAGATAAAATTAAGCAAAAGACGAGGAAGTTTTCTTATAATGAGCACCCAGAGGGCTCCAAGCAAATAAAAGGCATAATGAAAATTGCTTTGGTGGTCTTTATTAGTATTCTTCTTCTTTTTTAATATTAATTACTTATTTTTGGAATAAGGGAATGGGATTTAGCAGTACAGTAGTTTTTGGGTTAGGAATTCCATTTCCATTTGGTGGACAAATTTGGATTTGAAGGACTTCAGAAGAACAAAAGGGGGTAGCTCTCTCTGTAGGCAGTCGTGACATTCTTCTATTTTAAAAGGTTCAAACACTCATGTAAAATTACATTACATGTTTTGTACCTCTCCTGTGCTGCTGCAATTATCTTCCTCTCTCCCTCACCCTCCCTTGTCTTTCCAGGGATGATGATGACATTAATGATGTTGCATCAATGGCTGGAGTAAACTTATCAGAAGAAAGTGCAAGGATATTGGCAACCAATTCTGAATTAGTGGGTACATTAACCAGGTCTTGTAAAGATGAAACTTTTCTCCTTCCAGCACCTTTACAAAGAAGGATATTAGAAATAGGTATGTTTGTGCTTATACATCGCACTAGCATTGTGTTTGCATGTGGGTTTGATGTTCAGTGTGGCATAAGTTTCTTTTAATATTGACCCCAACCCTGAAACTTTGCAGAGATATGGGAACTTATGGTCTTCAGAACAATGTATGATACTTTATCTGTTCTTGCTTTTATTAAATCCATAGGATTATTTGTGGTTATAATAATCTTCATAAGGCAATGATTTATTATAGTTGAAAAGGACACTTAAGACTAGTATTGCTGGAGTCATTTAACAATAATTAAAAGAACAGTTGGTTGTTTGGGGATGGAGAAGAGTCAGCAGAATATGTTCTGATATGGTTAGATGGTAAATAATTTTTAAAGAGATCTTTCAAAGCCTAAACTTTAAACCTAGGTAAAAAGCATGGAATAACAGAATTACATCCCGATGTAGTAAGTTACGTATCGCATGCAACGCAACAAAGGCTACAAAACCTTGTAGAAAAAGTATCGGAAACTGCCCAACAAAAGAATCTCTCTTATAAGGTAATGGTATTTTGTTTTCTTAAATAATACTGCCACTCTAATCTCCTACTACTCCATATCAGCCATGGTCTGGAAACATTTTCAAAATCTTGGCAAGAGGACTTCCCTAAGTGCCAAAACCTTCTTTTTTAAGCATGTGTAAGACTTTTACACAAAGTTTTCTCTGCTTCCAGCCACATGGTGTTCCCACCTGCTGTACAGAATGGCTGGGGTGGAGGGAGTGGAGAGTCAAATGAGAATTGCACAGTAGTCAGATTACAAGTGTATTTGACAGGCAGAATGTTTACAGATTTGCCACTTTGGAAATTACATGGTCATATGCTGTAATTTTTAAACGCTAATTAAGTAATGATACTGTCCTACTGAGTATTTGAGAAACACAGTCCTCGCACACACGGACCTGACATACCAAGCAAAAAGTTACCCATATGGATACAAGCTTGTTTTTAAGGAAATATTGTCAGTTTTCCTACAGTGTAGTTGTTGGGTTCCTAAAGACTATCACACTACTGAAAACCCACGTCCTAGTCCTCACACCTTGCCAATGCCACATGCATGGACAAACCATTTCTTCCGATACCATATTATGCTCTATCCACATCTGCATGTTGTGGAAAGAACAATCCCTAATTACCCAATAGCATTATGTCCCAAATGCAGAATGAAACCGCATGTTAGAGTGTAATTGGGAGAAAGATAGAGAGTGAGTTGTGGGGAGGAATTATTTTTTATCTAGTTTTGGGATAAGGAAAATCCACTGACCACTTTCTCCACTTTTAGAGTAAGTTTCCGGGAATAAGGGACTTTTGGGCTGGGTAACAAAGAGATGAAAGAATGAGGGTTAAGGGAGTAGATGGAAGTTCCCAAACTATTTATGTCTAAGCTTGGGGACAGTAATTATTGAGGATTAGAAGAAAGAAGTGAACTGCTGACATTTTAGTTTCTGTTCCCACCTCTGTGTCCTGAAATCAGAAAATGTTTGCCTAAGATCAGATACCAGTTGAGACCAGAGAGCCAGTAAATAGTCTGAACATTGAAAAATAAGCTTACAGAAAACCACATGCAATGTTATTTAATTAAGCTGTGCAAATTTATCAGCTCAATTCATAATAAGCACTATTTTTGCCCCTCTCCCAGGATGATGACAGATATGAGCAGGCAAGTGACGTCCGGGCACAGCTCAAATTCTTTGAACAACTTGATCAAATTGAAAAACAGAGAAAAGATGAACAAGAAAGGGAAATTTTGATGCGAGCTGCAAAGGCAAGTGCTTGGATTTCAGTCTGTTATGTTTGGTGGGTTCTGCTAAACAGTGCCCTGGGATTAAATTGTTGTTTGTTTTATTGACTGTCATGAAGGAACTCTTTTTTCCATTTCTTGAAGCTCTTTGACTTTGAGAATTTTCTAAGACAACTCTGTTGACTGTAGGCTACTTTTTTTCCATGTGAAAATCATCTTTTAGAAATCTGAGAATCTTATATTTTTCTTCTTCATTTTCCTCTCCACCTGCATGGTTTGCTTTGATTCACTATTTCCGCTTCTCTCCTGTCTTCCATTCTTTCTCAGCTTTAGATTTCCTGTGGGCCTTTAACATTTTGCACTGGCTCTCTACATTTGTCTTGTGCAGGGAAAGGTTCTGCAGAGAGAAATGTCACGGGCTTAAACTTGGAGCTTTTATGTGA
Source organism: Ornithorhynchus anatinus (assembly GCF_004115215.2). Lineage (NCBI taxonomy): Eukaryota > Metazoa > Chordata > Mammalia > Monotremata > Ornithorhynchidae > Ornithorhynchus > Ornithorhynchus anatinus. The sequence continues at coordinate 16,284,260 of NC_041735.1, read as the reverse complement.
ATTACATTTAATTAATAGAATTTGATTGCCTGGTAGGGCCTGGAGCTCTCCAGGGGAAGGCTTTATTTAATCTGCGGCGTGCAGTAGTCCCTTGGTATCTATGGGCAATGGGTTAGCGAAAACCCCACCAGTGAGATGAAACCGAGAATTGCATCCGCACCCAACAGTGAAAGTTTATTCCCGGAGATCTGGGCTGTCCCAGGCTGGGGTGGGGACGGCCAGCCAGCCACTGAAGAGGTGGGACTGTTTAGGTGAAACCGCAACCCCTCCTCCACTGGCCCCCAGGGACTACTGCTGTGAAGCCTCAGTCTGTCTTTGTCCCTATAGATACTGAGTCAGCATTATTGGAAGGTTTTATCCTTTAGTTTTTGATTAATTGTCACTTGAAATGTAACAAGGGTTTATTGGATTTAATAGTATTGTTGCAGCCTGCCCTACTTGTTGGGTCTTTCTTCAGAATTTCCTTGATGTTGCTGTGACTGGCCGAGCCCCTCCTTCAGGGAGGGTCTTCAGGGAGGTTTTTAGGTTGAGCGAGTGGCACCTTAGATTTCCACGCTTTCCTACAAAACTTGTGAATTGGGATTTTCCGACTCGGTAAAATAATGTAAAATCATTAGCGTCTTCTAGAGGATCTAACAAATAAGGATAAAAAATAGAGGGGAAAACAGTAGGACTAGGAAATTAAACAAACTCAAAAGATGTTTAGTCACAATTTCATTTTTTTTCCCTTCATCTTTCTTCAGTCTCGATCTAGGCAAGAAGATCCAGAGCAACTTAGGTTGAAACAGAAGGCAAAGGAGGTATGTTTTTCAGCACAGTATCATTATTAAACAATAAAGAGGAGACCTTCCCTAAATTTTCACTACCTTCCTCCCTACCTCTTTACCCATATATTTAGTCCCACCCCCCAAGTACGTAGTTACTCGCCCCTCCCCGATAAAACTTATGTATATACCGTATACTCAGTTGCTTCCATTACCTGTGACTTATTTTAATACCTCTCTTCCCTGTTACCTTGTAACCTCCTTGAAGTTTACCTTGTAACCTCCTTGTCTACCAACTGTTTTGTACTCTCCCAAGCACCTTGTATGGTACTCTCCACACAATAAAAGCTCAATAAATGGATCAATTAAAGTAAAAACAGAAAAGAGACCAAAATTGTAAGTTCTGTTTTTTAAATACTCAGATGCAGCAACAAGAGCTAGCTCAGATGAGACAAAGGGAAGCCAATTTAACAGCATTAGCTGCAATTGGTCCTAGGAAGAAAAGGAAAGTGGATTCTCCGGGACCTGGATCGGGAACGGAGGTATGGTAGCCTTTTTTGTTATGTAAATTCACTTGTAATAATTTTTCTTCCGCCTTGCTACAATAGCCCATTCCCTAGCCTTCATCTTTTCCCTGGTTAAGCCGTACTCTGCCAAAGAATTTAATGACCTTGTTGTAGTGGGGATGAAGAAGTCAGGAATTCACATTGCCGGGCCTCTCTCATTCTTCATCTAATTCCCACACCAGCCTCCTCTCAGAGATAGGGGAGTTGGGAATTTCTGAAAGTCAGAGAGGGGCAAGTGTTATTGGGAAGCACACTGTTTGCATCATCACTCCTCTTCTTGTGAGCCCCGTGTGGGACAGAAATTGTGTCTGATCTGATTACCTAGTATCTACCCCAGTGCTTAGTAAAGTGCCTAGCACAAGGTAAGTACACAATTATTATTATTATGTACTTAAATACCATTATTATTATTATTATTCTTAGGCTAAGGATGCTGAGGTTGAAAGCTGGCTCTTTGCCCTAGGTGTGATAATAGTCATGGCAGTAGATTGTCCTAGGATCATCACTTCAGTATGCCTTTTAAAGGGGAAACAGCAAGCTCTTCAGTTTTGCCTCATTACTGTCAACTCATGTTTCCCTATAATATCAGGGTTCAAGTTCTGGCACAACCCTGCATTGTAGTACACACTGTGATGGATGCTGCGATGGATGTTTCTTCCAACATTGCATTGCGCTGGATCCAAATAGGCTCATTTCCAAATGGCATTCTAGCCAAAACACAAGGGGGAAAACACATTATGGGTAAATGGAGTGCATACACTGAGATGTTGGTACCAGTTCATTCAAGAGTTAATCAAATGTGGACAGGTTCATTTTACTCCCCTTTTCCCAAAAGACACCTTAGGCTTCCACATGGACCATATTATTTTTGGCTTGAGTGGAGACCTCCATTTTTGTTTGCTGCAGTTAAATGTTTAATATTTTGCAAACCATGACAAAGTGTAAAAGCTCTGTTATGGATATCCAAGTTAAGACTGTCCATCAAGGGCCATTACATAATAACATAAAAGGGCTCAGAGGACTGTTTCCTGATTGAGTTAGAGTGAAAACCTATCGCAGAAACTGTTAAAGGGAAAGTTAATCACATTAACAGAATAGCAGACTGGAGGGTAAGGAACAGACACTGTAAGGAAGGAGGAGCATCACTAATTGACAGTGATTTGAAGCTGAAGGCTAATTAGAGTAGCAGAGAGATTAAGGCCCCAAGGGAATTTCACACCCATCTGGAACCACTAAAACTCTACAGATAGCTTCTTTCCAAGGAATCATAACCTCAGAGTTTCTAAAGTTTACCACTTAACAATATTCTTAGTGTTTAATGCTTACTTTGTGCCTAGGTGGCCATTGACGGCAGTTATATGGCCACAAACACCAGTTGGCAGGAGGATGCTGTGCTTGTCCATACCTAGATCATTTCTCTGCCTCACTCCACTTGTTCCAGGGCTGTCATATTCCCTGCCTGGGTCTGTGTGAAAACAGATGATGATGTTTGTTAAGCACTTACCATGTGTCAAACACTTCTAAACACTGTAGTAGATACAAGGTAATCAGGTTCATTCATTCCGTTGTATTTATTGAGCACTTGCTGTGTGCAAAGCACTGTATTAAGCACTTGGGAGAGTAAAATATAACAATGAACTGACACATTCCTTGCCCACGACTTAGTCTTGGTTGGAAACAGTTCCTGTCCTGCATGGGGCTCATGGTCTTAATTCCCGTTTTACAGGTGAAGGAAATGAGGCACAGAGAAGTGACTTGGCCAAAGTAACACAGCAGACAAGTGGTGGAGCCAGAATTAAAACCCAGGTCCTTCTGACTCCCAGGCCAGAGATATGTTTGGGCACTGGGCAGAGTGACTGGAATAAAATCAGATGACTACTCTGTGTGCTCAAATGGGAATATGACTGGTGGGGACAAGAGAGCCAGCGTGGTGTTGCCTGACCATTAGTCCTATAATCAATTTCATCAGATGCATTCTTGGTCTGGACGGCATTGGGACTGGACTGAGGTTCACCTGTCTTTTAGGAAACAAGCTTTGTCAACTGCTCCACCTTATGAATTCACCCAGGACAGTTATAACTCTCACTTAGGAAATCAAAGCATTAATGGACGCTTCAGATCATTTTAGCCAGTTGTGCCATGATAATCTGGGGGCATTATCGTCTACTGGCTCCGCTAAAACTGAGCCAAAATGGCTTAGTGGGCCAGACCTCACTTGGCCTGAGCCTAAGGAGACCAAGATTGTGCTCACTTTGTGCAGGGTTGGGGCAGAGGAGAGGAGAAAGGTACGTACACTGTGACCAACCAGCAGTGGCTACATGGCCTGGCCCAGAATGAGTTGGAGCTAGGTGGCAGACAATGGGGGGTGGCCAGAGCTGGGCAGCTGTGGCTTCTCTCTTCCTCTCTCAGGCCTCCTTCTTCCCTGTGTCACTTTTTTCATTTTTTTCCTTAACCAGGTAACAACATTCCTAGTGTTAGGTTTCTTAGGACATAGATGAGCCCTAAAGAACCCAGTGTGGCTTAGTGAACTAGGTCACGGCCCTGAGAGTGAGAAGGACCTCGGTTCTAATCCTGGCTTTGTCACTTGTCTGCTGTGTGAACTTGGGCAAGTCACTCAACTTCTCTGTGCCCCAGTTACCTCATCTGTAAATGGAGATTAAGAGTGAGCCCCATGTGGGACATGTACTGTGTCCAAACTGATTAACTTGTACCTACTCCAGTGCTTAGACCAGTGCTTGGCACATAGCGCTTAACAAGTACAGTTTTTAAAAAAGCCAAGAAAGAACCAAAACAAAGACAGAAAAAAAAAACCCAGCGTGGGAGGCAGCTTGGCTTGTATTTTTATTTTGGCTCAATTTAAGGAGATCACTATGCTTCATTAGGTGGGATGCTTCATGCAAAGGTTCCACTTTGTGTGGGTTAGTAGGAGATCAGAAGTCTTTGGTGGCACAGCAGGGAGGAGGAAGGGAGAAGAGTCTGCCCAGCACTGAGCTGGACCACTTACAAGTTCTGCCTGAATGACGTGCTTCTGACTGTATGAATAACACAAATGAATGGACCTAGGAAGGGCCAGTTTAGCCGGGGTAGTTACCGCTGTTACCTCCAGCAAGTATTCTTAAACCTTTTCCTCAGTTTCCAGAAACAAGACCCAGTTACTGTTCAGTGATTGCTAAACAGGTATTTCTGCCAGAACTGATGCCTCAGAACATCATTTGGTTAGAATGCAATTTAAGAAGAGTGACTGCAGTGCCAGAATGTTTAAAGGGCAAAGGCGTCACCTTTGGCAAAGATGATCAGGTCATTCTCATTGCTCAGGGAACTGCTTGTACTACTGCAGCAACAAACGTCGTGTATCATAAACTGGTTCCTATTGCCACGATGACGAAATGTAGAGAAGGGTCAGAGAAAGTGCCAAGACAATAGAGACTGCTTGAAACAAAAACTTTTTGTCTATCCCAACATTGCATTTCACTCAAGACAGATGCAGTTTTCAAACCACCTTCCTTTAATCCCTTATGTCCCATTGAAACAAGGGTTGATCACACCTTTTTTTTTTAAAAAAGTGCAATATACCCATATTTTCTTGCCACCTGCAAACTCCTATAGTTTAATTGGGGTTGATGTTTATCCGTGTTAATTACTTACCTTGTCTATTGGTACTAAGAATATGAATGAGATGTCTTTTGAGAACATTTTGGTGCCTTGAAACCTTTTCAGTAACAGTTTCAGATTCTCTTACCTTTTTGAAGAAACTGCGACTAGCCTTAGCCATGTTCAAACCTTTCCCTGTTCACATTTTACATGATTTGCTCTTGAACTTACCAATGAGAAAAATGTATAATTTAATATTTTATTATAATTTAACATTTTATTAATTTGGCAATTTAACATCTAGTTAATTATATAAATTAAAAATTGGTACATTTACATTTTTGGAGTAAATGTTGAATCATACAACTTTATTAGGGATTCAGAAGGGAAGAGGAATCAGCATCTGACCCTTGGTTCTGAGACTTCAGACCTGAGATCCCAGAGGAAGGAACCGATTAATGATAGCAACTTGCGCACATCTCTGCCCACTTTATTGTTGGATGCATGTTTTTACATGTGTAATCCTTTTCACAGTGAGATTATCCACTGCTGTAACCCAGTAGGTTGCTTCCTTGGTAGGAGGAATGGTCATTGCTGTCAGCAATTTTTCAGGATTCCCCCTTGGACTCTCCACCTTGTGGGGAGCTTTACTTTGCCCCTTCAGTCAGAAATTTTCACTACTGATGGCCTGGCCTCAGCAGGAATTTCTATACTTTGCGGGGGCAGGATCCCGGGATTCAGCTTTAAACAGGGTATGTTCTTTCCAGTGTAGATACCAGCTGCATAGTAGTTCCCAAGGGTTAATGTGCATATTATCAGAGTCAACAGACCTGAGATGATTGCTTATTTGGGAACAGAACTGATTCCACAAGGAACCCTTCTTGAATGAAGAGACTTCTCCATAAACTTAACCACAGCATTTCAACTCTTACATTGTGTTCTTCACCTCCCCACCCCTTTAACTGGGAACCCCATGTGGAACAGAAACTACTTATGATATGGCTTGTACCTCATGCGGTGCTTAGCACATAGTAAGTGCTTAACACATATCACTGTTATTGTTATTATGGATGGAAACCGGATCTGGGCATCACCACTTTTGTTTCCTTCCTCCACATTGGCTACTCTGTTTCTGGATGGGGAAGATTACTGCTCTCTCCTCATCTGGCTTTCTCCTCAAGGAAATTTCATTTCTAGGCTATTACTTTTGACTCCCAGGCAGCTTCACATGAATACACTTTGCTCCTTTCTGCCTCAGAGTCTATTAATTCACTTCTCTTAAAAAAACAAGCTTCAATTTCTCTTCCCCCGGGACCCATTTGATGAAATATGACTTGCTTTTCCATCAGTTTAGAGACCCAAGAGGGACCTGGTCCTTTAAGGAAAGCATTATTTTATGGTTTGATATGAGCTTATTTTCCTGACTTAAAAAAACAACAACAATAATGATAAACTGAAATCACTCATTGAAAAAATCCAACCATTCAGAAGTAGACACATCAAGTAGATTTTGTCGCCTTCATAAAAACACAGATGAGAGCTATCAGGTGAAGGTTGTACATCCCTATCAACTAGGGATGCTTTGTTTTACTCTGGGGTGATCTAATTTTAAAAATCCTTTCTTTTTTTTTTTAAATCCCCCACATGCAAAGAACTAGTGTGAGATGTGTGGTAAAAATGGTTAAAGAAATTCTAAATGAAAAATGCCTTTTATATGCTTATCAGTGCAGAACTGATTTTCAGTCTCATTTCCAAATCCTATTACTTCCAGATAACCTTTGATTTCTATGTGACATCCACTGGCTGTTCACTTTTTACTATCTTAACATCTCCATCTTGAAAATTTCCACCTAAAATAAGGTTGCCCTTTAACCTTTCTATAAACCAGAGTTCTTGATGCGTGCTTGAGTAAAAAATACATGGAATGCTCCTGACTCATTAAAACTTTATGAAGGCCATAAGTTGATTGGACTATTGGAATTCAAATTTAGTTCTCTTTTCTCTATAATAAAATGTCAAAATATCCTTACATATGTTCTTAAAAATGTAAGTTAATAGATGAATAGAGGCAGTTCTCTCCACATTGGTCTCTCACACCAGTTTTGTATCAGAGCAACCTATTTAACACTTAAACTACACAAAACCCAAGGAAATTAGCCTGCTTAAGAAGAACAAATAAATCCAAAGTTGAAAGGGCAAAAAACAAGTGGCACCGGGGCTGTCTGGCATGGAGAGCTTCAGCTTCAATAGAGGGACTCCTCTTTGTGGTTTCTCTTACTGCCTCGGAAAGCCAACTTGATTATATGTGGGTGAAATGTAAACTTGCCAGCAACCACATCGTTGAATAGTTGAGTGTGTGTTTGCTTTCTTGACAGTGCTGGATTTCGGCATCCAAAAAGAATGCATTAACTCTACAAATGTAAATGTGTGCATGTGGGAGCAGCAGGGTCACTGGTGGAAGGATTAGGATACATACCACTGCAACAGTATGTGTGTCCATGGTAGTCACAGGCTTCCTCGTTTACATTCATATTCACCGTCAAAAGGGCTGTGGGGGCGGCTGAGGGGCTCTAAGTCCATCTAAAACTTGCAAACCGGAACCGTTGTCTTCCTTTCTCCACTTATAGGGATCTGGCACAAGCGCAGCAGTCCCGGGCAGCTCTGGAGTCGGAACCACCAGACAGTTTACGCGACAAAGGATAACGCGGGTCAACCTCAGGGACCTCATATTTTGTTTAGAAAACGAGCGAGAGACAAGCCATTCACTATTGCTATACAAAGCATTCCTTAAGTAAAATGGAAAAGATCAAGGTATTTTTGATGGAGACGCCTGGGGACGTTTTTATATATTTGCAGATTACGCCTTTTTGTAACAAGCAAATGGGATATTGTTTAAAAAACAACCACCTCTTTACACGGAACAGTTTTATATTCCTGTTTATAAATCAGCTCTTCAGTCTGAGAGAAAAATACATTTCTGTAACAGTGAAAATACTTACAAGGCCTGTGGATTCTGTTAAAGGACAATTAAATCTTAACTCATCTTTGATTGAGTGGCCTTCTTGCCAAACAAGCCATATATAAAGACTGATGGAATCGTTTAGCAAATAATTAGCTATCCTTTGTCAGACCTGTAACAGTTTCAACATTATTTGTGCATTTTAGTTGTTCAACTCAACTAAACTAATTACATAGGTATATATGTCTACAGCCGATGACCTCATTTCATTTTTTATTTTTATTTTTTTAAATAGTCAGTTGGCAAAGCAAACTGATTTTTAGATTATTTATCTTGCTCCCCTCTCCCCAATGTTCAAATTCTAGAGGAATACTCAATTTTAGAAACATAACCTCAGTTTGTAATCACATTACTGCTTATTAGAGGCCCTGAGAGTCCATAAAGGAGGGTTCCTTCTGAATGTGTTATCAGCATCTGTAAAAATGCATTTTATTTGCTATAGTTTGTAAAGCTGTAAAGTTAAAAGAAAAATGAAAACCTTTTCAGCATAAATATATTTTACTTGCACTGTGTTTTTTTAGCTAAAAAGTGAAAGCTTAGATTAAATGAAATCAAAGTTGAGAGGAATCATCAAAAGACTGTTTCTCAGTGTGAATCAAGTGTTGAAAAATGGTTGGTGTATTTTGTCAGTAATTGTACATAATTTTTGGCACATAACATAAAAATGGCTATGTAAACTATAATTATTTTGCTAAAAGACTGTATGCAAGCTGTGGGCCAACTTTAAAGATGTCCAGAGCAAAGTCCCTTCTTTGTACCTATTTTTTTATTACAAATATACTAATTGGTTCTTTATATTTTCAGAGGTTATTGTATTAAATTGTCTATTGATAGTACTTTTATGACTGTAAATACTTTGGCTTTGTTTGTGTGACTTCTCATGGTAGAATTTAACTCTCTTGCGTGTAAACTGAATGCTGATCAGTATTTTTATCAACACCTGACAACTGTTACACCTTTTATTTTGTCTTTTAGGAAATCCTGTCTTTCCATTTTTTCATGTAAATTTTGCACAGTTACTTGTTCATATGTAAATATTTTACTTTCAAAAATGAAGTTTTTAATTGCTATTGTTTTATATAGGATTGAAAGAAAATTAACTCCTTTATTAAAAACAAATTTATCTGTATTTATTCTGTTTATTTTTGCTCCCTCCCTACAGCTTTCATTTTTTTCCCTTTCCCCAACTGCAAACTCAGCTGGTGGAGGCTCTAAATTTAGTTCAGAGTATGTATTTTTTGGTTTGTTTGCTTAAGTTCCTTGCTTTGACAGTGGGCTATGTCACTAACCCCTGGGCCGAAAGCCACTGTGATTGATGTTAGGAGAAAGGAAGAGTCGTGCCAAAAAGTTGAGTAACTTTTAGAAGACCAGCTCTTGTTCTGCTATGATAATACCACAGTAAACAGCAAGCCACTCTTTCAGAGGCAGATGTACTGTTGAGCTATATTCATCTTCTAATGTAACAAAATGGATAATTCTTATGCCCAAGGGCATCACTGTCCTGTATGGGAATAAGATTTTGTAAGATGTATGATGGGTTTGTAAATTATTTTTTTCCTTCTGAAAATTCAGTATTTGTGGTCACAGTCTATCTTATAGTCACATTTTATTCTAAATTACTACTTTAGTAACCTGGCTACCCAGAATTGTCTATGAAATTGGACTCAGAGTCTGTGCCAGACCTCTCTAAAAAAAATTAGTTGTATGTCAAACCAGCTGGCAAAAATAGCACATTTTGATCCTAACTGGCCTAGGCTTAGACCAGATTGAAGCTGGCCAACAAAATACTTGGGCCTCGATTATCAAGATATTTCAGACCAATAGCCCATTTGGGGTATGAATTATTTGGGTAATTGAGGCCAGACTATTTTTAGACTTCAATTATCCATAAAACTGGGTGTATGTAATCATGGTTAGAATTATTACCTGCCACTGTGATAAAGATTTAAAACTATTTTTTAATTAGGTGTATTAAAGTTAATTTGAAAAGCGTTGATCTTTTTCATTGTGGTTAAGAACAGCAAAAGTAGAATAATACTCATCTTCTTACATGTACGCTTTGAATGGTAAGTACTCAAAGAACAAAACATTCTGCATGGTTAGTGAGTAAGGTGAACATTTTGTTTGCATTCCAGATAAATTAAGGATCATTGATAGGTTGTTAGGGAATCAGCATGGCCTTGTGGACAGAGCACGGGCCTAGGAGTTGGAGGACGTGGGTTCATTCAATCATATTTATGGAGAGCTTACTGTATTCAAAGCACTGTACTAAGCGCTTGAAGGAGTACACTATAATAATAGACACATTCCCTGCCCACACTGAATTTACATCTCATCCCAGCTCTGCCACTTGCCTGCTGTGCAGACTTGGGCAAATTACAACTTCTCTCTGCCTCAGTTCCCTCATCTGTAAAATGGGGTTTAACTCCTACTCCCTCCTGCTTAAACTGGGAACTCTGTATGGGACAGGAACTGTCCAATCCGATGATCTTGCTTATAGTTTTTGATGGAGTAAGTGCTTATCAAATACCATAATAAAATATGCGTGCCATTAAACATTTGGATCTTGTGGGTAGTAGGAATATGGTGGAAGTGAAAATTACTCGTGGAACCTTGCCGATACTATGGTGGTATAATAACTTGCTCAGGCCAATGATTCCATGCTGTGAGGGCTGGGTGGTCTTAGCACGGCTTCCCTCTGAGGCTCTCTTCCTTCTCTCTTGGTACCTTTTAAGAAAATCTCATCTACTTCAGAACAGAAAAGGACCATGTCAGTTTCTGGGATGCTGCAGTCCACTTCCCTGGTTTTCTTAGTTGTAGGTCGTTTACATGTTTATGGTGATTGCCTAGCTAGGGCACGTGGGACAGCTCTTACCACTTCACCTTGGAGAAAATAAATTAGATCCCTTTTACCCTTCACATGTGGAAATTCAAATAACTGAACTAAATTGGACTTTGCTTTCAACTATCAGTTTCAAATAAATTCCTGCCACTCCATCAGCTCTCTTCTGCTTACCTCTCCACTCTTCTCTACTAGACCCCAGATGATACTCTCCCTTATTCCAAATCTCACTGTGCCTCTTTCCCAAAACTTTGCCTGCAAATCCTGCTTTGCACAAAGTGCTCAATAAATGTGATTGAATGAAATGCTCCCCTCTTTAAATCTACCTTGCCTCAGTGCTTCCCATGTTATACCCACTTTTGCACTCACACCCTCCCCAGACACCTTTGTATGTTTTGATATATGTACTCTAAGCACTTCCTCCTATCTGTACATTTTTATGTCTGCCCACTTTTTTAGGTTATAATATCCCTTGGTCAAGAGAACATCCCTTACATCCATCATACTTTCCCAAGTTTAGTGCCCGGCCCACATTTAGGTATAAAATACTAGGTTGTAAGCTTCTCCGTGAGATTGTAAGTTCCTTGAAGAGAGGGATCATGTCTACCAGTTCTATTGTATTGTACTTTCCCAAGTGATCAGTACAATGCTCTGCAGATGGTAAGTGCTCAGTAAATACAATAAGTTGATTAACTGATGATCAGAGTATAGAATCACCCTCTGCCCAGGACAGTCCCACTCAATTTGTTCCTCTTCCTAGGTTGAGCTTTTCCTCATTTAGTACCCTTGTTATACTGTGAACCCTTGGCAGGAGTAGGGCCGTACTCACCCTCCCCAAAATTTCTATGGGACTAGAAGCCTATAGCCTGGCCCAACCCAGTCTGAGCATCTCTTGGACCAGGCCCAAGGGAGGCAATTGAGAACATCTACAACTAAGTGGAAAAATAAATGTGGCAGTCTTACTACTTAAAGCATTCTGATAATCTTCTTTCCCTGGCAGGTATATGTTCTAAAATGATCCACATAACCTCAGGTTCTACATTTTTCACCATTCCTAGGAGGGCTGAGGTGTTCATGTGTGATCCTGATTCCATGTTGTTATAGGAGTTTCAAGTATACTAGACTCTAATAAAAATCAGGACTGAATGAAACACTGCACTTTATACCACCCTGAGGAGGCCCAGTCACACCTCAGAAAGGAGCCTTCTACTTGTGTGCTTTTTCCTACAAGTAAATGGGTAATGCTTTTGGAGCAATGGGAGATGCCAGTTCTTTTTTTTTTAAAACAAACACCCAGGTTATGGGGCAAGGCCCAATGAATCAATGGTAGTTATTGAGCACTTACTATGGACAGAGCATTCTACCAAATGCTCTGGAGACTAGGAGAGAGTTAACAGACACTTTCCCTGCCTACAAGTTTACAGTCTAGGGGAACACTACTACTAAAGATAGCCATGCTAAGACTGATGAAAGGAAAGTCTTGGGAGACCTTACCATCTTCCTTCCTTTAATGGAGGATGTTAATAAGCACCATTCAAAAAGCAATTAAGTGCTTATTATGTGTGAGACATCATACTAAGAACTGAGACGGATATCAGCTTATCAGGGCAATAGTTATGTCAATTCTTCCTACTGCCTGGGAGCAATCTCTAAAGGTGGGATCAATCAGCCAATGTTGCTCGTGTAATGGCTCTCCAGGTCAATCAGTTGTATTTACTGAGTGCTTACTGTGTGCAGAGCACTATACTAAGCACTTAGAAATTCTGGTTACTAGAGCTTTCCTCTTAGTAAAGTACTAGATAACATAGCATATATGTAGTTGTGGTTAAACTTCATAATTAAGATGGGACCCAGATGATTACTTATGGCTGAAAAGACCGAACTATGACAAACTCTCCTTTCATGTAGCATGTCAATCTTGTCCCAAGTGCGCTGGCTCAGAATTGGCAATACTGGAGTCACAAGCTCAATTCAAAAGCCACCTGTTTTGTCTCTTCTTATTGCTGTATTGTACTTTCCAAGCACTTAGTACAGTGCTCTGTACACAGTAAGCACTCATTAAATATGACAATGAATAAAATGAATAATATTGACAAGTATTGTGTGGATCAGGGACTAGAGAACATATATGGGTCAGATGGGGGAAAGTACCTTTCTGGTGATAGTAATTTCTGCTGTCAAATGAGGAACCAGGACATTGACATCAATTCTCGGGCATCATATGCAGAAACAAGACAGACACTGGATCAGCTTTCAAGAAATCAAGACCATCAGCCAAATGACCCACTCAGAGGCAGGATACTTGGAGAAGCCATCAAAAATCAAAGAGATCAACTTCCTGAATTGAGCATCACCTACTCTAAGCATCCTCCTGACCTTCAAGTCTTTTCTAGACCACCGGAACCTCTTGGACATTGAACTGTGTAGTTCACATCACAATCGGGTACGAACATCAAAACTGACACAAACGGATATACTGAGCCATGAGTTCATTACTACACTGCTGTATTGCAATTCATGCTCTTAATTAGTTCCATGAAAATGGAGTGTTGAGCAAAGGAGTGCCCCACTAGATTTGTAAACTCCTGGAGTTCAGGAATCATCTCTTCCAATTATATTGCATTCTCCCAAGTGAAGCAGTGTGGCCTAGTGGATTAGAGCACAGGCCTGGGAGTCAGAGGACCTGAGATCTAATCCTGGCTCTGCCACTTGTCTGTGTGACCTTGGACAAGTCAGTTAACTTCTCTGTGCCTCAGTTCCCCCATCTGTAAAATGAGGATTAAAAGACTGCGAGCCTCATTTAGACAGGAACTGTATTCAACTCGATTATCTTGAACATATCCCAGTGCCTGGCACATAGTAAGTGCTTAAATACCATTTAAAAAAGTGCTTCATACAGTGTTCTGCACACAGTAATGCTCAGTGAATGCCATTGATAAACCAAGTAGCTTCCCACAGGAAATAATGTAAGTCCTTAATATGTTTCCAAAATCAAAAAAATCGATGGAGAAAAATATACATATTAAAATGAGGGATAAATCATGAATTCCTTGGTGAAGTAGATAAGGAGATGTCCAAATAAAGAGATTTGACTGATTATTTTATATTAGATCCATACAGTATTCCTAAAGTGTTATCTTCCACATGCTTTTCAGTAAAAGGCACCCTCTATTAACATATTGCTATTATCTATGCTCAGTAGATGTCATTATGCACTACTAAATTGCATGAAACCTTCAACTTTGATGTCATGGAGTCTTCACGCTCATTCTGCTCTCAAAACCAATGTACTCCTCTAAAATCTGTTGGTTTTACCTCAAATTCATTTGTGGAATTTTCCTCCTGATCCCCCCCCACAACCACTCATATCACCATCGAGCTATAGCATTTGTCTCCTTGCTGGTCTCCCTATCTCCAGTTTCTCCCACTTCAGTCCTTCATGCTGCTGCCTGGATTGTCTTCGTGAGATATTGCCTGGCCCATATTTCATCTCTCCATCAAGCAAAGACTCCTTACCATTGATTTCAAAGCTCCACACCTACTCATCTGCTGTCCTCTCCCCACATTCTTTTATTCACATTCTTCTTTCCTCCCAAGCCCACCTCCTGACTGTACCCCATGCTTGTCTTCTTTCAACTCCAATTATTAGCGCATGTTTCCAGAAATTGGAATGTCCTTCTAAAATCCCACCTCCTCAAGTCTGCCCTGACTATAATTATCATTACCCCAATTCTCATTAACCCTCTGGCCACTTTTTGCACTTGTTTATCCCCATCCTCAGCAATTATATGTGATATTTCTGTGTTTCTCTCCCCTGATAGAGTCTAAGCTCCTTGGGTAGCCGGGCACATCTTGTGCTTCTGCTGTACTTTCTCAAAGTCTTAGTTCACTGCATTACATTCAGAAAGCACACAGTACCGTTAAGGCTAGTGAGCACAGACTCCTGCTACTCAGTACTATTAATTCATATTCACTGTGTGCAGAGCACTATACTAAGTGCTTGGGTGAGTACAGAATAACAATAAACAGACACATTCCCTGCCCACAACGAGCTTATGACTACTAAAGCCAACATCAACTTCGCAGTATTAAATAGCACGCTAAAAGATGAGTGTTATAAAACGAATGGTCTGTTCTCAATATGGATCCCCAGCAGAAATAGCCAGTAAATACTAGCATAATTGGGAGCCTAGCCAAAATAGCCTTGTGTAGGAAGCCATACTGAAGCTAGTTCCTGCAGATTGAGTGAGCCCTGGACTGAAGTATATCAACTTTCTCTGTAGAACCAGCCAAAAGTCAGCAATATTTTCCTGAATTAATTTCCATGAAAATACACGCTTAAGAATTAACCTTTTTGTTTTAATTGTTTAAAAAAACTAGTTAATGGTTTCTTTTGAGCTTTCCTGATTTTTTGATGGCCTGATTTTTTGAAATAGGCACTTCCACCTCAGTTATTTTCAGTAGTCAATATTTTGAGGTGAGATATATGATCTAATGGTTTTAGTAAAACACTTGGAAAGTGCTATTCTTAAGCTATTAATGATAAGAAATTGGCTCTTAGCCGCCAATTTGACCAAGAAATATGTATTATATGAAAATAATCGCAGCGGTTAGCCTTCCTCTGGACTTTAAGTTCACTGTGGGTAGGGAATATTTCCATAATATTGTTGTGCTGTATTCTCCCCAGCACTGTTCGAAGCGCTTAATACAGTGTTCTGCACACAGTAAGTGCTCAGTACAATTGATTGATCGAACTGGTCAATAGATAGTGGTAGTTCCTATTTAGGTCACTAGATGGCATTTGGTTAAAAGAAAGCGACTTTTCCAGACTCCAGAAAACCCAAGGAAGAAATTTTGAGGGTGTGTTACAGTTTTGCTGCATGTTTCCAGTATCACTCCTCTTCTCTCTTGGACAAATGTGAGACTAGGGATGGATTTCTCCAGCCACTCATGTTGTCTGCAAAGTCACCGGAAGAATAAGAATTTAATAAGCTACTTGGAATACAGACTGTTCTCATGGCATGCAGCTGTATAATTAAATAGGTTGTTCTCAGGACACCTATCAGGGTTCCTAATGAAAGACATCTCCGCAAATGCACTCTGGTTACTGCCTAAACATTCATACTAAATTAGGATTTTATTGGGGCTTTGATGTGATAGAGAAACTCTAATTGTGCTTTCTTTCCAGGAATCTCTAAAATGCAGGCATACTGGTATTATAACATCCTGGGTTGCATAATTCTACCTCTCTTCAGATTTACCTATCTACTTTTTCACTGGATCTCAAAATTTGGGGCTTCTTAGGGATAAAGGAGAAACTATTGTAAGTTTACAATTTGTATCCACTTGTCCCCTGCACTAAATTTTAACCTCAATGAGGGCTGTGCCATCAGTGATGAAGAACGACCTATAATATTCTATTCAGCAATAACCTTGAAAAATAGCTTGGCTGGAGTAGGTGACAGACTTCAACGGCTACCAACACAACCACTTACTGGGTTATGCCACTGCAGCTGAGGTCATCTCACACAGCAGACAACGAATCTCGGGCCTGTGTTTTAAGCGCTTAGTACAGTGCTCTGCACACAATAACTGCTTAATAAATATGATCGATTGGTTGAAAAAGAGGATAAATCACAATAGTGAGGCATCTAAAGAATATTCTAGCTTTCAGTCACCCGCTCTAAACATTTATTTTTCAGGTTCCTGTTGAATAGGATGTCTTATGTGGTTCTTCAATCAAAAACCTTCACCACTGATGTAATAGCCCAACAGCCATCTAATCTTGCAGATCTGAATCTAGAACCCTAAACTGCTCTTTCCACTGGACAAACAACAGAACTTTAGACAGATCTCACTTGGCTAGGAGAAAGAGGACAGTGGCTTGATTTAAGGTGACCAGTATGGTGACTCTTGAGACCACTTTTCTTACCTCTGGGGACCTGCCAGAATCCAGCCCCAGAACAGTCTTCCATGGGGATTACTGTTGGCTACTGCTAACCTGGGTTGCGCTTGAACTGCTAATCTCAGTGTCAGAAGGGATCTGCCCTCTGACCATTTTCTGTAATGAAACATACATTGGTCGCCAACTCTATGCTATAAACAGCATGACTGTCCATTAGCAGCAAAGCTTTTTGCCTAGAATTTTTGTTTGTTTCCGAAGGTATGCTTTTTGCAGACGACCAGTCAAAGCGAAACTGCCTTAATGAAACTCATAAGGAAAACGTTTTCCTTTTCCTTTTCTGTACCAGGCAAATTTACCTCCTTTTCTGCTTCTGGGATCCCCACTGAGCTGTAGCCATTTAATATGTACTGTACCTTCAGAGAGAAATTGAAGACCTAATAAAGGCCCAGAATGCTATTACAGTGGGTGGCTGCTGGGCTGATCTCTCAGCCAATGAATTCTACGTTGCCGGGCAAATTGCAGTTTTAAGTAACCTCTTTATAAATTGTATCAATATACAGTTCCCTAACATCCCCAATGGAACAAATTGGCCTATCTTTGCAGTTCCTCCCCAGAGCTCTTGCCTCAAACTGGGTAGAACAAACACATTCGATATTTTTAATAGCCCAGCATTCCAGAGTGTAGAAAAAATGGTTTCCTCTCAGCCTTTAAACCAAAAGGGAAACAGATCTTGTAAGGTGGGGAAAGAGGTCTAGGATCCAAGAAGTAGGTGATGAAATACAGTATGGCCTATGGTTAAAGTACAGAACTGAGTGGCAGGGGACCTGGGTTTGAATCGTGGCTCTGCTGCTTGCCTGCTGTGATTTTGTTCAAGTCACAACTGCTCTCTGCCTCAGTTTCCTCAACTGCAAAATGGGGATTCAATACCTGTTCTCCCTTCTACTTAGAATGTGAGTCCCATGTGGGGCAGGGACTGTGCCTGACCTGACAAAACTGTATGTACCCCAGCACTTAGAACAGTGCTTGACACATAGTAAGTGCTTATCAGATACCATGCTGCTTGTAAGAAGCACAGGCCTGAGTGTCAGAAGGAAATGGATTCTAATTCCAGGCTCTGCCACTTGTCTGTTCTGTGATCTGGGGCAAGTCGTTTAACTTCTCTGTGCCTCAGTTACCTCATCTGCAAAATGGGGATTAAAGTTTTGAGCTCAATGCTGTTCAGGGACTGTGTCCAACCTGATTAACCCTGATTAACTCTACCCCCGAACTTAGGACAATATCTGGCACACAGTAAGTGCTTAACAAATTCCATTTTCAAAAAGTCATTTAATTTCTCTGTGCCTCATTTATCCCATCTGTAAAGTGGGGATTAAGATTTTGAGGTCCATGTGGGGCACGTTAGGACAATGCCTGGTTCATAGTAGGTGCTTAACAAATACCATTAAAAAAAGAACAAACTCCAGTGCTGACGTGCTACCAGAAGTGCCTAAAGACTGGGTTAGGATAATCTGCTCACCTGGTCAGGACAGAGGGAGTGAGCAGTGTGGAAAATAGGACAACAGGCCTCAACCTTTTGCGACGAGTTGGAGATTGACGTTTCTCCCGTTTATGATTAATTGAAATTCAAAGGCTCTTGGTTGTCATTGCCTCCTATCAACAGCAGATGGCGGTGTCGGCTCAGGAAAAGCCAGTGAAAGCCCAGCAGAAAAGAGAAGAACAAGGAGGAGGAGGAAAAAGCAAAAGAGGAGGGGGAAAAGGTAAAAGAGGAGAAGAAAATCCTGCTAGGGTTTACCCTGTGAGGTTTGACCCAGTCTTGCTTATCTCAGTAGGGGAGGACCCTGGGAGGCTGATCTGCGATCGCTTTGTAAAGTGAAGAGATTTGCACTCAGACCTCATTCCAGGGGTTTCCCACTGTGGGACCTGACGCGATCTAGACTAGCTCCTTGAGCTGATGTTCACTCTGCACAACACAACAGTAACAAAGATAGCCCCAGTTTTGGTCCTGTCCATTTTTTATGGCATTTGTTAAGCATTTGCTGTGTGCTAGGCACTGTACTAAGCACAGGGGTAGATAAAAAGCTGAACAGTTTGGACACACTCTATGTCCCACATGGGGCTCACAGTCTTAATCCCCATTTTACAGATGTGTAACTAAAGCTTAGAGAAGTTAAGTGATTTTCCAAATTCACACAGCAGGCAAGTGGCAGAACTGAGACTAGAACACAGGTCCTTCTGACTCCCAGACCCATGGTCTTTGCTCTCTGCTTTCTTCTCTAAAGGATGCTGGGTTATTGTCTAATAGACCATATTTACAAAAGCATGCATAAATGGAGAGTTGAGGTGCTGACTGGGAAGAAAATGCTCCTACTCAAAATCCAGAAGAAAATACGATTGGCTCTGGTTCTTGACTTTGATTGAAACCATTTTGCCTATGGAAACATAGCCCAGGGCAGGGCTACCGACCCTTTGAGAATCCTCCCCGAGCACCCTTCCCCACTGAGAGAAGAGATGGAGGGGAAGAACAGAATTAAATGGATGTTAAATTTGGGTGGGAGAGGAAGGATTCCAAGCTTTGGAGTGGAGTTGTTAAAGGACTGGAAGCTGAGGTTAAAGAGCAGAACAGAAGCATTAGAAGCTAAGAACTAGCAGGTTCATAATGAAAAAGTCCCTCAGATTTTGAGGGGTGGCTTAGAAAGAGACTAAGATGGGAGAACAGCTACAGATAGAGGCTTGTAGGGGAAAGAGGAAGAGGAAGGAAATAGAGGGAGAAAGAGAAAATAGAGGGGAGAGAGGGGAGGGAAGAACAAGAGGACTGAGAGGAGAGAAAAGAGGGAGAGGAGAGAGAGAGAGAGAGAGAAAATGCCCTCCAGGAAGTTGTTGCGGCTGTTGCTACTTAGGTAGTCAGAGGAATGAAACATATTGAGTCCGAGAAACACCACCCAATAGTCCTAAATTTATCAGGAACACAGAAGTGAAGCCCAGTACAAGAACTGGCAAAATGTTCTAATGATAATAATAATAATTATGGTATTTGTTAAGTTCTTACTATGTGCCAGGCACTTTACTAATCGCTGGGGTAGATACAAACAAATTGGGTTAGACACAGTTCCTATATCACTTGGGCTCACAGTTTCAATCCCCACTTTACAGATGAGGTAACTGAGGCACCAAGAAAAAGTTATTTGCCCAAGGTCACACTACAGACAAGTGGCAGAGCTGGGATTAGAACTCATGACCTTCTGACTCCATGCTCTATCCACTATGCCATGTTGCTTCTCTTAGTTTTAGAGCTTGAGTTCTGGGTAAAAGTATGATGCACCCTTGCCCTATGCTCAAGGGTCAAACTAGTAAGCCAGTTTAGTTTATAGTTTCTTTTTCATTTGTTACCTTTCCTCCACCCGGACACCACTTAAATGCAGTCCTTATACTGCCTATTGTGTGAACTGTGAACTGAACAGATCAATCAATCAGTGTATCTATTGAAAGCTTACTATGCGCAGAGCAGATAAGTAACCTGTTCAGAAAACTAACCAGGGAGCTCCTAAGAAGTGGGACGGAGCTACCAGACGATAACATCAGTACTAGTTTGATGTGAATAACTGAGATAGAAGAACTACTTGCAACAAAAAAGCACTGCAACTCACCACCTTGCAAATCCTCGTGACCTCCATGTGGGGATGCTTACTGTTGCCTTTTGCCCAGAACCCAGGTCATATAAAGAGAGTTGAGTGTCCAAAGGAACAAGGTCCTGGGATGCCAAGCTGAAAAGTTATCAGGCTATGCCACCTAAGACTTCTATGCATCCTTGGAGAGTGTATTTGGACCACTGCACATCATTACACAACCACTGACAACACAGAGATGGTTTCACCTGCATCACGAACCAAGAGGGAGTCAAAGAAATGGCAGCAGCATTTCCTCAGGCTCCTTAGCACATATTCCACCATGTGAAATCGTGGTTTTCTGAGTCCTTCTAAAATCACACCTCCTCCAGGAAGCCTTCCCTAAATAATGTCTCATCTATTCATGCTATTTCCCCCCTACTGTCACTTCATCACCAGCTAAGCACTTGGGTACTCACCCCAGACCCCAACCCCTGTTAGTTCTCATGTACGCATCTTTAAACCCTCTTGCTTCCCACTACCTGTAATTTATTTTAGAGTCAGTTTCTTCTCTAGACTGTAAACTCTTTGAACATCAGGATCAGTCAAGTGACTCTGGTGTTCTCTCCCAAGCACTTGTTATAGTGCTCAGCCCAGAGTAAATACTCAGTAAATACCACTGATTGATTGACTTTGGTTCCCACAATTAATGAAGTTACCTGTGCAGTCAGAGCCACAAAGAATGGCGAAGTTTGGGAACAGGGAGTTCTGAGATACAATTTTTACTATACTAATGATTAGTTATAATAATGATTGTGATATTTGTTAAGCTTTTACTATGTTCCAGGCACTGTTCTAAGCAATAAGGTAGATATAAGGTAATCTGGTTGGATACAGTCCCAACCCCATTTAAGGCTCACTGTCTTAATCCCCATTTTACAGATGAGGGAACTGAGGTGCAGAGAAGTAAAGTCACTTGCCCAAGGTCACACAGCAGACAAGTGAGCTAGGATTAAAACCCATGTTCTTCTGACTCCCAGGTCTGGGCTCTATTACTTGGCCACACTGTTCTCACAAACTTTTCGCAAAAGCCATGGAGTATTCAGGAAACACTCCACCCCGTAGTATGGGAAGAAGCCCTGCCCTCTCTCCCTCTTAGGCAGGAACCCCACGTGGGACAGGGAACACCAAGTGTCCCATCTGTTTAAATTGTATCTACCCCAGCATTTAGCACGATGTTTGACACATCATAAGCACTTAAAAAAATTCCCTTATTATTTTGATTGTCACTGAATCAGCAGTTCCTGAGCTAAAATCCACTCTTCACACTGACATGTCCATCCCTAGGGCCACAGTGGTTCCGTATAGTCATGGACTATCCCAGTCCCTAATCCTGTGTGTCACTTTGGCTCTAATCAGGATCCCATCCAGAGATCAGAGCACCCTGTAACAAATACACTCACACATCTCACGTCAAGATCAAGCATGAGCCAATGTCTTATTTGGTGGGAGAGGGCTGTGCAGAGTTGTAATCTGATTTGTTATATAATCAATGTGCTTACTGAAGGAGAGAATACCATCAAGTTTTACTTTAAGACACTTAGCCATTGTGACACTATCCAACGAATAACCCACCATTTTAAATGCAGTGGGATTAGTTTGACTGGGTTTGCTAATGGAAAAAACAAGCTGCAGTTTTATCAAGACTGACAAGGGGAAAGAGGGTCATTGAGGCAGCTGATCTCTCTCTCTCTCTCTCCACACACACACACACACACACACACACACACACACACACACGTTAAGGGTGCTAGGGAGAGAAGCATCATTATCACTACTATTACTAATAATTGTGGTATTTAAGTGCTTACTATGTGCCACAAACACTGGATTCCTTTGCATTCCCTTTTCCTCTCTCAAAAGTAAGATTTTGCAGAAAATAAACCTTACCTTGGTCCAGCCAGATGCCAGCCTGCAATGGTGTTATGCCCTCATCTGCTCCATTTCACGCTGGACTTTTACTGAAGTTATTGCCCAGCTTAAGGGAATGTTTTGCAGCATATCATCATCAATACTACGAATAGGTTCTTGTGCCACAATGCCAGCCCAGGAAGAGGGTCTAGATAGGAGTCACAGCCAAGGATGTAACTGGGGCTAGTCTTGGGCAGTTGGAGAGGGCTTGGAACCTAGAGATGAGTCAGAATAGATGGAGCAGGTCAAGGAGCACTGTCCAGAACCATCTCTGTCTCTCTGAAGAGCAATGTCTGTTGAACTGTGAGTGGGGAGGAAGCTTGGCAGGATGCTTGCTCTGGCCCTCTCTGATCTTTTTTTTTTTTAATTTTTATTTTTATGGTGTTTGTTAAGCACTTACTATGTGGCATGCAGTGTTCTATGCACTGGAGCAGATACAAGCTAATTATTCATTCATTCAATCATATTTGTTGAGCATTTCCTATGTGCAGAGCACTCTACTAAGTACTTGATTAGGCTGGACTCATTCTATATCTCACACAGGGCTCACAATCTTAATCCCCATTTTACAGATGAGGTAACTGAGGCACCAAGAAATAAAGTGACTTGCCCAAGGCTACATAAAAGACAAGCAGCGTGGCTGGGATTAGAACCCAAGTCCTCTGACTCCCACACTCATGCTCTGTCCGCTGGGCTATACTGTTTCCTTCTCAACTTGTGCTTCCCTGGCAATATGAGTTGTTGAGAAAAATCAAAATGACAAAAATAACTCGTCTCGGCGAGCAAATGAACACTTCTCTGAAGGCTGTGTTTCCAGTCAACACTTCCTCGAGCTTCCTAATGAGCTGTGGCTCCACAAATGGAAGCGCCTGGAGTCTCGGTGTTTCTTTCCTTCTAGATTGTAAGCTCCTCGTGGGTAGGGAATGTGTCTACCTTGACCTAGTGAGAAGAATTCTGGGAGCCAAGAGACTGTACTAGATGACCTTGAGGCCTCTTCCAGCTCAAACATTTTATTCATGGATGTCAATAAGGTGGTTCTTCAGCTTCAAGGGCTGGTTTATAGGTAGTTTCTTGCATTGGTATGGCTGGACCCAGGCACTTTTTGGGTAGCACTGGTGCAGGGTCTGGTGCTATTTTAAATCTGCCTTTTGATATCATGTTCATCCTTTATAACCGCCTCATGCCAGGCTGGTCTGTCTGCTGCAGTTTTCTCCCACTAGTCCACTGCTGTGCTGCAACATTTGAAGCTGGGCTTCCCTGTGTTTTTAGGAAATCTGTTCCCTTCCCCTTGCTGTCACCTGCCCATAAAGAAACCGCTTGTGTATCCTGAAGTCGTCCACTCACTTCAGATATCCTGTAAAGCTGTGAGGCCATGAGCATTCTTCAAAACTGGAGAATTGACTGGAATAGGCTAGTGGAGAGAGCACAGGTCTGGGTTCTAATTCTGGCTCTGCCACTTGTCTGCTGTGACCTTGGGCAAGTCACTTAATGTCTTTGTACCTCCGTTACCTCATCTGTAAAATGGGGATTAAGACTGTGAGCCCCATGTGGGACAGGAGCTCTGTCCATTCCAATGAACTTGTATCTACCTCACTGCTTAGTACAGTTCCTGATACACAACAAATGCTTAACAAATACCACAATTACCACATTTAATTCCAGGACCTCACTGGTGCTGATCCTATTTTGCCATTGTCTGTTAAGTGAGGCTCACAGGGGACACCGATGGCTCCTAGCCTGTCAACTTGGAACTAGCCCCTGGCAGAGCCAAAGCATTTACTAGACCAGCATCCAGGTCTCTCTCTGCATCTTCAAGCAGAGCAGCAAAGATCAGTTTGAACAAGACTAGATACACTATGTGACCCGTTTGACTCTCATGGTGCCCAAGAAAACATCTTCCACTCTGCTCTGACCACCCATACCCAGATCCTACAGTAGCTGTAGGGTCTAAGTGTGGGCAGGGAATGTGTCCATTTATTGTTTATTGTAGTCTCCCAAGACGTAGTACAGTGCTTTGCACATACTACTAGTGCACAGAAATGTTAAGTCACTTGCCCAAGGTTACACAACAGGTAAATGGCCGAGCTGAGAATATAACGTAGGACCTCTGACTCTCTGGTCCATACTCTTTCCCCTAGGCCACACCACCAAAGGCTTTGAATAGAACTTTGTGGTTAATAGGTGCTCACACTTTCTCCACTGAGGAACTGCAAGGTGTGTAGAGGCAATTCTTACTTTGCTATAAAGAGTTCCGTGATCTGAATCACTTTCTTCAGGCAAGTCTTGAGAGAAGTAGGCAACTGGCCCATAATCTTGGTGCAGCCATTGGTGGTTCATGTAGGTATTCATAGAGAGGATTCTTATGTTCTTTGCAGGAGTCTCCATTCTCTAGGAATTTGGTACTGAATCATCTCAATGTTTTTTTTTTTAATTTTAGTGCATAGATTGTACTGTTAATGTGAGTAGCATCAACCGTGCTGGGTTAGGTTTGGTCTAGTGGAAAGAGCACGGGCCTAAGAGTCAGAGGATGTGGGTTCTACTCCTGCCTCAGCCACATATCGAGGTGGGAGTCCTCTTGGACAAGTCACTTCACTTTTCAGTGCTTCGGTTCCCTCATCTGTAAAATGGGGATTAAGACTGTGAGTCTCATATGGGTCAGGACTCTGTCCAACCTGATTATCTCGTATCTACCCCAGCGCTTAGAAGGGTGCTTGGCACATAGTAAGTGCTTAACATTTCCCACAATAACTATTATTAGTATTATTATTTGGTTACACAACAGAACTCAAGTGAAGAACTGTTAGGCTATTCAGCAAATTTAATCAGTAGAGACAGCCAATCTGTAGAGAAGCAGCATGACCTAGTGGAAAGAGCATGGAGCTGGAGTCAGAGAACTTCTGTTCTCATCCCAACTCTGCCAATTGCCTGTTGTGTGACCTTGGGCAAGTCAATTAACCTCTCTGTGCCTTAGTTCACCTCTTCTCCCTCCTACTTAGTGAGCCCCACACAGAACAGGGACTCTGTCCTACCTAAATGTATCTACCCCAGCATTTAGAATAGTGTTTAACACAAAGTAAGCGCTTTAAAAATACTATAAAAAATATCTGGCCAATTCAGACTAAATAGTTGCACTTTCCTTCAAATATCTGAGTAATTAAGACAAAGCAATGCTTGAGTCCTCAGTTACCTGGATAACGGCAGTAGCATAGTCCTATTCTGAGAAACAATCAGGAAAATTTAGCTCTCCATTTGCGGTTGGTGAAAGCAAAGGGACCCAGAGGACAAGACAGTGACTTTGCAGTCGGGCCAAAGTGAGAATGGTCTCCCAGTTAGCCCCCCTCTGATCCCTGGCCCTGCCCAGAAGAAACCACATGAATTTCCCGGATGGGTGAATAAGGCTGCAGATGTATGAACAGTTTATTTGCCTTGCCAAGGGGAACACAAGCTACAAACCAGCTTGGAGTCTGCATGGAGCAGAAAGTGCACAGGGGGAAGCATATGTCAGCCTAACCCTCCTTTTGTCATTTTAATTGAATTGTGTCATATTGCTTTACTTTGCTAAAAATCATAATGGAGAGTTAATTAGCAGTTCACAATGTCTGGGGTACGAGAAGAGTTTGCCAGCCGAAACAGGAAGATGTCTCGTAGATTACATTAATGCGCGAACAGCATGTTCCTTCAGTTATCTAAAATAGTGAGCTTCAGGAGGAAAAAAAAAGAGCATAATTCGGTGATGTTATCGGGCCTGAGATGGTGGAAAAATGAATGATTTGGCACCATTGTCACTTATGGAATAATGGCTTCTACAACTTTGTGCTGATGAAATGTGCAGTTTAGTTGGTGTAAAATGGCCTCTAACACACAGCCCCCTTCTCATGGGATCTGAGTGGGAGATTACTTAACCCCCTCTTGGTGGGAAAACCTGCTCCAACTGAGGCCACTGGATCTGTCTCCCCACAGGTCTGGCTTCAGATGGCAAGCAAGAGAGGCAGCTGCCTCAGGGGGTCCCTTCAGAGGGGTTGGAAGCAGAAGTCACCACAGGGAGATGGCCTCCCAACTCTAAAAGGATTTTCGATTTGGAACTTTTGAGTTCCACTAATAGGAAGATTTCAATTGTTAATAGGCTACATTTGTCATTTGCTTTCACTGTCATTATATGTTGGAAGAGGTTTGGGTGATTTACTGCAAAATGGGAAGTAGTATGGCCTAGGGGAAAAAGCACGGGCCTGGGAGTCGGAGGAGCTGGGTTCTAATTCCGGCTCTACCACTTGCTTTCTGTGCAACCCTGGGTAAGTGACAACTTCTCTCTGTGCCTCAGTTTCTTTATCTGTAAAATAGGGATTAAATACCTGTTCTCCCTCCTCCTTAGATTGGGAGCCCCAAGTGGAATTATTTGATTCTGTATCTACCTAAGTGCTTAGTACAGTATCTGGCACCTATTAAGTGCCTATGAAATACCACAGGTCTTACTGAAATGTCCCGAATGACATCGCTGTAGTCTTTTGCCTGCCTAGTGAGGTGCTGATTGTCTGAAGTGGGCCCCAAGGACACAATGGGGAGAGTCAGTCCATCCCCACTCCTGAACCTTCCTGCCCTCCTGCAACCAATTGGCCATGGTGACAGAGTTGCCAAATTTTCATTTTGAACATGGGAACAAGAAAAGGGTGGAGATTTTAAGAGGGGAGGGTGTGGCAGATGAGAAATCAAGCTTCGAAGAGGCAGCAGGTCAGAAAGCCACCATTTGGGGCCCTGTCAGAGCCCTATGTTGAGCCAGTCTGGATCTTCAGCTCAGAAAGCTGTGGAGTGGGCACTCAGGCTGATTGAAGGCATGCTGCGATGTCAAGAAGGGAATTGGAGAATTGAGGTCTAGGGCACTATGGGCTGTTAGAGGAGTCCAAGGATAGCAAACATTTAAGACTCATTGACTTGAAACAATACAACTTTGATAATAATGCCCTGGGCTGTAGAAGATGACAAATGAAAGAGCTGAACGGCCTTTAGTTTTCCTCCAGTTTATATGGTCATCCCGGGACAACTCTGGGGAGACTGGCTGGCTTCAGTGGAGAAGTGACAGAGCGAGAACTGTCATCTGCCTCTTTCCTGCTGGGCCAGAGAGCTCTTTCCTGTTCCAGCTGAATCTGGTCCTCCAGCTTTTCAGGCTGAACTGGTGAAAAGGCAGCAAGACAAAGGGGTTTAGGAACAGAATGTTCTGGGTCTGGATTGAGCTCCCCCATCTCAGTCCAAGCAGCTAAGAGGGGCAGATTGGGACAGTGGTCTCGACGTCCGCTTGTTTGGGTGTGATTGGCATTAGGGAAGGCATGATGTCTGCATGGTGGCCAGAATCAGTGCCTGGGCAGATTGTTTCTACCTAGCTCTCACCAGGGGGATTTAGTCACAGTCTGGCCAACCCTCTAATTGCTTTCCAAATGGAAAGAAGAGAATCAGAAAATAATTCTGGAGTTTGGAGGGCCTCTAAGCTCTGGTCCCATTAATGTGGCTTACTCCCGGGTTCTGGAGGGCTCTGGGCATTTCAGTGAGGCGCATCTCCACACCAGTATGTACAAATAGTGGCCAGCTCACTAATTCACGGCAGGCAGAGTCTTACCTACAGTCCTAGACTGTCTACTAACTGGGGAAATAAATTGTCTATATTGTCAATAGAAGCCAAGCCAAGATTCTACCTTTGGGATGAAGACTGTTGGAACATAAACCCTAACTTCAATGGGTCACCCCACCCCATGGAGATAGCTTATTTGTGGGTGAATGTATTTCATGCCTACTGTGTGACATTGGGCATGTCACTTAATGTCTCTGCGCCTCGGTTGCCTCATCTGTAAATTAGGGATTGAGACTGTGAGCCCCACATAGGACAGGGACTGTGTCCAACCCAATTTATTTGTATCCATCCCAGCACTTAGTACAGTGCCTGGCACATAGTAAGCGATTAAATACCATAATGATAATAATAATAATAATTATTATTACTTGTCATCCCCTCATGGTCCAGTCTCCATCTGCCCAGAAGTCAGGATGACTCCTTTAGAGAGAGTGGTGAACCACAGGTAGAGGGAGGGAGCAAAAGCACATCTGCTGAGAGAGGGCTCTGGGAACAGGCTATGAAGGGGTTTGGTCCCTCACTCCCTTTAGCAGCATGGTGTAGTGGGTAGAGCATGGGCCTGGCAGTCAGAAGGTCATGGGTTCTAATTCTGGCTCCGCCACATCTGCTGTGTTACCTTGGGCAAGTTACTTCACTTCTCTATGCCTCAGTGACCTCATCTGTAAAATGGGGATTGAGACTGTGAACCCCATGTGGGACAGAGGACTGTGTCCAACTGGATTTGCTTGCATCCATTCCAGCACTTAGTACAGTATTTGGCACATAGTAAGCACTTAACAAATGTCATTACTGTTATTATTTAGCTGTTTGTGTTCACTCTTGCAGGCAAAGAGAAAGGAAAGTGAGGGTCTGTGGGAAGGATGCACTTTCTGGGGATCATTTCTAACTGTAGCGCCATGGTTTTAACTCAGCCAGCAATTTGGGATGCCCAAAATTTCAGGTTCAAGAGTTGCATCCTGACTAACCTTCTAGTAATAACAACAACTGTGGCATCTTTTAAAACATTTATGTGCCAGACCCTGTGCTAAGCACTGGCCCAGATACAAGATTAACAGATCAGCTAGAGTCTCAGAGTTCCCAGTGTAAAAGGGAGAGGTCTGAAGTTCAGAGAAGTTAAATGTTTGGCTCTGTTTGTCCCCTAGAGTCTCAACACTTCACTGAATGTCCCTTTAACCTTGGGAGATACCCCAGCTCGGAGAGTTCAGATTTCAGGTTCCTAGGGCCAGAGGGAAGATCCCAGATTGCTCACTAGCTCTTCGCTGCTGTGGCAGTTGAAATAGACAGCAAGCTCTCCCAGCCCTGAAGCCCTGATGCTCAATTACTCATCTCCTCCTGGTTGATATTGACCTCATTGAACTCCTGCCACCAATGGGGGCCATGGTGATGGATGTGTTAGGATAGCAATAAATCAGAACATCACATAAGGTGCCATTGATTCTGATTTCCCTCTCCAATTTCTCAGGACCTAGTTTCTAGTGATGAAAGGGATCTGCAGGAAAGAGCTTTAATCCCTTGCCGGGAGAGGACTTCTCCACATACCATGCCAAACAGTAGCCATATTTGCACTCTATACAGTTCTGAATTGAGCCAGGCAAGTGTCTTTCTCTCCTTTTCTCTCTCAAGGGAGAGCATGTCAATGGGGCTGAATCCTGAATTCAGGATTCAGAAGAGAGGAACTATGAGAAGCTAATGACCAAGAGGAAAAATAGACCCTAGCCACATTCTGTTGAAAATCTTATGCCTAAAATGAAATCAATATTTCTAATAAGATACATTACTTGATACCAGTCACACAACCATGAATTTAGATCACGATCTGGCTGATCAATCCCCTGTTGTTGCAGTGAGTGAAGACCAGATGAATTTTAGAAGGATCGCAAATACCACATTTGATCATCCTCATCAGTCGTATTTGCTGAGCACTTACTATGTGCAGAGACTGTACTTTATGCTTGGGAGAGTACAACTGATCTAATATCCTTCTCCCTAAGAACTCAAGATGTTTTCATAGCTTCCGAAGGAACCTAACAATAGGTCCAAGAGACAGCAACCTTACCTACTGGTGTAAAAAATAAGGCCCAGAGAGGTTAAGTGATCTCGGTGTCATCCTTGACTCGTCTCTCTCGTTCACCCCACACATCCTATCCGTTACCAAGACCTGCCGGTTTCACCTCTACAATATCGCCAAGATCCGCCCTTTCCTCTCCACCCAAACGGCTACCTTACTGTTACGGGCTCTCGTTATATCCCGGCTAGACTACTGTGTCAGCCTTCTCTCTGACCTCCCTTCCTCCTCTCTCGCCCCGCTCCAGTCTATTCTTCACTCCGCTGCCCGGCTCATCTTCCTGCAGAAACGATCTGGGCATGTCACTCCCCTTCTTAAACAACTCCAGTGGTTGCCTATCGACCTCCGCTCCAAACAAAAACTCCTCACTCTAGGCTTCAAGGCTCTCCACCACCTTGCCCCTTCCTACCTCTCCTCCCTTCTCTCTTTCTACCACCCACCCCGCACGCTCCGCTCCTCTGCCGCCCACCTCCTCACCGTCCCTCGGTCTCGCCTATCCCGCCGTCATCCCCTGGGTCACGTCCTCCCGTGGTCCTGGAACGCCCTCCCTCCTCACCTCCGCCAAACTGATTCTCTTTCCCTCTTCAAAACCCTATTTAAAACTCACCTCCTCCAAGAGGCGTTCCCAGACTGAGCTCCTCTTCTCCCTCTACTCCCTCTGCCATCCCCCCTTTACCTCTCCGCAGCTTAACCCTCTTTTTCCCCTTTTCCCTCTGCTCCTCCACCTCTCCCTTCCCATCCCCACAGCACTGTACTTGTCCGCTCAACTGTATATATTTTCGTTACCCTATTTATTTTGTTAATGAATTGTACATCGCCTTGATTCTATTTAGTTGCCATTGTTTTTACGAGATGTTCTTCCCCTTGACGCTGTTTAGTGCCATTGTTCTCGTCTGTCCGTCTCCCCCGATTAGACTGTAAGCCCGTCAAACGGCAGGGACTGTCTCTATCTGTTGCCGACTTGTTCATCCCAAGCGCTTAGTACAGTGCTCTGCACATAGTAAGCGCTCAATAAATACTATTGAATGAATGAATTAAGTGATTAGTGCATCATCACATGGTAAGTTTCAGGCAGACCTGAAAGTAGACCCCAGGTCCCCTGACTCCAGGCAGGACTCTTCCCATAGGGCCATGCTGCTTCACTGTACAACTTTTCTAGTGAGGCTGAAGATGAATGATAAACACTAACAGTAGCTCTCACTTGAACTCACCCTTCCATTAATGGAAGACAGAGAATTTGGGATTACCGGAATTCAAGATTCCTCCACATAGATATTCTCATCTGATAGCTAACACCAGTGATTCAGCTCACACACAATTTTGACGTCATCTTAAAGACTATTATCATCAGGGCCTTGTGTCTCAGCTAAGTTAATGTCAAACTACTAAAAGCACTGGGGGTGGGGAATACAATTTGATGTGTTTTTTTCTCCATATTTTAATCAATTGGAAGGTAAGCAGTTGAAGGCGACTAGCTAGCTCTAATGGAAAATGGAATAACTGATATTAATTCAGAATATGCATATGTAATGAGGCTTTGTTTGCCAACAGTTTTTAGTGGGAACACAGCTACCTGGCAAAATGCTATTATGATTCGATTATGGTTTATTAACAATAATTAGAACAACAGTGCTCCTCTGGAGATATACATAATGCCTCTCATCTGAGGATCTCAAAACACTCCCGCCAGAGATGTTAATTAAGTTCAGCCTCCAAAAATGCCAGTGGGGTAGGTAAGTATTAAAGTAGCACATTGGTAATCCACACTAAGTACGTGGAAGAATCAGGCAGTTTGGCTGTTGGTAAACCGGTGTTGTCCAATGAGACTCTAGACCACTGTATGAAACTAGTGGACTTTCTTGGATCATGAAAGTACCCTGATTGGTTACTACTATATAAGAGCAGAAGGTGGTAGTGGCTGAGGATTGTTTGAAGGGAGAAGAGCAGCAAATATGAAAAAACCTCACTCATTAGTAAAGGTCTGTGCTTCATTAAGAATCCTGAAGTGTCTGTGCTCATACTGATAGAACCGGTGAGGTTTGGCAATGGAACTGAAAAATGACGGCAATTATAAACAGAGCCAGAGAGGTTAAGTGACTTGCCCAAGGTCAAACTTCAAGTTGGAGGCGGGTGATGGGCAAAATCCTTCTGTTTCCTTATAAGTGTACAGCCAGTGAGGAATGAAAAACAGTTCAAATTAGACAGGCTAGATCCCTTTTCACTCCCCTCTTCTGTTGTTTGAGAAGCAGTGTGGCTTTGTGGAAAGAGAATGGGCTTGGGACTCAGATGACGTGGGTTCTAATCTCAGTTATGCCACTTGTCAGCTGTGTGACTTTGGGCAAGTCACTTAACTTCTCTGTGCCTCAGTTCCCTCATCTGTAAAATGGGAATTAAGACTGGGAGCCTCACGTGGGACAACCTGATTACCTTGTATCTACCCCAGTGTTTAGAACAGTGCTTGGCACATAGTAAGTGCTTAACAAATACCATCATCATCATTACTATTATTGTCATCAGATGCCAAATTTCTGAAGTTTTTGCTCATTCAAATGTTTAGAGCAGCATACTTTCATAAAACTCAAAACTAATAAAAATAAACTCCAAAAGGCCATTAGAAACAGAGATAAGATGTTTGGTAATAATAGAGAGAAGCTATATATTTTTTAAAAGCTATAATGTTTTAAAACCCTATTTGTACTTTCTTTTTCCACTTCATTAAAGAACCTTTTAAGCGGATCATAAATATATTTAATAATTACTCTCAAGTTAGCTGAAATACACACACTAGTCTTTTTTGATGTTTTTATTCCATCTGGCTCATGGTAACAAGATGCTGACATTAAAATCTGGTTAAAAAAGAAAAAATATGAAATCATCATGATAAACATATGCTTCGTTAAGATGAGGTTTGTATCTACGCTTGGTTACTTTCATTTTTGCATCTTATGTCAATAAGCAACTTCTTGGGTAAACTTCTGTCTTCCTTTTGATCTACAGTGTGAAAACCCAAGCACAATTCCAGCAGAGAAGATTCTTTGTGCCAACCAACTAGGTTTGACCAACTCTGCAAAATTCCTTCAATAGGCACCACCTATTTCCAAACTTGGTTTTTAAAGAGCACTGATAATAAATGGTATCTGTTAAGCACTTATGTTGTGCCAAGCACTGTGTTAATTGCTAATTAGCCATCGCAGAATGGCCTTTGACCAGAGAGTTGGGTTAAAGGAGGAACTCAAATTTTCTAGCTCCCAGCAGCACGGATCCCTGGAGCTCTGAAGCTGGAGTTCAAGGAAAATGGGGTCCCTGCCATTTCCCCTGGTGCTCATGCCAGTGTCCTGTTGCTCACAGAGTCAGCATGGGGAAGGGAGAGTCCTGGATGGGATTTGGATTGCCAGTGCCGGCTCTCGGGCCCCTGGAACTCCAACCCTCTGGATTAGGCCAGATCTTTCAGTGATATTTTTTGAGCACTTACCAAATGCAAAGCGCTGTACTAAGTGCTTAGGAGAGTTCCACAAAGTAGGCATGAGATTCTTGAAGAGACAAATCCAGTGGCCCCTGCCCTCTCCCTCATCCACTGCAGTCCATGCTCCAGCAGGATCATGACTGGCAGGGAGAAAAGTGTACAAGTGGCACTGCTCAAGCTCCCTGTCCATGTCAATCCCCATAGCCAGGTGCCGCATCCTCAAGCCTCAGGACCAAGACTTAGCCATCATTCCTGGTGGGAGACTCCACCATCATCACCACCTCTAACTTGCTACTTCCATTTTCTTGCTCAGAGTCCCACCCTGCCTGGGATTGCGGTGGGGAGGGGGGCAGGCAGGGGTGGGGAACGAGGGCTAGGGAGGTGGAGGGCACACAGAGAAATTCTCATTTTTAGGAGCAACTGATTATTTCTCTGGTTTCCCTGCATTCTCTGACAGGATAAATGGCAATGCTTAAATTAGCCGGATAGTAACATGGTGAAAGAATTGGGTTTATTACCGGTTACTTTTCCATCATAGATTTTTCTCCAAGTGAATAGTTTTCAACTGGCTCTTTAAAGATCGATACCTTTGATTCAGCACCCAGAGGCCTGTCATCCTTCCTTATTAGTGTTTTCCATTTTACAGTCTAATTAAGGTCACCCGATCGGCAGAATGCTACTTAGAGATAGATTTTTGACCAGCCGAGCAGATAACTTTGCAACTACACTTTATTAGACTCACTCTGACTGCAGACCAGGGAATGGACCCTCCCTCCCCTCCACTTACAAAAGGGCAGGCACGTACCACCTCTAACTGCTGTCGGATGGTCCCTCCCTATGAAGGAGGGAACTCAGGGTACAATGTCTGCTCAGCCAGACACCCCTCAGCCCCTTCTTGCTGGCTTCCATCCTGCTATGATGCAAACTAACACCTAATGATGATGATAATAATGATAAGAACAATAGTTTTTGTTAAGCACCGTTGAAGTCCCATCAGGTCTGCAGGCAGCAAAATAATGCCAACCACTCTAATTATTGCTTCCCTCAGCCTCCTGGCAAGCCTTTATCACAAGTAACCACGTCAATACCTCCTGCCAGATGGACCCTGTGCCCAACGTGCTTGAATTTTATGCTTGCCTCTTTGACTGACACCTCCTTGGAGCCAGAAATCCAATGTCTGTGTCCACGGGGGGCCCTGCATTTCCTAGAACAATAAGCTCTACTAGATACAGCTTCTAGACTGTAAGCTCATTGTGGGTAGGGAAGGTGTCTACCAACTCTGTTATATTGGACTCTCCTAAGATGCACACAGTAAATGCTCAATAATACGACTGATTAATAGATCACCAAGAAAAAAGACAATAGTCTGTGTTGTGTCAGTGACTTCAGAGAGTTGGCTATGAGTCATAGGTATAAGCATTAGAGAAGTTGAGAAAATACTTTCATTAAATACCTCAGTCATCACACTTACATCAAGAACTTTGCCAATTGAAACATTTCTGTAGGTTCTGTCAGGGTTATCCTTCTGACTAGAAAATTCAGCAAAGACAGTACTTATCCTGAGGTTAGTTTTCCCCCCTTTCTTTTAGTTTCTATAGCAACCATTCAAGAAAATCAGATTCTGGAGGCAATAAGAGGCAATAAGTATAGATTAGTCTAGATTTTTCCTTTCTACCAAGAAAGAAAAGATAAAAACAGGGGTTAAATTCTGAGTGAATCACCCATCCTGGACTTGAATCTCCCAGATGATAAATAAAATTGTCCCAGAGGTGATTTGAAAAAGTTTTTTATGTTTGGTGCCTGTCATTCCCTTGAGACAATCCAGCTGAAATACAGTAAAGAGATTTCTCCCCAAAGACAAGATCAGAAAACATATACCCAAGCTCAGATAGAAGTCTCTGACTCTTGCAGACTGATGTCCTCCTGTTTTAGAAAATTTTTTCTTGCCCTCCCCCAACATTTGTCCTCTCCCAGAAGTCTGGATGGGCTACAGTTGAACTTGCCTGATGGAACTGAAAAGAGTTCAGGTCCAAACTACTCCAGATTTTGCAAAAAACATTCTGATGAAGCAGGGCCAACACCTCAAGGAGGTAAAGCCCCATTAAAGGCGTGAGAAGCAGCCTGGCCTAGTGGGAAGAGTCAGGACAAGTCACTCAACTTCTCTTTGCCTGTGACCTTATGTGTAAAACTGATAAGACTGTGAATCCTGTGGAACTGGGATTGTGTCCACCCCAATGATCTTGACCTAACATGATGATGATAACATTTGTTAAAGTGCTTAATATGTGCCAAGCACTGTTCTAAGCACTAGGGGGCTACAAGGTAATCAGGTTCTTCCACATGGGGCTCACAGTCTTAATCCCCATTTTCCAGATGAGGTAACTGAGGCTCAGAGAAGTTAAGTGACTTGCCCAAAGTCACCCAGCTGACAAGTGGTGGATCCAGGTTTAGAACCCATGACCTCTGACTCCCAAGCCCCTGCTCTTTCCACGGAGCTACGCTGCTTCTCTAAATGCTTAGAACAGTGCCCGGAACATTGTAATCACTTAAATACTGCGATTTTTATAAATGGCTTTGGGAGCATGGGTTTATAATGGGGAGAGGAGCAAAACCTTATTGAAGGCACATCTCCTCCAAAAGACCTTCCCTGACTAAGCCCTCCTTTCTTCTTCTCCCACTCCCTCTGCATTGCTCTGACTTGTTCCTTTTATTCATCGCCCCCTCCCAGTCCTACAGCACTTATGTACATATGCGTGGCTCAGTGGAAAAAGCACGGGCTTTGGAGTCAGAGATCATGGGTTTGAATCCTGGCTCTGCCACTTGTCAGCTGTGTGACTGTGGGCAAGTCACTTAACTTCTCTGTGCCTCAGTTACCTCATCTGGAAAATGGGGATTAAGACTGTGAGCCCCTCATGGGACAACCTGATTCCCCTGTGTCTACCCCCAGCGCTTAAAACAGTGCTCTGCACATAGTAAGTGCTTAACAAATACCAACATTATTATTATCTGTAATTTATTTATATTACAGTCTGTCTTCCCCACTGGTCTTAAACTCATTGCAGGCAAGGAGTGTGTCTGTTATTTTGTACTATCCCCAGAGCTTGGTATAGTGCTTAGTAAGTGCTCAGATATGATTGAATGAAAGGAATAGCACTCTAAATATTTATTTCAGCAGGAGAGGAAACCTAAACAAAAAGGTAACATTTAAACACACATTTATCCACATCTTCCTGAAGAAGGGAGCTGATAGGAAGCAGCAGTAGGTGAAGTAAGGATTGGGGAGTGGGTGGGGAGGAAAAGTCTATTTGAGACCAGCCCCAAGCCAGAAGGGATCAAGCGGAGTGGCTTCAGCAGGCCTCATCACACTCTGAGCTCAGCCTCCATTCAAAGCCATACCCTCTAAGCTGATTGGAAACATGGGCTGGCCAATTCTCTAAGCATACTGTGGGCAGGGAATGTATCTGTTTATTGTTAAATTGTGCTCTCCCAAGCATTTAGTACAGTGTTTTGGACACAGTAAACACTCAGTACCTATGACTGAAATTCCAGCTGCCCTCTTATTTTGTTAAAGCCTGTGACTCTCTTTAAGTGGTTGACTGGGCACCCCCGAAGCTGGGACCCTGGTCAACATTAATAAGGGCAATCTCCCAAGGTAGAGGGGGGAAATGCAAGAAGCTGGGGGAAATGTCAGGAAAGAATGAACTCATCCAGATCAGCTTGTTTTAGTTCATGTTGAATGGCTAATATTTATCCGCGGTGGGCGAGCGTCTATTTGCAAGGGTTGTACTAGCGTAAGTCTTTTGGGGACTTTGTTTTGTAATTCAGTGCAGCACTTGGATGAACAGAGACATCAGAAAGCATGAGGCTAAATATATCCAGGACATGTGTTACTGCTTGTCAGGGAGAAGAAATCTGCTCCTTCCCTGTTTGAGCACTAATTGGAATTTACTAAAGAATAACCACATTGCTCCTTCATCAATATTAATGACCTCCTTCCTGCAGCAATGAGAACACAGTTTAGCCTGTATTTCATTACATGTGTGTTGCAGTTGACATTTTGACTTCTGCCGGTCCCTGAGCTTCCAACGGGACTGAGCTCTTCCAGTTCTGCACTCGGGCTTTCCCGTCTCAAGTTCCCGGTGATGAATGGGGGAACTTATCGGGGGTGGCAGTTCCTTAGTGTCCAAGCCCACATTTTTTGTAAACCTCTCCAGTGGCAACCTCCAAGCGTCAAATAACTAACTGGCCTGAAAATGGCATCTGAGGAGAGCATCGAATTCCTCGATACTCTCAACCGATATTTTCGTGAACATCCAGGCCATGTAGATAGAGCACTGGACTAAAGGCTTGGGGGTGGTCTCCAAAGCCAGCATGGATTAAACTGAACTCCTTCCTTCTTAAAGTCCCTACTCTTCCTCCTAATTGTTCCATCTCTGACTGTAAATACCACTGTCCTCCTTGTCCCAGAAGCCTAAAACCTTTGTGGTGGTGATCTGTAAGTTTAATTCTCATGACCGTCCTGCTGCTGAATCCTGCTGACTTTTTTTTTTAAATGGTACTTGTTAAGGATTTACTCTGTGCCAAGCATTATGCAAATGCTGGGATAGATACAAGATAATTAGGTGGGACACAGTCCCTGTCCCATAAGGGGCTCAAAGTCTAAGTAGGAGAGCCCCCATTTTATATACAAAGAAACTAAGAAACAGAGAAGTTAAGTGATTTGCTCAATGTCACACAGTAGGCACGTGGCAGAGCCAGGATTAGAATGCAAGTCCTCTGATTCCCAGGCCTGTGTTCTTTCTATTAGGCTACACTGCTTTCCTCTACCAATATGTCCTCTTCCTGTCCATCCAAGTTCAAGCTTCCATCACCTCTTGACTAGATCACTGCATCAGCTTTCTCTTTGGTCTTCCAACTTTCAGTCTCTCCCTTCTTGTATGCATTATACATTGCAGCCCAGATCACCATTCTAAAACGTCATTTAGCAGAAATCGCTTAACTCCTCACTAACCTCTAATGTCAGTATGTTTCCCACAAACATCAAGTGGACTCTGACACTTAGCACTCCACTAGTTCTCTTGAATATCTGCTGCCTTCACTCCCTGTTCCCCAGCTTGCTCCCTCTGCTCCTAACAATAACAATAATAATAATGGTATTTGTTAGGTGCTTACTATGTGGCAGGCATTGTACTAAATGCTGAAGTGGATAAAAGCAAATTGGGTTGGACACAGTCCCTGTCTTGCAAAGAGCTGGCAGTTTTACATTTTACATCCCCATTTTACAGATGAAGTAACTGAAGCACTGAGAAGTGAAGTGACTTGTCCAGAACCTTACTGTAGGTGAATGGAGGAGCTGGGATTAGAACCCATGACCTTCTGACTCCCAGGCCGTGCTCTAGCTGCTACATCACGCTATTTCTGCCAGTCTCCTCCCAGCATCACCTTCGTATGGTGTCTTTTCCTTGACTTTTCTGTCTCTGAACCCTTGCTCACACCCCTTCCCTGGAACTTTCTCCTGCTTCAGGTCTGCTCAGACTACAGGTCTCCCCAGCTGTTCTGAAATTCTAGGAATGATTCCCTTGAAATTTTTGGTTATTCATTTTCACAGTTCATAGCAATCAGTGGTATCTACTGAGCTCTTTCCAAGATCCAGAGCACTGTTCTAAGCACCTGGGAGAGTACAACAGAGTTAGCAGACATGTTCCCTTCCCACAGTGAGTTTACAGTCTAGAAGGGGAGACAGGTCAGTCACTCAATAGTTATCCTTTGTACTTACCTATATACAGTTATCCCTTGGACTTATGGATCTATGGTCTATGGACACTACTCATTCAGTATTTCGTTCACCTATTCATCTTTCAATGAATCAAATTTATTATTTATTTAGGGTATTTATCAATCATATTAATTGTGCAGAACACGGTACTAAGCACTTGGGAAAGTATAATATGCTAGAGTCAGTAGAAATGTACCCTGCCTACTACAGTGAGTTTACAGTCTAGAAGGGGACTTGTTAATAATTTAGGTCTGCCAGTCTCACCATTTCATTAAAGCTCCCTGAATGAAAGACTGTTCTTTCACCTCCAGTCAGTTAGTATGGTGTTCTGCACACAGTAGGTTCTCAATAGATACAATTGAGTAATTTAGAAAACAGGCACAGCCTTATTCCCAGGGCTCAAGATGCCAGTAATCTATTAGTTTCACCAGTTTTCTGAAATGAAAACTCCAAGACAGTTCACGAGGGAAAAACTAGTGAACTTGCAAAATGGTGAATAACTCTCCTGCAAAGTAAAAAAGACACCGGCAGTTGATGGGCTATTGATTAATATTAATAGTTTCCAGGGGACTTTATATGTGCTGTGTGGCATGGTCTATAGCCTGATGTGTCCAGAGGTTATTTGAGCTAAGGACTGGATGGCCTATTGTGTTCCATAACCAGTCTGAAGTGCCAAACTCACTCCCAGGAAGGGACTGACAGAGAGCCTTCTGGGTGGTTTTTGGTGAAAGCAGTTTCTTGCAGCTCTAAGTCTGATTGTAGGGCCATAAGTGATTGTGAGCCCCCTGAGGGACAGGGACTGTGTCTAATGCTCACCTGTATATTCTCTCCCAGGACTTAGAACGAGGCTCTTCACAGAGTAAGTGCTTAGTAAATACTAGGATTCTACTGTTACTACTACCACCCCACCACTTAATACTGTGCTTGGCATACAATAAGTGCTTAAATACCATAATTCTTACTATTACTATTGTGTGCCTTATCATCATCCATGTGGCCTAGTGGAGAGAGCATGGGCCTGGGAGTCAGGAGACCTGAATTCTGGTTCCAACTCTCCCCATTGCTTAGGATGGGAACCTGAACAAGTCATATCACTTTTCCAGGCTTCAGTTTCCTCACTTATAAAATGGGGATAAAATACCTATTCTTCCTCCCTCTTAAACTGTGATTCATTCATTCATTCATTTATTCAATAATATTTATTGAGCTTACTTTGTGCAGAGCACTGTACTAAGTGCTTGGAATGTACAATTCAGCAACAGATAGAGACAATCCCTGCCCAACAATGGGCTCACAGTCTAAAAGGGGGAAACAGCAAGTCAACCAGAACTGAATCTGATCTGATTATCTTGTACTTGCCCAAGTACTAGACTAGTGCTCTAACCCTCCACAAATACCATTTTCATTATTAGAAGTAACATAATCCAAGGATGAAAGTAAGGAGGAAGCAGAAGCAGGTGTTTGGGGGCTGTGAGGCTGTGTTTTGGGGGGTCTTGCCTAATCATCTCTCTGAACATTTTCCAAAGTTTCCCAGGGCAATCTAGAAAGCTCATGAATGAATGACAGTGGGAGCCTAAACCTACAGCTCAGTCCAATAATCCCTGTGTTCTTGATTCTTGTCCCCAACCCAGGATTTGTAATCCAGGGTGCCCCCTGTTGGACCAGTCTCAGCATCTCACACCTTCTGAAACCTCAGTAGGGCAAAGACAAACTGCAGAAAGAGCCTCCAAGCAATGTCAGTTTCAGTCTCCAGCCCCACATCTTCCCCAGGACTCTCCAGTGGTCCTGGATTTCGGCGACCCTGGGCTCAGCTGGGGCAGGGAAACAGTTTTTCATTAACATCACATGAAACCTCCCTGAATCCTGTACTTTGACCTCATGATGTTCTAGTTAGACATCTTCTCAAAAGAGGAATTTGGATTTTAAGAGAAACTCAAACTCTCCCATATTTCAATTCTCATTGGAAGGTGGGGGATTTTGCTGCCTTGCAACCAAGCTAAATGAGCCAATAACGTTTCTAGGGCAATCTGCCTTTGTTGTTGGAGTCTCTTCAGACACCCAGGCCAGAAATCAGACTCGGGGGTGTGGGGAACCCAGAAAATCCTTCAGGGTCAGCCTTTTGCCAAGGGCTCAGTTCCCTCTTTAAGCTTTACAGAAGGGCTAAAAGCCCATTTCCTATCCTGTGACTCAGGGCCCTAAACTTTCAGTCAATCATATTTACTGAGTGCTTTCTGCCATTTGACTGTTCCATGACCTTGGACTGATCTGACTTCTAAATCTGTACTCTTTCCACTAGGCCAGGGTACTTTCCCCAGTACACTGTCAGCTCCTCAGTGAGCAGGGATCCCGTCTACCAACTCTGTTGTACTTTTCCTTAATTCAGTGCTCTGCAAACAATACTAGTCAAATACCACTGATTGATATTGCTTAGTGCAGTGTTTGGCACGTCGTAAATGCTTAATAACTACCTCAATTCTCCTTCTTCCTAGGACAGGTATCACTATTTTTTACATTTGAGCAAACTAGGGCCTCACTTTACCACTCCGTCCTCAGCATTTCTCTCCCTCAAACACTTGGACCTTAGGAGCTGCCCTGCTCCAGAGAATGTGCCTTCAAGCCCAAGCCACATCCCTTAAGTTACATCGAAGGTGTCACATTCCCTGGCTTAGACAATGAATGCCACAGCACAGCAGGCAATGGGACTAGTGGTGAGGCACTCATTTCTAGCCCCCCAAATAGCTCAAGTTTTCCAAAAAGCTTCGGGACATTCCTCACCCCTCCCCAAATTGTTTGCGATACATCTCATTTAATCTCCCTACTATCTCTAACTCTTTAGTTTTTTTTAAGACTGTAAGTTTGTTGTGGGCAAGGAACATATCTACCAACTCTATTATAATGTACTCTCCCAAGAGCTTAGTACAGTGCTCTGCACACAGTATGTGTTCAGTAAAGACGATTGATAGTTCCCGATACTGTTGCCCTTTGGGTGTTCAAAAATGGATATCGATAATGATGAGATTACATACTTTGGGGTAAAACTCGGCCAACAACACAACCTAAGACAGGGTTCACCTTGTAGCTCTCCAGCATCTCTGACATGTCTCTGCTTGCCTGCTCGAATAAGGAGCTGGAGGAGTTTAGCATGAGACAGAGAACTGAATCATCCCCAAGAGAAAGTGGAGCCAGCCTGACACTCCGATTTGTGAGAACTTGAGTGACTCTCAGAGCCAGAAAGAGTGCTGGTGCTTCATTTATTCCAAATTCCCTAGCCCATTTGAGGTTGAGAGAGAACACTAGAAACTCCAGAAATCTGCTCAGTCTATCCTGCAGATGTCAAATTGCTTTGGGTTTTAAGGGCCTGGATCTTTGTGATAACTGGGGCCCTCTCAGAGAGGGAAGGAATCCAGCAATGGTTCAGCAAGTGTTGGTTATTTTTCACTTAGGAGAGCTTGCCTCTTCTAGGGGTTTGGCTGGAGGGATGGCTTCATTTGTGTTGGGAGTGTTGCTTGGCATTTCCTGGCTTTTGTAGCCGATATGTAGTGCTTAATTGACTGTGTTTTTAATTTGTGTGTGTGCTCCTGCCCAGAGGCTATAAGCAATACATGTTTTATAAATTGAAAAATAAATAAATAACCAAAGGGCTTGACTTTTTCTAGGAGGAGTGAGTGGGATTACAGGAAGATGTCAAACAAGGGGAGGCATTTCGAGTTGCTGTAATGAGTCTCACCCCTGGAAGAAGCTGAAAACATTGTACACCGCAGGGATACCTGTTGCCTTTGGCCGACAAGGCCTAGTGGCTTCGGGGATAGTAGAAGATGGCTTTTATGACCTCAACCAAGGGCAGGCAGCAGGCAATCACAAACAGGCTCCTGCTCTGCCCCTTTTCCATTCCCAACCTTAAATGGGGAAAGGGGAAAGTGGAGTAAGAAGAGATGGGGGGAGGAAGAGGAGAATGAGGGGAGGAGGGGGAAGATATAGAGGGAAGAGGAGAAAGAAAAAAGGGAA
Organism: Ornithorhynchus anatinus; assembly: GCF_004115215.2. Lineage (NCBI taxonomy): Eukaryota > Metazoa > Chordata > Mammalia > Monotremata > Ornithorhynchidae > Ornithorhynchus > Ornithorhynchus anatinus. The sequence goes on along the minus strand of NC_041735.1, from coordinate 16,241,074 downwards.
GAGAGGGAGGATGCTAGAACTGCAAAACATTGTGTTCACCCATTAAGCAGACTTGCTTATAAGATGGAGTAGATTTGGGTATAGGAAAACATTTTACAGACTAAAACACATCAAAGCAGCTGTGCTTGTAAGTGGTGGTGGGTGCATGCCGGGGGTGGGGAGAGTAAGGGACAACTGCTTGAAATTGAGTGTGCTGAGTTGCTTTGTTCAATAATTACATTTGGTATCAAAAAGTGCCATATCTAGCTGGAGAGTTAGGATTTTTGACACTTGTTCTAAAAGTACAGTCATCATCACTGGTATTTATCAAGCACTTACTGTCTGCAGAGAACTATACTAAGCACTCAGGAGAGCACAGTCTATTAAAAGACACTAAGACTTATAATAACCACTCTTCTTGGGGCAGTTAAAAGTCATGCTGGATAATGATTGTTTTTATTTTATTACCAGGTGACCTTCTCATCCATTTTGGATCTTATTTGCATGACTGTATTCCTGGAAGGGGATGACAGCTTTCATCTCAATTTCTGATTGGAAAAGATGCACCTGTTATCTGAGAATTACAGGTTTAGTTTCGTTAACAAAAAAAAGACCTTCCAAACTAAAATGAACCCATATTCCAGTGCAGATGAGTGAGAGTGAGTACAAAAAGGCCATTCTAGCTTATAGAGGAAGAAAATATAGGGTTTAAAATACCTGTAATTGTGCATTTACATGATAGTCCATTATGGTTGCAAAGCTGCCACTGAAGAACAGAAAATAAAAAGTAAATAACCTGTCTTTAGAAAAGGGATGAAGTGGTGTCTTTAACTGAGCTCATTTATTTTTTCAGCATGCCATTCATTTGCATGTCAATTCACACACACCAGTGATCCATTCTCCAACACCATCCCCTGCAACCCCTTCTACTTAGAGGCAGGGTTTACTGAGCTTCCGGAAGGTTGGTGTGTATGTGTTAGGGGGGCTGTCAGGAACATCCCCCTCCCCCAACCCTCTTGGGGTTTTGCAGGCCTTCACAGAGCCCACACTTCATCCTTGGTTGTGTTGGAGCTCAGCACCGTATGATGAACTAGCTGAAGAGCTGAGGAAATGAAAAGCCAGCAGCTCTCTTCTTAAATTCTGTTACTTCCCTGAATCACACCTCTGAAATCAGCAAAAACCCCTGCCTGACAACATTCCTCAACTCCGCCATTCTGTCTTTTCTTTTTTTTTCTTCTTTTAAAGTGCAATTTACCCTCAAAATCAACTGAAAGGTGGGTTTAACATATTCAAGATGTGTCTTTCAAACTCATGATGGGATAGGGGTGACTCAGGGATTCCATCAACACATATGATGTCACACATGTCACATTGGGCATACAGTGTAACAGAGTGTTGTGATCTCCCTTTTGTGGAAGTACATCAATTTTGCATGAACCTAGAGCATTTTCCCAGAGTGATAGACCCCCTAATCTCTACTTTCTCCAGAGTCCTTGTATCCCCTTCAGGGCGATGCAAAGTCTGATTCTACATCTGAATGGCCGAACTTGGGGACAGAAGTGTGAGAGGGGAAATTTATGTCCAGGATCAGATCAGAATCAGACAAGAGACAGGCCAGCTAAAAACCAGAAGACTAGACCCCTAAGTAATAACAATAATAATAATTGTGGTATTTTGTTAAGTGCTTACTATGTGCCAGGCACTGTACTAAGCGCTGAGTAAATCATGCAAATCAGATTGGACACAGTCCCCACCCTACATCAGGCTCACAGTCTTAATCTCCATTTTACAGATGAGATAACTGAAGCACAGACTTGCCCAAAGTCACACAGCAGACAAGTGGTGGAGCTGGGATTAGAACTTCTGACTTCTAGGCCCGAGCTCTATCCGCTAGGCTATGCTACTTCTGTAATGAGAACAATCCCACATATCCTGCTCTGGCCCAACAAAAGAAACACTTTTTAAGGCTCAATATATCATGTTGTTGCCAGTTTAATGCATCAAAATGGATGGGTTTCCAGGCAACTGGGCTAGAACAGAGGTTTCAAGATGGGTCAGGTTGCCAGTACCACGTTGAACATTCCCTCCACGCTCATACACCAGTTTGGCAAAGGATATAAATGAGGCTAGGTTGAGCTCTGTAGGTTCTCCCTGCTGCCTCCTGTCCAAAGACATTGAAACAGAGGTCTTGAAGAAGTCAGGAAGCCAAAGCCATTCTGTCCTTCCAAATCAATCAATGGTAAAAACTGAGCACTTGCTTTGTGCAGAGCACTGTATTAAGTGCTTGAGAGAGTACAGGATTATAGAGTTAGTAGACATGTTCCCTGTTGAGAGAACCAGGCACAGTTGGTAGACATGTTCCCTGTTGAGAGAACAAGCAAAGACCGGTTCTCTCAAACCAGGATAAAAGGAGTAAGGAAAGGTACTGAGTCCTGATAAGCTTAAATTTAGAGGTATTATTCTGAACCCCAAATAGTCCCTGGCTTCCTGTGTTGGGCTGGTGGGGAGACGAGGAGGCTGGAAATCATTTGCATCTGAGTCCCAAGCCTCACACCTGAATGACCAAAAGCTGTTCCACAGGTTCAAGTGGGCAAAACCCAAGTTCTGACCAAAGTGACTACCAGATGCTGAGAGAGCCTCCTGGCAGTGCTTTCAGGCTCTTTACTAGCCCTGCTGGAAGCCAACGGAGAAGAGGAAAGGAAGAGTCAGAAAGGGATCTCATTTTGATACTCCACGTGGACATTTTATACACATTAGCTGGGATTCTTCTCCAGTCAACAGTCCAGGCAGCTGTCGACCTACCCCAGCTGCCCCAGGTCCCTTATGGGGCCTTGCTGGGGAAGGGGGACAGACGATAGACCTGGGCCAGGATGGTCTGGATGGCAGCTGAGACTTCTCAAGAGGACCACCAGGCTACTTGAGGCTCTACCTGATTAGTTTATATGATTCCCTAAAATGGGGAGATTTTTGAATCATTAGCCAGAGGGATCTTGATAGACAACTTTGATCTTGACAGAGTGGAAAAATAAAGAGGAGTTGGGGGAGTAGAGGAGGAGAAAAAGAGAGAGAAAGAGAAGGCGAGAACCCTGGCTGACAGGCTGGATTTGACTAATCAGAGTAGCAAAGGAGGATTTAAAAAAAAGTGTTTTCTGCTGTTGTCCAAATAAAGGAGTTAGATTGCTACTCAGGGAGAAATTTCTCTACAACAGCAGCTCTGATTCTGGTGATATCAGTAGATCAGTCCCAGAAATGGGAGTTGAAAAGGAGTTTTGACATCAATTACGGTAGTTCTGTCTTTTTGGATTTGCACTTTCAGAAGCAGCCTACTGAGCACAGCACCACACATGGCATACTGGGCTCACCAGCTTTGGTGACAGTAAGAGATTTCAGTACTGGATGCCCAGTGTAATAATGCTCACTGCTGCTGAGAGCCCATGGTGGGAATATGATGGGAGTTGTACCGGAAGATGCATCAACTCTAAGGGCACTGGGACACATCAAGGGCCACAGTTTCTTCTTTACCGGAATCTTCCCATGACTGTCTGGAAATTGGGGGATTAACTAGGTAACGTCAGTGTCTGTACCAGGGTGTTGCAAAACTTCTGTATTCTCCCTACTGCTCAAAAACCTCTAATGGTTGTCTGTTCTTCTCTGCAGCAAGTGGAAACTCATGCCTTTAAAGCACTTAAACAACAATCGCTCTCCTATATTTCCACTCTTCTCCCACTATACTCCAGGTGATGCTCTTCATTTTTCTCAAGCCGACCAAATTACTCACTGTGCCTCATTCTCATTTCTCCCACCTCTGATCTCTTCCTCATCCTCTCTCCCCATCTGGGATTTCCACCCCTTTCACATGCAATAAACCACAGAAATCTCCATCTTCTGATTCTTCTGACATCTCATCTCTTTCAAAAGGCTTTCCCTATTTTCAAACCTCCCCAATTTATATTCTCCTAACTGCCACCTAAATGCTGAAATGCTCACAAGTCCTCATAGCACTAAGGTTGGTATCTTACATACTCCATTATTTTCTTAAGGAGGGAGGGCAGGCTGGGGACTGATTTTTTGCTACTTTCAGAGGCTGCCATAAAGACTAGTCAGTTCACGGAAATCCTTGTTCCAAGTGGCTCAGGAGGATTTGCCAGCAGTCTGATCTCACTGCAGGCTCAGCGAGTTGGGCTCTGCCTGTCTGGGGCCTCCCTCTGTAGCAGGCTCCTTTCTCATCTAGTAATAATAATGATGATAATAATATTGTTGGTATGTGCAGAGAACTGTTCTAAGCACTGGGGTAGATACAGGGTAATCAGGTTGTCCCGTGTGAGGCTCACAGTTAATCCCCATTTTACAGATGAGGTAACTGAGGCACAGAGAAGTTAAGTGACTTGCCCACAGTCACACAGCATGATTGCCATGGTATTTGCTAATGCTTACTGTGTGTCAAGAAATGTTCTAAGCCCTGGGGTAAATGCAAGAATCAGGTCAGACACAGTCCCTGTCCCAAATGGGGCTTACAATCTAAGTAGGAGGGAGACCAGTATTTAACCTCCATTTTATTGTTGAGGAAACTGAAGCCCAGAGAAGTTAAGTGACTTGTCCAAGATCACATAATACACAAGTAGCAGAGCTGGTATGAGAATCCAGGTTCTTTGACTCTCAGGCCTATGGTCTTTCCACGAGGCCTCATTGCACCAAGGCCCAGTCCATTGGGAGGGGAGCTCAGCCGGCAAACTCTGGCCCTGAACCTCCCCTGCTTCACTGCTTCCCAGGATCCTGGTTGGCTTGGCTCCCCAAGCTGTATTTGCCAAAGAGCTAGAAATTAGGGGAAGGGGAGGCAGGTAAAACAAGGAGGGAGGGTGGGAAAGGAGAGAGAGCTGCAGGTGGGTGGCAGGGAAGAGATAGGAGTTTGAAAGCATTTTATCTTTTTTCACTCTCTCTCGGTTGGGGATAGTGTTGTCGAGCGTATTTTGCTCTCAGATTCCTGAATGATATGGAGGAGGCTCTGGCAGGTTAGAGCAAACCAGCTGGAAGCTCATTTTCTTCAGCCTAAACTGAAGACTTCTGAAACCAGTGGTGACAAATTCAGTGACAATTAATCTCGTACTGTATTAAGGGAATGCCCCTTGATTAGGGGCTCTAATTGCCATCTGATAGACAAGTGCAGTTGTTGTTTTATTTAGAATGAGGGACAAGAGTTTGAAGAGAAAAAAGAGAGAAGCCATCTTTCTCAAGCCTGCTATTAAAACCTCCCTCCCCACAGCTGGTCTGCTTTTAGCTGACTGGTTACCATTCATGTGCAAATGTTCTGGGATAATTTTAATAATAGATGTGTCATTATTTTCCCCCATTCTGAGGGTAAAAAAAAGTCACAATTTATGGGGTCAGGTAGGCTGACGGTTGCAGGAATTCTATGAATTTCCAGTCGTTTACTCACTCATTCTCTACTTACGATTGCTATAAGGCTTAGATGGCAACTGTGAATCTGAAACATTGTGTTCCTTCCTCAACAAAACCTTTGAGATTGTCTCTTTGATATTAGGTTTCAAAGGCAGCATCCACAACAACTGAAACACTGATCAGGCCAGTGACAGCACTCAAATGACAACATTCTCGTCAATCGTCAATCCCCCTGTGACCCTGCTGAAACACACAAGTCACAGATGCCTCTCCTCTCTTTCAACTCTACTTTGAACAACTCTGAATGGGAGAGAAAGCAACTAGGACAAAAATATTGCTAATGAGGACTTTAAGAGCCCACATTCAGAAAGTCAGGATAAATGTTTTTCAAGATTCCGAGGAGGCCCAGAGGGGGAGGGATTAAGCATTCTTTAAAGGTGTAAGAATAAGGTTTAGGTTTGTGGTCTCTGCTAGGCAGCCTGAGGCAGTCCATCTCCACCTGACCCCACCTATTTGTTTTTGGGGAACTAGTAAAGAATTTGCAGCTCCCGGGATCTGGTTGATGTTGGATAAAGCAGAACCTTGTTTTCAGACATTCAGTCAATTAAACCGGAGGGTTTCATAGGGAATGAATCTATCAGTAGCATTTAGTGAATGCATATTCTGGGAGAGCACTTTACTCAGTGCTTGGAAGAGTACAATAAAGTTAGTAGACATGATCCCTACCTTCAAGGAGCTTACAGTCTAGCCAAGGAGCCAGACATTAAAATAAATTACAAGGAAGAGGACAACCAGTGATTAAAGATAGGTACCCAAAGGCTATTAGGAAGGTGGGAGATTTTAATCCCAAACCTTTAAAAGACCCACTCTCATATTACAGAATAAGATTGTGTTGGCCATTGTTCAGGAAGAGGAAACAAATAAATGGAGACATGATCCTACATAAGTATATACATAGACGCTGTTTTAAGGATGTAGTGAGATGAAGGCATGGGTCATGAAATATGGTGGTGCATTGGCGATAGGTGAAGTTAACTGGGAGAGATTTCTGGAAATAGGCTTTGAGATGTGACTTAGAGGAGGCAATAATGATGTAAGAGTGGAGGAACTATTTAATGCACTTGGTTCTGTGGACATTTAGAGGTAACAGTCTGAATTTAATGAACAGGTCATTATTTGTAAAGGTGCAGTTTGACAGGAAACTGACAAAATACAGCTGTAGGGGAAATAACATGAAAATCAGTCCCTTATTTATGCAGCATAGCCTAGTGGATAGAGCTTGGGCCTGGAAGTCAGAAGGACCTGGGTTTTAATCCCTGCTTTATTTGTCTACTGGTAACCTTGGGCAAGTCACTTAACTTCTCTCTTAGTTACCTCATCTGCAAAATGGGCACTAAGACAGTGAGCTCTATGTGGGACAGGGGCTATGTTCGACCTGATTAGCTTGTATCTATCCCAGCGCTTAGTACAGTGTCTGGCTCATAGTAAGTGCTTTTTAAAAATTAAGTTTACTTTTAAAAAGTGTCCACAGATCATTTACTAACTGTGGTATTTGTTAAGCACTTATGTCCCAGGCATTGTACGAAGTGCTGGGGTAGATATAAGCAAATCGGGTTGGACACAGTCCTTGTCCCACATGGAGCTCATAGACTTAATCCCCATTTTACAGCTGAGGGAACTGAGGCACAGCTGAGGGGAGCTTTCACATTCAAGGAAAAATGACCTGGGCTTGCTTTGTAGGCCTTAGGGGAGCTTCTGGGGTTGGGGTTCCTTTTATGGATGACTGACATTTCTGAAATTGCCTCTGGCCTTCATGTCACCGAAGGAATGGTTAGACCCGGAAAGCACAGCGCTCACTTTCATTACTTCCTTCACACTTTAGTTTGAGCTTCTTTTGAAGAAAGCAGCACAACCAAGCTTTCTAAGAACTCAGGGACATTACTAGCAGAGTTCACAGCCCAATCTGGCTTGCCTGCTTTTCCTCAGCTGAGCCTCTTTTGGAATGTTCGCCAAAGAAAGCTTGTTTGTGATTGAAGTGGCTGTCCCTGGAACCAGCAGATTCAAGCCAAAGCCTGAGGCATTGGCAGCAGAAAATGAAGCGAGTGGGCCTGGGGTTAGCAGAGTGGGCCTTCCTTGGAGGGGCGTTCTTCTCTGAGCTGTGAGGCTTGGTCTCCCCTCTGATAGTCTGGGTCAAACCAAGAACAGCAGGAGTGTTCCTGCTTGTTGCCTTTCTGCTTTCTATTTTCTGCGAGTGGATGATCGATATGAGTAAATGCTGCCCTCTGAGTCCGTGAGAGAGAGAGGGCAAGCGAGAGGGTGAGCGAGTGAGAAAGAATACAAGCTACTTGGAATTGAGGTACACCTATCAACACAGTTGTGTTTTAAGGGAGGTCTCACTAGCCAGCTCAAATAAAAGCAGATTGTGACCAGGATGCCCACAGGAATTTGAAAGCCCAGAATCAGAAGCAAGCCAGTGGGAAGCAGAAGATAAGCAAAAGAGGAGCCCAAGGAATGGTACATTTAAAAGAATTAGGAACTGTCCCTTTTAGACTAAGACACGTTTGGGTAAGTGTGACAGTGGGTACATGATCATGGCTCTGCAATGGGGGTGGTGAACCGCTCTTCTAGGTGAAGGCAGTTGTGGGGGGGGGGGTGGCTACACTCTAAGCATAACCTCAGGAATGTGAATGTTTGTTGGCAAATTGTGTATGTCAAGCTCAGGGAAGAAAGACAGAGCAAAATTAGCCCCCTCTAGCTTTTTTAATGGCTAAATACAGAGGCAAGGGATATTAGTGGAAGTAATTTTGAGAGAGTGTTAAGAAAAATACCCTAACTGAAGGCCCCCCCCCCCCCACAGATCCCCATATCTCTATGCCAATGGCTCACCAGTGTGCAACTGACTTATTGTGATACTCAAAAGAAATGAACTGCACTTGCCTCAGAGCAATTCTTGGCAGGACTTGTGTCAAAGGCAAGTGGAGAATTATGTTTAGCGCACACCCACTGTTTGTGGCTCTTAGCATTTCAGACTCAGCCTGGGGAAGAAAAGAGCCTAAAGAGCAGACCTTGCTGCTACTCAAGGGCTTGAAAGCAGCCAGGCACAAAGAGATCGGGCCCCTGCAAAGCTTCCTTGTCTGTCAAGGTGAAACTCAGCTGGCGTGTTGTACCTAGGGAGGGGAGAGACAGAGGGGGAGAGAAAGCTTCTGCGGCATGGGGTGGAAACCCGAGAACTTGGTGTTGTAAATGAGGAAATCTGTTTTGCCTCCCTGGCCTATTTCTCTGAATCACAGTAGACTAATGGTAGAAGACTCATAACATCCTAGAATGGTGGTAGAGGCCATGAGTAGGACACTTTTCTCCCTCTTGCCCCCTGGCCAGTGACCCGGCTGGCCTGGTGAGCTTCCAGGCTGGGGGCAGAGGGTAATGGAGAGGTCTGTCCCTTCTCATGGCCACCACTCCTGCCCACCGGGGAGCTAAGCCATAATGCACCACTCCGTGCTTTCCATTAGGGGAGATGGAGAGAGTGGGGGGAGCTGGGACGCCTCAGTTTGACCCCTGGCAGTCTATCTCTGGTAGAAGCAGGGGCTCAGGCTTGGGTCTGGTCTTTAGTGCCGGCACCCCACCCTGTCCAGAGTCCATTTTGTCCTTGCTGACCTCAGGTCGGAAGCCCAGTTTTGTCACTTACCTGGCTGCTGCCTAGGTTATACCCCAGGAATTCAGGGAACAAGCACTCAAGCTCAACCCCAACCTTGAGACACTGACCAGCACTTTCTAAAACTATTTTAAAAAGCCCCCCTCAGAAGGTACCACCGTTACTGAAGAGAGGCCTAGGGCCCTTCCCAGAGGATGTGGTCAAACCAAAGCCTTTTTCCTGGAAATTGATTGGAATGTAAATTTCTCAACTCTCCTGCATTTCAAGCATTTCTGGAAGCCCAATGGCCAATTTTTTATCCATAGTATTGACAAAAACTCCAACTCAATCAGCTTTAAGCAGAAAGGAAGAGAGCCTGATCCACCAGGGAAGGAGATTAAGGTTAAATGAGAGGCTTCATTTGAATAAAGGCAACTTGGCAACTTTACAGCTTGCTCCAGGGTCTATGGTAATAGCCTAATTTGATTAAAGGACCTTTTAAAAGTTATCTGTGTGGCCTGACTCCACACCTTGCAGACAGCAAAAGCACATTCTCTGCTCAGCAAAAGCACATTCTCTGCTCCCTTGGTGGCTCAGAGCGTCAGAGTTTCGATGTAGCTAAACCTCAGTAACAGCCAGCAACCAGCAAGGGCATGTTTTGCCCTCCAGAAAGACAGCCCTAGGAAATTAGGATGGAATCCCGGTCCCCTCCACACCCCACTAAACCACAGAGTGGCAAGGACAGTAATTTCTGAAAAGTATAATGGCCTTTGGCTCTCCAGGAAAAATGGAGCCAGTGAATCCACATCTCTGAAGATGTGTAAGCTCCCTGTGGGCAAGGGACGTCTCACTTTGTTTTTGTGGTGGGGTACATCTGAGGTGTTTATCTCTTAAGGGGATGGATGTGCTCAAAATGCCATCTGATCCTCCTCCACCCAGTTGAAGGGGTTGATTTACAACCTCCTAATGAACTGTGTCCTCTGACTGGTTCCTGAAGGCAGAATCTGATTTGGAACCTCTAGCAGTCAAATTCATTCATTCATTTCATTCATTCAATTGTATTTGAGTCGTAACTCTGTGCAGAGCACTGTACTAAGCTCCTGGGAGAGTACAGTACAACAATAAACAGTCATATTTCCTGCCCTAAACGAGCTTAGTCTAGAAAGGGGACAATATCAATATAAAATTGTAGTTATAATAAATAAAATTACAGGTATTTATATAATAGCAATTAAGTATTATGTGCCAGGTATTATACTAAATGCTGCAAATTGGGTTGAACATAGTCCCTGCCCCGCTTAGGACTCACAGTCTTAATCCTCTTTTTACAGATGAGGTAACTGAGGCCCAGAGAAGTCAAGTGAATTCCCCAAGACCACAGAGCAGACAAGTGGAGGAGCCAGGTAATATAATGATGTAATCCGACAGGCGATTTCCATTATTAACATATGCATGCCTGCTCCAGGTTATCAGATAGGGAAGGGTGCCGGAGTCTGGTGGCTCAGAAGAGGTAAAACCCTAGGGAGAAGTTTGGGATGGCCAGGACAGGCCCACAAGGCTAAGAGATATCCCTGTGAGTGCTGTGGGATGGAGGAAGGAAGAGAGCACATTTTTCCAAAGCTACTGTTCCCTTGTTTGGGTTGGGGAGTTGTCCCAAAGAAGGGATTGACCACATCAAGGCTATTTGCCTTAGTTTCTTGAGCTGACCATCAATGGTTTGGGGACTGCTGGGGTGAGAGACAGCCTTCCCACCCCTAGAGCAGGAGCTCTCAACCCCCTAGAGCAGGAGCTCTCAACCCCCTACCTTTCTTAAAGCATCTGCTGCTCAGGGCAGTCCATGGCAATTTCCTGTGTTTGAGGCACATCAGTCCATGGGTGATTTTAAAGAATGGAATTTCCACCCTTCTGTCCTGACTTCCCCCTCTCCAACTCTGGCCACCTCCCTCCAACCCCTAACCCCAGCATCTCCTTACTCTTTGGAAGAACCCATAGCCTCTCAGTGTACCAAAATGATTAAGCCTTCTTGCTCCTGCATACCCCACCCACCTCTAGGGCCCAGAGGCTGTGGCCCTGATGGGCCCTACCTAGAGATAGCCTTACTGCAGCTTAGTGGGGGACCCCTGGCAGAGCCGGGTCCCCAGAGCACTCCAACCTGTCAGGCCACTGGCAGCCCAAGCAGGCAGCAGTTTCCTGGGAGCACCGGTGACTCTGCCCGCAACTGGGCTTGAGAGGCTTCGAGGGCTGGATTGGGCTAGAGCTGCAGCAGCTGGGCCAAGCCAGTTTGCACTGTGCCCAAGTTTGCTACAGGAAGAGCAGATGTTTAAGCGAGGGGGTGGTCAGGGGAGATATTCAAATATTTAGAATCTGCCAGATTAATGGTCTAAGTGATCCTGCCCCAAGCACAGAGGTTTGCCACAAGCTAGCATAGAAATAACTCAAATCATCAGGGTGAGACCACCAGGAAGGCAGGACAACAGGGTGGTAAGATGATGCCCACAGCCCTGGCTTTTGTTTGGCTTTCAGTTCTGTTTGAGTCGTGGCCCAGGGCGGCCAATTCTTTGCCACCTCTCTAAGGATCTGGATGGATTTTCCATTCAGATGAATGGTTGATCGCGACAATTGGGAGCAGTAGGGAACCCTCTTTGGAACAGGAGGCAGGCTGGGAGGCTGAACAGGATGTGAGGGAAACTTGGAAAAAGGCTGTGGAAGAAGCAGCAATGACCACAGCAAAGTGTCTGATCTCCCCAGGCAGGCAGGAGCAACACTTCCTTCCCCCTTCCTCCTCAGTGGAAAGAGCCCGGGCTTGGGAGTCAGAGGTCATGAGTTCGAATCCCGGCTCTGCCACTTGTCAGCTGTGTGACTGTGGGCAAGTCACTTAACTACTCTGTGCCTCAGTTACCTCATCTGTAAAATGGGGATTAACTGTGAGCCTCACGTGGGACAACCTAATTACCCTGTATCTATCCCAGTGCTTAGAACAGTGCTCTGCACATAGTAAGTGCTTAACAAATACCAACAATACTATTATTATTATATTGCCAATCAGCCTGGACTTCAGAGACTGAAGCCAGTCTGGGCAGCAGTGACCTGTGAGGTCAGGGCTGGGAGTGTGTAAAGTAAATAAAAGACTTGAAATACATGACCCACTACATTTTAAATGGTATTTACTGCCTGCTGAGTGATCTTGGGCAAGTCACCTAACTCCTCTATGCCCCTGTTACCTCATCTGTAAAATGGGGATTAAGACTGTGAGCCCCATATGGAACATGGATTGGGTCCTGATTAGCTTCTATCTACCCCAGTGCTTTGTATGGTGCCTGGTACATAGTCAGTGCTTAAAAATGCAACCTTTTAAAAAGAAATTGTCAGCCAGGTGGATGTACTGATGACACAAGCTGTTTCTGAGGTGGGACCAATGATTAGCATTTCTCAAAATGAATAACTTCTGTTGGCCCAGGGCAACACTTGTTAATGTCAATGTGGGGTGTCAGAGAATCATCTGCCAGTGCAGATTCAGAGCAAGAGACATACTTTCCAATAGATATTGCTGTTTCAAAGTCTACCTATCCTGAGCAGATGAGACAGGGATCCTACAGATGAAGTAGGATCACCAAACTATTTTGGTGATCACCAAAAACAGAGCAAAAATAAGGAAATCAGAGCCTGAGGGATCCAACTAACTGGAATATAGCAGGAAACAAGACAAAGAAAAAGAAAACAATAAGGACAAAAGTAATAGTCTATAGGGCTGTTGGTATGGGAGGGCCGATGAGCTAGAAACATATGAAAGATCCTTTTTAATATCTCCTCCTTGCCTCTCTCCTTCTCAACAACTCTCCATTTCTTTAAACAACTTTGGCCAGGGGAAAAGAGTGCTATCTTCTTTTTTGTCTCTCTAATTTCTCTCTCTACTTATATGCATACTTTACCTGTGGGGAGCTCTTGGGGAAGAGCTGGAATAAAGATACGAAGCATTATAAATTCATGTCCCCCAAGGTGACCAGCTTACAACCGGCCTATGAAAGAAAGCCCTAGACCAGCTACCATAGTAAATTGCAAAATCTTCCCTTCCAATCTTTAAGGAGTATAGATTTTCCTCTTCCTTGGATAGCTTTGGTGGTCCTGCCTGAAGGTTAGGAGGAAGGAAAGAAGTGGGACTAGACCTTTCAAGGCTAAGGATCCTATAAATCTCTAAAGTGAGGCCAGAGTTCAGTGGACGGCTCTAGATTTATTTATATTAATGCCTGTCTCCTCCTCTAGGCTGTAAGCTCGTTGTGGGCAGGGAATGTGTCTGCCAACTCTGTTATATTGTATTCTCCCAAGCTCTTAGTACAGTGCTCTGCACACAGAAAGCACTCAATACAATTGATTAAATTTCAACTTGACTACCAACCCTGAGAACCTAATCCACATAATTCCTAAAAATGGGCTTGTTGTCAGAACTGTTTTTCTTTTAAACTAAAGTAGAAGTTCTTATACTTTAGAGATATTTCTGTATGAAGAGAGTGCTAAAAATCAAATTTTTCATTATAGAAATTGTATATGGAATCTTGATCAGCTTTTAGACTGTAAAAACATTGTGGACAGGGAACGTATTCACAGGCTCAGTTACAGTGTAATCTCCCAACTCCTCAGTGCAGTGGTCCATGCATATTAGGTGCTCCATAAATACCACTGATTGGTGAGTGATTCTCACAGTTAGTGATTTCATCATCCGCATCTCACTCATCTGTAGTCAGAGAGCATCAAGCCAGTAGGAGTTGTTCCAGTAGGCATGGTGCTAACTACTTGAGAAATGACAACAGCAGCACTACTCCTGGGCATAGGTGAAATTACAGGAAGATAGAAGAAACATACCCTTGAATTCTTAATATGATCCCTCAAATAAGACATTAGTATGATCAATGTTATATTTTCTTCCCCTCTAGACTGTAAGCTCCTCATGGACAGGGAATGTGTTTACCATCTCTGTTGTAGTATACTCTCCCAAGCACTTAGTTCTGCACACAGTAAGCACTCAATAAATAGCACTGACTGATTATTTTGGGAAACTTTGGAAGTAGTCAAAACTAATGCAAATTCAGAGAACTTCTGGAGATGACTAAGTTCAACAAGTTTCAACTGCTCTATAATTTTCTAGTACTGCTCTATAATTTTCTAGTTTGCCAAAAATCATCTTGGGGGAGACCAAATCTGCCCTCTTGAAACCATCAAGTGGAGGGGAAAAATGGACCAAGAGACACCAGAGCAACAGTGAGAAACTGGCTTCATTTGCCTCTTTAAAGAGATTCATTGCTGCCTCCACTGGTAAGATCATTCTGGGCAGGGAACGTGTTTACCCACTCTATTCTATTGTACTCTCCTAAGTGCTTCGTACAGTGCTCTGCACACAGTAAGTGCTCAATAAGTATTACTGGCAGGTAGTTAACCTCATTATCATTGGAATAACTATAAAAGTCCTTATTTCTGAGCTAACTCTTGGACTTGTGAGGGAACAGCTGTCCCAGTGTGCATTGGAGGAATATTAGAAGACAGTGATTTATGATGAAGATGGCAGCCCAGGACTCTCAATAACTTTGAGGACTGAGAGAACACAACATGAAGATCATCCTGATAATTAGACTGTTAAAGCCTATAGCAATGATGTGAAGATGGAATATGGAGTGATAAAATGCCTCAAATGCCTGAAGAAATGTTTCTGGAGAAATAACTGCAAAGGGCCAAATCAGAAACCTCAGGAGTCTACATGAAGAGGTGGGCAAGAGGGAAGGAGTCACTTTTGGAAACAAATGAAGAACCTGGTATATAATAAATCTAAACCTTCTACTGAGGAAGAAGAGAGGGACTGGGATAGTCCCTTCTACACTTTTCCCACCTTTTCTCTGCAAAGTTTCTAACCATTCCACTACTGCTCTCACAGAATTTTCCATCATTTTTACTGGTGGGTCCTCACACAAACCTTGGGAGGTAAGGTAATGTTTCACTAGAGAAGCGCAGACAGGTCAGAAACCTAATTCACAGTAGTTAGTGACTAGTAAAGTGAGGATGAGGATTCTCAGACCCACAGTTTCTAGTCACGAGCAACTTAAGATAGACTCAGCCAGCAGAACTGAGTCTCTCGGATGTTTTTAAGAGATTAAATTTCTCTTTGCAACTGCAGCACCCATGAGATCATTATTTCATAGGTAAATTGCTGAGTCCTGATCTGTTGCCAGTGCCCAATTATGCAGAGTTAATCCCCTGATTCCTGGCTCTTGGTGTCCTCCTATCAGGTTACGGTGCGGGTGAAGACTAGGAACCAGTTCTCAATAGGTCTCCTCATCTCCAGTAGGACTTTGATAAGTGTCAGACTCACTGTAGAGAGAAGGGTAGGAAAGGTTTCTAGCTACTTAACATGACTACCGCATGTAAGGCAGAAGAAAGAAAGAAGCAGCATGTAGAAGGCAAGGAAGCATGCTTACTGCACCCAAGCTGACAGAAGAAATCTGACATTCAAACTATTCAGTTGCATTGCTTGAGTCACCATGTGTGTGAGAGTTATAAAGACAAGGGTTCATACTCAAAGCAGTTGATCCTTGTGCCACTTTGATCATTTCACAGTTAAATGGTTTGTAAAGAAAAAAACCCACTGACGCCAACTGTACTTGACTGGGACTTATAGGAAAAGAGAAAATTTTTCTTCTAATTCAGGCCACATGCTTTGGATGGAGAGTGGATGGATCTGCAACAGAGTTGTGTGGATCTGGAAGCTGATTACAGAAATCTTCCTGGGATCACTTGTTCCAACTCTTACTGCCCTATACTCGTCTAAACACTTAGGACAGTGCTCTGCACACAGTAATAATAATGATGATGATAGTATTTGAGTGCTTACTATGTGCCAGACACTGTACTAAGCACTGGGGTGGATACAAGCAAATCCTGTTGGACTCTGTCCCTGTCCTATGTGGGGATCACAGTCTCAATCCCCATTTTGCAGATGATGAAACTGAGGCACAGAGCAGTGAAGTGACTTGTCCAACATCACACAGCAGACAAGTGGCAGAGCTGGAATTAGATCCCATGACCTTCTGACTCCCAGGCCTGTGCTAGAGCCACTAAGCCATGCTGCTTCTCTGTAGGCAAAAAATTAATTCCATTGAAAGTTAACCCAATCCACATCCTGCCTTGAGGTGGAACTGCAATTAGCAGAGTTTGTGGGACAGGATCTACCATTCTAAGCTACCTACAGCGTATTAAATCCCACCACCTCTCCTCCAGAGCTAGAAATGAGTACCCATGGTGAGTTGCCCACACCAGAGTTTTATGTGCAAGTAATTGTGCTGGCAGTTGCCTAATTGTGAATGTAATTGGCTGCTTGCACCCTCAAAATTAGCAAGTGGCTAATTGTGCCTGTAATTATCAACTGCACCCATAATTAACTGTGTGAGCATTTTTTTTGCATTTCAAGTAATTGCAGAAGCAAACTTGTGCCCCAGAAAAGGCACTCTGTGGTGAGAGGAGGAGCTCTGCAATGAAAGAGAATTTGGCAGCGTTAATTCCAATTTCTAATATGGAGTCCTGGCCCAATGTACCAGCTTTTCCAAGGCCATTTTACAACAAGAATTGCAAATATCCAGCACAGAAATGGGTTAAGAGCTCTGTGCACAGTAAATGCTCAATAAATACCTTCGATTATTTGAACCCAGACTTTACTACAGGCCATTATAAGCAAAATCTGGATATACAAACTTCAGCAGTAGATGATAAAAATAATGAGTAATTGTGGTATTTAAGTGCTTACTATGTGCCAAGCACTGTACTAAGTGGTGGGGTAGATACAAGGTAATCAGGTTCTCCCATGTGGGACTCAAAGTCTTAATCCCCATTTTACAGATGAAGTAACTGAGGCACAGAGAAGTGCCCATCATTGGGCAGGGATTGTCTCTGTTGCCAAATTGTACATTCCAAGTGCTTAGTACAGTGCTCTGCACATAGTAAGCGCTCAATAAATACTATTGAATGAAAGTTAGGTTGCTTGACCAAGGTCACACAGCAGACAAATGGCAGACTGGGGATTAGAACCCACATCCTCTGACTCCCAAGCCCATGCTCTTTTCATTAAGCCACTGCTTGTCCTGTGGATGATGTTGCCCAGAGTTTGTAAACCCTGCCTGATGTTATATTCACTCAAGTCAAGGGAGTCAATTTCCTGTCCCCTCCTCCCCTTCCACATTTCTTCCTCTCCCCCGCCTGTTACGAACAGTTTTGGGGTGGTTTTTTTTGGCCATCCACACATTGAACTTGGCCTCCCGCTCCTCTAACTCTCCATTTATAGACTGTTTTCCTCTCCCCCGACCATCTGCCCACTATCTCCCCACCAACTCTGGCCTGGAGAATGAGACTTGGACAGATCAGAGCAGGATGGGGGTAGAGGTAGGGGTGCAGCTGTTACTGTGAGAATGGACTCCCTTCTCTTCTCCAGCCTCCATCTCCCTTTGCTGGCTGAGGTGGGGGATGGTAGCAACAGCTGTTCCTATCAGGATTATAAATGTGAATAGACTACTAGAGTATTGGGGTGGAGAGGTGGGGTGAGGGGAAGGGGCTCCCTATGGTATATAGGGACACCCTCTAGAAACACCCTCTAGAAACAGAGAAAGGGAACAGAGAAGTGGTAAAGGGGTAGTGCGGAGGGAGGGAGGGATTTACAGTGTCACTTTAACCTACATTTAGGACCAAGGTATGGGTGTGGTTCTGAAACTGAATGTAAAAAATTGCCTATATGGGTGGATGCACCTTCGATTCAGCCGTACATCATCTAGCCACATTTTTCAGGAGTAGGTTACTGCAGTAACCTAAAGTTTGCACAGTATTTCCCCAGGTGTGGGTTTGGGACTTTTGTACCTGTTGGATCCACAGATGCTGGCTAAACTGTTCTCAAGTATTTTGGTCATGAAATCAAAAGCAGCCAAAACTCATAAGAGCTCAAAGCCTGATGGGAGGAAGTGGAGGGAATGAAGTGTGATCTAGTGTTATCCCAGACTCTTCGCCTCCTAAATGAAAATGTCCTAGAGCTGGTGAATTCTGGGCTCAGGTCTGGCTATGAAATGAGGAAGGGGATTAGTGGTAAAGGAGAGACTTATAAAATTTTTAGAGGCTGGACCTGGGTTGGGAAGAAGGGGTTCGTCTCAAGAGCTAACTAGTTCGGACCTGGAGTTTGTAAAAGAGACTCAGTCACCCACTTTCCTTCGTGTTTACAAATTGACTTTTCTTCTCTTCTCCCTTTGCTGTTGATTGCTAGCACTGAATGAATACCGTTTGTATGTGTTTCATTCCAGAGCATTCTTATAGAGAAAAGGCCCGAGGAACCTTTTTCCAGAGCAATTAGTCATAGACTGGACGCAGAGAGAAGGGTTAGCTAGGCTTATTTAATTCAAATGAAAGCATTTCTAGACAAATGATGGAATGCTATTTGGTATGGATATGGTGACGAGGAAAGAAATGTTGCAAAGAACTCATCACATTTTAGAGGAAACTGTTGAGTCAGAAAGGTACTTAATCTCACATCTAAATGGTAATTCAAAAACACTCACACACAAAAAATTAGATTGTGACACCCACCACAGAAACAGCTTTAGGTTAATGTTCTTCCTGCGGTGTTGGTGACATTCAGTGACCCTACCTACTTCTCTTGCTTTTATTAACATGGAAAATTAAATAAATGCTTCAGTTACTTTATTTAAAATAGAGACTTTGGAATAGAAAGAAGGTATTAAAGAAACAGTACAGCACACTAGACCGCTACAGACTCACAAGAACACTGAATGGCAGAAGAGGTTTAAGCCAGGTACCAAAATGGACTTTTGCACTGGGGAAGACTGATAGATGCTGGAACAAGTTGTTGAGAGTTGGGGATCTTTATAAATGAGGTCTGAGAAAAAGACTTTCTTGTCCCCAAAGCAGGGGGATGACCTAGACTTCCCCTCTAGACCCTTTTAATTTTGATTCTAAAAGGATGAGATCTGGGGGCTCTCAGAATTCAAGGAATGAAATGGCTACTGACGCAGGAGAATCTGAGTCTATACCCAACAGGTGTATTTTTGGATTGGAGTTTTGAAGTGGAAATTAATCTGCAGGAGGCACAGGTAGTGTTGGAGCCTGCCCATTGTTTGTTAGGGGAAGCACTGTTGGCAGAGGAAGTTTCTGTCAATCCCAGGGAAACCCTGATAGACTGTATTTCTGATTTTTCCACCTCCCAAATCAACCTAGCTTTAGTCCATCCTACCCCTAAACTAGTCTTTTGCTGTTACCTCCACATTCCAAATCCTTAGGTGATAAGACTCCACAAGACCCACCAGCCCATATTTTTGATTTTAAAAAAAATCCAATTTATATTGGAACTTAATGCCCAAGCCTTGAACTCTTCTGGGTTTTGGACACAGCCTGTTCCCCTGGGCAGCAGGTATTCAGCAGACAGAGTCTTGTTTTCATCGGGATCAAGCTCTGGGGATGCTGGCCCAGACAGACAGGCGTCTCAAATCAGGTGTATTTCAGATGATCTGATAGACTACTACAAAGAGCTTCAAATCCCCTCTTCATTGCATTGACTGAGAGGCTAAACATTTGTACCACTAATAAAATGGGGATTGAGGCTTTCTTTTTTCAGCAGAGGTTTGTTTTGTCCTGTGCACACTTGGCCTGTATTGCCTTAATGTGCTCTGTGATTGCATCTGTAAAGGGGGAATTTAACTCCTACCTCATTCTGAAGCAGCTGCCTGATCAGACCTGGGCTCAGGTCTGGCTATGAAATGAGGAAGGGGATTAGCGGTAAAGGAGAGACTTATAAAATTTTTAGAGGCTGGACCTGGGTTGGGAAGAAGGGGTTCGTCTCAAGAGCTAACTAGTTCGGACCTGGAGTTTGTAAAAGAGACTCAGTCACCCACTTTCCTTCGTGTTTACAAATTGACTTTTCTTCTCTTCTCCCTTTGCTGTTGATTGCTAGCACTGAATGAATACCGTTTGTATGTGTTTCATTCCAGAGCATGAAATGTTGGTTGAGGTCCAGACACTATGCCTAATTGCACTCTGGAACTGCAGTTCCTGGGGTCTTAATCTAACTTCATTTTTGTCTTTCATTTCCCATCTGGGTTATCACTTTATCTCTGATTTATCCACTTGGCTCTGTTTCAGATGTGTTATTTGTTTGGACTATAACTCCCATTCTGTCTATCCTTCTTTTTCTGGCAGGGAAGTCCCTATCTTCTCTCTTCCTCTAGTCTCTCTGCAGGAGCACCCAAATCAGGAATGGCCACTGAGTCACTAATTAGGACACAACTGTGGAATTAATAAATATTAGGATCCTCTTTGTCCAACTCGTGGGAACGAATCAAAGGTTGCTCACCAAAAGATAAAAAAGAATACAGAGTAAATGACTTTTCCAGGCAGCTTCGTTGGAGATGTGTCCTAGTGGGAAGAGGGCTGAGCCATTATCCACAATGCAAAAAATACTCCCATCTTCAGTTTATTACATGGTTTGCTCTTAGGAGTGGACCTCCTGGAAGGCTCTTAATACCAGAGGGAAAGACTTTCAGGCACTGCACCATTTTCTTTCATGAAGAGGAGGAGATCTCACTGAGGAACCCAAGATGCACCAAAAACAAATGAGCCAGAGTAGGCTGAATATTTCCAACACACCCAGGGTAAATTTAACTAAAGAAGGGGCTACCTTGAGGACCTTCTTTGTTGGAAACCAGAAGTCAGCAGTAGAACACACATTCTTACACTTGTCATTCCATCTATCTGCTCATCAAATTGCAGAACTATTCAAGTTAAGATTTCAGGTTAGCTTTCTGGAAGAATCTCTTGAAAGGCTGTTGCATGTTTAAATAGTGTTTGACTGTTGTATGATGGATATTTTTTGTTTTACTGCTTGTCCCACCCTGTTAAATCCCTAAACTTCTTCTCAGAGGTTAGATACTTGTTTGAGTGGGTGGTAGTTCATTTCCTCCTCAGTAGGTATTTCCTTAAGGGGAAACACACTCCAAAATGTATTCTAGATATAAATAGCTCCTGGCACTTGTGTCAACTTGTCGATTAGCTATTGTGGCACCAAGCATGAATCTTTTAAGTGCCATCGAACAACATGCTTCAGCGAATATGTTTACATAAAGAACATGTTGTATGCTGTTCTACCATGCACGTTGCCTGAGGGATGATTGTGGAGTTAAGGTACCAAGAGTATTGTTCATGGAGGGAATCACATGAATTATTTGGTATTTATTTCTGGTGTGCTGGTTTCAGTCTATGCTGCGGACACTCATATGGTAGAACAAACGATCCCACATTTACAGAGGCTCGGACTGGGAAGTCACTTTGTTAACTTTTCCCATTTATATCATCTCTGTGCCTGCAAAGGCAAGTTAGTCTACCAGGGTCCCTCGTCCATCCTGCCCACCCAACATCATCCCTTCACACCCCCTTGCACCTTTTTAATGTAAAAACTCATCACATTTTTACCAGCCCCACCAAAAGTTTCCTGATCTCTTGGTTTTCCTCAACCACTGTGGTTGATCCCCAAATAACTTGACGCAGAGAACAACTGCCTGAAGCCCATAGTTTCCATCCAAGCTCAGACTCCCAAGAATAGAAAGACCAAAGAGTGGTGGAGAGCTGAGACACAGAATAGAATCACCCTTATTAGGTACCAGACTCGAAAGCTCAATTTACTTCAGGGTGGACCTTTCAATCAATCAGTGGTATTTATTGAGCACTTCCTGGGTACAAATGGGGATTCAATATCTGTTCTCCCTCAATCTTAGAATTGGGTGGGGTGGAGACTGTGTCCACCCTGAATAGCTTGCATTCCTCAGTACCCCAGAGTTTAGTGCAGTGCTTGACACATTATAAGCTATAAACAACTACCAAACCTATTAATATTACAGAGCACTGTACTAGGGTCTTTGGGGAGTAGCATATGATGGAGTTGGTTGACACTATCCCTGGCCTCAAGGACTTAAGTTTGGTCATGTCTCCCAGAGCCAGACATGACCTTCTAGTTTGCTTGACTGAAGCCTCCAACACATTCCTCGCCTGTATTTTCTCATTTAACTTACCACTGGGTAACAGAACCAGAAGAGCAAGGTGAGTCAGACAAGTAATACAATTGCCTTGGGTCCAGCACCGAGTGGGGCCATGATCTTAGCTCAGGGTTCAAGTCCTGCTGGTTGGGGAAAATCAATCGGTCAATCGTATTTATTGAGTGCTTATTGTGTGCAGAGCCCTTCACTAAGCAGTTGGGAGAGTACAGTATAATAGAGTTGGCAGTCATGTTCTCTCCCCATAACAGAGAAGCTTTTATCCACCTCAGCACTTAGCACAGTGCCTTGCACAGAGTAAGCCCTGAACAAATACCATACTTATTATTAAACAGCCTACAGTCTAGAGGGAGATACTGCTATTAATATAAATTACACATATGCACATAAGTGCTGAGGGAGGAGTGAATGAAGGGTGCAAATCCAACTGTGGGAAAGTTGAGATGGTGTAGGCAGCACTAGGACAAGGAAGCTGGTGCTATCAGATTAGGATCCACTGCAGCTCCCTCTTCCGGGAGTCTTTGTCACAATGTCCTCTGGCCCGAGGGGCTTTGAGGTTGGATGGTGGGGGGACTGCACAGGGAAACAGATGGCTACTGCTTGTGTCAGGAAGATGCGCAACAATGGGCACTCCAGCTCTTGTGTGAGCTCGCTCCGGGGACTCGTCACATTGGATCCCCTCACAACCTCCCTGTCCTGCTCTCCCTTTTTGTGACTGTTCTCTGATTTCACCCCTGGGTCTCTGTGGTAAACTCAGCCCCTGTATTCTGTTAGTGAGGTGCCTCAGTGCAGCCTTGAACAGAACAGGACTCCGGCTAACAGGAGATTGTAAATTCATACTTAATTAAGGATCCCCTCCTAGATCTCCTTTGGCATCCTAAATGCCTTCCTATTTTCAAATGTTTATGCTCTGGATGCTTCCAGATACCTTCCAGATATGTTGTGGCACTCCACACAACTCTTCTGACAACTCCTCTCCCTTTACTCAGCCACACCGGGGGAGAGAAGGGGATGGGGGAGAGCGGGGGGGGGGGGGGTATCAATAAACCCCACTAACCCTGGAATTGGTCTGCAATGCTGAGTACTTAGGGAAAAAAAAAGAACTAAACACCACACAAGACTAAAGCCTGGCATTAACAGTATGTAGGCAGCACAATGATTATGTGTTCCTGTTTACCTGACATAGAAAAACAGCAGGTTAACAGCAACTAGACTTCCCCATCTCTCAGCCTGGGCTTTTAGGACAGTTATTGTGAAAAATACCTGAATGGAAAATAACCAGAATAAACACCTCTTTTGCATTTTGCCCCCAAAAGACAGAAAAAGGAAAGGGGATCAAATTTTCTGCCTGTTAATTTTTTTCAAGCACAGCCAAAAAAACCTTTGCTACCAAATATCCATGTTTCCCTTCTCTAAGGAAAGGAGTCCTCTCAATATGCTTCAGAATTTTAAGAGTTTAACACCTTCAGACCTAAGAAATGTTGGTCTTTCCATAAGCCCCTTTACTTTATTGAGCCTGCTTAACTTCAAAAAATGATTGTTGATGATTTGGTAAAGCATGTTATCTTCATTTCCTGGGATTATGTGATCATTTAAATCAATCATAATTATTGAGTACTTACTATGCACAGAACACTTCACTAAGTGCTTGGGAGAGTATAGCAGAGTTGGTAGACATTTCCTGCACACTACTAATTTGTATAGGTTCAGATTATCCATAAGTCTGCTTTACTTCCTTGTGACTAAGTGTTCTATGAGAACTCTCCTATTTCATACTTGAAAGAACCAAAAAGAAATAACTAATAAGGTTTTTCTTCTCAGCTGGTAATTTTACCCCTTCATTTGCTGACAAGTCTTCTGTACAATACTGAATCCAGCTTTATCATATCCCATAATGGCTCACAGAGAAGATAAACAGGGTCATTACTGAGTTAGACCAATGGTCCATCCAGCCCCTAGTTGCAGCTGCAGCAGGTTGTTTAGATGAACTGGGTGAAGGTTACCGTCCTTGCCAACTACTCTGTTCAGGGATGTTCCTTTCAACACTCCTAAATTTTCTTTCCAGATTCCTAACATTCTCTCTTGTCCTCTTCAGGATTCCTCATCCATGAATTTAACCAGGCCCTTCTTGAAATGATGCTTTTTGCTTGCACAACTGCCAGTGTTTACAGAGAATTATGGTACAGACCACTAATTCAGTACCAAAAAAAATCTTGAGTCACACACTTGTCATTAACTGAACCATGGATTAGCCAAACAGTAGTTTGCACAGAAGCCACTCCAACGTCTGTAAAGACTAGGAACCTGGAATAGCAAACATTTCAACATAGCCTTATGCTCAGCATTCAGTTTTAAGTGGATAGGTCAATGTCACAAAATCACTAAAAGTTCTCTTAATTTGAGACATAGGAGCAGCCTCTCTAATTCTGAAACAAGAAAGTCCTTCAAGGTAGAAACAACTGTTAGCTACTTACCTGGACCAAGGACAGGTCTGCAGGTGTGGGTTTCTTATGAAGCTGGAAGCAGTGATGAACAAGCTGCACAAACCTCTAACCATCCCCATAATGGCAGGCAGATCTCTCAAACTTCAGCAGGGGCAAGGTTAGAGTTATCTTTTCCAGAAGGTGATAAGTCAGATAACTCAGTGGTCTGGAGAGCTGACCCTCAGATCCCAGAGTGTTAAGAACAAATTGTACAGCATCAAACACTGTGTCTCATGGGGAGGATTACCTCAAGAAGTGGCAACCCAAGTTGCACATGTGTCATTTTCAACATTCATTTAATTTCTTGTGGTTTTCTCCTCCTTCCTCATCTACTTTTTGTTTCTTTTTTTAAGCACCATTTGCCCCTGTGTTTAGCAACATCATTGGAGCCCCTCATGCCCTCAGCCTCTGCTCAGGGCACATAAGGAGAAGTCTGCAGAGAACCGCCCTGAGAAACCCATTTTTGGAGATCATTTCAGCAGTCAACATCTCCAGTCCTGAAGGCAACTGCCCACCCTGTGGAAGGAGGAAAAGAAGAAAACTACTCTACCTTCTTACTTGTATTCCAGGATTTCAAACTGTAGGAACAAAGTCCCAACGTGCTTCTCCACCAACTTCTCTGAGAGCTGATGCACCAAACAGGGCCAAATTCCCCCTTCTGCAGGAAGGCTCCAGGTGCAGTGAGGAATGAGATTAAGCAAATACTTGTTCATTCCCCCTTGCTGAGCATACCACCTCAGCTGGGGACAATCTGGCTAACGGCCCTCAGGTCTAAATTGGGAGTGCAGAATGTTTAATCCAGTGATCTTTCTGGAATCATTTTTGGTTTAGGGGCAAATACTCTGGCAGTGATGTTGGAGGGTTTGGGTCCTTGAGAGGGCTGGATGGAAAGCTGAAAGCAGAGCACTGGAAAGGGATTGAACTTCTCACAATTTATGGGGCATTTTGCAACAGAGTGTCTTGGCTGCTGTGTCTTGGACAACATCCAATCTGCTAACATGGGCTTCTCCTTATAATTAGGAAACTCCATGACTTGATCTGCAGGTGTAAATAAGTGGATTGAAAGGCTGGATTTAGGCACCAAGGGCCACTCTGATGTCCAAAGGGCCTCTGATGGACAGGGAAAACACTGAGAAATGTTCCTTCTGTGATGAGTCAGGTTTTCTCCTTTCTCCTCCTCTCCTGCAGCTTCTCTTCCATGACTGACTTTGAAGAAGTAAACAAGAACCTCATTTCTAAAGATCTCATCTGCTTCTCCTGCCTTTGCCCCACCTGCAGGCATGGCCTCTGTTTCGGAAAGCAAATTGGTTCCAGTGGAATTGATTATACCATTTCCCCATTACCAGAGTCATGCACTTCAGGTGGGGAGTAAACAGCAGCAGCAATGCTTGGGTGTTGGAAGAAATAAAGAGCCCTCTTGCAAGCCCCTGTCTTTTGGAGGAAAGACAAAAATGTCAACTTGTTTTTAATCAGTCTGGGGTTGGAGACAGGGAGAGTATCTTTTAACTCTCAAGGGTGTTCTTCAGGACTTGAGTCAGGGAAATGGTTGAGACTTGTGACTGCAAGGAGCTTATAGAGGAAAAACAACTGCACAGACCCTTTGAACCCATAAGAAACATCAGGATACATTTTAATTGAAGTTCCTTCTGTTTTTTGAGTAAGAAAACCCTTTAGGATATAAATTAATCTGGGATCTAGTAGATCACCCCTTCTTGCTGGGAACCTTGATAGGGCCCTGAGACCAGGTGATATTTCAAACACCATCTGGTTTGTGGAGGGAGGGAGTGGGAGCAAAAGACAGCTGTAACTTTCCCATTCTTGTTTTTAACTGAGCTAGGCTAGGTGAGTAGCTGACACTGCTGCTAAACAGCAGGGAAAGAGGAAATTCCATAGCTGGGGACTCCATCCTGCTGGGGCTGGTTTGTCAGGGCCCAGATGTAGTCCAGAACATGTCCTCAGTTCTCCAGGTTTGAGGAGACCTCCCTAAGTGGAACGAACCCCCCTTACAGGTACTCTGAGGCTTTGCCTTCTGGCCTCAAATAATAATAACAATAACAATAATAATGGTATTTGTTAAGCTCTTACTATGTACCAGGCACTGTTCTAAGCACTGCGGGGATACAAGCAAATCAGGTCAGACACAATCACTCTTCCATGTTGGGCTCTCAGTCTCCATCCCCATTTTACAGAGGAGGTTACTGAGGCACAGAGAAGTGAAGTGACTTGACTAAGGTCACACAGCAGACAAGTGGTACAGGTGGGATTAGAACCCATGACCTTCTGACTCTCAGGCCTACTCTCTATCCACTATGCCATAACCCTTTCCTATAAAGCATTTTTCTCCTGACTCTTGCCTTCTTACCAGGGTGACAAGTTGTCTGTTTTTTATTAGTCAATTTTTAAGCTGTCCCATCCCCTGTCTGGTTCTGATAAAGGCCCTAGTATTTTTATATCCAGTTTAACACTGTGGGTGTAAAAAAGTAGTGTAGCCTAGAGGAAAGAGTCAAGACCTGGGAATCAGAAGACCTGGATTCTAATTCCAGCTCCGCCACTTGTTAGCTGTGTGACCTTGGGCAAGTCAGTGTCTCTGGGCCTCAATTATCTCATCTGAAAACTGGGGATTAAATCTTCCTCCCTCCGATTTACACTGTAAATCCTATGTGGGACAGTGACTGTGTCCAACCTGATTATCTTGTGGCTACCCCAGTGCTTGACACATAGTAAGTGCTTAACATTTATCATATTTTAAAAAAAGGCACCTCCAGGTGCAGAGGGTAATGAGATGAAGCAAATGCTTGTTTATTCTTGAGTGGGTTTGCTGAGCACAGCCCCTCAAGCTGGGAACAATCTGGTTTACAGCACCCCAATCTAAGATGGGAGGGTCTTGCTCAGGCCGTCCGACCTGGTCAGAACTCTTTTTCCCTGCACATCCAGCAGACCAACTCTCCCCATCTTCAAAAACTATTGAAATCACATCTTTTGCAGGAAGCCTTCTCTGCTATCCCCATCCTATTTTCCCTTCCTTCTTCACCTCCTATATACCCCCTGGCTGCCCCTGCTGTAATTTATTTTATTATTATGTCTTTACTATGTGCTAAGCAGTGGGGTAGTTACAAAATGTCTGCCTTCCCCCCAACCCACGGGACTGTAATGGTATTTATTGAGCACTTCTGTGCTGAGTACTGTACTAAGGGTTTGGGAGAGCACAGTGCAAAAGAGGAGGCATTGATGATCCCTGCCCTCACAGAGCTTACACATTAGAGTGTGAGTCAGACATTAAAGTAAATACAGATAGATATGTACATAAGTGGGGTTGGGAGAGAAGTGAATATCAAAGTACTTAAAGGGCACAGTCCTAAATGCATAGGCCAGGGAGAAGAAAGGGCTAACATAGGGGAGTGAGGAGTCTAAGCTCCTATTCGGGTAGGGATGGGTCTAGTTACTCTATTGTACTGTCCCAAGCACAGCCTATGGTGCGTGGCACACAGTGAGTGCTCAATAAGCAGCATTAATTGATTGAATGAGCTCCATACACTCCATGTTTGGCGGCACTTGGGCTCTACACTAAAAAGCTGTGGGGGCTGAACCCTGAAGTGGCCATGTCTGTATTAGACTGGCACCAAATGGGCAGAAGGGCATGAGGGGAGGGAGTCTGGGGCTGTCAGAAGCAGAACCTCAAAGCTGCCAATAGCCCCAGTGCTGGCTGGGCTGCTTCTTTCAGCCCAAGTGAGGGCGAAAATAAAATATCTCTCATTAAAAGTCAAAAATCAAAAGCCCAGCTTGGGGATAGACTGTGTGATGAAGCTGAGAAGTGGGACATTAATCATCATGATGGAAGCAAACTCTCAGCAGCTCCTTCTGAGGGGGCCACCACAGCACTGGCTAAAAGACAGTCTGGGCTTCTGTGAATGGCACCAGCCAAATGGAATAGTGGCCAAACTTTCAATTCATTTAGAGCAAACATCTCTCCCATCCTTCCCCAACGTTTATGCTGAATTCTGAACTCAACCCTGACAAATCACCTGAAGATAGCTCTGTTTTCGAGCCTCTTTCCAATCTCACCTCTGTTATAAAATACAGAAAGTGAATGCAGGCACCCCAGAAAAAAATCCAGAGGGAAAATCCCAAATGAAGAACTTCTCCTAGGCAATATACCTGGAAAACTCTGGTCTGCATTCCCAGCATGGTTCAGTGGCAAGAGCCCAGGCTTGGGAGTCAGAGGTCATGTGTTTGAATCCCGGCTCTACCACTTGTCAGCTGTGTGACTGTGGGCAAGTCACTTAACTTCTCTGTGCCTCAGTTACCTCATCTGTAAAATGGAGATTAAGACTGTGAGCCTCACGTGGGACAACCTGATTACCCTGTATCTACCCCAGCGCTTAGAACAGTGCTCTGCACATAGTAAGCGCTTAATAAATACCAACATTATTATTATTATTACATTTTAATCCCTTCCCTTCTCTCTCCAACATTCCCACTGAGTTTGCCAACTGCTTGGGGACACCAGAATGTGGGTCATCAGGTCTAAATTAATATTATTATTAATTTGTTAAGCACTTATTGAGCATCAAGTATGGTTCTAAGCACTGGGGTAGATACAAGTTAATCAGGTTTGATACAGTTCTTGTTCCCCTTGGGGTTCACAGTCTGAGTAGGAAGGAGTAAGATTTAATCTCCATTTTTTAGTTGAGGAAATTGAGGCACAGAGAAGTTTATTAAATTGTCTAACGTCACACAGCAAGCAATTGGCAGAGACAGGCTTAGAACCCAGCTCCCCTGATTCCCAGGCTCAACCTCTTTTCACTAGGCCATGCTGCTTCTCCAATGACAAATTGGCTTGGATCTGTAAAACCTAAAAGCCTTATGGGTGGTGGTGGGTGAGCCCCTCTCCAAAAGTGGTGTTATTCTGTTCCTCGTTCTCATCTTTCTCGCCAAAGATCCCTTGCCCACATTCTCCCTCAGACCTGGCAGTCCACCTCTCTCCCTACCTTCAAAACCCTCCTAAAATCACATCTCCAGGAGGTCTTCCCAGCCTAAGCCCTTTATTTCCCCTCTCTGCCTCCACTCTGCATCAACTATTCATTCAATAGTATTTATTGAGCGCTTACTATGTGCAGAGCACTGTACTAAGCGCTTGGGATGAACAGGTCGGCAACAGATAGAGACAGTCCCTGCCGTTTGACGGGCTTACAGTCTAATCGACAGTCTAGTCAACTATGAATTTAGCTCTGTACCCCTTAAGAACTTTTATACTCACCCCAGCCCTATAATATTTATGTAAATATTCTTATACTCTATTTCCCTTATCCCTAAGCTACTTTAATATCTGAGTCCCCCTGTAGACTGTAAGCTCTCTGTGGGAAGAATCACATCTACCAACTCTGTTATACTTTCCCAAGCACCTAGTACAGTGCTCTGCACACAGTAAGCACTCAGTAAATACCACTGAGTGCTGGATTCATAAGTTTTGTTAAACTGGGCTTGACAGTTCTTGGCAGAGAATCCAGCTGCCTCTGACAGAGATGACCTTTAGATTTCCCAAGCTTGGTTGAATCCTTCCCAGGGGACCAAAATTTGCCCATTTTTAAACACTGGATGAAGAGACCACCCCCAAAGCAGGTGTACAATAAAAGGGATGAAGGAGGATAGGTATCCTTATGCTTGCCATGTCTTACTCTAACCCCTCAGTATGCTCTGTTCTTCCCTCCTTTGGCTTCTTTCATCAACAAACACAGCAGGCAGTGACTGCGATTTCCCAGTGATGCTGACTTTGGGTTTTACAGTTTACAGCTGAGTATCCAAAAGCCAGTCTTCTAAACCAAGGTTAGTGTGGATAAATGGAAAAAAGTTGATAACTGCAAAAACATTTGACACCTGTCCAAGATAGACTCATGTCATTTCTTCCCTTAGCCGAATTTTCAATTAATTGAATCAGTCTTGTATGGATCATTAGTTTTGATAATCTGCTTCTATGGTACTTCCTTTTCCCTTAAATTCAGTATTAAAATTCTCTGAGATAAGTTTTCAGAGGTCTTATTTTCCCTACTCAACCCTTCCTTCTGCTCCACTTGGCTCTGGATCCCTTAAACACTTGATATTCATCCTATCTCCAGCCCCACAGGACCTATGTACATATCCTTACACTTTTCCATTTTCTCTATCTGTAATTTATTTGAACATCTGTCCTCTAGACTGTAAGCTCCTTGAGGGTAGGGGATGCATTTGTCTACCAACTCTGTTGAATTGTTCATTCATTCATTCATTCAATCGTATTTATTGAGTGCTTACTGTGTGCAGAGCACTTCTCCCAGGTGCTTATTACAGGGCTCTGCAGGCAGTAAGTGCTAAATAAATACCATTGATTGGCTGATACAGTCTGAAAAGATGAAGACTGTGAGAAGACATGATTGAATTTTATAAATAAAATCTTGGAGAGTACAGGACAAATTTAGAATTGCCACTCACAAAACTCCACAAAACCAGAATGGATGGACAGAGATTGAAGCCAAAAGATATAGGTTCAAAGCAAATTAAAGCATAAGCCCTTTTACTCATTAGGTGAAAAACATCAAATTCATTAGAACAGAAAGGGAAGATTTCTACAGCTTCAAGAATGGTTTAGAAAAATTCATGAATGAGTGGTCTCTAAAAGCTTATAAGAGGACAAGCTAAGATATTAGATGATACATTCCTAAGTCTAATGGTGGATGTGACATAATACGTCCCCAAACAAGTCACTACCACTGGAGACAGAATACTATCCTGGATGGAATATTACTCTTACCGTGGAATGGCCATTCTTTCTTCCTTTGGATCTAAAAAGTTGTCATCAGCAGGTTTGGCTCTTTGAAGCTCTGCTCTTGGCTATTGCTGGAGACAGCACGGGGAAGCAGCGTGGCTCAGTGGAAAGAGCATGGGCTTTGGAGTCAGAGGTCATGAGTTCGAAACCCAGCTCTGCCACTTGTCAGCTGTGTGACTGTGGGCAAGTCACTTAACTTTTCTGTGCCTCAGTGACCTCATCTGTAAAATGGGGATTAAGACTGTGAGCGCCACGTGGGACAACCTGATTCCCCTGTGTCTACCCCAGCGCTTTGAACAGTGCTCTGCACATAGTAAGCACTTAACAAATACCAACATTATTATTTATTATCTGAGCTATAGGTCAAAGAAGAAGAGAGCCTATAGATTGACCACAGTTATACATGAGCCTCAATAATGTGTCTTCTCCTGACCCTCCCCCCAACCCCGCTATTGGGGGGCCTCCACCCAGGATAGCCATAACCATAGCTGACTTATACAATCATAGCCCTGCCATTGCATAACATCATAAGGAGTAACTCCAATCCAACCCGATGATTAAGGCTCTTCCTCCCTATCCCATTCCAGTAACCCTGGTACAGAAGGCCAAAGACAAAGATGCTCTACTCCAGGACAACCTCTGTAGGTTGAATTCATGATCCATTATTGCGCGTTGCCCTTATTCTAGTCCCTTCTACACTCTTTATTCAGAGCATTATTTCAACTTGTACTCTCTCCCTCTGTGTTGCTGATACCTTTGACTTCTGAGGAGCCAGATGCATGAGGGGAATTGCTTCTGCAGTGGAAGGGCTAGAACTATTGTGATCTCGTTCTCCTCCTCCACCTCCTGCCTCTTATCCTCTATTTTCTTCCTTCTACTCAAGTTTCCTCCTCTTCTTCAGCATTTCTTCTCCACATCCTTCCACTGTTTCCAAACCATAAGGACAATGGGATCTCTAAGCCATCTGAGGAAGGTGGTATAAACTTGCCTAATGTCAGAAGATCATGATGACATTTCCAATGACCGATTCCCAGTGTTTAAGAAGCTTTCTCTACTTTCTGACTTTCAAAACCTATTGGAAAGACTACAGCAAAACAGTAGAAACTTTGGTTATCCAAATGTTCCATTATTGGAACCAAAGCCAATTTGGATAATTGAAAAACTTGACCAATAATTGAAATGAATAACTGAAAGTCAGAGAAACAGCATGGTCTAGTGTGCAGATCATGGACCTAGAAATCAGAGGACCTAGCTTCTAATCCAGCTCTGCCTCGTATCACTTAACTTCTCTGTGCCTCAGTTACCTCATCTGCAAGACTGTGAACCCCATGTGGGACATGGACTTTGTTCAACCTGATTATCTTATATCTACCTCAGGGTAGTAGTGTCTGGCACATTGTTTGTTTATGGTATTTGTTAAGTGCTTACTACATGTCAGACATTCTTCTAAGTCCTGTGGTAGATACAAGTTAATCAGGTTGGTTACAGTCCCTATCCCACATGGGGCTCACATTCTTAATCTCTATTTTACAGATGAGGTAACTGAAACACAGAGAAATGAAGTGACTTACCCAAGGTCACACGGCAGACAAGTGGCAGAGCCAGATTTAGAAGCTGACTTTCTGACTCCCAAGTCCATGCTCTACCCACTAGGCCATGCTGCCACATGGTAAGTACTTTACAAAAAAAACAACAAAAAACCCCAACAGCTTGGATAAACAATAGCAATTTGACAGAGGTCTGCCTGAGAGAGCTGACCCAAATTCTGTTCTGCTATCAGAAATTTTATCTGAATTAGCCCAGTCTCAATGAGTCAGTAAATCAGATCGCTGCTGGACTCAGTGCTACTATTTTCAGCTGCATCACCAAAAGAAAATGTCTCAAAGGATGCATGGGAACTAATGAAAGCACACCACCTGGGCCTCGACAAACCAGAGGGAGCAGTCAACCCTTCTACCTTTAGTTTGACACAGGCCTCACTCCCTTTCTTGTTCCCCGTCCTCTGCCTCTTCCTCACTGCCCCCTTCTTCCTCTCCTTCTCCTTTTCATCCACACTGTTTTGGTTCCCAGTGGTAGCGTTCACATCAGACTCCCAGACATTTTGGATGACCTGAAGCCACAGTTTCTGTCCAAAGTTCAGGAGTCGGAGTAGCTTCTCCCCATTACAAAGGTTTCCAAGGATGTTGGCTCAAGGTAGAGAGATAGTAAAGAAACAATGTACTACAGCATGTCTGAGGCCCAGTCAGTGTGGGTCAGCCCTCCCTGGAATTGGTTCAGTAAATTTTTGCTTGACATTCAGCTTTACTGCTGGGACCAAAAGAGACAAGCTAAAATAAAGGGAAGAGACTGACACAGGGAAAGAAGAGAGCACCAACACAAGAAGTGCTCTTTGACACTTTCATGCTTGTGTTTCCTCTGTCCCAGTATTTGAGTAGCAGCTTCGAAACTCTTTCTGTTCCTGGGGTGGGTTGGAGCAGATGGTTCTTATCCAGAAACCTCTGGTCGGGAGATCTGGATGGTCAGTGAGGATTCACCTCCTTTATAGGGTAGGCACAACACTCCCTGCAGGACAACAAGGCACAAGCAGTGGTCTTCATTGACAGTCTTCACCTTTGCTTCACAGTGGCTAGCTGTTGGTTGTCCCAGGGTGACTTCCAGCAATTGACTTTTGGTCGAGCTTTCTCTCTGGGGATATCCTGTTAGCCTGTTTTTGCAGCCTGGTGCCTTCCTTTTCTCCTGCCTCTTCATCCTCTATACAGTGGCAATCTCCATTGGGATTTCAGGCCAGATCTGAGAGCTGATCCAGAATTGTCCGTCGAGAATGCCTGCCTTAAGGTTGACTGGCTAGCAGCTCTCCCGAGTCCATTACCCTCCCAAAAAGGCATTTCCCCCTCAAGAACAATTGCTTAAAAAAGGCAGACGACCTTAGGATAATAAATGCTGCCACACAACCCGCCACAACTTTGGGTGGAAGCCAGGATCTTTCCAGATACTTTATTGCTCATGCTCATCTTCCTGCTTTTAAAGAAAGCCTTCTTCTGAACTTCATTAACTTCTTGGTTTGTTACTTAAATGAAAAGAAAAAGCAAGTCAGACTTTTTAAAAGGGGGACTTTATTTATTACACCGGAGCAATGCGCCAATGCCCCAGCTCAGCTTTGATACACAATAAATCAGCAAAGCTGTTACTCAGTTTTGAACCAAGATCGCAGTGGCACTAAAAACACATTGAAAACATTGACTCTCTTCCCTTTTTTTCCTCTTTTTTTTTGGTACAAAATGGTACAAACAACAATACAAAATAGTTGTGCTGTTGACAGTTACAAAAAAAGTCAGAACTTGTTTTAACTGCGCGATGCTTGGAGTTTCAGTGTGAATACATTGTACACCAGAAGTCTTTCCCGAAAACAACCACGATCATGCGGGCTGCTACACATTGTGTCCATTGTCAAAAGAAACATGCATGCAGAAGGAGAAAATAATTAGAAGAAAAAAAGGAAAAAAAGAAAAAAGCATTTTGATTCTATATATGCCCTTTGTTCTTTCTCCCTATTTGATTTGTGGCTTTAAGTAAGGCCTACAGTCCATACATGTTCATTTGCGGTGAGCAGTTTTAGTTGTTTTCTTTTTTTTCCCTTTGCATACTTGAGATGGCTCTTATTTTGGCTTTTGGGGAAACTGAAAATTTTTGGAGAAAATCAAGTTGTCTTATTGGTTGAACGTAAGTGCCTAGGGCCTAGACTCACCCGTGGGAATCCAGAGGCTCCCCAGGGGCCTAGTCACCCAACATTTTCACAGTGTTTGGCTCTCCACTCTGCTAATCTGAGCAATGTTGGAAAGAAAGACTCCTCGGGAGAAACAACCTCCAAATGCTTAGTGGCCCCCTACCTGGGGATAGCAGCCCTACTGCTGAGTGACTGAATGGTCATGGGCCAGAGAAATTTTGCACTTCCTACAAACCACATCATGTGGCCCTCCTCCTGATCTCGATCATTGATCATCCCGAGTAAGAATGCTCTAAAGAACATGAATCTTAAGCCCACAGCATCTTTCCTTCCCACTGGCTGCAGTCTGCTTATTTGCTCTAAGGGATATTTTTTATGTGTATTTCCTTTGTATGTACAAGCTACATAATAAATACGCTGACACTGATTGTTCTATTAGTTTTGGTAAGTCATGGCTCAGGGCCTGGTCTCCTGGATTGGGAGTGACCCCCATCTATGTCTACTCCGGGGCTCCTACTGGGGACCATTTCTGCCTTTGGGAGGGGAAGGAGCGTGTGAGGGAGGGAATATCTGGAGTTTGGAAATTATCAAGTCCCATTGGCTCTTATCTCAGTGGAACATGGCTCTGGTTACATGCAGAGATGCTACAGTGCCTGAAAGCAGTGGTAAGATCTAAAGAGGAATAAATGGAAAGCCTGAAGCAATGGATGAGAGCACGGGAGATGGCTACTTTCTACTCCTCCTGAAGCCCGGTCTGGTTGGACTGATCCCAGGGGAAGGGAGGGTGAATGGGGCCCGGACTTCACTTTCTTCCAGATGGTTTCATCTCATGCTACTGACTTGGGTGGTGAACCTGGCCTCCAAAACATTTGCTGTTCAAAGTGACAAGACAGAATGAGAGTATCTTAGCCAAGTTAATTTTCTCTCTCCGGAGAGCAGCTCGGTAGCATATCTACCACCTCACCCCCTGAAGCAAATGCTCACATTTCCTTTCCTGGGAAAATTCAGAGCTTAGAGAGAGCATGGGATAAAAGAATATATTTAGGTCTCGTATTTTCAGGGAAAGGCCTTATGTTGGCTGCAGTTCAAAATGCCTGGGAGGAACCAAATTCACGTTTTTCAAGTCCTTTGTGTCCACATTCCAGAATCGACTCTTCGGATTTAAAGGGTCGCCCACTAAAGATGAGTTTTTCAGTAGTAAAAAATTCATATTTCAGCAACCCCAACCCCATCATTCCACAAACATCTTCATCAACAGTGCCACAAATCCCCATCCGAGCCCCCACCCAACCTGCCCCCAAAAGTGGCTTAGATCATTCCCATTGGCTATAGGACTCCAAATAGTTTGCATAGCAAGGCTTAGATCTGGGGAGCATCAAGGCTGGCAACCCCACCCTCCCCTTGGTTGGCTGCTCACTTGGCTTCAGTGAGGAACGCTCTTCAGCGACCGGCTGCCTGCATAGAGGGGAAAAAAATCCAGGCCAGAGTGTGACTGCTGGCCTCTATTTACTTATATCTCAGGTCTCTCAGACTGGATGTCCCACCTATCCCTTCTCTCCCCGATTCCTCCGCCCTCCCCCACACCTCTTCCTTATTCCCCTTCAGATACAAACACTAATGGCTACTGATCATCAAGCCACACTAAGTGCATTTTTATTGTTAATGCTTTTTTTTTTGTTGTTGCCAGGGGGATTTCCATTAGGAGGTATTAACCTGTTTATGATGTAGGTTCAAGTCTGATGCTTTCCCAAAAGGGGATGGAGATAATACAGAGAAAAGGCCACAGGACGGAATGATCGACAAACCCCAGAGAAAGTTTAAAACACTAAATAAAACAAAACTCAGTATGAGTGGGAACTGAGACTTAGAAGGGAAGGGATGGCAGGGATTTCATCAGATAAATGTGAATCAGACCACCCACAGAAAGGTTGCCCCAAAGTGGGTTGGAAGAGGGATTCAGTGGAAATGAAAAGAGGGGTTTCATACAGTTTGCAGGCCATGTGATCAATGTCGAGAACCTCCCTCCATAGACAAGACTTTGACAGGCATTAGGTACTATAACCTGCACTGTATAGCAAGGAATTTGATCTGCCTCCCCTGCCCCCCCCACCCCTCCACTCCCCAATCCCCAGACCAATTTCCAATCGTAATGCCCTGGGACTATCAACATTGCCATATAAGGGTTTCCTGGGGCCCTACCATCCATCATTTCCTTTCCTCCAGAAACTCTCCATATAGGTTTCCTTCCTGGAC
Source organism: Ornithorhynchus anatinus (assembly GCF_004115215.2). Lineage (NCBI taxonomy): Eukaryota > Metazoa > Chordata > Mammalia > Monotremata > Ornithorhynchidae > Ornithorhynchus > Ornithorhynchus anatinus. The sequence goes on along the minus strand of NC_041735.1, from coordinate 16,203,735 downwards.
AATGAAAGGATGAACCAGAAACAAAGACAATAAGGAGCAGGGGGGAAAGCACACATTTTGTAATTGACACAACATAGCCAGTGTGTCCCTTCCACATACATCATTTTCCACATTCTGGTCCAAACAGCACATGTTTCAAATGCTCATTAATTTACAGAAATTGCATTTTATAGAAAATGTATGCTACAGTCAAGTAGAAAATGCACTAGGAGCATTTTGAAAATCTAAAGCCAAGATCTTGCTGCCTAATGTGCTCTCCTCAACGATATCCATTTGTTACTACGGCCCTCTCACACACTCTACTTTAATGCTCAGCATTCAACTTGAGAATCAATCTAAATATCAAAACAATCATAAAAAGCATCATCATCCCCTGATAATCACTTTTTGATACTGTGCACAGACTTGGATCGAAAGGAAAAGAGATCTAAGCGCTTTTACAATTTTTAGCATACCCACTGCAAATCATTCGCAGAATATAAAACATAGGGAATCCAAGAACTCATAGCATATGAATTAAGTGGCTCATAATCCATTAAACGTGGTTTACATTATACATCCATGCAGTCTAACTCGTTTTACAAACATTAGACGGAAACCCACAAGTCCAAATCAGTAAAGGAAAAAAATGCAGTTTTCAAATCTAATATCTATTTGTTATTGGTTAAAAATGACCCTACATATAAACTAGGTAGTTTGCTACCATTTCTAATACTGAGGTTCAATTCTCTCTGGATGCTGCAAAATCCCTCGCTAAATTGGCATTGTTTGAGCATATTCAGAGCACTAACCACAGAGTATTGGTTAGGCCATGGTTGCTCTTCAGCAGACATTTAATATCGACAGAAGTGTCTAATACCCACCAGTATAAAGGACACACTTTAGCTGGTGTTGTTCATGGTGCTGCCCAGCTTTGGCTATTGATGCTTGGAGACATCAACACTCTACTAGACAAACTAAAAACTCAAGTTATGGTGAGGAGCTAATTGAAGAGGCAATGGCATTAACACTGACCTTGGGTTTGAGGTGCCTGGTTAAGTCCCTGCGAAACTTCAAGCAACGAAAATGGCATTTGTACTTGGAAACCATCAAGCATCGATATGGATGCCTGTCGTCAGCGTGTCACCCAGCCACTATTTACATGATTCGAAAGCTGGGAGTAAAACGCTGAAAGTTCAGCACAAAAAAGATGCAGATTTGGTCATTTCGGGATGTGTGGTAGAGTGTTGGCCAGGTCTAGTGGAGACTCTTTGTAGGGATAGTCGAAGGCTTTATCAAAGTTAGGTTCTATGCAGCTACATCGAGTGTGACCAGGTGAGAGGAGAGATCCCAGTCAATACTTGCATCTGATAACACTAAACTATGTACAGTAAAGATGACTAATTCACCACCTGCGTACTCTAGAAGATGGCTGTTCAGATTTGGACTCAAAACATTTTTTTTTTTTTAATTTTGTGAAACAAGTCACCCACTTTTTGTTTTGTTCTTTTTTGTAAAAAAAAAAAAAGCAAAAAAAAAAAAAAAACCCAAACAACTCCACAGTTCCTTTGTTAACTCTTTCACAGCTAGAACTGGCTTAGGGTCATAGAGAGTGCCGCCCATGATGGTTGAGACTTTTTTGTTTTAATCGCTCCTGAGATTGAGGGAATCTGATACATGTACCAAAAGGCACTTTTATATATATTTTTTAAAAACAGTGCTTCTGTTCTAAGAAATTCAAGTTAAGACAGAGTGCCTTTCACTCTCTTTAGTTTTAAAGCAAATAATGAGCGATATCCCCACTGATGCTGAAAAAAAAAATTGCAGCAGAGACCACAAGTGTTCATGCTAGACAGCTCAATGTTCTGGAAAAAAAAAAAAAAGTAACTCCTAACTCACCACTAAAAATAACACAGTCAGCAGGGGGAGTAATTAAAAAAGCTGCCACTTTTGTACAGTTCTTGCTTCTCTGTCTTCCGTTTGCTTTTCTGGTTTTTTTTGTTTTTGTTCTGTCTGATAATGTGAGGTCAGTTAATCTTCGTCACCTCCTCCATACATGTCTGCCAGTTTCTTGAACCTGGGGCCCCAGTCATTAAGGTAGTCGTAGTCTTGGTCCCCAGAGCTCGACGAGTTGAGGGAGCTGACGGATCCTGCCGTGGAGCCACTCCCTTCATAGTCAAAGACCAGCAAGGAGTCGTAGGGAGGTGCTGTGGGGTCGTTGTCTGCTGCTCTCAAACCCTGGGGTTCACAGAGACATGGGGTTAGGTGGCACATTGCTGGAGAAGCATCTGCCGATGGCCTGCCTGCTTCTGTGACATGCACTGAACTGGTGTTGTCACTGTCTCCAACAGCTCCCGAAGCTTCCCTAGCTGGTTTTACCTCCACGGGTGACTCATGCACAGAGGGATGTGGAATGCAGTGGGAACCTTTTTGTTACCCAGAGCGGTGGTAGGGAATCTTATTCCGAGCTGCAATTAATGGGAATTTATCCACATGCAGTAAGCTCCCTGCTTCTGCCAAGTTGTACCTTACCTCATTTACCTGGCAGCTTAAGACGCACCTCTTCCAGGATGCTTTCTCCAATTTATTCTTCTCTTGCCAATCCATTAGCCATCTACAGTCTCCCTCTATTCAGCGTTATCTCCCTCCATGTTAATACTACTGTTCCCTGAATGTTAATCGATCTTATTGCCCCTATTAGGTGGGCAGTTACGTAGATGGTAAAGCCTTCGAGAGTAGAAGCCATATACGTTTTTTAATATGGCTCTCAAGCTCGGTACCCCTGGAGGCTCAGTCAGTCCAATCCTGGACGAGTGACTGACAGCTGTTGATTTGGCCACATCTGCCAAATTTGTGGAGCCAGTTATTAGTGATTGTGTCCAAATCCCCTGCTCCAGAAGGAGAACTGAGCAAATGAAACCTTCAAGAAGCAAAAGATGGCAGGACTAGCTTCTAATTCTGATTTTCCCCTTCCAGGGAGCCAGAGAACAAGCCCCTGACTCAGTTTCTCTCTCCACGAGGTGAGGTTAATGATCAGTCCATATGCCCTGAGGGGATGGAAAGGTCTAATCATATAATGTCGGCAAAGCTTTTTAAGAGGGAAAAGTGCAGTGTGATGATTCAATTAACCTTTAAATGCCCTAATTTCCATATTACCCACCATGCTTAAGAGAACATGCGATATTCACAAGTCAGCAGCCTCCAAATGGGAATCAGATCTTTTATCTTCACTCCAGAAGGGAAGAATTTAACTAGTTTACTCTACACATTTAAATATATTGTTGCTAAAAACAATTTGTCACACATTCTGGGGCTGAAGGAAAAGACAGGGCTGGTTTGTAGGATTAAATTTAAAGAGCCAGTAAGACCTAGCAGACTCTGAAGAAGCAAGTGGTTCAGTCCCTTGTCCTGGCACAGACTCTGTGACCTGAGGTGAGAGATGTAACCTGCCTGAAGTCTCTATTCAGCTGAGGAGCTTTAAAATGAGTTTAGTGCAAGTGACATGGTGAGACATAATAATAATAATAATAATGGTAATTGTGGTATTTGTTAAGCATTTACTATGTGCCAGGCACTGTTCTAAGCGCTGGGTTAGATACAAGACTATTGGGTCCCTGTCCCACATAGAGCTCACAGTTTTAATCCCCATTTTACAGATGAAGGAACTGGGGCACAGAGAAGCTAAGTGACTCACCCAAGGTCACAGCCGACAAGTGGCGGAGCTGGGGTTAGAACCCATAACCTTTTGACTCCCTGGCCCATGCTCTATCTAGTAGACATGATGGGCCACTGTGGGTAAAAGGCTATGACCTCTTGGGTAGAAAGATTGCTCTATCTGGAAGGAGTTTCAGAGGTCACCTGATCCAGCCTGCAGCCTCCAAGCAGGGCAACACATCTACCAAATTTGCTGATCAATCAATTATTGGGCACTTACTGTGTGCAGAGCATTGTACTAAGCCCTTAGGAAAGTACAATACGACAGAGTTGGTAGACTCCATCCCTGCCTACAACAAATTTACAGTCTACAAGGGGAGACAGACTTTAAAATAAATTACAGATAGTGAAAATAGTAGAATATCAGGATATTCATATAAGAGTCGGGGGTTGAGGAGAGTGTTGAAGTGCTTAAGGGGTACACAGTCAAGTGCATAGTTGGTACAGAGGGGAGGCAAATAAGGAAAATAAAGACTTAGAGAAGGCTTCTTGGAGGAGATGTGGAATTTAGTCTTTTCCTAAAGACTCGAGAGGGAGAGATCTAAGCTGCAGCCATATAAGACCATTCCCTTGCTAAGTGTTCTTATTTGAGGGGTCTTTCCAAGAAAAGGGAATAATTCAGAACGCTCACCTAATCAAAAAATTTTGAGCATATTTTAGCCTCGAGAAATGCCATTCCTGTGAAAGCCTGAACTGCATTACTATAGTGAACTACCAAACTCCCAGCACACTTGACTCATCCACGTGCTTGGCACCTTCTCTCCTGATGAGGAAGCCATGGTATAGAAGAGTTGCAAGCTAACAGGCTGTCGCTAGCTCAACAAGTGGGTCTTTGCAGATATTAGGGCCGCTGCAGCAGGAATTTGGAAATACAGATTTTAGCTTTGCTTGGTCTTATTTTGGTACTCCTGATTTGATATCTCTGGAGTGACACTGTCCCCCAGGGTGAAGGGGTAGTGGGATAAATTTTCCCCTGTTCCTTTGCAAATAGTGTGCCAAATAATAGTTGCAAAGGTCATCCACCTCCTCCCACTCCATTCTTTGCGTGACAGGAAAAGCTTGCATCCGGACCTCACCTCATTTATAAAGTCCCCAATGTCCCCGGGATGGGGGACCACGGGCCTGACGGGGTACTGGGGCTCAGCACCAATTGGCCTCTCGTCCACTCTTCTGACTCCTGGTGCTTTGTTCAGTACATGATCCATCGTCTCAGGCTGCTGGAGTTGGCTTAAATCATAATCCTAAAGCAAACAGAGAAGTACCATTAAATCAGGAGGAGAGGGTCTTTGAAATCATCCGACCACTCAGTGTTAAAAAAGGACCAATGTGCACCCCCTCCCATCCCACACAAAATGCAAACATATTGAACATTGAACATTTAGGGATCAAGGCTGAGGAAAAGCCAGAAAGAGCTTTTCTGCAGTCTAGTCCCAGATGTGGGGTACATCCATCATGCCCATTGTGCAGGGCTTCATACTCTTAGCTCCAAAATATGGGAGTTTTAGGAGCTGAACCAGGGTTCTCCTTGTGGAGATGGACTTCCACAATCTTTTCACCATCAGTGGTATTTAGGAAGTATTACTATGTGCAGAGCATTGTACTAATTGCTTGGGAGAGTACAATACATCAGACCTGGTAGACACATTACCTGCCCATAGCGAGCTTACATTTTAGTGGGGGAGAAAGACATTAGGTGGAATGTGAACACCCTAGGGACTTGAAAGGGCTCCCTATATCAAAGAATGCATCTCTTGATCCCCAAGGGATTTGGGGCCATGCTACTAATGTCCCATGGGTAATTCTCTCCCAATTCTGCCTGGTGCAATTTTAGCTAGAGGATCCAATGCCTAGGATCTGAATCACCAACCAACCACTGCCCTGCCTGAATGAAGGCTTTCTGAAGCTAAACATGTTTCAAGCTTATTTTCAAAATTAAAAAAAAATGACCCTCTCTCTGCGGGGCAGGGAACGTGCCACTTCTGTTATTCCATACTTCCCACCCACCTAGTTCAGTGAGCTGCACCAAGTAGGTGCTCAATAAATGCTAATGTTACTACAACATACACTTTAATGGAAGCAGTGTGGCCTAGTGGATAGAGCACGGGCCTGGGAGTCAGAAGGTCATTAGTTTCAATCCTGGCTCTGCCACTGTGTGATCTTGAGCAAGTCACTTGACTTCTCTGTGCCTTGGTTCCCTCATTTGTAAAATGGGGATTAAGACCATGAGCCCTGTGTGGGACAGGGACTGTGCCCAACCCGATTATCTTGTAGCTACTCCAGCTCTTAGAACAGTGCCTGGCACATAGTAAGCGCTTAACGAATACCATAATAATAATAATTATTATTACTTTACACTGAGTGCTCTCTGCAGACCTCTGCTCAAACTCTGGATCTTAGGAAGGAACCGTCCCTCTCTATCAGGCCACAGGGAACCAGGGAACAGTCAGTACCCCACTGCTCATTGTAACAGCATCTACAGACTCAAAGACAATCCTGGGATTTTCAAAGATCCACTGTACCATGTTTGGGTGTGCAAATTCCGCAATCAAATGCCTGAGATGTCTTTACTATTTTATGATTTTTCAATCCTTTTCCTTTGCCCTAATTTGAAGTTGATATTGAATTTCTGGTCCCGAGGGCTTAATTTTGTGATGCAGCAACAGTAAAAGAGGGTTGCCCTGGAAGAGAGGGAAATGGCAGGCCTGAGACTTACTGCAGCTTGTTCATACTGCAGCCCTTGACAAAATCAGTCAGAGAAGTGGCATAACCTAATGGAGAGAGCACAGGCCTGGGAGTCAGGAAGATCTGGGCTCTAATCCAAGCTTCACCACTTATCTGCTGTGTGACTTTAGGCAAGTCACTTAACTTCTCTGTATCTCAGTTACCTCATCTATAAAATGGGGATTAAGTACATGAGCACCATGAGGGACTTGGACTGTGTCCAACCTGATTTGCTGGTAGCACTTGGTACAGTGCCTGGCACAAAGTAAGCACCCAACAAATACCTTTAGACAACAACATCAGCAAAAGAAAAAAATGGACAAGGGCACAGTGAATCCTCCAGGAAATTCGGTCTGGGAGAACACTATATTGAGGGTGGGAAAAGCAGTGTGGCCTACAGGAAAGAGCACAGGGACCTAAATTCTAATCCTGGCTCCTCCAGTTGAGTTACCTTGGGTAAGTCACCAGCTCATCTGTGCCTGAGTTTCCTCATCTGCAAAATGGGGATTACATACCTATTCCCTGCGCTACTTAGCCTGTGAGCCTCTAGTGCTAAGTACGGTTTTTGGCACCCAGAAAGTGCTTAACAAGCCCCACAGTTATTATTACTAGAGATCAGATTCCATTTTATCCAAGTGGCACTTTTTTCATCACCTGGGACCTTAACAGGAAATAGCTTTATAGCTTGCCTAGGAGGATCCTAGTCAAATCAAAGAGAACAGTTGTTATAAATTATCCTAGAATGTGAGAGAAATTAGGCAAAGAAGAATGTGAATGTAAACAGTAAATTCAGCTCAGAGTCCCCCACACCCCCAACATGTCCTTCCTCAGCTGATGCTTGTCCTGGAAGAGATGGGAAGGGCTGTGAGTTAGTAAGGGCCTTCCACCTAATATGCAAAGATGTTTTAGAGGAGGGCAGATTGTGGCCTCCCTGGCTCAACGCCCTCTCCCAGCAACAGTCTCCATGGATTCAAACGGCCTTGGGTTTATGGCTCAATTAGGAGGCAGAGCTTTGCTGATATAGGTTTTGCAGTGGAGAGGAGAAAAACAATCTCTGAATGCATTCTGACATTTCTCACAAGTGAAGGCCAGAAAGGAAAAGAAAAAAGACGCATGTTAGAAACTGGATATCATGCAGCTCTCGCTATATAAAGAAAACTAATGTAAGTCTATGGTTCCAGAAAAATAAGACAATAGTTGGGGGCCATTGAGGAAGGGTGGTAAGTTGAGGTGGCTGAAACCCTCCAGCAAACTTGAGGGCCCCAGATATCTCAGAGGAAATTGCTTAGACCTTGGCAGGTGCCCAGCCACCTATTACCTATATCTTGGTCTCAGAAAGTCTATACTCAAGGGTGTGGGCTGGGGGTGGAGTATGGTGGGCAGGACTTCTTGGTAGGCATTTTTCAGTTCATCATTCTTGGAAACCCAACACGGTGAGGTCAGGCAGGTGTCCTTGTTGTTTACCAGAGTGATCTGCCGGATGAGTGGCATGTAGGACAAGGTGAATATTTCAAGTATGAAAATAACTTAGACCTATGACTTAGAGAGCTGACCGGTCAACTGCTGGCAATGATCCAATTTCCCATCTGGGGAAAGGAGGCAGGGACACATCAGCCTTGACAACTCTGTGTCTATCCAGGGAAGGAGATAAATCCTTCCCTGCTAAGTCCTGCATCATGACATTCATATTAATGTCTATCTCCCCCTATACTGTCAGCTTGTTATGGGCAGTGGATGTGTCTGCTAACTCTGTTGGATTGTACTCTCCAAGGCGTTTACTACAGTACTCTGTCTACAGTAAGGGCTCAATCAATACCATTGATTGACTGAGTGACTGAGTCATGATCCCAGTGGCACAGCAACACCCACGAAGCTTAGCTACTGTGCTAACCCCTAGGACAATCCATGCGTGCTGCAGACTCATGAGGTGAGGGTAAAGTAGATGATTTATAGGTGATTCATACTGCAGACACCCATCTCACCTGGTCCTCCTCTCCTCCACCTTCCTCATCATATTTCAGGATGTTGTCTCTCACGTCATCCTCAGGATCAATCAGAAGCTGCTTAGTATGCCGCTCCTTCTCTCTGCGTTTCATCCACACCACAAACAGCAAAACCATGGCTGCAATAGCAAATGATATGCAGATGAGTAATGGGATTTTAAAGACCATCTTTATGATTTGCATCTGCTGAACACAGGGCATTAAAGCACCCCCAACTTTAACCCTCCCAGAAGAGCTGGAGCATGGTTCTCAGGAAAAGCCAGCAGCAGATTCGATGTTAAACTCAAACAACAGAGGTAAACACCACCTCTGTTCTGTTTGTTCCATTTGATCAACGCAATGTTTGTACCAATGTTAGAGGTTAATGCTGTTGTAAAGAGCTCCAGGCCGGGGATTTTTTGAGTGCTTTGATGGGAAGGTAGATTTTTGCAGAACAAATCTGGATTAAAGGGCACACACCACCCTTTTAAACAGAGGAGATTAAAAATCACAGTCTAAATACATGGACAGTAAGACAATAAGTGGCGGAACATCTGCTGTAGTCAATTCTATAAGTAAACTCCTAAATGTAGATGGCTCAACTTGCTCACCCAAATATTTCCTCCACACGAAGATTAGATGAGCTTTAGAAGTAAGCGTGGCTCAGTGGAAAGAGCATGGGCTTTGGAGTCAGAGGTCATGGGTTTGAATCCCAGCTCTGCCACTTGTCAGCTGTGTGACTGTGGGCAAGTCACTTAACTTCTCTGTGCCTCAGTTACCTCATCTATAAAATGGGGATTAAGACTGTGAGCCCCACGTGGGACAACCTGATTCCCCCGTGTCTACCCCAGCGCTTAGAACAGTGCTCTGCACAAAGTAAGCGCTTAACAAATACCAACATTATTATTATTATTGTAAGTAGTGGTAACATAAAAAAGGCATCAGTCTACAGACAGGAAAAGAAAGCTAAAGAATTGAGGAAAGTGATGACACTTTGGAGGGATTTGCTCTGGATGGGACTTGTTGGGGAAATGGCAAGTACTGGATTAAGGGAAAGAAGAAAATTGGAACTTCAGAAATTCAGAAACAGCACGTTGCCTCCATAATCTTTCCTATTTTTAAGGGGCAGTACAATATGCTGTTTTTTCCCCTGTCTTTTCCATTAGGAATAATGTCTGAATTACCACTGGAAGAGCAACCTGCTTCCCCCTTCTCCTACAGGCTCACCTAGCAGAGAGTAGTCTGGGCTTTTCCAGTTTCCTAGGGCTGTTCCCCAACTCAACTACTGCTCAAGAAACCCTCACTGCAGGGCCCTTAGTGGTCCCCAGAGTTCAGACAGGCTGGCAAAGGGGTAAATGGAACAGCACAGGACTCCCAACCCTCCAGGCCAGCCCATCAGGTGAGCTGACCCTAGGTCACAGAGGAAACCAGCATGAAAAGGTGAGTTCTGGGGAAACCTCAAGCCTTCTGTGAACTTAAAGAAATGGCTTTCAGCTCATGCCCCACCCCCCCCAACCAAATTCTGACCAAACTACTGGCCAATCCCCTTTTAATTGGAATGAAAATGAGGTTAGGTACACTAGCATCAGTAAGAAATGTGGACTTGGGAGGATTTAGACTCTGTAACTTGAGGGGGGGTTTATATCTGCATAAATCAATGTCACATATCTAAACCCATCTGAGCAATTCAGCTTCCAAATCCTGATTTTGCCTTATTACTTTAGAGCATATCGTGGGGATATAGTTTTGGCTTGGTATCTGTGGTTGTGTAAACCGGGATCTGGCACCCAGGCTCTGATACCACATGAGCCAAACCAGTTCCAAATGCCAAACTGTCCAGCAGGGAAGTGCGCCCTGACTGGTATCTTTTTCTCTCTGTCTTCATTTGCTCCTTCAACTTGGAGCGGTTTGGGAGCTTCTTGGGGAGGTCTCACCATGTGGGTATTGGACACTCTCCTGAGTCTTTCACCATAGGTCTGAATGCTTTTTGCTCCTTCTCCCAGTGTTCCAGAATGGAAACAGTGAGATCAAGAGGAGAAAGGCATGCTGGATCCACAGTTGCCAAGGGCTGGGCCTTCTGGAGCGCAAAGGAAGACTAGAGGTCATCTTTATCCCCCTTCTGCTGAACATCCAGTAATTAAGCCCGATAAGAATGCACTGAAGTGAACAGGAGGGGACTGGACACCCAATAATTGGGCTCCCTTCCTGCTCACTGCGCAGTTTTAGAGAGTTCAGCAGTTCTTTATTGTTTATCTGAGATCTGCTCAGCAGTGAAATAAAAATATAACTTTTCTTTTGATGAGAAACCTCTAAGCTATTTCATAAGCTTTTAAAGCCCTCTTCTAAATTCTGAAAATCTTGCACAACAAGCTACCTGCCTGATGCATAAAGGCAATATTATAATGGTTCCACTGCTTTTTGTATGCGCTACCTTTTTTCCTACTGGTGGGAAAGTATGCCATTATTGCCTTTAGAGTTACCTTGAAAGGGAGACCTTCAAAATATCAATAGCAAATGTAGTGCGCACTCCTTCCTTTTATTCACCCAGCAGAATAGAAAGGCACATTACTGTGGGTTAGATACCCACTTTTGCTCTGTGGGGAGTTTTCTTGAAATCTACTGGTTTCAAGTTTTGTGTTTTTATTGCAAGGACTCTCCTCTCAAGTAGCCTGTGATCTATCCAGCTACCTGGTGAATACTTTGGGAGGTGGGGAAAGCTAACAGTGAATAGCCAGTTTAGCTGTTGGATTATGGGGGACAGATTTGGGAGAGGGAGTGGGTGGAGGCAGGATGGGGAGGAGAAGGGGAAGGTGTCTATTCTTGGACCCGCTGTTTCTGTAGATCCCAACCTGTGCAAATGGTTAGTCAGGAAGGCAAAATCTTTATTACGAAGACAAAATGGTGTGGTAAATTGGAACCTGGCTGGGTGTCAGTGGTGAACCTGCCTAGCTAATTGGGTGTGAGATTAAGTAGTTGAACTAGAAGCAAAGCTGCCAGCTTGAACTGGACCCACAAAAACCAGAATGCAATACCAGATATTGTTTGAGACATAAGGTTGTTCCAAAGTCTGATCTGCTTTAACCCAGAGAAAAAACCCGGCATAGAAGGTCAAAGGTCCCTTACTCAAATTAGCATTCTGGGTGCTTTTGCATTACTCAGAGGCCAACGTATTTTAAAAGGAGGAAAAACTTAAATGAAACCCCCATCATAAATTCCATTTCTCATCCTTCATGGGGCTCTTTCAGCTCTCAAGCACAAAAAAGTCAATTAGAATGACAATGAATGTAAAAATAAGCTTTCATAATAAAAACCATCATTTTAAAGGGTAAGATGGTTCTGAGATTGGTTAAAAAAATGGAACCATTTAAATCAAAAGTCCTTTCACCGAGGCTAATTTTAGTCAACAGAATTTTTAGTAAGTTAAATCATACTTTAATGGTGAGTATATATAGTAGTTTAAAAAGTAAGTCTAGTTTAATTGCTTCTGATAGTTGGTTGTAAAGTTTGACTCCTGCCTAATTTTCCTTCACAAAACAAATGTTAATGCCTCATTGAAAAGCAGCAGAAGGGGGTAAGCAGACCAATGGATAATGAGAGCAGAGTGACTTTCAGAATTTGACTTTGAGTCTTTGTGTCGGCTTTCACCTTCAGGTGAATTCTCTCCTGCCGCCCATGCCCTCCCAGATTCCCTTTCACAATATGCCATCTCTGGGGCTGTGGATCTTCCGAGTCAGGGAGGTAGAAAGTCACTGATGGCAAAGCCCCACCCCACTTGTGACTCTGGGAGAGGTCTTGGTACTAGAGAACTTGGATACTTCAGGCCAGCAGCAAGAAGTTCCTGGCAGAGAAGTGGGAAAGAAACTGCAGGACCCTGAGGGCTTAGATTTGTGAGGTGCTATCACTTCTGCATTTTCATGAGCACTAACATTAACTAAATGTATGCAAATGCAAAAATAAAAATGATAACACTGTAACTCTGAGCAGAACTTGGCACAGTAGGGGCAGATACCCAGGAAACTACAAAATAGTCACCGGGGTAAATATTCATTTTCAATGTGCAGGACGAAGCAGTGGGATTCCCATTAAAGCTAATGACAGTTACAATTTTACATCTCATGCTTCACACTCATCCGCCATCGCAGTGTGTTTAAATGGAGGGCATAGAGCAGGAAGAACAACTTATACTATTAACATCAGCTAGCTGATGTATCCTAGAGTGCATTAGGACAATCGAACAGCTCCAGCTAGAGCCCTCATTCATTTAATCCTTTGCTTTCTTCTCGATTGTTTTTCACGATGAGAAAGAACTCCGCTTACTTTTCTCACCAGACTAGTTCCCTCTCTTTTGGAGAAAACTCAGCCAGCCAGCTTCAAACCAGAACCTTGTCACTTAAAGAAATGGATGCAGTAGACAACAGCAGCATTTGATTTTTTGAAAGAGGAGACCGGCTCCTTCCTCTCCCACCCCAAGGCAACGTTTCCAGCCCCAAGGATGATGGAGGCTGGGATGGAAAGGAATCTGACATGATTGTCACTCAAAGGTTGGTGTCAAATATGGATGGCTCAGAGCTGTGGCTCAGGACACAGTTTGGGGACCCCTGGATTGTGTCCAAAACAGTACTGCCAGGAGTGAGGCTGTCCACTCTCTTGGGGACATGTGATTCCGAAGGTTTACCTGAGAAGGCCATTCCGGGACTCCCTTTAGAGTTGACTACCAGACAGGGTGAACAGAAGCCTGGTGGCTTGAGGAGGGGTAGGAGGGGAGGGACAAAGAAGGGAGGGAAGGAACATGAAAAAGGAGGCAGGATGGAGGCTGTGCAGTAGGGCAGAGGAAAAAGAAGAAGAGGCAGTAAATGGGAAAGGAAATAGGATGGGAATAATAATAATAATAATAATAATAATAATGGTGTTTGTTAAGCACTTTCTATGTTCCAGACACTGTTCTAAGCCCTGGGGTAGAAACAAAATAGTTGGGTTGGACACAGTCCCTGTCTCACATAGGGCTCACAGTCTTAATCCCCATTTTACAGATGAAGTGTGACTTCCCTAAGGCCACACAACAGACAGGTGATGGAGCTGGGATTAGAACCCATGACCTTCTGACTCCCAGGCCCATGCTCTAGGCCATGGAAATAGAGGAGAGAGGGGGTGGGGGGAATGACATGGAAAGGGGGGAATGATGTCGAAAGGGGCAAGGGGATTACTGCCTAACTTCTTTTACCTCCAGTTACCAGAATCAAAGTTAATTAGGATGATTCAAAATAAAGGGTGTACAAAATAATAAATTCAGTGTGAACTTATATGAAATAAGCAAAAGTGGGTTTGGCCCCTGAATTAGCTTGGGCCCCAATTTTCAACTTTTCATAAGGGCTTTTCTTGCAACTGCCTGATTTATTCTAAATGATCTAAATGCTATCAGGCTCATTAACTTTGGGACACTCTTAATTTGGCCCTAGTGCAACATGGCCCCGGGCCATATCTGGCCCAGTGATAGGATGGGAGTGGCTAACTGAAGGATCATGGAGTGGTGGGAACATTCCCTTTATAAAAGCAAATCGAAGAAGAATTTTGGTTGAAAACCAATGCTCTATTTTAAAATGCTGGGGGTTTTTTTGAGATAACTTAAATTTTAGTTAGACTGCTCTTTTTCCAATGCTCACACATCATCACCAAACTAAACAGTGAGTGAGTTGCACCAGTCAGCCTCATTCAGCCTACTGATCTGGTAGTCTGGTCAGAGCCAGGTCACTGATAGAACCTAGGACAGACGGCAAAGCCTCCCTGTGGCCCGAGATCTCTGACCCCTCAGAGTAGAGCCGCTAAATGTGTCTGCAGAGCGATGGGCTCTTGGAGCTTCGGGGGTGGGCTGGGTGGAGAGAAAGGACACCCTAAATTGGCAGGGCAATAGGGTAGGGCTGAGTTTGGGCAGCTCTGTGTCAGGTTGGCAAGATAAGCTCAGGTATTATCTATTTGGTGTGCAAGGATTCTGGTGGGCAAGCAGTAGCTGGTAGGGCAAGGAACTTACTTAGTAAAATAATGATGCATATCAGGATGGCGATGATGGCCCCCGTCCCCAGGCCAGCTGCAGCGACGGCCCCGATAGTGGTACAATCACCGTTCTCGTCGCAAGGACACACCTTGACCTTGATGACGGTTGTGTTGGATAACGGAGGGTTTCCTGAATCCGTCACAATGATGGGGACATCATACACGCCGGCCTCTAGATACATTATCCGTAAACTGAGCTGAGCGTAGTCACCTGGTGGGGGCAGAGCAGAACGAACAGGGCGAGGTGGTCAGGAGCTGCAAAAAACCCCAATGACCTGCATCTGCTGGATTTCAGTACTGGTGGTGAGAAGCAAGGGCAGACCAAAGCACCTCCTAACACCAACTTTACCTTAGAACAAGCAAATCCTGTAGGTTAACTCTGTTCCCTTCCCTGGGCGGTGGGGGCGGGGTGGGGTGTCAAATGGGACTCAGCAGGAGCAGGGTATTGAATCAATCATTTCCTGACAAAAGGAGGCTAGGTAGCCGGGGAAGTCAGACCTCTTGCTTTGTCCTAGCGGTAGTGACAGTGTTTTTACAATGCGTGAAGCAACAAACTCAGAACTGGGGAAGACAATCCTATTTAGTGAGCATCAACTTTGTGCAGAGTGCCCTTTACTAAGTGCTTGCGGATGTGCGATAGAATAATAATAATAATAATAATGTTGGTATTTGTTAAGTGCTTACTATGTGCTGAGCACTGTTCTAAGTGCTGGGGTAGACACAGGGGAATCAGGTTGTCCCACATGGGGCTCACAGTCTTAATCCCCATTTTACAGATGAGGTAACTGAGAAGTAAAAGCCACAATCTCACTCTCAAGGAGCTAAAAGTTGAACAGTCAAAGGAATTAGGATATCAATTCGGATGTGGTCTTTGGTCAATGAGGGTTTTCATGGTCTACAGGAAAAAATACATGACTCCTGGCAGGGAGCAGTTCTTGGGCTTCTTCCTGCTCCATTAAGCCACCTTCAGTCTAAACCATCACGACCCACTCATCTTTCTAATTGTTGGGGAAGAGGCGTTTGCCCATCTGATGGTCAGAGTCAAGGGACATGGGCGTGGTGGGTGGTCAGGAGGGTGCTTAGTGGGCTATGTAGTCTATGAGCATGTTGGCATGACAGAAGCAGCGGGAAGCTACTTGGATTAGTGGATAGTGAATGGGCTTGGGAGTCAGAAGCTCATGAGTTCTAATTGTGGCTCCACCAATTGTCTGCTGTGTGACCTTGGATGAGTCACTTAACTTCTCTGTACCTCAGTTCTCTCAACTGTAAAATGGGGACTAAGACTGTGAGACCTATGTGGGTCAGGGACTGTGTTCAATCCAATTATTTTGTATCTACCTTAGACCTTAGAACAATGCTTGGCACACAGTAAGCGCTTAACAAATGCCATAATAATTATTATTATTACTATGCCAGCATCGTAGCCACTGTGTTTCCCCAAAGTAGGTCTCTAGCTGGAGGAAGCCCAAGTTTGGCTCTGTCATTTTGTGACCTGCCCTAGAAAGGTCTTCTATGGTCTCATAGCACAGAGTCCGGCATGGCTGGGCCTGGATTGATGTGCACCTACCCATGCAACTGACCAAGTACAGACTACCATTTGTCTCTCAATTAGCTAATAGTATTAAGTGACTATTCTGTATACAACATTTGGGAGAGTAACGCAGAGTTAGTAGACCTGATCCCTGCTCTCAAGAAAGTTGAAGTCTAGCAGGGGAAACAATTGAAAATAAATTGCAAGTAGGTGGCCTCCCTCTCCCTTCCCTCCATGGGGTTTCAGAGTCTGTGGGTTGGGGGCTGCCATAGGAGAGAAGATACCCCCAGTTGCAGCCACGTAACAATGGCGGCATTTAAGGTTTTACTATTGGTCAAGTACTGCCCTAAGCGTTGGGATAGATTCAAGATAGACTGATTGGACACAGTCCCTGTCCCACATGAGGTTCATAGCCTAAGCGGGAGGGAGAATGGGTATTGAATCCCCATTCTGTAGATGAGGAAACTGAAGAATAGATAAGTTAAGTGTCTTTCACAAGCTAACACAGTAGGCAAGTGGCAGAGCCAGCATTAGAACCCAGATTCTTTGACTCCCAGGCCTGTGTTCCTTCCTCTAGGTCATGCTACTTCCCATGAGCCACATGAGCCTGATTAAGGAGGTAGAGAGAGAGAATGAGAGAGATGGAAAGAGATAAAGAGAGAAAGACTGAATGAGAGACTGCCGTTTGTCTGGCCTTGCTAGTAAAGCCCTATCAAATGAAAGAAGTGTAGAATTCTGTAAAAACATTTATTTCTCCAGATCCATTGGTGGAATAGTGTAAACATTCCAAAATGGTTCCAATCTGCTAACAAGTGTCACTACGTCAGGGCTTGCTCTAAGTCTGAGCTAACTTCAGCCAGGCACGACCTCCAGTGGTTGCCTATCAACCTTTGCATGAAGCAAAAACTCCTCACTCTTGACTTCAAAGCTCTCCATCACCTGGCCCCCTCCTACCCCACCTCCGTTCTCTCCTTCTACAGCCCAGTCCGCACACTCTGCTCTTCTGCCGCTAACCTCCTCACGGTGCCTTGTTCTCACCTGTCCTGCCCTCGAGCCCTGGCCCACATCCTACCACTAACCCGGAATGCCCTCTCTCCTCACATCTGCCAAGCTAACTCTCTTGCCCTCTTCAAAGCCCTTCCGAGAGGTCAACTCCTCCAGGAGGCCTTCCCAGAGGCCTCCCTTTCCTTTTGCCCCTCCTCCCCTCTCCATTCCCCCTAGACCTTCACTCTGCTCTACCCCCTTCCACTCCCCACAGCACTTGTGCATATTTTTATATTATATATATATTTTACATATATTTATATAGATTTTTATATATTATTTATTACTTTATTTTATTAATGATGTGTATATGTCTATGAATCTATTTATCTATTTTGATGGTATTGATGCCTTGTTTTGTTTTGCTGTCTCCCTCTTTTAGACAGTGAGCCTGTTGTTGGGCAGGGATTGTCTCTATCTGTTGCCGAATTGTACATTCCAAGCACTTAGTACAGTGCTCTGCACACAGTAAGAGCTCAATAAATACAATTGAATGAATGAATGAATGAATGACCAAAGAAACCTGCTGAATGTACGTGTGCCAGCCCTTGCTTAAGCTGTGATCAGTGATGTTTCCAGGTGTGGTGGTCTAGTACCACCCTGATGAAGACTCTACTGTGCGCTCCTTGTTTAGAATACAAGCTGGCCCGATGGAAAATAAGAGGTGTAACTGATCAGGGCCTCCGTTCCAGAGACTTTCTCTGCTGGATCCCCCAGAGACCACATCTCCTCCAAAAGCTCTTCCCTGACTAAGCCCTCATTTCCCCTACCTATAACCCTCACCTCTTGCCCGAGGCCTACAGCATTTATGTAAATATCCTCATACTCTACTATTTCACCCTACCTGTAATTTACTTGTAATTTTTATTTGAATGGAGAGTGAACATTCTTGTTTCTTATCTGTCTCCCTCATATAATGTAAGCTCCTTGTGGAAAGGGATCACGTCTACCAACTCTGTTGTGTTGTTCTTTCCCAAGCGCCTAGTACATTGCTCTGCATACAATTATGATTGAGGGGCTCTGTCGGGTGGATAGGGACAGGACTTATCATTAAGAGAGAAGAGAAGCCTGGGAAGTAAAGAGGAAAGCAGTGCTTGGCAGTTGATGTTATAAAGTTGATGGTGAAATGGTGGAGCGTGAAAGGTGGAAATTCTTTTCCCCAGTGGGAAAAAAGTTTCAGTATGTCCACTGTCTTCATTCACATTCAGAGGTAGGAGGAGTACAAGAGGAAACTGATTGACCGGACCAAACAATGACACTGGAATAATAAAAGAAAGTGGGGATACCAAACAGGGCATGGACCTGATTAAGGTCCTGTCCTACTCACGAGCCACTGTTGAAATGATGTAGCCTCTATACTGATGAGTTTGGATCATTAGCTTTCTAATGAATCTTTACTAAAACCTATCATGATACTCCACCATGGAGTGACCAGAAGCAGACATTCTCCTGGTGTGAAGACTCTCCGAGAATCTGGGAGAATCTCTCCAGCCCAGGGGCCTAATAACTGCTCTCTGTGCAGAGGAGACATGTTTGGAAAGTCCCATGTGCATTGGGCCATTTCACTCTGTAGTTGGGTAGTGCCCATAGAAGACACTTCAGGGCCCACCTTCCCTTTAATGCTTCTCAGCCCTGTTCCCAAGTTGGCTCTGATCGCTGATAAAGGTGTGTCGAACTTAACCCCCATCGTGACGGGCAATCTCTACATTTACTTGCCACCATTATCTCCAGGGAAATTAAAAGGCCACCTTCCAGTAGTTATAGTCAGAGGAGCAAACATTGATCCTGGTCGTGCCTTATGACAATTTCACTGGGACATAAGGAAGACTGATAATTGCCTCTTTCCACTTAGCCATTATGGATGATTTATATCCAGGTCAGCCCTGATAAGTGTTATAATTACGAACTGCATTAAAAAAGCCAAGTGCCACAAGCGCTCGGAGGTCTGACGATAAATCATCTCTATCTCGTCTGTACGAGGCTCATGAGATAGAGGAAAAGGCACCAGTGGAGGCTTAGGAAGGAAAGCTTGGTGATCTCTGGAAATCCATTAGCCAGTGGGATTTCCTGCTGGGTCTTACCATTTAACCTGGTGATGGTCCAGTTCTTCCTCACTGCCGATGGCATGAAGGGAAGCTCAAAGACATAGGGTCCGATGTTGGGGTCAATGTCAGCATCTGCGGCGGTGATGTTGATAACATTCAAGTTGGGCTTTTCACAGACTTGGGCCTCTTTGGGCAGGAGCTCAGGTGCATTATCATTGATGTCTATGAGGTATATCTGAAGAGTTCCAGTACCACTTGCTGGGGGTATACCTACAAAAGATAGCAAGACGATATACACACACCATATACACACTACCAACTCTTTGTATTGTACTTTCCCAAGTGCCTAGTACATTGCTCTGCACACAAACGTGTTCAGTAAATAGAACTGATTGACTGAAGGGCTCTGTAGAGTGGATAGGGACAGGACATCAGTAAGAGAGAGGAGAAGCCTGGGAAATAGAGAGGGAAGCAGGGCTTGGCAGTTGATGTTATGAAGTTGATGGTGAAATGGTGGAGAGTGAAAGGTGGAAATTCTTTTCCCTAGTGGAAAAAAAAAGTTTCAGTATCTCCACTGCCTTCATTCACATTCAGAGGTAGGAGGAGTACAAGAGGAGTACACTCCATGCCAACTGCCCTCTACTCCATCACCTGGACTTGATTTACCACTTTCATTTCATGAGACCCTAAGCACTGACATACTGGGTCTGAACATTGGTCTCATAATAGATGTTTGCAAGATCAGTTTCCAGGTGAAAATCTTTGGCATGTGCCCTTATGAGGAGAGTTATCCCAGCTAACCTCTTTAACTTCTCCCCTTTAGCAGTCCAAAAGTTTTCCTTTAGTAATTCATTCACTTAATCGTATTTATTGAGTGTTTACTGTGTGCAGAGCACTTTACTAAGTGCTTGGAAAGTAATGCATTATGGACCAGCATATGTGAATTTATCTAAATCTTCTTGACATATTGATATTTTCTTTCTGCTCAGTTTCTTTAAAGAGTAAATTCACTGTGTAAATAAAATTATTTTTAAAAATTGTTTTTTGAACCTACCATATTCAAGTCTCAATGGGTGGAATTTGGTGAACAAGAATTCTATATCCACTTTGTCTCCATCTCATAATTTTATAAACTTCAATCCATTCCCTTAGAGCTTTTGACTTACCAGACTGAAAAGTTCTAATTATTTCTGACTCTCCTAATAATGTTGGTATTTGTTAAGCGCTTACTATGTGCAGAGCACTGTTCTAAGCGCTGGGGTAAACACAGGGGAATCAGGTTGTCCCACGTGGGGCTCACAGTCTTAATCCCCATTTTACAGATGAGGGAACTGAGGCACAGAGAAGTTAAGTGACTCGCCCACAGTCACACAGCTGACAAGTGGCAGAGCTGGGATTCGAACTCATGAGCCCTGACTCCAAAGCCCGTGCTCTTTCCACTGCACCATGCTGCTCTCCTCACATAGAAGCTACTCCACCCCTTTAATTATTGTAATTGTTCTTCCAGATACTTTTTCAGTTCTATGTTCTTCCCAAGATGCAGTGACCAAAATCACCTGCAATTCTCAAGCAGACTTTGCTTTAAATAATGACAGAGCTGTACGTTTAGCTTTAATTTAATGTTCTTTCTGAAGTGGTTGTTACATCTTGTATGACCAGGAAGCTCAGGGTCTCTGGTTGTGGTAAGTAAAGGAGCAGGGTAGGATGGTAGGGGTGGGTTGAGGGGAAGGAGCAGGGTAGGATGGTAGGGGTGGGTTGAGGGGATGGGAATAGGAGAAAGCTCAGAAATACATCCTGTCCAGGCTTTAGGAGTCCTTTGGAGGGTAAAAAAGAGAGGCAAGATGGACCATGCTCTGATTCACCCCTAATTCACCAAATCAACATGGGGCTCCAGGGTCATTCGTCCCTAATTGGGCATCTTCCTCTGATCCCCATTAGCCTTAATAAAGAGCAGCATGGCCTAGTGCATAGAGCATGGGCCTGGGAATTAGAAGGATCTGGATTCTAATCCTGACTCTGCGACTTGTCTGTTGTTTGACCTTGGGACCTTCATTTCTCTGTGCCCCAATTACCTCATCTGTAAAATAAGGATTAAGACTGAGAGCCCAATGTGGAGAAGGGCTGTGTCCAACCTGATTAGCTTGTATCTGCTCCAGAGCTTAGAACAGTGTTTGACACATAGTAAAATACTTAATACCACAATTATTATAAATATTAATAAAGATACTACAACTGCCTAATCCCTAGCTAATTGATCTCCTTGGATTTCTGCCATACTCCCCATGTTGGAAAAGAAAACTGTCCTGGGAGCTCCTCCTCACCAGGACAGCTTGATTACAGCTATCCTGTTTCTCAGACTCCCTTAATTCAGGGACTTCCCTCCAGCCATAAAATCAGTGTGTGTTCTTTTAAAGGTTCGATATTCTTCATTTTCCCCCTTCGAGCTAAAGGCAATTTTGTTCCACGTTTGTTCACTGCCTGCTTCCTAAAAGGAATTACTCTTTTAGCTGATATATTTCCTTTCCTCTCTGGTGAAGAAATTGCAAAACAATCCCAGTGATTCTTTCAAACTTCAGATTCACTCAGGCTTCTCAGCCTCTTCTTTTAATTGATATTTGTTAAGCATTTACTATGTACCAGGCACTGTACTAAGCGCTGGGGTAGATACAGACTAATTAGGTTGGACACAGTCCAGTCCCACATGGGGCGCACAGTCTTTTATCCCCATTTTACAAATGAGGTAAATGAGACTCAGAGAAGTTCAGTGATCTGTTCAAGGTTACACAGCAGACAAGCGGTGGAGCAGGAATTAGAACCCAGGTCCTTCCAACTCCCAGGCCCAAGCTCTATCCACTAGGCCATGCTGCTTCTTTTTCCAATATCCTGAGAAACTTAGAGAATCGTTCCTTCATCACAATCTCAGCTTCATCCATCCTCAGTTCCTTCGCTTGTCCCAGGGCCAATCAGGCATAAGGGCATGTATTTGAGGCCACTTGATCCTGCATCCCATGGGCCAACTAAGTTTCTGAGGGCCCAGTGCTAGGAACTGCTCTGTGGCACAGTGTTATTGCCATCGGGATCTTTCTTCTTTTTAGTCTGACGTCCAAACTGTTTTTAGGGTTAAAGTCACATTCCAGAAAGTCTCTGATCTACATAATGCCAATGTTCAGCAACATTATACAGTTGCTGGATGCACCAATACCTGAACTTGCACAGATTAAGAAGTCATTTCCATGCCCCATTTGGGGTCTGATGGGAAAGCATTGGTTCATACAAGTTATCACTCTCTCCATATCTCAGTCTGCTGCAATTTTGACTTCTGGCACCAATGGGATGCTGGAAGATGGAAAATCCAAAGGTTTTAAACCAACCAATTCCTGGCTATAAGGCTGAGAGACACACTGCTGATGTGGGAGTGACAATTAAGGAGTTATACAAGGGAAAGATGAGAGAGAAATCAGGAAAGGCCCCCTGGAAGAGATGTGATTTCAGAAGAGATTTAAAGATGGAGAAAGCTGTGGTCTAACAGACTATATGGGGCCACCACTGGCTCTGGCATGCCTGGCCCAAATCCACCCGCAATATCCCCAAGGGTAATTGCTGGCTAATTGGATGAAATAACTTCCAAATTTAGAGCAATATTCTGGGGCAGTGGTGTCCTTTACTGGATACTTCTGCCCCTAGCCAAATGGACAGGGGAGACCCATTATTGTTAAGCAACTTAGAGGCACTAGAGCCAACTAGAACTCAAGTTTCCATTAGTGGTGGGAGCTGATGGGAAAACTCTGGAAGTAATTCTGCTTCTAGCTTCTGGGAAGAAGTTGAATTCTTGAGTCAAATATTAGCAATTTCTTAACCTCTCTGAGGCAGGAGGTCAGTGGGATGTCTCTTTAATCTTTCACAAAACACTTCAAAACAAATTTGAGGAAATGCAGTGTTGTTTCTGACTTGGAAAAACTGCTTTGATAAGTATATGATGACACAGCAAATAAACTGGGGGAGAAATCCAAAAAAGGATTCTATTAACCTAGATAAAACTTTAGCCATTACCCTAAGCACTAGAGACAGAATTTTAAATAAGGACCTTTTTCATGTGAATTTTTACAGCTACACCCTTGCTGTGATGGATTCTGTCTGCAAGCATTTTCATCCCAATTTCAGTTCTTGGTGGCGTAAAGGACTGGTAGGAAACGGGAAGACCACGGCCTTTATTCTCTGCATTTCAAACAGCAAATAATTGTTCCATAGTAGCAAGAGGGATTGGCCTCTTTTCTAGATTCTTTTCTTACTCCTCAGAGATTTAAAATGCTTGCATGGGAGGTGAGAATGGAAGTTGATTGTCTGAATTACTTGAAAACCACATTTTAAAAAGCTAAGCTTTTGCCAAGTGCACCTTCCAGGAAGATCCCCAAATCCTCTAGGGTAGAAAGATCCCAAGAGTGAGTAAAAGAGGCCCTGCTTATGTTAGGCACTTTGGAAGGTTCATTTAACCCCTTTAGTACTAAAGTATTTAGTACATCCAGTTCTGCCACAGCATATACTTTCAATATGCATTTCGGCTACAGCATAGTTAAGGAATTAGGGGGTATTTTTCAGACATTTTTTGGACAATGGTGGACATGGTGAGTACTACATGGCAGGTTTTCCTTAATGTGAGGTTTTGAAGAGAACACAACCCTTACTTTTAGGAGCACTGGGAGGATTTCACTAAATGGGCTCTCACACATTTAAAGGGTTAAGTAAATCCTGACAGAGACAGAAGCACTCTCACAAACAGAATCTGGTCTGCTGTTTGTTAAAAATACATTAAAACCTTGCTCACTTTCTAAACCACAGTTCTGAAGAGTTATAAGTGCTGAATAGATTTTTAACTGAAACAATATGTGGGAGAGGTAGAGCAGAGACGTATAATTTAAGATATGCCTATGTTATGTGGGTGTTGTGGAGTCAGGCATAATGGCAAAGCAGGGTTGGTCTGGGTCCTGGTTTGAGTATAAAATATTAGCTCCCATCTAATCTGTTAAGCCTGTGCCAGAGGAGTTGTCTATCTGTAGACATCTTCTATGTCTCCCACCCGTTGCCCAGGACACGTGAACAATAATAATAATTGTGGTATTTCTTAAACACTTAAAATATGCTAAGCACTGGACTAGTCGTTGGGTCAGACAACAAAATCAGGTCAGATACAGTTCCTGTCCCACATAAGGCTTACAGCCGAAGAAGGAGGGAGAACAGGAATGAGTCCTCATTTTACAGATGAAGAAACTGTGGCACAGAGAAGTCAAGTGACTTGCCCAAGGTCACTCAACAAGCAAAGCTAGGAATAGAACCCAGATTCTCTGACTTCCAGGCCTATGTTCTTTCCACAATGTTCAGGCTGCTTCCCAGCATGGCCTAGTAAATGTGAATTTAGAATGAATGTTTTTGTTTGGACATGGGCATAAATGAGTAGAGCATACCAAGTAGACTTGGTGTAATTTAACTTCCCTCAACAAAATGCAGCTGACTCAATATTCATTTGCTTAAGAGAGGAAGTGAAGCTGAGAACCCCAACTGACATGATGAGGAGAACTTTAGGAAACTGGATTTTAGTAGCAAAAAAGTGATCGGTCTACCTTCTAGCCAGGCCACCCTTATCCATCCTGGACAGATGACTATTTCTCCTATTTGAAAATCACCCTGGAGAAGGCAATAGCAGTTATTCAAGTTGGATTTTGACCTCTAAACTGGGTTTGAGCCCTTTATCCCACTGATTGCCTGTGGGAACTTTGGAGATCCTAAAAACCCTACTGGAAGAATTGACATAAGAATCAGACTCCATGGGCATCCCTTTAACTATCATCCTTTGTAGTCTAGTCTTCTTGAAGGAGGGGAACTGTGTCCCAAGAACATCTCTGTCTGGCCATAGTTATCATTCCATGTCCGCAAAGGAGCTATGAAGAAGATACTCACTTGGGAAACAGCCAATTTATGGGGTGGGAGGAGCAACCCTCAACAATCTGTCCCACCCCTCCCACCCCCACATCAACTTCTCAACCTGCAGCCCAAGCTCCAGCTGTAGGAAATCTCCCCATCTCACCTCCTCTTTTGTGGTAAGCCCCGTGACCTGGCTCTCCCCACTTGCCCTCACCTTTGCCTGTTTTATCATCCCAAGTCCCCTTGCCCTACCTTGCACTCACTCTTCTCCTGCTGCCTTCGAGATACAGCTGGGCTGCTGTTCAAAAGTCTCCCAAATCCATTTTCCCTGGCTCTCCTTCAATAACACTCTCTGAATATTGTGCACTTTTAATTTACTCCACCAATTTCCTGTCCCACTTTCACATTTTTGGACTGTAAAACCTGAGAAAGGATAACTTATTCTGACAATTCTGTCAGGGCATCACTCCTGTTAATGTATCACATTAGGGTAGTATTGAAGCATGAACAATGCGTAGCTGGGGCCCACCGTTGTCAGCCGCCAAGAACGTGGCTTCGTAGACATTATTCTTAATGTAGACCGACTCTCGATCAAGGACAGCCGCGGTGGTGATCTGACCGTTAGTAGCATTAATGTTCAGCCAGTTTGCCGGGTCTGACAGCTTGGAGTATCTATGGAGAAAGGAAATAAATACACAAAGAGTCTTTCCAGGGGTCATGTTTTGAACTGGGCTTGAAATTAGGGGGTTCTTCCTTTTGGAAACTCCTTCTATAGTTAGGAATTTCAGGTTGACCATTACAGCCTAAATCAAATCAATTCTTTGGTAATACCTATTGAGCCCCTTCTTTGTGCAGAGCAAAGTAGTAAGCGCATAAGAGAGTACGATAGAGTTTGTAGTCGTGACCCTTGACCTCCAGGGGTCTACAGTCTAGTGGGAGACTATCCAAAGAGGAGACTACCCCCAACTCAACCTTGTGATTGTAGTGATCTACTGATAGTCAGCTTATCTTGTGTATGCATGCCCCTATCAGACTGTAAACTCCCTGAGGACAGGTAGCATGTCTATTCTCTAACATGGGGACCTGACACTCTTGTATGGAGTTCAGCATCTTGCCGGTACTCAGGAAAGACTTCTAAACACTTGACAGAAATGGGCTTCTATTTAGTGGTCTCCCATGGCTGGGTCCACCAAATTGGGAATTGGAATTTAGCAGTAAGGTTTGTGGTGGATGCTCTCCTCAAGATTATAAAGACTGTGGCCAGAAGCCCAGAAATAAAGAGTCCATTCTGTGCTCGTGGGCTGCGACTCCTGCCATTTACATTGATTTTCTTCTGAAGATCTCCAAGTATTTTCCCATCGATTGTATGACCTAGGGTCACACAGTAATTAAGTGACTGAGCCAAGACTAGAACCCAGATTATCTGACTCAAGCCCAGAGCTCTTTCCTTGAGACCTCTTGGGTCAGATCACTCAGAAGCTCAGCCTAAGGATTCCCCTGTGAAGAGTATATGCTCAAGGGGGTCAAATCTGACCTCTTCTGCCCCCACTTCCTCCACATACTCCCCCACTTTCTTACACAAGAGTCTGTTGACTTGACTCGACTGACTTTTCGCTTCTAGGGCTGCACCTCTAGAGGCAGAGTATAATGGGAGACCAGATAGCAGCAGCTGCCAGGCTGCTTCTCTGATCTTCCCCAAGATACCAGAAGCAGAGCACCGTGAGACTCTGGGTACTAGCAGCTGATCAAACACTCTCAGGTTGTTTCTCTGATTTCCCCAGGCTTCCTGGGGCTGCCCATCCTCCACTGCTCCCAGAAGGTTGCTAACAAATCCAGGCCTGAACCTACTGCAACCCCTTCTCAGTCCCTGTGATGCCCTATGGTGTTGACCTAACTCAGTAGTATTGGCCAAAGGAAAGAAAAATCCTGTTTTCCATTTTGAGTGTAGGGGCAGAAGTTCAGCTGAATGTAACTATGTCTTCAGTAAGTTTCTGAAAAATAGTTGTTCTCCACAACGAACTCCCGGTCAACAGCTCCCTGCCTTTATTTTTAAAATGTACCATTTGATCCACTAACCAAACATCAATTTTGCAGTAAAATGTGGAACCTGGGAACCGTAGCCAGAGCAGCCTAGCAGTAAGCTTGTTGCAAGTCTTTATAGAAGGTCTTGTAGGAGCCTATGTGCCTGTCACCCCATCCCAGGCAAGATTCCAGGAAGCTTGTCATTTCTCCAGGGCTGGAGAGAGGCCACTCTGCCAGTTTTCCTCTTACATTACAATTTAGCACAACCACAGATTCGTGAGTTGATGAGATTCTGAGTGGTTTGAATCTCTCTGTATGGAAAAGGAACTGCAAGAGGGGGGTGAAGATCGGGCACATAAACAAAAGCTGCTTTGCAAGATACTCCCTGTTTCAACATGAATCTAAGAAAAATGGTCCCATTAAATGAATTCCATTTAATTTGTAAGTCTGAAAGCTACGAGTCTTGAGACGGATGCCATATGGTCATTTTTTTCTGCTAGGCACCTGGGTGACGTTTCTCCACCGTCCAATGATCTGAAAACATCCCTGGTGTAAGGACTGTCATTGGTTTGAACTCTGGTCCCTCTCCCTGATATTTGAGCTCTGTGCAGAAATCACATTAGAAGGAATGCACTTCAAGGCTTGTAGCAAAGGCCCAACTCTGAGTTAACTCTCCCAAACTTCCCCTATTGGTATAAGTTGCACCTGTCAGTGGTCAGCGACCTGTGGCAGAGGGGAGTGGAAATGGTTGCCTTGTGGCTGCTACTCTGGAGCTTCTCAGGAGAGCATTCTTCCCTGTCACTCCCACCAACTTTCTAAAGGCTATGGGGGCTTTACAAACAACTCCAAAGGGAGGTTTTGCAAACCGAGACAGCAGCTAGAAGAGAGGAACAAACATAGGTGTGTCCAGATGGTTTCTGGGCAACACTCCGTGGAGCTGAGAATTTCTTTCCGTTTTCAAAAACGAATGAAAAATCTCAGGAATTTTCATTCTTCTTTTAAGTTCTTGCACCCCATTTCATTGTGGCTAAAATAGTTCACAAGTCATCATCTTGCTCCAAAGCAACTGCTCTATTCTGGAGAGCTTGGCACGGATTTATCTGATTGGCCCCGAGTTGCTGCTTCAGAAAGCTGTTCCTTTTTCATGCTCTTCCCTTTGGGGAGGTCAAGGCACAGGCCCCTTCTGCCACAGTATTAAAGTGACCCAGATTCGACAACTCCTCTTCATCCCCTAAAGGGAAACAGCCTGGCAGGATCCAGGTTGGCTAGGCTCAATCCCAGCAGCAAAGTGGCACCAATGAACTCTGCTCATGGAGGCTTTCCAGCCTGAGCTTTTAGCCTACTTCTGCTCAGCAAATTTCCAAAGGAATTTCCTCAAGCTCCATGATGGAGAAGCTGGTTAAGCCACTTAGGAGAGAAGAAAGAACTCTCTATTTTCTTGGGCAAAGTGTGACCCCACCCCTTTTTTTAAGATCACAACACCAATTAAAGCCTTTTCATTAAGGCTTCACCTTCTTTGAATCTGACTAGCAAATGGGGGCTGATTTTCACTTAATGCTCGAAGGCAGGGAAAAAGACTTTATTTTCAACCCTTGCTCTAAGGTGAACATGAATGGAAATGCAAGGGGCGAACGAGTGAAATAGCCGGTGAAGTCTAAATACTTGGCAGAAGCACAGTCTGAATGAGCTGTTGATAAATGGACTCACAGCTCTCATTCAATGAATCAGCTCTGCCGGGCGAGCACTCTGCCTCAAGAGTCATTGGAGAGACTGATCTCCATAACGTGCTAGCCTGTCTAAGGAACAGTTAATTCCCTAGAGTTGTGTCTCTTCATATGGCTCTCTAAAGTTTGACCCTATGGGGAAAAATCAAGGGGGCCACATTTCTGGTGATTTCCGTTCAGTTTCTAGAGGGACACATTTCATCTCTCACACTCTGGGCCTTCAATAAACATGTTCCAGTAGTGGCCTGAAAGAGGTCCTTCAACTCCCAAAGGGTCAAACATATAACTACGGGAGTGGCTTCTTCACCTAGGGCAACTGGCCTACAAAACATATAGATTCTCAAGAAATACACATTCAGCTGATGGGACACTTTCATACTCTGATTTCCACACAGAGGTGGGCCCTGGTCTTAATTTAATAGAAACTTCTGTACTAGTGGGTGGCCCACCTTACTGCCTGTTGCATGAAGCGGTCTGGGTCCACTGCCGAGAACGTGGTCAGCACAGTGCCCGTGGGCACTCCTTCCTCCAGCCGGATCAGCTTGTGGTTCGATGGGAAGTAAGGAGCCTCGTTGACGTCCATGACTGAAATGGTGACCCCTGCCGTGGACTGGAAGGACATCTGGATCCCGCTGGCCAGGGGGGCTTGGTTGGACACCATCACAGTCAGCATGAATGCTCTGTTCATCTCGTAGTCCACTGCCTGAAACAAGCAAGCACAAGAGGGACACAAGGATATGGAGAGGATCTGAGAGGCGGAGGGCAAACTCGTCTGCTCCTTAGTTAATCAAGGACATGTTGGGGTGGCATAGGTTGGAAAGCTGGACCTATCACCTCAGCTTCCTGCTTTATAAAGTACAGTTTCTATCATCATAATCTTGCCTGCAATTAGCCAGTCTTGGGAATAGATCACCTGCTGATTTGGAGGAAATGACAAGCTGACTGACTTTGCCTGAAATATTTAGTGGGTAACACAAAAGGTGGGTGGGAAGAAGCTTAGAATAAAATCAGATCTCTAACTGATCTTAACCACATTTCAAAGCTACTATAATTCCCATTTGACAGAAGGGAATGTTAAGGCCCCAAGTGGATCAGTGATTTGGCCCAAGCCCCACGGCTATGTATGATATATTTTGGAACAAATCCTAGGGACTTTCCACCTGTAAGTGGTGATTTCCTCTCTGTGTTCCTCACTCTTCTTGGTGGGTGGCAACAATGAGCTGAGGGAGTATTGTAAAGCAATTCTTTAGGATCTTTAGGAGCAGGAAGCTCCTGTTTTGTTATCTGGGAAAATGAAAAAGAGATTCAGAGGACTTTTGAGGTAGTACTCTCAGCCTAAAAATTTCAGGAAGCCATGTGTCCTTTGCCAAAAGTTTCCATACTAATCAAGAAATCCATCAAGGGCAGGAGTAAAAGCAATGATTAGGATAAATTAAAAGGAGACAGATACTAATAAATATCTAAAGATACTAAGGAGACAGAGACTAATAAAAAAAAGTTATTAGCATTTCAATGGTCAGTAAGGTAACTGGGTTAATGTCCAAAGCTTCTGACTGTCTCTTCAGAATATGGTGCTGTCGTGCATAAGTATCCTTGTCTCCCAAACACCACACATTCTCCTTTAATTCTCTGATAAACCTTGCTCCTCCCTTCTTTCCATGCTCTGCTTAAACCTCACTTCCTAAATGAAGTCTTTCCAGTCTAGGACCACCATTTTTTAATAGTATTTGTAAATACTATGTGTCAAGCACTGTTCCAAGCATTAGGAAAGATACAGCCTTATCAGGTTGGAGCCAGTACCTGTCCCACATGGAGCTCAGAGTCTAAATTGGAGGGAGGAGGCTTTAATCCCCTTTTTCCAGATGAGGAGAAGTTAAGTTACTTGCTCAAGGTCACACAGCAAGCAATTAGAAGAGCTGGGATTAGAATCCAGGTCCTCTGACTCCCAAGCCTGTGATTTTTTCCACTAAGACAAGCTGCTTCTCAGCTCACCTCTCCCTGCTGTCCTTAAATGCTAGGGATACATACCCACATATATCATACCTACATGTATGCATGTGTGAGCATGTGAGTAAGTATTTGAATATATAGGTGTATTTGTGTGTCCCTTAGAGGTTAGAAGATGACAAATTGACAGTGAGATTATGGTGATGTGCTTGGGTGTGGCTGATAAAACCCATTTGGCACTGATAATCAGTGTCACAGAGAAGCAGCGTGGCTCAGTGGAAAGAGGCCGGGATTGGGAGTCAGAGGTCATGGGTTCGAATCCTGGCTCCGCCACTTGTCAGCTGTGACTGTGGGCAAGTCACTTCACTTCTCGGTGCCTCAGTTACCTCATCTGTAAAATGGGGATGAAGACTGTGAGCCCCACTTGGGACAATCTGATTACCCTGTATCTACCTCAGCACTTAGAATGGTGCT
This sequence comes from Ornithorhynchus anatinus, assembly GCF_004115215.2. Classification (NCBI taxonomy): domain Eukaryota; kingdom Metazoa; phylum Chordata; class Mammalia; order Monotremata; family Ornithorhynchidae; genus Ornithorhynchus; species Ornithorhynchus anatinus. The sequence continues at coordinate 16,172,588 of NC_041735.1, read as the reverse complement.
CAGCACATAGTAAGCGCTTAACAAATACCAATATTATTATAATTATTATAATCCTTTCCAGGTTGCATGCTTTCATAAACATCGCCTCAGCCGCACTGTCATTTTTGCAAAGCATAGTGCTTGGAGCAATTTCTGATTCTGCCTTTGGGTGCTAGGATCCTCTCAAAGCTACTGTTCACTCTAGGTTTCTCCATTTCTAACTAATAATTCTGGTATTTGTTAAGGGCTTACTGTGTGCCATGCACTTTACTAGCCGCTGGGGTGGATACAAGCAAATTGGGTTGGACACAGACCCTGTACCACATGATGCTCACGGTCTTAATCCCCATTCTACAGATAAGGAAAACGAAGCACAGAGAAGTCACACAGCAGACAAGTGACAGAGCCAGGATTAGAACCCACAACCTTCTGACTCCCAGGCCTATGCTGTATCCACTATACCATACTACTGTGCCCAGGCTATCCTTTGGTGCTCTCCACAGCTATTCCCCCTCCACAGAGGTTTAACTGCATTGTGTCTTTCAAACATTTCTTCCCTCCTCTCTGTTTATGGTCTGTCTCAACTTACCATTATGGGGTTTCTCATCCATTCCCCTCACATGTCCCAGCCAGAGAAGTTGTGCTGGAATGATCATTGCTGCAAAGCTGGTGGATGATCTTTGTTCTAGGACCCCACTGTTGGTGATCCTGCTCTGTCACTTGATGTTGGCCTTGGAACCAAGTGGGGCTGTTGAAACTGCTCTAGAAACCAGCTACGGTGCCTGTGGTAAGCCAGTTTTCATCACTGCCAGGAAGGTTCATTCATTCATTAATTCAATCATATTATCGAGCGCTTACTATATCCAAAGCACTGTACTAAGCACTTGGTTGGCTATGACTGTTCCACAGACCTTCAAGTTGGCCTAAATCTTGAGGCCGTGTTGTCCCACGATTAGCCTGTCACTCTCCCATACACTATCCTCTTTGATTCAGTTTACTAACCCTTTATCCAACCATTCACCCCTGATCATGTATTTTCCTGGTAGCACCATTCAACTCTTGTTGAAGATGGAAATTCTCAGCAGTAGGTAGAGACTGCCAAGGACTATAACCGGGCTATAACCTAGGCCTTCTTCGGGCTTATGGTCAGTCTGTAATGATCTGCCAGTTTGGGAAAGTGCTTGATAATCTTCTGTATGCCTTCTTGCATGTACGCTTTTCAAGCACAATTGTATGTATATTGGTGCTCCTGTGTGGACTAATTCAAGGAATTAGCCTAATTGCTGGAATTAGAAGCAGATTGGCCTAGTGGACAGAGCACAGACCTGGGAGTCAGAGGAGCTGGGTCCTAATCCCGGATATGCCAAATGCTTGCTGCTTGACCTTGGGCAATCCAATTTAACGTTTCTGTGCCTCAGTTCTCCTTTTCTTCCTCCTACTTAGATTGTGAGCCCCATGCGTGATAAAGGGCTGTGTCCAACCTAATTAACTTCTATCTACCCCAATGCTTAACGAATACCATAAAAAATAAGAAAAATTATTAATAATTAGCCTGTTGACTTGGAAGGTTGTTATCATAGTCTGAAAGACACTGGAAAAGTCGTGTTTGCACAGAATAGGTCAAACAGGACTAGTCCTAATAAATAGCCTTTCTTTATTCCACCGGTCCTGGGGGAAAGATAAGAAAATCCCCTTTCAATTCTGATGTGGTCATTTGAAGTCATTCCATCCTGGAAAAGTTGTCAGAGCTCTGGTCAGCTGAGGGTGCCAAACACTTTTGCAAGGTCTAAGAACAACACATAAAGGTCTTGATGTTCTCAGTATTTCTCCTTCATCTGACAGGAAGCAAAAATCATATCCACTGTGTCCCTCTATGGTCCGAAGTCTGACTACAACCCTGGGAGTGCACGATTAACACTGTTCTTTAGAAACTGCTCCAGGAGGATTCCTGCCAGTGATGAGATTTCACCATGTTTTCCACAGTCAGCTTTTTTGCTCTTCAGAGGACGATAACGGGGACATTTCTGAAACCCTGTGGGATTTCTTCAGGGTTTCATATGCTGAGAAAAAGCACATGCAGTCTTTTGAGCAGTTCATCCCCTCTCCGCTTATAGATAAGGCAGGTGGATCATCAGATCAGGAATCTTTCCCTTCTTTGGGGCTCTAATTGGGGTGGTGACTTTATTACACGTCGGTGTGAAGTCTGCCCACATTGGTCGGTAAATTCGTAGGTAAATGGTAGGTAAACTGGTAGGTCAGTTGAAAGGATCACATTTTCAAAGGTGGAAGGTGTTCTGTGTACATTTATATGAGTTGCCTTTCCTGCATATGTTCATGTTTCTCCTAACTTTCCCATCAGTCTCTGAGCTCTGGGGCAGGGGTTGTGCCTTCTTTGTCAGCAACTCCCTCAGCTTCTGGAACAGGGCTCTGCAGGACAGTAAGGTATTCCACAAAATTGACTGACTGCCCTCTGTGTAAAGGTCACTGAACTGTGAGGGAATTGAAAAGGAGAAACAAGACACAGCTCCTCTCTTCTAGAAGTTTATCATCCACCAGGAGAGAGACAACAAGCACAGATTCCCACACCCAAGGAGATCTCCTGAAGGACAGGAGACATCCTGCTGATTGAAAAAGTGCAAATGCTGGGGAGATCTTTAAAAGAAGAAAGAGAAAGATTCTAAGAGTTAAAATCTGGGAGTTTAAAATTGATACTTGATAAGATATTTGATTAAATGATCAGTCAATCAGTGGTGTTTATTTGGTGCTTACTATGTGCAGAACACGATCCTAAACATTTGGGAGAGTTCAATCAATCAGTTTGTAACTGCCTAAGGGGGTATAGGATTTTCATAAGAAACCAATGTGATTTTTGGTCACTAGAAAAAGATTACATTTGGGCCTATGAAGAACATATCACAGGCTCACAGGCAATCTTTTTCCAGTGACCAAGTAGATAACGTAAAAAAAAAAATAGATGTAACCTATCTAAGAGCTCCATCTAGTCGAGGGTGGCACCCAAAGGGCATCAATGACTCAGTGTCAAATTGGGGGCCCATAATGAGTGATGACTGACCCCCAGGGATCAGTCTATTGTTCTATTCAAAATCTTTACTGATGACCTGGATGAAGGCTTTGAGAGCACACTCATCCAATTTACAGAAACTACTAAATTGGAACACTTTGTTAGACAAGAATAGAATTCAAAGTGACTTTTACAAATTGGAGCAATAATCCTACAAAAACAAGATGAAAGTACTTTAGAGGTGAAATACAAGCTACACAAATACAAGGTGGGAAAATACAGGGTGGAAAAAGACTAGCTTATGTACAGCACTTATGTACATATCCATAATTTATTTATTTATATTAATGTCTGTCTCCCCCTCGGTAAGCTTGTTGTGGACAGGGGGTGTATCTGTTATATTCTGTTGTTTTCTCCCAAGTGCTTAGTACAGTGCTCTGCACACAGTAAGTGCTCAATTAATTATATTGATTGATTGATAGTTTAGGCACAAAAACACTAGAAAGGGATCCATTGTGATCTGAAGCTGAATATGCCAGTAATGCAGTGTTGTTAGTCAAAAAGCCAGGGATGGATCTATTGAAACATGGTAAGAGAGAGTCAGAAAGGATTCTTTTTTGCTAGTCTCTGACCAGAGCAGAGAACTAGGTCCACGTTTGGTCAGCCCCATTTGAAAGAAGTGTAGAAAAACAGAAGTGGGGCCAGAGGACGGAGGATCAGAGATGAACAGTAGGCACAAGGAAAATCAAAGAGGAAAGAGAAGATTAGGAGAAATCTAAATACTCTTCTGCAATTACATGTTCCCCGAGGAAGAAACAAGAAGGAATGGACGGTAACCCAGCCAAAACAGTTTGGGCTGGACCCAAGGAAGAAGAAGGGGACTGGAACCTTGGAACAAGCTATCACGGAGATGGTAGAGTCTCCACCTCTGAACATTTTGGAGAAACAAATAGGTCACCATTCCCTAGCTCAATCAGTGATATTTACTGAGCATTTACTGTGTGCAGAGCACTGTACTAAGCGCTTGGGAGAGTACAGCTCAATAGTTAGTAGACATGTTCCTTGCCCACAAGATGGTTTGATTTGTGCAGGGAACATGTCTACTGTTTTATTGTACTCCCCCAAATGCATAGTTCAGTGCTCTGCACACAGTAACTGCTCAATAAATACAACTGATTGATTTCAAGTGGGGCCCCAGACTAGCAGATGCTGAGGTTCCCTTCCACTCCCCTCTGTTTATAGAATCAGAGTATCCAAAGAGGCTTAAAGCATAGGTGACAAAAGCATGGAAACATAAAACTATTCTTGAGAGCCCCAATATCAGAAACATAGAACCCATTATCTCAGCGGCATGCTAAGGAGTTATTGGATCTTTATTTGATGGTGTTGACCCACTGATTGACAACAAGAAGTGGGGTGAGTGTGACCTGGACTGGAATCACACCATACTTTGTCAATTAGCCTGTCTCCATCTGGCTGTACGAGGGATGTTCTTACCTGAGCTAAAATGTCAGCCTGCCTTGCCAAAGGTATATCTGGACTCTGTGGTGAGTGCACATTGTTCTCAACAGGCATATTGGGTGAGCACGGCTGGGCAGTTAGAAGCAAAAAATACCTTGAGCAGGTATCTTTGATGTAATGACATTTTTGGAAACATTTCTACACTCTCTACTTCCTGACTGCTGGGACAGCTGCCTGTTAGCCATCACAGAGGAGAGTCTGCAGGAACACACCTCTGGAAAGAGGACCTGCTTCCTTATGTTAATTTAGAAATTTAGCAGGTCCCTGGAGGAGGGCTTCTCGGGAGAGGAGTCTCAATGGATTCCAGAGCCAGTGTTTTCTGGGGGAGAAAGCCGAATGTTAGGACAGGATATAACTGGAGGTGGTGTGAGCCAAAGCAGAAAATCAGTGTTTACAAAAGAAAAAAAAATCAGTATTGGCCAAATACGCCAATTGGACTGGATTTAAGTACTTGTACAAATGTTCCCATTGTTAAATAAATGATTTTCCAACAGCCGAGTTGAACATTTACCTAATAAATAAAGAGGAGGCTCACAGATTTACATCCAACTACCCCACTGGCACTGACTCAGGGAGTTATGTTGCTTTCAACAAAAGACACATGATAAAGGTGGCTGCATAAATACTGCTCAGACTCTGGAAACAGTTGACTAATGAAGTTCAGTCTCCAAATTTTCCACCCAGCACTTATTTTTCTATTTTATCTTGCACAACATTCACCTATTTACTAAATATGTCAAACTCTAATAAACATTTAATAAGAAATTACATTTATTCACATCCTGCCCTCCATCCTCCTGGTTATAATTCATCAAACCAGAAACTTCTGAGAGCTTCTGGACCAGGAAATATGCCACCCTGTTGGACGAGGAAGGGTCCAGATGCTGAAGTGGTGTAACTATAGCTGTGATTAGTGGACAGGTCATTCTCTGTGCTGAGCAGAAAGAAGGGAAAGTTTGGGGGGGAGACTGGACAGGTCTTTTTGGATGCATATGGCATATTGCAGAGAGGGGCATGGTAAGAGAAGTCCTTTCTCATCTGGTCAAAAAAGTCCTGTGAGTAATCCCGTGAAATCTTGTAAACTCTGGACCCTGCAAACCTGAATCCAAATCCCAGATTAGAGGGAATTCTCTTCCCAAAAGCCAGAAGCTGAGACTTGGCAGAGGAGATGCAAATATCCCAAATGCCACAACAGTCCCTTAACTGCATCCTTATCTAAACCAGACAACAGCTCTCTGACTCCCCCAAGCAGGACTGACAGCATTTGATGCTCTTGAGAACAGGAGTGAAACATACTCTAAGGTATTTGCTAATCTGATAGAGTTGACTGATTTTCAAATCCACAGAAGGAACCCTACCTAGCCAGTACCCTGGATGTGCTGCGTGATTATTATTATTAATCATTAAAAATAATTTTAGCAACAATAACAATAATAATCATAACAATAATGGCATTTGTCAAGCATATACTATGTGGCAAGAATTGTACTAAGTGCTGGGGTAGTTATAATATATGCTGATTAGACACAATCCCTGTTCCACATGGGACTGCTCACAGTCTAAGGGGGAGGCAGAACAGGTGTTTACTCTTCATTTTACAGTTAAAGAAATGGAGGTCCTGAGAAGTTAAGTGACTTGTCCAAGGTGACCTGATAAGCAAGTCGAGGTGTTAGCAATAGAATCCAGGTCTCCTGACTCCCAGGCCTGTGTTCTTTCGACTAGACTTTTCTGCTTCTTCCTGCCACATAGAGAACTTTTACTGTGATATATTCCCCTCCCCACCATGGGTCTCCCACCTATACTCAGAAGTTTTCAGACCCATTGGTCTCTTGCCCCCTCAAGTCAGCTTATTAACAGAGAGTCCACAGAGTCAGCAGGACGAAGTTATCTAGTCTGAATATATTGCTTAATAAAATTGTGGCTGTGACATATTTGAACAAGCCGGTAAAGCCAAGCGATCATTCTCCTGTATTTATTGGTTCACTTCCCTGGGAGAACAGGGGATAATACTGCATGTCATGCATTAGAAATGGCATCATCGTTCTGAGCTAGGAGGCCTTCCAAAAAACCCATTACAGTCAATAAAGGATCATAGGAGGGTAAAAGAAAACATATTTGTAATGGAGAAATCAATAGAGAATTTGCTGCAACAGTTTCAATTTGGGTGGTTGTGTACATCCACCACTATATGGCAGGGTACCTCTGGACAGGGTGATAGCCCTTCTTTTCCTGAAGTAAGGGAATGTGGCTTACAGTAGGTGCAGAATAAGACCCCAGCTCAGGCCATTTGCCGGGAACCAAAGCTGAATACACCAAACTCTGGTCTTGTAGACTGTAAGCTCCTTCTGGGCAGGGATGGCGACTACCAACCCTAATGTATTGGACTTTCCCAAGCACTTAATACAGTGCTCTTCAAACAGTAAGTGTTCAATAAATACCATCAATTGATCTCACCACTCTCCCAAAATCACTTTACTCACTTCTCCATTCACTGGAGCTGCCCAACCTCACTTGCTGCCAATTCAGGTCACAGTCGAGTCTGGACAATACTTGGCAAAACACTCAAGTGCCACCTGCCTATTCCCCTTCTGCCATGCCCTGCTTGCCTGCTGGAGTCTTTCTGAATCCACCAACCACTGTTCACTCACAGAACTCTGCAGCCCTCAGAGTTCTGTCTTGTAATGTAACTTCTCAGGAGCCATTGTGTTGACTAGTTGGATGTGGGTGATAGAAAAAAATTCCTGGTTTGTGCCAAAATATCCCACTAGGGCTGGCCATGCTGAGCATACTGACAAGAGTACTTATTTATGTATTTATTTATTTGCTGCCATCCCTGTTGGGAAAATAAAGAACATGCAAAAGACAAAGTCCTTCATTTTCAATAATAGAATATCCATGGATTGAGTAGGAAAGAATAGGTAACCATGGGAGGGACTTAAAAACTAGATATCCACATCCTGAACTCTGTTGGATTCATGTCTGAGCTGTTCCTGAAGTGAAGGTTGGGGAGGGGGTTGGTGGGAAGTTCTATTCTGAGATAGAGGAAATAGTAATGTTTCAAACTACACACAAAATGCAGGCTGGGTTGAGTTCAAAAACTAAAGACGTTCAATAGTATGTTCTAAGGTCCTTTTTTTTCTGCTCACATGTCAAAGAAAATGTCTAAAATGATTATTTAAATGAGCTAAATATCAATTTTGAAATGATTCATGAGATTAAGTGTTACAGAACAAGATGCTTGTCTTAAATGACTTCCAAATTGAATAAAAAATATACTGGCTTGATTTAAAAAAAAATCAGTTGCTGTATTATGCATAATACATAGCAGACCTTATAGGCCAGTTTGAATTGAAGTGCTATCTGGTATTATAATCTAACCATTTCCTAGCTGCATGTCTGCAGGGGATAATGGCTGCTCTGAGCTGCTTGGGTGAGGGTAAGAAGGCAGATGATTGGAGGGAAGGAATCTCATCTCAGTTCTGCTGTTTCATATTCTTCTCACTGGGTTGACGTTTTCCTCTTCATGTCACTGGAAATGTTACTTATTGATTAGGCCGACAGCAGCAGCAGAAGCAGCAGCAAGAGCTAGTGATGCTCTGCGACTCAGATAAGCCTGGTTCACCTAGTTCGCCTCTCCTGCCCTGGCTCATTCAGGATTTTAAATTTTGATTTGAAAATTTTCCCTGTGTAAGCAAGAATGAACTAATTCAGACACAGAAGACAACTAGAGAAAAATATCTTCCTTGTAAGGAGCCTGTAACATGACTGTTTGAGAACTCCGGGCTGTTTGGGATTCAAGAGGCAGGAGGACACAATAATAATCATAATAGTAATATTTCTGTTTTTTTTTAAGTACTTATGATGTGCCATACACTGTGCTAAGCTTTGGGGTAGATATAAGATAATCGTGTTGGACACAGTCCCCGTTCCACAGAGGGCTCCCAATCTTAAATCCCATTTTATAGGTGAAGGGAATTGAAGCACAAATAATAATAATAATAATTATAATTTTGGTACTTGTTAAGCACATACTATGTGCCAAGCAAAGTTCCAAGCGTTGGGGTAGATTCAAGGTAGTCATATTGAACTCTGTCCTTGTCCCACATAGGGCTCATTCCCTTAATTCCCATTTTGCAGATGAGGTACCTGAGGCACAGAAAAGTGAAGTGACTTCCCCAAGGTCACACAGCAGACATGTGGCGGAGCTGGGATTAGAACACATGACCTTTTGAATCCCAGTGCCGTGCTCTATCCTTTAAGCCAAACTGCTTCTCTTCAACATCAGCTAAAGGTCAATATAAGTGTCACATACAGAGGGAGTCAGAAGGACTGGACTTTATTAATAGCCAAATCCACCACTGACTTTGGTGTAGGCCTGACCAACTCCCTTTATTTGAGAAGCAGTGAGAACAGAGGACTGGGAGTCTAGAGACCTGGGTTCTAGTCCTAGTTCTCCCCATGCCTGCTGTGTGACCTTGGGCAAGCCACTTAACATATCTGTGCCTCAGTTCCCACATGTAAAATGGGCATTAAATATCTGCTCTCCCTCCCCCTTAGACTGTGAGCGTCAGGAGGGACAGGGACTGTATATAATCCTTTTATCCAATATCTAACCCCAGTGCTTAGAACAGTGACTAGGCACACAGTAAGTGCCTAGCAAATACCACATTATTATCATCATCATCATCACTGCCAGCCTCTGATCAGACCCTAGTGAGTTGATGGAAACATGGTTCTGTACTGTCGCTTCTCCCCAAATCAGCTCTCTTGTCCACACCTAGCTTTTGGGCCTACTCAGAGAGGTAGATATTGAAGAGGTGAACAATGGTTGCACGTGAAGACATTTTTCATAACCAAATAGCAACTATGGCCTGTTTACACAGTTCTTCACAAAAGAAAAGTGGAGATTCACTATTAAAAGCCAAATTTCACAGCTGAGTTTTCTCCAATCAGATACTTCCCGAGAATTCAGTTTTGGGACCTCTTCAAATGCTCACTCACCCCATTTTGCCCATCCTGGCTAAAGTTGTGTGTAGACTCTGAGAGGGAAAGTGAATCGTTCACCACCACCACCAGCCCTACAAGTCTCGCCTCTCATCGTGAATTCCTAATCAGATTCCTACCTCACACCCCCAAAAGTAAATACATTTGGGAAGCCCAGCTGGAGAACCACAGTGGGGAAATGTTCACGCATTCTGAGAACTGTGGGCTCACAGGCTTCTGCCTTCTCTCTGGAAACTTTGCTTTGTGCATCTGTGTGGTGGAGAAGGAAGCACTGCTCTCCTGGGTAGCATCTATCTATACACCTCGGAATCTGGAGCCTGAAATGTCTAAACTTTGAAGCACAGAGTTTGACTCAAAACCGAACATAGCGGGCCAGGTTCTGCAGGCTTTCTGGCTGAGTGGAGGAAGCTGCTGAAGGGCCCATTTTCTCACCACTTCTCAAATGTAAACACAGCCTTTTTGTCTCAACCACTTTCTTCTACAGAACCCTGATCTCACCTGCTTGTTCCATTACAGTAGGTAACATATAGGAGACTATCAAATAATATTGGTATTTGTTAAGCGCTTACTATGTGCACAGCACTGTTCTAAGTGCTGGGGTAGATACAGGGTAATCAGGTTGTCCCATGTGAGGCTCACAGTTAATCCCCATTTTACAGATGAGGTAACTGAGGCCCAGAGAAGTTAAGTATCTTGCCCACAGTCACACAGCTGACAAGTGGCAGAGCCGGAATTCAAACCCATGACTTCTGACTCCCAAGCCCGGGCTCTTGCCACTGAGCCACGCTGCTTCTCCTAAGGTGCCTAAGCCGAACTGCATCCTGGAGCAATTCAAGAGGTTTGAAGTTCCGAGTTCCATATGGTACTGTGTGATTTTGGGGGTGGATTTTTGCATTCTGATCATTACTGAGCAGAGAGAGCAAGGAGAAGTGGGTGGCAACTGCTCCTCTGAACATTCCCTGGCCTCTAAATAAATAATAATGATGATGATAATTATAATAATGATAATAATGATATTTGTTGAGTGCTTCCTATGTTCCAAGCACTATACTAAGCACTGGGGTAGTTACAAGTTTAGACAGAATCTCTGTGTCACACAGGGATCACAGTCTATGTAACACCCTTTTTAAAGGAAGATAATCCTGTGGAAGAAGCACGATTAGCCAAATGCTGTTTTCATTTTGCTGTCCCAGAAACTGCCCTCATAGCAATTTAATATAGATTAAGTGTAGGAGAGATGGGGTGGGGAGTAAGAGTTTGGGTCTGGGAGTCAGAGGACCCGGGTTCGAATCGTGACTCCGCCACTTGTCTGTTGGGAGACCTTGGATAAGTCAATTCACTCTGTGCCTAGGTTACCTCAACTGTAAAATGGGTATTAGGACTTTGAGCCCCACACGGGACATTAGTTTGTATCTACCCTAGCACTTAGTACTTAGCACTTAGTACAACACCTAGCACATAGTAAGATTATACCACTAGAAATAAAAAGCCATGGGACAGCAGGGATAGGATGGAACCAGGTGGAGCAGGGTGTTTTTGCCATAACCACTTCCCCTCCCCATTCTGGTTTACATAACTGTTTGCGCTCTTTACAGTAGCTTGCTATGTCCTGAGTTATTGTTTTAGTTCTCCAATTAAGTTTTATCAATTGTTCTCCACTCCCACCTATCCTGTCTCTGTTGCTGTAAGAGAGAAGCCAAGGGCCACCTTGAAGGCAGTCTATTCTGCAAAAGTAAAGGAACAAGGCTGATAAGCCCACATGAAGTTGGTGTGTGATGTCTGGCTGTTTCCTTAATTTGAGGAAGTAGATGTTTGCCTGAATTCACTCTTGAATCTCTTTTTAAATTTAAAAATCGGGATTAAGCCAGAGTCCCATGTTAGTGGCCTTTTTCTCTTTTACGCTTCAACATTTGTATGTGAAGACCACACACTTCAAAAGGAAGAAGGCTTAGTCCCGAGCATATAAATCATTCTTTTCCTAGTGCCCTAGGGCTCGCTCTCCTTCACTGCTGCCTACTCAGACTTGCCTTGTTCTCTTGATAGTCTCCGTGAATATCTGTAGGACTCCCGTATGATAGGCGATTCACAGAACTCTGATTTACAGAACAGCTGCCCAGAGAGGATACTGTCTGGTCCCTGATTCTCTGCCTGCCACCCACTGAAAGCCAGACCTGCAGTGAAGTCAATTCATGTTGCTTGCAGGAGGTAGGTTGGAGGGGGGAGGGAGGTGAGGACAGTCTGAGCCCATTCACATTCAAAATCTGTTAGTCCCAGGACAGGATGGGAAGGATCAGGTGGTCAGAGAAGCAAGCAGAAAAGATGAACTTCATTGCTTCTGCAGTACAGCTCAAAGCAAGAAGGAGGAAGATTACCTTGAATGTGCTCCAATGAGGTTCAGCATGGGGCACCAATTCCCTTTTGGGCAAAATCAATCAATCAATCAATCATATTTATTGAACACTTACCGTGTGCAAGGCACTGTACTAAGCACCTGGCAGAGTACAACACAACAGGCACATTCCCTGCCCACAACGAGCTGACAGTCTAGAAGACAAGCTTACAGTCTAGAGGATGAGTTTACAGTCTAGAGAACTCTAGCAAGAGCTAGAGAAATACAAGTTTAGTTCAAAGTTTAGTTTCCCCTCGTCACCCCCCGCCCCCCACAAACACAAGCCTTAGTTGGAGTCATTCCCTTCACCCCAGTGCTTTGCCTAAATAAAAGTCAGCACAAGGGATTCTTACTCCTGGTTTCTGTTATGGAGCCAGGGGTTTGAATCACAGAGGCAGAGCTAGTTGAATCTGTGGACAAAAGCCCTGGAAAAGGTCAGGAGGCAGAAGGAGGAGTGAAGGAGACTCCTGGGTACTAACAGTAGTAGTAGCAGTGAGAAGCAGTGTGGCTTAGTGAATAGAGCATGGACCTGGGAGTCACAAGGACCTGGGTTCTAATCCTGGCTCCGACACATCTGCTATGTGATCGTGGGAAAATCTATTAACTTCGCTGTGCCTCAGTTACCTCATCCATAAAATGGGGATAAGAGTGTGAGCCCCATGTGGGACGAGGACAGTGTGCAACCTGATTACCTTGTATTTACCCCAGTGCTTAGAACAGGGATTGGCACAAAGTAAGTGCTTAACAAGTACTATTATTATTATTATTAAAACTACTACCTTGTCCCCAAAACATTAATTCTGTGTGTGCGGGTGTGTGCGGGTATGTGTGTGAGGGTGTGTGGGGGGCATAAAGCTTGTTAAAACTAGCTTGACCCCTAGGGCTAGGTTTGCTACTTGCAGATTCAGGCCAAAAATTTCAAGAGATGCCAGCTCCCTGTAGACTCATCCACTGATTATCACTGTCGTGGGATGTAGCTTCAGTTTTTATTAAAATTTTACTCACCGTAGCTTTGAGGGTCAATGCTAATTTGCATGGCTGGACTGGTTGTAGAATCACGCTAAAGTACATTTATAGCACCTGGGGATATCTTGATGAGCATCTCTCTGCTGCAGCTAAAAGTCAGGCTACATAGACAGGTGAAAAGGAACAGGTGACTTACCTTTACCACAGTGACCATGCCTCCATTGGTAACCGGATCTGTCCTAATGCTGAAATGTCCCGAAGGGTCCCCACTGATGATCCGGTAGACAGCGTTCCAGTTTGGTGAGTGGGGCTGGTCTCCATCTGTCACGGTAAGATTTGCAACCACAACCTCTACTCTGTTTTCAGGAACTTCCCCGGAGAACTGCAGGGGACAAGGAAAGAAAAGATCTTTTAACAGTTTCATGGACTTGAGAATTTCAGCCTTAAGAGGCCACCAGCTTTCAGATTCTGCCACAACAAAGAAGAAATCTGCATGATCACTCGAGGACTTTGGGCTATCAAGTTAGCCAATCTGGTTCCCCGGGCAAAATAATCCACATGGCTCTTTTAGGATTGATTGTCTACGGGGTCTGAATTCACCAGATAATGGTCCAGCCCTCCAGTTTATGAGACATGGCACAAGGTTTTTGAGATGGTCTCACAGGCCACCATGGTGGGGTTGAAGAGTTTACCCACAGCTGTAAATTGTCTTTCAGTGGATTTCCTCTCTCCAAATGGGGACTTTTTATTTAGGCAAACAGACCCCTGTGCTTCATCTGGAACAGGAAACTGGAGCTACACTGGAGCCACAGATGAATGGAAGGTACAATGGATAGAGCATGGGTATGGGAGTCTGAAGGATCTGAGTTCTAATTCTGGCTCTGCCACTTGTCTGTTGTGTGACCTTGGGCAAGTCACTTTACTTCTCTGGGCCTCAGTCCTTTATCTGTAAAATGGGGATTAAGACTGTGAGCCCCATGTGGGACAGGGACTGTGTCCAAACTGATTAGCTTGTATCTACCCCGGTACTCAGTACAGTACAGTGTCTAGCAAATAGTAAGTGCTTAACAAATACCATAAAGAAGGAAAACGGGAAGATCGTGCTTCCACAAGATCTAGACCTGCTTGGGGATTAGGATAAGAAGAGTAGGTTTCAAATTTATAAGCCCTAAGTGGAAGGTGGATCAATACCTCCCACATTTCATGTTTGTCATTCCTCTTCAAAGACCCCTTTCAATGTCTCTTTGTTTCCCAAAGGAATGTAAATACAATTTTTCAAAATGAGTTTAGAACCTCTCTTTTAATTGCTTCCTCCAAATACATCATAGTCACATCACTGAATTTAAGTGCTGAGTGGAACCTCTGGCAGTGTATGGTATTTGTTAAGCATTTACTATGTGCCAAGCACTGCGCTGAGTGCAGGTAGATATAAGATAATCAGAATGGAGGCAGTCCCGCTTCCAAATGGGATGCACAGTGTAAGGATGTGGACAACTTCTGGTCCATCCCTTTGTCACTCAGCATCAACTATGTCCAAATAATGAAGAGTGCTCCTATTGTTAAGGATCTTCAAGGAAGGAAATTCCATTTCCCTCAACCCTCCTGTTACACTGTTTCTCCACCATGGGAGTCCTCTCTGATCTCTACTAATAAAGACTGGATCTCTCAAGCAGATGGAAGGAGCCTAAGATTGGCATTCTACAACTTCAATATTTATGTATATGCACTGGTGTGTTGATTGCATGTGATTATTAAATTGTTTTACATTATTTTTGCTCTTAAGACTCCCTTTGAATACCTGGTGCTTTTTAATGTCACACTATGTAACATTACATTACTTCATATGTGACAGCAAAAAAAAATGGCATTTGTTAAGCATTTTTAAGCACTGGGGAAGATTCAAGATAATCAGGTTGGGCCAAGTCTCTGTCCCGCATAGGGCTCACAATCTTAATCCCCATTATACAGATGTGGTAACTGAGGCACATAAAAGTTAAGTGACTAACCAAGGTCACCCAGCAGACAAGTGGTGGAGGTGGGATTAGAACCCAGGTCCTCTGACTCCCAAGCCAGTATGTCATGCTGCTTTTCCCAACAGCCCATTTAACTTATTCCATGACAAATGAAAGGCCAATCAATCAAAAACTGATAATTATTGAGCATGCATTTTGTGCAGAGCACTGTACTAAGCACTTGGGAGTGTATGACAGAGTAAGTAGTATGACCCCTGCCCTCAAGGAACATGCAGACTCTAGAATTTGTTTTGTGGAATGGGTCCTCACTTCATCTTTCTAAAAAGAAGCTGCCTAAAATGTGGCACTAGCAAATCACTCTTACAGTTCAGGAAATGGGGCAGCCCAGCCAAATATCCCTTACTAATTCTCTACCTGATCCCAAAGTGTTTGGCTGTTCAATTTCTGTTTGTGTCACCCTGGATTTCCCCCTGTCCCCGAGGCACACCATTTTAACTTGCACATGATAGACCTTGTGATGGGGCCCGATGTGCTTCTGTACACCCTGCAGAAATGTATCAAGGGTCTTTTGAGAAATCATTAGACTATGTCACGGGCCCATTCCCCTTATCAATCTCCCGGAACCTGCTGAAAAGAGAGATTGGCTCAGCAAGATTTTCTCTTGCTAAATCATTTGGGCTATCTCCCATTGGGCCAGATGACCGCAGCCTGCCTGGTGCAGCTCAGATGGCCTGCTGATGGGCCGTTGTTTCCTTGGGCATTCTGATTTCCTATATTAGAAGCGAAGGATCTCATTTTCTGGGACTTCGGTTGAGCTGAGTATGCTTAACTGAGTAACATATCCCATATGATTGCTACTTCTTTATGAATCTCCCCCCAAGGCCTTTCAAATCTTAAACAAAATTACATCTGGTCCTAGAGAATGATGGTTTGGAGGTGTCCAAACTTAGTAAATACCATTGCCTTCCTGAAACTGAAATCATTTAGGATTATGGACAGATAGCCAATGCTCCACATTTTATGGTTCCTCCCTAAGTAGTAATTATTGTAAAAATAGAGCAGGCTGCCTCTTCGTAGCTCCGGCATTTGATCATAACCATCCATATGTGCTCTTAGAGTTTTCACCATTAGTGACCCTTCTGCTTATAGTGGGCCCACTCTGCCTTATATCTTATGCATTTTTGGTAGGCTAGAACTTTGGTTGAGCATTTGTTTGGGTGTACGGTGCTTATTTATTTTCATTTTTAATGGTGGCACTGTGTAAGTTCTCATTTTACCAGCTCCCTTTCTAATATTTCTCTTCAACCATTTTGCACATTATTGTTCAGTTTGCATTTGCATTACAAGATAAATAATTGCCCTGCCAATTTACCATTAGTATGGAAACCTAGTCTATTCATCTTTTCTGACGCATCTTCTATTTTTTCCTGCATCCTGTTTCTCTTACATTCCTTCAGAGCTGGTCTGTCTGAGGTCATAAATTGTTGTAAAAATAAGTAATTTGTTTTGATTTCCAGGTTGCATCCAATTTAATTACACCAGAGATATTTAACCCCAGAGTCTTGAGTTCATTCGTTACTGACTTGGTCATCAATTCACCCCAGATTTAGATAAGCACTGCTCCCAAGGTGCAGAGATGAGGAATGAGGGAAATAAATTTCCTGAGTTACAGAAAATGAGTATCTGTTTTCAGAATCTGCAGTGATTCCTAATAGTCTCTCCACCACCTCAACAATCAGCTGCCCAATCCACTGCACTGGCAGCATGGCAAAGCAATAATAGTTGGAGGTAATCCATCTTTTCATCTCCAGTCTTCCAAACCACAATGGCCTAGTTCATTGGGGATTGTTGCTGGTTGCTACAATCCCCATGGGGATGGCTAAAGTCTGGGCACATTTAGAGGCTTTCCTAGGTGAGATGCTGCTGCTTTATTCTTGACTTTACTGCCGTGACAACACCCTTCCTTTTGCCCCGTATTTGTAAACCATTTTTGACCACCTGCCTCCCCTGTTAGATCATAAGCTCCCTGAGGACAGAGAATGTTTGGCTTCTTTTGTATTTCCCAGGTTCAGTGCTTTGAACGTTACACTAAGTAGTAAGTGTGCAATAAATAGGATTGTTTGACAGATGGGACCTCTGATTTCCCTGTTTCCAGTAGCATCCTTCCAGATCCTTGGGGAATTCCCCAAGTTATTGTCCTAACTCCAGCTGCTGAAACATTGTGCATCTAGATCAGAGATGAACCTGTGGCGATAATTTGGCACAAAGGTTAAAACATTTTACATGAAAGCATCCCAAAGTCTTCCATGGGAATGCACAGATGGGACTTTATCAGGTAAAGCTAAATGTAAGCTTTGTTTACACCAAGTATCTGTCTCTCTATCTGCATCTGTCTTTACTTGTCCTTAAATTGTTACAACTGCCCACATTTTAAAAGATGCCTTGAAAATGATGACACCGAGGTATCGCCTCCCAGAGAGATAATCATTTCCAGAGAAATTTATCGTATGGAATGAAATTCAGTGTGTGCATATAAATGTGTACCCTTTATCAAAATATGTTACTCCACAAAGGAGCTTTTACAATGGTTATATGAAAAGCCTGAAATGAGGTTAAAAATTATGAGTCTTGGGGAAAGCAAACTGTCATGTCAAGAAAAGGAAAAAGCCCAACCAATTTAACCCCCATATAGAAGAGTGGAATTTTATCGGCATTTAAACTGCACTCCAAAGTTCTTTAATCAAACTACTTGACTTTGGGAACTTCTATGCTTGACTGAAAATCCTGAAGGCAGACACATCTTGGCTTCCAGTATACAAAAGACTTTAATCTATAATCTGGCACTCCTGTACATTCAAATCCTGATACAATCACCTTGTTAGGAAGAAAAATTGTGAATTTATCCAATGTGGGATCTCATCTAGCCTTGACTGATGCAGCCTTTGCAGCGGTGACCTTTAAAACGATGGCTATACTGGCAATAAAAGACACTATTGCTAGAGTCAGGAGAAATGGCATATGTTAAAATTTAGATTGCAGAGCAGCTGCCTCTTATTTTGCTGTTTAGTCAAGAATCTTTTCCACAGTCCATTTACTTCCTTTCCCTTTGTTTCAGGCTTAGGAAACTAATAACCAGAAGACGAAAGAAGGTATGTTTGTAAAGAGGAGTTGATCAGCCGGTTACATTATTAGTGCTGGCTTTTCCTCATTACAGAGTTGTTGAGGTTTCACAGGAGGTTTTTCATCCAGGATTTTATCACCTAATGCTAAAAGAAGGCCTTACAAATAATGGAAATGAAGACTCCAAATGGTTCATTTGAAAGGGAAGCACTCTTCAGGCTGCTCATCACTAATCACTCTTGTGGAGTTGGCCGGGGGTAGAGAGGTGGGGGTGGGGTGCCAAGGCATGACTTTCACTGGACGAAATGATGGGTCTTTACACCCTGGGATGAATCTATTGGCTGCATTTAAATCTATTAGATGGAGGAAGAAAAAGCACTAGAAACAGTAGTACAAAATAAAAAGATCACTATTCGTCTCTGGCTCCTGGTTTGAGTCAGCAGTGCAAATGTGGGAGTAACTTTCAAATAGATAGTAGCCTTCTGTTGGTGTCTAGACTCCAGCCTGTACCCCAGTCCTTTATAACCACTTCCAACAGTGTACTTCCTCAAAACAACCTCTTGGAATGGTTGGGCAAGTAGACAATCTGAGCACCCCTCACCTGAGTGAAGTCTATCAGATCACAGGGAAGCAGCATGGCCTAGTGGAAAGAGCACAGTCCTGGGAGTCAGAGGGCCTGAGATATAATCCTGACTCTGCCACACACTTGCTGTGTGACTTTGGGCAAGTCACTTAACTTCTCTGTGACTCAGTCCCTCATTTGCAAAATGGGCCTCCAAAACCTATTCTCCCTCCTACGTAGACTAAGAGCCCAACGTGGGACCTGATGATCTTGTATCTACCTCAGTGCTTAGTACAGTGCTTGACAAATGGTAAATACTTAGCAAATATTATTACTGAATCACTATTACTATTTATTAATACTTATGGAAATGCTGGCAGGAGATTAATATTAATAAACTATAGGCAGATAATGCCCAAAAGGTATGGCGGTGATAGACTGTTTTTATAAACTCTCTAGAGATCTAAGGAAGTGCAGAATTGAAGCTGTTAATTCTCCCACTAGCAGAATGATCTGAGCTTTTGCCCAGGGTAGGAGAAAAAGAAATCAGGGCAAGTAGGTATTCAAGGGAGGGGACCTCTAATGGGAGGGTGGTTCTTGGGTGAGAAGAAGTCTGAGGGGGGGAGCTTCAAGAAGATGATGCAGAAGATGGCACTTGGAGAGAGGGGGATTCTGGGGTTCAGAAGAGGTTTCTGGGGGAAGAGGATGTCCAGGATAAGACAGTCTTCTGAAGGAAGGAGGATTCAAGGGGAGGAGGGAGGACTGCCTCTTCAACTTCAGAAGGCATCTGGGGGAAAGAAAGGATGTAGGAAGAGAGGGAAGGGGAGTCAGTAGAGGAAACTGTCTTTAAAGGAAATATTCACACCTAATACTTTTCTAGCTCTTGCCTACTTGCTGTTTCAGAAGAATTTAAAATGGTGCCCAACATCCTGAATTCATTACTGGCAGTGGACAGGAATGTAAGTCCCAGCAAAAGAGATGAGGATGATCCTCTGAACACCCATGAGAAAAATAATGAAGATGATGATATTTATAATGATAATAATGATATATATATATATATTAAGCTATGTACTCGGGCTAATGGAAGATAATCAGATCAGATACAGTCACTGTCATACAGGGGCTCCTGGTCTAAGAGAGTCTAATTCACTTATAGGAATTAGCAAGGGTTCCCCTTGATCAGGGGCTGGAACAGAATCCAGTCTTCCCCTTGTTCTGCTGCAAAAGCAGGGTCTCGGGGAGGGATGGGGTAGCCACAGGAGGGGACTGCAGTGGAATGAGGGAAAGGTTGGCTGGCTCCCGTTTAGGAGTTAGTTTCCTTAAAGCCCTCAGTGGTGACTGGGTGTTCCTTGAGGTGGTAGCAAAAAGGCAGAGGGCCTCTTCTATGCCCCGTTCATTTGAAACCTAGATCGTCTTCCCGGATGCACTCACGAGATCATGATACCCATTAGAATTTTATATATGTATAAGCCAAAAGTTTTTTGTGCAGTGTTTCATATTTTTCAAATTATTTTCAGGTATATGGAGATGGGAGGTGGAAGAAGGAGGGAGAGGTTGGAAGGATAGAAGGATAAGGGAGGAAAAATGAGGGTAAGCTTCCTGAGGGTAGGGTTTGCATCTGCCAACTCTATTGGATTGTAGTCTCCTAAATGCTTAGTACAGTGCTCTGCACATATCACTGATTGATCGGTGAGAGAGAGAGAGAGAGGAAGTGAGCCGGTCCTTTGGGTTCTTAAAATGACTAATGATGGTGAAATTTTATTACTATGTGCAAAATTAAGCACATAAAACTATTTTGTGATGGACACTCCATGCTAGTTCCAGTTTTGTTTCTTCCTCCTTGTGGTATGATCACCTCAAAAATAATATTCATTGGATATGCCCAATTATCTGAATTAATTCCTTTTCATTTTTAATTTCTTGCAATTAATATCCAAATCTACCATCCGTAGTACAGTTTCTACAAGAAATGTCGTCTCTTATAATGGATCTGGGCCCTTTGGCTTTGTGGTACATTCTAAACCACAGACATTGGAAAAACACCTAGTAAATTTCAGCCAATATTTCTTGGTGAAGTTTATATCGAAGAGTGTACTTTAACTCATGAAAGTTTAATAAAGTTTCATAAAGGAAGGCCTTAAGCTGATAAATCTAGTTTAGGATTTTCTTATTAACCTTCCCCTAGCCATAATGAGTTTTTAATTTAATTTTTTTCAGATTTTTAAGGCAGAGAAAAAGCTGCTTGCAGACCCTTTGGGATATAAAGGCAGATATTTGGGAAAGGAAAAATGAGAAGAACATTGGATTTGAATTTCTTTACTAGACCATAATCCTGGGATTCAAATTCATTCCAATCCCATGGGGTTGTACTTGGCTTTTTTGCATATATGAGTCTTCTCAACCAAACTCTTCTCTGAAGGCGAAAATCCCTGTTGTTTCTAGATTAGTTTCCCAATTACCGTGTAGGAGGATTTAGTAAGACAACCAGATACCATTATTGGAGTCTATTCAGAATCCTCTCGACTTTCTGTTCACAGTTGGGACAAAGGTCTCTGTGAGTTTGTTGGAACCTAAGATTCAAGCACCAGCAATGTTCATTGGAAAATATGGAGTGCAGGAAGTTCATAGCCATCACTGGGTAAACCCTTGGGGACCCAACTCCTCATAGTTCAAGGAAAAATGCAAGGTGATTGAGGATATGGTCATTGTCATGCTCGTTTTTGGTTCTTTCACATATACTGCCTAACAACTCCAGTCTATCAGTCACTGACATGCTAACTTTATGATACAGTTCTCCAACTATCTTTAAATTTACCTCCACTGCAATAGAGAGAGAGGTTTAATTCAGGTCTGCACAAGTCAGGTGGATAATGTAGGCAAAAATCTGGGCAATTTCTGCAGAAAGCTTTACTTCTGGGTAGCAGTTTGATTCTCTACTGTGCCATGCTTATGTAAAAACCTGGATAGGCAGGTACACAAAGCCAATTGCAGATGCTTAAATACCCTTATTGATACACTCAAAATGGTGTCAATTCTCCCTAAGGGTCCTTTCCAATCCATTTTGGGGAGTTCTCCATGTTGTAACCCTTCTCTCTAGGAATAAGACCTTCCAATGGGTTGGAAATATTTAATAAGAGAAAGCCTTCAGCACAACTAAATCCTTTACTAAGCCTTTTTGGAGTTGGCCAGAGAAGATTTCATAACCGGAACGTGCTTAATGAAATTCTAACTATGTGTCCTCTTAAAATGAGATTCCTCAGAAGCAACATCATTTTGAGGTCAGCCTCAGTACACTGCATGTCATTAAAGGGACAGCAAGATGCTGAAACTTGCCAATTTCTTGGTGTTTTTTTTTAAATGATCAGAAATAGAAGGCTGAGACTCTTGAATGTTGTCTTCCAATTATTTGAACTTAAATGGAAACCAGAGGCAGGCGGGCAAACTTCTAGAATGACCTGCTCTGGATGAATCCCATAGA
The DNA here is from genome assembly GCF_004115215.2 of Ornithorhynchus anatinus. Classification (NCBI taxonomy): domain Eukaryota; kingdom Metazoa; phylum Chordata; class Mammalia; order Monotremata; family Ornithorhynchidae; genus Ornithorhynchus; species Ornithorhynchus anatinus. The sequence goes on along the minus strand of NC_041735.1, from coordinate 16,150,571 downwards.
GCCCTGTCTTTTTCCCCATATGCTATGCATGTCATTAACTCTGGCCTCACTGTTTTTCTTCTGTTGCCTTTGACTGCAAATTAAGGAAATACACCCGAGAGATCTACATGATATACCACATAAAACTACAGAAGGTACAAACAAACGAATTATGTAGGAGATCTAAAATGAGAATCAGTCAGGTGGATACTTCATCTCTGAATGAGAATACTGAACAGTTCCCCTAGTTTAGAATGGGAAAACTTGCCTTCACAATATCAACTACTTTTTCCTTTCAGCTTCAAAGGTTTAGGGAGACAATGAGGTAAACAGGATTTTAGATTAAAGTCAAAACCTATCAATCCAATGAAGCTGACTGCCAACCAAGTGGTAAGGGACACTGTTGATGTGCTATCATTAAGAAAGTACTTTATAAGGAGAATAAATTGCGCATCTAAAGGTAAAACTCAGAATAACTCAATAAGTTGCACATTTGAAAGATATTTGAACTCATAAGAGAAGCAGCGTAACCTTGTGACTATAGCATGGGCCTGGGAACCAGAGGACCTGGGTTCTAATTCTGGTTTGACCACTTGTCTGCTGTATGACTTTGGGCAAGTCACTTAACTTTTCTGTGCCTCAGTTTCCTCAACTGTAAAATGGAGATTCAATACCTGTTGTCTCTCCTACTTGACTCCTATCTACCCCAGCACTGAGAACAGTGCTTGACACATAGTAAGTAGTAAACAAATATTATAAAAAATTTATAGGTCAACTCACCAAATTATTCACAATGGTTAGTTGGTCTCCATGAGGCAAAACCACTGCTCATGTTAAGCAATTTTTAAAAATTCTCAATACCACACATTTCTTATTGGAGTGAAGAGAAGGAACGAATGAAAAGCAACATGGGCTAGTGGATAGAGTACAGACCTGGGCCTCAGAAGGATTCTGCCACTTGTCTGCTGTGTGAGCTTAGGCAAGTCACTTAACTTCTCTGTGCCTCAGTTACCTCAACTGTAAAATGGGCATTATGACTGTGAGCTCCATGTGGGGTGTGGATGGTGTCCAACCTGATTAGCTTATATCTACCCCAGGGCTTAGTACAATGCCTGGCACATAGTAAAACCTTAACATATATCATAAAAAGGAGTCTTACTTTTAATCAAATATGGAATTTGTCATTTTTTGATTTAGGTTAAAAGCCACTCGCTTTAGCCCATGAAGACAGGACTTATTTGCTATGAAGTGGAATGAGAAGAGGTGGGAGGTCCAGGAGTACCTGTGTGGGAGCTAAGTGTTCTCAAGCTTGATTGCTGACCTGTGGGGCTGATGTCTGGGGTTCTTGATAACACTACAGAAGTTTGGTTCCCAGACCACTCTGAGCACCACCTCATCAAAGTCACAAGGACACCAGCATAAGCAGTGCGGGTCATCTGTGCTCTGGCCTGAGGTAATGCACGGAGCCTTGGAGACCCATGTCACTGAAGGCAATTGGGGAGACTGTTGCTTCTTTGGGTGACTTTACCAGCTCTGGAGGTGGTATGGGTGGGGGAAATGCCAGGAGAGCCCTACAGATCTGCTTCTGCTACTTCAGAATTTTCAGGATCATGAGACCTCCAGAGATACGTTTTGTTAAATGATCCCTAGAATTCTTGGCCTTCTACTTAGCTTGTTCCACTCCTGTGGGTACCAGGAGCTGCAAGAGCTCCAGAGATTGGGAGAATGTTAAGAAGAGGCAAGGCTGTTGGAATCTGTGGGCAGGTGGGTGTTTAAAATGAAAATATTGGCATCAAGGCATTTGGTACCACTAGGATCGGACAGAAAGAGACTGGATTAAAACTGGACTGTCACATACAACCAGATGAATGAATGAATCAATCAGTAGTATTTATTGAGTGCTCACTGTGTGCAGAGTACTGTGCTAACCTCTTGGGAGAGTACAGTACATGAATTGCCATCTATTCCCCATGTCATTAGGTAAAAGAAGAAAAGAAAAAAAAAATGAATAAAATTGTCAGCTCTGAACAAGCAAATTATCTGAAAATTTCAAGCAATAGGATTTTTTAGTTTGAAATGTCTAATTAATTGCCGGCACCATTTTTTTTGGCTCAGTTATCCCTATAATTTGTTAGTGAATAACTGGTTATCGGATGCCATAGCCTTCCTCAATCCCGCCCCTTCCCTCTCCCCTCCCCCCCGCCCTCACAACATGACTAGAAAGGGGAGGGAGAAAATACTCAATTTCCTTTAGGGTTGCTTGCCTGATTCTCATTTCACTTAATCTGATATCTTTTATGTTTTGGGCACACAAGCCTATTCTAAGATATTCTAATGGTGCAATATTTTAATTTTCCCCTTCCAAACTTTTCTGAAAAAAAAAATAAAAACCAAAAAGTCCTTTCCACGACTGATATGCAAAGTATGTAGCATGAACTAATTCAGAACAGCTTGGTGACCCAGCCAATGTTCCTTAATGCTATTTTGGATTATTTGAGCTCTAGCAGGTGCAGACACAAAACAGGGGGCTAGTAATTCAGGAGGATAGAGCTTCAAAGAATGATTAAACACCAAAGCTGACTTCCAAGGAAATCTTTGCCTCTGGATATCTTTAAAAAGATATCTGACTCAGAGACTGGGGAGTGTAACAGATTCATTCATTCTGTTGTATTTACTGAGCGCTTACTGTGAGCAGAGCACTGTACTAAGCACTTGGGAAGTACAATTCAGCAACAAATAGAGACAATCCCTGCCTGAAATGGGCTCACAGTCTACAAGAGGGGAGACAGACATGAAAACAAGTAAACAGGCATCAATAGCATAAATTTAAATAGAATTATAGATACATACACATCATTAAGAAAAGAAATAGAATTATAAATATGTACATAAATATATACATATGTACAAGTGCTGTGGGGAGAGGAGGAGGGTAGAGCAAAGGGAGCGATTGGGAGGAAGAGCAGAGAAAAGGGGGGCTTAATCCGGGAAGGCCTCCTGGAGGATGTGGAGTAGGGGTCGATGGCAGGACAGGAGAAAACGAGGCACAGTGAGAAGGTTAGCACCAGAGGAGCAGAGTGTGTGGGCTGGGATGTAGAAGGAGAGAAGGGAGGTGAGATAGTAGGAGGCAAGGTGATGGAGAGCTTTGAAGCCAGTAGGAAGGAATTTTTGCATGATATGGAGGTTGATAGGTAACAACTGGAGACTTCTGAGGAGGGGGGTGACATGCCCAGAATGTTTTTGTAGAAAGATATGAAAGAAATCCCAACCTATGGTTTTTGGATCTATAAAGGAGAAGTATATTTCAGGATTTGGAAAGTCCTGAGGACTTACTCACAGAATCTCTACTTTACTTATGTACTGGAAGGCTGAAGTCTAGAGACAGCGATGCTGAACCAGCCAATGGGAAGGTGTCTGAACTCAATTCATTAGGTTTCATTCTGCTGATGGGCCAATAATCTATGTTCATGACTGCAGAAGGAATAAGTTATATTATTCTTGATTTTCAACCAAGCAGTGCATGTCTCCAGGAAACCAAGAGAGCATGTGTACTGAAAGGTTCTTTTCCCTTCTTTTTTGGCAACAGGAGTTGCTTTGAAAACTGAAATCTGTCTGAAAATGCTCTGAAAAAGCATCTGTCATTTCTTCTTTTTGAAATGCAATGGTCTTTTACAATCTTGAACTCCAAGGGCTTAAAAATTCATTATATTTAACTTCCATTGAGGGGGTTTCTGGAACCAAAATTACTTAATCAACTCAATTTTGCTCCTTGTGTAGCCCTAATTTAGAAAAACTTTATCTTACTGAATTGTTATTGCAATTAATTTCCTTCTTTTTCTGCAGCAGACTAGTTACAGTAATTAGATATTTTATAAAAATGAGTTATATTCATACAGGGTAGCTTCACTTTTACATTTGATTAATCATATTACTACTGAGGTCTGGGGTTTGTCTCCAAGGAAAGTTTAATGACCTCATTTTAATTCTCCTCTTAACCACAGAGCAGGTATAAATGAACAGAAATAAAATTATCTTTCCCCCTCCTTTCAGTCTCAAGATTAATTTGATGGATTTTCTTTGTGACTGACCCATTTACAAGGGACCGTCTATCTGGTTCTAATTAGGTACAGGGCAGATTCCAGGTAAAAAGGGCCTTGGACCATCCCTAACAGCCATATGCTGTAAGTTGCTGAGAGATCAGAATCAGTGGACCCAGGGGATGGCTCCTTTTTAATTCCGCTGCTACATAATTTAAGCACAATTAGAAATCATTTTCCCAACTACCCCAAGTCATTATTAATTTTGTTATTGATTAAAGGATATTATTGGAAAAGAGATTTTTTTCCTCAGTGCTTCAGCTGAGCATTAATCATTTTAATTAGTTCAGATCTGGGATTTGGGTTGTCTGAAGGACCAAGATGAACAAAAATGTCCTTCTTGGATATGAGATACTATATCCACTGGAGGAGGAAGCCACCATTCCCTCCCTGTCAGAGGACGATGCCCACTCATATAACTCCAGAAACACAGGATTGACTGTGGACCTTGCTCACAGATGATCCTGAAACAATTTCATCACCATCAAAGCTGGGGCCCTAAGATGTGGGAGATTTCTGAATAGGCCCAAGTCTAGAGTGGTAAATTTGGGGGTGAAAGAGGGTATGGGGGCAATTTTTCAGAAAAGTCTTAAAAAATGCATCAAGAGTTTCTGATGGCCTTTCAAGCTACCTCCACATCTAGAGGCAGGATGGTGAATGGAGAGGGAATCAAAAAAGTTCTCAGCAAAAGCAGAAATTCCCTTTTGAGGGAAAATTAATGTAATTACATACTGGGTACTAGCCCAAGACTTCACCTGGAACACAGTTAACTAATCACAGAGTGGACTAGAAAAAAGAGGGGCCCAGTAATTTGGGGAGAAGAAGCCCATGGCCATTTTGGAAAGGCTGAACGTGCAACAGAATATGTGCATCTGGAAGGATACTTGCAGAAAAATAGAAAGGGGAGGAAATGGAGGGCTAGCCCTGGATAGGACAGTATTAGAGGGAAGTTAGGGAGTTTTAATTGTAATTCTTTTAACTTTGTTACCTAGTATATTAAGATTATTATTAAGATTATTTCTATTAAAAGCCTGGTAGAACTCTAGCCTTCACATCAGCATCTGGAAGGGATCTTGGGTGAGTAAGGGGGAAGGGAGATAAAGCTCTTCTGAGCCAGCCTTGGGAGTGACGATGTTTGGCTGAAAACCCAGTGATTACCTTGTTGCTTGAAACTACTCATCTGAGAGTCGAAGGCTGGTGGCAGCAGACCAAGGAGTAGAGGATTGGAGTTTGCTTGAGGAGGTTACTAATGGTCACCCATTCCTAAAAGCAGAAAACCTGAGGGTTTAGGGACCTCACATCCACTGTCAGGCACCTAAGACCTCCTAAAATACCTCTGGAGACTATTTCATCAGAGAAAAGCATTGAGAAGACTTCAGTGTACCAAAGTTTCATCTCAATAAGACAGGGTAGCTGAATATATTTTTTACCCCATTGCAATTTATATTCTTCAAACAGTATGATCACACTTCAATACAGCAGGCAATGTGGCAATATGGCCAACTCCCTTATGTGATCACAAAGGTCCAGAAATGAGCTGGCCTCAGGAATGTCACAGTTGCACATGAGATTCAGAACCCTTTTTTAAATGATCTTTGTTAAGCACTTACTATGTGTCAAACACTGTAAGTGCTGGGGTAGGTGCAAGTTAATTAGGTTGGATTCAGTCCCTATCCCACATGGAGCTCACAGGCTAAGTAGGATGGAAAACAGATATTTAAATTCCATTTTACAGTTGAGGAAACTGAAGCACAGAAAAGTTAAGTGACTTGTCCAAAGTCACACAGCAAGCAGGGCGGGGATTAGAACCCAGGTCCTCCAACTCCCAGGCCCATGCTGTTTCCACTAGGCCACTCTGCTTCCCACTTTTCCAAGTGCTGGGGTAGGTACGTTAGTCATTCAGTCTGCATCCAATTTCTGTCTCACATGGGGCTGAGAGTCTAAGTAGGAGGGAGAACAAACAGGTTTTGTAATTGAGAAGACTGAAGCATGGAGAAGTTAAATGGTCACACAGCAAGCCAATGGCAGACCTGGGATTAGAACCCAGGTCCTCTGACTCTCAGGCCCCATGTTCTTTCCACTAGGCCAAGAGGCTTCCTTTCTTCCCATGCTGCTTCTTAGGGAGCTTGCGTTATTTATTGTCTGGCGCACAGTATGCACTTAACTAATGCCAAAAAAAAAACCACACTGAAACCTAAAGCTCTGCTATACTGTACTCTCCCAAACACTTAGCACAGGGCTCTGTACACAGTAAGGGCTCAATAAGTATCATAATAAATAAGCACCAGAATTTTGGGCTTATCTAGTGTATTCAGTATCAAGAGAACAGGAACAAAGTTTCAAGGATTTTCACTGACCAACCAGATACCCTCTCTCTTCTGCCTGCTGTTGCTGCCATGGTTGCTGTTTTAGAATATCTTCACGAGTTAATTATTTATGACAGAGGTTTTCATCAAGACCTGGAACATAATTAAGGGCGCCTCAGTCCATTTCAATTTAAAAACACCAACTCTTGTCCACAAGAACCCATTTGACTCACGATTTCTCATCTTCTTTGTTTGTGAACTTAATTGAAAGGCAAAGGAAATTAAGGATTTGCTGGTGCTTCCACACAGGGTTGATTGGGGTTACGTTTGGGTTATCATTCTCCTGGTCAGAGGGAGAGTTTTGCTTGCTGAAGTGTACTATACATTAAGCATACGTCAAGGATGACTCCATTGGATTGTTTCTTGGAAGGTGCTACTCCCTTAGAGGCAAATTGTGTCTCAGGGAAAAGATAAATGAGAAGCAACGTGGCTCAGTGGAAAGAGCACGGGCTTTGGAGTCAGGGCTCATGAGTTCGAATCCCAGCTCTGCCACTTGTCGGCTGTGTGACTGTGGGCAAGTCACTTAACTTCTCTGTGCCTCAGTTCCCTCATCTGTAAAATGGGGATTAAGACTGTGAGCCCCACGTGGGACAACCTGATTCCCCTGTGTCTACCCCAGCGCTTAGAACAGTGCTCGGCACATAGTAAGCGCTTAACAAATACCAACATTATTATTATTATAAATCCACTGGATTGTCCCTTTTAAGGTATTCTCCCTTGTAGTAGGAATGGTGTTTTTAAGACAAACCTCCTCACTCAAAATCATGCATAAATCCTTTGTTTCTTCTTGAGAATTCTGAAGTCATGCAACAAAGGGGAATTCTCCACTAGATTGTAATTTCTTGAGGGCAGGAATAATGGCTACTTATTCCTTTTTACTCTTCCAACTGCTAAATACAGTGCTTTTCACAGAGTAAGTGCTCTATAAATACTCCTGACTGAATGACTGGTAGATCCAACTCCAGCTTGGTTTAACTTGCTTTGAACACCGGCCCCAGGAAACCGCCCAAAACTGATTGTCACTTTACTCTCTCTGACAACTATACTTCCAAGTTCTGCTATATTCACTTTTGAGATATAAACTGATGTTTAGAGAATAGCTTGTTTCCAAATTTAATTCCTTAGCTGCACTGAGTAGAGGTATGTTCTGTTTGCTTTAGACATCCTGGGTATGGGTAGCTGATGGAGAGGCACTATGGAATGGGGGCAGAATTTATTGATTCTCTTGGAGGGTCACGTTAGGCGAAAGAGAATCTACTCTAGATCCAAGAGCAAAAGAGGCCAAATAAAAGGAAAAATTAGTTTGGGGAATATTTGTTGATTCAAAATGGAGGTGAAGGTAGAAAATATAAAGGTGAAGAAAGGGAAAACGTTAATAGTGTGAAGAAAGCCACTTTTTATGCATCTACACACACAACAGTCTACCATTCATTTTCTCCTTCTAAGAGGAGGATGGCAATATTAGAAATCCAGGGATGATCCCTTCCTTCATTTTCTGTAGTCCAAACTTCAACCAGGCCAGGAGAACAGGAGACCCTTCGCATTGTGTCAAAATCCTTCATTATCAAAATCCATAAATTCCTTCATTTAGAACCTCAACAAGGCCTTGGTTTCTAGTTATTTTTTCTAGGAAATTGGGACTGAGGGGGACAGTTTTCCAAACACTATATTGAAAACAAAAAAACCCTATGTTTCATATTGTGTCTCTAGTGTTGAGTTCAACTAAGTAGGTTAGGTTAAAATAACTTTTAATTAATGTTTAAGAATAGGAATCTGATCATGCAAATTCTTCTACATCATTTTAGCAGTGGCTGATTTTTCTTGATTAAATATGATAAAAATAGACCGTATGTGTATGTCAGCCTGGATCCTCCTGAGCTTCTTCATTCCCCCAACCAACTTTACATTCCCCCAACCAATCACTTGCCTAGATTACATATTCCTTAGGAATGCTAGAATATCTCATGGATCAAACTGCAGAAGGATATCCCAGATTGCAGGTATTTAAAGATTTTTCCTTAACTGTAGGACACTTGACTATGATCTAATCACCGGCAAAATTAATATGTAAGTGTCAAGAGAACAAATCTCTGCCCTCAATAATAATTCCCATCCATTTGATCTACTTTCCCATTACTCTTTGAGATCTAATAGTATTAAGCTAGTTTTATAAATCCTCACTTGACCTGAACCAGAGTACAACAATCTATATGAACTGGGCCTGAGAAGTTCATTGAGGGAATAGACATAGTTGAGGCATGCTGTGATTTGTTTCACGCATATAAACTGGGTAACTGACCAGAGGCAAATTGGAGGGGAGTTTTTGGAAATGATCTTCCTGCCTAATGACTGAGGAACAATCAGCTCTTGTGACTATACATTTATGCAATTATTTCAAAATGTACAGAACATCTCTGACCATGGGTGTTCCATAGGTAGTTGACAGCCTCCAAAGTGTCCCACTTCCCATTGGTGCTACATCACTCTAGCATTTCAATCTGCTGTTGTTATTATTATTTTTATTATTGCATTTATTAAGCACTTACTATGTTGTAAGCACTGTTCTAAGCACTGGGATAGAGACAGTTAATCCAGCTTGACAGTCTCTGGCCCACATGGAGCTCACAGTCTAAGATAGAGGGAGTGCAGGCATTAAATCAGCATTTACCAAAGGAGGAAACTGAGGCACAGAGCAGTTCAATGACTGTTATTCATTTCATTGCCTTTATCATAGACTCTTCACCAGAATTTTCATTCAGTAGAAGTTGTTTCCTGCTTACCCATTCCTCTTCTTATCAATCTGAAATTCCTGACCATTGGTTTTAAGAAACTCAATCAGCCACCTCCCTCATACTTATCCAGTCTCTTTCCCCAGGACAACTTAACTTACACTCTTATTTCTCTCAATCTACCCTATTCATTGTGCCTCATTCTCATCCCTTGCTCGTGTCCCTCTCCCTATATGGAATTCCCTCCCCCTGCATATCCAACAGCCTGTATCTCTCTTCACTGACAAAGTCCTTTAGAGGTCATAACTTCTTCAGGATGGCATCCCCAGGTTACATCCCCCTACCACTTCTTTAGCACTTCTGCATTACCATTGCACTTGAATACTCACAACCACCGGTAACACTTATTTATGTACATATCTTATATATCTTATTACCTAAGATTGAATAATTTAAACATCTTTTCTTACCTTTTTTTGTTTGTAAATTATATTAGTGTCTGTCTCCTCAACTAGATAGTGAGCTCCTTGAAGGCAGGGATCATGTCTACCAATTCATTTGTACTCTGTCCCAAGCGATCACGGTACCCCGAACACAGTAAATTCTCCATAAATATTATTGGTTTATCGATTATAGACTATTTAATATAGCTTTGAATAGGAATTTGGCCCATTTGTGTCTGCCTCCTTGGTTTTTTTTCTCCTGTAGGGAGACCATTCTGGTCTTATTATATTTGGAGCTGATTGCTTGAATCGCTTCAGTGAATGAAGCAATTTTCAACTTGTTATTTTTCAATGGGTTGATAAAACAGATTTCTTTGATGGATTGCTCAAATTGCTTCTTTGGAAGAAGTTGGGGAGGTGGACCTCATTTGGTGAAATATGACTTATCCTCACCCCTGCCTATGGGGATAGTAGGGAAAACCATTTCGCTGATGGAGGGTAGAGGCATGGGTTAGTTAAATGACACACGCAAACTCCACATAGTATTGGGGCCAGAGCCAAGAGTCAGTAGTAATAACTTATTGAGCACCCACTGGGTTCAAGGCACTATACAAAGTGCGTAGAAAAGTATGATACCTGCTCCCTGCCCACAAGGAGGGTACATTCTAATGTCAGAGACAGACATAAAAATATTTACAAATGGGATCATCAGGATAAATTGATTACACTATCAATCATAGATGTATATATAAGTTCTGATGGATGGTGTAAATAAATATGTAAGCACTAGAGGTGGCTAATGGGTTGATGTGACTTGGAAATTTTGAATAGCTTTTGCAGGTTCTCCCATCCTTTAATTTTTCATTTTCTCACCTTTGCCCCTATTAATGTATCAATCAACCAAACCCATTTAATGAGTGTTTATTTTGTACAGAGCACTGAATTAAGTGCTAGGGAGGGCATAATAACATTATTAGACATGATCCATGCCCTCAAGGAGCTTATAATCTAGCCGGGGAGACAGACACTAAAATAAAGTACAAGTAGGGGGAAGCAAAAGAGTTTAAAGATCTATATGTAACAACAAACCATGACCATTTATGTCAGCACAACCGGATAATATTTCTTTCCAGGCATTTGTAACTGCAGCCCTTGTGAAACTTCAATTTCTCTGGGCATCCATTTGCTTTAGAATCATTCTTGTCCATTTCTTTCTCAAAGTGAAACACTCTCCCTCATGACTTGATAGCACTTGGGAGAGTACAATGTAATAGAGTACGTAGATACTTTCCCTGCCCACCACGACTTGTGGCCACTTTCCAAGAGCAATCCCTATATTAATTAGTCTCCTGCTTTGGTGCAGTTTTTGTACGTGAAATGCGGGCTTTAACCAACAATGTACTTTCATTCTGCTAAATGGCCTTCATCCTGGAGTCATGATGATTTAACCTCAAAAGCCTGTGGATTTAGCGTGAGGTAGTTTTTCTTTCCCTTCCCTAGTGAATTAGAAGCATAAACATATGCATTTCAGGAGCCGAGGAAGCGAGGGAGCGGAAAGCACTGAAATCCTGCTCAGGTTCCTCTCATTATTTAAAGTGAATCAACAAGCGGAAAATTTTTTACCTGTGCCAGTCAGAGGGAAAAGCCCAGATTAGATTTTTCTACCTGACTGAAATGAGATTCTGTCTACCACCAGGAATAAATTAGAAGGGTTGCTTTCAGTGAGGCCATAATTTAATATCATTGTAAATTCTCCCCAGTTTAGTGAGTGCCTGGGGTCCTCAGTAGAGAGTGTATTGTCAAATATCCTGGCCTTTTCTTCTCTTTCTCTAGTTCCATAAAAAAGGCATCAGAGACCTCTCGAAAATTGCCAGTGCAAGTGCTCTGGGACAGGGGGGAAGAGAATAATTTTCCAAATCATTTAACTTGATTCTAGGACCAATTGTATCGGTGGCTTTTCCACCTCCAGGTCCTACGGGCATCAAGGCTATTTAAACTCTCAGTACTGGCCCGTCTGACTGTTTGCTTGCCTTTCCCTAAAGCCCTTGCGAGATAAAACTAGGTAGCCTTTCTTCCCTTCATCCAGGTGTCACACTCTCCAGTGCAGAGCTGTGTAATCCGAGCTGTGTAATCCAACCTGGCGGGAGTACAAACTGGCCTTTAATTCAATCGCCGGCAGTGGACGGTTGAGATTCCCATGCTGTGCCCTGGGAGACCATGTCACCATTCCCCAGCATCCCACTAGGTGTCACTCTGTTTTCACGCAAATGCAGGTTAGCGAGGCGGCCCCCTTGGCATCAAGGCTTTACCAGAAGGCAAACCTACGCCCGGAGTCTATACTGCTGATGCCGAAATGATGACATTACACCAGGAGTGCCTTCCATTTGCTTTAAAGAGGGCTCTTTTATGCAGTCTCTTTTAAAGCTGTCATTTTAAACTGCACATTAACTTCCCAGAACTTCATTGGATGCCCAGAATTCCCATGGCATGGCAGAATAGGATCACAATGATATTATCATCATAATTATTGTTGTGCTGAGTTTCCATTAGTGGGGCAAATTTCTTTCAAAGATGAAGACTGTTTGCCAGAATGAAAATATTCACATTGTCTTTCCTAACATGAGGGCAAAATAAGCTTGACATCGCTAAACTGAGGTTCTCAAGTATTTTTTAAGTATGTCCCAAAATCTACATTTCATAAGAGGCCCAAGAACCTAGAGGCCTTTCTCAGTTTTCCAGTGATTTCAGATCAGAGCCAGGAACGCTCCTGAGTCCACCTACCTCCTACCATTCCTCTCCAAACTCTGTGAGCAAGTGGTCTACTCTCGCTGCCTCCACTTCCCCTCCTCCAATTCTCTCCTTGACTCTCTCCCATTTGGCTCATGCCCCTTTCACTCCTAGGAAACCACCTTCTCAAACTTCTCAAAGAACTCCTGGGCAAATACAATGGCCTCTACTCCCGCCTAATCCTCCTCAACCTCTCAGCTACCTTCTACACTGAGGTTCAATCCCTTCTGGAAACATTATTCAACCTTGGCTTTATTGGCACTATCCTAACCCAGTTCTCCTCTTACCTCTCTAATTGATAATCTGGCTCTTCGTCTGACTCATGGACCCTAACTATGGGAGTCCCTCAAGCCTCAGCTCTGGGTCTCCCTCTATTCTCTATCTACCATCACTCCCTTGAAGAACATGTTAAATTGGAGGTGTTGGTGGGACATTGTCATCTTCCCACCCAAATCCTTTCCTCCTCCTTGACTTTCCCATCACTGTAGATAGCATCACCATCCTCCCAGTCTCAAAAAGCTTGTAACCTTGGAATTATCCATGTCTCATCTTTCTCATTCAATCCCATATTCAGTGTCATCAAATCCTGATGGTTCAACCTTCACGGCATCACTCAAATCCTCCCTTTCCTCTTCATCCTAACTGCTACCATATTAATCCAAACACTTATTCTATACCACCTTGATTTCTGCTTCAGCCTCCTTGCTGACCTCCCTGCCTTTTATTTCTCCTCACTTCAGTCCATACTTTGCTGCTTGGAACGTTCTTCTACAAAACCAATCAGCTAATGTTTCCCCACTCCTCAAGAACCTCCAGTGGTTGCCCACCACCTCAGTGTCAAACAGAAACTCTTTTCCATCTGCTTTAAAGCACTCAGTCATCTTGCATCTTCCTACCTTACCTTGATGCTCTCCTACTACAACCCACTCTGCACACTTTGTGCCTCTAAAGCCAATCTTCTCACTGTACCTCAATCTCATCTATCTCTCCACCGACCCCTTGCCCACATCCTGCCTCAGCTTGGAACTCCCTTCCACTTCACATCTGAAAGACGATCACCTTCGAAGCCTCATTAAAAGCACATTTCCTCCAAGAGGTCATCCTGATTAAGTCCTCATTTCCTCTTCTCCTACTTCATTCTATGTCACTCTTGCACTAGGATCTGCACCCTTTACTCACTCCTACCTCAGCCCCACCTCACTTACGTACATATCCATAATTTATTTATTTATTTATATTAATGACTGTCTCCCCCTCTAGACTCTTAGCTCCTTGTGGGCAGGGACTGTGTCTACCAAATCTATTACACTGTACTGTTCCAAGTGCTTAGTACACAGCTCGGCACAAAGTAAGCGCTCAACAAATATGATGGATTTTTTTGATTGATTAAATTTCAAACCCATAGTCTATCTTGTACTTGGGATCATCTCACATCTTCAGTCCCTTTTCATATGGCAACACATGACATATCTCAGAGGCAGTGTCACAAACTCAAGAGGTATTCAGCAGATGAGATTCTTAGATCTCTGATTTCCTCCAAATTCTTTGACCTCTCTTAGGAGTGTCTTCCATTTGTAAGAACCAACCCCGATCTCTCTAAATTTCTGGGCTCCTAATAAATCCTTCTATTTCAGGTAAAACCTTTTCTAATAGGAATGACATGACAAAAAGAAGTAGATCTGACTTGTCAGACTCTCTAGGACAGATGCTAACAAACTCACGACTAAGAAAAGAACCCTTTGAATATGGAATTGTTTGAAGAACCCAAAAGGCAAAATTACCATGTTCCCCTGAACAATGCAATTCTCCCCTTTGAATGAGAGATTCAGGCTCTTTTAGAGGTATGTAACAGTGCTTTGCACACAGTAAGTGCTCAATAAATTTGACTGAATGAATGAATGTAACAAGCAGAGCAGGTTAGTTGGGTGGGGAGAATGGGGGGAGTGAACAGGGTGCTGTATTGTAAGCAATCCTTGCCATCAGAGGGAGAGCATAACACTTAATACAGTGCTCTGCCAGAGTAAACATTCAATAAATACTATCGTTTGAGCACTAATTTATCCAGCCAATGCTCAATGTTTTATAGACATGGGGGCAGCATCTTCAAGCATCCCTGGTAAACAGCTAAGCAACCTCATATCAGGTCAGCTAGTAAAAATCAAATTTTTACCTACTTTCCCTTTCCCTACTCATTCTCTGGAGGGAAGTACTACTGAATGGTTAAATGATCAAAAGATTGGACAGCAGAGTGGGAAGGAGGATAAGGAGTGGGAGGAAAACCAGGAATTGGTGCATCTGCATAGGAGATGACCCATGCCTGGATGAAACACACTCAGGGAAGGGTAATGCAAGGTAGCTTATGCCTATTGCAATCTCTATTTTCCTTTCTAACAATAATCTACTGATATGGCTTTGAGGCCATATAGTTACTGGGGCCTAAACTCATTATCTGATTTCGAATTCATTTTCCCAAACTCTTTCTCCCTCTCATTTTACAGGGAGCCAGAGAGAAACCTATGATGATTATTTGTGAAACATGCATCATGCTGGAAACCAATCAATCACCATTCTGTCTGCCTTTCTGAAGCAGGACCCAACTCTATCTATCCCCGGAGCATCTGGGGTCTCGAGATAAAGCTCAAGCAAAAAAAACTTCCCTATGTCGGCTACAGATGGCCTCACACCTCCCTCTTCCTCCTTGCAGTGTTGGCCCTTCTCCTGGGCACATTCTCTTCTCTCTCAATCCTTCCAAGAAACCGGTAGGCCTTCATTCTGTTGGCTCATGAATCATTCTCCTTTTTGCTGAAAGTCTTTGTTACTCTGTTATCTATCAAATTCTTTCGACCTGCCAAACTGCTAAACAGAGACAAGCAATATCAAATGCTCATCAATTACACACACATTGGGTGTCCATGCATCATTGTCCTGATGTATTGATACTTACTGTGGTGGCAGTGAATTCTGGTGGGCTGTCATTCACATCAGTCACCGTAATGATTGCTGTTGCAGTGTTTGAGAGGCCATAGTTAAGATTACCCTCCATATCAGTGGCCTGCACTATGACTGTGTACTGCTGGACTTTCTGGAAAACAAGCGAGAAAGAGGGGAAAAAGAAATATATTTTAAATGACTTGCTTTATTTTTCAATCTGGGCATTTTTAGCTTAAACAGAGAAAATATTTCTATACCATAGCAGTAACTGAGATCATTTCCTACTCAAAACTGGGGTGCGTACTGTGATTCTTCTTGAGTATTTTTCATTCATTCATTCAATAGTATTTATTGAGCGCTTACTCTGTGCAGAGCACTGTACTAAGCGCTTGGAATGAACAAGTCGGCAACAGATAGAGACAGTCCCTGCCATTTGATGGGCTTACAGTCTAATCGGGGGAGACAGACAGACAAGAACAATGGCAATAAATAGAGTCAAGGGGAAGAACATCTCGTAAAAACAATGGCAACTAAATAGAATCGAGGCGATGTACATTTCATTAACAAAATAAATAGGGTAATGAAAATATATACAATTGAGCGGACGAGTACAGTGCTGAGGGGATGGGAAGGGAGAGGGGGAGGAGCAGAGAGAAATGGGAGGAAAAGAGGGTTAAGCTGTGGAGCGGTGAAGGGGGGGTGGTAGAGGGAGTAGAGGGAGAAGAGGAGCTCAGTCTGGGAAGGCCTCTTGAAGGAGGTGAGTTTTAAGTAGGGTTTTGAAGAGGGGAAGAGAATCATTTTGGCGGAGGTGAGGAGGGAGGACGTTCCAGGTCCGCGGGAGGACGTGGCCCAGGGGTCGACGGCGGGATAGGCGAGACCGAGGGACGGTGAGGAGGTGGGCGGCAGAGGAGTGGAGCGTGCAGGGTGGGCGGTAGAAAGAGAGAAGGGAGGAGAGGTAGGAAGGGGCAAGGTGATGTAGAGCCTTGAAGCCTAGAGTGAGGAGTTTTTGTTTGGAGCGGAGGTTGATAGGCCACCACTGGAGTTGTTTAAGAAGGGGAGTGACATGCCCAGATCATTTCTGCAGGAAGATGAGCCGGGCAGCGGAGTGAAGAAAAGACTGGAGCGGGGCAAGAGAGGAGGAAGGGAGATCAGAGAGAAGGCTGACATAGTAGTCTAGCCGGGATATAACGAGAGCCCGTAGCAGTAAGTTTTAGCCGTTTGGGTGGAGACGAAAGGGCGGATCTTGGCGATATTGTAAAGGTGAAACCGGCAGGTCTTGGTAACGGATAGGATGTGTGGGGTGAACGAGAGAGACGAGTCAAGGATGACACCGAGATCGCGGGCCCGAGAGACGGGAAGGATGGTCGTGCCATCCACGGTGATAGAGAAGTCTGGGAGAGGACCGGGTTTGGGAGGGAAGATGAGGAGCTCAGTCTTGCTCATGTTGAGTTTTAGGTGGCGGGCCGACATCCAGGTGGAGACATCCTGGAGGCAGGAGGAGATGCGAGCCTGAAGGGAGGGGGAGAGGGCAGGGGCGGAGATGTAGATCTGCGTGTCATCTGCATAGAGATGGTAGTCAAAGCCGTGAGAGTGAATGAGTTCACCAAGGGAGTGAGTGTAAATGGAGAACAGAAGAGGGCCAAGAACTGACCCTTGAGGAACTCCAACAGTTAAAGGATGGGAGCGGGAGGAGGCTCCAGCGAAGGAGACCGAGAAGGACCGGCCAGAGAGATAAGAGGAGAACCGGGAGAGGACGGAGTCCGTGAAGCCAAGGTGAGATAAGGTATGGAGGAGGAGGGGATGGTCGACAGTGTCAAAGGCAGCAGAGAGGTCAAGGAGGATCAGAATGGAGTAGGAGCCATTGGATTTGGCAAGAAGAAGGTCATGGGTGACCTTAGAGAGAGCAGTCTCGGTAGAGTGGAGGGGACGGAAGCCAGATTGGAGGGGGTCCAGGAGAGAATGGGAGTTAAGGAATTCTAAGCAGTGATTGTAGATGACTCGTTCTAGGATTTTGGAAAGGAAGGGTAGTAGGGAGATAGGGCGATAACTGGAGGGGGAAGTGGAGGCAAGAGCGGGTTTCTTTAGGATGGAGGAGACATTTTGGTCTGATATTACCTGTCTGAAGAGCTCTCTCATTCAGTGGCACTGGGTAACAGAACAGGATGAAGAAGCTTGATTTGGTTTTCATTTAGAGTGATATAGGCTCAGCTGAGCACTTTGCAGAACAAACCCCAATCAAAGTCTGGATATGCAGAGGGAAAGCTCATAAGACTCAGACTTGGGGTTCAGCTTGGAAAAGCAGCCGAGGTTTATGTGAATGATTGGAGCTGCAATATTAGGTGGAAAAGCCCCTGGGGCCCGGGATGGGAAGCTTCTGGTAGTTAAACTCTTCTGGGCTGGTCAAATTGGAAACTCTGAATGGGGAGGGGGGGAAGGGAAAAAATACACTCTTCTCTTTACAGGTGCAGAGATACAGGCATGATTCTGTTTGAAAACTCAGTCCTCAAGAAGCAGTTAGCATCAGGTGCAGGTGTGATTTTAAAAAGCAAATAAACCTTGATGGAATGAATGAATTTTATTAGGCATTGAAGATTTTTTACATCACTTCTCTTTTCCTATTCCTCACCAGGAGTCCATTAGAACTGAATTTCCATTACAAGTTAATGTGTCTCATCCTTTCCACATCTTCTCTCCTGATTAGTAGTTGAAAAATGAGCCAAAACAACTCTGAAGTAGAACTTGCACTGACTCGAAAGTCAATCAATCAATGGTATTTATTGACTCCCTACTGTGTGCATTTGGGAAAGCACAGTAGTGCAGGTAGAACATGATCCTTGCCCTCAAGAAGCTTACAAACCAAAGTCAAAAGTCTTGGTGAAGGTATTGGTATTGCCCTGTTCAAAGACCTGAGGTAACTGAAATGCCTTGTTGGCAGTGAGTGTTCCCCCTTTGTTTCTTCCTGGCCAAAGTAATTTCTCAAAGAGAAACTTGGATTTTGAAAGAGAACCACATTTCAGGGATGAACTTCCTAAGCAAACAGACTCACATTTCAGCAGCCCTGGGGAAATGACCAGTTGTACTTGAGGATGAGGAAGGGAGAGTTTAAAAGACTAGAACTTCTTGCCACTTCAGGAATTTGCTCTGAGAAGCACCTCTTCTCTGGATTCAGCCCGGGACCTTTGGTTGCTGAGTCTAACTCTAATCTGGGGAAAGCTTACAAAGCAAAGGCACTGAAATGGAACATATTTTCACACTTGAAATCCTCTTCCACCCTTTTCTGTCTGTTCCTGACCAAAAAGGGCTACTGCTGCCTCACCTAGGCCTCCCGAATGTGGCAAAATTGATAGTCTGAGACATTTACATATAGGCTACCACTCATTTACAAGAACTGTTTGAAGACTAGGCTACCTAAGGGACCACTAAACCTGGTGACTTCTTAAAACTTGTCCCAGATGAAACCATTTTGTCCATCTGCTTAACCTGCCTCTAAATCCAGTTTGATAGGAGCCTCAGAGTGACCTATCCATTTTCTTTAAGGGATAGAGAAGAAAATAAAGTAATATCCTATCTGGGTTACAATCCATCAATCATCTAAACACTCAGTGTTCGGAATATTGTATGGAATGCTTGGGTGAGTACAATTAACTTAATAGAAATGAATGATCCCTGCTCTCCAAGAGCTTACAATCTAATGGGGGAGATAGACAATGAAATAATTTACAGATAGGAAGAAGAAAGAGGATGAGTTCATGCATGTATGTTGATCTGTACAGACATTTACAGTGGTTGTGAATGCACTAATGTGCAGCTGGTGCAGAAGTACTCAAGTAGTAGCTGGGGGATGTGACCTCAGGGGTAGAAAAATTTATCAGGGAAATCTTCCTGAAGGAGTTGTGATTTCAGCTTTGAAAATGTGTTCTGCTGAATTTGAAGGAGGAGGTGAGTTCCAGGTTGGTGGAAGAGTGTGAGCTTGGGAAGGGTTGAAGGCAGAAGAGATGATAATGAGGCATAATAAATATGCTATCTTGAGAAGAATGAAGAAGGTGAGCTGGGTGAAGTAGGAGAAGAGAGTAGTTAAGGAGGAGGGAGACAGACTTAAAGCCAATGGTCAGAACTTTCTGCTTAATTTGGAGAAGAATGGGAAACCACTGAAGGTTTTTGAGGACTGGAGGGTTGGGGGCAATAATAATAATGATGTTAGCATTTGTTAAGCACTTGCTATGTGCAGAGCACTGTTCTAAGCACTGGGGTAGATACAGGGTAATTAGGTTGTCCCCCGTGAGGCTCACAGTCTTAATCCCCATTTTACAGATGAGGTAACTGAGGCACAGAGAAGTTAAGTGACTTGCCCACAGTCACAAGGCTAACAAGTGGCAGAGCCTGGATTCAAACCCATGACCTCTGACTCCCAAGCCCAGGCTCTTTCCACTGAGCCACGCTGCTTCTCTGAGCCATGCTGGGGGGAAGATATGTGTGTATAAAGTTTTAGAAAAATATCTGGGCTGGAGAATGAAGTATAGACTGGACAGGGTAGAGACCAAAGGCAGGGAAGGCTAATTCAATAGTTAAGGCATAGTAGACAAGGGACAAGTAAAAAAAGTGCTTGACCAGCATGGTAGCTGTTCGGATGCAGAAGAAGGGGTGGATTTTGGAAATATTGTGCAGGAAAATCCAGTAACATTTAGCAGAAGACTCAGTTTGGACTTTGAAAGAGAGGGGCTTTTTCCTTCTTTTTAAAATGATATTTAAGCATATACTATGTGCCAGGCACTGCACTAAGCTCAGGTTTAGACATGAGCTAATCAGATGGACACAGTCCATGTACCACATGGGGCTCACAATCTTAATCCCCATTTTACAGATGAGGTAACAGAGGCACAGGAAGTAAAGTGATTTGCCTAAGGTCTCACAGCAGACAAGTGGCAGAGCTGGAATTAGAAACCAGGTGCTTCTGTTTCTTTGAGACCCATGTTCTATAATAATGATGGTATTTGTTAAGCGCTTACTATGTGCCAAACACTGTCCTAAGTGCTGAGGTAGACACAAGGTAATCAGATTTTCCCATGTGGGGCTCACAGTCTTAATCCCCATTTTACAGATGAGGCAACTGCAGCACAGAGAAGTTAGGTGACTTGCCCAAGGTCCCCCAGCAGGCAAGTGGCAAAGCTGGAATCAGACCCAGGGGCTCTGACTACCAGATCTGGGCTCTTTCTACTAATCTTTGCTGCTTTTCATGTTGGCACGAGGCCTAATGGTCCCCTGCCTCCCTGCCAGCCCCAGAGAGAAGTGAAGCAGGATGGCAAGGTGCAGGAAAAGGAAGGACTCATAATCGGCATTTCTGGGCTACCCTGAGCCGTAGAGGATGTCGAAAGGTCTAGTCTCCATTTTTATAACTAGGGTATCGGTGTGACCTGTACAACAGGGGGTGGCCAAAGAGGCCGTGCTCCCATTACTCAGAAACCATTACTCTTCAGACTTGGGTTACCTGCCGTAGCTCCAGCCAAGGACCTTTCCTCCACAGGCACAACAGAGGTGACAAATTCATATTTTATGCTCGTGCCCTTTTCAATCAATCCCCAACTGATGGTTTTTATTGAGTGCCCACCATGTGGCAGAGCACTATATTAAGCACTTAGGAGAATACAAGAGAGTAAATAGGTACAATTTACTTAATCAAAGATTTCACATTTTTATGGTATTTTTAAGGGCTTACTATGCATCAAACACTGTCCTAAGCGCTGGGGTAGATTCAAGTGAATTAGATCGGACGCAGTTCCTGTTCCGCATGGGGATCACAGTCCAGTTAGGAGGGAAAATGAGAACTGAGGCACAGCGAAATTAAATCACTTGCCCAAGGTCACACAGCAAGCAATTGGCAGAGCTGGGATTAGGTTCCAGGCCTCTGACTTCCAGGCCTGTGCTCTTTCCATCAGGCCATGGTGCTTCTCTAGGTGGGGAGGCAGAAAGGGAAGTAACAATACAAGGATATAGCCATGAGTGCTGGTGGGGTGTTAGTGATTACTTATGTGTTTAGGGGGAATGGACTCAAGGGTGTTGGTGATGCAAAAAGGAGGAAAATAGTGGGCATGGCTTCCATTGTTGATTACCTCCTTCCTTTGAGGCTCCTCTCTTTGTAACCAATCCAGAGATGGCAAATTTAGAGGAGTTTGAGTGAGTAGAGCCCAGTAAGCAGAAAACTGTCTGTGGCTCTGGTAGCAGCCCTCAAAGTGGCTTCAGTGATTGACTTACAGTCACACCCGCCCCACACTCTGCTTTAACACGGCATCTGGGATGCCGAGAGCAGGAAGAATCCTCTAGACTGTAAGCTCGTTGTGGGCAGGGAATGTGTCGGCTTATTGTTATATTGTACTCTCCAAAGTGCTTAGTACAGTTCTCTGCACACAATAAGCTCTCAATCAGTATGACTGAATGAATGAATGATGGCTTAAACAAGTCTGGCTTTGGCCCCTATTCATCCCAAATCAGCAGAGGGGCCTCTCCCAGACCTTTCCTGCCCCATTCAACTGAAGTGGTTTTCATTCTGTGCCCCTCTGAGGTCTTCAGCCTAGGTGGTTTCCTGTCTAGACACAGGGTCTGGGCTGTGGGGTAAATGATCAGCTAAAGAAAAAAAACTTATGGGGTGGCAACATAGTAACTGCCTTCACTTATATGAAGGGTTTTATGAGGAGAACATTTACCGGTTGTCTAAGAGAAAATGGTTCTATGTCAGAGAGAGATGGAAAAGCTTCTTTGTGGTTAGAGAGAATGTATACTGGATCAAATCAAATATCCCTAAGGATCTTTAAGTAATTCACAATCTACTCTGAATTGTTTGGTCATTTAGCTGCATAGAAGCAGAGGGATGGACCAGATGACCTCCTGGGGATGGGTCCTTACAGTTCCATGATTCCCAAATCTCCACACTATATCCTGCTAATGACAAAATCCCTGAATTAGCATCAACATCATCGCCACCATCAACAACCAAATTTATGAAGGGCCTACTGTGTGATGAGCACTGAACCTGGGAAGCACTGGCAGCTAACCTGGATTGCTACCCTCATCCTGAAATACTAATCACACTGGTGAGAAGGGCTCTCTGAAGACAGGTGCCAGGTGACTGAGGAAGAACAGGATTAAAAAAACCCCACAATCCTTTACCTAATGAATTATTCCTTCAATGAGATTAATTAGCTAAAGAGATAAGAAGTGTGGCAATCAGGATCCTTGGCAGGGTCTTGAGGCTGAGACGTGGCCTGAACGCTTATAGGAAAGGAGGGTGAGAAATTTAGGCATTTAGAGGGTGAAGCTATCCTTGGTGTCCTTTATGCTAGTACAAGATGAAGTGCGAAGGTGGGATGATAAAACAGGGCCTTGGATATTTTCTCCCCGCTGGGTGCAGGTTTCTCTTTTGATCATGTTTGAAGCCTGTCGCTGTCTAGAGATGCTGGACTGAGAGGTCACCGTTTAGGAGTTTATCCACTGGAACAAGATCTCCTGACAGCTCCAGTTTCTTTTCTTGCTTCCAGCTAAGGTCTTACTTAGGCACTCTAGGGTCCAGAGCAAAGGCTTGGAGAAAAATTCATGGCCTTGTAGTGAAAGCCTGACATCTAATCCTGGCTCAGTCACTTGCTTGGTGCATGACCTTGGACATTTCTCTGTGCCCCAGTTTCCTTATCTGTAAAATGGGGACTCAATGCCTGTTTTCTCTCCACTTTAGATTATGAGCCCCATGAGGGAGAGAGATGATGTCTGATCTAATTATACTGTATCTACTCCAGTATTTAGCACATTGCTTGGCACTTAGTAAGTGCTTAACGAATATCACAGTTAATTGTATTATTTAACCGGCATTTGATATTTAACCTTTACCTGAAGGTCTCAGAGAAGGAAGTTTTTCTGAGGAAAAAGAATTTACGCACATGTTACCTGCAGGCCAACTCTATCCTGTAAGATGTAGCTAGCCAGCTTTGAACTAAACACTCTTAAGTCCTTTTAGGGCTTTTTCTCTTCATGGAAAATTTCTAGAGATAAATAATATCTTTTCATAAACAATCAGGGAGTATCATTTAAAAAAAATTAATAACTTCCAAATTACACTTTTTTTCCCCACAAATGTGACCTTTTTCTTGCATTGATGGCCTCCAGAACATACACTGGCAAGAAGTTCGAAGACTTTTCCCTTCCTAACCTGAGCAGGAGGAGGAGAACCAACCCTCACCAAAGGAACTGTTAAAGAGAGATGCCCAAATGCCTGGAGGACATGCATGACCTCCAACTAAAGAATGCCATTTCACAAACAGACATGCTTAGAAACTTGGCCATGTAAAGTTGAAGGTGTTGTTGGATGACCCAGACTGAGATGCCAGGAAGGGTGGAGAAAACAGCACACTGTAGATCAGGTGAAATGTCAGGGCTGGAGATGTGGATTTGGGAGTCATCCATACCACAGGTGAAAGGTGAAGACAGTTGCCTGGATGAGCTGCTTGAGAATGAGTGGAAAGTGAGAAGAATATAAAACCAGGACTGAATTTTGCAACATCCCAATTTTTATAAGATAAAGTAAAGAAGGGCCAGTCAAAGAAACCGAGAGGCAAATATTATTTATAAAAGCTGATCGTTAACAGGAGCTGGCTGCAGTCTGTTCAGTCTATTATTCATCATTTCCACAGGGTAGTTGGGGGTTGGGTTAGAGGTCTCAACATCTTTAAAAAAAATCTGTTTAGGTGAAAAGAATGTCTCTATTCAAGCACCACCTCTGAGAAGCACCAGTCCGTTGAAAAACAGTTCAAAGAATCTCTTTACACTCAAGTAGCACCTTGGAATTGGCTTCATTTTTCACTGCAGATGCAGGCACCTGCTTGCTCACTTGCTCCTCTCCAATCAGGATGGTGTCAGCTGGTGTCAGTTATGATTGGTGAATATAATTTGACCACATCATTTGCTTTGGAACGAATCTGGTGTGTGCCTGCAGGGAATGCAGTCACTTTCCAGTTCAAGGAGAGAGGACTTCCCCTCTTCCCACAATCTAGCTGTCTCCCTGGCTTTAGGTCTTGACCCTACACCCCAAATTCAAATTTTGCAGCCCAGCCATCCATCCGGTGATCAGGTGGCCTGAGGTCCCTGGAGCTGCATGGAAGCCTCAAAGCCTCCTCAAGCTATGCCACTTACAAACCAGGGAAGGGTTCAGGAGGAGCTCCACAGCCCTGGTTTCTGCCCAGTGAGTACACCGTGTGGTCTCAGCTGACCTATCCAGCTCTGTGCTGATTCTCTTAGCATCTGTTTTTGTGATTTTCAAACAATTCTCCAAATTAAGATATTGCAAGAGATAATTAGAATTGAGTTCCCAGACTTTCCGCCAGCTGAGGGTCAATGTGAACCAGAGATCCCAGAGGAGGCACTTAGAAATGAGAGAACGGAGGCATTTTAAATGGTAATTAAAGGGAGTGAGAATCCAGAGCTCGGGTCATACCGACCGAGGTAATAGGTAAATCCCACACCATCCTGCAACTGGAGCTACATAATCCTTGTACAACGTGTGCCCCTGTGTCTTATTCCTGGCAAGACTAAATTATTCCATTATCTCAGGGCCAAGGCTAAGAGGGATATGTCAGTGGAGACATACCATTAGCAGTTTTATTGTTGAAGGGTCCCCCCTTGATTTGATGCTCTGGAGTTCCAGGACACATACAGAAAAGGCAGTGTAAGTGCCTGATACAATACTGGGGCACTCAGTAAGTGTTTGTGGACTAATAAGGAAAAAACTGATATATATTCAAATAGCAGATTATATCATCCTATGTTGACAAGAAATCTAAACCTAAAAGATACATACCTGTTCCCTCCTCCTCCTTAGATGTGAGACCTATGAAGGACAAGGGACTGTGTCTGACCTGATTGTCTTCTATCTCAGCAAATACTATACATGGTGCAGTACAGTACACAAATTGTCTAACAAACATCACTATCATTATTATCATTATCCTTTGTGGTGCATCCTTATTAAATTTGACTTCCACAGACCTAGACAAAGGCACTTAAAAGGAGAAAATGAACATGCTTGATTCTGCTTGAAGGTCTCCCCTCCCCATATCATTGATCATTTTTCTCCAGCTGTCTTCAACCTGGGAATAATAATAATGTTGGTATTTGTTAAGCGCTTACTATGTGCCAAGCACAAAGGAAATCTAGTGGCAGGCTTGGCCCTGTTCTCCACTATTTCCCATCAGTTTGCTTTTCTGGGGGAAATAAAACTGGGTTCACACCAGATCACCAGAAAAGGGCTTCAGATTCCATCACAATCCTGATTGCATTCACCCACATGAGTGGTGTACAATAATTTTTCACTCTTGCCCTGCTTTGTTGGCCCGACAACAGGTCGGACAAAGGAGAAGGCCCAGAATCAGAGGAGTGTGGAGTGTTGACAAGGAGATGCAAACTTTGTCCAGGTTAGAGCACCAAAGCCAGAGCTATAGGCTACCAGTGGTAGTCATCTAGTTTGATTTTCCACGGGGGCCGGGGGGGGTGATGGACCTGGAGATCTTTGCCGGCAAGGTAGGACAGAGAGAGACGGGCTGGCTTTTTGTTTGCCATTCAAGCTCTGCACACTTCCTTCCCTCTGTCCTGATCTCTTCGCTGCCACTCGAGATAGCCCAAGACAAAACGTGAATTGGGGGATTGGAGGAGAAGTTGGGAACAATGCTGGGGAGTGAAAAAAATCTCCCTTTTTTCTCTCTCCCTAAACTGAGCCTCCTCTGAATTTCCCCAACACAAACCCCTTTCACTGTGGTACTCTTCACTTTGGTTCCCCGGGGGGAGCCTTCCTTGGGGAAAAATAATCCTAGTTATGTCTCTTGCACTCTAGTAATCTGCAGAGACTTTGCTGCCAAATGCTGCCAGAACAATTGAATAAATCCAGAGGAAGCCATAATGTATTCTGAAACCTGAAAAGCACCCTTCATTACCCCCACATGCTGTTTTCCTCCTTTCTCTGCTTTAAGCCATTTTGCTGTTGCAGCTGTTTTCTCTGCAAATCTGTCTTCTTTCTCAACATCCCCCACCATTCTCCTTTAACCTAATTTGTTTTCTCCTGCATCGGGTTTGATCCAAAAAAATCTGACATATTTCAGTTTCAGGTAAAATTGCCTCCTCTGGCCATCTACCTGTGGGAGGGGCCATAAGGCAAGGATGGTTCTTTAGTTCATAAATCTAGATCAATGAAGGATTATAATATCTGACACTATTCTCATTTTTTCTTTGGCTGCTGTGGACAAAAAGCATACTTTACCATTTAGGGACCACTGTCTTCCTTCCCCCCGGAGTTTAAAGATGGGCAAGAGAAAAATGTGACACTGTATCTGCAGGGGAATGGTTTGTGCCTGAATTTACCCATTCGGTTTCAGTCAAAGGCCCAAAGGACTTGAGTTTTCCTCCCCCTCTGATGTGTGGGTGTGGCTGTATACTGGTGATCTATCAGTTGGTTTGGGGATACAGAGAAGCTCAGGTAGATTCAGAAAGTTCAGGAGAAACTCATGCAAATGGGCGGCTGACTGATACAAAATGAGGGGGTGAGGAGGAGAGAACAGGAGGATTGCAGTGACTGGCCAATAGAATGAGTATTCAGTTAGTTTGGGGAGCTATTAGATAAGCTCAGGAGAGCACCCAATCAATCATTCACCAGTGAATGAGCTGCTGTAATTAATTATGGTATTTGTTCAGTGCTCACTAAGTTTTAAGCATCATTCTAAATGCTGGGGTAAATACAAGTTAATCAGGTTGGAAAACAGTCTCTGTCCCCCATGGGGCTCACAGTCTAAGTAGGAGGAAAAATAGGGAGAACAGGTATCAATCCCCATTTTTCAGTTGGGAAATATGAGGCTTAGGGAATTTAAATGACTTGCTCAAGGACAAACAGCAAGCAATGGACGGAGCCAGGATTAGAACTCAGGTCCTCTGACTTTCGAGCCCAAGGCCAGGCTGCTTCTCTAATTGCTCTGCAGTCATATTTGCTTTCCAGTTTTTGGCAAGCACAATTGGAAAAACCATTTTAACTTTAAATAATTTCATTAAAACTCAGAAACCCAAAGCTCCCTGAGGACACTTGATAAATATGAATTGATGATGAATTGCTAAAATATGAATGTAATTACATGCTCCAAAGTTATGTTCCAATGAAAATGAATTGGTTGGTCAACACTCTGAACATTTTCATTCAAGTCCACAAGACTTGGAAGCTGCTGGTGGACCTCACTTTCTGGTTAATTGGTAAGGGGAAGCCATGCAGTTTTTCACACCTGAAAATTTGTTTGGACCACTTCTTGCTGGTTTCCCC
This sequence comes from Ornithorhynchus anatinus, assembly GCF_004115215.2. Taxonomy (NCBI): domain Eukaryota; kingdom Metazoa; phylum Chordata; class Mammalia; order Monotremata; family Ornithorhynchidae; genus Ornithorhynchus; species Ornithorhynchus anatinus. The sequence continues at coordinate 16,122,908 of NC_041735.1, read as the reverse complement.
AACTTAATGCATTATTTATGTTTGTTTCAAAGAGACTGTCCTGAAAGTTAGGTGTGAAGAAAGGCCATGTGGCCTAGTGGAAAGAGTATAGGCCTGGGAGTCAGAAGTCTTGGGTTCTAATCCCTGCTCCACCACTTTATCTGCTGGGTGACCTTGGGCAAGTCACTTAACTTCTTTGTGCCTCAGTTACCTCATCTGTAAAACAGGGCTGAAGTCTGTGAGCCCCAAGTGGGACATGGATTGGGTCCAATCTGATTAGCTTGTATCTACTCCAGTGCTTAGTACAGTACCTGGCACAAAGTAATTGCTTAAAAATTACCATTTATTTTTTAAAAAAGCAAAAACCAAGAAAAACTTTGCAATGATACGATTACGCTGAAACAACAGCATGTAAGATCTCCTCCCTTGTGCTTCATGATGAAACAAAGAAATAGTTCCCTAGCTACATCACCACGCATTCCATCATGAGCATTATCACTACTTAGGGACTGTGCTTTCATTCTCCTGCACCAAGAGAGGTGTGAAGATCTTTGCACATTGACTTGACAGCTAGTTCTCGATGAACTCATTATACTGTCGCAAAACTGGTATAATTCATTATTTAATATTTAGAATGACTTCAGTTGGGGTAAATAGCTTCATTTTGCTTCCATTACCCAGGCTTTTGCTTTTCACTAAATGCATATCTCCACATTACATATGCCAATACTTCAGTGATGAATGCAGAAGAACATCTGAAGAATTAATGAATAGGTTAGAGCAGGGGAAGGCATCAGATTTAATTAAACTCAACAGAATGAAAGGTTAGTGAAAAGCAGTTAAATAACTGAACGGAGATTAATGTAAAGTTCTCCAATTTCCCTGAAGATTTGCTTTACACGGTATTTGTAGGCTCATGTTAGTTTCGTCTCCGGGTTTTCTGGGAGTAGTTTTGATTGGCACTGCTTTAGAGACTGTGATCTGAGGTGAAAGCCAGAAAAATGCCCAGGAGGGTATTCAGTCTTTCACAGAAGAGCAGGGGTTTATTTTCATCTGTTGGTTCTACATGGATTCTTGCCACGGGATGAGAGGGAATTGAGGTGGCTGGAAATTAATGATGGTAGAAATCTGAAACACACAACATCAGAAAGCGTGCAAGACAGCCCAAGACAGTGGAGGACGGCTCTGTGATAGCCCAGGAACTTTTACGAAGTAAACCTGTGAGGGTAAATCAGTCTTTGTATTGTGAAATATATACAGTGGGCCCCTAAACCACTATTTATTTTATATTCTCCGGCAATTCCCTAAGGATTCTGACTGGGGAACTCAAAGATCCAGTTTTCACAGAGGAAACCCACACTGACTTCTAAATAATTCCCCAATCCATTTTTTTCAATGGCCGATAAACATCTTGTCCTTTCTCATTCACACCTAAAGGGGATTGGCAAATGTGAAATTTTGTTGTAGCACTTTGGCTCAAAGCTGCTCCTGTGAGCCATGCAGACTGGGATTTTGGACGGGTTGAGCATCGCTTGCAGCTTGCCTCCTGATTGGCTTGTGGCCATGCATGACTGACAGCTGCTGCTGCTGCTTCACAGGGAGCTGATTCCCATGTTGTAGTCCTCCAGTATTTAAAGCCCCTTGGAGCCGTGACAATCTCTACAAACTTGAGGCCACAGACAGTAGTGTAACAAGATATCAGACTAGTGCCCAGGCCAGGAAAGGCAACCACTCTTGGGGAAGGCCTGGTTCTCTGAGCCTATTTCCCCTGCTCCCCTATCAACCTCCCACTCTGGAACAAGGACCATATCATCTCTGGAGTGAAGGTATGACTAAGCATCACTAGACTCAGACATATCTTTCTCCTGTCCACTCTAGAGGAACCGAGCAGGTAAATCATTCAGTGTTTTTTACTGAGTGCTTACTGTGAACAGAACACTGTATTAAGTATCTGGAAGAACATAGTAGAGTTGGTAGATGTAATAGCTGTCCTCAAGAAACTTAAATGACTGGAGAAATGATAGCAAGTAAGTGTGTGCATAATGTTGGTATTTGTTAAGCGCTTACTGTGCTAAGCTAGAGCAGTGCTAGAGCACTGTTCTAAGCGCTGGGGTAGATACAAGGTAATCAGGTTGTCCCACATGAGGCTCACAGTTAATCCCCATTTTACAGATGAGGTAACTGAGACATAGAGAAGTTAAGTGACTTGCCCACAGTCACACAGCTGACAAGTGGCAGATCCGGGAGTTGAACCCATGACCTCTGACTCCAAATCCCAGGCTCTTTCCATTGAGCCACGCTGCTTCCCCAAGTAAGTGTGTGTATGGGAGGGGGCATATTTTGCAAAGGTACCCCAGTCTTCCTGTCATTTGCCCCAACTTTCAGGTCCAGGTCACCCCGCAATTGGTTTGTTTGGCTCTGGGTCACCTGTGTGGCACCAAGATGGCAGCCAAGGAAGCTGATGCCCCTCCCAACTTGGCACTCTCTGGTTGCATGGACATTTTCTGCTCTTAAGAGGCAAATGTTTTAATTTATCAAATATAGCAAACCGGAATGTGAGACATGAGATGTTGGCAATCATTCTTTGAAAGAAGCTGTAGGGAGAAGAATCAAATACAAGAGTCGATTGTACATGCAAAGGAGGAAGCCAGGCTAGATGGATTCCCTTTAATCCTAAAATTTCTCATGTTCAAGGGAAACTTTTTGTAGTATAAATTGGCCCTTTTCCATGACTGTATGCAAAATGAGGATCAAGCAGTAGCCATGAGCCATTTAAATAATTCAAAGTGGAATTTAATTTTCTCAGATCAGAGCCTTAATCAACGAGCATTTAATTTCCCATGCTTTTTGTCATTGGAGGAATTCACAGGTTCTTTGCAAGTGTCAAAGGCAGTTTAGATGCCCAGTAAGCAGGTTTCATTTGAACAGGGCAAAATATTCATTAAAGAACCAACACTCTGGAGACCACCAAAACAGTCCCTGTTTCTTGTACTTTAGAATTACCTTAGATTGCCCCAAGACACTAAAGAAGAAATGGGTCCAGGATTTTTAAATACTGAATGTAATTCAGGTGGCTGAACTACAGTAAAGAGTTTCTAACCTTTGGCCACACTGATGACAGAGACCACAGATGAGGCTTTTAGAATTCTTCAACTTATCTATGGGTCTTTGGATATTTTACAAAGAGTTTGCACTGCAGTTGGAGGCAGGGTTCTAAGAAATTCAGACAACTCAAATTAAAACTGAAAATGGCAAAGCGCCACTCTATATCACTAACTGGATGGAAACTAAGTGTAGCCTGATTTTGATTGATTTTGCATTGATTGACTAATAATGTGCAATAAAAGCTGTTGATAGGAGGATGAATAAAGCATGAATGTTGGCAACTATTTTGCCCCAAACTCTTTGGTTTTAATGAAATAACCCTAGCTTCACGGGCAGGTGGGAAGAAGGAAGAAGAATTGTAATGTAAGAATCTCAGAGACAAACACCATTATGAGGAGTTCATAGACTGAGCAAGGAATTGTACAGGTGCTTGGTGAGAATGAAACTATCATCCACCATTTCCCCAAAAGTCCTCCCTGACTATTTGATAATAATAATAATCTTGGTATTTGTTAAGCGCTTACTATGTGCAGAGCACTGTTCTAAGCGCTGGGGGATACAAGGTGATCAGGTTGTCCCACGTGGGGCTCACAATCAATCCCCATTTTACAGATGAGGTAATTGAGGCACAGAGAAGTTAAGTGACTTACCCAAAGTCACACAGCTGGCAATGGCAGATCCAGGATTCGAACCCATGACCTCTGACTCCCAAGCCCGGGCTCTTTCCACCGAGCCACGCTGATAATCGAATGTATAGTGGTATCAAATCTATTTTTTTCAACCCTTGGGACACTACAGGATTTTTATTTCTGAAAGGAACATGAGAACACTGTTGGTGTTGTGCTACTGGAAACTTTCAAGGCAGCATGGCCTAGGGGAAGCAGCACAGCCCTTGGAGTCAGAGGACCTGAGTTCTAATCTTAGGCAAGTCACTTTACTTCTCTGGGTATCAGTTTTCTTATCTGTTATATGGGAATTAAATAAAACCTATTGTTCCCCCACCTTAGACTGTGAGACCTACAGTGCTTGGCACAAAATAAGCACTTAGCGAATATCCCAATTTGTTATCACTGCCATGTAGGAGTTATGGTTATTGCTACTCCAGGCCTTTACTACTGTTATCATCACCATTGTTATTGGCATTACCAGCATCGTCATCACCAGTAGGCTTCTCCTTGGCTCCACACAAGCTCCTGAAGAAGGAGTTAGCATGGGATTGGGACTAAATCATAGGTCTGGGAGAGAGACCCAGCCCCCACCCTGATCTTTGTTATTTTTCTTGTCTGGGGAGGCCCTGGGTAAGGTTGTATTCATGTATGCCTGCTGCGAAGGGCTAGAACATCCCTGCTCTTTATGTCAGTGGTGTTTGGAGGAGGAGGAATAGGGAGCTAGCTACTATAAGTCAACTCCCCTGATCATGGAAACTAGTACAATATTAACCAGTTAAAGAAGGCCTTGACATTGAATGCTTTCCTTTTCCTCCAAGTGAAGACTGGAAGCCTACTCCCTGGTTTCATTGGGATTTCACAGCAATGTCACCAGCCAGTTCTCCCAAGCTTCAGGGAAAGGCTTCACTAAGTCCTCATGGGCCCTGTTGGCCATGAGCACATCTTCTCCCCGATGTAGTGTGTGCTCTGAAATCCAAACTCCTACACTGATGAGGAATTAATGAACCCAGTGCTGAGAACAGAAAGATTAAGAAATTTATTTATCCTTCCTTCTGGGATCTTTCACAATCCCAACTCTTTAGGGGACATGGTGGTGCTTTCTCTTACGCTGTCTCCCTTTCTCTCTCTCTCTCTCTCTTCTCTATCTCTCCACCTCTGAAAAACTCTTTAATAATTCCTCTTGAGGGAGTGGCTCCTGGGTTGATTCAGTGGCTGAATTTCCTTTTTCCCCTTTGGCTGGCATTACCCTAAGAGCTCAGGAGTCCTCCTGCTTGCTCTTTCTTTTGCCATCTATCTCCTGGCCCTCTGGGAGGGATGCCTCCTCCTCACGGGAATGTTAGCTTTAGGGCCCAGATCTGGATCCTTATGAAGAAAAGCTGCAGACAGTGATAACCTGGAAGTGTAGAGCTATAGATTGGTGGTCTGTTGGGAATGAGCTGAGACTCTGAAATGCATTTAGTTTTATCCAGAGTTGTATTCCTTGCTTATCTCCCAGGGGGGAAGAGTCCTTTGTTACCAGCTCCTCACTTCTCCCTTTCCCTGTAGCAGGTTTTCTTCATTTTCATCAGCACAAGGAGGGTCCCCCCCTTTCTCTCAGCTAGCAAATGTCAGCATATTTCAGGAACATGCATTCTGATGATGACAGACAGAGGTCTCATTCAAACCAGTCCCACAAGGCCCTCAGGTGCAGCCTTTGAGATCTGTAACTAAACCATTAGTCAGGGAGTCACTAAGCTCAACGAAAGAGCTCTCAGTGCCAGAAAATATGCACTGCATGCATGGAAAGCATGCCTGTAAAAATCACATTCTCCATAGCACCCAGTATCCCATTGTCTCCCTTCTGCCTTTCCATTTGGGAAAAGCAGAGACCTGGATTTTGATTTACCTTTTAAGTCAATTGCAAACATTTACTGAATGCTCACAGGTGCCTTCATCCATACACCTTGCCCCCTCCTACCTCACCTTGCTACTCTCCTACTACAACCTAGCTTTCACATGTCGCTCCTCTAATGCCAACCTTCTCATCGTACCTTGATCTTGTCTATCTTGCCAACCCCTTCTGTCTCTGGCCTGGAATGCCCTCCCTCCTCAAAGCTGACAGACAATTATTCTCTCCCACTTCAAAGCCTTATTGAAAGCACATCTCCTCCAAGAGGTCTTCTTGACTAAGCTCTCCTTTCCTCTTCTCCCTCTCCCTTCTGCATCATCTTGACTTGCTCTCTTTATTCATCCCTTTTCCCAGCCTCACATCTCTCTTATGTACACATCTGTAATTTTTTCATGCATTTTAATGTCTGTCTCCTCCTCTACATTACAAACTCGTTATGTTGACGGAATGTGTCTGTAATACTATACTCTCCCAAGTGCTTAGTACAGTGCTCTGCACACAGTAAGTGCTCAATTAATATGATTGAATGAATGAATGAATACCAGAGGAATAGATGCTAGACTATAAGCTTTTTGTAGGCAGGTAACATGTTTAACAACTCTGTTATATTGTACTCTCTCGAGCACTCAGTACAGTGTTCCGCATGTTGTAAGCACTCCCTATGATTGATTTATTGATCCCATGATGTGACCAGGTTATAGTCCTCAAAAATATGGTTGTATCATGGTTGATTGCATCATGGAGTATGTTTGCCCAAAGACTTACATGTGATTAGTTACATTCAGATAAATCAAAATTACACTTTAAATCCCTTCTCCATCCCCTCTCCCTGCCCTCACTCTTCCCACTGACTTTCTCGACTCCTTTCCTCATCTCTCTCAACCCCCTCTTAAACCTCAATACCTTTTTTAAACTAACCAGTAGTGATCATTGCTGCTATGAATGTGGTGCTGCTGTCCCTCCACCTCTCCCTTCTCACCTTCCACTTTCCACTTGTAGGTCCACCTTCCTGCCCTGGTCAAAGCTGGGAGAATGGGGGAAGGCAAGGAGTGGTGTGGGATGTGAGGAGCTTTGAAGGTAGTGGGTTGGAAGGTGACTGCAACTTTCCTCCCTCCCTCCATCATGTCCCAGTATGTCCAGGCCCTTGCCTTTGGAGCTGAGGTGGAGAGTGGGAGCTATGAACTGGGACTCGAAAGGGGATGGGGATGGTGGTGGTGGCAACAGCCGGGGAGGAAACTGCATTAGTTTTAATACTGGAGAATGGGGGTGGGTAGAGAAACCGGGCAGTCAGGAAAAAGGGTGCTAGATGATGAGGGGGAGACCCAGAAGGAATTGATTTATCTGCAGTGATTGGATGTAATATTGGATGAGGGTGGGGCAAATGTGTTCTGAGAAGTCAGCACATGGTGCGGGATGTATACCCAGGTTACGCATACTGAGAGAGAGCTGTAACCCAAGATATACCTGTAGTGGAATGTTGATTACCCAGTCCGATGGATTATTCAAACTGGATAAAAAAGCAGAGTCAGAAATCGGAGCAAAATTGGATGTGTACTTGTCCAAGATAACCAAATCTAGTTTTCTTATCTAATCTAATACTAGACCAGTCCCCAATTACAAGGTAGTAAGTGCTTTGAACAGGTATATTCATACATACTACTGTGGTTCAATGGATCTGATCTAGCTAGGTGAGGAAGTATTGTGTGTCTATAACACTCCTGAAAAGGGGATTTAACTTTTGTGACCATGAAAGCATCATTGAGTGCATTAGCTCAGCATTTTAAATAACAGTGGTATCTGTTAAGCGCTTACTATGGGCCAAGCACTGTTCTAAGCACTGGGATAGATACAAGGTTATCAGGTTGTTTCATGTGGGGCTCACAGTCTTAATCCCCATTTTACAGATGAGGTAACTGAGACACAGAGAAGTTAAGTAACATGCCCAAAGTCACATAGCTGACAGGTGGCGGAGCCGGAAGTAGAACCTATGACCTCTGACTCCCAAGCCCATGCTCTTTCCAATCTCCAAACTATCATCTCTATGCAGCTGACACCCAAATCTATATCTCCTCCCCTGTTCTCTCTCCCTCCCTCCAGGCTCGTATCTTCTCCTGCCTTCAGGACATCTCTACTTGGATAGCCTCCCGCCACCTAAAACTCAACATGTCCAAGACAGAGCTCCTCATCTTCCTTTCCAAACCCTGTCCTCTCCCAAACTTTCCTGTCAATGTGGACGGCATAACCATCCTTCCCGTCTCACAAGCCGGAAAACTTGGTGTCAACCCTGACTCCGCTCTCTCATTCACCCCACATAACCTATCTGTCACCAAATCCTGTCAGTCTCACCTTCACAACCTCACCAAGATGCACCCTTTCCTCTCCATCCAAACCGCTACCGTGATAGTACAATCACTCATCCTATCCTCACTGGATTACTGCATCAGCCTCCTTTCTGACCCCAATCTCTTGACTCTCTCCACTTCAGTTCATACTTCACTCTGCTGCCCGGATTATCTTCCTACAGAAACGTTCTGGGAATGTCACCCCCCTCCTCAAAAAATCTCCAGGGGGTGCCTATCAACCTACATCCCTCTACATCCCAGCCCTCACACTCCACTCCTCTGGTGCTAACCTTCTCACTGTGCCTCGATCCCACCTGTCTTGCCGCTCACCCCTGGCCGACATCCTACCTCTGTTCTGTAACGCCCTCCCTCCTCAAATCCGCCAATCACTCTTCCCCCCTCCTTCACAGCCCTACTGGACACCTCTTCCAAGAGGCCTTCCCAGACCGTCCCCCTTTCCTTAGCTCCTCCTCCTTTTGCTTCACCTCAACTCTCTCCCTTTACTCTCTCCCCCTGCCCCACAGCATGTATGTATATATGTATATATCTCTAATTCTATTTATTTATATTGATGCCTGTTTACTTGTTTTGATGTCTTTCTCCCCCTCCTCTAAACTGTAAGCCTGTTGTGGGCACGGTTTGCCTCTATTGCTGAACTGTACTTTCCAAGTGCTTAGTACAATGCTCTCCACACTGTAAGTGCTCAATAAATTCGATTGAATGAATGAATGAATCTCTGGAAACCAAAGGGCCACTGTAGCAACTGGAAGCAAATTAAAGATCTGCCCTTTGTTTCAAAATCACCTCCTGCCTGGGAAATCTAGGCATTTTGGCTTCATCACCCATCCTTAACTTCCAGGATGGGATATACACTCAAATTACCACCCCTTGCTCCTGTTTTTTAACTTCATGAGTATGTGAAGGAGTCCCTTTCTTTCACATCTAAGTTTCTCTTCCTCCCCACTCACCAACTCAACTGTTGCTGTGAATATCTAATTCACTGGGATCTGGTCTATGATTAATTTGGTTGGTTTCCCATCATATCCCCAGATACCACACTTCTGGGGTACCAGTGATAAAGAACTATCAAAGACGCTTCAATTAAAATGATTAGCAATGCATCAAGCACCTGTCTTTCATTGGCACTTTCACTGCTTTTTCAACAGGTGGTCTGAGGCTTTGCCAATTTTTATATGTCCAGGCTACTACTTATCCCATCCTCCTTCCCCTCAATAAAGCGGCTACCCTAATGGGAAATTCTTTTCAGCTAAATTAATCCACCATAACTCATCTAATGGCTCAAAAGAAAGGAGCTGCAATAGCATCAAAGTTTCAGGATGAAACCTTTCGTGTGAAACCGAATGTTAGGGGGTTAAAGACACCTTATGAAAAATGTAGAGAAATCCTAAACCAGAACTCTTCCAGGCCCCTACTGTAACAATTAGAGAAGTAAAATACTTGCTTCTTAAATGACTTGAAGGAATTAATACAGCTTCTCAAAGGGTCTAACTTAATTGTGGAGTAATTTATGCCCAGGGAGAATGGGTCTCATGATTTTATAAAAATTCCATCAGGGGTTGGTTTAGGGCCTGGATTTCTCCTCTTCCTTTCATTAACCTTAAGACTGCTAAAAATTCTTGGATGAAAATAGGCTTTGTGTTGGATTAATGGAAGATTTCCTTCAGTTGCTTTTCCTCATCTGAAACCATGATCCACTACTTGAGGGCATCAAATCATATGCTATTTGAAATTATCCTGCAAAACTCCAGTTTCCTACAAACTTCTTCAATACTGAAGCATAACAGGGATGGTGAAGACACTGACGGGATATTAATTACTCTGGAACGGCTTTCTAAGAATAATATTTTTTCACCATTTCCATAAGATGTCAGGTGTTTCTCATATAACAACAATAAGATACTCATTCTGACACCATGGAACATTTTCTACCTGAATTTGAATAATGTGAATACATTAATTAGTCAATAATGGTGATAATGATATTCATCAGCAATGGAACAGGGCTATATTTATCTGTACCTATGAAATCATATTGTGTGACTAAAATTCATACTACTCTAAAAGTCCTGTTAAAGTTTAGAGAGGGGGAAGGGATGGTCAATAGTGATGGCAGTAGAACTCACCAAAAGGAAGTACAATGAGAAGTGGCAGGAGAAAAGTGACTCAAGGGATTGAAGGGTAGACAGAGGTGGAGGTCTGAGAAAGACCCAGCTAAAGGGAGCTTGCTTAGCTCTGCTTCTTTCTCATCAATCTCACTGCGCAACTGGAGAGAGATGGACTTATAGGTCTTTTCCCCAGCCCCCCATTTCTCCTTCCCTCTAAAGATTCCCAAGGTGAAAACTAATACACACACACCCTCTCTCTCCCTCTCTCTTTCTCTCTTTCCCTCTTTTTCTCTTTTTTTCCTCTCTTTTTCCCTTTCTCTTTCTCGTGCACTTCCCTGAAGGCAGTGGGATGATAGATGGTTAGAAACTCCTGATGCATACATTGAAGTACCTGTTAACCTACCAACATCCTTTCTTTGTTCATACAGTAAGAAAGAAAAGCCTGAAAAAGAAATCAAGAAAGTATTGGTTGTATTTTCCTGGAAATACTTTTAAACTAGGAAACAATAAAACTCTCATCTATTCTGGACCACATTCACTGAATATTTTAGGAAGGAGTTTTAAGCAGAAGAAAGTTTGATGGCCTGACACTTACTCAATAAACACTGGAATAGATTCATTTTCAGGACCACAAAAACTTTAGTAAGAAATATTTAGGGAGCACGTTCCAAAATGAATCTGTAGTGCAGTGTTAATTACGCTGTACAGCAATCTAAACAGTGACATTGAGTCTAATGAATCCCTACTCTCACCTTTAGAATAGAATTTGAGTGTCTTGTTCACCTTCTTATTAGTCCATAAATATTCTAATTAGGAAGCAACTCGAGATGAATAGGATTAGCAATAAGGACATCTTAGACTAGGTACACAAGAGATACTCAAAACTCTCATGTCTTATCTAAGTCTCTCCTGACATTTATAATCATGTAGAAATGCTGAATTTACATAGCTCTGCCTAATTAGACATGGTTGCAATTATGTTTGTGGGTTTTTTTTTCCTGCCCAAGTATGGCTTACACTGTCAAAACAGGAAGCAGGAATGAAAAAGAAGTCTCTATAGGGGGAAAAAAAAGATTCTTTTGGGTTCATATTCTTAAGGGGAAAAAAATGCCAAGCAGATTTAAAAATCTGCAGTTGTCTAAATATTCAGCCAAACCAAGACAACTTGAGGTCTCTTGGAAAAATGGCTCCAATTTGTGGACTTTCCATGAGTTTAGCAGTTGCTTCTGTGGCTCAGAGAAGCTACAGATCCAGAGGCTTCTGTCAAGCACAGAACAGGCAATAACTTCAGAGTCTTCAGGCTGAGTGCAATCCCAATATCAATCAATCTATCCAGGATATTTATTAACACTCTACTTACAGGAATGCTTTAGTCCCCTAGCAAACACTTTTGTGCCACCAAATGCTTGAAAATTGAACTACCTTGTTTTATAAAGTCACTTTCTAAGAAGCAACGTGGCTTAGTGGATAGAGCATAGCCCTGGGAGTCAAAAGGACCTGGGTTCATTCATTCATTCATTCAATAGTATTTATTGAGCACTTACTATGTGCAGAGCACTGTACTAAGCGCTTGGAATGAACAAGTCGGCAACAGATAGAGACAGTCCCTGACGTTTGACGGGCTTACAGTCTAATCGGGGGAGACAGACAAGAACAATGGCAATAAATAGAGTCAAGGGGAAGAACATCTCGTAAAAACAATGGCAACTAAATAGAATCGAGGCAATGTACATTTCATTAACAAAATAAATAGGGTAATGAAAATATATACAGTTGAGCAGATGAGTACAGTGCTGAGGGGATGGGAAGGGAGGGGGGAGGAGTTCTAATCCCGGCACTGCCACTTGTCTGCTGTGTGACCGTGGGCAAGTCACTTCACTTCTTTGGGCTTCAGTTACCTCATCTGTAACTGAGGGTTAAGACTGTGAGCCCCATGTGTGACAGGGACAGTGTCCAAACTGATTACCTTGTATTTACCCCAGTGCTTAGAACAGTGCCCGGCAAAAAGTAAATGGTTAATTGTCTCTCCCTCTAGACTGTAAGCTCATTATGGGCAGGGAACCTATCTGCTAATTCTTTTCTATTGTACCCTCCCAAGAGCTTAATATAGTCCTCTGCACATAGTGCTCAGTAAATACCATTGATTGATTGATTTGAATGATTAAGCAGTGTTTCACAGTATAACTTGGTGAGAACACTGATTATCAATGCTATTTATAACCCTCTAGACTGTAAACTCCCTGTGGACAGGGAGCGTATCTACCAGCTTTGTTATACTGTATTCTCCCAAGCTCTTAGAACAGTGCTCTGCACACAGTAGATTCTCAATAAATAGGACTGATTGATTATTCATACGAAATGGCCAGGAGCAGAATTGTTATGGGTAGGGAACATGTCTGCTAATTCTACTGTATTGTATTCTCCCAAGTGCTTAGTACAGTGTTCGGCTCATAGTTAAGGGCTCAATACCAGTGATTGATTGATTGGAGGAATGGTTTGGGGACTGGTTGGAGGGGCAAGTAAATAAATGTTTCCTAAATAACAGAACCGAAACAGCTGCAACCACATTGAAAGAGTAGGAGGCGGGTCAGTCAGTAGATAAATATTGAACTAAGCAGTTGTAATAATAATAATAATAATAATGTTGGTATTTGTTAAGCGCTTACTATGTGCCGAGCACTGTTCTAAGCGCTGGGGTAGACATAGGGGAATCAGGTTGTCCCACGTGGGGCTCACAGTCTTAATCCCCATTTTACAGATGAGGGAACTGAGGCACAGAGAAGTGAAGTGACTTGCCCACAGTCACACAGCCGACAAGTGGCAGAGCTGGGATTTGAACTCATGAGCCCTGACTCCAAAGCCCGTGCTCTTTCCACTGAGCCACGCTGCTTCTCTAGCAGTACTAGCAATTGTACTAGCAATAGTATTGTACTAGCAATAATATTTATTAAGGCCTCATTGCATGCAGAGCACTGTACTATGTGCTGGCAGAGAATATACAGGTAGGAATTAGGCACAGTCCCTGCTCCCTAGAGGGGCTCACAATCTAAGTGCTTGGGAAAGTACAATAGATTTAGAAGACATGATCCTTACCCTCCAGGAACTTAAATTCTAGCTGGGAAGACCATCACTAAAATTGGATACAGGTAGGGGAAGCAACTGAGTTTAAAGATATGTACATAAGTGCTGTGGGGGAAAGGAGAAGTCAAGGTGAACTCGAGTGGAACCTTTTTGTTTTAACTTTGCCATCCTGTCTGAAGGGAGGGCATTGGAGAAAGTCAAGGCTCTGTCTCTGAAAATGTCAGCAAAAATAGCTGTGTCCAAATAACAGCAGGAATTGAGACTACTTTTTCCTGCAATTAAACAGGGCATCTGGTAGCACTTCTTGCTGCCTCCCGCTTCCTCTCAAACTTTACCATCATTGTGCTGGGCTCCTAATTCTTTTGGACTTAGCAAGGTAGCTACAAGAGAGTTAAGATTTTATTGTCGAGTATCCATTATCACAGTCTAGGACTGTAGAGGAATAGGAATGTGAGAAGAAAATCACTTTATGATTCATGAGCAGTCACTGTTTCTCTGCGTTCAACATGTGAGATAGCTTAATTAAAAAGAAAAGAGACTCTATGTATGTGGAGGATACCAATGCCTCAGGGATTTCAGTTCAAGCCCACAAGGAGCTGTCCATTTTTTCAGCAGAACCTCGATTCTCTCAGCCTCCAAACTGTAAATATGAGCAAAACTAGTTTGTTTTTGCCATAAAAAAAGCCCCCCTAAAACAATGAACCTGGCAGTCGGCTGCCCAAGCCACAAGCTGATGAGACAAAACTTGTCATACAGAGCTGGGGTTTCTGTCACCCAAAGGAAATACTCTGAAGAGATTGGAGAAAATAAATACAACTAGCTGTTCTAGTCAGGAACTGGAAATCTTTTCCCTTTAAAGTAATCTCTTTAGATGACGGAGAATAATAACGATAATAATTTGATATTACAAGTTAATAAATTTGGGAACAATCTCTGTCCTACATGGGGTTCACAGTCTAATTGGGAGGGAGAACAGGTACTTTAGACCCCATATTACAGATGAGGTCACCGAGGCACGGAGAAGTTAGGCGACTTGCCTTAGATCATAGAGGACATAATGGCAGAGTTAGGATTAGAACCCAGGTACACTGATTACAAGGCCCATGTCTTGTCCACTACACTGTGCTGCTGAAAATCACAGAAAGGTTCACAACGTGGCTTTCAGAGGCTACTCTAAGGTCACAATTTCTACTAGTACACTACTAAATTGTAGTACATACTATGATCACTGCTATTACTGTTGAGTTGAGTTCAACCCCTGACTTTTAAATTGTGGAGGAATGCCTATGTGGACTTAATTGAAGAGACAGGATATGTCCTCCACCATCTGTCCTCCACCATGGGTAAGAATGCCATGTCATGTCCCTGCCTGGGGTCGGCCCTTGAATGAACCCTCAAGGAGGGGTTTGCCTCAGGTATGCTGGGGTAGACTGGCTGGCATGCCCCCAATCAATGTATCAATCAATCGATGGCATTTATTGAATGCATAATATATGCAGAGCACCAAACTAAGTGCTTGGGAGATCCCGGTACAACAGAGTTGATAGATATGCTACCTGCCTTCAAGGAGTAATACTGACCAAACTACTGCTTACTGTTGCTCTGCTCTCCGACAACATCTTCTCAATTCAACTTAAAGACCTTCTGTGGGAGGGGGAGGAAGGAGCAAGCAGAGCAGAGCAAACCACTACTGCCCAGGGAGTAATCCTCTGCTTCAAGCAGAGGGCTGTCTGTTCTGAATGGAGAACAAAGAAGGGGAGTCATTGTCCCCTCAATGATTCCTGCTGCGGTTGTGTCCTTGGAAGCATCAGACAGAAGATTCCAGCTCACTGATGCCAACAATTGTACATAATGTCGACTCACAAGCCTTCCCTTTCTATACAGTTCCAACAGGAAGACACACTCTGCTCCACAGCTGGGACTTTCATTACCACTGTATTGCAAGACACCGAAATAACTGTCAGAATCCAAAGCTGATATCAATATACCCAATTTGAACTCGTGGGTAATTTGAAGGCCCCGCAAAATGGGACTCGAACCTAATGACTGACTGAGAAGTTCGCAGCATGAATATGGCATTTTCTGATGGGAATATGCAACTGCTTACTACTTAAGCTGGAGCCTAAATCAGTAGTTCATGAGACTAACCTCAAGGTTAGGGGCTGCAGTTCCCTAACAGTTCTCTCTTCCAAAATTGCACATGCAGAAAACTACCCACAAAAGTCCAGGCTCAAGGAAAGACCTTGGAGAAATGTATTTTCTGTTTATCACCTCCTTCCCAATACTCCAGGTGAGGGTGTTTGTTGCTTATGATTTCCGGATGAGTAAAGCAAACCTAATGTGCAGCCCAGTTCGTGATAAACTTAATACACCCAGAAAGCTATCAAGTTGGCTACTACATTTAGGACTAATCGCTATGCATACATAACCAGCATCAGGCCCATCAAAAACAGAGTGGCGCATAATCAACTGGGTCTCATCTCACTTTAATATAATTTTCCACTATATTAACAGCCTTTGTAATATCCTGTCTCCTCAAACAGATATAATTCAGAATCGCTACATAGTTCAATTGGATTATTTTTGTCACACATACGCATGAAAATGAAAATGAAAAAAAAAAAAAGAAAAAAGCTTTCTCTGTGACAGCTTCTCTTCATTTCATTAGCCAACAGGATTATGGCCATATTTGGAGTGGCTGAGATGAGGTGACATTAGAACCCTATCTAGTTTGAGCCGGTTGAAAAATAGAAGCAAAAGTAACGCTCACCTTACTGAACAGTGGCAGCTCGTTGCCAACTGCTAAACAGGTTTAGTGATTTAGGGAGAGGATTTGTGTTGCTCAAATTTATTCAGCACGAGTGCCCCTTGTTTGCTGTCAATTTCACACTCCACTGTGATAAGGGCATCCTGACGGTGTTGAAACCTGCAGCCTCACTTCCTAATAAATGGAAAGAGAATTAAGGATCCCTGAGGAAGGCTCCTGAAAGCCAGGGAGCTACCTGGTTAGGTCTGTCTGGGGCCTCTCAGCTGGGGCCCTTTCAGGGGTCAGTCATCCTGGCCCATCCAGGTCTTTCAGAAATACTTGCTTTGGGTAGGTAAGAGTGTGTGCGTGTGTGCACAAGCACATATGAGCACACACATTCTTAATAATAATAATAATATTGATATTTTTGTTAAGCGCTATGTGCCAAGCACTGGGGTAGATACAAGGTAATCAGGTTGTTCCATGTGGAGCTCATAGTCTTAATCCCCAGTTTACAGATGAGGTAACTGAGCTACAGATAAGTTACTTGCCCAAAGTCACAGACTGACAAGTGGCGGAGCTGGGAATAGAACCCATGACCTTTAACTCCCAAGCCTGTGCTGTTTCCATTAAGCCATGCACACAACCCCACTGACTCCTTTTAGTTCTCCTGCACATGTCTTTCCCTATGTTCCCCCATTATTTCTACACCAAAACAAACTCCATGACTCAACTCTGATCATAAATGCTGGGAGGGAATTCAGGAGTAGTCTCTGGGAACTGGAGGAGGTTGACTAAACTGACAGTTTGCCCCTGCCAACCCCAGGTCTAGAGACCTCCCACTAGGGACTTCCCTAGGCATTATTATCGCCCTCTGTAGATAAAGCATCTTCAAAACAGAGAGGCCAGACCCCTTGCCTGGGGTCACACAGCATGTCACAGCCAGAGACAATAATAGACCTCAGAACCCCAAACTCTCAGTTCCAAGTACGCTTTTTTTTTCTCTCTCCCTCTCTCTCAAGTTTGTGCCATTCCACCTATCACTTTATCAAAAAATATCAGTGAAGCATGGTTAGGGCTCTGCCCACTTCTCAGTTTTATTTATTATTCCTCATAAGTGAACCTGAACTGGCTGTTAACAAACCTCAATTAGTTCAACTCCTTCCCCTCCTTTTCAATTAAAACAGCTCTTCTCCTTAAAGCTCTGGATTCCGGTTTTCAGTCAGCTGGGCCGAGTCAAGTTACCTGATTAAAACTTTCCGGGTAGCTGAGTTGTAGTCTTTTATCCCCAGAAAATCCTATTAGTACAGTACAATCTATCTCAGAAAGTAAGAGATAGGACATTCCATTGCATCTTACATTCCTCAGGCTTTCTATATTTAGGAAGTCAAATCCTATCTGGTCTCAGCAGGTTTGAAGAGTACCTGCTCTCCCTGCCCTTTGTCCTCTCTGGGTCATGTCTGGTACCTATTTAGCAAGTCTCATTTTGCAGGTTTAAATGATCGCAACTAAGCATACTCCCTGAGCAGAGATGTTGGTTTTGGAGGAACTGAATGTCCAAATGACTCTCAGGGGGCTGCCTGAAGGATGAGAGGACCTGGATTATTATATTATTATAGTGAACAAGCCCCTAAATTCATCAGGAGGGGGAAATTATATAAATGATTAAAAGGCAAGAAATCAAAATAGGGCATTGTGCTTCTTCTTGCTGCTGCCTTGATGGTTTCACTGAGGCACATCTTAAGTCAGTTCATTCCCTAATTTGCCCCCAGTGTTGTTGGCTGCAGTCAAACCACCCCGTAACTACTGCTAATAATACTAAGTGCAGTATTTGTTGTATACTTACTCTGTACCGGATGCTGTGCTAACCACAAGGGCAGATGTAATACAACCAGATTAGACACAGTCCCTGTTTTCCAATCAATCAATCGATGGTATTTATTGAGTATGTTCAATAAATAGTGTTGGTGGACATGATCCCTGGTTTCATGAAACTTACAATCTAGGTGGGGAGACACTTTAAAATAAACAATAGAAAGGGGAAATAATAGAGTTCAGAATTATGTATTTTAGTGTTGTAGGACTGGGGGTGGGGTGAGTATTAAATTGCTTAAAAGCTACAGACCCAAGCACACAGGAGACATAGGAGGAAGGTGTAAAGAGGATGGGAAAATTGAGGTTAGTCAGGGAAGGCTTCTTGGAGGAGATGTGATTTTGGTAGGGCTTTGAAGGCTTTCGTGAGAAGCAGTGTGGCTCAGTGGAAAGAGCACGGGCTTTGGAGTCAGGGCTCATGAGTTCGAATCCCAGCTCTGCCACTTGTCAGCTGACTGTGGGCAAGTCACTTAACTTCTCTGTGCCTCAGTTCCCTCATCTGTAAAATGGGGATTAAGACTGTGAGCCCCACATGGGACAACCTGATTCCTCTGTGTCTACCCCAGCGCTTAGAACAGTGCTCGGCACATAGTAAGCGCTTAACAAATACCAACATTATTATTATTATTAAGACCAGGAGAGTGGTCGTGTGTTAGCTATGAAGGAGGAGGTTGTTTCAGATTAGAAGGAGGGCATGAGCTGGGGTCAGTGGTGAGAGATAAAATCAAGGTACTGGAAGTAGGTTGGCAGCAGAGGAATGAAGAGGACAGGCTGAGTTGTTGTTGTTAATGGTATCTGTTAAGAGCTTATTATGTGCCAGGCACTGTACTAAGCGCTAGGGTAGATACAAGGTAATCAAGTTGGACACAGTCCCTGTCCCACCTGGGGCTCACATTCTTCATCCCCATTTTTTAGATGAGTTAATCGAGGCACAGAGAAGTGAATGGACTTGCCCAAGGTCACGCAGCAGATAAGTGGCAGAGCTGGGATTAGAACACAGCTCCTTCTGACTCCTGGGCCCATGCTCTTTCCACTAGGCCGACTGAATATTCATTGAACATTCATGGAAATGCCTGAAGGCCAGTGTTGATAAATATTTGGGTTATCTTTTCCACATCAAATGCCCCGAAGTCTCTCATTTTATGTTTTTTGGAGAGTTTGGGTTTGGGAACTTTAAGGGAAGTTAAGGATAGATGCTTCTTTGAGTCTGGTCTCTTGTTTTATTTGTTGATTGATAAAACCTAGGAAAGGGACCGATAACATTTCAGTGGGACTTATGCAACTTTTGAACACCGGCTTATTCAATGCAAACTGGACTCCCTAGTGGAACCTAACCAATTCTTGTCTACAGTAGGTGTCACAGTTTATCAGGTAATTACTTACTGTTTAGCTGATAATACACCAGCAGCAGACTTTCAATATTATCACCTCAGATCATGACATGGTACACTCCTTGAATAACAATAATCTAGACCTCCATATCAGCCATGAACATGCTGTTGCTGCAAAGAATGTCAACACAATGGATATACAGCAAAATTAATATAACCCTTGGCTTTCAAATGACGGGGGAAACATTAAAAGGAATTTAATCACTTCTTTCACTGAGGGCAATGTGTCCATTTTTGTACTGCAAACGTTAAAAACAAAGCCAAGGAATTCCAAATCGACCTCCCACTTGGTGCTTTTCAAAGCTGTCACTGTAATGCTGCTATTGATTTCTGTAAACAAACAGGATCCACTTCAAACTTTGTAGTTCACTAGTATCACTCTCTTCTTCCTCCTTGCTTCCTGACCTAAAACCTTGAACCTTGAGATTCAGCATGGACTTGCGGAAAGAGCATGAGCCTGGGAATCAGGAAACCTGGGTTCTAATCTCAGTTCCACCACTTACCTGCTGTGTGACCTTCAACAAATCACTCAAGTTCTCTGTGTTTCAGTTCCGTCATCAGCAATATGGGGATGTAACACCTGTTCTCTCCTCTTTTTAGGCTGGGGAACCCCGTGTGGAACTTGATCATCTTGCATCTACCCCAACACTTAGTAGAGTGCTTGGCACATATACGCACTTGACAAATACCACAATTATTATTATTATTATTGAAATGGTAACTAAATACGTGTATTCTTTCCTGCAAGACTCTGAGCCCCATATGGGTCAGGGACTATATCCTACCTATTCTACTGACCCCAGAATTTGATACAGTGCTTGGCACATAGTAAGTGCTTAACAAATTGCATTATTGTTGTAATTATTATTATTGTACTACACTACTTCTACTACTAATAATAACAACAAAGCTGGAGGAGGGTTGGTTTAAATGCAGGGCTTTAGGGGTGATAGCTCAAGGCCTTGGGATAAGGGAACCCCTTTGGACGAGAGAATCCTAGGAGTGAGAGCCTCTCCGGATGCTGTCATTCTTTCTGCTGAAGCTTCTCACAAGCACAGTTGGATCAAACTCAATTTCTCCTATTCCTCACCAGGTAACTTGCCCAGCACCGGTCCTATCTCACCATGACTAAGTCCCACACACCGTCTTTCACCAGTTTCAACTTGTAGCCCCACCTCCCTTCCTAGTCCTTACCATAAGATTGGAGATGGGAACAGTCTGGGCAGGATGGGGGCTGCTGTGGTTATGAGTTCAGCCACCAGATCCACTCCTCCCCTCCAGCTTCCTTTTCTTGGCTGGAACTCAGGCCGGAATGTGGGAAGGTGAATGGGAGTTGGTGTGGGGGGAGTTTGGGACTGAAATTAGATACACGTCACTAAAGGAATATTTCACCAGGTAAACTTACTCAATACCCACACTTGGCACATACAAACACGACCGTTAATTATTTGAGTCAGAACCAAAGGAACATAGTCAAATTGAAGTGGAGCACCATGACAATTCTGTTAATTTAGATCACGAATCCCACTTTTGAGAGAGGAACAAAAAAAGATTCCAGGACCAAATCATAAAGCTTGTTTGCCTAGGCCGCCCATACTCACCAAATAATTGCTCACTCCTCCATTTAATTTTGTCAGTGTAGACCCAGCATATGGGTTTCTGTTTTCAATCCATTTTCTGCCTTTTGCTTCATTTGCATTTGTTATCATTTCCAACAAAACAGGACAACAAGCAATAAATAGATGGAAATGGCCAAGATAAAAGCATTCTTGGAATTGGAAATTAGTAACTAAAATAATTATGGAAAGATACGTATCTCCAAAACAAACCACTTGGAGAATGAGTAATGTGTGGAGTGTCCTCTTAACTACCACTTCACCATACTTCAGATAAGCATTAGCTTCCCTGGCTGCTAAACAAATAAATACAGATACTTCCAATGCCACAGATCAGGACAGCTATGGAACCACCATCACAAACTAATCACTCTTTGCTTGATGCTTGGACATATGCGATGCTACAAAAGCGACATCTCCTAATGGCCTTTCAATCTTCATAAATCTCACTTACATTAAACACTTCTCTGTAATGCTTTTTAAATAGGCATTTTTATTTGGAACATTTCGTTTGACAATATGAAAGCCTCAGAGAAGCAGAAACACATCAAAACCAACAAGAAAAAACCTTCAGTAAGGCTGTGAACGCCCACGGAGAATCCATTTGCCAATTAAAAAAAAAAAGACTTTTAAAAGGTGGACTGGTTTCAGCAAAGACTAATTTCATATTGTGCAAATGTCAAGTTCCTGTTTGAAAACCGATTGTACCAATAATGAGATGGGACAGTCAGTACTAATGCTTAGATTACTGAATTTTGGAGCAGAAATCAGCATTCATTCGTTCAATTTACTGAGCACCTATTGCATGGTGAACAATGTACTAGATGCTAGGAGAGTACAATAGAAGTAAAAGACAGAGACCTCACCCTTTGTGGAACTTACATTCCAGTGCCAGTTTTATTAGGGAACTAGGCAAACTAATAGACCTCTCTGTTGCTGCTTCTCAGTATCTAGTCCTTGTTTATGGGGAACAATCTAAACCTAAATGAATACTTCCCTCAGGATGAAATGAATGACAGGAGAAAAATGCTTTTTTAAAATTTGAAATATCTGGTGGATATAGATCTAGAGGGCTTGATTTAGCTGGATAATATGCCATTGGGGATCCAACTTTTTTTTTAAGGTATTTGTTAAGTGCTTACTCTGTGTCGAGCACTGTTCTAAGTGCAGGGATAGATAAAAGTTTATTGGGTTGGACCCACAGTCCCCGCCCCATATGGGGCTCACAGTCTAAATTGGACTGTGGGTTGTTCCCACAGTCCAAATCACAGTTTCTTGAAGTGGAATATAGAGATGATGATCGCTGCTCATGGGAATGCTGGTTAAATGAATTAGACTTTGGGATGAAAACAACAAAGGCAAGTCCCCAAAGCCTTGGGTGAGACTCACCTACAAGGGACAAATAATTCTTTGGTGAATGCCTAATATCTTACAGAGCCCTGCATTCAGTTCCGGCTCAGGTGGGCATACAGGTTGGCTAAATTGGCTGCTAAAAATGTGAGCTTCAGTTGATTAATGACAATAATAATATGGTGTTTGTTAAGTACTTACTATGTGCCAAGCACTGTTTTAAGCACTGGGGTGGATACAAGCAAATCGGGTTGGACTCAGTCCCTGTTCTAAATGGGGCTCATAGTCTTGATCCCCATTTCACAGATGAGGTAACTGAGGCACAGAAAAATGAAGTGACTTGCTAGCACTCGACTCATTGAAATGGTGGGGAGGGAACACTTATTACGTGTCAAGAACTGTACTAAGTGCTGGAGATCAAATACAGTCCCTGTCCCATATGGAACTCACAGACTAAGGTGGCGAGAGGACAGGTATTAAATTCCATTTTACAAATGAGGCCCAGAGAAGTTAAGTGACTTGTTCAGGGTCACCTTGCTGAAAAGTGGCATAACTGGGAGAAGAACCCAGTCCCTCTGAGTCCCAGGCCCAATCTCTTTCCACTAGGCCATGCTGCTTGTCCATGAACAAATGCCTTTCGGCTTTGTCTAGGGAAAAATGGTTTAAGGAGGGGAATGACAAGCCAGGGAAAAATGTCCATCCCTAAACCTCCCCAAGTCTGGTCCAAGCTCAGAATTCAGCAGGGCTCCACACTGACCCCACATGCTCTCCTAAGGGAATCATGCCTAACTCAGCTCACACATGGGGTCTCTCACAATAAGAACCACCCTGTGATAGCTTTGGGCTCCCTCACTCCCCATGGCAAGCTCCCAACTTGCAACCTCTAGATTGTAAACTCATGGTGGGTATGGAATATATCTATTATATTGTACTCTCCCAAGCACTTACTACAATGTTCTGCACACAGTAAGTGCTCAATAAATATGATTGCCTGACTGCAGAACCCTGAGACTTGCTGATACAAGGATTCTGGCTGGGCATATGATCAAACATTTGGTGAGCCAGAGAATGTTCACCCAGGCCAGTACTTTCTCAAATGTAGCAGGCTGAATTAGGTCTGGGTCAGGCATGACCTGACCTTACTCAAAAAATTGAGGCGGGAGATGAGGGGCAGCTTTGCTCAGCAGCTCTTACAGAGAGACAACTGTTTTCACCAGAGCTACATCAAGAGAAATAAGCTCTGTAAATTCACTGTATTCAAACTTGACCCAACACAATTTAGGAGCACCAGGATACTATAAATTGAACACTGAGTTCCTCTCCAGGGGTGCCCAGGGTGCCTATTCCAAAGAGGGTATGAATCAGTGTTCAGCAGAAGAAGAATAGGGAATACTTCATGACTTAAGTAGTAGGTTAGAAGGGAACAGATATGTTCTTTTCTAGGCATGGTGTAGGGTAGTATGTGATTGAACTGTGTCATGTGCATCCAAGGACACGATATATCATTTGGGAAAGTGCTCCAGGGTAAATGAATGGAGACTCAGAGAACATCATATACATATATACATACCCAACCCCACCCCATTCTTATCCTTTATATTTAAAGAAGCCATGAAATTTGGCTATGGGTGGGTGTATGACTGAAAACACTAATGCAGAACTTACAGTCCTGGGTTACCTTGTGCACAGAAAAAAGGATGTCCCTTCTTGAATTGACTGTACTGTGTAGCTGTGCTGTGGTGAGCATAGCTACAATGCTTGTAGACAGACTTCATTTTAGAACTTCATTGTTTGGGATCATGTCCTGCCACTTGGCATTTAGTATGGCCCCAGAGAGACCTTGATTGAACTGTTCAAGGAGTTGGATGTTGTGTCTCTGTGTCATCAGCAATTCTGCTATTAGCGCAGCCACTAGGTGAGATGTTTCCCCATTATAGTTTGAAGAACTGCACTGGGGAGCCTGAGAAAGTAATGGTGCAGTGAATCCACATTTGAACTAGGTGTTGGATTGCTTCAAAATAAACATAAAGGGGAGGTTGAGGGAGATTCCTTTTAACTCTGTAGCTCCTAAGGGTGGATTTCTGTGATCTTGGGATCATGGGATGAGAGGGACAAACCTCAGTGATTAAAAGTTATTAGCCTTGAATTTCTGTGACGGGCAGCAAGGCCAATCACTTGGCAATGTTAGACTATATTCCAGGAGTGAGGCGATTTGGAAATCAACTATGGAGGATCACCTTTACTGAGGCACGTATTAGCAGACAACGGTTATTTCTGAACTGTTAAAGTGGAGTTAGTTTTCCCCCATATGTGTGTTTCCTGCACTGGTGCAGTGGTTTATCTGTAGAACCAAGGGATTGCAAGGTCTGGGGAATGGCCTGAATTCAGTTACCTCTCTCAGGCTTGGTGCTACAATGGCCCAAACTGGCTTTATGGTCCTGGAACCTGTGTGGGATGTCTGGCTCGAGTTTTTGCATCTTTGCAGTCAGTGTGTGCGTGGACTTGGATCCTTATTGTGCAGATTGGGGCTGGGTTTTCCATCATCTGAATGAGAGCTGGGCGTGGCTGAGGTCCTCATGGGGCAAATGGGGATAGGGTGTTTCTGCCACTCAAGCACAAGCCAGGGTTCCTGAGACACAAGTTGAGGCTGGAATGAGCTGGGGTCAGAGTGCGAGAGGTACAGCAGGAGCTTGGCTCCTGTGGTGATGGGGCTTATGTGATTCTGTGAGTGATGCGATCTGGCAAGGGTGAGGCAGGTAGGCGGCAGCTAGATAGATGGCTCTGGAGTGAGAGGGGAAGGGCCCTACTCACATCTGGACCCACTGCCTGCTGAGAACTGGAAGGCAGGTTCTCCTCCTCCTTTTGTACTTTTACTTCCTCTTCTTTCCCTTCTTTCTCTACTCTTCCTTCCTTTTCCATCCCCTTACACTTTCACTCGCTTCCCTAGTCCTTTTCCCTCCACTTCTTCCTTCCAAATCCCTCAAGATTAAGATTCTGCCCCCTCCAAGCTCCACCTCTAAGTGTGCCCCTTCTCTCAAAATTAAAGTTTGGGAACCCTGGTCTACTCAACCTATGCTGTCTATCAGGTTCTGTGAATATTACAGCTTTGCATCTATTGTTTCCATCTATTGTCATATATATAGGCAGGGTCAAAGAGGGGAGAGTTAATGTGCCTAATAAAGCAATTCTGCTGCCAATTGATCAATTTTTCTCAACATTTTTCATTTGTCAGAGGACTAAGACTCGTCGCTGCAGGGTGATATATATTCTGAGGATAAACATCCAATAAAATAAAAAATAGAATCATAAGGTATGGTTTAAATAAAGCAACATGGAAGCTTAAAATAAACAAGGAGCTACATTTTAAATGAACCAACTCTGATAGAAAACCAACTACTGAAGCACTAGAAAGTGAAGTGTTAACACACTAAATAAATGCTAATAACAGACAATGGTCTGTGGATAAGTTAATTAGTGGAGCCAGCTTGTGTTTAATTATTTCACTTGACCTGGTGCAGATTTATAAAATAATCTGTTCCAAGAGGAAAAGGGGGCATCAGAGTATGTGATGTACTGAAGGGAAACACTAAATTGTTTTATGCTAGGTGGATGCTACTATGACGGGAGTTGGATTGATACACCCTTCCCCAGTGTAAAACAAGCTCAGATGGAAAAAAAAGAACCTCAGAGATTATGCTAAGGACCCAGTGAGCTTTCCATTCTGATACTTAATAGCTTCCCCCTCCCCTTTCCCCCTTTCAGTTGGGAGTTTGCTACTGAATAATGAATAAACCATCCCACTGTTGTTAATGTGGTGGAATACTTGAATAATTGGAAAAAATATAACTGGAGGTGTCCAGAAACTCAACAGACTGTAAGATTTTTGTGGGCAGGGAATGTGTCTGTTATATTGTTGTGTTGTACTCTCCCAAGCACTTAGTACAGAGCTCTGCATAGCCCCACAATCACTTATGTACATATCTGTAATTTATTTATATTAATGTCTGTCTCCCCGGCTCTAGATTGAAAGCTTCTTGTGGGCAGGGAATGTGTCTGTTGATTGTTGCATTGTACTCTCCCAAGTGCTTAGTACGGTGCTCTGTACACATTAAGCACTCAATAAATACGAATGAATGAATAGTAAGCATGCAATAAATATGATTGATTGAATAGTGGTGCAGAAATCAAAAAGTCAGTGACAATTCTGGCTGCTTCAAAACTATCAAGCAAAAGGACAGGTAGAGAAGGAAGACGGCAATGGACAAACCAACCTATCAAAGTGTGCAGAAAGTACTGGTGTGGAGCTTCTACTTCTCAATTTCATCTGTGGTGGGGAAGGAGACTAACCTGCCTTTCTGCCCCGGAGCAAACACCGCTTTGTTCTCTTCCTGATCGGCTCTGCTCCTTCTTTGCCAAGGATGGGCCCCCGAAGTGTGGGGACTGGGGTAAGTTGCTGAAATACTATACCCTATGGATGACAATCAATCAATCAATACTCTCCATTGAGTAATTTACTCTTGTGCATGTCATTGGACTCAGGGTTTGGGAGAGTACAATAACATTAGTAGATACGATCCTACTCTGGAAGGAGCTCAGACACAAGCTGGGGAGAAAAGCACAAAAATAAATTGTAGGTAGGGGGAAGTGACCGAGTTGAAAGACTGGTAGGTAAGTGCCACATGGAGGGGAAACCCTTAAGGGAGGGTACTATACTGCTTAGATGAGTGGGAGTGGGGAGGAAATAGGGTGGGGATATGAGAGATTAATCAGTGTTTCCCTGGCAGCAAGCTGGAAGTGTATGCATACATACAAGGGATGCGACCATACACTGTAAAGTCCAATACTGGTTTGGCAGAAGGTGCCCAGTGATAGGCAAGCCTCCCAAATACCAAGAGTTCCAGATTTGAGAACATGCTTTCCATGCCTCCTATGAGAAATGAACTATTGATCATGAATAGGACTTTCCCGCCACATCAGCATGCATGAATAAATTCTTGCTGTCAGTAGCATCCTCTTCAAACAAAAAGGACAACTATATTATAGCTGGTTTACTTTGTATATATACAAAACACTCTCTCTCTTAAACACCTTTAAACAAGCCGAAAGATAAAATGTCAGAAGGACTTAAACTGTGCTGCTGGGCAAGGTCTGTTGTCTGACTCAGTTCTCACTCTCTCCCTTTGGACACAGCTCTTTCCTCTGACTTTAAATCTGTTTTTCTATTAGTATTTTTCTGTAATGTTTTCTTCCTAAAGTCATTAACACTATTAGTAGCCTGTGTATTTAGAGAGATTCAGAATAAATTTTTCAGTGGGCTGCAGCTTATGTTCTCTTGCAGTTTGAAGTTACCCAGAATTACCAAGTGCTCTTGTATCACCTAGGCAAGGGTTGCCAACAATTTAATGATAAGAAGCACAATCTGACAAATGGTTAGAAGCCTTTGGGCCCTCCTCTAGACTCTTAGTTCACTGTGTTCAGGGAACATGTCTAGCATCTCTATTATACTGTACTTGCCCAAGCTCTGTACACAGTAAGCACTCGATAAATACAATTGACTGATTTATCCTCCCTCCCTATCTCTCCACCTGACCAGAAGGAGACAGCGGCTCATAGACCACTCTATATGGCCAGGAAATGTCTCATTGCAGCCATATTGGACTCAATTATCTCTACTAGTTGTACACAGGGCAATCAAAGATGTTCACACCTCAAAATGGTGGGAAGACACTGGGAGGTCAGTTCCCTCAGTGGTGAATGGTTATTTAATCCATCCCCTTCCTTTAGGGTTCAAACCATCGCTACCCCTTCAAGTTGAGCACGGGTAAATTAGAAATCTCTGAGCACACTCAACATCTCTCATAACGCCTTCTAATGTTTTCAGATTCTCTGTGGCCTTTCAAGGGAGGCGCAGTGACTTTTCTAAGATGCTGAGTGGGGTTAATGAATTGAGTTCTCTTCAATGATCAGCTGAAATGCTAATAATAATTTTTGGATAAAGGTCATTTCTGCCAGTAATGGAAAAAGCAAGTACATCTTGAAGGGATGGAAAAAGAAATAATTCTTTCATTCACCTTAGAAAAACAAGCTAGAATCCACAGTAAATTTCAGGTTTGTGGAGAAACTTGCAGCTAATCAGCTTTCTTTGACAGGAGATGCTTCTGTAATATGGGGAGGCTTTACAGTTGAACTGAATAATTTAACCAATTTGATATTTAAGTAAGCATATACTGACATAGTCACACATACACCCAGGATATTTTCATTTCAGTTACAAGGACTTGCTGAATGAAAGTCACCAGAAGTAATCTTTAGATGGGGAAAGAATTCTTTTTCGAATAAGGCAACAGTATTCTGTGCACTATTCTTATTTAAAGGAAAGGGCTCTTTGATAGGTGATGGAAAGCACGGCTCAGATTTGATGGGGCATGTCATAAGATGACAAGCCCTTACCAACTTCATGTCAGTTACTGCTGCTCCACTGAGATGGCTAATTCTGGGGGAGAAAATACAAAACGGTAACTCATGCAATGCAGCCAAGCGAGTTAAATGTCACTTTCCCCTCCTTCATTGTCCTTTTTCAATATATACAACTCCTGATCTGTATAGATTTGCTCATGTATAACTTGTAACATGTCAAGACCCTTCTAGATCAATCTACAACAGATGTCACCATAGCCCTTCTTGAAGAGGAGAGCGGATGGCACAGGCAGAGAAAGTTGATCAGTCACTCTTTAATGAGGTGGAGAGGGTCTCAATCAAAATGGCTTCCTCATCCTCAAATGCTTGTGTTCTCGGCCCTTAAATCTGCATTTCCTACAGCTGCCCAGGCTACAATCTCCTCACCACAGTGGACAGGATGAGAGTCATTCAGAGATACACTGGATTTCTTTGTTTATTCTAGGAGGCTCTTAAAAGCTGGGTTTTCCCAGAAAAGTGGCAGTGTTTACCTTCAGAATCTCCCTAATCCTGGGAGACTAGGGGAGCAAAAAGTCGGACATATTTTAGTACCAATAGAGGAAGGAAAAGTTGCCAATCTCAGGTATTGACAGGCCCGCTTTAATCTTTAAGTTGGTTGGCCAAAAGAAACTGACAATGCCCTGTGCTCAATCAACTGTATTTAGTGAGTACTTTCTGTGTGCAAAGCACTGTACTAAGTGCTTGGGAGACTAAAATATGGTAGGCATATTCCCTTCCCACAGTGAACTTACAGTCTACAGGGGGAGACAGATATTAATGTAAATAAATAATTTATAGAGCTATACAAAGTGCTCAGAAAACTAAAGTGTGTTCACCCGAGTTGAGATTTTTGCATTTTTAAACAAGCTACAGGGGAAAAGAGAGCTCCCATCATTTTGGGGGTAAAAAAAAATAACTCCAACACAGGCACTCACTGGATGTTGCTTTGTGGATTCCTTATCATGAAGACAAATAAACTCAGAAGTGCCTTTTCCTTTAGCAAAAATCAACAAGTTGATCCTGGTTTCTCGTTGAGTGCTGGGTAGCTGAAATGCTTATTATCTCAAATAAGTCTGGATGACATTTGAGATGTCTGGACACTTATTGGCTTGCTGGCAGGGTACAGAATCAGACTTTTCTCTTCTCTCCTTCCTATCTGTATTCTTATGCTTTAAGTCCAGGTTCATAAAATATTTAGCAGCAGCTCTCCTCAGAGGCTGGTATTGACTGTGTTGTCGACCTGGTGAAAGTTTACCAGGCTTCTGAGATGGATATTTTACCACCAGAGAAATCAGTGAGTCCTAGGAGTGGAAATACCAAGTCTGGTCAGCACACTTGGCTTCAGATGAGAAGGTTGGTTTTGCTCTGGCTGCAGAGAGGCATCAGGGGTTGAGAGAGCAAGAGCTGACTGCTGTGTAGTGTCGGTCATTTCCCTAATGGCAAAGGGAGAAGCCCAGCATATTAAAAATAAAGACTGCTGTTCAGAAGATGGAGATCCTCACTGCAGTTTCTGAGTTGCATGTTCCGGGAAAGAAACCATTCTAACTTACCCTTCTCTCTCCCCTTCTCTCCCACCCCACATATATTTCATGGGCAAAGCGAGGAGCTCCCAGATGCACACACCAAGAAATTAAGCAGAAAAGCCCGTTAAATAGGAGCTATCAGTTGTCACCTGTGCAAATTGCAGCCTAGCCTGTAAAATCGTCTGGCTTTCTCCCTCGCTTACAACTCAGCCAGCTCCCATTTTACGGCCTTTCTTGCTAAGCCTCATATTCCACGCTACAATCAATGTCTGATTTTTTTCCCCCTACTCAAAGTATATTCTCCAACAATCCTCTTAAATCTGCTTGACTCTTGCCAACTTCAGAAAAGCTGTTTGATTTTAACCTTTTCCTGCAAGCTGGCTGTTTCAATGTGGCTTTGAAGTTTGGGTTCTTTAAATTGAAAATCCCAATCATTTCTCTTCTTTCCCCAATCACTGGGACCTATGCGCCTTTGTTCCACCTTTAGCTTTTTTTTCCACCTTCATGCGAAGAGCAGCTTAAATCAAACTTTGGCTAGCTGGTCTTCTTTAATAATTTTTTATTTTTTTATAAAATGCAGTCCAATTATCTTTATCTTCCTTAGGGATCCATTCAATTAGGCAAAGTCACAATGAGTCGATGGACATAGAGCTTTGTAGCCATATTTACATCCAGATTAATGGAATCCAGGTAAGATAACTTTAAAGCCATCAATATTTTAATACTTTTGCTTTTCATTTTTCAACCTTCAATGTCAGACACATTCTAAGAGGCAGGCAGCCCTAGAAGTTGAGTCTCATATTTCAGTCTCTTGGAATCAGAATTTCTGTTTGGTGGTAAAAGATCAAAATGAACCGAATAACGAGATCTCATAAAGTTTCTTGCTCTGCAATTACGTCAGATGAGTCAAAAAGATGATTGCAGAGCGATGGTGCTTACCTAGTGTAACCCGGTTGGTCACCTACTCTGTTTCACGAGGCCAATCAATACACATGAATGATGCGCTGTCACCATTCATTAGTCTGTCTCGAGCTGAAAGTGAATGTGGAATTGCAAATACTGAAGGGCAACCTTGTCTGAAATGGATGGTCATAGTCTAATGGGTAAGCCTACTCTAACATTCCTCCCAGCACACCCAGGAGCAAGCAAGGTCCCCAAATGCCTTCTGACACCTGCTCATAAAATTGGCCCCTGTCCTTCTCCTCTGTAGCAACCCTGTCCTTGGGTGCAGAAGGAGCACTCTGACAACTCACTGCAGAGGCATCCTCGCACATCTGAACTCACAAAAACAAGGTTTAGGGCTTTGCGCTACTACAGATATCTTTTCAGAGACTTTTGAAAATGCCACTGGCTCTAGGTTAGTTATCGGGCATCTTCAGAGCAGCTACAGAATCTGCCAATCCCTTCCTGATGTCCATCCACACCAACAAAATTCACCGTTCTTCGGGTCTCTCGGGCAGGTCGGGTAAGGATTACGGTGAGATTTTCAAAAAATAAAAACCAAAAACCCATGCATCGGCAGGTTTTTCCACGACAGATGTGGAATCGTCAATGCAACTGTTTCTGATGTCCACACTCTCAATTAAGAGCTTTGTCAGCAAACAGAGACTCAAAAAAATTATTGCCAAGGAAGCTGCACTGATTCTGACAAACTGGTTCTGAGCTTTTGTCCTTTGATGGGGAAAGATATCTATTCTCCTGACCTTTGTTCATCCTTTCCATAGCTGGGGAAGTATGGATGTGTTTGGCACAATGTTTGGCACATAAATTGCTAAGAATAAAGATAATAGAAATTTAAAAACACAATTGAGGCTGTGGTTAAGCATTTACTATGTTACAAGTATTCTACTAAGCACTGAGGTAAATATACTATCTGCAAACTGGACTCAATGACCCATGTGGGATTCACAATATAAGGGGAGGGACAATGGGTATTTAGTCCTCATTTTATAAATAAGGAAACTGAGGTATAGATATCAATCAATGGTATTTATTTAGCATTTAATATGTACAGAGCACTGTACCAACTGAGAGAGAGAGTAGTTTAGTGACTTGCCTAAGGTCTCATAGCAGTCAAGTGGCAGACCCAGGATTAGAACCCAGGTCCGCTGGCCCTCAAACCGTGATCCTTCCATTAGGCCACACTATTTCTGGTGCTTAACAAATACCATAACCAACCTCAGAAAAGCTCCCTTTGAATCTTGTTCTTAGATTTTTGAAAAGGAAAAAACAGTACGTTTCTGTCCCTGTCAATATTGCTATGGGCACCCTGTCTTTTTTTGTCAGATTTTGCACAAAGCCAATCTCACTGGGCATTCTTGCTTTTCTTTTCCTGCCCTAGCTAGTTCTTATGTTCTCCTTTCTATTTTGGCAACAGCCCTCTCACTCTAACCCTAACTCTGATTTCTTCTTTCTCCTTTCTCTACTCCTGAGCTAGGCAGCCCAGAGAGAGGTTCAGCCCCATGCCACCTCAAATCCTTCTGCTTTGGAATGGATTCCAATGTCTCTCTGGCATCAGACCCTCTTGGGGCTTGCCACCAGCCTCTTGTCAGTATTTCTGCAGAGTTTCATGCTTTCATGGTGGTCCCTTTCAGGCCTTAAGGATCTCATTATCCAGCCTGAACCCTCTTTCACTACCCATCTGGAATTGGGTGACCTCAGTGCAGCCTTGAAGCTAAGGTGAGGAAGACTGATATTCAAATAGACTGAGAAACCATCTCTGAACTGTTCAGATACCAACGCTCCACGTCTCCCTGCAAACCAGTAATCTCGACAGATTTTAGGGTCTCAAGAAGGGAAACCAGTAGTGACTGAATGAAATCAGTAGTAACTCTCCACAACCTAATGGCAGACCCCACCAATTACGAGCTTCCCTACCACGACCTGACAATAGAGGTCTCTTCCCTACTCCGTTCCTCCCCACTCGCCTGTGAGCCCAAGGCCACTGGGAAAAAAACATGGTGGATTCTGTCACCCACTTAGGCCAGGCAAGCCATTACCAATGGTCCGTTCAGATCTTCTTTCTAGACAGAAAATGTATCGAGTCCTAGACTTCTGACTCAAGCTCCTGGGGGCACAGAAGGAACAGCAGAGAGGAAAGCGGTTGGCCTCCACCATCTTCTAGGCATGTCACTTACTTTGCCCTGATTCCCACTGCTCCTCATCATCATGCATCTTTGAGGCATTTGAAGGGCAAGTGGAAGAGTAGTGGCTGTCTGATGATTGAGTTAGTTATCAGGAGCACATATTTGCTGGTCCACTTCCAGGCAGATAGTGATGGATATTTTGTTCCAGTCCTAACACATTTGCAACAAGAGCACCACATAATGGCCACCAAATGTTCCTGTACTGGGCTAGGGGAGAATGAGGGAGTGGGGAGGAAAGGGAGTCCATTCTCTCTTTCTCATTTTAACTCACTTCTTCTAGACCCTGCCACCCCCTCTCAAGGGTCCCAATGTGCATTGACACAGCTGGAAGCAGAAAAAAATGGCTCATAATGTCCCAACTGGAAATAGAAGCCAACCACTGAGAGGACCAATGAAGGATTTCCAGGGAACTTGGGAGTTTTCCAAAATCTCTCCAGCCCTTTTTGGATAATTAATTATGGGGAATTGGGGCGCTGTCCTATAGTCTATTTTAAAAGTACATAAGATGATTGAGAGGGTTGCCAAAAAGCCAAGGGGCAGTGAAACAATAGAAATGGGCCAAAGGAATCTAGGGGATATAGCATCTTGAAGAGCAATATAATTTACCTGTGATTCCCTGGAAATGTTAGGAAAGGTATTTGACACAATTCAAAATGAAAAGTGTGAATAAGGGTTCTTTTCCACTTTAGCACTCAGAATTCACTCCTGGGAAAGGGCAGGAACACAGGAAAGATGCTAGTCTGCAACCTCCCCATGCCCCATCCCCCCCCAAGAGAGCTTAATGAAGCCAAAACCCAAAGAGGAGAGCCTGGGACGTTTTGACAACTGGCTATCTAAAACGCCTGGAAGCAGAACTTCGCTTTTTTACCTCACCAGATGTTCACGCTGCTGAACACAGCATGCTGGATATTCTGGCACTTCTTGTTCTATTAGACTTGCTACAAGAAAGCAACATTTTTAAAAGACAGATGTTGTTGCCTATCAGCAGCCCAGCTCTCAATTTATTCTTTTGCTTCACCACTACCCCCTCAAATCCCCTAGAGACCCGTTTCTCAGAGGCATCTGTAGATTTAACAAACCCAGAGAAAAGTCAGGGTAAAACCAAGAGCCTTGTGTCGGGAAGCAGCTGTTTCAGCGTGAGCAAACAAACAAGACAGCCACAGACCACAGTGTTTGCTTTGTTATGCGACAGGCATTTTCATGGGGTCGTGGACGTCAAGTGATTTATCCGGGGTAAATTATTTTGACGATTATCATCAGTCTTTCTCAGGCCCACAGCAAACATGCCTGCCAGACTGAATGGAGTGGCCGAGTCGGGAGGCTGAAAACTCCTGTTTGGTTTTCCAGCCTGTGGTAAAGGCAGCTTCAGGCATCTGCTTGGACTATAGAGAATTGCAGGTGACCAATACAGCCCCAGTGGCCGTGAAGTTCTGGAATGTGAAAAGTCTGATTGTCCACAGTACAATGATGTGGCAATGAGCCTGGGGAAGTCACAAATGCTATGTGGGAAAATTCATTCCCAGAAGGAGAGGGAAAATCACTTTTTTTTAAAATTTAATGGCCTATAGCCCAGGCCGGAAATGAGCCTACATGGGCCAAATGAATCTACCTTATTGCATTTGGATAATGAGCACCACTGGGAATTGAAGAGGACCTAATGGATTTGGTTTCAAAATGGAAAGACTACGTATCTCCGAAAGCCTGTACGTTCCCTTGGCCCAGGTCCATCAGTGGCATCTCTCAGTCTTCAAAGGATTACCCTGAAAAGCTGCCTGTGGTGGGCATATCTCCAGGGAGAAGACACACTCAGACAAGCCCCTGACTGCGCTGCCCTGGGTGAGTCCTTCCCAGCTAGCCCTGGAAAGTGTTGTCTGTCATAGGGTGCCCTGGACCCCAGTGTGAATCCTGGCTATATTCACCAACGGACATTTCTCCTTCGCTGCTTTATGCTCAATCTCAAGGGTCACTAAACAAATCAATTGTCTATCGTTAATAATGGTTCTGGATAATTGTGATTCCCTATTTAATCCCACATTCCCCAGATTAATGGTCCTTTAAAATCTGGGGTATTCTCTAATATCCAGGGATATATTTACCCTGGAGACAAGACCTGAATCACTCTGGATGTATCTTTTTCAGCAGCATGCCTTCCCTGCTCCCAGTTGCTAGAGTTAATCTGGCTATGGTTTAAGTAAACTGATGGAAATTTACAGACACTTTCTATTGCGGGGGACTAAGTACATGTGCCTGGTGGTAAAAATACTACACACTTATCTTTTATATTTTCTCCCCAGGAAGCTCAGTATATTACTTTAAGGCAGGACAATGTAGGCACACCAGGATCCATTTTTCTGATTATTTCAAAATTGTGTAGCAAAAGTTATGCAGAATAAAGTGAGGTTGGGAACGCTACACATGGAACTACAGGTTGCTGATGTGAAAACACAAATTACGAAAGGGGATTGGGTTTTTCTTACAACTGGAACATTTTCCTGGGAGAGGTTATCATTTCTGGAGTCAAATTAACACTGCAGTTGAGAACTCTCGGTTGTAAAACAAATATCATCCACACCCGCCAATATCCTCAACCTTACCTCTCTGTCCAATCCGGCTGCTACTGTGACAATATCTCCAGTCTCACTGTTGATAGTGAACATGTTCTGCGAAGGGCTCTGCGGGGTTTGGGTCACAATGCGATATCTCACCATGCCATTGGCGGTGGTACTGTCATCGGCATCATTTGCTGTCACCGTCATCACGTAGGTCCCTGAAGAAAAATGAAAAACTGAGTCCCCAACAGTGGTATTGAAACAATCTGCACAAAGTTGCTATTGGGAAATGTGTGTCTGTTTATTGCTATATTGCACACTCCCAAGCATTTAGTACACTGCTCTGCACACAGTATGTGCTCAGTAACTATGATTGAATGAATTTCTAGGACTCGGGGGAAAATGTTTCTGACTTCCCTTCCTCTCCCTCCACCCCCCCATCACCCAGCCGCAAAGAGAAGGGAGTGGCACACAGGGTCAAAGACAATTGAGAGCTCGAGGAGGATTAGGACAAATGTGGAAAGGAGGAGGTCAATAGTGACTCTGGAGAGAGTGGCCTCAGTGGAGTTAAGGTGCAAAAGCCGGAATGTAGGGGGTCAAGGAAGGAGTTGGAGCAGAGGCCGTGGAGACAGTGGGGGCACCAAACAACCCTTTCAGAGGGTTTGGATAGTAATGGGACAAGGGAAATGGGACGATAGTTGAATGGTGCAGCAGGATCAAGAGAAGGTTTTGTTTAGAATAGGGGAGACGTGGGTGTGTTTGAAGGCAAAGGAGAAGGAGCCATCAGGACGTGAGGAGTTGAAGATGGCTTAGAGAAGAAGCATGGTTTAAGGGAAAGAGAACAGGCTTGGGAGTCAGAGGATGTGGATTCTCATCCTAGCTCCACCACTTGTCAGCTGTGTGACCTTTGGCAAGTCACTTAACTTTTCTGTGCCCCCATTACCTCATCTGTAAAATGGGGATTAAGAGTGTGAGCCCCTCACAGGACAACCTGATTACCTTGTATTTACCCCAGTGCTTAGAACAGTGCTTGGCACATAGTAAATGCTAAACAAATACCATTATTATTATTATTATTATTGTGGCTATCAGAGAATGAAGACAAGAGGAAACAAGTATTTTTTTAGGTGTGAAGGGATGTGGCTTCTTGCATGTCTAGTGAGGAAGGAACTGTCACAAATGCAGCCAAACATATTTCTGGAATTCCTGGACCCTTGCAGTTCCGCAAAGAGGAAAAGAGATCTCCCTCCTATATCCCCCTCAATTCTGTCCCCCCCCCCCACAATGTAGAGTTCCTCTTGGAGGCAAAAAGCCATTGGCTGTGCTCCAGTGAAAGCAAGTAGATTTGTTTTCTTATGTTTCTGAACTGAAGTTCTTAAAGGACATACCTCAGGGGACTTTAGACACTTCAGGGAACTCTGAGCACATGCAATTCTAGTTGTGATAGAAAATAACAAACTAAGGATTTTACTTTGTGTGTAGTTTGATCAAATGGATGTGGAGGGGAGAAATTAAGCATGGAATCATTTTCTCCTTCCACTTCCTTTCAGATCCCATGACTTTCGCTTCCTTTGGTCCATGACCACGATATACCAACTCCTGACAAAGTTTTGGTGAAGGACCTCTTTATGCTCTCTATTGTTCAATGTAAAATTACAACCTTAGAACCCAGCATTTCAGTGTAGGAAGATTAAGATGCATGGCTAGGTGCTCAATGGATGTGCCTTGAAATTTCAGGTTTGAGATGTTTCTAGGTTCCCTGTTGAATAGTAATAATAAGGATGATGATGGTACTTGTTAAGCACTTACTATGGGCCAAGCACTGTTCTAAATGCTGGGGTAGATACAAGGTAAAATCAGGTTGTCCCACGTGGGGCTCACCATCTTAATCCCCATTTTACAAATGAGGTAACTGAAGCCCAGGGAAGTGAAGTAACTTGCCCAAAGTCACACTGCTGGCAAGTGGCAGAACTGGGATTAGAAGCCGTGACCTTTGACTCCCAAGCCTGTGCTCTTTCCACTAAGCCACGCTGCTCTTTGACCTCTCTGTTCTTATATTGAGACTCAATTTGGGATGCAATTTGGGATGCATTTAGATCAATATTCAAGGAACTTGCTGAGACAGCTTCCTCCAGTTGCAGTGATATTGCCTAGAGAGTTAAAAGGCTGGAAAGGGAGCTCTACCTCCATTATCCTTACCAGTGGCTTTACCAGTGAAGGAGGGCACAGAACTATCTGGATTAAGGGAATTCATGCTCATTCACAGGATCAATCCATCAATGGATTTATTGAGTACTTCTGTATGCAGACCACTGTAGTAAGCATTTGAAAGAGAACAGTACAATAGAGTTGGTAGACATGATCTCTGCTCTCAAAGAGCCTATGATCGAGTGAAGGAGCTTACAATCTGGCAGAAGTCATGATTTCCCCCTTCCTGGTGTCTTAGCATCTGCCCAAACCTTCAAAGACCTGAAATGGCTCTTTCTGTAGTCACCTGGTAAATGACCGTGTTGAAAAGTCTGAATGGACAACTCCCCCGCAGTGAGAATAAGTACTCACTGGGCTATGGTTGCTTCCTGAAAAGGATCCAGCTACTTTTCATTTCCTCTGGGAAGCATAAACCAGTCTCTTCTGACAGCCATGAGACTGTAACACATACATTTTCCCTCCAGTTAGGCAGCAGAATGTATTAATGAAGGAGAAAATTACAGTTTTGACAAAGTTGAGTAGGGGATTTTGAGGGCAGGCTCTCACATCTGCTTTGTGAGTCCTAAGACAGATGGGGTCTAGAATGGGAGAGTGGGAGAGAGAAAGAGAGAGAATGTGTTTTAAAGGAAGGGATGAAGGAAGAGCTGAAAGGGTAAGAAGAAATCAAGTCATGCACTGCTCAAAAAAGATGATTTCTGTATGTTTCCTGAGATTTTCCTTGACCACAGACTAAAGTGACCGGTCACAGATACAGAGGCAAATACCAGGAAATACTGAGATTTAATATTCTTTCATCCCAACTGGGCAAGATTGACATGCATACAACCATATCTCAGGATGGTCGAGTGCTTGGCACACCTGGATAAATTTTGCATAAGGTTGTGATGGGAAGTCAACAGTGATACAAATGCTCAAATCCTCAGAAAGTTGGGAGGAAGTTTCCTAAAGAAGGCCAAAGCGTTATTTTCCCACAGAAATTAAAAACCATCCTGGCACAAAGCATTATGCAGGTTCAAAATGCTTTCAACCTGAGAAATATGGAGCTTGGAAACTGAAATTCAGGTGTGATGAGCAAAGCATCTTTAGCCTGGCAAGAAGGTGGACTGAATGGCCTGTTTCATTTTAGTTATCTCTTCATTTAATGACTTGGCCACTGCAAAAAGGAATCCAGAAGTGAAAGAATTCTAAGGGCTTACATTCTACATCCTTACACAGAAGTCCTGTCCTTCTGCCAGAACCCAGGCACGATAAACAAATTGCTGCAGATAAAGGTCCCTTGGAGGAGGAAGTGGAAAAGCTGAAATGGAAAATATGCGACACTTGGATATGTTTGATTAGACATTTGCTTTATCTTATGTACTTTATTGAAAAATATATCTCTAAGCAGATGTCAAAACCTGAATTTAATGGAAAGTGAAAGGAAAGAAGCAAAAAAGAAGTGAGAGAATCCATTTTGATGGATACCAGCCCTAACTTCAACAACACTTAGTGAGGTATTTTCAATTTTTAACTTTTCATACTAAGAAGAAAAGCCCATAACACTCAAATGAAAATATGTTTGGCATGGTTATACTGTATGCCGAATGAGATAAAGAAATCTTTTCAGATGTATGACTGCTCCTAACTGGCTTTCCAATGGGAAGCTTTTTCCTTTGCACCATTTCTCCTGGGACTGGCAGTTTAATTGTGATTGTGATTACTAAAAATGATTGACAACATGGAACATCAACTCTAAAATGTTTTGATTCCCTCAACCTCTGCATCGCAGTTTTAGGATTTCTGCCCAGTAACATAAAGGCAGCTTCTGAATTCTCCTTGGACACCATAGCCGGCGCTAGGCTCTGGGTCTGTAGGTGGGCTGCTTTGGTTTCTGAGGAAGAACATATTCATTCTGGCTATGGAGCTCCAGGGCAACGTACCTAACTCTTGCCTGATTGTGGGCTTCTCCTGGGTATAAACCAGCCTAACAGCCAGGGGTTTAGGGAGGGATGCACAAACTTCACTGGTAAGATGACATTTGGCTTTTGAGCCTCTCCAGAGAGAAAAAGGGCAAGGTACTACTTACTCTACTTTGTGAAGAGCTAGATTTCCCCCAAGTTCTAAACTACTCCATGGATATTATTTTGCTTCATGCTGAGAAGCAGCCTGGCCTGGTGGAAAGAGCATGGGTTTGAGAGTCAGGAGACACTAAGACACTATCCCTACTCCCCCAACTTGCCTGCTGTTTGACCATGAGTGAGTGTGCCTCAATTTCCTGAGATTTTCCCTGACCACAGAAAAATAAAAATAGAGATATCTCCTTCCCTCTTGACTTCTCAGTGGGAGACTCATGTGGGATAGGAACTGTGTCCTGTCTGCTTATATTTTTATCTAACCTGGTGTTCGGAATAGGGCTCCACACACAGCAGATGCTCAACAAATGCCAAATTATCATTGTTATTGTCCTTGTGGAAAACCGAACTCTTCATTCCTGGTGGCCAGGGTATCTTTGTTCAGAAGGGTACCATGGTAGCATTGGCAACACCCTTTCTATTACAAGGGAGTCATTTCATTTGAAATGCGAATAGTTGCTAGGTATCTTGCAGAAACAATATTTACCTAAATTGTCTCCTTATGGTCTTGGCTTTAAAGTACTCAATCAGCTCTCTCCACATAATTGCTCCTTTCCACCTACAACCCAGCCTGCTGCTCTTCTCTCTCTCAGCTCTGACCTCTTATTTTTTGTCCTCTCTCTTGCCTGGAACTCCCTCTTCACATTTGTCAGACCACTTCTTCTCCTAGCCTCAAAGCCCTTCTAAAATCACATCACCTCCAAGAGGCCTTTCCTGACTAATCTCTCATCTCCATACCCTATTTCCCTCCCTACTGCATCAGCTATGCACTTGAGTCCTCACCCTCTAAGCATTTGGGTACTTATTCCCACTCTCACTCTCCCAAACCATCCTTTCATTCATTCGATCATATTTTTTTAGCACTTACTATGTGCAGGGCACTGTACTAAGCACTTGGAAAGTACAATATAGCAATAGAGACAATCTCTGCCCACAATGGGCTCACTTATATTCCTTTATTTATATGCTGTTGCTGCTTCTCCTCAACCTGTAAATTATTTCAATGTCTGTCTCTCCTATGAAGCAGCGTGGCGCAGTGGAAAGAGCACGGGCTTTGGAGTCAGGGCTCATGAGTTCGAATCCCAGCTCTGCCACTTGTCAGCTGTGTGACTGTGGGCAAGTCACTTAACTTCTCTGTGCCTCAGTTCCCTCATCTGTAAAATGGGGATGAAGACTGTGAGCCCCACGTGGGACAACCCGATTCCCCTGTGTCTACCCCAGCGCTTAGAACAGTGCTCTGCACATAGTAAGCGCTTAACAAATACCAACATTATTATTATTATTATTAGATTGTAAACTCCGAGGATAGGGATCATGTCTACTAAATCTATGTTATTCTCCCAAAAGTTTAATTCAGTGCTCTGCACAGGATAGAGGCTCAATAAATACTAGTGATTGCCCACACTGGGAAAACTGAGGGACTATGAATTTGAAATCTGAATCTAGTTGTGAAATGTATTAAAGTATTAAAGCCAGGAGCCATTTTCTTACTAATTTTATTATCTGTGAATTGAATTTTTTTTTTATAAGATCACATAGTTCACTTGGTAAATCACATCCAGAGGAAATTAAATTAGGTGAATGAAAAGCACTCCTTCTTATCTACTTGAGGAAATGGGTGGGATTTTATTGTACCCTCCAAAGCAAACAGTCCAGTGCTCTGCACAGAGTAGGTTCTCGGTGCATACTACTGATTGATTCTTGTGCCCAGGCTAAAATAACCATATTACTACACCTCTACACTGTAAGGTCATTATGGGCAAGGAATGTATCCGTTATATTGTTATACTATACTCTCCCATGTGCTTAGTACAGTGCTCTGCACACAATAAGCACTCAAGAAATATGATTGACTGACTGATCTTTGTTTACCATGGGTACTGTTTTTCATCCAAGATAAAGAATCCCTGGTTTTTTAAAGTTACCGTACATTGAAAAAGTCTCATTGACTTCAAAAAATACACAGAAAAATTGATTTTATTTGCAAAGACTGAGTTTTAATGAGTGGTTTCTTTCATCAGGGACCATATTTGGGGGATGTTTATGGCACACCAACTGATGATGGGGCAGGGAAGAGGAAACAGCTTTATAAAGAGGCAGCACCTGTCCACATGAGATAAATAGCATCTCTATATCACATCTGTCACTTCAGGGCTATCCAAGGGACAAGTCCAACTTGGAAAATGTGAAACTTTTACAGCAGAGCTTCAAAGAAGAAGGAGACAGATTTTGAACACATAACTTAGAGATTGCTGTAAGCATAATAAGAAAAATTAAATTTTCAGAACATTTCAGGGGCCTGCTACATCCATGAATCATCGACTCTGGGAATGGATGAGACCTTGTGAGGTGAGCTAATTTATTCACACTTCGACCACTAGTCCCTCTGCTATTGGAAAGGATAACATTCAAGTCATCCTGGAAAGAAAAGTTTGCCCCCTCCCTTTTGAAGTTCAGAAATAATTGTTTAACGATAGTCATCGTTTCCCAAAGTTGGGTTAAGAACAAGATTGATGGGCAATCA
The DNA here is from genome assembly GCF_004115215.2 of Ornithorhynchus anatinus. Lineage (NCBI taxonomy): Eukaryota > Metazoa > Chordata > Mammalia > Monotremata > Ornithorhynchidae > Ornithorhynchus > Ornithorhynchus anatinus. Next base: position 16,080,227 of record NC_041735.1, on the reverse strand, counting down.
ATGGACTTAGAATAAACAGGACATAGATCAAGAGGCCAAATCATGGTTTCTGCACGTTACGCATCAATGCCACAATTTTTAGCACTTGGTCCATGCCTGGGATAAAAACCTTCAAACTCATCATGCGGAGTTTGCAGAAATAAAACAGTTTCGTTATTTAGAAGTGTCTTGGATGATCTCAAATGGCCCCTGAATGTTACAGAATCATTAAAGGTTGGTTAACCTTTGCAGTCTAATTTTGACCTACAAGATGCTTAGTTTAATCATCCCCCCATAGAAAAGGATTGAGTCATTATGAGCCAGCATGTAGCAACAGCCATATTACATTAGATCTTCATTAACCTGAGTTAATAATGGCTTTGAACTAATGAAACCTGTCCCTCCTCCCTCTTCTTTTCCCTCAAATCACAAGCCTCTAGCTATGAAGGCCTGCCTTACATGGGGGAAGAGTTAACCTGCAACACTGAAAAACTGTTTCTCCACTGTGCACCAAATCTGTCCTACCCGCTAGGGCCTGAAATGTCCTGTTTAGATTTGCCATCAAGAATAAAAGGAAAAAAAATAAATTCAGATTAGAATGGCTGTTACAAGTTTTGAAACCCCTAACTACAAAGAGATTATCTCTCTTTATTGCTATATTGTACTTTCCAGGCGATTAGTGTTCTGCACACAGTAAATACTTAATAAATACGATTGAATGAATGAACTTGGGCCCATCAAGGGTCTGAGATTCTTGAATTAGGGATGTGAAGGTGCGTATGAAGATGCCCTATTGCTTCAGTCTCTCTGCAGGCTGCCTTCTTGCGAGCTGGCTGGGGATTGAAATTGAAATTGAAGCTGCAAGTGCTTCTTCCAGAACAAATCTTGTCAATTTCAATCTCTTGTTAACATACAGGAACAGAAGTGGTCTGGTATGGCAAAGAAAGAGAAGAGTGGCGTATCTCTCCCCAGTCCTCCCGGGATACTTTGGACCTTGCTAAGTGATAATGAGCGAAATAATTTAATAACTAATTCGATAACAAGGATGGTGGGCGAGACCTTGCTTATGTAAAAAGCTGCATTGAAGGTAAGGAATCACTTTTCTTTTTTAGCTGTGGAGCCGGGATTTTAAGACTCTGTTAATGGAAAGTTTTTTAAAAAAATTTGTTTTATTGAAGGGTCAAAAGAGAGTAGAAAATATGATTTTTTTTGGGGGGAAACAAATGTTGCATCTTTTGTGTCACAAAACACGGTTGAAAAGCTAGGTGGATAAAGGAGGCGAGTAAGATCATTTAATTGGTGCTTGAAATGGAGCTTTTTCTTTAATTTTGTAAGTGTTCAAAATATGTACAAAACATCAGAAAGTCCATGAGAAAACTAAGGGGAAAAATAATAAGGCACCCTCCTCCTTTCTGTTCCCACTTTACTCTCTGCACTTCCCTGAATTTTCCCATCCACATTGCTCCCTGGACTCAAACAACTTTCAGTCACTCTTAATAAGTCAATCCAAAACCAGGAATAAGCCAAAAATAAAGTGGGTTAGGGTTACGGATTTTTATCAGAGAAACAACTCTTATCTCACAATTGCATGAGAGGGTTTCGTGACCTTGGTGTAGAAATGAACAGACTCAAGAGAGCGAACCGAGAGAGCAGGAAAGGGCGGAAAGTAGCTGCTGCCCGTTCACCCCACGGGGTACGAGTGATGAACAGCCACGAGCCGTCCCGAACCTGGTACCATTATTTGCAAGCATTTCCACGTTTCACTGGGCTGCAACTCTTCCAGTGCGCACCCAAAATCCCATCCAACCCCCTTGCATTGGCTGGAACTCCACCCTGCATTCAGAACCAGTTCTTAGGAGGGTAATGTGACTGACACATCATTACCCAAATTTAACATTGATCTGCCCCAGGAAGGAGATTAAATGGACACAGGATGTCTTGCAGAGTATTAGAAGGAGATAGAATGGAGACAGAATGGTCAATTGTCTAGTACAATATGGGAAGGAGACAGAACAGAGACAGGATGGTAAATACAGAGACAGGATGGTAAATCATCCAGTACAGGTAGACAGCAGAGGACTTTAAAATGGATAATGCATTGTGTGAGTGATCAGTGGAATACATGAATAGACATTCTTCATGGAAGAGAAACAGGTGAGCAGATGAATCCTGGGCTGGCGTTCTAGATAGAATGAGATCTCGAAGTTTGATGCAGGTTCCAAAGAAAGAACTACAGTTCTTAAGTCTAAACTACATCGGTCCACAGAGGAATGCCTCCAAGTTGAAAGACAAATGGTTAAAAAAAATCACAAAAAAATCCACAACTGTTTTGGTAACAGATTCCAAATAATGACCGAGAAGCAACTGAACCAAAATTATGCAAGAGGGCATGTAACAATGAGAAAGAGTGTAGTATGGATTTAGAAGACTCACTAATGTTTGAGAGAATAAATGACCCCCAACCTTAAAACTCAATGCCCCTTAGTCTGGGCATGGGGAAGCAGGAGTGACAACAGGGGAGTACTAAGTTGCTTCAAGACCCCAGGCAGGAAGTTCAGCCTTGACCCCAACCCACCCCCCTTACTTTTTCTTGGGGTTATAGTGTAAATGAGAGAGGAAGATGTAAAGGGAGGAAGGCAAAGAGGTAGAGAAGATGCTTCAAGACTGAGGTACCCAAAGACTTGAATTTCTAGGGCCAGAACTTCTCTTTGAGAGTTCAGGGAGGCCTACTTCAAGTTACAGGCTTAGGAGCCCAGTTGATTTTATTTATGCTTTGGGTTCACATCAGCTCATTGTGGGCAGGGATTGTCTCTTGCTGTATTAGTACAATGCTCTGCACATAGTAAACACTCAATAAATAGGATTGAATGAATGAATGAATGAATGAACTCCAAAAATGCCTGGATCTCACAGGCAGAACCTGAAATGGGCCCTGCTGCAATTGCCTGGGTTGTCCTTTATGGTAGTTTCAGCTAGGGACCATAAATTTTGTTCTAGTTGTGTGATGGAAGAATAGAAAACAAGGAGCGGTGTCTCTCTCAGGTGTTAGGTTTTTCTTCTTTAAAAACTGTGCCATACCTCTCATACTCTTTGCTTAGTTTATATAGGATGCCAGGCCCTTGTGACCCAAATTCTGAAGCGTCAACATAATGAGAAGGAAGAAGTTGAAGGACAGATGAGGTGTGGGAAAGAATCAGAGAACCTCCAGTGATTGCCCATCTACCTCCTCATCAAACAGAAACTCCATACCATTGACTTTAAAGCACTCAATCAGCTCACACCTTTCTACCTTACCTTGTCAATTTCTTACTAAAACCCAATCTGTACATTTCACTTCTCTAATGCCAACTTATTCACTGTACCGTGATCTCATCGATCTCACTGCCGATCTCTTGCCCACATCCTCCCTTTGGCCTGGAACTCCCTTCCCCTCCATAATGACAGACCACATTTTCTTCCTTCTTTACCACATAGTACAGGCCACAGCCTATTGAAAGGTTCTTTAGATATCCCTTAAGAGTAGAAAGCATGCCTTTTATACTGATCTCTGTCAAGCCACCTAGCTGTACATGTTTCATCCCAAACTTTACACGACATCATACTAAGAACTTGAGGTACCTGTTTTTTGTTTCTGCCACATTTTTCAGATCTCTCTTAAAAATTTAGATTGGGCTTTCTGGCAAAGGGCTCCCCTAGCCTGAACTTCAAGATTCATCTCAAAACTCATTAAATTGCTCCTTCCTAGTATCCTAAATAGCTAGCCAGGCACAAAGATAAATCAAAAACCTTTCTTCAGAAAAGATTTCCAGGAGCCCTTGGATAATAGTAAACTAAGCTCTTAGTGAATTAAGCTCTTATTGAGACTGAACAGAATTTGCAAAACTCCATATTGTTATTCTAGGCCAAATTTATTACCCTACAAGCAAAGGAGCAGAAATCATTTTTCATGGGGCTGGCACTTGCACTTTCTGACAGATGAGGAAACACTGCTACTGCTCTCCTGTTTCTATTTACAGAGAAGTTCCAACCACGCAGGAGGGTTCCTCAAGAATAATTTTCTCTTATAAAGCCTCTACTTTTATTGCTAAATGAATCCTTCTATTTACATTTGTTTTTATTCATTCATCAAGACCTCGTAGTGAGTGCAAAACAGGCATTCTACAGAAGAAAGTTGTCTGGGCTGTGTAAACTGGGAAAAGCTACATTTCTTTGGGAGCTTCAGATCACCTGATTATTGTGAGCCCTCTGAGGGACAGGGACCATGTCTAATTCCCTCATGTATATTCTCTCCCAGCACTTAGTACAGTTCTCTGCACCAGGTGACCACTTAATATTGTCAATATTACTAACATGGTTTCATGGTCTAGACTACTGACAAGGTGTAGTTGGTTGAGTTATGTTGACTGTACTCAGTGTGGCCTACTGCTGGGATGGAGAAGGGTCCATGTAGGAGATGGAGTAGATTCAGAGGGGAAGATGAATAATTCTACAAAGGTATTAGTTTGATGCACTCTCTTCAGAAAATTAAGATGCTCACAAAAAGTAAATGCTTGTGAGTGATAATGGTTCTCAAATTATATTTTCTTGCCTCAAACCCAGAAGAAATTTGGCTTATGCAAGGATAAAAAGAGAGAAAATGGAGTGGCCGTGGTCTCATTAAGTGTCAAAATTCAATGACAACAAAGCTATCTTTGAGAATTCTAAGGGGAGGGATGACATTAACCTTTATTCAAATGCTACGACTTGAAATATCCATTTGATGCTGAATAAGAAGGATTTTGAACTGGAGAACCCTACTACTGATTGTGTCAGTAAAATGGAAGAACTGGAATAATTTCTGTTTTCTAACATACTAAGTTTCCTGTCCTCAGGTCAATTTTGTTTGGAAAGGAATTCGATAATATTTAGATAAATTACACTGGTGATAACTCCTATTTACTATATATGCATATCCTAATTAAAGATGACTCAAATAGAATTGTTGACTGTGACTGTTTTGAAAATCTGATGAATCAAAGCATCTAATACTCCTTTTGTCCTGTTTTGGCCGTAATTTTGGAAGGACTGTAACACTGCTTGTTTCACTCTCAACTACACTATAGAAGAGTGCATTACTTTCCCATTACTTTCTGGATTTTCTTGGGTTAAAAAAATAGAGGAACAATACTGAGGCAGCTAATCTAGAGAGTGTTTTATCACCAAGAGCTTGTAGTATGTCCTGAGATTTGACAGTCTTACTGGACCTTTTTGAGAATTAGTAGCAGTTCACACAAATATACAGCAAACACATAGCATTTGCTTTAAAACTGGTGGCTAGATTTAGTCACATTTACCCCTTGTGTTTGGACTAGAAAATTTTAAACTTGAAGGAGAGCAAACTTCTCACCTTGGGCCACCCTGGCCCACCAAATCTCCCTACAGCCAATTAAGTAGAAACTCTGTCATTTCATGTTTTCTCTTCCTACAGTTTTATCACCTGTCAGCACTTCCCCTTTCATTTAACTGGGAATATTGTTCAAGGTGTTGAGCATCTCTTTATTAACTGTGTTAACAGGTAAAGGGGAAAAAAAGCCAAGAACGGCGAGTCTGAGTTCTTCATATAAATTCATGTACAACTGCAACTGTGTGCCTTAAAGGATTAATTTCACAAGCTTTAAATTGCAGTTTAATTTGAAAACTAATTCAGCCCCATAATTGGCTTTCTGCTCAAATCACTGAGGCTAAAGATTTAAATTCTTAATATTCAGATGACTTTCAAGTATCTGGCCCCATCTGTGCATTAGTCCATGGTATTAATCTCTCAAGGGGATCTCTACTGGCATAGAAATAAAATAAATAAATAAACGGGCCCACTAATAGAATAATCTATTTAGGAAAAAAACCCTGTGTTATATGGATGAGAGTTTCTCTAACTTCATTTGCAGCGTGTAGATTTCACTCCCAGCTATTTAATTTTTTTAAATGACATCAATTTCAAAATTCATAATGTAGCAGCTAATAGTTGCATAGGGTTAGGGAAGGCAGTGAATTTTAATTACCACATTTTTAACTTAAGAAGTATCAATAATGATGTTTCTTTTCTTGGGAGGTTTGTCTCTGATGCTGAAAAATTTGTTAGTGTTTTTCAATCCAAGGTTGGGGGCAAAATTGCTTCTGATCCTTAGTTGGGAAACACCACCAAAAATAAAAGGAAAAAGGCCATCTGCTCGGTGGCGTGGGTCTGCTATTGAAAAGCCTTCTGCAACTTCCCTCTGGGACTCTGCAAGTTGGTGTTCAGGGAACCATAAACTTCAGAAGCTCAAAGTGTTGGCTTGCAGGGAGGCAAAAGAGTCGACAATTTTGGGGAACCAATAGGGGTAAAGGGAAAGGATGGAAAGCTCAGAAGTTCGCTTGGTGTTGTACCTTTAAAGGATAAGGGGCATTTGAGGTCCCCAACCATATAATGTATCCCAGAAGGAAAACGGTGGAGTAATCCAGCTCTGTCTATGTGCAACAGGAAAGTTCTCCAGGTTGAGAGAGAACTTTGCTGATTAAGGCAGTTGGGGGCATGGGGAATTTCAGTTTAGGCTTCCAGCTGCATTTTTTAAACTTAGCTGTGCTCTTGGTGGTGGAGACAAAGTTCAAAGAAGCAGAACATTATTTGTAGGGAGTAAAGTATGGCCTTTTAAGATACACTTTCAAACAGTGGCATGTTAGACCGAAAAAGTCAGCAAATAAAAAGAAAGCGCTTGTTCTGTGAGAAACAATATGGTACAAGGTTAGGGTTGTCTAGAGCCTTTTACATTTTTCTGTTTGAAGATCTCACCAAATCCCTCACATTAAAAGCATTAGGTTCCATACGGACAAAACTATTCCCTAAACTGGATCTAGGAAAATGTTATTTTAGAGATCAAAACAGAGATAGAGATGTGAAGAACTGCAGTGTGGGACTTGGGCTAAAGCTGAAGTCCAAAATGCATCTTAGAGGAACCATTTATCTAAATTTCAGGAGGCTTATTTGACTCATCCTGTTCATTCTTTTGTCAAGGAGCCAAAGTTGACAAAGATACAGGAAGGATTGTGGGAGGAAGGGTATCTTGGCATAGCTGAGGGAAGGTTGGTTTATTCTGAAGTAATGTGAATACACCTTCAAACCCTCTGGGATAAGTATACCATGGTGAAGGCACAGCCCAATGAATAGCCCCAAAGAGGTTCTTAAGACCTTCATATACTCTAGTTCCTGTTCACTGGTTTAGGAACAGACCTGGGGATTCACAATCCAGGTCATACTGCATCCAATAAATGATCTCTTGACTTCAGTAATGAATGACAGTGCCACCAAAGGAACAGTGTGTTATAGTTGCCCTATCTATCCCCATGGTTAGGAAGATACTATCCAGTTTCTAAGTCCCAAACCCTTCCCTCAATAATCCACTATTTAATCAATCGATGGTATTTACTGAACGCTTACTCTATGCAGAGCACTATTCTAAGTGCTTGGGAGAGTACAATACAAGAGAAATTAGCAGACATGTTCCCTGCCCATAATGAGTTTACAGTCTCTGTTTCCATTTTTCCCCTTGGCAAAATGGGGAAGTGCTCAAGATTGGGAATCAGGAGATCTGGGTTCTCACCCCAGCTAAGCCACACTGGCCTGTTCGATGGCCTTGGGCAATTAAATCGAATAGAAGATTTGGCTTCAAAGCTCTCCATCACCTGACCCCCCTCCTACCTCACCTCCCTTCTTTCCTCCTTCAGCCCACCCCGTTCACTCCACTTTTCTGCCACTAACCTCCTCACGGTGCCTCATTCTCTCCTGTCCAGCCATCAACCCCTGGCCCACGTCTTACCACTGACCTGGAATGTCCTCCCTCCTCACTCCCACCAAACTAAGCCTTTTCACCTCTTCAAAGCCCTACTGAGAGCTCCCCTCCTCCAGGCTTTCCCAGACTAAGCCCTCCCTTTCCCTCAATCCCTCCTCATTGCCCGTACTCCCTCCCTCTGCTCTACCCCCTCCCCCTCCCCACAGCACTTGTGCATATTTGTATATATTTATTACTCTATTTTATTAATGATGTGTCTATATCTATGATTCTATTTATCTTGATGGTATTGATGCCTGACTACTTGTTTTGTTTTGTTGTCTTTCTCCCCCTTTTAAACTGTGAGCCCATTGTTGGGCAGGGATTGTCTCTATCTGTTGCTGAATTGTACATTCCAAGCGCTTAGTACAGTGCTCTGCACACAGTAAGTGCTCAATAAATATGATTGAATGAATCGACTTCTCTATGCCTCAATTTCCTCATCTGTAAATTACGGATAACCTGGCTCGCCTTCCCTCTAGATTGTAAACCAGGAGGGGCTGTGTTTAATTTGCTTATTTTGTACCTGCTCCAGGATTTAGCACAGTGCTTAATAATACAATGAATAAATGATCAATCTATGCCTAGAGTAATAATAATAATGTTGGTATTTGTTAAGCGCTTACTATGTGCCGAGCACTGTTCTAAGCGTTGGGGTAGACATAGGGGAATCAGGTTGTCCCACGTGGGGCTCACAGTCTTAATCCCCATTTTACAGATGAGGGAACTGAGGCACAGAGAAGTTAAGTGACTTGCCCACAGTCACACAGCCGACAAGTGGCAGAGCTGGGATTCGAACTCATGAGCCCTGACTCCAAAGCCCGTGCTCTTTCCACTGAGCCACGCTGCTAGAGCTTCCTCTGGTGAGTGGTGAACACTGTAGATTCTGAAGTAGCATTGTAGGTTGAATTTTATTAAGAGGTATGAAAGAGAAGACAAATAAGAGGGAAAAGGATTTGTTAGAGGAAAGCTGACAAGTTTTCAAAGTATCCACATTAGTATTCCAAATTTCAGTTCAAGAAGAGCGGCCATGATGAATTCACCTTTCCTCTACTCCTGTGAAGAAACCCCTCAAACACAAGCAAATTATGCATCACCTCTCCACAGATATTCCTGGAAAATGGGACAAGGCAATGGAATAATTGAATATCTTGTATTTATATGGGAAATCTGAAAACTTTTCTCTGGACGGAAGCCAGTCGGCAAAGAGACCTTTGGGTGAACCCCTAGTCTGAAGTTAACACAAATGTATCTTTATGCCTAATTGTCTAAATTTTATTATTTAAAATATAGAACTTTATAATGCTAAATCAATATTTAATATACTTTCGTGTTTGTTTTCTGAAGGGCTATACATCTTAAACCTTTCATTAGCCCATCAGTCTGAGGAATACTGATTCATTCTGGCTACATTCTTCCTCATTCCACTAAGACTCAGTGTAATACCCTTTTATTACCATAATTTACTGATGGAACAGAGGAAATTACAATAGTAAAAGCATTTACCAGGCTTGGAGATTTTCTTGCTCAATTAATTGTATCTGCATCTTACACTGGCTAGATTTTCTCTATTCTGAACAGGGTTTAGTGAGGGAGAGTAGGGGTTGGGTAAATTGAGGAACCGAGCAATTTGATCCTGCTACTTTCATGATTCTAAAGAGAACTTAATTTCTAAATCTCCAAGGATGTTTCGAAAGGGAGAAGCCATTTCAGATAAATATAAAATTTTTAAAGAATAGTGATTAACTGGGAAAAAGAAGGAACATTACTTCTGAATAAGCAGTCCTATTTTCCTCTTTACAAAGCAGGTTGTACTGCATTCAAACCACTGGCATATCTGACATGTGAGCACTTCGTAGTCCAAAGGAGCCTTATTCTGATTTTATGGCTTAAAAGCTTATCTGGATTTCAGGCAAGGACATGCTACAATTTGTTGCTTTGTCAACCTAATGAGCAACTGTAGTTAAACATTTGGGAAGACTTTCCATATTGATCTGCTTTAGGTTAGGATGCAAGATGTTTGATTTGTTATGGAAATGTCACAAAAGTAATGGCTTGCTTCAAACTTTCAGCGTGGATCCCAACATGTTGTCTTTTGGGAGTCTGTTGCTGACTTCAGCATTAAACCAGAAACCATTAGCTCACAACTCTTTTAAAAGAGACAGCTATTAGAGAGAATCACTCATTTTCTCTGGCTGGACTTGATTTTTTCCTCACTGCCCCAGAGGAAAACCAAGAAGAAAGTAATGAAAGGTTCTCAAGAAATAACGTCACATATTGTCCCTTACCACACCACCATGCTGGCCCATTCCTCACAATCCTGAAAGACAATCAATTGAGAATGCAATTCACCTTGTTGAAAATAGTAGCCCCTGGAGACGGTTCTATGACAACTACCTCAGGCAGTGGAGAAGTCATGATAAATGTTTGCTGACACTGGCTAAGAGTCAGGTGGCATTAACTCATTCCCAAGAAAATCTAGTGAAGTAGCATTTCTCTGGGACACCAGGGTTGTAAGTGGAGTCTCCCTGTTTTGGCATGTCAAACCAGGGGTGTGGACTTGTCATTACCCATTCTGGGGGAAAATATGGGCAGGCTCCTAGAGAGGTGACACTTGAAGCAAAATGAAAGGCCTAGGTAAATAGAGTCCTGGGGTGTGGACACAGATATACACACAAACACAGATGCACATGATCAGGGAAGTGAGTACTTGGCCCTACATACATTGGGTAGTACTTGGCCCTACATACATTGGCATACATTGGGTACGGAGTAGAACTCAGACTCGTACAGGGTCACTGAATGCTCAAAGTAGTCAGGGCTTTGCTAGGAGCCTGCAGGGTTAAACACCCAGTACCACTTCCCCATCTACTGAACAATTTTATTGATCCTCAAAAATGGACTGTTCTTCTCTCCAAATATATCTATCCTCAATGTAGGGTCAATTCGCTCACTGATAAACTCACTTATTGCCACAGCTTCACCATCAGTGTCATTTACGTGTTCTGATCTTTGCCTAAGAGGCCAAAGTTAGATAAAAAGGTCTTGCATTCACCTTGGGCTACCCAGTGACTGAACTGAACAATTTTAGGGAAAAAAAATCAAGTTTGAATGGAATAGTTTGGATGATATCTTAAAAAGTTCACCCAGGTATTGTCCAGCCTTTTCTTTCTGTTTTAGAAGTTGTAATATTTGGAAATGAAATTAACAATCTATCCATGAGGTCTAAGAAATACCAAATGGCCTGGTAATCATTTTAAAATATAATTTTTAAAAATCCTAAACTAGGATATGTATTTTAGATTGGAGAACTGCTAAGTCTTTGCCCCTGTGCTTCCAGAGGGTCATATTAGGTGTGGCCAGGCAAAAATGTGGGATTTCTAATTGATCAGACACACTGTTAATCAGTAGTCAGGGTCATTGTACAGTTTCACGTTTTCAATAGCTTCTCCTACCTCCATCAATTGATCATATTTATTGAGCACTTACTGTGTGCAGAGCACTGTTATAAGGGCTTGGGATAGTACAATATAAGGTGAAAGAAATTGGTTCAAGAAAGGATATCTGAAGAAGGAAGAGCCCCTCCTGCAGTACCTGGTTTAGAGCCCTCGTCGACGGATCCATTGTAGACTTGATTAATAAACTCTGGCCTGTTATCATTCATATCAATCACGTAGATGTAGAGATCAATAGGGTTTTCCACCTTATTTCCATTCATGTCGACTGCATGAGCTCTGAGCTACAAGAAACAAACACAAAACAATGCCAAAGCATGATCAGAAGAACACATTTGGGCCAAACCCTGTGATGCAATATGGCCTACTGGAAAGCACGAGGAGATTCAATGCCTGTTCTCACTTGCACTGTACTAAGCACTGGGGTAGATACAAGGTAAATTGGGTTGGACACAGTCCCTGTCCCACATGGGACTTACAGTATTAATTCCCGTTTTACAGATGAGGTAACTAAAGCACAGAGAAGTTAAGTGATTTGCCCAAGGTCACACAGAAGACTAGTGGCAGAGCTGGGATTAGAACCCAGTTTCTTCTGTCTGCCAGACCCGTGTTCTATCCACTAGGCTATGTTCCTCTGTGAGCACCACATGTGCCAGGGACCGAGTCCGATCCGATTATGTTGTGTCTACTCTAGTACAGTGCTTTGTACAAAGTGTATAACAATCAATCAATTAATATTTATTATACATACTCTGTACAGAGCACTGTACTAAGTGCTTAGCAGGGGATAATATAAAAGAGTTGATAGACATGTTCCCTTATCCACAGTGAGCTTTCAGTCTAGAGGGGGAGACAGGCAATAACATAAATAAATGCTTTATAGATATATACCTCAGCTGTGGGCTGAGGGTGGGTGAATATAAAACAATATTAATGATAAAAAAGGAAAATATACTTTAGTAAACTGAAGACATCAATGAAGGATGAAAAAACTGGCTAGCAATATGGCCTTAGTTAAAAAAAACAACACAACTTTGAAAAGTTAACTTGCAGAATAAATACTGAGCTAGGTTAAAAACAAAACCAAGAGCAGGAACAACAAAGGGAACTACTGATTTTTTGTTATTCTTCTGATGGTATCAGCATTTTATATCACACACAATGTCTTCTGTAATTCCCCAGGAAATCTCGAAGTTCAAAGCAGACTATTCCCAAACTGGGATCAGGTCAGGCAACCATAAGAAGATGCAATCCCAAATGAGCAGTTCTGAAAGATGAAATTCCTCTGCTCCAGAAATGTTAGTGCGAGGTCATAACAGACCTAAGGTGGGATCTTTGATATGCTGAAGGCTGAAATGTGTGTTTGCCCCTGGAGCTAAGTATTCCCATCAAAGGATCTGCTGGGAATAGGAACATTGTCTTACATTGTGTGCGTGCGTTTGTGTGTGTCTTACTCTTGGTGGGGCAGATTACCTCAAACAGCAGTGTCTAAATTATGGGATTTTCACTTAAAATAGCTCTTCAGTTGTATCCTCCTGAAGAATGAATTTTTGCAAAATGTGAAGGACAAAGGTCTAAATCCTTCAAAAAGCCTACACCTTATAATATAAAAACAAAATCATGTGAGAAGCAGTCCTGGACAACCAGCAGCAAGGAAGGAAAAGTTCCTTTATGAGGCCAGGAGGCTTCCCGAATTGCACAGGTTGGTCCAAAATATACAGTTCTACTCTTCCTCTAAGTCATTTAATCCTGGATACAAGGCGAAAATGGGAACTCTGTGCAAAGCTTCAGGCATCGGTAACAAGTGATGATTCCTTCTCCTTCCCCTCAAGAAACACACAGCCCCAACATCATCTTCTTGGACTTAGCACTGCAGCAACTCACAAATCAGAACAGTCTTTGAGACAGGAGAAAGGGGACTTGGAAGCAAACAGTCTCTTGAGAAGGGATGCTTCAGTGGGAAGATGGGGCTAAGTGAGTTCTTCCTATTACCCAACCTATTAGTAATGTAACCCACCTCACAATTGCCTTGGATGAAACTGTGAGTGAGGGGATTTAGTCTTAATGATGGCTGAGCCAAAAAAAAAAAAGTGGAAGTGTTAATTGTATTTATATTGGGTTCCCTGTTTTGGTTTAGTGCAGACAACAATGAATAGAATTTTACCCCTTAATTTGCGTTTTTAAGAAGAAATCCAGGCTTACTTGACAACAAAAGAATAAACTGTGTTGTGTAACAAGCCAAATTAACACTGATTCCTGAGGAAATTGTAAACTACCACGCAATGTGTGATTGTGCAAAAATTTAAATCAGGTTTAACTACCATTTAAAAGAAATCCTAAAATCCTGCAATGTTACTGTAAAGCCTATCGTTCAAATTTCATGATTCCTAATCATTTTAGGATCTGCACCACGTCCTTGTGAATAAATTGCTTTGATGGGTGCCAGGCAGGTGATCCTTCATCATGTCAGATATAAGCCATTCAATAACTTTCCAGGTCAAAGGTTGGCATGCCTTTGAAAAACAAGTAACTTGGAGTTAAAATTAAAGTTATTATCTTCAAACTAAAACAGCACTGCTGCTTCTTTCTGTATCTTTGGGAGACAGAAATGGTTTCATTCAGAGATAAAGCAGAATGCAAAGCTGATGTCTTTCAGCTTTAGATCTGTCTGCCCATCCCCCCAAGAGTTTTAATTACATTTGATAGCTCTTTGAAAAAGCCAGGAGTCAGTAATTCCTTAGTAAATCTCTATCAGTTTGCCCCATGTATTCAGTACGGTCATATGCGGTGGGTTCCATTGGAGGAAAAAAAGCCAATAACGCAGATAGTCCTAAGCTTACCACCCTGCATATTCTGGTTTGTGATGCTCAGAAATTAAAGGCCCGATTGCTTTGAATAGGGAATTATTATCTTTGGATTGAAGATAATTTTTATAAATATGAATATCTGAAAGTGGTTTTGTATTCAGAAAGAGTGGGCTTTATGATGAGTGCCTTCAATGGCTAAAACAAGTTAGCCTCTCTTTTTGGATCCCCATCCAAGCCCTACCTACTTTAAGTGTGTGTAGTCCAGCTCTGCCTACATCTGCATTTCTCCCTCCCTGTCCTGTATGTATGTATGTATACATTTACGTGTGTGTGCGTTTTCTTTTGCCTTGCAAATGCAGGGTACCACTATCATCCTATTTGAAGACACATTTGCGTACTTATGAACATAATTACTTTTAATTAATCATTTTTTCACCTACCATAGAACTATATCGCTGTATATTATACCTATATATGTACTGTTATATATACATATGTATATATATGTATATGTAAACATCTTACATAAAAATTTCAGGGAGTTCTGAATGATAATAGGTAACTGCAAAGGGTTCAGGGGAACAACGATAGCCAGCTGAGCAATGAGAGCTGAAGCAGAGTTCAGAGCTGAAGGAGGAAAGATGGTTAGAAGGGGCTGCTTGTGTCACAGAGTATTGGGATGAGAACCTGGAGTAGACTGAGAGAGAGAGAGGCTGGACCAGGTTGGACGGAGGACCGGGTATCGAGTCTCCAAATCTGAGCATTCTGCATGGGTCAGCTCCCCCAGCTTCCTTCCTGGTGATGATATCCTCCCCTCACCTCACCCTCTGTTCAGTGGAGCTATTACTACTGTCCTAGCCCTTGAAGTGTCTGTGCTTAGCCCTCAGACAGTTCATCTCGGAAGATATCCTGCCTGCAAGAAAATCAGTGAAATTCACAGAAGTTAAAAAGATTAAATAATTTTCATGGAAAATACAAATGCATTAATGTGTCAGTGCAGTGTTGTCTTCTGTTGTTCTGTAGTTAAATGAGCAGGAGAAGGGCTTAGGATGCCGACTCTGCAGTGTATGTGTCTGTTTCTGAGGCGATCCAATCCCCTCACAATCTGCATGGGCCTCTCTCTAGGGAGTGCTGTGCTATTCAAATATGGTGGAGTAGAGGGCATAGGTGGCACCTCTGACAGACCAAAATAGTAGATTGCTCTAGGTGAAACCAGGTCACCACCTGCTCAGGCTGCTTTCACCACTGGTTGATTGACTAATGGGTATGACCTCTTTGGGCCTTTTTGTTCCTCCCTCTAAAATGTACACAACAAGTGATTTTTATATCAAGAGTGTACTGCACATTAACCTCTGAGGAACTGTTAGCTACTCCTTTTTTGGAATTCTTTAAGTAGAAATTAAACAAACATCTGTATGGGGCAATTAAGGGGCAATTCTTTCTGGAGCCAGTGGGATAGATGATATGGCCTCTAGAGGACCTCCTTCTCCCCAAATATATTAGGCTTAAAGTCATAGGGCATATGAGATATTCATTTCATTTCACATGGCGGGTCTGTGGATCATTGGTTTAGCAAATATTCAGAAGTCTTTCAGGAGTGGGATTTTTGTGGTCCACAGTGGTGAAAATAGTCTCAGTCACATGTTATGGGAAGAATAAACTAATCATTGGAAAAATGTTTGCAACAGGAAAGCCACGGTAGGATTCTTTTGTAGATCTTCAGACATAGCTATCTTGGCACTCAATGTATGTAAATTCCATTGCTGTGAGGAACTGAAGAAGGGGTTGCCAGTAGCAATGCCAGTTAGGATTGAGATTTCAAGAAGGATAAATCTGCTTCATTTGGAAAGGGGGCAATTCTGGATTAAGTCCTACTAATGGATTTGAAAAAAACAAAACCCTGAGAAATATTTACCAGAAAGATAACCCAGACTCTCAGAATCCTTTATCTGCCAACAGAGTGAACACTGAACTTCATAATGGGTATTTATTTTATTCTACTCTAATACCTTTTAATGAAAGACCTTTGAGAAATGACAATTGTTCGCTTGCATGGAATTCCATGGAATGGCTGTTCAGATGAATAGTGATGCAAAATTGTAAGGAGGTGTTATACTGGCTTGGATAAAGAAGAGAACTGAATTCTGAAGCTTGTGTTAAAACACTGACTTCAGTGTTAATATGAAGAGTGAGAAACAGTCAAATGGCCCACCAAAATCTAATCTATTTGAAAACATACTCTTTTAAATTTAAATGCTTGAGAAGCACTTGAGAAATAGTGTGGTGTAGTGGATAGAGCACAGGCCTGTGTTTCAGAAGGACTTGGGTTCTAAACCTGGCTCTGCCACTTGTTTTCTGTGTGACCTTGGGCAAGTCACTTCACTTCTCTGTGCCTCAATTACTTCATCTGTAAAATGGGATTAAGACTGCAAGCCCCATTTGGGATATGGACCGTGTCCAACCCGATTTCCCTGTGTCTACCCCAGTGCTTAGAACAGTGCTCGGCACATAGTAAGCGCTTTACAAATGCCAACATTATTGAGAAGCAGTGTGGCTCTGTGGAAAGAGCACGGGCTTGGGAGTCATAGGTCATGAGTTTGAATCCCGGCTCTGCCACTTGTCAGCTGTGTGACTGTGGGCAAGTCACTTAACTTCTCGGTGCCTCAGTTACCTCATCTGTAAAATGGGGATTAACTGTGAGCCTCAAGTGGGACAACCTGATTACCCTGTATCTACCCCAGCGCTTAGAACAGTGCTCGGCACATAGTAAGCGCTTAACAAATACCAACATTATTATTAACTTGTATCAATCCCTGTGTTTAGTACAGTGCCTGACACACAGTAAATGCTTTAACAAATACCACTAAAATGCTAAAAAGGGAAAGTACAGGTTCACTCTAAACATATATCTATATATATGTAAAAACATATATGTATAAACATACAGTATATATATATATATACTTCATTTAGTGGGTTATACTACAACAATTCCTATCTTGTAGTAGATATGACAGACAGCTCTTAAGTGCTGGGCTTTTTCAAAACACAAATGATTTACAGCTTCTGCCTATTCAGATTGTGAGCCTTGCTTTCTTTTAACAGTGTCTGGCATGTTGAGGAATAATAAGATGATGGAATAGGCAAGATGACTAACTGTCCTTACCTCTACTTAAGAAATATTCTGGCTTAGATCAGGAGAACTTCAAAATAAGGATTTATAAAAAGTAAAGAGTACTCTATAATTAATACAGATTTGGTTCTTTTCTTAATTTTCCTTTGTTTTTAAAAATTTTCTTTCCTCTTTTCCCCTACTATAAAGGTTCTTCCTGGCTACATATGCCCCTGCAATACAGATATTGATTATTATTGAAATGCTAGGACTCTGTGAAGCACTCATCAAATATTTGAGGGTGGTGGGGTCACATAAAACCACAGGAAACAGTTTTTCACCCAAGAGATTGTAAGCATATGGCATTTGTTTCCAAAGGCAATTGTACAGGCACATGATCTCAAAAGTTAAAAGGAGGGTTTGGACAAATGTGTGGATGAGAGGACCATAATGGGCTATTAAAGGGAAAATTAAGGATCTAAAAAAACTAAGGAAAAGTTTGGTTTGAGTCTTGAATGACAGATCTGTACTGATTTATTCTAGGAAAAGTTAAGGTTGTTGGAAGGTTCATCTGCAAGAATGAGGCTGGATGGCAAGTAGTAGAAATATTACTTATTAAGTGCTGACTATGTGCAGAGCACACTATATTAAGTTCTGGGAAAGATTAAAACAGCATCCATTGCCCTTTGTCTCCAGGTGTCCCTTGGTGCTACAGAGACAGGGTTTGAGCTGAAATCTATGTGTTTTAACATGTATTTCTGGAAGCCCATCAATATTGACTCATCTTATTTTTAAACCTCTTAGAATGCTCAAGAAACAGCAAACTTGAAAATATGGAAAAGAATAGGACCTCCTAAGCAACCTGTTCCCCTCTTAGGATTGCATTTGGAGAGTTTCCAGTACTCTACCAGTCATAGCTACCGGAGGTAGAGTCAAGCAGAGGCATATCCATTCCATTCCTAGCTTGGGCAGTTCCTAGCGAGTGAAAGGCAATCTACTACTAGTCAAAAATGACTTGTGCTGGGCAGCAGCGGCACGGGAGTGACTCAAGTTTACTGTGTGGAACATGGCATTGGTAAATCACTTCCGTATTTTTACCAAGAAAACTCTATGGGTATACTACCAGAGTGATTATAGATGAAGAGTGGGGTGTTCTGGGAAAGATGTATCCATGGAGTTGCTATGGGTCGAGACGATTCGACAGCATAATACCAGACAAGCAACCGGATCCCAGAATTCTCTTGTCTGTTTTTAGCTCTGGATAAGTCTTTTTTGGTTTTATCACTCAACTGTATTTATCGAGCACTTACTGTGTGCAGAGCAATGTACTAAGTGCTGGGAATGTACATATAACAGAGTTGGTAATAATAATAATGCTGGTATTTGTTAAGCGCTATGTGCCAAGCACCGTTCTAAGCGCTGGGTTAGATACAAGGTAATCAGGTTGCCCCACATGGGGCTCTCAGTCCCCCCATTTTACAGATGAGGTAACTGAGGCACAGAGAAGTTAAGTGACTTGCCCAAAGTCACACAGCTGACTAGTGGCGGAGCCAGGATTAGAACCCGCGGCCCCTGACTCCCAAGCCTGTGCTTTTTCCATTACGCCATGCATGTTCCCTGCCCCAAACAAGCTTATGGTATAGAGGGGAGAGAGATATTA
Source organism: Ornithorhynchus anatinus (assembly GCF_004115215.2). Classification (NCBI taxonomy): domain Eukaryota; kingdom Metazoa; phylum Chordata; class Mammalia; order Monotremata; family Ornithorhynchidae; genus Ornithorhynchus; species Ornithorhynchus anatinus. The sequence continues at coordinate 16,061,373 of NC_041735.1, read as the reverse complement.
ATAGAAATAAATTGTAGATATGAACACAAGTGCTGAGGGAGAGGCAAATAAAGGGAGCAAACCCCAGTGCAAGGGTGACGTAAAAGGGAATGGGAGAAAAGAAAATGAGGGCTTAGTCAGGAAAGGTCTCTTGGAGGATATGTTCCTGCAATAAGACTTTGAAGATAGGGAGAGTAACTGTCAGGGACATGAAGAGGCAGGGCGTTCCAGCCCAGGGGCAAGGCGTGGCTGGTGAGATAGATGAGATAGAGGTACAGTGAAGAGGTTGGCAGTAGGTTAGTGTTCTGACCATTAGGCCCTGACTGAGAGTTTAAAGTGAATTATACTCTGTTGGGGCCATACTTTTAAGAAAAGGTGGTTGAGAATTTCAAGAGCAGGGCCTTGGGGAAGTGAACAGACAGGGAGGAAGAGTCATAAGCTAGAAATCATATGTTTAAGCATTTAAACCATGTTCTTTGTAGTAAGGTGACAGCAGACTGAAGGGAAAAAGCCAAGACTCGAAAAGCCCACACTCCCACCAATGGTTACCGACATACCCCTTTACGCGAATTAGTAGAAGCCTAGTGTTGTCAACCTGATGGCAGAAGACCTGATAGAAATGAGGCTGAGTCGCACAGAAATCAGCCTATGATCAAGTGAGAATATTGACTCCTAATTCTTACTTCATTGCTCCAGAGGCCATAAATACATACACCCCTGAACTGTGAAGGATCAAACACTTCCCTACTGCCTTCTCATATTCTGTAGTCACAGATGTCTGATTCAGCAGGAAAATCATTTCCAAGGAGCCCATGGCTTCCTCATATACCCAGGATGCAGTTCTGTACTGCACTTTCCAACTCCTTGCCCATTTCCAAACGTTGCCAATCTTTAGTGTTGGGCGGTCCTCCGTGGGCAAGAAGAGTTATGTGTAATCTGGTATGTTGTATGAACAAAGAGGTGAGACATGCTTCACCTTTGGGCTCTAAACGTCACTTGGCACAGCACTCAATCCAAAAAAATGAAAATACGAACCTTCAGAAATTAATGTTGGTATTTGTTAAGCGCTTACTATGTGCAGAGCACTGTTCTAAGTGCTGGGGGAGATACAGGATGATCAGGTTGTCCCACGTGGGGCTCACAGTTTTAATCCCCATTTGACCGATGAGGGAACTGAGGCACAGAGAAGTTAAGTGACTTGCCCACAGTCACACAGCTGACAAGTGGCAGAGCAGGGATTCGAACCCATGACCTCTGACTCAAAATCCTGTGCTCTTTCCACTGAGCCACGCTGCTTCTCTAATATTAACGCTATTGTTGTTCTTCATGCCCCTTAGCCCATAGCTACAAGACAGACCATTCACATGATTTTGATCAGTTTGGGAAATGAGAGGGCATCTCTTGACAACCCATATGTTTAGGAACTATCCATTTGTAAAAAGAACTACAAGACCTTCATTAACTTTCTCCAGCCACCCCCAGGCCCACGGACAGGAATGTCATTGGTTTAGTTTTGGAATGAGAAAAACAGTGATGCTAGCTTTACTTAAAGCAACTCTTCGAATGTGTGTTCACAGGGGTTGCTCTGTGATTGGTGACCAACTCCAGTTTTAAAAGGATTCTGTCAGTTACAAGAATAAAAAATTTCAAGGAAACCAAGAACCTTTAAATATGCTTGGAGGTATAGGCAGAAAATTATGGTCTGGAACACCAAGGGATGGGTAGAGACCGAGACTGGGTCTGTCCATGGGTGGTGATCCTTGCTAACGATTGCCTTTTCTGAAAAGTTATTAGGCTCATTTTAAAAACTGACACACATAGAGACACATCTGACAGGAACGGCATTTCATCAAGGAATAAAGAACAGAATAATCCAAGCCCTGAAGTCACAGTCTCTTACAGAAGAGTGAGCAAGAGGGACTTTTTAGGCTGATGAGAGACTTCTCTTTCAAAGCTACCAAAATAATTAAAAATTAATCTGTCTAATCTTGAAAAAGGTGAGTTTAATCAGGCAAATGGCCTCCCATTGTGGACAGTTAAGAAGAAAAGTGTTGTAAAAATAGCGATCCTCAGGCAATTGGACTAATTATGCAAAAGGAAAGTTTTTAAAGAGAACTTGGAATTAAATGACACAGGGTTCCATTCCTTGTGTTGGCTTATCCTCATAAAGATGAAATGAACTCATTTTTTGATCAAGAAGGGCCATAACAGCCCAAAACAGCTGGGAAGACAATGAGACTGGTTTTGAAAATCACTCAGATGAGCTAATCGAGACTGAGAGCAAAGGTTTCAGCTTTGAAGCCCTCTAAATAACCCCAAGTGTACACAGAGGGACTGTTTCTAGTCAGTGGAGGGATTTCAACTCAGTGCTTTCTGTTCTAACACCACTCTCGATTGTGTAGGTATATATGGCACACATAACTTTCATTTTCAAAGATGACACCACTGACAGTGTAAATCCTATGAGTGGATTTGGGTATGTCTCTGGAGACCTCAGTGGGTCTGAATCGATTTTTTTTGCAGCCACAATGAGTTTGGCAGCTGAACTGCCAGTCATTGTTTTTGCCTCTGCTTCTAGGTGGTTGAGTCTAGCCCACATCTCTGATTGAGCCAATCCTGATTGGTCTGTTTACTGATCTGTTTGAAACTCTGCTTCTGCATGACTTCAGAATGCTTATTCTGTTTTCACGGCTTCCATATTCCCACTTGCAGCTCATCAGATAGACTAGTAGAAGTGGGGAGAACACTTATGGAATAGCCTGTCCACAGTGGGTGTTTCTTGGAGGCAGGAGTAACTTAAAAATAGGGTCTTTTGGGGATGGAAGACAAGGATTCAAATGGAACCCACATAAGCCCTGGGCACAATTATTTGATAGCTGCACTTTCCACCTGGTGCTCTCCCTCCTTTTCTTTATGTAGTCAGTGCCCTTGGGATATAAAGATAACACTTGGGGCCTCCTGACAGAAACAATCATGGCTACTTCCTAGCTTTGCTGCATCAGCAATCCATCTGTGATACCTTGGTCTGAGATGATCTCGACTACACCGAAACAACAAATACTGCATCTCCAGCTCCTCTTTCAAAATCATTTTTCTTCACATTTTCCTCGGCCCAGTGTACAAAATAATCTTTCTTCTTCGAAGAGGATAAAATCTTTCTCCTTCAAATACTCCGGGACTCTGGGGAAATCTCTTTTTCCATTCAGCTAAAAACATAATCCATTTTCTTTAAGCCCCAGCCCCCCCATCCCACCCCCTGTCCAGGAGGGTGGTCCATGAGGCTAAGTGGATGCCGATATAACAGCATAGCTAGGCACTGGAGTGGGTACCATGCAACAGAGTGCATGTCCCTCTAGCTCTATCATCTCAGTTCCTCTAGTAAGAGCTATCACAGGCCAGAAATTTGCTCCCACAAGGTGACCCAATCTTTCTTTAACCCTTTTGAAGTCAGGTTAAGGGGGGGCTACCTTTGTGGAGAGCAATTTACAGGCTTCCTCAGTGGGTGAGGTTGTTGGACAAATCAGCGCAAATAACTGTAAAAAAATTCATTTCCCAGGGATCCCTCACCCTACTTCCACTAAGAGGGAGAGGTAGAAGCTCCTAAGTCTTTAGTTCAGATTGAAGAAATTTGGTAAATGTGGCTCAGGGCTTACATTCTGGCTTTGACTACCTCAAAAGGAATTTGGACTTCTGTGGTATGATCTTAGGAAAGGGATTGGGTGTGGGAGGGGAAAGAACCATATTGGCTGGGTTGCCCAGCACCCCCTCCTTTTCCTACTTGTAGTTCTTCCCTTTACTCCCATGTCAAAAGATGACATCAACCATTTCTCTGCTCTCCTCTTATTCATCCCTTCCCTGAAATCTTAGTCGTGGAAGTTCTGCCCACTCCTGAAACTCTTCCAAGAGCCTAGTTTCATCCCAGGAATTTGCTGGCTTGTTGCAGATGTAGTCTGACCCTGCTCTCACCTAGGTTTATCACAGTTCCACAGTGTGTTTGAGCTCCACACAAACCAGGTGGGAATGCTGCTTCTAAAGCTACAACTCCTAAAAGAGGCAGCTTTATCAAAGTCAGTACATTGACCTGGAAAGGATAAGAATACAATTCCACTTGCACCTAAAGATCAAAGTAGCTTACCCAAACTACTCCCTTCTAATTAGGCAGATTAATGAGGATGGAATACTCCTAAACCATGAACAGAAGGGTGTCAGTAAAAGCATCTTCCTTTCTGGGTACTAGAGAATAGCACTGGAACTGTAGAGCTAAGGCAAGGGTATTCAAAGGAAAATTCCAAATCTGATGCACCCCACTGTTCTGACCAGAACCTGGAAACATGCTTAATTTTCTAAGAGGTGGGACTTCAAGTCCTAGGCACAGCGGGGAGAGTCAAGCATAGCTTCAGTTAGCACCATCTGGCTGCCGCAAGGTTAAGTCAAACAATACGGCAATGTCAAGGCGGACAGCTCCAATTTGAACCCTTCTTCTGAAAGTTGTTGTGATTTTCCTAAACGATCCCCTTCTGGTGAAACAATCTATAACAGGTCTTTTAAAACAGGGTCCCAGCAGAGGCGGGTTTTTTGCCCAGCGGACGAGCTGCATCTCTTGGAGATGCGCTGTTGTCTCTGCTGTCAGGAAAACATTTAAAAGGAGGTGAAAAGGGTATAAAATGAACATCCTGGTTCTGCAGACATTCAGGTGAAGCATGTTTTCACATCGAAACAACAGGGAATTAGTAGAGGTTTCAGAAATCTAAGTGGGATCTGCCAGCCCCATGCCCTTTTTCCCTCGGAGGTAAGAGTGGGGCTGTGGAGATGGCATCTTTGCCAAGCAAGGCGATGGTTGGCAGAAGCTTACATGATAGGAGGCTCTTTCTTCTCTATCCATAGGGCGAGTCACATACATCCTGCCGGACATGGAGTCGATGCTGAAAACTTCCATGGGGGGCTGGTCAGCCCCGACTCCCGTGATGCTGTATCGAATGGGGATGTCATTGTCTTTGTCAGAGCGAATCTGAGAGAAAATATGGAAAAAGAAACATGCAGTCAATTTAGGAACAAGGGAAGATGAAAGGTTGGTCTTCAAGGTTCAAATAATACTTGTAATGAAATATCTTATACTCTGGACATGCCACTGTAATATATGAAGTTTACCGCAGAGGAACATCTTTCCTTTTTCCATTTAAAAATGCACCTGGAGCAAGCCCAATAGAGGCTCAAGTCAAATATAAAACTTGGGATTAAAATACATAAAGCACAAACTCACAGCCACAGGAGAGTGGTCTTGAGGCTCCAGGGTAGCTCCCACATGAAAAATCTGTGTGCTTTGGGGCCATGATCTCTTGCTACTCATATATGTGATTGGATGGAGATGTGTTTTAGCCTGTGTTCTGAAATTTCTGTCCCCAAACATAAAGAATGACATAAACTTTGCAAACACAAGCAAGGAAATAAAGGTAAGTCACATTTCCATCTTGAAAAAATGCCTTTAAGTTTGAAGTCAATTTTCAAATCTGCAATTTAGAGGAGCTTTTGTAATGCAAGGGTAGTTTCTGAAGAAAATGGCAAGGTACCATTAAATTCCTGATCACAACAACTAGGAAAACAGCTTTCTCCAAGCAGGCTCTGAGGGTCAAGGTAACCTGAATAATTTTTCTCACTCCAGGTTTACCAATGCAGTGAAGGAGGGATGAGAGGAGAGCTCTCAGGACAGTAATGAGGGGCTTGATAGAGTCTCCCTGATAGAACAGCTGCATTTGTAGAGACACTTGGAACCTCTAGCAGTTTGATTTCAACAGAAAACACCAAAGAACTGAGCATAGTCTGCGTAGTGACCAAATTAAAATATAAATGGAAAACAAATGATGCTTCTTAGAGAAGGACTTCTCTGAGCCTTGGTTTCCCCATCTGTAAAATGGGGATTCAGTACCTTTTCTCCCTCCTCCTTAGACTGTGAGTGCAATCAGGGACCCGGTCCAGCCTACCCTGTATCTACCACAGCGCTTAGTACGGTGCTTAACAAATACTGTTGTTATTATCATTATTATTATTGTTACTCAGATAACTTTTACCCACTCTACACTCCTGTTGGAAGCAGACCTTCATTCCCAGTGGTGGCAGGAGAGAATGGAGGATGTCCATTCATCAGACCAACCTTCCACAGACTCCAGAGCTGCAGAGGAGAAACTATTGATAGACTGGTCATTGATGAAATAATCGATCTCGTGAGCTCACACTCACCGATCACCACCACTACATTTGTCTCTTGCACCTTTTGAAATTGAGAAGATGATCTTATGCTGTCACACAGCAGGCACACAGCAGGCCAGCACTAAATGTCTAAGTGTGTTCCACATAGTCCCCCAAATTTTTCTTTTTCTTCCTCATTTCTTGTGCTTCTGCTACCTCTTGTCTTTATCCTCCTTCCTTGTGTTCTCCCATTTCTGCTTGTAATTTTATTTAATTTTTGTCTAGTTTTTTTTTTGATATCCTGCTGTTCTACAACTAATATCTTCCTGTTCTTGTTACAGGGGAGACAGTGACATATAGCCATTGCATGACTTGAAGTCCATCACCTATCTCAGTTACTGGACCCCAAAAATGAGTAATGGTCTGAGGCTGCTAGGTGCTTGCTTGAATGTCCAGTGGAGTAGTTCAGTGCCTCATGCAAACTATCGATAAATTACTCTTCAGCTATACCTTCTCTAAGGAAAACAATCCCAATTCCTTACCCTGATGAGTCTTGATATTTTATTATCTACCTGGACATCTCCAGGATGTCCAATCGCCAATCTTTCCACAGCCCTTATAATCAACCAATAGTATTTATTGAGCACCATGTTCGCTGGAAAAAGCATGGGCTTGGGAATCAGAGGACCTGGGTTCTAATCCTGGCTCTGTCATTTGCCTACTTTTCTGTGTACTTCCTCAACTGTAAAATGCGAGTTAAGTATCTGTTCTCCCTCCCACTTGGACTGGAAGCCCCATGTGGTATAGGGACTGTGTCTAACCTGATTATCTTATATCTACCTTAGTGCTTAGTACAGTGCTTGGTACAGAGTAAATGTTTAAAAATATCACTATTATTATTATTATACTAACTGCTTAGGAGAGTGCAACAAATAATAAAAGAAACACTCCCCACCTTCAAGGAGCTAACAATCTAGTGGAAGAGGCAATTAGAGGGAGGAGGAAACAAGAATGAAAAAGGAAGTCATACAAATATATTGGAATGAAATAGCTAGATAAATAATTGAATATTCAAATAAAAATATGCACATGTACACTGAGTGCTAATGACAGGAATAAAATACATAAGTGCACTCCCAAATGAACTAGACTTCACTAATGCAAGAAGCTTGCTTTACCATTAGTACGCCCTGAAAATACGTTATTCTTTGCCTTGCTAATTGAGATTTACCTATTGCTCAGGAGAGCCCCCAGATCCTTCTCTGTCATTCTGAACAATGCCAGACATACCCCTTGGTATTTCTGGTCTGGGTTTTTTCTAACTCATTAAGGAGCACTTAACTCTAGCTACCTCTATCTTGTTTATTACTGGCCATTTTTCCAACTGGTTTGAGTATCTTGAATCTTCCACATTAACCTCAACAATGACCAATTCTCAAATGCAGTCTAATGGGAGGAATTTGGAACACCTCAAAACAACCATAACAAATAACAAATACCTTTAAAAACAAACCATAAAAACGGAACCATCCAGTGGTGGTTCCTCTGGGCATTTGATACTGCACTTGCACATGTATTTCTTAAGAGATCTGATTGAAGCAATTTCTACTTTCTTTTCCCCTCATATCCCACATGTAAAAATATTTCCTCAGCTGTAAGATTTCCATTTTTCCACATGTCTGTTGCAACTCCCATTAACCCATGAAGTGGCATCATCTTCTACTTTAAGGGCAGCTCTTTAGTATTTATAGTTTGCAAATGCACTTAGGCCTTTGATGAGTCCCCCTTCCCAAATTAAGCCCCCCTTTTCCTCTTTCTTCCTCCACTCCCCGTAGCCCCGACTCCCTCTGCTCTACCCTCCTCCTCCACCCCACTGCATTTCTGTGTGTGTGTGTATATTTATTTTATTATTGATATGTATATATCTATAATTCTATTTATTTATATTGATGCTATTGATACCTGTTTACTTGTTGTGATGTCTGTCTCCCCCCTTCTAGACCGTGAGCCTGTTGTTGGGTAGGTATTGTCTCTATTAGTTGCTGAATTGTACTTTCCAAGTACAGTGCTCTGCACACAGTGAGCGCTCAATAAATACGATTGAATGAATAAATACAATTGAATGAATGAATGAATGAATTAGCGGAAAAGAGCAGAGTTATAGGACAGAGTGTTAGCTGTTAGGTCAAGCAGTAGACGTGGATCAGCAGCAGTTTAGCATGGTAGCCATTTCACCAACAATCACCAATGATCTATGCCATACACACATCTTAACTGTGACTGTAAAACCTGGAAGGCAGTTAATGTAAAGAGTATTTGGCTTAATCAAAGGCCAACCTCATAGAATGTTCAGATGTTTTGCCATTTTTGATTTCTCAGTATCTTGCCAATTTCTACCTTCAAGAATAGTTACTGTGCTAATAATTCTAGTTTTCATGATGAGTACTGGAATTGAGCCTCTCTTGCCCAAGTTAATGGAGTAAGGCTTTCGTTCAAGAAAGACTGTTGACCCCATCAGTATTCAGGATGAAATGGCAGACCTAGCTAGATGACTAACACTCATGTAACATACTGAAATAAATGCTTAAACTGTAATATTTTCCTTTTAGGAAACATAGCTGAAGCATAGACTTTGAGAGCCCATTTAAGTCAAGCTCTTAAATACGTGCTTAGTTTTTTCTCTGCACAAAGATTCCAGGGTATATCTTTCAATAGTGTTAGTGGAGTTATGTGGGCAAATTCTTGCATGTCCCAAAAAGAAACGAAAAATCTACAAGTTATGTCTGAGCCGTTCTACAATGCTAAGAAAATGGATTAAGGAATCACACTCTGTTGAGGGGAAAAAGGAGATAGTGTGATAAATGGGGCAAATTTGATGCCTGCTTTCCGCTTACTGTGCGTCATTACCACACACCAGTGGTTTTATAGGGACCAGAACAGCCCTATATGGTTTGTTTTTATTTTTAGATAAGAAGGAAAAATGCTGCAAAAGGCACACCTTCCTAGATAGACGGCACAAAGATAAGTAGTTTATGTCACAGATAGTCCTAGTGATGGATGGCAGTGATACCCCGCAAGTTTCATCACCATAGTCCCATTGCCAGAATGTTCATTTTTTAGAAGAAAATTTGATTTTGATGCTGTTGAAAAAACACATTTCTTACAAGAATCTTTTTTGCAAAGTAATCTCGTTACAGTTTGACCACAGGGTTTAATTTACCTAATTCTCAGGGTCCCTTTCAGAAAATCTTCCTGAAACACTGAGGGCATCAGGAGATTGCTATGTGTGGTTTACAAATGCAGCCAACTTTGCTCAGTTGCTAAAAATGCTGTGATTTCCTCCCATAAGTTTACCATATTAAAAAGAAAGGCTTTGGGAGAGAATTCAGAAGATCAGGGGAGAGCAGTTTCCCCCTTGATTTGTGTCTGGAAAATGAGAAAAACATAACACAAGCATATGATAAAGCTATGAATAAAGAACACCCACATGCATTTCAATCACTTATCTTACTTTTTATGATGCATTGGAGAATTATGCTCTTTTGCATTTGTTATTAAAGGACATAACAGATGGTAAAAGGTTAGTTTAAAGCAATGTGTACATTAAAATAATGTATGATGCCCAGTGATTGTGCCTACACAGGGATTTAATCTGTGAAACAAGACTTCCATCTCTAGAGAAGCACTTGAAGAAATACCAAATTCCGGAAGAACTTCCTCAAAAGAGGCGATACTTGTTTAATTCAGAAGGCATGGGAAAATAGAGGACTGTAAGGCTTACCCTATTTGATTACCCAAAGATCTTCCCTGAAGATTTCAACCACATCATTCACACAACATTTAATAGGTGATCCCTGAGCAATACTGATTACCTCCATATTCCACAAGGGGTATAGAAAAATGGGCTCAGCTGCTGAGAGGCTTTTAGGGAGCTGCCAATAAGAAACCAGTTTCTGCACTTGCAAAATCCAGTTTTAATTCTTAATGTACCAAAAAATTGTTAAAGGTTTCATTCTTGAGGATACTGGGATTGATAGTTTTCCCAAAGGGACAGGCTCAACATTTTTATTGGATTGATTATATTTTTAGGTGGCTCAAGGAAATTTCCAGGAGGATTAAGATATGAGCATCTTCCTAAAGACATCTCAAAGCTTTTTTAGGGGAAAAGTTAGGGATATAGGAGAGAAATGTGATCAAGGATGCAACAGCATTCATTCATTCAATCATATTTATTGAGCACTTAATGGTTTCCGTCCCCTCCACTATACCGAGACTGCTCTCTCTAAGGTCACCCATGACCCCCTTCTTGCCAAATCCAATGGCTCCTACTCCATTCTAATCCTCCTTGACCTCTCAGCTGCCTTTGACAGTCGACCATCCCCCTCCTCCTCCACACCTTATCTCACCTTGGCTTCGCGGACTCCGTCCTCTCCTGGTTCTCCTCTTATCTCTCTGGCCGGTCATTCTCGGTCTCCCTCGCAGGCGCCTCCTCCCCCTCCCATCCTTTAACTGTCGGAGTTCTTTTAGGGGTCAGTTCTTGGCCCTCTTCTGTTCTCCATTTACACTCACTCCCTTGGTGAACTCATTCGCTCTCACGGCTTTGACTACCATCTCTACGCAGATGACATGCAGATCTACATCTCTGCCCCGTCCTCTCCCCCTCCCTTCAGGCTTGCATCTCCTCCTGCCTCCAGGACGTCTCCACCTGGATGTCTGCCCGCCACCTAAAACTCAACAGGAGCAAGACTGAGCTCCTCATCTTCCCTCCCAAGCCCGGTCCTCTCCCAGACTTCCCTATCACCGTGGATGGTACGACCATCCTTTTCTCAGGCCCGCAACCTCGGTGTCATCTTTGACTCGTCTCTCTCGTTCACCCCACACATCCGATCTGTTATCAAGACCTGCCGGTCTCACCTTTACAATATTGCCAAGATCCGCCCTTTCCTCTCCACCCAAACGGCTACCTTACTGCTACAGGCTCTCATTATATCCCGGCTAGACTACTGTGTCAGCCTTCTCTCTGATCTCCCTTCCTCCTCTCTCGCCCCGCTCCAGTCTATTTTTCACTCCGCTGCCTGGCTTATCTTCCTGCAGAAACGATCTGGGCATGTCACTCCCCTTCTTAAACACCTCCAGTGGTTGCCTATCAACTTCTGCTCCAAACAAAAACTCCTCACTCTAGGCTTCAAGGCTCTCCATCCCCTTGCCCCTTCCTACCTCTCCTCCCTTCTTTCTTTCTACTGCCCACCCCGCATGCTCCGCTTCTCTGCTGCCCACCTCCTCACCGTCCCTCGGTCTCGCCTATTCCGCCGTCGACCCCTGGGCCACATCCTCCCACGGTCCTGGAATGCCCTCCCTCCTCACTTCCATCAATCTAATTCTCTTCCCCTCTTCAAATCCCTACTTAAAGCTCACCTCCTCCAAGAGGCCTTCCCAGACTGAGCTCCCCCCCTTTTCCCTCTGCTCCCTCTACCCCCCTCTTCACCTCTCCGCAGCTAAACCCTCTTCTCCCCCCTTTCCCTCTCCCCCTCCCTCTCTCCCCTTCCACCCCCTCAGCACTGTACTCGTTCGCTCAACTGTATATATCTTCATCATCCTATTTAATTTTGTTTAATGAGATGTACATCACCCTGATTCTATTTATTTGCCATTGTTTTTATGAGCTGTTCTTCCCCTTGACTCTATTTATTGCCATTGTTCTTGTCTGCCTGTCTCCCCCGATTAGACTGTAAGCCCGTCAAAGGGCAGGGATTGTCTCTATCTCTTGCCGACTAGTTCATTCCAAGCGCTTAGTACAGTGCTCTGCACATAGTAAACGCTCAATAAGTACTATTGAATGAATGAACTGTACTAAGCACTTGGAAAGTGCAATTTTCTCAAACTCAAAACTCAGAACTCAAAAACCTCACATGTTGTTATGTTCTTTCTGTTAATATTAGTGAAATAATGATTTCTCCCCCATTGTTGCTTAGAAACTTTTCTAGCTCTTGATGGAGGGCAATTCAAAAATAAAGCAGGACACTCATGTCTGTAGAGAGTTGTCCATAGGTCAGTGTGACAAGCTTCAAAAGTCCTGAAAGTTTCAGGAGAAAGACTGGGGGAGGACTGTGATGGCATTGACCTTGAAAGATGACCATGTAGTAGTACTCACTTTTCTCTTTCACAATGACATGCCTACCTACAGTTAGACAATTAATGAATTATCTGAGAAAATTAGATTATATTTGTAAAGCCAAAAGAACCCCCCAAAAACTTTGGTGCTTTTTTAAAAATCATTTTTGCAATATGTGCAATTGGTCAAATTCTGTAAGAAACTATTAACCCTTTCTCATTACCACTGATCTAACTTTGAGATAATAATAATAATGTTGGTATTTGTTAAGCGCTTACTATGTGCAGAGCACTGTTCTAAGCGCTGGGGTAGATACAGGGTAATCAGGCTCACAGTTAATCCCCATTTTACAGATGAAGTAACTGAGGCACAGAGAAGTTAAGTGACTTGTCCACAGTCACACAGCTAAATGGCAGAAATACTTCTTACTTAATTTCATACCATACAAAACTCACACTAATTATGAATTATAATGCATCAGTTATGCAACGTGCCTTTTTATATTTTATACTTGGGTTTCCTGCTCATTAAAAGAACCTAATTGAAAATGATTGAAGGCTGAATTTCATCATGCACCAAAAGTGTTCCGTAAAATGCAAGAAATGCAAACATCCTCAAATCCTTTAAATTAGTACGCTTTAGAGTCAATTTAAGCTTTTCTGAATATAGACAGGCACACCCCCTCCCTCAAGCTTGGTTCATTAATTTTATGGAAATATTTTAATAGAACTAAAGCTTACTGCTCGTTTAGAGCCTTAGCAAAGGGTTTTTAAATTAAACTTTGCAATGTGTTAAAAGTGATTCATGTAAATGATCAGTTAGAATTTCACTATCTTTTTCAATGGCAACGAAAAATTAGATTTCTAATACGGAGTCTCTGGCAGCATAATGTTGATTTTTAAATACATTTCATTTCAGTAGGCACACTCAAAAGCTGAATGGCTGGAGAATAGTGATCTGAGATGCACTGAATTCCCTATTAGATTAGGAGAAAATCTAAGCTTGAAAATACTGCAGGAAATATGGTCCAGAAAAGATGGAACCCTTCAAATGATTGTAGGTATCTTGAGAGAAATCAGTCAGTTATGAAACAGCAAATGAAAACTTCTGATTCTCCAAGCAGCCTTTAGGGATGGCGTGATAATGTACTGTTTATTCAACAGCTTATAGCACTGAGGGGAAAATAGCAGTTCTCACTCAGCTATTTCAAGGGAAGAGCATCATTCCTCTCTGTTATAGGTACCTCATGATATGACCATATTTATGACTGAATGGGGATCGTGTCTATCAACTCTGTTGTAGTCTCCCAAGTGCTTATTCCAGTGCTCTGCACACAGTAGGTGCTCAATAAATGCCATTAATGGGATGATTGACTGATCCACCTCACCCACCCTCAACATAGGTCAGGAACACATTTTGTTCCTCTAATGCCAACCTTCTCACTGTGCCTCCATCTCATCTATCTTGCCACTGACCACTTGCCTACATCATGCCTCTGGCCTGTACACCTGCTCTCCTCAAGTCCAATGGACAATTACTCTCCCCTATTTCAAAGGCTTATTGAGGGCACATCTTCTCCAAGAGACCTTCCATAGGCCCCCCTTTTCCTCTTCCCCAGTTCCCTTCTGCATCACCCTGACTTGCTCCCTTTGTTCATCCCCCCTTCCAACACCACAGCACTTATTTACATATTTGTAATTTTTTTGTTTATATTAATGTCTGTTCTCTCCCCCGCCCCAGACTGTAAGCTCTTTGCAAGCAGGGAATGTGTCTGTTTATGGTTGTATTTACTCTCTCAAGCATTTAATACAGTGCAGTGCACATAGTAAGCTCTAAGTAATATGATCGAATGAATGAAGGAATGAACTTCTCTTTGCCTCAATTCCTTCATCTGTAAAATGGGGATTAAGTACTTCCATCTTAGCCTGGGAGCCCCTTGTGGGACAAGGACTGTGTTTTACCCCACTGCTTACCACACAGTTAGTGCTGGACAATAACAGAATTATTAAGGGGAAGGCAGAGTAAGAGAGTGATATGAGAGGTACAAAGGAGAGAGGGGGAGGTAAGGAGCAGAGAGAAAGCATCTCCGGTCTCTCTTGGTGTCTCTTCCCTGGCCCCTCTTTCTTGTTTATGATTCTCTATTTCTTTCTTTGTTTTGCTCTGCTCTCTTCTGTCAGACTCTCTCTGCCTCTCTTCTTTTCCTGCTATTTCTTTCCCGGTCCCTCCAGACATGCTTGATTCACTGTATGGAACTCAGCCAATTTACTGAGAGAAAATAAGGGGAAAAAACAGCATAGGAAAGGGAATAAACAAGAGAACAGAAGGAGAGAAGGAGGAGAGAGAGAAAAAAGGAGGGAAGAAAATGAAGAAGCAGAAAAGAGGAAGCAAAAAAAGACCCCAAACCAAGGTGGTGGTTTGGGGGGCGGGGGATGGGAGGGGCTGGAGGTGAGGGGCAGGGGTGGACCCAAGGGACGGCCAGACTAATAAAGGAGAATAACTAATAAGGGAGAAGGTAAAACATACCGGATAAGGCAAATGGTAGGAGGATAAGGCCCAAATAAAATGCAATGAAGAGAAAGGAGGAAAATGAGCAACCAGAGAATGTGGAGTAGAGATATCCAAGGAGCACTTTCTTGAGACAAGGGAAAAAACTAGAAGAATCTAATCGGTGGGTTTCAAATATCTGCTTTTGCTGTCTTCAAACAGGGCATTCACTGTCTGCTTTGTCAGCAGCTATACATCTCATTTCTGGGATTGTCAACCAGGAGTTGGGAATTTCTGGTCTCAAATTCTACATTATTAATTTTGTATGCACAGGGTTCTTCTCAGATAGGTTTTTTCCTAACCTCAGGAGACACCAAAAAGTTCAGTGACTTGCCCAAAGTCACCCAGCTGGCAAGTGGTGGAGGTCCCCTAAATCCCTGGCCTGCCCACTAGGGCATGCTGCTTCTCAGCTGGATGGCAGCTGTTGGAAAATGAAAATTGAGATACTTTTGAAAACTTAACTTGGGTTCAGTCTCGGTAAAGCACAAACCTGCTCCTACTGTCGCGTGTCACTGGTATGCTGTGGATGCTGCATGTCAGACATATCGTCACTCCTTACTTTAGCCCAAATTGGACACCACTGGGATTGAGTCCAGTTACTGGAAGACCCCTGCCTACGACACTTATTTTTATGTATGTCTCGTTCTTTTCCATAATATAACCGATCCGTTTCAAAATCATATTTAGAACAACACCTTTACATCAAGCCTCCACCCAGCCAAATCTTAAGAGGTGAAATGGTTTCCCAGACCCCCAGATTTCAGTGCCATTTGCCTGTTGCAACATTCGCCTTTCCCACTTATCCCCAAATGTTCCAGTTTGGGGAGTTTGATGTTTATTTTAAGGGAGTGGCACAGAGGCGAGTCAGAATTCTGTGGTTCTCTAAGAGGGATTTCAAGTTAGCATCATCCTTGTTGAAATCACTGCTTTCTGCAGCAAGAGGGCATGAAAAAGTCACAATAAAAAACCAACCCTATGGTAACTCCACCAAGGAAAAACTTCCAATCCCTTGGGATATAATTTGTTTTAGTGTGACCTTTACTTTCATAATAAGCTGCATGTTTTCCCTGTTGCCTCACTCTCCTGACCTGAAATAACAATGTATTTCAATTCAGATTCTGGACCGGCCTCCCAGACATCACTGATCATAAACAAGGGGTCTTATGATGTAACTGCAGTCTATTCCCAGCATTAAATATGGCTTTTAAATCCTTTCACAAAGATACAATGATGAATAACACTGAAAGGGGTTTCGGGAGGAGGGGAGGGGGCGGCGGAGAATCAATAGCTTCGCCAGAGTAAAACCAAAAACATAGTTTCTCTCAAATGAGCAGAAAACTCCATGGTGCTATTCCTCACCCTAATGATAGATTCAACTGAGATAATGGCAAAACACAGAATTTAGTTTTCAACCTAATCATGCCTGTATATGCTTTCTCTGGGGACAGTGGATCATTTCACTGACAGTATTCTTCACACAGCCAACCTAAATCTACATTTTTTGAAGAATAGAAAAGCCTTCCTCTTCCTCATCAGGTTACTGTGTGCTTATGCTGGGTACTATATCTGTCTCGTTCTCTTTGTGTCTATAAAATGATCATTTCAGGCTTCCTGTCTCTTTCCACCCAATGCCAGTTAATGACTAGACCTAAGGGCAGATGCCACAGGCTCTAACCTTCTTCCACTCATTTCTCTTTCCCATTTTCTTCCTGGGGTTTGTTTTCCTAAAGGTTCTGTTTTGAGGTGACAACTATCCATTCACTACTCTGCCGGTTAGTCCTTCCACATTCCCATTCTGAGATGAACTATGTATCCCACCTTCCAGGAGTCATCACCTCTACAATAATTTCTTTTTTCTTGCCTAATCAGTCACAAGTGAATAGACGTGAGGCCCATGGGTGGAAAATTCTGTCGGCCTACCTCCACCCCATAACATCACTGCCCTCTCTTACTGCTGATACTGTTCAGAGACTGCATTTCACAAGAGCCTGAACCAAACTCTCTCTGTACTCCCACTGGAGACTGGGGCAAAAGAGGAAGCACTGGGGCTGCTGGGAGATTAGGAGCAGTGGTTATGATGTTCATAATAAGAATAAAAAGAATGAGAAATGATGACAGTAATAATGATAGAGTATTTATTAAGCACTATGTGCAAGCTCTCTACTAAACCCAAGATAATCAGTTTGGACATAGTCCATGTCTCAGATGGGCTCACACTCTTAGTAGGAAGGAGTAGGAGGTAACACCTATTATACAGATGAGGAAACTGAGGCATAGAAGAGTTTAGTGACTTGTCCAAGGTCCGATAGCAGGTAAGTGGCACAACTGGGATAAGAACCAATGTCCTCTGACTGCTGGTCTGTGCCTTTCCATTAGTCCATGATGGCAGTAAGGGTAGCCACTTTCTAAGTCTGCTGTGAGTTCATTGATTCTTTTCTTTTCATGATTTCTCAAGACATTTCACCTTAACTTCACCTCCTCTTTCTTCTCCTTCAACTGAATTCCCCACTCAGCCTCTTTCCCTTAAATTTCTCAAAGACAATCTTGACTGCAGTAAGCTACTGCTCCAATCTGCTGCTCTGTTGAATTCATTAGTAATGCGATGCTGCCTTCTAGTAAATTTCAGAGCTAGTTTAACATCACTGATTTGAAATTTATTCATACAACTGTATCTTTGAATTTTTTGTGTGTGTTTCATTAGCTCAGGCTTAAAAAAAAAATCTGAGCAGCTCTCCCTCTTAGATTCTTTCTATCCCCGTATCTGTTTTATACTAGAAATACATATCAATGCGTTATGTGGTGTGCCCCAAGTTCCTAATGAACCGGGGGCGGGGGAACTCTGGGGAAGACAGACTTGTGTCTGGGGTGATGGATGGAGGGTAGCATCTGCTTTTGCACCATTAGATAACATCTAGCTTCTTGGCATGTGGTTGAGCTGGAGAGGGATTGTTCCACATCTCTCCCCTTTCACCTCACACATACATACACTTCTCATGTGACAGACCACTGCTCTGTCCATCTTCAAAGCCCTTCTGAAACCCCCTCTCTTCAAAGAGGCCTTCTCCAATTAATTTCTAAACTCCCCACTTTATGTCTCTACAGTCGCCACTTCAACACTTCTCACCAAACACTTGAAATACTTATAATCTTCCAATGCACATTAACACATACCTTTATACTCATTTAATTCGAAGCAGCGTGGCTCTGTGGAAAGAGCCCGGGCTTTGGAGTCAGAGGTCATGGGTTTGAATCCTGACTCTGCCACTTGTCAGCTGTGTGACTGTGGGCAAGTCACTTAACTTCTCGGTGCCTCAGTTACCTCATCTGTAAAATGGGGATTAACTGTGAGCCTCATGTGGGACAACCTGATTACCCTCTATCTACCCCAGCGCTTAGAACAGTGCTCTGCACATAGTAAGCACTTAACAAATACCAACATTATTATTATCTGTCTCCCCTGCTAGATTAAAAAATACTTGAGGGCAGGCATCTTATCTGCCAACTATATTGTAATCTCCCAAGGACTTAGAACAGTGCTCTGCACACAGTAGGAGTGCAATAAATACTACTGATTAATTGATCCTGGCTGATTTAGAATCAGGTTAACATGATGCTTTGGAGGAGAACCCAGGGATCAACAGAGGTAGCTAGTTCAACAACTAGCGACCCATAGCTCATATATGACTTTTCAGCCAAACCTGCCCTATTCACAGACAGCCATCTGCAGTTTCTTCTTTGTATGCCTTTCAATTTACCAGTGGTACCTGTTGAGTTCTTATGGGGTGCAGATCACTGTACTAAGCCCTTGGGAGACTACAATACACTAGAATTGGTAGATATGTTCCGGAAAGGCATATATACATATAAACAATTATGAAAATAAAAAATGATCCTGATAAATTATTTCCAGCCTGCCACAAGGTGTTCCCCATTCCTTCTCCCAATCCAGACATGGCCAAAAGATTTTTTGAATTATTAAGTACAACTTAATTTCTAAAGAAGGAAATTTTCCAATAAATTCTGTTTTTTACCAAGGATAGACTACACTTAAGATTAAGGAAGAGCTTTCAAAACCAACACTTGTAGGCTCATTTTAAAATTAGAAAATATATTTTATATATTTAGATATAGATGTATATGCGTACAAATTGCATATCAATTTTGAAACCACAGTGAAGTTCATCTACGTGTTCACGTTTGGCAGAAAAGGCAAAAGCGGTAACCGCGGTCCTGACCACCAACTGTGCACACCAAAAAGCTGTCTTTTGTGTTCTATGCTTAATACTTGCAATGGTTGGTGCTGTTTTCTCCTCCTTGTTTTTCTCCTTTGTGAAACATTTGCTCTAAAAGATCCCCTCCTTTCTTGATAATTGAGAAATGGAGTGTGGTTATATGAATTATCTTTTTCCTCTAGCCCAGGCACAGAACATGCCATAAGAAGCGTAGCCCAGGTTTCTTTGTTTCCTCATCCCATTTTTTAAGGTTAGGACCACAAAGTTTAAGCTAAACAGTGTTCACCGGGGCCAGTGGCCAGTGACTGGAAGGGTAAACCTCAGGAAGAGAGCAGCTCCAGACCACTTCTACTTGGGATGAACCAACAGTTCAAGGAAAAGGCCTCTGATCCGATCACAGCTGCAGCTGGGTTGGCAGTTATTTGGTGTCCAATTTGCAGATCAGTTCAGACAACAAATGAAAATCCTCAAGGTTAGAAAATCTGTTAAGTAACAGCCTGGTCTCTGGCCAACCCTCACCCAACAGTTCTCTTGTGAGCCTCTCAAGTTCTGACTTCTTTCTTGCACTATAATTTAACACATTAATTGATACTTTAATTTCCCAACAGCAGTCTGTTCCTGCACTGTTATTGAAATGACAAGTTTAGATGGAAGAGAAGAGTTTAGGTAAGCAGATTGCTTGTACTTAAAGCTGTGAGACACAATTATATACAGCCAAGTGAAAAGCTGGTTGCAACAAAATTATAAGCCAATGAACAGAAATTAAAATGCTCTCCAGATGAAGTACTCATACAAATCTAAACCGATTTGGGATATTATTTCTGGCCTGCCAGGTCCAGTTCCTCCCTTCCCCCGCTTTGTCTGCATTTGAGTGTGTTTGTGTACATGTATATACATATGTTAATTGTGTTTATTAAGGGCCTATTCTGTGCGAAGTACTATCCAGGTCTGGAAATTATGAGTCCTGAGTTCAAAATGCACCATCATTTTCCTGCTGTGTGAACTTGGACAAGTTGCTTAACTTCTCTGAGCCTCAGTTTCCTCATCTGTTAAAATGAGACTACACTGAGGGCTCCATGTTGGGCATGGACTGTCGAATCGACCCATATGGAGCAGAGACCATCTGAGCCAGCACTGGGCATATAGTAAGCACTTAAATACCATTCTTCATTATTACTATTAATAATATAATGATCATTATTACTAAGTACTTGAGAGAGCAAAATTAGGAGACAGTCCTTGACCACAAGGAAATTACAATCTAGACTATATATCAATCTCATAATTGTACAACTGTATTTAGTGAGGGCTTATCTTGTGCAGACCACTATACTAAGTGCTTGGGAGAATATTCATTCATATTTATTGAACACCGACTGTGTGCAAAGCGCTGTGCTAACCACTTGGGAGAGTACAGTATAACAACAGACACAATGTAGCAGAGCTGGTAGACATGTTCCCTGCCCACAAGGAGCTTACAGTCTAGAGGGGGACTATATATATACACACATAAACCTGAGTGTTGTTTTCATTAGTATTGCATAAGATGTCATGAGAGCAGGCCCTATGACCTTTCCACCATCTGTGACTCCCATTGCACCTAGTTCAGTGCCATATATATAAGGGGATTTCAATAACTGTTTCATGATTAACATGGTCAGGCCATCTCCCTAAAAACAGTCTACTAGGCAGGACTTTGGGTGATACTTCTAGGGATTGGGCTTCCAGCATTTGGTGTTGGAGAGGGATAGGTCAAAGCTACTTAAAGATTCATCTGCACTTAAATGTCTTCTGTAGTATTTACGTCTTGTACTAATGACTTCATTTCCCCACTCTCCTCCTCTCTGTCGCCAATGCTCTTGGGTCTGTATGCCTTAAGCACTATTTATGTCTTGTACTAATGACTTCATTTCTCCACTCTTTATCCTCCTCTCTGTTGCCTGTGCTCTTGGGTCTGTATCCCGTAAGCACTTTGATAATCACCCCAGCCCCATAGCCCTTATATACATGTGCTTATTCTCTGCTGCTTCCCCAGCTGTAATTTATTTTACTCTCTCCCTCTCTAGAATGTAAGCTTCTTGGAGGCAGGGACTCTGTTGCACTGTACTCTCCCAAGCGTTAAGTACAGTGCTTCACACACAGTAAGTGCTCAGTAAATACCATTGATTGAGTGAGAAATAGCAAGCTAGCAAGGTTTTCTGTTGTACCACAGTAAAGATATGTTAATGTTATAGAACCGCCAAAGAAAAACAACTGGCAATTTTTTAGGGTTCATTCCTCTGTCTTTTTCTAAAGGTGCATGCAGAAAAAGAGAGAGACCACTTCCCCTCCCTGGTGATATCATGAGATCTGATTCCAATATTAAGCATCAGCCAGGGCTGGGAAATGAGCTATAGAGAGGCTCAGTTAGGATGTTTAGGCCTTTTGCCACATAGAAAGCAGGGAGTAAACAGAGACCTCTGAAAGAGGAGCTTGGGGAAGACACATGGGCTGTGCCTATGTACTTGTGAAGCTTTAACCAGAAAGGAGCCTTACATTGGAATTGGATGTGTGGGGTACATTTTTCTGGGAAAATACCTAAAACCTTATTTTAAAAAGTGCATGCTTGTATTGTGTTCTGAGAATCCACAGCCAGTCAACCAGTCACATTTATTGAGCACTAACCTTATGCAGAGCACTTTACTCCCCCCTCCCCATCGCCCTGACTCGCGGCCTTTACAGTATCCACCCTCCCCACCCCACAGCACTTGTGTATATATGTACATACCTCTAATTCTATTTATATTAATGCATGTTTACTTGTTTTGATGTGTATATATCCATAATTCTGTTTATGTTGATGCTACTGATGCCTGTTTACTTGTTTTGATGTGTATATATTTATAATTTTGTTTATATTGATGCTATTGATGCCTGTTTATTTGTTTTGATGTCTGTCTCCCCCCTTCTAGAGGGTAAGCCCATTGTCTCTCTCATTTGCTGAATTGTACTTTCCAAGCGCTTTCCAAGTGTACAGTGCTCTGCACACAGTTAAAGCTTATTAAATATGACTGAATGAGTGAACAGTAAAACAGAAACATTCCCTGCCTTCAGCGAGGATACTCTTATTTTTCTGTACCATAAGTTGGGACAGGAGGTCCATAGAAGAGGGATGGGAACTCAAGCTTGAGTAAAAGTCAGCTTAAAGCTGCTTTTAAAAAAAGAAGGGGGAGGAATGAAGGCGAGAGGGTGGGGGAAAGGTAGGGCAAGTTTTTTTTTTTAAAAAAAACAAACCAGCTTATGTGGTAGCATTGGACAGCAACTGGGAGATTTCGGGTGCTATCAGCACCCACCTGAGACAAAACCTGGACCACAGCTGTATCCATATCAGTACCATTTTGGGCACAAATATGGACACATTTGGGCTCTGGACAGTGGCAGTGACTTCCTTGCAATTTTGGGATGCGCTGCCTTGATGGACGCTTGGGGACTGAATTACAAAAGTCCTGTGTCTTCACTCAAAGGAAAATGGTAGAGAGTGCAGACTAATGTCAGAGCAGGCATAGACTCAGGTGAGCCTGAAATGAGAATTCTAACAGAAAAATCTAGGGGGTTCAGACTGAATAAGCTCAAGGCTTGTACTGTGCAAGGACTGATGCTGGGAAAGGGTGAGGGTGCGGGGGGAGGGGGCACTGGGGATGTAACTGGTCACAATTCTTTCTCCCCCTCACTGTGTAAAGGGCAGGCCATTTCAAAGGCCATGGTACAGGCCCAAAGTAGGTTACTCCAGCCCTGTTGAGGAGGAAATGATTGGTTTCCTGGGAATGTTGAATTAAATACTAGTGCCCACACGAGGAACTGGGTTCTGCTGCTTTGTTTACTAAGCACAGGTACTAATTAGACTGTGAGCCCATATGGGACAGAGACTGTGTCTGTCCTGATCTTTTATCTACCCTGGTGCTTAATATATTGCTTGGCGTGTAGTAAATGCTTCACAAATGCGCCAATTATTATCATTATAATTATTATGTTTGACTTGTCTTCTCTAAAAGCACAAATGAACACTACCAAACAAACATATTTAGATGACCACAGTCACTCCAATTTTTCTTATTGTACAGTAGCTAGTAACTCTCAACTCAACTCCATTACTGTAGATGAGGAGTGACCTAGCTCTCTTCCATCACAGTTCATTTCCACATGCTACCTGGGGACCGAAAGGCAAGTATATATTATTTAAAGAATGCTTTTGTGAGAGTGGAACAAAAAGGCTCAGCCTCAAGGGACTGGGAAGAAGGTGTGAGGCAAAGTGGGGGAGAGAAATGGAAGTTCCACCCGTCTTATCTGTCTCCATGGAGTCTAGCAGGGCAAATAAAGACAGACCCAGGAATGTAAGCATTAAGGAAAATTAAGTCCTAAGTACAGTCATGTCAACCAGAGCACAGGGAAGTCTGGATTTCAGCTTCATTCAGCAGAAAAGTCACAGACACGTTTCCTGACTCCCACCTCAGGTTTTAAGGGTAGAGATGGTTTTGTGGGATGCTGGTTCTCTCTCCAGAATTCTTTGCAACTGCAGTTCTCCAGTGATAACTCCAAGGAGAGCACTTCTGAGAATATGAACATCTCCCACCCTTTCTGCACTGCAACATCAATATCATGAGAAGCAGCGTGGCTCAGTGGAAAGAGCAAGGGCTTGGGAGTCAGAGATCATGGGTTCTAATCCCGGCTCCGCCACTAGTCAGCTGTGTGATCTTGGGCAAGTCACTTAACTTCTCTGTGCCTCAGCTACCTCATCTGTCAAATGGGGATTAAAACTGTGAGCCCCACGTGGGACAAACTGATCACCTTGTATCCCTCAGCGCTTAGAACAGTGCTTTGCACATAGAAGCGCTTAAATACTACAATTAATTTTTTTATTTTATGTTCCAAACTCTGCGGAAAGTCCGGGCTTCAGGTGCCCTCAGCTAGGGTCCCCCACCTATAGGAAGGCAGTTGCTTGCGTTGTGGAGAAAGCAGCTAGATTCTTTGGGTTCCGAGGCCCATCCTCGAGCCCTGTTACCCTCTTTTTCCTATCCTGGCTTTCTTGGGGAACTTACAAAATCACTGCCTGGAGATCAGCTGCCTTAACGTTCAAAGAGGAGGGGAAGGGATTAGTCCTATATCACAGGGCTGGTGCAGTTCTAATCTGAACTATGCAAGTGGAAAGTACTCTGTTCAGCTCTATAGTGTTTGGTTCAGGCTAGGCTGCTCAAAGTTCTTTTACTTGCACTTCTTTGTCCAGTCTCCACCATCTCCTCCACCCTTTCCTTCAGAAGAAGCCACTTCCTCTAGGAAATTTTTCCAATGAAGAAAAAGGAGGATTCACATTCACTGTCAGATGGAAGTCAAGCATCATGCTTTCTGGAAACAACGTGAACAAAATCACATTGCACAGACTGCAAATAACAATCATGGAAAAGTGTTTATGTGTTGTCTAAATTCAGATATAAATTCCTTATCCTCTGCATGTTCTGTAACTTCTTAGTCACGGCATCAAAATCATGATCTTGGACTAAAATGCACCAGATTAACCAAATGTCAGTTAAACCATTGACATTGAATTGAGGGGCCAATTGGATGGAAGGGCTGTAATAAGAAAAATCATTTACAAGTCAGAGGATCCAGAAGGATTCCCACCATATTGAGCCTTTCATTTGGGTTTGCCACACAGAACTAATTATTTCCAGCCAATATTTACAAATACAAATCCACATCTGCAAGGGGGTGTTTATGTCAATGGATCCTTGATATTCCATCAGTTTTGTATCTTTAATTGCAGTGACATCAGGTGGTTAGAGAAACAGACCTAATCCTTCAATCCTAATCCTAATCCTTGGTTTAGAACCAAGACAGAGCCAGAGGCCCAATCAAATCAAGTAGTGGTATTTACTGAATGCTATGTTCAGAGCACTGTACTAAGTGCTTAGGAGAGTACTTTGACTCATCTCTTGTTCACCCCACACATCTTATCCGTTACCAAGATCTGCCGGTTTCACCTTTATAATATCGCCAAGATCCGCCCTTTCCTCTCCACCCAAATGGCTACCTTACTGCTACAGGCTCGTTATATCCCGGCTAGACTACTGTGTCAGCCTTCTCTCTGATCTCCCTTCCTCCTCTCTTGCCCCGCTCCAGTCTATTCTTCACTCCGCTGCCCGGCTCATCTTCCTGCAGAAGCGATCTGGGCATGTCACTCGCCTTCTTTAACACCTCCAATGGTTGCCTATAAACCTCCGGTCCAAACAAAAACTCCTCACTCTAGGCTTCAAGGCTCTCCATCCCCTTGCCCCTTCCTACCTCTCCTCCCTTCTCTCTTTCTACTTCCCCCCGGCATGTTCCGCTCCTCTGCCGCCCACCTCCTTACCATCCCTTGGTCTCGCCTATCCCGCCGTCGACCCCTGGTCCACGTCCTCCCGCGGTCCTGGAATGCCCTCCCTCCTCACCTCCGCCAAACTAATTCTCTTCCCCTCTTCAAATCCCTACTTAAAACTCACCTCCTCCAAGAGGCCTTCCCAGACTGAGCTCCCCCCTTATTCCCTCTGCTCCCTCTACTCCCCCTTCACCTCTCCGCAGCTAAACCCTCTTCTCCCCGCTTTCCCTCTCCTCCTCCCCATCTCCCATCCTACCCCCTCAACACTGTACTCATCCGCTCGACTGTATATATCTTTATCACCCTATTTATTTTGTTTATTTTGTTTAATGAGAAGTACATCACCCTGATTCTATTTAGTTGCCATTGTTTTTATGAGATGTTCTTCCCCTTGACTCTGTTTATTGCCATTGTTCTTGTCTGCCTGTCTCCCCCGATTAGACTGTAAGCCCGTCAAAGGGCAGGGACTGTCTCTGTTACCGACTTGTTCATTCCAAGCACTTAGTACAGTGCTGTGCACATAGTAAGTGCTCAATAAATACTACTGAATGAGTGAATGAATGAATGAGTACAAAACATGTTTCCTGCCACCATTTCTGAACTGACTGTAGGGATCTGGGCAAAGCCAAGATGAATACTACTATCAATTTGTTGGCCTTCTTAGCTTAGGAACTCACTGAGCTTTCCAGAATTGAGCCTAATTTGTTTGTGGACATATGGAAATGTAACCTTTGCTGAGGGGTAAATCAGTGTGAGTCAATTAAGAGCTCCCAGAATGCTTTCGGGGTTCTGGGTACTCCACTGTATCCCTAGGACACAGGCCTCCCACCAGGAGGAAGGGGCAGCTTGGTCATGGCCATGAGTTCCAGATCAACCTAGAAAACCTCAAAAGGCAGTAATTCTGGGCAGCCTCAGGGGTCTCCCCAAGCCCGCAGTGCCCTCAGGGAGATCTGGCCCAAATCAGGTCATTTTTGCTTGTTTGCTTGTTTACAAGAATACTGGCAGGGAGGCTGAGGTGGTTTCCTCTCCCTCTTCCCCTACTCTCCCAAATACCCATTGAAAACCAGCTATGGCCCTAGCCCAGGCTGAATGTCCCTGAATTTTGGAGAAGCAGCATGGTCTAGTGGATAAAGCATGAGCTTGGGAGTCAGAAGTCCCTGGGCTCTGATTCTGGCTTCGTCACTTGTCTGCTGTGTGACCGTGGGCAAGTCACATCACTTCTCTGTGCTTCAGTTACTTCATCTGTAAAATGGGGATTCAAATTGTAAGCTCCAAGTGGGTCAGGGACTGTGTCCAACCTGATTTGCTTGCATCCACTCCAGCGCATGGCACCGTGCCTGGCACATATACCACATATAACAAATACCATTATTATTATTATTATTCCGGTCTCCCAAACCCAATCACAAACCCTGACGGGGCTGCTCCAGGAGGACTCAAGCTATCCAGACTCACATTATACTTCTGTCTGGGGATGTAAAGGTGAGTCTGGACAAAGCCTCAGTAAAGCCCTCAGTAAAGCCCCAGCCCCTGCCTCTTAATAGCCCCATGCGCTGCCAGGGGCAAGCAAGGCACACCCTGGAGACTGACAGTGAGGTGCTTCTAGCTTAGATTCCCTAGTTAACTGTTTAAACTACAGCAACCTGGGCATATAGGACAGTAGGAAGAAGCAAATAACTGGCATTTGGGAGACCTGTTCACTTCATCTAGAGATCTCTCGCTTCCCCAGTGCCAGATGGCCATAGTAGGCTTGAAAGAGTCAATGCGCCTCCCAAAGTCAGCCCTGCACTTTCTTCCCATCAGTGGGAGAGTTAATCCTGGCTCTCATTTATTTTCACAACATCGCCAAAAGGTAGAAGAGGAGGAGGCATTTCAGGCCCCTTTTCTACAGTTAGGAAACTGAAGCTGAGAGCGTGTATGTGGCCTCCCCTGGGGCTGATCCCGGGACTGCCTCCTGGTCCTTGGATGCCCATTTCATGTCTCTTCCACTTGGCTACACTAAAAGGCATGGCACAATGTCACCGGTTCTGACAGATCCCTAAGCTCCCTGGGCTTATTTTGCCTCCAAACCTCTTCCTTCCTTTCTAAGAAGTCAAGTGGCCCACACCTGACATTCCCACACAATCAATAGTATTTACCGAGCACTTACTGTGTGCAGAATACTTTACTAATGCTTGGGAGGGTACAACATACCATTATATGAGACACAATCCGTGCCCACAATGAACTTAGGATAGCGAGAGGGGGAGACAGACGTTAATATAAATAAGTTAAAGATATGTATATAAGTGATGTGGGTCTTGGGGGAGGTGGTGGTGAATAAAGGAGGAAGTCAGGGTGATGCAGAATGGAGTGGGAAAACAGAAAAAGAGGGCTTAGTCATGGAAGGCCTCTCAGAGGAGATGTGCTTTCAATATGGTCTCGAAGCGGGAGAAGGTAATTGTCCATTGAATATGAGAAGGGAGGGCAATCCAGGCCAGAGGCAGGATGTGGGCAAGAAATTGGCCATTATGTAGATGAAATTCAGATTGAGTAGGTTGGCTTTAGAGGAGCCAAGTGTGTGGGCTGGATGTAGTCAGAGAGTAGCAAGGTGCAATAGGAGGGGGCAAGGTGATTGAACGATTTAAAGGGTACAGATCCTGCAGCTCAGAAGCAGCATGGCTCAGTGGAAAGAGCCCGGGCTTGGGAGTCAGAGGTCATGGGTTCGAATCCCGGCTCTTCCACTTGTCAGCTGTGTGACTGTGGGCAAGTCACTTAACTTCTCTGTCCCTCAGTTACTTCATCTCTAAATTGGGGATTAACTGTGAGCCTCACGTGGGACAACCTGATTACCCTGTATCTACCCCAGCACTTAGAACAGTGCTCTGCACATAGTAAGTGCTTAACAAATACCAAAATTATTATTATTATTGTAAGTGGTCTTGGATCCGAGCCCTCACTGAATCCATGTGGGGCTTGGGAGGGACAAGGTGGCCTAAGCATTGACTTTTGCAGAAGTCTGTGGTTCAAATTCTCCTGCTTCTAGCGCACAGGAGGTGCTAGGCTTGACTTGGCCACGAGTTCACGCTATCTGAATATTTGCCTCTCTCATTCATAGGATAAGAAAAGGTTTTCTGAAAACCTCTGAGCTATCCATGGTTTTGAACTCACTACATGATATTCCTGTACATGGAATACTAAAATCCCTTGTGTGAACCTCTTCAGACTGAGGTGATGAAGACTGAAAACAGGCTAGGAGCCAAGGTACTCAACAATTAGCACACAGAAAGTTTTCTGGGCTTATTTTGTCAGTCAGCACTTAACGAGGATGGGGAGAGGTGGAGCATGGAGACTCTCCCTTTATATACAAATCCATTACATCAGTGGTCTCTCTATATTTAATGCTGAGCTGATAAACATCTTCATATAGTGCTTTAATAAAAGGGGGGCTGTTATTTTAATAACACACACTCAGAATCTATTAAGAGGAAGGAAAAACTCTACCCAGGGTGCTTGGTGCAGGAACAAAATTTAAGAAGCAAAAATGAGTACTGAAAACTTAATTTGAAATCCAGGTGAGTAGGTATTTGTGATGCTGTTGAGGTACACAGACGCACAAAGTGCCCTGAACCGGACCAGAATTAAATAATTTCTTTCCCTAGTTGATCTTCAGTGCAATGTGGTCATTTGAGCACAGATATTTCTTTCCCTATTTTGGAAACTAGTTGGCATTCAGCTAGACAATTAACAACTACAGGGGAGACTCTCAGTCAGACCTGATGTTATTCAAAACACCCCAGATGAGTGGATGTTGACAGCCATTCATCTGATCATCTTTGTCCATAAACTTGAAACTTACTTTGCTGAAGAGGCGAGGACAAGGCAGTGGTCATGTTACCACCATTTTTTTAAATGTTATTTTAAGCACTTACTATGTGCCAGGCAGTGTGTTAAGCACTGGTGTAGATACAAGATAATCAGGTTGGGGACAGTCCCTGTCTCACATGGGGGTCACAATCTTAATCCCAATTTTGCAGATATGGTAACTGAGGCATAGAAAAGTGAATTGATTTGCCCAAAGTCTCACAGCAGACAAGTGGCAGAGCCAGGATCAGAACCCAGGTCCTCTAGCTCCCAGCCCATGCTCTATCCACTAGGCAATGCTGCTTCTCTGAGTCTGCCTATCTCTAGGGAATATGCTTCACTAGGTCTTGAATGAAGACCCGAAGAACTCTAAAATCTGATAGACCACCACTCTCCCCATTTTCAAAAAGCTCCTAAAGCTACTAAAAGCTCCTTCAAGCATTTAATACAGTTCTCTGTACACAGCAAGCACTCAAAAACTACTCTTGATTGTAGTTAATAATTACCTTGTATAGCAAGTGAACCATGTTTCTACCTCTCTGAGATCACAGAGTGGGAAACTGAGGCCCGATAAGGCTATAATTCACCAATTCTAGTGACAGAGCTGGGACTACATTCTAGGTCTCAACTTGAGGACACTGTTCTATTCACTCTCTAGAAAATGACCAGTGAATGATGATGGAAGAACTCTGGGCCTAAACCTGAAGCTTCCTCACTGCCATCCTTGGCTCTGTTTTCTGAAGCTTATTCTCAAATATTCTACTGCCGTTCGTCCCTATTATACCACACCACCTATAGAACTGGCTATAATCTTGCCTAGAGGAAACAGTGGAGTTGCATGTGGATAGAAAAATGGGGATTTAACTGAAGGATCATGATGAAGAATGATAACATGGTTAAAATCTCTCCCTTTGGCGAGAGTTGGCTCTTATTGCTTCTTCATTTCCCTGGCAGCCAGAAGTGGACAGAAAGGGAAAAACTGAAGAATGAAAAAGAAGAAGCCTCAAGCTCTCCAGCTTGCATTCCTCCCTGCCCCCTCCCAAATCTGTAGAAAGCACCTGCCTGTGGTTCAACAATTCCTAAAATCACAGATAGCGTTTGAGTTAAACATTTTCCCTTTGATTTCGTGCTGAGAAAGGAGAAAAAACCTACATCAATCATTCCCAGAGATACGAGTATTAAGCACCAAAACAACAACTAATCAAATGTGCTTTGTGCTTTAGAGAATAGCTTGATTCTCTTCAGAACAGGGGTTTCAGGCAGGAGACAGCCAGCTAAGACTATATCTTAGGGTGAAGATGATCGGTCATGGACCTCACGTGTCTACCAACTTTATTGTATCATACACTTCTGAGTCCTTAGTACAGTATTCTTCCAATTGCTTAGTACAGTACATGCTCAATAAATACGACTGATTGGCTGAGTTGACTGAATGAAACAAGCAGAGCCAAGCTTAAGGTGGCCTGTGGTCCTAGCCCTGCTCTTTGCAAGACTAGAGAAGCTTGAGGGGTTTTACATAATTAAATGATTAAGTCCATGAAAGAAAGCTTTCTTCCCATTAATGAAACTAAGCTGAATAAGTATTTTTTTAAATAACAGATTTGGCTTAGGAGGGTAGCACTGCGCTTCACTTTAGAAGTTGGTTTCATAGGCATTCATTTACTCAATAGGTTCAAAAGGTAAACAGATAAATCCAGACTGAAAGTCCTTATTTATCCTTCAATGGTGGTAGAGGTTGCATTGTTTTCTTCTTCAGGTTCAAAATGAAGGAAACAGAAAAACAAGGACTTTTGTGGTTAAAAAGCAAGGCAGTAAACTCGTAGGGATGGCATCTACTTTCAAAGAAAAATAGAAATGTAAAAGAAACTGTCATTCTATAGTTTTTAATTCCTATTTCTTGTCTCTTAACTCTCTGAATTTATTTAATTGGCTTCTGCTTTTTTCCTCAAAAATCTTGAGGTCCTGATTTCAGCTGCACATTCCATGTGACACCAAAGAACAAAGTTGGTAAATAAATGTCAAAATTAAACTAAATATTTTCATTTTTTTTCAATGCATACTTCAATTTAACATCCAATTATCTGCTTCTTCCCTCCAAAGCCTTTATCTTGGGAAATATAATTTTACTGCTCTAGGTGGATTTTATTTGCCTTTAGTAAGAAAATGCAAACATAGGGTTCACTCAGTGTTCAAATTGTGCCTCTTGCTGGGAGACAGCTGGAATGGCTGTGTGTAAGCCTAGTGGAGTAAATTGTGAGTTGTGATGAAGCTCTGGCATTACATTTTGGCTTCAGTTGGGGTGGAAGTTACTGTCTTTCCATTCTCTAAGTGCAATTCTCTGTGTGAGCTCTCTTTGCACCCCTTCTTTGGTGGTACTAAAGACCTAATAAAAGTGTTTGGGATGGTGCCCAATACAGACACCTCAGGGCAGCCTTGAATCACCATAACAAGCATTGAAAGATCTGGTTCACAACCTTCCTAATGACCTGTTATCTGTGGATCACTGACAGGATTCATTTGAAAGGCTCAAAATTACTCCAAAGGAGCCACTGTGGCCTATTGTGTCACTAGCCACTTGGAAAGCTCTAAGTCTGGGAATGAATGTGTAATAACTTTGTAGAGTAAAAATCCATATGAAATCTTTAATCAAAACTACTTGCTGTTTAAGCAGATTTAAAAAGCCCTACGTTAAAAAGCCATCTTTGCATTATGAGAATATACCAAAAAGGCTAAAATTAGAGTCACATTCTTGTGATTCAAAATAGCTCCATACCCTCTTGCTGCACTTCAGTTTGGAGTGAATTGCTTTTGCTCCTGAGCTGTAATCTTGCTCGAAAGGAACCTATTGACTCAACTCTACATACAGGGAAGCCACTAAATTCCTAGGAAGGAACTCGAAGTTCCCTAGGAAACACAGTTCAATGAAGAAGGAAAGGAAAGTTCCTCAGGGAAAACTATTTACTTCAACAGGTTCAATGGGCTCTTTAGCTCAGGAACTCCCTTAGGGTCATTGACTGTGCCTCACTCAAAGTCCAAATATTCTCCCAGGGGCTTAGCATAATGCTTCGCTCCCTGTAAGCACTTCCTCTAGATAAGCAACTAAGTAATATAAGCTCACTGTGGGCAGAGATAATGGCTATCCACTCTATCGTTTTGTACTTTCCCAAGTGTTTAGTATACAGCTCTGTACTAAACACAGTAAATGCTCAATAAATACCATTGACTGAAAGAGAAGGGAAAGAATATTGTGGTAGAGGTGCTTTGTTGGGATTGGAAACTAACAGATTAATTGTACATAATTCCACAGATCACATTTCTTCACATCTGACTTGTGGTTGAAGGAGTCCCTGCAGGACTTTGGAAGTCTCATTTAGGGGGAAGGAACTTGACACTGGGGAAGGCAGTGTCTGCAGTTGCGTGGGTACATCAGCAATCCTTTTCGGTCAATAGATCCTTCAGGGCCATTTTTTTTAGGGTAGAGGTTTCCACGTGTTAAGTTTCAACACCTTTTTGCTGTGGGTGATTAATAAAGGCCTCTTGGACTCCTCAATCATGACAATGATGATGATGTGATTGTGAGAATGACATCTGGACCAGGAGAGCAACACTCTACTTTCCATATTGGAGAGATGTTCCATCTCCTCAGGCAATGGTACCTCAGTGTAAGAATGAAAATATCAAACAAGAAGCAAGAGTGGAATTGGGGCCAGGATGAGGGATGGACCTGAGTCTGTGTTTCTGCTGAGCCTGCTTGGAAACACAGGCACAGGTAGTGCTCGTCTGAGAAGCATGGGCACCACAATCTAAGGAAGATCACAATTTTAAATCTGTTTCCCCAAACCCCACTGTCCTAAACCTGCATACCTATTGGAGCAGAGGACAGCTTTAGCATAGATGTCAATTTGAGGAGTGGAGGAGGGGTTGGGGAGTGGTGAAGCTTTTTGCAAAGGATTGGCTTGCCTGCCCTTGTAAAATTGCATGGTAGCAAACCATGAATGAAGCCACAATTCTGTGGCTCTGAGGCAGGGTGGGGGCCTTTTTTGTCTCCTACTGGATTCTAGATATCACGTTAAAGGCTTGTCCTTCTCCTCCTGGGCTCTGGAACTAAAGGTTCTTCTTGCCTACCCCGGATACTGGGGCCAAACTTTCCAGAAGGCCAAACTTTCTGGAAAGGCCTTTTTCATTCTTTCATGGTGGGAGGTGGGCAGGGCAGAGGAAGGAGACCATGCTCTTAGAAGCCCCTCCCCAGAGATGTCCCAACCCAAAGTTGTCCAGGTGCTCAAATGGAAAAGTTGGTCCCCAGACATAGCATTGGAAACACAAATACAATATCACTAACACATTCTGTGCTGCAAGATGTGGTCAGAAATCTGAAAAGAAAGCTTTGAGGGAATAATTGGGGCGCTAGTCACTTTTCCTGGTGTAAGATGAGAGTTTGGCTATAAATATTCCCTATTCCCTATTATTGCTTACATAACTAATACAGGATGGTCTCTTCACCCCCATTCCAAGGCTTCTTCATGCCAATAAAAAGTTTGAAGCATGTTTGCTTCAATGAACAGACAGAATTTGAGAGGATGGCATTTTAAGCACCTTATGAGCAGGGATCTTGTCTACCAACTGTCTTGTATTCTCCCAAGCACTCTCTATACAGTAAGATTTCAAAAAATAACAGTGATTGAAAATTGACAGAGGCTTCCAAGCCCTTAAAAGCACACCGGTGTGACGGCACATTTGTGTTGGTGTGCATATGCATGGCATGCACACAGGATTTTCTTTCCACCCCTGTGATCATGAGTCAAGGCTTATGCAAATCTACGTAGGGCTATGCTTGAAATCAAGTGGGAGCTCTATGAGAAGGAGAAAGGCCTGTTAGGTCCAGTTAACAACACCAAAACTAATTTTAACATGTTGCTTATAAATCATTCTGCAGTTGTGTCTACAGAGGGATGTGGATTCACTGAATTCTATAGCTTTCTTCAAGACTAGCATTTAAGCAACAAAAAATTTCAATATCAAGTGAATTATAGATGACACTTGTCAGTTGCTTCAGACACTTTTGGATACACTTCCATTTGTGATTAATGCTTTTAATATGCAGTAAAGGTTTTGTTAAACTCCTTTGAGTACTCTGTGATTGTCTTCAGAATTGCAGAAATCACTGACCAATGCTTAAGAGCACCCCCTCCTCACTGCCAACAACAGGCTGACAAGCTTAATGCCAGGCAGAGTCCATTTTCTGGGCCTGTTGCCACTCCAGTGAGGCTCAGAGGAAGGCGATTAGGTAACTTTATCCAAAACCTTCTTATCCTGCCTCTTCCTAATGCTTTTCATGCTTCAACAGGAAGTGTGAAAGGAATTCATTATGTTTGTGGAGCAGAGACAAAAGAATCAACATTCAGTGATAACTGAGCACATTGGTATTTCCTTTATGCTCTTTGAAGAATTTTTGGAGCAAGGCTGAACCCCTGGAAACAAGATCCCTTCTGGCCCTTCCAGAGTGACCATATCACTGGGATGCCCATTCTAAGACAGTCACTGGTTTGGACAGCCTATGGGCTTGAAGATTAAAGAGTCAGGCATAGGGAGAAGGGTCAGTTCTCAAAATTATTTTTGTTCCTATGCTCATTCTCATGATCTCCAGGCATAAATTAAAATTCTGCCTGGGAGATCATGAGAATGAGCATAGGAACAAAAATAATAGAATTATTATACTCAGTAATATCTTTGGAGCAAGTACTGTGTGCAAAGAACTTTCTAAGCTCTTGGAAGGGTACAGTTAAATTAGTACAGGCCACTGCCCTCAAGGAGTTTACAATCAAGCAGGAGGAAATATTTGAATAAAATTCAAACATTTTAATAATAACTGTGGTATTTGTTAAGTGCTTACTCTAGGCCAGGCACTGTATTAAGGCCTGGGATAGATACAAATTTGGCATGTTGGACACAGTCCCTATCCCACATGGGGTTCACTGTCTTAATCCCCATTTTAAAGATGAGGTAATTGAGGCACAGAAAAATGAAGTGACTTGCCCAAGGCCAAACACCAGACCAGTGGAGGAGCTGGGACTAGAACCCAGGTCCTTCTGACTCCCAGGACAATGCTCT
This sequence comes from Ornithorhynchus anatinus, assembly GCF_004115215.2. NCBI lineage: Eukaryota > Metazoa > Chordata > Mammalia > Monotremata > Ornithorhynchidae > Ornithorhynchus > Ornithorhynchus anatinus. The sequence goes on along the minus strand of NC_041735.1, from coordinate 16,025,984 downwards.
ATCCACTACATCTTGCTGCTTCTCATTTTAGTGGGTGACCCAAACCAGAACTTCATTCTCTAATCTTAGGAGGCGTTAAGTTAATAAGCTTCATTGGTATTATTACACAATCTAATTGCTTTCCAACTCATATTAAGTAGGTAGAACCCTACAGTGAATAATGTTCTGGAATGAATTAAACATTTCATTTTTCTAAATATACTTACAATTGGATTAAAATGGACTTAATTCTCCTTGCATTTCTTATCAAGACCTTTCTTTTCCCTATTTGTCATGCTGGGTAATTCCAAATAACTGAATGACTAAATCTAAAAAAAAAAAGTGATCTTGGGCATTGGGTAGACTTGAGAGATAAATGAGAGAAATGCTATCTTCCTAGAAAAAAATCTCTAGCCACCTAAGAACAACCATCATGTTATTCCTAACTTTAATACCTGCTTGCTATTTTATGCAACATCTACTTCGTTAATGACTTTAGCTGGGGAATACCATCTTTTATCAACTTTTGCAAGAACCACAAGCTACCTCTCATCTAACCCCCAGCAAGTCAGCTCTATCTCAAATCCTCACCAGCTGCCCTGCTGCCACAGTATGAGGAAACTAAAGATAACCTGGATACTGGTGGGTGAGGGGGCTACTTTGAAGCTGAGAAGAAAATGCTAATGAAATTGAGCAAGAATCGAAAAGGAATAGCAACCAAAAAACACGGTAGCCTTCCAAAGCAAGAGGGAAAAACAAGAAAAAAGGATGAAAGGGGGTTCCATTTGTGAAAACAAGATTCAATTTCTAAAGTGATTTTCTCTTGTACATTAGTTTCTCATTCCCCTTAAACAGCTTTTGCCCTTCAGACTTCTACAATAAAATGTGTCTTCTAGATACAAAGGGGGTTGTTTTCTAAATATTTTTTATTGCTTAATTATTATTGATTGAGCCATCTCCTGAAAAATTTACTTAGCAAACAGTAGAGGAGTGTAATTCTGAAAGAATTTACATGAAATTGCAAATGCTGCAGCTGAAAGTATATTCATTTACTTTTCTGTTGGCAAACTTTTATTAAGTATACGCTAAGGGATCTATTATGCTAACAATTCTAATGGGACCCATATACCACAATTCCATGTGTTCCAAAATAGCAAATGTAGTGCATCAAATACCCATAAATACTGAGAGAATTATGCTGCTCGTTAGGATAGGCTTTAAAAAATACAAACTGAATAATTTTAACATTTCTAGGATCTTAACTATGATCCATTCTCTTTCTAAAGGACTAGGTGTATTTGTATGGATGCATATAAAGGTCAGTGTAGCAAATCAAACAGCTTTGTAGAAAACTAAAGAAATACCCTTTCTTGGAGACAGTAAGTCACAGCACTGTAGCATTCCTGGGCTTAAACTCAAATAAGCAGAGTGAACCTACTTTGATTCCGAGAAAAAGTCCCCATTTGTCATTTTAGAGAGAGGTGGGAGGGCAACTTTTGCCTAATTGGATAGAGGTTGAGGGCCAAGTGACAAGAAAAAAATTAGTGTCAATCAGTTTGCTAGTCATTTCCTATTGGATCCAGTTTGGAAATTGTGAGCTTTCGCAGCCCTCCACTTGGAACTATGGGAGCACAATATGGGAGGTTCACTGGGAGGGACTCCATACACACCATCCCTCCATAATCAAACATCACTCAGGCGGTCCTCTAGCCTGTTATTTTCTCGAGGCGGCTGTAATTAGTGTAGAACAATAAGGGTCACTGTTTGAATAGGTTCTTAAACTGGCCCTAGTTTTGGCAGGCAGAGTTACCACAGCTGCATTTGGGCCTGGATTCTGTGCGGGCACCCAAAGTGGGAGCCAACCATTGTGGGCCTTGCCAGCAACCTGGCCAGTTTGCCAAATAACCACTAATTTAGAGGCTACAACTGGCTCAGTGAATCTCAACCAGAGAAACGGGGCATGAAAATATTCTTGCGGAATTAATTGGGAGCCCCATACTACAGGTGCAGAAATGAAGGCCAAACTGGAAAAATCAGCCCCAAACAAAGCACAGCTTAGGCCAGTTTTATACAATCCTTCCTTTTCCCCACCTCATCCCAAGTGTCCTGTCAAAGCTGACATCCTGTTACAGTCATTGTTTTCTTGTTCTCTCCCTCACTCTCACCATCTCTCTGGTTCTGATTGAGAAGATCTAGGAGAGTATGCATTGTTCCTCTGAAAGCTTATCATCCCTTTGGACCCCCTTTGCTCATCTGAGAAACTTTCAACTCTGCCTGATGTGGCAGTCAAATAGTTTACAGAAGGAAAATCAGGGTTTTGGGTGCAACCTAAGAGAAACATCACTAATTTAACTCAAGAGAGAGAGACCATATGGAGAAATTCCAACTGAGTTTGACAAACTCTCTCAGGTGATGTGTCTAGATCTTTGAGTAAAGATGACAATAAAGCATTCACACCCTGTTCTGAGGCCCTATTTCAATTAATTATAATAACTGTGATCTTTGTAAAGCCTCCTGCTATATGGGAAGCACTGTCCTAAGCACTGGGTTAGATATGAGATAATCATGTCAGACAGTTTCTGTCCCACATGGGTCTCACTTTTTAAGTAGGAAGGAGAATAAGTATTGAATCCCCATTTTACAGATGAGGAAATGAAAGCAAAACCACCTTCTGAAGACTTGTGGCAGAGCCAGGATTAGGACTCAGGCCCTCTGACACCCAGGCCCAGACTCTAAGCACTTAGAGTTTCCCAGTATTGTATAGTACTGGGAGACCCAGGTTGCTATGTGCCTAGTAGTGTGGATGTTAGCCATAATAATAATAATAATAATGGCATTTGTTAAGCGCTTACTATGTGCCAAGTACTGTTCTAAGTGCTGGGGTAGATACAAGGTTATCAGGTTGTCCCACGTGGGGCTCACAATCTTAATCCCCATTTTCCAGATGAGGTAACTGAGGCACAGAGAAGTTAAGTGACTTGCCCAAAGTCACACAGCAGATGTGGCAGAGCCGGGATTAGATCCCATGACCTCTGAGTCCCAAGCCTGTGCTCGTTCCACTAAGCCACTGAAATCATGAGCCCACTTCCTTCCAATCACTGGATTTGGGGGCCATTCAGAAGAAAATCCATCTGATTATGACATCCCCTGGAAGGTTGATCCTTTCCCTCATGGAAACATGGACTAAAAGGGAAGGGAAGAGTTGAGAAAATATATGTCTACTGTCTCATCCATAGCATTATAGCTTCATGTCTTTTACGTCTTTATGTCCCCCCCGGCGATTGTAAGCAGGATACACTGTATTATACGCTCCCAAGTGTTAGTAGAGTCTGCACATAGTAAGCACTCAAATACCACCAATTGATTGAAGTGCCTAGTACTGGCAAATACAATAGGTGTTCAATAAGAATTGTTGACTCTGATTCCTTTGTGTGCATTTATCACTGTGAAGCCCACAGGCACTAAGCTTACTGAGTCTCCTTATTTCCAATTAAGAAAAAAAAGTACTCTCTTGTGTGTGTGAATAGTCTCTGTTTTGAGGGTGAATTCATTTCTGAAATTATATTTATACAAAGATTCCTACCGTATTGAACCTTAGAAGCTATCAGGGTTGCAATATGTTCAGATAACTTATAGAATGCAAATTGCAACTTAAAATAATATGTACAAGTACCTTGCATTAGCCATATAACTTTTTTTTTCTTGAAAAGTTGCCACATACACCCTCCCTCTTCACCTCAAATTTGCTACTCTAGGATATGGCCTCGAGGCTTTCTTGAGAAGTCAGTCACTGCTCACATTGAAAAAGGGGATTCTTTTAGTCTGAATGAGACGATGCTGATTGTTGTTTCTTTTGAAGCAATTCACCAGATATCTGCTCCACTCTCCCCTTTACTGTGTAGACAACATTATACCAATAATAATAATAATGATGGTATTTGTTAAGCGCTTACTATGTGCAAAGCACTGTTCTAAGTGCTGGGGGGATACAAGGTGATCAGATTTTCCTATGTGGGGCTCATTTTACAGATGAGGTAACTGAGGCACAGAGAAGTGAAGTGACTTGCTCAAAGTCACACAGCTGACAAGTGGGGCAGCTGGGATTAGAACACATGACATCTGACTCCCAAGCCCATGCTGCTGAGCCACGCTGCTTCTCTCAATCTTGGAAGGAGGTTCTACAACTTTTCTCTGACTTACCCACCTTTGGCAAGTCAGCAGGAATGGTCTTTTACTCATCCTAAGGTTGTTTCATTTTAATGCCATAATAAACAGTCTTGCTAACCTAAATATGGCAATAATTTTCTGCAATAAAAACGACTGTCTCTTCATGTTATTGCCCTCGTCAAAGGCTCTGTAATAACACTCACACCATGATACAACACTGTTATTGTATTAAAATGAAGAAATGACAAAAGCTTTATTACATGAGTGATTTTCCAGGCACCAAAATGCCTTTTATGCAATACTAGAATAATGAACACATAATTCACTAACACATTAGGGCACACGCAGGCCTTAGATTTGAAAGCAAAGTTGTTGAAAATAAGTAAATTATTGAAGGGAAGATATCCCAAAATAAAAAGTTTTCTCTCCTGCCCTAAAAATAATTCAGCAAATCTCTATAAACCACACACACACACACGTTTGGTAATCTATATCTAGAAAAGAGAATGGAGTAAACTCTTCATGTACATCAAAGTAGAGCAAAGTTTCTAGCATGTGCACCAGGCTAAATAGAAATGAGCTTACTTAGGGAGAAATTTCACTGTGGGGATTCTGCAAGGATTCTGCGAACAACAGGGCAAATATTTAGTACTGCAGTCAAAACTAAGCCCACTGAAGCACAGTCCAACTGGGAATCTTTCCAGATTGTGCTAATGAAGCAGGGGCTTTTAAAACATGGTTTGATCACACACTGCATAAAGAACAAAAGCAGGACTAAAAGTATTTCACTTAATCACATGAAAATTGTATGAGAAGCAACAGGGAAATAAACCACTATGATTTTTAAGTCAATAGAGCACTTTTTATAAAAAGTCAAAAGGCTTGGATACCCAAGCCCTAAGGTATCCATTGTGGTGTCACCAATGAGAAAGACAACAATAACTCACTTAATCGCAGGCTGTTCCTGACATTTGAGATCCTAATACACAAACATGAGAGAAAGATAACCCAGGACCTCTATCACCTTTAAGACTGAGGAAAAACTATTATTGGTTGAACAGCTTGACAGCGAAAATCATTTGGTTCTCTGGCTCCAATTCGAAAACCAAAGGCGAGATTAAAAAAAGCAACCAGAACCTAACTGCACAATGACATGAACCAAATTGATTTTGCAATGAGTTGATAACTGTAATCACACTCTTTAGTTCGTTATGCTCCATTTTATAAACAGCTATGTGACTTACAACAATCAATAAATCAATGGTGTTTCTTAAGCGCTTACTGGGTGTAGAGCACCATATTCAGCACATAAAATGAGGTCATCTTTCTAAAGATAGGTGAGGCTCTGGCTATCCCAATTGCCAAAACAAATGAATGGGTTGAGTTGGTTTTGCTTTTGCAGAGGCATGAGATTAGAACGCCACCAACAATCCCAAGTGGCAATGTATTTCCTTGTCCCTGGGTGGACATTTCTACTTATCTGAAAGATCCTGTCCATTTGGCCCATTTTAACCTGCCCAGGCAGTCTCCTGTGGTGAGACTCCAGACTTAACTTGAGCTCAGCTAGTTGGCAGTCAGGTGCCTTGCTGGGGCTAGGTGAAGCACCCATCTGTAGCTCACAGATGGGTGGATATTTCTATCGGAGTTATTTTGGGAGGAATTGATCTGTTCTTGCTGACGCTGGAGGTGAGGGTAATTGGGATTTCTGAGGCTTTTGGGAGCAACCATTAGACTTTTCGGTGGAAGGGAGTCACTTTGAAGACATCAAATGGGGTTCAGATTTAATCTCTCCCATGCTGCCAAATACATATTTGTGAGTTTTGTACCCACAGATAGACTAGAGAAGCAAAGGGCAACAGGAATCCAAATTGCTTTTCTGGATTTTGTGGTAAAATGTGGATGGGGTACACTGAGTGATGACCAGCTGCTCAGAGAAATCACAGCTGCAGAGTCTGATGCAGCTACTAATGCTCCAAAAGGCTTTCTACTCTCAGAAACAATCTCCACTTTTAAAGATGGCAAGACAATAGATTCTACATTTATGGCATAGTGGAACCCCATTTTCTCCTTTGACTAGACTGCTCTTCACTTTGGGGGAACCAGCAAAGCTGGTGAAATCAGTTGTGCATGCTGCAGGATTTCTGACTTAGAGCAGGGAACCACTGGAGGGAACTCGGTTCAGCATAATGGCCATCTTAGCTGGTTCCTCAGTCTTTCCCGACCAACACCCTCTCCACATGCTGGGGGGAAGGGAAGGGACTTGTTGCTTTTCCTTAAACTCTAAAATAAAATAAAAGGCTAAACTGGTTACCAAAGGCAGTCTTTCCTGACCAACACCCTCTCCACATGCTGGGGGGAAGGGAAGGGACTTGTTGCTTTTCCTCAAACTCTAAAATAAAATAAAAGGCTAAACTGGTTACCAAAGGCAATGCCAATAATTTTGTTGGTAAATTTCAAACTGCCAGGGCTTTGTAGAGCTTTGAAGCAAGGGTCTGCAGCCTCCAAATTGGCATCCTGACCCAGTCTAAATGGGAATTTTCCAAGCAAAATCTTTGTAAAAGTTGTGACAGACATATCTGGTGATTAATCCTATATTGTCTTTGTCTCTTTTTATTGTGATTGTTCCTGACACAGGAAGTAGGGCAATTGCTTAAAAAGCAAAAGAAAACACCAAAATCCCTCCAACACCAAATTTAACTGTTTTAGCCAACTCTGGTTACTGTATTCTGGGCTGTGCCACAGAGGACTGTGACCTGGAAGTTATGTTAACTAAACAAAGCACCTCCTCCTCTCTTCCCAGGCTCCATTCTGGATGGTATTTCTTGCTGATAAGCAAAGCAACAGAAATCTGCTTCCTAAAACCATGTTTCACTTCCTGCTTTATAACCCCGAAACCTCCCTCATGATTCTCCTGTTGAATTTTGCTATGGAGGCTAGGAAAAATGAACTAACTTGCCTTATGTGCTTTGTATGGCTCATCCGGGCAACTCAACAATATCTTACTCTTTTGGGGCTAGCTCCCCAAGAAAGCTGAGAAGCACTGTGTAATAATAAACCAAATAGCTGAGCCCCCAAAAATGAATATGTATTTCATCAGTATAGCTAAAATAGATCTTTTAAAAATGTCTTTCCTCATAGATGTGCACAAATCTGGGAAGAAGGATTTGTAATTATATGTGCATTATAAGTAGTCTAGGCTCAGCAGGGGGTTTAAAGCATTCATATAAATTATACCAATCAGCAGCTAAGGAAAAAAATATGGATATCAAAAGTGATACTTTCTTATAGCTGATATACACAAGTACTAAATCATGGCAAAACAGTGCTGTAGGAAAAACGGGGGACTGAAATGTCATCATAAAATGAGTATCTGGCTCCAGCTTTGCTGCCTCTGTAAATGCATATGATCATCTTAATGATGTATTTTGAGAAGGCATGATAAATCACAGAGTTAAAGGAATCCGTAGAATACAGATATATTTGAAATTTTCCTTGGAAGAAATAAATGGTATAGTGTAAATGAATCGAAGAAATGAATAGGGAATGCATTTTCTTTCTTGTTCTCCTTTTTTGGCAAACCATAAATAGTAAAAGCTTCTAAAGGACCCAATTTCTCAATTCCAGGCCTCCCTACCCCATATTCCTGTAAGGGGTGGGTGCCACAGTTTGCTCCATATACACAACAGATTTAGAAAGTGGAACAAACATAGCAATGAAAGTTTGGGGGTTCAAAACCAAGGGTGCTCCTTCCTGGGGGGTGAGGGGTTGAGGGGGTGGGTGGAGAGAAAGCCCTCTCTCAGGGACCCTGGTGGCTGAGGCGGAGGGGGGGAGAGAGAACCTGCTGTTAATTGGTATCATTAATTAGGATGTCATAAAATGCCTCCTTCTGTTTGGATTATCGGGGAATAATGATGTACAGAAAAACAGCCAAGAAAGTTCATTTCTAGCATCCATTATATTTAGTCAAAAACACTTCCACATCATTCAAAATAGATCCGTAAGTGGCCGCCTGTGTGATGTGGGCTCCTCCTGTTCCATCTAGAGCATCTTCTTCTGTTTGGAAATTGTTCCCTATAGGGAAGGCAATTGTAAGGAATCGGAGTCACAGAGACCCAGGACAATGGGTCACAGTACTCCAAAGCAAATATGGGAGGGAAGAGAACTGAGAAATTGCCAAGCTACATTGTGAGCTTTCCCATGGAAACTCACATTTCCCAGTGTAAGGGATTCTATGCCAGTTGTACTTAAATTATAGGTGCTCTGCACAGCACACCAGGTGGTTCTTTGTAGATGCATCTTTGGGAAACCACTGTGGAAAGTAATAAGCTTGTTAGTAATGATTATGGTACTTAAGCGCTTTACTATGTGCCAGGCAGTCCCCATCCCACACGGGACTCACATTCTTAATCCCCATTTTACAGATGAGGGAAGTGAGGCACAGAGAAGTTAAGTGACTTGCCCAAGGTCACACAGTAGACAAGTGGCAACCTGTGGGCAATGAATGTGCCTACCAACTCTGTTGCATCATACTCCTCCAAGAACTTTCAACATAGTAAGTGTTCAATAAGCACCAGTGATAATAACTGCAGTATCTGTTAAGTGCTTACTGTGTGCCAAGCACTATGCTAAATCTTAGGGTCGATACAGGATAATCAGATTGGACATAGCTCCTATCCCATATGGGGCTCACATTGTAGGGAGGAGGGAAAACAGATATTGAATGTTTATTTTACAGATGAGAATACTGTTGCACAGATAAATTAAGCAACTTGGCAAAGGTCACAAGCTAGTTATATAGCTGGGATTAAAACTAAGGTCTCCTGCCTCTCGGTCCTGTGCTCCATGTTTTAGAAAACTGTTGGTTCTTTAACAAAGAGGGATTGTTTCCTATTAAATTTGCAAAGTCCCTGAAGGTATTATTTTTGTTCAGCATTCTGGATCTAACATTTGCTTTTCCCCCATCTCTCGGTGGGGTTGTGGTGTACTTTTTTATAGTATTTTTTAAGCACTTACTATGTGTCAAGACTGCTCTTAAGTGCTGGGATAGATACAAATTTATCTAGAAGCAGCATGGCCTAGTCAAAAGAGCAGGGGACTGGGAGTCAGAGGACCTGCATTCTAATCCCAGCTTCACCCCTTCTTTGCTATGTGACCTTGGGTAAGTCAGTTAACATCTTTGTGCCTCAGTAACTCGTCTGTAAAATGAAGATTAAGAGAGAGCCCCTGTGGGACATGGTCCATGTTCAATATCATTAGCTTGTATCTACCCAGTGTTTAGTACAACACCTGACACATAGTAAGAACTTAAATACCATAAAGATATAGTTTATCAGGTTAGATACAATTGGTGGTGCAAGACAGAGCTTACACATCAGCCTGGTGAACTCACAAGATGGTGTTACCTCCACACTCAGTGGGAAACTCCTAGTTGTAGTTAGCTTTCATCAGATCTATTTTTTAGTAGCTCTTTCCTACTCCTCTCCCTGCCTCTAGAAGAAAATGAAGAATTATTTTAACTTTCACTGCTTGACCTTGTCATCCATTGTCTACCTGTTCTCTGTCTCCCATAGACTCTTCTTCATGTTCTCTCTCCCCAGTAAACTATGAGGCCCATGTGGGGCAGGGACTGTGTCTTATCTGATTATCTTCTACCTACTCTAGTTCTTAGCACTAAGTGCTTAACAAATGCCACTATTATTATTTTTGTTCATGCCACCCCCACCTCTCTGCTCAGTCCCCTTCTCCTCTAATCCCACCCACAAAGCCCAGTTTTGTTTCGCATCTCCCTCCCCCCTCTTCCCCCTCTCCCCCCTCCCCTCCAGGCATCAAAAGCTTCAGGGCAGATCAAGAAGATAGGACTGGGAAACTCATTGCTCACCTGATGCCAGCTGCCTGCCCCAGGGAGTTTCTAGCTGGGAATGGTGGAAATGTCTAGGAGGACCATGCTCTGACATGATACTAGCCAAGAATCACTTGCCCCAGGTGGGACTCTCAGGTGAAAAATGGAACAGCACTCTTCTATGCAGCCTGTCTTCAAACCTACTTCTCCTACCTCTTTCTACTAGTATGACATCATATGTGTGTGTGAGCAGTCAGTTTGGTCTAACTGTATACCTACAATCACTTTATGAGCACTGATTTTCCACAACCTTCTCAGATGGGGTTTGACATTGAAGCAGAAGAATTAACATTTTTTGAGCTAAGCAAAGAGGAAAACTGGAACATCATTTTCAAAAGAATCATGAAAGTGAATCTGTCTCATGCATTTAAAAAAAAAACAACCGTAATCATGCACTAATGTTAGTGACTTGTACTGTAAGAGAAGCAGCATGGTTTACTGGAAAGAGCACGGGCTTGGGAATCAAAGGACGTAGGTTCTAATCCCAACTTCACCACTTGTGTGCTGTGTGACCCTGGGCAAGTTGCTTAACTTCTTTGTGCCTCAGTTACCTCATCTGTAAAATGGGAATTAAGACTGAGCCCCACAGGGGACAACCTGATTACCTTGTTTCTAACCCAGTGCTTAGAACAGTACTTAGCACATAAGCGCTTAATACCATTATTATTATTACTATTATTTCATCTGTATAGATGGTCATTATGGGACTCATTCTGTTTTGGCGGGAGTTTTGTCTGGCTATCCTATAGGACATGATAGAAATTATAAAGCCAGAAATGATGAAAGACAAGCAAATAACTCTTAGGGCTTTTGAGCAAGAGAACAATTCCATTTCTCAGCAGCCCAATTCATCAATGGTATTGTCTTATATTGTCTTTACTTTCTACTTAACTCTGCTTCCCTGTCTGGAGTTTATTAGCTAACCACAAACTCGTGGCTCTTAAGCCCTCCGTCTATACTCTGGTTTGGGGAATGACTCTAGACTCTGACAGGCATGCCACATTACACACAGTTTACAGCCACCAGATGTGAAGAAGCTTTCAAAAGTTTATAGCTTACACCCAAAATTGTTGCACAAGGAATACTTATGTGGGTTTCACTATTTTCATTTATTCTATGTGCAGCCAGTTGAAATTGCTTCTTTAAATCTCATTATGGGAAGGAAGAGGAACGGTAGATTTGGGGAAAAAGGATAGTGATTCTCTTCAGTGTGGTCATGAAGACCATTCACCCCATTTGAAGTGGGCAAGCCCTTCGTGTTGGCATTTTGAAGCTTCCTAATTTTTGATCCGTTCACCTTGCCTTTGGACACCGGATTTCTGAAAGACTCCTTCGGGATCCTGCTGCTCTCCCACTGTGGCTCCCAGGGTCCTTGCTCTGAGCATTTCCTGCGTACCGTGGGCTGAGAGGTTTAAGCCTCTGGGCCTCTCTCTCCACCGCACAGGTAAATGAGTACACCGTGACTGCTGCCTTCTCACTGTGACATCAGGCCCCTTGGCATCCTCTTCTAAATGAAGGCCACGCCACCTCCCCTCCACCTCATCAAGGCACCTCTATCCCAACCTTGTTTTGTACCACCCTGCTGAGACAGAGAAAAGCAGCCAGCTCCGCAAACACTTGGGGAGACGGGGGTGGCTGCTGCTGTAGCTGTCACCGGATAAGGTTGTGACTGTGGACTCAGAGGTGTGAGGAACCTGAAATTCCACTCCTCTAGTCACTGTGCCCTACTGATATGTGCTTTATGTCTTTATAAGTCTGTCATACGTCCCCTCTGCCTCTTTTTATTTTCAGATTGTGAGGCATGGCCCCTGGTCCTCAGTTGGCTAATTCTCACCAGGGTAGGTCTTCTTTCCCAGAGCCTAATAAGTGCTACTCCCTCTCCCTTCTGGGTCATGTACTTGGATTCAGATGCTTGATATTCACTCTTATTTACTTATTTATATATTTGTAATTTGAGTGTTGGTCTCCCTGTATAGACTCCAAACTCCTTGTGGACAGTAATTGGGTCTACCAACTCTGTAATATTGTAGTTCCCCAAGCGCTTAGTACAACAGTGCTCTGCACATAGCATTCAATAAATACGATTGATACTAATACTATTCTGACCATTTAAGATTAGCAATTTCGCACACATGATTAAGAAGCGCAAATTTTATTCACCTTATTTTAATCCTGGTACAATTCTGCTCTCAAGTTTAGGATTGTTTCTGCCTATGCCATTCAACATCTCTGCCAGAGGAATAATCTTTCAGACCTTCCAGCCCTTTGTTCTCCAAAAGACAGATTAAAAGGATGTAGCTTCTACCCTGCTGAAAATACTTTCTCAGGAGAAATTTTCTATATTACTGTTTAATGAGGACTTTAATTTCACCAGATTTGGTCTTTTCTAGATCCAATAATGTTATGTATTTTTTTTTTTTTTACTGTTACATCTTTGGGGCTTTGGGGGAATGCATGAAAGCTAGGGTCACTGCCAGGTCAGAAATCAGTAATGGTCGAGGGGAGCAGTAGCACATTCCACTGACAACTTGCAGACATGCATGGAAAGCCGCAGACGACCGCATTTAATATTGATTTCTGGGAATTATTTTAATATTTTAAGTAATCTCAGAATGTGATTACTAGCCATAGGTCTGTAGTGATTATCCACTCGGCATACAGTGATATCGGGAGAGTATCCTGAGATAGATGTAGTTTAATTTTAAAGTACAGAAGGACAAAAGGGGTAATGCTAAACCAAATCCAAATTATCACACATCTTTAAATTCCCATGTTTCTTTAGATCCACAAACTCATATCTTTACAGACCAAATTCCTTAAATACTCTATGTTCTTAAGGGGATGTTTTTTATAGGCATCTTAAAGAAGGGCTTTCCATATAAATATATAACTATGAGAGAGGAATAATAATGATAATTGTGGTATTATTTTAAGCACTTACAATGTGTTGTACTTACACTGTACTAAGCACTGGGGTGGATACAAGCAAATTGGTTGGACACAGTCCCTGTCCCACGTGGGGCTCACAGTCTTAATCCCCATTTAATAGATGAGGTAAGTTGAGACACAGAGAAGTGAAGTGTCTTGCCCAAGGCCACAGAGCAGACAAGTGGTGGAGCCGGAATTAGAACGCATGACCTTCTGACTCTCAGGCCCATGCTCTATCCACTCTGCCGTGGCACTTCCCATGGGAAGAGATGAAGAGGAGAAGGAGGAGAGAGGGAAAGAAGGGGAGAGAGGAATGGGGGAAAAGGGAAGGGAGAAATACATCTCAATTTAAAGGACTGTGCCCAGTTTGACTGGCTTGCATTCCGTGCTGACTGGGAAATGTAGACCTTTGCTCTCTGGGAAATGTAGTCCCATCACCTGAGGATAGGTGTCTGCCTAACCAAAGAAAATGAGTTTGATAGAAAAACACAGCCCTCAGTTCACAATTTTGCTTTTCCTTCACTACCAATTTTTCGGAGACAATTTCAAAGGTACATTACACTGGTGGCCCAGCTGGGGAATATCTGTGACTAATGCATAAATAGGCTCAAATGAGAGACTCTTCCTTAATTTCTCTGGGACTCAGTCTCCTTACCCATAAAATGGGAATAATACCTGCTTTTCCCGGTCTCACAAAGATGTTGCTTGGGCAAAGTGAGGTAAGTCATTTTAAAATGCTTTGGGAAAATCAAAGTGCTACACCAATCTAAGCGTTATTACTATATCTCTGTTTTTAAAAAATATTCTGTATTTATCGCACGGGTGCAAAGGAATCTGAAGTCAGTGCAAGTTTTATTTTACACCTGAGATCATGGACATACTCTATTATCTAGGCTATTATGGAATAGGAGACATATGCCATTAAATCTATTGATGTGAAACACTAGTAGGCAGATATCCCAACAATAGTAAACGTTATATCCACCATGGAGGATACAACAATAAATGGACATATTCCCTGCCCACAATGATCTAAAGGCTTGGAAGTCAGTGTACCTGGGTTCTAATCTTGGCTCTGCCACTTGCCTGCTGGGTGCCCTTGGGCAAATCCCTTAACTCCTCTGTGTCTCAGTTGCATCACCTGTAAAATGGGGATAAAATTCCTGTTGTCTCTCCCATTTAGACTTCACTTCTCTCGTGCTTCAGTTACCTCATCTGTAAAATTGGGATTAAAGCTGTGGGCCCCATGTGGGACTTGGACTGTGTCCAGCCTGATTAGCTTGTACCTGCCCCAGCGCTTAGAACAGTGCTAGACACATAGTAGGTGCTTAACAAATACCATTATTATTATTGTTGTTATTTCCCAATTTCCCCACATCTCCATTGCTGCTGTCACCCGAATTCTGTTATATGCCCTCTTTTTAGCTGAAGTTTCAATTCTGTACTGGCCAACTGCATCACCAACAATTACCATGGCTTACAGTCCATCGACAGAGCAGCACTGTAGCTCTTAAGGAATGCATGTATGAGATCTGATGACTTTCTACATCAGGCAGTTTTCTGCACCTTCCAGGAAACACAGTAATACTGTACCTATAAGCACACCATGTTCGCTTTTTTTCAAGCTGCCTTTTCTGGGTACTTTTTAATGAGAATATATAACCAGGAAAACCCACATCTGCCAATAAAAGCAAAGTAAAATTAAATGCCCTATTAGTGGTTCCTTGCTGCTGCAATGCCCTCCGGAAAACACTAATGAAGACTGTAGAGCGGTGGTAGAAACGCCCAGATGATGCTGAACAAAACAGACTCAGTGTTCTAACTCCAGTGTGACACTATGAGATGGATTCTCCATTTTTGGCCTGGGAATATGCTAGATGACTGTGCTCTGCCTGGGGAACGGAGAGAAGGAGGGGACCCAGGACTTTTAAGGACTTTTAAATAGTACCTGTAAAGAAATCGGGTATTCCCAGAGCCCAAGGATTAAGAATTGTAAAGCCCAACACACAAGTATTTATAAACCACAGACACTAAGTGTTTACGAATACCACTATTCTTCCTCTTATTCTTAGGATATTGTAGTGCCCTGCCCTAGCGGCTGATGGTACTTTCAAGGCACTGTAACTTCCTACATCCACTCTGCAATGCGGTGAAGGGTTCACTCAATCAGTAGTATTTACTGAGCTCTTACTGTGTGCGGAGCACAGTACTAAGCACTTGGGAAAGTACAGTAAAACAGGGTTGGTTGATGCGATCCCCATCCACAGTCTACAGAGTTGGAGAGGAGTGGTAGTGGAAGCATTTACGGTTGACAACAACGGCAGTTCTTTGCTTCTAGCAGATCTATGCCTAAATCAACAGAAGAATAAGGAAGGGGGCAAACAAACATTGCCTCCTTCCCTCCCATCATCTCTCAAGGATGCCTTGCTATATCCCTGGGACCTTTGGAAGGGGGAATATACTGTTATCTTTTACACACTAAAGCCTTGAATTATAGACATCCCTAGATAAGCCAAGGAAAATAAGGAAGTGAGGCATTATCCACTGTATTAGATCAACCCAATCTAGATCATTAAAATCCCAAACACCACTTAATAATAATTCTATAATAGAAATGTGTTAAAGCACTTATTTGGTGTCAAGTACTGCACTAAGCCATGGGGTAGATAGAAGATAATCAGGTCAGATACAGTCCTTGTCCCACACATAGCTCTCGGTCCAAGGCTGACAGAGAACAAGTATTTTAATCCCCATTTTATAAATGAAGAAACGGAGGCACAGAGAAGTTAAGCAACTTGCCCAAAGTCACCCAGCAGGCAAGTGGCAGTCCTGGGATTAAAACCTGGGGCACCAGATTTCAAGTCCTGTCTTCCTTCCAGAAGGTCTCGCTGCTTCTCACTTTGACCTCAGTAACAGGATTTTTGGCCTGAATTACCTAGATCATTCTAATCTCTCCATTTTTCCACTAAAAGTGGCCTGGTGTAGGGTTTTGTTGTTTTGGAATAGAGTGTGTGGTATTTTAAAACTGAAATTATTTGTCTTTTTCCATTTATGCAATTCCTGAAAGGTAACAAAGAAAGCTGCTGATTCAATTTATGTCAGGAAAACTTCATTAGTTTTTGCAAGCAGTGAAGTATTATTTCATTTGATTGATTCACTGCTGGTTTCAGTAAAAATTCAATGAAATTTACTGAACAATCTAACGTTTGTGCTTTTAGATACCTTTCAACCTTGGCCTTAGATTGTTGTTTACTGCAGCACAGTATTTACCTTTCAATCACAAGAGCTAATTCTAAGCTCTGTCCTTAAGAAGCCGGGGGAAAATTGCAGTGTCTCTGATAGGAAGATGTTTGGAAGCAAAAGGTTATGAATGCAGAATCTGAAGAAGCGGTTTATTTTCAGGGACTATGACCTCCAGATTCTGTTATAGATTTAGGGCTTGAAAACCTGCTAGTGTTACTGCTGATAAATATTTATGGCGAAAAATTATAATGAAAAGTTGTCAATGGTTCAGATGCAAATAGCAGTGATGTAATCTAGGAAAATCTGTTATCAGGCTGATAAGGAGAAGGAGGGGAAGGAGACAGTGGAATTTTTGAAAATGAAGGTGGACTCGGATGAGAAATGAACATCTGTGGTCATCTCAGTCTTCTGTCTCCCATCCAATCTCCAGTGCTTAGAAAAGTGCTTGGCACATAATAAGCACTTAACGAGTACCATAATTATTAATGTCTCAGGCTATCTCCCATCCGTTTTCCTACCTTCTCATTTTCTCTAATTCCGCTAAGTCCTGCTTGTGCAATAATAGGCGCTCTCTCCTTAAGAATAATAATTGTCATTATTGTGGCATTTGCTAAACTCTAAATAAGAATCAAACACTATAGTAAGCTCTGAGATAAATAAAAGACAATCAACCAGTGGTATTTGCCCCCCACCCCCCAAAAATCCAGGACCATTAGTAGTGTCCAACAGCTTCGTACAGTGCTCTGCAAAAACTAATCATTCAGGAAGTGCCATTGATTGATGTGTCTAGATGCAGTTTAATAACACCACAATATTTTGCGGAGGTCTGAACAGCGTCTCGCTACCGCCAGCTCACAGTCATCACAGTGCTGCCCTACCACCCCCTTTCAACGAAATGCCCTGGGCATTTCCAGTTCAAAGTCCCAAATTCCTCTCTGCTAATGCATCAATTCTTTCCTGCATGACACACCACTCTGCTTCTGCCAATTAAGAGAGAGGCAGTGGGACCTGTAGCCCTTACCTCCTCCATTTGTGAGGGATAATGGCACCGCCCTACCCTGTTGTCATTCCTGCCATCACTACCCATTTGCCCGTCCCACCACTGCGACTGCCTTCAGCCCATCTGCTCTGACCATGGGACTGAGAGAAGCACCTTACTTGTCTTCTGTCTGCAGCTGGCTCTGGAAAAGGGGGCAACTCCCATGCAGCAATCTCTCATTTGGGTAGAGTTGGGAATTCTAGGCTCTCCAAGAGATGGACCGACTTGGAGGAGTGATGCTGGGTTTCATGCACATTAGCCTGTCTTCATAGTTCTAGCACATTTATCATTAGGGGGGTCCTAGCAATAAGTTTCCTTTTGAACATCTTCAACATCACATGACTTATGTACACATCTTTAATTTATTTATTTACCTACATTAATGTTTTTCTCCCCCTATAGCCTGTAAGCTTGCTGTGGGCAGTGAATTTGTCTGTTTATTGTTATATTGTACTCCCCCAAGTGCTCAGTACAGCACTCTGCATACAGTAAGCACTTAGTAAGTACGACTGAATGAATGAATTACTATGTTTTCTTTTAAAAACAAAACAAAAAACCTCATCCCAGGAAGACACAGCCATTATCTTCCTTTTCCACATGCCTCTCTCCAACGAATGTAAAGCTCATTAATGATTGGTACTATCATTTTTTTTTTAATTCCAACATCTCTAATAAGTCAGGAGGGGCAAGTGCCAATATCACCACTGTACAGAGGAAAAATAAGGCAGAGCAGGGGCTGCTATGCCTTTTGGGACCCAGAAGTCTAGAATTCTGTCCACTAGCCTGGGTCAACACTAATGTTATGTTCTGATTAAATCAACATACTTGGCTCTCGGTAGTTTTTTCTGGTACCATTTTATGAATTTAGTGACATTGGTAATGTGTGCATTTAAGGGTTGAGTTTTAGTCTAACTTGATAGATGGTCATTTAAAAAATTAAAAATTAGCCAAGCTGGTAAATAATGGTTTTTACTGAGTTTCTATCCTGCATTCTAAAACGTGCTCCCAGGCCCGGTATCCTCATCCATCAGCTTCCCGCTTCCACGAGAAAAATCTGAACCTGAATACTTAATTATTTTCATGCAGAGCACTTTTACTATGCTTTTCCTCTTCTAAGTGCAAATATTAATTATCCTTAGTATATTATATAGAGATTTAATCATCTGGAATATTGGGAGTTTGATCTTCAGTGGGTTGTCATCAGTTTAACCGGGTCCTCCGAATGCATTATTTGGTTACATAAACTATGCTGGTAATAGGTATTTTTTCAAAAAGATCTGGGTGCCTCTCAAAGTTTTCCACAGCATTTAGAGACACTGGTTTTAATTACTGAGTGTGAAGCATTTGGAGCTGCATGTATAATAAGCCTCCCTGTAACAACAATCTGGATTGATATTGCACTAGGACACACAATAAACAGCACCTTTGCATATCATTTTTCTTGCAATGCATTTACCAAAATGAATATACATAAGTAGCAAAACTGTATTTTAGTGGGTTTACTCAGTTACATTTCTATACACTTGTAATCTCAGACCCTGCAGTTCTACTGAGTACTTAAATAATCATAAGTTTCATTACCTAAAAGGATTCATCCAATTTACTAATAAACATGTATGCATATAAAACAGTAACACAAATTACACTACTAAAAAGGAAATAATAGATGTAAAATATTACTCTTTGTGAGAGAGGTGGTAATTGTGAAGTTTAATTCTGTTGCAGTGCGGAATTTTTCTTTTGTTTCAAATCACATTAGGCATTCAGCATCTATTCTCCTAATGTTCTGAAATGTAGCATGATCTATAGGAGGATCCAAAACAGGACTTGAGGAAAAGAAAAAACTACACCTCATTAAGATCTAAAGTTTGTCCTTAATGTGCCTATGAACTCAAAATGAGAGTCTAAATGGAGACATTTTTCCTGCTACAGGGTATAGTGATTATAAATGTGTCTTTGTGCGACAGCTTAGTGGTATTTTATGCAGCTGGCATTGCAAAGCTTGAAACAAATCCAAGAAAACAGATTGTATCTTTTAGGTTAGAAATCAAACTCTCTATTTCAGTAGTTTAGATTTCTCAGTAACTGACTCAGACCTAGTGTTGCAAAAGCTTTAGCCAGGACTCTGGCCAGGTTAAGTGAGGAGCTGGCCAGTACACTAATTTCCATATCCCCTATCAAAAAATAATCCATTTGCCCCATTTTCAAACAGTCATTAAGAGGTCACAATCAAGTAATTTTGTCTTTATCATTTTCCACTTGTTATACTTACCTTCATTATTCATCATTATTCCTTTTCACGCCCTCATAAATTTGATTTTTTGCATAAATGGATTTTCTCCATTTTAAACCGATACTGCCAATCTTCAACTTTTTTTTTTAATAGCTAAGACCATACAGACCAGTTTGAGGATACATTATTTAGCCAAGTCTTCCTTGTGCCAGAAGTTATTCCCTGGCTAGAAATTAGGCCAGTTGGGAACACTACTGAGGCAACTGCCTGCTGGGTTTGTGACACTACCGCATTCGTTTCATGCTGGGGTCACACAGGCTGTGAGCCACTTCATGTTTCCCTCACAAACTGCAGCACTTGCCCTCCATGACAGGGAGTGAGCATCACTGGCAAGAAGGAGACAGTATGAACAGTGCTGTGTTTATCACTAATAATCAATTCCCATTAGATTATAAACTTGAAGGCGGATTGTAATACAATTAGATCAGACGCAGTGTCTGTCCCCATGGAGCTCACAGAATAAGGTTAGGGAGAACAGGTATTTAATATCCACTTAACAGTTGAGGAAACTGAGGAACAGAGAAGTTAAGTGATTTGCCCAAAGTCATCTAGCAAGCAAGTGGCAAGACTGAGGTCTGAAAGAATTAATTATCCTTCTAGAATGCCTAATTTACTACCACAAAGTAATGTTGCAATGTAGTGAGATAACTGAGTTTATCCCCACTAGGTCAGTGCTTGGTGCTTCCAAATAAAGTAGAACTTCACCATTTTCAGTTCACTCACAGCTCAAGGCACGTAGCCAGCTCAATCTTATTCTTCAGAAATACACTGCCCCTGCATCCAGGATATGCCCTCAAGTCTGACACTCCATTGACATTATTTTAGCAAACTTTCAGATGATATTGCTGGCCATAAGAGTATCCATCCCTTTTAAAATTTCTGCTACAGTATTCAATGTGATGTCCTTCTGCAGGACTCGCTGGATCCCTTAGGCTATTTTTTGAGGGTCAGGGTGGAAAAATCACCTCAACATTTCCCTTTTACTTTGTTCTAAATTTCCCTGAAATCAAGTCCAGTTTTTCTGTTGATAGAATACAGTTTGTCAGTTTGCACCTAGGGATGGATTAGTTTCTTACGTTACATTTTTTTCCCAGGAGTCTGGGAAGTCTGCTGCATTGGGAAACAGCATGACTTAGTTTTTCCATTTTGTTTTTTTATGTTTTTCATTAACTCATTCAATAGTATTTATTGAGCACTTACTATGTGCAGAGCACTGTACTGAGCGCTTGGAATGAACAAGTCGGCAACAGATAGAGACAGTCCCTGCCATTTGATGGGCTTACAGTCTAATCGGGGGAGACGGACAGACAAGAACGATGGCAATAAATAGAGTCAAGGGGAAGAACATCTCGTAAAAACAATGGCAACTAAATAGAATCAAGGCAATGTACAATTCATTAACAAACTAAATAGGGTAATGGAAATATATACAGTTGAGCGGACGAGTACAGTGCTGAGGGGATGGGAAGGGAGAGGTGGAGGAGCAGAGGGAAAGGGGGAAAAGAGGGTTTAGCTGCGGAGAGGTGAAGGGGGGGTGGTAGAGGGAGTAGAGGGAGAAGAAGAGCTCAGTCTGGGAAGGCCTCTTGGAGGAGGTGAGTTTTAAGTAGGGTTTTGAAGAGGGGAAGAGAATCATTTTGGCGGAGGTGAGGAGGGAGGGCGTTCCAGGACCGTGGGAGGACGTGGCCCAGGGGTAGACGTGGCCCAGGGGTCGACGGCGGGATAGGCGAGACCGAGGGACGGTGAGGAAGTGGGCGGCAGAGGAGTGGAGTGTGCGGGGTGGGCGGTAGAAAGAGAGAAGGGAGGAGAAGTAGGGCAAGGTGATGTAGAGCCTTGAAGCCTAGAGTGAGGAGTTTTTGTTTGGAGCGGAGGTTGATAGGCAACCACTGGAGTTGTTTAAGAAGGGGAGTGACATGCCCAGATCGTTTCTGCAGGAAGATGAGCTGGGCAGCGGAGTGAAGAATAGACTGGAGCGGGGCGAGAGAGGAGGAAGGGAGGTCAGAGAGAAGGCTGACACAGTAGTCTAGCCGGGATATAACGAGAGCCTGTAGCAGTATGGTAGCCGTTTGGGTGGAGAGGAAAGGGCGGATCTTGGCGATATTGTAAAGGTGAAACCGGCAGGTCTTGGTAACGGATAGGATGTGTGGGGTGAACGAGAGAGACGAGTCAAGGATGACACCGAGATTGCGGGCCTGAGAGACAGGAAGGATGGTCGTGCCATCCACGGTGATAGAGAAGTCTGGGAGAGGACCAGGTTTGGGAGGGAAGATGAGGAGCTCAGTCTTGCTCACGTTGAGTTTTAGGTGGCGGGCCGACATCCAGGTGGAGACGTCCTGGAGGCAGGAGGAGATGTGAGCCTGAAGGGAGGGGGAGAGGACAGGGGCGGAGATGTAGATCTGCGTGTCATCTGCGTAGAGATGGTAGTCAAAGCCATGAGAGCGAATGAGTTCACCGAGGGAGTGAGTGTAAATGGAGAACAGAAGAGGGCCAAGAACTGACCCTTGAGGAACTCCAACAGTTAAAGAATGGGAGGGGGAGGAGGCGCCAGCGAAGGAGACCGAGAATGATCGGCCAGAGAGGTAAGAGGAGAACCAGGAGAGGACGGAGTCCATGAAGATAAGGTATGGAGGAGGAGGGGATGGTCGACAGTGTCAAAGGCAGCAGAGAGGTCAAGGAGGATCAGAATGGAGTAGGAGCCATTGGATTTGGCAAGAAGGAGGTCATGGGTGACCTTAGAGAGAGCAGTCTCGGTAGAGTGGAGGGGACGGAAGCCAGATTGGAGGGGGTCTAGGAGAGAATGGGAGTTAAGGAATTCTAAGCATCGATTGTAGACGACTCGATCTAGGATTTTGGAAAGGAAAGGTAGTAGGGAGATAGGGCGATAACTGGAGGGGGAAGTGGGGTCAAGAGCGGCTTTTGTCAAGTGCTTACTATGTGTCAGGCATTGTAGTAAGCAATGGGGTAGATACAACACAATTAGGGTGGAAACAGTCCATGTCCCACATGGGGCTCACCAGCATTAATCTCCTTTTACAGATGGGTAACTGAGGCACAGAGAATTAATTGGCCCAAGGTCATGCAGCAGACGGGTGGCAGAGTCAGGATTAGAACTCAGGTCCTTCTGACTCCCAGGCCCGTGCTCTCTCCACAAGGCCATGCTGCTTCTTGTGGAAAGAGCCTAGGCCTGGGAGTCAGGATATGGGGGCTCTAATCCCAGCTCTGCCACTTACCTGCTATGTGATGGTTGACAAGTCACTTAACTTCTCAGTGCCTCACTTCCCTTATTTGCAAAATAGGAATTCACTACCTGTTCTCCTCTATTGATGGCATCAATAATGATGCAGTTTCTCGCAGAGGTTTTGAGCATGGAAACACCTTGCTGGGGGATGTGAGCTCTGGGACATAATTGGATCCTGAGACAGGCACAGCCACCTATTGGCTGTCCATCAATGTCAATGGTATTTATTGAGCACTCTGGGCAGCATACTGGTCTAAGAAATTGGGATAGTACGATATGAGAATTAGCAGATATGTTTCCTGCCTACAAAGAGCTTATAGTCTGAGCCCACCTGCTAATCAATCTTCTAGACTTACAAACTCGTTGTGGGCAAGGAATATCTGTTTGTTAGATGGTACTCTTCCAAGTGCTTAGTATAGTGGTCCACAAGCAGTAAGTGCTCAACAGATATGACTGAATGAATTACATTTTGGATGTGGGGAACACTGGAGGTGAAACAGCCAGTTCCTGAGGTAAGGGGGGCAGCAGAGATGTGGGAGGAATCTATTCATTCATTCAATAGTATTTATTGAGCGCTTACTATGTGCAGAGCACTGTACTAAGCGCTTGGGATGAACAAGTCAGCAACAGATAGAGACAGTCCCTGCCGTTTGACGGGCTTACAGTCTAATCGGGGGAGACGGACAGACAAGAACAATGGCAATAAACAGCGTCAAGGGGAAGAACATCTCGTAAAAACAATGGCAACTAAATAGAATCAAGGCGATGTACAATTCATTAACAAAATAAATAGGGTAACGAAAATATATACAGTTGAGCGGACGAGTACAGTGCTGTGGGGATGGGAAGGGAGAGGTGGAGGAGCAGAGGGAAAAGGGGAAAATGAGGCTTTAGCTGCGGAGAAGTAAAGGGGGGATGGCAGAGGGAGTAGAGGGGGAAGAGGAGCTCAGTCTGGGAACGCCTCTTGGAGGAGGTGATTTTTAAGTAGGGTTTTGAAGAGGGAAAGAGAATCAGTTTGGCGGAGGTGAGGAGGGAGGGCGTTCCAGGACCGTGGGAGGACGTGACCCAGGGGTCGACGGCGGGATAGGCGAGACCGAGGGACCGTGAGGAGGTGGGCGGCAGAGGAGCGGAGCGTGCGGGGTGGGCGGTAGAAAGAGAGAAGGGAGGAGAGGTAGGAAGGGGCAAGGTGATGGAGAGCCTTGAAGCCTAGAGTGAGGAGTTTTTGTTTGGAGCGGAGATCGATAGGCAACCACTGGAGTTGTTTAAGAAGGGGAGTGACATGCCCAGATCGTTTCTGCAGGAAGATGTGCCGGGCAGCGGAGTGAAGAATAGACCGGAGCGGGGCGAGAGAGGAGGAAGGGCGGTCAGAGAGAAGGCTGACACAGTAGTCTAGCCAGGATATAACGAGAGCCTGTAATAGTAAGGTAGCCGTTTGGGTGGAGAGAAAGGGCGGATCTTGGCGATATTGTAGAGGTGAAACCGGCAGGTCTTGGTAACGGATAGGATGTGTGGGGTGAACGAGAGGGACGAGTCAAGGATGACACCGAGATTGCGGGCCTGAGAGACGGGAAGGATGGTCGTGCCATCCACGGTGATAGAGAAGTCTGGGAGAGGACCGGGTTTGGGAGGGAAGATGAGGAGCTCAGTCTTGCTCATGTTGAGTTTTAGGTGGCGGGCCGACATCCAGGTGGAGACGTCCTGGAGGCAGGAGGAGATGCGAGCCTGAAGGGAGGGGGAGAGGACAGGGGCGGAGATGTAGATCTGCGTGTCATCTGCGTAGAGATGGTAGTCAAAGCCGTGAGAGCGAATGAGTTCACCAAGGGAGTGAGTGTAAATGGAGAACAGAAGAGGGCCAAGAACTGACCCTTGAGGAACTCCAACAGTTAAAGGATGGGAGGGGGAGGAGGCTCCAGCGAAGGAGACCGAGAATGATCGGCCAGAGAGGTAAGAGGAGAACCAGGAGAGGACAGAGTCCGTGAAGCCAAGGTGAGATAAGGTATGGAGGAGGAGGGGATGGTCGACAGTGTCAAAGGCAGCAGAGAGGTCAAGGAGGATTAGAATGGAGTAGGAGCCATTGGATTTGGCAAGAAGGAGGTCATGGGTGACCTTAGAGAGAGCAGTCTCGGTAGAGTGGAGGGGACGGAAGCCAGATTGGAGGGGGTCTAGGAGAGAATGGGAGTTAAGGAATTCTAGGCATCGATTGTAGACGACTCGTTCTAGGATTTTGGAAAGGAAGGGTAGTAGGGAGATAGGACGATAACTGGAGGGGGAAGTGGGGTCAAGAGCGGGTTTTTTTAGGATGGGGGAGACGTGGGCATGTTTGAAGGCAGAGGGGAAGGAGCCCTTGGAGATTGAGTGGTTAAAAATAGAAGTTAAGGAAGGTAGGAGGGCAGGGGCGATGGGTTTAAGAAGGTGAGAGGGAATGGGGTCCGAGGCGCAGGTGGAGGGGGTGGCACTTGCGAGGAGGGAGGAGATCTCCTCTGAGGATACTGCAGGGAAGGATGGGAAAGTAGGGGAGGGGGTTGGTGGGGGGGAGGGGAGAGGCGGAGGGGTGACTTTGGGGAGCTCAGACCTGATCGTGTTGATTTTTGTGAGGAAATAGGTGGCCAGATCATTGGGGGTGAGAGATGGGGGAGGGGGAGGAACAGGGGGCCTAAGGAGAGAGTTAAAGGTCCGGAACAATCGGCGGGGGTGACGGGCATGGGTGTCGATGAGGGAGGAGAAGAAGCTTTGCCTGGCGGAGGAGAGGGCAGAGTTAAGGCAGGAAAGGATAAATTTGAAGTGTGTGAGGTCGGCTTGGTGCATGGACTTTCGCCAGCAGCGCTCAGCAGCTCGAGCATAGAAGCGTAGGAGGCGGACGGAGGAGGTGATCCAGGGCTGTGGGTTAGTGGAGCGAGAGCGGCGGAGGGAAAGGGGCGCGAGAGAGTCGAGATGAGTAGAGAGGGTGGAGTTGAGAGCGGAGACCTGATCATCGAGAGTGGGAAGAGAGGACAGGGCGGCAAGGTGAGGAGAGATGCTATTGGAAAGACGGATGGGATCGAGAGAGCGGAGGTCTCTGTGGGGCAGTAGCGAAGATTTGCAGGGGGAGGGAGTGTGAGAGATGAGGCAGGTGAGAAGGTTATGGTCAGAGAGAGGGATTTCAGAGTTGGTGAGGGAGGAGATAGTGCAGCGGTAAGAGATGACGAGATCGAGGGTGTGACCGAGTCGGTGAGTGGGCGCGGTATGGTGGAGGAGGAGGTCGGCAGAGTCGAGGAGGGATAGCAGGCGGGCTATGGAAAGGGGAGAATCAGAACTGGAACATCAGCAACTAAAGATGGCAATGTCCTTGGATTTGAATAACTGGGAGTGCCCCAATCAATCAGTGGTATTTATTGAGGACTTACTGGATGCAGAGAACTGTCCTAAGCTCTTGGGAGACATCAGAGCAACTGGTTGACTTAATCTCTGCCTTTGAAGAACTTCAGTCATTAAAATAATTTACAAATAAGGGAAACAGCAACATAAGGATATACATCTAATAAAAGGGAATATGGTCCATCTGGGATAAGAGGATGTGAGCCAGGCCATATTTGGACTAGGTGCTAAGGATTGTAATAATAATAATAATGGTATTTGTTAAGCGCTTACTATGTGCAAAGCACTGTTCTAAGAGCTGGGGGGGATACAAAATGATCAGGTTGTACCATGTGGGGCTCACAGTCTTAACTCCCATTTTACAGATGAGGGAACTGAAGCACAGAGAAGTTAAGTGACCTGCCCAAAGTCACACAGCTGACAAGCGGCGGAGCTGGGATTAGAACCCATGACCTGTGACTCCCAAGCCCGGGCTCTTTCCACTGAGCCACGTTGCTTCTCAATGTGAGAAGCATTGCTTTTCAATGTGAATGGTGAAGAGCTATGTGTAACTTCTGGACCACAGTTTAGCAACGCCTATTCCCAAGTTTAGAAACTGAAGGGATTGTAGAGTAGCTCTTCTCTTATTAAGCACTGATAGCAGACAAAATCTTGTAAACCAGATATATTATTCTGGATGTTTAAAAACTTCCTTAATGAAAGTGGCACTCTTGGGATATTAGGTATTTTGAAGAACCAAATATTTAGAATGCAAAAGCCCTACCCTGTCATTTCTGGTCAACCTCATTTAGACTAAGAGATCTCAAAATGCCACTCCAACTGTCTGCAGTGGGAAAAAAACAAGAAAAGAGAAGCAGAAAAAAATCCACCACACAATGTGTATGAGCTTGGGTACATATATCTTCAGGATGCAACCACATTAACATTCCATCTGGTGAACTACATTGGCCTTCTAAAATTCAAATAATTCTGAATACTACATTTTCAAAATCATCTTCTATCACTGTTTCTTAGCAACCCATTATTAGAGGGTTTCTGGGTAGTTAAAAAAAGATCTCCCTCTCCAAACTAGAGTTCTGATTTCAAGCGGTGAAAATCATTGTCCGTACGAAAGTGGATCAACTTCAGCAAATAATACTTCACCATGTTCTTTTAGCACAATTTCTCTCCCTGAATTTGCCTGTAAAGCAGTAGCAGGTGTTAAGCAAGTTGTAGCCAGATTGCTAACTCTTTTTAAAAAATCAGCTTTGTTGGATGAAATATCAGTGGTAGATGTCTATACAAGCTACCAGAGGAGATACAGAGTAGACTTCAGTGTCACCCAGTGGGTGACATTTTAAGATAATAGTGCCTATTGTCTTCTGGGAGATTTTTTTCAAGAAATCCTTAGTCTTTTTATGGTAAAATCAAGAAAAAGTTTTAAGCTTTCCCTATAGTTCTCTCTGCTCCCCTCCTCCCCACCGCCTTGGAACACACCCACCCACCAATTGGCCTTGCACTGTATTAAGCCCGATGGGGAGAGTAGAAAACAATAGAGTTGGTATATGCAGTTCCTGCCCTAGAGGAGTTTACAATCTAGTGGAGGAGACATAGATTAATGGAAATTACAGATGGGAGAACAGTGTTGTATGAAGGTATGTACATTAATGCTAGGGGTAGAGTATCAAAGGGTGAAAAGGGGACGTAGAAGGGAGGGCTTAGACAGGGAAATGAGGGCTTAGACCAGGAAGTCCTCTTGGAGAAGATTATTTTAGTAGGGTTTTAAAGGTGGGTTACAGTTGGGACCTGTCAGATACAGAGTGAGAGGGAGTTCCAGGCTGGAGGGGGTAAGGGCTCTGCTACTTGACAGTCATGACCCCACTTACTTGAAATAAACAACTGAGTTTCAGTCACTCCCCTTCTGTCTAGTTAAACAGGTAATTATGTGGCACAACAAAATGGTTCCTTCTGCCAAAAAAAGGTTCTGTATTGTTCCTGGCTGACAGAAGCGGTGACAGAAGTCCTGGGTCACTAGTCCCGTGGCTGAAAGCAGAGACAATATTTATCCATGTTCCGCTCATTGTTGAATGAAAATACAAGTGAGACTGAATTGGAATGAAAATCTTCCTTTAACTTTATATCCCAAAGGTTTTTTTTAAGATCAATGATAAAAATAGTAAATATGATAGCAAAGCCCTCCTACGTGATACACATTACTGGGACAATGGAATCCACAGAAATAGCTTTCAACCTGTGGGGTTCTTTCCAACTGCCAAATGCTAACAGGTTAATCCATGCTGTAGATCATGGTGCAGCAATGTACTGATTGCCTTGAAGTAGAATCCACCTTTTTTTTTTTTAAAGACTTCTTTGTCAAGGCACTTTTTTGGGAGCATTAACCCTTTCAGGCTGATAAAAGACCACATAGTGCATTGCACTAATTAATGCATGATATAAAATTATAGCATTTATTTAGTATTTAATATGTACTAGTTCTCATTTCTTCACTGTATATATTATTCTATTGGGAAAATCATAACTATTGAGGGTTTCGGCTGTAGCACTCATAGAGCATGGGCCTGGGAGTCAGAAAGTCATTGGTGTTAATCCCGGCTCTGCCACTTTGCTGTGTGACCTTGAGCAAGTCACTTCACTTCTCTGTGCTTCAGTTACCTCATCTGTAAAATGGGGAAGGAGGCTGTGAGCCCCATGTGGGACAGGGACTGTGTCCCATCAGATTTGTTTGTATTCACCTCAGTGCTTAGTTCAGTGCTTGGCCCAAACTAAGAGTTTAACAAATACCTTAATTATCATTATTATTATTCTCTCACCAGAACGATTTACATATGAGCCATGCCCAACCCATGGTTTCTCAGCAATCAGCACTTGTCCATATATATGACCCCACCCCGCAGTCCCATAACAGGGATCAGACTATTTTCTCTTCGTGTCTGACTCAAAATTATTGTTCTCAGTAACTGGGCAGTAGCTAGGAAGCATCAGATGCGTAGCCCAGTCTGAATGCTGAGGACTGTGGAAGATGTGTTGGGATAATGTGTTTTAAAATCATTCAGTTTCACTTTTCATAAAACAAGTCACCTCTGAATGAGGAAAGTGGGGATGCTAAGGACACTGTTTACTGATGCTGAACTCAGCACATCCTGCCAAACCTCTTGGACAGAAGTTTCTTAGGAAAATCACAAGCCATCAGTGAGAAGGTAAGAAGTGTAAGCACTCCTCTGGAAAAGGAGTGCTTTTTTTCTTTTAGTAAACCCCAAACAGGCCTATTACTTTAAACAGTATTTCCTCTTTAAATCTCACTAACAAAAGCTAATTTCACAGCATGATGGGTTTCTGTGACCAAACCGTTCCCTGTTCTACAGAATCACACTCCAAGGAATACATTAACAAATAATTCTCAATCATTTCACACAATCACAAAACTGGAAAAAAATGGCACTGCATGGAGAAATCAGCTGCAACAGTTTCACCACTGTTGAATTCAGAAAAGCTCTTATCAAAACCAAAGTGCCTGCATGGAGGGGTAAAGTAATCACCCATTTAAATCAGTACAGCCCTCAGCATATGAATTATCCAAAAGAAACGAGCTTCGAGGTCTTCAGAAAGGGAATACAAATGACAGTGCCTTCAAACCAACATACTGAAGCCCATTTTTCAAGATAATGTTAGTATTGTGGCCAAAGTGGATTACTGCCTGTGTTCTTAAATACATTTACATTTGAAAACCAAGGACCTAGCCCACTGTGGGTAGTGAATGTGACTGTTTATTACTTTATTGTACTCTCCCAAGTGCTTAGTATAGTGCTCTGCACACAGTAAGTGCTGAATAAATCATTCGTATTATTATATTATTCGTATTATTCGTATTTATTGAGCACTTACTGTGTGCAGAGCACTGTACTCAGCACTTGGAAAGTACAATTCAGCAACAAATAGAGACAATCCCTGCCCACAGTGGGCTCACAGTATTTGCTACAATGAGTGCTTAACAAATATAGCAATTATTATTAATTACTGCACCTCAAATGCATTTGTCTTCTGCTGCCCCCCAAACAGTCACTGTGGGATAACATTTGAGATTTTTCTTCCTTGTGTCCCTGAAGCTGTTTGGTTGTGCATCTTGCTTACTCCATTAAAGCTTACTTATAGACTGCTCAGATTGACTGTGTGTGTGTTTGTCTCAAGAAAGAAAACTGCTTTTTGCCTCAGAGATCCCTCTGCCAATAAAGAGTGCTTATAGATCTAATTTTTAAGATCCGGAAACTCAGCACAATGCACAGCCCCTCTTCTCTTCCCCCACCTCCCCACACCCCTGTTAACACCTGGATCAACTGCCAAATTCAGAGGCTGCCAACACAGAGGTTTGAGGGAAGAGTAACAGCATTGAGCTCTATCTCTACAATAGAGACCCTGGACTGTGTAAATAACCTTGCTCTTCAGTCTAATTACCAGCCCATAGCACTTTGCTGATTTTGAGAAGCAGTCCCTAGACATGTGAATGCCTTCCTGGACGCGTGCTTCCGATGCAGTCAGCACATAGGGGCCCCTAGGTGAACGATTCAATGATTTTCAGAGATGCTCTGTCTGTTAATTTGAGTTCCCCAAAGGAATGGAATGGATGCCAACAGCTTCCAGATCCCTTCTTATGTCCTCCTGGTTACTAGGATAGCTCACTCTCGGCAGGGCACGTGTCTGTTATATTGTTATACTGTACTCTCCAGCACTTTGTACAGGGCTCTGAACACAGTAACACTCAAGCCTGTTGTAGGCAGGGATTGTCTCTATTTGTTGGTGAATTGTACTTCCCAAGTGCTTAGGACAGTGCTCTGCACACAGTAAATGCTCAATAAATACGATTGAATGAAATACGATTGACTGCCTGCCTGAAGATGAACAGTTTAGTACACAGCCCTGCTCGACTTCATCGGTGATGGATCAGGATCAGACGGTCCCATTATCATGAAGTAATCTTAGGATCTTGATATACCCCTTAGGGCAGCCAAACATTTTTAGTTGTTGTAGGATTATTAACTTTAGAGTTCTTTTCTTAGGACTTGTGCCCCTCACTCATTCCTAAGCAACAAAGAATGTGCTGGACTTTGGAGAAAGTAAGACTTTGAAATAAACGAAGCATTAATGGGATACAGAGGTAGAAATGTTTGGATACAAGACATTCTCCAGGGACCAGGCCATTCCCTGAATCTGAGTAGGGCGGCAACTCGTAAAAGATTACTAGGTTATTGCTTAGTGCCCTGAAACATTAATCCCTCATGACTCAAGAAATACCATAGGATCCAAAGGGGCTTTATTTCCAATCAATAAAGAGTTCAGGCATCGGAGAATCTGGTTTGGTGTAGAACTTACATCTAACATAGACCTTCAATAAGTCCCTTGTCTATAGATTGATAAGGAAAAATAAAAAAAAACCATATGAATTTGAACTTCTTGGTTTTCCTGAGTAACTACTAGCACAATGCCCCTCAATTTTAACCCCTAAAATCTTCAGATTGCTTTTCTCAGAGCCTTTTCACCCTTTTCATTATTTTAAAAGACAGATCTAATACTGGCACAGCATATTTTGAGCTTGAAAAGCACTGCTGCCTTGTTACCAAGAGGGAGCTTTGTTTATAAAAATATTTACTTTTTATTGCCACTTTTTCCAAAGCTCTGACATTTTCTTTTTCGTTTTTCTTCACTATGAAGGCGCCTACTGTACAGATTGCTGAGTGAGTTACACAGTGCATGGAAGCACAATTTGTCATCATTTTCAAGGCTACAAAATACTTGCTGGCTAGAAAATGCAAAGTTCTCCCATGGAACTTTCATTAACCCCACAGGTAAATCCTGGCCTTATATTGCCACATTAAAGGCATTGTTTTAACTTTGCAAGGCAGGCTGAGGACAAGTGGTTTTAAAGCAGGGGTAGGAGTTTTCTCTTAGGATGGTTGGGTTTGAAAGGGGGTTAAGGGTACATGTAATTCCCCAAATAAATCCAACTAGGGCTTGAAAGCATAGATTTTCATGAAATCCAGGAAGTTTAGCCAAAGGAATTTTCAAACATAGGGGTTGTCTTGTTTAGAATTCAGTTATTAATAGCAACTAGTTTCTCTGAAAATAGCATTATTCAAATCCCTGGTGTTGCCAGTAATCAGCATTGGTCAAGATGGTCACAGGTGAGTGCTCCAGGTCATGTCACTGAAAGCAACATGTTGGGAAGAGTCTTCTTCTCTCTGTCCCACCATCACCATCATTTCTGACCCCCTCGAAGGAAGACAAGAGCCAATCCTCCTCCTGTAATCCAGAAATGGAGTGATGATACTGGGGATTCACCAGCCTCAAAAGCCTGAAGAAAAATGATATTGAAGATATTGGTGGAATGATCCATCTCACACCACAGGGCACAGGAACTACTTAGGTTTGTCTTCCCCTTCTCCCCTTCCTTGAGCATCCTAGGGATGCTGGCAGAGATGCTCATACACTCCCTCCACACAGCAAACCATCACTGCACTTAGACTGGCTGTTGAACGAGTCTTCAGAAATGCCTTGTGTCACACTTCTGAGGCCTCTAACAGACATTCAGAATCAAATCCAAGTGGTTTGCTCCTTTTATCAAATGCTTTGTTGGAATTCAAGGTGTCCCTTCCCTGACCATTTGGGAAGGCGCACCCCTGACCCAAATGGTCCCATCATACCAGAGGGCTGAGGCTCTACCTGCTGGAATGGGATGCTCCAATCCCAGAGGAAGGGCTGGAATCTCGAGGAAGTGATGTAGAGCTCAGGAAGGAGGGGTCATGGTCGAGCAGGGACGAGTGGTGGCCCCACGACTCATCATCACTGCTGGCCCCAGCTCATATTTTCAAGGTTGCAGAAAGTCAAACACAATTGATGACTATGATGGATGAGCAAATAATTTCTGAAAAGTTACATTACTGACCAATGCATTTCTTTGCTGGGTGTAAATGTAAGGCTTGTAGTTTCAAAATTAATCAAAGGGAAGGTTTTCTTTCTCTTGGCTGAAGATGGGGCAGGGTAAGGGGAAGTGGAGGAGGAAGGGTGGTTGCTGCTGTGAAACAAGTCTTAAGAAGCTTGTCCTAGGAAGCCAGGCTATTTTGACCGAGCACTGCGGGTCCAGCATAGGATAAGTGGACAAATAGAAGGGAAGGAGACACACTTATGGTATGGATTGACTATTTGGAAGCAGCGTGGCTTAGTGGAAAGAGCACGGGCTTGGGAGTCAGAGGTGGTGGGTTCTAATTCTGGCTCTGCCACTTAACAGCTGTGGGACTTTGGGCAAGTCACTTAACTTCTCTGTGCCTCAGGTACCTCATCTGTAAAATGGGGATTAAGACTGTGAGCCCCTCATAGGACAATTGGATTACCTTGTATCTATCCCAGCGCTTAGAACAGTGCTTGACACATAGTAAGCGCTTAACAAATACCATCATTATTATTATTTGGGGGATGGGGCAACAGAGAAATGGCCTTTTGGTCTGCCAATCAAAATACCAGCTCAGACAGATGGCACCATAAAAACTTGGTCCAATGGCAGCTCAGGGCCCTAGGCCATTTCTGAGGCTAGGAAAAGGGATGAGAAGAACAAGAATCTTTGTCGGTCATGGCAAACTGAAAGAATAGGGATGCTGGGTCATGGGAACCTGGCACACAGAGCTGTGGAAGCATAATCCAGAGAGTAGACTCAAGCAGACCTACAGTGGACCTGGACTGGCTGAGTTCTGTCCTGAATCCTGTCAGGATTTCACCTCTGATATTGGATAAATCTGGGGAAGATTGTATTTTATAACTGGATTTCATTTCTCTTCTCTTCTGTCCTTGTTCTGATGTTCGGTTAAATTGCTTCAATGCTTATCTCTTCAATGCTCTATTCTTACTGTGTTTCCCCATTTCCCTAATCTTGCTTTAAATTAATTCAATTGTATTTATTGAGTGCTTACTGTGTGCAGAGCACTGTACTACGCGCTTAGAAAGTACAATTCAATCTTAGGGGAATACATGCCATACCTTTCTTAAAATTTAGGATTAGGGGTTCCAGTGTTCTGAGTATTGCATGTGTATTTTATATTCTCCCTTTTAATATGCAGTGCCAAAAATCCTTAGCTAAAATGCCAACCCCCGGCTTACAGGATGGATGAGGCGAACACTGGACGTAGCAGATCTGGGGAAACAAAATGGGGAGTGGAAGCTGGAAAGCCGGCACAGGGGAGACCAACAGAGGGTACAGCCTAAGAGCCAGGTACGGACAGCTCTCTATTTACAGTGAGCAGAATTCTAAACTGCATAGTGTAGGGGCCTCCACACAATATGTGCTAAATAAGTACTACTGACTGAATAATTGATTCCAAAGCACAAAAGTTCCTAAAGTAAAAAGAATGAGGTAACGAGGGAATTCTGATAGACTGCCATCCTCCTTGCCTTGTGGTCCTGGTTTTTTTTATTTCTCTTCTCTGCAATAGGAAGAGATTGAACTGCCTGAATGGTGGATGGAACACACTGCAAGCTGTTGTTTTCACTTTTTAAATAAGGTTCCTTCAAGTTATTTTCTATTTCCTTTTCTTACTACCTTGTGAAAAACAAATCCACGTGTAGAACATATCAATTTTGGGCTTCTATTGGCAAATGTAATTCACAGGTTGGGCAGCCTTCTCAAAAAGGATTCTTGTGTTCACAAACATTTAGCAACTGTAAAAAAAACTAACATAAAATTACCGAGGGATTCTGATTGTCCATTTTCAGAGTCCGCATAGAGAGCGGAAATCCCAAAGAGTGGATCTCTCTCAGGGAGATCTGGTTTTGGTGTGGGTTACCTGCACCCCTCCCAAGAACATTGTGATATTTAAAGGACCAAAATAGAAATGCTATGTAACAAATTTGAATGAATCATGTGGATTGTGTCACAAGAAGCAGTATGGCCTAATGAATAGAATATCAGCCTGGTAGTCAGAAGGACCTGGAGTCGAATCCTGGCTCTGTCTCATATCTGCTTTGTGACCTTGGGCAAGTCACTTCACTTCTCTGTGCCTCAATTACCTCATCTGTAAAATGGAGATTAAGATTTTGAGCCCCATTTGAGACATGGGCTGTGTCCAACCTAATTATCTTGCATCTTCCCCTATGCTTAGTGCAGTATCTAGCACCAAGTGCTTAACAAATACCACTGTGAGTTCACAGTATGTACATTGCATGGGCGTTGATTGCAGACTAGTAGGTGATAGTATTTGCTGTATAACAAGGCATACTGCATCTCGTGCTGATTTGCTCACATCTTATAGAGCCCAAAACCTTATGGGCTCTATAAGATGTGAGCAAATCAGCACGAGATGCAGTATGCCTTGTTATACAGCAAATACTATCACCTACTAGTCTGCAATCAACGCCCATGCAATGTACATACTGTGAACTCACAGTATTGAGAAAAAGCCTTCACAATTACACTAGGTAAAGTAAGGTACTGTCTAATTGCTTTTGCAGTTGGAAGGGTTTTTTTCCTCTTGGAGTGTACTGGGTAATGAAGCATCCTAGATATGGGTAAGAATGAACAAACACATTTTGATTTGAACTGGAATTATAATTTGAAATCTCAATCGCTTCACTGTCCTTTAATTTTGATTTTGCTTTGCATGCATAAATGCTTTTTACCCATTCATCACTGTGAAAGAAAATACTGCAATAGAAAAAAAAGACTGCTGCATTTTATTACAGTTTCCATCAAAACACTAGCAGGATTGACAATAACAAAAGTTTGTACATTTCAAATTTTAGCCTAAAGTCAGCCTTGCTCACAGGGTTAGTCAATTCCACACTACTGTTGTTTTGTTTGGGCTGTGGAAAATTTTACAACTACAAAATTGAGCTGGATTCTTCAGCTTTGGAAGCTATATCAACTTTTTCAGGGTTAAGGAATTCAGTGTAAAGGTCCTCTCATTCAAATGCTTTAATATTGGCAAGAGATAGTCATTGGCAAGCAAAAGCTTAACCTCTATAGTCCTTTCAAGAAAATGTTCAGCTTTCTGAACTTCCTCCACATTTTTCTGCCTCAGGTGTATACATCTGGATGTCACTCTAAATAACCTGGCGCCTGGTCAACAGGAACCTATTTTTGTATTGTAGGCACACACATCAGACAGAACTAAACTCCAACTTAGGAATTTTAAGATGGATCTGTGAAGCTATTATGAGCTCCAAGTGGAAGATTTTTTGTCCCTATAATCCTCCAGTACTCTTTACATGTAATCAAATTACAACTTTATATTTCTGAATAAGGTTAAACAGTTGCTTGAAAGGGTCTTATTTGGGACCAAATTCAGATTTAAATCATCAGTCTAACAGAATTGAGGATTTTTTTAGAATTCTGAATAACCTAGTTCCAGGAAATTGGTTTGGGCATAATTTTACTGTGTTTATATTTTCCACAGTACCATGAATTAGCAAACTCTGGATGAGTCACCTCCATCACACCAAGTGCCTTCCTAGATGATGGTCAGACTGCATTTGTTAAAAATTCTGGAAAATCTGTGTTCTGGGACCTGGTAAAAAGATCTGGGAGTGTGGAAAATATACACACAAGCATTAGCAGTGACTGTTGTGCACTCCATTAAATAAACAGGGATATAGGATAACAAATCAATTGATTTTAAGGAAGAATGGTTGGTGAGAACAGAAGATGATCGTTCACACCCTTTAGGATACACAGAAGGCCGTTCATTCTGTAGAGCTCAAGGAGTAGATAGGCATATATGCAAGCTGACAATAACCTCACTTCTCCATTACCTCCACATTAAAATGAATGGAAAGGCTGAAGTTTAGCTAAAATTTGAGAGGAAAAAACATTAAATGATCTATAGTTATTATGCAAAGGCAAAAATAGCCCCAAATGTTCCTTTAAAAACATTAGGAGTAGGAAAATTACATCAGATCTGTGCCAGACTACAACAGAAAAACTATTAAACCTTCCAGAAAGGAAAGCTGCAGGTTTTTCAAATCTTCCTCAGGCAGCCCCTCTCCCACAATCACCACTTCCTTCCACAGAAGCTTCACAACACCATATGGCTTTTGGAGACTTTCTCTCTCCATTGTTTTCGACATGTTATGTTTCTTGATAGATTCCATTTTGTGATTTGTTAGTCACTGCCTTGTTTGTGTCTGTCCTGAAGCTGATATGGCTGATTAGCTCAGAACATCAAGTGGAGAGCAGAAATATAGATTCCTTATTTTTCGCTCTCCAGCATAGCAAGTGTGCAAGATTTTTCTTAAAATTTTCCTATAGACATTTTAGGGAGTGAATTTTTTTCTTCTGCCCAAACCTATCTTGGAATAAGTAGAGAGGGGCATATATCACAGGATTTATATTGATTGGGGAACATGTCTGCTAAATCTGTTGTATTTATACTCTCCCAAGTGCTCTACACATAGTAAGTGTCAATAAATGCCTTTGATTGATTGAGTTGCATCAGAGGTTTGAGTCAGGTAGTGAAAAGAAAGCTGAATTTTGGTGGAGCACAAGCAATGGAGTTTAAGAGTGACTGTCAGGCCTGGAATAACTAAGGGGCCAGAAGAACTTTACTTAGATCTTTTCAATCTTGCTTGGAAATTTGGAGAGCTTTATAGCCCAGTTCATCAACACTTTGGGGATTTTCAGAGACTGGCTGTGAATGAGACTTAGAAGTCCAGTCTAAAAAGCCCGGTAGGTGATGGAATGGGGTGGTGGGATGGGGGAAGAGAGGAAAATAGTGGTCATGCCCTAAAGCTGAGGGTTCTTGAAAACTATCACCTCCTCTTGAATGTACAAAGTCGGCATCTTAGAAATAGGTATCTAAGACTGTACCTAAGGTCACTGTGTCATCACAGCTTATTTATAGCAGATACACTTCATTCTACAACTTGAGGGCTACATTCTTGATGAATCTCTTATTAAGGAAAACTTAAGTGACAGACTGTGTATTGAGAAACATCACACACTTGGACACAGTCATTTGTCATCGGGTCATGTTTCATCCAGACAGGTGAGTGTTATCAGAAGAGAAATATTCCTCATCCCCTTAACGGCATTCTCACCAGAATGCATAATGTAAACATACATTATGGAAGAACTGAATACCCAGACTCCTAACTATGAGAGCAGGGAGATATAGTGAATGTTGAATCAAATTCACTTATCTTAATCTATACCTGCCTAGCACCCACATAAGCCACACCCATACACACACACCGTCATCAAAATCTCTCTCTTTCCTCCCTCTTTTGGGAGAGAGTGTCTATGGACACATATTCATGAGTCCTACTATCACTTTCCAAACTGCTGCCATCCAGCAGGGCAACATATCCAAAATGGAATGAAGCTGTGAACAAAGCAAGCTGTTCACAGGCAGGTCTACTTGCTGATAAATTTAAATCCAATGAAAGGGGAAATTTTGATTTCACTGCGCTCTTCGATTCCCCCCAGGCCAGATGGGACAAAGGTAAGATCCTCAGGGTTTTTCATGCCATTGCTAAAAACAGAAGCACGCATCCAAATGGATACTGTCATGAACTGTGGGCCATGGAGACAACCATTTCTTTTCCCATACTGCTTGATCCTGATGTATGGTTTGAGTGATAGCTGCCTTTTCTCTTTGTTGCCACCTGCAGGTCCCAACCCTGCAGTTGGCATCTGGTTCCCACTCTTAGGAGCCTGAGTTTGGAGTTCAGAGAAGAAATTGCCTATCCCCATCCAGGGGAAATCTTCAAAGAATTTGTTATGGCCCATGTTTGTAGGGTTTCCAAAGAAAAATCTCATCAAGTCATCTAGGCTTCAGGATTCCCACCCAGGACCTGTGGTTTGAAAGCCACTGGCCACTAATTAGTCATTACTTTCTCTCATGGGACTTGTAAAGAAATCAGTTTCGCCTTGGGGAGCTTCAGCCTTTTCCACCAGATATTTAGTAAATCTGATGAATTGTACCCTTCCAAGTTCTTCGGTACAGTGCTCTGGATGCAGTTAGCATTCAATAATTACCGTGGATTGATTGAAAGCTCTCCCTAGAGCAGTAAGAATGGCATTGAGACTATAATATCCAAGAGTAGTAGGCAATCTCCCTTCAGCCGCAGACTTTCAAGGAGCCCTGGGATCTTAGACTCCAGATTTTCACCTAAGGTGAAGATACCTTGGGGCAAATTATGCTGCTTTGTCACAGTGTTCTTTTCAGTTTTACAGAACAGTCTACCAAGAAGTGGAGAGTGAGAGTTAGGGGCTGGGCACCAGAGGTAATTCTGGTTACAAAATTAGTAGGGAGAAGAATGAAAAATGAATTTGTTTCTCTTCAGGAGGTCTAGATTACTGACTTCCACCAGGAAGCCTGCTACAGGTGCCCAGCTGGAATGGCAAAAACCCTACAGAGTGAGTAAGGGACTTCACCACTAAACCTCCTTTTTCCCCACCAACTCAAGTCACGTTTCAGCATGTAGTCAAGCACATGAATACAGCAGATGAAGAAGTCACAGATTTCATCCCAGGAGTGCACCTTTTCTGTTCATCCTCCCTTTCGTCCCCACCCACAATGAAGATGAAATCTTCCCCAGTGACCTGGCATGCTGCTTATCTAAGACCCGGGTGACCTGTAAAGTCTGATCTCAAGTCCATTCTTGAACTCGGCTCCTTTCATTTCTCCCAGTTCTCTGATTTCTACTTTGTCCAGTGTCAGCCATAAGGCAGTTGCAATAGATTTTTTTTTATTTCTATGTAGAACGTTTGAATTGCTCTTTTCATTATTCAGGCACAGTCACAGCCATGAGGATTTATAGAACTCCCCAGCAATCCTGGGTTTCAAAGAACTTAACAAAGGGAACTAACTTGCTGGGACTGCAAACCTTTTCCTTACAAAATAAATAAATCGGTTTAAAGTTTTGACTTCAAAAGGAAAATGACAGCTGCCCCCCCCCCCCCCCCATAAAATCTCCATGGGCAGGGAATTCAGCAGAGGACTAGCATAATGGTGAAAAGAGCAGTCTCCCGAGGTGACCCATCTTGCCACTTGCCCAGCACAGATTAATGAACAGCAGGAATGGAAATGTTAAATCATTAAGCAAAGGTTAGAATGATCTGACTGGGCAAGGAGGACTGCATAAAAGGAGACAATAAGTGGAAACACACACACACACACAACCCCACTCCCCCCCCAACATCTTTTACCAAGTCAAACCCCGACTGAAATAGAAAGAAGGGTGAGAGAAACAACAAAGATGACACCTTTAGAGTCAAAAGTCAATGCAAAGCTGCACATGAAAATCAATTGTAACTGTACTGTAAGCCACCTTGCCCCCTCCAAGCTAAAGCACAGTTTAACGTCAGAGACTGGTCCTGCGGTGAAGGAGACCAATTCCTTTAAATGTCCAGGACTGTGAAAGAAAAAAGGGCACTTCCAAGGAAAGGCACACTGGGGGTGGCGGGGAAGGGGGCACTTGGGGTTTTGGAGTCGGGGTTCAAACCTGTCTTTTTTAAGAAAGCGTAATACATTTCAGAGTTAGACCATTAAAAGAGACACCATTTAAAGCCATCTCATCACAAGATGCCTTTTTTAAAGGTTCTCTTTTCAGAAATCATAATGGCAAATAAAATAGAAATTCAAATTAAAGCACCAAAGTAGCTACTCTATGTCCAGAAACAAAAAAATATTGGTTAAATCTAGGAGAAAATGTCATCTTACACCAAATTCTTATTCAATGTAATAGGCTTTGGCTAAAAATTTATGACTCGTTTGAGGTTTCTAAATATTCATTAAAATATAAATCCTATTATATCGTGAAACATATTTCAACATTTTATAGAGATTTAACAGTTGAGTGTTAACTAGCTAAACATTCGAAACTGTCAAATATAGGTATCTACACTTAGTCATTTTTAACTGAACATAATTTCCTGATCGGAAGTTCTATAATAAAATCATTATTTAAGTTATTCACATATCTGAGAATTTAAAAACATTTATAGAGGTTAATTATCAGTAATATTTGATCAGAAATGGAGCTCCTATAAATTAAGCCTCAATAAGTAAAATTCTGACAAGTAGCTGGTATTTAGTTAACATACATTAAAAACTTATTAAATTTGCATTAAGTGGGAACAGCACTTAATCCAAACCTCAGGGGGCTGTCAGTAAGAGCCAGTAGCTGTCACCTTTGGTTCAAAATTAGACTAGGTCAGTAATGACAAACTTTATACTGTACAGTTAAAAAAGTCTTGTAGGGTTTTGCATCAGTGTCTTCTAATTTCCAGTTGAAATGAGCCTGAATCACACTGGGCTTTCTTCTGCATTTTGTGAGGTGCAAAATACTGAAGATAGGAGCATTAATAGAAGGAGTCGTCATTATAGTTAATTCTTAATGCCTATACTGTGCAGTAACACTGGAAGGTACTGAACTGACCTGAAGTTTAAGCCAAGGTCCCTGCTGGAGGTATTTAACATCTACTAGCATCGTCCAAATTTAGATCAGTCAGTGATATTTATTGAGCACTTCCTCTATGCAGAGCACAGTCCTAGATGCTTGGGAGAGTACAATAGAGTTGGTAGATGCAATCCCTGCTCATAACAAGCTTACATTTTAGAAGGAGACAGACATTTAAAATAAGTTCCAGGTATGGGAAATAGAGTATAAAGAGACGTAGATAGTGCGGTATGGCTGATGCTGACTCAGTGATATATATTTAGGGCTTACCCTTGCAGAGCACTGTACTAAGCAATTGGGAGAATACAACCAAATGAGCAGGTACATTCCTGGCCCAAAACAAGCTTACCACCTAGAGGGAGGAACGTTTCTCCTAACTCTGTTATAGTGTATTTGCCCAAGTGCTTAGTACTGTGCTCGGCACATATTAAGAAGGGTTATACTGCCAAATGTATCAACAGAGATTGCAAGGTGGAAAGGGGAAATGAGGGCTTCTTTAAGAAAGGCCTCTT
Source organism: Ornithorhynchus anatinus (assembly GCF_004115215.2). Classification (NCBI taxonomy): domain Eukaryota; kingdom Metazoa; phylum Chordata; class Mammalia; order Monotremata; family Ornithorhynchidae; genus Ornithorhynchus; species Ornithorhynchus anatinus. The sequence continues at coordinate 15,983,900 of NC_041735.1, read as the reverse complement.
GGAGTTTAGGAAGGTTTTGAAGATGGGGCAAGTGGTGGACTGAAGTGGGAGGGAGTTGCAGGCCTACTGTTGGATAGAGGGGAAGAGACAGTAGCTTCCTTGAGTTAAGCAGAGTTTTTCCAGGTGAAGAGCTGTCTGGCAGACACAGCCTCCCTTTCATGTGCTACCTTTCCTTTCTGGCCACAGAATTCTGGTACGCACTCCATGGCCAGTATGCTGGACAAGGAAAGCATTTTGCCCATTGTCTGTCAGTATAAAAGGCATCATTATGAGCCTTACACCAGCACAGATACATGGTATATGGAGGGAGGATTGGGCTCCAAAAGCACTAATATCACTGACATCCAACACAATTCTCATTAGCAGGGCCAGAGGAGAAATAAAAGGTTGAAATTGGTCAGTGTACCAGTTCCTCTTCCTTTCAAAGCCCCAGGAGTACTGGGGATATTAGAGGGAAGAGATGGGAAAGCTTATAAAAGGAACATGTTCCTTCTAGTATGGATTGACAGGAAACTTGCATTCTTTACATTTTTTCAACTGTTTTCTTTCATGAATATTAAATCCTTGGAGATCTGGTGACCCTCAAACTGATATTTTTGTTTGTATGACCTCATCATGTCTAATATTCAAATGATTTCACTTTAAGCCCTTGCATTAGCAGCACTCGGGAAAGCACATCAATTTTCCAAAGAAATCAGACAGTTTCTAGTGGAATTCAATAAATTAAAAATAATAAGGTAGCTAGCTAGCTGCCTGTTCATATTTGCAAAGAGCATGTTTAGAGTTTAGCTGTACACTGTCCCTTGGAATTTGAGAGGGAGGGTTAAAAAGCTATCTCTGTAATTTTAGCATATTTCTATATATGATGTTCATATGATGTGTTGCATGCTTACTACTGTACCTGGAAACATAAACTCCCAGAGGGTAAGAAGGTGGTTGAATGCATGCTCTGAGCAACGCCTAGATAATAGCAATGAGATCTGAAGTTTTTACCTTTAGTTTTAAACCATCCCAAGAATTTCTATTTTCCATTCGACCCTTTGGGTAGGAAAAAATGGTAGAATAACTGAATAGCTCTCTTTGGAGCTGACACTAATGCTCGACTAATGCATGTCTGAAAGGAAGAATGAGTAACTATGACCTGCTCAAGCGTTCTTAGATCAATTGACCTCTTTGCCACCAAGTCACCAAATTGGCTATTGACAAAACCACTTTTGACCCACTGTAATTAGTCTGCTGAAAACAGCAGATTTTTTTTTCCATTTTCTCCTTCTCTCTAAATGGAATTCATTTTGCAAAATCCACAGTTGAAGACCAATTCAACACAAAGAAACCAAACCATTTCACTCTCCTGCAATCTTATCCATAATATCGCATCAAATTGCTGAAGTAGCACCATATGGTGCTCGAGTACCAAGCCAGAACAATTTGTTCAGTTTGTCAGGTTCTGTAAAGCTGTGTGAAACTTAAAACATTTTTTAGGAAGTGGAAGATCTTTCACTTCAGCAGAATTTCTAAAAGTGATTTCTGCTCCTCAACCCATTTTCCCCTTCTATTTCTCATTTTCAAAATCCATTTTTCCATGCTTGGCTGGGAAGGTGGAGGGGCGGGGAGGGCAGAGGGGGAGGAGGCGTGTGTGTTTGTGTGTGTGTGTTTTGGGGGCAGAGGAAGGGAGGGGGAAGGCTAGGGGTTACTGAAAATTTGAGAGCTTAAAACTTTCTCATTAATAAAGAAATCACAGAACAGGATTGACATGATTAAAAAACACACATTTCTTATTTGATTACTCTCAGTTTGGCACAGTTCTTTCCAAATTTTTATCTCTATGCACAATTTGACCTTCTTTACACTTTGTAAAAACTCAACTGCTCTTTACCAAACATTATTCTTTCCTTTTAAAAACTTCTTTCTTAAAGCGCAAACTAGAAACCCTTCCTAAATTTCATTAGGAATGCTTTTTTTAAAAATAAGAACAATAAAAACGTTATATTATAATCTCCCAAGTGCTTACTACAGTGCTTTGCCCTCAGTAAGTGCTCAATAAATATGAATAATTAATCATTCCAATCCACAGTAATAATAATGATGATAATGACATTTGTTAAACGCTATGCGCCAAGCACTGTTCTAAGCGCTGGGATGGATACAGGGTAATCAGGTTGTCCTATATGGGGCTCACAGTTTTAATGCCCATTTTACAGATGAGTTAACTGAGGCACAGAGAAGTTAAGTGACTTGCCCAAAGTCATACATAATCAATAGGACAATCTCTCCAAGGTGCTAGCTCCACTAGGATTTCAGTGGATTGGGTAAGATCCCACATTGTACATGCCTAATAGAGTAGATGTCTTTGTACATTTCGACTTCTAACTCTTTAACTCTCACTCTGGAAACCCACATTATCAGCACTGTGTGGCCTGCATTTAGTTATTATATTGCACGTGTTTTGATAGGATGAGTTCCTGTTCATGCAGCTCAGCTCAAAACAACCTTATTCCACATTTCCCTTGCCAGTCTTCTGACACAGGATTCTTCTCCATTTCACTAGGTGAAAAAGACCAGCACTGATGGGGCTTGTTGGAGGCTTTTTGAAAAATGAAAAATGTTTTACAGTGAAAAAATAATGAAAATGAGAAAGGAGAAAACAGGCTGGGTAAGTGGAGTAACAAATTTGGAGTCTTTCAATTTTGAAAGTAATTCAAAGAACAAAGACAGTCAACTACAACGGCCTTGTGGTAGTCCATAATAGGTTGGATGAATTTAGGTTGTAGAATACTTCTATATTGCTGTGATTGGAAGTCCAGTCCCTTAAAACCTGACACTTAACAATTGTATTTGTAATGCACTTACTATATGCTAAGCACTGTGGTAGATACAAGATAATCAGCTCAGCCACAATTCCTGTCCTAAATTGGGCTCATAGTCTAAGGGGAAAGGAGAATAGGTTTGTTTTTTTTCTTTTTGGCTGCTGATTGAGGAAGAAGGCTATTATTAACCCCAGGACATTTGATTTCAAGCCCTCCAAGTTGAGGCAAGTAAAGGAGAGAAGAGCCTCAGAGTAAGAGAATCTTAAAAGCAGGCATGACTCAAGAAGAGTGAATAATCCATTTGTGAATCAAACTACAGTCCAAGGAGCAGTGCACTTCTATTAACTTAAAGGCTGAGCAATATACTCTATCTGGTTTTCCTTGAAAATGTGACGGTGTGCTTATGGTACTTAGGAGCAAAGAGATGGGAGCTGGAGCAAAGCAATCGTAGAAGGAATAGCTCAACTTCAATACAAATAGTCAGACAGCCCAGTGGGCTCAAAGGAGTGACAGTATTTAGATGACTCTAATGCTAGGCTTTCCTCTTTACTCTGGTGGTCTTCAATGCACCTTCACCCTCTTCTATCATAAGCCAATTTGTGGTGGGTATTAAAAAGGTTGGAGAGGGGCAGACATAAGAGAAAAGCAAGCTGCTGAGGAAACATATGAGGTTAAGCAGACTAATTTAAAGTCACATTCAGGGAAGGTAATGTATTTTAAGCAGACTCTAGAGAGTTCAGGAAGGATTCCAGTGAGGTATGTGTGTGCCTAAGCATGCATGTTGCAATTATTCTAAGTCCTCCTAAATTGCAAGCTCCTTGAGGGGCAGGGTTCATTTCTACAAACTGTATGGTCCTCTCCCAGTGATCTGATCTCATCATGATCTGATCTATGATCTGAATAGAGTATGTACTGAATAAATACTTCTGATTGATAAGAAAATATTCTGATATTGATAAAATACAACATCAAATTATTAAAGTAAACATAATGGCACATTGAGGGGCTCACGTTCCTGGCACCCCTTTCCTAGTGTTTGAAAAGGCATGAAACGTCCCTCAATAATGCACAGGAAGACACAATCACACAGCATGTGCATGTTTAGAAACAAACTCAAAGCTAAAGCTTTTGCCAAATGTGAGGAAATACTGGCTGAGTTCATGTGGGACCATTACAATCTCTAACTTCCCAATTAAAACCATTTCCTTCCCTTGAAAGCCATATGAACTGGGGCTGACCAGCCGGCTGCCCCATTAGCTCAGCAGGATCCAGAGCTGCATTTGCTTTTGTTCCTTCCAACTCCAACAGCAGGGGCCAGCTTAAATGTTCTGGCATTCTCACATTTTCTCCCTTCTTTCATTCTGGGCTCTCTAGAGTTGCTATTTCTGCAGACTTTTGCTTGCCGATTTCAGTTTTGGGCTTGGGAGAAAGAAAGAGAGACTGAAAAACCATAAAAAGGCTCAAACATCTGCCTTCCCAGGATCAGCCCTTGTCCTGGTTGAATAGATGTGACCAGATTTTCAGACAGAGTATTTATGTCGGTCCCAGCTATTCCCCTGACTTGCTTTATTTTCAAATTCAAAGACAAATACTAGAGAAGCAATTAGGAGAACAGTTCCTTTTCAAACCGAGTATTTAAATTACTCTGTCTTCTGCTTTGACTACACTGGCTTCTCCTTAAAGGGAGTGGCAGAAATGACACAGAAGCTAAAGGTCAATAGCTGGCAATAATAATGATGGTATTTGTTAAGCGCTCACTATGTGGCAGGACTGTACTTAGTGCTGAGTGGATATAAGCAAATCGAGATGGACAGTCCCTGTCCCATGTGGGGATCACAGTCTTAATTCCCATTTTACAGATGGGGTAACTGAGGCACAGAGAAGTGAAGTGACTTGCCCAAGGGCTCATAGACAAGTGGCAGAACCAGGATTAAAGATATTAATAATGATGGCATTTTTTAAGTGCTTACTATGTGCCAGGCACTGTTCTAAACACTGGGATGGATACCAGCAAATTGAGTTGGACACAGCCCCTGTCCCACATGGGGCTCCCTGTCTCAATTCCCATTTTACAGAAGAGGTAACTGAGGCCCAGAGAAGAAAGGTGAATTGATTAGAAGCCATGACCTTCTGATTCCCAGGCCCATCCTCTATCCACTACACCAGGGTGGTGATGGGAAGAGCTCAGAGGAGGGGCAGATATGCTACAGATAAGAAATCTCTTTTATGAGAAAGGAATTAAACTGGGGCCTCTTGGATGTCAGAGCCAGGGCTACCACCTGAAAGACCTTAATTCCCTACGTGAGAAACCTTCACTTCTCTACCTGATCTCTACAATCATGGGCTAGGCTATCATGTCATTAATAATGATGATTACAGTAATGTTATTTGTTCAGTGCTTACTAGACTATGAGCTCCCTCTAGACCATAAGCTCAGTGTGGGCAGGGAACATGTCTGTTACATTGTCATATTGTAATCTCCCAAGCACTTAATACAGTGCTCTGCACATGGTAAGCACCCTATAAACACAATTTATTGATATACCCAGGAATGAGCTAAACAACAGGGGAGATTCAATATAGTTAGATCAAAGTTTGTGTCCCACATAGGGCTCTCAGTTTAGGAGAGAGGGAGAACATGTATTTTATCCCCATTTCTAAATATAAGGAAACTGAGGCACAGAGAAGTTAAGGAACTTGTCTAAGGTCACAGCAGGAAAGCAGTGGAGCTGGGATTAGAACCAGGTCTCCTGACTCCTAGGCCCCTGATCTTTCCACTAGGTCTGGCTGCTGTTTCATCCCCAAAAGTGACCTTTTCACCAGCACTTGGGTTACCACAGTCGGCAGAACTCTGTGGCTACTCCCTTGGACTTTCGCAGTTTGTGAATTAAACTCAGGAGATGAGTGTCACAGGCCAGGGAGTCAGAAGGACTCTACTGTGTGTCCTAAGGCAAGTCAATTCACTTTTCTGGGCCTCAGTTACCTTTTCTGTAAAAATGGGGATTAAGGGTGTGAGCCCCATTTGGGACAGGGACTGTTTCCAAATTGATTAACTTGTATCTACCCAGCACTTAGAACAGTGCTTGGTACATAGTAAGCGCTTAACAGGTTCCATAATTATTACTGTCGTGTGCATTGTCTTATGACTTTTGCAGATCCTGAATTAAAAACAAAATCTATGTCAAGTCCCTTATCCAGAAAAGGTTGAAGTTCTACTGTGATGTGTAGCACCATTTGTGGAGTGTATCCTGATTTGTCATCATTTTGACAACAGCTTTCGATGTCAAAGCTCTTTTCATCTGTCAATCACTGGAATGCTTTGCTGCGTCATAATGGGGAGAAGTTAGTAAAAACAGAGGGCCAAGAATATAAAGCCTTAATGAGGACCACTGCAAGAATGATCCTTCCAGTTTCTTAATAAAGGCTCACACCTCTAATATGATATAAACATCAGAACAGAAGCAGTTCCATATTGGATGAAGCTAATGGTCCATCAAGCCCAGTATTTTATGTCTCTGAAAGAGACAAAGGATGCTTGAAGAAACTATGTAATTGCCCTCTTAAACATATCCTTCCTTTGTAGGGAAACTTACAGTAGTGATGAGGGGGTCACTCCCCTGGGTGCTTCAGAAAGAACACTCATGGAGACAATGGAAGAGATGCAAGCTCCACCACCATGGTTGATGGTCCAATAGTCTTCCATCCAGAGTATTTATGGTATATTTAGCACTAGAAACACATTGTGCTTTCTGGGCATATATCACAGAAACCCTTAGGGCACAGAAAATTTCTTCCCCCCTAGTCTCTTGGTCTGGATACCACTAGCAGTAACCCCAAAGGATAGACCAACTAAAATTCAATTTTCTTTCATTTAAATTCTAGTATGTGCTATTCTCTTATTAGCCCCTTTCTTTCCAGTTTTCGATGTTTACCAACTTCTTTTTCACTGTCACAGAATCTCTAAAATTCGCTCCTTCCTCATCATCCAACTGCTACCATCCTGGATCAAGCACTTGTCATATCTTGCCTCAATTACTGCATCAGCACCTTTGCTGACATTCCAGCCTCCAACATCTCCCACCTCAGTCCATTCTTCACTTTGCTGCCTGGGTCATTAGTCTTCATATTAAAAAATAAAATTGCTCTGCACGTTTTCCAATTCTCAAACTCCAGTGGTTGCCCAGTCAACTCCGCATCCAACAAATACTCCTCACCATCGGCAATAAGACCTTTTCCTCTTAACCTACCTCTTGTCTCTTACAATCTAACCCTCACACTCCAGTCCTCTGACACCAACATGTTTACTGTGCCTTACTTTGATCTCCCTCGCCATTGCCTCCTCTCTCCTACCTAAAACTCCTCTCCCTTCCTATCCAACAGACCACCAATCTCCCCATTTTCAAAGTCCTACTAAAATCATCTCTCTTTTCTTACAGGAAGCCTTCCCCTATTAACCTCTCAAATCCCTACTGTATTCTACCTCCCTTTTGAATTGCACTTTTAAACTCTTTGATACTCACTCTTCAGCACTTCTATATATATCCTTATACTCTATTGCTTCTCCTATTTGTAATTTATTTTAATGTCTTTCTCCCTTATTAGATTTTAAACTCTTTGAGGGCAGGGATTATGCCCATCAACTCTACTGTACTTTCCCAAGCACTTTGTGCCCTGCACACAGTGAGCACTCAATAAACACTATTGATTCTACTTACGACATGCTCCACAATACTAATTTCATCGCTATCCTACTGTAGCCACAAGATGTCCAGGGATAGAAAAACTTCTGTTTGAGGATCAACTGCAAGAATGATCAAATACAAGAATCAGGCTCTTAGTTTCAAACAAATGTAAGCAAAATGAATGTAGGTTATAATCCCAACTCTGCCACTTATCTGCTGGGTGACCTTGGACAAGTCACTTCACTTCTCTTTGCCTCAGTTACTTCATCTGTAAAATGGGGATTTAGACTGAGTCCCATGTAAGTAATGACTGTCTAACCTGATTAGCTTGTATCTATCCCAGCATTTAATAGTGCTTAAATACCAATTCAAAAAAAGATTTAGAACACAATGGAGATTACAGCCAAGGCAAATATCACAAAATATCATAACAGAAGGAAGAGGAAGCTTGCAGGTGGCAGGTTCAAACCAAGTCAAAGGAACCTCTCTTCCCAAAGCATTTAGATGTAGTTACAGTAGGGTAGTGGAGTACAGCAAATATAACAACCACCTCAAGAGCAACTTCAACAAATTGATGGAAAAATGATATATAATCTTCTACGACAGAGAAAGGGGAAGTTAGGAATGCAAGGAGAAAAGCGGGGGATGACCAATAATTCATCCTTCACCAGTAGGATGGATGGCATGGAGGTGAACCTCCAAGTCCTTTTGGAGGCAAAGTGCTGGCTGAATGAATCTCTATCTGACCTCCTAATGCCACTGCTTTATAGTCTTAATATTAACAGTAAAGTGGACCTGTGTATAAGAATCTTGCAGTTTATATCTTAATATTCATCTAACACAATTCTATAATCTTACTTCCTGGAAGTTAGGCATTTTGGAAGGAGCATCAGCTCTTTCAAATCACCAAAAAACCATGCCGTGTGCTACTGCAAGCATTATGCATTCACTGGTCCAAATACTTAAATGACCAAATAATGAGGAGCATTCACTCTCTTATTATGAGAGAGCAAAAGGAAGCAGAGGGAAAATTGGATTTAGAAGTGGTGAGAACATTATATATCAATAACATGAAGATGTGACAGTGGCCAGCTAGGTTTTACCATCCTTTCCTATATTGAGCAGTGTCATAGTGGCAATATATTTGATGGACGTGAACATCAGTTGCCTTAAGAAATATAGGAAGTACTGTGGTGTCTAGGGCATGAGTCTTCTTAATCTGGGTTGGTGGGTCAGTGTTAGTTTTTATGGCAGTAATTTTGGGATAGTTTCTTCACTGCAGCTTAAATGAGTTGCACTGAGTCTCAGAGCTATAATGTTGCTTTGATGGATGAAGGGGTTGGATAACCAAAAGAAGCTTCACTATCTTTTGCTTTACAATTATAGGTGGAATAATCCCAGACCTAGCCTGTGACGCTTTTAGTGACAAAGGAGATCAAAGAGAAGCCCTGACTTCAGTGGGAATCCTACTTCCTCAAGGACCTTAGTTTTGGGTCCAAAGACTCTGATTTATATTTTTCTTGCTTTAACTCAGAAGTGACAAAATGATGATCCCAGGCATAATATTGACAGGTTTGCTTGGCATTAGATTTTTATGTTGAATTCTAGTTGAAAAGTAAGATACTAGAGCCTTGAAATCAGTATGACTCCTCCTATAATTACTGATTAATCAAGAGCTAAAGCTGTTAAAATAGAGAATCCTGGGGAGGTGGAGGAAGTCTCATTAAGAACAAGAGGTGGAAAAAAAATTGCATTAAAAATGACAGAGATTGACAGAAATAAGGCTTCCATTCTAAACGCTTTGATGCTTTGTATGAAAATTATTTTAGTGTCATCTTATTTAAAATGCATTGTGCTACGCTGTATGTTCAAGTCAGATAAAATAAAAAAATTCTAGGAAAATTAAAAAAAAATTCAAAAGGTTTTAAATAGTGATCCTGTAGCACCAATCCTGAAAACATGAAGTAATTTTTCTATTCCTGAGTTATAATTTTCCTGAGTGACCCGAAAACTACCAAAAAAGACAGCTTAGTGGGTGAATATGATTTCTGAAATAACAATTTGGAAGCTTCCTCCAGGCTTGAAAATTCCTCAAATGCAAAATTCACTACAAATCAAATGTTTCTCAAAGGTGTTTAAGCAAAGTGAAATCCAAAGGCCTTTCAGAAAATCCTTGAAATTCCTTTTCCTTGAAAGATCCAACACCTTCTCAATTAAAAATTTTCACAAGCTGACATAACAATACTAGGAGCACAGTAAATGATTTGCCATTCATGAAACCTGGTTTTTCCATTCTTTCACACATCCTTTATGGCAACAAATTGCTGCCTGTCGTTCTTAGATGGGGAGTGGACTGTAACTTTTTTTATGGTATTATTTAAGTACTTACTATATGCCAGGCATATAAGAGCCACAGTTTTCTTTTGTAAATGTAGTGCTGTTTAGGGTGTTTTCCTACACACCTGCTGCCCAGATGGCCTATTTTTCATTTTCTTCTGTAATAATAATAATAATAAAATGATGGTATTTGTTAAATGCTTACGATGCGTCAAGCACTGTTCTAAGCGTGGGGGTATACAAGTTAATTAGGTTGGACACAGTCTACAGTTGAAAGAACAACTTGAGAAACCTTTTCTCCTCCATGTTACCAATGCAGGCTTAGGACTCAGACACAGTCCCAGTCCCACATGTGGCTCTAAATCTTAATCCCCATTTTACAGATGAGATTACTGAGGCACAGAAAAGTTATGACTTGCCTGAGGTCACAGCGCAGACAAGTGGTGGAGGCAGCATTCAAACCCAGGTCCTTCATTCATTCTTATCTATTAAGCACTTACTCTGCACAGAGCACTATATTAAGCACTTGGGAGAGTACCATATAAGGTCCTTCTGACTTCCAGGCCCATGTGCTATCTTTTAGGCTATGCTCCTTCCCAGCATCCATCTTCTTACCTACTCACCTTACCAGTTTGAAACTGGGTTCATCTCCTCAACTTTGCTACTTAGGGGGGGCGCCATGGAGCAGCATGGCTTAGTGGAAAGAGCATGGGCTTGGGAGTCAGTGATCATGGGTTTGAATCCCACTCCACCACTTGTGAGCTGTATGACTTGGGCAAGTGACTTCTCTTCTCTGTGCCTCAGACACCTCATCTGTAAAATGAAATGGACTGTAAAATGAAATTAGTTGGAAATGGACTCTGAAGAACATCCCGTTTATTACACACAAAGAAGGAAATGTTATAGGACCTCAGAATGCGGATGATGGATTCTCCCTCTGAAAATGAGGAGGAGCCCTGGCCCTATCAATTCCTTTGTGGTCTGAGTTGCCTGTTGAGACTGAAGCGGGAGGCAGCCAGCCAACTCTAGATACCACGTAAAAGTCCGTTCTGGTTGTTCAGCACTTGAAACCGCTTTTTGTCTTGTGCTTCCCTCCTTTGCTACAGCATTTGTCCTGAAAGTTAAGTGGCAAATCTGAAGCCAAGAGGACCTGTCCAGGATGTCTGTGAACTCCCATACACCTCTATCGATGGGGCCTCCTGCACTCAGAGGGGGCCTTCTGGAGTCCCTGGCCCCCTCTGGAGCACATGCCTGTGCTAAGTCCTCATGAAAGAACAACTTGGGAATCCTTTTCTCCTCCATGTTACCAACATAGGCTCAGGACTCAGAGGACCAGCGTTCCAATCCTGGCTCCAACACTTGTCTGCCTGGTGACCTTGGACAAGACACAAATTTTCTGTGCCACAATCTCATCTGTAAAATGGAGATTAAATACATGTTCTTTCTACTTAGACTGTATGTTGGGCAAGAACAAAGTCTGACCTGATTATGTTGAATCTATCCCAGCACTTAGTACAATGCTTGGAATATAGTAAGTGCTAAACACCACAACTGCTATTATTATTACTTTGGACAGCTAGGGTAGGTAGGATATAGTGGCATGAGAGAGACCTGAGTTTCAGTAATTATAAAGGGTCAGAGCAAAGGCTGTAAGAAGCAGATTGAAACTGATGTCAGGTAGCAAAAATATTATTAGTCACCTTTCGATCTATAAGCTTCTTTTACAGCATGGAAAAAATATCAACTTTGAACACCAAAATAGTTCTACATATAGGCACACATATTCATTGAATTGCTCTCATTTATTATATGGAAAATGATAACCAGCTACTGACTATCTTTTTTTGATGACAAACAGGAAAATACAAACTTAAATTTCAGGAGGCAGAATTTAGGTTAGTGGGGAAAAAGTTGCTGATCTGAAGAGTTGCTTAGGAAAAAAAAACACAAAACACATGGAAAGAACAGGCCAGCCACCCATCTGTTGAGACTGATAAATAAGGTCCTCTTGAGAAAAGAAGACCAACTTAATCTCTAGTTCTAAGCTTCCCTATGTCTTTTCAAAACTACTATTTACAAACAGACTAGCTGTTTTTTCCAGGCCATTAAGGGCAAATTTGGATTTAGGCATTTGGCCCAGGATGAATTTCCCTGGCCCAGGACTGGCTTTAAGACCACGATCACACTGTCAAAATGAAGGAAAGAGAGGAGATTTATGTGGATGTTTAATCCATATATACGGTCTATCTAATTGCTTAATGCCTCAAAATCAGCTTTTCTTCTCAATAGTAGTTCTCTTTACCTGAAATATCGGGATTATTCCAGAGGAAGGGTGGCCTAACAGAAAGAACAAGGGAGAATGTGTGTCAGTAAACCCAAGTTCTAGTCTTAGGTCTGTCAGGTGCCTGCAGTGTCACCTTGGGCAAATCTCAATTCCCCTGTGCCTCAGTTTCATCATCTGTAAAATCATGCTAAATTTCCTGTTCTCCCTCTCTCTTAGATTTTGAATACCAGTTGGGATAAGGACCGTGATTGATCTCATTATCTTGTATCTACCCTTGTACTCAGCACGTAAATACTTAATGCAAATATTACTATTATTATCATTATTATTGTGAAGATATAACCAAAGGCTACATCTATCCTCCCCGGATTACAATTAATGCTTGCTTAGCTCTGTAGTTATGGATTTGAAAAATGAGACTATAAGCTAAATGATGGTAATAAATCCAATTTCTCCAATAGCAATTATGTAAATAGTGGGAGATCCAAGGAAATTGTTTTCCTGACAGAAGATATTATAGACATACCAGAATAAGTGTTAAATACTTCTGAAGAAAACAGTTATTTGTTTTACATCCTTTCAAATATTTTACTGCAATACACACAGTGGTGATATTGACCCTTGGTAGAGGTGATTATGTTAGGTTAAAAACGGCAGCTAATCCAACACTCAAATCATTTTTTTTAAAACTGAGAATTGGTTCCACCATGAGTGCTTTGAACTCAATATTCTGGGTGATAAAATCACCATTAGGAATATTCAGGAATACCAACATAACAAGGTATACAACAGTGACTGCCACACTGAAGTGGAAGCATTCTGGGTCTATATCACAAGGTGTAGTAACCAATCGACATTACATCAGAAAGTGATCTGCTTCCTAATTGATATGTGTTCTAATAACCAGAAAACATGAACTAGGACAGCTTTCAGGGTGGAATACCTAACTCAGAAACAGGTGATCTGTCATCTTGTATCCAGATCACCAGACAGTTCATGTACTAAAGTAGAGAGAGACACTTAAAAGCCTACAGGTTGCCAGATATTTAGTTACTAACTCTTACTTTGCTTCTAGTCTTCTCCCGTCACAAACAAAAGTGCAGGTTAGTAAGATTTGGTGTATCTGCATTCATTTCGATTTTTTAGGATGAGACATTGAGATTCTTTCCATTTCTCTGTTTTCATCACCCTAGAGTTTTGGAAAATAAAGTTTGCCTCTTGGCTTAACTAAGCATTAGAGTTCCCCAAGCCTGGAAGCCGAAATCAAACAAATAATTCAGCTGCAAAACAGCTTGACAGGATGATAAAACCAAGTGCAGATGCGAACGCATCTTTAGGCCATTTAATGTTTTGATTAAAACAATGGCCATCAAGAGAATGAAGAGTCCCTTTTTATAGATAGTTAATGCGGCTAGGGGCTGCGATGATTATACAGTGTCTCCTGATAGCAACGCTGTCACTGAGACTCCATCAGCATTTCCAATATAAGCCCTTATTTTGAGGCACTGTAACAACCATTAAAGAGAAAGGGGCAATAAGACAGAAATGGGCTCTTTTCCCACTGCACTGTTTCAAAGTCATTGCATACGGGGAAAAAAAAATTAATCAGTAAAAAGTATTTATTGAACGCCAAGCCTTTAGCCCAGACTTCTAACCAGTGATGTTGAAACAGGAACCAACTCTGACAGAAATTGGCTAATTTTTAATTGGTTTTTCCAAGGGTTTTTTTTTTTCTTTTTAGAAGGCTTCAAGATAAAAGTCATTTTACCCTACTGCACATGCCCTGGCTTCTAGGAGCTTTACCAATCATCCTGAAGCTAGAGATCCTTAGGGCTGATTTTTTTTTTCCGGGAGAAAGGAGGTTGCAGTGTGATGGGAGGGCTAGTTCCCAGTTATTCCCAAGAAAAGACTTGAGGAAATTAACAGGAAATACCAAATGTCATCAAAAATATGATCAGCTCTCCCAGAGGAATTTTCTCAACAAAAGCAAAGTGACGGGCTTTTTAATCACATCACAATAAATGCAGTATAGCCAGACTCTCCTCCCCACATCTTCTACCATGTTGTTCTCAGATCGCTACCAACTGCAACAACAAAAGGCCAAAGGGTATGGGAAGCTCATGCACTTTGCTGGCTTCCTCCGTTGCAAAAATAACAATGGCCCCAAACTGAGGCTTAAAATTAATCCCAAAGTGAATTGTTCGAGAGATACCATCTGAGCCCTGAAAAATGCCAATTAGAAAGCAGCAACAGGGGTGCAGAAGGCCAAAGGTACAATTCAGAAACATGCTCTACATTGAGCTCATCACCCCCATGGTTACTTGGTCATTCCCTCCCCTCCTCCGGTCTTGGCCTGTGCCTGAACACTATGACTAGAAAAAGGCCAGAAATCAATCTGTGCTGGCACTTGGGGCCTTTAACCATGATAAGAGATGAACTGCTCCAAGAAGGGATCAGCATTTGCTGTATGAGGAATCAGGCTCTGACAATATCTTTATAGGCCAAACCAAATGGAGTGTTGAGGCAGTAATCCAGACAATTTAAGACGACCAATGTGCTCTTGAAAGAAGAGAGGCTGGATTTATCATCCAGATTGACTGCACTGATTGAATCCTGCAGATAACCGCTCAATTTGCCATTCTGCCTTGCCTGCATACACAGAGTTTCTAAATCCATGTCTCAATAGAAGCAGATGTGTCTAGTCCTCAAAGAGATAAAGATCTGGCAACCAAGTAGCATGGCCCAGTGGAAAGAGCCCAGGCCTGGGCCTCAGAGGACCTGGGCTCTGCTGTGGCACCTTAACTTGTGTCTCAGTTTCCTGATCTGTAAAATAGGGATTAAATACTTGTCCTCCCAGACTGTGAGTCCCATATGGGACAAAGACTTTGTCCCAGCTGATTATCTTGTATCTACCCCAGCACTTCCTGCAATGCTTGGCACATAGTAAATGCTTAACAAATCCCTAAATCACTATTATTCTCAGCCTCCATGAAGTTTAGGTGACTCCAACAACAATTTGTATGGTCACAACAGAGGGAGCAAGGTCGTCTCCTAATGGTGTACTCCTGGGTTCTCTCCCTGAAACCTACTGCAGGGTAATTTTCTGGAGCCTCAGGTGCAATCACCAGTACCCTACACACAATGCTTTCAGGCAAACTTCCCTTTATTGCTCTGGTATTTGTTAAGCACTTGTGTCAAACACTGTTCTAAGCACTGGGATAGGTACAAGTTTATCAGGTTGGACACAGCCATTGTCAACTGGAGCCTTCATGGCTACTGCAGTGTATACCTTGTTTTGGGACATGTTTTAGAACCCTGATCCATTTCCTAATACATCAGGAATTTTTATTCCTGTAGGACCACGGTACTAACTGTGTCTGACACCCACCTGCACGTGACTATTTTTTCAGACACGGTGACAAGTTTAATCCAGACATGCTGGATAAATTGTTGGAGATCTGTTCCCTAATTCTATCACTGCATTCTATCCTAAAAGCTTTATGGTCTGGTAAAACTAAATGCACAACACATCCCAGAAACCCTAGGAATGGAAAGGTATTCTTTCCCTTTTCCACTCTCATTCTTTTCTTCCCCAGGCTCCACACCGTCACTCAACACTCTGGAAACTGCTTTGCCCCCTGGAGAAGCTGTGACCCACAGCTCTCGTCACCTTGGCTTATCTATCTGCTCCTGCCCTGTGTCCCTGTCATATCCCCTCCTTCCTCTCTCTTCTCCCCACTATGTCATCAGTATCAATGGAGCTGAACAGAAAATCTTCCTGTAGGTGCTGACTTTACAAAGCCCAGAGTAGTTTTATGAGTAGTTAACTGCCCATATCTTTCTGACTTTACCTTGGCATGATATGGTTTCTGCTGTGGAAGACAATTGAGGCCTGCCTTCCCTCCTTCTCAGAATTGGAAAATTGAAATGATATATGGTTCTTTGCAGCAATGCTCTGCTACGGTGAAACTGTCTTCTCAGAGAGATGATAAATCTTTATAGAATATACCTGCACGGTCACCTCCCCACCCTCCCTCAAACCTGTTTATCTTATAGATTGGAAATTCCCTTACTTCCTTCTCACTTCACCATGGGAAGTGAACTTAAAACAGAATCGTCATGCTGCAGTGGCTGAAAAATTGATTTAGAATGATCAGGAGAACATTTAGTCACTGATCATGCTGGATGTGGGGCCCGGGTGCTAACCACAGATGCCCCTCTTATCCCAATGCCTCTTGGGGAATTTAAAAAGGAAAATGTATCTGAAGCAAGCAATCACACAGATGAAGTAATGTTTCCATTTGAACAGAGAGCACAACACTTTCCTGGACCCCAAAATTCAGCATGTCTTCCTACATTCCACCCTCTGGCTCTAGCAGTGGCTGGGACTGTTGTGAGTGTCAACTCTGAGCCTCAAAGGAACTCAAACTCTGCTCCTCTAGCCACAGGACTATTTGTCTTATTGCGTGTATCATCATCTTTTTCTTTTTATATTGTTTGGGTTTTTTTTCATCTTTTCATGGGTATCTGATGCCTGCCCCTTTCCTATTGCCTTCTGATTCTGAGATCACGAGCCCCTTGAGGGAAAAGGACTATAAGGTATGCTCACTGTTATATTTTTTTTGTGTTCTGCATTAAGTAGGTGTTAAAGAAACACTATTACTACTCATTGCTTGGCTCCCATGAGCTCAAGATGTCATTTTAGTTCTGAGCTCATGCTGCAGTCGGCACTGAGATTCCATTGTGAAGCTACTGCACTCAGTGGCAGCATCTTTTCCTGTATTATCAGTTAAATAATAATTGTGGTATTGGGTAACCACTTTCTTAGTGGCAAGTACTCTACTCTACTCTAGAGAAGCAGCGTGGCTCAGTGGAAAGAGCACGGGCTTTGGAGTCGGAGGTCATGAGTTCGAATCCCAGCTCTGCCACTTGTCAGCTGTGTGACTGTGGGCAAGTCACTTAACTTCTCTGTGCCTCAGTTACCTTATCTGTAAAATGGGGATTAAGACTGTGAGCCCCACGTGGGACATCCTGATTCCCGTGTCTACCCCAGTGCTTAGAACAGTGCTCGGCACATAGTAAGCGCTTAACAAATACCAACATTATTATTATTATTATTACTAAAAACTGGGAGATATGAGATAATCAGATCAGACAGAGTTCCTGTTCCACATGGGGCTCATAATCTAAGTAAGAGGGAAAGCAGATATTGAATCTCCATTTTACAGATGAGAAAACTGCGACAGAGAGAAGTGACTTGCCCAAGGTCAGTAGCAGAACTGGGATTAGAACATCTCCTCCATGAGGTCTTTTCTAAGCCCTACTTTCCTCTTCTCCCACTCCCTTCTGCGTTGCCTTAACTTGCGTGGCTCACTGGAAAGAGCACAGGCTTTGGAGTCAGAGGTCATGGGTTCGAACCCCGGCTCTGCCATTTGCCAGCTGTGTGACTTTGGGCAAGTCACTTAACTTCTCGGTGCCTCAGTTCCCTCATCTGTAAAATGGGGATTAAGACTGTGAGCCCCACGTGGGACAACCTGATTCCCGTGTCTACCCCAGCGCTTAGAACAGTGCTCGGCACATAGTAAGCGCTTAACAAATACCAACATTATTATTATTATTCATCTCTCCTCTCATTCCCCACCCCCCAGCCTCACAGCATGTATGTACACGTAATTTTATTTATATTAATGTCTGTCTCCCCTCTAGACCATAAGCTCATTGTGGGACGGGATATCGTATTCTCCGAAGCACGTAGTACAGTGCTCTGTAAACAGTAAAACAGAATTGACTGAACCCAGGTCCTCTGATTCACGGCCCCTGCACTTTCCATTAAGCCGCCCTGCTCCTAGAGGGCTAAATGAGGCCAAGGTAATCCCTATAGAGTCACTAGAGGGTGGTGCATTAGGCCGCTCTAGATAGGCACATCAGCTTCTTATTCAGGGCTGGGGGATATCAAGTCCCATTTCTGAGCTGATGGAAGCCCTCCAATGACCCTCTAAGTCTCTCTACCTTCTCCTCTTCTACCTTCCCCTCAGAGAACAGCAATGCCATAAATCTGACGTAAAGGTGGGCTTAGGCTGGAGCTATTCCAGGAAATGGGGTCACATCTGCGTTCACTTCCCCAGAGCCATCCCATAGATTGGCAAGATAAACGATGCCTACCTCAGCTTTCCTTCAGATCCACAGAGTACTGAAGAAGGTGGATATGGATCAGGACTCTCAGTTCTAAGCAATTATGAGATATTTCTAGAGTGGGGGGTTATAATTAATATTCTTCATTTATTTGGCACCAGCCATGCATATACAGGGTGGCCAGTTATTCTCAACTGAATCTCTCAATTCTTTCTCTCCCAGTTAGGACAACTAACAAACAATGTACCCAATGCTCGGTGACTTGAGGACTGATAATCTAGTTTGTGAAAGATTCAGTCCTCTTCCTTATTCCTGTTCTGTGCCTGTTAGCAACTTTACTCCTGGATCAAGGACTAGGATGAGGACAGGAACTTGTAAACAGTCAACTTGATGCTTGTGAGCCACTTTGGGGAAAGGCTTGGTAGAAAGAAAAGGTAAATCTATTTTCTGATAAGGCGATTATGGATTATCTGCACCTTTCAATTATCCCCAACATCCAAATTGTCAGTGGCTGGGACTATGTAAATCAGTGCATTACTGATTGCATATTGAAGATTGAGCTCCCAACACCCTTCTTCATTCTCCATTTCTGCTCCACTGCTGCTGGCTTTTCTTCAGAAAATATGACCATATATTACATACCTACAGACCACGAAGGCTTTTAGAGAACAGACACAATAATAAAGAACCTAGAATGGTCCCAAACCCAGAGGATTAGAATGAATAGCAATGAGAAGTAATGTGGTCTACTGGATAGATGCATAATTTGCATAAATTACAACTCTCTGTGCCTGTTTCTAAATCTATGAAATGGGGATTAAATATCTGGGTTTTTATGGTTTTTGTTAAGTGCTTACTTATGTGTCAAACACTGTTCTAAGTGCTGCCCTAGATACAAGTTAATTGGTATCTGAGCCCTGTGTGGGACGGTGGCTCTGTAACACTGGATTATTCTTTATCTGCCCTAGGGCTTGGCACATATTAAGTGCTTATCAAAGACCACAATCATCACTATTAATGATGATGGTATTTCTTAAGCACTTACTATGTGCCAAGCACTATTACCACAATGACATTTCCTTAAAAGGTGCCAGAGACTATTTATTTGGTCATCTCTATAGGATACTTGGGAAGGTAAGCAAAACCATAAGTTTAAAATAAAATGGGGGATATATTCCAATTCCAAAGGTCTCTCTATGGCTTAATGAGCATCCACCAACACTCTCCCCTGAACCTAATTAACAAGAAGCTATCGGTGTACAGTAGGTGAACAATGATTTGGATGCCCAATTTAGTTACTGATTAGTCTCTCAGCCCGGATGTTGAAACAATTGAATAAGTAGCTCACATTTATTGGGATATTACACTCTCTTCTGCAATTTTGGAAACCATATGGTCTTTTGGAAGATTGGGTCGCCAGTGCCAGGCTTGTACCGGTTTAAAAGCATTTGCACTCTTGGGAATCACACTGAGATTCACCCATTTGTGGCAGGTGTTTTAAGCACTCAGCCTAACAATCTACCCACGCACAGTACTGCAATTCAGTGACTAAATTAAATCTCTGAATATTAAGTTAATGATGGAAATCTAAAATATTAATATATTCTAATTGAATATTCTCCGATAAATTATCTAGATATTCTCAGCAATGTGATTTTACTTTCATTTCTTTAGGAACTTTAAGCTGCATAAATGCAGCTATTAGAGCAATTCAAAAAGGGGAACATTTTCTGCTCAAATGAGAGAACTCTAAACACAAAGAGTCTAAAAATTTCTTTCATATGATTGATTAAATCATAGAACCCCAAGACAGCTGAATCATTAAATTACTGCTTTCTTCTAGTCCCTCTGGCTTTAGCAAGGACAATATAAATTCCCTATAGGCTTGAATACAAGGAAATACAATACGTATAATTACAGTAAAGTCTTGAATGCTGCTCTAAGAGAATTTCAAATGGAGCATTTATGCTGTGACTGCACTTTTAAAATCCATACTCTGGTAAGCACCTATTTGTGTGGAGGGTGGATTGT
Source organism: Ornithorhynchus anatinus (assembly GCF_004115215.2). Lineage (NCBI taxonomy): Eukaryota > Metazoa > Chordata > Mammalia > Monotremata > Ornithorhynchidae > Ornithorhynchus > Ornithorhynchus anatinus. The sequence goes on along the minus strand of NC_041735.1, from coordinate 15,963,627 downwards.
GTGTAAGGGAGCATGTAGCATATGACATGTAAGCAGCATGTATGTTTCTGTGCGTGGACTCAGGTTTGTAGATCTACTAGCTTTAAGGGGGAAAATAAGTCAATGCATTCTGTTGGGTGACAGGGAAGTGGAAATATTGTCCTGTCGCATTTTGGAAGAAGAGATAAAGTGAAAACTCCGGTCCCATGAAAAAGTTACTGTAAAGTGAGCACAGGGCTTTTATGTTTGCTTAAATGCACACTAAAAACACCCAGTGTTAATTTGTTTCTCCCTTCATCCATTCAGTCACAGAATGAGCTCATCCTGATAACTGGGAAAACACCAAATTGCATTTGAGAGGCAAAATGAATGTTAGCACCCTCCCTGTTCCAAAATTCCTTTTTTAAAAATTTTTATTTCTTTTGGCTACTCTCGTTCTTCTCTCTTTGTTTTTCCTCTGTGGCATTCACTAAGGTGATATCCCTCCTTTTAATTTTTCCCCTCTCCCACAAGATTTTCTGAGTTGGAAGAACTGGGTTGAATGTTGGATTTAAAATGGTACAGAACCTAAGTAATTGGAAAACAGGTAGGTTCTGGCCTCATTAAGATAACTAAACCTGGAAGAACACTTGTCCTGTGTTTATCATCGTGATACGTATTTTACAGAGAAGATAAAAAGATGAGAACAAGGCCAAATGAGGAGAGAAGAAAAACATCAGAGTGCAGTGATTGGTGAGTGCGAATGGTGGAAGGTGGAAGGTAGAAACAAAGGAGCAGATCAGAGAATGGGACTAGAAAGAGTAGTGATAAATAGTCGGCTGGTCAGAGAAGCAACCCTGAGATACTAGTCAGGGAACACATTTCACTCAGACTCAAATAGGTCTGACTTCACCACCCCAAAATTATATTTGTGAATTATCTGAGGTGCTCTATTTGCACATCAACTGAAGAACCAAATTCTATAATTTTGAATGCAATTAGGCAACTGCACCTGTCAAATAGGTGTTTAGTCACCTAACCTTATGATTCCTGCATGCAAACTGTCTAATTGCTCATGGAATTGAAAACCTGAAATCTCCAACAGATGTGTTCAAAGTTGCACTTGAAACTAATGGTGCATGTGAAATGGAAGGCCACCCTTAAATAATTTAGCTTGATATAATCAATATAGATGCATACCCTTTTGATGAACGTATGTTATGGATAATGTTAGAATTGATCTGTATGTTTGTATTGGGAATTGAAGTTTGTTTCTTGTAATGCTTCTTGCAAAAGCAACAAAATAAAGTTATTAATTTACCTAACTTCACTGGAAATGTGGATTTTCCTAGGCTTATATCTCCTGCATTTATCAATGCTACAAATATAGACTTCCGTTGAATCAACTGTAAAAAGCTGTGTTAAAGTTTTAAACACAAGGTTTTACACATATCTACTGGGGCTTGGAGATTGGATTATCAATAACAGAATCTTAGTCCAATATATCAATTCACCTACGAACCTCCTGATATTTACTTGATACCATTGTCTATGCAGGAAGAATGTGTTAAAAATGCCTACATAACTCCAATAAAATGAGCCCAAACTGTGTGAGTTCAGGATATGTTTTTAAGCATACTTTCCAATAACCTCCATCAACCTTGCTTTGATTTTTTTAGTGCCAGCAAGGCAGCCTAATGTTTTTTTCAAATCATTTTTAATCCCAAATGATTTTTATCATAACTTAACTCTTCAGGTGCTTAGATGAGAAAAAGTTCCATCTCAAAATTTTTGATTTCATACTCAATTATTACAGTCATTTCTCAGAAAATGAAAGGGCTTTACAGTACAGTAAAATATAAATGCAGGAGTCTTTTCAATCAGTGGTATCTGAGTGCTTACTCTGCAGAGCAATGTACTAAGCACTTGGGAGAGTACAATACAACAGAGTTGTAGACTTGTATAATTACAAAGATCTTACAGACTAGATGGGTAAAAAGACATTAAAATAAATTATAGATATGTACACAAGTGCTGACTGGTTGAGGATGGGGTGAATAGCAAGTGCTTAAAGGGCACAAATCCAAGTGCCAGGGTGATGCAGAAGGGAGAGGGAGTAAGGGAAATGAGGGCTTAGTCACGGAAGGCCTTTTGGAAATGTGATTTCAATAAGGCTTGGAAAGTGGGGAGAGTTGTGGTTTATTGGCTATGAAGGGGGAAGGAATTCCAGGCCTGAAATAGCCCCATGGGCAAGGGGTCTGTGACGGGGTAGATGAGATTGTGGTACAGTGGGTAAGGTGGTATTGGAGGAATGAAGTGAGTGGATTGGGTTGAAGTAAGAAATCAGCAAGGTAAGACAGGAAGGGCAAGGTGACTGAGTGCTTTAGAGCCAAGGGTGAGGAGTTTCTGTTTGATGTTTGAGGTGGTTAAGCAACCACTGGAGATTCTTGAGAAGTGGGGAGATGTGGATTGAATTGTTTCTTAGAAAATCTGGACAGCAGAGTGGAGTATGGAATGGTGGAGGGAGGCAGGGAAGTCAGTAAGGAGGCTGATACAGCAGTCAAAGCAGGATATAATAAGAGCTTGGATCAACATAGTTGCAGTTTGGATAAAGAGTAAAGGATAGATTTGAGCAATGTTGTGAATGTAGAACCGACAGGATTTGGTGGCAAATTGAATGAGGGAGTTGAGTTGAGGATAAAGCCAAGGTTTTGGGCTTGTGAGACAGGAAGGATGGTGGTGGTGTCAATTGGTAAAGACATGGGGAGGGCAGTATTTGGGTGGGAAGATGAGGGTTCTGCTTTGAATAAATTAAAGTTTGAGTGTCAACAGGACAACCAAGTAGAGATGTCCTGAAGGTAGGAGAAAGCATGAGAGTTCAGAGAAGGAGAAAGGTGAGGAGTGGAGGGGTAAATTTAGGAATCACTTGTATAGAGATGGTAATTGAGCCTTGGGAACAAATGAGTTCTCCAAGGGAGCTGATGTAGATGGAGAATAGGAAGAGACCTAGAACTGAGCCATGAGAGACTTCCAGTTAGAGGGTAGAAAGCAGAAGAGTTCACAAAAGAGAGAATTTGCAGCCAGAGGCATAGGAGAACCAGGAGAGGACAGTATCAGTGAAGCCAAGGTTTTGATAATGTGTCCAATTGAAGGGGGTAGTCCTCAGGGTTGAAGGCAGCTGAGACGTTGAAGAGGATGGGGTAGAAGCTGTTGGATTTGGCAAGAAGGAGGGTATCAGTCATCTTTGAGAGGGGGCTTCCTGTGGAAAGAAGTGGGCGGAAATCCAGATTGGTGAAGGAGAGAATTGGAGGAGAGGAAGTGGGAGCAGTGGGTGTAGACAACTCACTCAAGGAGTTTGGAGAGAAATGGTAGCAGAGAAATGGGGTGATAACTGAAGGGAGTTGTGGGGTCAAGAGAAGGTTTGTTTAGGATAGGTGATACATAGGCATGTTTGATAGCAGTGGTGAAGAAACTATTGGAAAGTGGACAAAGATGGAGGTTAGGTATGGGGACAGTGTTTTGATAAGGTGCAGAGGAATAGGGTTGGAGGTGGAGGGGGTAGAATCTTATAGGAGGTGGGAGCTCTCCTCTTGAAATACTGCTGGGAAAGATGGGAGTTCAAGGAGGGGCAGGAGGAGAGAGGGATTAGAAAGGAACAGGAAAGATTTTAGGAGATAACTCCAGGACAGGAAATACCTAGTTTAGTCCACATACCTACAAAGTAGGGCATAAGTAGAATGGTAATAATAATTGTGGTATTTGTTAAGTGCTTACTATGTGCCAGGCACTGTACTAAGCTCTGAGGTGGATACAGACACAGTCCCTGTCACATATGGGACTCACAGTCTTAATCCCTATTTTACAGATGAGGTAACTGAGGTACAGAGAAGTGAAGTGACTTGCCCGAGGTCACACAGCAGAAGAGTGGCAGAGCAGAGATTAGAACCCAGGTCCTTCTGACTCCCAGGCCCATATTCTATGCACCAGGCCTCAAATGGTAAAATTTAGTAACTCAAAGTAAGCATAAGGCCTCTTGTTTTGTGGTTCTTAGGCTTATTAAACTTATCTAGTATGTGCCCTTCTATATTTTTTTCCCCTGAACAGTCCTCAACATCTTTTGTGATATTCCCTCTGAAGTGTTCACTTAAAAACAGTGAATTGCCTCCTTTCTCTTCTGTGCAATTAGGTGGAGTGACTAGAATTTTGTAGGTCATTCCATGAATGAACTTAATTTTGCCACTATATTTAATTTAAATAATGAATTCCAATGATCAGTAACACCAGTAATGTCTAAACATTTTGTCATTGCTAATCATGGCTTCTCAGAAGCCAACCTAAATATAGTGGGTCATTTTCCTTTTTTTGTGTATGTGCTCTTCTCTTGAAGAATATATCTTCAATTGTCCCATGTACATAGGAACAGATACGATGTTCCATCAAAGGAAAAAGTCAGTGATTAACAGAAATTTTGGGGGGAAAAACATTCTGGCTTTTTTCCCCACTGATTTTCATTTAACATATTTTATCAGAATGAAATGCTTTAACGAGCAGAGAACTGCAGCTGATCCCAGCTGATCTGCACAGGGCTGTGTTTTTCAGCTTTCTACATTTCCATCAAGCTGTATTCACATTTGCTATGATTTAAACTTCATTCAGGCATAGTCTCACCCCAAATACTGACAAGGAACTAATCAACTCATGAAAAATTGAATATTTCCCTTCACAATAGAAAGTAGGAATGGGAGAGGGCCCAAAGATTGGCCTGTGTATGCAGAATTAATTTGACCTGTAAAGCCACAGAGTTTAACAATAAGGAAAGTTCAGTGTTTTGGTAGGGGCAAGGGAGGGATATGTGTGTGTATATGTGTGTGTGTGTGTGTGTTTACATCCTACAGTCTCGGGCTTTATTCTGAAAAATCTGACTCTTTCTACAAGTGGCATAATGAATTTCCCATTTCCCAGTTGCCAAAAATATATCTATACACCAACCCCCCATACACACACACACACACACACACACACACACACACACATACACACATATAAAACAGTATAAAATGCCAGCTCAGATACTGGTCTCCTGACCTAAGGAGAAAAGGCAAGTTTAGATTCGTGCACTATTGTGAGTTTGAAAAGCTTTCAGGAACTAACCACCGGAAATTCAACAGCACGGACTTTCTACATGCTTCTTACAGCTCAATATCATTCCCTTTCATGTGCCACGCTTGCTCTGGTGTGAGAACAGATAGGGGCCAAATCTAACACCCAATGTTCAGGAGTGTTTGAAACCAGATCAGAACCACCTAGATCTATCAGGCAGCCTGCTGCCCCGAGGGCAGGGGGAAGGTTTTGAGGATGGAAAGAAGTGCACCATTCTCATCTTTGAAAACCTGAATTCTTTCTCTTGCACCTATTACAGGGCAGAATCTAACTGATAAACCTTCAGCTCACGGTAGTGCTCCTGCAACCTTCACTCCGGGGGCTAGCTTGTGGGTCAGGGGACCTGAGGCTGCAGATGACAAATGAGCTCTGAACCAGAAAATATCATAAAATATAAAGTACAAAAAACAAGCCACAACAGGAATTTTGTGTTTATGGTAAATGCAGCATTTTGCAGTATAGTGGCTTAATCGGCCCTGACTCCCACACGAACATACCACTATTACCTCCTTCAATTTCCTTTCCCCTTCCAGCACATAAAAATATTACAAGCATAGACTCTCCTGGAAAATGTCTGTGTTCCTGGATAGCCCCTGTACTATTTTGTTGTTGTTCTATAAAAAGGGGTATGTACAGTTGCCCCTATTTATTAACCCATTCAAAGCTATTGTATTCATCAATCAAGAAAGTTCATCTGGAGACCAGAAACACCTTTAAAAACTCTCTGGACAAAAAAAGGGGATTCCACTTGAAGATGCTCATGGAAGAAAGGTGAAATTGCAGCAGAAAGTGAACGGTGCGTCAACGAAACAGAACCCATAAGTAAGCAGAGTGGTGCTCTGCCTGAAAGATTGGTTTCGCCCACCATGTCCAATTTAACACCCAACATCTGCCTGTACTGAGGCACACTACAGGTTCATCGCATGCATCCTCTGATTATTTACCAATGTCGAGATAAATCAGGGTCTTGGCAGAAAGGAACTCTTATCCTTGATTCTGCTTTATATGGACGTCCAATTGAGTAACTGTCCTAAATGACTGATGCTGTACTTTTACCGGGTGGCCCAAGACAAAGACATCTCAATCAGTTCTTTGTTGCCTAACTGCCAGGCGCGTAATGAAGTAAAGCCCTTACTGGATCAAACTCATAATAAAAAGGCTTTTAGGGACTGAATAACAAAGGAGAATGAGAGAATAAAAAAATGAAAAGAAACAATATTATCTGCAATGGCATACAATTTTCAGCAATTAAACATTGGTGTAGATGTATTCAGATTTGTTCCAACAGAATAAAATAAGTTCAAATTCATTGCTTCTGTGTGTTCATGTGCCAAATTTCTTAATCCCCCCCCCCCGCCCAACCTCCACCCACTGCCACCAACAACACAAAAACAACAGAAAAATGTGAGGGGAGTTTTGTATTTGACTAATTGTGCATATAATGAATTTTTTATAACATCAGTGATAGGATGTGAGATTCGTGTGATACAATAGGAATTTTTCCTCTGGCTACCCATTGCCAGAGAGCAAAAGAAATATTAAGAGACTTTGTCCTTTCCCTGATTAAGTTCTCTTTTCCCGGCTTAGTCTCCCTTCTGCGTTGTCTATGTACTTGGATCTGTGACCTTTGGACATTTGATATTTGCCTCACCCCAAGCCCTACAGCACTTGCACATATCTTTAAATGATATATTATCAGTCATTTATATTGATGTCTGTCTCCCCCATAGACCACAAGCTTGTTATGGCCAGGGAACGTGTCTCCTTATTCTGTTGTACTGTGCTCTCCAAAGTGCTGGTACAGTGTTCTGTTCATAGTAAGTGCTCAATACATATCATTGATTGTACTCATGTCCCAGGTACCTTTAGTAAATTTTTATTTTGCGATATAGTTGTGGAAAAGAATTGTCTTTATTCACCTACTCAGTAATCTCTATCTTTAGATTCCTCCTTTATTTAATTGCATGGCACATTCCTGAACATGATCCAGTTACAGAAACATGGGACTTGTCAGAAGTTCAATTAAAGAGTGAGCTGCCTCTGATCAGCCTTTGGAAGGCTTTGACAGCTCACTTATCGGGCAGTTATGGTTACTTCACCTATAACATGAGGGAAGTAAACAGTTGCCTGATTGAACTTAATCATATTTACTGAGCGCTTACTGTACTCAGAGCACTGTATTAAGCTCTTGGGAGAATACAACACAACGATAGAATAGACACATTCCCTGCCTAAAATGAGTTTACAGTCTAGAGGGGGAGAAGTCCAAAGTAGGGCCAAGATAGATCATGAAATCAGTGGTAGATGCTTCATTTCTAAGCATTCTCTCAAATATATGTAGCACTTGCTAGTTTGGTGTTCTCTAACAAAAGAATGGTAGAGAGTAATAAGGAGACATTCATAACTCAGAAATGAAAATCGCCAAAGTGTATGACAACAGAGTTTGCTATGAAACTAGAAGAGGCTGAAGAAAAAGTGACCCCAAAACTGTGCTCAAGTAAATGAAGAATTATGTGAAGGATGTGAATAATAATTATTATTATTATGGTATTTGTTAAGCACTTACTATGTGCCAGGCACTGTACTACTACTACTAATAATAATGTTGGTATTTGTTAAGTGTTTACTATGTGCAGAGCACTGTTCTAAGCGCTGGGGTAGATACAGGGTAATCAGGTTGTCCCACGAGAGGCTCACAGTTAATCCACATTTTACAGATGAGGTAACTGAGGCACAGAGACATTAAGTGACTTGCCCACCGTCACAGAGCTGACAAGGGGCAGAGCCAGGAGTCAAACCCATGACCTCTGACTCCCAAGCCCAGGCTCTTTCCACTGAGCCATGCTGCTTCCCATACTAAGCACTGGGGTGGATATAAGCAAATTGGGGTGGATGCAGTCCCTGTCCCATGTGGGGCTCACAGTCTCAATCCCCATTTTACAGATAACTGAGGTATGGAGAAGTTACTTACCCAAGGTCACATAAAAGACAAGTGGTGAAGCTGGGATTAGAACCCATGATCTACTGAAGGATTATGTGCAGGATTACTGTGCATACACAAATAAATATGACTGACTGAGAAATAAAAATGGATGTGGGCTAAAATTTGGAATCAGAAGGAAATTGTTGAGTGTTTTTTTCTTGAACCATCTGGGTGACAGAGAGGGTATAGAATATTCTTTGTTCATTAGCAAGCAGGATAATCCCTTCCAGGGGTTTGAGATCATTCTTGCCTAGAGGAACACACAGACTGGATCACCTCTGAGAAGCAGCTTTGCCTAGTAGATAGAGCATGGGCTTGGGAATCAGAAGGAACTGGGTTGTAATTCTGGCTCTGGCACTTGTGTGCTGTGTGACCTTGGGCAAGTCACTTCACTTCTCTGGGCCTCAGTTACCTCATCTGCAAAATGGGGATTAAGACTGTGAGCTCTACGTGGGACATGGATTTCATCCAACATGATTGGTTTGTATTTACCATAGCGCTTAGAACAGTACTTGACTCATAGTAAGTGCTTAACAAATACTATTATCATTACTATTATTATTAGCTTTGCCCAGAGAGATTCCCCAGAGCTAAGGGTTCGGTAACTTCCTTTGATCTAGTCCTCTGTTATTTTAGAACGAGATCCTTGGCATTTCCTGGAATGGGCCATTAGGAATAATCTGACTGGCTGGATAAATGACCATGTGGCTTTTGGGCCAGGTAGGAAGGTCAGTCAGTCAATCATATGTAGTGTGCAGAACTTACTTACTGTGTGCAGAACATTGTATTAAGCACTTGGGAGAATTCAGCAATATAACAGACACCTTTCCTGCCCACAACAAGTTTTAAAGTTTAGATGGGGAGACAGACATTAGTATAAATAAATTCACATATGTACATAAGTACTATGGTGCTGTAGGAGGAGAGATGAATAAAGGGAGCAAGTCAAGGTGATGCAGAAGGGAGTGGAAGGAGAGGAAAGAAAGGCTTAGGGAAGGCCTCTTGGTGGAGATGGTCCTTCGATAAGGTTTTGAAATGGGGGAGAATAATTGTTGGATATGAAGAGGGAGGGCGTTCCAGGCCAAAGGCAGGACGTTGATAAGAGGATGGTGTAGAGATAGATGAGACCGAAGTACAGTAAGAAGGTTGGCATTGGAGGAGTGGTGTGCAGGCTGGGTAGGAGAGTAGCTTGGCTGTTGTAGGAGAGTAGCGAAGTGAGGTACGAGGGGGACAAGGTGATTGAACTTTTGAAGCCAAGGGAGAGGAGTTTTTGTTTGATGTAGAGGTGGATGGGCAATCCCTGGAGGTTCCTGAAGAGTGGAGAAACATGGCCTGAACATTTTTCTAGAAAAAATTATCTGGGCAACAGAGTGAAGAATGGACTGGAGTGGGGAGAGATAGGAGTCAGGGAGGTAAGCAAGGGGACTGATAGACGGGATAGAATAAAGCTTGGTTTAACAGAGTAACAGTTTGGATGGAGAGTAAAGGGCAGATTTTAGTGATGTCGTGAAGGTCAACCAACAGGATTTAGTGATGGACTGAATGTCATTGATTCTTTATTGCACATCTTTGGGTTTTAAAAACATGTAACCTTTCAAGTTGAATGGAATGTAAAATATAATTGAGAAAGGACCTGCTAAATTATTTTACTGCATCGTAGTTTCAAGACGACCAATTGAAAATTACTTAATGCTCACCATCATTTGTCACATTACTGAAATTAGGTTGCAATTTTCTTCAAAGAGAAGAAAGCACTTATTGATGGACCCCTTACCATTGGCTTTAAAGCACTCAATCAGCTCACCCCATCCTACCTCACCTCACTAATCTCCTACTACATCCCAGCCTGTGCACTCCACATGTAGCACCAACTTACTCACTGTGCCCCAATCTCATCTATCTCGCCACTGACCCCTTTCCTATGTCCTCCCCATAGTCTGGAACACCTTCCTCCTTCATATATGCCACACCACCAACCCACCTTCAAAGCATTACTAAGGTCACATATCCTCCCAGAGGCCAACCCCGATTAAGACTTCTTTTCCCCGTCTCACTCTCCCTTCTGTGTCACCTATGCACTTGAATCTGTGGGACCCTTGGAGATTTGATATTTACTCCTCCCTCAATCCCACAACAATTATGTACATATCTTTAAATTATATAGTATAAATTATTTATACATATTAATGTCTGTCTCTCCCTCTAGACTGTAAGCTCATTATGGACAGTGAATGTGTCCACTAATTATTTTGTACTGTACTCTTCCAAGACCTTAATACAGGGCTCTGCACAAAGTAAGTGCTCAGTAAATACAATTGATTGACTTGGTTATAAAAAGTAAATATGAAACTGAATTCCAATCTCTGGGAAAAGTCATGCCATGGCGGATGAACTGGAGACCAGATCATTTTTCTAACAAAACATTCAGGACATATCACCTCTCTCCTCAAAAAACTCCAGTGGTTACCCATCCACTGCTGTATCAAACACAAACTCCTCACCATTGGCTTTAAAGCAGTCCATCACCTTGACCTCTCCTACCTCACCTCGCTACTCTCCTTCTACAACTTAGCCCACACACTTTGCTCCTCTAATACTAACCTTCTCACTGTGGCTCGATCTCACTTATCTCGCCGCCAACTCCTAGCCCACATCCTGCCCCTGGTCTGGAACACCCTCCCTCCTCTAATCCAACAGACAAGAACTCTCCCCCTTTTCAAAGTCTTATTGAAGCCACATCTTCTCCAAGAGGACTTCCCAGCTAAGCCCCTCCTTTCCTCTTCTCCCACTCCCTTCTGCATCATCCTGACTTGCTCCCTTTGTTCTTCTCCCTTCCCAGCCCCACAGCACTTATGTAAATATTTGAAATTTATTTATATTCATGTCTGCCTCTGCCACTCTAGACTGTAACCTCATTGTGGGCAGGGAATTTGTTTATTGTTGTATTGTACTCTTCCAAAACGCTTAGTACAGCACTCTACACACAGTAAGCGCTCAATAAATATGACCGAATGAACTAGCATTTTTATTTTATTCATGGAGAAGTAACATTCACTATAGGCTTCATATTTTACTATGAAACACTGCCAACCTGAAGACAAGGTCATATGTAATGTGTTTTGAGATGTTGGTGATGGGTTAGTGACTCTGGGAGGGGCAAGAACAAGATCACAGAATGATCATTAAGACCTACCTTTGACATCTCTTAGTTTTCCCAGTGAAAAAAGTCATCATTAGGTAAAAATGTGTGGGTACAGCTCGTTGGCTAGTAAGGTTGTTTTTGTCCTCTCAGGACAAACCATTTCCCACCATGAACTAAATGTACAAAAGTTGGAGAGCTGGCTTCTCAGATAACTCAAACTAATTCAGCTTTCTCTCTCTTGCTCCTGGTAGTAGTCCAGTAGGGACTGTTCCAGTGAGGGAATAAAATGAGGCAAGGCTTGGCACTGAACATCTTACCAATCTCAGCTAAACTGGCAGGTCAACTGAAAATCTACAATTTAAAAAAAAATAATTCCACTTACCCTGACTAGCTGCTGTGGGAAGGGGCCCCTGGAGTTTTCTGGCACATTGATTGGTGGAATGACCCAGTCTCTCTTCTGTCGTCTCAGCCCATTTGAGTTTTGATGCTGGGGCCATGGAAACAGTGTAACACTTGGCTGCTGAAGCAGATCAAGGGATGTGCTCTTCTTTCCTTTTTGCTGTTTGGGTGAAGAGAGAAATGTAAGAAAAAAATATCTGGAGGAACTTTTTATTACAAACAGATGAAGAGGGAAAATATTCTGGAATGCTCTTCTCCTTTCAGAACACTACCAAATCAATACACCTCCTCAGTGAAGCCTCCACAGGTTGAACACACCAGACTCTGGTCACTCCAAACACTCTAGAAAACCCAATCTAATGGGGAGGGAAAAGAGTTAATGAATCTCCATTTTACAGATGAAAAATCAGAAGAGTCACAGAAAAATTAAATGACTTGCCTAAGGTCATACAGTAGGCAAATGACCAATTGGGAATAAATCCCAAGTCTCCCGATTCAAAGGCCCATACTTCTTCCACTAGGCAATGCTGCTTCATTTGACTGTTTCCTGTTCTTCCTTTGTGACTCTACAGCAATTAGAACAAGATTCTGCTATAGTGCTCTCTCAACAAATACAACTGATTGATTAGCTGACAGCTGATTTCAAAGGCGAATATAAACAACCAATCCATGGTTTTTATTGAGCACTTACTATGTGCAGAGCACTGTACTAAGTGCTTGGGAGAGTATAATAACAGATGTGGTAGACACATTTCTTATGCCTAATTAGAGGGACAGTTAGGTATGCTTAACTGCCAAGTAAAGGGCAAAGCTCTAATTTTATGGTCAGGAACTGGAATGAAAACACATTTTAAGGCAGAATGGAGTGTGTCTGTTTCCTAAAGGGAATTCATTTGGAAGTAGGAAAGTGAATTAATTTTCATATCTAGCATATTAAAGTTAAGGTAGGTTCTTATAGAATGGTCAAGCAATTCTTGCCCTGTGGAGTTTACACAGTGGAATGAGATGAACTAAAAACTGATTTAGAATAAACATGGATTCTCAACTTCAGGTAGGCTGAAATAATCAGTGTTGTTTCAGCAAGGCAAGTAACAGCCATATTAGTCTTTACAAAACAATTGTCTGTTGATGAAGCAAAGACTAGTGGATATGCCTTTCCAGGTGAATTTTTTTTCTGCTTTTCAAGAAGCAATCAGAAAGGGCACTATGAGTCATGTTGGCAGAATTTCAAAATAGACAACAATACGAAAGAAACTACTTCTCATTTGCTTAAGATGAATTTTCATGGCATTAATTTATCTTGTGTTGTTTATATAAATTGTACATATTTTCCACAATTTTAAAGCTGTGAGACAAATGTAATAACAAAATATGGTGAAAATAAATGCCAGACCTGCTCAGTCTTCTGTCTAAAAAAAGAACTAACTCTTCTGGAGCAATAGCAAAAATGTCAACATCAATTACAATTATTCCCATAAAACTATAACATTCTTTTGAACATGCAACAATCCAGGAACCATTTGAAATAAAGAACATAAACATGAAAGCTTAATTATACTAATTATAAATAACACATTCAGTTTTCTCTTTAAAATAATTTTCACCAGATGACACCTGCTCATTTTCGTATGTGATTTCTAGGCTCAGTATTGCCTGGAAAACCACAAATGAGGAATGGAATACCATTTGTATGAAACTTGATATTTTTACACATTGTAAATCTCCCTGCATTTCTCCACCAATGAAACAATAGTAGGAATAAAACTGTAAACACAGTAGATACCAGGTCTTTTCAAAAAGTTAAACCACATATTCAGGGCTCTCCTCAAGCTAGTATTTGGGCCCATTGACTTCCCAGCTCTTTGGAATTTGCTTCTCAGAGCTTATTTTATTTTTTCTTTTACTTATGGCATTTGCTAAGCACTTAGTAGGTGTCAAGCACTGTTCTAAGCTTTTAGTAGATATAAGTTAATCAGGTTGTACACAGTCTCTTTCCCACTTGGGGCTCACAATCTGAGTAGAAAGGACAGCTTTTGAATTTCCATTTGATAGTTGAAACAGGCAAAGAGAAGTCAAGTGACTTCCCCAAAAATCACACAGCAGGCAACTGGCCAAACCAGAACAAGAATCTTGGTACTCTGACTCCCAGGTCTGTGCTCTTTCCACTAGGCCACGCAGATTCCCAGTGCTTATGGATTAAAACGTCAGTATTCTGTAGCAAAGAAGAACTTGAGGATGGTAGGTTCTTGTACTATCCCTGTCAATTTTGTATGACTCTGACCTAGACTCTTCTAAGGATTTCCAAATAACATTTGGAAGCTGCATAGAACTGTGGGACTTGAACAGGTGTGAATCAATCATAGCTCTCTATTTACTTCTGGTGAAACAAAGTGAAATATGGCTCTGATTCGGAGGACCATTTCTATAGGTAGGCTTAACTGCCTTGGGAAAGGTGCAGAGGAGAGAGAAAGGAAATTTAAGAAGTGTAGAAAGTGACCCCCGAAGACAAACCAAAGGAGATGGAATTGCTCTGCCTAAGAGAGAGAAGGTGGAGTGAACTGGCAATTTGTCTTTCTTTAGATTAAATGTTACCTATAGTTACAATGCCATTCATTGGCTTTGGTCAGTGAGGGAAGGATAAGAAGTCAAGGGGTCAAATGCAACAAAGAAGGTTTAGATTAAACATCAGGAAATCACTTTGGTCACATAGGTCATTTAGGCACTAAAACTGTTGATCTAAAGTCAATGTAACTCTCCCTGACTAGCTGTTTTCAAAGACAATCACAGGAAAGGGCAAAGTCAGGGATTTTGAATGGCCTTGCTCTGAAGCGGGGTCTAGCACTATTTCTCCACAGTTTGACGGAAGCTGTACAGGAGTTTTAATTCGCTCCAGTAGGAGTTCAGCCTTCAGGATCCTGTTCTCTTTAGTTGAAGGGTTTAATGTATGCACCCCTCTGGTCCAACCTTAAAGCTGGCCTGGACTAATAAAATGGGAGATAATATTCTCATAAGATTGTCTATTTGGATTTAATTATTTCCATGGGCCTAAATTGATGCTTTTAAAAATTAGAAGCAGTCCTGTTTCAAAAAAAATATATTTACATATTTTTCTGCTAGCCATTGCAAGTCACCCTCAAATGGCTGTTCCTTTAATCTAGTGATTGACAACCCTTTAGTACAGAAGCTATAAACAGAAGTAAAACCTTTGAGTGGCTGGTGTACAAACTCCCTATCATACACTTTAAACACACATTAACCAACTTTACTTCTTTGCGAGTTGAACAGTTTTAAATTTCCTCTCCCCTAACCTGCAAGGCAGAGGCAGTTTTAAAAGTCTTCTTCTCCCATGCTAATAGCCACTCAGTGTTGGATAGCTAATTACCCGCCTCCCCTGCATCTTCCCTCATCTTCTGTTTCAGTCCCCTTATCTGCCTTCTCTTCTCATTTCAGTCCCATCTTCGGGAGGCCTGACCTTCCATACTGTTAAGGTGACCTGCGATCTGACAGTCCCTAAATGGCCTCTAGTACATAAAGACTTATGCCCTGCAAAAAACTCTACCACTGTCTGATTCTCATGGGTAGGGTGACTTTTCAATCGAGAGAGTTGACTTAATATCCTTCCTGGAAAATACACGATGCCAGCATATTTCTCAATTGAACATTACTAAATAGAGATGAAAAGCAAAATTACCCCAAATCCTTGTCTTAGAATTGGAATGGTTGAATTAATCTCCCACCAAATTCCATATTACCTAACTGAAAAATGATTTATGCCCTTTACAAAAAAAATTATCCTCCCAACTCTCTCATTTCTTATTAGACATATTATTTCATCTTTTAACCAGTTGAGAAATGTTCCTTTTACAGCTCTTGTTCAGTATGTAATGGAAGATTGCTCTATGTGTATGATTATGAATGTAATTGAGTATGACTTTCAGGTGAAATCTGCAGGGACTACTCAGAACTGGGGAAAGGCTCAGGTGTTTCTCTACCACCATCATTGGTAAGTAAAGAATGAGTAATACAAAACTGAGAGGTAGTTTAAATGATCCCCTTAGATGTCTGAAGAATATAGTCATTCTTTTCATTCCTGAAACAAATTTAAGTGCATTTAATATATATTTATATTTAACTTTGTCATCTGCTGAGTGTTTTCTTGTAAAGAGGAAACTCAGTTGTATTTTTATTCATCAATTAATCTGCTTAAGAAAAATTGGTGAAACGAAGGAGAGGCACAGGTGGCCAGAACTAGACTATTTCTGAAACAGAAAAATAAATAGTTCATTCTGTTCTTCTTGTGTGTGATCTGCTGGAACAATTGGATCCATCAGCTCTCTCCCTCTATCCTATTCATTTTCTCCTGCCATAGCACTCTATTGCATTCTCATTCCTCACTTGACCTCTCACAACTAACTGTAGCGGTTCCACACATAAAGACTAACATATCCTATTGAAACACTTACTCTTCTGCTAATTAATTTCTTCATTTTCTCTTTCCTCCTACTTAGGATATATTTTATGCCTGTCTCCCTTGCTAGACTGTAAATTCTTTGAGGGCAGGAATTGGGTCTCCTAGAACTGTTGTACTCAACACTTAGGTTAAGCGGCTGTTTATTAAATACTACTGATTGATTAGTCAATCAACTTGATTTGAGGTAGACATAGACTAGGTGGACAAGTAAGGTGGTACTTAAAGAACAACTTTCAAATTCATTTGGAAAAAATCTGTTTTCCGTATTCTCGTTCTTGTATCATAGATTGCTTATTCTACCCCCCAGCCCTCTCCCCCACTCCCCACCACACACAGTTCCCATCTCATTTCTCCAGTGAGTTGACTCCCACGGGTATTGATTTAAATGCTAAGAATGCCATTCTTAGGTAGCTGAATGCCACTTGTACCTGTTTAATATCTATTTCACAAAACAACACTATTTAGCCATCTCTAGTCTTCAAATTTGACTATGACCTTACTGATGATCATAACCTGTACTTAACTTTAAAAGTGGCATTTAAGGTGGCTAGAGAGACAACATGCACACCTGACCATCAATTTCCCAGGTAATACCCATTTCTGTTCTTTCCATTTGCTATCCAGATAGTCTGAAGCCGTTTTGTTTCTCTCAGGTATGTAACAATAAAACACATAGATATATAAAGATATATTTTGGTTGCACAGAGTACACAGTGTAGACTGATTGATCTGGGTATGCAAACATACAGATGTAATTCTGTCAGACCCAGTAAATACAAGATGAAAACATTTCACATTTGAGCCTGGTATCTACACTATTTCAAGGAAAATAAACTTTATGTTGAAACTTCTCTCCTATTTTATATCGAGGTGTGCCTAAAACACTTGCTAACATTATAGATGAAAACGGGCTCAGTAGCACAACAGGGGAAATGGCAGAGAATAAGGATACATACTTCAGTGCTGTGGGGAATCAAAGTGCTTAAGGGGCACAAACCCAGGTAAATAGGCAATTTAGAGGGAAAGGTGAATAGGATGGAGAAATGAGAGGTTAGTCAGGGATGGCCTCTTGTAGTTGATATGATTTTAGGAAGTCATTGAAGATGGGGAGAGTGGTGGTCTGGTAAATATGAATGGCGGAGGGACTTCCAGCCAGTGGAAGGATGTGAGCAAGGGTTTAGAAGCAACATACATCAAACTGAGGTGCAGTGAGTATGATGACATTAGAGAAGTCTTGTGTGTGGGCTGGGCTGAGATCATATTAATACAGTATTGATCCTCAGACATGCAGATGAGGCAATTTGTATTAACAAAACCCCCTCTGAATCATATCCCTAACCTTAGTCCTGACAACAACAACAACAATAATACTAAAAATTATGGTATTTTGTTAAGCACTTACTATGTGCCAAACACTGTTCTTAGCTCTGGGGTAGACACAAGTTAATCAGACTGAACACAGTCCCTGTCCCACGTGGGGCTCACACTCTTATTCCCATTTTATAGATGTGGTAACTGAGGCACAGAGAAGTTAAGTGACTTGCCCAAGGTCACGCAGCAGGCACATGGCAGAGCCAGAATTAGAACCCAAGTCATTCTAACTCCCAGGCCCATGCTCTATCCACTAAGCTACACGGCTTTCCTAGTCCTAGCGATCAACATATCCCCATACCTTGTTCTAACCCTAATCCCTGATATTGATCTTGGTGGCAAAGATACTGTCCCTTTAATCCACCAACTCTTGCCCCAGATGACCCAGCCAAATCGTTTTTGAAAACATGGAAACATTAAGGATAGCCTCCATAAATTTTTCCTGCTCCTATCCAATCCCTTCCTTCTTCTGCCCTTTTTTGACTCTCCTATCCTTTCAGCAGTATCTCCAGAGGAAATCTACCTCCTCTCAAATTCTACCTCCTCAACCTGCATCCTCTTACCTCATCCCTTGCCACCTTATCAAAACATGTGCCCAATTCCTTCTTCCCTCCCTGACTGCAATACTTACATTCCAGTGGCTCCTTCCTCACTGGTTTCAAACATGCCCTTGTATCCTCAAGGCACCCTGCAGTTATTGTCTCCTCTCCCTCCTAACTCCTCGAGCAAATTGTCTACACCTACTTTCTCTCCTCTATTTCCTTCTTTGACCCCCTCCAATCTGGCTTCCACCTCTTTCACTCCAAGGAAAAAGCTCTCTCTATGGTCACCAATGACCTCCGTCCTGCCAATGGTCTCTAAGCCTCCTTTAGCTCTCCTCTGCTTTAGACACTGTGCATCATCCTCTTCTCCTGGAAATATTATCTAACCGTGTCTTCATTAACACTGTCCTCTCCTGGTTCTCCTCCTACCTCTCTGGTTGCTTCTTCTCAGTCTAGCATCTCCTGACTGCCAGGAGAGCACTGGAATCTCCTCTGCCTCCCATCCTAATTGAGGAGATCCCTCAAGGCTCTGTATTCTCCATTTATATCCACTCCCTTGGAGGACATTAGCTCCCATGACTCAACCACCACTATACAGTTGACTCCTATATCTCTCTCTCCAGCTCCGACCTTCCTCCTCTTCCTCTGCAGTCTCACATAACCTTCTGACTTCAGGATATCTCTACTTAAACATTCCACTGACACCTCAAACTTAACATACTCAGAATGGAACTCCTCATCTTCCCACCCAAACCCTGTCCTCCCGCTGACTTTCCCATCACTGAGGGCACCACCATCCTCCCTGTATCTGTAACTTTGCCAATATCCTTGACTCATCTCTCATTTAACTCATATATTCAATCTACCACCAAATCCCATCTGGTCTACCTTTTCATTTCTAGAAATCCTCCCTTTCCCATCAATGCAAAGTGCTATCAGATGCATCAACATTCTTATAATATCCCCCCTTTGTTACCTCATCAGCATCCTCACTGATCCCTCTGCCTCTCCCCACTCCAGTCCCCACTTCACTCTGCTATCTGGATCATTTTTTCTGAAAAACAGTCTAGTACCTGTTTCCTCACTCCTCAAGAAACTCACTGCTTGGTAATCCACTGCTGCAACAAACAGAAACTCATTACCGTTGGCTTTAAACAGTCCCCTCCTACTTTACTTCACTAATTTCTTACTACAAACCAGCCTGCTCACTACAGTCCTCTAATGCCAACCTACTTTCTAAACCTCAAACTCATTTATCTTGGCAACCAACCCCTGGCCCATAGCCTACTCTGGCTTGGAATTCCCTCCCTCTTCACGTACGACAGATCACTACTCTCCCCACCTTCAAAACTCTACTAAATTACTTCTCTTCCAAAAGGCCTACCCTGACTAAATCCTCATTTCCCCTATCTGCCCTCCTCTCTGCATCCCATATGTGTTGGATCTGTAACTCTTAGCACTTGATATTCACTCCACCCTCACAGTACTATTTACCTTAGTTTACACTCTTCCATTTCCCCTATTTGTGATGTTTTTAAATGTCTCTCTTACCCTCCTGACTGTAAGCTCCTTATGGACAGGGGGTGTCTACCAGCTATACTGCATTGTACTCTCCCAAGTGTTTAATACAGTTTCCTGTATGCAGAAAGCACTCAATTAGCACCATTGATTGATTGGTGCCATTTGTTGAGGATTTTTCTGCAATCTGTTTTTGACTGCTGGATTGTTGTGGATGCAAATTCACACTCAGTTGGTGCCTGGATTGCTGTTTCTTTTGCTCAGGTGATATAACACAGGCACAATATACCCAGATTTGTGGTGTTTCTCAAACTGGGTGCTATGGAAGGCCTCTATGATCTAGTAGGGAGCTTTGGCAGGCTAACAAGTTGTTCGATGGGAGCAGAATACAGTAAAAAAAAAAAAAAATCGACAGAAAGTTGCATCATCTCCTTCTCCAACAGCTCTTCCCACCCTGCCTCTGTGATCCCTGCAGTGCCAAGAAAGAAACAGAGGTGGGCTTGTTTTTAGGTGGCAGCCTAGGGAATGGTAAAAGGAGCAAGATCAAGGAATGAAAATCGGCTTTAGAGTAACTTCATTATCTGAAAGGAGTTTTAAAGGGGCCTCCTGTGAACTGGCAAGGTTGGGGGTAAAGTGAACCAGCATTGTCGCATCTGAGATCTGCTAATCCACAGTGATCTGATACTAATTTATGTAGGCTTCAAGGGGCTAGCTTGTCTTCCTTTTTCTCTCACCCCTCCAAAGATGCAATCAGTAGCTTTCATTACTGAAGTTAGTGACTCTCCACTTTGGTCCCATGGAAATCTGTTGTATTCCTCAGTACAATCAGGTGGACCTATAATGTTTTGAATCTAAACTTTTAGATCCAGAACAACCTGCAGTTCTAATTTTAATAAGCAGATGACATGACATTCCTTAGCATGCATGATAAAACACATTTTGTTTAAACTGCAATGGGATCCATAGAGGATTGACTTTATCTTCATGGATCCAAATCGTTTACAACCAGATTGTATTTTGTCAGCAAGCTTCAACTCTGACCGTTTCCTCAAATATATTTTTTCTTTACATGATTGTTATATGCAGAAATAAATTAGTCCTATATGAAACAGGAAATCCAGATCTTTTTATGAGACTTAAAGAAGGAATGAAGTTTTACCTTCAAAAAGAAAATCCTTTCATCTATGTGTAAAACTATTATTCAAGATGGTGTCATGGGGAAGCAGAAAAGGTAGAGGTAAAATATGACTCTCCAAGATTATTTAAAAGAGTTTGGTATTTGTGATGGATGTATCAAAGAAAATGGTTTTATTTCTTAAAAGAATTCATTTTACGATGGATATTGGCCAGATGAACAAAAGATAATGTTATGGAACACGCAACATAAGTTCACTTGCTGTTTCAATATTGACACAATAGTCAGGGAACTATCTAGGGAACAGGGCTTTTCTATATTGGCCTGGTTGATTAATTTTGGAAAACAGGTAAATCTGGGTCTTTGCAAAGTTCTAGTATGCCAATGAATAAAGTCCTCCATTTTCTGGAATTTCTTATGAGAACTTACTACTTTTTTGCTACGATAAGCAACAGTTGACTTAAGGTGTTTCTCCAAAGGACCAAAAATTCTCCCCAGTTCATTCTCCTGTGTTATATGAGTGACTGCCGATTTGAGAAGTTCAAACACTTTTTTTGATTGTCTGCCTGATTTTGTGAGGTCAAAATTGCATGTTTACAACTAGAATTAGAGTTCTGCAGAAAATGAATAATTAAAGTGAATGACATCAGGGATTTCAAAGCCTCAAATTACCCCAGACAATTGGCCCCTGCCTTTTCAGGAGCTCATAGATAAAACCAGTGAGTGTGAAGTAATAACAGCTTTCACCTTCCACTACACTTAACAGTAACCAGTCAGTCCAGCTGGCACCTCTATCCTTCCAGCCAACCTGTCTTTGATATCAGTCAGCCTCTGGCTACGGAGACATCTGGAAGTTATTATCCAGCAGAGCATATCATAAGCCCATTTACATAATATGATATATTTTGCGTTCCTGCTTTGCTGAACATTTTGGATCACACTAATGTTTAGGTAAATAAGCAACCAATCTTAGCATTTAAATAAAACTGTGTCAGGAGGTATTTTTCAAAGATTATTGATTTTATGGGGATTTGTCCTCAAAATGAATCATTTTCCACAGAGGGTAGCAGTACCAGCATCCTTCTTTTTGAACAGTGACTACTTTGAGTGTGAATAAAAGCAAATAGCATTTGTTTCCAAAATATCAATATTATTTATGACTCACTTGGATTTCTCTCATTTGTCAATCTGTTTTTGTTGCTTCCCCATAGCTTTGGGTTAAACATGTTTCTAGGCATAAGTAATGTTCCTTTAAAAAAATGTCAATCCAGCATTGCTGTTTACTGAGGATAATTAGATTTTTTAAAATAAGTAACAGAATCCATATAGGTAGCTTTTCTACATCCTACACCCTGCTTCAATATACATTAGAAAAATGGCACATTTTACTTGTCTGCCAGCTTGTATATTTAAAATATTTAACTAGGGTATTGTCTGCAGCATTCTAGTTGGTTTCCATGGCAGCTATGGAAGGGCAGCATTGAGTGGTTTTAACAAACACAAAATAAAATGACAGAAAATATCTAAGTTATTTAACAAATAGAACATGAGAGCCGTCCTTAAATAGCCATTTGCATGAATTCTGTTCCAAAAAGGATTTACTGATTTTGGATTATATTAATGATCCTAGTGCAAGACAGTGAGATCTGTTGGTTTTCTGAAATGCTCTATAGCGTTTTTTGCTTTTCATCCTTTAAAACAGGATGGAGATCATTTGAAATATTAGTAAGGCATAATCAAGGATTACCAATTTATTCAGTTATCATTTGGTGAGATTATCATTAATTGATTTCTCTGCATTTCAGTCATTACTGAAATCTCAAAAGACTTTATGAGGAACCAGAGAGAACCACCACTGAATGAATATTTTTATCTTCAGGTCTCAATTACAATAGCAGGACAATAATAGAAGATTAGAGGAACATCAGGAATGGAAAAAAGGAACGATGTTTCTCCAATGTTGCCATCAGAACTCTTTCTGCCGTATTTGCTGGTAGATGTTAACTTGTGACAGAATTAATGTGAGAGAGTTTACATCATGTTCAATTAGCATCAAAGGGTAAATTGCTGTTCAAGAACAATTTGTGGAAAAGGGCTAAAAAAAAAAAAAAAAAAAAAAGGACTGGCACAACCACGGCAAGATGTTCCAATGTGCACAGTACCTCGATGGGGAAATAAAAATGAATGTGTTTGCAGAGAAGTCGCTAATTGACAATGCAGCGTGATTTTGGCAGCATTTTTCCACTTAAAGATAATGAATAATATTCATATTCAGAAAAATAGACAAAGACTAAACTAATAATTTCTGGTACAAACAGGGTTGGGAAGCCAGTCACACAAGAGCATTTCAAGTGCCAAATCAAATTGTTTGATCATCCTTAGTTACAAAGGCAAACACAGGAATCACAGGATTTGTGACCTTTATCAAATCTGGCTGTAGACAGTCAAGAATGCTGTGTTTAGTTAGGAGCTCATTAAACAAAATTACTTTTCTGTTAACAGAAACAACTACAGTATAAAATATTTTTTAATTAAATCAGTTAGTTAAGCCAAAATTCATTACATTTTTTTTTTAACTCCACTAACAGTAGGGCTGCACAGAACAGTTCACATTAGAGTCAATTAGCAAGAAAAATTGTCAGTTTTGGCAAGAATGCAAGTTTTGAGAACTCTTCGGCTGCGAGATGGGATAAAGTTTCCGAGAGAGTTCAATGTTAACTAACTCCCCCAAAGAAAGCAATAATATTTTAAGTTATTTTTCTTTTTAAGTGGCATATGGGGAATTAAACAGTTTCTACAAACCTAAACTATTATTTTTCAAATGCAGCTAGGCCTTTGAAATATTGAATTTTATGACTAAAACTATCATCAGGTCTCCTCCTAAGCGTGAAGACAAACCTTGGTTCATTTTTCTTCCTCTATTCTGTTAATAATTGATATTGCCTAGATCTCTCAGTGCAAACAGACCATCAGTAGGCTAAGATGTGGGAGGAGGAGGTAGCAGAATATCTACTTTGAGGTAGAAGTGAGAATTTTGTGTTCATATACTCCGATATTTGATAAATTTCTTTTGAAGTTTGATGATAGATAGTTCTTTAGAAGCAATTTGCTTATTGTGTATATTTAAACAGGGCAAAAAATAACACTTTTTCATGAATGGAAATAGTAAGCAACTTCTAGTTAACAAAGTTGTTCTCAAAGGAGTTGCTGGCCATTTTACACATCATCACTTAAATGCTCAGGTAGGAAAAGAGAAGAGTAATACATTTTAGGTGGAATAATATAATCCCAGAGAATAGGTAACCAGTCTTTTGATTCTTTTGTACCCTCCCAGGAGCTTAATATAGTGCTCTGTACTCCGTAGATACCACTGGTGGAACCTTAAGATTCATTCATTCATTCAATCGTATTCATTGAGCACTTACTGTGTGCAGAGCACTGTACTAAGTGCTGGGAAAGTACAATTCAGCAATGGAGACAAGAGGAGTGCCTATCAGGAGAACATATAGCTCTACTCCTGTTTCTCAGTAGAGTGTAGGTGGGACTTTAGCCTAAATAGATGAACCAAAAGTTGACGGATTACTGTGTGAGAAGCATTTGGGAAAGCACAATCGTTAAATTAGTATACATGATCACTGCCCTCAAGGAACTCACAGTGTAGCAGGGAAATGGATACTGAAACAAACTGTATTAAGGAGGGATAAGGGAAAAGGGGTATTATCCCAGTATTACCTGGGATAATGCTTAAGAAATGATGCATTTAAGGTATGAGTGTAAGTGATTAAAGGATGTGTGATTAGATAGTGTGCAAGTGGTTCTATGGCAGTTGTGGGGAGATTAGAAATTAATGGGTAATGTCTCTTGGAAGACATAGGATTTCAGAAGGGCTCTGAAGAAGGGAGAGCTGAAAACTGTAGGGTATGAAGCGGGATGGAGTTCCAGGCAGGGAAGATGGCATGAGCAAGAGGTGAGTGGTGGAAGGGCAAGGTAACAAGGAGACCCAGTGGATAGGTTAGTTTAAGAGGAAAGAAGAGAACAAGTTGGGGTGTAGTGAGAGAAGAGTAGATATGTAGGAGGAAGAAAGCTGATTAAGTGGTTTTAAGGACAGGCATTTCTGTTTGGTACAAAAAGTAGTACTTCATCACTACTAAAGACTTCTGAGTAGTTGAATGAATGAGTGGAAAAACAAAGTATGGATTGCAGAGGGTTGAGCCTAGTGAACCAATCACTTCAGTATCTATCCTTATACATGACTGCTTCCCCAACTGGAATTTATTTTAACATCTGTCTCCCCTATTAGATGGCAGACTACTTGAGGGGAGGAATTGTGTTTTATCAAATTGTACTTTTCCAAGCCCTTAGTACAGTGCTTGGCACACAGTGAGCATTCAATAAATACCATTGATTAATTGATTAATCCAAGGCTAAACATTTGTTCCTCCAATGCATTTTTCTATCTGTTCTCCACATGAAAGAATTAGGGATCTAGGGACCTATTACAATGTCAGAAATGTAAGATGTTTAAATATATTGGTGAATGCTCTATGGATAGATGTTGAAAAGAGATAATTTCAGCATTTCTGGTGTATGAACACAGGCTGACATTCATAGTCTGTTAAGGTTCAGCTGATGTGACTACACAATATACTGATTGCCTAGGGATGAACCAAAGAGCAATTATATATCCTCCTGAAAAATAAGAAAATCAACACCAGCATCTTCCATATTTGTCCAGAATTAAAATTTATAGTTAAATTTCTGTATTCTGAATAGGACATTAGTGCCATATATCCAGGGGGCAATGAGTGAATGTCCATTTATGATGCTTACTGAGTTAAGAATGCCTATGAACTAGGTTGTCAAAGACTACTAGATCAATAGCGAATCCATAAGATGTACCACTGAGTAGCCAAAGTAGTGACTAACTTCCCCCGTCCCCCACCACACAAAACCCAATGTTATTTACTTTCAGTTATCCTTTCCCCTAACATCTCTCCTTTCTTTATATCCTGGAGTTGTTTTCCAACATTATCTAACCCCAGTTTTTTGCAGTGCATTTAAAGGAAACATTTATGCTTAAAAACAGATATTAGTGGTGTTCAATTAGCAACACTTTTCTTGTCTCTGTTTTCTATACTAAAGCACTAGTTGATGACATGAACTTCAGTGTATTTTCCTGATTGGCCTCATGCAAATCTGTGATGTGAGTCAGTAAATAAAAAGTTTGAATCTCTTCACTAAGTTAAATTCCCCAGATGATCATTTAGGGTTTTATTCAGGCAGCTGATATTGATTTTGCAATATTTTTATGCTTATACTGGACAGCTGCTGATTCTACCCTGACTCACAAAAGAATACCATAATTACGGCACATGGGATGGAACAGAGAGTCATCAGCCTTTATTTGGAAGTGGATTTTCTTGGAATGGAAATCAATCTCCCCTCCTTTTTTTTTTTTATTAATGGCATTAAGTACTTACTATGTGCCTGGCACTCTACTAAGAGCTGGGGAAGATACAAGTTACTCAGGTGGGACACAGTCCCTGTCTTATATAGAGCTAACAGTTTTAATCCCCATTTTACAGATGAGGTAACTGAGGCACAGAAAAGTGAAGTGACTTGCCCAAGTCACACAGCAGACAAATGGCAGAGCTGAAATTAGAACTTGGCCCTTCTGATTTCCAGGCCCATGCTCTATGGCATAGTAGATAGAGTATGGGCCTGGGAGTCAGAAGGTCATGATCTCAGCCTTCTATATGCTGTGTGACCTTGGGCAAGTCACTTCACTTCTTGGGCCTCAGTCACCTTATCTGTAAAATGGGGATTGAGACTGTGAGCACCACATGGGACAGGGACTGTGTCCAACCCTATTTACCTGTGCCCACCCCAGTGCTTAGTAAAGTGCCTGGCACAAAATAAGTGCTTAAAACAAATACCACAGTTATTATTATTATCCACTATGCATATTGCTTTTCTTCTTGCTCCTGGTCCCTCAAACAGGCAGAAGTGGCCAATGAACCTATTTTGAATTTTAAAGTTTCTATTTCAATTAACAAATTAGGACATTCAAAGCAATTTTCAAAGAGGATCTAAAGATGATGTTGCCTAATTTCATAAACAAAAAGAGGCAACAAAGAAAGCTGGTTCATTTGGATACTCCGAGCCTTACCTCTGTCATTGGAGAGCACTGCTGAAGGACTCCAAGTAATCACATACATGTCATCAAGTAGAGCAGCAGTTATCTTAGGTTCCTGGAATTCCTTCAGGTTCAAAACCGCACCAACTGACTCACCAGTTTTTGAAGGAATTTGAATGCTCACAGAAGTTAAACCCTATTTACAGATGAGCAAGAACTTTATCATTACCAGAGTTCTCTGAACACACCTTTTGAGCCAAAGCCTACATACAAAAAGTGCCCAAACTGTCCTCTCAAAACTAACAGATGTTAATTTATTTTGCAGTCTAAAAAGTATACAGAAATCTCCCAAACCCTAGGTCCTTTTTTCTCCAAACCTAGAGCAGCTTCTGTTCTCTTCTCTAAAGCCCCCAGCCTCTGGCAGAGCAGCTGCAGCTGAGACAGCCTATAAAACTTATTGGGTTCACCTGAGTGAGCCCAGCTTTGCCTGCAGCTCTGGTTCCTGGGTTGTGCCAAGTACAAAGATCTCAGGGGTTCCTCAGTTCAGAAGTCAGGCAGTGGTTGATAACCTAGATTACCCAACTATGACCCAGTGAGTTACAAAAGGGCAGACTAGGGGTTGCAGAAATTTATTTCAGTACTGACTCTATACCTAAAGTTCTCTCACCTGGAAAATGGGAACAGCAGGGCTTGCTTGCCTTCTGGTACAATCTCCCAAATAGTTTGAGTTCTTGAATTGAATTAACTACTAAGAAAATACTATATATGGGAATGAAGTACTCTAGGTTATCTGAGAGAGAGCTCCCTTGAAAACTAAAAAGCATTATTGTTATTCCAGCTCAGATCCCACCCTCTCCTTCCAACCGCCAATTACACTAAATTATGTAGTAGTTTGGTGATATGGGTCCCTACACCCATTAAGTCATCAAACAATTGAACCTGTGCTCCCAGAGGTAGAAAGCTGTTGTACTAATACATTGAACAATTTATCCTTAAACACTGTGCCACATAGCCTTTACATACCCAGGATTTAATTAAATGGGATTGCTGTATGAATTACACCAATTACTCTATTGTCCTCAATAAACCTGAAGAGACCTAAGTTGTGGCACAAATGAAATTTTGCGATATGTGAAATGTGTTGGTTTGCTGACAACAAATCATTTTACTTTCTGAGTTGCCAGATTTGGATTTTATATATTTTGCCGTAGGCTAGCAAGAAAAGAACTGTATAAATTCTTAGGAAGCGAGAGAGTTGGGAAACAAACTATAGGTAAGGAAATTCAGTCACCAGATGTGCGTGCTTCTTTGGGATATTGCTTGTTTAAATTTATCTTTCATAAATGCTGATGTGAGCTCTAAGACCTAATATTAGTTTCATAAACAACAGTTCCTATTTGGCAAACTATACCCACAGGTCTCATTGACACCTTCAAGTGTTACAACAGCCGGTCAGATGAGAACAGTGTGAGAAACTTTATCTTAAGTATTTACTGTTATGCTAGAATATTGCTCAGATTCCTCTGGGGTAATTCAGCACTCCTGTGGGAAATATGTGACCTCATTTGCATTTTCTAATTGAATTGCTATCAGTTTTCCTGCAAGACTGCACAAAAAAAAATTCCTCTGGATCTCCACACTGTGTGTATTAACCATAGCAAGGCTTGCTTTTTTAATACTTGCCAAGAAAAAAAAGGGCCGATTTTTACGGCTCATCAAATGCACTGGATTTGCTGTCACTTTTATCCTGCCCTAATGCGAGTCAATTAAATACAGTAATTAATATCATTGTTTGTTGTATTCTGCATGAGCTACATGGGGCCTTGATATATATGGGTATGGCTGTTGATTGAAACCATAGACTCCATTCTATAGCTCTTTCCTAAAAAGAAAAAAAAATTCCCATTGTGTTCAGTAACTACATGGAGAATGTAGATGGGCTTCAAATGGGAATTATTTTTTTATTTCAAAAAATGACTACCTTTACTCCCTCTGGCTTCAGATTATGCCCAATTCACCATATAGATAAATAAATGTTGACTGCTATCTTCACATTTGTATGACAGAAAACTCCTCCCATCTTCAACAAGTAGTTAGGAGTGAAGGAAACCAAATTGAACACTTCTTGAATGATTACATAGTCTATTTCTTTCAATAAGATGTGCACTTTTCTTAAATCGGGGATATTTAAAATAAATGTACATGATACCCAAGGGCTAATGATTCCAAGCCTCTGGGTTGATGGAGCCTTGCTATCAATATTGTTAACTTCAAATATGAAAGACAGCCACATGAGCAATGTCTAATAATAAGCAAGAAAAATGTAGGCATGAGGAACAGGAAGAGTGTACATGTGAGTGTGTATGTGTGTTTGCATTTATTGGAGGTGGACATTTTGAAAATATGTCTCTGTAGACGTCATCATCATATTGATTCCAACAGTTGGGTTGAGCTCTTGGGGAAGCCTCAAGATCCCAGGCAGGATTGGAAACTGGATTGCGGCAGACCCTGGATCACCACAATCATTGTGAACACTGGGAAACTGCACCAATATATTGGTGCATGCATATATGTGGTTGTCCTCTATTTCCAAAGAAAATGATACTGGTACATACGTACACACAAAAATGTATATATATTTGCTTTCTCCTGCATTTAGCTATGCTTTTCTTGCTTATTGAACATTGAAGGGAGTTTTGAGGCTACCTGGCCTTTTCACTATTCCTACTTGGGGAATCAATCATCAAGTATTTATTGATCACAGAGCTATGAACTGGTTGGTAGCTCTGGGGAGGAGAATTTAATAAAAACAATTGTGAACTGGTCCACTTTTATTCTTTTAATGTAAGATTGGCTTAATGTGTTTATATTACCCATTCTGACTTCACCTACAGTAGAGATGGATTCTTTTCAGTAGGTATTTCAAAGATATTTCTTTGAAGTTTTAAAATGCAACTTTGGGGTGACGTCTTCTCACTGATGTTTGCCCAGCGTAGTGTAGCACATCAGTCATGCCATAAGGCCAAGGTTACAACTGGGACAAGGAACTCATCCCGTAATTTAAAAATCAAGGCCAATATGTTATTTTTTTAAGCAGAATTAACATTTATGTCTAGAAATAAATCATGTCTACTCATTCAGGCAGAACAAATGACTGCACTTTAGAAAAGAAACTTGCTTGTTATTCATTAGGGATGGATTTAGAATATGTATCTTTTCATGCGTTATAAAAGAACAGAAATTCCCACAGAACCATTGCTGAGGAATATATTTTGGTGTCAGCTCTACCTGGAAAAAAGTTGACGTTGACTCTTTGGTCAGGCAGGCCCAATGGGAGGGGTGATAAGTAATTATTGGGTTAACATGAATATGGCCAGTAGCCCAGAAAATTGAGGAAAACACATAGGCATATTTGGGTCCAAGCTACCTCAGAAAGGGAATAAATGGGGTGGGTGCAAACTCTCCCTCTATTTTGTGCTTCTTTCGTCTACGATATTGGAGGGCATATTTGAACAATGGCTTTACTAGTAATGTAATACTAAAAATGAATTTCCACCTCCTTTTGTGTTTGTGTGTGCATATATGTGTATACACAATTTGGTTGGAAACAAAGTTAAATACAACTGTATCCTTTTGTAATCCTCAAATTTACAATACACCTCCATTCAACTGTAATGTTCCTGAGGGCAAGAAACATAATAATTCTTGTTTTTGTGAAGCACTCAGTATCTACCAACCACTGTACTATGAGTGTGGGTAGATACAAGATAATCAGGTCGGAGACAGTTCCTGTCCCTCATGAGGATCACAATCTAATATTTAATCCACATTTTGCAGATGAGGAAACTGAAGGATGGAGAGGCTAGGTGATGAGGCCATTGACACAAAGCAGGCAAATGTATAGCTACGATTAGAACCCAGGTTCTCAGATTCTTCTGAATAAACATGAATTTTGATTCTGGTGTAGTCTCCCAAGCTCTCAGTATAGTGCTCTGTAGCAGTAGGTCCCCAATAAATACCACTGATTGATCCAAGTTTCAAAATCCTGACCAGTTTTTGTGTTATATGGACAATATGTTGTTCCAGCTTGTCCTTTCAATGAGCCAGGCAATATATAAATTTGAACCAGAGCCATATTTTCTATAGCCCTTCCCTCACCCATTCCTACTGGGACCAATTTCTGTGATCATTAAAGTGAAAAATCGGAGGTGCAAGAATTTGTACTTGTGATTGTCTAATTGCAAGAGCAATCAGACAATTACACCTTCAGAAAGAAAACCAAATGATTAATTGCATCAGAAATGATTTCAGTAACATTATTAGTAAAAAGCATCATATTTTCAATTAGAAACTTGAATGTTAAGCTTTCGACGTGCCATAAGCATTTACACTGGCTTTCGGGGTACAGATCTTTACACAATCCTGTGTCTTTATTCCATTTTTAGCATAAAGAATTATCAGGGCAAAAGAAAAGATAACCTTTCAAAGACTGATCCTTTAATCTATTCACATTACCTCCCTGCTTCTCCTTTCCCCTCTCCTTTGCCCCCATAACATATTTAGCTTGATGGGGTTTCCAGAGGTCAATCGGCCTCTCTCTGCCTTTCAGTTAAAACTGGTCTGAAAACATCCAGAGAGATGGCATCTCTCCTATTCTTCAAAACCCCCACAGAAGGAAACTCGTATGCCCTTATGCTCCATCATCTTTATTGTTGGAGAGGTTTTTGTAATGTCTAATCTCACTCCTGTCAGGGGTAAACGACCAATCCCTTCCACTTGCCCTCAGAGAAAATTGAGAACCTGAGCTGTCTGATATTTACGATGGCTAATGGCTGCCCTGGCAGGTATTGTCCACCCTATTGCGCCTCATCTGATTAACTTGTTGTATCTACCCCGATGCTTAGAACAGTGTATGAGAGTGAGCTTCACACATACCATAATTTTTATTATTATTGGGAAGACATGTGTGATGTCACATGCATTATGCTGGGCATGCAGAATAATGTTTGACATCATATGCATTATTTTGGGGAAGAAGCAGCAGGTAGCCTAGTGGAAAGAGCATGATCCTTCATTGTAATTCCAGCTATTTGTGACCTAGGGCGACACAACTTTTATGTGCCTCAGTTTCTTCAACTATAAAATGGAATTAACCTTCCTAGTTAGACTGTGAGCCCCATGTGGGACAGGGACTGTGTCTGATGTGATTGTTTCTACCCTAGTGTTATAGGAACTAAATTGGAGGATGAGCCTTAAAATTACCCGACATCCAGTCCTGTATCTCAACCAAAAAGGGCGGACAACCGAAAACCAGACTGTCCATTGTGAAACTGAGAATGTCCGCCCTAATGAATGGTAGAATATTTTTCCTTCAATCTTTTGCATGATAAATAATATTGATTCCTTAGACAAGTTTGCTGCCTTATTTTTGTAAGCTCTTTGTCACCTGCAATCACCATATTTTGGAGGATTTTATGCTTTATTATTTAATAGGATGCTTGTGAAGATAAGAACAGCCACAGTGAAACTGATATGAAATCACAGTTTGTTCTTAAGAAATTTCCTTGTTTAGAGGATTTTCTCCAGTTTGGGGGGAGGTTTTTCAGGTTTTGACAGAATTTTTTATGTGCCTGCCTTTTCCCCGAGGACAAAAACGGGCAGAAATAGCTATGAATTTATCAGCTGATATCATTCTACTTTACCTTGTGTCCGGTGTGTAGCAACGGCTTCTCGCCCACAAATAATCTGACCAGGGTGTCCCATCTCTTCAAGGCTTGGCGGTCCCACGCGGTCACCTTGAATGCTATCTGCTTAGGCGGCAGTTGCATCTGATGGGCAGCAAAAACAGTCCCATCCGACCCTACTTTGAAACCCAAGTTGTTGGTTTCATAATGCACTGCCTTTGTCCCACTGCAGCTGCTGAATTTTACTGCAAGAGGAGGGAAGGAGAGGAGGTATCAAGATGTGGACTTGATAAGAGAAGCAATTAAATGCAAGTTGCAGACATTTAATTTTCAACCCTGTATACTCGTGCACAAATAACCTTGAAGAAAATGATTTAACTGTTTTTTCAACCTTTCAGGCAGGCTATTGTGTTTTATGCTTCCCTCAAGGGGAACTGGCTATGGAGCTTTCTGAAGAGAAGTTGATGCAGTTTCATTAGATCTAAAACTCAGCTGTTCTCGACTTTTACAAATGGATTTATTCTTTGTCACTATTACCTTTGAATTCAACTGGAGTCCATTAACTACAGGGTGGGCATTCTTTACCTAAAATGCCTCCTGCCTTCTTGTATCCCTGCAGGAGCCTGCCTGCTCTATGCAGAACTTCAGACCACTTAACAGATATTTACAAGGCCTTTATTCTTTTATTATTCACTCAACAGCCCCCACCCAAAACCCAAAGCAGAGAAGATTTTTAAATGTTATCTGAAAAATATCATCTGATAGATAGTAGTCAAACCACGGAGGCAGTAATGTAATCCTATGCTTCATGATGGTTCTGCTTATTACATTAATGAGAGCGATCAGATACTTTGAAGCCTGCTTAAAAAAAATGCATCACACAGACCTCGCCTACATAACTGGATGATGGTTTTAAAACTATGAGTCTTGGGGCTGTTGACTATTTTCTTGGTTAATTGAAAATATGAAATTAAAGGCAGATATTCTATTGATTCTGCTGGGAAAGGCACACTGATTTCCTTCCAAAACATTAATTAGACAACAACATTGATAGCGTGCCTCTTAATGACTTCAGGATTATTGAAGTCATTTTTAACTCCTCTGCAGAGAAAGGTTTTCTAAGCTGCATATTTATTTAAATCGCATCAGTTCATTTTTTTAATATATATGCTGTTGGAACTGTCATCTAATGCTGTATGAAATTATGAGGCAGTAACAGCAAATGTCACATTTTGCTGATAAAAAACGATGAATAAAGTTACCTAGTATTTATAAGAATGTGGGTATCTAAGCAATTATGGTGGGAGGATTCGTTTTTAAGTAATTTCACTGTCACAGCTTGCATGAATTAATTACTATTTGGTCTAAAAGCCTAAAAAAAGATAGTCCCTGTTTTGTTGGATTATTTTTTTCCCCGTCTTCACATTTTATTGTTGTTTGCCTTCAAATAAATAACTTTTGCATTGCCTCATCCTGATTATTTCACCCTAGGCATTTCTCCAGGTATCCGTTACTCCCCATTTCATGATTAGAAGCCAAATGTATTTTAGTACAATGCAACTAAACCATTGACTTAGGGGATGGGAGAGAATAGAGTATTCAAAGTGCTTATGGTGCAATGTAAATAATAATTTCCTTAATGGATTTAAAACAGAGGTTGGGGCCCCCGTTGTCATTAGACAAATGATTTTCTTCCTCATAATGAGAAATTAATAACATTTTTCAGGTGTGAGGTAAATTCCAAACTCTTAACAATAACTTTTTCCAACAGAAACAAATTAAAATCAACTACAGCCTGACTGGATCAATCATGTCTACCACAAAAGTACCACCACTAAAAATGATGTCAGACCTACAGTTGTCTGGAGATTGATATGAGTACTCCTGTAAGTCCCTCTGTTCTCTAAAAATAAACCTCTGATAAAGTAAAAAGAGCCAAGTCCACTCAGAAGGAATGGATTTCTGCAGGAACATATTTAAAGATCTACATTTAGGGAAGTCATACATCTTCATCACCATGGTGCAGGGTACTGAGAGGTAAGAGTGTTCATTGTCATTTTTCTCCCAAAAGGTTAGGACACCCTTCCCAGTATGTGCAATGTGGCTATGCAAAAAATTCAGCTTCTGCTCCTTTGTCAGCTGGATGGCCCAGAAAGTGTAATCTTGAGTCAGTCCCTGATGTCCTTTCTGGGTAGATATACCTATTTATGGAATTTTCTGTTGGTCTTTTTGAAGGCATGTCATCTGGATCAGCAACGCGACCTAGTGGAATGAGCATGGGCCTGGGAATCAGTATGCGCTTAATAAATGCAATTGAATGAAAGAAGAAGGACCTGGGCTCAAATCCCAGATTTGCCACCTATCTGCTATATGGCTTCAGGAGGGGACACACTTCCTGGGCTTCACTTACCCCATCTGTAAAATGGGGATTAAGAATGTGAGCCCCATATGGGACAGGGACTATGTCCAATCTGATTTCCTTGTAACTACCCTAGTGCTTAGTACAGTGCCTGGCACATAGTAAGTGCTTAACAAATCATAGTATACTGGATAGAGCATGGCCTAGGGAGTCAGATGGTCATGAGTTCTAATGCCGGCTCTCCCACTTGTCTGTACAGTCTTAGGCAAGTCACTTCACTTCTCTGGGCCTCAGTTACATCATCTATAAAATGGGGGTTGAGGAAGTGTGCCTGATGTGGGACAGGGACTGTGTTTAACCTAATTTGCTCGTATCCACCCGGTGCTTAGCGGAGTGCCTGACACACAGTAATTGCTTAACAAATACTACAATTATAATTATTATCAAATACCATCATCATTATCGTCATCATCAAAACCAGGCTCTCTGACTACAGTCTGACTCCTTTTTCCCAATTGCCTTAGTTACTCGTGGCCCAGCTAGAGCACATCCCAGGGAACTGATTTTATTGGTTCTCTCTGGGTCATGCCCAAAGAAGTGACTTTGTGATAACGATGATTCCTTCTTTTGAGCAGTCACTGTGTCTCACCATCTCACTTGTGAAGGCTTGGTCCTATTCTGGTGGCACACTGATATGCGGATTGAAGTAGCAAATATGTGGTTAGTTAGGTACCGTATTTATTAAATGCCTACTCGCTCTTAAGGACTGAGCTACGTACCAGGTAAATAAAGGAGAATCATTTCAGAGACAGGCAGGGGCCAAAGAAGGCCTGTTCCATACAGTTGCAAAGATCTATGAATGGACCTGAGCTACTTCACTGTGAGTCTCGTAAAAGATGCATATTCTTCCTTGGTCTTATGCTCTAGTGGACAGATTCCTGAATTAGTTTCTATGCCAACTTCCTCCAATCCCTCACCGTTTCTTAAGGGCAAGGCATTTAACCTTTACATAACTTGCCCGACTGGTAAGATGAGTTAATAACATTGCAACAAATACACTGTCGATGCATGTGAGAGCTAATGGAGGTAATTGCAAAGTACTTTGAGCTCCTTGATAGAAACATAAAATATGTCTTCTCAAATACAGTTCATCTCATTTTAATAGATATATTAAGGAAGGGCCATGGCTATTAAAATATCACCAAAGGTTAAAAAAAATCATTATCACCACTTGGGTACAAAAGATAAACATAAAACATAAATACATTAGTATTTTAAAGTCTTTATATTTGATCTTCAAATCTTTTTATTAGTGTTCTTGACAAGACAACTGGCAGAATACGTTATACCCTTCCACTCATTATTATTTTACTGTATTAAATACCGTAGATTTGCAAAACCACAGAGAAACACAAAATCCTGTTTGGTACAGTAAAGTAAAGTTGTGACCGGATAGTTTAAGAGCATCACACCTCGATGTATGCAAAATGGATATACACAACCGTTTCTTCCTACACCGAATCTATTTACACCAATTTGTGGATTGTATTATACCAGAACTGCCTCATTGTGGGAACATCATTTCATAATTCTTCCATCATTGTGTATCCAAATAGCATAATGAAAATGTGTTCTAGTGGAATGGGGTGTACATATAAAAATGTGAATATGCTCTGTAAGAATTGTATTTGAATGCATACTTATTCAATGATTTATAGGTAAAATCTTTGTGCATGGAAGTTATGAGTGTATTTGAAGAAATTGGTCTGTGAAGACATCACACTAGAAACAGCAAAAATTCTTTAAAAATAAAAGCCTTCTACAAGTATTTCAATTTTTCAAAGTCATTTGATACATCTTCTGATTCATGATGTATGGGCTAAGCGTTTGCCTGGCATGAAAAAGTACATATTAATTAGTAGGACTTGATCATTGTCCGGGGAACATAGATTTTCATATACAAAGTGAGAGTGATTGCACTAAATAAAGAAAATTACTGGTGAGGTGATAAACAATTATTTTACACAAATCATTAGTTGACTTGCTCTGAACCAAGAAACAGACATGAACATTTTTAAATGTTCTTAAACCTCTGTTTAAAATACAAAGCAAAGGCTCCAATTTTGAACTCTTGAATCATGCCAGGGTCCAGTTTTACTCTCTATTATCTCAAAATTGCTCCCTATTGCATGATGGCTTTCTGTGATTTGCTAATTACTTCTATTAGTTTAGAACAAACTTGACAAGAGACTAAAGGAATCCTGAGAGAAATTAAGTCTAATTGTTTAAGCATGGATGGTCAAAGTCTCCACTTTCTCTTCCTCTTCTCTAACGAAGACCTCCATTATACCATGCTGAATTAAATATGGGAAATCAGTCACTTGCTGCAAATGCTAGTGAGTGTATTCAGATTCCAGACCTCTGAAAAGTTTAGCTGGTGTGCAACAGTAAGCCTACTGAGTAAAACAAATATTCAGTGTATGTCATTTAGTTCTTTTCCCTTTTAACACCCCCAAAACCTATCTCAGTGACTCAGCATATCCATGCTACCTGCAGTACATAATAGGTGCCTATCTCCATATTTATTTATGCACTAAAAACTGCACATGGTAATCACTGTATATATTCTACTGGCACAGGAAATTATGGGAACAGCAACGGTAATGGGCTAGCTGTGTCCCCATACTGGTAGGAAACTCTTCATTGCTGTTCCTACTGCTCCTTATATTCCTTTTTCTCCTGGGGATAAAAACTTCATTTGAAAAGCAGAGCCCAAGAAATGATTATAACCAAAAGCATTCAGGGTCCTCCTACCTCTCTGGACTGGACTGTTATAAAAACAAAAGCTTCTTCCTTCAGATAAAATGTGTCTAAACCACGCTTCTTTCCAGAGAAAACACACACTACAGAGGGAAGGATATTTAATTCCTTTTTGCATTTAACAGAGCCTGTTGATGCCTTCCCTTTGCTTCACAATTGAAACATGAATGAAAGTTGATGAAATATTTGGGCAGTTGGAGCCAATGTTCAGTCTGACCTGAATAGCTATTCATAATGTCCAAGTAAAAAAATACATTCTCAGAAACTATCCTGGCTGAGACCTTTTTGGAAGGAGGAAGCATAGTCAATGAGGAGAAAACCCAAAAGATTTTTGACATAGCTGGATGATTAGACTAAAGATATGTACTATTCATAGTGTTCAAGTAAAAAATACATTCTCAGAAACTATCCTAGCTGAGACCTTTTTGGAAGGAGGAAGCACAGTCAATGAGGAGAAAACCCAAAAGATTTTTGACATAGCTGGATGATTAGACCAAAGACATGTAAGTCTCCTCAGACTGTGATGTCATCATTCCCATAAAGAGGAATATACCAGCACCTGGCCAGCCATCTGTCACTGGGATGTGCTGTCATTCCTATCTCCACGAACAGTGGCCTCTCCAGATTACCCCAGAGTCCACCACTACATTCGCTCCAAAGCATCCATCTTTGTCATTAATGGAGTCTGTTTTGCATTCCCAGTTTAGGATTCAGGTCCATTAACTTCAACATCCTAGGACTGAAGTCTCTTCTGGCCCTTTAGTGTTTCATAAGGGTAAAGTCAAAGCCAGCATTCTCATCGGTTTAGATAGAAAGCTCCTTGACTTCAGGGACTGCGTCTATAAACTCTGTTGAACTTACCTAAGAGCTTAGTAGAGTGCTCTGCACACAGTAAGGGCTCAGTAAATACTATTGATTGAAGTTCTGAGCCTATCGCTATAGAAATTAAAGATGTGGATAGCTGAAAAATCGATGCCTTTGGCATAACGAACTATATAGAGTGCTTCCTGAGGAAGTACACTACAAAAAAGCACAGTGTGTTCAGGCTGTGTGCATAAAAAGATGACACAGGAACCCACAACACAATATTTCCTGTTTAAGCATATTCCCAGAATATTTCCAGAATTAGTTGCAAGCAAAATTAATCTTTCTAGTAATGCAACTATTATGACTTAAAAATCCTGAAGCCTTATTTGTTTTCTTTAAAAAAATTCATTATGTTTAATTCATGCAGAGTCAGTAAAATACGCAGTGTGCCTGATGTCGTTAATCTTTTTCCTTGGAAATCACTAAATTCACAGAATTTGCAGTTGATGTAACTCTGAAATAAAAACCCACAAAATTCTGTTTACCAAGCTCAGATCTCTATAGATTTGTGTCTTTCCTTTTTTGGCCAGTTTGAAATCTAAGGAATACTGCATGAATTTAACATTCAAAGGATGCCGCATCTGTAATTAGGATTTCAGATAAACAGCAGAGTCCCACATCTATCATTTTTTACAGGATGGTGAAAAAGTTACTTTTTTTTTATATACCGTAGACATGTTCGGTGATGCTTATCAGAAGCTTATGCTGAAAACTGCATCAAATGCCCAATCAAAAGAAAAACAGTGCAGATCCCTCATTAGGAGTCTCTTAGGTTTAACCCTTTACCCTCATCAATTTTAATTGCTCAGTCCCTGAAAAGAAGCAAGATGCCAATTTGGGCTGGTTAAACAGGTAGTGAGTGACACACCGATAAGCTAGTTTATCTTCAGCAGCCTATTTGACATTTAGAGAGGCATTAAATTGTATCTTCCTCCAAGGTTGATATGGTGTAAAGATGCATTGTGTTTATGAATCGTGCCTTTTTATTATTTTTCTTGTTAGACTAGTCGGGAGGGACCCAACCATCAAGATTTTGCTGACTATATGAATTGCCCCAAACGTGCCATTCATTGCAAATCTTGGATATGTGGACATTTCCATCTCATTAATGTTTAGGAATAAGAGGGTCAGAATGGGAGTCAAAAGGATGAGGCTGTTTACTTGTTTAAAATATCAAAAGGCTTATTCTGATCACTTGCGATGGAAGGGAAGGAAAACGTCCCAAGTTCTACATGTCAGATGTCTTTAAAGGATTTTGACTTATAACAGTGAAGTGTCTGTCTGAAGTAATGCTTGGTAGCTGACTTACAGCTCTATATCAGATCTTATCTGTTCTGGGTTAGGAAGTTTGGATTCTCATTTCCTGTTTCTCTGCCTGCTACAGAAAGGTGGACATCCAGAGAAGCAGTAGGATATGAGTGGAATAACCTGGTTGGGCATTTGATTTGGATCCA
The DNA here is from genome assembly GCF_004115215.2 of Ornithorhynchus anatinus. Classification (NCBI taxonomy): domain Eukaryota; kingdom Metazoa; phylum Chordata; class Mammalia; order Monotremata; family Ornithorhynchidae; genus Ornithorhynchus; species Ornithorhynchus anatinus. The sequence goes on along the minus strand of NC_041735.1, from coordinate 15,923,628 downwards.
ATCCAAGGCAACTTGTATTCTTGCACTTGTCCAAACAAATGCATCACAATCTGGCTGTCTATCTTCAGTTCCTTCTAATAACCAGCCTTCCTTCCCAGAGACATTTCCCTTTGCTCAACTAAAGCTTTCACGTTCACTCTTGAGTGGTACTGAGCAGCACTCAAAATTTCTGTTAACCACGATGTGCAGAATCACACTCAGGGGATCTGTACCAGAGGCTGTGTTGTCAGGAGGGAATTCTTTCCTGTAAGCATTAAGAAGGCACCTTGGGATTCAAAAGACACTGGGACAGGATTAGAATGACCCCTTTAGCTGCAGAGAAGTGATTGCTGAATCCCCATTAAGATCAGGATTAAGGAAGAAATAAAAAACATAGACCTTGATCTTCAAGGACATAAATATGAACAGCACATAGGGATTTAAAAGACAATGGAAATGCCACGGATGTCATGGTTTTACTTGACTTGATTTTTAAAATAAGTCTATTCTCCAGAAGATAAGCACACACTTCGGTACAGCTGGTAGCATTTCTGCTAGTAAACCAAGGAAGACCCATTCAACCGAGTCATTAGCTTACACTATGGACATCTCTGGGGTATTTAAAAAAACTCAGAAGAAGAATATTTTGAAGTTGACCATTCATGGTTTGCCACATTACCAGCCTTTTATTACTTCTTGTTCTAGCACAAGGGATGCAGTCCACCTACCAATTACAAATATTTATTAAATAACACCTCAAGGCTACCTCTAGGTAGCTTACGCTGATTAACACCATTTTCCAACTTCCCCTTATCCTCAACATCATCATTAAGAGTATTTGTTGATCACTAAATGTATGAAGAGCTGCTTTAGTAATAATAGTAATAATAATTATAATTGTGGTATCTGTTAAGTACTTACAGTGGGTTAAGTACTGTACTAAGCGTTGGGGTAGTTACAAGATAGCCAGATTTCACAAGGGGCTCACAGTCTGAGTAGGAGGGAGAACTGATAGTGAATCCCCATTGTGCAGATAAGGGACATGAGGCACAAGGAATTTAAGTGACTCGCCAAGGTCACAGAGCAGACAAGTTGCAGAGTTGGGATTAGAACTCAGGTCCTCTGATTCCCAGGCCTGCGCTCTTTCCAGTAGGCCATGTTGCTTCTCATTTTAGGCACTTGAGGAACATGAACATATGTTTAGACTGTGAGCCCGTCATTGGGCAGGGACTGTCTCCATCTGTTGCCAAATTGTACATTCCAAGCACTTAGTACAGTGCTCTGCACATAGTAAGTCCTCAATAAATACTATTGAATGAATATGAGAAAAATAATAGGCATGGCCCTGCCTTCAAAGACTTGGATTCTAATTCCACTTCTGCCACTTGCCTGCTGTATGACCTGGGACAAATCACTTAAATTATCTGTGCCTTAGTGTCTCTTTCATCTGTAAAATGGGGATGAAATCCTGTTCTTCCTTCCCTTTGGACTATGTGTCCCATGTGGGGCAGGGACTGTGTCTGACCTGATTATCCTGTATCCGCCCCAGAGCTTAGAACAGTGTCGGTACACAGTAAGGGCACAACAAATACTTCAATTATTATTACTATAAGTAACATGTTCCCTACTCTCAAGTAATGTACACTCTTACTGGGGAGACAAACGTAAGATGAGCAATCAAAATAAATCATTCAGTATATAATGGACTAAACATATACCAAGTGGTCTGAGAATGGGCATTAAATAGGTTTGTAAGTACTAGGATTGACTGATGGAATTATATGGTTTAGGGTTGGTATTTGTTAAGCACTTACTATGTGCCGAGCACTGTTCTAAGCGCTGGGGTAGATACAAGGTAATCAGGTTGTCCCACGTAGGGCTCACAGACTTCATCCCCATTTTACAGATGAGGGAACTGAGGCATAGAGAAGTTAAGTGACTTGCCCAAGGCCACACAGCTGACAAGTGGCAGTGCTGGGATTGGAACCCATGACCTCTGACTCCCAAGCCCGTGCTCTTTCCACTGAGCCACGCTGCTTTTCCTGCCTAAGATTACTTGGGGAAGACTTGTTAAGAATTTGAAAATTTATCCAAAGGCTTTAAGTGTGGCAACTGCTTTAATCTGTCTGATTTGGAAAGAAAGGGAGTTCCAAGCTGGGAGAATAGCATTAATGAAGGGAGGGGAAGTCTACAGCAAGGAACAGCTATAAAGTTCTACGCTAGATATATATACAAGGTTATCAGGTGGGACTCAGTCCTCATCCCACATAGGGCTCACAGTCTAGGTGTCATGGATTGTCTCAGTTCCCTGGCTTCTTGGGAAGCAGCATAGCTTAGTGGAAAGAGATGCGGGCTGGGAGCCAGAGGACCTGGGGACTAATCCCAGCCCTGCCAGTTGTCTGCTGTGTGACTGTGGATGAGTCACTCAAGTTCTCTGTGTTTTACTTACCTCATCTGTAAAATAGGGATTAAGTCCCTCTCCCTCTTAGTCTCTGAGCCCCCGTGGGACAACTTGATTATTTTTTATCTACTCCAGCACTTACAACAGTAAGTGCTTAACAAATACCATAATTATTATAATTATTATTCTTGGGACTGTAAATCCGTGAACCAATCAGGGTCCCAATCATGTTTGGGGATGATGAGCAGGAGAAGGTGTAAGGTGTACAGGCTTTCAGAAACATCTCCTCGGCCTCTTCACCATTGTAGAGCCAGCCTGTCTACAAATCTGCCCCATGGAGCAAATAATCAATAGTCTTATGTTTCAGGGTAAAACGTATCTGAGCGCACAGCTAGCTTGTGGAATACTTGCTTGAGTAATTTGTATGTGAGCATTTGAAAGCAAATCTGAAGAATGAGGTAAAGCCAGCAAGAAACTTGGCTCTTAAAGGCTTCATCTGTGATCACTTTGCTTTGGTAAAGGCTGAAGAAACAGGCCATATGTTTACAGAAATTAGTTAATGCTGTTTTAGCCTTAGTAGAGTAGAACCCATTAATGTCCTCTAATGAATACGGGAAGAGACACTGCCAAATTCTAAGTCTTATGAACTGACAAATTAGAAAAGAAAAAAAAACTCCGAGAGAATAAATGTACACTCTCCGTCTCTTTTGCAGGAGTCTTCCTCTGCCTCTCAGCCTCTCGTAGTTGCATGCTTTCGAGGCTCAGTTTTGGGTCCCCTTCTATTTTCCATCTATCCCCACTGCCTTGGAGAACTCATTCGTCCCACGGCTTCAACTACCACCTTTATGCAGATGTTTCCCAAGTATACCTCTCCAGCCTGACCTTTCTCCTTCACTGAAATCTTATATTTCCTCTTGCCTTCTGGACATCTCTACCAGGATGTCACACCGACACCTCAAACTCAACAAGTCCAATCATATTTCTTCTCACCCAAATCTTGACCATGTCTTTCCCATCTCCGTAGACCAAATCAATATTCTTCCTATATCACAAACCCATAACCTTGGCATTATCCTTAACTCATCTCTCTCATTCAACCTACACATTCAATCTGTCACCAAATCCTGTCGGTTCCACTTTCACATCACTAAAATCCGTCCTTTCCTCTTCATCCAAACTGCTACTCGTGGACCCAAGCATTTATCTTCTCCATGACTATTGCTTCTGTATTCTGACCGCCCTTCCTCCTGCCTCTCCCCACTCCACTTCAGTCCATATTTCACTCTGCTGCCTGCATTTTTCTAAAAATGTTCAGTCCACATTTCCCTACTCTTCAAGTACCTCCAATGGTTGCTCATCCAGCTTTGCATCAAATTCCATACCAAAGACTTTAGAGCACTCAATCAGCTCTTCTCCTCCTACTTTACCTTACTAATTTCCTATTACAGCCCAGCCTGCACACTTAGCTCTTTCGGCAGCAGCTTGCTCACTACGCTTCAGTTTCGTCTATCTCACTGCGGGTTCCTTTCTTACATCCTCCCTCTGGCCTGAGACACCATTCCTCTCCAAATAAACCAAACTACCACTCTCCCCAACTTCAAAGCCTTGTTAAGGTCACATCTGCTCCAAGGGGCCTTTCCTGATTAATCCCTTTCCTCAACTTCCTGTCACTTCTGTGTCACCCATGCACTTGAATATGTACCCTCTGAGCACTTGATATTCATCCCACTGTCAGCCCCACAGCACTTAGGTACATATCTGTAAATTTACTTATGTTAATATCTGTTTCCCACTCTAGAAGGTGAGCTTACTGTGGGCAGAGAACATGTTTATGAACTCCTTTATACTGTACTCTTCCAAGAGCTTAGTACAGTGTTTAGTACAATACATAACCCTGACTGATAATGCTTAAGTGAAAAAAGTAGTTTTTATTAATCATGATAGTGAAAAAGTAACAGCCCAAATGAATACTCTGCAGGCTTATCAGTTGTTCACCTCTGCTGAAAAGTCAGATAAGACTCTTCAGGTGGCAATTACTGCTTCTGTACTTGAGCCTAAATGTCACCAAGTTGTATTCTAAGCACTGTTTAAAGCTTTTAAATTCACACAGTTGAAGATCAAGACAGTCGTTTTAGATAAATAAATGTGAGAAATGCACATTTAGGAACTTGCTGAGTAACACTTTTTTATGGTATTCGTTAAGTGCTTACTATGTGCCAGACAATGCTCTACATGCTGGGGTAGATACATGATTCACAGTCTTAATTCCCACTTTACAGATGAGGTAACAGAGGTACAGAGAAGTGAAGTGACTTGCCCAAAGTCACACAGATGACAAGTGGCAGAGCCAGAATTAGAACCCAGGTCCTTCTTACTCTCAGGCCACTAAGCCACACTGCTTCTCTATTTGCAACACTTATTGCTAATGAAATAGAGAGCTGGAATTCTGTATCCAATGTGGCCACCTTTGGGCAACTGTTTCACTTAGACCCTATCCTGATAAGTCGTTGTCCTAGTTGAGCTACTGGAGCAGGTGAACCCCTGAATATGGCAGAGGGAGAAGCACTCGGAACTTGTTCCAAAGGAAGTCCCCATAAAGTGCACTGCCAAAATCTTCTTTGAAGGTCAACAATTCTTTAGTATTCTAGTGTGTATTCAGTTAGAAAGGTTATTGGTTGGTTACCAGAACCTTCCCCCTGACACCTCAAGAGTTTTTAACCAATATGTATCCATTTCTTTCTTCTGTTGAGAAGGACCTAGGGATCAAACTCCACTTGGGGAAAGGTGGAGAAAAGCAGTAGGGAAGCTGGGAGAAGTTTGGGTTATGGAGAGAATGAGAGAGGATCAATTTATTGATCAGTGGTATTTATCAAGTGCTTAGTCTCTCTTCAGCAGATCCTTCCATATTTTAACCTTAGACAATCTTGGTGTCAATAACACCAAAGGAGAAACATCTCCTGAACCTTTGCTTTTACATATAGCACTTCACCTTCCAAACAATTGCACTGATAACATCTTATATTCTTCATTCCTCATTTAAGCTCTGTGGAGAAACCAAATGCATTTAGTGAAAGAAAAGGCAGCAATTCCAGTGACTTCAACAGGGTATTTGTTTAATGAGCAAATCCCTGGTGATTGTGTTAGTAGCTTAGATACATTTTGTTAGCTTTGAGTATTAATTAACGGTCCTGAGTTTAAGAAAATGAAGGCAGTGGAAGTGGGGAGGGATGATGTGGGGAAGAGGGAGGCAGAAGGAGGAAGAACAGTATGAAAATGAACTTTTGAAATTACCATTGTAACTGGGATATGAAGCCCTCATTAGTAAATCTTACTCATTTCCCATCAAAATGAAACAACTGCAACTCTTAATTTTGGCGACAACTCTAACTAAGCCCTCTCCACCTACTTACTATCTCTGAAACAGAAACGTAACAAGAAAAGTGATATATAGCAAATCCAACTACAAATGAACCCAAGTGTTGATAACTTTCAGCCTTGTGAAATGTCAAGGCCCTCACACTAAAACACTCCAATAATAAGCACCAGAAGGATAACATGGTTAATAGCTAATGACTGACTGACTTTTCATTTTTTAGTATGTAGCGAGAGGCAGTTAAGGCAACTGTTTTTCTTAGTGTCAAAAAGAAAATCTTAAATTAGAAGGTTTTACCTCCATGTCACTGAATAGGATTTGGACAGGTTGTTGTTACTCCTCTAATACCAATGTCGGAACTGAAATATGGAAGGAGTTTGGGGATGATATCGGGTCACAGAATTATCCCAACAGCCCTAATAAGCACCCTGGTGAGCAAACTCAGCAGAGAAGATGGGGACTTACTAGAGAATAAATGGCATATGCTGATACAATGGTGATCTTGGATCAAGCTAAAGCCACATCAATAGATGGAGAAGAAGAGACATTGGTTTTTCTCTGTGGGGTTCTGGCTTTGCAGATACAGAATCCATTCCTAGGCATTAGAGATTTTCTAGAGACTCTACCTACAAATGCCTACAACTGAACTTCCCAGAATCAATGTCTTGGCATTAATTGCAAAAATATCAATAACTATGAAGATTATTAGTGTAATAATTATTATTATCATATTTGTTGAGCACTTACACAGACAAAGGCATGGTGGACAGGGATTGGGTCTGACCTTATTATCTTCATATCTGTTCCAGTGTTTAACAATTTTTCCCTGCTGCTATTGTTTTGGCTACATTCTCTCCATACTTTTGCAAGAACATGAAAAAATCTGTAAGAAATATGGGTGTTGATTGATCTTCTAGCTTTACTTAGAGTTTCCAGTTGTTGGAGAATCTGGGGCTAGCAACTAGGCCTTTTATAGGCTCCACATGTTGCCTTGTGCACCAGGAGTACTTTGCCAGCAGCTTTGTGGCAGTAAATTAGAAAATACTGGCAACAGTGAGTACAACAAAAACAGTAATAGTGTCACAGACCAAATGTGCTCTGCTCCTCGAACCCAGAATGTTGTCTTTTCATTTTGGCAGGAGATAACTGAGATGCTGCCACTGAAATTCTACGACCATGTGCAAAAAGGCATTATGCTCTTCAGCCCTTTGAGACATGGATGTATTTGGATGAGAAACTTTGGGTTGTGCTGGAATCATATTTTGGCAATGCACTAGGAGTGTACATTCCAATGCAGACTAAAAAGTAGATATAATAACAGAACTTAAAAATAATAATAATACAGTGATACTTGTTAAGTGCTTACTGTGTCCTCAAGCAGTGGCTTGGGTAGACACAAGATAATCAGCTCAGATTCAAAGGCCTTACAGACTAAGGAGGAGAGAGAGCAGGTATGAGTTCTCTATTTTACAGAGCACTAAACTGAGGCACAGATAAATGAAGTGACTTGCCCAAGGTCACAGAAAAGGCAGGTGGTGGATTCAGGATTAGAACCTAACTCTCAGTCCTGGGCTCTTTCCCTAGGCCATGCTGCCCACCCCAAGTAAACCAGCAGCATTTTCAGACAGCTTTGGGATCTTCGCTCCAAGCCGCTGTATGTTCTTCCATTCATTCCAAGATAATTCAAGCTGAGGTGATGCTTAAAGGGAAGAAAAATCATATTTTGCTTTGGTATTGGAAGCAGTGAGGAGGAAGGCCCCCTGGAGAGAATGACTTCAGCATTCAATATTGAACATGATGAATAGCTGCAGAGCTTCTGAGCCACCTCCTAATTTTTAGAAAGTTTCAGAGGAGATGGTCCAATTAGGCCAGACTCCTGTCTGTATGTTAATATGCTTCATTCAATTTTTCCAGAGCTAAAGTGTCAGCTTAGAACCCAAAGGCTTTTCCATTTCGGATCAATCAAGCTACTACACTACTGTAATGTAAAATGCACTTTCAATCCACGTATGAAAAAACACAACCTTGATGAATTTGGCTGTACTAATCAGCACCTATGGCTTTCTGGGGGCATTTCTGATAAAGACAGTCTTGCTACAATTCTCATATTTAAAAAAAAACTTTGGCTGAGAACAGAGCCAGAGGCGAACATTCCTGCTCTGCCCTCTTTAACTCATATATCAACGGGTCTTCTCATATTTCTGGTCAGTGATAGGGTTCTATTTAACTCTTTGTGGTGACCATGACAGAAAGGCCCTGAGCCTTGGAGCACTGAGTTTACAATCTTCCATTTGGAATTTTCCATTACCCTGGCTACCTAAGAACTACAGCAGACTCTCATGAGCAACATTCTTAATGGTCGGTATGTTAACAGACTCTCAGTGATGACATTTTTAAACTGAATATTTCCCCCTCACAGATTCTTCCCTATGTAAGCTCTTAGAAAATGGGGAACTGGATTTTTGTACATTCCCAGGAATGCTGCCAAATAGTGGGGGCTCGGGAAACATTATCTGAAGACAGTGATGAAAAAGATGTTGGATTTGACAGCTTGTGCTGTAAGGAGAGGGGCCCTGGGCTACATCCTTTAATTCACAAAAGAAAATATGTTGGTTATTTTTAGAACACACCAGCCACTCATTAGAGTCCTGCACATTACTACTGTGTTAATGAGATCATTTGCAATTAAAGACCAGGTAGAGAGGTGTCTCACTTTGCTGTTCAAGAGGGGTCACATGCTAGACAGCATTAAGTAACCCTCAGTTGTTTCCAGTGGGACTGGAGGAACCCTACATTATATCGCTACTTAAACCAGTGAGAGGGTCTGATTGACCTCATTGTTTAATTCACACTTTGACTATGTTTTAGGGCAAAGGAAATTTGAGAGTTCTATCTGCCCAAGGCAGGGTCTTAAATCTTCCTATTTTAGCACAGGCAGCTATGGTTGCTGCTTAGATGCCCATGCGAGCTCTTCAAGGCATGAACCCCGGCTAAGGCTTTAAAGATAAACAAATCTCACATTGCATAATTTGGGAAAAAAAAAGCCTCGAGGCTTTTTCTCTCAGTACTAACAATTTCCCTGCTGATTACACACTTGGTTAAAATATCTATGGGGGAAAGATGGTTTCCAGAACCGATAAAAGTCAGGGAGATGAGTAGTTCAGTTTGGATCACAGAAGTGCTAATACTTGAGGGAGAACAGAAGTCTGCATAACCACAGACCCTGCACACAGAATAGGACAGACAGTCATCAGTGGATAGCTGAGGCTGAGGTCTACCATTCTCCTCAAAAGGGAAGACTCATGATGCTAATTTCCTGCACCCAAGGGAAAGAGATCTCCCTTGTATTTGGTTGGGACTTGATGACCATCCAGGCTGAACCTAATGCCAAGTTTTACCAAAGAGATGGAAGAATGTTCTGAAGTGGAAGGGAAATGTGATCCTCTTCTAAAAGCCCAGGAGAAGGGAAGTAAATTAGTATTGATGAATGCTTCATTACAGGGTAATAATCACTCTGTGGGCAGGGAATGTGTCCCTTATATCTGGTCTACTTTCCCAAATTCTTAGTTCAGAGCTCTGTACCCAGTGGGAGCCCAATATCAATCAATCAGTCAATTGATCAATCTTATTTAGTAAATAGTTACTTTGTGCAGAGCACTGTATTAAGTTCTTGGGAGAATACAACACGAGTCGCTAAACACATTACCTCCAATAATTACTGTTATTACTACCAATATTGATCAAAGCATTTAAACATAAATTGAGAGGGTAAAAGTTTTTCTTCTATGCTGCTGAAAGATCAAAATTATTTTTACTTTTCTGTACCTTAGTAGGAGATACACAAGCTAGTAAAGAAATATTGTGACTTCTGTGTAAAATGGAATTCCTCAAGATCTTGACCTGAGCTGGATGGGAAGAAAAATGTTCCCACTTGAATAGCTTATAAAGCCTCACAAGGCAAGAAATCTGGTTGTTTCACCATATCTTCGACAGATGAATGCTTTCCAAGGACAAGTGGGTAAAAATTCAGCTTCTGTTTACTTTCCTGTTCAGCTCAAAGATGTTCATGGGATGTCATCCCCTTTCTGTAATTTCAGCTACAGTGAATGTCAGGAAGGACAATAGAAGGTACCAGTTCCTGAATAAAGCTACGGATGGTGACTCCTGGTGGCAAACATTTCAGCATTTAATAAAAAGAAAAGTAACGAGGGCTCCTGGGCCTGAAGGCTTGGTGGGATTCCTGCACTTCATCATCTCTGACACTCCTGGGTCACCCTGTTTGGTAAATCTAGGAGAAGGAGAAGGCTGGTGGGGGCAGGGGGAGAGAAAGGGGGCCTTAGTGCTTCACTAATGTTGCCAGACAAAGAGGTGACTGCTAACCTTGGAAGAATATGTGAACCTTTGCTTAGTCCAGAAGCATGTCAGGCTCAAGACAAGCCAACTGCACATGAACTCAAAGGCTTACGATCTACACTATCGGGAGCTGATTTTTAAGGCAGTACTTAAAAGATTTAGAACTTAGGATGCCCAAGCTAGGTCTATGTATTATCACAAAGAGCAGCAAAGAATGATGAAAGAGGTATAGCAAATGGGAAGAGATAATAGAGTCCAAACAAGGAAGCAGATGAAAGCACACAAAGGAAACAGCCCCAAAGCTCACATGGAATGGGTTTGATATAGTTTCTCTTTCTGGTTTTGCAGCTGCGAGTAACTGCCACTCTGGCGGACTCAAGTTGCCTGGAATGGCTTCAACTTCAGTTTCATGGGCCCACATCAAACAATTATTGTGGAATTGTACTTTCCAAGTGCTTAATACAGTGTTCTTCACACAGCAAGTGCTCAGTAAATACAACTGAATGAATGACTGAGCCTGAACTTTACCAGTTCTGTTCCCTTTATAAACAGATTTGGGTCAACTACCAACCATTTTTCATACAACATACAACATTTTCATACAACAAGAACACCAAATGTAAACATTTTTCCTTTCCTTTCCTTTCCGTTCCGTTCCGTTCCGTTCCTTTCCTTTCCTTTCCTTTCCTTTCCTTTCCTTTCCTTTCCTTTCCTTTCCTTTCCTTTCCTTTCCTTTCCTTTCCGAAACTACCTACTGATTTGAACTGTTCATCTTGCTGCAGTGTAGCACTTCTTAACAAGTGCATGATGGGAACTTACTCTGAGAACTTTTCCATGCTACCATCTTCGATTTAACCACACATATGGGCTCACTTCCACACATAGTCGTCTGTGTGTGCGGTTGAGATCAAAGTTACTGATTGCTTTCAAGAAAGAATCAGTTATGTCATCTCATCACCATTTTGAGCAACGATTTCCACTTTGGTTCTACAAGCTCGTGGCAAGTGGTACGGGGTGGTGGGGAAAAGGCAAAAGAGGAGGGAAGGACAGCCATAGGTTAGTGGTTTCTACCATGGTGTGCTGTTACTGAAAAGTTTTGGAAAAGAGTGGAGAGCGGAACAGAGTGGTGGTTTGTGAGTCAGCATTTGTGAGTTCTAGTACAAGCTTTACCAATGATTCTCAGTGTGATAGCAGACAAGTCACTTGAACTCTCTGCGCATTAGCTTTCCCTTCATGAAGTAAGGACCAACATTTCTACTTATCTCACTATGAATATTTTGGGGATAAAATAAGTTATTAGATGTGAAAGTACTATGAGTTGTTACTACATTTTGCACCTTAGATTCATCTGGTCTTTACCCATTATAACATTATAAGTGTCCTCATGAACACTTAAATTACTATTGAAATGAATATCTCCTAGTTGCCTGACAAGTATACTCAAGTGAATTGCAGATTCAGCCTGAATATAAGTACGAAGAAATGTACAAACTTACAGCCAAAGGAATCTCATAACAACTTAAAGTCTTCACTGCAATGGTGGAATGAATTTCTGCACAGATTTCTATTGCCTAAGCCTCCCACTGCTTAACATGTTGATCCTTGGCATCAGATTTCAGACCAAACTGAAGACTTTTCAGAGCTGAAATGTTACCCACCATTCTATCTGGTTGTGAGACTTGGGCTCATCTCAAATGACAGATTTTAATTATGAATATGGGGGTGGACTGAGCTGTGAACTGAGGGTGGCATACTGGAAAAGTGGAAAACAGGGAGGAATAAGGAGGAATGGACAACTCAATGGGTAGAGTTTTGAAGGGATGGAAAGAGAAAGAAATAGTGAAGAAAATAGGGAGCTAAGATAAGGAAGTAGTTGAAAGGGAGCAAAGACAGTTCAGAGAAGTGAAAAGGGAGTGAGAGAGGTGGGGGACAGATGAAACAGAGAGGGGGGAGAGATGAATAAGAGAAGGAGAAGAAGGGGAAGGGAAGAGACAAAGGAGGAGAGGAGAAGAAAAGGAATGAAATACATGATGGAAAAGAGAGAAAGGTTCGAGGGACCTTCAAGCCATCTCTCCTTTTTGCCCCAACCCTACCTATTAGGCAGCCTGGGGAATCCTCAAGACTCGAGGCAGGGACAGAAGCTCCTGAGCAATGCCACTGATTTAAAGCCTGCTGGACTGTAGCTCCCACTGCTTTTCAGTGTGTTGCTGGCCAGTGGCTCTGCACAGAGGAATGGAGCAGGAGCTGGAGCTGGGAAGTGACCTGGCAATGCAGCCTGGTTCCTGCTGTTTGTCACTGTAGCCATCACCACCACCACTATTTCTGCCACAACTGAAGTGAGCCTTGGAGTCATAAATGAGAGGCTTTATGACATGAACAGGTGATGTATTTCCCCCAAATCCCATTCTATTGTGTTTTGGCAACCGTGATTACTATCAGACAGAGCTATTGTGGTCCAAGACTGATACTGACAGAGGGCAGGGATGAGAAGTGGAAACTGTAGTCAGTAACAACCTGGGATTGGCATAAGGGCTGGAGCCTGGTGGTTCAGAAAAGCAGTGGAGATCAATAATGATGGGTGGTAAAGAAGAAAAGAAATATCTTCTCCCCCTCCCTTTCTCTGTCCCCTTCTCCATTCTCTCTTATTATTCCCATTTACTGCTGTCCTCTCCCCTTTTCCAATATTCCCTTCCTCTTTCCTACATTCTCCCTCCCTGTCTCATTTTGTCTTTATTTTCTTCCTTTCACTTCCTACCCTCTCCATTTCCTACCCCTCTCTGGTCAAGTCCTATTTAAACCCAACCCTTGTTTTACCACCTCACTTTGTTTCAGTAACCAAATGTTCAGTTATCCATTGTGTTTCTCTGTCCTGGTTCTCCCCTGCGACCCCTGCTCCGTGCCCCTGGCCCGGGTGAACAACACTCTTCCAGTTATGGCTTCTAAAGCCTTCCCAAATACTTGATTAGATTGTGTTCCTTTTAAAGTTACTGCACCATTATTATAGGCTTTATTTATGATCTAAGATTTAAACCACTGGATGTGCCAGTCATCTTCTGAGGGCAGACTCCAACCTGGCCTGGGCATCCCACCAAAATCCTTACACAAGTTCCTTTGGAAGTCCTGATTTGGGTTTTGTCTCTCTTCCATTTCTTTGCACTTTTATAGTCTTTTTAGAAAACAGTTGAGTTTTGTGCCTTTGCTAAGACATACGAACACAAGAAACGCCATACTGGGTCACACAACAAATTGCTCCAGCCCTGTAATCTGTCTCCAGAACTGGCAACAGAATGCTTGGAGGAACAGTGTGCTGATTGCCCTTCTTGACATACATCAGAATGCCTAGGAATGCACCATTTAATATCTTTAAGTTTTCTCTCACATGGCCAATTTATATCAATTTCTCTTTGCTTAAATCATTCAGCACAAAGAAATTCATCAAATGAGTTCTTTAAAGATTAATTTTCTTGATCCACTGTTATTTTCATTTGGGGTGGTTTCTAGGTTCACACAGTCACAATTGACTTATTTCATTTATAAGCTAAGGTAATGTTCTTAGATTGCTTGATTTTTACCCTGCCAACTTTCTTGCAGTAAATTATCTAATGTGTGTGTTATAGGTGAGTTGTTTTATTATGATATTGAGGATAAACCTGGTTATTCAGACAGTCCATTATTATTCCTGATATTTAGATGCAACTGTGGCATACTGAATAATTATACAGAGTCCTTCATGGCACCTCGTCTTTCTTCATACTCAAAGGTGTAACTTCATCTGTTGGTTCATTATCAGGTTTTCTATTGATTTCCGTTATAAGATTTTACATGTGATTGTATTAATTTCAGCTTCAGTAGATAGATTTCTTGTCACCTTCGCCTGGTCTATCTGTGACATCTTGCTCAGTTAATTTCTCTTCTCCCTCTCCCTCCTCTCCTCTGTAGATGCTTTTCTTTTAGCTTTAACTTGATCTTATCACAATTCTTGAGTTTATTTTCCTAAGTCTTTCATGAACACATTTCCTAAACAGAGGCTGTTGAAGTTCTTAACCATCCTGAACCCACACAGTTACCCAAGAATAGCACAATCGTCTGGAAAATACAACTTGCCAACTTGAATGAGAAAATACAGGCTTAAACTCTGTAGGCCAATTGTACAAAGTGGGACTTTGCAGGTGATATATGGGTACCCTATCCTCCCTGTCTTACAAACCCCATTCATCCCTCTCATTCAACCCACATATTCAATCTGTCACCAGACCCAGTTGATTCTACCTTTGAAACATCACTAAAATCCACCCCTACCTCTCCATCCAAGTTGCTACTATGTCTATCGAAGCACTTATCCTATCCTGGCTTGATTGCTGCATCGCTCTCCCTGCTGACCTCCCTGTCTCCCGTCTCTTCCCATTTCAGTTCATATTTCACTCTTATTCCTGGATCATTTTTCTAAAAAAAGTTCAGTCCACATTTTCCCACTCCTCAAGAATCTCATTCATTCATTCAATCATATTTATTGAGCGCTTACTACATGCAGAGCACTGTATTAAACACTTGGAATGTACAATTCGGCAACAGATTGAGACAATCCCTGCCGAACGACGGGCTCACAATCTCCAGTTGTTGCTTATCCACCGTCGCATTAAACAGAAACTGCTTGCCATCAGCTTTCAGGTATGCCATCAGCTTTCAGGTATGCCATCAGCTCTCCCCATCTTACCTTACCTCACGATTTCCTACTAAAATGCAGATTGCATACTTTGCTCCTCTAACACCGCCTTATTTACTGTACCATGACCTCATGTGTCTTACCCCATCCCCTTTGCCCACATCCTCCCCATTCACATATGGAAGACCACCACTCATTCATTTCTAGACTCCTCTCCAAAATCGTAGTTGTCCCCTTAGTCTTTGTCAACACTGTGCTATGACCTGGTTGTTTAAGCAATCAATCGATAAACTTGATTCCTTTATAGTCTTACTAAAATCACTTTCTCCCAAGAGGCCTTTTCCAGCACAGCCCCGTTTCCCCTTAATGCCATCACCTCTGCACTTTGGATCTGTATCCTTAAAACAATTGACATCCTCCCCACCCTCAGCCCACAGCCCTCATACAAGTCCATTATTTATTTATATTAATGTCTATATCCCCATCTAGACTGTTAGCTCCTTGTGGGCAGAAGAACTTGTCTACCCACTCTGTTGTTTTACTCTCCCTGGCAGTTAGTACAGTGCTACACACAGTAAATGCTCAATAAATGTGGTTTATCAATTGACTGCTTGAACAACCAGGTCATAGCACAGTGTTGATAAAGACTAAGGGGAGAACTACGATTTTGGAGAGGAGTCTAGAAATGAATTTTACATTTAGGAAAATGAGGGGGAGAAACAAAGTAGAAGGGAATCTACACAATCTAGCTGAAAGTGGGCAAAGAACTATAATGAAGAGAAGACAGTGAATTCCCTGAATTATTTGTCTCAATACTACTACTAATAATAATAACAACGTTGGTATTTGTTAAGCACTTACTATGTGCAGAGCATTGTTCTAAGCGCTGGAGTAGATACAGGGTAAACAGGTTGTCCCACGTGAGGCTCACAGTTAATCCCCATTTTACAGATGAGGTAACTGAGGCACAGAGAAGTTAAGTGACTTGACCATGTCACACAGCTAACAAGTGGCAAAGCAGGGATTCGAACTCATGACCTCTGACTCCCAAGCCCGGGCTCTTTCCACTGAGCCACGCTAGTTCCTTCTATTTGGCCCAACCAAAAATATAATAAGGAAGAAAAAGCGTTTAAACTTTGGTATCACCTACAGTCACCTAGCCAACCTTCCCCACACTTCCTCTTCACTCCCCTACCCCTTTGTGAAGAGGGAATATAATAATAATGATTATAATAACAAAAATGGTATTTGCTAAACACCTGTTATGTGTCAAGCATTGTTCTAAGCACTGGGGTAGATACAAGTCAAAAATTGTCCCTATCCCACAATGGGCTTACAGTGCAAGCACAAAGGAGAACAAGTATTAAATTTCCATTTTACAGATCAGGAGTCTTTTATCAATCAATCAATGGCATTTATTGATTGCTTAATGTCTGCAGAACACTGCACTAAGCAGATGGGAGAGTATGATACAAAAGAGTTGGTAGACAAGTTCCCTGCCCACAGTGCGCTTATAGTCTTGATATTCCTTTACTTTGAGATAATGTCTGTGTACAATGAGCCAAACCTCAGTAAGTGGAGACTCTCCTAAGAAAATAAATACTTATTTCACATAGTGTTTGCACCAGGAATCTGAAACCTCTCAAGCATCATCCTTATGTTTCTCATCTCTAGTTCCAGCCAATGAAAATGCTGCTGGCAATTTTGGTTTAAATGGAAGAAGCTATATGTGCTGCAAATGAAACATTTATCCCGAGGTAATTATCCCTTGCAAATTTTGACATAAGACTATGATAAAAAAGGAAAAAGGAAAGTCATGAAGAATATGACCCAATGCAGAAAATGCCATAAAATTATATGATATTTTACTCCCTTGTGTAAATTGAAATTTTGCAGAAAGGTCAAATTACTAGGGTAGATGCTTGGATTAACAAGAAAAATGAGAATCTAGAGACCTGGACTCCTGGCAGCAGAATATGCACTGGGAAAATCTCCATTCCTTCCTCTAACTTGTATTGTGTTAGTTTATCTTTAAAATAACAACAACAACAAAAAACGGTTCCCCCATCAGTTCCCTGGATTCCTCTCCAATTGCCACTTTCCAGATGATCCTAATTTTCTTGGATTTTATAATTAGGATTTTGTTTATTCAGGAAGAATACAGTGGAGTTTGGGCTAGTCAGAATGCAGTGGATCAGGATACTGGCAATTGATAGTACAGAACTCTTCTATGCATGTGCTGAAATTCTAGACTAGAACACTAAATATGAACTGTCATTGTCCTTTTTTTTATTCTAGTAAAGAAAAATAGACAAATGTAGTGGGCATTTGTCAAATAAGATACACTAAAATAAATCAATCAATAGTAGTTCTTTAGCACTTACTGAGTGCAGAGCATTGTACTAAAGAGCTTAGGAGAGTACAATAGAGGTTGAAGACAAAAAGGCCCAATCATTATCCATAGTTACAGTGGCTCCAGAGATCATCATCTTTGCTGGGTGTTAAATCCACCTCAACAATATTGTGCATACTTCTCTTTTTCACTGTTATAAATTCTAGTCAAAATACAGTGGAACTTGGGAAAACAACTTTGGCAAACAACTTTCAGATGAGCTGATAGGCTATCTTTATGCAATCTTTTCCATTTGTCTTCCCCAGCAGAAGTGGGGTACAATCAACATTATTTTGATGCCAATGGATATTCTAGAATACCAATGTTGGTAATTCTGTATTTTCTATTTTCAGAAGATGTTGAGGAACTGGGGACCAACACCCAAGAAAGATCGTGATAAAGGAAAAACAGTAAATCACCAATGACAAAAACATAAGAGCTGCAATACGATACTGCTAAAGCCCACACCAGGGGTGGAATGGCCTAGTGGAAGAGGACAGGCCTGGGAGTCGGTCGGCTCAGGTCTTACTGCTGGGTCCTACACTTTCCACTTCTGTTTCTAGCAGCATGGCTCAGTGGAAAGCACCCGGGCTTGGGAGTCAGAGGTTATGGGTTCTAATCCCAGCTCCACCAGTTGTCAACTGTGTGACTTTCGGCAACTCACTTCAGTTCTCTGTGCCTCAGTTACTTCATCTGGAAAATGGGGATTAAGACTGTTAGCCCCATGTGGGACAACCTGATTACCTTGTACCCCCTCCAGTGCTTAGAATAGTGCTTGGCACATAGTAAGCACTTAACAAATGCCATCATTATTATAAGTATAAGATGACCAGAACCTAAAAATCACTGATCTTCAAACATTAACTAGATGTTAAATTCTATTTGCAATTTTAAAATCCTTACAACTACCACAGTAAGAACCTTTAATCCTGGAGTTCTATTATTCTCTTCTTTTAGCAAAAGCTATGCAGTTCACCTTGAGTTACGTATTTATCTCAGCACCCGGGACTGTAAAGGGTATCTTAATTTAAAATACAATTACAACGTGAAACAGAAACTCTAAGAAATTATCTGTTCTTCAGAAGAAAAGAAGAAAGGGAACAGACAGCAAGTTATAGGGCCCTCCTTTTCAGATGGTATTAGCATGGTTTTCATAGAGCACTTAAAAGAAAATTTAGGCTTTACTATAATTTCTTATTGTTTCCATTCTGGAGAAAACCGGTACTCATATGATTTTACAGGTTTGCATAATCTAAATACATCTCATTGCATTTTGCATTCATAACTCTAAAAATTTTCATGATTTAAAGCTGCAATTATAGAGAGGGAAGAGATAAAGACTTGGAAATTATCTCATTTCAGGTGACGGAGAAAAAGAAGCAAAAACTCAGGTTAATACTTTAGTATACTATTTCCACAGCTGTTTCACACAGCCATTTTGCAATAACTAATGTTTTTGCACATTATGTGCTCTTCTGGGGGAAAAATGTGTGTTTTTGAAAGCGAGGAATAAAAATCTCACAAATTTAATGGCTGGCTAGTACACTTTGTTTTCCTTGCTGTTGCTGCATGACACAGAAAAATACCACCTGAAGCATGAGAATTTTTTTTATCAAATTAATATATGAGTCCAAAAGTTGTCTAAGCTGAAGAAAAATGGATGGAACTTATTGAAGATCACAATTACCAATGCTCTTGAAAGTAAATCTCTCTGACCTGAGACAGAATGAAGATAGAAGTTTAATCATTAATTTTGCATCTCTACTTAGTTCAGCTGGAGCCTTGTTTTCTTCTTGTTAGTCACAATTATATTGAAAAAGCAGTTCGAATAGCTGAATCACCTCTTTTTACCTCCTCCCCCAAGACCGCACCTCACCAGTCATCTCAAAATTGCTAGGAATTGAAAGGGGAGATCGAGCCTATTGATAACAATGTTTTATTAATCATCCACAGATTATTTTATAAAAATTGAATTAGGAAGAGTGCACAGAATAAAAGATTAAAAAATATGTTCTTCACCATCAGCTAGACTAAAGCAAATTTATATGTGCAATATTCCTTGCAATCGGAGTGCGTCTCTATGAATGTGTGTGTGTAGGGGGGATATTAACATAATGGAATTCAGCATGGAGGACCATCTGTTTTAATTGAGCGAGCTTATTCGTACAATGCCTTGCACCACTAATCTTGTTTAGATTAATGTTAATGTTCTATTAAAAGGTAGTTTATCATCTCACAATACCGAGTTAAAGTAATCACAGCAGCAGTTATATTTTGCAAGCTTACGGAGCAGCGGAGAGCTAACTCATTACCAGGCTATTGATCTTACTATAAGGCAAGCATCAAGGCTGACTACCTTCATGAGAAGAGAGCTGCAACTTCCTGGAATTTGGGCAACATCGCTGGAGAGAATTCTGGTTCTGCTCAGTCAATGAGCTCAGGTGGATTCAATGAGCTCAGGTGGATAACCCTGGGGAAGGATTTCTTGTTTTAGAGCTGGAAAACACATATTAGAAATAGGGTTTTCCTTTAGCAGAGTTTCTCTCAGGCTCTGAGGGGGGAAGAATGTGAACATCAAATCTTTGCTCACCATAAGCTGCCGCCATAGGGAAAAAAAAAAACCCCCACAAAGAAACACATTGGTCCTGGCTTTAATGAGAAAGCAGGAAGTTGAACGCTACTTGGAACCGTGCCTGTCATTAACAACCATTGCAAGTGTAAGTCGCACGATTCATCACAGGCACTGTGTCTCTGTGGAGTGTTGAATCGAAATAATAAAATGGGGGAGAGAAGGATGCTCCCAGCTGCAGGGAGCTTCTCCCAACAGGCTGCAGACAGAGCCCAGACACACTCTACTTCCCTCATAGGAGGATGACTGAATTGGGATTCACGCTGTTTAAGTTACCAGATGGTCTCTGCATCTTGCCTGTACCAGTAAGGCAACTTTGTAAATATGAACAATGCATTTACTGACCTCTAATTATTTTGTTTGAAAACTATTCCCCCTTTCTCCCAACAGGCTCCCACTTGAAAAGGAAACTGAACATCTCCCTCTTCATCTGGCAAGTGGAGAGTAACTGAAGATAGTAATTGGTAAGTGGATTGGCCTTTGTTGACTAAGCCACCATTTCCCCTATCTTCCCTCCCTTCTATGCTGATTATGAACTTGCCTGAGCATTCATTAAGCACTTAGATATTCACCCCAACTCCAGAGCACTTATGTACACATCCTTATGATATACTATTTTTCCTACCTCTAAATTATTTTAATGTCTGCATTATTTGATGCACACTGTAAGCTTTGGACAGCAATCACATCTACCAATTCTATGGTACTGCACTTTCCCAAATGCTTAGTTCATACTCTGCACATGGTAAGCATTCAATAAATACCAGTGAGTAACTTGTGTGAAGTTCTACATGACTCTAATAGGTGGCTCTGTCTGCGAAAAGTGCTAGAGTCCACTTATATGAAGATGTGGGAAAATAGCCAGGCCCATCTCACCTCATTCACACAACAAATCTGAACAGGCCAAAAGCTTATGCTCTTTGCTCCTCCCAAGCTCGCCTTCTTTATTCATTCGTAATTTAGTCATATTAATTGAGCACTTACTGTGTGCACAGCACCATTCTAAGTACGTGGGAGACTACAAAGCAACAGAGTTGGGAAACACATTCCTTGTCCACAGTGAGAGAGGGCCGGTAACATGCATCCTATAGTGATGTACTGTCCCACACACCTAGACCAGAGCAGGGTACTCAGTAATTGATGCTGCTGCTCAAAATGGTGATGATGAAACCAAGAGGCAAACTTAAATAGGAAAAGCAGTGTGGCTCAGTAGAAAGAGCACGGGTTTGGGAGTTGGAGGACCTAGGTTCTAATCCTGGCTCCTCCAGTGGTCTGCTGTGTGACCTTGAGCAAGTAACTTCTCTATGCCTCAGTTACCTCATCTATAAAATAGGGATTAAGCCTATGAAACCTATGTGAGATGGGGACTGTTTCCAACCAGATTATCTTGTATCTATCCCAGTGCTCAGTACAATACCTGGCCCACAATAAGAACCATATTTTTTTTTTTAAAGAGTGATGGGCATTGCAAATGTCAACGGCATCAGCATGGCAGAGGGCTTCTTCACATTGTGAAGTAGAATTTCATCTCGCATATTTGAGTTTTCTATTACATCACTGGCTCACAGCAGTGTCATCTTCAACAGTCTTAATCACTTGGGCAATTTTGCCTGATAACACTAATGCATGGTCTGGCAATCTCTTCCATATCACGTGCATAAACGCTGCCTCTTGTTGTGATGACTCAATCTCTCCTTGCAGTTTCTGGCAATGTTTTTGATTCTGCTTAACAGTGTTGCAAACCTCTTGAGGCATCCACTTGGACACCCATCCCATTTCCCATTACACACACCAAGGTGATCTCTGCCACTTCTGCTGCCTCCCAACTGCCCACAGTACCCAACTGCCCACTTTACCTCATGCAAGAAATATCTTCCTGGGGCTAAGGGGGCAAGGTCCACAGATTTGTTTTCCAGAAAAACAGGAGGAATGTATTACATTTATAAACATCCAGCTTGTGGGGAGGTGTGGAGTGGAGATCGTTAGAAACACCACCAGCCTCACCTTCTTTTGTGGACATTTTAAATAATGCATAAATATGTGCATTTTGGATTATAAATCAAGTTAGAATGCTGTCCTAAATCTTTATTTCAAGAGAATTTAGGGAATGCTCCTTCTGAGGAGCATTTAAAATGTAAACACTTCTGGAATTCTTTGTGCAAATGATCAGAGGCATGAGGAAAAAAGATTTAATTTATTGGTAGGGCAGAGCAGCAACCATATGCCACAGCATAAGGATGCTTTTCTAAGGAGGAGTGAATGCTTTCACATAAACCTCCATAGTATAAGCTCAAAGCTCAGGGCTGGTAGTAGACCATCACTGCAGTTTCATCCTTACTGGAATTTTATTGGGTAAAACCAAGTTCTTTTTTGGAAGTGGTCAGACACTGCACCTGGAGACATAAGTTGTCAGCATTTCCCCATTCCTACACCCGTTTGCCTCTATCTTGAGGCAATTCAAGGTGCCAATATGGAGAAAATAACTATAGTTACGCTTTGGCTAGGGGAAGACTGTTTCTATAAAAAGTAGGAGAAGTCACCTATTTATTCTTTCATTTTATTTTGGTGTTCTGGTTGGAAAATACTCATTGAAATCAGTCATCATTCCTTCAGAGCAATGCCTCTAAAACCTTTTCATTTTGGGGCTCCACCAGCAACGAGGGATCCCGAGCTCCTTATCCCACACTGTACCCCAACAACAAAAAAAATTGATAAAATTTTCAGGTTTCCTAACTTTTGATAAAAGGAAAGGACACTGTTTTCTTTTAAGGACCAGAAGAGGCTAAAATAAAGATTAGGAAGGGTTGGGTTTTTTTTAATGTGGTATTTGTTAAGCACTTCCTATATACCAGGCACTAAAGTACTAGGGTACAATCACTCATCATATCCCGATTGGATTACTGCATCAGAATCCTGTCTGATCTCCCAACTCCTGTCCCTACCTACTTCAGTCTATACTTCACTCTGCTGCCCCAATTATCTTTCTACAGAAACGTTCTGGGCATGTCACCTCTGTTCTCAAAAATCTCCAGTGGTTGACTATCAACCTCTGTATCAACCAGAAACTCCTATTGGCTTCAAAGCTCTCCATCACCTTGCCCCTCCTACCTCACCTCCCTTCTCTCCTTCTACTGCCCAGTCCACACCCTAGCTTCTCTGGTGCTAACCTTCTCACTGTGCTTTGTTCTCGCCTGTCCTACCATTGACCTCTGGCCCACATCCTGCCTCTGGCCTGGAATACCCTCCCTCCTCAAATCCGCCAAACCAGCACACTTCCCCACTTCAAAGCCCTACTGAAAGCTCACCTCCTCCAGGAAGGCTTCCTGTACTAAGCTCCCCCTTTTCCTCTGCTCCCCCACTCTCCCCATCGCCCCCACTCGGTTCCCTCTGCTCTACCCCTGCCCCACAGCACTTGTGTGCATATATGTACATATTTATAACTCTAGCTATTCTTACTTATTTAATAATGTGTGTATATATATATATATCTATAGTGATGCCATTGATGATGCCTGTTTACCTGTTTTGATGTCTGTCTCCCCCTTCTAGAGTGTGAGCCGGCTGTGGGCAGGGATTGTCTCTATCTGTTGCTGAACTGTACTCTCCAAGTGCTTAGTATAGATGTTGGCATTTGTTAAGCGCTTACTATGTGCAGAGCACTGTTCTAAGCGCTGGGGTAGACACAGGGGAATCAGGTTGTCCCACGTGGGGCTCACAATCTTCATCCTCATTTTACAGATGAGGGAACTGAGGCACCGAGAAGTTAAGTGACTTGCCCACAGTCACACAGCTGAGAAGTGGCAGAGCTGGGATTTGAACCCATGACCTCTGACTCCAAAGCCCATGCTCTTTCCACTGAGCCATGCTGCTTCTCTAAGTGCTCTGCACACAGAAAGTGCTCAATAAATATGATTAAATGAATGAATGAATGAACTAATCAGTTGGTCACAAACGGGGCTCACAGTCTTAATCCCCATTTTACAGATGAGATAACTGAGGCACAGGGAAGTTAAGTAACTTATCCAGGGTTACACAGTAGACAGTTAGTAGAGCTAGGATTAGAAGCTAGTCCCTTCTGACTCCCAGGCCCAAGTTCTATTCACCAGGCCAACTGTTTTTCAAGGAGGTGCTGATGTTATTCTTGGGGAAGATTATGAAAACTAAATAAATATCAATTAGCAACAATAATAGTGAGAGCCCAGAAGTCTACACATTATGGAAAGGGAAAGATCAATGGACAGAGGAGGCTTTTTAAATGACCCAAATCAGTTTCCAGACCCCTCTTACAATTTTCCCTTAATTCCTAAAAGGATTGTGGCCTCTACTTTGAGAAGCAAAGCTCTAGCTGGCAAGTTTCTGGCTTGGAGAAACCATGTCTCTTTTGAATCCAACAGCCAGCACAGTATGGGCTCCTCATATGAGTGAGTGGAGATGAAGGTGGTGAAGATGAGAGTGGTCCTAATTTCCCTAGTGACAAAAAAAGCAGAAGATATTTATAAAAAACTAGCTAGCAGACAAGACGCTGCATTTGATTGGAAAATATATTATACAGGAGAAACTCTGGAACACTGTGTTCTGCTAATATGAAAACCATGTAATTCTCTGGAAAAAAAAGAACCTGCTGATTTTAGCACAGCAACTACCAAGGATTTGATACAGAAATTGCCAGAAAGTTATATTACCAGTGTAGAAATGTCCTGTGGCAGATCTTTTTTTCTAAACTGTTATATTAAAAAAATTGGAATCAAATTCTAGTTATACATTTGAACAGAGTCCATTGGGTGAGGTTAGAGATGGCTATCATTTTAGACCCTTTGTGTGCATTTGGCATATTTTTCCAGAACATCAGACTGAAAATTGGGCATGAACTAAATACTGGAGAAAAAACAATGCTGTCAAATCTGCCCACGAAGCATGATCGAGAATTCAACCTTGGCTCTTAATTTACAACTTATACCTCCCCTAACATCTTCTGTAAATTAGCGCAAGCCTAGTACTCCTGTTCATTTCATTAGTTCTTCAGTGTCTTCTCTTGTACTTAAGGCAGAATTATGATCACAATCAGTGAGTTTGCAGCTCTCCTGTGGGATCATGAAGCGGCAACTATGTTTCCACTCAGCGCCCATGAAGCTTTCTCCTCCCTCATGTATACTGGATTCTTGCCTCCAGCCAGGTTTATGCTTGGAGATGAGCATAGCTCCCTCCATATGCAGTCACAAAAGAGCATCTCTGCTGGGGGAATCACTAAATTCACTGCTGATGGCTCGTCAATAATTGTCCCTCAGTTCCCCTGGGCCACAGCCTCTGTCGGGGCTGCAGAGAACCAAAATATAACAGAGTTCCCTCACTGATTCTTCTATAGCAAAGCTGCTAAGTGTGATCCTGAAAGCTTTTGAGAAGAAAACTACATAATGAGGACAACCTAAGTACACATACATTTTCTTCTAAATTCTCCTACCATTTTACTGGTCTCTGAACCCATATTCTAAGTCATCCTTTAAATATGGATTCCATTTCAGAGACTCTCTGCAATTTTATTCATACTTAAAATATAAGAAACATCTAGACTGTGAGCTTCTTGTGGGCAGGGAATATGTCTACCAACTCTGTTATATTGTACACTCTTAATTATGTAGTACACAGCCCAGTAAGCACTCAATAAATTGGTTGATTGAGCACCTATGGGTACCACACATTACTAAGTGTTTGGGAGAGTAACACAGAATCAGTAGTCATGATGTCTGCCCTCAAGAAACTGACAATCTAGAAAACTTTACAATATGTTCAGGCCTTAATCTTTCCTTGACTCTTTCCCTGTCTTTGACTCATCTCATTCATCTCCTTCAGTGCCTGCCTCAGTCACTGATCTCTAAGCCCTTTACCTTTGGGGGCATCTTTCAGCAGTGAAGACTCCCTACATGCCCTACAGTTGCTTCAAAGGAACATCAAAGCCCTTCTGAAATACCACTTCTTCCAGGAGGCTTTCCTAAATTAATTTTTCTTCTCTTCTCGGTACCTTCCCAACTACCTCCTCCACACTTTTATACTTTCCCTGCATTTAAGCACTTCTTGCCACTCTGAACATTACTTTACACAGAAATTTACATTCTGTACTGTTTTAGCACTTATTCATCCTATGTCCATATTTCCACTGTCTTCTTCCTCCCATCTGTCATTTGTGTCTGTCTTTCCTTGCTAGACTGTAAGCTCTCTGAAGGCAAGGAATTCAACTGTACTGATTATATTGCCCTACATAGAGTAGGTGCTCAATAAATACTACCGTTTGATTGTATGGCAGCAGTAGGGGACATTACCATATATGAACAGAGCAGGAGATCTTTTCTTTGCATGGATTTAATTAAAAATTTCCATTTACCAAGAAACTATAGTATAATGTACTTAATATAAACGTAAAAGTTTGGTTGAAGTGTTCCAGGTACATTGGGTGGATTTAGATATGAGGTGTCTCAGCCAGAGCTTGGGAACAGATGAGAAATTTGCCATTCAGCTATTGTTTTAAAGTTTTGCATTCGCCATTGGTGGCAAACTTTTCACTAACGTACACAGATGGTCCTGCCTGATCTTGTTAATGAAAAAACTCTCATATGGCTACAAAACAGACGTGATCATCTGTTTTCCAACATTTTGAAAAAAGTCTACAGAGGTGTAAGGTGCTTCACAAATGAGAATAATTAGCTTGTGCCATCTGTGGAAATTTTTTAAAAGTCCTCACCAACTTCTCTCTATCCTTTTCCTCTCTAATGCTATGCATTTTACAGCACTGACAGAACTAGAGTTAATAACTTTTCAATTTATGATGACCTTCTGCTCCGATTTACTTAAGAAACTCTAATACTAGCTGTACCTAGCACCTTTTTTCACCTCATAATTAGCAAGCAATAAAAAATGTCATTAAAAAGTAATAAGTCTGAAGCTTCCTGACATCCCACTGATTAATTTTGCAGATTGTAAAGCACTTTAGAAATGACTTGGCTGAACTACTAGTTTCATCCATTTTCTCTCAAGCCTTAGAAAAGAGCATTTGTGAGTGCCCAAGATCATAACTTATTTATTGATCAGTGACAGTATTTAGATAGCATAGCAACCCCTGCCTCAACATTGTCATTTACCCATAGCTGGTTTACATGCAGTCGTTTTGGAGCCCCTCTTTAATGTTTTGCTAGAGGGACATATGCATGTGCTTTGAGGAAGGGGTTGTAATTCTTCATCTCCTCCATAGATTTTATCAGAGGAAGAATTAATTCATGCAGATCAAAGAATGGGCATCAAAATTGGCATGCTGTCCCAACACTAATGGCAAGTATTCAGGTTTAGGTCAATCATTGAAGTTGAACTCAGATTCTAATTGAAAAATGGCAACTCTTCAGTAATTTGGCCAGGGACAGGAGCTCTACCCGAAATTCAGCATCCTTGGGAATTGAGGCTCATGTACTGCCAGTCTCAGGGACCCTGACCTTCTGATCTCAGACCTCTGTGAAGCTCCCCCTTCCCTGGAAGAGGGCTTCCTCCACACATACATCAGCACTGTCTCACTGACCTGTCCTGGACACTGATGTGAAGGAAAGGACTTTTTTTTTTCTCCTCTTCCCCAGGGATGAGGGGAAAGCTCTGGGGAAGGGAGGGAGTTCTGCTTTGCAAAGGGGAGTTATTCAAGGGGATGGGAAGATTTGGGGGGGCAGGGCAGGGGAAGAGTGTGCTCCACGTGCCTGAACTTCAGGACAGATTTTGGAAGGGGCAGAGGGGGTGCAGTGGTGATGACACATTGAGCGGTGCCTAGGGTCCCTGGGAGTCTGCCTTAATCTGGTCCTGCATATAAGAGTTGGAGAGAGATTCAAACATATCTTGGAACCTCCTAATTAGAGTACCAGAAAGGATGCCTTCTCTGGACAATGCACTATGTGTTCCCTGAGGCCGGAAATATGGGTATCCATCAGCTCTGCTTCTAGCAGTGATCAACAGGAACTAATAAAGCCCCGAAAATACACAGCCTGTATCCCTACAGATTTGGCCTATCAAGAACCCTTTAAAGGAAAGTGGAGGAAGATTCCCCAGAAATCATTAAGGACAGAGGAAGATTCAACCCTGGAATCCCTGTCTTCTTACCCCAAATCCTTTCTCTCCCAGTCATGTCTCATACCCCTTGCTTAGCATTCTACCTGTCTGTTCTGTGCAAGGGTAATTAAAACAGCTGTGGTATTGGTTAAGCACTTAGCGAGTGCCGAGAACTGTACCAAACTCTGAGGAAGATAATCAGATTGAACGCGGTCACCGTCCCACATGGGCATCATGAATCTCCCCAGACTCTAGGTCTGCTAGAAGTATGGCACCATTAACATTTAAAAAACGTTGATTTGATCACTGACGATTTTGGATAGCATGGCAACATCTCCCTCAACCCTCTCATTTACCAGTAGTAGCCACACTCTCTTCTTGGAGCTCCACTTTAATGCCTTGCTAAAGGGATGTGTGTGTGCACTTTAGAGAAGAAACTGATATTTTAGCTTCTCTCTAGATTTGTTCCAAGGAAGAATTAATTAATTCAGAGCCAAGAAAAGGTAACAAAACTGGCATGCTAGCCTCACACTTCTCCGCTGGGGTCTAATCCTTTTAGGTATCTGTTCAGGAGTGGTGCATCTCTGTGGTATGTTCTGCAAAGGTATGTGCTACAGGATAAGTACACTTCATAATATTGGGAGAAACCAATTTGTAGTTCACATCAAGCCCCAAACCACTAATTCATGGTTTTCCAAAAGTTGGTCTGTTGTTAATTGCAGTCTTGGCATTCAGACTTCTCTCAACATCTTCATAGAGAGAAATCCAGACTTCTGAGACCAGAAGTTAAGGGTCTCAGAGTAGCAGGATTGATTCCCAAGGTTGCTGAATTTAGAGTAGAGCTCTTGTTTTGGTATTCTGGCATTCCATTCTACTAGACAGTGTCTCTTGCTTCTTGACAGTAGTCTCCTTGTAGTAAAGGGTAGACATTTTATTTGATATGGACACTTTTGGTAGGACAGTCTATTCTCCTTGGTCACCTATGTTCTTAATATCTTGCATGGAAATTTATCTTAAAATCCCAAAGCAGAATCAGACTCCATTAAGATGAGTCTGGGGTATTTAGATTTCGAGTTTTCTCAAGAGTGAAACCATCAGGTGTGAACTGTTTTGCTTTATTCCTGAAAAATGCAAACTCCACATTTTTCCAAATTATGCTTGGTGGACAGATCACCTTATAAGTAGATTCCCTTCCAGCCCCACCTTCCCCAGAAGTAAACCCCCAAAGTAGTTGTGCAAGAGACAAGGGAGGAGAGTGATGCAAATGGCAGCTAAGCAGACACACTGAGACAGTGTCATCCCCAAGAGCCTGACTGGAAGGACAGCACTCAGGTGTTTCCTGCTTATGGTTCTTTTATTCATCATTGGTCAATCTGGCGCAGGACTAGATGTCTTTTTTCAAAGGAAAATTGTTCAGGATAATAATAATATTGGTATATGTTAAGTGCTTATGATGTGCAGAGCACTGTTCTGAGTGCTGGGGTAAATACAGGGTAATCAGGTAGTCCCATGTGAGGCTCAAAGTCTTAATCCCCATTTTACAGATGAGGTAACTGAGGCACCAAGAAGTTAAGTGAGTTGCCCAAAGGCACAGAGCTGACAGGTGGCAGAGCTGGAATTAGAATCCATGACCTCTGACTCCTAAGCCCATTCTCTTTCCATTGAGCCACACTGCTTCTCTAACGGTATTCTGCATTGGTCCTAATCTGTTCAAGCAGTGTGGCTCAGTGGAAAGAGCCCGATCTTGGGAGTCAGAGGTCATGGGTTCTAATCCCGACTCTGCCGCTTGTCAGCTGTGTGACTTTGGGCAACTCACTTGAGTTCTCTGGGCTTCAGTTACCTCATCTGTAAAATGGGGATTAAGACTGTGAACCCCAAGTGGGACAACCTGATTACCTTGTATACACCCCCAGTGCTTGGAACAGTGTTTGGCACTTAGTAAGTGCTTAACAAATGCCATCATTATTACTCGAGGTAAACCTGATGCTAAGATTCAAAATGGTACCAGAATTACACCAAGCAGATGGACTTGTGCAGCACTGCTTCTCCCTCTGAATCCACCTTTGGTAACCTTGTCATTTTAACACTCCAACTGCTGTTTCTTTTTGCTGTCCTGCGTAACCTCAAAGTCACTGCCCAGAGTTCAGGCAGTGAGGCTCCCTGAGTGACAGCTGTCAATCAGACAACTGTCCAAGCCAATCAGGAAAAATCCACAAGGGCACAATCTTGCCCAGTCCTCACCAGCTCAATCAAAAACCACATTGTCTAGGAGAATGCTAGAATACCAGGACAGTAGCTGTACCCTAAATTCAGCATCCTTGGGAATCGAGGCTGCTATTCTCGGGGACCCTTAACTTCTGATCTCAGAGATCTGGATTTCTCTCTGTGAAGAAGTAGAGAGAATACTGAATGTCAAGACTGAAATTAAAAACAGACCAACTTTTGGAAAACCATGAATTAGTGTTTTGAGGCCTGAAGTGAACCACAAATGTTGGATTTGACATAAATGCATCACAATCTATAGAGCAATATCTCAAAATCAATATATCAGGTTTATCAGTCAAGTGTGATTGATACATCTCATTCAAGATGGGAAGATTTGCTTGGTAAGTTGTAGACCATAAGGAATCCTGACATATGGCAGGAACAAGAGCATAGAACTGAAAGATGTAAAAAATGTTATGGGGTTCCAGGTCTGATTATAAGGCCCACAGTCAGATTCACTTAGTCTGCCAAGACTTCATGGATACGGTAAGACTTTAGTAGGTTTGCAAGGGGGAATGGACTTACTTTGGCAAAAATGCTCTGTAGTGTGAGCATGGGCAAGTCATTTGACTTCTCTGTGCCTCAATTACCTCAACTGTAAAATGGGTATTAAGACTGTGAGCCCCATATGGAACATGGACTATATCCAACTTCATTCTCTTGTATCGCCCCAGTTCTTAGTACAAGTCCTGGTATTCAGTAAGTGCTAAACACATTTAAAAAAGGTGGTGGTGAGCATACATTCCAGCCGAAGTGACTAGTCTGAATAGTGGCTTGAGACAAGGTGAGAGAGTTAACTGCGTAGAACTGTGAGTAGGTTTGTTTGGCTTCGGTGTGCAAAGGAGAGGAACAGAAGATTGGCTAGTGAGCCTAGTTTGTGGAAAGCCTTGATATGAAGACTCGTTTCTATTTTATCTGGTAGCAAATGGAAATTTTTCCTCCCTAACTAATCTTATTGCCATATGTATATTTTTCATACATACATAAATAAAACTGTCATTCATATTCAAAGATTCATATTTACTTGTGTGAAATCCTAAATTGTCTGTGAATGTGATCAAAAATGACCTACAAATGATCACTAATTCATTTGCTTTAGGAACACTTTAAGCCAGTTCATTTCCCTTTTGCCCTTTCCAATATCTGCCTTTTTTATTTCCAATTTGTCTGTTAGGCTTCTGATCATCCCCAAACCATTGCACACAGAGAGCAGGCCCTCTCTTGATTGCTGCACCCCAAGGTGATCCCTCTGCTACTAGTGGTTCCAAACAATATTGAGACTGTTGTTTCCCTAGTTTTGTAAAGTATCTGCTCTGCCTTCCCTGGTCACATACACCCCATTTGCGTTCATCACTGACCAGCTGGGCAGTTGCCTGGAAATCTTACTATTATTGATACTTCCCAGGTATCCCACTCGATGAAGCTGTCCTGTGACTTAAGTGATCTGGTTTGGACTTGGGGCAGAAGGGAAGAGAGAGAAAAGGGAAAATGAGGAAAGAAAGTGGGAAATGATAGAAGAAGAAAGGGAGAAAGAAGAGTGAGAAAGGGATAAGGCAAAAACCGGGGAGTTAGGGACAAAGAAGAGAAACTTAACTACTCTTTCTTCAGCCCCTACACCATCTGGCCAAAACAGCTGTGCTTAACAAATTCCATAATAATAATCATCTCTTACTGCTTCCATTATTTAATGGCATTTATTGAATGTTTGCTGTTTGCAGAGCATTGTACTCAGCATTGTTCCAGGCGGGAACTGGAATCTTCCCGCCACCTCTGTGGTTTGAAATGCATGGCTTCTCCCTCCCCCAGTGAGTCATTCAATCCTTAAGGAGCAGCATGGCGTGGATAGAGCATGGGCCTGGGAGTCAGAAAGTCATGGGTTTTAATCCCAGCTCTGCCACCTGTCAGCTGTGTGACCTTGGGCAAGTCACTTCACTTCTCTGTGACTCAGTTACCTCATCTGTAAGTCCCATGTGGGACAGAAGCTGTGTCTAACCTGATTAACTTGTATCTACCTCAGTGCTTAGAACAGGGTAAGCACTTAACAAGTATCATTATTATTATTATTTATTGAACACTGTGTACACAGCACTCTATTAACTATTTGGAAGAGTACGACAGACACATTCCCTGCCCACAACAAGCTTACAGCCTACATATACACAACACCTAAGCTTTTCGGAATGACTCAAGAATGGAGAAATTCTCCTTCTCGTAGCGTTCTTCATTCTGCACACATTGCAGCTTGTACAGACATCACAACACACCCATTTAGTGCAGCTAAGACCTTGATGCTAATGGCAAAGTGGTGCTCATGTCAATAGTGAACTTTGCCATAAACACCCTGCTGACCCAGGTTTTTATAAATTCAAAATTATTGTACATATTGAACTACAAGGACGGGACATAAAAGAGGTTTTAGCTTCCCTGTTTTCTAAATGTCAAAGTGATGGTGATTTATGTGGAGGTGAAAAAGCATGGCACTCAAGTTTTTATTTACTTCTATTCTGTCAAGTTTAAGCATTTTTTATTTTATTCTTCTGTAACATGAGCTTCTGCTCTAATTGGTCAAATTCCTCTATCCCTTTTTCTGGAGCTTTTAGCATTAGCAGAATTTTCTCATTAGGACTTTCTCTTAAAGGACAGAAATTTCTTTCTGCTAGGATGAATGCATTTTTATCCCTATTCATAATGGATTTGTATATCACATTTGTCATATTTCTTCTCCAATTAAGTGGAAATCATTGAGCGCTTACTCCTGTTAAAAAGGCACATTTCTAAAATTAAAATCAGTGGAGGGTTTTGTGGCCACTAAACAGAAAATTCATATTTCTGGATTTTTTAAAATAGCATTTGTTAAGGGTTTACTCTGTACCAGGCACTATGCTAAGCACTGGGGTAGATACAAGCTAATCAGTTGGACACAATCCCTCTCCCACATGGAGCTCACAGTCTTAACCCCCATTTTACAGATAAGGTAACTGAGGCACAGAGAAGTTAAGTGATTTGCCCAAGGTCACACAGCAGACAAGTGGTGGAGCCAGGATTAGAATCTAGGTCCCTCTGATTCCCAGGCCCCTGTTCTTCACACTAGGACAGAAGTCCTAGTTCAGTATTAAAAGAAACAAGGACCACACCATCATCCCCCTTATAAGAGTCTTCTGTCTTTCATGACAGTGCTACTGAATTTGAATTTTATTGCCTTTTAATGGAGAAGCAGCTTGGCTTATTGGAACTAGCACTGGCCTGGGAGTTGGAAATCCTGGGTGCTAACTGCAGCTCTGCCCTTTTCCAGCTGTGGAACTTTGGGCAAATCAGTTCACTCCTCTGTGCCCCGATCTCCTCATCTGTAAATTGGGGATTTAAAACCTGTTCTCCTTCCTACTTAGATTGTGAGCCCCATGTGGGGCAGGGAGTATGTCCAGACTGATTTTCTTGAATCTACCCAACTGCTTAGCAGAGTGTTTACTCACAGCAAGTGCTTATCAAATGGCAGTACTGTTATTATAATAATTAACACCAACATCACATGCAGGCCTTTTCTTTTTCAGAACACGGCCAAGGATACCTTGCCTTATTCATGCAGCTTCCCCTCCCTATGAAATACTCAAATGGTACTGAGTAATGTTGGCAATAGTATTTATTAATGCTTGCTTGGTATAATGCACAGTCCTAAGCACATGGGAAGTACATGTCCCTCTCCCACAAGGAGCTGACCCTCTGACAGGAGGTGGGGACTGGAGAAGGGAGATGCTTCTTTAAATCTCTGGAGAGCCTCTACAAGTGGGCAGAGTTGCCCTACGTTTTAACATGCCTGGATAAATGTAAGCATTTTCCACTGCTCAAGAAACAATTATAACAATAACCGCAATGTTTCAAATGTATTGTAAAAATGACAAGTAGAAAATGACATACACTATCATTCTCATTCCTCCTTCACTTGACACTTGACAAAGACTATAATGTTAGTAGCTTTTGGTTTTATCTTTATTATTCCCTATTCCATTCATTTCAGTATGCTCTGCCATAAACATTTTTGTATCCATAATTAGCATACCCAGTAGATAAATATCAAAGTGATCCACTCTTATATAAAAGACTTGTCTTACCCAGTTTTATGACTTACTGTGGATTCAGGTACCCCTTGGGACCATTCCGCAACAGACTGGATTGCCAAAATAATTGTGGCATTTTGAAAATTGTCATATTTTAAAGCATTATGTGAAAAGCACTGTACTCAGTACTGGGATAGAGGCTAGATAACCAAGTCAGGCAAAGTCTGTCCCACATAGAGCTCACAATCTAAGTAGGCGGTTGAACAAGTATTTAATCCTCATTTACAAGTGAAGAATCTGAGACATAGAGAAGTTAAGTCATTTGCCCAAGGTCACACAGTAATTCAGTGGCAGAACTGGAATTGAAATTCAGTTACCCTGACTCAGAAACTCAGTTTTTTTTTTCCACTAGATCTGGCTCCATGGTACCCAGGGTTTCCATAGTGGTTTTTAAGTCTGGGAGTTCCTGAAGATCTGGGCATAAATCGCCACCCTGGACGGTCCTTTAACACTATCCTGTCTGTGTCACCTCCTTGAGCAGGGAGAGGAAAGGCAGGTGTAACAGAAGGATGTCAGGCTAACTGGTTGCCTTCAGGGTTTCAGCTGTGGGCAGGGAATGTGTCCGTTTATTGTTATATTGTACTCTCCCAAGTGGTTAATATAGTTTTCTGCAAGCAATAAGTGCTCAGTAAATATGATTGAATGAATATTGCAGCCAACCAGAAATTATTCGGAAATGGCATTATGAGAGCTCTGAAGTGCTGCAGTGCTCTTCCCACATGCTGCCCTGGTCCATGCTCCTTCCATCTAAGGATTCGCTGGGGCAGAGTAGGTTCTAGATATTTAACAGTTCCAGGCGAGCCAGAGCCACAATGCAAGTGGTGCCATTTCCAGGCTTACTTCTAGTATCCCTACCCAGATTCTTCCCCGAAGCACCTCTACACTGGATGTTCCTTATGGGCAGGGAATAGGTCTACCAACTTGGTTGTACAGTACTCTCCCAAGTTCTTAGTACAGTGCTCTGTACACAGTAAGAGCTTGATAAATACCACTGACTAAGCAGAGGGGAGAATGTGGGTCAATAAAAACACTCATTATGAATCGCAGAAATACAATTGGAATAGGCGTAGGGGGGTGAATGTGTATCACCAAACCAGAAACCCAATTAATTCACCATTAATTTAACATCCTTTCTATGTTTCCCACCTGGGTACAAAAGCTATCCCTAGGAGACTTCACTTCCTTGATGGATAATGTGTCAGAGTGTCCCTTTAAAGTGGCTGAAAGGCCACTGCCTGCTGCTTCAGCTAAATGCTGATTGTCATGTACTGCTAAGATTTATAAAGACACTGCTGGGGATCGTCTCACAAGCCTTCTGCAAGCACCTTCATCACAATGTGCTCAGTTGTAGAAGGTCACCGCTGGTATTATCCAGTGTTATTACACAAACAAAGAATGTTAACCTGAAACAAGTTCTTAAGGAGACCATGCATAATCTGCTCTAATAGACAGGAAAAGAAGAGGGAATTATGCTACAGAGTGAATGTAAAATCCGACCAGAATTTGGGGGGTAAAGTTCATCAAACCTCAGGTAAATTAGAAACTCTGTGTTCTCTTAATGAAATCAATATTAATAAAACTACCCAAGGACACAGAGTGAGACAAAGCACGGGAGTCAATGGGATGATGTGAATAATAATAGTGATAATGATGGTATTTGTTAAGCACTTACTATGTGCCAGACACTATAATAAGTGCTGGGGTGGAGACAAGCAAATGTAGTTGGACACACAAACATTTTCATATCAAAACAATTTTCTCAAGTTGTCCGCTATGGGAAGTTCTTTCTGGTTAAGCCTAAACTAGACAAAAAAGCAGCACTGTAAGTTTAATATGCAAAAAGGGCTAGATATGTGTCTGTGTGAATGTGTATGTGTGAGAGAGTGTGTGATTGCATTTGTGGGGATTGCTCCATAAGGGAGCCTGCACAGGTGAATGAACAGAGCTGTTCTAAAGCATCTCAAGGGAACTCATCACGCTCGGGCTCACCGACCACCAACCCCCATCATTTAGCCTCCTGTTGGACAGCAAGGCTGTAAGATCTCACTCGGTTTAACCACTTAGTGTTACCATTTCTCAAGTGAGAATGCTCCTGGTTTCAGAAGTTAGGAAAGAAGTGATCATCCAACAGAGGAGCAGAATGTCTGGTCTCTTCATTAACTACTACTGATGGTAGTGTTAAAGTACAGTATGTTTTTAATGTGTAAACTTTGTTGTAGCTATTTTCCCAGGATGCACTGTGTATTTCCATCACTAGGGGCTACCTGAACAAAAGGGCACATTTCTACCTGGTTGGCAAAGTCTCAAAGGAGTGTGTCTACAAAATCCAATATTCTATCACTGGGTATTTTTTCTCCCGCCCTAAAAACAGGGCCCAGTTTACTGTAGATTTCAGTCCCATATTCAACACCATCAAAGCCTAAGTGGGGATGCCAAAGTAACTTAACTGGCAACAATGCTCTCCTCCCCATCCTTGAGTGCCAACCTCAATTGTTCTTTCACTGACTCCTGATGAAGGAACTCCCAAACTTTTCATTTTACTAGAGTTCTGAAAGGTCACAATTAAGAGTTTTAAATGAAAAAAAAAAGGTTATAGCAGCTTACAGTAAGCAGTGATTAAATCCATAGTCCGTTTTATGTGGTTGAGCTGAAAATGAAAATATAAGGGTGAAAGGAAAAGATTTCCCCAGTAAGGCCATCGGAGTAGCTTCAGAATGAATCGACTCTGGCTGTGCCTCTTAAAAAAGCTGAAATTTACAAAACAGAATAGTCAAATGCATATTTCTCTGTATGCACACATATAATTTTTCATGTTCAAGGCTGCGCCTGGCAGAACTGCCATCAGTGCATGCAAGTGGAACTAGAAAGACATCTTTAAGAGTGTTGCTGCTGATGGTGAGAGATCACACGTGTATGTGTGCTAATGTGTGTGTGTGTGTCCAAAAAGATAGCCTTTTTGACACTGCAGGCCAATAAAGGGAGTGGGGCACCTTTTCAAATCTTTTTTTCCACTGGAGTGAGCAGCAGATCTCTTTTTAGGGCTGTCAGGCCTCAAGGTAGTATTGCTGCTTCTTCAGGAACCGAGAGATTAATTTTGGAGCTTGTTCACCCTAAGTTCATTTATATTCTTTCCTCAATCAGCAATTGCATCCACTGTTTGCCGGATCGGTCACTTTTTGTGACACTGCATCTTTGTCTTTGTATAACAGTAGCTCTTAGAGGTCGGTACTGTGTCTACTAACTCAATTATATTTTCCTAAGCAACTAGTACAGTGTTCAGCAGGCCTATCTTGCCTTGTCTTATGCTGTTGAGTTTTGCTTCTGACCCATAACGACTCCATAGACACATCTCTTCTAGAATACCCCACCTCCATCTTCAATTGTTCCATTACCAATAGTTTTCTTGGTAAAAATATGGAAGTGGTTTACCACTGCCATCTTACGCACAGAAAATTTGAGTCTCTTTCCTCAACTCTCTTCCGTGCCCCTGATGCCCAGCACAGATGAGTTTTGACTTGCAGCAGACTGCCTTCCACTTGCTAGCCACTGTCTGAGCCAGGAATGCAATGGGCATGCCTCTGCTTCACTCTCCCTCCCATAGCCGAGGCTGATAGAATATTGGAAACTCTCCAGGTGTGATCCTGAAAGGGAGCAGGCCTATCATTCTCCTCAAAAATCTCCAATGGCTCCCACTTCTCTCCATCAACCAGAAGCCTTTTACTCGGGTATCTAAGGATTTCCGCTAGGTGTTCTTGTTTTAGCTTTTGGTTCTCTTCTCCTCATACTTCCTATCACACTCTCTTTCTTCCAAATTATAAAAATGGCATTTATTTAGTGCTTATTATGTCCTTAGCATATAATAGCTACAAGGGTGAGATAGGACCCAGTACCTGCCATACATGGGAGTTACAATCTATTTCATACAAATTTTACAGATGAGGAAACTGAGGCCCAGAGAGACTATGTGATTTTCGCAAGATCACACAGAGCTCAGGGACAGGGCGAATACTCAAACTGAATTCCCTGATTCACAGTCTTCTCATCTTTCCACTAAGGCCCTAGCTGTATAATAATAATAATAATGGCATTTGTTAAGCATTTACTATATGCCAGGCACTGTACTAAGCACTGAGGTAGATACTAGCAAATTGGTTTGGACATGTCCCTGTCCCATGTGAGGTTCACAGTCTCAATCCCCATTTTACAGATGAAGGAACTGAGGCACAGAGAAGTGAAGTGAATTGACTAAGGTCACACAGCAGACAAGTGGCAGAGCTGGGATTAGACCTATGACTTTCTGACTCCCTGGTCTGTGCTCTATCCGCTATGCCAGGCTGCTTCCCTTTCCCTCCACTCTCCCATCTCTGACTAGGCACAAACTTCCCGTTTAAATCCACCAAAATATGTCTCTTCCCACCTTTAAAGCCCTTTAAAACTTCACTTCATTCCGAAGGGATTCTTCATCTATCCCCCCCTCCTAGACCAGGTCACCTGTAGACCTAGGTGAATATAGATTTATTTATTTCACTTATTTCTTCCTCCATTTTTAATATCACTTGTATCTGTCTTTTTCTTATTTTTTTCTCCCATCGTAAACTCCTAGAGGGTAGAGGCCTTGTACTCTTCCAAGCATCTAGTACAGTTCTCTGCATGCTGAATGAATATTGGGATTGATGATGATGCACACCACACTGGGGTGTTTTCTGTTATTTCCAGGAAATTGATGGGTTTCTGCATTGGCTAAAACCACATTATAATTGATGAGTAGTATTTGTTGAGTGCCCACTGAATGCAGAGCACTGTATTAAGGGCCTGTGAAAGTTTTATTTTTTTCCCCCATCGTAAACTCCTAGAGGGTAGAGGCCTTGTACTCTTCCAAGCATCTAGTACAGTTCTCTGCATGCTGAATGAATATTGGGATTGATGCTGATACACACCACACTGGGGTGTTTTCTGTTATTTCCAGGAAATTGATGGGTTTCTGCATTGGCTAAAACCACATTATAATTGATCAACAGTATTTGTTGAGTGCCCACTGAATGCAGAGCACTGTATTAAGGGCCTGTGAAAGTACAACAGAAGATTTGATCCCAGTGCAAAAGAAGTTTACCATCTAGCATTTATCTATAGACAAGTACATGTATGCCTTCAAAGTGTTTATTTCAAATGTAAATATATGTTTGCATATCTATAGTGGGTGAAAGTTATATCCATAAAATGTATATCTCATAATAAAGCATGTGATAATGAAGACTATACTGTATGTGTTTTCTGCAAAAATGACAGCTGTACATCAAGAACTCTACATTTCAGTTAAATAAAAATGCAGATTAATTGCAAAACCCTTCAAAATACTTATGAAAAATACATGATAAACTATTACATAAACATTCGGGGACTTTGTATGAACTACCATAGCCTCTAATTGGATTTATTGAGCACTATTAAATCTGAACTTCAAGTACAAAGTTTTTGTGATTTTAAGATGCATACACTGATAAAGAGTATAATTATAAACAGTTGCTTCTTTTCCTCTCTGTTTAATTTTGATAGCACTGAATCAAGACTGCGCTTAACTTGCATGTACTCTGAATAATTAATTACATTACTGACGTGCCTATGAGGAATAGTAACAATATGCAAAAGGCGAAAACATTCACGAATGGAACATTAACTGCTTTGGCTAGACGTCAGACTTGATGTGCTTTCATTTTGCTGGAGGAAATTTTCTGGGCATTTCTCTGAGGGACAAGAAAAGCTGTTCCTCGCTTTCTCCATTTGCTTGTACTTGTGTTAAACACTCATCTTGGGCCGAACTATTATGAAGATCACAAAATAGATAATTACACACTATTCTTTATATTGCCAGATTTAAGCCAGTGGCCATAAAATTCAGTTCACTTGAAGCGAAATAGGGAAAAGAATCTGAAGATTCTTTTAGAGCAGGTACAAAACATCATTAGTATTTTATTGCTTCTCTGTCACTTATTAGTATGAGAAAATTCAATCCTTCCTCATAAAGTTAAAAGGACAGTAGGGACATGACTTTCCATAGTCCATTTCTGGACTATTGTGATTCTCTTTGATTCAGTTTTGATGGGTGGTATTTATAATAGTGGGCTGGCCTTTACCTCATAGCAAGGACCACCTGCTTTTAGTGGAACTAGGATAAGGGGATCGTGCTTACTGATAGGCTAAGCTACCCACTTTCCACTCTTCAAATATGATGGGCAGAGTTTGAAGATAGGTGGGGGCTGTCTCCTTGGCCTACATCAATCAAACAGGGAAATACCTAGACGACATTGTACCTACGGCAGAAGAGACTGAATGAGTATGAACCAAATTACTTAAGACAGCA
The DNA here is from genome assembly GCF_004115215.2 of Ornithorhynchus anatinus. Lineage (NCBI taxonomy): Eukaryota > Metazoa > Chordata > Mammalia > Monotremata > Ornithorhynchidae > Ornithorhynchus > Ornithorhynchus anatinus. The sequence goes on along the minus strand of NC_041735.1, from coordinate 15,883,030 downwards.
ATTCTTAAGAATTCAGAATTTTTAAGATGTCCAGCACTGATCCAGAGAGCACTGTTTTTCAGGGTTCAAAGGAATTTTACTGATATTTTATCAATATGAGCACAGGTGTCTGATAAGAAGAATACATGACAAGTAATATGGTCCATATTATGCATGAAAATTATTGGGCAACATTACCACTTTGGCCACTCTTTATACCTTGACTTGTCTTTTGTTTCTTCATCTTTGTGTCATGAAGCAGAGTGACTTAGTGAATAGAGCATGGGCCTGGGGGCCAGAAGGACCTGTGTTCTAACCCTGGCTCTGCCACTTGTCTTCTCTGTGACATTGGGTAAATGCAACTTCTCTATACCTCAGTCATCTTACTTGTATAATGGGGATTAAGACTGTGAGCCCCATGTGGGACATTGACTATGTCCAAACTGATTACCTTGTATCCATCCCAGTGCTTAGAACAAGGCCTGGCACAAAATGTTTAACAAATACTATAAAGAAAAGATTTTCTAGAAACCACTGTTTTAGGTATCACCCCATTTCAAATTGCTAAAACCCAAGCTAGTTAACCTTCTTCTCCTGTGTTTCCCAGCTGTCCACAGCTATGCCACTTTTACTATTCTCTGCTGCATCTTATCAAATGTTAACACATTTCAGTGGTTTGAGCTTCCTGCTACCATACATAGTCATCTGCCCACCCAGCAAAGGGCTGAGGGAATAATCACTGCCTCATTGCTATTAAACTGACCACATTCCAGAAGTCTGTTGTAGGCAATCTTGGATAAACACTTTAAATTAAAAACTACTCCAGGTGGAAAAAGGCACAATAAAACACAAAATAAAATTCATCAAACGGTAGGCTTTTGGAAGCAAGAGGAGCCACATCAAGAGGGAGATCAAGCCGAAATCTCATCAAGATCAAGTGAAAGTAGGCTCTCATTACCTGGAATTGGAGAAAATGATGCATCTGAGTCCTTTGGAGACTCTCATTACTTGGAATTTGGAGAAAATGATGTAGTCCTTTGGCCTTCATAAATCACAGTTGTTCAAGGTTCCACACTAGAACTTTAGTATTGAACCACATGCATGATTACCCAGCCGGTATTACTTTCTATTGTAGGTTTGGATACATCAGATGTTCAATAACTGCTGTTGATATTGATCTGTCTAAAATAAAGGAATATATTTCTCTCTGTTGAACAAGTGTTTAGATGGTAGGTAAATTGTTCTATCTTAGGACAGGCATTCCTCTATCTGGCATAAAGGTGTTTTAGGTCTTTGTTGTTTGAGGAATTTTTTCTTTACCATTTTGATTTTCCATGGCCACCCTTCTGTGCATACTAACAGGTTTTTAGCATATTACTTTGAGTTTCTAAGTTTTTTCATGCAGAGTGGCTAGAGTTTCACACATATTCTACAGAATAGTCTGCTGACATGACTTGCAAAATTTGCTCTCCCTAAATTTTATCATGCAGAATTCCACAGTGTATTTGCTCCTATAAAGACAGTAGCTTTGAAAACGAGTAGCTTTGAAAACTCTTTGGTTAAAACCATCTTAGTTTTCCACACTATGCTACTGGTATGAAAACCTAAATTCCCTTTGTCCAAATACACTAATGATTTGCCTTTTGTGACTCTGCTGTTTTCTACATTCTGATGGAAAGTAAAGACTGCAATTGTTCTAAGCTGATTGTAATTAATTCCACCATAGCTCCACACTCTACTATATGGGCAAATTCACCACTCAGGAGACAGAATATAAAAATTTATTCCCCAAACCTAATGTTGGGGAAGTGATAAGGGCCATCATATGATTTAAGCTCCTTCCTCAATAATGGAAGGTCGTGGACCATTGGGAGTGAGACCTGAATCCATCCATACCCTCTTTGTCCATAATTCTTCTGCAGCTACTAGTGTCAAAGAAACTGCAGTTTTGAGAGCCATTGAAATGTTAAAAACAATCAATTTGTTGACTGTTGAGAATTATTTGAATTATTTGAGTCCCTAGTCAGGCAATTAGTAATTGAATGGCTGTTGATTTTATGCATTACCACTGAAATTCCTTACTAATTTTAGTATAGTTATCAATATCTTTGGGCTTTTTTATCAGATCCACCACTTTAGATTGAGCTCTCACTGTGGGCAGTTACTATCACTGCTAGCTTTCTGGATACACTGCATTCCTTCAATAGTATTTACTGAGTGCTTAGTCTGTGTAGAGAAATGTATTAAGTGCTTGGGAGAGTATAATATACCAATAAAGAGACACATTCCCCTCCCACAACAAGCTTATTTCCTCAGGCCTGTTGCAATACTGGGCACAGTGTGATATATTTAGTGAACATGATGTCATCTGATGATGATGATGATGATAATATGGTCATCTGACCAGCAGTGTTGCCTAGTGGAAAAGGCATGGGCTTGGGAGGAACTGAGTTCTAATTCTGACTCCCAAGTTGCCTGTTGTGTGAACTTGGATAAGTCATTTAATGTCTCTGTGCCTCAATTTTCTCAACTGTAAAATAGGGATTCCAATCCTGTTCTTTTTCCTACTTGTCCCCCATGAGGGACAGGGACTGTGCCCAGACTAATTAACCTGTATCTACCCCAGCACCTACAGCAGTGCTTGGCACACAGTGCTTAACGAATGTTAGTAACATAGAAATCACAGGTCCACCTGTGGCACAAGAAGGCATCACAGATGACACACCTGTTTCTTAGATGGGTTGAGTTGGGTAGGCAACTTTCCTTGCCTTGGAATTGGGCTCATGGATGAATCAAAAAGACTGAGTATCAACAATACTAGGGAGTGGAAAATTTTCTTTTCAAAACTTGGTTCCTGGCCTTGGACCTAAGAAAAACTTTGAAATGAGAATTATAAATTCTTCTTAGCATTTTTTCATTTTCACTTCCAAAATACATTCGCTATATTTGAACTTTGCCAGCTGAAAACAGACCTTAGCTCTCATGTCTTATGTCTTTGGTAAATGGAATATTTATTTTGAGAAAATGTGCAATTGTGTATGATAAACCAAGCGTTGTGGAAGAAAAAGTAAAACAAATCACCATTGACTTTCTAGAGAGGAAAAAAACAACACAGCTGGCAATCATCCTTTTTTCTTTTTCCTCTTTAAAAAATCTAGCCATGAAGTATATTAGTGTGTTATTTCTGCAAGGATTGTTTAATTAGAATAATCATAATTATCCTAAGTAATTATCCACTTTTATCTGAGGATCTGAAATTCTTTTAGAAATACAAATGCATTAACCGTCACAAATCCTAAGAGGTAAATATGCAGGGGGAAAGATTATCGCCTTTTACCCCAGGATGGTTAGGATGAATTATGCAAGGTTAACAAAGGGGGCTAATGTATAGGCCGGGAGTAGATTTCCCTGTGCTTTAACTTCAGGACTACTCTTCCTTACAGAAAAGAAGCTATGTAATATGCCAACATTTTGATATATAAAACACGGTCAGAAAAATGTGAATATGAAGCTAATATGAAGCGCTATCAATGACCTCCAAAGCTCTTGCCTGCATAGGAAAAAATGGACTTTCTTATGCCTGTACGGGGCATCAGCTCAGTCGAATGTGAGCGGGGTAATGGGAGATGGGAAGACTGTATCCTGCCCTTTGCCCAGCACAAGAATGTGAGATGATGTATGTGGATTGAGGGGAGAGAGGGGCCTGATGCTGCCGTTGTGGGGTGTGCTCCAGGGTATTCTGGAAGGGATGAGTACAAGTTGCCAATAATAATAATGATAAAAATTATTAATAGTGGTATTTATTACCACTGACCCTGTTCCAAGGATTGCATTAAGGGCTGGGATACATAGGAAAATCAGATTTCACACAGTCGCTGACCCACACAGGGCTCTCAGTCTAAGGGAGAGGAAGAACAGGTATTTCATCTCTGTTTTACAGATGAGGAAACCGAGACCAAGATCATAAGTTCCTGTGGGCAGGGATCATGTCAATCAACTCTTATACTTTCCCAAATGCTTGGTACACTGTTCTGCACAAGGTAATCAATCAGTTGTATTTATTAAATGCTTTCTGTGCAGAATGCTGTATTAAGTGCTTGCAAAAGTACAATCTGAGTTGGTAGATATGCTCCCAATAAATATCACTGATTGATTAAAAGAGAAGTTTGGTGACTTGCCCAAGGTCACAAAGCAGGCAAGTGGTGTAGAGCCCATAAATTTGTCATCTGCGTGGCTGCATCTGCTTTGATGTGGTCTCAGCATGGGTTTAAGAGGTGAGGTATGAGAGGCCTGAAAGCAAGGTGTTACAGACCAATGTTGCCCAAGCAGGGATTCTCACTAAAATCACACATATGTTCGTTTAAAATGGAGAATGAGGGATGGAGGGAAGGAAGAAAAAAGAGAAGGATAAAGAGGAGGGTCATAGGAAGAGAATACCAAAATTCACCATTTCCTTTCCATCCAAACTTTTACTACATTAATCCATGCATTTAGCCTATCCCACTTTCTGTATCAGCATCCTTGCTGACCTCCCTGCCTCCCATTTCCCCCCACTCCAGTCCATACCTCACTCTGGTGTCTGAATCATTTTTCTAAAATAACACTGTCCACATCTCCCACTCTTCAACAACCTCCAGTGGTTGCCCATCCATCTCTGCACCAAATAGAAACTCCTTACCAGAGGATTTAAAGCACTTAATCAGTTCTCCCTCGCCTGCCTTACTTCTCTAATCTCTTACTATAACCCTGCCTACACACTTCACTCCTCTAATGCCAACCTATTCCCTATAGCTAATTCTCATCTATCTTGATGCCTTTGCCCATCTTCCCTCTGCTCTAGAACTCTCTTTTCATATCCAACAGACCACCACTCTCCTCACCTTCAAAACCATCCAAAAATCACATCTCCTGGCTTCTGGACTGGAACTCCCTCCCACTTTATATCCCCACCTTCAAAGTCTTATTAAAATCACATATCTTTCAAGAGGCCTTACCCACTAAACCCTCATCCCCCCTAATCCCCTGCCACTTGGCTTTTACTCTATATAAATCCCACTTTCAGGTGCATGGTGCTTATGTACGTATCAGTAATTTATTTATTTATATTGATGTCTGTCTCCACTTCTGGAAGACTCCTGATGGGCAGATAATGTGTCTACCAACTCTGCTGTATTTCACTCTCCCAAGTGCTTAGTACAATGCTCTGCACAAAATAAACACTCAATAATACAATTGATTGATTGATTAATGGATTCAGGGTTTTCAGGCTAGAGATGACTTGATACCAGGCTAGACATCTTGGGATCACCTGGTATGGAAAAAGATGAGGCTGTAAACTGCAGGCACTGACATTCACCCGAGTGATATTTCCCAGACTACGATTTGGCAGTATACAATGTTCAGAACTGAACGTTTGTTGTCTTCCTAAGCCCTTTTCATTTTATCTGCATATTATTAGCAAGCAAATATTCTCTAGGGAGCTAGATCATCCATGGAGTACATATTTTCTCAGAGGCTTTGATATCATCATACTTGAAAAGGTGGAAAATTTATTTCAAAATTAAGGAGAATTAACAACCCTGCTACTGTCTCATTCCAACCAATACACTCAGAAACTGACAGTGTACATAATGCAGTTTGCTGATATTGACAGATAAATTATTGAAAGCTTATTTCATTATGGGTCCTACCACACGCCAAGAGAAACCTCCATCCTGTGCTTTTCTCAGGGTGGTGGCACAATCTACCTTTGAGATTTTATTGGCACAACCAATGAGTCAGTTGACACTGTAAAGATTGATTTTTCTAAACAATGAAGTCAGTAAGTGCTATACTGGCAAATGTATCACCTGCAGAAATCCATTACCTGCATTATCTTCTTGTTTAAGGTATTATACCGCTGACTCTGGCAATAGCTTTTATTGTCCTTCCGTTCTACCTGCCTGAAGTTTTGCATTTTGAGCTAAAAAGGAGCTGAAGAGCAAAATAAAAGTAGAATGCTGATGGCTCTAAGAGACACTGGACATAAATTATTAACCTCACAGATGTACAAGCTTTTCACTGATTTTTCATGTTTTCTATTTTTTAAACAATCTACCCATAAAAGCTCTCTACTCTTTGTAAAATCACACGAGTGATGAATTGATAGTTTTCTATAATTATTCATATATCCCCTTTCCCACTATTAATTGAGTATAGTAAAATGCTTCTCAACTACATGCCCCAATTACTTGTAAAACTCAATGTCCCATTAGTGTCACATTGGTCAGTCTCCCAAAGAATTTGGCGATCTGCTTGATTTGTATTTTTGTTTCTCAGTGTGCTCTTCGATAGTCTACTGCTTAGGTTGCAGAAGTAGGTGGCAGTGTTTTGCCCCAGTTGCCAATAACAATATTTGCTTTGTGTTGTGCTTGTCTCAGTCTTTTCTAGGCTTATAGTTTATAGCACTGCAAATTCTGTGTAGTGATTTATAATCATCTACAGAGGTCCAAGAATGGTCCTTGGCAAACTGCAACTACTGAACGCCTGACTCAAACGTTGGCAAAGACTCTCAAAGTCTACCGAACAAGAGGGGTTTCCCAGTGGATCGGAGCATATTCTGACATCAGCATCCTAAGTCTCCAAAGCTGAAGTATTTAACCTTCTTTGAGATCCATGCTTATCACAGCATCCGTAGCAGGACAATCACAGGGCAATCAGAATCCCCAACAACACTAGCCGGGAACTCAAATGAGTTCACCATCATGTGTCCGTATTCATCCCAATTTTTCTGGGCAAGACATGTTCAATGGGGCAGGACACATTTGGATAAACTCTTTAACGGCATAGTGAAGGGCAGTCTCAACAGCTATTCCTCAGCTCGCTCTTTTTGTTCCTTGCTCAGTGGAAAGAGCATGGGCTTGGGAGTCAGAGATCATGGGTTCTAATCCTGGCTCCGCCATTTGTCAACTGTGGGATTTTGGGCAACTCACTTAACTTCTCTGTGCCTCAATTACATCATCAGTAAAATGGGGAATAAGACTCTGAACCCCACGTGGGACAACCGGATTACCTTGTATCTACTCCAGCACTTAGAACAGTGCTTGCCACATAGGAAGTGCTTAACAAACACCATTACTATTATTATTTTTATTATTATTTTCCAGGTTCACCTTGAAATTGTAGCATCAACAGTATTTATTGAGTGCTTAATTTGTGAAGAGCATTATATTAAGCTCTTTGGAGAGTACAATATAACAGTAAACTGACACATTCCCTGACTACCACTAACTTACAGTCTAGAGGATTGTTTTTCTTTTAACTCTTCCACCTCTATCTCCTCTCTTACACGGCTGAGAGCTTGAAATTCCTTCCCTCCTTTCCCAATTCCAACAGACTCATATTTAAAGTCCTTGGAAAAATCTCACCTCCTCCGACAATCCTTCCCTGACTAGTTCCAAGCATTCCGAGTTATATCAACTACCATCTAGCACATACACATTTATTCCCATCCTCAGCAGGTGGGGATATCTGTTTATTTCATTCAGTTATTTATTCGGATTGCTTTATGTGAAACTATTTTTATGTTTTCTCTACCACTAATGAGTTTAAGCAGGGAATTCCGGCACGTCTTTCTTCTGAGTTTTCCCCAGGGCTTAGTATCTTGCATTGTATCCTGCGGGGTGCTCAATAAATACCATTATCTTTGGTAGAGCAGCACACTTATGGGAAGCCACTGAAACAGGCAGATTAGCCTGACGTGAAAATTGGAAAAGGGTTTGCTCTCTAAGAACAGAGTCTTGGGGAAGATTGGGGCATCAAGAGGCAGTTTAGAAAACACTGACAGGTGCTGCAAGTGGCAGACACATCAGTACATAGGGTAGAGTGGATTGTTCGTCACGCATCAGTCTTTTCAGTCACACGTGCACACATGGTTAGGAATTTACTGTCATTAGCATCGTCTTCAAATGAAAAGGACAGCCGCTCCTATTCTCCCTTTCTCGCAATTCCTACTTGTCTTATAGGGCAGTCTTTTAAGCAGAGATGAAAGAAAAAGGCTTACAATGGAAATTAAGCTTAATGACCTATTCTTTGCCCTAAATCAATAAATAAAATTCTCACACCTGGTGAAATAGGAAATTGATGGGTCTTTTCCACTTTCTCCATTTCTCCTTTCCATTCTCAGACTTCTCCTGATTTTTACTATGAAGATGGGTGCTATGTACTCTCCCTGTTCTAGGTGGACCCCCGTCTTTCCTCTAACTGTGAAGAGCAGTAGTATCAGTAATTGGGGTATTCATTAAGTACATACTGTGTGAATAAATTTACAGGAATAAATGCAGGGGTAGATACAATACAATCATTCTCATCTGGGGGCAGGCAATAAACAGGGTAGCTGCTGGGCATAATGGCAATATTGAACTGCATCGAAACTAACCCCATCCCCCCCCCCCCCAAAAAAAAACCCAACAACAAAAGTTAGGTCCCAAATCTCCTAGTACATGAGAGTGTGGGGATTGGGGCAGTCTTTGAAAGAATCCTGTAGGCTTCCTCCAAGAGCTGTGGCCCAGAGCAGACTCTCTGAGGCTGCCCTGAGCAGGTCCAGGTTAAAGGAGTGTCAGGGGCTTAAAATGGGTGGCTGCTTCCCAAAGAGCACAGCCAACCTCACTGCAATTCTAATGAGTGGTTCTGAGAGTCCTCCCATGGGCCCTGGTTGGTATGAACCTGAATGAAGTTGGCATACTTCACCTGGAAAACTATAAGGGGAGGGGTTGATGATGTGTGGCTCAGTAGAAAGAGCACGGGCTTGGTAGTCAGAGGTCATGGGTTTAAATCCAGGCTCTGCCACTTGTCAGCTGTGTGACTGTAGGCAAGTCACTTAACTTCTCTGTGCCTCAGTTACCTCATCTGTAAAATGGGGATTGAGACTGTGAGCCCCACGTGGGACAACCTGATTATCCTGTATCTACCCCACCGCTTAGAACAGTGCTCTGCACATAGTAAGCACTTAACAAATACCAACATTATTTATTTAAAGCTCACCTCCTCCAAGAGGCCTTCCCAAACTGAGCTCCCCTTTTCCCTCTGCTCCCTCTACCTCCCCCCTTCGCCAATCCGCAGCTAAACCTTCTTCTCCCCTCTTTCCCTCTGCTCCTCCCTCTCTCCCATCCCATCCCCTCAGCACTGTACTGGTCCGCTCAACTGTATATATCTTCATTACCCTATTTATTTTGTTAATTAGATGTACATCACCCTGATTCTATTTATTTGCTATTGTTTTAATGAGATGCTCTTCCTCTCGATTCTATTTATTGCCATTGTTCTTGTCTGTCTCCCCCCGATTAGACTGTAAGCCCATCAAAGGGCAGGGACTGTCTCTGTTACCGATTTGTACATTCCAAGTGCTTAGTACAGTGCTCTGCACATAGTAAGCGCTCAATAAATACTATTGAATGAATGAATGAATGATGATGGTATTTGTTAAGTGCTTACTATGTGTCAAACACAGTTCTAAGTGCTGGGGTTGGTCCAAGCTAATTAGGTTGGACATACACCCTGTCCCACATAGGGCTCGCAGTTTTAATCCCCATTTTATAGAGGAGGTAACTGAGGCACAGAGAAGTAAAGTGACTTGCCCAAGGTCACACATCAGATAAGTGGCAGAGCTGGGATAAGAGCCCAGGTCCTTCTGACTCTCAGGTCCGTGCTCTAACCACTATACCACGCTGTTTCCTTTGCAATTTCAGGTTGAATAGCCACAAGCCCCTAGAATTAGGCTCCTTATTTTGAACCTATCCCGTGAATAATGAAAAAAAACCCATGAGTTTTCAAACCCTCTCTAGTTTGCTAGTTCCATTTTCTGTTTGTAACTCACTGAGCTCATCCTACTTTTCATACCCACTTGGATTATCTACATTGGCCAAATGGAAAAAGCACAGGTATGGAAGTCAGAGGTTCAGGCTTTGCCAGTTGTCTGCTGTGTCCCCTTGAGCAAGTCACTTAACTTCTCTGTGTCTCAGATTCAATGCCTGTTCTTGTTCCTACTTAGACTGTGAGTGCAGTGCCTGACCTGATTAACTTGTATCTACCCCAATGCTTGGCCCATAGTAAGCACAGAGTAGTAATAATAATAATGTCTTGTTTTGTTTTTGTAAAAACTGATTTTCATTTTTCCAGAGCCTCCCAACTAAAGGAGAGGCAGCCAGACCCTGCTCAAAAAAGCCCAATATTCCTGAATTCTCAGCAGCCAACATATTTTTTTCTCCTAGTATTTTTCATTCTGATTTTTCTTTAGCTATGCTTTCATTTTAAACTATGAAATCTCAGTCTCACCAGTATAGCATTTTAAGATATTTAGTACCCAAAAACCTCATCATAAGTATTTCTTTTTATTTGGAAAAATGGAATTCACATTGAAAGTAGCCATCAGGTGTTTTTTTTAATACATTTTTAAAGACTGCATTAAGGTGGCCCTGGGCCTATGGACCAATAACATTTATTATTTAGGCATTAAAGTTCTACTTATGATGTTTAGATGACAATGTGGACAAGAAGCCTATACTGTGATGGTTGTAAATGAGAAGAAGTTAATTTGGAATCACTCCCTAAGTACATCATAATCACCATCTCATCTCAGCTCATTCTTTTAACTTTGTGAAATTTTCCTGTAGTATAATAATGTTGGTATTTGTTAAGCGCTTAGTATGCGCAGAGCACTGTTCTAAGCGCTGGAGTAGATACAGGGCGATCGGATTGTCCCACATGAGGCTCACAGTCTTAATCCCCATTTTACAGATGAGGTAACTGAGGCACAGAGAAGTTAAGTGACTTGCCCACAGTCACACAGCTGACAAGTGGCAGAGCCGGGATTCGAACCCATGACCTTTGACTCCCAAGCCCATGCTCTTTCCACTGAGCCACGCTAATATGTATCAAAAGTTTGTGATCACACTTTGAATGTTTCATATACTTTGTGAAGACCAGTAAAGTGTTTTTCCACGTTGACCTTATCTATATTAGGCAGTTTGTTTGGACAACCATTCCCCTTTATTCAGTTTACTGCAACCTTAACCTTTACAGAAGAATTGACTAGTCAACCAATTAAAACAGAGAATCCTTTGAAGGTCAGAGTCCATCACAGAGCACCACATATTTCAGATTAAATTTCTAATAAATTATTTCCAAGTCAGGACACTAATCATAAAGCTCTATCAGAAAAAACCCCATTTAGCTCCTTCCTACTGCCAACACACTACTGCCTCACAAAGTGGGTTGCAGTGATCACGCTTGAGAAACGTGAGTTTAGTGACCACTTCAGAGAAGGGTAATAATAAAAGCGATTTCAGCATGCACAAATGTGTAGGTTGGGTTGAGGCAAAGAAGCAATCCTTTACTACTCTACTTTTTTCTGAACAGAAGTAAGCCTGCTTCAGAACGAGTATAAGGAAAGGAGTTAAAGAAGGTTTCTCTTCCCTCCATAGCTTCCCCTGAGAGCTAAGTCCATTATTATGGTTATCATTACTATAGGATTATTATTGATATGCCTAGGGACACAGTAGGTTATTGAATCATCTTGGGAAAGGGCACAAATTAATGCTGTATTTCCCCCTATTCAGATTGCTGACAAAATGGCTAACTTAAGTGTATAGACATAGGCTCTTTTATGGGATCCTGAGGGTTGGTTTAGCATTATTACTTTCTCTCTCTAGGCCAGTTGTTCTCAGTTCCGGCTCTCCACTTTCCATCAGGTTAAATTTGAAAGAATTTCCCAGTGTTGTTCTGGTTTCATTTAAACTAGGCTACTCACCACTATATGACACGTCAACCAGCCTTTTCTGTGCTGAACTGGACTGGCCTGAGCTGAGCTGACATGACAGAACATCTCTTCTTCTCTGGTTGAATCAAGAAAGCTGTCACCTACTATCAGGACTACACTCACCTACTGAAACACTTTTGGCCAAGATACAATTTATTTGGCTACAATCAGGACTGCAGGCAATCCACTGATCTCAGATCTCTAAGAACATACTAGCATCTCTTAGCTGGTCATGGCTTCCCTGAATGTATCTACTTTATGAAAAATGAGGTCACCTACTATCTGGACTATGCACACCCACCTTTGAACAGAAACATTTTTGGTCAAGATAAAATTTATTTGGTTACAACCAGGACTGCAGTCAATCCACTGAACTACTTCAGAACTCTAGGAAAATACTAACATCTCTTAGCTGGTCATGGATTCCCTGACTGCAACTACTTAATGAAAAATGAGGTGTGGCTGACAGACTGAGATCCAAAACACTTCTTTTTACTCTTTCATGGAAAAAATAATTTGGACTCAAAGAGAATCTAACCTTTTAAAATGAGAAGGGTGTCAGTCTTTCAGCTAATCCTCCATTTATTTGGCTACCTCTGTGCTTACAGAGCAAACTGCTAATTACTCCAAGCAGGTATTAGCTCTGTATCAACATTACCAATCTGGCGGCTTGATTTCAAGGCATTAAAATTCTGCTCTTAGAAAACAAGGATGTTTTGATCTTTCTTTGCAGCCAAGCAGTAAAAATGTAGCACATATTTTCTGCACCTATCCAAAGAAATTTATCTTTCACACCCTACTTCATGCCATATGTTGGAAGCTGAAAGAATGAAGGATTTAGCTGTCAGTCTCTGAAGGCAGAACAGGCTGTATTCCAACTCTATGGAGCATCAGATCTGAAAGTATGACATTTCACTTTAGCTTCTGTCAGCACTATCTATGTGTTTCACTGCTGCACTGCCAAATCTACTCTTGATAGGCAGCTCATATGCACAAGATAAAATGCTTGCTAATCTTTTCTTCAGAACTATTTGGAGCGGGGAAGAGCTTCTCCCTTAAAATGAACCTGGAACATTTCCAAAATATTACAGATGTACAAAACAAACCCACATTGCATGGCCCAACTGCATTGTTTCCAGAAGTAACAGTTTTTCTAAGTGTTTTCTTATAGGTAATTCCACCCCCAACAACTCCATTTGTCTTTCTTTCAAGTAGGTCCCTTGTGGTCATGAGCTCTCATCAGCACAAATGATTCTGGTAAGTCACTAGTGACCACCTTAAAGGAACAGAGACAAAGTCCAGGCAGGAAGTCCCATGTTTCACGCTACTCTGGAAAGGAAGATTTTAATTTTTGCATATCGTTGTTTTTATTGACATCAGACCTCCTCTTAAAGCTTAATGGAAATTAAATGCATTCAGAAGACTGACTCCATACAGACATACAGGAGAATAAGGGCTAGAGAACAGAAGAAGGAGCCAGGGTCCAAAAAGATGCCTCAGCAAGACAGAATTTCCAATTATTTCTAATAAATCACAGTTTATGGTAGTCTCATTCCTCAGTTACCAATCTCAATTTTTGATTCTGCATATACTGAACATGGTCAGGATTCACTGTTTCATTATCTCAGAAGATGTATTTGTGGGGGGATCCCAGCTGGGTTATTAAGGGTTAAGACAGGATACCATTTACATACCCAAATGGCAACTGCAGCTGGTAACAAGCAGGGTAATATGGGGAACAATCCAGAATTTGCCTTACATACTGAGTTAACACGAAATGCAGTTCTCGTTGAGTCATGAATCTTCACAGGAAAGTATATGATCTACAGTGAGGGAATGCAGAACTAAAGGGTTTAAATGGAAGTGGCTTCTGCAGTTAGTTCCTTAGCCCTCTCACTGTAGGTTGTTGTGAAACAAATACACAATTTACTGAGTCCTTACTCTGTGTAGAGAACTATACTAAGCACTTACGAGAATATAATAAAGTAGTAGACATCATCTCTAACCTCATGGAGCTTTCAACCTGGGTTCCAGCCCCTACAAATGGAGATTGTCGTTAGGACAAAGGTTGATAGACTCAGGGCCATGTTCCAGGGACCTGGCACTGTGGGTGCATATTAGCATATTTATTCCTGGACACTCTTGGCTTCCAATAGGGAAACACAAGGAAGTTTGAAGAATGGAATGGGAGATCACAGGAACCGAAAGGATGAGCGATTCTGGCCACCGCAGTCCTGATTCTGGACAGAGTGACTAATGTAGAAAAAGTGCTTGCTTGAAATGCTCAGAAATTTAGCATGAGGCCGGTGGGGAGGAAGATAAGGAATCTTTCAAATCCCTGATGAATATATCAGGGAAGATGAATAGTTTTTGACTGGTTCTGGTATCAAATAACTGTGTGGGGTTTTTCTCTGATCTTTTCAAGCATCTGTGAGCTCAGATAACTCTCTAAAAGAAGAGTCCTCATTGAAAGAGAATCTAAAACCAGTTTTCTGATCAATCATTGCAGAAATGTTTATAAGTGACTGTAAATTGAGTCCCACTGAGCACAGATGGGTTTCTGAGATTGTGTAAAGTTGTTATAAATTTGCCCCCTGCCCCATCACACTTCAGTGAATTGAGACTCTTCAGCATGGAGTCAGGTCCTCAAAAATTTCCGAGTTCAATCAATACATGCTGATTAGGAAATCTGGAATGGGATACATCCACTGTAAGCAAATAATGTGGTTTAGGCAGATTCAAACAACTTTGTTTTTCTCTCCCTTTTCTGCTCTTATTAGCCTGAGGGAGCAGTTAGCTCAGGCCCTTTTTAGTAAAATGCTGACCAAAGAGAACGGATGCTTGTTATATTCTTGGAAATGGTGAAGAAGTCTGATAATCACTGTGATAAATGTCTTGGTAGAATTTCAGAAGGTATTTGACAGACTCATATCAATTTTTCTTCATTTCATTAATGCTTAGTTCATCCCATTTTGGTTTGTTGCCATACACAATTGAACGAAGTAGAGTTGTGATCCAAGATCACTGTACAGAGCTAATTCTGTGAGTACTTGCAGGAGCATGGGGGATGCCACGCCCCACATCATTTGGCTGTGGTGGTCAGAAATGACCCGAGCCTACAGTCACTCTCAGAGAATGGCCCATCTGCAGCTCTTGATGGGCTTGTCAAATTCTCACCTGTTCCACAAGAGCTTTGGGTTTGATTCCCAATCAATGATATAAGTGCCTAGAAATTCCCCTCTACAAATTAAGATTGTCATGGACAGGGAATTGTCTACCAGCTCTGTTGTACTGGACTCTCCCAGTTGCTAGACAAACAGCAAGCACTCAATAAATACCATTGACTGACTGAATATAGAACTCTTTTTCTGTATATCGTTTATTGAAACGTTGAAGTCCTTGCTCCATCTTCTTTTTTTAGATACCTCAGCTTAAGTGGAGATTCCCATACGCTCTGAGAAATCACAGAAGTGGTGTGGCCTAATGGAACAATTATAGGACTGAGAGTCAGAGTACCTGGATTCTAATCTGACTCCACCATTTGCCTGTGGTATGACCTTGGGCAAGTCACCTAACTGTGGTGAGCCCATGATAAGCTTATTAGTGACCGTTTGTGATCCTGCAAACAAGGAAGAGGCTGATGAAAGCACTGCTGGGCTCTAACTGAGGGTAGGTGATTGCTGGCCTGTGGGGGCAGAGCATGGAGGGAGACATGGCTATCTCTCCCTGTTCTACTTGGTAGCGGGCCTGGACCAAACAATGACTGCCACGTAGAGCCACAGCTGAGTCACCTAACACAGGTAAAAGGTGATCATTTTGAATCATGAAAGGGCACATGCAAAAGTAGCAAGAGAAAATGGGAGGCACACAGGTGTCTCATGTTCTATGTAGGAGGGAGAACAGGAATTTAATCCCTGTTTTTATACATGAAGAAAGAGGCAAAGAGACAGTAGGTCACACAACAGCCAAGTGGCAGAACCAAGATTAGAACCCAAGTCCTCTGATTCCCAGGCCTGATCTATCTACCAGGCCATGCTGCTCCTCAAAAACTACATTATCATCTGGGAACCAATGGACTGGTTTGCCTAAAATATCCAAAAGATGCTGGGACATTCTGGAAGAACTTGACCTCCCTGACAAAACTAGAAGAGCACCACACCCCCCGGGGCCCAGTGGAGCTTTCTTCAGCGCTGGCCCTAGGAGAAAACTCCATTTGCTGGGCTGCTTTGAGTCCCACAAGTAGTTTTTTTACTGCTCTCTGATCTGTTCTGGCCTGGGACTCTCTGAGTTTTCCATGTAACGTGAGATATTTACCTCTGTTTAATCTATTCCCAGAGTAAAGGAGGCTAAATTGAGCTAATTTGGAATTACTTCAGTCAAAGGCCTTCCACTTTCTTCCCCAGTTAAAGCCCTAGGTCATGCCCGTTGACCATGCAGACATAGAGTTTTGTATTTCTATGATATTCTCTATATCGAGAGTGATGCAATTTGAGCATTTGTATCTCTTTATTCATATTCTTTCTATCTGGGATATTGAATAAACATTAATGTTGGCCATTACAGAGCTTGAGAATTCAGTTCAGCCACTCTATCTTTGAAGAGTTAGTTAAGGAATCCTTGTTGGTTTTCCTTAATCCTTCTTTTCCCCTGTAATGCTCTGGATACAAGATGACCCTTCCTTTTGTACTCTTAATTCTAGTTCAGTGTTATACAGTTAAGTGACCCCAGTCTCATTCATGAAGCCTATGCTTCTGAATCGAAATCAGACATAAAAATAAAGATATTAGAAAACAGAAAAGGGGAACAGCAAATGAGTAAGTGCTTAATAGGATGTGTAAGATGTCCAACTTAACATGTTCAAAACAGAACTCCTCATCTTCCTGCCCTCCCCATGTCTTTTCCATCATTGTAGATACCATCACCATCCTTCCTTCTCACACACTTATAACCTCGGCATTACCCTTGAAATCCATCGTCTGCTTATTGCAGGCAGAGCACTAAAATAAGAGCTTGGAAGAGTACAGTTCAACAGAGTTGGTAGACACGTTCCCTGCTCATGAGGAGCTTTACAATCTATCCATTAAATTGTATATATTGAGCACTTACTGTGGGCAGAGCACTGTACTAAGTGCTTAGAGTACAATATAACAATAAACAGATACATTCCCTGCCCACAATTAGCTTACAGTCTAGAGTCTAGAGGAGACCAACAGAAATTAATATATATAAATTATGGATATGTTCATAAATGCTGTGGGGCTGAGGATGAGGTGAACATCAAGTGCTTAAAAGGTACAGATATCAGTTCCTAGGTAATGTAGAAGGGAGATGCATTAGGGGAAAAGATGGTTTAATTGAATAAGACCTCTTGGAGGAAATGTGATTTTTTTGAAGGTGGGGAGATTGGTGGTCTATCACATACTAGGGAGGTGTTGGGGGAGTTCCAGATCAGAGGGAGGACATGGAAAAGGGGTTGGCAGTGAGAGAGAAAAAATTGAGGCCTAGTGACCAAATTCACTTTAGAGGGCTGAAGTGCACAGGCTAAGTTATAGGAGGAAATCAGCAAGGTAAAGTAGGAGCGATTAGGTCGATTGCTTCAATTCTTTTTTTTTAATGGCATTTGTTAAGCATTTACTATGTGCCAAGTACTGTTTTAAGTGCTAGGCTAGATACAAGTTGATTGGGTTGGTCACAGTCCATGTCCCGCATGACATTCACAGTCTTAATTCCCATTTTACAGATGAGGTAACTGAGGCCCAGTGAAGTGACTTGCCCAAGGTCACACAGCAGACAACTGGGAGGCAGCATGGCTTAGTGAAAAGATCACAGGCCTGAGAAAAGGGTATAGTGGAGAAAAGAGTGGATAGTCAGGAGAGAGCTGATGGGTGTTTTACAACCAAACGTCAGGAGTTTTAGATTGATGCCAAGACGAATGGCAAACTATTGAAGAGAGGAGACCTGCAAAGCTGGGATTTCAAAGGGTCACAGAGTTCACCACTGAGGGGATAAATGCCAAAGTCAAGCCTGAATATGACCAGTGATTCACTTGTCAAGGTGGTGGTCATTCGGATGGAAAGGAAGGGCAGATATAGGAAATAAATCCTGGTTTCCAATTAAGGGAGAGTTGTGGGGGGAAGAAAACCCAACTTTAGTAATGATGAGAAATAAATGGCTGTTAGGACTGGGCCAGCTAAATGGCAAAATTTACTAGAAAGGGTTGCGCTGTGAGGGCAGCTGCAATGTTCCCTTCAAGGGGCGGGGTTCAGTTTGCACTCTACAGTTCTGCCCCCTGTGACAATATTTCCTCTTCTTCTTCTTTCATCTTTCTGGATGAAAGATGGTGATGGATATCTGAAGAACTACATGATGAATAATAAACGCTCACCTATCAATGTGGATAGGCAGCATGAATATCAGATTTTAAGCAAAAAACTCAGAGATCTTTAGTGATCCTGTAGCATTTAGATGTTTACAATTAGAACTGAAAATATCTGAGATGCTCTGACAGCCCAGAAAATATTAAGAAAAGGGAATCAAACCAATTGTAGGATGAATAAACAGAAGGATGATTCATAGAAGTTGGTTCTCATTCACCAGAGATATTTCTGGCCTAGAAAATATTTTTCTCATTCATTCTATTTCACAAACAAACATTTAAGTTTATTATCACTTTTGACTGCTGGATTCACCTTAAGATTAGTTTATGACAGTGTTCAGCACCAAGTACCTGGGTCACATGACAAGCCCCAAATTACATAACGTTATATTTCTCACTCCATCTTCTTGATCATTGAGCAGGAAACAGCTCCTGCCATATTCAACATATGGAATTATTGGCTGACATATTAGAGATGTCTGGCTTTATATTCAAGGTTGAATCAAGTATTTTCTCAATTCAATTAACAGATCATTAACACTGTGGCAGCACGGTGATTTTAACTATTTGAAGTGAAGGAACTTAATTTTTGTTCCCTTTTGCTCAATTCTAAGGTTTACCTTAGCAGACCATCTTTCCGAAGTAACTTTGTTCTCCTTCACCTACTACATAATCCAACGTATTGCTTCAAAAAATGTCTTTTTAAACTTCACTTTAAATACAAGAAAATTTTTCAATGGTTTTGAAGTAGGGAAAAATATATTTAACTTGTTTCATATACCAAAGTGCCAAGTTCACATTCGGCTTTCCCCCTCCTACCTAATTTTGCTAAGCTTCTATTATAACTCAGCCCGCAAACTTGGTTCCTCTAGCATCAACCAATCAATCCATCAATGGAACTGATTGAGTGTTTACTATTGAGAGCACTGTTACACACCTGGGAGAGTATAACAGAGTTGGTAGGCATGATCCTTGCTCACAAGGAGATTATGGTCTACAGAAGAAGACAGACATTAAAATAAAATATGGATAGGGGAAATGGCAGGGAATAAGGATATGTGTATAAGTGCTGTGGAGTTGAAAGTGAGAGGGATATCAAGCATTTTAAGGGCACAGTTTCATCTGCATTGGCAATGCAGAAGGGAGAGTGAGTAGGAGAAATTAGGGCTTAGTTGGAGAAGGCTTCTTGGAGCAGATGTGATTTGAGGTGGCTTTCGAAGTTCAGCGAGCAGTTCTCTCTAAGATATGAAAATGGAAAGAGTTCCAGGCCAGAGGCAGGATGTGTGCAAGGGGGCAGGGGTGAAATAGACAAGATTGAGGTACAGTGAATAGATTGGCATTAGGGTATGGAAAATTATTGGGAAGGACAGGGTTTGGGTGGGAAGATGATAAGTTCTCCTTTGGACTTATGTCTGAGGTGGACATAACAGTACAGATGTCTTGAAGGCAGGAAGGCATGTGAGACCTCATAGAAGGTGAGCGATCAGGGCTAGAGAGGTAGATTTGGGAATCATTTGCATATAGATGGTAGTTGAAGCCGTGGGAGTATACAAGTTGTACAAGGAAGTGGGTGTAAATGGAGAACAGAAGGGAACTGGACCAATAATCAACCAAACAACAGTATTTATTGAATACTTACTATAGAAAGCACTTGAGAGAGTATAATAGAGGTAAAGGGCAGATTCCTGTCTTCAAGGAGCTTCCAGTCACCAGAGAAGTTCATATGGTAATTTTCAGGTAAAAAACTAAAACGGACATTATTAAACCACATATACTTGTTACTTCAATGGAAGTTAAATCCTTTTTTTCAGAAATAGTGATGGGGTTTTTTTTGTTGTTGTTTTTGTTTTTCCAACACTTACTGGCCAGAAGACATTAGCTGTAATAAATGCTCTCTGTCAAGGATTTCCTTTCACCAGGCTTTAAGGGAGAAATAATTTCCAAATCATTTGATTGGGAATTTTGAAATAAGTGACTTTATTGGCCTTAATCTGTACCCTATTTTACCTTATCAAATTTATTTTTAAAGTTATTTTTTGTTCTTGAAAGTTTTTGAAAATATAACAGGATCATTTTGTCAAATTAAATGAAATCAGTGCTTAAACTCACTACTAAATTGGCATATTCCCACTTCTCTATATATTCACTGGTTTAGGGAAGGCGGAAGATCACATCTTGCCAATAGGTATGGTTTACCTATTATTTTTCATGGGACTTTGGTGTTGCTCTATGTCAAATCCATGATAGAGGAGGTCCTTTTTCAGCTTTAGAGCTATTTTTAAGGAGTTGTATTTACGACAAAAATAGAATCTTCTCACCTGTTCCAGTGGTTTATCCCTGATGTAACAAATAATCAGAAAGGCTAGTGATCTATGCACCTGGGAAAGTACAATAGAGTTGTAGGTATGATCCCTGCCCACAAGAAGCTTACAGTCTACAGAGGCAGACAGACTTAAAAAAATCATTTCTAAACCTCCTGGGATGATTTACTTGAAAATGGTACTTCAAATTCACCAGTAACATTTAATTTTGCTGATCAATGAAGAAGAAAAAAAGGGACCACACTTATCTGTTATAGTTTTAATAGAATCCATGGGCCAAAACTCAATACAATGTCATTGCAGAAACCTGCTTTACCTTGTGGGGTTATGACAATTTTTTAACAGAGATTAAAACTGCTAAACTTTAGATGAAAACTCTAGTTAGGCTCTAATGACAATAGACCTATGTTAAAAAAACCCATATGTAAAAGTGTTCTTCAGTCTCATTGTTTAAGAAATGAATTCCATTTTTTTTTAAATGGTATTGGTTAAAATGCTTACTATGTACCAAGCACTTTACTAAGCCATGGGGTAGATAGAAGTTAATCAGGTTGGGCACAGTCCATGTCCTACATGGGGCTCACAGTCTTAAATCCCATTTTCCAGGTGAAGTAACTGAGGCAACAGAGAAGTTAAATGACTTACCAAGGTCTCAAATTGGACAAGTGGTAGATGTGGGATTAGAACCCAGGCTCTACTGATTTCCAGGGCTGTACTCTATCCACTAGGCAACATTGCTTCTCTAGTTCAAATAATTTTGTTTTAATAGTCACAGACTGAATCTACACTTGCTTACTGGCCTTTCTGTAGTATTCTTTTAGCCTTGCTATTTGTATGCAGAATATTAATGTTGATTAAATTACACATGAAATGAATCCAAAATAGGCCCATCCTTCCATTAGACTTCCCTGAGAGTCAAAGATTTGATTACATTTCAACTTTGATAGTTCCTGCAATAAGAAAAAACCCATCTGTGATTTATTATTCATTTTATTTACAGATGCTTATGCGTTCTCTTGAAACCTAAGGAAACTTTCATTTAGATGTCTCATGCCTTAGCTAAAGTGATGTGCTGAGGTAAATATATAACACTACAATATACTTAACAGGGCAGCCAACTGTCATTGGATTTATGAACAGTTTATACAACTCTGGGAATTTTATAAAAATTCTTACTCTTCTAGGAAAAGCTGGCAAGCTCCCCCAACCTGCCCTGCACCCCGTCTTTTGGCAGAAAATATATAAAATTATAGTCCCAGGCTCTCCGGGTTTATTTCCAATGGGGAAAAAAACCACAACACAATATCTCTGATGCTGCTGGTCTATCTCATTTTTGCATTCAGTTCAATACTCTCTGAGGATTGTAAACTTTATTTTATTGAAAGAGAGTCTGGAGATTTTGAAGGAAAAAACATTTAATTTTAATGCTCTGCTATTTGGAATATGACCAGTATGAATACCACAAAAAATGGGACTATACTACTTAGAATTTATGCAGAGACATACACATCTGTATGTACATAATATTTTGTAATCCTATAACATTTCCAGGTATTATTCCAATTCAAAGAAGTGTAGCATATTTAAAAGGATAGGAACTACTGTGACTGTCTAAAGGCTAATAAATCAATCATTTTTTGAGTGCTTACTGTGTGCAGGGTACTTTACTAAGTGCATGGGAGAGTTCAATATGACAGATTTGGTAGACATGTTTCCTCCCCACAATTAGCTTACAGTCTAAAGGGGAGACAGACATTAAATTTATTTAATAAATCTCTTAAATTTATCTAAATTACGGATATGTACATAAATGTTGCAGGGCTGAAGTTGGAATGAGTATCGAGAGCCTAAAGGGCACAAATCCAAGTTCAAGGGTGACACAGAAAAGAGAGAGAGAAGGGAGAAATGAGGTTTTAATCAGGAAAGGCAGGGAGAGTGATCACCTGTCTGATATGCCCGACTCCACCGGCCCCCAAAAGGTAAGTTCATTGTGGACAGGGAATGTGTCTTTTTATTGCTGTATTGTACTCTCCCACCTACTTAGAACAGTGCTCTGAACACAGTAAGTCTTCAATAAGTATGAGTGAATGAATATGAAGGGGGAGGGAGTTCCAGGCCAAAGGCAGGATGTGGACATAAATAAGGCTTTAAAACTCTAGTAGGTTAAAATAAAGGCAAAATATTGCATCTAATATGGCACATTACATATCTCACTCAGAGGCAGAAAGTGATCTACAGGTGTTACCTTGAATAACATGACTCCAAAATTCTGTTTCATCATGGCACCTAAATATACCACTTCTAAAGTTTGGGGAGACCCAGTATAGCTGGGTACTAGCCATATGGTAGTATCTTGAAGGTGATCTGTTGGTAAATACTGTGAATTAGTGACAGCTCTGAACACTGGTAATGACCTCTCATGCATTTACTTCTGTTTCTCTAGACTGCAAATATTTTGTGAGCACATCCATGACCTGTTGTACTCAGTGAAGTGGTAGGCACACAGAAAGTGCTCAATAAATACCAGTGATTGATTGATTCATTTTTGTAGAGGATCTCTCTCAGGAACTGTTATCAGTATTGGTGAGCAGGATATTATAGTAAATCTGGTAACGGAAATGTGTAAGAGTTCAGTAGCCTCCGAGAGATAAAAGTTATTTTTCTGTGTATTTCAATGTTTTTCTAAAATGTTCTTAAAAATTATACTTTAAATTCCTAAGCTTGCAGTTACCATGTGCTTATAAAATACACATATGCTTACCAAGTCACATTCATATGCATCATGCAATCAAACCCAAGAGAAGGGGATACTCTAATCAAATGTAGATTAATAGACATGGTCTATCATTCCTGTCTTTATAAAAATACACTGAGTTTCTCAAAATCTACCCAGGAAAAATCAATGTTCTGTCTGCTACATATTTTGCTGAAACATTTTTTCCAAAGAAATGCTAATGCTGAATATGTTAGCCAATAATATCTACTTTCAAGAAATAAGTACACACATTGCCAGATCTAAAAAAAATAGTCCTTGTAACAAATGCCATAAATCCACAATTAAACTTGAGAACTGAGATGAATAAAGCTCCTTATGGAGCAGAATGGGTTAGGGCATTTTAAGACCGTACACCAGGAAATGGTCTACATAAGATAGCTAAAGCCAAAAGTGGCATTTTTCTTTCTGAACAATGCTTTTCTACCTTAGTATTTGTGGGAAATTTGTCCATCAATCCTGCCTCATTTCCTGATCTTCAGTGATTCCACTTGTCCAAGGATACAGTTGTATATTTAACTGGGTGATCCCTTTTAAGGGTAGCTACTACAGCTTAAACAACCAGATGGCTCATTGTAAAATCTTACGAGACATCCGCTCCTTCTCTATGGAATAAACCAATAAAAAAGCTTGCTTTTGTAGCAGATTCATTAGTTACTGTGGATTTGTTATTTTAAAAGACAATCAAAGTTAATAATGTAAATCGGTCTTCCCATGACTTAGGGAGACTGGTAGTTAAACTCGAGGGTCGATCGCTGTATTCTGAATTATTCTATTCACTACAACAGTTACTCAGCACTTGGATTAATGTCAAACCTTCCAGCTCCTCTCTGCCATATGAATAAACCCTCTGTAATGTGTATTAACTCATTTCTTTTTTGCCTGGGGCCCATTCACCAACCCCTTGAAAGGCTGCAATTTCACAAAGTGAAGGAAAGTGTCCGGCTGGATTACTCTGGTCAAAAGTACCGGTCCATTCACCAGTCCCTTGAAAGGCTGCAACTACACAAAGTGAAGGAAAGCATCCGGCTGGATTACTCTGGTCAAAAGTACTTTGGCTACAAGGTCAGTTTGTCTGACCTGTGTATTTCCATTCTCTACTTCTCTGGGGCACACAACTGAAAGTTGGCTTACCCCAATTCATTCTATTATGTCCCAACCTAAGAACTCAATCAATCCATCAGTCAATCACTGGGATGTTTTGAGTGCTTATTGTGTGCAGAGCACTTGGGAGAATACAATACAAAGAAGTTTTATAGGCGTGATCCCTGCTCTCAAGAAACTACTGACCTTTCTAAAGTGATAACATAACTTTTCTAGGGCAATGAAAGCATCAGAATGTGGCATTCATTCACATTGTTTTCAACAAGCTAAGGATCATTCTTCCTCTATCTCCCTCTTTCTTTTTTCTACACTTCTCTCTAATACTTTTCCCTCTCCCACAGAAAATGAAACAAAAGGGAGGTTAATAGCAAAGGTGAGGCTCCCTTTCACTCACCAAGGTCTACACCCAATTATGGTATTTGTTAAGTGCTTACTATGTGCTAAGCACTGTTCTAAACAGGGGTAGGTGCTACAATGTAATCAGGTTGTCCCACGTGAGGCTCAAAGTCTTAATCCCCATTTTACAGATAACTGAAGTGTAGAGAAATTAAGTGGCTTGCCCAAGGTCACACAGCAGACAAGTGGTGGAGTCGGGATTAGAGCCCACCTCCTCTGACTCCCAAGCCCATGCTCTTTCCACTAAGCCACACTGCTTCTCATTTACTCACAATAAACACTCGGTAATTACAATGAATTGATTGACCAATAAATAATAGTAATTATTGATTAACAGAGAAGCAGTGTGTCCTAGTGGAAAGAGCATGGGCCTGGGAGTCACGAACTTATCCTGGCTCTGCCACTTGCCTTAGGAAAGTTGTTAACTTCTCTATGCCTTGGGTTCTTTATCTGTTCTTCCCTCTTAGACTGGAGCCCCATGTAGAACAGGTTCTGCATCCTACCTTCTTATATGGTATTTGTCATAGTGACTAGTACAGTGCTTGGCACACAGTAAGCGCTTGACAAATGCAATTATTTTTACAATTATGGCATTTATTAAGCACTTGCTGTATGTTAAGTGCTGGGGTAAAAACATGGCTGTGAGATCAGACACAGTTCCTGTCCCACAGGGAAGCACAGTCTACCTTAGCCCCATTTAACAGATGAGCAAACTCCGATTCAGAGGGAATAAGTGACTTGCCAGTGGTGGGAATTGAACCTGGGTTGTCTAATTCCAATCCTGTGCTCTTTCAAATTGGCCGTGCAGAAAGATGGGCAAGAGGGGAACCAGTTAATCTCCATGACAGAAGCTTGGTCCCTAGGGCCAAAAGGCTTTCAGTACTGCTAGATTCTTAAGCCCACGGTAGGATACTGCAATAAGCCAAATTACATTAAACCCATTTGTGATTCCCCTTCAAAATGCCATCAGTAGTTTTTTCTCTCCTTTCAAAATGAAAAGGTGGTCATCAACTCCAAACCCCTGTGTCAAGCTTCCAATCCAGGATTTGGTTTTCAGAGTAGCTAATGAATTTCTGAAGGTGCCTAGTGGCTGATTCTATGGTCACCAGGGTTCTTTAGCCATGGCCAATCTCTGATTTCACTGCAAATGATCCAAGAGGGCTTTTCTCAGATTGAAGACTTTGTTGGTTCTGCAAATGTGACCTTGGCACTCTGCTTTGAGATAAAGTCATTTTTGGTTTTTCTATAAAGAGTGCAATTTTCTCCTAACTTGTCTGTATTGTTCAAATGACTTGATAATATTACTTTTTTATTTTTCCTTCTTAGAACAAGGGTTTTTTGAATTTAAAGACTTCCTTAAAACATACATATACTCATAAAGCTTCTTGAATTGTCTAACACTTTTTTTGCCTCTGAGTAATTTAAGCCTCATTTTTATGCATATAGTGAATCTTAACAATTCAGAGTGCATTCTCTACAATTTTGTCAAAAGAGAAAATTCATACTGAGCACTGCAAAAAGCTACTTAGTTGTGAAGTACTGTATACAATTTGTAGGTAATTCACATCAAATTATGTCTCCCATTTGACTGTGTACTGCAGAACAAAAAAATGCCTTTAAGATAGCAATGTTGTCTTTTTCCATTGAGATGATTTTCTGAATACTATTAGATAATTCATTTTGTTTCTCCAAGATGAGTCACAGTGAAATGATTCATTAATAAATATAAGGCATTTATTATGTATGTTCCAGGGGCCATTTCACTGAACCACCCTTTTTTTTCCAGGGCTATGGCCCTGAGCAAGCATTTCTGCATGTTTGGGAACAGCAGTGGCTCTTTGGGCTTTTTGCATTTCCAACATGTAGGTTCCCACTTACTGCTTCCCTAAAATGATGGCCTAAACCAGTGGCCCTGTGGCAACCAGACTTCTCTTCATGGCCTGTAAGAATAGGAATAAATAGCCCCAATATTCTTCTAAAGCCTTTTTACCAAAGAATTTATCTATCTCCTTTTATCATCACAACTTCCCCTTGAAGCAATGATTATTATCCCCATTTTACTTATGGGGAGACACAGGCCCAGAAAGTTAGCAGCTTACTCATGGCGGTCAAAGTATGGGCCTAGAAGCTATACCACTTGCCTGCAGTGTGACATTGGTCAAGTCATTCTACTTCTCTGCCCCTCAGTTTACTCATCTGTAAAATGGGGATTCAACAGCTGTTCTCCCTCCCCATTTCACTACAACTGCTATGTGGGACAGGGACTGTATCTGACCCGATTATCTTTTATCTATCCCAGTACTTTGTACAGTGCTTGGCCTGTACGCAGTGCTTAGCAAATACTACAATTATTATTATTGTTACGAGAGTACAGATGGTAGAAGAACCCAATGAAGCAGCATGGAACTGGGAATCAGAAGACCTGTGTTCTAATCCTGGCTCTGTCACTTGTCTATTGTGTGACCTTGGGCAAGTCACTTCACTTTTCTGTGCCTCAGTTTAAGCATCTGTAAAATGGGAATTAAAGTCTACTCCTCCTTCCTTAGACTGTGAGGCCCATATGGAGCGGGGACTATGGCCAACCCAATTGCCTTGCATCCTCCCCAGGGCTCCGTATAGTGCTTGGCGCAAAGTAAATGCTTAAAAAGTACCATTAAAAAACCCAAAAAAAGGAAACAGGAATGTATTTGATATATTACCTCCTGCTCAAAACTATATGGCAATAGGCCAGAAGTGGAGGAGAGTTCAGTAGGTTCATCTGTTCGAGTAAATTCATGAGATGAATCCTCAACTTTGAGGAATAGACAGATGGTGTTGGTTATGATGGAGAGGAGAGAATCCTGATTTGCTGATTTGGAGGGAGGGGTGGCAAAATCACTTTCACATTCTTTGTACTATGGGAAAACCTTCTTTAGATTTGCTGAATTTTAAATTACAAAGCTCCTTATATTATTACATGAAATAAGAATTACAAATATAAATAAATATGATCAAATGACCGTGAGTGACATGTTAACTCAGGCTTTCTGGGTATCCTGTTTCAGGTTTGGCAAATATTCCAGATTGTGTCTGAGGCAGAATGATTTAGTGGAAAGAGGACGAGTCTTGGAATCAGGAGACTTGCTTTCTAGTTCTATTTTCTGCCATTGGTCTAATGGACAACCTAATGGACAACCTAATGGATGATGGGTAATCTTATCTGTAAAATAGGGATTAAAGTCTACCTTTCCCCATTTCACAGAAATGTAATGAGAATAAAATGGCACACTCAATGGGAATGTGCTTTAGAAAGAAAATAAAAGCCCTCTCAAATTTAAGATATTACTAGTTTTTTAAAATTGCAGTCCTAAATTTGATCCAAAGCACGCTTATTGCAACTGATGCTTGGCACCCATTTTGATTTTAGTGGAATGACTTTTTCAGAAGCACTTTTGGGATATAAATGGCCAGCTACCTCATCCTTGCTCTGCTCTTATGCAGAGTTGAAGAAAATGCTAGAAGAATAATCCAGAAAGACAAGACCTCATACAAAAACTGACAAATTGTCATGTGACTGCAAAGGCTAAATGTTACATTTCAATTTTTTTTTTGGTAAAAGTCAATTGAAAGAATCCAAGAGAAAGCAGAAGAGAAGGAAGAAAAGTTTAAAATCTGCCTTGGGGATGAGCATGATACAGAAGTGAGATGAGGCAGAAGAGAAAGTGAGCTAGTGGGGGCAGAAGAATGAACATTAATTGTTGATGATGGTGGAAATGATGTAGGGGATGAAGGAAAGATGGGAAGAGAAAGGAGGAAGAACAGGACCAATTTGATTTAAGTATGTGCCTGAACTGTTAAATCTCTGATTCTATTCTTACTTCTAATATACTCATTCTGTTTCTTTGGACAAATTACTTGACTATCTACCTCATCTATGTTTGCTTACCTCCTTCTCACGAACAGAAAACTAATTAAATAGTCAACATTCCTAGCACATTATAACAGCTTGCTTTTGCTTTCCGAATACAGTGTTCCAAAGGAAAAAAAATCAAATTCTCAATATTATGTCATATCCCTCTTTGAATACAGTACTTAATAGCATAATCAACTTATTTGAAATGACTTTCAAAATATTTTCTTTGTGGTTTGTGAACAGATTTCAATCAATGGTAGGTCATTATACATGCCAAAACAATGATGAATTGTAACTGATATTAAACACAATCACTGGCATTAAGTATAATATTCCTAATATTTCAAGTACTAGCCCAACCATTGTAAAATACAGATTTCCGATGGATAGCAGAATTACTGTCTTTGATAGCTTTAACTGTGACCATATAATATTGGAATCACATAGCATATAAGGCTTCATTTTGAAGTCATGACATGCCAGATGGCTTTATTTAAGATTTGTACTTAGGTGAGGGAGAATACAACACAACAGAGTTGGCAGACATGTTCCTTGCCTACAGCAAGCTTACAGTCTAGAGGACACTTGTCATTTGTGATTTGAAAGCAATTAGATGATTAAATATGTAAACCTGGAGGCTAGAATACATTGGAAAAATGAAGATAGAGTAAGGATGAGTATGGGTAAAGGTGTAGTCATGCAGAGACAGTTAATAGTAAAGAAAATCCAGAGCTCTGATATGTTGAACATTGCAGGATAGGGTACTAATGCTAAAGTACAACTGGCTTTGTAATATCTATGTTGACTTTTACTTGCATGTATACATTTGTGTGTCATTAAATATCTCTGTTTAATTTTTTTCTTCCAAAAACATTCCAGAACTGCTGGCCTATACCTCCGGAACAGGGCTCTAATTCCAGATCTGCCACTTGTGACTAGGTGGCTTGGGAAAGTCATTTAACTTTTCTGTACCTCAGTTTCCTCCTGTGTGAAATGTGAGCCCTATGTGGGACAGAGACTATATCCAACTGGATTATCTTGTGTGTGTCCTAGTGCTTGGTACTGTCCTTGTCACCTAGTAAGCACCTTATAAATACCATTATTATGACCATGTGTCATATCTTCAAAATCAATCCCTAGTATTTTTTTAATAGTACTTACAATGTGCAAAAAACACTGTACTAAGTGCATGAGAAAGTACAATAATGGTAAAAGATATCACTAATATGAATAAGTAAACGATGCCATTCAACCTTCCAACACAGCCACATATATTTATTTTTCAACAGCTCCCCCAACCAAAATTGTCAAATGTAAACAACCACTTTACATAACATAAACCTTACATAAACAACCATGTGAAGGCAGCATGAACTAGTGGCTAGAGCATGGGCCTGGGAGTCATAAAAACCTGTGTTCTAATCCCAGGTTGCCATTTCTTTGCTGTGTGACCTTGGGTGAGTCGCTTAGCTTCTCTGTGCCTCAGTTACCTCATCTGTATATTGGAGATTAAGACTGTGAACTCCATGTGGGACTTAGACAGTATCCAGCCTGATTTGCTTTTATGTGTCCCAGAGCTTAGTACAGAGTCTTGCACCTAGTAAAGGCTTAACAAATACCATAATTAAAAAAAACAATAAAAAACCTCTCTTGACCTGAGACAGTATCTTTGATGAGCTTCATAAAACCACCAATTTACACTGAATGAAAATGCATACCTTATTAAAATAATAATAACAGAGAACTTTCATAAGCCTTTACAGGCAGGGCTATTACCAAAATGACATAAAAATAGCCAACAAAATATAGGTGTATTCCTTCATTGAAATCTTTCCTTTGAAAGCTTCAATTTATTTCTATTAAGATATATGTTTAGTTTGATAACTGTAATCTTTTAATAGATATGAATTTATAGAGGCCTTTCTGCCTGATGCAAAATATTTGAGTGCTTTAATTTCCTGTAGGATCTTTTTTTCCTACATCCTATGCTATTTTGTCATATTGTCTAAAAGAGAGATTTTATTTTTATTTTCCCCTTAGCAGTGAGGTAATTTGCCCATGTTATTTGCTCCGTGGGCATCTCCATAACCCATTCTGAATTTATTTCATGATGCCGTTTGAAAGCACTATGAATCTAAGGCATGCTGAATCAAACTAATGAACTAGGCTCTAGACTAACAAACCTCTCTATCCTGTGGCAGGCAGATCTGCTGCAAAACTAGACAAATATTAAAAATATAATTCTTTTGGACTCTGTTCACATGTTCTTGCGATAATGAGACCGTAACAAAGATGAACATACTCATGAAGAATATCAGATCTGACATTTCATTTGAGGTGAAAATTGCCAGCCTTCCTAATGACCTCTTTTCTCGCCAGGTACAAGAGAAAGGACTGAAGTGCTAAAACTTCCTGCCTTCGTAGCCGTGATTATGATCTCAACATGTCACCCTTCACTGTTGAATCTTTAAATGGATACCATGAAAAGTGGGCTGAAAAATGTTGGCTGCCACAATTTTTCACCCAGCTCTCCACTGATTTTAAAGAGAGCTGGGTAGTGCTGCAGAAGGGATCAAGTTGTTGAGAGGTAAATTTGACAGTTACTTGCATATATTTGCAGGATTTTACCATAAGCCCTTGAGGGCAGGGCTCTTGTCTGCCGACTGTAAGGGACCGTAGTCTCCCAAGTGCTGCATACAGTATTCTGCACCAAGTAAGCACTCAGTAAATACCACTGATTAATTGCGAGTGGGAAATCAACTATCTCTCTGTAGTGTGGAGGGAAGCAAAGTTTCTCAGTATTTCTTTCCACACACCCGACCTCCCACCTTCTGTGCTTTTCCTTTCTGATCTGTTCCAACCCAGGTTGATCCAGCCAGACAAAAAACAAAAACCTTCCTCGTTGGGCTCTACTTGACCTTCAAGCACCGGTAGAGGTTTGCACAGTAAAGCTGCATCAGCCTTGAAAGTGTCTTTACTTTCTGTCTCAGCCAAGACATGGAGCCTCCTTGGACCTTCCGATCCGATCAGGAATTAAAGTTAGCATCTTGGCATCCAGAGAGCCTGCTGACTGTACTCTCACCGAGTCTATCCCTGCACCCCCGGTCAGGACAGTTCAAGCCATTTTACATCAACCTAGCAGTTCTCACACTTCACGCCTCAACGTCTGCTGGGTTTCTGACCTTACAATGCAATGTGTCAGAATGAAGAGGCATTCGAAGCTTTATTATACTTGTAGTACTGGGTCCTGCATATATTTATACTTTTTATTTAGACTGAAATGTCACATCCCATCTCACATCAGTCTCTCATAAACACAGCTGCCAAAAGTTATTTTCATTAAAGCCCTTTGTGGAGGTGAGGAGGAGGAGAAAAAGCGGAGGAAGACAGAGAGCGGGGGAAGAGAGGACAGTCCTTCTTTAACATGCAAAAGGGATAGAATTATAATACCCCAAACTTATCAGGAGAGATAAATCCAACGGGAGATTGGAATACTAAGAACTATTTTCAAAGTCAATCGGAGAACATTTTGCAAAGTTAGTCAGAAACTGAAGATCGTTCACAGCCTTCTCACTACCATTTGGTCCAATTGATCTATACCTGCCTCATTCTTTATTTCTATCAGATAAACAATAACTATGAGTTTAAATATGGTCTGGGGTCTGCAAAGATTTGTACCAATGGAAGAATGCACCCCCATCCACACACAGTGAAGGCAGGGATCATGTCTAGAATGCTCTCCCAATCCATCTGACTTATTGAGCACTTACTGTGTACAGAGCACTGTACTAAGCACTTGGGCGAGTAAAACATAACTGAGTTGGGAAACGTTCCCTGCTCACAACGAGTTTACAGACTACGGGGAATAATGATAGTAATGGCGGTATTGGTTAAGCATTGACTGTGTGCCAAGCACTGAACTATGCCCTGAGGTAGATATAGGATTATAAGGTTGGACAAGCAGTCTGAAGTAGGCATCTAGTGAATACTAGTCTTGGCATTGATTGACTTCCTCTATCTTAGATTTAGAAGGTGCATTGATAGACAGACACATGAGGCCCCAAAACAATGCGAATTAATAAGTATGGTACATGTTAGGCACTTACTATGTGCCACGCACTGTACTAAGCACTAGACTAGATATAAAATAATCAGGTAGAAGAGTGGGGGCCAACAACAATCAGCATTAGTAATAGTAATTCATGATAAATATGGTATTTCATTCATTCATATTTATTGAGCGCTTATTGGAAAGTACAATATAGTCATAAAGAGAGACAGTTCCTGCCTACTACGGGCTTACAGTCTAAAGCACTTACTATGTGCCAGGCATTGTACTACGCACTGGAATAGATACAAGATAATCCGGTTGGACTATGTCCCTGTCCCACATGAAGCTTGCAGCTTAAGTAGGAGGGTGTAGAATTTAGGATTTGTAGTAGTTTTAGCCATTGAGTACCCACCTGGTGCAGTACACTGTAATAAGTCCGTGACTCAGTCGTATTTATTGAGCACTTACTGTGTCCAGAGCATTATATTAAGCACTTGGGACAGTATACTATTAAAATAAACAGATACATTTCCTGCCCACATTGAGCCTGCAGTCCTGATGGGGAGATGGACATTAATATAAATAAATTACGGATATGTACATAAGTGCTGTGGGGCTGGGGGCGGGGGATGACTAAAGGGAACATTTGGAAAGTTCAGAATGAAGAAGTGATATTTTCCTTGCCCACAAGGAACTTCCACTCAGATGGAGGATACATATACAAAAACAATAACACAAGTGGACAAAATAAATAATGGAGCACACGTATATATTTGAGTGCTGAATTGCCCAAGTCATCTTGTACTTCCCCTCGAGAGTAAGGACTCAAGTGCACAGGCAATGCACTACAGAGGGAAATATGGTAGGGAGATGAAAAATTAGTCAGGGAAGACTTCCTGGGGGAGATGTGATTTTAATAGGGCTTTGAAAGATAGGGAAAAAGTGGTCTGCCGGACTTGAAGGAGAAGGAACTTCCAGGCCAGAATTTTGTTTGGCTTCAGCTAAAGGTAGAAGAGAATCAGAGTGGGAGAGAAGAGATCTCTGTCCATTCCATCCCATCCTATCTGCTCTGCTTTTCCCCAAGCCCCAGCTGAGGAGGAGAATCCAGGCTGCAAATCACTAATTAGAAAATGGTAGGGCAGAGGCAGGGCTAGGAGAGGGCACTGTCTTTCTGGTAGTGACTGAACTTGAACAAAGGTGCCACTTTTCGATCCTGGGCATTTTGTAGCTTCATATTTTAAGTACTGTGGACATTCAGAACTGGGGGTGCACTTGTCTCCTCCTTTTTCTGACTTCCCAAGCTCCTTTCCCTATAGCTCTTTTGTATTCTCCGCTTTTTTGTGGAGTGGTTAGCTAGTTTTTCAGTGTGCTTGCAACCTTTATCCTGGGCATCAGAATTTCCCTTCTTTGCAAAGGCCCACAGCACTGATATTTCTCTTGTTCACTGTCAGCCAATATCATTTAGTGAATTCAAACAGTCAGGAGGAAATGCGACTGCAGTCGATGTCAGTTGATAATATAAACTTTGCACATAGAAATAGCACAGTCCTCAAATTATACACTCAAAGGTCAGATATAAATTTGATGTTACGTGACCTCAGTGTATCATAAGACACCCTGGCTGCCCTTGGCTGCACATGTACCTCAGGAAAGACGAATAAACACAAGCTTTTCTGATAGTGCTTTTATACTAGCCCTGTAATCTTTAAGTATTACTTGTGAATCTTCTCAGGCCTCCGGAGAGTTCATTTTATAAAAGGTGTTTATCATTCACTAAAAGGATA
This sequence comes from Ornithorhynchus anatinus, assembly GCF_004115215.2. Taxonomy (NCBI): domain Eukaryota; kingdom Metazoa; phylum Chordata; class Mammalia; order Monotremata; family Ornithorhynchidae; genus Ornithorhynchus; species Ornithorhynchus anatinus. The sequence continues at coordinate 15,848,560 of NC_041735.1, read as the reverse complement.
CATCTGGAATATTACATGTCTGAAGAAACAGATAGTGTTTCTATCTAACTGGGGGAAAGAAATCGGCAAAATAATCAACCTCGCCATCCCAAAAGAATCCAGTAAAGACGTCTGTCTTTCAGAACATTAGATTAACGTCCATGCTGTTTTTATTAGAATTAGCAACATCATGGAAGGTAAAATAGCTCTTTCTTCCACTTTAGAGAATATATCGAAATCTTGAATGGATCACGTCAGTGAGAAACAGGAGCCGTTATCTGGATTAGGCAGAAAAATACTGGAATAGAAGTTACTTTCATTCATTCATTCAATTGTATTTATTGAGCACTTATTATGTGAAGAGCACTGTACTAAGCGTTTGGAATGTACAATTCGGCAACAGATAGAGACAATCCCTGCCCAACAATGGGCTCACAGTCTAAACGGGGGAGACAGACAGCAAAGCAAAACATAACAAAACAAAATAGAAACCCCTACCAGCATGACTCTACGTTTCCAATCTGATTCAGAACTAGGCAATTTTTGTTATACCAATGACAAATGATCTCTAAAGCAGTCACATCTACATTGCACAATTCTGAGTCACCACAGCTGATTTTAAATTTTCACTCTATTATCATTCCAGAAATATCTCACTTCACTGTAGATCTTATTAGGGAAGAATGATCTATTTACAATTTAAAAGGTTGTTTGAACATAAATATCAATCTCTGGGTGCAGAGTTTTATTTTTCCTATGCCAAAAATAATGGGCTCACAAAAAATAATTTCAATTATCAGCATATTTTCTTGGCATAACTTTTAACAGATATGATTATCATTGTCCATTTTTTTTTAAAAAAAATCATTCTATTCATCCTGCTTTCCTCTTCTGAACAAGCTTTTAAAAGATTAGTCTTAATTGTGGATTTCAGTAATCAATGTTCCAAAAAAAGATTATGAATTTCATGGGTTTCTGTTAATTTCCCAGCAGGCAGAACTCTTTGGCATAAAAGAAAAAAGGATGAAAAGGCTTATAAAGTTATTGAAAAGAAACTTAAGCTTGAAGCCAACTCTTAATATTGATTTCAATGGAAGAAGCCTAGGAGAAAAAACACTTTTCTTATCTGTAAAACTGGGCTAACAGCTATTGCTTAAACATAATTGGCTTCTCTGAGACTTGGTTGAGAGAAGAAACCCAGTGAACAACTGTTCTTCCAGTCTGTAGACTCCAGAGGAAAAACCAGGTTGGCGCATGGGTTGGAGGAAGGCTAGCATTAAATGGGAGAGGTAATGTAAATGGCAATAACATAGAATTTTTGGTGGGTAAGAGGAATTACATGGACACCCTCTGGATAGAAGCACCAACATATTTAAAGATCACAGCAGAGGTCTTCTACAGGTCACATGATGAGGAAATATTAGTGGTAATTAGAGAAGCCACAATACTTGGACAGATTACAAAAGGGGGAGAATTCAATTATCCTTTTATAAATTGTCTAAAAACCCCTTTGAAAGAACAAGGAAGGAAGAGGAGTTTAGTATGGAAGCAGTGTGGCTAGTGGAAAGAGCACAGGACAGGGAGTCAAGGTAAAATAGGTTATTATTAATAATAATAATAATAATAATAAGTATGGCACTTAAGTGCTTACTATGTGCCAAGTACTGTTCTAAGCACTGGGGTAAATACAAGCTAATCAGGTTGGAAACGGTCCCTGTCCCACAGAGGACTCACAGTCTTAGTCCCCGTTTCACAGATGAGGTAAATAAAGCACAGAGAAGTTAAGTGACTTGCCCAAGGTCACAGAGCAAACAAACAGCAGAGTTGGGATTAGAACCCAGGTCCTTCTGACTCCCAGGCCCATGCTCTATCTACTAAGCCACAATGCTTCTCAAACACTCTATTCTCATCTCCACTACTTACCTGCTGTGTGACCTGAGCAAGTGCCTTAACTTCTCTGGATCTCAGTTTCCTCATCTGTACAATGAGGATGAAATGTCTTTTCTTACCCCACTGTCCCTTAGACTGTGAGCCCTATATAGATCAGGGATTGTGTCTGGTTTTTTTTATATTGTATCCACCCTGTTTCTTAGAACAGTATTTGGCTGTGAATACTTAATAAATATCATTCATTCATTCAATTATGTTTATTAATAATTAATAATTACAGTATTTGTTAAACACTTACTATGTGCCAAGCAGGCTTACAGTGGTCAGAGCCCTGTACTAAGTACTTGAGAAAGTACAGTGCAACAGTAAAGCATGACAATCCTGTCCACAACAGCTCAGAGTCTAGAGTGATTTTTATTACCACAATTACTATTAGCATTATTACATATAAAGATAATAGTACTTGTTACACACTTACTATGTGCCAAGCACTGTTCTAAGCACTGGGGTAGATACAAGTTGATTGGGTTGGACACAATTCCTGTCCCACATGGGGCTCATACTCTTAATTTCCATTTTAAAGATGAGGTAACTGAGGCCCAGAGATGGAAGTCAAAAATCAACTAGGAAGAATACTATCATTTAATATTCTGCAAAGGACAAAATCTGGTTTAGGAAGTAGATGTAGGAGAACCACTCTGAAACCTTGATTACAACTAGCTTGCTTGGAATTTCATTGTTTCAGATAAGCAGGGTGCTGTACTAAGCATTTTGTTTGGTGAGGCAGCAAAAGGGACATCTATAACCCCTAACGGTATCGCTCTTAAATGGCTCTTAGTAAATAGACTGATAAATGAAGGCGTGATAAAATATATTTTCCCTAAGAAAATAATGGAAAGTGCATTGACATCTCCCAAAATTGATAGAAGTGCTATGAATATAGAAAAATAGTGATAAAAACATGACCAAGCAGCAAAATAAATATAACACAATAAAATATTTTGAATTCAATTTTGGTTCACACATATAGAAATACATGTTCAAAGCGATCTTTCCCCTTGCATTCAACAAAAAGTTGCCTCTTGCTAGTCCACTAAAGATTTATCATTACCTTTGCTAAATAGATCTTTCATTACCCAATGCTATATTAAAACGGGCTTAATCCCTCTCTCCAAGGCAGTAAAAAATACTTCAAAGGGGAAAGAGGAGGAGGGAGGTGCTAAAGCCAAGATTGATTTCGCAGCATTTTCCTGAAGAGAGCCTGTAATATGGCATTCAACTTCAATAGCCCTACCACGAAAAAGCTCTCAAAGGAAAGCATTATATCAGTAGATGGCTATATATGGGTGCTCAGAGGCATAAGTTACTAGGCTATTTTTTGTTTCTAAAAGGAAGTGGGCGGGGCCCCAAAATCACTGTTGAATTTAAGGGCGATATTTGCATGTGCTTAAAGCAGTCTTTAACTTATTAATAATAATACATAATAAATAGCATGGGATGTATAAAGATGGTATCTGAACATCACCTGAATATTTTTATAGAGACAGGATGGTAGAAAGAGCACTGAAGTGGAGAGAGGTGGTGGTGGACTGGGTTGATCAGACTGCTAGCTGTCCCAGCCTCTCCTCGAGGTAATCATTAAATCAATCAACGGCTTGGGAGAATGCAATACCACAGGGATGACAGACATGTTCCCTTCCCACAAAGAACTTATAGTCTAGAGGGGGAGGCGGACACTGAGATAAATAAACCATCTACGGATATAAGCAAAGTGCTGTGGGGCTGAGGGTGGGGTGAATACCAAGTGTTCAAGGGGTGTAGATCTAAGGTAAGCGGGTACACCAATCCTTCTTCAGTGGAACGATGAGCTCCTATTTTTTGTATTCTATACACATACACAAATAGACGCACAAAACTTTGATTTGCACTCTTCGAAATTCAGGCAAGGGGAAAGGCAGTCTGATGATGATTTCAGAAGGTGGGTCGCACCTTTAATTGTCTACATCCTTGCCATCCCCTCATTTTAATTAATTTAGAGAGTCTGACTGCACTTTCTACACAAAAACATCCCACATTATTCCTTCCTCGTGCCAAATACCTACGAATTTAGGGGCCACGCTGCCACATGAAATAAATGATTCATCCAGTCCCCTCCTCTCTTTTCCAAGGATCTGAATGTGCTCATTCTTTTCTTCCTCGGCCCCTTTTCTACAGTTCACTTCAGTTTGAATTTCATTACTGCCTTTCTTTTTACTGTCTTTGTTCAACCACATGTATTCTGAATGGAAAAGTCTCAGTCTGTGCTGGGAATGTTGACAACAGCTTGTTTCATAATTAATTGAATAGCAAAACCTGGACATTCACAATCACCTGCTGATGGGAATTATTTTGTGGCAATGCCAGGAAATCAACAGGGCGCCCTATAGTAATCCCAACGCATATGTTAAGTACCAGCCATTTCACTATGATCTAAACATGCAATTTAAATCAGCACTTATTTTAAAGAACTCGGTTTTTACAACTTTTACGAGGATGAATAATGTTGAAATCTTAGGGTAGATGATATCCAGTTAGAGTACTTAATTCTTGCCTTGGAACCAAATTTGCATAATATTAGGCATGACAGTGGAACCTCTAAATGAAGATCAGGGGACCTAATTTTCTGGGTTTTAAAAATGGGCCATTAATGGCCTTTTTGTTATTATTTTATAGTATTTATTAAGCGTTTACCATGTGCCAGACACTGTACTAAGTGCTGGGGTAGACAAAAGCTAATCAGGTCGGACACAGTCCATGTCCCACATGGCTCACAGTCTTAATCCTCATTTTACAGATGAGGCACCTGAGGCACAGAGATGTTAAGTGACTTGCCTGAGGTCACAGAGCAGAGAAGTGGTGGAGTTGGGATTAGAAAAAAGGTCCTTCTGATGCTTACTAAGTACCAAGCACTGTTCTAAATGCTGAGGTACATATAGGTTGATCAGGTTGTACAAAGTCTCTGTCTCCCTACATGGGGCTCACAGTTTAAGAAACTGAGCTCCTTATCTTCCCTCCCAAACCCTGTCCTCTTCCTGACTTCCCTATCACTGTGGATGGTACGACCATCCTTCCCGTCTCTCAAGCCCGCAACCTTGGTGTCATCCTTGACTCGGCTCTCTCATTCACCCCAGACATCCAATCCGTCACCAAGACCTGCCGGTCTCATTCTTATATCGCCAAGATCTGCCCTTTCCTCTCCACCCAAATAGCTATCTTACTGGTACAGGCTCTCATAATATCCCGGCTGGATTATTGTGTCAGCCTTCTCTCTGATCTCCCTTCCTCCTGTCCCTCCCCACTCCAGTCTATTTTTCATTCTGCTGCCCAGCTCATATTCCTGCAGAAATGCTCTGGGCATGTCACTCCTCTTCTCAAAAACCTCCAGTGGTTGCCTATCAACCTCTGCACGAAACAAAAACTTCTCACTCTAGGCTTCAAGGTTCTCCATCACCTTGCCCCCTCTTACCTCTCCTCCCTTCTCTCTTTCTACTGCCCACCCCTTAGGCTCCGCTCCTCACTGTGCCCCGTTGTCGCCTATCCCGCCGTCGACACCTGGCCCAGGTCCTCCTGATGTCCTGGAATGCCCTCCTTCCTCATCTCCGCCAAACTAACTCTCTTCCCCTCTTCAAAGCTCTACTGAGAACTCAACTTCTCCAAGAGGCCTTCCCAGACTGAGCTTCCCCTTTTCCCTCTGCTGCCTCTCTGCCCCCTGCCTCCCCTCAGCTAAGCCCTCTTTCCCCCTGCTCCTCCTCCTCTCCCTTCCCCTCCCCTCAGCACTGTGCTCATCTGCTCATTTGTATATATTTTTATTACCCTATTTATTTTGTTAATGAGATGTACATCCCCTTGATTCTATTTATTGCTATTGTTTTTGTCTGTCTGTCTCCCCCGATTAGACTAAAAGCCCATCAATGGGCAGGGATTGTCTCTATCTGTTGCCAAATTGTACATTCCCAGCATTTAGTACAGTGCTCTGCACATAGTAACTGCTCAATAAATACTATTGAATGAATGAATGAAAAATGAGGGATTCTTTTTCAGAAGGTTAAAATGGTTTTACTGATTTCTCAATAGGGGAGGGTTACCCTGGGGCCAGCTTTTTCTACATAATCGTGCAGCGTGGATGTGGTGTCAACTCAAATCCAATCTACACCTGAAATCTCATTTCAAATAGGTCTGTTTAACCCACAAGTTGGATGAATTTGCAAACAGGGCCCCCCTAAAAGAATAAAACTATATGATATACCTCGGGGCCCCAGCATTAGAATATTGAACTGTCCAACTATTTGGTATGTTCACTGAGCAAATCAGTTTCATGGTTACTCTTGATATGAAAACTGATTACTTTTAGAGGCATAAATATGCTGAAGTTCAAGAGGAGAAATACTGCCTTTCCCATACAAAAGGAAGTTAACCCATGGAAGGAAGATGTTTAATTGGGTCACTTTCATGCCTAGGTTCTCTTCCAACTACGGTGTAACATTTAGTATGAAAGGAATTAAAATCAGCTCCGGAACTGAGGAAGAATCTCCGCTTTGAGAACCTGCATGAAACATCAAAGCCAGCTTGTGACTGATTGAAATGAGGTTGCTATTTTATTTATGGCACCAAGACCTATTTATGGATTTTTAGGACACAGATTATTCATTACCAAGACCTAATGGGTCCTCGGGGTTCACTCCAGTCTGTAACAGAGGGACCCAGCTCACTGAACCTAGCATGAGGCTCTTCTGAAGTCTATCCATCTGACAGCAGCACACTACAGCTCCCCAGGTCTTCTTGCTGCCTCCTGTCCAGAAAATCTGGCAGCAGTTCTTCAAATGGTCAGGGACAGGAGCCTGAGAGGCTTGTCTCCAGGTAAAAGGACAGCCCCCAGCTACCGGGACTAGCCCGGATCCTGATTCTAATTAGACTGTGAGCCCCATGTGGGACAGGGACTGTATTTAACCTGATTATCTTGTATCTACCACAACTCTTAGTACAGTGCTTGACACTGAGTAAGCACTAACAAGTAGCATAAAAAAACAGAAAACTACTTCGTTGTCTTCTTGTGATGGTCTCAACTCCTGAGCATTTTAGCTTTGCTTCCATGCCTTATCAATCTGCCCAGTATCACCTAGAGCAGGGATCAATCAATCACTGTAATTTTTAGAATGCTTATTGTATACAGAGCACTCTACTAAGTTCTTGGGAGAATACAGCAGAGTCAATGGGCACAAACCTGCTCGAAGGCCAAATATGGTCTGAAATAGCACTTTGAGTGTGGCCCACAAACATTTTGAAAATAAGATATAAAATAATAATAATATGGTGATTGATTATTACATTATTGGGGTATTTAAGTGATTATGTGTAGGTGGAAAACACTGTGCTAAGTGCTAGGGAAAATACGAGCACGTCAGGAATAGCCCCTGTCCTTTATGGGATTCACAGTTAAAGGGAAGATATTATAGGTATTTAATCCCCATTTGACACTTCAGGAAACAGAGGCACTGAGAAGTTAAGTAACTCATTTAAGGTCACTTGTTAGGCAAGTGGTGGAGCTGGGATTAGAACCCAGGTCCCCAGACTTCCAGCCCTTTGCTCCTTCTATTAGATGATGCTGTTTAATCAGGAGAAAAATGCTCATATATGCTGTAGCTCTCACTGAAAAAGGGATATGTATGCTTTAGGATATAATGATAGGTGTAATGGTCTGGACAATGTCCCTGGGGTTTCCTAAGCTAAAAGTCCCCAAAGTATGAGTTGTGTTATGCAAAGCTCGGCAGCCTGCCTTCACCAGACATTGCCTCACAATGGGGGAGTCAGTCAGACAATAGTATTTAAGGAGCACTGTACTAAGCACTTGGGAGAGTACAATATAAGAATAAAACCGACACTTTTCCTGCCCACAACGAGTTAGTTTCTCTTGCAGCCCTATTTTCAGGTGTTTAATTCCCTGGCATGTAAAAAATGTAAAATAATATAACCACAAAGAAACTAGATTTAAAATACTTAAGAAATCACATTGTTGTACACCATCACAGAAGATTTGGGTTTTACTGTTCACAGCCTATTAATTCTCCAAGACGGAAAAGGATTCATCTGTTTAGAAAGTAAAAAATTTCACGATAGCCAAGACAGCAAAACTGATTCCTTAGATTGTTGTTGAGCATTTACTATGGTCTTTGAACTACACATCTTTGACCAATTATGATATTCCTGATTTTTAATCTCGAGGTGGCTTGAGAGACTTCCTTTCTCTCCAAACCTCTGGATGGACCTGTCTCACTACAGATTCCTGAGCTGATTCACAGAGGATCAGGCAAACGGAGGTGGAGCAGGTGGGAGAGAAGACTCTAAACTGCTTCAAAAAATGCTGAGCCCGGAAATGCATTGGACTGAGCTAGGAAGGTACTTTCTTTTATGCAGCCGCAGAGCTGAGCTGAGCTGAATGAGTGAAAAACTCACTAAAAAATGAGGCATGATGACGGGGGAATTTACTGTTTCGGACCAGGAGGCAGATTTAATGGATTAATATTGTTAAGCATTATGAGAAGCCATTGTGGCCTGAGAGACAAAATTCTGGTTTGTCACCTTACCATTTTCCAACATCTCTGGGAAATTTGAAGGATATGGGAAGTATGACCATAGGAGCACTGGTATCAAAGAGGTCACTCAAATGTTTGTAGCAGAACCAGAAATGGCACCGAAGTCTCTCTGATCCCAATTTATGGCTCTACCCATTGCACCACATCATTTTACATCACTGACTTTGTTCAATCAAACAGTGCTACTTGCTGAGCATACTTTTATGGTACTTGTATGTGTCAGGTATATATAAAATATATATATTTTACTATGTGTCAGGTATATATAAAATAATCAGGTTGGACAGAGTTGCTGTACCATACAGAGCTCCCAGTCTCAATTCCCATCTCACAGATGAGGTAACTGAAGCACAGAGAACTTAAGTAACTTGCCTAAGGTCCCACAGCAGGTACATGGTGGAGCCAGGATTAGAACCTAGGTTCTCTGACTTCTAGGCCCAGGTTCTTTCCATTTGGCTATGCTTCTTCTCTTCATACTGTGTGCTAAACACTGATCTAATAATGATAAATAATAATTGTGGTATTTGTTAAGCACTTATTATGTGCCAGGAACTGTACTAAGTGCTGGGGTGGATACAAGCAAATGAGGGGGGACATAGTCCCTGTCCCACTTGGGGTTCACATTCTCAATCCCCATTTTAAAGATGAGATAACTGAGGCACAGAGAAGTGAAGTGTCTTGCCCAAGTTCACGCAGCAGACAAGTGGAGGAGCCGGGATTTGAAGGGGACAGTACAGTAGAGTAGTATAGAAAGTAGTATAGGCAGTAGTAGAGTTGTATAGACGAGGGGCAGAGACCATGCTTTATTTCCTCCTGTGTATTCTCTCCCAGTGCCTAGTACACAGTCTGCACACAGTAAGCATTTAATACTATTATTACTACTATATGCTCCTTGTCCACAAGGAACTCTCAGTCAGAACTGTAAATATTCAGAGATGATTTTAATAAATCTACCTTGGCTAATGGGTTTCTCCCTCTCTCACTCCCTCCCCTCAGCTCCCCTGAAGCAGCATGGCTCAGTGGAAATAGCCCAGGCTTTGGAGTCAGATGTCATGACTTCGAATTCCGGCTCTGCCACATGTCAGCTGTGTGACTGTGGGCAAGTCACTTAACTTCTCTGGGCCTCTGTTACCTCATCTGTAAAATGGGGATTAAGACTGTGAGCCCCACGTGGGACAACCTGATTCCCCCGTTTCTACCCCAGCGCTTAGAACAGTGCTCTGCACAAAGTAAGCGCTTAACAAATACCAACATTATTATTTCACCAATTAGGGTCCCAGCCCCCAAATTGACAGAATGCTTTCCCTGTGGAAAGGAATTCCCAGGGATTGCCTTTACTTCCTTCCACTCATCCAGAGAGTGCAGTGGCAGTAGGGGGTGTGCTCTGAACATGAATCTGAACCTAGTCACTACAGCACAGCACAGCACCAGGGCTTTACACCACACCATAACTCACTGTGTTAGATGTAACCGGTAAAGAGAGCATGACTTACACTCAGGAGGAAGGTCCCACTCTTCCAAAAACTGGCTTGATGTGCTTAAAGTGAGTTACACTATTTTGAAAGAAAGTACTCATAAATGTTTTATTATTTACTCTCATCTCACAGCTCAAAATTGCTGATTTTCCCAGAGTCAGTATTCTAAAGACACAGTGTACGAGCTGATACAAGAGTTTCTTTTATTCCCCAAACAGTAGCATGCTCAAAGGAGGTGCCTCAGTTACATCATCTGGAACACGGACCCCCAAATGAAACACAGATGTGTCCAACCTGATTAGCTTGTAACTACCTAAGTGCTTAGAGTGGTGTCTGGAACATAGTAAGCCCTTAAATACCATTTAAAAAAATGAAAACAAAAAATGCCTTTTTTGGTTTTCCTTAAATAAAGTTCAAGATGCTTCTTGGAGATTTTCTGTCAAACAGTATGGCCTAGTGGAAAGAGCAAAGGCGTGGGAGTCACTGAACTCGAGTTCTAATCCGGGCTCTGCCTTTTGCCTTGCCATCCTATTCTAATTTTCACCTCCCCTACTGCGACCTTCATGGGCCAATGGAGCAATTTTTATTACCAACTGAGCCTCTAGTTTGTACTCCACAGCCCTCCAGAAACCCTTTTTTTTTTTTTTTGCTTATTGAACTAGGGAACCTCTATTTCTGAGCTTGTCAAGCAGTTCCTGATGTTAGGTGCCTGGCAGCATGCAGAATTAATTTCTGATGCTTTCCTGCCATACCTCTTTGCTGCAAATTTGGAAAAGGCCTGGCCTCTGATGGGAAGATAACAAAAGAAGAATGGCTGTTAATACATTTTCAACAGAGCAAGCAGGAAAGGGGATTTTTTCACTATGCTAAACGAATACAAAAGGACACAAATGCATCGATAAAGTAAAGACTAGCTTTTCAGCAGTCAAAAAGTGGGTATTGGTGGATTACATTAGCCCATAAAATAAGGAACTGTAGTAATTCACTTCAGTCAATAGAACTCTCTTCTTGATCCACTTTAATTTTCCTCCAGTAAAAGGAATCATAAAGCAAAATGATTCAAACAATCCTGTGCCATGTTTTCTTTCCCTTTCTCCCTACAGGATCGATAAAAAGTTTTGATTTACCTTGAATTCACTCTCCTACATTCGTCACACATTCAAACACTCATAGCCAAAGTTGCTTCGTTTTACAGTTTGCGCTATGAGAAAATTTTAATAAGGGACTCAATATTATTCCCAATACTGATTTGATGCATTACCTGCAGTGCTACCACCACATTGATTTGATTTTCAGTATTTCGAGGCAAAAAAATAATCATCTCCTACTCAGCGCGGCTTCTCAAACATTTCAATTTTATTACTGAAAATCCCTTTATTAAAATTTAGAAAGCCATCCAGCACAGACGTAACTAGTACATCCAAATTCCAGGCCTTGTGATTTGGAGTAAGTCACTAAATCTCTGTCCATCACTGTTTTTCTTCTGTCAAATTGGAGGAAGAGTTATATACTTTAGATGAGATTCTCTAGGAAAACTTTTTGATGAGAGAAAAAGTACAATACCTAATAAGTGAAGAATGATGCAAATGGACTGCTGTCAAACTAGTTTATGTAGATTTATCTTCATGACCTGCAGAGGTATATTAAGTGGGTAAAAATCCACATTTTATTTAGTTAAGTTACCATTTGAAACTATGTTTAACGTCGCCAACAATTTAAGGAACCTAGCTTCCTTCTGTAGAAATTCAAAGCCTGACAGTCATTACATTTATGTGTCAGTGTGGAAGAAATATCAGCCCTCACTGGGGTTGCAGAATTGCTTATGAAGGAGCTCAGTGACTCTAATTGATCTAACCTCGGGTGCTGTCCTGGCTATCATACTAATAACACCTCTCCTTGGGTTTTGTGACACAGCACCCGTCTCTGATTAATAATGATCATTTTAAGATGAACGTAGGAAAACTTTCTCTAAAGTGCTTAAAGACGTTTGTACATTTTAGACAGTTGCATGGAAAATGGAAGAGACAGAAATGGCATCACAATACCCATTTTAAAGGGGAGAAAATATGAAGGAGAAATGATCAATAGTCTTAGGTGATGTCCTTAGTCAGGAGAGGACAGGCCTGAGCAACTCCAGTTTCCAGGCTTTCTGTGTTTCTTGCCTTCCCTTTTCTACTTTCCTTGCCCTCAGCCAGATTACACCTTAAATAAGGAGCCTCAATTTCCTCACCAGGAAGATTTGTTTCTTGGAGTGAAAGAATGAACCACACCTGACTTACACATTGTCTCCCATGCGTATTTGCCACCCTTCACCTAACCGCAAATTTATTTTTACAATTACCAGGTCTCTCTTTAATCATGAACCCTGTTTTAATCTGATTTTTTTCATTATTCTGTGACCACCCACGAAATGTAATATTTTTCCCATTTGAGGCCTGTGAAATTTGTCAATCCAATCCATGATTTTCAGACAGATCAATTTAAAAAACACAATTTGTGTGGGGTGGTGATTCCTTTTAAAAGAAGAGCTTGAGATGGCTCCGGTGCCAGCCATTCTTAAAGGAGATATTTTTAGGGGAGTCTCAGCTCTGTGTTATACAACTTAAGTTAAAGAATGTTTTTTAAACACAATTACCTCTTTATGCAAATTCCATTTCCCCTTCTGGTCCTAAATATGGTACTGTCCACAAAATCCTGACATGAAAGGCTATAGCATGGAACCCAGTCATAGTCTGAGGCTTATAATCTAAGTAAAATAGACTGATAAAAAACAAAAACCTGAAGTGAAAAGGTGGATGCATCTTCATTTGGGAGGCTAATGCTTTTTCATTTTCCACTTTTGTATACATCTTGTTTTAAAATATTTGACAAACTTCTACTGTTTTAGCATCATTAAGCCTTAGAGGCTTTCTGTATAACACGGATAAAAAATATATTTTTTTAAAAATTAGATTGCTTCATCCATTCTACTGAAGTAGAGTGGGCGGGTGACAACCATCCTCAAGTCAATTCAATCTCAATTAAGAGTCTTTAATGCCAGTGGGGAACATGGCCCAATTCTGGACATCAGCTGGCAAAATAATTTTGGAAAATCATTAGGCTGTCAATATTTAATCCGGCTGCAAAATTTGCACTGATCCACTTCCCATTGTCATTCTTGCCCTTGTCTACTGCCAACAGCAGATATACCCGGTTATCATTCAAACATAGATGCTCATGAAAATCCAAGTGAGAACAGAAAGGAGAGCTATTTTTCACTAGGCTCACTGCCAGATTTTAACTTCAAGGCCCGTGCATTTCAGCCATTTTTTATTTTCATGATTTCTAGGACATGCATTTTCTTTTCTTCTTTTTGCTGGGGGCAACAGGATTGGTAAATATTTAATCCTTTTATACAGCAGGGTATCTTAGTTAAATCAAAATACAGCCTTAGAAATCCTTATATTTCTCTCCCAGAAATGCAGCCTTTTCCCGGGTGAAACTGGGCACATCTGAACAGCTGTCCAGAAAAAATTCTCTACAGTTCGGGGGAACAAAGACAAATTCTCCATCTCCCACATTTGAGATGTTCCATCCCCTTCCACAACAGTTCTAGGAAAAGGGCAGGGTTCATGGTAATGGCACAGAAATTCTGCAGTGCATAAGAGAAAATTTCTTATGACCAGCCAAAACCCTTGCTGCATTAATGTTCATCTTCCAAGTTTGCCTTTGCCTCCATTAATGTGAAAGCACCTTAAGCATGATTTTGTAATTCTTCAATGCCTAAAATGATGCTCTGCACCAAATACAGTCAATAAATGGTGCCAAAGTTAGACCACTTAAGCAACTGTAGTGATTGCCAGTGTTGTTGAAATTTAAGTGGTGCCCTCACCAAGTGCTACTGTTGACTCAGAGGCAAATGGCCTCTGATGGTGGCTGTGATTGCCTAGGAGAGCTAGTTAGCCCTTGGGGAAGTTGATCCCTCTTGCACACTACAGCTTAGGTCTTGGAGAAATTGGACTGTGGTGAAGAAGTCTCTTGGAGGAGACCCATTATTATGAGCTTTCACATCCTTCTCACCTGAGAAGCCCCCACTCCCAGGCCCTGCAGATGTGTGATGGGCTAAATAACTAAAAGGGAGGGTTGAATAGTCACTGGGCTTTCTTTCCCTATTAGCCTATCAGGGAACTCTATTAAGCTGGGATCAGATGCAAGATGCATCACTGGGTCATTATATCCTGGGTCACAATAGCCTTAGATAAAATTAGCCTGGATCTCACTGGGACTGGCCCAGGTCAGACTAGCTCCTAAAATGATAATGGTATCTGTTAAGTGCTTACTATGTGCCAAGCACTGTTCTAAGCACTGGGGGTGATACAAGGTAATCAGGTTGTTTCACATCAGGCTCACAGTCTTAATCCCCATTTTACAGCTGAGGGAACTGAGGCCCAGATAAGTTAAGTGACTTGCCCAAAGTCACACAGCTGACAAGTGGTAGATCTGGGATTAGAACCCATGACCTCTTACTTCCAAGCCCGTGCTCTTTCCTCTGAGTCACACTGTAAGTTTATCCTTACAGACTCACATATGACCAAGGTTGACATCCTTGAAATAGGGCAGAATAACAGCATAGGCTAGAAAAGCTAAGTAAAACTGACCCTAAATTACCAACTCCAATGCGCACTGCCTGAAATTCCTAGTGCTAAATCTTGGAGTTTCTGGCTAAGGCGGGAAGTCTAGATAGTCAGCTGTGGTAGAAACAGCAGGGAAGGAAATAAAGAATAGAGTAACAGTAATGACAAAAGAAGATAACAGAAAACACCACTGTGTGCCCACTGTTATCCCTGCTGTCCTCTGTACTGACTCTCAGATTTTCCCCCTCTACTGCTTCATCTGGGCTCTACCACAGGAATCCCAGACAGACATTAAGGATGCCTTACCAATGATGGTAAGGCATGGTGGCAATGTGGTGAAAGCATTTGGCTGTAGTTTGAATTACCTACTCTTCTATCTTTGGCTCCTCCACTCCACTCTGAGAACATCAGACATGTTGAGCATGTAAGATTCTGTGTGCGTGTGTGTGTGGGGGTGTCTTTCATGTGTATATATGTCCAAGCGTGTATATTTGTATGTTGGTCAGGCCTGGGTGAGAAAGGTGTGCATTTTTCCCCATGTCATTGTCTCTAAGTCTGCTTTCCTACAACTCACAAGAAGCACAAATTTTAATGTTAATTTTCTCTGAAAAGAGGCTGCACAGTGCTTTCGAACAACTGGATTTGACAAAACAGCTCAGTGTGCAGAAATTAAGAAGAGGATAGCTCTTTTAGAATGGAGTCTTTAGGGGAAAATGAGATGTTGCAAGGTAAAGTAGAAAACAGCACCAGGCACTTCTGGTTGCAAATTTGACAGTTCATCAAGAAGTGAGCTTTATTGTTCAGTTATTGGTCTTTCCAACATTATCTTTGCAATACATAGCAATATGGAGAGAACAGTCAGTTCATGATTATGCCCTCACTTTGACTTCTTTTCAAAATAAAATATTAGAATTTTAAAATGGAATTAAAAGACAATCCTTATATCTTAGTTTTATTTTCTTTGCTATGTTGAGAAATATACAGCCTGAAAGAATATAAGAATGATTATCATCAGTGGGAGAAGTGAAGCAATCATTACATCCGTTCTAGGAAGGAACCTATATACTTTAGAATGATTCTAGCTAATTGAGTGGTCCAATTGGTTGAGAATTTCTCACAATTATTTTTATCTCGTGCTATTACACAGAATCATAAATATTAACTTATTCAAATACATTTTGGCCAAAGAATCATAAATATTAACTTATTCAAATACATTTTGGCCAACTATGCAGTTGGAGTCACACATTCGGTGCTCCCATAGCAATAAATGCAGTGAGAACCTCTGTCCAAATAAGACAGAAAAGTACAAAATAAAAAGCTTTCATCAAGCATGTCACTCACGGGAAACAGTTGTATGAAATTGTTCAAGATGTATAAAAATTGCAATTGCTCTTTCAGTCATTAAGAATGACTTCTAATAGTTTGTCCTTTCCTGGCAGGGCCACTTTTTCATCTTCGCTACACAAATAAGTGGAGCAGGTGAGTCACACCATTGAAGCAAACGCACAGACTTGGATGACCACAAATGATAGATGAAGACTTCTTGCTCTAGCTGTATTTAAGCTTATTTGAGTGGGAACAGCTTCTAAACTGAACTCGTTTTTTGTTATTACCATTTCATATATTATGATCATTATCGAAGACATTTTTCGTATCAGTACAGAGTGGGTTAAAGTATTTTGAGATATTTGGGGCACTGAGCTTCAAATCCTTTTAAGGGAGTCTGGAAAAGTGGCTCTAAATACTATGCTATACACCAAAAAACCAAAATATCAAGCCGAAACAAGGACCCTGAGAAAGCACACCATGTGACAGAGACATTGCAATAGCTTAGAAAATATATCCGTGCAAACATTTTAGTAGTTCTTTGTCCAACACTAGTTGCAGGTTTGGTCTAGGGGAATTGTGAAGAAAGGAGAGGAAGAGAAAGAATGAAATAGAGAAGAGAAAAAGAGGAAAATGAAAGAGGAGGAAATGTGTGGTTGACAGTAGTGCTGGAGGGCTATATCTTTGTTACATGCTTTAAGGCACAGCCTATGCAAGTCCCATTTTATCTCTGAGTGTTGAGAAGTCATACACAGCTTAAAGGTCCTTAAATTGTATACAAAGCTCAGACACCCTTGAGCCTCAGCCCTGGAAACAGAACATCCTGGGCAAAGAAATGGCTGCCCAAGTAACAGATCTGTATCAGTCAGTGCATGGAACCAAAAGAGTCTGATGCATGAGCTATACAGGGCACCTAACTGTATATTACAAACACCTGTGTATATGTTTTTAGTAAAGATACAACTAATATTTAAGCCTATAAAATAGTTATAGGTTATATCTGAGGACATGATCACGAATGCTCTCAAATCCAGGTTAAGAAATATGTTCTAGACGATTAGATGGGTAGTCATGCAATGGGTATCCACAATGTAAAGGGACATGAGGTGATCTAATAGTCCTTGTGGGTGAATTCACACCCAATCAAGCCACAGATGAAACACAAAAGCAAGTGGCTTTTTGGGCTGGTCCATGGTCCATTAGATAAATTTTAGAGGTACAGAGGATAACAGCAATGACAGAATGCTTCACACAAGATTTTGAGTAAGTACTATCCTGGGAAGTACATGCCAAATGATCAACAGCCTCTCCTGGTCTAGAAAAATGAGAAATACAAGACACAGAAGAACCCCAAAGTGGACATAGTACTGTTCTTACTAATTGTTAACCCGGAAGGCTACTTTAAGTTCGCCATTAGCTTCCATATAGCTATGCTTCAGTCAGAATTCAGTCTCAAATTCAATGATATACATCAGAGCGAAGTAGGTACCATTTTCTGGCAAATTCTGCAGGTCTCAATGTGGGAAACAATGTATTGTAATTAATGCAGATTTTCCTTGATTCCCTGTCTTCAGTGCAGGCAAAAATGTCAATTTTTCACTTCTGAAACTGAATTTCATGACAACTTTAAAAACTGTGACCTCGATGTAAAACTTTCAGAAATTCACAAAAGCTTTCAATTGACTGGCATTCTGAATGTAGTTATTTTTAAAGCAAGGAGTACAGAAAGAGACGGATGTGTTACTGTTTATTCTGAGTTCCAAAAAATAGACTTTAGTAGAAAAGGAAAAAGAATATTCACAGCTCATATAATGGAGGCAGGCTGCAGAGGTGTGTAATGATTTTTCATTTTCCACTAAAAAATCAAAAAGCAACCCAAAATAATCTATCACATCTTTCCCTGGTCACTTTAAGGTCCTTATATTAAGCGATAACTCCTGTCTTGGGGATGGAAGCTCTCCATCCTATCAAATTGAGTTTATTTGGAATATGGTAGGGTGGCAAAATTTTGCCAAGTAATTACCAGAGGTGGCCTTAATTACATGAGGAAAGAAAAACTCCCCCCACATCCAAAAACTGAAGGTACCCCTCTAACTTTGACCAAGGTAATGAAAGCAAGAGTTTGGCAGCTTTTCCAACTACCAAGACCAGCCTTTTGCTTAACAGTCAGATGACAGGGGATTGTGTCTGAATGAACAAACTTGTATCTACCCCAGTGCTCATTACATAAAGGTTCTTAATCAAACCCATAATTTTTTTAAATTGGGGAGAGAACAACCACAGTTATGAGTGCTAAAGTTTCTCTTGGAAAATCATGTGCACACAGCAGCAATTGAACAAGTCAGAAGAAAAACACGTATGCCTAAAAGGTCCATGATTTTCTTCCTGAGTTACCCAGTTAACTGGGTGATTGAGAAGCAGTGTGGCCTGGTGGAAAGAGGATGGGCCTGGGAGCCAGATGACCTGGGATCTAATCCCGGCTCCACAACATACTTCCTGTGTGACCTTGGACAAGTCACTTAACTTCTCTGAGCCTCAGTTCCCTCATCTGCAAAATGGGAATTCAATACCCATTCTTCTTCCTACTTAGACTGTGAACTCCACGAGGGACCTTACGATCTTTTATCTTCCCCAGCACTTAGTACAGTACGTGGCACATAGTAAGTGTTTAACAAATACCAACATCATTATTATTATTTCCAAATATCATCATCAACAGTGTTGATGTAAACCAGGTCAAAAGATCCAATTGCTAACTGAGCCACTATTTTTTGTACTGATAAACTGGATGAAGCTAAATGGAAGGTGAAAATAACAGCAAAAACAAGTTATAGTTCATGAATGCTGCCCCCTTTCCTGAGTGACATTTATAATTGGGTCTCTTTTTTTCCTTTAGTCCTTCACAAGTGGCAATCAGATTTTCTGCCTACCAACCTGAGTCCATCATCAAATCACTCTCTGCAGGTACAGTTTGAAAAGTACCACTCTACAGTAAACGTGCTAATGAAGCTAAATGACAAGATTGGCAGAAATAATATGGAACTTTACCTCTTATCTCCCCTAGGTTTATCACTCCTGATAATGGGGCTTCCTGACTGCTAATTCCTGGCAACCTGCAATTCGCTGCAAAACGAACTTAATCAGATGACTGATTGCTTCCCCAGACAACAGATTGAAAAATCATGAAAGGTTCCAAAATCCGAGCACCACAATTTATGACACACATTGTAAGGAAGTTCACGTAACTTTCCCTCAAAGGAAAAACCCTCTAACTAAAATCTAACTGCATGCAAGGCAGCACTGTACCGGTCCTTAATACCACAAGGCTCGCTGGACTTCAAAGATTGTCTTTAATGTTGCTTTGTATTTATACTTTGCCTAGTTTATCTGTTGTCCAACATTCCCCTACATAATTTTTTGATTATGAGCCCCTGGATGACCAAGAGAGTGTGTCTAACCCTCACTTGCATTTATTACCACTGTACCCGACTCTGTACACGAAAAGCACTTAATAAATACTACTACTATTATTACCAAAATTTCAAGTGTCCTTCCTCTTTGCCATTCTAGTATTTTCTGGACCAGCAAAATCCCTTAATAATACGCATATCTGAATCTTGATTCTACAGAACTAGGCTACATCGGGATGACAGATTGGAATGGATTGGTGTCTTGGAAGAGCTGGAAAGCAATGGCCAGAGACATCAGATAGGGAAACAATGGAATTGAAAATGAGCAAATTAAAATGGATTTCTCTCATTGAACCCCACTCATACATTCATTTGTCTGAAGGAATAAAGTGTCTAGCTAAGTTTACTTCCATTTTACCTTTGCAATTCACTCCTTTGCCATGACTTTTACCCTCTTTAAATCATATTTTCTGAATCCTCACTTTAATGATTCAATGGTTCTGGAATAAATAATTCATATTAGCAAAGGATGAGTAACATTGGTACAGCACAGAGTGGAAGTCCATTTGGGTATATAATGAAGGACAATGCTAAAAATGAAGGACAGCTGTGAGGCATGGTTATGCTACATGGAATTTTATTACACATACTGTGTGATTATCCACATGAATATTCCACTTCAAGGTTGAAAAGGAATAATAACTAAGTCTATATGGATAAAAACCAAGCTGACGGTCAATTTCTGGTCTTTGCAATGTGGGGGAATCTAAATTGGGGAGAACATATATTAGAGGGATTATTCACATTTACAATAACATGGTTCTCATTTTACCAGAGTTTCAGTGGGACATTCAATGACAAAAAGTGAAAAAATGAACCCAAATAAAGGATTATTAGAGATTAGCCCTCAAAAGCTTTAAAGCCCTCTAAGTTCTCTTTTCTAAATTTGATTAATTTACTGATGGCAATTATAATAGCAAATTGAAATAAATGTACAATTTTCCTACACTAAAAGGAAAAAGAATCAAGCCTTGATAATTTGACCCTATTCACCTTTCCAAAATTCATGCACAAATTCCAGGCTTTTGAAAACATTAATTGCCAAAATAAGAGTAAAATATTCTTTCTAATCCAGCACCACCAAATGTAGAAAACCTAGACCTTAGAAGAAATTCTGGTTGTTGCTGATGAATTGATCTAGAGGAAAATGAAAGGGACAGGCCTTACTTCCTGGAAATATTCTTGCAAAAATTCAAGAAATCAAGAGAAAAAACTACAGATCTTGACTGTGGACTAGTCTGAACCAATTGTGAGCACAGGGAAGTGGTGAACCAGGACTTATTGCTGGAGTGTTGATTTAGAAATAAGTCCATTGGCCTTACAAAAAACAATTACTGCCATCAACTGAACAGGATTCTGAAAAATGCTGAGCACATTTGGCTGAACTTAGACATTTTCCAACATTCTTTTGATACTCCATGTTTGGTACGCTCAGTCCTGTTCAACCTATTCTATTTCATCATGCTTGAGAGGATAATGAGCAATCTGGAAGCAGGAGTCAGAATAAGCATTTTAGACATGACAACTTTTCTGACCTAAAAAACTGACCTAATAAAATAAGAATTGCTTACAACTGTACAACTGAAGCAAATGCTCAAAAAATATGTGGATATGATTTTGAGTCACTTTGCAGGGTTGACACCAACCCTAATTAGCAATAAGTGTGAACAAAAATAATGTACCCATCTACACCTGGGAAATTCTACACATATAAGTTTTCATTAGTAATACATCTGAATGCTGTCATTATATTTTTCCACCTCATCAGGTCACTAGCCAAGGATGCATAGATAGATCTAGAAGTATAAAACAGAATCAAAGTCATCCTCATTTGTGGGCAATTGATATACAAAAGATGGACAAATAGAGTGTGAAAACCAAAAAGTATCAAATTCCAAACCAAATCTGAAGCTTAAAATTCCCTACTGGAGTCCAACCTTCTTTATGGCTACGATGCTATAGGGACTAAAAGTCCCTTCTACGCTGGGACCTACTATACAGGACAGATCAGGCTGAGTGGTGGTAATCTCTAGATAATTTGCTATGTTAAGCAAAAGCTTTGTAAAGATTAGAACAAAAGCTGTTTCAAAAACTTGGTATTTTCAATTACTCTGGCACAGATGGACAGGATCTTATCATCATTACTCTCTTCCTCAAAAATGAAGGACAGTTCTATGGAAAAAAAAAGCACACAGATGGGAAAAAATGAATTTGGCATTGTTTTATACTGCAAGGAGACCTGGAAATGTTCAGAGGCCCAGGAAATGGAAGGAAGCTGAAAGTGTACCTTAATAAAATGAAAGGTGAAAAAAATAATGAGATACAATCATGACAGGAATAAACCAGCAAACCAGCAAGACAAGGTAAAGTAAGATGTCTTTGATCAACTCACCAAAGCAGATTTGGGTCAGGATCTCTTGGTGAAGGAATCAATTAACCAAGAATTCCACTTAAAAATTTGTCAATAGGTACAGAACAAAATGGGTAATTATGGATTGGACTAAAGTCATTTTCCTAGAAAGTAAAGGAATCACCTAAGGGAAAAGCTCTTTGAGAACTAAAGGTGGATGGGATACTTTGGTGGTAATGGTCAGAAGATGATCATTATCAAGACCCAAATGGGAAAGGAGAAGGACTCCTAGGATCTTGAATATGGACTTCAAGGAAGAACTACTAATTTAGGGCAGGATCTAATGAAAGGAAAGCTCAGGAAGCCTAAGATGTGATTGATTCTTTTCCATTTATTTTTCAGTGATGACTTGGAAAAAAGAATCAACTGCCTTTTCATTAAATTAAAATGTTTATGAAACTGGGTGAAATTGTTATCACCTTGGCAGGCAAAAATACAATTCAATGCCCCAGTGGAAAAAAAAGTTCAACCAAAACTGGATGAAATTAAAAAGGAGAAAATCTAAGGTAGTGCATTTATAAGCAAAAGATGAATACTACAAGACTTTATTGAAGAAATGCTGGCTAAGCAAAGAATAGTAGAGAAAACTCAAAATGTGATGGTGGAAAAACAAAAACTAATATGCATCAGCAACATAGTCCCACTAATAAAAAAAGCCAAGTGCTATTGGATTATTCAGCAAGGGGATAATTTATGAGAGAGGGGAAATAATTCTTCCACTATACTCTCTGTTGGTCAAGCCCTTATTAGCGTTTTATTTTCCCCTTTTACTGTACTTTTAAAAAAAAGGATGTTGAGAAATTACAAATAATAATACGGATGGTATTTGTTAAGCACTTACTATATGCCAAGTACTGTTCTAAGTGCTGGGTTTGATACAAGGTAATCAGTTTGTCCAATGTGGGTCTTAATCCCCATTTTATAGATGAGGTAACTGAGGTACAGAGAAGTTAAGTGACTTGCCCGAAGTCACACAGCTGACAAGTGGCGGAGCCGGAATTGGAACTCACGACCTTTGACTCCCAAGCACTGTACAGTTATAAAAAATAAAGGGAAATAAATGGTACTATGAATAAAAGTGTAAAGAAAAGATAGAAGGCCAAGGGGTGACATACTGTCAGATATATGAAAGGTTTTTGTGTGGAGGATGCTGGTGCTCTCCATGCCCATTAACACCGAAAAAAAGGATATGAATCAATCGTATTTATTGACTGCTTACTCTGCGCAGAGCACTGAACTAAGCGTTTGTGAAAGTACAATACAACAGAGTTGGTAGATGTGTTTCCTGCCAATAATGAGCTTACAGTCTAGAGGGGAAAACAGACATTAACGTAAATCATTTATAATATACAGTTCATCAATATGCACCTAAGTGCTTTAGGGTTGAGAGTGAGAGAGAGATCTTAATCAGGGGGAAAGCCTCACGAAGAAAATGTGACCTTAATAAGACTTTGAAGGTGGGGATAGTGGTGGTCCAGTGTAATGAGTTCCAGACCAGAGGGAGGATGTGTGAAAGGGGTCACGGAGAGATAGATGAGATCAGGACACAGTGAGCAAGCTGCTATCAGAGAAGCAAAGTGTGTGAAATGTACTGTTTGGAAATCAGAGAGTAAGGTAAGACAAAACAAGATGATTAAGTGCTTCAAAGACAATGGTGAGAAGTTTTGGTTCAATGCAGAGGGGGAAAGGCAACCATTGGAGGGTTCTTGAGGAGTGGGGAGGCATGGACCAAATGTTTTTTAGAAAAATTATCCTGGAAGCAGAGTGAAGTATGGATTGGAGTGGAGAGAGACAGGAGATAGGAAGGTTAGCAAGGAGGAAGATGCAGTAGTCTGGGATAGGACAAGTGCTTGGATCAGCAAAGTTACTAGTTTTGGTGGAGAGGAAAGGGCAAATGGTAGCGATGTATAATGGTAAAACTGACAGGATTTTGTGACAGATTAAATATGTGAGTTAAATGAGAGAGATGAGTTGAGGGCAACACCAAAGTTATGGGCTTTTGGTTGTTGCTTACTGTTTCAAAGCCAAGACCTCCTCACAAATGCACAAAACAATGCAACTCAAAACTGTAAATTTGTGTACAGCGGCAAAGTAGTGTACAAAGGGTAGTCATCAAATGTTCTGGTTGGTTTTTTTTGGATTTGCTTTACGTTATTACTTTTCTTTTTAAAGCATCGTAACATTTCTTCAATAAAGGCTTGTAGTATTCATCTTTTGGCAATTACTCCTTCCCCATTTTTGAAGAGAAATTTGTTGGGTTTTTTTTGTTGTGGTTGGGAAAACATAATTGCAAGCAGGAAGGCCATGGTCTGGGGAGGAAGAGCAGAAGGGTGAGAATATGGCCACACAGCAGGCTGGCAAAAAGAAAAGAAAAAAAGAAAATTCATTAAGGCTGTCCTGAGCCAGTGTAGTAAGAGCAGAAAGGTGAGAATGTGGCAGCACAGTAATGGGAGTAGTTAATTCATATAGCACCTATTCTATGCAGCTCTAGTACAAGTACAAAAGAAGTATGAGACACAATCTGAAATGACCTTCCTCTTCCTTTTCCCTTCCTTTCTTGCTTCATTTTTTTCTCCCCATATCTTTTGCTGGATTTCATTCTTCCATGACCCTGGAAAGTGGCCCCAGCCCTTTTTTATGTCACAAAAGTTTCCCAAAGGAGGTCAAGTATGTAAGTAAATGTGGTATATATTTACTATGGAAAATCCTTTCTTAAACAGACACAACTACGCAGAGGATTTTCAGTGTTAACGCAGAGACTTCAAGACCATCTATCTTACTAAAATGAGGAACCCTGTCAGAAACCACTCCCCCAGCCACCCTGATGCCTAGAGCATCCTTAAGACTAATGTCACACAGGACCTGATGGGATCCGGGTTTGAGTCTAAGTCATCAAACTGAGAATCAAAATTGTGACAGATTTTACAGGTAGGAGGCTTTATTCCAAATTACTACTTCAATTCATGGGGAGTAGTGAGAGCCTGGATAGGTTTTACAGAGGTGTCATAACTTCCTCAGGAAAATTAAGTTTGTAAGGCTAAAACTCAACATTTGTGGCCTCATCAAGGTAGAAGCTGCAACCTGGTAGGTATTCTAGTACTGATTAATTACATTTTCATAGACCTAAGCAGGGCTGACTCGTAAGATGAATCCTAGTTTAGTCTCCTGCTGGTGAAGAGCTAGAGATCCAATCAAGGCTCTTGTATGACTGGGGTTTAATTTGGTTATGTGGAAGTCAGAATTCTACTCCACACACTCTATTCAGTAACATTAAGCAGAATATAACCAATCACAGTTTACAACTCTAGCATAATTATTATGATAGCCTTCATTACAAGGTAGGTGGTTAATTTACCTTCAACTTCTCTGTTATTTCTACTATACATGACATTTTCTCTCCTTGACATATCCCATTGCTAGAATTAATGAAGAATGTGATCAGACTGCCATGGCTCTTTTCAGAATGATATCAATTGGTATCAATGATATCAAGCTTTATTGTTCATTTCTCACCTCACAATTTTCCCATTTTCATTGAGCACCTACTGTGTGTAGAGTGCTGATCTTTGATACATAAACAAATCTAAAAAGAATCAGGAAAGTTCCCAAGACATCTACAATGGGAAGGATTTGGGGAATGAGATCTAGATTTTGTCAAATTCTAATTAATGAAAGGATATTTTCACAAAGAGTTAAAGCTCTAACTGGAAAATTCTCCTTTCAAAAAGTGGGCCTCTACTACCTGAATTCAGCTACATGCCTTCAGGTGAAAACTCTAGTATTTCTCTCATTGATTAATTGAGCTAAGAGGAAGGTGGACAAAAGATCAAGAATGAAGCCTATTGGATTTGGCTGTAAAGAAATCATGAGTAAAATCTTGGAGAGTATAATCTAAGAGCAGTGAAGTGGGAAAAAACCTATTTGTGGTGATTTGAGGGGATTGATGGAGAGGAAGTAAAGGCAGTGGACATGTACAAACATTTTAAAGAATTTGGTTAGCCAATGTAGTATTCGAAGAAGAATTTATAGTATAGGAGAGACTTGAACATGTCTGAATTCAAAGGGGAAGGAGCTCTTGAATATGAGAAGTTGGAGGTAGCAAAGGTGTGGAGGGAAGCCGGAACAAGAGTCTTTAAAAGGTGAGAGGTTATGAGGTAAGGGACACAGGTTCCAGGGGTGGATTTTTGAGAGCAGACGGGTAACCTCTTCTTAAGTCAGCCTGAATTTTCCCCTTTCTAACTCTTCCCAGCTCTCTGAAGCTTTGGGGATAGAGAAATGAAATGAGGAGAAGAAGCTAGATGGTGAAACCAGAGATTGGAAAAGTGTTTTAGGAAAAGTGTTGGAGGTCCTTTCAGGTTAGTGGGGAGGGAAGTCAGGAGAAAGTGTAAATCAGCACAGGAAGGGTTAAAAAGTCCTCAAGATAGGAAAAGCCTTATTAAAAGCACATCTCCTCCAAGAGGCCTTCCCTGATTAAACCCTTATTTCTTCATCTCCCACTTTCTTCTGTTTCACCCTTGCTCTTTGATTTGCATTCTTTATTCACCAGTCCCTTATCCCCACAACATTTATGTATACAACTATAATATATAACTATATATAACTATAAGTCTATAATACAGTGCTCTGCACACAGTAAGCACTTAATAAAAATGATTGATTGACTGACAAGTTGTGCAGTACCATAGGAAAGGGAAATCATCTCTTGAAGCACAAAAAAGACAGAGGAAATTATCCATATTGCAATTTTTTAAATACATAAAATCAACCTTACTAATTCTAGACAAAGTCATTTGCCACTTTCATACATCCAACTTTAAATGGCTTCCTTAGGTGATCTTTCAGATAGAAAGATTTAAGCAACCATATAGTTATATTCTGATTTTAGAAATCACAAAACAACTATGTTTCATGTTCCCTAGCATTTCCTTTTGAAGAGGGAATTGGAACCTGGGAGAGGCAGTTGTAAAATGTCAATCAGCCCATTCAGGAACCTTGCAGTCTAACAGGAAAGATGCATGACTTTATTACAGTTGTGATATTAGTTAAGTACCGCTTATTTATCAGGCACATTAAAATGCTCTAGGGTTCATACAATACAGTTAGATCAGACTCAGACTCTGGCCAAGACTAAGGGAGAGAACAGGTATTTAATCCCTATTTGATAGACCAGGAAACAAAGACAGAGGGACTGCACCAAGGTCACAGAGCAGGCAAATGGTGAAGCTAGGATTAGAACACAGGACTACTGACTTTCAGTTCTGGGCTCTTTCCACGCTACAGCAGCAGACATTACCTTCACTGAATGCACACCACAGCTTCTTCAAGGAAACAATGCAAGGCATACTGAGGAAATTGAAGGCAAAAATAGCGAGTCTTCGTGGCTCAACATGACTAAGTGGCTTAGTGGTCTTGGGAGTCAAAGGTCATGGGTTCTAATTCTGGCTCCACCACTTGTCAGCTGTGTGACTTTGGGCAAATCACTCAACTTCTCTGTGCCTCAGTTCCCTCATCTGTAAAATGGGGATTAAGACTGTGAGCCCCATGTGGCACAACCTGATAACCTTGTATCTATCCCAATGATTACAACAGTGCTTGGCACATAATAAGGGCTTAACAAATACCATTATTATCATTATTATTATTATTATTATTATAAAAATAGCAAACAAAGGCAAAACAAAATGAAAGAAAAGGATAATAGAGTTCAGCTTTGCAATTTTTTTCTTACTTCCCTTCTGCATTGCCCTGGTTTGGTACCTTTATTCACCTCCTCCCGCACCCTATAGCACTTACGAATATATTTTCTTTATATTAATGTCTGTCTCCCTTTTTAGACTGTAAGCTTGTTACGGGCAGGGTGTGCATATACCAATTCTGTTATAATGTACATTTCCAAGCACTTAGTACAGTGTTCTGCAAACTTACTGTTTGCACTCAATAAAAACATTGTGGATTGACTGATTACTTATTCCTTAATGTCTTTATTTCTTCCTATGCCTTTTCTTAGCCCTCACTCTCAAAGACAGAGGCAATCAGAACTTCAGTGAGGACTTGGGAATTTCTAGGACAGTTAAATCAAACCTCATATTTGCAGTGAACTTATTATTCAATAAATTGTTATATTTGACCTTCACAAAAGCTCTCAATTACCAAGAGCAGCAATGTGAAAGAAAGACAGATGGCTTCATTTTACCTTCGGTCATCCTAAGTGGACTATCCAGTATGATAAAACAGTATTACTTTCCTGCAGGAAAGTAATTACTCCAAACAAAATAAAAGGAAATTACTTCAAAACAGAACAAAGTTGGTTTGGATGCACCACCTAGCCTAATAGCTCAAAGATTCTTTAGGTCAACATCTAAAACAGCTATTATGATGACACTTCTCCATCTACAAAGACATTCTTAAGTACAAAAAGAACCCATAAAATAACCAAGCACTGATCCAATGCCCTCAAAGAAATAAAGCAGTTAACAACTCTATGAATTTCCTGAGGAATTCATGCCTTCCATTTGGATGAAAAAACAGAAATGGTTCAGAGGTTCGATTTCAGAAAATAGTCCCTTTTAGCTGTCTTTCATATTTGAAAAAGATATTTCTGATAGAGAAACTCACCTATGTTAGTAAATATTAATAATTAAATTCATGTTTTCAAGCCACATGTAGAACCATAGATGAATTCTATCACTGCATCTTAATTATGGTATTTATAAGCGCATACTCCATGCCAAGCACTATACTAAGCAACAGGGTCAATACAAGATAATCAGGTTTAACACAGACCCTGTCCCACATGGGGCTTATAGTCTAAGTAGGAGGGAGTAGGATTTAATCCTCATTTTACAGATGAAGAAACTGAAGGACAGAGAAGGTAAGTGATTTGCACAAGTGCTCTTTCCATTAAGCCACACTGCTGAATCTTGGAGAATGAGTGACAACCATATAAATTTATTTAGGGTGAGTGCCAGGGCTGGGATTAGAACCTGGGTCTCCTGACTACCAGATCCTTGTTCTTTCCACCATATTCTGTTGTTCCCTTTTGTATGTGAAATATAAATATCATCAAAGATATACCTAAAGAAAAATTAACATTCAATTGATATTTGCTTTGGATCCACAATCCAAATATTTTCCTCACGTAAAATATGACACAATGTATGTACTGATTCTCTAGTTTGTATAATTTGTATTTGGTGATTTCCAAGATAAAAAATATCTCTGTAAGCATAATTCATACTACTTTTGCAACAATGAAAATTTGATGTCCTGTCAATTTATTCTTATGCCACTTTTCTAATGTTAGTCATCATTTTACCCAGTTAGAACAAATAAAATAATTCATTGTACTTAGTAACTCATTAACACAAAAATAAAACAGAAAGAATGTAAAATAATTAGGAGAAAAGGTAACTGACTTTTAAGAGTGACAATAAAGCAAGGCACTGTAGCCCAATGGAAAGATCCTGGGCGTTAGAGTCAGAGGTACTGGCTTCTAATCCTGGCTGCACAGTTTGCTTGCCTGCTGCTTGACCTTGGCAAATCACTTAACTTCTCTGGGCCCCAGTTTCCACATCTGTAAAATGTGGATCCAAATGTGGAATAGCGACTTTGATCAACCTGATTATCTTGTAAAAAACCCCAGTGCTTAGTACAGTCTTTTGCACATTTAACAAATCCAATCAAAAGGGCGGGGAGGAGGGAGGGAGGAAATGTAGCTCAGAAAGAGTAAAGAAAAAGTGAAAAAAGTAGAGAAAAAGATATCAGAAAGAGAAACAGAGAATCAATGGTATTTATTGTTTACTGTGTGCAGAATACTGCACTAAGCATTTGCGTGAGTATGATAGAGTGCGTAGGCATATTTCTGTCCACAGGGAGCTTAAGAGAGAACACAGTAGATTATAGCTGCCTGAGGAGGGATCACATCTTTTATTTCTGCCATTGTTCCACAAAAGTAAACTATTTGTACACTCCACAAACAGAAGTTGCTTTATACATACTGTTGATAATGGTGAAGTGAGGTAGGGAACAGTTCTTAAAAATGATTATAAAGAAAAGATGGAGGTAAAATGACATGGAATTTAATTTTAATCATGCAGCAAAGGGACACTTTCAACATGTACTTCAACAGGATAGAGACTGATAGTCAATTTCCAGGAGGAAATGTGTTAGTAAATAATGAAATTCTGGGTAGACAAGCGGACTCCCTTCCATAGTAGCAGAATCTGAACAATACTTTCTTTTGAAAGGACCAACTTTTTAAAGGTGTTATTTAACAGGACCAGATTATATAGGAAACTTTTTGCCATTTCACTAATTTTTTTTATTTCCACATACTCAATTTTAGTGCCCTATTTAAAGAATTCATCACTTAAAGTATAGGAAAAGCATTGGAAAGGAAGGGTGGTGGCAGAGGTTAAACTCCAAAAAAGAATCAAAAAGAACCATTAGTTCAAGTAACTAAGGGAAGTGGAGAAACATACTCTTTATAATGGAAGCAAAATGTGAAAAAACAATACGTGCTGTTCAGGAAGCAGCATATGTTGCAGGAGAGACCAAGGTTAATAGCTCAGAAAATAAATCAGAAACTTTAAAGAATAAAACCTGGCCTCATTTAAACTTAAGAAGGCTTATAAAGAGGTGGATGAATGGATTTTGTTTTTGGTCTGGAGCTTTTCTACACACAGGTTTTTACCATCATGCAAAATGCATACACAATTTCTGATCTGCTGATCTGTGGGGATGAGGTGAGGTGAGAAATTAGCTAAATGAAGAGAACTGAGGTGCCAGGAAGGAAGGGATCAGGCACAGCTAAAGAAGGAGAGGGAGAAGACCAAATAGAAGATATATGGAGAAGGGCGACATAACGGAGAGAAAACTGGTAGCTGAGACAGTGTTCAATCATTCATTCAGTCATATTTATTGAGCTCTTATTGTGTGCAGAGCCCACCAAAACTGTTGGCATTAACTACTTTTTTCATTAGAATATAATGTCCTCTCAAAGCAGATTTGTTTCAAGGGGATTATTTCCCCTTTGGAAATCATCTCTGTTCTCATATATCAAAATCATCTTTAAAGAAACCCCTATGATATCAAGGCCACATGATTGGGAAATAAAACAACTCAAATCAATGGGCTCATCAACCTCAATTTCCCAAAAGTGATTCACAAATGTGCAGAAACAACTATTTTGCTCAGAAATGAATGACAACACATGTACCACATATATAAGCCATTAATTACAAATCTGCAAATGTATTTCAGAAATTTGGAACAAATGTAATTTCAGGGCCAGTGCCTGAGTGCACCTACTTAAAACAGACTGTAGCTTTTCAGAAACAAGGGATTTGGCCTTTTAAATTTTACTAAACAGCTGTGGTGGTTTAAAATAAAGGATTATACAAATAGGGTTGTTTGCAAGATAACTTATGAATATGTAAAGTAAGGTAAGCTTTGCTAGGGATGATACTAGTGCACATCAATACACTCACACATACACAGGTAGATAAACAGAGAACACACTCTAGGCTCTATTCTGCTTTCCATAATTTCAGAGCTAAGGTCAAAGACAAATCTGCAATTTTGGAGCCTGGAATACTGGAAAAAAAGTGCTATTTTCCAGTTGATGAGCACACTGTCTGATTTTTGTAGAAGATAACACTCCATGGGTTGTTGCAAGAAAACAGCAAAATAGCCATTAGGCCAGATATGTAAACTACAAAATAAGATTTTTTTTTTGGATGGAAAGCAGTAGAGCCCTAAAGCTTTTTTTCAGAGCCTGTAACCCACAACGCTGCTTGATTCTTATTATTATCATAAAGGCATTTTTTTCCAACAGTGTTGCAAATGCTGAATCTCCTCTGGGGGAGACAAATTCAAAATCTCACCCCTTGGTTTGCAGCATGAAATGAGACAGGAGAGGGTGAAAGTACGTGAAAAAGACTATGTGTTCACATAAATATGAAGATCTGAAGCTGCGAAAAAGCTTATTATTAGTCTGAAATCCTGTGAAGCCTTTAAAATTTATACAGATGATACATGTCATTCAGTTTTAAATAATCTATTTTGGTCCAAAATTACATTTTTGCTTTTAAAATATTCTCAATGTATAATTGTGCCCCCCTCTTGGAAATTGGAGTTTCCTAGTTTTACAATCCCTGGCTATATAAAGCTTACTTTAAAATTCCTAATATCTTCCAGACTTCTTGCTAAGAAATGCAACACAGAAAACTTCAATAAAGAATCAACTCTGTTTGAAATAACTTTTTCTGATTCCATTTAACTGGGGTATCCCCCCTCCAGAAAAAGGGAGGGGTAACTTTTGGAGTGAAATCCAGAGGCGTTGACATGATAATACTTCTGATTACCTTCACTTTATTTTCTCCTTTGGGGTGGAGGCAAATGTTTCCTAAAAGCATTAAACAAGTGTAGATGTGTATCTCTCTCTCTCTCTGTGTGTGTGTGTGTGTGTGTGAGAGAGAGTGAGAAAGAGAGACACTAGCAAGTATCTGCTCATTGGGGTTGAAAGATGATACTATTGACAGTGAGATTTTATCTATGTATTGTATAATCCCTTATGTACAGTATCCATCTAAAAACTAGACTGCTTGCTATAGCTTTGGCTTCCTCAACTAACTGGTGATACTGTTCTCTGTTTTCCCTCTTGGTATCATAATCCTGAAGCTTACATTCTAACAGTCATCCCATTTCTAATTGCAAGAATATTTCAATTTTGCTGTTGCTAATCAGATGCCCATGGCAGTGCCATATCACCTGTGGTTTTAATTCATGGTGAATTCTATGTCAAATGGGCATGCCATTTGGGATATTGGCAAAGTTGAGGTACTAACACGGCAAGAATCTTAAAAATCGAACCAAAGTATACAAAGCAATTACAGCATCCAACTTTATATACTAAGAAGGTTTAACGTGTCATCATTCATTCATTCATTCATTCAACCATATTTATTGAGCGCTTACTGTGTGAAGAACACTGTACTAAGCACTTGGGAGAGTTCAATATAACACATTACTGGCCTGCAACAAGCTTAGAGGCTAGAAGAGCTTACAGTCTAGAAGGCTGGGCTAGTCCTATTTAATTGCCTGGAGAATCTGAGTCAAGGAAAGCATGGGGTTTGGAGGGATTACTAGTAGTACTCTAAAAAGAAATCTTTCCTTGAACTACTACAATTCATCGCTGGTTTTAGCCTATGGGAATGGGAAAAAGAAAGCACCTGGGAGCCAGGGGCAGAGGAGGCCGGGAATTTCAGGGCATGTGAGGACAGTGTGCTTCTGCCTTCTCCTTAGGCCTATGGAAAAGGTGGAGATCACCAGGGTTTATGGGTAACCAAGGAGTGAGGTAAAACGTTCCTTATTCTAGACTAATTATTATTGTTATTATTAACTTACTATGTCAAAAACTGCTCTAAGTGCTGGGGTAATTACAAATTAATCAGGTTGGACACAGTTCTTATTTCACACTGAGCTCACAGACTAAGTGGGAGGGAGAACAGGTATTACATCCCCCTTATACAGATGATGAAATTGAAGCACAGAGAAGAAATTAAGACACTTGCCCGAGGTCTCACGGTAGACAATCAGTGGAGACTGATTCAAAGCTCTACTGAGAGCTCACCTTCTCCAAGAGGTCCTCCCTTTTCCTTCTGCTGCCTCTCTGACCCCCCTTCACCTCACCTCAGCTAAGCCCCCTTTCCCCACTTTCCCACTGCTCCTCCCCATCTCCCTTCCCCTCCCCTCAGCACTGTGCTCATTTGCATATATTTTTATTACCCTAGTTATTGTTAATGAGGTGTACATCCCCTTGATTCTATTTATTGCTATTGTTTTTGTCTGTCTGTCTCCCCCGATTAGACAATGGGTAGGGATTGTGTTTATCTGTTGCTGAATTGTACACTCCAAGTGCTTAGTACAGTGCTCTGCACATAGTAAGCGCTCGATAAATACTATTGAATGAATGAATGATTAGAATCTAGGTCCTCCTAGGCCAGTGCTCTTTCCCCTAGGCTGCACAGCTGGAGTAAAGATGGAAACAGATGAAGTAATGTATTGTACTCTCCCAAGCTTTTCATATAGTGCTTTGCACAAAGTAAGCACTCAATAAACACAGTTGAATGAATGAATGGTTTAATCCCCAAATCCACATGTCTGTCTTCAAGCTATAGGTTCTTATGGTGAGGAGACTGTGATTTTGTGCAAAACCAAACTTGCTTTCATGGCTACTAAATCTTCTGTCTTGGAAAAACATTCCCAACCAGGCTTTGTTTTAATCACATTATAACATGAACATCATTCTTTTCCTCTGGCCACTTGGCCAGTTTGTTCATATTACCATGTAGCCTTGCTTGTTAACTGCAAAACAAAAAGAGCTCAGTTTATTAAAACCGTCAAATAGTGAAAGTTCCTAGACACCTGAGACATTCCATTGCAATAAAGAAGGAGGTAGGAAAAAAACTTACTTTCAAAATGGGAAAGATGTAAAATTGAAGTTGCTAACTTTTTAGTTCAAATGTAAAAGAAAGATGAATCAATACTGAGAGCCTTGTTTGTGGCTTTTTTTTATTTCTTTCAAACAGCTATGCAGCCACCTATAGTCATGGCTAGAAGAATTGAGGCTGCTTTAACAGGTTTGCCTGTAATTGAAAGATAAACAGTCTGACTCATGCCTGTCTCAAATCTATCTTTAACTTTAAAAGAAATATCAATAATTAAAGTGAACTGTGTGTACCACACTACATATGTTGAGAATAGATAACACTGCCATAAGTCTTTGATTGGGGCTCATTTTTGCCTTTGGGAATTTTAATCATTAGACCTCTGGAGTCCAACAGCTTATTTCCCAGGACATGAAGGTTCAAACTGCATCTCTTCTTCAGCTTTCCCTAATAACTAGTTTATGGAACCATATTTAAGTAACTCGGAATCAGAGCCCTCTGCATTGGCAAAAGTGATAAAAGTCACGGGGTGGGATGGTTGTGGAAAAAAACAATAATGTACTCCCCACTTTAGCATCGGTTTCTAGCCCAACACTGTTCAGATAGGTGAATTGCCAAAGTACTGCTTCAATCATATTCACTTAACGAGTCTGTTTGAAAAATTTAGATGTCCTGCTCTATCGATGTAGTTGTGCATAGACCTACATCAAAAGTCACTTACACTGGTTTCATAGAAGAAGAGAATAGAGGACTACAACTAACTTCAGAGAGAAGTTGATTTAACTTTTGTGTTTTAGCCTAGTAAAACACAAAATATACTGCTGAATGGTTGGAGTCGGATATATAGTTTCTGTAAGGGTAGAGCATGTCTGAAAGTATGGAAACTAATCTCAAGTAAAGGGAAAATATAAATGCCAGTGAGGAACTTGAAGCAATGAATCAATGAACTTCAAACTCCTTCTGCAATCCCACCTCCTCCAGGAGGCTTTCCTTGATTAAATGTACATTCCTCAGTTCTTCCCAATTACATTCTCATAACTTCTGTGCCACCTCCTCACCTCTTCATTCATAACCAGACTTGAACTGTCTTCTATACATACTGATCTATATACACTCACATTTGCATAGCCAACTTTCCACTCTCTTTTTCCTCCTATCAGTAATTTACCTCTTGTTGGTTGCCCCTCCTGGATTGTAAATTCCTTGAGAGCTTAGAATTTGTCTTCCTGGGGCTTAGAACAGTGTTATGCACAGAAAAGGGGCTCAATAAGATCTACTTATTGTTACACGTTCCCCATTGAAGGAGCTCTTTTCCATCAGTGCAGTGAATTCCACTGCGATGGAAACCTCATAGGGTACCCATCCAGTGTCTTGTATTTTGAAGTACAGAAGCCCGTCCTGCTTCCTAGCCTGCCCTCATACCCTTCTTCTGTGGTTCCTACAGCTTTCCTGTCCCCTGAATTCATACCCCTGTCTCCATGGACTTCAAGAACACTCCCTCTACCATACTTGCTATACTTAGGATGATTTTTTTAAAAGACTCCTGGGTTCTATTGGGGATCTTGTTGTTGCTTCCAGCACCTCCCCTGACATTTCCACTGCTGGTGCCCTTGCTTTCTAGGGCTCAAAATTTGGGGAGCGGAGTTGGACAGAGATGGTACTGGGGGGATCAGGTAGTGACAGTAGTATAGAAGTAGAATGGTAAGGGAGAAGCATCCCTCAACCGTTTCCTCCTCTCCCTACACCTCAGATCAGGTAAAGCAGCATGACGTAGTGGATAAAGCATGGGTCTGGGAGTCAGAAGGTCATGGGTTCCAATCCCAACTCTGCCACTTGTCTGCTATGTAACTTAGGAAAGTCTCTTAACTTCTCTGTGCCTCAGTTACCTCATCTGTAAAATGGGGTTCAAGACTGTGAGCCCCATTGGGTGAGGCACTGTGTCAAACCTGATTTGCTTGTATCAACCCCAGAGCCTAATACAGTGCCGGGCACATACTAAGTACTTAACAAATACCATAACTACTATCTATTATTATTACCTTATATCTACCCCAGTCTTTATACAGCACCTAGCACATACTAAGCACTTTACAAATATGACTATTATTATTATTTTCTTCTTCCCCTGATCTACGTCCTCCATCGCTGCCTGCCCTCCCCAATTCCACCCTGGTTCAGATCCAGGCTGGCACTTTTGCCATCTGGAAGGCAGGAACTGCCAATTGAGCTGCAGCTGAGGTATCTGGGACAGTTGCTTTGGCTGGAGCAGTGATAGAAGCCAGCAGCAATGGAGCTGTTAAAACAATAAATCATCTAATATAATACAGATAGAAGAGGGGGTAGATGGGTCAATTTTGAGTGTGTGGTGTGGAAAGCCCAGGGCTAGGAACCATGGAATGCTGGGCTGGGGAAATGGACTGAACTGCTTTTCCTAGCCAATATGCCAAAGCAGAAACTGGAGTGACAAGCCCTGGGAGAAAAAGTGATTTCTACCTCAATGAATTAGAACTGCTCCTAGTTCCTTACTACCGAGTTTCACCTCACTACTAGATCTAGCTGTGAAAGAGAAACAAAGCAGTCTCTCTATAGGTGTACTGGACTTCAAAATAAATGATCAAATCCCTCAGGCTGCTACCTAGAATGTAGGACTCATGAATCTAGAGAACAGCTGTGAGAAAACCATGAAAGAGAATTTCGAAGACTGTAACCCAACATTACTTACAACCATCGCTAGAAAAGCAATCGAGAGGGTAAAAGCAGATAGGCTCACTCAAATCTTATCTGTTGAAACATAATTTCCCTGACTTGGATGTTTCTTCGGGCTGCAAGGATCATGCAGTGCATTGTGTTTTCCATTAATTAAGACACCTGCCTCCATACAGCAAAGGCAGCTGAAGTCAGAAAGCCAAACACTAACCATAAAGTCTTACCGGACTTCAACATCTCACCTAGATTTCTCTCACTGAGAAAAGAAGCCCAGTGCCAAATTCAATGTGCAGTCTTCAGTTCATATATACTTAATTCTCTTGAAAGGACCGAAGTCTGAAATTGATAAATGACTGAATAGCCTGGTAATCAAGATTATATACCTCTTGGCATGATTTGTTTTGTCCTATCTTAGTAAATTTTTGTTCTTATAAATTCTCATTGTCTTTCCTAGTCCCCATAAGCTCTCAACAGTATCTGGACCCAGGGTAACAGAACCCAATAAGTGCCTCTGTTGACATCATCCAAAAGACCATGATGTCCACCTGGTTCTTCCCCTTACTTGGGAGAAGCATTGTGGCCTAACGGAAAGGACATGAGATTAGAAGTCTGAGGACCCAGGTTCTAATTCTGGCCTTTAGCGCGACCTTGGGCAAGTCACTTAACTTCTCTAGGCCTTATTTCCTCCTCTGTAAAATGGGGATTCAACATCCGTCTCCCTCATATTTAGACTGTGAGCCCCATGTGATTATCTACCACTGTTGAATCTGATTATCTTGTATTTACTACTGTGCTTATTACAGTGTTTGGCATATAGTAAGAATTTAACAAATATCACAATTAGTATTCTTATTATTAAGTAACAAATTGTCTTTGAAATATTTAAGAGTTCATTCTGGGTAGACCCTTCTCTATTGCACTCATCTTATTTTTTTCTCCCTAAAAATTGAGATATTCTTTCCAAGTAGTTCTAGGATGTGAGTTAAGACTAGCTGAGCAGTCATTCTATACTCCTGTAACCTTTAACCAAATACTGCTTAAATATTAGTCTCAAGAATAAAAATGCCTCTTTTGTAATGTATTTGTTAAGGGTTCTTTCATACTATGAAATTTCACTTGTCTAGTAGGCAGAGTATGCCTGTATTACATTTATATTTAAAATAGAGCATCCACTGCCACACAAGCCCTCATGTGCAACATTAAACTTGAAATCGTTTGTCTGACCTTTTTTCCCCCAATGGAGTATAAACACCTTGAGGCCCAGAACTGCCTTAAATAAGACAGGACATAATACAGTTAGCACCTTGTGAGTAGCTCAACCAAAATTAGTTTCAAATGATAGGGCATTGTATCATTTGGATGTCTGCTATTTAATTGAAGAAGTTTAGTAATGATGAACATATCTACTCTTTAATAAGGTCATGTTTATAAAACATTTTTTCCCTCTGTGGTGCGATGCTGTTAGCACTAACTTAAGAACTATTCCCCCTGGTCTGCTGTTTGATGGCACTTATGTGTATATAAACTCATTAATTTTGACTTGAATATACCTCTGTTTACCTTGCTTCATATTCTTACATGAGCTTTCAAAAAGGCATATGTTATAACAAAGATTACACTAAAACTTTACAAAAATCTCTTAATGGACACTAAATTCAAACTTCAAATGTCATGATATTTTTGATGTTGAACAACAATTTAATTAAAAAGATAAATATACCTCTTCTGAATCACCCAGCCTCAGAACCAGTTTTTTAGTCAGGGTGCTCTGGGGCATAGATTTTACTCTTTTGGCTTTGGGGATTCATTAGGAAAGCCCTTAATGCGATTTCAACTTGACTTCAATTTGATGATTTACTCACCATTCCATTAAAGCAATATTCTGGGATGATGTTCTTTCTGGACCACATTAATTTTCCTCTTGATTCTTACATCTAGAAAGTATTCCTGGAGGAAATCCAGTATCCTGCAACCTTGTAGCTCAGAAGGAAACTTGGATTGATCTTTGTCAATCACTTCTTACCTGAAGCAGCAAATTAAAATAACTGTACTTTCCAAGCACTTAGTACAGTGATCTCCACACAGTAAGCGCTCATTAAATATCATTGAATGAATGAAGAGTTCATCTATGAACCTAATGTCCACTCTGAATAAATATTTCTGCTAATATAGTCCTATATAATTAAGAGCTTTAATTATTAAGGTACACATCTATAGTCCCTTTCTAGAGTGTAAGCTTGCGTGAGCAGGTAATGTTTATACCAACTCTGTTATACTGTACTCTCCCAAGCACTTTGTACAATGCTCTGCACATAGTAGGGAAGCAGCATGGCTCAATGGAAAGAGCACGGGCTTGGGAAGTCAGCGGGCGTGGGTTCTAATCCCGGCTTCCGCCACCTGTCTGCTGTGTGACCTTGGACAAGCCATTTAACTTCCCTGTGCCTCAGTTACCTCATCTGCAAAATGGGAATTAAGACTGTGAGCCTCTCATGGAACAACCCGAGTACCTTGTATCTACCTTAGTGCTTAGAATAGTGCTCAGCACATAGTAAGCTCTTAACCAATACCATTATTATTATTATTATTATTAGTGAGTGCTCAATAAATACTACTGATTGATCAAAGGTAATTTCTGAAATCACTGTGCATGAATGAGTGGCTTAGCTGTCCTTGGTATCTGAAAATGTCACTATGAATGGGGAGATCCTGTGCTCAGGCGTGGGTAA
Organism: Ornithorhynchus anatinus; assembly: GCF_004115215.2. Lineage (NCBI taxonomy): Eukaryota > Metazoa > Chordata > Mammalia > Monotremata > Ornithorhynchidae > Ornithorhynchus > Ornithorhynchus anatinus. The sequence goes on along the minus strand of NC_041735.1, from coordinate 15,808,884 downwards.
GGCTGAAAAGTCCAATGTACAGTCAATAATCCAAACCACATCATGGGCAAGACACATGCCTGTGTACTTGCCACCTGCAGTAGGAACTGCATTTACTGAGTGCCTACTGAATGCAATGTACTGGGCTAAAAAATAATGGGAAGTACAACAGAATCACAAGGGAGGTTCCAGCCCATTCTCCTGGGGGTGATATATAGTTGTAGTCACAAGCAGTAGAAAGGGAAAAAAATAAAATAAAATTTTCAATTGAAAATATACACACAGGCACTCCCTGGTGTTTACGAATCTTACACTCAAGAAGAGTAACCTCTCTTCTGTTTACCTCAGGGCTATCCCAGGAATGCAGCACTCTCATAGTCCATTCCTTTAATCTACATTCCTATTGTTTATGGCACTTAAGAGTTTACTTTGTGCCAAACACTGTCCTAAGTATTGGAATAGAAACAAGTTCATTCATTCATTCATTCAATAGTATTTATTGAGCGCTTACTATGTGCAGAGCACTGTACTAAGCGCTTGGGATGAACAAGTCAGCAACAGATAGAGACAGTCCCTGCCGTATGACGGGCTTACAGTCTAATCGGGGGAGATGGACAGACAAGAACAATGGCAATAAATAGAGTCATTAGAGTCCAAGTTATTCAGATTGGACACAGTCCATGTTCCACATGGGCCTCACTGTTTTAATACCCAATTAAAACACAGAGAAGTAAGTGATTTGCTCAAGATCACACAGAAGATAGGTGGCAGATCCAGATTAGAACCCAAGTCCTTCCAACTCCCAAGCCCGTGCTCTATTCACTAGGCCACACGGATGAAACTACATTTATGATCATTACTTAACATTATTATCCTTATATTTATCAAATTAAACCAATTTCACAGTCACATTCCTGAGTGCAATCCCTAGCTATATGAGGGAGCTTTGACCCTTTGATTTCCTTGTAATCTGTAATTCCCCATTACTTTTTTTGTCTTTCAAATGCTCCAAGTTGTTACCAATCTCATCTTTTCAGTGAACATTTTTTTTTAGAACCATTCCAAATTCATTCCCGCTCTTATCCTCCCATCCTTATAAATTGAATCATAAATAGTTTAATCTCTAGTGGATCATTCTCTCTCCTTCAAAGGTGATAATGCCCTATCTCCTCAACCCTCTCTTTCCCTTTCTTTAAGACTAAAATCTTTCTTGAACCTTTACTTCTGGCTATCTCACATTCCGTCCCTCTAGGATGTTCCTCTTTCCCTCAAAAAAAAATTGAATGCTTTCACCTACACTGTCACTTTCTAACCTTTCCAATACTAACAATAATATCATCATTGTTTATTAAGTGCTTAGTGATTATTTCTAAACCTTTCCCTCATTTTTGAATTTCTCGGGAGTGTCTCATGAATCTCTTGCAAATTCCTGCCACCTGCACTTTGGGTATATTTTCATATTCTACAGTGAGAAATGTGCATGTTGTTGGTTGCAACTGAAAGCTGGCCCAAACACCATTTTCTTGGAGGCTGCCCCTTCCTAGAGCTGAGTGGAGAAATCAGTACTCACCCAAAAAACCTCTGTGATGCACCTCCACTAAATGTTTCTAATGGAAGAAGAACCATAAACATTCCAGTTTGATACTGCTTTCAATTAGTTCATCAGTTATCTCTTTGTATGTTTTAGTTAACTATGCTTTTTAGTTGCTCAATTTGGCCTCTTTGAGATTCTCTCCATTGTCCTGCTATTTCTAAAAGCTCTGATGAAAGGAACAATCTATAGAGAGAAGATACAAAAGAAACCAGCACATTTAATGTCTGCTCAAGACTGGATTCTTAAAGCAGTTAGATTGTGGGAATAAAAATCACAAGTGTTCATCCATGGATCGACAAAAGGAAAAGAAAAGCAACCTCTTTAGAGAAAGATGTTCAAAACATCCCATACCCAAATAGGCCAAAACAGCAGATAAAGAGCAGCTTTGTATTTTGCTCCAGTTCATCGTAAATCTGTCCATGTTCTACAATGTTCAATTAACCCTGAATTTCATTAAAGAAGCATCCCCTTCTTCTGGGTCTCCTTCAAAGGGAGAACAGCAATATCCCTATAAAAAGCTACTCTCTTGCCCCTTAGTGATTAAAGAGAAAGGAACAAATTATGAAGTCAATTGTCCTGAAATCCTAATGCTTCCCTGAATATTTACAACACCTAAATACTCCCATTCAGAGAAATGAAATTATCCTATTTATGCATGAAAATTTGGGGCTACTAAAAGGGATTCAAAAATATTCAAATTTACTCTTTATCATAAAGTTTAATGCACCAGCACCAATTTCACAAGGTCATTTTAAACCCCTTCCAAATTTAGCAATTATTTGTCATATATTTATTTTTGTGTTTGCCTCCCCTGCTAGACTGTAAATTCCTTGCAGGTAGAAATTGTGTCTTCTAATTATATTGTTCGCCTCCAAGCACTTAGTACTGTGCTCTGCACCCATTAGGTGCTTAATAAATACTGTTGATTGATTGCTAGAGCTTTTCTCATTCAGTCCATCAATGGTAGTTATTGAGTGCTCACTGTGTTCAGAATACTGTATGAAGAGTTTGGGAAAGTACAATGAAATAGAGTTAGTAGATGCAATCTGCGTCCACATGTACCTTCTGTTCCTTGCTACATTTCAGATATAGGAAAATACAAAGTCTCATTAATTAATCATAGTATGTATTAAGCACTTTACTAAGCACTTGGGAGAGTACCCTCTAATGGGGTTGGCTAAACACCTTCCCTGCCCACAAGCAGCTCACAGTCTAGAGGGGGAGACGGTGCTTCTGTGTTACAGGCAACTGTTACTATGAGTCCTTCCCCAAGAAGGAAGCAACCTCATTGTTAAACAATCCATTTGATTGTCACACAATTAAATGACACACTGTGGAACATGAAGTGCATGTCCTGAAACGTGGTGGATAACGCAATGCTTTTATGGTGAGTTCATTTTACAATTATAGTTTATATGCTTAATCTATTTTTATTTTTAAACACCTATGTGTATTAGGGACCCTGCAATGGTAGCACTCAGACACATCTCATTTCAAAGAGGGTTCTTCTAGCCTCTGGCAAATTAAATGAAATATAAAATTAACACATGTAAATAATGTCAACTGTCCAAATTAAATATTAAAAAGTCCCACATCTCAATGACTGAATTTTATTTTCATAAAAGTCCCTGGGCGATAAACTACCCTTACCAGCGCAATACCCAGCTGTTTGGTGTTTAGCATTAGAATAACATTATCCCAGTGCAGCTGCTGTTATTGTTTGCTGTATTTCTGCCAACCCGTGGAAGCCAGAGATGGTAGTCTTGCGAAGAGGGACAGCAGTGATGGAAGCTACGGTTTGACAGATGCGCCTATCAACAACTTTGTTACTCTGATTGACTACATGGTATTTTAGGCAAATTAACCTGTCCAAGAAAATTCTTTATTACTATGCTTCTGCACAGATGGAAATATGAACTTGACAATTCTGGGTACTAGTTGGCAATTAACTGAAATGTTTCAATAGACTAATGAACTTTCTTTCAAAGCATGCTCTCTGTCAGCACAGGAGACAGGCTGCTTGAGAAATTGCCACAGAATGTCAAATAGATATTGACAGCAATGTTACTCGAAAATTTGAAATATTAAGAAAGAAGAGGAAGAAAATCATTTCACACCTTTGAAATCCAAAAGGATATGAGTTAAACATTTGCTCCCTAATTCTAGAACTGCAATACACCAGAAATATACTTCCTCTCATCTAAACTGAGCCTACAGGCTGGACAACCACACATTTTCCATTTCTAATCCAGCACTGGCTAAAAAGAAAAATGAGATACCATTTCTAGAAAGTTACTAAAGGTAGGGGTAATAGTGAGATGAAAAGAATCAGATGATCACTATTGCCTGAGTAAATGACTGGTTTTCAAATAATAAGTGATTGTAGTTGAGTCAAGATTTATTCCCTGGAATGACAGGTGACAAGGAAAAGAGCTAAATGTACATGAGAAGGATGATGGAATATATTAAGTGCTTACTAAGTTTCAAATGCCATGCTAGGTGCACACAAGAAATTGGATTGAACCCAGATGCAAAATGAGCCTAAACGCACTCCTTTTCTAGACTGGGTAACTATGCATAAGACTTTAGAAGGGGCTAGAGAAGAAAGTACATGTCAAAATAGATTTGAAATGTGCTTGATAAAATCAGAATATTTCTGTAAAATATTTAAATTATGCATTTTAGTTACCTAATATAAACTATTAATCTATATGTAACACGGACAGTTATTGTATATAAATGAGAGGAGATAAAGAAGTTTGCTGCACCTTAAATCGATTGCATTTATTGAATGTTTACCATGTGCAGAGCACGGTTAAGAGCATTTTGAAGAATACAATACAGTAGAATTGGTAGACAAGTTCCCTGCCCATGATGAGCTTACATTCTTGAGGGAGGTATATACTTGAGTGCCATGGGGTTGTAAGATGAGAGAAAAACAGTGAAAATCCAAGTGCAAGGGTGATTCAGAAAGGAGTGTGAGAAGAGGAAATGAAGGCTTAGTTGAGGAAGGCTTCCTGAGATGTGCTTTTAACTAGGGCTTGAAGGTGGGGAGAGTGATCATTTGAATAAAGATGGAGGTCAAAGGCAGGAGGTGGGCGAGGGGTCAGTGGCTAGATAGATGAGATCGAGGTACAGTGAATGTTGGCATTAGAGGAGCAAAGTGTGTGGGCTGGGATGTAGGGGGAAATCAGGAAGATACGTAGGAGGGGGCAAGGAGATTGAGTGCTTTAAAGCCTATGGAAAGGAGTTTCTGTTTGATGTGGAGGTGGATGGACAACCACTGGAGGTTCTTGAATAGGGGAACATTGTCTGAATTTAAAATAGCTTATAATAGCTTAAAATAGCTTTAAATGAATGATGATAATGGTTTCCATGGTGTCAGGGACTGCTTCATTACCTTCCCTGGCAGCGGAACCAGTTCAGGCTGGACCTTCCTTCATCTTGTTCCAGACCCACTCACACAGATTTTAGGGAATTTAAAACTTGTCCTAATTTAGACTTTATTTCCCCTGAAGTAGACCATCCTACAGCTGTTCCACAGTCCTGTCTTTCTCTTCCACATTCTTGTTTTTCCCCACCATGAGTCTCATTAACACCAGAAAAACAGGGACATTACTGGAATTTCCAATGGTATCAAACTCACAACACCCATTTGCCACAGAACCATGACAAGAACAAATTTCTGGAGATGGTGTTCTGGATTTAATGACATCAACGAATGGTATTTATTGAGCACATCTTGTGAGAATAATGCTGTATGAATCACATACTGGAGTAAAAAAACCTGGGAGGACGGAGCTCCTCGCAGTTTGCATAATAATTGACTCAGTAAGTGACTCAAGTACAGCTCTCTAGGGGATGATGGAGTGCTAGATTGTATGCTCCTTGAATGCAGGGATTGTTTCTGCTGTCATATGCTCCCTAGACCTCAGTACAATGTTTGCCACAGAATAAGCATGCAGTAAATACTTATGATTGATTTAAAACCCAAGGGTGAAAGTATACGTGTCTGAATGTAGGTATGTATGCTATATATTCATGAGAAGCAGCATGGCTCAGTGGAAAAGAGTCCGGGCTTGGGAGTCAGAGGTCACAGGTTCGAGTCCCAGCTCTGCCACTTGTCAGCTGTGTGACTGTGGGCAAGTCACTAAACTTCTCTGTGCCTCAGTTCCCTCATCTGTAAAATGGGGATGAAGACTGTGGTGAGCCTCACGTGGGACCATCTGATTACCCTGCATCTCCCGCAGCACTTAGAACAATGCTCGGCACAAATACCAATATTATTATTATTATTATTATTCCTGAAGAATGATATTTATTGAATGGGTATTTTGGGCGCAACACTATACTAAGCACTTCAGAGTGCAATATAACAGAGTTGGCAGACATTTCCCTTCACAGAAGGAGCTTACACTCCAGAGGGAGAGACAGACATTAATATGAACAATTTTCAGATATTTGTTTAAGGGCTATGGAGCTGAAGGTGGGGAGAATAAAGAGTACAAATCCAAATGCCAAGTGACAAAGAAAGGGAGAGGGAATAGGGGAAGTGAGGGCTTAGTTGTGGAAGGCCTCTTGGAGACGACATGATTTTAATAAGGCTTTGAAGGTGGGGAGACTAAGAGTCTGTTGGATATGAAGTGTGAGCAAGTTCCAGGCCAGAAGGGGGATCTGGGAAAGGGGTTGGTAGCAACATAAAGGATATCGACATATAGAGAGTAGGTTGGTGTTAGAATGAAGGGAGAAGGCTGGGTTGTAGTAGGAAATCAGTGAGGTAAAATAGGAAGGGGTAAAGAGTTTCTGTTGGATACAGAAGTGGATACGCAACCACTGGGGGTCTTCAGGAGTGGAATTGGATATGAAGAATCTCCAATAGAGGTATTTTCACTATATGCATGCTTTGCAATGCATATTGGTATTTTCAGGAAAATATGAATATCTTGAGTTCTGCGAGGTTTTTTCCATTCCACATTTGCAGGCACTGGTGGAAAATTCCATTCTGTTCCAGTAGTCTACAGGTTTACAACAGAGATTGCAAACAACTTGACACTTTCACAATGAAATATTAAAGCTCATGTTGGACTTTGTTCTCTCTAAGGACCAAGATTAGCATAGTTCTCAGCATTCTGAATTGAATCAGAGTAGAAACACTACATTTTAAAACTCAAAGCCAGGTGTTAACTCATGTTTTGTGTAACATATGTCTAGTCCCTAAACTCTTTAAAACATTAACTTTGTTAAATTTTATAGCAATAAACTCTGGAAAATATTTAAGGTGGTGTCTCTAAGAATTTGAAGTTTGAAATGTTAAAGAAATCATTGGGTTGGGTGGGTCTCAATTAGGTACTGAGATCTATCTATGCAAAGGAACCACTCAGAGAAATATTTATCAATTTCCAAGAATACAGGGAAGGAAATCCTCATATCACCCAAAGCAAATGTTTCAATTAATTTCCACTTCAGTAGTAATAATAATAATACTTGTTAAGCACTTTTCTAAGCACTTGAATAGATAGAAGTTAATCAGTTTGGATATAGTCCCTGTCCTATATGGGACTCACAGTTTTCATCCCCATTTTAAAATGGAAGTAATTGAGACCCAGAGAAGTTAAGTAACTTGTCCAGTATCATAAAGAAGATACTTGGAAGAGCCAGGGTTAGGACCCGGGTCCCCTGACTCCCAATCCCATGATATTTCCACTAGGCCACACTACTTCTCATGATCTTCCTCAGAATGACGTTTTTGTCCCAAAATCATAAGACTGGTAGAGATCTAAAGGGGTCATCTCTATCATCCCTATCATTCCCTCTCTGAAATCCTTCCTGCTTCAATTTAAGCCCATACTTTATTTTTTAACCTCAGTGGCAAAAGAGTATGGCTATCAACAGTCATAATGATTCAGATGAAGTTAAAGGACTGTTGGAGAGTATGATTTTATGACTGAGAGACACAGGAAAGATACATAATTCTTTGAGGTGGACACAAAATTTGGCTGACAATCCCATTGGAGGGCAGTAGATTGTGAAGCCCTTTAAAAAAAAACCCAGGAGAAATTCTCACTACAAAACCCCTGACAAAATTACCTACCTTATTCCAGATTTGGGAAGCATATTGCATTTGAAGGAAATAGAAAGTTTTCAATCGAAATTTTCCAAAATGCTACTGATTGCCTGGGATGATGTACCCATTCTGCAAGGTTCTAATGACAACCAGGATGATATCCTGTAGACATATGTTCTGATCAATCAATGGTATTGAGTGTTTCCTATGTGTAAAGCACTATTGTGTAAGGATAGAGCATATATGTAGGATACATACATACATCATACATTGGGAAGCAGCATGGCCTAGACGATAGAGCATGGGCTTAGGAGTCAGAAGGACCCAAGTTCTAAACTCACCTCCACCACCTGTCTGCTGTGTGACCTTGGCCAAGTTACTTAACTTCTCAACTACATGACCAAGAAAATCCCTGTTGTTCTCAGACATGCTAAAGAGGCTTATCTGCTATAGAATCATCAGGAGAAGGTAGAATTGAGGCAATATCATTTGGACTGACAAGGTTAGTATCAGGTTGTTTAGGAAAGAAGTAAAATGGAGATTAAGATTGTGAGCTCTATGTGGAAAATGAGCTGTGTCCAACCTGATTAGCATATATCTACCCCAGTGCTAAGTACTATGAGCCTAGCACAGAGTTAAGTGCTGAATGAATGCCATTATTTGTATTTTCGTATGAAAATACATTTAAGATAGATCTCCTTACACGTATCAGATACTTCTTTCCTAAACAACTTGGTGCTACTAAGCTCACTGACCTACGTGATATTGACTCAAGTCTAGCTTCTCCTCCTGATGATTTTATAGCTGATCAGCCTCTTTAGCTTGTCTGAGAACAAGAGGGATTTTCTTGGTTATGTACTTGAGATTTAAATCCTTTATCATCTCCCCGGCAAAAGCCAGAAAGGATCTCTCCTGGGCTACAAGATTTTCATGACTCACACAGAGAAGGGCAATATCATGAAAAAGGGAAATATATGCAGTGTAGTCTTTACTTTTTCCATTAACAAGGTGAAAACATATGCTAGAGGAAACATCAAGTTAATGCAACGATTTACAGTAATGAGAGACTAAAATCAGTTTTTGCTTGCCTTTTAATAAGCAGCTCAAGAGCTTGTTCACTTTTCGGCTAGGGGTTCTTAGCAGTTACAAACCAACATCAGCATTCATCTGAAATGGGAGAGTTTCCATTTGTATTCTTTAATTAAGAAAACTCACTCTCCCTTTTCAATGAGGTGAACTGGAGGCTCTTGTTTGTGTGGTCACCCTAACTATGGTGCTAATTACTTGCTTTGGTAGATGTAGCCCCCTGAGGTTTTAGCTAAAGACTTCATATTCCTTTAAAAATTAAACCACTCATCTTCTCCATACCACATCAATTGCCACCTTGGGTAATTGAGGACCATTTGAATTTCAAAACACCAAATAAGAGCCTCTTTCTGAGGCACAGGGAGTTGACAATTTACCATTTCACTATCTGGACCAAATGTAATTCAAATCAACTTCAGCCTTATAGGAAACCACAGCAATCAATCAATCGGCAGCATTTGAGTGCTTACTGTGTGCCAAACATTGTGTGTGTGGAGAATGGGCATTCATTAAGTCCAGTTAGGGATGCTTATGTCTTTAAGTGAGGAGAAAGGAAAGAGGAGGAAGAATACTTTCCCTGCCACCAAACAAGAGGGCTATGACCTTTAACTGTACATATGAGAGAGACTGTGGGTGGGAGGTGATGCTTGGTAAATTAGTGGTAAGTCAAAGTGATTTAATCATCAGCTCTAAAACATCTCTTTAGTGTTCCTGAAAGTGATGAGCAGAGAAGGTAGCAGCACAGTTCGAGATGGGTCAGGGGATAGCTCTCTCCCTCCCTTTACCAGGATTATGGCCGCTTCAGAGGGAGATTAAAAGAAGACATGGAGGGAAATTGTTTTCCCCTCAATAACTCATGGTGAGGTGGGGTGGAGTGCCCTCAGGAGATTTGGTTATGTGAGTTCAACTCAATCATATTAATAATAATGACTGGAAAAACACAGCAACAATTTGCTAACAAATATGAAAGGGGAAAAAATCCCCTCTTCCACAAAGAATCAATGTATACTTTAAAGCAGAAGATTTGGTTTCCCTTATTTTTATATTAAAACTGCAATTTGATTACTATCCTGGGCAGAATAAGACTAGGAGCCCTAACAATAAAGGCATATTTTCTTTTTTCCCCAGTGGCTACTATGAAAATAATAGAATCATACAGTACTTTAGTGTCATGACAATATTTTTAAAGGCAAGAGGTCCAGATTATGTCCCAATACTTACACACTTCTTCTTTAATCTGAATTATTATTATCATTTGTTAAGCACTTACAATGTGTCAAGCACTGTTCTAAGCACTGGGATAGATTTAAGATAATAAGGTTGGACAGAGACCCTCTCCCACATAGGGATCACAGTTTAAGTAGAACACTGAATACTAAAGTCTTACAAGTTAATAAGCAATATTGAATAATTTGTGTCTAAACTAATTATAAATATTTTTCATCACAGAAAGATGCTATGAAAAACTAGAAAACACATGAATAAATTATCAGTACCAAACTATCTTCAGAGCAGTTTTCTTGGAAGTACCACGTGAATTCAACCAATCAACAGAGTTGGCAGACACATTCTCTCATTCTGTAGTGAGGGTGGAGATAACTCAACTTTAAAACAACACAGCATTCAAATGGGCATGCAGATGAGGAGTAAGCTCAGTAAAGGCAGGGAAATATCCGCTAATTCTGTTGTATTGTACTCTCCCAAGTTGTTAACACAGTGCTCTGCATATAGTAAGTACTCAATTAAATAATTTTAATTTATTGACAGAGGAAAAAATATAAAAGAAAAGTATGTTCCACACTTCTCAAAACTATTTAAAAAATAGTAAAAGGTGAACACTTTTACCTTGAATTTAAAGGTTTTTGAGGTGAATGAAAAATTCAAGCAGCAGGCCAGATCAGATTTGCAATGAGACAGGTGGACATTTGCAAAATCTGGAGATGCACACCCCTAAATACTTTGAATACAGCACATTAACGTGGCTCAGTGGAAAGAGCCTGGGCTTCGGAGTCAGAGGTCGTGGGTTCGACTCCCGGCTCTGCCACTTGTCAGCTGTGTGACTGTGGGCAAGTCACTTAACTTCTCTGTGCCTCAGTTACCTCATCTGCAAAATGGGGATTAACTGTGAGTCTCACGTGGGACAACCTGATTACCCTGTATCTCCCCCAGCGCTTAGAACAGTGCTCTGCACATAGTAAGCGCTTAACAAATACCAACATTATTATTAATTTGCCTGAAAATAGTAGGAGGAGAAAGAGTCATAGTAAATGATAATAGTAGTGCTGGTATTTATTGAGCACCCAGAGAGTACAGCATCTACAGAGTAAACATTTGGGAAAATTCAACAAAAGGAAAGCATGTTTCTCTGCTCAGAGGAGTCGCAATTTAATGGGAGCTTTACTAAGGAAACTTGCCCTTATTTTTAAGACATATAGGGTTTTCTTATTTTTAAAACTCTCAGGGGAGGATCAAGAAAAAAGACATTTCTCTAACGGGGGGAACCTGGAAGTGCTAAGAAAGGGTTAAAAATAATTCCTCTTGCTCAAGGTAAGAGATAGGGATATGCAAAACTTAAAGTTCTCAGCTTCCATGGAAATCCATGAACTCATGTTTATTTTTGGCTTGTTCTTCTATGGCCATAACAACTTCACTGAGCAGCAGTTGCCTCATTTGGAGTGGATGTGATGCAAAACACAGCTTTCACTACCTTCTAAATGGGTGAGTCAGTTTCTTCCTTATTCCCAAGAATCTCTGAGGTAGTAAATCTGGTCTGTTAGCAAAGGGCATAGGCACACAAGACTTTAATATGTCCTCCTTCAAATCTCTACTAAAATCACTTACTCCATGAAGCCTTCTCAGATTAACCTTAGCCAACTTCAGCTGCTCTGATCAATTCTCACTTCCTAGCATTATGGTATTTAACTTGATAAGCACATCTTCTGTGTTCTGTATCTCCTAAATTTGAATTTTATTAAACTTGTACAGCTGTGCTTTTGGTTTGTCCTTTATTATATAAGAGAACGGAAGCTTCTTGATGTGTTATTCTGTCCTTGTAACTCTCTACAGTTGGTGCCAAATATATTCTGCTGAAAGAGTGAACGTATACAATTTACCAGGAATTGCACTCTAGCAATAACTCAGAAAAATATCCCTAAGTGACCTAAAAGATTTACCATACCTGTTTGACTTTCCAAGGGAGGATTGGGTGGGGAGGTAGGAGAGAGGGGGAGAGGGGGTAGAGAGAGAGAAAGACCTAAATCTCCCTTTAGGATTCACCAGGCACTCAAGACAGTTCCTATAAAATATTTGCAGAACTGCATTTTGGTATGTTCAGATCCTACTGTGAAATATCTAACAATAAGACAATAATTTTTTATTAGGAATTAATTTCAAGGAAAATTAATTTCTGTAAGGTAGGAAGATAGCTAAGTCCCACTGAGGGAGTCATTCATTTCTTCGACACTATTTTCTCAGGATGGTGACAGTGTGAAGACAATGTAAATCAACTACTTTGGTGCAATGGATTTAGCCAAAATCACCCTTTTAGGATGGTTGGTGTGACATCACACAAGTGAATGCATCAGCATTCAAACATCAGTCTTCAAACTATAAATTCAGATGGGTATAAATATTTATGTTTGTACCATGGTGTTAAAGTTGGTCAGACTCATATTAGTCAAGGCTGGACTTCCCAACATGGAAAAGTGAGCATCTGAACTATTTATCCAAACAGTAGATCACATTATACTGTTAATCCCCCAGATTTGGGAATGTTGGCATCAATTGTCTTGGAAATTTTTCCAGGTAATATCAAACTAATGTGTACTCTTCATGAGGATATCAACAGAGTTAATCAATGTTTGCTGACCCAGGAGGATAGATCCTCAAGCAGGAGCAGAACTGTTTTGGAACGTCTAAGACTTCGTATACTCCCTAAAAATAGGGAGCAATTGACACAATAAATTATGTGTGTGCTCTTGTTAAGCATCCTTAAATCACAAATCTACTTTTGGGGCTATTCAGATATTCAATGGTCTTAGATTTGCACTAGTGGCAGTTGGGTGAGAAACAAGATGAAATTTGGCTTGGAACTTTCAATCTCTGAATTTCTATCCTCTTTTCTTTTGTAACTATTTAATTGGCACTTTTCCTTATTCTAGAAATGACAGCTGTATCTTCCATAAATGTTCCAATTGACTGAAGCCATTTGGTGAATTTACTGCAAGCATTTCCAAAACAACATAAAAAACATTTCTCCCAACCTTTTTATGCCTTAAAAATAAATTATCCCTTCTGACACAGAATTTAAACATCCTGGTTGTGTAAGGTGACCAACTGTATCAAGATTTACAATTAGCAAAGTCTTTGAACAATCAGTGAACAGCATATACTATATCTTATGCCCAGTATTGATTGAGTGGATTTGGTAGGGGGTGTGGGGGGGGGGACGGGGGGACGACACAGAACATGGTTACCACACTCACTTTTCATTCATGGTTAAAAATAACTGGAAAAGTGAAGGAATTTCCAGACCCCTATTTAAGGACAATTAGTAAAAGAAAAAGATATATTTTTATGAAAGACAAATTTTATAAGCACTTTTAAGATATTCTAATTTGCTTCTCAAAAATTTCAGGAATTTAAAATTGTTTATATTAATCTGATTTATTGAATCACCATGTCCATTATTACTGTTACAATTATTTCAGAGTTTTCACTTCATTTTTTATACTATCTTTAGGTTTTATGATTTTATAAGAAAAAGCATTAGGAAAAAAATAATAATAATGGTATTTGTTAAGCACTTACTATATGCCAAGCACTGTTCTGAGCGCTGGGGTAGAAAAAACCAATTAGGTTGTCCCACATGGGGGTCACAGTTTTAATCCCCATTTTACAGATGAGGTAACTGAGGCCCAGAGAAGTTAAGTGGCTTGCCCAAGGTCAAACAGCAGACAAGTGGGGCAAATGGAATTGAACCTCTGACTACCAAGCCCGTGCTCTTTCCACTAAGCCACACTGCCTCCTCTAATAATAGTTGTTAAGAGCTTACTATGTGCCAGGCACTGTTCTAAGCACTGGGTTGGAGACAAGCAAATTGGATTGGATGCAGTCCCTGTCTTGATTCCCAGTCTCGATTCCCATTTTACAGATGAGGTAACCGAAGCATGGAGAAGTGACTTGCCCAAGATCACAGAGCATACATGCAGCAGAGTTGGAATTAAAACCCACAACCGTCTGGCTCCAAGGCCCATGCTCTATTCACTATGCCAAATGATTTATTTATGAGGAGTTTACTATGTGTCAAGTTGCTGGGGTAATACAAGATTGGACATAGTCCATGTCCACATGGGGCTCACAGTCTAAGTATAGGAAGGACTAGGATTTAACCCTTGTTTTAGAGAGGAGGAAACCATGGCACAGAGAAGTTAAGTAACTTGCCCTAGGTCACACAGCAGGTAAGTGGCCCTGCTAGGATTAGAAGTCATGTCCTCTGACTCCCAGGCCCATGCTCTTTCCACTAGGCCACACCACTTCTTAGTAGAAGACAGAAATATCCAGAAATCCATAAATTGCAGGGTTCCCACAAGGAATTTTGAAAAGCCAGTGCTTTCTTCTTAAGAAGAATAGAAAGGCTTTTTGAATCTAATTTATTTCAGACTTGTAGCTCATAATTAATTTGTTGCCACTATGACTGAAAAATAAAATGAGATGAAAAATCTCATTTTTCCATCGTATCATTTTTCATATCATATCATTTAATGAACACTTACACAACCTTAGAGGAAAAATTGGCCCCCAAATTGATAACCTATTTACTTCATAGAATCTGTCTATGCATTTGGCATGAGAATTTAGTGACCATGTGGAGAGGGGAGATTAAAACAGGGAAAGAATTAAAATAACATTGTAAAGGTTAGTAGACCAAAAAATGACAAAACAACTATCTCCTACCACAGAATGTGTGCACTGCTTTGGAATGGAGTAACTCGGGCACACAGACTTTGAAGTTGATCGAGGCATAAGAGACAGAAACAAATAATAGCACCAGGCGAGGTCGGTAGCAAATGCTGCAATGCAGCACGGGTATTATTGACAGGCAGAAAACGTAGAAGGGATAAACTGATCACACTTTGCCCTTATCAGCCATATGCTGATAAATATCAACCTCAACAGTTTCATCTTCAAGATCAAAAGGGCAACAGTAGAGACAAAGATGGGCTTCACATTCAAATGATGCTATCTAGGGTGAAATCCTAAACTTGCTCATGGATGTACTATATATTTTAGTAAATATGTGTACTTTGCTCTGCCTTGTTGCTGTTTTCAAATCTGACGCTTGATTTCCCATTCCCGCTCAAGGGGGAAATTCCTCGCCTGACTGCATCCAGCATGGTCTGTCACCTGCAGTTGTCTCTGCACCTGGTGCGTAAGGGTAAAAACCTATACTTCCCTTTGCCGGTAAATCTGGATTCTTTTCTCCTGCTCCAATTCTCGCTCTAAACTCACACAGGTTTTGAAGTCGACTGAGAGTGTGGCATCAGATTTGGGATGAGTTTTGCCTTAAGGAAATTCTGGAAATTTGAGAAAGCCCGTGAGGAACTTTGCATAGAAACTTTGGGTATGCAAAGATAATTGGGTGGTCATATTCTAACAAAGTTTGTTTTCCCATACATTTTCCTTCTGATGTGATCAGTCAGAATACAGGAGGTCAAAAAGATCTGAAGAAAGCTCACAGTGAGGTGAGAGCCAGGCCAACGGGAACAGCATGGTCATGTCAATTCTCTTCAAGAGAGATCTCTAGTGATGGAGAGTCTACTGAAGCCTGTTCTAGTGTTTAATCAGCTCTACAGTCAAGAATCAGTGAAGAGTGAAAGTTTTCATTCATTTTCTTTCATGATTGCAGGCTTCTTTAGGGCACAGGAAAAACAGCTAGTAAAGGCAAGAACAAAAGTGGATAGCATATAGTAATTTCACGGGGTAACACAAATCATTTCATTCTCAAGCTTGTGTAATGAGCTAGGAATCACCATGATTCACCAAAGTAAGCAGCTCTGTAAGATGGTGAATTTTATTGTCAATAAAATGGATAAATCTCCCTCATAAAACCCAAACCATCCTCAGAAATTAAAACTAGTTTGCAGACTCATAGGCTCTATTTCCCCCAGTTTTATCACTGTGATGGACTCTATGCCACTCTCATATAGCACCTTATTCCCAAGTAGTCAAAAGCCATCATTCCTTAATCAATCATATTTACTGAGTGCTTACTGTGTGCAGAGCACTGTACTAATTGCTTGAGAGAGTACAACAGAAGATATGTACCCTGCCCACAATTAGCTTACAGTATAGACGAGAGCTTATGATCCTCCCCTCTTAATGCTAGTTTTCCTTATGTCCTGTCACTCAAGTTCATTAAAGGCAGGACTTCTGGAGATAGATTTAGAGAGAAGGAAATGTGAAACCTTTATTCCTTTGACCACCTAATTCATTGTATAGAAACAGATATGGTTTCTTTGTGTGAAAGCAACTAAATGTAAAAATGGCCCTTAACTCCAACCTAGCCTGAAAGACCTGAAATTTGGAACCCCAAACAAAATTTAAAAGTAGGCCTCATGTCATTCTTGCTGAGCTCACTGCACTTGTCAAAACTCTAACCTACCCAGTTATATGGGGCGAGACAGAGAAAGTATATTCCAGTTTCTTGGGTACTCCCTAAGCTACAGAATATAGTGCTTTGCAATTAGTAGGAACTCAATAAACACCACTGTTTGATTGACCTTTTCTTTTAAGTTTAAATAGGCACATGAAGGCATTCCACCCAAGTTACCAAAGGTTATCACTCAACCACACATCTCCCAAAGTTTATAAAAATCATTTCTTCAAGCACTGAAAGCAGACAGTGAGAACTACAATTCACATCTCAAACCCTCCATGGAAATTTCCTTTAAACATTACAAATCACAGTCAACCTTGTTCAGAGAATTATTGACATCTTCACCCACATGCATGCTCATATGCCAAAGTGATAGGAATTGGAATAAGGTAGCTCAGCATACCTCTTTTAAGCATTTAACGCTGGAATCTAAATTTGAGTATTTTTCGTGTTCAGGTTCCATACTTTTTTTTTCAACTTATTTCCATTTTTCCTAGAGTAATGCCCAAAGCAACATCTCTGGTCACATTATAATAAAACTATTACTGCATGCTTTTTCAGGGCATGATATACACCTACATGTACATATATCATGCCTCCATTGAAAGTCAGTTATCTTCAGAGATGACAGTGGTGATAGTTCCCTGTGTGTGTGTGTGTGTATTTTTATGTTTGTGTGCGCACATGCATGTGAATGTGTGTGCAGTTTGAGTGAATAAAATCCAATACCACACAAGGAGATTACTCAAAAGCAAATTTATTTCCTCCTCCCATACATTACTTTTGTAGCCAGGAAGCAGTGCACTATTTTAAAAAGGAAGTTAATTCCTAGAAAAATGGAAAGAGAAAATCTTGATCCTGAGATGGGTTTTCTGCCCAAGATAATACTTACAAGAAATATAAAAGTATCTCCAAATGTAAAATATTGTCTGTAAATTTCAACAGAATGATCTGACCCCCAAATACCATATTTACTCACATAATGCTCCAAATTTTTAATAATTTTTTTTTCTAACATAGGGGTGGCATTATTATATGCGGATGTTAAGTCCCCCTAAGGGGAGCAAGAGAAAAAAGAAAAAAGGAGGAAAAAAGGGATTATGAAAAGAAGGTGAGAGGGCACTTGAAACAGTCTCTTCTACTGCACTTCTTACAATCAATCAATGGTATTACTGAGCATTTACTGAGTGCAGAGCACTGCATTATTGCTTGGGAGAGTTCAATACAGGAAGCTTACAACCTACTGGGCAAGAAAGCTAATAAAATAAATTACAGATAGGGGATGCACAGAGTATAAACAATATGGATGTAAGCGCTCTAGGGGTAAGAGTGGGTAGCAAAATGTTTAGGAGGAATCTCCACAAGCACAATACAATAGTGCTCACTGAATTACATAAACCTCCATCCCTTCCCTTCTTCTGACCCCAGTGGTACCTGCACCATTTCAAAGATGAAAACTTCCATGGCACAAGCCTGTGCCTCCTACCCTATGTCTCTTCCTATCCTGGTGAATACCCTACTAAAACTTCACTATCACCTGCTTACAAAAATAACTTTTACTTCCATCTCAAGAAGCAGGGGGTAGGAGGAGTCTATGCCTAGTAAATATAGTGGAGGCAAGTAAATACGGTAATGTCAAAACAATGAAGACATTGGTCCCCCGTCAGAGTGCCAGTGTCCGGAAACGTTTCTTTGATACAAAACGTGCCTTGGAGCAGTCATTGAAGTAAATTTCTAATTTAGTTTGCATGGGCATCTTCTGGGGCTGCCTTTACTCTTTACTCAATATTCTCTCAGAACTACTTTATTGAGGTTGAAAAATAGCTTTTTTTTTTTTACCTAATCCAGGGTTAGCTTTAGGTAGTTGACTGCTTAAAAAAGGGGGAATATTCACTGGCCCCCTCCCATCCCCTACCGAT
The DNA here is from genome assembly GCF_004115215.2 of Ornithorhynchus anatinus. Classification (NCBI taxonomy): domain Eukaryota; kingdom Metazoa; phylum Chordata; class Mammalia; order Monotremata; family Ornithorhynchidae; genus Ornithorhynchus; species Ornithorhynchus anatinus. Next base: position 15,790,585 of record NC_041735.1, on the reverse strand, counting down.
GTCATTTATTATGCAGCAACCATTGCACCAATCTTGCATTACCATGTAATGATGTCATACAGAATCTGTGAGCCTTCAGCATTTTTCTAAGAGCCATGGCTGTTTCCTTTGCTTCAGAGACTTCGTGTTCCTCTCCTTCATTGCTGCTAACACAGTTTTTGCTTCCAACTCAGATGAAGGAAGCCTGCATTTTCAAATTCTCAGCTTCCACCACCCTATGAGTGTCCCCTCTAAGGTGGCTGTCACCTTTGCATACTGCCACCTCTCGCCCAGCCCCAGCACTTATGTACATATCTTAATATTCACTTGCTTCCTCTGAACTTAATTTATTTTAATGACCGGCTCTCCTACTAGTTTGTAAACTACTTGAAGGCAGGGATAGTGCCTATCAACTCTACTGGACTGTACTCTCCCAAACTGCACACAGGCAAGCACTCAATAAGTAAGGCTGATTTTGTCGATTTGGTGTGAAGCCCAGCCCTGGGTGAAGGTGTGGTTTAAATCACTTAAGGATGAGGCTCCGTAACCCCATCCCCACCTCTATCCACAGCCCTGTAATTGTCCCTCCACTAAGGACAAGAGCTCAACATTTCTGCCTTCCTCCTTCTTAGACTGAGGGATTGTCTCTGTTGCGGAATTAATATTCCCAAGCACTTGGTACAGTGCTCTGAACGCAGTAAGCACTCAATAATACAACTGAATGAATGAATGAGCTCACAGCCAGCTGCCTCACCAGTGACTGCTTGTGATCCCCGTGGACAACAGCAAAAGGAAGAGATTTTGTGACGGCACTGATGTGCCTCTAATGGAGGGGAGGTGATTGCTGGCCCGTGGGGGTGAAGCATGGGAGGGAGGCGTAGTTTTCCCTGTTCTACCTGAAAATGGGCCTGGACCAATCAATGACTGCCACGTAGAGCCACCAGCTTGCCAGGCCAAAGGCACAAAGGCGGTTGCTTTGGGAGTATATAATTCAAGGGCATCTGGAAGCATGCAGAGGAGGAAGTGTGCTGAGAGCAGCAGGGAGAGCAGCACGTGGAGGCAGAAAGAAGCACTGACAGAACAGGCTCCTTTGACCACAGACTGGTATTGAACCCCTGTGGAGATGAGTGAGTGTGTGTGTGGTAGGTGTTACTTCCTTGCTTGTTGGTAAAACTAAGCAAAAAACTTTCCACAGTAACCTTTGTGATCAGAGGTGTGGTTTGAAACTCTACTACATGTCACTGAGGCTCCCCCGGTCCAGGAAGGTCCTTGTTGGGTACAAACTGGGGGCTCGTGACACTACTACAACTGAGCCCAGATTCAGTTCCCCAGTGAGTTTCTGAGGGTTCAACACCATACAGAGGATCCCCCACTCCCACATTTCTGGGTCACATAATTCCTGCACTGAGCGCAGTGGTGTCCTTCAGATCTCTGACAAAGCATTGCCCGGGAGAAGGACACTTCAGTTCACCACCTGGAGGCAGCAAAATCCACATGGAAAATCCACAGCTTTTTAATATTATTTTTCTAAAGTTGAAGTTTCTTTACCTGGAATTCTTCTCCATAGATTGACAAATCCAGGAGAAAAACAACAAGAGAAATGCTCAATTTAGGAAAAAAACTACAATTCCCTGACATATCGCAAGTTTGCCTCTTCCCAGAGATTTGGAGTAAAGGGTTCCTGTCACTTTCTAGCAGTGACTCATTGTGACTCTTCCAATTCTCCTCTCCTCCTCCACAATGCACTCTGCCGCCTGTTAGGAAGGTATTGGGCAGGAGTGGAGCTGTGATATTCACACTGATACTTGGTGATTAGACTGTAAGCCCGTCAAACGGCAGGGACTATCTCTATCTGTTGCCGACTTGTTCATCCCAAGCGCTTAGTACAGTGCTCTGCACACAGTAAGCGCTCAATAAATACTATTGAATGAATGAATGAGTTGCTGGTACCACATGCCTCCAACCGCACTACTGGCATATCTCCAAACATGCTGAATGCCCTATGATCATACCCAATGAAAGGATCAGGAAGAGAACATAGGGGAATTATATCTTTCCCAATCATTACATCCGTGTAGGTAGCCCTATATTTTTAAGTGCAAAAGAGAAAACAGCACCAGAAACTTCAAACACCACATACAAAATTCATTCATTCATTCAATAGTATTTATTGAGCACTTACTATGTGCAGAGCATTGTACTAAGCGCTTGGAATGTACAATATGGCAACAGATATAGACAATCCCTGCCCATGACACCTCGAGGTACAACCTTTTTATTTGCCCAGTATGACTGGGGCTTTGGATTCTGCACTGACCCTTTTCAGATTCACACTCATAGGAAAACTTCACCATCAGTCGTGTTTTCTTGAAGCATAGAGGTCAACTCTACATATGATGATGTCATATCCATCCAGGGCTTAGCACATATGTGACATGGATGTAGGGTTACTGGATCTGATGCAGTCACTGTCCCAGATGGGGCTTGCAATCTATCATTCCCATTTAACAGTTCAAGAAAGTGAGGCTCAGAGAATTTGTCACAGTCTATTTTCCTTCTTCATAAATACAATAAGATTCAAGATTGATTTTTTAAAAAAATTTTTAGCACTTACTATGTATCAAGCACTGTTCTAAGTGGAGGGTTGATAAATGTTAATCAGGTCAGACAGTCCTTGTCCCACATGGGACTCGTGGACTAAATAGAAGGGAGAACATGTATTGAATGCTTATTTGGCAGGTGAGGAAACAGACACTGAGAAGTTAAGTGAGTTATCCAAGGTCACACAGCAGGCAGGTGGAGGGGTCAGGATTAGAACTCAGGTCATCTGGCTCCCGGGCCTGTGCTTTATCCACTAGGCCATGAGGTTCCCCAACTGTGACGTGTGTGTGTGTGTGTGTGTGTGTGTGTGTGTGTGTATTTTTTCTGCATAATTTCTTTGAAAGAGAAACTTTACTCAATAATATTAGTTGATGCTACTTTCATAGTGGTCAGAGGCAGTTTAGTAGCCATACAAAATGATATAATTTAGAATATCTTTGAGCCATATGGGCTAACATGCTTCATACTGGCAGCTTTTACTCTTAATAGCATTCAGAGCAGTAAACCAGTTGGAAAAATTGCTTCGGCTATTCGGATAGTGTGTGCAACCTGAAAGCAAACACATTCTAATAAATTCTTAACATTCTCCATCATTAAAACATGATACCTGGCAATTTGTATTTAGAGAAGGCAGCGTGTCTCTGGAAAGGTTGATTCTATAGCTGTTGGATTGGTTTCCAAGGATATATAGGTAACATATACATATACGTAAATATATATATATATAAGCACTGAGTGCACTAGTGGAAACTCTCAGCTCTACTTTGCTTTTGTAGTAATGAAGCCAGATAGGTTTTCAATATGAACAAGGGACAAGGGAGAGGAAGGAAGTCTTTGCTGAAAGAATCATTTCTAAAAGTGAGAAACAGAGCTTTAATAAGGAAAGGCTGTCACTGCCTCAGTGTGGAAGTAGTGTGCCTCACTGCTATCATTTTAATCCAAGCATTTATCCTATCCCACTTTTATTACTTTATTAGCCTCCTTACTGACCATCCTGCCTCCAGTCTCCAGTCCATTCTTCACTCTGCTGCCCAAATAATTCTTCTACAAAGACATTCAGTCCATGTTCTCCCACTCCTCAAAACCCCCAATGGTTGCCCATCCACCTCTGCATCAAACGGAATCTCCTTACCATTAGCTTTAAAGCACTCAATTACCTTGCCCTCCTCCTACCTCATCTCTTCTCTCCTACTACAAACCAGCCCACACACTTTGCTCCTCTAATGCCAACCTATTCACTGTACCTCGATCTTGCTGCTGACCCTTCGCCCATATCCTGCCTCTGGCCCAGAACACCCTCCTTCAGCATATCCAATAGATAATTACTCTCCCCACCCTTCAAAGCCTTGTTGAAGGCACATTTCCTCCAAGAGGCCTTCCCTGACTAAGCCCTCATTTCTCCTTTTCCCTTTCCCTCTGTGTTGCCCTAACATGCTCCTTTTATTCACCACCCCTACCCCATCCAACAGCCCCCCAGTATTTATGTACATAACCGTAATTTATTTATGTTAATGTCTCCTCCTCTAGATTGTAAACTCATTATGGGCAGGGAATAAGTCTGTTATATTGCTGTATTGTACTCTCCCAAGTGCTTAGTACAGTGGTCTGCACCCAGTAAGTGCTCAAGTATGATTGGTTGATTGCTTGATTGATGGAACTCACAGAAATTATTTACGTGGCTGATCGGGAATGGAACTGAAACACAGGCTGCTAGAATGGTTCGTGTTCCTCAAATTAATGATCAAAAGTTGCCCACTAAGAGTGTGCAAGGAACATAATAGTATTGGTATTTGTTAAGCGCTTACTATGTGCAGAGCGCTGTTCTAAGCGCTGGGGGAGATACAGGGTACTCAGGTTGTCCCACGTGAGGCTCACAGTCTTAATCCCCATTTTACAGATGAGGTAACTGAGGCACAGAGAAGTTAAGTGACTTGCCCACAGTCACACAACTGACAAGTGGCAGAGCCGGGATTGGAACCCACAACCTCTGACTCCCAAGCTCGGGCTCTTTCCACTGAGCCATGCTGCTTCCCAAAAAAGGAATGGCGGACTCATCCGGGATATGAACCCAGGATCTCTTGCAGCCAAAGCAAGAATCATACCAATTCTGTTATATGTACTTTCTCAAAGATTTAGTACATTGTTCTATGCACAGTAAGCCCTCAGTAAACACTATTGATTGATACATCAAACAGTAGGGTGAAATCTCAGCAGCACAAGCAGAAAGGTTTACTAGTTAGAACCAGCTTATAATGCCTTCTCTTGCTTTGCCTTTAACTAACCTGACAGAGTCCTCATCTAATCAAGATTTACAATTTTAAAGGCAGGATCTTCTTCCACGATTAAGACATGCTCCCGTTTATGACCTTTTCCCTTAACAAGAGTGTTAGGATGGGCTCTCACTGCAGCATGTTTATAAATTCAAACTGCCTTTCATCCTGACAGAACAAAGGGCTTGCTGAGGTCAAGTCAGACTCTCGGTGGTCAATGATACCAATGTTCAGTACTCCATGCAAGGAAATATATTTGCAATTTTGGGTTTGCCTCCTTTGCTAAGTATAACAGTCATCTACACCATTCTCACATTTACCGGCTTCTACTCTTACCCCCAGTTAACATTTGCCAAATATATTTGTGTTTAGGCAAGGGTTTTCTTTCTTCAAAGCCCCAGGGTGTTACCTGAATGTAGAGTACTATGATCATAATCTTATCCTCCTACTTGATTCTGCTGTAAAAGTCATAATACTGAATCTCTGTCATTGCAATTATTACTATGGCAAGAGACTGATATAAGTAATGATACCTTTTACTTAGACAGAAGCTTTCACCTGAAGATCTCAGAATGCTTTGCAAACAGTAATGTGTTAATTTAGTACCAGTTCATGACTTTAAGGCACAAACTGCACTGAACAATGAAACACAAACTAGATAGAAGAATTGAAAGTCTTGGTTGAAATATAACTTAACATGTCTGTTCCTTTTTTAATGGTATTTATTAAACACTTACTATATATCAAGAACTGCTCTAAACTCTGGGGTAGATACAAGCTAATAAGCTTCCACACAGTCCCTGTAGCGCATGAGGCTCACAGTCTAAGTAGGAGGGAGAACAGGTATTGAATCTCCATTTTACACTTGAGGCACAGAGCAGTTAAGTGATATAGGTGTCCAAGGTCACACAACAGACAAGTGGTAGAGTCAGAATTAGAACTGAGGTCCTGTACTCCTATGCCTATGCTGCTCCTTAATTTATTATAAGCAATTGTTTCTTTTTCCAAAGGCTACTACTTTAGACATTTTCTTTAATGGGTCTCATGATATCTTTAATTTAAGTGGGCTAGATATTTGAAACACAGTAATTCTTGATTCCCTATTTTGAAACGTGTTCTACATTGAATGACACCAGGACTAATTGGTTCTTCCACCAAGCCTATTTTTCAGAGGTGTAGAGATGAATTCGTAACTCGAGGGAATTTGACAGAGTTAGCCTTTAGGGCCAAACTCTAGACCTCCACGGGAAGGCCCCTTGATATAAATATTTCATCTGTGGAGACAAATGCTGAAAAACACATCCCAAATATTGGGAAAATTTCAGAATGTCTGCTAATCTGGCATTGTCTACAAGACAAAATTGTGCTAATGGCAAGCAACATTTCCTACATTGGTTCAATGAATTAACCTGGATCAAAAATCATCTGACAACAAAGCAAGAAATAAATCTATCAAGCAGTGGCATTTATTGAGCACTTACTATGTGCAAGACTGCTATACTAATTGTTTTGGGAAAATACAACACAACAGAGTTGGTAGATACAATCCTTTTCCACAAAGAGCAGCACGGGAAACAGCATGGTGCAGTGGACAGAGCATGGGTCTAGTAGTCAGAAGGTCATGGGTTCTAATTCAGATCCTCCACTTGTCTGTGTGGCCTTGGGCAAGTCACTTCACTTTGCCTCAGTTACCTCATCTGTAAAATGGGGATTGAAACTGGGAGCCCTACGTGGGACAGGGACTGTGTCCAACACGATTTGTTTGTTTCCACCCCAGCGCTTAGTACAGTACCCAGCAAATAGTAAGCACTTCACAAATATCAAATATTAGGAGCTTATTGGGGAAGACAGACATTAAAATATATTATGCATATGGAAAACCACAAATATCTGACTCCTAAGCACATGCTCTTTCCACTAAGCCATGCTGTTTCAAAGAAAGAGCTTAACAAATATCATAATTATTTTTATTGAATTCTGCTAACTAGGCAGACCTCATATAATGAAGTAGTCAAGTAGTCAAAGGCAACAGAAAACTGAATGAAGAAGGCATATTTGCATTTTGATATATTGATAAAACATATTTTAGTGATAATGGAGCACCAAATGATATAATCAAGTATATGATGGCGAGATTTGGACCTAGTGCCAGAAGCACATCTGGCTTCCCAACCTTTGAGCTATAGATAGCTCTATAAATACACCTATCTATCTAAATCTATAGAATTAATGTTATTAATTATAATAGTCATGTGTTCAATTTTTAGCAATAATGAAGCAGTAGTAACACACAGTGGAATGGAAGCTGGATCTTTGAACTAGACTTTTTTTTACAGTTCAACATTTGCATAACACACACCCACACACTCACATCATGACAGAGAACATTAAAACGTGTAACTGCGGAGTGACAGTATAGGTGATTAGTAGCCATACTATACCTAGGTCTTCATTTCACAGCCTCTATGTTGACAAAAAACAGAGCTGCCGAAGGCTATTCACCAGAATTCAAACTCCAGTGAACAAGCCCCATTTAGGCTCTGTTGGATAAAAGCTCACACACTCATGGCTGTTCTTCCCCTCTGTATGAAAAGAGAGCTTTCACCCTGCCAGTATTTACACATTAGATTCAATTTGTTTTACCAGAGAAAGGGTGAAGTCAGGGGAGAGCAAAAAGAATTTTGGAGATCCAGAACAAAAATAGCTTATTTCAGGGTTTAATTCCATTTTGGTCTCTACAGATTTTCCACAACTAATTCCAGTTACCTTGACTCTTGGGTGTTTCTATTGTTTGATGGGTTGTTGTTTAAAGGCAAGAGTATGTATTCCTGTTGGATTTCTTCTCTGTGTTAACACACATCTAGTTCCACACTGTAGCAACATCACTTAAAGGACTATGTGCCCTTTTTCTGCCCTCAACCGATAGACATTGAATTTTTATGGGAAAACATTTTATAGGGGAAAACATTTATGGGAAAACATTACGGGAAAGCATTCACTTCTATATTTATAGCACTCTTTTTCAAGGCACAAGGAGAATCCAGACCCCAACAAAGTTCAATCTTTCTCACCAATGCACTCACTGAATTTAGTCAACAAAATTAATCCACACTGAACAATTCTTCAGAGTACAATCACAACAAGCTGGTTACACAGACATGGATGCATTTAGAATTTAAATTAGTTCCTGCTATTTTCATTCTACACAACGCTGAAGAACCTTGTCTAATGCTTTTTTAAACACTAAAGAAAAAGATCAATAAAAACATTTTTTAAGTTAAATCTTGTGCTGTTACTATTATCTGTTCTAGGCATAAAAAGGGTGCTCTGCTGAGTTTTTCCACAATTAAACACAGTCATCAAAAGATGCTTCCTACATAGACTTATCTTGACAATCCATTAGAAGCAAAGGGTTTCAGAATAAATGCTTTCAGCTTTCCGGCCTTTTGAGAGCAACTAAATCTGGATTTTTGACAAAACAATTATTAGAGAACTTCAAATGACTATGATAAGAACCTCACTCCTTGGACCCTAGCCATGGAGGAATGCTAGTGACACTAACTGGCATATATCAATGTGAACTAGGGCTCCCGTCTTCAAACTATTTCTCTTGATTCTCTAGATAAAAGGTAATTTGCTTTTTATCATTTGTGCAATGTACTGTTCTTATATCCTTTCTTAGTTTGGCCAGATTATGCAAATGACTCATTCTACTAATGTCTTTTTTTAAGGGCATTCTATTCATTTCTATTTATAACTAAGGGGCATCTACCGCAGTCTCCTCTGAACATCCAGGTCAGTTGGGTAAATTGTGATTTTACTTCCTGACACAGCAATCAATGATAGTGATAATAATAATCTTATTTATGTAGGGTCAAACACTGTGCAAATGAACTGGAATAGATAAAATATAAGCAGCCTGGTCAGGGCTCACAGTCTAGGAGAGAGGGGGAATACCAGGGTTTTAATCCCCATTTTACAGATGACCAAACTGAAGCACAGAAAAATTAAGCAACTTGACCTAGGTCATGAAGCAGGCAAATGATAGATACAGGATTAAAGTCCATGTTTCCTGACTCCCAGGCCCATGGTTTATCCATGAGTAAAGAGGAAACTAAAGAATCTGAAAGGAATTGACTTTATCAGAGATTTAAAGAACAGAATATATAATCTTTCTTGGATAGTAAGGTCCCTTTCAAACTCTATGATTCTCCAATTCATAAGTCATCTTCAACAGCCTTTGTCAAGCAAACAGATTCAAGTGATCAAAGGAAAAATAAGCAATTATTACATAGCTTGATTAGCCTGCATATTCCTCTCACTTAGTACCCTGCCTGGCACATAGTAGTGCTTAACAAATACATGAAACCAATGAAAAAATTAAATTGGAATGTAAACTCTGAGAGGCAGGAGTCACACTTTCTACTTTTAAGGTTACCCAACTAGGACAGGGCTCTACCCCAAGAAGACACTCAAATACCCAAGGGTGAAGCTGCTAAATAGCAAATAGATACATGAGTGAGAACAGTGAATCCTGGGTTAATCTGGACAGAGAATTGCCTCTTGGAGGAGGTGAATTTTCAAGAGGACTCTGGAAGGTGGGAAAGGATGAGCTTTGTGAATTTTAGGGGTGATGTAGAGATGACACTTGTAAAAGGTTTTTCCATGCATGCAGCTTCAGGGATCATGTCTGCTTCCAGCTCCCTTAGATAGGGTGGAGATAGAACATTTAATCTCAAAAGACACCCTTCCATAAGCATGGCAGAATATTGAGGGATGTAAGGCTGAAATTGTTTTCTGTTTGACCTTGCTCTTTTAAAATTTACAAAGCTCTTGCTCCATTGTGGCCTAGAATGAGCAACTCACTTAAAGAAAGAGAAGAAGTAAGTTTAATCTGAGAGAACCTGCTACTAACCCACCAATATACTTTCCTGCAAACTAAGGAACCCAAAAGAGATACCTAATTTATCCAAAACGAGGACCCAGAAGGCAGCAGGATACCATGACCGGCAGCAATACCCAATACTTGAATTCAGCAGGCAGATGTCCTGGATAAGATTTGATAAGGTGCACTGGCCACTTAACAGCAACTAATATTTTAGGAAGGCTTAGGCTTCACAAAAATAAATAGTAAAGTGAGCTCAGCCTAATCAACAATTGTGCTATCACTGGACTAAGCATGGGGAAGAATCCTGAGCTTTCCTCTGGACTAGGGACATATTAAACCCTGTGTAAATCCAATGGAAATTGATACAGTGCCTAATCTTAGATTAAGGCATAAAGTTATTGGGGGATAGGGAGAGTGGAAGAGTGAATTACCCCCTTTTTGGAAATTATTGGCTTTTTCAGGTTCCTGGAGTGCCATTTAGTGCATTGGAAGAGGGAATTTACTAAACCAGTGGCTCTTATAGGTCACTGGAGTGCCATTTAGTACATTGGAACAGGGAATTTACTAAACCCTTGTGGCCTGAAAAATTTACTCCATCTCCAAAAATGATCGATTTATTCCTTCTTCAGCATTGGAATCATGCCTAGTAGCTCTTGAATCCTGGAGAGAAATAGTGGTATAAAGAGGGTTTCCTCTCTCTTTTAAAGGTTAAATAGCAGTAAGTCAGATTCTAGAAGCAATAAAATCCATGATATTTGACTCCAGGCAAAAATTGAGTCGCATTAGGTTATAGCTGATCCTCATTTAAAAGGGAAGGAAAGAAATGACTTAAGTTGAGCAACATCCTAAAACAATCAGCACAGAACCTTGGTGGCAATGGCAAGAAGTGTAATACAATCTCCATAGCCTTGATGGAAAAATTTTTATTGGTAAAAAAGATCAACATGAGGCATAAAATTACTCCTCAGGCCTTAAAGACTGAATTTTCTTTTTCTCAAGATGCTTATAAAGCTTAAATACAGTAGGTATTATTTGAACTAAAATATTCTGAGGAACATGAATGTGTTCTCCACTCCTATTATCTGCTGTGAGTCGTAGGAATTTACTATTTCCAGCATTTGGAAATCCTTGAGTTTTCCTGCACAAAGAAACTAAATCCTCCAAGTTAAGCTTGATATTTGACAACTCTTCATCAAGTATCCCACTTCAAGAGAGATGACAATTGTTTCTCAAATTTAAATTCACTAAATTCTGGATTTCTAACTTTCCCCCTATGCCTCTGAAACATCATTTTTGGCAGGCAAATTTCACTTTGTCTCTAAATACAGAGTTGGTCAGTTTCCCATTGATTTTTGTACACCAAATTTTCATGAGCTTCAAGGTCACAAAATCTGGAAGGACAAATCATCTTTTCCATTCCCCAAACCATTTTTAACAAACGAGAGCCAGCTGCTAATAACTTGGCCTTTTGGGCACACTCTGATACAAAAGGTTGGAATCCTGAGACTGTTTGGATATCAGGACTAACGTTACGGTCAAACTTGATCCATACCTCCAAAGCCATACAATACAACAGTGGTACCCCTAGACTTTCCCACTTCTTTCTTATTTAAAGCCTTCCAAAACCTCCTGCCACCTCCAACCCATCATAAGTGAAATAAACTCAATATATAGCCCATACCCCAGATGCACTGGGCAGACAGACAGAGAAATCAGAGAACCTATAATTCCTTGAGTTACTCCACTGAAGTATATGAGAACAACTGAATTCTTATTTATGCACTTATACCCACACATGCGTGCGTTCACATTCACACACGTAGATTCACACTCTCTGATGAGAGGAAAGAGCACCTAGAAATCCTGCACAGATTTAAAACTAAATCTAACCTTTCATAGTAAAATATTTTGGTCTTGGAAAAAGGAAAACTTTGTTCTTTTAAAACAGAAGACTTGTAAACCTTATTCAAGAGCACTATGTAGCTGAAGATTGTTCTAAAAAAGAAACCCATAAATGTAATATTAAATATATCTTAAAATCAGCACTGATTGGAAGTTTAGGGAAACCATCCAGATAAAAATTGCTTTACAGATTAAAAACTGATGAAAACACCTGACTATCTACACTTGAAATTTATAGCGAGACAGATACATAAATGTCTTTAACTATGACCCAATCCACTGTCAAGCATCCTTAAATAAAATCATTATATTTTGCATATAGTAATCTTACATACTTATTATTTGTAGACTACCAACAGTGTATTCAGCACTGTGCAGAACATAAAATAAGATGAGGTCTCAGCCCTCAGGGCTTACAATCAAAGTTAGACAGATAAAACAATTCAAACATAAAGTACAACAGTTGAAAAAAGGCTGTTAAAATTTATGAGGTGCAAGGTTTTGCTGTCTTATCTAGGGAAAGGGGAACCTTTATTGGGGCTGTATCATTGAAAAATGTCAGGAAAGAAGTGGGTTTTTAGAAGAAAATTTGAAAACAAAGAGAAAGTGATAACCTGGCAGAGCAAGAAGGTTAAAAGCCTCTAGGCACTTGGAGCCACATGGAAGGAAGGATGGAAGAGAGAGAGTTCTAAAGAAACCAAGAAAGTGGAAGACCTGATCGTCACAATGAAGCTGATTCTACCGTTACTGCTACATAGGGATCAAAAAAAAAAGAAAACGAAAACAAAATACCTCGCAGGAGAAGCAGATAAACAGCCTCCTTCCAGCCTCTACATCCCATCTCGGGGGGAAGATCAGAATCGGGAGTAGCAGACACCATAACATTTTGAGTACTGGGTAGACTGTGGTGGTCACTTTGGTTATTGTAGGGATTCTGACCCATGAAGACCCCAGACATCAGTTCCTCTCTCCAGCTTACCCTCTTCTTTTTCTTTGTTTGCCTTTTTTTATGTTGTGTTGTCTGTTTTATTGTGTGGGCCACCAGTTTTCTCTTCCCCCTTAAGGACCAAAGACCATATCTAATCTTTAGCAGTGTACTTTTTCCTAGAACTTAACTACACAGCTTGCTTTATCACTCATATGACTACTGCTAATAAAAATAATGATGATAATAATAATGATAGTGCTATTTATGAAATGCTATGTGCCAAGCACTGTTCTAAACCTGGGGCAGACACAAGACAATGAAGTCTGGAACAGTCCCTGACCTACATAAAGTTCACAAACTAAGGTAGGAGGGAGAAGAGGTATTGAAGCCCCACATTCTACAGATGAGGGAACTGAGGCACAAAGGAGTGAAGTGACTTGTTCAAGGTCACACAACAGGCACAGGTCAGAGCAGGGATTAGAACCCTTCTTGAACAACAATGATTGTGGTATTTGTTAAGTGCTTACTATGTGCCAGGAATGGATACAAGCAAATCTGGTTGGACATAGTCGCTGACCCAAAGGGGGCTCACAGTCTCAATCCCCATTTTACAGATACAGTAACAGAGGCACAGAGAAGTAAAGTGATTTGCCCAAGGTCCGGCAACAGACAAGTCGCAGAGCTAGGATTAGAACCCATGACCTTCTGACTCCCAGGCCCATTCTTTATCCACTATGCCATGCTGCTTCTCCATGCTACTGAAATTTTCCAATGGTATAATTTCCTGTGCTGACCAATTAACTGCCTTAGGGTGAAAAGGTGTTTCTTTTTCTTTGCCTTGATTACATAATATTCAAAATTTCATGGTTGTTCCTTAAGGTGGAGTTGAGGAATTTGGTGAATAACAAATTTGTGTTCATTCTATCCACAACTTTGATCTTGTGAAACTCAATGATATCCCCACTCTGCCTTTGCCTCCCCTGCCAGTGGTTGCCCATACTTCCAAAAGACATGACACTCTCCTTGGTAACATCCCAGTGTTATACACAGGAGAAATAGCCCCCTTCCCCTCCTTCCTCTTCCACTACTGACTGTTCTCGCCTTTTCATTTCATTTGGTAGAGAGAGCTCTACACAGATGGGCGGATCTGTTCTAATTCAACAATACCTTGACCTTTTGGAAAATGCTTTCTCAAATATCACATTTCTTCTTCATACAGTCCTATGACATTGGACAAGGCAGGTGTGTCGACCCTATTTCACAAGTAGGGAAACCGATGGTCAAAGAAGTTAAGTGACTGCATAGCACCTGAGTGTCAGACTTGTGGCTTGAATCAAGGACTTTGGTATCTCAGCCCAGGATTCACTTTTTTAACTTACTATTCTTCTTATGTAGATTTAAAGGAACAAAATGCAAAGATGTATGAGAAAGAACAAAATATCCAGGGAGGGTGGAAAGTAGGAATGCTATGAGGCTTGAATATGATTCCAAAAGTCAATCTGATGCCACGGAAGAGTCGGGAGAAAGAGACCTGATGAAAGAGGTAAATCATTTGCCAATAGAATTTCAAATGGTTACAAAATGGAGAGAAATCAGTAATGGGGAGATCAAAAGACAGGAACCATCATAGTTTAATGAAAATAAGTTCTGGCTAAGTGCTTTACCTGAGGAATGAAGAACGAGTCCTGAGGAGAGAGTTTGAGAGATGTTGTAGTCAAAACAGAACCAGGATTTTTATGTCCCTCCACATCAAATAGAAACTCTTTACCATTGGCTGTTTCCCCAGTAAACTGTGAACTCCTTATGGGCGAGGAATATATCTATCAACTCCACTATATTGGGCCAAATACTATGCTCGGCAAACAGTAAATGCTCAATTAATACCACTGATTGAGGAAGCCAAAATGATTCTAATATGAAATTGGTGAAACTCTCACTTCCTCAGTACAGTATCTAATGAAAAGGGAGGAGTTTTAAAAAAAAACAACTTCCAACTCTTAAGACGTCATCAAGCATTTTCCTCTTAACTTGTTTTCAAACAGAATTTAATAAGAAAGATCAAGGTAACTTGCATCTCGACTGCAAGTTTGAGACAGACATAATGGGAAACTCAACCACCTAGTTTGAAAAAAATAATGACCCAATCCTGGAGCTGTCATTTTCTTCTTTTCATTTTGTTGAAATGAATTAGTTGGCACATCCTGCACCGATCGTGAAAATGCACTAAAGACTCTGCATGGTGTGGGCATACTGGAAAAACACATGAACTAGTTTTATAGTTTGGGCAAAACAAAGGAAACATTACAATCCAGGGTGATCTGACCCAAATGAAAGTCATTCTCATTTATAGATAAATTAATCCAGGACACAGAAAGGAGCAGAAGGGACATTACATATAAGAAACAGGACGTCTTCTTTGGTGCTTTTTCTCTACTTCAAGTACTCGATTTCATTTCTCATGCTGGAGAAGCATCCTCATATATTCTTAGGAAGCCAATGAAAACATATTTAATAAAGTTTTTGTTTTATCCTAAGATACATCCACTATCCTGGCCTATAAGCACATGCACATAGTATCACTACTTCTATGCTCCTTAATACTCTACATATACTTATTCAAAGTCTAGTAACAGTGTACTTTGCCCTGAAAATGAAGCATCAAATTTGGTCAACCGGAAAAAGTAAATTTCAAATTCACCAACTATATTCTCTTTGCCAAATGTAATGGGCTCCACTTTATTCTAATGCTCCTTGACCTACTGGCTGCCTTCAGCATTGTAGACTATAGCCTTCATCTGGAAACGTTATTTAACCATATTTTTATTCATTCATTGAATCATTTATTGAGCTCTTGCTGTTCATTCATTACTTCATTCAATCGTACTTATTGAGCACTTACTGTGTGCAGAGCACTGTACTAAGCGCTTGGAATGTACAATTCGGCAACAGATGGAGACAATCCCTGCCCAACAATGGGCTCACAGTCTAAACGGGGAGACAGACAACAAAACAAAACAGAATAAAACAAAACAAGTAGTCTGGCGTAAATATCATCAAGATAAATCATCAAGATTTATAGGTACATATACATCATTAACAAAACAGAGTAAAAAATAATATATACAAATATGCACAGTGCTGTGGGGAGGGGAATGGGGAAGAGTAGAGGGTGGGAGAAGGGGGAATGGGGAAGGGAGGAGGAGCAGAGGGAAAAGGAGGGCTCAGTTTGGGAAGGCCTCCTGGAGGAGGTGAGCTCCCAGTAGGGCTTTGAAGAGGGGAAGAGAGTTAGTGTGCAGAGCACTGTATTAAGTGCATGGGAGAGTACAATGCAACAATAAACAGACACATTCACATTCCCTGCCCACATGAGTTTACCAACACAGTTTTCTCTGCTGATTCCTTTATCAACGTTTCCTCCTATTCTTCTCATTATCTTTCTCTGGCTCTTCCACAACTTTTCATCTTCCTTCTCTTCATACTTCACAATCACCACCTTTGGGCGCTCATTTGCTCCCACAGCATTTACTATCACCTGCTTCCCAAATCTACCTCACTAGCCCTGACCTCTCACTAACTCTGAACGTTACTATTTCACTTGACTCCAGGCCTTTTCAAGATGGATGTCCTGCTGCCATTTTAACATCAACATATCTACAGCTGTACTTCTCACCTTCCACCCAAATCCTCTTCTCCATCTAACTTTCCCATCACAGTTGATAACACTACCATTCTCCCTGCCTTTGAAATCCACAAACTTAGTTTTTATCCTGAACTCCTCCCTTTGAATCCCATATTCAGCCCATCACTAAATCATCCTGATTTTTCCTCCCCAACTTTTCCTATCCATTGCTCTCCATCCAGATGGCCAATAGTGATCTTGCACCATTCTTAGGCATTTGATATTCACTCCACCTCCAGCCCCACAGCAGTTTTGTATATATACATCTACTCTCATGGGTTTTAATCCCTGGTCCACTGCTTATCAGCTGTGTGATCTGGGCAAGTCACTTAACTTCTCTGTGCCTCAGTTACCTCATCTGTACAATGGGGTTGAAGAATGTGAGCTCTACGTGGGACAACCTGATTACCTTGTATCTACTCCAGTGCTTAGAACAGTGCTTGGCACATAATAAGCACTTAACAAATACCAACATTATTTTTAATGGCATTTGTTAAGTGCTTTTTAAAAAATAGCATTTGTCAAGCATTTACAGTCTGCCCAGCACTGAACTAAGCACTGGGATACATACAAGATACTTAGATTGGACACAAGCCTTATACTACATAATAATAATAATCATCATCATCATCATAATTACGGTATATGCTAAGTGCTTACTATGTGCCAAGCACTGTTCTAAGTGCTAGGTTAGATACATGGTAATCAGGTTGTCCAACGAGGGGCTCACAATCTTAATCCCCATTTTACAAATGAAGTAACTGAGGCAGAGACTCACAGTCTTAATCCCTCTTTTATAGATAAGGGAACTGAGGCCCAGAGAAACTATGTGACTTGCCCAAACTCACACAGCAGATAAGTGGTGGAGCAGGATTAGAACCCAGAGCCTCTTACTCCCAAGCCTGGGCTCTTTCCATTAGGCTATGCTTCTTCTCGATTTGCATTTGTGACTTATTTGAAAGTCATCCTCCCCCTCTAGATTCTAACTCCCTTTAGGCAAGGATCATGTTTATCTACTCTATTGTTTTATGCTCTACCAAGCACTTGGAGATTCCCTCCTAGAATCGAACCTGGAGAGTTTCCAGTACTCTACCAGTCTTGGCTACCAAAGGGAGAGTCAAGGAGACGAATACCCATTCCATTCCTAGCTTGGGCAGTGGCTAGTGAATGGAAGGAAATCTGTTACAAGTCAAAACTCACCTGTGCTGGACAGCAGTGGAACAGGAGAGAATCGGGGGCAGAGACTCAGGTTTACTGCACGGAAGAAGGTAATGGTAAACCACTTCCATAATTTTACCAAAAAAACCCTGTGGATACACTGCCAGAATGATTGTAGATGGGGTGGGGGGTGTTCCAGGAGAGATGCGTCCATGGAGTTGCTATGGGTCAGAGATGACTTGACAGCATAAGACAGGACAAGCACTTAGCAAAGTGCTCGACACACACAGTAAGTGCTCAATAAACACCACTGATTGAGTGATCCAGGCATTTGTCATATCTTGGCTTTACTACTGCACCAGTCTTCTCGCCAGTCTTTCTCCCTAATCCATACTCCATCTCTCTAATCCATACTCCACTCTGCTGCCAAGATAATTTTTCTAAAATGCCACTTTTTGTATGTCTCCCATCTCAAAAACCTTCAATGGTTACACATTCCAATTTCTCATTCTTATCTCTGACTTCTTTTTCACATCCTTACGCGGGGGGGAATTCCCTTCTCCTTCAATTCTGACTACACCTCTCCATCTTCAAAGCTCTTCTTAAATATTACCTTTAGGAAACTTTCCCTAATTAATATTAATTTCTTTCCTTTAGGTTATACCCACCCTCACAACTATGAACTCATTTGTGTACTCACAACCACCAGAAGCACCTCCATGCATATAAATACACTCGTTAAGCAGCATTGTTTAACCATGATGGACTTGGTGCTTAGAGTCAAGGGCACAT
Source organism: Ornithorhynchus anatinus (assembly GCF_004115215.2). Taxonomy (NCBI): domain Eukaryota; kingdom Metazoa; phylum Chordata; class Mammalia; order Monotremata; family Ornithorhynchidae; genus Ornithorhynchus; species Ornithorhynchus anatinus. The sequence goes on along the minus strand of NC_041735.1, from coordinate 15,772,388 downwards.
GAAAATACTGTTGTTGTATGTTAAATGTATTTAACATATGCTAGTGATAATGATCAATCAGTCGACATTGATTGAGCACTTACTGTGTGCAGAGCACTGTTCTAAACAGTTGGGAGAGTGCAATGCAAGAGAGCTGGCAGATAGGTTCCCTGTCCACAGGGAGCTTACAATACAGAAGGGAGACAGACATTAATATAAATAAAATTATGGATATGTACATGAGTTCTGTGGGGCTGAGGGTGGGGTGAATATCTAGTGCTTGGAAGAGTACAGATCGAAGTGCAAAGGTGGCACAGAAGGGAGAGGGAGTTGGGGAAAAGGAGGCTTAATAGTACTAGTAACATTAAATAGATTCAAAAAGAATAGCAATAGAAATGTGTACTCTTAAAATACATTCTTCTTTCACCTCTGGATGATTTTTAAACCCCATGTAAGAATCTATAAATCAAGACCTTTATCCTGGATTACATTAAAGACTGAAAGGGTATGCCATAGCAAATTAACTATCTTCTAGCTAATAAATATGCAACTTGTACTGAAAAGTTGGATGAACCTCAAGTGCACAGCTGTTTACTTTAGAAGTGTGGGTTGTTTTTTTTTTTTTACATTCAGAAAGTGTATGCCATTTAATTAGCAGTTTTATTTGACAAAAATGCATTTTGGCACCCAGAGCTTCTGAACACTCTAATACAGAAGGCCATGTGCATTCATAATCAACATTTGGGCATGATACTTCCATTTCATAGAAGTTTCAGTACAAAGGCAAATGTCATCTAGGATTGCACAGAGATTGGTGATGGGAGATTAATCCTTTTGTTGGTTCAAAGGTTAGCCCAAAGCCTTGCTGAAGTTAAATCTTGGTTAGAAAGTATGGTTGAGATGGCCCAATATAAAATGAGAAGGAATGGAGCTCCAACTGATGCTTCAATTAACCTAATTGGTACCCTAAATGAGCTCCACTTTTATTAAACCTCTCTAGTGAGACAATTTGAAACACCCTATAGCAGGGAGAGGTGACAAAATCCATCAACATAACATCCACACTTATTCCAAAGAAACAGGGTATCTCTCTCTCTCTCTCTCTCTCTGTAGTGGAGCCAATATTAATTGTGCTGAAGCACAGCTTTCAGCAGAGAGGCTCCCCACAACGAATAATTCATAGAATTTCAATGATGTTCAAAGCCCTTTGAGATAGAAAGCTTTTTAGAGTAAACTAACATTGATTTTAAGAGCCCTTCTTGGATTTTTAAGCATGCCTGGGTATAACAGAAAGAATAAGACCACCCTTACTCATTGTGGGCAGACAATATGTCTGTTATATTATGATGCTGTCATCTTTCGAGCATCTAGTACAGAGCCCTGTGCACAGTAAGTGCTCAATAAATATGATTGATTGATTTACACAACACTAGTTTATTGAACTGGTGATGGAAAAGGGTCAGACAGGAAACCTTCAACTTCAGCATGGTTATGTCACTGTGGAATAACCTGAGAATCTTCATAAATGTCTTCTCTCAGTGGTACCAAGTGATTTGGAACACTTCCAAAGATTTCACAGAGTCTTTGGAAATCTCTAATCGCCACTCATTTTCTTCTGCAGCACATAAAAGCTTCATATAAATGGTTTGAAGGACTTCCACCACAACCTCCATTTTATAAATCAGCTCTCTAGCCGCTCCTCGCCACCTCTCCTTCTTTGCTCTTCTCAAACTTGCCTTCTTGAGCTTCCTGCCTCCTATCCTCACTCAAATGGTTCCCTCAGCCTGTAATTCCCATCCCCCCAAATTTGTGTTATCATAGATCTCTCCATCCCATCTCTTCCAGGAAGCTTTCCCAAATAATTATCATACCTAGTCATGTCAACTCCACAGCCATCCTTAGCAGTTATGTATTTTATCTCTATTCTCAGTATGTTTATTTTCATTTATACAAAATCCAGGAGTCTACAATCATTTACAAATAGAAGCAGCAGGAGTAAGAACAATGATATACCAATGATATAAATATATCAGGATTTTAAAAAAAGGCACCACTCACATTATATATATATGTATAATGTATATATTTATATACATGCACACATATCCAAATATATGCAAATAAGAATATACACAGGATCAAAAGTGTTGAAGAAATTCCCTATTTGGTGTCACTATGATATTTTAATATGAGTTGCCCAGGGAACTTTTCAGGAACTAATTTGCCATATAATTGGGCAAGCTGCGTTGTCTTAGCTTTACTTTTACTGGGCAGGGTGAGTACTGCTTCTGAGATACAACCCTGAAACAGGGGGATTATTATTGATGCACAACAAGTGTTTGACTAACATAAAACACAAATTAATTGGGGAAAATATTAGCCATAGCTCCTTAACAGCCAATGCGATGTCCTTTCTAATTTAACCTATGAAATGTTTGAGGGGGAAAAAAATCTAGGGACACCACCATTACAGAAGCTAAGTCAACAATCTGCTCCTGAGAAATGGAGGCTCACTGGTACGATCTGCAATCCTACTAATAAAAAATGGATTTCTCTTAGTGTTGCTGATAGCAGGGGGACTAATTGGCCAGCGTTTACTCCTGCTGACTACTCTGTGTTCATTTGGTCTCTCACTGATGGACCAAATCAATCAGATATTCAATCTATAGCTGACCCATGGGTAGCAGCAATTAAAGCACGCCTTTTTCTTCCTTAGAGGTAGGAATTGAATTTCAGATGAATGGATGAGGCATGGGGAGAGGAGTTCAAGTTGTTGGCAGTAAATGAGATGTTATCAGCACACAGCTTTCCTTTCCATCTGTCCTGAATTTGATTTTATCAAAATTATGTTTGTGTATAGTTTATGTACACAACTCATGTTTTATATCATAAATGCAGTGACATTGATTTTCCATCTTGTAATTACAGGGACAACATTTGCTCCAATTTTTTTGAATTTTTCTGTATTAGTGAAATATTTTCTTTAGTTAAAATGAAAAATTTGTCCTTAAAAGATGGAACTAAATTCTGACATTAATTGTGTTAAGATTCAGGAGATAATGGAAAGTTCTTTAAATCACTGCATTACCTGTAAAAGATTAATGGACATTTCTATACCTAATGACTAACATATTTGCTTTAAAAAAAGTTGAACTCACTCATAAGATTTATTTTTGACTTCCCTAACTCAAGATATAATAGCATACATATATATATATATATATATATATATATATATATATATATATAATTTTGGTATTTGGTAAGTACTTATTATGTGCCAAGCACTGTTCTAAACACTAGGTAGATATAAGGGAATTAGGTTGTCCCACATGGGGCTCACAGTCTTAATCCCCATTTTACAGATGAGGGAATTGAGGCACAGAGAAGTTAAGTTTAAGTGACTTGTCCAAAGTTACACAGCTGATAAGTGGTGAAACTGGGATTAGAACCCATGACCTCTGACTCACAGGCCTGGGCTCTTTCCACTGAGCCACGCTGCTGCTGGAAAATTCATGGCAATTTGTGGATCTTTTAGAGACTTGTGAATTTTAGATTGATCATGTTGCTATCTAGTAAAGTGTCCTGCAAATAGTGTTTGATCAGCTAATAGTTTTGATTATCTGATTGTTGGGTCAGTCTGAGAAATTAATTGCTTTGTATCTGGTCACATGCTATGAGATGAGCTCTGTCTTGACATTCTGTAAATGAAAACCCAGAATCAAACATAGAAAATTGAGAAATGACATGAGAAATCATATTAACCAAAAGGCGGTGGATACTCCATTGTGATTCAGACTCTGGAGAGAACTTCGCAATTTTGATAACAATCAGTGGTATTTATTGAGTGCTTACTATGTGCAGGGTACTGTAGTAAGCACTAGCGTGGCTCAGTGGAAAGAGCACGGGCTTTGGAGTCAGAGGTCATGGGTTCAAATCCCGGCTCGGTCACCTGTCAGCTGTGTGACTTTGGGCAAGTCACTTAACTTCTCGGTGCCTCAGTTACCTCATCTGTAAAATGGGGATTAAGACTGTGAGCCCCACGTAGGACAACCTGATTCCCCTGTGTCTAGCCTAGTGCTTAGAACAGTGCTCAGCACATAGTAAGCGCTTAACAAATACCAACTTTTTTTTTTTAACAACAGAATTAGCAGACAGGTTCCCTGCTCATAAGTTTATAGTCTAGAGATGAGCTTGAAATCTGGAGATTCATATGTCAATGTCATCTTACTGAAGATACAAGGAAAGTTCCTTTGGTAAATTGAGTGACACTTAAAATAAAAATATTAGCCGTGTCACAATGGGTCAAATGAATAGCCCATCCAGGACATATTCCGGAATACAAGACTAGTAATTAGGATACTTGGAGGAACTGTACTTTGATTGGCATCCTTGATATCATAGCCTATTATTAGCAATTACCCATAAAATACCACCAACCTTTCCTTTGAATCCTTAAATGTCCCTTTCGTAACTTATTAGGAACCTCTTGTCTATTAATTTATCCAAATTCTTCTTTAACTCATATTTCCAGATGCACGACTTCCTCCAGTACCAAATTCTTCCAATTCTGTGTTGCACTTTGGCCAACTGTAAATCTTCAGAAATGCGAAGTGGTATGGCTAAGTAGATAGAACACGGGCCTGGGAGTCAGAAGGTTCTGGGTTCTAGTCCCAGCTCCACCACATATCTGCTGTGTGATCTTGGACAGATCACTTCACTTCTCTGGGCCTCAGTTACCTCACCTGTGAAATGGTGATTAAGAGTGTGAGTCCCATGTGAGACAGGAACTATGTCCAACCTGATTAACTTGTATCTACCCCAGTGCTTAGAACAATACTAGGAACATAGTAAGCATTTAACAAGTACTAAAAAAAATAAAAAATATACAGATACATACTTTTTCCCTCTTACATAAAGAAGGTCACCTCTATTTCAAAAGCCTCAAATACAACTAGTAAATTTTACCCATTTTTGTCTGAAGTATAAGGACAAGAATGAGTATAGCTAAAGCATTATGCATGCAGGTTATTTATACAACCAAGCAATAAACTCTGAAAAAGAAATCCAATTTAGAGTTCCACAGTCCTGACTGCAATCCTGCCTGCTTAGGAGAAAAGAGCAACATCAATGCATGCATTTTGTCACACTCTCTTTGCCTCATCTATAACAAATGTGATAAATCTCTCAGCCATAAAAAAAACCAACATTGTTTCTCCTTCTATCCTGTTTAACCATCCAGTATCAGATATTTTCTTGGCAAAAATGTCAACTATTTTAACAATTTTTCTTTGTCCAATTCTGGAACTCTTCAACCTCTCCTGCCTTCCCCTTTTATTTGCCTCCCCGCCCCATAAAAATCCCTCAAATACTCCCTCCTTTGTAGCCAGATTAAAAAAAAAGTAATTAGCATTTATTACAGTAGCAATGAAACGAGCAATTCAACTCTTGCCCAAGCTCATAAGTTTTCCACTTCAATTAGGCATTCACATTTTATTTTGGTGGTGACTTCTCCTGAGGCTAAAGCTATGGAACAGTGACTAACAGCCAAACACCCTTATTAAAAGCAAAATCCTTTTAAAATTCGAATTCCCATGCACCACAATTTCTTCTCCAGTGATAGAAACCACGGAAAACTTCAGGAACAACAAAGCCTTCAAAACTAAACTTTAGGACTGAAAATAAACATTCTTCTCATTGCTTCCTTTTTCATTTCCATTCTCAGGAGATAGTAAGCTCTCAATGGATTCTCGTCTTTGGAAACAAGCAACACAGATCAACGTTGTACAAGTATCAGGTTTTTTTTCTAAAAAAAAAAACCACCAAACCCAAAGACTCAATTCTCCAGGAATGCCTATGTGAGTATAATTGAAGTAATATTTCTTTTTCAGTTTTGGAACCTGCCTATCGAGTATCATTCACTTTGTTTTCAAAGTCATCCTAGCCCCTGAAGTTGCTTTTTCAGAATTTTAAGTGAGCAACCATAAATATGTGTATTTAAATGCATCTTATAGGAACACCATATATACCATAGACCAAGTGGAAGTGTCTGAAAATGCCTCATGCTCTAAAAGGATGAAATTTTCTTCAAATAGTCATTGCATAGCAGACAGTAGTCCAGTCCACCATTTAGGCTTTTAAAACATGTTTGGCCACAAATTGTGCTTTTACTATGCCATCACATATCTTTACATCTTTCCATACTTAACAGTGTCAAAATTTCAGTGCAGTTATTGTCAATGGGCAACACAAGCCTGAAAGAGGTCAGGAAAAATACTGTGGGCCATCACTTAAGTTCTATCCTAAGTTAATACCCTAAAATTCTGCAGAGATGTTGGTTAGTTCTCAGAAATTTCTGAGCAAATCAACTGTCCATCCTACCATTGCCCCTCACCAACAAAAAAATCCCAAAGGAGTTTGATAGTGATCTGGGCATCTCCGTGACAAGGGACAGGCCCCAGGGGGAGACCAGGAGAACCGGGATGCCATAGAGTTGCATGTTTTACTGGTCCCCCTTCCTCCATTTCCCTTGACAATCTCTTTGGCCATCTCTTCTGCCACTGTTGTCATCACTCCTTGCCTCAGCTCCTTTCCTCCCTCTCAGACTGCCAAATCCCATTATTTCTCAGGGCCCCTGAACCCACTTGTATTAAAATTACTTCAGGCTAAGAAATGGGACTTAACCCTGTGCTAATTTGCCTGGTAAATCTGGGCCTATGTACTGGTTAACAATTTGGACTGCTCTACTGACCAGAATATGGTCCATTTCATAACTGTTTGATATTTTTCTTAGCACTTCAGGCTACTAATCTCCCTATAATACACTTCACAGATTCTTACAAGTTTTGTAAGGTAGGTATGAGATGGATTCAAACTTTTCCCTGCCTCAAATTCTCAGCTATTTATTGAAAAGGATGCATTTTAAATGGTAAACTTAAAAATTAACCAGTTCAGGATTTCTTTCCTGTTACTATTCACATCAGGGCAGACTGCCCCAAACCATCTTGAACCTACTCAGATCACTGATAAAACTACATGGCAATATTTACACAATTGTACACTGCCTTCAATGGTCTCCAAATTGAGATCAGCATTGTCTTAAGCACTATTGCTAAGTTTCATGATTTACTGTAAGTCCCATGTTCCTTTCACCATTATCTTTGAAGTTCTTCCTAGCAGATTGTTACTTTATACTTCACAACTAAATACACCGTGACACTCTTCAAACAGAATTAATGGGCATGACAATTTAAACACACTAGGAAAGATTTTAAGTGGGAGTAAGAACTTTAAAGTCTTAAATATCTTGAACCTGAAAAAAATGTATTTTTATCTTCTTCTCTTTACTATCAGGACTCATGCTAACCTAGGGTGATCCAGACATCCTTCAACCAACCCTGCCTTTGCTCTCTGATCTCCCTTCCTCCTCTCTCTCCCCGCTCCAGTCTATTCTTCACTCCGCTGCCCGGCTCATCTTCCTGCAGAAACGTTCTGGGCATGTCACTCCCCTTCTTAAAAACCTCCAGTGGTTGCCTATCAACCTCCACATGAAACAAAAACTTCTCACTTTAGACTTCAAGGCTCTCCATTACCTTGCCCCCTCCTATCTCTCCTTCCTTATCTCTTTCCACTGCCCACCCCATACACTCTGCTCCTCTGCTGCCCACCTCCTCACCGTCCCCCGTTCTCGCCTATTCCACCGTCGACCCCTCGGCCATGTCCTTCCGCGGTCCTGGAATGCCCTCCCTCCTCACCTCTGCCAAACTAATTCTCTTTCCCTCTTCAAAACCCTATTTAAAGCTCACTTCCTCCAAGAGGCCTTCCCAGACTGAGCTCCCCTTTTCCCTCTGCTCCCTCTACCCCTCACTTCACCTCTCTGTAGCTAAACCCTCTTTCCCCCCCTTTCCCTCTGATCCTCCTCCTCTCCCTTCCCATCCCCTCAGCAGTGTACTCGTCCGCTCAACTGTATATATTTTCATTACCCTATTTATTTTGTTAATGAAATGTACATCACCTTGATTCTATTTATTTGCTATTGTCTTAATGAGATGTTCATCACCTTGAGTCTATTTATTGCTATTGTTCTTGTCTGTCTGTTTCCCCCAATTAGACTATAAGCCCGTCATAGGGCAGGGACTGTCTCTGTTACCGATTTGTACATTCCAAGCACTTAGTACAGTGCTCTGCACATAGTAAGCACTCAATAAATACTACTGAATGAAGGAATGAATGAGCAACAACATATATTACATTGCTTACATTATGAAGCATGTCTTGTAGCATAAGGGAATATAAGAACATACCCAAAGTGGTCCACTGTGGAAATTCTCAGGCCTCATAATGGATGACTGAATTCCTGAGTGGACTGCTCCCTTCCAATGTTTCAGAACTACTGTTTCACTTTCCTAGATACTTGGCAATAAAGGCATCACTTCTGAGTCATGCGACTCAGTGGCAGAAGCTGAAGTGAAAGGAGATTGGATGCTGAAAATAAAATGAGATGACATAGTGCCATTTGGTAGCCTATCACCACTGGATGAGGGACGGAGCAGTTAAAAATGGACTGCCCAGCATACAACTGTCCAAATGGCCACCCAGTTGTGACCTCTGTTTTTCTTCTTCGAAACAACAATGGAGAAAATGATTTCCTACTGAAGAATAATGATAGGCCAATAAAAATAAGTGTGGCCTAAAGGAAAGAGGACCTGGGTTCTAATCCCAACTTGACCATTTGTCTGCTGTGTGACTTTGGCCAAGTTACTTAGTTTCTCCGTGCCTTAGTTACCACATCTGTAAAATGGGGATTAACACTATGGGAATGTGGGACAGAGACTGTAACCAAGCAGATTATCTGGTAACTAGCCCAGTACTCCAAAGTGCCTGGCACATAGTAAGCACTTAACAAATACCATAAAAAAATCATCAATGTGAATAATGTAATAATACTCAATTCACAAATATTGTGGTCTAGTGGCAGAAAGAATACCGTTAATTTACTCCCACTTGGTAACATGGATAAAAGAATGTGAGGTTCCTTCCTAGTAAGACCTCCATGATCACCCTGTCACCATACAGATATGCCTGACAAACAGAAACCTTGAGGTTTATTAGACAGAACGTTCCGTTTCTTAGCCTGGGTGCCCTTTCTCTTAATGGGAACCAGCATTATTTTGCTGTTCTTTGTGCCTTTAACCCCTTGGGCTTCTCAAGCAGTGACTGTTAAATTATAAAGTGATTTAAAGAGGTTTCGGTATATGTACCATTGCTAAAATTTTATAGGTATCATATGGGAACTGTCAGTTCCTAAGGGTAACATTTTCCTTCCTTACAGAAATGCTACAGCACAGTGTAGTATTCACCCTGAAAAGATATTCAGTCTTTTTTTTTCCTAAATTCATGAATAGTGTCACATCAATCTCAGCGTAAAGTGATATGAAATGTCAAGCAGTAAAAAACAATGTTTTAGGAACAGGCAATTGCAGAAATGCTTAAAACCTCTATAAGCTGGAGAATAGCAACTCCATCAGCTCAAAGATTTTGAACCCAATTATTTAGCACTGATATAAAGGCAAAATATGGACCTAGTAGCAGGATAGGAAGTTCACAGATTTTTGGGAGGTCCCTATAATCATCATCATCACTGGTATTTATTGAGAGTTTACAATGGGCAAGCACTGTACTATGTGCTTGGGTAAGCTCCCTCTAGATTGTAACCTTGTCATGGGCAGGGAAAGTGCCTACCAACTCTTATGTTGTTCTCTCCCAAGTACTTAGGATGGTGCCCTGCACACAGTAAGTGCTCAATAAATACAACTGATTGTTTGGGAGAGTACAATACAACAGAATTGGCAGACCCCTCCCCTATCCACCACAAGCTTACAGTCTAAAGGGGGAGGCAGAAATTACTATAATTTGTAAATCAAAGAGCCTCCCTAGCCCAACGTTATTTACAAGTTAGGAAACATGGAATCCCCCAAAGTAGGATAGACATTCCAGGCTCTGAGGATGGGAGAAGGAGGATGAGAGAAATGAGAGGCTGGGGGAAAGTTATCCATCAGCACTTGTTCTATATTCCAGGAAGAGTTTTCTTCCAAATCGGGGGAATTAACCCAATATTCTTATTCTTGGAATTATTTTGGTCAGAGACCCAGTTCCTAAGTAAAAGCATTCAGATAGATATAAGATAATCAGGTTGGACACAGTCCCTGTCCCACATGGGGTTCACAGATTAAGGGAGTTGAACAGAGCTTTGTAAGAGCCATGTCCAGCTGTATAATGTAAGCAGTAAGTCCTAGTTGAAACAGCTCGGGTCTGTGAGTCAGGGTACCTGGTTTCTAGTCCCGGTACTGCCACATGCCTACTGTGTGACCTTGGACAAATCACTTCTTTATGACTCAATTCCCTCATCTGCAAATTGGGGATTCAATATCTGTCTCCCTCCTTCTTAGAAAGAGACCTCTATTGGAACCTGATTATCTTATATCTACCCCAGCGCTTTGTACAGTTCTTGGAATATAGTAAGCACTTAACAAATACCACAATTATTATTATAAGCATAGTGCTTTGCACAACGCAAGTTCAGAATAGCCCTCAAAGGACAGGAAGAACTGTTTACAGGGGCAGACATTTTTCCCACCGGCTATATTTACTCTCTCTATATACAGAAGCGAGCCAAGATTGAGAGTCGAGTGAGAAATATGCACTTGAGAGTAAGAGAGATTCTGGTGGTGTAAGAATTATAAAGAGAAGGATCCAGCCTGAAATGAAACTGAACAAATATAATTGGAAGAAAGTTTTGGGACTCGGAAGGAATTAACAGAAAAACAGACAGATACTTTCAGGAATATGCTCTAAGAAACTATCCAAATAAAAAGAAATGTAGGTGGCTTTTGTTAGTTTTATATAGAAGTCAAATTGGGAAATGAAAAATTATTTGAGAGGAAGAAAAAGGATGATAAAATAATGCATATTGGCACACAGAACCAGAGAAAACTATTACACATTTATGGAAATACACTGAAATACATAATATATCTATATAAAATGTAATGTATATGCAATTTTTCAGAAAGAAAGTCTATACTCCACTAAATACTAAAAGCTCTTATCATATCATAAATAATTAACACCAGACATCTAGTAAAATTCTAGGAAGTAGCAAGCATATGGAAAGTTTTCAGTAACCAAACAATGACATACAAGTCCTTCACACAATAAGGACTTACATCCGATCTGAATCATTTACTGTCTTTCCCCTGCACACAAGTGTCCTTCGAGGAATGGCTCTCATCCACCTGGCACTCAAAATGTAGGAAAGAATGTCATAACATTTGAGAGTTTAAAGTCCGTGCAGAAAGTGCCACATGGCGATAGCAGATGGGGAAATACACATTGTTAAATGCCACCTAACAATGCAGCATATGTAGCACATGGAGATGACGCCACCACCTCATTAATGACAAGAATTTGACCTGATTCAGAAAAGGAATCCTTCACCAAAATTAAAGACCTAGTTAGGCAGGAAATTCAGGTAGAGACAGCACTAAAGTAAAGCTATTTAAGACTAGAGAAGCAGGCCTCAACTTCTAATAGAGGAGGGTCGAGTGGGTTTAGTAGCAGATGATGGGGATATTCAGCTAACATCTTCTCTCCAGATATGTCACTGCTATCAGAGGAAAATATGTTCCTAATACAGAAACGTTTTGTTCCTTGACTGGGAAGAAGCTTATTTTACATACTCTAGACACAAATAAACAATGAGAAAATTCACAAGATGAGCATGATTTCTGAAAAAAGGCTTCTCCAAAATAACGATTTATCAGAGCTACTATAAAACATAGTAACATTTGGTATTTAAAAGGAGACTAATCTTTAAATTCAGCATTTAAGTTTACGCAGTACTCATCTATAGACCTCAAACAACAAAAACACCTAGCATGCTTGACTCTGAAATGGAGCAGATGTATTTAAATAAAGAACTGTGACAGATTTGGGGTCAATGAGCCACAATTGAAGAGGTCCAGGTATTGCAAATAGCTGCTGCAGTTGCACAACTTGTCATGACTTGTGAAATGGACTATTCCTACAGGGGATTTTTTTTTCAGGTATATCCACATAAAAAGATAACCGTTACCATTAGTTGTCAATTCTATGACAGGAACACATTTCTCACCAAAATACATATATGCCTACACATATCCATAACATATGCATAACCTCATATGCATACATATATGCATACACATATGATCCGTGTCACCATCTCCCTGAGTTGGCACTGGTGTGCACAGTGCATAAACTAGCAGGCATAGGATGGAGTGCCTGCTCTGGGGATATTACGTGGTGAATGAACAGCGGTCAAGGGTCCTTGACTAAAGCAGAACACGTCCAGCCGGCTGGGGAGCAGAAATTGAGGGAAACTACCCGCTTGCTGGCCCTGCGGGGAGAGCAGTTCTGGGTCCTTTGAAGACTATGGAGAGAGACTGCTATATCCCTGAATATGGAGAAGCCCCTTGGTTACCGGAAGGCCATGGAAGAAGCAGCTGAACCGAGACTATGGAGGCAATAATGGGGCAAGGGAGGGAGAGAGTGTGCAAAGACAGGAACCAACTCTGTGCCAGGAGACTCCAGTGGCCAATGTTAGCCAGGCAGGGATCATGGGCCAGGGAACACTCCCGATTGTTCCAATCCCTTGCGTCCAACAGAAGCAGCTGCCCCGTTTCTTTTTCTGTTTCTTTTTCCCAAACAGATGTTGTCCCCTTCTCTTCCCACTGCCCTCACTGACTGTTCCCTGTTCCCTCACCATGCCTTTGACTCACTTGCTATCCTACCACTCAAGCCCAGATTGCTCTACTTGGAAATGACATGCCAGGATTGTCTCCCACAGTAAGCTCTATGGGCAGGGGAGGGGACGTAGTTCTGGGGTAGGAAGGAAAGTGATTGGCGAAGGAAAGCATGCTCCATCCAAATGGAAACTGAGGGCAGTTTTGGATGGAGGTTGTGAAGGTGGGTGTCAGCTTGCGTGGTTGAGGACAACACTGTGGGATGTTTCGGTGCCCCTCCCTTACGCAGAGGCCTTGGGATTCAGCCGTTTGAGCCCCTGTATTGATAAGACCCTGTTTTCCTCAAAAATACATATACATAAATTATAAGGAACTCAAACATAAACCAGAATTCAGAATATAGATATAGCCTGTTTTTTCTACATAAGACTCAACAATTGCTTTCACAAATATATTTTAGAGATGAATAAAAATTGAAAAAGCTGAATGTGTTGCAAACTGATAATGTTATGTTTTTTACATATACTGACTGAGAAACTCTTCATTAAAATGGCATGGGAAGAACAGTCTGCCATACTTACAATTACAGTATTCACTATTGTGGTATAGTTAAGATAACATTCAGATTCAGTGTTAGTGTTTCTTTCAGCTATAACTTTAATCTAGAAAATATGCATCTGATTATGTCTTATAATTGGCTTAACTAGCAAAATAATTTTACATGTAAAGACAACACATTTAACTTTTTAATTAAACCTTAAAAACCTTTAATTAAAAATAATAAATCACAGAACTAGTTCCCACTAAAGTGTAGTGTACATGAACTACATTTTGATAGTGCTTTCTTTATCATTCTGTACAAGAACCAAGGAGTCTAAGTGAAATTCACACCTAATGGAAGCATTTTAAGGTTCTCCTTATTCTTCAGTACACACCAAGGCTTAATGTAGTGATGCCGAAATATTTCGTTCAAGTCTTGCTTGGGTTTACCAAGCTGATTGTTTAACCATAACTGAATGAAGTATTTCCCAAGAGTCTTTCCTTAGAAATAAGACATCCTGGACAATGACAAACCCAAGGTGTAAACTGAATCCTGTTTTCAGCCTCTAATTTCTGTGAATTAAAATGAGGATGGCGGTAAGGAAACATATATTATCTCTGGGGTCACTACTAAAATTTCAAATAGATGGATAGAATCCTGTGGATGGGAATCAGGAGAAAAAAAAATCTAGCTTTGACATGAGGAGAGTCTATTCAAACTGCAGAATCTCATTCCCAACTTGCACACTTGAAATGGCAGCAGACCAAAGCAGCATGCAATATTCACCTAGACTTACCATAAGGATTTTTAGGTCTCTGATGTTGGTCCAATTTATCAGTTTTGCTTTCTTCATTAAGGAATCTAGTCCTTCCATCCCAGAGTGTGTTCTGGGCCCCATTAAGATTTCTCATCCCAAGTTTTTATAACCCAAAATGAGGGTTCAGAGGGAAAAGACACTCTGTTCTTATTGCAGGATGCAGAAGATCAGTTAAGAAGTAAAGCACTGCTCTTGGAATCATGAGGCCTGGGTGCTAATCCTGGTCCTGTTTAGAGTTGCCTAATGGAGGTAAAGGCTTCACCCGCATTTCACAATGTGCTGTTCTACGGCCCATTAGCCCCAAAACAGTACTGGCAGGAGTAAGAGAGTGCAAGAAGCATTCACAAATTCTTCTGCAAATGTTTTACATCTTGGAGCCTCAAGACAAGGTCTCATCTATTTGATAGCCATCATCATCGGCTCACATGAGGGCTTAGTCGGTTTCATTTAAGTTAAAGAGGAAACTCCACCCTTAATGCTTAAAAGTCAGAACCCGGAACAGAATCTGAAATCAAGGAGAGTTAGCCTTATGTTGAGCAAAATATGTGTCCACATTCTCTCATTTCTCCCCTTTTGAAAGTACAAGACTAAGAGCACACATTTTTCGAAAGACTTATTTAAGCCATTCATACTTAAACTAGACATTCTGGCTTCTCCTTTGAGGAATTTAAACTAATTTAGGATTGATGTGCATTCATTATATCTATTTGGGTATTGAAACAATATTAATACTCTATCGCTATATTTAAAGATGGTGTTGGCAGTAGCATAAAATACAAATTAAATGATGATGGGCAATGGGATAGAAATGGCTTTGTGAAATAGCATGATTTTGGTGGGAACTTTAATCTAAAACCCTTAACACTTTCGCTATTGTGAATCCTCAGGCATTTGTGCATAAATATGAATAAATTCTCCACAGATGATTTTCTCTGGACTTAAATCATATTTGTTGCCAAGTGCACAGATTAATGGTACAAATATTATGTAATTCTGCATGACTTGAGTCCTATAGTACTCTTAAGCACTACATACTTATTCTGTTTTTCCTGGTTTGAGAGAAGCTTTGAAACAGTCCCTTGACTACCTCAGAGTTAAAATATGGCCTAGTAATTTGGTGTTGCTATGTGTTTTTTTCAGGTTTGAGATATCCTAACCTTGCCATTATCCTCAACTCATCTCTCTCGTTCACCCCACATATTTAATGTCATCAAATCCTGATGGTTCTACCTTCACTTCATCATTAAAATCCAGCCTTTCTTCCCCATCCAAACTGCTTCTATGCCTATCCGAGCATTAATCAAATCCCCCTACTCCTTCTCCCTTCCCTGTCACTCACGCACTTGGATATTGCCCGTTTATCACTTGACATTCACCCTCCCTCGCCCCCACAACATAGATGTACCTATCCATAACTTGTACAATGCATAGAGTAAGCACTTCATAAATACTACTGATCAATTGATTATTTAAATCATCTTTACATATAATATGCTGACCATCACTGTGCTTTCACCACAAGTCAATAGGTGGGAATTTTCAGAAACCAGCATTTGGGATAATTTCAAGAGAAGGTTGCTCAGACTAACCTTCGCTTCACTAGGAGTGGCTGCTGCACAATCAGTGACTGCCCAAACGTATCAGATGTTTTCTTTGGAAAGTTCCCGGGGAAATGTAGCTTGGCCCACTTAAGCCTCTTCAGTTCACATTGAGTTTTGAATAGCTCCATGGAAGAGATGTCAAAGATAAAAAAAAAGATTTTTCAATGATATCAAAAGCAGGAGTCCAACTACGAAATCAGTGGGGCTTCTTGAAGATGAAAAAAAGATGACAAGGAGATTTGAGATGTTTGTGTGAACCTGGGAAACTCCATTCAAAGTGGACCCAGATTTAGTTTGCCTGTCAGGTTTCCTTTTAAAGCTATGGTCCAAAGTTGATTCATTCACACTGAATGGATCTGGTTTTGAATAGATCATCTTGAATATGGGATGTTCACATCAGAGGAAGCCTGGGCACCAGATACTTCAAAATGGTTTCAGGCTGCTGGCACAAAAAGTGAAAAGGATAATACAAGAGTTCTAATCAAAAACTAAGGGAAAACCATGGAAAATGGAAAAACAGAAGTTATGGGTAGGCACAAGCCTTAGGAGGGAAGAAGAAAGCCATTTTCAAAAGGATGGGAAGCTTCTGATTGACAACAGGAAAACATGTAAATAATGGCAGGTGAAGTACAAACAGGAAATTAAGTGGGCCATAATGGAGTTCAAACAGTCCAATGGAGGAAATGCCATAGCTAACAAAAATAGATTTTCCAAAGATATCAAAAGCAGAATCCAACTAGGAAGTCAGTTGTAGCCTCTTGAGGATAAAAAATAAATAGAAATGAGAGACCTGAGACTTTTGTCTGATCATGGGCAAGTTTATTCAAAGATGACCCACATTTTGTACACCTGACAGAGTTCTTTTTAAAGCTATGGCCCCAAGCTAATTTTGTCTAGAATGTTTCTACATATCCAAAACCAACCTCAGAATATCTGCCCAATGTCCTAGGGGTTGTAATTGTGGTTTGTAAATCTCCAGGAATCCAGATAATCAGATAGGCTTGTAAACACAAGTATTTAAAATGCACCGTCTCTTCTCTCAAAACATTTCAGATAATTTAGGTTGAATGAAATTTAATGGAAACAGAAATGAACAGTTATATAGGAGATGATTCAAATCAATTGGCTGACAAAGGTTTGGTATTTCAGATGTTCTTTGATTTGGAAGTGTTTGCAGCTGAAAAAATCAGTGTGTTGCAAGGAGATAGGCAAGCAGCGTCTCCTGGGTGTCAGTAAGTTAGTAATGAGCACAAAAAGTTAGCTATAGAACTTATTGATCCAGCAGAACAATTTATAATAAATAGAATCAGTGATCTTTAAAAAGGCATAGCACATTATCGATCGGGTCCCGGGCACAGGAGGGTGGCAAGTGTCAGTTTGAGGCAAGTCTGCAAAATTTGGGTTTTGGCAGCATCTCTCTAAATGATGGCCAAGAGAAGTCCAATCAGTGGCTGATCGATTTATTTCCCAGCTGAGTATCCCCAGGTCATCCCCCACTGTAGAAAAATGCTTAATCTTCAGAGTTTCACTGAGTCAGTGGTTACTGATCAGAGATTAGTATTCGATGGCTGTGTCACCTGACAGTCAAACCCACTCAACCAAAGATTGTCTATTACACTCCCCTATGGGACCACCACTTGCTGAAAGCTGGTGACAGGTGACTCACTAAGTAATATTATTGTTCATGTTCAGATCTCTTTTTGGTAAGGCTGGGGAACAAACATCTTACCTATGATTTAAATCAATGACACCCCTATGACACTACATTTTGACATATTGGAGAAGGTGGAAAGTGACAAGGTGCTTGATATCCCAAGAACTATAGGAAAGCTCCATTTCACCAGGGTGGACTCATAGCTTTGTCGGTTGTATTATAAGCAGGTTGAGCTCTCTGGGTTACATTATTTATTCATTATTCTTCCAATTTTACAAATGAGGTAAATCAAAGAACTGTGGGAAGATTAACGGCGCTAGGTATTTACTTCTTAAATGACCTTCCAGAGGATACACTAAGAATGGAGTTCTTATTTTGGGTTATAAAAACTGGGTTTGAGTATGAGAAACTTCAATGGGGCACAGAATACACTCTATGTTGGAAGGACAGGACTCCTTAATAAAGAAAACAAAAATAATCTTCCATGAATTGAAATGATCAGAAAGAGTTAATGGACAAACCAATCTTCTTTCAACTGTGGAAAATAGACTAATCTAAACAATATAAATTGTTTTGGTTACAGATTGTCCCTTTTTTAACCGAGAACCTCTGCTATATTTGCACTTCATTTTGTTCAGAAATTAGGGTAAAATTAGTCTACCAAAATTCTAAATTGAAAATGGAGTTGTTCACATTTCCAGTGGCAATTCTGGTATAAATCCCTACCTACTAAAAGAACAATTTTATTGTCACAGTTTGAATGTTGTTTTGAATTACCTGGATAATAATACAGCCATTCATTCAGCAACACTATCTTACGCAGCTAATGGATCTCTGAGGCCTAATTTCTAAAATCCAGTGTTACCTACTTATCAAGAAACTGGAATTAGTGGTGCTCCATGAGGGCTCAGTTGTCTGAATTTTTCTATGCAAAGACATTAATGGCTAACAAGACTTCCTTGCTAGCCACAGAATTCTTTACCGACAATAGCTTTAAGAAATTAATACTAACTTAGTGACTTTCTCTATATTTGCAAAGTACCTTGAGAAGGTGAAGGTGCATTTCTCAAAATGAGTTTTTAAAAAGTAAAATGAAAAAAATTGGGGGCTGAAGTATGGCTCTGAATAATTTCATATGGACATTGATGAATACCTTTTGATCTTCTTTCTCTTGCAATGAATCTCTATTGCTAAAGTTATCAAAAAACTCACTGTTGAATACTTAAAAGTAGTGACCACAGCTCTTTCCCATGTGGTAATAGTTACAGAAAAAATTGTTAAAAATCCCAAAGCGGGAGTGGCCACATCATATTGTGCATATAGCCAGGACTGTTTGAATAGCAATTCTGTCATTTAGTTATATTTGGTTTGGTTATGTTAGAAATTTTATCCAAGAACTCTTAAACTGTGTTGCACAGCTTCTCACTGGCAGCTACGATGGCTGTTATTGACTAAAGAACTCTTCTCATCTTTGGACAAATGGAAGCACACCTAGGGAGATTATGAGAAAGAGTAGAGGTCCTTCAGAATCAGTGATATATTCAACTTGATACCACGCAATTATGAGATGCTAGAATGATAACAAATAGGAGCACCTCCAACTCCTTAGTATACTTGCCTGGAAAATAATCTATGAGGAGCAAGCAGAAGGTAACTCAAGATAAAGAGACATCATTTAGTTTTTTTGCAGTTCAATTGTCAGCTGCAAAATGAAACACCAATCCTAAGTGCCTCACACATAACACAACTCATGTCCACTGCTGAGTAGTATGTTTATGAACTGAATTTCTAAAACAAAAAAGAGTATGGCCTACTAATCATGGGCTGTCCTGTGAAAAGGAATTATTTGTGCATCTCTTTAGAAGACAAGACAAGCAGGTTAAATAAAATAGTGGTAAACTGATGCATATTTGTACTTGTTAGCAGGGTTGTGTTGTTAACATTATTGCAAACAATTCTATAATAATACTGATTGGTAGCTGGAGTCCAAAAGAGAAAAACCAATAGGTTGGATAGAAAAGAAAACTAATTTTTTGAAGATTTAAGGAACACACAGACCCCAAGCTTTTTGTTTGTTTTTTTTTTTACCTTTTCTGGACTATCATAAAAAGTAGTTCAATTTGCAACTTCTTCAGTTAGCTATAGGAAAAAGCTGTTCACATTCAACTTCTAGTTGTTCGGATTTAAGAACCCTTCTATTTGTGCTCAACTGTTGAATAGGCTTACCTCCTTGAAACATACTAAACAAATTTGAGTTTTGCCTCTCTTCCCCCTCTCCCCAACTCACATGATAATAATGTTGGTATTTGTTAAGCGCTTACTATGTGCAGAGCACTGTTCTAAGAGCTGGGGTAGATACAGAGTAATCAGGTTGGCCCACGTGAGGCTCCCACTTAATCCCCATTTTCCAGATGAGGGAACTGAGGCACAGAGAAGTGAAGTGACTTGCCCACAGTCACACAGCTGACAAGTGGTAGAGCCGGGAGTCGAACCCATGACCTCGGACTCCGAAGCCCAGGCTCTTTCCACTGAGCCATGCTGCTTCCCCGATCTGATCACATGATCCGATCACATGATCTGATCACATCTCATATCCCATGATAAATTACACATTTCATAGTTACTAAGAGCACCCAAAAAAATCCTTCTGGTTATGGTAAAAAGAATAACAATAGTAATAATAATAATAATAATGGTACTTAAGTACTTGCTATGTGTCAAGCACTATATGAAGCATGGGGTAGATACAAGATAATCATATTAGACAGAGTTCCTGTCCCACATGGGATTAACAGACTAAGGGTGCTGGGAGATATTCCACATTACAGATGAGGAAAATGAGGTGCAGAGAAGTTAAGTGACTTACCCAAGATCATACAGCATTCAAGTGGTGCAGCTGGGATTAGAACGCAGATCCTCTGACTCCGAGCCTCATGCTCTTGCTACTAGGCCAACGGAAAACAATGAAGTGCATTGAGTCCTAATGGCTTGATTTGGAGGGCAGAAGGTTAGATAAACAAATTACCACTATGGAAACTTGGTATCTATTGTTTAAAGTTCTCAGTTACTACAGGCTTCTTGCAAAGAGTAGTGTGCATATGCATCAGAAAAGAGCTGGAGCAACCCAATATGAATCTAACCAATCCAGGGGTTTTGGCCGGGCCCCAACCAGACTCATGCCTGATGAGCTTTAAAATTTCCGGGCCCCAGAAAGTCTATTGCTGCAGGAGCTTTAAAAAGAAGTTTATTTGGTAGCGCTGGAGATTTTAAAAAGTAAAAATGTATCCAAACCCCATAGAAACAGAAATACCAGGAGAAAAGAGCATGCACCACATGCGGTTGACTAGTCTTGTAAGGGGGAGAGCAGGGCAATAGCTAAAAACCACAGGAAAGGATATACAAAAAGCTATGTGATTTTTAATACCATTTTTAATGTATAATCAATCTTTATGGGCTGTCCCTGCAGGGAAGGCATAATGGAATCAAGTTATCATACAATTGGAAACCATGTGAATCACCTTAAAATAGGATTATACCACTTTTTCTAAAGCAATATTGATTATTCCTTAAGATGGGTTGGAATTGTTTCTAAAAATGAACATTTTGTGTGATTTAAATAAACTTAAATCTCTCTGCAGATCTAATGAGGCCATAATTCATTCTGTGGATGCGATTCATTCCAAATATAATCGCTATTTATGTGGGATTTTGAATAAAGGATACAATTTTGTGATTCATCAAATCTGTTTTACTCTGTGCACAAATGGCCCTTGAGGCAAACATAATCAAAAAGATAAAAAATGATTTCTCTCCTAAAGGTGTGCAGAAGGAAGAATGATGGCAAAATAAATAAAGGCATATAAAATGGAAGCAGTTTAGAAAAGCAAAGTCACTGAAGAGAGATACCAACCAAGTATTTAACTGGAATTATTCAGAAGAATCTGACCTATCTGGGTTCTTCTGCATCAGGGGTAAAGCTAGGCAAGGCTGAGAAGATTAACAGTTATTTTTTTTTTCCAATGGTACTTGTTAAGTGTTTGCTACTTCACTCTGCTGCCCAGATTATCTTTCTACATAAATATTCAGTGCATGTCACTCCCCTTTCTCAAAAATCTCCAGTGCTTGCCTATCAACCTCTGTATCAAACAAAAACACCTTACTATCAGCTTCAAAGCTCTTCATCACTTTGCCCCTTTTTAACTCACCTCCCTTCTCTCCCTTCTACATCCCAGCTTGCACACTCCACTCCTCTGGTGCTAACCTTCTCACTGTGCCTCAATCTCGCCTGTCCCGCCTTTAATCCCTGGCCAACTTCCTACCTCTGGGCTGGAACGCCCTCCCTCCTCAAATCTGCCAAACAATCAGTCTTCCCCCTTTCAAAGCCCTACTGAAGGCTCACCTCGTCCAAGAGGCCTTCCCAAATGAAGCCCCATTTTTCCTCAGCTCCCCTTCCCTTCCTTGACTCGCTCTCTTTGCTTTCTCCCTGCCAACCCCCACCTCACAGCACTTATGTATATATCTATAATTATATTTATTTATATTGATGCCCATTTACTTGTTTTGATGTCAGTCTTTCCCCTCCTAAACTGTAACCCCACTGTGGGCAGGGATTGTCTCTCCCTATTGCTGCATTGTACTTTCCAATCACTTAGTAAAGTGCTCTGCACATAGTAGCGCTCAATAAATAGGGTTGAATGAATGAATGACTAGGCACTGCACTAAATGCTAGAATAAATAAAAGCTAATCAGGTTGGATACAGTCCCTGGACCCATACGAAGGCTCATAGGCTACGTTTTGGTGGTACAAAGGAGGTTTACTCCTGCTTACTAGATAAAGTCGGTGGAAATTGTTACAGGTTCAAGTCTTCGTGGGCAGCTTCAGAAATTTAAGGTGCTGTTGTCATACCGGTCACCCTGATGGCCATTAAAGCATATCCTCAGTAATATCCACTCCATAAAACCACATTTGCCTGAGCTGGTCACTCAGGAATCTCTGATGTGAGCACGTTATGGGCAGGGAAAGGAAAGTTTTGTTCTATTGTACTCACCCAAGCACTTAGCACAGTGCTCTGCACATAGTAAGCGCTTAATAAATACCATTGATTGATGGAATTGAACAGTCTGCAGTTCAGAAGACAGAAAAAATGACTGCAGAGCTGCTCAGAGAACCCCAAATTAGGAATTTTCCAGGTTTTCTCTCTGCTCTGATATTCGGCAGAGTGGTGCAGTTTGCAGTGCCTAATTTTGTATTCTGGGCTTGCAGCTTTCTACGTGGCCAATCGAGAAGTCTGTTTGATCATCTGTTATCAGACAGAATGTGTTTCTGCAAAAGGAAATATATAAAGTTTCTCTTTCAGTAAACCTGTCAAGAGTTTCAGGCCAACACACACACACACACACACACACACAAGCGTGCACGCACACACACACTTTCACTGAAAAGCAGTTTTATATTTTCTCTGGCTACTAATTGCAGTATTATATTACATTTGACGACTCGTGATTAACTTAGAATAAAAATTGGAACTTTTGACTTTCTTTTGACAATTACTGATTGACAGCTAAGTTGTCACAGGTCCTAGTTCTCATGACCATGGGAGCCAAGGGAGTAGGGGAAAGTGTTACCCTCAGAGTCTGGGGACAAGGTGGGCAGCCACCGCTAGAACAGCCCATCTCTTGCAGCCAGAAAGAGACCGCAGCAGAAGCCATGATGGCAGCTCCAGATCTTGCCGTCTGCCAGCAGGTGGAGGACAAGGATGATATGGACGCCACAGTCTCTCTGGCCCTCAAGAAACACCGGCGCTAGATATGAGCGGCTCCTCTCATCCAATAACTGAAGCTCATGAGGAAGAGCTATCCTAACCCTCCCCTTCGTCTAAACTATCTAGGCAGCATGGGTCCAGTGCTTCAGAACTGTCGTGGTGGGGACACACATCCCAAGGGACTATGTGATGACTGTGGGGCTTTCTTGACAGATCTGCCAGCCATGTCAGTATTGGAGGAGGAGTAGCAGCATTAATTTACAGCAGTTGCTTCCTCTTCCTCCCTGCCTTTCAACTCCCTTTCATACTTTACCAAATGCTTAGTACAGTGCTCTGCACACAGTAAGTGCTTAATAAATGCGATTGAATGAATTCATGAATTCCTTCTTCACGTTGTATTCCTCCTTCCTTTCTTCTCCTAATTTCCTTCCCTTTTGCATGCCCCATTCTTTCCTTCCAATAATTCAATGGTATTTACTGAGCACTTACTGTGTGCAGAACACCGTATTAAACACTTGGGAGAGTACAATAAAACTGAATTGACAATCACACTCCCTGCCCACAAGAAGCTTATAGTGTCTCTCTCTCTCTCACCCCCCACTCCCTTATCGCCTTAGTGTTCCAACTACCTAAGTTTCACTTCCATTTTCAAAGCAAAAGTTGGTGCCCCGTCCAGAATACAACTACATATATTTTGCCACTTCCAAAAAGACACCATACTACACCAAACCATCAATCAGTCATGACATATCATAGGATGTTTGAAACTAGAGCCTAAGGACACAGGATGCTATTTTTCCTAACAAAAACTTGACTTGAAGAAATTAAAATCACTAAATGTAACAAAAATTCATTAGAGGCAATGTAAAGGGTTGGTTTAAAGCCTGTAAATTTTCAGGGAAAATATCTAACTAGTCTGTTAAAAATATACCATGAAAATATCTACCACCTGTTTAGAACTTAGATCTGCTTTTCCTTAATACAAAGATTGATCCTGAAGCCGGGCATTAATATTTATAGAGCAGTCTCTTTCAAAACAACTCATAGCACCAGACCCTTTTGTGGGAACAATCCAGGCAGCAGGAATCTGTTGATCCTGGCTTAGCACCAAAACAACCTATTCAATGAGAGTTCTGACCAGGTCACAGGAACCCCTGTGTGCACTGCGACCAATGTCTCGGAGACAATCAAAGCGGGTGGAGAGTTTTGGTCAATATGTCTCTCTCCTCATTTCAGGAGGGCTCAAAAACCAGCTCTCCTTACTTCTTCTCTTTTTACTTTTTTTTTTTCCAGAGAATCTCAGGCTCTTTCCCTTCGATGAAGAGCAGAAAATCTTCCCCACTCTCTCAAGTATTTGTGATAAAGAGTGGCTAGTGTGTGCTACGATCTCATAAGCTGACTTTATACTTCTCCTGAAGAACATATAGCCTCAATAGGCACCACAATTTTCTACTTCATATCAATTTATTGCAAGTCAACTCTAGGGTTAAAACTGTTGTTTTTTAAAGCTCTGTGGGAAAATGAGAGTGGAATACAATAAGAGGAAGATGGAAGACTATTATCGTGAGCCAAACACTTGCATGAGGAGAACTTTCACCTTTTTCTGAAGCAAGGATTCAGCTTGAAAGGGGAAAAAGGATGAAGGGGGGAAAGGGGGAAGATGGGAGAGATGACTGGAGAAGAAGGAAAAAAAGATAAAAGGGAAAGCGAGATGATGGAAAAACAGGGGAAGATGGGAAATGCTATGCACTTAAGTAAATGTCATATTATCTGGACCTTTAAACAATCAGTAAAGCACCACATTCTTGTCAAATTGAATGTTTGTGGGTAACTCTTCTACTGAGCGGGAAGAATTTACAATGTTCAGTTCCTTTCTGCTACTAGGGTCCCTAGAATGTTCCATATAAGCTCTCCTTGAAGAGTCACAGCAGAGCTGTCTAGAGAGGATGGGGGCAAGCTAGAGGGAAGAGAATCCAGAAAAGAGAAAGGGGAAGAGAAGATAGAATGGAAAAATGGAGAGACAGAGAGAGAGGAGAAGGAGGGATGGGAGAGGAAGAGAGAAGGTAGAGAAGGGATCAAGGAAGAGGGAGGGAGGAGAAGAATGAGGAGAAGGAGGGAAAGAGAGGAGGAGGAGAAAGGAAAGGAAGAAAGGGAGAATAAATACTATAAAAAATCAATTCACCTGATTCCCTTCTTCTCTAGGTTGTTTGCCCAAGGAAACATGACAATAAGTGTGGATATTTGCTATGTGCTTATTGTGCCAAGCACAGTACAAGGTAAACCCTAATAAACTAAGTAAAATAATCAGATTGGACAGAGTCCCTGTTCCACACAAGGATCAAAGTCTGTGACCTAGTTTTCGGGATCCACTTGTTACAGATGAGGAAACTAAGGTTCAGAAAAGTTAAGTTGCTTGCCCCAGATGTAACAACAGGCAAGTGGCGGAACTGGGTTTATGCCTGCTAATTCTGTTGTAGTGAACTCTCCCAAGTGCTTAGTACAGTGCACTGGACATAGTAAGCACTCTATAAATACAATTGACTGATTGATTAATTAGAATCCAGGTTCTCTGATGCTCAGGCATGTGCTCTTTCTATTGGGTCATGCTGTTTCTCTAATAATCTAATAAACATTCAAGTATTTGAATGCTTTTTATTGGGAAGATCAATCAGTTTTTCTCCATGTACTACAAAGTCTAAACACGAGGTATTAGGCTTAATAGGTATTGGGCATCAATCAATCAATGGCATTTATTACGTGTTTACTGTGTGCAGAGCACTGAATACTAGGCAGAGTATCATACAAAAGAGTTGGTAGATACATTCTCACCTCATAAGGAGTTTACAGTCTAGAGGAGGTGCTTACAGTCTAGAGGTTTAATGCAAGGAGAATTTGTTTGGCTAGAACAAAAAACGTCTTTTCTATCAGGAGAATAAAGCACTGGAATATACTGCAGGGGTCTTCACTTCTAGAAATCTACAAGAAAGGGCGAGTCATCTATGGTACCTCGATGATTTGGTTGGTCACTTGCCCGAAGGCAAGGTTTGAACCAAATAACCTTCCCCCACCTTTTCCTGCTCTGTGCTCTCATTTCTATACGTATAGGAGGGGAAAAGACTGAAAACAACCCTGCCTGTGAATTAACTTTTCCTTACAAATGTGTCTTCATCCCTCAAGGGCAACTTCCCTGTGCTGATCAAGGTCAGTGTAATAATGGCTGGGATTTTGGAGTTAACCGCTGCAATGACCTGAACCAAAGGTCTAATTTGAAGAACTGTGGCCTCGCTTAGAGAATTTCATGCAAGAGGTTCAAAGGAGGGTAAGAAAAATTTAAAGTAGCCTGACAATCATAACAAATTCATTTGAAATTCATTCTAATAGTGCTAATTATGACCAGCTAATAGGCTATTGCTAAGGATGCAAAATGCTCTTTGGCAAGACACTCACTGTAATTCAGTAAAGTATTAGTTTAATGTACTATTAGCCTTATAGTTATTTTTTAAAATTGAAGTTCAAATCTCATGGTAAGAACTGCATCCTAAGAAAATAGGAATTTCAAATAATACAGTTAAACTAATACTTCAAAGTTTTGAGGATAGGTTTCTGATCATTTGCAGGCATGAAGAGAGGGTTTATATGTGGCGATCAGCTCTCCCCTTCCTACCTGACCTGACTACAACTGAGCCTACACACTTCACTCTTCTAACACCTACCTACTCACTGTTCTTCAACCTCTCCTGTCTCACTGTCAACCCCTTGCTCACATCCTCCCTCTGACCTGGAACTTCCTCTTCCTTCGTATCTGACAAACCACCACTCTCCCCATCTTCAAAGCCCTACTAAAATCATATCTCCTTCAAGAAGGCCTTCTTGACCAACCTCCTATTTTTCCACATGTTTGCCCTTCCCTCTACATCACCTATGAATTTGGGTCTATACCCTTTAAGCATTTTGATACTCGCCCTGCCCACAGCACTTATGTACAGATCCTAACGATCTGTCACTTTCCCTCTGTGTAATGTATTTTAAGGTCTGTCTCCTCTAATAAAATTATATGCTTCTTGAGGGCCGGGATCATGTCCACAAACTCTACCATATTGTACTTTCCTGAGTGCTTCGTACAGTGCTCTTCAATGAATGAATCAATTAATCCATTTAAGTGATTGATCTAGGGCAAGTGATCTAGGGCAAGTCATTTCACTTCTCGGTGCCTCAGTTACCTCATGTGCGAAATGGGGATTAAGATGTGGGACAGGGATTGCGTCCAACATGATTATCTTGTATCTACCCCAGGGCTTAGGATGGTTCATTCATTCATTCATTCAATAGTATTTATTGAGCGCTTACTATGTGCAGAGTACTGTACTAAGCGCTTGGAATGAGTAAGTTGGCAACAGAGAGAGACAGTCCCTGCCGTTTGACGGGCTTACAGTCTAATCGGGGGAGACGGACAGACAAGAACAGTGGCAATAAATAGAGTTAAGGAGAAGAACATCTCGTAAAAACAATGGCAACTAAATAGAATCAAGGCGATGTACATTTCATTAACAAAATAAATAGGGTAATGAAAATATATACAGTTGAGCGGACGAGTACAGTGCTGAGGGAATGGGAAGGTAGGGGGGAGGAGCAGAGGGAAATGGGGGGAAAGAGGGTTAAGCTGCGGAGAGGTGGGGGGGGCGGTAGAGGGAGTAGAGGGAGAAGCGGATGGTGCCTGGCACATAGTGAAAAATACCTTAAAAAAGAAGATGACAATGAAGCACTTGGAATAACATCGCACAACAGAATTTGCAGACATGTTCCCTTCCTATTATGAGCTCACAGTCTAGAGGGGAAGATAGAAATCATCATAACTTACAGTGTATAAAGATATGTATATAATTGCTGTGGGGTGGGAGGTGGGGCTAATGTCAAATGTCCAAAGGTCACAGATCCAAGTAGATGATGCAAAAGGGAGAGCAGGCTGGGGGAAAGAGGAATTAATTGGAGAAGGTCTTTTGGAGGAGGTGTGACCTTAATTATGCTTTGAATAATAATAACAATAATAGCATTTGTTAAGCACTTACTATGTGCCAAGCACTGTGCTAAGCACTGTGGGGGTACAAGGTAATCAGGTTGTCCCACATGGGGCTCACAGTCTTAATCCCCATTTTACAGATGAGGTAACTGAGGGACAGAGAAGTTAAGTGACTTGCCCAAAGTCACACAGCTGACAAGTGGTGGAGCTGGGATTAGAACCCAAGACCTCTGACCCCAAAGCCCGAGTTCTTTCCACTGAGCCATGTTGCTTGAAGGTGAGAGAGTGGCACATATGGCATACATGGAGGGGCAGGGAGTTCCAGGTTAGGGGGAAGCTGTAGGAAGTGGGTCTTTGGAGAGATAGACAAAATTGGGGCACAGTCAATAAGCTCTTCTATTGCAGAGTGTATGGGCTGGCCTATAATAGGAGATCAGTGAGGTAGGATGGGGTGAGCTGATTGAATGCTTTTATTCATTCATTCATTCAAATCTATTTAGCAATTACTGTGTGCAGAACACTGTACTAAGCACTTGGAAGAGCACAATATAACAATAAATATATAGTTATAGACAATTAGCATTGCCTGCCCAAAGGCAATGGCAAGAAGTTTCTGTTTGATGTGGATGTTATTGAGGAGATGGGAGACATGGGCTTACTATAGTCCACCAGGTTTGACCTAACCTAATTTTCCTACAATTTTTCCAAAAGTAGTGACTACTGACAAACATATGCAATATACAATAGTTCTGTCTCAGTGCTTTAAAAATACGTGGTAAGGGAGAGAAGTCTAAAACAAAATGGCTTTTACAATTGTTTCTTCAGAATTTCCTGTAGATTTACTATGAAAACATTATCCTTATTTCAAATACAAAATTCATGAACCTCCTTTCCCTTTCCTTGGTTAATACTGAAAGGGACTAACTTGATCACCTCTCACTGTCCCACCAATACCAAGTCTTCTCCAGGCACCTGCTTGTACACCTGCCTTAACACAAGACTGGCTCATTTTCCTCCACCAACCTTCCTGTCAGAAATATCATGATGCACATACACTAGAAGCTCGCTGGTAGGTGCTGGGAATCCTGTCTGGGCATGAGAAGTGGCTCTGATCCATCTTAGTGGAGCAAAACACCTGTGTTTCCTCTTTTCCTCTTGATCTAGGAAAGTATACTATTTATGTTGCCTCTGCTTTCCTTTAAAGAGAGATGTAAAACGATTCACGATCCAACCCAAGCCCAAGGACAACAGCCTCAAATGAATCCTGGGCTTCCATTGGCTGCTGGCAAGTAAAGGCACTCCATGTGCATTTGGAGCACGTCTAATGCCAAATGGCAGGTATGGAAATATAAACACAGGCACGGGCTGTCAAAAGCAAGCACAGAATTATCAATGCTCTTCATTCCCCTCCCCCGTCTCTGGATTGCAGCAGGGGGTTTAACATTCCTTCTGTTAAATTTATTTCCTACTTTTTAATGTTACCTTCTGTCCTGCAGCATTTCCTGCCAACTGCAAATAACAGGTGCCAATGCTTTCATAGTCACTTCCTCTCTAATCCTTCCTACCTAAGATACTTGAAAGAACGAGAGCCCGGAAAAGAGGAGGCAAGCTCTTGGCTCCATGATTGACAGGCTAGGTTGCTCTTATCTGTAATTTACTAAAATATCTGGAGAATTAAAGTTAGTTGCTCTTGCAAAGATACCCTTGAGTGCAAACACTGCCCCGAGCCAACTAATTTCAACCTACATTTCACTATCAGATTTCATTCTGCTCAGAGAAGAGTTGCCCTGCAATCTATTGGAGAATTTCCCTCTTCAGCTCAATCTTTTAGACAGGCAAACTTATCATATTCAAGGCTGGGCCTCTAAGCAGGATGTAAATCACTTTACTAGCTCAGCTGCTGTACATTTAATAACTCTTTCTCCTCACTTGTAGCTGAAAAAAAAACACGTTAAAGAAACACAAGCTTGGACTTTTGGAAAAACCTCCATCACTTCCTGGAGTTCTCTGCTGTCTCTTCTATAAATACTCTAGAATTAAAATGAGTAAGAAATTTTCAAACATTATAAAAGTAAAAGCACTATCTTCTTCTTTAGTGCTAGGTCCATTTTTCTTCCACTTACTCTATGAAGCCATATTTCAGGACACCACATTTGGGCAAGGGAGTAGATGGGGAAGGGATAAACTAATCTTGGGCATCGTTCAGGACACCCATGAAATATTCTTTCATGAAAGTTAGCCAGATCTCTGGCACCCAGGTTTCTGAGGCAGCTAGATGAGATAGGGATTGAGGAGATAGGTTGTTTTCTGAGGAGGTAGGAGAGCCACTTCGGGACTGGCTGTAGCACAAGGCTTAGCAAGGTGGCATAGTGGAAAGAGCAGAGACTAAGGAATCAGAGGGCCTGGGTTCTCATCTCAGCTGTCACTTGCCTGCTGTGTGACCCAGGGCAAATCACTTAACTTAGCTTGATGCATCAGTTTCCTCATCTGTACAGTGGAATTTAAATAACTGATCTCCGTCCCCCTCACTCTGAGAGTCCCAGGTGGGAGAGGGACTGTGTCCGACTGGATTATTTTGTATGCATTCAAGAGTACTTATTGAGTGCTTTCTATGTGCAGAGCACTGTACTAAATGCTTGGAATGTACAATTTGGCAACAGATCTTAGTACAGAGCTTAGCACATAATAAGTGCTTAACAAATACCATTATTTCTATTAGTATTTGTTATCATCATCTGCTCTAAGGCTCCGCGTCTGCTTTACAACAAGAGAGAGTGGCCTATTCTTTGGAGTCACTTGAGAAATAAGCGACTGGATGTAAATCGTGGTACTGATTGACAATGCTACACCTACTTCTCCTTTAGGCTCCAAGTTCACAATAGGAAGTGGGTATCCACCAAGGTGATAGGTGGGTGATAGGAAGCACACCACTGGTGCCCAGTAAGTCATCAGGGACAATTCAGGGATGGGGACGGGGGAGTGAGCATACAGTAGTAAGGGGATAATTTAAATGGAGATAGTTTTTTTTTTAAAAAAAAAATTATTATATTTATTAAGTGCTTAATATGTACCCGGTGCTAGGGTAGATACAAGACGATCATTTATTCAATAGTATTTATTGAGTGCTTACTTTGTGCAGAGCACTGAACTAAGTGCTTGGAATGGACAATTTGGCAAAAGATAGAGACAATCCCTGCCCAATGACAGGCTTACAGTCTAATCGGGGGATACAGACGGACAAAAACAAGACGACATAACACTGTCCCTATCCCACATGGGACTCAAAGTCTGAGTAGGAAGGAGAACAAATGAGAAAAACTCTGGCTTCATCTCTAAATTGTTGCTGGAATTGTATCCAGCCCTCTGTGTCCTAGTCAAACTTAGGCCTGGAAGTAAACAGCCCAGGATTTTTATTATAGAAAAACCACTGTATAAACATGCAGTCAATCTTTTGAAAAAGGTTGTATTTATAGGACACGGTTAAAAACATATCATGTCTGCAAATGCCAGGAATTATAGGAGTCTCAAAAGGCACGTCAGACACCTGATGCAGCTGTCAATTGTTCCAATAGCCAGGCAATGAAGGATGACAAGTGAAATGAATGTGTACTGCACTTGAGAAAAGGAAACCTTTCTTGGCAAGCCAGACTTTGCATCAAGAACATAAGGGCTCTGGTCAGGGAACCCTGCCAAACATGTAAAAGCTGAGTGACTGACCTGGTAGTAGATGCCAAAGCATCTGGAGGCTTATGCAAGAAAGCAAGTCAGGTATGGTGGAGTTTTTGAATGGAAGGGCTTTGCAAGTACATTCTTTGTTTATAATTTTAAGAGAAATGGACAAACATGTTATTTGTCACTGTACTTTAGGTAAATAGCTCTCACTATAATAAAATGATGACAAGTCAGTTGATAGTTCAACATATATCCCTCTCTAGACTGTAAACCTCTTGTGAGCAAGGAACATCTCTACAAACTGTTATATTGCTCGGCACACAGTAAGTGCTCAATATCGATTGACACTGTTTTCTCACATAACTCATATATATTTGTATATATTCATATTAATATTAAATACAATTAGTTGTATAGTTTCCCAAAACAGCAATCCCAGAAGTTACAAAGGTTGAAATTTGTTTTAAGTGTCATTTTTTAAAGTGTTGAATTTTTAGGACCTTGAAAATAAATATCGTTTCCAGGTAAGAGCAAAATGATAAACAACAGTCTCATCTTTCGTATATTTAGCAGAGACAGATCCATAGTCCCGGTTGTTTATGTTGCTCTCCAAATCTCTGATAAGGTAAAAGAGATCTGCTAACTTTCTAATGTCCATCGGCTGGACTACAGAATTCTGAAACTCACCCATCTTCTGTAAGCAGAATTCGGAGAGATGCTAATTCTTTCCCAAACAAAGTAGTTCATTTTAATGTTCTTCCTCAGGCCTGGAAGTCCTACCCCTTTCATATCTGACAGTCCACCACTTTCTCCACCTTCAAAACCCTCCTAAAATCACATCCTCTCCAAGAGACCCTCCCTGATTAAGCCCTTTATTTCGTCATCTGCCCTTCCCTTCGCATCAACTGTAGTCTTGGTTGTGTAACCCTTACGCACCTTGACTTTTGCCCCTTGATATTCTTATACTCTATCTATTTCCCCTAACCCTAATCTATTTTAATTATCTTTCTCCCCCTATGGATTGTAAACTCCTTGTGGGCAAGGATCATGCCTACCAAATCTGTTGTATTTTACTTTCCCAAATGTTTATCTATAAATTATTTCAGGACTGGTCTCATCCACTAGACTGTAAGGGCTGCTGACCCCTAGCCCACCTCCTACCTCTGGCCTGGAACTCCCTCCTTCCTCAAATCCAACAGACAATTACTCTTCCCTTCTTCAAAGCCTTGTTGAAGGCACATCTCCTCCAAGAGACCTTCCCAGATTAATCCCTCGCTTTCCTCTTCACCCACTCCCTTCTGTGTTGCCCTGACTTGCTCCCTTTGTTCATCCCCCTTCCAATTCCACACCACTTATATACCTAAATGTATTTTATTTAATCGTATTGTTGTCTGTTTCCCTTCCTTTAGACTGTAAGCTTGTGTGCAGGGAATGTGCCTGTTCATTGTTGTATTGTACTCTCCCAAGCACTTAGTACAATGTTCTGCACACACTATTAGCTCAAGAATTACAACTGGATGAATGAATCTTAATCCTATTGCTCTTTTCTTTGTGACTTCATACATTGCTCTGCAAATAGTAGGCATCTGATAAATATTGACTGTTGAATTGATAGTTTGCCAGTCTAATCGTTAATTCTCACACCAAGCTACCCTTAATAATAATGTTGGTATTTGTTAAGCGCTTACTATGTGCCAAGCACTGTTCTAAGCTCTGGGGTAGATATTAGGCAATCAGGTTGTCCCACATGGGGCTCACAATCTTAATCCCCATTTTACAGCTGAGGGAATTGAGGCACAGAAAAGTTAAGTGACTTGCCCAAGGTTACAGAGCAGACAAGTGGCGGAGATGGGATTAGAACCCATGACCTCTGACTCCCAAGCCCATAGCATTAGCATTCCAATAGCACTATAAAGTTAAGTACCATCAGAAGAAGTAGCAGAGTCTACTGGAAAGAATTTGGGTATGATTGTTGGGGGATCCAGGTTCAATTCCACCACTTGCCTACTGTGTGACCACGCGTAAGTCACTTAACTTCTCTGTGCCTCACTTTCCTTATTTGTAAAATGGGGATTAAACACCTGCACTACCTATCTCAGGCTATAAATTCTTAGTAGGCTAGGGTCTGTGATCTGAATATCTTGCGCATGACATGTCGTAATGGCTTAAGTTCCATCATCATCAGGATCATATTACAGTTATTACATATAGAACTTAAAATGAGAAAAATGTAAGCAAAAGGAAGATGAAGAAGCTGACCCCTTGTAAAAAGTGGCATTGTTCTCTTGGAATAGAACATTAAAAAACAGTCCTACCTGATAGAAGCAGAATGTAATGCAACTTCAAGAAATATATTTTAAATTATCTGTACTTTAATTAAAATTCAATGCTTGCTTTATTAAAAATAAATTATGTTCTGAGACATTATTATAAACTCTATATCAGTCTTTTCCATTACACTCAAGATCAAAATAACAGTGCTTTTGTAACTGAGAAATTTGAAAGACTGGATTGGCCAACAGAAAAATTCAACTCGAAATTTGTTTCAACTCTCCTAATTCACAGTTGTTCCTGGAAAATGATTTTTCTTGATATTTTCAGTTTGACTCGGTGAATGACAGGAGGCATGGAGGTCAGAGTCTGAGCTGAGCTCCCAACCACAAGCGCTCAGAAAGGATTATTCAAGGAGCTGTGATCATTAGCAGTTGGAGCCAAGATAAGTGGCTTTCTGTTTGTCTTTTTAATGTAACAGCATTAGGGCAAAGGAAGGTACTAGTTCTGCGAAATAAACATTACAAAAGGCCAATTTACACTTCCCAGATTACTTGTAATCACACAGTGTTTAGAAAAGCAATGTTTTAAAACTGTTATTTGTGAGTTTTTAGTGCCGCTTTGTTGTACCACAGTAAATTTGGCCATTCCACTTACCCTTGTTTAAAATCTCTTAACTGCTTGTCTCAGCACCAACAAATCACAGATGTGCTGTCAGCTTCCTTTTTTTTATTTTTATAACTGAGGTAGAAAGAAAATATTTCTTGATTTGGCACTGTCGTAAGTGACAAATGAAACCCATTAAGGTTGTGAAATTAACAGCGTTTAGTTACATTAGTGAATTCAGCAAGCCTCTCACCACTCAAACAATCAACAAACCAGCACCAACAAAACAAGTTACCTCTTGTGACTGCTTTGTCAACTCACCTTGAACTACAGCTATTCAGCTACAATTGGAGCTACAAAAATAAATATTTTGCATTATTTCAACAAACTGCTAAAGGATACGAACGAAACAGAGAGCAAAAGGACACATAAGTATCCTGAAAATTACTTTTAGCAGAAAAAGCTTAATACAGGGTTTTATGCAGTAAGCGCTCAATAAATATGATTGAATCTCTCCCTTATAAAACCATACAGAATAAATTTTATAAGTGCTAAATTAATATTTCAGCAGTAGTGTGCGCTCTTTCAACCCATCAGACCTCTAGACTGTGATCTCATTGTGGGCAGGGAATGTGTCTGTTGTTATATTGTACTTTCCTGAGCGCTTGGTACAGTGCTTTGCACACCGTAAGGGCTCAATAAATGCTACTGAATGAAGTACTGGACCCTGATGCCAAGGACCTGCCCCTGCTCTATCATCTCTAGGTTCTGCTCCCAGTTTGCCTTCACTGAGCAGGGGGAGGCAGAAGAAGGGAAGAATCTAGCAGCAGAAAGCTGGGAAGGTGGCTGATAAATACTTATGGCATTTGTTAAATGCTATGTTTTAAATGCTGTTCTAAGCACTGGGGCAGATACAAATTAATCAAGTTGGACATAGTTCCTGTCTCACTTGACACACACAGTCTAAGAAGGAGGGATAACAGTTCTTTAATCCTGTAAAATATGGGTTCCAGATGGCCTTTGGGCTCTGCATGACTCTATTCATTTGGCTCTTTCAACCACAATATCTTTGAGCTCTTCTTATTTGTGTTCAGGGTTGGTCTTTTGTCATCTTTATGCATTTCAATCTTGTAATAATAACTGTGGTATTTACCAAAGATACTGTAATAGCCACTGGGTGGATACAAGTATATGAAGTTGGAATCGGTCCCTGTCCTGCTTAGGGTTTAATCCCCATTTTTCAGATGAGGCACAGAGAAGTGAAATGACTTGCCCAAGGCCACATAGCAGACAAATGACAGAGACGGGATTAGAATCCATTTTATGTACCCACTGCCAAACTCTCAGGCTCCTCCTTAGGATCATTTATTCATTTATCCCTTATGGTATCTTCCCCAGTGCTTAGTTGTCTTAGACAGTGCTCAGCTCTCAGAACAGTGCTCAGTGCTTAGAACAGTGCTTGGCACATAATAAGGGCTTAACCAATACCATCATCATCATTGTCCTCTGGACCATATAGTAGCTCAATAAATACCACTGAATTGAATAAATGAACTCTGCAGGCATTGCTAGACAGAGCCTGCTGTAGGGCCTTGGACTCCAATGACCTAATAACAAGACACTGCACATGCACTGTTGAGTGGGGTGGCCCTGATGCTGTGCTCCACAATGGGACCAGCATCCCCAGAGGCCCTGGCAACCCAGGTCAATTTACCATCATAGGTCAACAGCCAGGGGTAAGGCTGTGTTCTGGCCTCTGCAGTCTTCTCAGTCAGTCCAGGAAGACTGCATCTGGAAGCCAGAACAGTTTCCTGCTTCTGCTTCTTCAACTCCTGGTTGAGGGAGACTGGTTCATGCAAAGCAACATGATTCAAATCACAAACCAGTAGTCCAATATCTGAACCTGCTCCAGGAACAATGACATCACCACACCGCATCTCAGCACCTGTCAAGTGACAGCAACCATTGGTCCTATGCAGCTACAAGGGTTCACGTACACACACAGACACATACACACTCCCTCCCAAATCACTACTATTGTCTCCACAAGACCAGTCTAGTGATTCCCAACCTTACTATACTGAATTGAGACAAAAAAGCTCATTATCAAGCCTTTCTCCGATTGCTAATAATACTAGACACGCTGGCATTAAAAAATCCACCATATCTTATGATCTTATTTCAAGTTGCTGCCTAAGGCAGCCCTGATCCCAGCAGTCTCATTTGTATGGGGGATTGACAGTGACTATCATACTGAATTCAGGACCAGACTAAGACTCTGACAGTTCCTATAAACTAAAACTTTTCATGCACTGTACCTCTCTAGAGCACTTATGCAGAATAAATGGGGTACAAGGACCTGCCCCTGCTCTATCATCCCTAGGTTCTGCTCCCAGTTTGCCTTCCCTGAGTAAGGGGAGGCAGAAGAAGGGGAGAATCTCTAGGAGCACAGAACTGGGAAGGTGGCTGATTAATACTTATGGCATTTGTTAAGCACTATGTTTTAAATGCTGTTCTAAGCACTGGGGCAGATACAGTTAATCAGGTTGGACATAGTTCTTGTCTCACTTGACACGCACAGTCTAAGTAGGAGGGATAACAGTTCTTTAATCCTGTAAGATATGGGTTCTGGATGGCCATTGGGCTCTGCATGACCCTGTCTATTCATTTGACTCTTTCAACCACAGTAACTTTGAGCTCTGCCCCTTGGGTACATTCTGCTCCTTGGCCTTAGAACTGGGTTATTTTTAGACAACAGTGAGAAGGCATAGCGAAGTGAACAGCAGGAGAGAGGCCTTTTGCCCAATGGCTGTCCCTTCTTTCCAATAGTCAAATGGCCCCAACTAACCTACTGAGACTAAGTGCTCAAGAATAATCTTTCTATTGATGAACACCTATGCCTATTTCCAGAGGACACTAAGTCATGTGTACAAAACACAAGCAAGTCTATTGGATTAGTTAAAAATTCTGGGGAATGCTTAATATCATGACTATTAAATGAAGAGTAAATATTAAAGAAATTAAGAGTGAAGTGAACATTCATTTTAAATACATGCCATTACAGAATTATGTTTCTGTTTGCTTTTGGGTAGAATGTGAGTAGTCTCTCTTTTTAAACCTGGAAAGCACCTGGGTAAATACAAGTTAATGAGCTATTTTCTTTAGCATCCTGAATTGGTCATATTTTTCCTCACGCCAATTCTCTTTACTTTTTTTTTTTAAACAAGGCCTTGATGTAGCACAATGCATAAGAAACTCAAGGATGTAATAGATTTCAAGAGAATGAAACAGGCTTTTAACTGAATGGCTTGTTTGTTTGATTATTGCTATGATAGAGGAACTGAAAGTCAATGTAATCATTGGGAAGCCACTTAATTCTGGCACTAATAGGGTGCTGCCAAAGCAATTAAGTTGGCTGACATTGCCTTTGGCATTGAAGATGTATAAAATAACCCAGCTCCCTATCATACTTTTCCAATGTTCTCATAACTGAGCAAACTGAATCCAAATAACAGTGATATACCTGTTGACAACCAACACCTTTTGACTTTAATATCATATACGTTGTGATTAGATGGTATAATCTTTGCATGGGTGGGGACATACACATATAGAAAATGATTGGATTATAATGGAAAGCTACACTGTATTTATTCACATAATTGCCCCATTTGGGGGCATAGTTTTTGCTGCCCATAAAGATGAAAGAGTGGCTCTTACATGGGGAATTTATTCTATAAATAAGGGAGCAGGAGTAAATAGAGAAGAATAAAAAGAAGGAAAGGAGGTGAGAAAAAAAGGTAAAACAGTAGTCTAGACCACATTTCTTACTTCTGTTGTACTCTCCAAAGTTCTGCTTAGAACGGGAACTTGGGGAATTAAGATAACCTTTCTCAGTTTTCCCCTACCCTTCCTAGAGTTTGCAAATTTCTGCTACACTTGTGCCTTCAGACCCTACATCTTGTCCTACTGTCTATCCATATTTTCAAAAATCAACTAACATTTATTCCTCAAAAATAGCAAAGGGAGGACAGAATTATGCAGTGGAGATAAAATATGGAAATCACTCAATCAGTTATATTTATTAAGTGTTTATGGTGTGAAGAGCAATACAATAGAGTTGGTAGACAAATCACTGCCCACAAGGAGCTAGAGGGGAAGACAGACATTAAAAAAATTTACAAATATGTACAGAAATGCTTCAGGACTGAGGATGAGATGAATATCACATGCTTAAAGGGTACAGCTCCAAGTGCAAGAGTGATACAGAAAGACAAGGAGGAAAGGAAGACTTATTTGGGGAAGGCCTCTTGGAGGAGATATGATTTTAATAAAGCTTTGAAGGAGGAGAGAGTGGTAATCTGATGAATATGAAGGGTAAGGAGGTTCCAGGCCAGAGGAAGGACTGGGAAAGGGACTGGTAGTGAGGTAGATGAGATGAAGTCCAATGACTAAGTTGATGTTGAAGGAGTGAAGTGTGCAGATAGGGCTGTAGTATGAAATCAGTGCAGTAAGGTAGGAGGGGGTCAGCAAGTTTAAGTGTTTTAAAGCATAGGGCAAGGAGTTTCTGTTGTGAGGGCAACCACTGGGGGCTCTTCAGAAGTAGGGATATGTGGATTGAATATTTTTTAGAAAAATGATCTGGGCAGCAGAGTGAAGTACGGACTGGAGACGGGGAAGAAAGGGAAGACAGCAAGAAGGCTGATGCAGTTGTCAAGATGGGATATAATAAAGTGCCTGGATCAGCGTAGCAGTTTTCAATCTTCAACAGTCTGAACTTTTCTGTTTACTGGATATCATGATTAGATATCAGAGTGTTAGTGTTAATGAGCCTCTATGACAAAATGTCACTTTCTAAAGTAAATTTTTATGCTGAGCCAGCATGTACCTACCCTTCAAGTGATTGGTGGGTCTACAGGAGTCTAAACAATATAACCCAAGAGTCGACTCTCGTTGAAGAACTTGCAAGATCCATGATGGTGACACAAAACCTCAGGAGTGTGTATGCCATAGACTGCATTTTCTGTACTTTAGAATATTCCAGCTGGCCATGCTCCAAAGTCTTTATAAATGTATGAAGATGAGCTTTGCCTCTAAACTTACTGACCTAGCCAACCAATTGGCTTACAAGTAATTGGAATATGTTTCAATGGCGACTTCCTTAATGAAAATTTCAGGGCTAAATTTGATAAGAACCTCTGGTTTCCTTTTGGTCGTGAGACTATCAGCATCTTCCTAACCCTGTGTACATATGATGACTGTGGACACCTAATAGAGGAAACAACTCTTTGAAACCAATACTGGTTCCAGGGACATAAGCCATCCTAACTTCATTAAGCTTTCTTTGTGTTGTTGTTTCTAATGGTATTTCTTAAACACTGGGCTAGATACAAGTTAATCAGGTTGGACACAGTCCCTGTTCCACATTGGGCTCACAATGTAAATTAGTGGGAGAACGGGTATTGAACCCCCATTTTATAGTAGATGAAAGTGAGGCACAAAGAAGATGTGACTTGCCCAATATCACACAGCAAGCAATTGGCAAAATTGGAATTGGAACCCAAGTCCTCTGACTCCTGGCCTATGTTCTTTCCATTAGGCCATGCTGCTTCACTGTTTCTTTTCCATCTTCTTCTATGAAAAAGTTTGTCGCCACCGTTAATGAAAACATTTAATCTCTGAAATCTAATGCAGGCAGAGGGAAAGAAACAGATAGTGTTACTCATTCAGAGAGGGAAGGACCTCTCTCCTTTTTATTATATTTCACCCTAAGGGTGTTGATAGTTTAAATATTTCATAGTCTTTCAGCTCAGTATGAGACTGTGATCATCTCTGAATGAGTTTGTTGTGTTCTTTTCATTTTCAAACTCTAAGCGATTTAAGAAAGAGAATACTCATTGTGTATATTTAAAAAATTAGATATTCATATACATTATGTCCAGTTGTGTTGAGTTGAGTATCCTACCCTTCACTTCTCTAGTTTTCTGGTCAGAGTTTCCTTCTATCCATACCCAAATGGCATGATGACTGACTGCAAGCACAATTTCACATTTTCAAATGTAATCACCATTTTCTTTTTGTCCCTCTAGACTGTAAGCTCATCCTCAAGACTGTAAGATTGCTGTGAGTGGGGAATATGTATAACTCTGTTGTATTGTACTCTCCCAAGCACTTAGTACTGTGCTCTGCACACAGCAAGTGCTCAATAAATACCATTGACTGATGCAGACAACTCAAATGACTTCCAAGATCAGTCACTGGTGCATGCAAGTTTTATACTTATGGGAGATTATGGATGGGAAAATGGCAAGAAGTAAAAAGAAACAGGTTGAGGACCAAGGGAAAATTTGACATCCAATGTGCTGTGAAAACAAAAATTATTTTTAAAGTCTCTTTTAATTCCTCACCCAAATTAAAATTAATATATATAGCAGCTTTATTGATTTAAATATGGGTGGGGAATTTCAGAGAATATATATATTTATATAACAAAACTAGGTTCTAGCAGAAACTATACAAGAGATTTAAAGAAACAGAATGTAATTTTCCCAAATCTAAAGGACCCTCAAATAAACCTCCTTGGGATGCTCAAAGCCCTAAACAGTCTAGACAGTGATTTCATGAATTCTCACTGCAGACTTCTCTCTTGTTATTTCACCCAGTGAACCCAAGGGAAAGAGAGAGCAAGAAAGCAGTGCTTCTTTCTACTAGAGCTCCAATGCCACTTGCCTGGAGACCAAGATTTCCTTTGAGATCACTCATCTTCAATACTGAGAGAAATGATGATAAAGCAGGAAGGACAGGACTGTGCTTATGTACGGATATTTATAGTTTCATGTGTTATCCTTAGAAAGAGAGCAAGAGCTGAATTCTCAAAGAATAACACTTTAAATAACTCTAAGTTTAATGCTCAGAGATGCTCTGATAGTGAGCAGATAGCACTCGTATATGGCTCTCTTCTACCAGAGATGGTTTATTTACTGAGCAGCTGCTGAGCTCAGAGGACTGTACTGAGCATTTGGGGGAGTGCAACAGAGATGAACAGATGCATATTCCCTGCTTTCAAGAAGCTTACAATCTAAAGCCCATTTCCTTTATCTGTGTTTTAGCAATATTCACTGGTATGTGTTATGCAGTGGAAAACATACTGGTTGAAAATTTCCTCTCTTTCCTAATCTCTCTTTCAGCTTACCTAATAGGATACCGCCTCACAAATAGTCCATAAGGAAAAAGGGCTACTAAAGCGATCAGACCTACTCTGGAAGGGTGCCCAAGTTTCCTGGAATGCATTTAGAGATGACAGAGCACACCAGGGCCGTTTCCTAGCTATCATTCAAAGGATCAGCATAGGGGCAAACGTTTTGGTGGTTTGATCTGGGCTTTCACTTGCTGGTCGTTTGCTGAACTGATGGTCTAGTTTCGGGTCGAAGTCTGACCCCTACCGACAAACCTCTCAATCTGGTTTCCATTCTGAAAACTTTGACAAAAGCTCCCCAGCTTCCACTTTGGATCAGCCCCAAACTTTTGAGCTATCTGACAGTGGGCCCCCCCAGTCCTGTGGGAATCTATCACTGTTCAGCGGGTCGCCATAGTATTTTCCCAGGCTCAGAGGAAAGAGATTCTCTTGGCTCTTTTGCTGAAATACGAAACAGGCAGAATGTTGGACCAGAAAAAGATTTGGAAAAAGATCAGTGTGAGAGGAAGTAGCTGGGGGTTGGAGTACGTGCCCAGTGTGTTTATGATGTTGCCTAGAAATTATGCTACAAAAATGCAGAAAAAATGAAAAAAAATCTGCAATAAGAAAGTGGATAATATCAAAGGGGAGCCATGAGAGAAAAGCAAAAGTCCAGCTATTTGAATTAGAATATTTAGGACTGACATAGGGTCATTCTTGAAGTGCTCAAAACTGTCTATCTTATTTATTCATAGTCTTTTTCAGAGCTAGATTCAACAGAAGATTCTTAAACAATGAAAATTATCTTATTTACAAAAATCTATTGTTTTCTTTCTTCAATTATCTTCCTTTCCACTTATATACTTTTTCATGAAGTATGGGAGGAGGGAGTGAAAGTTGGGAATATAAAGGAAGGGAGGGCTGATTTATGGGTGCAGGGAGCAGGGGAGGAAATCCATTGGTAGCAGGGAGGGCAGGGAGAAGGAAATGAGGGGAAGTGCAGGATTTGCAGTGTAATTTTTACTTACCAATGATTATCATGTTGAGGTTGGTTCTGGAATGGATTCTAACTACTTGCATGCAAGTCTAAGGGTAAGTGCCCTCACAAGTAAACCATTGCAGTAGGTCCATATTTTCAAGAGAAGTTACCCAGTTGTTTTTTGGTGTATAACTGTATGTGCAATTCCAACACCCATCTTCCCCACTCAACTTTCTTCATGGCTGTCTGCCATTGCAATGAATCTGTGGCAGCAAGATACTGTGCATGCATTCCTGGAGGAAAGAGCAGGAGCGTGAAAGTCAGAGAAATTGGGTTCTAATCTCAGCTCTGCCACTTGCCTGCTGTTTGACCTTCAGCAAGTCACTTCACTTCCCTGTGCCTAGAGTTTCTCATCTGTAAAATGGGATTCAACACCTATTCTATTTCCCCTATAGACTGTGAAGTCCCATAAGGGACATGGACTGTGCCTGATCTGAGTATTCTATATCTACCCCCTCATGCTCAGGTTCACACTCAGATTTTATATCTATATCTTATTGCAGTAGTTGGCACATAGTAAGCACTTAACAAATACCACAATCAATCATATTATTGAGCACTTACTGTGTGCAGAATACTGTATTAAGCATTTGGGAAAGTACAAGAGAACACTACAATAGACTTACTGTCTACATGGTGAGACAAACATTAATATAAATAAATTACAGCTATGTAAATAAATGCTATGGAGGTGGGGGGGGGCGGTGAATAAAGAAAGCAAGTCAGTAGGAGACAGAAGGGAATGGGAAAAGGGGAAATAAAGTCTTAGTTAAGGAAAGTCTCTTGTAGATGTGCCTTCAATAAGCTTTGAAGGTGAGGAGAGTAGCTTTCTGTCAGATATGAAGAGGGAAGGTGTTTCCGGCCACAGGCATGATGTGGGTAAGAGGTTGGTGGCGAGATAGATGAGCTCGAGGTATAGCAAGTTGATTGGCATTAGAGGAGCAAAGTCTGAGGGCTGGGATGTAGTAGGAGAGTAGTGAGGCGAAGTAGGAGTGGGCAAGTTTATTCTGTTATTGTTAGTGTTACTATTAATAATAATAATCATTGTTGTTATATCTATTGGACCACATTGTACAGAGCTCAAAGCACAGATCCATAAATTCTTTCGTAGTGCAGCAAGAGATAGAAAGGAAATGCTGACAGAATATTTTCTGGACAATTCCCCTATCCCCTTTTGAAATGGAACTGAGGAATTTGTCCTTGA
Organism: Ornithorhynchus anatinus; assembly: GCF_004115215.2. Classification (NCBI taxonomy): domain Eukaryota; kingdom Metazoa; phylum Chordata; class Mammalia; order Monotremata; family Ornithorhynchidae; genus Ornithorhynchus; species Ornithorhynchus anatinus. Next base: position 15,728,269 of record NC_041735.1, on the reverse strand, counting down.
AAGGCTCATCCTCAGATTTCATTCTCATTTATCTCCTGGACAAGGGGAACAGCAAAGTGGTTGAGAGAAAGGGGATAGGAGAAAAGCTGGAGAAAGGAACAACTTGAGAAGACCATATTAGGAATAGTGTGGTAGAAGGATATTGATGGCTTTTGGGCCAACTGCGGGAGAGGAGTGAGTTGGGGAAATGAAGGTGACTGAGGCGAGGTGGAGGAGTGACTAAGTACGAAGTCTGGGAGGTGGAAGACCAGCCATAGGCAGAGGGGTAGCCAGTGGCCTTTCAGTGGGCAGGGTGGAACTATGAGGAAGGGAACAACCTCTACTGTAAAAGGAGTTTCAGGAATAAGAGAATGTGTGCTTTTCTACATTCATTCATTCAATTGTATTTATTGAGTGCTTACTGTGTGCAGAGCACTGTACTAAGCTCTTGGAATGTATAATTTGGCAACAGATAGACTGTGAGCCTGTTGTTGGGCAGGGAATTTCTCTAAGACAGAGAAACAGACAGCAAAACAAAACAAGTAGTCAGGCATCAATACCATCAAAATAGATAAATAGAATCATAGATGTATACACATCATTAATAAAATAGACTAATAAATAAGATATACAAATATACTCAAGTGCTGTCAGGAGGGGAAGGGGGTAGAGCAGAGGGAGGAAATAGGGGGAATAGAGAGGGGAGGAGGGGCAGAGGAAAGGGAGGGCTCAGTCTGGGAAGGCCTCCTGGAGGAGGTGACCTCTCAATAGGGCTTTGAAGAGGGGAAGAGGGTTAGTTTGGCAGATGTGAGGAGGGAGGGTATTCCAGGTCAGTGGTAGGACGTGTGCCAGGAGTAGACGGCGGGACAGGCCAGAACGAGGCACAGTGATATGGTTAGTGACAGAGGAGTGGAGAGTACAGGGTGGGCTGTAGAAGGAGAAAAAGGAGGTGAGGTAGGAGGGGGCAAAGTGATTGAGAGCTTTGAAGCCAAGAGTGAGGAGCTTTTGCTTCATGCAAGAGATATATCTGGCTACAACTTATTAATGTCGTCCTCAGCTATAAGAAAACAGTGGAAATAGATCCATTTTCATGTCATGGCTTTTTTCTTCACATAGCTCAGATGGTCTATTTGACTTGAGATAGTTCAATAATGCACTACTGGAGGTTGTCAGGAGAGGGCATAGTGTTTTCTATCTCATGTTTTAGGAAGAAACTTCTAAAGGACTATGCAATAAAGTCGAAGGAAAAAAAAATACAGTCTTTATACACCAGGGGCTACTGTGCTGTTCTTTTAACTTGTGAATCTACTCTTGTTTCAACAGGAAATCAAAATAGCAAGCTTCTATTCTGACCCTATTTGCTCTACTGAAGCAGAAGACTAGCTGAACCTCTGGCCTAAATCCTAGATCTCAGTTACCTCTGTGAGTCTGCAATTTTGCCATTATATATAGAATCTTTCAAGGACCTTGCACATAGTCGCAGAAACGAGGGAAAATGATTAGAAGTTTCTCTCCCGCTACCCAATTTTTTATACTGAATCATTTACGTATTTTGTACTTTTCATACCTATTATAATAATCTTCTCAGTGCCCAGGGAATTTAGCCAGTTCTTCATATTCCTGGAAGTTTTTGCTTACAGTCTAGAAAGCTACAGGCTGCCAAAACCTGGGAACAAACCAGGGACCTTTAGATCTTCAACCTAACTCTCTCCCAACTGAACTCTTTTGGCCGCCTAGCTCACACTGTTTCTGCCACCAGTTTGGAACTTCTTCCGCTCCCTTAAATCTTACCACAACTCTTCCCATACTCAAAGCCCCCACAAAAGCTCACCTCCTACGGTATCTTGTCTTACTCTTTCGAGTCATCTCCGACCCATTGCGACTCCATGGATGCATCTCTCCCGGAACGCTCACCTCCATCGGCAATCGTTCTCGTAGGGTAGCCATAGAGTTTTCTTGATACCGAAGTGTTTTACCATTGCCTCCTTTTGCTCAATAAACTTGAGGCCCCCGCCCTCAACTCTCTCCCATGCCGCTGTTGCCCAGCACAGGTGAGTTTTGACTTGTAGCAGATTGCCTCCCACTTGCTAGCCACTGCACAAGATAGGAATGGAATGGATATGCCTCTGCTTGACTCTCCCTCCCATAGTCAAAACTGGTGGAGTACCGGAAACTCTCCAGTTGTGATCCTGAGAGGGGCTCCTCCAATATACCATCTCTAATTTCCAGCATCGAAAGTAATGTAAACCCCTCTCCCTCTGCCATTGTTATCCCTTATCTACCTACAGGGACTCATCATCAGTACATATGCATATATATTTATTCAACTGTATAATCAGTTCTTTACCAAGTACTCTGAGTGGAAATACTTTTACCTCTGTTTTCTCCATTAGAGTCTAAGCGTCTATCAGACAGAAATGTGCATATTTGTTTATATTATTTATTACTGTATTTACTTTATTAATGATGTGTATATACCTAAGATTCTATTTATTTATTTTGAGGGTATTGATGCCTGACTACTTGTTTTGCTGTCTGTCTCACCCTTTTAGACTGTGAGTCTGCTGTTGGGCAGGGATCATCTCTATCTGTTGCTGAATTGTACACTCCCACTACTTAGTACAGTGCTCTGCACACAGTAAGCGCTCAGTAAATAAAATCAATGAATGAAATATGTCACAGTTGTTTTGTACTTCCCAAGCCCTTAATACACTGCTTTGCAATCAGTGGATCTTCAAAAAATTACTATTGCTATTACAATCAAAAAAACAGAAAATTCATCACTGTCTAAATGTATGGAATTGTTTAGGTGAAGACTTGCTCAGAAATCAGAGGTGGGGAGATAGGGAAAGTTAAGAAGGAAGGAAGGCCAGAATAGTTTCTATGAACCCTGTCTATCCCTTCCAGCCTAGAAACACTGTAAAATCAAGTGGCTCATTCTCAGACATTTCCTTAAAAGTTTCTGTAAAACACTTTATTCTTAGTGGAACTCACAAAAATACAACTAATAGTGCATCTAAAAATGAAATGGAATAAGCCGATTTGCTCTGTTTTCGTAAGCCCTTCTACATCTTCCCTTTTCCCCTCTCATTCCCCCCCCACCCCGCCTCAAATTGTTTTCATTGTGCTCCTTTATGTAAACTGCAAAACTTCCCCACTTCGGTGGCAGTTTTATTCTAGTGAGATTCCAAGCTATTTCACACAGCTGAAATCTACCGCAAAGTACTGGAACATCCTGGAGGTTTCCACCCTTGAGAAACACTGAAGATAAGAACAAACTTTAAAATCCTGGGTAAGCCTCACTTTACTAATAAGCAGTTTTATCTAAATCCTTCTTTAAAAAATGTATTTTCCTAACTATGCTGGAGGAACTGAGTTCCCACATCCAATTTACCGGCTGTATTCATAAAGCATTAACCTCTTTGGCTGTCAGACACGGGCAACTCCATCGACATGTCTGGCTCTGGAGCCAAAGAGCCTTATCTTAATTCTGGATCTAAAAAATAATCATTGGTGTCCCCAGAAGTCCATGATGACTCACCACATAGTTAATATTGTAATAGCCAAAGAGGCCCAGACCAACTACTGTGATTTCACAGGGTCAGTATCCTGGAAGCACAAGGGGTGGGTTGGCTTCTCCCCTCAGTAAAGGTTTACTCATTCCCCTAAAGCCCTAAAGCCTTTGGTCAGCGTCTCAGAAGAGTAAACCCGCTGTCCCATTCTTCCAAGTTGCATGATGGGGAAATTTACAGACCACAGCTGCTTTTATCGAGGACTTCTGAGTATTGATCAAAACAAATTTCATCAACCTATCTGCATTGGGGACTGGAAACCGTTTTTATCATTTTGTATTTCAGTCTGTTGAATTTCCATTTCTACTTTATTTTTTCATTTGGGTATTATACAGAAAGCCATAAGGTTGCAGACTAATTGGGCCATTTAAGAAGTACCCCATCCAGGGAGCTTGCTTGTCTATTTATCATCACCATTCCTAGCTGGGCACGGGAAAGCTCCCTATTTTTTCCACACGAAGCCTAGGAGCAAGGATTAGCACATGGAACTACAGCATATCAGGATCCTGACTTTTTCTAAGTGATGCACATGTGGAATTGCTGAAGTCCAATGGTAAATCTACACAATGCAGCCTCTTCCTATGCCACAAGATTAGACTGGCCTAGAATGCAAAATAGTTGCTGTTACAAACCACAGAGTTATCGAGTATGAGGGGAAAAGAACACTAGAAAAACTTCAAAACCTGGAGAAAAGGAGCTTTGAGAATTTTCTGTTACTGGGACTGGCAACTTGGGACCATGGGAGACTGGATCCTTTCAGCTCTATCACCTGATATGCCTAAAGTGGGAATACCATGGGCAATTTTAGTTGACCCATATTTGGAAGGACAGAATAGAGATGGAGAAGGTATGGAGTAGAGCAACCAAGATGGTCAAGGGAATGGAACAGCTTTTGAAAGGGTATCCACAGAAAATCAATCAGCAGTATTTACTGAAAGCTTAATATTTGTAGAAAACTGCATTAACTGCCTAGGAAAGTACAATACAGTAGGGTTGGTAGACAAGATCCCCAACCACAGTGAACTCACAGCTTATGACTTTTCATTCTGGAAAGATGCAGGCTGAGAGGGGATACGATTGAAATGATCAGAATTAGCAAGTCTGCAGATGGGGTTAGCATGTTCACCAAGACCTACAATAGCAGGCTGAGGAAACACCAATTGAAACTTGAAAAAATAAAATCTGTGGGTATATTTCACAATTGAATATGTATATATTTGTGAAAATTCTCATCAAACTTAATGCTTTCTCCAAAAAACTACTTAAGAGTTAAAACAAGAGTTCTGAAGCTAAAATCAAACTACCCAAATTAAGAAATGGATTGTTTATACACGCATTCTGGGTCATATAGTCATATATTTGTAGGAGAGTAAAAAGGCCAATACTCACTTTGGGAGCTGAAAAATAACATAATGTATTAAAGTACTAGTGAAATTCTGCAGTGAGATATTTATCTTTGATGCAGAACTTTATGGGAATGGTATAAATATGATGAGACTGTGGGTAAACCTCTTTCCCTGAATAATTCACCTTTTTACCTATTTTATTATAAAAGCCTATGTATTACGACTCTCTGGATATTTACAAACTGTACAGATGCTACTTCGGAAAGAGCAAAGGAAGGATAAAAGTAATAAGAGAATAAAGGAAGGAAAGAGGAAAACAGGGAAGTGATAATGTTACACGTTTCTATAGAGCCCTCGGTGGGATAGGAACTGTCTAGCCTAATTAACTTATATATGCTCCAGTGCTTAGGACAGTACTTGACACACAGTAAGCACTTAAATAATATCATAATAATAGCCATAATAATAATACATCGTGATTATATTGGAAAGTCCTCTGTAATTTTGAAGAATCTAAGATCCATATGAATAGTCCACTGGAAAACATACTGTTTTAGGTCTAATCTAGCTATGAGTACCTATTTTCTGATATGAAATTCCCAAAACCTCATACATTAAAAACTTTGCTCTCTGGCACACTAAGGATGTAGGAGGGGCTGGGTAGTCAACTCTGCCTGTTATCTAGGCTTTAGGGCTGGCCAGCAGGGGACGTTGCACAATCACATTCAGGACTCAATAAAGTCTCTCCAGAAAGGTCTGTGGGAAAACCTATCCTCATCAGATTAGAAAATAACCTAGCTGAAACACAAAGATTGATAGTGAGCACGGCACTTATACAGGAACCCTAGGGGAGCTGTTAACCCAGGGAGAGCTCAAACGTTGTAAAGTCCTCCTCCACAAAGCCTTAACTGAACAATTTGCCTTCATATTGGGTCCCTTAGAGATGCTGGTTCTAGACCTTTCTGGGTGGTAAGCGTGGGTTTTTTTTTTATTAAATAATAAAAAAACCTAATTGGATTTAGGGAAGAAGTGAAAACAGGCTACTCTCTTAAACCGTGCTCTGAGGCTTAGTGAATTCTTCAGGTTAGAGTGGAAGGAAGGAACGTAGATGAACTAGGCTAAGTAAATGCTGACGATTTCTACTTCACTAAGGCATTCACAGATTTACAAGTCTAAAACACTTTAAGAATATTATTTAAGCACACCAGGAGACTATTTGTGGCTATGAATGGGCTTGCTGGAATTCAGTTGAACTGAAAACGAGTCAACTCGATTTTGTGTTGCAGTACATTAAAGTGATGTTTCTAATGAGTTATAAATACATTCAAATTAGCGATAAAAGCAAATATATCTATCACTGATATGCAGGTTTGTGGAATAAATCACATTTACCCATCAGTGTTTAAAAGATAAATATTAAATCTAGACATGGGTTTTAGTCATTTCCTGCTGAAAAAATTAAGCTGATGGAGGAAATGTAAGCAGTCTACTGGGGACATAGCAGGACTAGAGGCCCTAAATAATTGCTGTAAGAAATCGAGTTGTAGAAGCGGAGAGAGAAGAGGGATCACAAGATGTTTTAGCTCAATTACGTATTAAAATGCAAAAGCAATTCACACTGCCTCTATGAATCCCAGCCCTGCTGAAATCCCCTCCAAGAAACCTTCCCTGATGAACTGCTATTTCCCCACCCAACTCACCCTTCTTTGCACACCCTATGCACTTGGGTCTTTAATCTTCAAGCACTTTGATACTCACCCCATTCCCAGGCTTACAGCACCTATGTGCATATCCTTTTACTGTGCTCTTCTCCCATCTGTAATTTATTTTAATGTCTGTCTCCCCAACTAGATGTAAGCTCATTGAGAGCCAGATCATGTCTACCAACTCTACTGTACTGTACTCTCCCAGTGGCTTAGTTCAGTGCTCTGCACATAGTAAGTACTCTATACCATCGACTGACTGAATTCTTTCATGTGTTTGTCTAACTCATTTTTAACGTCTCCATGGGGGGCTATTTCAAACACTTTGAGTCTGTATTAAACATTCTGGATATTCCAATCTCTGGCTTACTGTTAGTAGAGTAGTAGCAGGCCTTAGGATAAAATCTAGAAATTCTGCAATGGTAAGGCTGGGGAAAAGTCCCAAAGGAGAGCAATAAGAGCTTGCATTATCATTAAAATAAAGATCTTACCTAAGACTGCTTCTGACCTTAAGACAGAAAGCCCATTTGTCTTTAACTTATTAATAAGGGACAGGCAACTGAATGATGGGGATTTTTCAAAATCTAAGAGGAACTCAAAGTGTTCAAGATTTTATTTCACTGTAAAAGAAGAATTTTAACTGTTACCCCTATGGAGAGGAAAACAAGCCACATGGCCCTAATCCAATAAATAAAACCTTGATTCAAAATGAATAAGAAATGGGAAACTTTTTAATTCACTCTACCAGCTGGGAGAAATAATGAACATACAGTATTTTCTGATTAATGTTCTTGTGGTAACAGCGGCATAAACAAGAAGTAGCAAGTGGTACAAAGAAACTGAACTTTAGGATATATATGTTCTGGTTTTGATAAGAGGAGGGACACAAATATACTGGATATAGGAGAGATTCTCAGCCTGCTATTTTTTAAAGTCTATAGTTTATAATTTGAAAATATGTAATTTCCTCCTTCTGACACTGAAGAAAAAAAAATCCTGAAATGAATCCCAATGGAAAAGTCTAAAAGCTGCTGCAACTTTCCCTGAAGCAGATCCTTGCTAATGCAAGAAATAGATCTAATAGCAATTACTGACATAAAACGCATGAGACTGCAAAGTTACACTAACCCCCAGCATTTTTCTGTCCCCAAATCAGTTTTAAGGAGTTTGCTACTTTCTAATATTAGTTTCCTCAAAAGGCTCAGGACACCCTAAAATGTGACTGCCTGGTGGCAAACAAGAGGTCTTCATGAATAAGCCTATTATGCCAGTAAAATATTGTATTTTTATGTATGTACTTGATTCACTTATTCACAAGTGTTCTTTCTTCTCCCATGATTAGATTAATTGGATTAAGTTACAGTGGAACAATATTTAGTTAATGATCCAGATAAATTTTCCATATAAACAGTCAATATGGGTAAATTACAATCCTTATTTCTCTCTCCCACGTTATAAAAAATATACAACACAAAACCAAATCTCAAATTCTTTAACAAAATCACTTCCCTCAAGATATCTGGATAATTGCCTCGATGCTCTACCTTGCTGTGACTGTGAAGAGACAGTCCACAACATTCCACATTAGAAGAACTCTTGAACCCAGAAAGCCCATAGTTAAGAACCAGATGAGTAATTGATTCTTAATAACCTCCTCACAAAATTAGAACATGCCAGGAGGTTGAATGGATACAGAGGTGACCCAGGGTCTCTACATTTCCTACTCTTTCAAGTAGCAGCAATGGAGAAGTCTCTTCTGAGTGTTCTTGTGCTTTTATACCTACAGCATGGACACTGGAGAGCAGCTGTAATTTTGTGAAGATGATCAAATTAGAAAATAATGAAAATGATTTTAAAATTCATGAGTGATATTGTGAATCTCAAGCACAGGAAAGGGAATACACAGGTTATGAAATTAATAGAAGCTTTAAGACACTGGGGATTCAGCTATAAAGTGTACACTGATTTTTAATGACAAAAAAGTGTTCAGAGAAATACATATATCATCTATCTACATCTCTGTGTGCATGTGTGTGTGTGTGTGAGTGTGTGTGTGAACACACATGTATATGAATGTGTATTTATTCTTTGGAAAGCTCTCAACCAAACAATTAGGATCACAGATGATCTTTCTAGTACATATACAAAACATACTATGGGCTCATCATAAACACACAAACAAGATATGCAAATGACTATGAAGTGCTCTGAAGAATCAGCAAACTGCTGCACTCTAACAATTGGCCTGAAGAAATCTGAGGTTATAGAACAACCTGCATCTGGCAAGTCACATACACAATCTAAGATTTCCATGGCTAAGATACTGTTTAATACAGACACTTTATTTTGCTACTTAGGCAACACACCGTCTAAAGAAGACCAGGTAGGCAAAGTAATATAAAATGAAATGTAAACAGATGGTCTAACAGGCAGAGTGATGACAATGTGACTCAAGCTTTTGAAGATATAGGACTACAGGATAGTTGGATTGTCCAATCTTCTATTTGACTTTGTGCTCTCTATATATTACATATAGATAGCTCATCTATCACATCTGTTTTCCAAAGTTACAACCACGTCACCTATGTACCTTACTCCACATCCAATGGCATCTAAAGGGTTTGACTGCAACCATCTCTCAGTAGCAAAACAAAGACTGTTATATCACAGGGCAAGCTGGGCAAGCCTTATGAAAGGAATGGATGACAACAAGATTCCCAGTCTGCTGTTGAAAGAGATGTGAGGGAAACAGAGTGACTGTGAGAGAGACTGTAAAAGAGCAGGCCATAATGAAACAGGCTTTAATATAATGTGTCAGGCTGTTGATAGCTGGTAAGAAGCAGTAATGGATAAATTAATCTGGCATGCAACAATCAGGAATGGGGTGATAATTCAGAGCAAAGACTTCAAGGAGTATTTGACATTAAAAGGTAAAACCAAAAACGGGGCCAGATGCAGCAGAGAGCAAAATAAAACAGCCCAACAAGGAATTACTTTAAATAATTCTATACAAACTACTACCACGTCAATGCAAACACTTATCCTATCCTGCCTTGATTACTGTATCGGCCTCCTTGCTGACCACCCTGCCTCCTGTCTCTCCCCACTCCAGTCCATACTTCATTCTCCTGCCTGGATCATTTTTGTCTAAAAACTTTCAGTCCATGTTTCCCCACTCTTCAAGAACTTCCAGTGGTTGCCCTGGAGAGACAGGAGGCTGGGAGGTCAGCAAGGAGACCGATATAGTAATCAAGACAGGATAGGATAAGTGATTGTATTAACATGGTAGTAGTTTGTGTGGAGAGGAAAGGGCAGATTTTAGCAATGTCATGAAGGTGGAACCAACAGGATTTAGTGACGGATTGAATATGTGCTGAATGAGAAACTCCTTACCTTAAAGCACTCGTCACCTCACCCCCTTCTCCGTTACGTCCCTACTCTCCTACTATAACCCAACCCTCACACTTTGCTCCTCTAATGCCAACCTACTCTACCTTGATTTCATCTAGCGTGCCTTGACTTCTTGCCCATGGCTGTCTCTGGTCTGGAACATCCTCCCTTTTCCTATTCGAGATGACAATTAGTCCAGAGCCTTACTGAAGGCACGTCTCCTCCAAAAGGCCTTCCCTAAGTCTTTATTTCCTTCTTTTCCCCCACTCTGTTCTGCTTCACTCTGACTTACTTTCTCTATTCACCACTGCCCCTCTCCCAACCTGATCCCACAGCACTTATGTACATATCCACAATTTATTTATATTATGTCTGTCTCCCCTTTTAGGCTGAAAGCATGTTGTAAGCAGGGAATGTGTCTATCATATTATGTTGTACTCTCCCAATCACTTAGTACAGTGTTTTGCACACAGTAAGCTCTCAATAATTATGATTGATTGATTAAAATGGAAATGACTGACGGCTTGGGGAAATGGTTGCATTAGCATTTGTAATTTGGAACTTGGTTCTTAGCACTCTTCTTGGGCTCCTGAGAATTGCTTGTGATTGTGAATCAATTTTATTTTGTGTACAGAGCTCACTATATACAGAGCTTTGTGCTAACCACTTGGAACAGTTTCATAGAGTTGGAGGACACAATCCCTGCTCTCAAGGAGTTTACAATCTAGTGGAAAAGAATCACTCAGTTATTTGGACCCTCGTTATGTATCTGAGACATTGGCAGAAAACCACACCTAGCTACATTAAACAAGCTGCTCTAGAACTGGACAACTGTTCTAAAGCACAACCTAACCAAAGCGTGCGGGCCCAAGTGTTTCTGAAGGTCATTTACATGTGGTCTTAAATCTACATTTAAAGCAGACTAGCTGTGCTCATTCATTCAATCGTATTGACTGAGTGCTTACTCTGTGCAGAGCACTGTACTAAGCTCTTGGGAGAGTACAATACAACAATAAATAGACACATTCCCTGCCCACAATGAGGTTAGGCAGCAGAGCCCAGGATTCTTTAGAGGAAAATAACTAAACTGAAAAGCACCCCTTAGTCCATGCAGAATTCTTAGTGATCTCAATCAAGCAATCATATTTACTGAGTGCTTACTGTGGGCAGAGGACTATACTGATCGCTTGGGAGAGTACAATATGACTGAGGTAATAGACATTCCCTGCCCACACTAAGCTTACAGTCTAGATGATGAGCTGAGGGGATGGAATATTTGTGAGGCCAAATTTCCTGAAGTAGAGAAGGCTTGGCTTCCTTACATCACTACACTAATCTTGAGATTTCAGAACTGCACTTGGTTGGCCAGGAAAAGAAGGGAGGTAAAGGAAGGCGCAGTTGAGAACAGACAAGGATGACGTAGAATTCTGGTGGTTAGCATCTGAAAGAAAACACCGTTTCTTACAGCTAAACAAGTACTTACAAAATTTAATTTCAGTGATGTATCACTGGCAGGCAGGCCCACCCCTATTGTCTTACAATGGGACTACCCTAGGCTGAGTACATGCTCTCCCACGCCCACCTTGCTAGATACAAGGGCCAAAAGAAGTGCTATGAGATCTAGCACCCGTTTGTATTTCCTTTAGGGACTATGAACTTTTGCTCCTGAATTTTCACTTAGCCACACAGCTCCAAAGGAACCTCCCTCCACTGACTGATTGGTTTCAGGTCCCCCACTGCCTTAGAAACAAGCTTATTAATGGGATTATTCATGATTTTTCAGGGTCTCACCTTGAAATCTGAATAGTTTAAGGCTAGCCTAGCACAGGAAGGGAACACTCCACCTGGAATGGCGATGGAGGTGGCAGCTGGCCCTCATTATCAGGGTGAACGGGCTTGGGAGTCAGAGGTCATAGCTTCAAATCCCAGTTCAGCCACTTGTCAGCTGTGTGACTTTGGGCAGGTCACAACTTCTCTGGGCCTCAGTTACCTCATCTGTAAAATGGGGACTAAAACTGTGACAACTTGATCACCTTGTATCCTCCCCAGCGCTTAGAACAGTGCTTTGCACATAGTAAATGCTTAATAAATGCCATAATAATTATTATAGTATCTGACTAGACTATTGGCCAATCTACCTTCTTAAAGGAGTAGGGTAAAAGGGAATCAGGGTACAATGAAGCAAGCCACACCTCTATTGTATACCCAGATTGTAGAAGTCAAAATTGCAGAGAGCTCATGGCTTTCAGTTAAAGCAGTTTATACTTATTCTAGCTTTTAGAGCATGGCCTGCTTTACTGACTAAAGGGAAAAAGTGATTCAATTAATAAAAATAAATTACCTTTTACCAAGTTAAATAAAAGATAATAAAATGAAGCCGCAGTATATATGGTAGATTTATGTTAACTATAACCATCCCATTTCAAGATGGAAACATCTTAGCATGATATTAAAAAAGATCAAATTAAACTTTAATGAATACAATACTGGGTGACAGAATCTGTCTGGCCTTTATACATTTTTACCAAGTTCATATACTTAAATTTCATTTGAATCAATTTCTTAATAGGTCTTTCGAAGAAAATATATTGAAAGTAATGGACATCACTTCCTTCTGCTGCCAGCTTGCTACTCATGTTCCAGCCTCATCAGCTCTTCCCTTTCATGTCTCCACTTCTTCCAGTAGCTCACAAATCTGCAAGTATCTTGCATTTGGAAGTCTCCAATTCTCCTTCCTCTTTGGAAAATACTCTAGTGGTACCTCCTTAGGAAACACAGCCTGTCTAGATGGCCAAAGGAGTTTTCTACCTTCCCACTCAACTGGAAGCAAAAAGTATTCCTTTTTCTACAGTATACATACTTGCATCAATGACAACTAACTACACCACTCAGACAAAAGACATGACAAAAGACAGATCTAATCTCTCCAGAATGTGTTTATTCCCTACTGAGTAGAGCAGCATTAAGCTCATAATAGACAAATACCTTTCAAACAGTAGTCTACTAACTCTGCTATACTGTAGTCTCCCAATCACTTAGTATAGTACTCTGCACATATTAAGTGCTTAATAAATACAACTGATTGAAAAAGTACCTTATTACCAACCCTTTCACTTTCACCCGGGCTTGGAGGAGTAAAAAGGCAGAACAGAGCTTCCTAAGCAAAAGGGACTGAAGGAGCTTCTCAGAGCAACATGCTGAAATAGCACTGCAGAAAACATGTCCTAATCATCTGTATGTGTTGAAAATAAAGAGCGTGGGGTGCAGCCTGTTGTTTAAATGCTGATGAAGCAGCATGGTGCCTTTTATCATAGAAAGAACAATGCTGGAATCATTTTATTTGGAGAAGACATGAAGAACTACTGAAACAGTAAAAATTTCCCATTATTTTATGAATACTATTGGAGGAAAAATAGTTTAACGTTTAACAAACATCAGCAGGTGCAATAAATGCAGCTCCTTAGGGGAGAAGGATTTTTTTCATTTTTTTAGAAATGGCTGCTACCTTACATTTTTATAAACTTCAACTCTGATTTGCTTTGTTTTCTTGAAAAAAAAATACAACTACCACCACCCAAACCTCAAAATTCTGGGAGCAAAGATGATGGGTAGGAAATGTAAAATACATGATAAAAGTGAATTACGTCTTTCAAGAGTATGGGGAATCTATCCAATGACTTCAAATTTAGAAATGCAGGCTTTTGTGGCCACTTCTGCCCAGGGAAAGCATATGGTTTTATTTAGTAGGGTTTTTTTTCCTAAAAGAAAATTATTTTAAGCACCAACCTAATATTAGGGAAGATTAGGTCACACAAACAAGTCTGGCATTGGGAGCAATGTCCAAGCAAGTTCTTGGAACTATGAACAAGGTGTTTTTTTGACTACTGGGAAGAATACCTCTGGTTTATGTTAAGTGATTACTATGGGCCAAGCACTATGCTAAATGCTGGGGTAGACACAAGATGCCTTCCCTTTGGGATTCACTATGTAGGGGGAGGGAGTCCAAATGAGGAAACTGAAGTACAGAAGAGTTATGTGACTTACCTAAAATGAAAGAGCAGGCAAGTGAGAGAAGTGAGATTAGAACCCCAGTCCTCTGACTTCTAAACCCCTGCTTTTAGGAAGAACCGAGGGAGGAAGGAAGGCTTTGAGGAGAGATAGGATAGGATTACCAACCATAAATTTTACAAACCCAGTTTTGGCGAGTCAGATCTGATCCTGAATAATTAAAATAGGGTAGAGATTCAGAGTTGTCTTCAGTGCTGTTTATCACAACCAGGAAGGTCAAGAGTGGCAGAATCCCATGTTCCCCATCACATTTCCTCCAATCCATCCCAGAGCCTCTTCAAGCCTGAAAGTCCCGATGCTTAATGAAAGAAACATTTTGGATTTTTCATTCCCACTGCCCCCACTCACTAATAAAGTGGCCCCGAGCCATTTTGGAGCAGTCAGGCCAACTACACATTCCATGATGCCCATGGTAGGGGTCTTTACAACCTTTCTGTCTCAGCAGATGAAGAGCTAGGGAAGTAAGGGGAAGAGGAGAGTGAGAGAGAGAGGATGAGAGTGAGAGTGTGTGTGTTTGGGGGAGAACAAAGCCAATGCTGTCTCTCCCCTGCCTCTGCCAGCAGCCCAGAGTCAGACTTGAGGTGCTTCTGCCAGAGGTTTTCCAGGGTTTCTGGACTTCAAGATTTAGAGGGGAAATGTGCTCATCCCACAGTAACAGCTCTCCACAACTGGCCACATCACTCCAGGCAGGAGCAGGAGTTGGGATTCTTTCTCTCTGCTTGCTATGGCTGGCTGCCTGAGGAAAAGGTCTCTAAACAAGCATCTGAGTGAATGTCTGTTGTCTTGAGCTTGAGTCACTGTGGGCTTCCTTTCCTCTCTTGGAATCCTCTATCTTGATCTCTGTACCTATGCAGTTCATTTTAGGGGTTCATTCTCTTTCTCTCTCTCTCTTTCCCCTTCCTTCTTCCCCTCTCTCTCTTCTTCCCTACCCCTCCCCTCTCCTATTGACCTCTCCTCTCCTGCAGCCTCTCCCTTTCCCCTCAATCTCAGACATTTAGAAGCACCCCTACCTGGCACTATACCTTCAAGAGATGAACGAACAATTCTATTCAAGGGTACATGGTACAGGTGCACATTAACTATACTTGATTGGATTACAGGTGGCAAGATACTAGGACGGCTTATCTACTCATTTTGGAGGACTTCACCAAATCAGAGGGCAGATCAAAATCACGGGATTTTGATTTTGCATCATGGGAATACTTCAGGGAACTCTATTCACCAATTCCCTTTATTTTGGCACTATTTGATAATAGTGTATTTCATTGCTAATAATTTTAAAAATAATGGATTGCAATTTGCAACTTTTTAAGTACCACTGGAGAATCATTATGTATCCACATATCTGGCCTGTCCACAGAAATGGTTTTCATGTGGCTGCCCTAAAGCCACAGGAGATTCTTTTGAGGATAAGAGGCCATGGAGGAACAGCAGAAACACCAGCCCTTTCATCATCCAGGCAACAGAAGTCAATTTCTGGGATGATCAGGAGTTGGGCACAGTGGCCAGGAACAAAACTCTGTGGAACAGAGTTTGAGAAAAATCTTACAGCACTTTACAAACTCTCGAAAATCATCAGAGAGCACTGAAACTGATCTCTAAGACAAAGTAGGGCTATCTGGCTGCAGTGCTGCCTCATAGAACAAGGAATACCCAGGATTCCTCTCAGAGAAAGTCTGGCTAGGGGATTGTGGGGAAGGAGAGTTGAGTTTCTTAAAATGGAAGTTGGCCTGGGAACTGAAAGCAGTGCTCCCAAACTCCTGGGAAAAGTGCCAGGATATTTTTAGTGGCTCTGCATAAATGAGACCTTGATTTGACATTTCATCCCAAAGGGAATTTGCAGCTCAATATTCTTACAACCAGAATGGATACTTCCAGTTTTTGATATTTTTCCTTGAAAATATGGCTTACTTTTTGAGATACATGCTAGCTGGTCTTGAGACTTTTCTGGGCCATTTTCTGGTGTAGGTGAAACTGCAGGTCCCTGGCCCTTCAGCGGTCTGACTTGCAGGGAGGATGGAAGATCGAGGAAAGAAGGGGGACTAGCATATGGATCTAGATCACCCCATTTAGAATTAGTGTTTTGAGATCAGCTGGCATCGTCCTGATGTTTCTGCTTCAGGGCTAATGTAGCCACAACAGCTGCTGTGGTGACGGGGGCAGTAGGGACAATATGGTGAATGTGCATATTCCAATCTGTGAGAATGAGAGGGCTTGGTCAAAGGCTTTAGCATACTTAATTGCCCCAACTGCTGGCTAGCAACATTCTAGCCACAGATTTAGTTGGGGGAGACCCTGAAGCTATGTCAATAAGACAACAGGGCTGCATTCAGATTACGATTTAATGCAAAAACAGGGGGAGAAAAATAATAGCTGTAAATAGTGTAAATGAATTTTCTTAAGTATAGAAAAAGTAGTCTGAAAGCCCTGCCGTTTACCAAAAAATGGGTCATTACATGAGATGCTTTCCAGCAAGAAAGTCAAATGCAATTATGTTCCATTTATTCGTAATTACAAGTAATGATTTTTTTCCTTGGTGACAGAAAAAGGAAATGCAGTGACCTGTAGCAGGCAGACTCTGTAACTTGGCTCTGAATCAAATGAATTGTAGATGTGCTCCCAAAATTTCAGTGCCAGGGACAGCCTCACCTAGAGCGTACAGCTCAATTATATCTGCATGAAGGATACCTAGAACTGTGGGAAATGTTGCTGACAATTGTCATTTGCGGCCCAGCTGAGAATAATAATACCCCCCCCCCCCCCCCGCAGTAATCACTATGCAACAACAGATTGTGAGAGTTTGACTTTCTTTATCTGAAAGGAAAGTCAGAATCTATAATAATTATGGCATTTAAGCACTTACTATGTGCCAGGCACTGTACTAAGCGCTGGGGCACAATCATTTTAGAATTTTTTAAGTGCTTAGTATATGCCAAGCATCATGCTAAATGCTGAGGTAGGTAAAGATAATCAAGTTGGACACAGTCCCTGTCTCACATGGGGCTCACTGTCTAAGTGGAGGGAAAACAGGTATTGAAGCCCCATTTTACAGATGAGGAAATAGGCACAAATAAGTTAAGTGACTTGTCCAAGGTCACAGCAGGTAAGTGGAGGGGCTGGGATTAGAACCCAGGACCCTTTGACACCGAGCCTGTGCTGTTTTCACTAGGCCACTCTGCTTCCAACTGTGGGGGGAGGGAGAGGAGCATGAAGGGGCAGTTTATGATGATGTTCAAGTCCTAAAATGGGCCGGTTGATGCAACTGCTATTGAGTTGAAAAGGCAGTGGCTCTGATAATCCCTTCACCTCAACTCTTTCATACCAGATCAAGCCCTTGTAGATGCTGCCATATATAAAGAACTGGTAGCAGTGAAAACAGAGGTGTGGCCAAGGAAAAGCCTCCCCTCCTTTCTACTCTTTAACCCCCCCCTTCCTCTTTCCTTTCCTGACGTCTTTCTCATTTCTCTCTTTCCTTTGATCTCTTTTTCTCCCTCTGCCACCTTTTCTCCTCTCTTTTCTTATTCTCTCTCTCTCTCCCTTTTCTTCCCCTGTACCTCCCAGGATCTGCCCCTTTGTGAAATTCCACCCACCTCGAGAGACTTAGCATGAGAAAGGTATTTTCCAGCCCTTGCATAAAGTGTGGAGGGCTTGGTAAGATACTCTACTACATTTTTACAATTCTACTCTCTTCTTTGGACCCTCTAAAGCACCTGGTAAAAAAAAAATCAGACTAATCCTGTGAACTTCAAGTGCTATTCATTTTCTAATCGGTCACTGATATGTGACTGTCTCAGAGGAAACTAATTAGCAGGCAGTATATTTACTGCTCACTCATATATTTATCGCACCTGAAACAGGCAGACAATATTTTCAGTGGATCCAGAATAATATATAAGCTCATTGTGGGCAGAGAATGTGTCTGTTTATTGTTATACTGTACTCTCCCATGCACTTAGGACAGTACTTTGCACACTGTAAGCACTCAATAAATACGATTGAATGGATGAATATTTCTGGTTTTATAGCAATGTTTACTTTTTCTAGGATATTAAGGTCAGATTATGGCAATATGTTTGAATCTTTTTTTTATGACATTTGTTTACTAAGCATTTAAGTGCTGAGAATTGGGGATTAATAATAATAATAATGATAACGGTATTTGTTAAGTGCTTACTATGTGCCAGGCACTGTACTAAGCACTGGGGTAGATACAAACTAATCACATTAGCTGTCTCACACTGGGCTCACAATCTTTTTATAGAGGAGGTAATTGAGGCACAGAGAAGTGAAGTACTTGCTTAAAGTCACACAGCAGACAAGTGGTGGAGGCAGAATCAGAATCTAGAAATCAAAGTTCTGTTGTATAGAACCTATCTTATTTACCTCCTATCTGTCAACCTATATATCATCATTTTACTGAAACTGAGGCCCATAGAGGGTGAATTTACCAGCCTAAAATCACAAAGTAGATCGGTTGCAGAGTTGGGATTAGAATTTAGCCCGTCAAACAGCAGGGAATGTCTCTATCTGTTGCCGACTTGTTTATTCCAAGCGCTTAGTACAGTGCTCTGCACATAGTAAGCACTCAATAAATACTATTGAATGAATGAATTTGGGTACTGTGATTCCCAGTCCCTTGGCACCCCACAGTTCATTTGGTAGGACAGAAAAGATGAAGCAGCAACTATAGTTTTTAGAACCACAAGTCTATGAAGAATAGGCCTGTGACAGGTTTGGGTCAAAATATCTAATTGATACCCTCTTGTTTTGTGTTTTAGATTGAAGAGTTGTCAAAAACTAAGCTTGTGATTATTTACTTTTCAGCAGAATGGTGGTATTTTCATCCTGAGTCTTCCATTAACCAGCTATGAAACTTTGTTAAATTACTTAACCCTTCTGCATGGCAATGTATCTGTGGGAAAGCACTCTCATCATAGCCCCTATGTACTCTAGCGATATGTGCTATGTATGTGTTATGGGTATTGATTTTCAATCACTCAGGCCTTTAACAGGAAAATGAAACACAGTCCTCCAAAGGAAAAAAAAAAGTTCTAGTGTCTCTGCCTTGACTGGGAAGTTTCTTTTCTGAGTAATAATTTAGAATGTGATTGATAGCAGAGTGAATAGACCATGGACCTGGGAGTCTGAAGGACCTGGGTTCTAATCCTGGCTATGCCATTTGTCTGTTGTGTGACCTTGGGTAGGTCGCTTAATTTCTCTGGGCCTCAGTTAAATGGGAATCTGTTAAATGGGAATTAAGACTTTGAGCCCCTTGTTGGTCAGGGACTGTTTCTAATCCAATCTATCCCAGTGCTTAGTACAATGCCCGGCACACAGCAAACATGTAACAAATATCACCACTATTATTATTACTCCCCCACTTATAACTTAAATGCTTAGTAAATATTATTTTATTATTATTCATTTGTTCAATCACATTTATTGAGCGCTTACTATGTGCAGAGCACTGTACTGAGCGCTTGGAATGTACAATTCGGCAACAGATAGAGACAATCCCTGCCCAACAATGGGCTCACAGTCTAAATTATTCCAGCTCTAGTGTAAGCCTTCAGTTAGGATGAACAGTTCTGAAAAATGTAAGGAACCCCAAACTCCAAAGAACAATATCTCATTTCACTATTGAATTTTAATATAGGCATTAAAATTTAACAATTTACTCTCAAAATTGAACTATAATAAGCTCTTTCACAAGAATCTCATTTCAACATTTTTCTTCCCAAAACATTTTGTAAAAGAATCATCAAATTAAGCCATGCATTTTATTTCTTTCGGGCAAAAGAGATCATTTTTAGACCTGAGCAGATTAAATACAGGTTAAAAGAAGCCTTGCTTCATTAAGAATTTTCTGCTCCATAAGTCTTCTTACTTTAACTGAGAATCTGTCCTTTTTTTAAAAAAAAATTCCTCAGTCCATTTCATTAATCTCCTCCAGCCAGCATAAGGAAATTTTAAAATGATGTTCCTGTACACATTTTTCCTCTCCTAATTCATCTCCACCTGATGACCTACTTTTGTCTTTTATAAGGCAAGCAATGGTAGAATGAGGCCATAATGGGAGTTAGACTACAATACTGTTTTAATAAACTCTATTTCACCTATCATTCTTCTGGGCCCCAGTCAAGATGAATCTTATTATTTGAATTGGATGTGGACTACTCAGATAGGAGTATGCAAATCTAACCGATTATTCTTTCCTAACATTTGTGGTATTTATACTAAGGCAGTAGGCAAGGAATGTCTTCTCTCAAGTAGCAGATAGGAACCCTCCCACCAACTCCCACTCTTGTTTGCCATAAGCATTTGAAAGAACAAAATCTTCCCTGGGGATAGCAGCAACTCAGGGATATGTCCAGGTGGGAATTCTGACACCTCTGAGCCTAACGATCCTAAACAAAAAAACCTAGGCTCCTGCTCAACATTAGCATTTTGGAAGCATTGCTCCGATTTATTTATTTATTTACATTAATATGTCTCCTCTCTAGACTGTGAGCTCCTTATGGGCAGGGACTGTGTCTGTCGTTTACTGTACTCTCCCAAGCACTTTGTACAGTGCTTTGCACACAGTGCAAGCTCAATAAATATGACTGACAATGAATGAAGCAGCATCATAGGGTCCTGTGATCACAGCGGGTTTGATTGCAAACTTCAAATCAAATAGGATGTAAGAAAAAAATCAGTGCATGTGAAAGGTGTTATTTGGCTCGCTGTGAAATTTGGGGCTCCCAGAAGGGAAGTTTCAAAGCTCAGAAAAACAGATAAAGAAAACTATTTCTACTTTGCTGCAGGCTGCTCACCACGAATATAAAAATTTTTCAGATATTTACTGTGTAATATAGATGAGAAAAAATTATGCCCACTGTATTTTGTCAATGGCCTTGGGGTAGGAAAATAAAGATATATAGCTATATCTATGAATAGGACTACAATAATATCTCAAAACTACATCGTGCCGGGTAATATGGAGGCAGAATATGATCACTTTTCTTCTCCCTCCAGCTTGTCAAGTCATTCTCCATGACAATCTGTGAAATGGGCATCATGCAATTACACTACAGGCAGTGAAGAAGCAGTGTGGCTCAGTGGAAAGAGCATGGGCTTTGGAGTCAGAGGTCATGGGTTCGAATCCCAGCTCTGCCACTAGTCAGCTGTGTGACTGTGGGCAAGTCACTTAACTTCTCTGTGCCTCAGTTCCCTCATCTGTAAAATGGGGATTAAAAGTGTGTGAGCCCCACGTGGGACAACATGATTACCCTGTATCTTCCCCAGCGCTTAGAACAGTGCTCAGTACCTAGTAAGCGCTTAACAAATACCAACATTATTATTATTAGAAATGTTGCTTGAAGGCTTTCTAAAATGGCTTGCTTTAAGCTCACTATATAAAACGTCATTCAAAACATTCCAGTGTGAATTTGTCTTTAACTTTTTGACTGAATACAGCATGATGGTAACTGAATAGACTATTGCCAAGTCAGCCCTGCTTTATTAAAGTGGGAGGCTAGTTTAACTTTAATGAAATGGTGACCATCGGTATGTTTATTTCTTGAGCTGGTAAAAGCTAAAATAGGATCATAATCTAAGTTGCAGCATCTTGGACTGGACGGAGCCTTCAGAAGACCTTTCGATCATACCCCTTACTTAAACTACACTTAAACCACTCCAGAGCACTGAAAAATCTATTTATGTCAAAAAATCATTAAGAAGTAAATTCCACTAGCTCCTTCATTCACTCACCTGCCTGCCAGCCCTAACTTTCTTTTTCCAAACTTAAGTACATGCTTAGGTTATTTTTTTCTTTTCTTCTGCACTCAGTGAGGCAGAGAACCTTTGACCCCTGTGACCACAAGTTCCATTGGCCCCACATTCAGGAGAAGTGGGAGGAAGCCAGGAGATTCACTCGTTGGTACACCTCTCTGAAGGGTCCACCGAACCAATCAGAAACAAGGATTGGGGAGGTAACAGAGGGGTGAGGTTGGGGGGAAAAGATGATCCTCATATTTCTTGAGGCAAGAGGAAAATGAGCTATGGCCTGAGAGAGCACAGGGACAGCTTGTGCAATGGGCCCCGGATAGACACAGGGCCCTGGAGGTTCAGAATCCAGTGGCTAGGGCTCTGAAGGAGCAAAGGTCCTTCCACTGAAGGAGGAAAGGAAATCCGCCCTGGGACACCTATGGGGAAGCATAGAATATCCTGAAGGGAAAGTTACAGATCCAGGGAAAGGAGAGATGAACTGGATTTGTTTCAGTTGCTACCTTGTTAAGGGTGTTAAATACTGTATAGATTCCAGATCTTGGTGTTTTCCTGTTGTAGCTGCCTAGAGAAGCTCCCGGTATTGGGAACCACAGGTGGGAGAATTTTGTCCATGGGCTTCCTTCAGCCAGCCCCGGGAATGTGGGTGGTAGGTAGGAGATATTGCTTAGGCTTCAGCTACAGAGTTGTGGTAGCAACAGGGGAACAGGAACTTGAGGGCCAGTGATTAGGATGCCCAAAACGTGCAAGAGTATGAGAAAACTGCAGAACTTTAGGAGCCAGTAAAGACTGACCAGGGTCCGGACACCCCCCAAATGACCCTTGGGGCTCTTGTGGATAGGATTCCAGGTAGGAAACTCCTGAAAATATCAGAGACCCTAAATAATTTCCTATTGCTTTTGACCATCAGTGGAGACAGAACAAAATCAGAAAGGCAGTGGAATCACTTTTAATCACTAAAGGTGTCATTGCCTGTTTTCTTAGTTACGGAGTATTGATTATACTCATCTGATTATATCTTATTTACTCCAATGCTTAGCACAAAGTAAGTGCTTAAATACAGTAATGTGCCAATCTTTAAGCGCCCACTAGACTGAAACATCTTGAGGACAGTGACCGTGTCTACCAAATTAACTATAGTGCATTCTCCCAAGAGACTAATATAATGCTCTGCACAGAATAAGTGCTCAATAAAAACCACTGACTGATTGATTGATAGGCATAGAGCACAGTGGGGCTTCATGGGCTGGGGGGATTCATAGTAAACTAAAATTTGGTCTCTGTAGTACTTTTATCATAGGCTTTTTCTTTCTTTTAAATTGGGGAAAATTTTGTTTACTAGGGAAAAATATTTTTTAGCAGAAAAAACAAAATCTTTGTCATAGGGGTAGAATGGGGACAAACACTCCTTGAGCCAGAAGGATCAAATAATGCTGGCATTTTGTGCCGGGCTGTACTTTCAACTAGGTTGGCTATGTTACCTCTTCCTCGGTAGGAACCTTCCTCTCATCCAGAAAATTGTGTCATTATAATAATAAATACTCGGCTCCATTCTTTTCACAGAGTTGGGAACATTCAGCCTTGCCAAATTCAACTTTTATGCTAACTAATGTACACTGAACATCTGCTATCGCAGCTCTGGCAAGTAAGGTTTCCTTCGGTTTGCTTTAGTACTTAGTCTCATGCACAAAAATAAGATTCCTACCTAAAAAAATAAAATGTAACAGAATGCTAAAACCATTTACCTATTTTTTTAAAAAAAGATACAAACACTGAATAGACAGGACTGTCAACTTTCTTATAAACGTTACTAGAAAGGATAGCAGACATTGCTGACTGTTAGCCTATTTCAAATCACTAAATTTCTGGGTAGAAGATCTTTCTGATCAGATTTCCAAACAACTTTAAATGAATAAGGCGCTATTGAAAACACACAGAGAGCTATAGAGGCTTTCAATAAGAACATTTCAGATGCTGAATTTAGATGCAGCTGATATTTACAATGATTTTCAAATGATGTTAACCCAGCCATTAGCAGAAATTTACAATTGATTTTAATGAGGACCTTCATCATATGGAAAAGCCCCCCTCCACCCCTTTCCTTATTTTTTTCTAAATGATACATCACTCCATAATATCCCTCTATACCAGCTGCAAATGAAACTCTAGCAGACTACCAGCATCTGCTAATAGTGAAGAATTACCTTTTTCCATAATGTTACGTTTTCCCAGCTAAGTCAATGTTTATGATGCTCTCTATTGACAGAGGGAGACAAATCATACAGCCTCAGGGTCAGAAAAAATGGAAGCTGGAAATGGCATTAAGACATGGGTTAAAACATCATAGGAACTGAATGAGAATCCAATTTATCTTCCTTAATGTCAAACAAAATTCACAACATGGATAAGCACCTCTTCTAAAAAACGAATGATTTGCAATATCCATGAGTGCTAAGACTCCCGCAATTATCTGATCACTAGCAATGTGACAAATGGTAGAGAATTGATGGTGGAAAAGAGAATATAGGAAAAGAGATATGAGGCCAAACATTCTGAAATTGCACTGCTGCTCTCCGAAATGTTCACTTGACATCACACCTGTGATGTGAACTCTCACACACAGAGAGACACTCAAAACTGCAATCGCTTCAATTCCGCAACAATGGGCTGGGAACAGGAATGGCCTGTTTTCCCCTCACTTTGAAACTGCAACTCGAGGCCCAGTTATGTACCTCCCCTCTTCCAAGTTTATCTTTTCCCAGGGCCGACAAGTGAGAATGTATCCTAATTTTAAAGACTTTTAACAAGGAAGATGACCTTGGAAATAGTCTAACAATCTCATCTCTGAAAATTATTTCTTATAGTGATATACCCAAGTCCTTTATGCTCCAGGTTAAAGGCTAGTCATTATCCTCCACGTAATCACTGGGATTTTCCAGAAAGCCAGGGAGAGACAGATTCCTATAGACAATGTAACTTCCAAGATGTTCTTACATATAAAGATTCCGAATGATGAAATTTCCCTTCAGGAACAATGGATGAATCTCAATCCTGAGACCTCTGGACTGAAAACCTTCACAGAGGAACTGACTTTAGTGTTAGTGGCTTGTACACTAGCAGTAATGGTAGAACTAATAGTCGTCATAGCTTTGATGGAACTCCTATTTGGTACAGGCTTGGGAAGTACTGAATAATCAGTTGGCACATTGAGTGCTTACCGTTTACAGAGCACTGTACTAAGTGCTTGGGAGAATACAATAACACAATATAACAGACACCGTCTAGAGGGGAGACAGACATTAATATAAATGAATAAAATTACAGATATATGTACATAAATCCCATGGGGCTGGAGGAGGATGAATAAATGGAGCAAGTCAAGTCGATGCAGGAAGGAATGGGAAAGAGGAAAGGTGGGCTTAGTCAGGGAAGGTCTCTAGGAGGAGAGATTTCTTCAACAAGGCTTTGTAGGAGGAGAGATTAATTGCCTGTCAGAAATGAAGAGGGAGGCCATTCCAGGACAGAGGCTGGACTTGGGTGAGAGGGACGTCGGTGAGAGGTCCACGGAGAGATAGATGAGGTCGAGGTACAGTGAAAAGGTTGGTAATAGACGAGTGAAGTGTGCAAGCTGGACTGTAGTAGGAGAGTAGCAAGGAGAGATAGGAGGAAGAAAGGTGATTGAGTGCTTCAAAGCCGATGGTAAGAAGTTTCTGTTTGATGACAACCACTGGAGGTTCTTGAGGAGTGGGGAGATGTGGCCTAAATGTTTTTGTAGAAAAATGATCCAGGAAGCAGAGTTAAGTACAGACTGGAGTGAGGAGAGACAGGAGGCAGGTAGGTCAGCAAGGAGGCTGATAAATTCATCAAGGAGGGATAGAATAAGCATTTATTATGTGCCATGTACCGTTCTAAGTATCAGGGTAGATACAGGATAACCAGGGTGGACACAGTCCCTGTCTCACATGGGGCTCATGTTTTAAAGATGAGGTAACTTAGGCACAGAGAAATTAATTGATTTGCCCAAGGTCACACAGCAGACAAGTGGCGGAGCTAGGATTAGAAACCAGGTGCTCTTTCCACTAGTCCACACTGTTTCTCAATTTCTTCAGCCATGTTAATCATCTAGAGGCAAAACAGGGATTAGAACCTGGAACTCCTGATGCGCAGAGTCCACTTTCCACTGGACCAACCACAGAGTTTAAAGACTCAATATATAAACTCACATAGATCTATTGTTCAAAAAATCCACCAAGTTAGGATATGTACCTGTTGAAGGGAGAAGCTTAAAAACACCCTAGAAGAAAATACTTCCTTCATATAGTGGGTGGTAAGCATATGATCTGGTATCATAGAGAGAAAATACCAGTAGGTTTGAGAGGAGCACAGATAAATTATTGGACTAGAGGTCCATGATGGGTTTGTAGAAGGAAACAGAACCTTAGGCTCACTATCAAGAAAGACAGTTAGATGTGGCTCTCCAAATACTCTGTTGTCACTGGAGAGCCAGAATACTGGACTGGATGAGCCTTTGACATGGTAACGGCAGTGCTTCTGTTCTCAAGTAAAACATTATTCATTTGTCAAGCATAGACATTTTTCTCCCCAAAATGCTATCTCTCTCATAAAACTTAACACAAAGGACTGTAGCAGAAGAAATCTCTTCACACCTGTTTTCAAAGCTTTTTTCTCCCTTTCAAACTTTTCCAGGCAGTATTCCATTAAAAAGAAAGAAAATATATTCATTTTAAATGACATAGCTCACGGCTACTGCTCATAAAAATATTTGAAAGGAAACAGGATAAGGATGTGATTACCAGTTTAATATGATGGATGTTATATACACTGAAACACAGAAGGATCTGCTGAATTTGTTCACTCTTTTCACACTGGAGACCTGAGTCTGGGTTTTCTTCACCAGCTGCGCAGAAGTGATCCTTGGGAGTCTGTGATTCAGGTTTCTCAACTCTTCAGTTCCTCTCTCTTTTTTCCTTGCTCTCTCCCTTATTTCTATAACTTTTAGCATAAAGTTCTTTACTGTTGCCTAGATTCACTGCTGCCCCATGAAACCCCTGACTCACTTGTTCCCCAAACCTCTTCCCTGCCTACATTTACACACTTTTTCCAATCCATCCCCAGATCTCCTTTAAATATAAAATAGCAATATAAACTTGATGATATAAGGGATTGGTACCCTAGGTCTCAAAGCCTCACAAAGAAACTGAGGCACGAAGAAATTAAATGACTCACCCAAAGTCACACAACAGGCAAGGGGTGGAGCTAGGACTAGTCCTGTGCTCCTGGGCTTTTCCCATTGGGCCATGCTGTTCTCCAAATCTGTGCTCAACTATTTACTTTGACCATTCTGATTTAAATAATTTTATTCCTGTCTCTCCTGCCTAGAACTGTACTAAGTACTACTATTAATAATAATGGTAATTGTTAAACACTATGTGTCAAACACTGTTCTAAATGTTGGGGTAGATAGAAACTAATCCGGTTGGACAAAATCCATGTTCCACACATGCCTCAAAATCTTAATCTCCATTTTATGGAGAAGCAGCATGGCTCAATGGAAAGAGCCCGGGCTGGGGAGTCAGAGGTCATGGGTTCGAATCCCAGCTCTGCCACTTGGCAGCTGTGTGACTGTGGGCAAGTCACTTCACTTCTCTGTGCCTCAGTTATCTCATCTGTAAAGTGGGGATTAAGACTGTGAGCCTCACGTGGGACAACCTGATGACCCTGTATCTACCCCAGTGCTTAGAACAGTGCTCTGCACATTGTAAGCGCTTAACAAATACCAGCATTATTATTATTATTACAGATGAGGTAACTAAGGCTCAGAGAAGTTAAGTGACTTGCCCAAGGTCACACAGCAGACAAGTTCCAGAGCCGGGATGAGAACCCTGGTCCTTCTGATTCCCAAATTCGTGCTCTATCCATTAAGCCATGCTGCTTCTAAGGGTAGCACTAGGGTAGATATAAGGTAATCAGGTTGGACATAGGTCCCTGTCTCACATGGAGCGGGGAGAACTGGAGACAGAGAAGGTATTGTTATTATTTCGACTAATCAACACTTGTTAATGGGTCAGAATCCCCTCTCTCCTTTCTCACTGTCTGGAAGCTTATTTGTTAATAAAATGCAATGTCAGCTTTTTCTAAAAAAAAATCCTTCATGCCATAGTGAGAGCCAGCTTTCACTGATTTCATTACTTGAGATTTTTCCCATCAACACCACAAATGTTGCATAGAAGCATCAGGCATTTGAAAGGACAAGCTAAATCTCACAAATGGTTCTTAGAAGGCTTCTTTAATCTAGATTTCCAGCTTCAGGGAGGAACTAAAAATAAAACAAATCTACTTACAAAATAGAATTTGAGTGTGCTAATTTAATACTGCATTATCTGAAAGATGGTTATTATAATCAAGAAAGCTCTGCGTTGCTCTACAGGCTCTTAATGAGATGTGCAACCAAAGCTAATCTGGTTTTCGCAAGTTACTTTTTAGGGGTACTTCTGGTGCTCTGCATTACTTCTGTCAATTTATGCCCCAAAGTTCTCAGGGCTCACAGGACCAGTAGACAAACTATTACCCTGTCCCAAAGATAATGTCTAGAGGTCTTGAAATGTATAGTGACAAATATTCTGGCATACTGTCTGCTACAGCACTTAATGTGATTGAAAACCGGCTGATTTACAATTCTTTTAAAATCAATTATTTTAACCCTCAGGATGAAACAACCCTATGTTTAAGCAAGTAGAGGCATTTATCTAGTCATGCACGGCAGTCCAAGTGCTTTCAGAAAAAGAAAAAGATTTCTATAGAAAACCCTTGAAATAAACCCAACACTTGATTGTATTTTGCTCCATGGTGCACTGCTAGAATAACCACACTTAGCATCCCATCTTTGGCTGTGTATGGAATAGTCATGATACTTGGATTCATCTCCATGTATTATTTTGGAATGACTTTTTTCCACCCTTTTGAGGCTGACAACTTGAGAGTGTGAAAATCACAACATGTGCATCATTGCCAGAGAGGCAAGAAGGGAGATAGCTCTCATCAGTGAAATGCCCTGTGGGTGAGGGCATTTATTGTTTTGCCGTCTATGGAACCAGCAACAAGAAAAGTGCCGAAGGCTACCAAATTGTTACCTCTCCACCCCATGAAACAGGTTGAGAAATTGAGGAGGGACAAAAAGCGAGAACATAAAAGCGTAGGGAGTAAAATTTAGGTCCTGGTGCCATTCCCCTTCCTATTGCTAATGGATCCAGCTCAGCTCTCCTTCAGTGGCAGACTCGAGGATGAAGAGCAGGTAAGTGGGGTGGTGTTGAAATGTGAGCCAGGTAGGAAGAGCAGTGAGCAACAATGGGGAGAAGTACAAGAACTCTATCTTACTGGCTCTCTCTCATCCCCTCTCTCCCCCAACCACTCATTCCCCACCTGGGCAAAAAACTATTGGTAATTAGCATTTTTACAAAAATATGACATTCTCCAGCAACAGAGTCAAAGTTTAGATTTCAATTTCATTTTGGAGTGACAGAGAGATGTGAAGATAAAAATCTGGTCTATAAAGAAGATACATTTCCATAGTAAACACTGATTCATATCAAACATTTCATTCATAACATTAGGTTCCCTTGTTGGTAGATTTCATTTTCTTCTTCTATCACCACTATACCCAACCGGCATTGAACGGCCTGCTGTGAGGAGCCACAGTTAAGAATAGGATGGTTCTCTCTTAGAAGGACAGCTTGGGGAAGATTCTGACATCATGAGGCAGAATCCAAAAGACCACCAGGCAATACAAAAAGTCAACACAACAGCACAGCACTCTTTACATGGGCACTCTGTGGAAAGGACTGTTAGCCATTGCACCAGCCTTTTCAGTCACGCCTGCACACACAGAGATCAGTTAGCGGCGTCATCTTTGAACACAAAGAAAAACTATATTTACTCCAATATATTTTGCCTGAATGAACTTCAAGATACAGTACCTGAAATGCTCTCTCTTTTTTTTTTTTGCCTGATTTCTACTCTGAATGTGGCAATGCCATTAAGGGGAGATGCTGCTTTGTAGTGCAAACCATCATCCTGAAAACATCTATACTGAGTTAAAGTTTTATAAGATTTTAATTGTATAAATTGGTCAGTAATAAAATTTCGATTTCTATATTCCTTTCCATGTTTCTTTCCTAGGTTAACATCCTAAGAAATATATCTTAAAAATAAGACTTTTAAGAGCAAAGAATTATGTCAAATCCATTCAGTAAGCCATACAACCAGGTATTCCTTCTAAGGCAAAAATGGAAGGAGATATAACTATACAAAATAATTGCAGCAGTGAAAATAGCCCCTAGATATATTTCTTAAGCAAAATGTTAAAAAAGTAAAACAATGAATTCTGATCAAGTATAATCAAAAGGAAACACCTTCTACTACATTAGAAAAACTCGGAACTGTTGCTTCTGTTGTTTCATTTTTTTTTTCCATTAAATCAGACACTTCTTCTAAATCAGACCCTTAGGGAGTAACAGACAAAAGTGATGAGAATGCAACGTGTGAATATAAAAATGGAGCATGTGTTTTATAACTAACTCTGTTTAGAGATCAAGGGAAGTGTGAGTCAGTGGTTTTAGCCATGGGTAAAGAATCAATCCTATTATATTTGCAGTACCCATTCAGGTCATTATTCTGTGACTTACAATGCAAAGTCACCATTGCAATTTTTGCCTGAAATGAACAGGTGAATTAATTTGACTCTTTGAGTTATGCCTTTAAGAGACAGTGGGGATCATTCAACCACAAACCAGGTACAGCAAAACCTCTCAGAATGTTTTTCAAATCACACCTACTTAGAACATCTCAGCAGGGAAGAAAGTTTTAGGAGGCAACTATAAATTAATTAGGACCTGAAAAGTGGTGTGACATCAGACCTTCTTAAGGAAAACCAACAGATTTCAGCAAAATTTAAAATGGGGCACAAAGTAAACATAAGACTATATTAAGAAATAGATAGCTTTAAGAGAAAATATAAAATTTCAAGAATATATGTTTGTCATCCAAATGCGACATAGGTTCAAGAAGAAACTCATACTCAAGAGTCTCTGTATGTCATCTGAATGCAATGGATTATGTTCTTTTAGCCACAAGATCGGTCAAATGGTAATGAACACCCCAATAATGGCACCGTTATACATGCGCCTCAGCATAGCTAGATGATTCATTCTTTATCAATGGGGTAGTGTAACTGGTGAAAGAGATGGGTAGAGGAATCATGCCATTCCAAATTCCCAAGAGGGAATTTTCTGCCATTACGGCCAACCTATGAGCAGATGATTAAATTAAGTTAGATGCCACAATAATCAGAGCATGTGGAGACGTCTTCTGGTCATCCCATTCAATCTGTTGGTATATATTAGACAAGGATAATGCAATTGCTTAACCCGCCCCCATTTTAGGGGGCACACTTCACACATCCCAGTCACTGATGTGGACAGGGAATGGATCTGTTATATTGATGTGTTGTACTCTCCCAAGGGCCCTGAACATGGTAAGTGCTCATAAATATGACTGACAGATTGATAATTATCCTGGATGAATGTAGGCACAATAAAGACAATACATCAAGGGAAAAAATTTCCCGGGAATAATGGAGACTAGATCTTTCTCTTCCAAATTAACCAAGAGCAGAAAGCATACAATAGGAAGTGATGGACTATATAATGCTGGGAAAATCCAACTTACCTGCTTGTTCCTACTTTTTTTTAATCAATCTGTCTTCCAATTAGATTGTGAGCCTCCCGTGGGCTGGATTACTCAATTACCACATATTGTCACTAGGATTTCCTACAGTGCTTTGTCCAATTTAAGCATTTAAATGATTGTGACAGACTAATTGGGGGGAGGGGTGAGATGATTTGAGTTCGAGAATTTTCCAAATATAGCCAATTATGCTGTAATGTGTGTCCGCACTACCCAATCTGGTTGAATTAGGAAACATTCTTATTCCAAGGTGATTCTGTCTGGATACACTGTGATGTGGGCTTGGATTAAATGGTTTTGCACATACCCATTACATCAGTCAAGGCCAGAGGTTTATAGTGGAAATTTTAGGTTATTTACATAATTTCAGGAACACAGATCCACATTATAGGAGAACTGACAGTACTAGAAATAGAGAATAATGCATGAGTAGGAAAAAAACCTGGTAGTTTCCAAGATATGAAAAATACTAAAGTAAGAGCATGTTTTCTAGTCTAAATTGAATTGCTTTGCCACACATCATTCTGGCCTGGTAAATTCTGTAATGGAATAGAGTTTAATAGCTTTCTATGCTAGTTTCTCAGGTAAGATAGTCCACATCAATTATTTTTTCAGGTTCGCTGCTTTGCTATCTCATTTTTTCTACTTCATTTGCACAGGTCTGACCAAGAAGGATCTAGAGATGCCAACCCAGACTCATAAAATGCAAAATCTCATCATTCACAAAGAAAGGGTAGCGAAGATTGGGTCTCCCTCATTCAGAGACTGAGCAGCCTTACTTTTCCACCGGATTTCCACCTCTTCATGCTCAAAAGAACCAGCAGAGGGAAGAATGCACTTTTCTGATGTCTCTTCATTGCAACATAGAAGTAACAAAGGGAACTGTGCCAACTGCTTTATTGAGATTCACTTACCTAAAAGGAAGAAAGAAATAGTCAACTTAGATAATCAGTCCAAATTAATTTAAAAATTCACAATAAAATTATTTCTCAAGAGAAACATATCAAATGAAAAGCTCAGTGGGCAAGGCCTGCTACCAGTTAACTATGGACTGGGGAGTGAGGTGACTTTGATTCTAATCTCTGCTCTGCTGCTTGTCATATGGGTGATCTCAGACAAATCATTTCAATTCTCTGTTCCTCAGTTTCCCAATCCGTAAAATGAAGATGAAATACTTGTTCTCCACCCCCTTAGACTGTGAGGCCCATGTGGAAAAGGGACTGTGTCTCACCTAATTATCTCCTCTACCCTAGCCGATGCTTAACAAATACCATACTTATTATTATTAACCTTAGGTTTTCTGCGTAAACACTTCTATCTCTGCTTTTATTTCCTTTCCCTCTGAAGGCAGTGCAGAAGATGTCCTCTCTAGCAAAGCACTTTGGCAATATATAGCTGAAGATGAGAATAATGGAATCTGTGAAAGGTCTAGGGATAAATATACTGGGGATGAAAATTAATCCCTTGATGTTTGTAAGGTATTCTGGGGGAGATGCACTAACCCTTTAAAGTTTTCTGGATGCTAGTCCAAAAAAGTAATTTTAGGAGTTACTCAAGATTCAATGCCCAAACTGTTCATCTTCCACCCAAGCAATTAATTTGCTCTCCTAGCAAAATCTGGACCATTGCTACATTTCCTTATTGTTAATAGTGATAGTTAAAGATTACTCCTATTTTATAGGCAATAATTCCTAAAATTATCAGGTCAAATTAATAATAATGATAATGTTGGTATTTGTTAAGCACTTACTATGAGCAGAGCACTGTTCTAAGCACTGGGGTAAATACAGGGTAATCACTGCCACGCTGCTTCTCTAAATTACTGACACATCAGTATTTTTCCTATAATTTTCACTTTGAAAGAATGAAATGGTGAAATGATCTGTATAATGAACTATCTATAAAGCGTGGCTCAGTGGAAAGAGCCCGGCCTTGGGAGTCAGGGGTCATGGGTTCGAATCCCAGCTCTGCCACTTGTCAGCTGTGTGACTATGGGCAAGTCACTTAACTTCTCTGGGCCTCAGTTCCCTCATCTGTAAAATGGGGATTAAGACTGTGAGCCTCATGTGGGACAACCTGATAACCCTGTATCTACCCCAGTGCTTAGAATAGTGCTCTGCACATAGTAAGCACTTAACAAATACCAACATTATTATTATTATTATTATTAAAGCAAGTCTACACCGGTGCTATAGGCTGCAGGACTTGTTCTGCAGGCCAGCTCTTCTAATCAAATACTTTTCATGAGGATTAAAGATTGACAGTTTTTGAAATATTCTATAATGGCTATAGAAAGTAAGACTTTTCCTTATAATATCATTTTATGATATATGGGAGCTTTAGTCCCCGACAAGTTTTTTCCTTCTCAATGCATGAAGGGGAAAAAAGCCCAGTGTGCAAAATACAGTGATTTCTTTTTTTTCCCTACTTCAGCAAGTATGTATCTTTTCTTAAGTCCCTTCAAGGCAAGCTAGGGTATAGAGCAAGATAAAGCTCAAAGCAAAGGGAAGGTTTAACAAAAATGAGTTATTGCATATGTATTTCTACCTTCCTTGACAATGAAGAACTTTGAGAGAATACACAAGGATTATGTGCCTAGAAAGAAGCATTTTAATTCACTCAGCAATTCAAAAAGCATACTTGAGTAATGACTTTCTAATTTTTAATTATCATAGAAGAACCCTCCTTTGTAAGCTTCCTTTCTTTATTACTAGTGTATATCCTATTAAAAATTTAATTTCCATTTTCAACCTCAGTCTATATTTTCATTATTGGACAAATAAAACAGTAATATAAACAAATTCCTGACTCAGACAGATGCAGTAACAAAAAGCATTGCTGCCAACTTCTTAGGACTTTTTCAATTTTCATGTCCTGTTAGTTCTGGAGAATGTGAAATTGGTTGGCATGTCTCAACAAAAGTAACTTTTAAACAAAATAAGTTAGTTTGTGTGAAGAGAGAAAAATAGCTTGCTTTCCACATCTGTCCAAATATTTTCAAGGTTTGATGATTCCTTTATCAATAACAAAGGCCCTCAAATCATTTAAAATAATTTACCTGGAGCAAGATATTGTGTAGGTGGGGTTGTCCTTTCAGAAACCACTACCTTTAGCTTTCCTCTCGCCTCCTAACCATTCCTCAACTTGGGCATCTTTATCATTTTTTAATCAATGGTACTTTTATTATTGAGTGTTTACTGGGTGCAGAACACTGCATCAAGTACTTGGGAGAGTACAAAACAACAGAGTTGGTAGACATATCCTATGCCCACACAGAGCTCACAGTCTAATGAGAGAGACAGACAACCTAAATTACAGATATTTAAGTAATTATCATCTTGGAATTCTTCAGTGCTCTCATCATTCAGAGAGCTGAACTTTACCCCAGGAAAGGTATGTGGAACATAGATCCTCATTTAAATCCACCAACTTTAGGATATTGAAATCACACGTCTAAAGCTTCTGCCTCCAAGATCCGACACATCCCCAAATCTCCTGTGGTTGTGATTCGGAAACTTGGGTTCACATCCTGCTGACATGCTTTGTTGTAATTAATTACCAAGAGTCTGCAGATCAGGGGATTAAGGTTTGATCATAGGCTCAGGATCTGGAGCTAATCTTTTAACCTCTTTGTGCTAGGATTCCAAATCTGAAAACTTGAGAAAACTGTTCCATCTCTCACATAAGACATGTTTCAGAGCTTAGTGTTGGAGTGAAAGTCCCGCCTTGAAGGAGCTTTAAAAAAAGCATCACTGCTAAATATGATGATAAATCCTTGAAATGACAATTATTTATTTTGTTTATCCTTTATATAAAATAGGATAGACTTTATAAATAATCCACCCCTGCAATTCAACACTTCAAAAAACCCTGCAGAAAATGTAGAAGGAAAATCCCAAATCTCCTCTATAATTACAATTTCTCATGAGCTGGATTATACAAGGTTGATGGCTTTGGTATTCACAAGTTTTCACTGGGTGCACAGCACTATTCTAAATGCTTGCTAGAGTACAATAGAGTTAATAAAAACAATCCCTGCTTTTGAGTACCTTACATTATAATTTTTTAAATTTTCAAGTGAAAACTCTGTAGGAGAAAACTTACATTCTCCTAAATACAAGACCTTCTTTTAAAGGTGGAACATTTTTTAAAGAGCTGGGCTCAAACATGTATAAACTGCTTTATGATATTTTACAGTTTGTTAAAATACCTTATTTCAAAACCAAGAGGAAAAATACCTACTTTTTCAGAAAATAAACAATCAACCTCTTTTTCATTTTGCTGCTGTCTTATAAATTGAAAGGAAAATGAATAACACCGTATGCATTAAATGACAAAATTTCAAATATAAAAGATTCGTGTTTGAGGTCCTTTCATAATAAAGTATGATTTTCTAATCTCTTCAGGTTTTTATTGATTTTAGTGATTTATATCCCTCAGTATGTGAGAGCTGAAGTATCGATTTCTTTTACTTGAATGAAACAAAGGAAAGCAAGAGCAATGCTTTCTACATCAACGCTTCAAATTGTGAAACCAAGTAAATGCATTTTTTTGATGGAATAGAACTTGAGGAAACAACCTGAAAAACCCACTAATAAGGGAATTGGAACTACAAAATTAAAAGGAACTTCTAAAATGAGTGATATGGATACATGTCTTGGCAGCTTCTGGCATCTAAGGGCGGGGGGGTGGGGTAGAATATTCTGTGATCAGGTTGTCATTTTTTTTTTTTAACCCTCCTCTGTTTCTTCAGATACTTTTAACTGGTGTACTATCACAGTGATGCGGGCCTAGAAAGTGTCACTTCACTGACTTTTTAGGTCTTGCTTGAGTGGGACACAACTGAGTGTAGTGGTTCATCAAGCAGGATTTAAATGGCATCCTCCTGCTTGGGGACCACCTTTTCATACGCAGCCTGATGCTCCCAGAAGGTGTGTCGGGCTGCACTTGGAGAGAGCCAAATTTGATCTTTTGCAAATAGGTAAAAATAAATGGACTGGGTTTTTCAAGTAATCATCCAGGGAACTCTTGGCACTCCTGCATGTCAAAATACACACTGGCAAAAAGATCCTTCCCAGGGCTGTCTTTAGAGAAGTAGTCTAATGGGGCCTCTGAACCTGATCTTTGCACTGATTACAAGTTCTGCTAGGCAACAGGGTTAATATAATCACACAGCAGGGAAGCGTATATTGTATCTACTTTGGAGGCTGCTGCCATAAAGAAAAGAAAGCTGAGATATAATAAAGAGGTTTATTAATTGAAAGATTTTCCAAGGCAGTTCATGGCATTGAAATTATCAGCTTGTTTGTTAAAAAAAAAAGTGGGCAATTGGAGCAGTGGTCTGCAGGAAGGTGGGTATTTTGTGTTTATCAAAGGTTACCAAAAGATGTACGTGGAATAAAAAAAATGTAGCCAGGATTCATCATGTGGTTTGGATTGTTGGGTCTAGAAGAGTTGGCAAGAAGACATTCAGTTGTTAGACTGATTTGGTTTCTATCTACTATATGGTCAAAGAATTCTAGAGCAAATGGTGCCATATTAACTGGGATTAACCAAGAAAAATAATTTATGATTAAAAATGTTCAATTCTGTATAGTCTTAAGGGAAATACAAAAGTATTTATATGCCATTAACAGAGCAGATGTTCTGATTTTCCCAATTCCTTGACAGGAACATCTTCTCTATCAATCCCAAGCACTGAATCTCAATGATCTTAGCAAACCTGGTTAAAAACTGCTACTCATCCCTAGATACTACCCTATGTGGCTCTCTGTCTTCCACTGAATCTTAAATTCATTCTCTGGTCATCATGTTGGGGCTGCTTCCACTTTCACCTCATTGGCATCCAACTTCAATTGCCTTGGAGCATCTCCTAATACTGATGTTAAAATTGTGTTTCCCACCCCCAGCTTCAATTACACACCTCCCCCAGATTCTTAACACATCAAATTCAATTTATTGAAACTTGACTGCAAAAACCTTCCAACAACTGACCCTGCTTACAAATCCATCATCCGGGTCAACAGTCATAATTTGGGGCTAAATTTCTTTCATGCTACACCTAGGGCCAAAGAAAGTACTTACTTCCCATTCATCACAATTAAATCTATTAAAATCACACCTCCTTCCCTGGATAAATGGGGTCTGGGAGAGATTGGCTCCTTGCAACACCAATCGCAAATACGACATTTCTAAAAATGAATGTTCTGTTCCCTTTGCCATAGATTTCCTGGAGTGTGGAATCTTTTGGCTAGTGCCCGTAATGATGATGATAATAATAATGATGATGATGATGATGGTATTTGTTAAGCACTTACTATTGCCAGGAACAACAACAATAATACTATATGTTAAGCACTGTTCTAAGTGCTGGGATAGAGACACATTAATCTGGGTGGACACAGTGTCACACAGAGCTCACAGTCTAAGTAGGAGGAGGAACATGTACGTCATCCCCATTTTACAGTTAAAAAGGCTGAGGCACAGAAAGGTTAAGTGACTTGGGCGAGGGTCCAACAGCGTACAACAGGTAGAGCTGGGATTAGAACCCAGGTCCTCTTACTCCCAGACCCGTGCTCTTTCCACGAGGCCATGTGGCTTCTTTAATGCCCATCAGTAATTTATTATTGATCAATCAGTTAATAAGCACCTACTAAATGTTAAGCTTAAGTATACTAGACACTTGGGAAGAGTATAATAGAAGACACAGTTTCCTGCTCTCAAGGTGCTTACAATCTAATGGAGTTCAGAGGCAGTGCTTTCATTGTTTGCAGACTACCCTTACTGTGGTTGTAAATGGGTCAGATGCATAAACCAGTTGCTATTTAACCAAAGCATCAGTTTTACAAACAATATACTTGTAAAATTCTCATCACAGGCTTTGGTTCATTTTAATTTTTTTGAGACCAGTTCTTTGGTAAAGAAAGCTCTGAGAGCCTGATAAATACTCAATTGTAATCTAAGTGGTACTGAACAAGTCCTGCCTAGGTAATACTGAGCTTAATGAAAGCTTGTCAAATGGAAAACCTGAACAGAAATGGGTATTGCTTGCCAGCTCTTCCACAAGTTGCTCTAAAATGCTTGTGATTTTAAGTAGATAGGTACCAGGGAGTAGATTAATTGTTCTGCCTCATGTACCTAATCTTTGCAGAGACAACAATGAGCATTTCTTTTTTTTTCTCCCCAGATAGGCCAATTTATCCTGCACAGACAAAATAAAACGCAGAGGGCATTTTATGAGAATCAGCCCATTAAAGGCATCAAATTAAAGCTTTCTAGAACTGGCAATGCCTTAAAAAAAAGACTGATGGTATTTAGACCTTGTAAACACATTGCTTGCTCATTAAGACTCACTGCTTGTGTCTGCTACAACACCCTATCTGCTGTAAATCTGCTTTCCAATTACATTAAGACTTGCTTTTGCAAATATAATGAATGGTTCTTTGACACAAATACGTCTTTTAAAAAGCTACAGTATAAGGGACATGCATGGAATCTGGGAGTTGGAGACATGGCAAGTAGCATTTTTTAAATGTCCAAATGGTTTGCTCTTTAGATGATGCAGTTTTTAAGAAGCACTTAAATATATATGTGGGCTGGAGGGAGAGAGGAGAGATCACGCTTTTTCACAGCTATGAGGTCCTCTGATCTATGCATACAGTGTGTTGGAAAAGACCCTTGTGGGATCAACACATCTCCTATATTATAACTTACAACTGAGGCCCAATTCTTGAAGTTGATGCCCTGCATTGAGCCTGTAGATGGTGAGATAGGCAATATTTGGGAGACTTTTTTCTAGGCTCTTCCCCATTCGGTGTGAGCATCTTGTTAACCAGAAGCACAAGGCCAACTTCAATGATCTCTGGGGCCACTAAGAAAAAACATTACCTGGCACACCAGGGGAGGGAGGAATCTCATCTGGATCTCAAACAACCAGCATTAACTACAGCTACAGATCAGACTGCATGAATACAGGGGTTAACAGGCTGTGCCCCATAGACGTTTGGTTTTAGGGGGTCTTGGCCATACCCCCAAATCACAATACCTCTTGAGCTTATCGACATACCTGTTACTTGAGGCATTATAAAGATGATTCCCTAAAGAGATTTTCCCAATGTAATTACTACTAAAGGGTCAATATGATTGGCTCTTAAAGAGAGTGCTGTCCTTTAAGTTGTGGTGATAGGCAGCAAGAGAGAGAGGATCCCATCCCAGAGGTCACTTCGGGTCCTCCTGGAGGATAGCTTTAAATCCCCACTGCCTCAGCCTCCTCCTCCTCCTCCCACTTCCTATTAAAGAAGCCCACCTGCAGGGACAATAGGTATCCCAACAGGTATAATCTTATTTTGCAAACAGTGCCCAGTCTTAGAATAGTGCTTTGCACACAGTAAGCGCTTAACAAATACCATCATTTTTATATGAGAAAACTGAGCTGGGTCCAGGAGGGGAAAGAGGGAAGATTTAGTAATTGACACAATTAGGTGTTAACCACTTGCTCCTCCTCTTCCAGCTCTTCTTCTCAATGACTCAGGGAAGCTTGTAGATTTCTTGGTTGTAAGGGGTGAGTGTCATTAAGCAGACTGTGAATAGGGAGACGTTTGCCGTTAAAAGGGGTTTGGGGATAATAATAATAATGGCATTTGTTAAGCATTTACTATGTGCCAAGCACTGTTCTAAACCCTGGGGTAGATACAAGGTAACCGGGTTCTCGCACGTGGGAATCAGAGTCTTAATCCTCATTTTCCAGATGAGATAACTGAGGCATAGAGAAGTTAGTGACTTGCCCAAAGTCACAAGACCTAACAAGTGGCGGAGCCAGGATTAGAACTCACGACCTGTGATGCCCAATCCCGTGCCATGTCCAAAATCTTACAGAGCAGAGGTAAGGGTGGGTGTGCCTTAGGCATGATGCCCTGCTGTACTGTGGGGTGTCACTATGGAAGGAAAAGGGGGCACTTTTCTGCTGTCCCTCTTTCTTTTCAACTTTCCCCCTAACCCTCAAGCTGTGTTTGCTTTTTGGGGAGGAGCACACAGGCCAGTGAAGAATGAGGCAGACCTTGGGAGCACAGGCTGTCAAGAAAGTGACCCCGGGGTACGGTGGGGGTCGTTCATTCATTCATTCAATCTTATTTATTGAACGCTTACTGTGTGCAGAGCACTGTACTAAGCGTTTGGAATGTACAATTCGGCAACAGATAGAGACAATCCCTGCCCACAACAGGCTCACAGTCTAGAAGGGGGAAGAAAGATATTAAAACAAGTAAACCGGCAGCCCACGGCGAGGTGGCAGAGGCTGGAAAGCAGCATGGTATAGTGGGTAGTGCACGGGCCTGGGAGGCAGAAGGTCATGGGTTGTAATTCCGGCTCCACCACAACGTTATTCTTATTAATCATATGTATTGAGCGCTTACTGTGCACAAAGCATTATACTAAGCGCTTGGGGGAATGCAATAATAATAATAATAATTACGGTACTTGTTAAGTGCTATGTGCCAAGCATTGTTCTAAGCACTGGGGTATATACAAGATAATCAGGCTGTCTCACATGGGGCTCATACTTTTAATCCCCATTTTACAGATCAGGTAACTGAGGCACAGAGAAGTGAAGTGGCTTGCCTTAGGTCACACAGCAGACAAGTGGTGTACAAGTGTGTGTGTCTGTGTGTTTAGAAATGATAATAATGGTATTTAAGTGCTTCCTATGTGCCAGGCACTGTACTCAGCACTGGGGTTGATACAAGATAATCGGGTTGGACACAGTCCCTGTCCCACGTAGGGCTCCTAGGCTCAATCACCATTTTACAGATGAGGTGATTAACACACAGAGAGGTTAAAAGTGATTTGTGCAAGGTCACACAGCAGACAGGTAGCAGAATTGGGATTAGACCGCAGGCCCTACTGACTCTCAGGCCCGTACTCTATCAGCTAGGCTGCGCTGTTTACTCATTGGGGTGCTGTCCCACTGCACTGGGAGGAGTCACAGTAATTGGGGGAAAATGACTGGGTTCCCCGTCTGCCACTCTTCCATCCCAACCCCAACCCTGGCTTGCAGACAACTGCTTCTGCAGCACGAAGCAGGGAGAGGTGGGAGGAGGCGTGCCAGAAAATTAATTTTGGTCGTGGTGGGTTTCTTCTGACTCCTGCTCTTCCCAATGCCCCCACCTTGCCTCAAAGAAGGACACCTAGTCCCAGCTGCCTGGCTGAGCACATATGGTAAACTGAGGTCTCCCCCAACTCCCTTCCATCTCTGCTGCGGCTCTGGCTACTGGAGCCGTAAAGACATTACACAGTGCTAATTAACACATCCATCATCAGAGTCGTGGAGCGTGTGAGGGGCCATGCTAGACAGTTCAGTTCCAGGCCCCAGCTTTGGTAAGTGTGATCCTGATTACCTTCACCTGAAAGAAATACTAGGCACAGTTCCACTGTCGAAGTGCAGCGAGATCGGGGTAACAAAGTTACTGTCTTCTGGGCTGATCCTTCAAACAGGAAAAACTTGAATGGATCTGGACACAGGTCCCCTTTCTAAAGTCCTAATGCTATTTCCTGACACTGGGTGATTTTTTTTTTTTTGG
Source organism: Ornithorhynchus anatinus (assembly GCF_004115215.2). NCBI lineage: Eukaryota > Metazoa > Chordata > Mammalia > Monotremata > Ornithorhynchidae > Ornithorhynchus > Ornithorhynchus anatinus. The sequence continues at coordinate 15,686,108 of NC_041735.1, read as the reverse complement.
TTAATATGTCCCTGTAAAATTATCAGTCTCACTAAGAATTACTTATTTTTATCTGAGAAGTAAACAACTTCCTCAAAAAGAATATCTTCCCAAGTGATTTTAAAGACCCAGTGCTTATTACACTGACAACATTTCCATAATTCCTCCTCTCCTTGCTCCTTCCCAGTCTAAAGCAAGTAAAATGCAAATCCTGAGAATAGAATTCCAAAGGAGGGGTAAAAAAAACAAAATGACAGCATAAACACAATGTGGCTTGCTACCTTGTAATTTTAACTTTACAACAACCTATTAAAAACAGTTACCCTTACTATTTGTTAAAATTGTCGCAATTACAAAACTATAGCAGCTTTTATAATATCAGTCATGTTTTAAAAAAAATATTCCCAGAAGGGACTCATACCATTTGTAAATCTAAACCCTCTGTAATAGAACCCTTTGTTATTAAAAAAAGTAATAGTTGGCATTCTAGCTTCAGAAACATATCTCTATCAGCGGCATGGTCTAAGGGGCCAGAATATAATGGAGCTCATACAAAATTGCCTCACATAACATAATATTACTGAAACCTTAACCTGGGGCAGACCTGTAATAAGGACAACAGGCATAACCTTTATACATTGTTCCTTGCGATTACCTGAGGATATTCCTGCAAAGAAAGATGGTATTGTTGTTGGTCTTCTTTGTCTATGAGCAAAGTAGTGCTACAGTTACAAAGATGCTGAGCTGGAGACAGACTGAATTAAGGGTTTTGCATAATTAATTAAAAAAGAGGAATATGGTTATTATGACAATGAAAACCACTCATCCTCCAAAAGGCACATATGTACAGACCTACTGCTCTATAAATGTTTTAGAGATATATGTCGGAAAGGAAATCCAAAACCAGAGGAATGAGATCCATATCCCAAGGAAGTATTCTTTTGTTCATTTAGTACTCCAACCTTCTGCTTCAAAATATACCCGGTGTGAGGGAATGGTACTAGAATAAAGTATGTATCACCACATCATACTTATTTGCCTTACAAAAAAAAAATTGTCCTTGCTAGTAAATATCTTGTATTTTCTAAAGGTACTGCTGAAAATAAATCACCCATTAGCCTCTGGGGATGAGTTAGAGTTTTGCTTCACTTTCGGGTGCATTTATTGTTAAAAATCACAAGAGGATATTTTGCGAATTCCCTCTTGATACAGTTAATAGTGTTACAGCCATTACATCCATTAGACTGTAAACCTGTTGAGGGCAGGGATGCCTGCCGCCTTCCAACTGTATTGTACTCTCTCAAGTGCTTTATCAGTCAATCAAATCAATAGTATTTGCTGAATGTCTTCTATGTGCAGGGTATTGTTCATTCATTCAATTGTACTTATTGAGCACTTACTGTGTGCAGAGACTGTTCAAAGTGCTTGAAAAATACAATTCAAAAGAGTTAGTAGACAGGATCCCTGCCCACAATGTGCTCAATAAATACTGTCCATCGACTGCTTGATCACAGCAATGAGAAGCTATGAATACTGCCCCTCCCTCACCCATCCCGCTTAATGCCTGCTCCAAAAGCAAGCACAATGCTCCCTTCTCCTAGAAGGGCCCGTTTTGACTTATGAGTGGAACATCACTTGTAACTTGATATTTAAAGGAATATGAAATCAACTCAGAGGTCGTGAGTTCGAATCCCAGCTCTGCCACTTGTCAGCTGTGTGACTGTGGGCAACTCACTTCACTTCTCTGTGCCTCAGTTACCTCATCTGTAAAATGGGGATTAACTGTCAGCGCTTAGAACAGTGCTCTGTACATAGTAAGCGCTTAACAAATACCAACATTGTTAACGTGGGTTTCTCTGAAGAGGTGAGGGGGCTGTGGGGAAGGGCTGCACATACTGATTAATGATTCATTAGCATCTGGATACTCTTGGAAAACAGAATCTATAGAAATGCAAACTACTCTTCAGTACTACAGTACTGAGGTGATGCTCATTAGTTTGGGAGAGAGATAACAAAAGGGCCACTAGGAAGAAAAAGAAAGTAGCAGACCAATACACAGAGGAGGAATATTTCATGTTCCAAAGCCTCGGAGACTCACATCAGTGAAGGAATTACAAAATAATTCATGAAAGTAGGAAAAGGTGATTTATTTTCTTTTCAAACTGATGACTATAACACAAGTATATATGTATGAAGCAGATACATATGCTTGTTTCCTACATCTGGATACAGAATGTAGCAAGATATGCACAGAACTACCTTTGAGAACATTTGAATTCTTAAATAACTAAAAACAACCCAATACTATAGGGAAACTTTCAAAACTGATTTTCAAAATCAATGGAAGGCAAATGCTGAGTAAAAAACTGAATCAGATTCACATAACTATGATCACACTGATATATTAATCTTGAATTTTAACATTACCACCTTGGATTTAAAAGACTTCTCCCCTTCAAGGAACCTTGTCACATGCACATGTGTATTGCTTACCAACTTTAAGCAAAGTTTCAAGAAAACAGATTAAATCAGATTACTGTGAGAAAATTAGTTCACACATATTCCCATAATAAAGCAAATATGTTCCTCAAAAATGTGGTTGTACTGTGGATTGCATTTTCCCCTAACCACACTTGAAATTAGGTAGGATTTGTTCCAGGACGGACCCAGTATAAAAGCAAGGGCTAGACATCAGTAAGAATTACATTGCACATTCCTCCTACCCCATCGCTCTCCTCCTTCCACCTCTCTGTTGTTCTCAGAGGCTCTTCTGTCCCACCCCCTTCCCAAATTCTCCAATCATTTCCCTCTCCTCTGTAAACTTAATCCTCCCTCATAACATTAGTTGTTGCTGCAGATATGAATAAGAGTATGGGGCAGAGTTTGGTGAATAGGGAAAGGCAATAAGAACAGAAAAGCGGGGGAGAGGGTAAGGAGAGAGGAAGAGGTAAGACACCTATCGACTTAAAATCAGGATGGGGAATAGATGTTATGAGGTAACAGACAGGACCTATCCCCAGGTTGAACATGTTGAGTGCATATAACCGAGGGAACGCCTGTAATGATATCCCCATTTTACAGCATGGGATACAAAGTCAGTAGCATCAGTTTAAGGTAGGAGAAACCAAGTGCAGTAACTTGTTTTTACAGTAGTCTGTTTCTTTAGCAAATTAGTAATAATAATAATAATTATGGTATTCTTAGTGTATTCGCCTTTAAAATATAACATTTTAAATATTCCAATGAATAACTTGCAAGACCTCTATATCCAAAAACTAAGAGAAAGACTACCATATTCACCTACTTCATTTGGGCAAAGCAACCCTTCTTTGCCTAATTAAAGATTTTCTCCTCAAACTACTGGTGAATTAGTTTCCCTCTGTTGGTCTCCAGAGCACTGGTTTTAGGAGTACTAATTGATCTGAGTCTCCTGAAGACATTAGAGCTTTTAAATCTTGGGGCCATCTCATTTGGGAAAGGAGTATAGCTTAATAGATATTTTTTTAAAGCCCTGTAGGTATCCATACCACAATATATGGATTCTATCCCTATGGACATGAAACAGCCATTTCAAACAGTCATCCAATTACACAGCAAACTACATATTGACAACTCCTCACAGGATGAACTTGGCAGCTGTGAGATCCAGATGTTAGGCTTTGATGTATAACTATTTAAGCAGTAGCTATCCCAGCTAGATTTCTGCCTGGAAAATATGGGGCAAATACCAATTAACCAGCTGACGGGCTGTCTTGTCAGTCTGCATATGATTTCTCTCTGATTCTGTGATCTGGAGATAAATCTTAAAGACTCTTTCAGGATATGTTTTTCAGAGCTAAGTACAAAGTCACCTGGGCATTTCTCAATTCCCATTATTGCATTTGCTTTCCTCTTGGATCCCTTGCTCATACCCTCCCCTTCAGTATCTTACAAACCAGCACTCAATCTTCACGGCAGTACTAAAATTATATTGTACTCTCCCAAGTGCTTTCTGCAGTGCTCTGCACAAAGTAAATGCAGCTGATTTACTGATCACAACATCTCCTGCCAGAAGCCTTCCCTAAGTTCTCACCCCTCTTCCCTATTTTTCCTCCCTATGCTTCCCTATTCACTTAGTCCCACCTACTAAGCACTTAATCATCCCACCCTGACAACTCTTAAGTAAATATCCTTATACTTTGGTTGCTTCACTTACTTGTAATTTATTTTACTGTGCATCTTCCCGGAGAGACTGATAGTTACTTGAGAGCAGGAATTGTGTCTACTCATTCTAGTATTCTCTGTAACACTTAAGTAATAACTCAATAAATAGCAGTCTATTACTGGTTGATAGGGTGAACTAGTGGAAAGAGCACAGACCTGGGTGTCAGGAGACCTGGATTTTAGTCTCAGCTCTGCCATAGGCCTGCTGGGTCATCTTGAGTAAATTTTTTAACTTTTCTGTGTCTCCATTCCCTCATCTGTAAAAAGGAAATTCAATATCTGTTCTCCTTCCCTTTAGAGCATGAGCCCCATGAGGGACAAGGATTATGTCCAAACTGATTATCCTGTATCTACCCCAGCACTTAGTACAGTGCTTGGCACATAGGAAGCTCTAGACAAATATCACAGTTGGTATTATTTCAAGGAACCATGTAGAAAGTGGGATGGAATGTTGGAAGGTGAAGAAGGTAGCCAATCATCCATAAATTCCCTTTACAAATTATCCACCCAAAAGTATGTTTTGAACTTTGAGAATAAATAAGCTTTGAGCAATAACAACAGTTAAATGATTATTAAAGGTGCCTTACATACTTCAGTATACTTACAGCATCCTTATGAGGTAGAGGAAGTGAATTCGTCACCATTTCACATATTTGGAAACACATATTAAGGAACTCAGTGAGTTGGCATGAAATATGTCCATTAAATAGGGGCACACCCAGTGCTAGAAATTCAGTCAATCTAGAGCTGTTTCCAGAGAAGTTGTTCAGGTGTCTCTACTGTTAAGACCCTGTTTCCTTTGTGAATATTAGAAATCATAAAAAAACCTAAAAAAACTCTTTCTAGTCTATGGATTGAAGGCAAAAAAAGTATCATGTAAGTACAACTGGATTTGAGGTGACAGAGTGGTACAGTGCAGGATTTTTTGCTGGTTGGTTAGCGGATGAGGCAGTGGGGAGAGAATTACTGTGGTAAATTCTACCCGGCAATACTATGGACATCCCTGTATTTGACTGGACTCATTTTTTTCTTCATTCCAAAGAGGTCATCACCACCAGTGACCAATCCTGAATCTCACAGTCACTACCATATGATATTCTGGCTCCAAACAGTGAACCTCCCTTCTCAGATCACAACATGGTTTAGCCAAACCCCTCTAAATCATTTCCTCGACTATACTAAATTTCCTCTCCTTCTATCACTAGTGGTTTTCCTTCTGTACAATTGAGGCCCACATCTTTTCACCACGCTCTTTGGCACCTATGACTCCCTTGCCACCATCCCACCTCAGGTTACACTGATATTACAACCATGCAGTTGAACAGTTCTGAAGGAAATCCAAGAACCACATTGACCCTTGTCTTGTATTATGCTGTCGAGTTGTCTCCAACCCATAGTCACATGTAGGATCCATCTCTCCGAGAGCTCCCCACCTCCATCTGCAAACATTTTGGTAGTGTATCCAAAGAGTTTTCTTGGTAAAAGTATGAAAGTGGTTTACTCTCTCTCTCCCATGCTGCTGTTGCCCAGTTCAGGTGAGTTTTGACTTGTAGCAGACTGCCTTCCACTCTCTAGCCACTGCCCAATCTAGGCTTAGAATGGTTATGCCTCTGCTTGACTCTCTCTCCCATAGCCTGAGAATGGTAGAGTACTGGAAATTCTCCGGGTGTGTCACTGAGAGGGGGACACTGACCATTACCACTTGTAAATATTCTCTCTCATTACTATTTTGCCAGTTAAAAAGTGTTTCTACTTCTCCCTCATTGACTTCCTTACTCATTTCCTTCCACTTGATTCTGGCCTCAACTCTCCCTTTCAAACCTTCTGAATCACCCCACATTTTTTCTTAATTGATGACCTTGCAAATTATTTTACTAAGAAGAACAAGGACATAAGGTATAAACTTTCCATTATGAATCATCTAAATTTTTTCCCACATTCTCTTCTACTGCCCGAATTATAAAAACATTTTACATCTTCTCTTAAAAGCAAAATCCTCTATGTCCCTAACCTAGTTCTCTCATATCATGAAAAGCCCTTTTTCATGTTTTTCTCCTCACCCTCTTTATCCCCCTTCCCCTGGCTTTTCCCCATTTGCTGCAAACATGCTCAAATGTTCTCTACCTTAAAGAAAACACAATAAAACCAACACCTGACTACTACTTTCAGCAACCGTCCATTTCTTATCTTCGGCTCTTGTCTAAATTCCTTGAATATGCTGTTACATAGGTTGCTTTACTATCTTCATTTTCAATTCTCTTCTTCTGACAGCCTAGATTCCATTGACGTTGATTCACCAAAGTCTCTAATGACCTCTCAGAAAAAAAATCTGTCTTTTCTGTTCTAATTCATCTTGCAGCTTTTGAATTAGAAGACCATTTGATTCCCTTTGAAATTGTCTGTGACCTTGGTTTTAAGGAGACAGTACTTTTCTGGTTTTCATCATGATCTTCAACCTTCGCTTCTCAGTTTTTTTGATGGCACCACTTCACTTCTGTCCGGCTCTTCTCACTAACACTTGCTGAATATCTGCACCTGCCCAAATGGTTTCAACTACTATCACTATCATGGTCATTCTTATACCTATTGCATTAACCTGTTATATTATCTGCTATCAAGGATTGAATTTCCATTTGTCTTCAAGACATCTTCAGTGTATCTTCTGTGGGACCATACATAGTACATCTAAAATGGAGCTCTTCTACTCTTATACCTTTTCTCAGTCTTTTTTAAAAATGGTATTTGTTAAATGCTTACTATGTGCCAGGCACTGTGCTAAGCACTTTAAGCACTGTACTCCCCTTCCTAATATTCCAATTAATTTTGGCAACGCCACTATATTCACTGACCCATGGACTCATGAACTCAAGGTTTCTAAACAGTATATGTCCCTAAGACTTGACCTTTCTGCCTTGTTTTGTTTTAGATTCAGTTCTTTCGCTACAGTCAGACACTCTCTTGGTGCAAATTTTTTTATCATCTCTCTGCACACTGCGCACTCTCAATAAGTGTGATTTAAGATGATTAGGAGGAAGATGATGTAGATATAATTTTCAGTGTCACCTGCTTTAAATACAAAAAATACACACATTTGTAGACCATAAATAGTAAGCACCTTGAGGGTAGGAGTATATTATTAACCACTTCAATTATTACATTTTGTAAACTCCCTAAATATAATAATGTTGGTATTTGTTAAGTGCTATGTGCAGAGCACTGTTCTAAGCACTGAGGTAGATACAGGGTAATCAGATTGTGCCATGTGAGGCCCACAGTTAATCCCCATTTTACAGATGAGGGAACTGAGGCACAGAGAAGTTGTGACTTGCCCACAGTCACACAGCTGACAAGTGGCAGAGCTGGGAGTCGAACCCATGACCTCTGACTCCGAAGCCCAGGCTGTTTCCACTGAGCCATGCTGCTTCCCCTAAATATCTAGTGGAGTGTTCATTAGATTAGATACCCAGCAAATGCTGATAATGAGGATGATGTTGACCCCTCTGCTGCTAACAGGAATAAGAAACTAAGCCTTCTCAAGCATGTACTTTGCATTCATTTGGTGTGGCTTAGATACGTTTTTGATTCTTTCTGATGTGGGTGTCTTTACATTTTACTTCTGAAGCTCAAAACTAACTTCAATGCACTCCACATGGAAAGCCCTTAATAAGTACAATTGACTGATTAACTTAAAAAAAAGGACCTGCCTCTGCATCTGTAGGCAGGAATTAACTAGGACAAATGCCTGTCAGTGGAGCGATTGTTCCTTTGGAAACATTGAACTTCTATTTTTTGTTCTTCAAATAATTAGTTCATAACCATTTATTCTCAAACTCTGATTAGACTTCTGTCACAGATATAACTCCTTCCACTCAGAAGAACACCTAAAGATGGTTATGTGAGTCAGGATGGCGAGTCAAACAATTAAATGATTTCTAGAACAACAGAGAAGCAGTGTGGCTCAGTGGAAAGAGCCCGGGCTTGGGAGCCAGAGGTCATGGGTTCTAATCCCGGCTCTGCCGCTTGTCAGCTGTGTGACTTTGGGCAAGTCATTTAACTCCTCTGGGCCTCAGTTACCTCATCTGTAAAATGGGGATGAAGACTGTGAGCCCCACGTGGGAAAACCTGATCACATTGTATTCCCCGCCCCCCAGCGCTTAGAAGAGTGCTTTGCACACAGTAAGCACTTAACAAAAAGCAACATTATTATTATTATTAGCCATGAAACTGACAAAGATGCCAGGGGAGGAGGTAGAAACCTGAACACCATCTCAAATGCTCAAACAAGAAAAACAATGCAGCACTGAGTTTGGCTCTGTGGCAACAACACGACCGGCAAGAATGCCCAGTATGAAGCCATGGACAGTCAGTGCCAATACATCGTGTTCTTTTAAATTAATTAGGCCTTACATAATCATCACCTGGAAAATCTTGTCTATAGAGAGGTGAATGATACTGGAGTTCCAATATCAAGTTTGGTTAGGAAAATATTTATGTACACACAGACAATCCAGAACAAGAGCCAAGCTGTGAAGCACAGTAGTGGCTCATGGATACAAATTCAGAGAGAAGTGAAGACGATCTACAAGAGGTAGATGTCTTCACTTGCCTCTATAATCTGAAGCATGAAGAATATAAAAATGGTCCAATTTACTTATCGTGAACTAATTACTAAAAGCAAATTAAATTAATTTGAGGTCTTTAGGAATCGTGTAGCTGCCAAGCACATCTCACGTCTTAACAAAGATGTTGAGCTCTGTTCTAAAAAATAAGTTTGGTTTGCCAAAATAATCAAAATGAAACTGAACTGTACCAATTCATTTCATGAAGATACGCTGCAAATTGGAAAGAAATAGAGTTGTTTTTTCCTTCACGCTAAACTGCATCTAGGATAGCAATGTACAAATAAAACACTTTTCTTAAACAAACACTTTGATCATGTTTGCAAGTAGAATCTCCTGAGTGTAAATAGTAACAATAGTTAGCTTCAATGCAGGGATCTGTTCTTATATCTTCTCTTTCCATTTGGCATAATGGAGTTAAAAAACACAGTTTGGGGTCAGGCATCTGAATTGGCCTACATATGAACAACGCAAGAGGGACAAGGAAAATTCTTTAATTATGCAGAGAAGATGTCGTAACTCCATGTGTTATGTAACTTGTATCCATCCCAACACTTAGTACAGTGGTTTGCGCAAAGTAAGCGCTTCATATAACAACAGAAATAAACTGGGAAGTACCTATGGCAGATAGACTGTGTTAGCAAGTTGCACTCAAGAAAGAAATACCTCTTTAGGGGAAAGGTTTTGAGAAGAATTTGAGAAAAACAGATGAAGGCAAAGGTAAAATAATTCCAGGCACATCAACCGTACCCAAAACACAGGAGACTATGTTGCATGTATTTGTTCTACATTTGGGAAGGTCACTTGATTTCTCTATGCCTCAGTTTCCTCATCTGTAAATGGGGATTAAATGCCTGTTCTCCCTTCACTTTAGATTGTGAATTCCACTGGGACCGGGTTAAGTGGATTTTACACAACAGATTTCTTCACCTGATACTCCCCAGTTAGTCCTCTCAACTTTCCCACCTCTGACCCTTTGCTTTTGCTGTCCTCTCCTTTACTTGAATCCACGAGACCATAGCTTTCCTCATCTTCAAAGCTTCCTATAAACCCACCTCCTCCAGGAAGCCTTCACTGATTGGCTCAAACACTCCAACATCCACCCTTAGTACATGTGTACTGTAATCCTATTCTCAGCAACCAGTGTCTTATGTATATTTTAACATTTATAATATTTGAACATTCACCTGTTTTTTCAGCAGTTTCATCCTGATGTGTTTGTTCAGGTACCTGTTTTATACTTCCTCTTCCTCTGGCTTTCACTAAAACATTTTTGTCTGTCTTCCTCATTAGACTATAAATTCCTTGAGGGCAGGGAGTGTGAGTTTCACTACTGTTATACCCTCTAAACATTTAGCACAGTGTCTAGCATGCAGTAAAAGCTTGATAAATTTAAAGAAATAGGGAAGTCTAACACATATTCTGAAGAATCCATTCTGTTTCTAAGTTGGCAAGCACAGAGTTCTATACCACTATATTATTACTAGTAGCAGTGAAAGAGACAGTCAGTGTCCCCTCTTCAGCTTGTCAGTTAGCTCCCATTGCCCAATAACTCTGAGAAATGTACCCCAGAACAGGTGTTGTAAGAATAACTTGGTACCTTCCCTTCAGTCCCTTGACCTTAGTTCTGTCGCCAGTTGTTTCAACAGGCCTTGCCAATGGACCTGGTGCACTGAGAACCTTTTGGAATAATTTTGTAAATAGTGAAATAGGCATAGAGAGATTAAACAATGTGCCCAAATTGAATCATACGAGAAATAAAATGGGAACATAAAGTTCATAGCTCTTTCAGTATGATTCTGCGTTCGCTGTTCTACATTACCCTGAGAAAGAATGCTGTACTACCCTCCTAAGACACTTCTCAATGCATCAGGTACTTAAAAACGAAAATCATCTTAGTAAGAATATTGAAAATTATAGCCATAGGCTGGACCTTGCAATGCAAATATATCATATGGGAGCATTTAATAAGTGGAAAAGTAACAGTTTTACAGTATGTGAGGATCATTTGCTGAAGCACTTCTTTCCTGTAAAGACCTATCATATGTTTGGGGCTGCATTTCTTCCTAGAAATGCACAGACAGCTAGATTGAGATAAATTTCTCTTCTAAACTGTTATTGCATTTTAACACTAAATTAGTTTTAAATGTTACATTTGTACTTACAGCTGCCCCATTTTAGCTTAGGCTTGTGTTTTAGAAAGTAGTATACACGATATGTAATGATATCATTTTTGCTTACTCAAGGCTTATACACACTCCAAGGCAATTTTTATTATATGTATCTGGAACAAATGGCTAAAGAAATATTATCATAAATTTACATACAAGCATTTACAGGCTATATTAAAGATTTCCACAGATTTATTATATTCAGGTACAGTACAATGATAGGAAACATGCCAGGTTCAATAAAAAATATTTTTTTTCAAAGTTCAAGTCATTGGAAGTAGAGAACTACTAGAAAATACAACAGCTTATCTTAACTGTTTGCAGATTAGTTAAAGCCCACGTATTTACTCACATGTGCTCATGCTCAAGGAACCAATTTAAAGCAAGAAGAAGTTAGAACCAATGTCCCTTTGGCTCTTCATAGTAGGTATCAAATCAGGAAATAGCCCAGTAATATTTAACAAATGAGACTAACATATTCTAAATGCGTGACTGACATTGCAATTCTATAGATTACTTCCTCACACAAAATTATAGCTGGTATTTTTATGTTTCCTGGCATAAACTGAATCAATTATGTCTATATGCATATATATATATATATATATATATATATGTATGTAGATAGATATATATATCTATCTACATACATAGATATACATGCAATGTCATCACTTCATTGAGAGTGATAGTATTTTCAAACTTAATCAGCCTTAAGGCACAATGCTCTAAAAGAAATACCGCACAGGTGTTGTCATGGTTGCAAGGACAGGAATGACATTTCCAGAAATTAAGGGGTTTGAAAGGACCACAAATCTCTAGGTAATGAAGAAGTGCAGCTCAAAAGCAGTTTTTTTAAAAGCAATTTTAAGCTTTTCTCTCCCAGTTTTGGATGGGAGATGCAGCTGGAGGAAGACAAAGTCTGAGACCCTGGGTTTTGCTAACCAAGCCTGAAAAGGTTTGCATATTTCATCCCATTCACACTTATCCTAGCTCTACGCAAGTAAATTGGTCAGAGTAATTAGTCCACAAAACTCTGACCTGGATTATCTGGACTTCTTTAGATCTTGTTCTTCCAAGACATGATCCCAATGTTCTTGAACCCAAGAGTTTGGGGAAGATAAAAAGTGTATGATCTGTCTTTGGTACCAAGAAGGGAATTTTGGTGCCTGGGCTTCATCTTGATTTTAGAGAAGCAATATAAAGTAATCAAATTCCACTTCTCCATATTCCCATATTCCAACTCAACTAACTCAATGGGGTTGGCACTGCATGGAAAAAGCCCTATTACAGTTTGAACAGTTTTTAGCCTGCTTTTTTAAAAGTCCAAGACACCTTGGGGGTCTGATTTGATGTTGGTACTCTTTGTTGTACTGTAGCACTGTAAAATGAGAAAGTGCTCATTTTGGATGAGACTGTAATCTCATGCATGACTAACTGGTCAAGATTGTCTGAAATGGTAGGATTAGCCACAAAATCAATACCTGAAAAACTGCTGCCCCAACTTCAGCTGGCATGGTGGGAGGTGCCGCTTGGGTCCAGAGCCACAGCAGTGATGGTGGTATCGAGGCAAAAATGAAGACAAGATTGACAAGTGCTTCTCTCTCCTTTTTCTATTCCTTCCTCATCTTCAGTGCCAGCCACCACCTCTGCTATAATATCCCCTCAGCTACAATGACCCCCTCAGCTACAACATCCCTCTCTGGTGATCCATGGTAGGATTTTCCAGCCACGATGACAACTCCCTTTCCTAGGAGGTCGTAGTGGTCTTATTTATGGATCTCTGTCATTGCCACCCCAGAAGAAGGGGACTGTGGGATGTGGAATGGGCCAGGGTGGCAGCGAAGTGTGACTTTTCTATGTTATAATCAGCTCACCAAACCCCCATTCCACCTCATAACATGCATGGACAGACACATCTAATCACTGGACAGTACATCTCCTCCAATTCCTCCAACTCCAAGTCCCATATTTTTTCCAGTACATCCCATAGTTGCTCATTGGAGCAAATGCCACTCTTCAGAAAATTCAAGATGTGAGCGAGATCTTGATCTAGCAGGAGTTGCATGTGTTGGTAGTGTTCCTGCTATCTGGATGTTTACTCTTAGTGATTGCATCCCCAGGTCGCTGTGTGAGGATGCAACATATTTCTCAAAATCTTCTATAGAATTGTGATAAAAGAAAAATTGTGCTTGGAAATACTGCCTTTCTGAACATTCATCCAGAAATCAGGTCATAAACTGTTCCCGTTATGGGGTCATTTTCTGTCAGAAGAGAGGTGTTCAGTCTTCATTCTAAGCATCAACTGTAATAGTAATAATAATAATGGTATTTGTTAAGTGCTTACTATGTGCCAAGCCTGTTCTAAGTGCTGGAGTAGATACAGGGTAATCAGGTTGTCCAATTGGGGCTCACACTTTTAATCACCATTTTACAGATGAGGTAACTGAGGCACAGAGAAGTTAAGTGGCTTGCCCAAGGTGTCACAGCAGACAAGTGGTGGAGCCAGGATTAGAACCCATGACCTCTGACTCCCAGGTCCGTGCTCTTTCCCCTAAGCCATGTGAACAACATGTTTGGAATTTGGAGGCAGTTGTAGCTGGACTCCCCACAGAAATGGACTGTCAAAGATTTCACTGTGTATTAAGATAGAATACAGATAAAGAAATAAGATTCAAGACAAATGATGCTTCAATTAAACAAGATATGCAAATGAATGGACTTTCTTATCTTTCACTCCGATTTAAAGTGCATATAGAAGGCAGACAGATGTTATGTTTCAGAAACATAGATTAAGCCCGTCATTGCGCAGGGATTGTCTCCATCTGTTGCCGAATTGTACATTCCAAGCGCTTAGTACAGTGCTCTGCACATAGTAAGCGCTCAATAAATACTATTGAATGAATGAATAGATCCTTAAATGTGTAAGAGATCATCTGCCACACACCCATTTGGCAGGGTGCAACCCATACTGCAAGGCATATTATGGGAATCTCTGGGTGTGCTATGGGAATATTTAGGAATATAAGAACTGCTAATTTCCAACACCTAATATTCATATCCATAAACATGAACAGCCCAAAAGCTGACAAGAGGCCATTATTGTCTTTCAAAAGCCCCAAAGATCCATTTGACAATTACTATTATTATGGGGCATATAAACCAATTTCAACCAATAATATTTTAAAATTAGTGTGTTCAACAATGTTGCTTGTAGGATCCTTTGTTTATAAGCAACTGGAAGGACCTGAACTCAGATGGAAACATGCAGGCCCAAGATCTGAATATGAGACATTTATGATCCATTTTCAGGGTTCTATTTTGACAGGTAATAATAATATTAAACAATATGATATAAAATAACTATGTGCCAATGAATATCCTCTATGTGGTTCTCTTTAAAGATCTCAGATCATAGTCAGGTTAAAGTTATGCCCAGGGAAATGTTGAATTTTTTTTTTGTCTGAAATTGAATAGCATCATAGGTAGCAGGAATAAATGCTAAAAACAACAAAAAGAAAAGGAAGAAACCCAGAAAAATCCAGGATTCTCACCTGAAGGAAAACACTTTGTACGTTTACAAATGCAACCCAGAAGCTTGTGTATCAGCTATTGGCATGCTGAAGTGCTCAAAAACCTTCTAAAACCTTTTCTAGAAAGAAAATAAAAATCTGCTATAGTGCATCCACCTGGCAGTATCTGCCACAGTAGGAGTTTTTTAATAGAGATATATAAAATACCTCAGGCAGCCCAAAATAAATATATTTTTCAGGAAAAACAATGAATGGAATGTTGAAAGCAATCATAATTATGTTTTAAAGAGAGGGTTTGATTGCTTAAGCCATGTCACCTAAGGCATAATGATTACTAAATTCATAACACTTCACATCTTAGAGTAAATGAAACCTTCTTAATATAAAAAATATTGCAGCATCCTTCCCAACACTGTGTGAATCAATGGTATTTATAACCCTGAAGGTATTGGATTTCTTTTGTATCAAGGAACACCAATAATAATGTACTATTCCATTATAAAAGAACATTTCACAAAGAGAGCGTTTTCAAAAGATCAAGAAAGTAGAGAAAGTTCAAGCTTGTCCTCTATGAACCCCAACAAAACATTTTTCTATTTGCAGTCAGTCAGAATGACCAGATCAGCTGAGATATTTCTATAACCGAAGTTAGGGAAGCAGAATACAAATGTGACCTTGTAAGCAGTACAATTTGAGAGAAAAGACACTCATAAATCAGTTCATGATTTTATACCCAGATCTAATTAGAGAAAAACACATCTTGACCTAATCTGCAGCAAACCTATTAAAATGGGTTTTCCAGTGCTGAAGGGATTTTCCTATTAAGATTCCTATTTCCTATTAAGAGTTCCTTAATAAAACATTATGGATTCATGTTAACTTTCCTTTCTTGTCAAATGTTGCATAGTTACAAAGCCCGCAAATAAGAATTACAAACAATCTGCTAACCGTTCTAAAAAGGCAACTTTCTCCTTATTGACACCATTTCTCTCTGGTCTGGCCACCAACAGTTTGCTTTTCCCGAATACATACACACACACATACAATTCCTGGAAAAGGATGAAAATTTATAAATTTATAATTTAGACACAATAAATTTTATGCAGCAAATGAAACTGAGGAAGATTCATTATTTTCAAAATTAAGTTATTTGGGATGAACATTAACATCCAAATTCAGTGCACCAGGAACTCTCATTACCTCTTGTTTTACTTTTCTCTCCCCTTGGTCAGAGAACAGCTTCATGAACCTCAATTTATCATTCTCATATACTGAGCTAAGGAGATGCTCTAATGTTTTGAGGCATTAAATGAGATTTACTTCACAGTAACTTCATTCTGACTCCTTGAATCAGGATTTGCCATGCCTGATGTTTCTGTCACAAGGAAGAAGCTTTCTAAGAAATGCAGAGCTTAGTGGAAAAAGTTACTATTACAAATGTCTTGATACTTAATTCTGACAGCCCAGGCCATCAACATGATAACTAGTATGGGTCTAGAGTCGCTTCTGGAAAATAATGGATTAAAGAGTTAGCCTCTGCTGTACACATATAAGTGGGATATGTTTACTGCTTTCAAATGGGATGAAATATGCTGGATACATCATAGCTATGTTTTTATATATTAAGCCCTGTTCTCAGCCAGGATAGAGAGAGAGTGGACTGCTCCTTTTGAATGGTAGTAGGAGTAACCAAACTTCAGTTTATGCATCACTATTGCCCCACAGTTTATGCATCACTATTGCCCCACTACTCCAAAGGAGCCATACAATTTTACAGCAAGGGAAAGAAAACATATTTCATGCTACAAGAAATTAACTTCTTGACTGAGTTCACCAACCTAAACTGCCAATTACTTTATTTTCAAGGGCCTGACATAAAACAATTACTATGAACTGTGATGATGATGATGATGATATCTCTTGTTGGCAACAACAGAGTGACCTTTTGGTCAGGAGGCTTGGTACCGTGAACAATTGGTAGAGGAATCAAGTATAATCCTGGTAATAATAATAATCATAATTGTGGTATTTATTAAGCACTTAGAATGTGCCAAACACTGTTCTAAGCACTGGGGTAGAGTCAAGGTAATGAGGTTGGACAGTCCTTCTCCCACATGGGGCTCATAGTCATAATCTCCATTTTACAGATGAGGTAACTGAGGCACCAAGAAGTTGAGTGACTTGCCCAAGGTCACACAGCAGACATGTGGTGGAGCCGGGATTAGAACCTACATCCTTTGACTCGCAGGCCCGTCATGCTCTTTCCACTAGGTCATGCTGCTTCTGGGCACCATCAGTTGCAACCTCTAGTCATTGCTGGTTGTATACATTCATTCATTCAATCGTATTTATTGAGAGTCTACTGTGGGCAGAGCACTGTATTAAGCACTTGAAAAGTACAAGTCAGCAATAAAGAACTGCACGCCGCTTCAGTAGAGAAGCAGAGTAGCATAGTGGAAAGAGCCTGGGCTTGGGAGACAGAGGTTCTAATCTCCGCTCTGCCACTGATCAGCTGTGTGACTTTGGGCAAGCCACTTGACTTCTCTGTGCCTCAGTTCCCTCATCTGTAAAATGGAGATGAAGACTGTGAGTCCCACATGGGACAACCCGCTGACCTTGTTTCTACCCCAGAACGGTGCTCAGCACAGAGTGAGCGCTTAACAAATGCCATCATTATTATTATCATTTTTAAAGAGTGACAATCCCGGCCCACATCGTTTTTACAGCCTAGTACGGGGGGAGACAGACATCAAAATAAGTAACAGGCATCAACATAAATAGAATTATAGATATATGCACATCAAGAAAAGTAAATAGGCATCAATATAAGTAAAGAGAATTATAGATATGTACATATATAAACAAGTGCTGGGGGGTGAGGAGGCAGAGCAAAGGGAGCATGTCAGGGTGACACAGAGGGGAGGGGGAGCTGAGAAAAAGGGGATATTCCTGCTGGGGCATAGAGTGCAAAGGGCTAGTATGCAGGCTCGAGTACAAGCACTTTAGGAAGTGAAGGCAAAGAGTTTCTTTGGTATAGAACCTACTAGTGGCCCAAGTGACTAATTTAAAAGTAAAGCAGCATGGCCTAGAGGAAAGAACACTGGGGTTGGAGGACCTGAATTCTAATCCTGGCACCACCCCATACCTTTGGCAAATTATTTCACTTCTGTGCCTCAGTTCCCTCTTTTCCATAATGGGGATTTAATCTCTCATTGGTATTTATTGAGTGCTTATTGTGTGCAGAGCACTATATTAAGTGCTTGGGATTCAATAGCTGTTCTCCTTCCTACTTAGACTGGAAGCCCCATATGGGACTGATTACCTTGTATCTACCTTGGCACAGCGTAAGCACGTAAATACCATTTTTACTATACTGTGCCAGAGTGCCAAAACCTGGCAGCAAATTTCCATTGAGGTACTTGCTTCCCACATTAGCCACATATTTCTCAGCATTCCTGTAGGGCCTGCCAACTCAAGGAATGTTCTAGATGGCCCTTGACTGCTTCACTACTGTTGACCTAGCCCCAGCAAGTAGAATCCAGTAAGGAACAACACCTATTTCCCCTGGAACAATGGCAGGGCTAAATCAACTTGAAAGTAAACTGATGCCAAATTCTTTGGAGCAGAGCAATATTTCAGTAGAAGGCAGATCATCGGTTTAAAAATATCTTGATGAGTAAACACGTCTAATGAGAAGGATTAGCACTCAGTGTCCAAGGGATTAATTTTTAACTCAGCCCTACTGTAATAAAGATGGTTGACACATCAATTTGTGTATTTTTTTCAGTCAACACGCATGTACTTATTCTAACATTACTATTGGGGTAATTTTAAAGAATCATCTCTGAATAGCAATGAGGTTTCTGACAGGAGAAGAAGAGGTAGGACTTGGCTATAACTTCCTAATTTGTTAAATAGAAATAAATGCTTCCTCTGACTTCATGCACTGGACTTGTGCTCTTAAGGCGTGACGAGTCTTGCTGATTAAAATAGCTTTACTGCTCTAAAGTGCAATAGTACTTCTCATCCAAGTATGGAAACCAAGTTAAAATAATCTATAATTACACCTGGGAAAAATCATCCACCTATAAAACTCTAAATGGGTATAATAATTCAATCCATCTCACTTGCACTTGCTTTATGCTATGCAGACATCTTGCAATTTATATTAAAATCTCTATTTTTAAAGTAACATTTATCTACTGAAATTTGGTGTGACAGGGTAATATAAAGGAAAGTTCATTACTGTGGGTGACTAGGTGCCATTTTCTGGTAAAAGGTTAAGATCTTCCATGAGGCAGGGAGGTGGAGTCAACAAAAGCTCCCAATTTTGATAACTGCTACAATGGGATTTACAATTTCATCTTGCAACATAATTTTATAATACAGAATCTTCCCAGAAATTCTCCTCTCTCCAAGACCTTCGGCAAAATGAAGAAAACCAGCAGGCTAGCCATTTTCATCTGATAAAAACACTGATTTGCAGCATACTCCTTGAAATACAAGTTGCTCCTTCCCAAAGGAATAGAAAAAAACAACACACAGCAAGATTGTCCCTGACAGCTTTCTCTACCTTGGATCAAAATTCCAGTGGAGGCTCAGCTGGAACTTTCAAAAACGCTCCTTAATTTTGAAGGCTTGTGAGGACTTTTCAGCCCTCCCTAATAAAGGAATACACTTTTATATTTCCCCTCTTTTAGTTTATTAAATAAGAAAAGGTAAAATGCATGACTTGGGTAAGAGTCATCCTTTTCGTTAGTTTTTGGGGTTTTGAAGTCAGTGCCCTTGCTCCTAATGAAAATTCATAAGGCAACAGCTTCACTTCAATTCCCCAGTGAAGGATGAAGAGCATTCTTCAACTTCCAAAAACATTTTGGCAATGGCTGTCTTAGGTTAAGCTAGCATGAAGATTGAATTATTCCTCACCCCTGGGTTGGTAAACATATCTATTTTAGTCAATGGATGGTCAACATTACTGGCTAAATAGATATAGATATACATCATGGTACAATCTGGTTGCATAAAACCCTGATTTATGGATAGGAAGGACTTTAATTTCTAGAACTGCCCATTATACACAACTGTTGTAGCATTATTTACCTCTAAGAGGCATAAATACTAGGGGCAAAAGGAAATAACATCTTGGTTCAGTCAATAATACTGCACTGTGAATTTCTCCACTAAATTGATTCATAGTTAATGCATCTCCTAGAACCTAGATATCTTAGAGCTACTCTTAATATTTTAAATTGTAATTCATTTTGGCTTACCATCATGATCGAAATATCCACCAACCAAAATTTTACTGTCCTTATAGGATCCCTTTTCTTCGTCATGTGATATAACTTGCTTACCCCAATCTGCAATGATCACTTAGTGATCATGGTCACCAAGAAACCTGTAAGATCTTGCTTCATTTCTTAAGAGCAATTTTTCTTTACCACTAAGGAAACTTAGAGGGCAGTGGGGGGCTATGACAGATGAGAGAGCCAGGAGGAGAGGTATTAATCCATAATAAGTAACATTATGATAAGGAAAGAAAGATCTAATACACATATGCACAGTATTTTTGCAAAATTTCAAAGTCAAAGCCCTTTGAATTTCTAGGGTAATTTTAGATTTATTTATTAATCCAGTTAATATCCTGTTCCTGTCAAGCTTTCTTATCAAAAGGCATTATTGTAGCTTAGTAATTGTAAGTTCATAAAAGCAGTAGTGGAGCTTGAACTGTGTATATGAAAAGAAGCTTTGCTTCTGTCAACTTAATTTTTAATAGACTTGGCCTAGTGATTTAATTCTGACTTCTTTACCCTCAGAATTTTACATCCCTACCCCATGCTTTGGATTGGAAAGAGATGAATAATTCTTCTCATCCTTTACTAGTGAAGTGTAAACTAAATCTACTGCTGCTCAATAAGATTCCTCCACAAAATTACAAGTCTCTGTTACTCTTTCTGTCTCAGTGGCGTTGACTATTCCAGGTCACTGCACAGGTTAAGTGAACAACCTCACAAATGCAGAAATAACACAAACTGTGATGGCTCCAATTTCCTCACAGTAGCACTTTAAAGAAAAAGGTAATCAAATCTGCCCTCTCCCTGCATCCTGATCCACTACCCTCCACACCTCCTTTTTTCCCCTTTTTGCATTTCATAGATTCCTTAATAAAACCTACTCCTCTCAAGCATTCATCCCATAGTCAAATTGTTTCTTACAAAGCATTCATTTCAAAAGATGCCACATCTCAAGCTGTTTCAGGTCTATTTTTTTCCACAGGAATGAAAGCAACTTTTAATTTTCTGTAAAGATATTCCAAAGAACCTCTCTCTATTGATTTATCAAATTATTACAGTCAATATGTTATTTTTCTGATACACAAATGTAGTTCATTCACCCTACGTAACTGGTAATTAAGAGATGGTATGTTTGTAAAGTAGTACCCTTTTTTTCCAATAATCCTTTCACTGTAGAACAAAATGAAAGGTTTCAATAAAATACCATTGTTTCTGTTCATTTGGCTGAAATTTTAGACGTGCAAAGTGAATATGTATTTTTTTTATTGGGTGGTCTCAGTTGGCAGAAATTTTACTTGACATAACTGAGGGGAAATGGGAAGGGCAAAATGTTAGGTGGTTTTCAAATTCCAATAAAACTCTAGGTGGAGTCAACTGGAGAAGTTTGAAAGGACTTCCTGGGGCTCAGGTTCACCCATTGGGGTGGATGGCCAGGCAGTCTCCCTTCTCTGTCCACACTGAAGAAGAAAGTCCTCATTTTCTGTATTTGGACTTGCTGGGAGATGGTTTCAGTTTGAACGGTGCAGCCTAGACCTAACACTAGCGCTTTCCCATCTCTCAAGTCTGCAACCTTGACAGACCTCTCTCACTCATCACCAATGGTACTGAGTGCTTACTATGTGCAGAACATTGTACAAATAATAATCATAATAATAACTGTGTGGCTCAGTGGAAAGAGCACGGGCTTTGGAGTCAGGGCTCATGAGTTCGAATCCCAGCTCTGCCACTTGTCAGCTGTGTGACTGTGGGCAAGTCACTTAACTTCTCTGGGCCTCAGTTCCCTCATCTGTAAAATGGGGATGAAGACTGTGAGCCCCACGTGGGACAACCTGATTCCCCTGTGTCTACCCCAGCGCTTAGAACAGTGCTCGGCACATAGTAAGCGCTTAACAAATACCAACATTATTAAGTACTTACTATGGGCCAGGCACTATACTAAGTACCAGGGTGGATATAAGCCAATCGGGTTGGACATAGTCCATGTCCCACATGGGACTCACAGTTGCAATCCCCATTCTACAGATGAGGTAACTGAGGCACAGAAATGAAATGACTTATCCAAGGCCATACAGCAGACCAGTGGCAGAGCCGGGATTAGAAACCATGACTTTTTGACTTCCAGCCTATGCTCTATCCACTACACCCTTTCTTGTGAAAATATGTTTCATCAGAGTTAGCAGAAACTTTCACTGCCCACAATGAGTAGTCTACACAAGAGAGTTGCAGTGTCCATATTCAGTCACTCACCAAATCCTGTCAGCTCACCACGTGTCCAGAATCCACTCCTTACTCTCCATCCAGCCTGCCACCACTTAGGCACTTGTATTACCCCAACCCGACCAATGCATCACTGGCTGAGCTGTACTCTTGGGCCAGTGAAAGAGCACTGCTTTGAGAATCTGGAGATGTGGGTTCAAGACTTGGTTTTTCTTGTAGTTGGCTAACATGGGCAAAGACAACACAGTCACTTTGTAATCAGAGAAGCAGTGTTTAGGATAGAGAGCATGAGCAAAACTCTGATGGAGACAGATACCAAAGGGAAACCCAGTGAGTAGTTTGGCATTAGAGGAGTGAAGTGGCTCAGTTTTCCCATTCTTTAGTGTTACTCAGAGAGATGATGGCTTTTCTTCCCCTCAAGACTGCTCACTGTGACTTAAGCAC
This sequence comes from Ornithorhynchus anatinus, assembly GCF_004115215.2. Taxonomy (NCBI): domain Eukaryota; kingdom Metazoa; phylum Chordata; class Mammalia; order Monotremata; family Ornithorhynchidae; genus Ornithorhynchus; species Ornithorhynchus anatinus. The sequence continues at coordinate 15,663,648 of NC_041735.1, read as the reverse complement.
TAGTGAGGATGATAGAAACTAATTGGAGATGTTGTTAACCTCTAAAGGATGCTTGGAAACCAAGCTGAGGGCAGACACAGAAGCAGATGCTGGTGAAAACTAAATTGTTTAGAGAAGGACCCCTGTGGTTACATAAAAACTGAGGCTCATTTGAGGATATCCAAGTATGTCCTCATTGTTTTCAAATTACTTCATCACAGACAGAGACTATAAACACCAAACCTCACCTTTTTTTCAGTTCAATTCTTGTTGAGAAGAGAATGCCAGAACAAAACCTATTCGCCAGTAAGTGATTTTCTAATTAAAACACCTATTTTTAATTGTTAAACCAGTTTCCATTTATTGTACTCATTGTTAGTCCAAGATTCATGTGTTAATTTGCTCACCAGGTAGATTTTCTATTATTCTAAGACCTTCTAAGTGCATTTATAGACCTTCAACTTTGTATATCCTAAGGAAGAACACATTAATGAAATTCTTGTTTTTAGAGTTTTTCTAACTATTCTTTGAAAATCCAGGACTTTATCTTTTACACTTACTTTCCTATAATTATTCTGTGTTGGGTAGTTATTGGTTTAGTTTAGGTTTATAGTCTGGGTTTATAGTGCATCCATTCTGCTGAACATAGTACTTAACCCTTTAATGAAAAGTTAGGGAAATTGAGATTGCAAATTATTTTTTTAAAAAAGATAATATAGCACTTCAGCTGCAGAGAAATCTCAACTTTTCAGAAGTTTTTTTTTTTAACATGCTGTTCCTACTGACACCAAAGAAAGCAACAGCTTTGAGGTTGTCCCCCTCCAAACATAAAAAAGCGATCCAACAGTGCCAAGTCAAAAAATTTCAGTTGCAACCTCTTTGAAGGCACTGACCTGTTTGGAGTGATATGTATTCATGAAGACTTGCCTTACATTAAATTAATCAGAATGTGTCACTACATGTGTATTTCCCAAGTGCACTGCCCCCTCTAGATGCTCAATAAATGTGACTCGGGGGTTAACTTTAATCTCTCATTTGAGGGAACTCTTCTGTGATACCCACTCTTCTGGGAAATTAAGAGTTATGTTCAAGAAAATATCCTTACTGCCTAAGCTTTTTCTTCAAAAAGAGTCCCCCAAATTTAACACAATTACACATTGTAGCACTGGATTATTTTTATTGCCACAAACACTATATCATATAAATAGTGTCTTCTTGTTTTCTCCTCCCCATGAGAATACAGACTATTGTATGGCTATTTTCGTTATTGGGGAGGTAAAACCCACAAAGGTTATTACTATTCAGTTAACAGTAGGGGATCTAAGATTTGAGCCAAACTGAGTTAGAAGGGTTATTACCCTTGTTATCACCAAGTGGATGTTCAAAGCTCCCTTATCCCCATTCAAAATCCAAGACATACGTGAAGAATGCAACGAGTGGTCTATCCACTGTTCTTCCAACTGTGAAAGAACAATATGATGATTGCCTTTCTTGATAAGCATCCTTATCTTTGGAGATTTGCCTTCTAATATCTAAAACCTATGTTGCTTTTTCTCTTGCCAGCTTTTCACTCCCACAGCCAAACATCAACTTTTTCCAGGATGTTTTTCTAGGGAAAAAGGACCGGTTGTAAATAATTACCTTCCCAAGTTTTAAAAATCACAACATCAGTGGCCTTTTATTTTGTTCCTCAATATATATTTACAAAGAACACAACTGCTTGCAAAAGTAGTGATTTCAAAATATTTTCTCTTTCAGTACAACAGATTTTTAAACTATTTATTTTTATATGTTTTAGTTGCTCAAAGCAATTGAATATCTTTAAATCTCTAATATACTTTTTCCCATTTCATTCATTCAATCATATTTATTGTTTCTGATACTAAGCTCTTGGGAGAGTACAATACAACAATAAACAGACACATTCCCTATAATATTCCCATAAAGTATGAACTGTAACTGTATATTTATTTTAATGTTTCCCCTATGACACTGTAAATTCCTTTTTGAGTCTGCCAACTCTATTGTACTCTACTGAGTGCTTAATATGGTGTTCTGCCCACAGTAAACACTTAATAAATACCATCAGTTGATTTGGAATTTTTTGGTTTGCTTGCTTAATAATCACATTGGTAATTTACTATGAACCATTCACAAGTCTGAATTTTAAATAATCCCCAAATAAAACCATCAGGTAATGCTTAAGAAAGTGGTCATATAGGACATATAGTTAGATCATATTCAACAGGATTCTTTTCTTTAGGCCTAGAATGTTGACATTTCAAGAGGGATAAAATTTTCCTACAAAATGCTACCTTTTGTTCCCACATTCATTACTTCAAGTTCTTGTTCTATTATACTTTCACAGTGTGTAAGACTGTGTTCATTAAACCGCAAGTTTTAAAGTTGTATGTATGGAAAGAAGAATGCACCCTAAGGGCTAATTGGGTAAAACATTCCAAATTAACATATTTGTTGTTTTCCTGTTTACTTCTTCACAATATGTTAGGCAACTTTGTTATAATAGTAGAGTATAAAACAGCAAAAAATGACACTATATCCCTTTATCTTGGAAGCCCACTAGCAAAGATTATTTACAGAAGCCTGGTGAAGAATGTTTTATTCAGGCTAGAGGTAAATATTTTATAATGATAATACAAACCCTATTTCATGAGAGCCAAATGTTTTCAAGTAATTACTGATTGTCAAGGAACCTGCATATATGTAACCATGTAAGTATGGTTTTGAACAATGCGATGAGTCCAATTTGATGAAGTGACTTCACTTTGGCATTTGATTTGCCAATATGAGAAACAAAAAAACTCAAGAACACTACATTTTATAGACCTTTTTTGTGTGAAATGATGAGAGGAACCCCATATTAAAGTATTAAAGTATTAGAGATTAGCCAGTGGAACCACAATGCAAGAAGTTAAAAAAATCCATTAACCCATCTGTTAATCATAACACCATCGTCACCAGACCAGTTGAAATTAATGTACCTTGATCATTTTTGCTGCATTAGGATTAGAGCTGATCATTTAGTGCACTGTGACCATTGGTTTCTATTCACTATCTCTGCCTCTCTCTCATTTTCTCTTTCTTTCTCTGCTCCTCCCCACCCTGACAACTTCAGGCATTGAGCATAAAAGGATAAATTCTTTGGAACTACTTTTAACTCCCTACTAATTTATAATGAAATCAGCAAGGCAGAAGTAAATAGTAGGCTCAATTAGCTAAGGAGTTCTTAGAAAAGTGTGGGGGTCTGGGTGACAAAGCATGTGTCAATAAATATTCCCAATGCTAGAAATTACATCAAGATAGAGTATTTCTTTAATGAAAAAATCACACCTTGTCTTTATGACAGTGAAGTGTTTGAAGTGCTCAATAAATAGCACTGATTGACCAATAGTTTTTGTCTTATGGCTAGTCTGACATCAAAGACCACATTAAACTGGAAACATATCTGGAAAGGTCAGGTTCCTAGATTACTACATTTTATTTCCATTTACTCCTTCATTACTCAAGAATTTGGTTTGGCTGCATTGATCTTGAGAAGAGTGACACTAATTACACATTAGCTTCCCATCCCCCCCTCGGCAAAAAAAACCCACCAGGAAAGAAAAACAGTATAAATTCATTTGATGATATTTCACTGGTATAGATATGTAAAGTTGCTGGGTGTTAATTTGGCAAGGTTGGAAGAAAAAACAGGATAGGTGTAAGTTTGGGCAACTGTTTGATAGATAGAGGATAGAAGATATATTTCTGGTTAATTTTTCTTACCTTTTTCTTATGAAAATAGAACCCTTACACATTCCATTACATTGAAGTGGTGAATATGAAATATCTAATTTATGCAGAAAAATCTGTCTTGAGGATTGGATATCATCATTCATTTTGAATATACTTCTTCAGTATGTGCCTTCACAAGAGCATTTCTGAATAAGATGCTCAAGGTTTCTTCTGCACTATTCTACTCTTATCGTCAAGCCTGATATGTTGCAACCAATTATCTAGCTTCTGTTCTCCCCAGAGTCCAGTGGAAATGAGCTGCTCCACCTCGCAGGAACTACTATGGAGAATATGATTTAAATGTATCTAAACGTAGGCTGCTTGTATCCGGAACAAAGGACACATAGAAAGCATTATTGGGCACAAGCACAATCCCTCACACCAGTTTGGATGATGGTGGTTAGGGGTTTTCAAACTATACTGTAAAGAGAACATTCTGAAGGTAAATTTCCTTTGAAGAATTTGTGGCAGACTTTCTTATTTCATGCAGTTCAACACTACATTCCATCTTGACAGGAAACATTTTAACACCCAGAGTACAATTAAAATTGTCGAGAAACTGATAAGCTTTGATGTAAGACAGAGAAACCAAACACCCCAGAACTAAGGGAGTTGAGTGAGTAAAACGTTGTTTACCTGTTATTGGTATTTTTTAAGAGAGGACTAAAGCAAGAGGAAAAAAAATACACACAACAGGTAATGCCAAAGGACAGTTCAGCAGACCTTTGCTATAAATCAAATGAGTTTTAGTTTGCAGATAGTTTTAATAACTTTGCCAGAAATCTTCATTTGAAATTAATATCTGCTCTAGTGGATTCCAGTTTCCTTGTACAATAATGACAGTTAATAGGGAAGCACTGTCATGTACGCCAACTAAAGGTAATGTCTCTGTGACAGCTGTGTGATCATTAGAAGAAAGGCATTCCAAAAGACAAAAGGAATAATTAAAATGTGCCTGCAGAACTATCCTTGGATTTAAATGTTTAAATGTTTTAATTTAAAAGAACAATGGCACCTTGAAGCACATTCACAACCAGTACTGACAACTTGCCATTTATTAATCAGTGTTAAATAATAGGAGTGCAGGTTTTGACACCAAACAGCAGATTATGTTTGATGATCCCTAAAATAGCAGCCAAGTTTCAAAGCTGATGCACCAAATGACTGGAGCACAACAAGGGAAGCTTTTGAAATATTTACTTTAGAAACTAAATGGCATTAAAACTGCTCTGACAAGGTACAACATAGTAACTACATGCAGGCATTCACAAAGACGCACACTTTTCCAGATAAAGCTTGAGTCATCACATCGTTGAAAAAAAAAATCAACAATGGATTTTGAGACATATGTTTGAATGTAAAATTCCACCACCAAACCTCCTAATATCTTGGGCTTGCTCTAGGGTGGGAGTTTTAAGAAATAACAAAATAATTAAACAAACTGAGTAAGCTGGAGTAAGGAGTCTATGGGCAACTGAGTGTCCCCAAACCTGCCGACCAGCATAAACAAGTGACAGATAATAATAATGATAATAATGATAGCATGGCAATATGCCAAATGAATTAGATGTTCAGATTGTCAAGATTTTAGAGAATAAAGACACCTTCAAGATACTCACTGATAATAACCCAGCAGTCCTCTAAAGCCTGAAAGCCCTATGTGCCCAATCTATGTTTTATGTACCCAGGGCTCAGAACACAGTAACATCTAACAAATACTGCAATTATTATTGTGAATGGGTTCTTCTCTGAGATATAAACAAACAATGATGGCAATGAGGCATCGTGAAGCTTCATACTAAATTGAAACACTTTTGTGTCAGATCTAAGGCTGTTAGGCATGGAACTACAGGAGAAAGCCCATCCATCTTCTTGAACAATTTTGTTTGGGCCACCTGTGAGCCATGCATATCAAACGGCAAACAGGATTACTAACAATGAGACTTTAGAACACAGAGGTAGACTTTTCCTGATAGATACATGTGAAGAGCATGGAAGACCGAAAGATATGCAACCAACTGTCATTTGATGGCCTGAAAGAGTTTATGGACAAATACAGATCGTAAAAATCACACTCCAAAGACTTAGAGAATCACAGTCACAAGCAATGAAATGAATCAGCTAATTGTTGAGAGGAAACTGGAGTAGGAAGACTGGCTTGGAATACAGCAATTAAGAGCAGTCACTCTCCCTATCTTAAAAACCTTCCCTAAGCCCTCATTTCTTCTTCTCCCCCTCCTTTCTGTGTTACCCTTGCAGTTGGATTTACACCCTTTAATCATCCCTCCCTCAGCACTACAGCGCTTATGTAAATATCCATAATTTATTTATTCTTATTAATGTCTGTCTCCCCCCCAGACTGTGAGCTTCTTTTTTAAAAACATGGTATTTGTTAAATGCTTACTATGGACCAAGCACTGTCCTAAGCACTGAGGTAGATACAAGCTACTCAGGTTGGATGCCATCCTTGTCCCACATGTAGCCCACAGCCTTAATCCCCATTTTACAGATGAGATAACTGAGGCACATACAAGTGACTTGCTCACGGTCACAGAGCAGACAAGTGGTGGAGTCGGAATTAGAACTCAGGTCCTTCAACTCCCAGGGGCATGCTCCTTCTCACTGTGGGCAGGAAACTTTTCTACCAAATCTGATATACTGTACTCTCCCAAGCATTTGGTACAGTGCTCTGCATATAGTAAGTGCTCAGTAAATATGATTGATTGATCAATGTAGGTCCCCTGACAGGCTGACCTGATTTTTGCAAAGTCAATTCCATAGCACGGAGCTGCTACCTAGGAACTTCCAAAAAAAGGCAGCTACAGAGCTTCTCCCATCTGAAAGACAGTGGCAGGAAATTGTCCCTTTAGTTGGGTGAAGCTCAATTGTCCAAGGCACTCAGTCAATTGGTGGGCGCCCAAGGTGATAATACTCTTCTGCATGCCATGAGTGGGAGCAGATTGACATGATAAGGTCCCACATGGGACTCAAAGTCTAAATGGGAGGGAGATTAGGTACTAGAGCTCCATTTTAGATGAGGAAACTGAGGCACTGAGAAACTAAGTACCTTGCAGGCAAGAGGCAGAATTGGAATTAGAACTCAGGTCCTCTGACCCCAGCCAGTGCTCTTTTCACTCGGCCATACTGTTTCCCACAAGATTCCACTGTCCTTACATACACGTCTTAGATACTCTAACACTTTTTCAATGTGAAATTTCAGTGCCTGTACCTCTGGTTTCATTGCAAACTCCTGTGGGCAGGGAACGTATCTACCAACTCTGTCATATGGTACCCTCTCAAGTGCTACGTACAGCGCTCTGCACACAGTAAGCACTCAATGCATACAATTGATTGGTTATGTCTATTACATCTACTGCACTCTCTAAAGCGTTTAGTACAGATCTCTGAACCAAGTAAGCACTCAGTAGATACTCATGATTCTTATGCACTCTGTCAAACTGAAAAATGAGTGTGAGAAAGCAAATAGAAAAGATACACAAACTCATTTACTCTCTCAAACACAATTTCAGCATAATCAACAGGATTTATTCAGCACTGCCTGTGTGCTGAGCAGTCTTCTAAATTATTGGGAAACATTCAGTTGCAGCATAAATTGTGGGGCTTATCCTCAAGTTTTAAATCTGAGAGGGAAGGGAAGTAACCACAAGTTAACAAACATACAATATGTAAAGAATATGAGTAGAGAGAAAAATAATACAAAGATATAAAGATAAACACTCAGCTCCTATTACTTTCAGCCAAAGAAAATGTACATGAAACTTTCTCCCAAGAGGCCTCTATCTGAATGATATCCTTATACTTGTCAGCTTCCCTTAACTGTAAAATACTTTATTTCCTGTTTCCTCCTCTAGATTATAAGCTCCTTGAGGGCAGGGATTGTGTCTATCAACTATATTTATTCTACTCTCATTCCTTCAATCATATTTATTGAGCACTCACTGGGGGCTTTCCCAAATGCGTAGTACTATTATGTGCATAAAGTAAGCCCTCAACACAAACTACTGATTGTCCTTCGCTCTCCTATGCTCTTTCAATTTTGAGACCATGGATATTGTTTTAGACTTCCACGTCTAGAACAATTCGGATGCTACATGTCATACACTGCACAGCCAGGGTATGAAACAATGAATTTAGCAAGCCTGGTGGAGAAAAGGAATTCTTTTACTTAGAAATAGCCAATTTATTACAAGGGAATAAACTTCAGACCTGGGATAACTGTACTAATTAGTAGCAGAGTTGTGAGTTGAAAGTGCAAATATCCACAGGACTGTGAAAGGACAGAAATAATATTGAGAATCTATAAAAAACACAAGGCTTATTGTTACTGCTTTATTTTGAATATCTTGGACATTTCAATGCTACCCCAAAATATGAGGATGAGGATATCTTACCGAGGAGTTTTCATTCTACTTAAAACTGCATATTTTGGGCATGGAATGGTCTACTAACTTTGGTGTGATGTACTCTCCTAAGCACTTAGTACAGAGATATGTACTCAGTAAGTGCTCAATAAATACCATTGATTGATTTCAGCTGCATTCCAGCATCCAACTTTTCAATTATTTTCTCACCTACCTTTTCAAAACAGAGCAAACAGAACCACATATTTATTATAGAGTTGAACATTTAGAAGGTCAAGTTCTCAAAAGAATGAGATTGATCTACATGCCAGAAAAGCAATTCATCAGTCTAAGTCAAATACAATGAAGAATCCTAAGCAAATGTAATTGGTTTTCAATGCCAGAATTGACAAGTTTTCCATTCTCCTGTTTAGTTTTTATGAAAACTTAATTGACATTACTTACTTTTAAATGCACTCTTAGATAGATTTATTCAAGACAGATGCCTTCATTCATATTTAACACCACAAGTTTAAAAAGCACTAATATTTTCTGGATTAATAATTTATTTTAGGTGTGGCAGAAGTGGAAATGTGGCATAGTGTTTGTGTATATGGGTTGGTATAATTCCATTTGAAACAGCTACTGATAGCAAAATATTTACTCTGGACCACAATATTACCCTGAATTTGCACAGCACTTTTATTATTACAAAGAACTTTCATATTAAGTTACTTCATTTTATCCTCACAGCGCCTCTGAAGTAGGGAGAGGCCAGTATTACTACCTTCAATTTGCTGATTAGAAAATTTAAGTTTGAAAGAGATGAAGTGACTTAACTCAGGTGATACTACATGCCAGATGCAGTGTAAACACTAGAACCCAGGCCATTTGACTCCACAATTCATGCACACTATGCTATAAGCAATTCTGAAGATTTGAAGTCATTCTCCTTGTGGGCAGGTATCAGATCTACCACTTTATTGTACTATACTTTCCCAATAACTTAGTACTGGGTTCTGGAAAGGGTAAATAAAATACCACTGAGGTAACATTTTCTCTCAGGTTAACATTTAGCAAGCCATTGGACAACCTGAAAAGGGGGGAGCTTAGATAGTAGAGTATGAGTTGAAATTCAGAAACCCTGAATAAAATTAGCTAATTGATGGTACTGGCCCAATCAATAAAATCACTTACTGTGTGCAGAGCAGTGTTCTAAACACTTGGGAGAGTACAAAACAACACAGTTGATAGACATGTTCCCTCCCTTAAGGAGTTTACAGTCTAGGATGGGAGATAAATGCTTAGTACAGTGCTCTGCACACAGTAAGCGCTTACTAAATACAAGTGAATGAATCAACATTAAAATTAATTATAGTTGTATACACAAGTGCTGTGGGAATGAGAGTGGGAGTGAATATCAACTGCCTAAAGTGTACAGACCTAACTAAAAAAAAAATTATTTCAACTACCCCAAGTAGACTGTAAGCTTTTTGCAGACAGGGATCTCATCTACCAACTCTGTTGTACTGTACTCTCTCAAGCATTTAGTACAGTGCTCTGTACACTGTAAGTGCTCAATAAATTCAATCGATTGATCTTTCCCAAAACTTCGGGAGATACAGTTAACATATACATAAATTTTAATCAAGGAGCACGAATCACCATATAGTTAGTTCCAACAGCTGTTCAATGTGTATGCTACTTTAATTACTCATGGGAATGACTGAATTAGGCTGCTTACCCCAATTTAAAAAGTGTTCTGGATCCAGAAGGCAAATTGACCTTATCACCAAATCACTTTCCTTATTACTTTAGGTTTTGTTTTTTGGCAGATACAGAGAAACAGTCTTCTGGGTTGTAAGCTTGTTGTGGGCAGGGAACATGTCTACTGCTCGGCACACAGTAAACGATACCATGGATTGATTCTTGCATACCTCTTTCTTTCACATTCTTTTTCAGAGGGTGGTAAAGTTTCCTTAAAAGAATTACACTTTTTTCTTCTGGTTTTGAGGGTACATTCTCAGCAGAAAGTTACCTGTAGCTCAGGCCACTTCCCATTCCAAAACATATTCTAAAGACTTCTCCCAGTATATTCAAATACATTCATGATATTCACATGCTTATGAATAAATATCATTCACAAGGGGAACAACAGTCAAACCATTATATCTAAGTAACTAAATGCCATTTTACAGTTTCAGACTTACAAAAGAATAAAATAGAAATGCACTTCAAGTGATATTTTTATTTCATATTAATTAATTGTATTAATCTGCCCATTTAATTTACTTCTAAGGAGACAAAACATGCTACAAAACTAAAATTTAAAGAAAGGTTATAGGCTTCCTTAATGATATAAATTTATCACAAAAAGCTATATGCCATACAAAAGTCATATGCATTACAATAAAACAGGAGTTAAAGACACCAGGAAAAAGTAAAGTTTAATGAAATCATTATTCCTATTGCAAGTCAATATTTTGAAAAAAAATCTGTTAATTAAGAAAATCACACGTTCAAACTGTTCATTGAAATGCATTTGGTTTTAGTGTTGGAACCCTGAGAAGCGAAACAGGAAGGGGAAATGTAGAGATGAAAACGATGAATAGCATTTAACTGTCTCTCAACGTCTTTCAATAGTTCTGGTACAAAAATTTATCAAGCTGCCTTTGGGTCAGTGCATTTGGGAAGTACAGAATTAAGAAGAGACATTCTCTGTTCACAAGTAGTTTACACTCTAGTGAGGAAGATAAGCATAAAAATATTTACAGGAGAAGTAAAAATAAGTAATTGAATGTTCAAGTGAATTAGACGTGGTGTGTAAATGAATTAGGTGTGTAGCCGAGTGGAAAGAGCACGGTACAGAATCAGGAGACCTGGGCTTGAGTTCTAGTTCGGCCGCTGATCTGCAGTGTGGCACTGGGCAAGCTACTTAACCTCTCTGGGCTACTTTCCTTATCTGTAAAATGGGGCTTAGATAGACTGAGAGTTCCGTTAGGGGCACAGAGTGTGCCCAATTTCCTAACTTGTATTTACTCCAGAATTAGCACATAGAAAGTGCTTGGTAAATAACATTTAAATATTTATTAAACAATAGATATGACAAAAAGAGTGTGGAGGATGGGTATTACCATAATAATAATAATTTTGATATTAAAGTTTACTAGGTGCCAAACATTGAACTAAGCTCTAAGTTAGCTACAAAGTTATGAGATTGGACACTTCTCTCACTGGGCTCACAGTTTAAGGGAGAGGAGAATCAGACATCTTTATCCCCATTTGAACAAACGCAAAAACTAAGGAACAGAGGAGACAAGTGACTTGCCTAAGGTCACACAGTGGTCAAATGGTGGGGAATAAATACTTGAGTTGCCTAGTGGGTTCATCCGGTGGCATGAGGTACTGGGAAGTGAACTGTGAAGGCTCGTGGAGTAGGTAGGATTTTAGGAGGGCTTTGAAAGTAGAGAGAGCTGTGATATGTTGAATTTGGGAAGCATGGGAAGTCCAAGTAAGGGGAAGAGAATAAGTAAGAAATTGGGAGGTGGGAATTGAGAAATTAACTTCTTTGAAAATACACTGTAAAATATAACAACCGATCATCTGTGTCAGAAATCATTTTGGAATTTTATATTTGTTTAGGAAAAAAGTCATTTTTCTTAAGGGATGAAAATGAAACTCATAACGGTATAAATCCACCCACAAAAAAAATTTCCAGTGAGTGCTATTCTGCACAGTGAGAATGAACACATGTTGCTGTTTCTAAAATCCATAGTGTGATTACAATTGTCCTTTCAAATGAAATGAATGGAACCCAGAAACCTTATTTAGCAATCAGAGCTTGCCATACTAAAGGAAGGTAAAACAGGCAATAACATTCCTATATATTTTCACTCTGTCATAGAGAGTTGGAAGAGCTGCTATTTCAGTCATTTACTAGATGCCATTTCTCCAAGCTACCTAAAAGGGAAACTAGCACCATACTAGGAAGAAATGATAAGAACAAGAACAGGTCTCCCTAGTATGATTAAGCACCAGCACCACAGGATCGTTTCTCTAACTGACTGGGAATTAATGAGGCCACTGTGGGCAAGAGAGGGGTAAAGTCAAGGAAAAGGGAGAGGTGGGTGACTCTGTGATGTCTGCAGGTGTCACACACAGACACTGATTCCATTGCTGTTATTTTCAGCAAAGAGAGCTATGCTACTCCTGTAAATTTGAGCCCCATAAAACTGCTGGAGAAGCTGCATGGCCTAAAGGAATAAGAACAGAGCTGGGAATCGGGAGATCTGGGTTCCAATCTGACCCCACCACTTGCCTGTTTGACCTTTGGCCAGTCACTTGAGTTTTTTGGGACCTCAGTTTCCCCATCTGTGAAATGGAGATTAAATGTCTGTTCTCCCTCAGACTGTAAGACAGGGGCTGTGTCTGATCTGACTGTATTGTATCAATACACTTAGTACAGTGTTTAGCACAGTATAGTGTTTAGCACAGTGTTCAGCACAGAGGAAGGTCTTTAACATAGCCACAAATACTACTGTCATTAGAATCTGGCGCACTCCGACCCATCTGTCGGCATGTGAAGTCACGGCAGCCCTCACAGACCAAGATCGAAAGCAAGAACACAGAAAGCTTCAATACTGGGAGAGAGCATGGATCTGGGAATCAGAAGGATCTGGTTTCTAATTCCAGTTCTGTCACTTCTGCGGCACGTGATCTTGGGCAAATCACTTCACTTCTCTGTGCCTCAGTTATCGTATCTGCAAAATGGAGATTAAGACTTGAGCCCCACGTAGGACAGGGACTGTGCCTAAACTGTTTTGCTTGTACCTACTCCGCTGTCCAGTCCCGGGCACACAGCATTTAACAAAACCGCAATTATTACATGGGAAAGAAATTTAAACACCAAATGTGAGAGATGAAGGAAATGAGAAAACAAAAGGTCAGTGAGTATACATCACTGAGATTTAAGCAATTTAATCAATTACTCAGTTGGTACTTTCTGTTTCAAGGCCTTATCTATCATCTGGCGCTCTTTAATAGTTTGCCCAGCTTCATGTGCACTGTCAGAGCTCCATAAATCATTCTCACTATGATCTCGGGAACCAGCTTTATAACATCCTTTAATTGACTTAATTTGAGCAGGAAGAGTGGAAAAGGAGAAACTCCTTAGAGTTTGGAGTGCAGGGACATCAAAGCAATTTCACTGCATACTTTCAACCCATACACACTTCCACTTTCACATATCTTCTGGAAATGAAGCTCTACCACAGCCCGGCATTATACAATAAAGGGAGATTTGTGCTTTACACAATGCTTTCATTGCACAGAGACAGTTTAGATTATGAATAATCTATCATGAATTAGATCAATGACAGTTAACTACAAATTGTAAATACAGAAATCTTTAAAAGTCATTGATCGGATACTTGATGGCTTACTCCATGCTGAGGAGCAGCATGGCGTAGTGGATAGAGCCTGAAAATGGGATTCAGAAGGTTATGGGTTCTAATCCCAGTTCTGCCACTGGTCTGCTCTGGACCTTGGGCAAGTCACTTAAATTCTCTGTGTCTCAGTTACCTCAACTGTAAAATGGGGCTTGAGACTGAGCACCATGTGGAACAAGCATTGTGTCCAACCCGATTTACCCGTGTCCACTCCAGCGCTTAGTACAGTGCCTGGCACATAGTAAGCACTTAAATGCCACAATTACTATTAATACTCTCCAATAAGATAATAAAAATGAAAAGGAATAAAAGCCACCACACTCCACTCTTCTTTAAAAACAGTGACACTGTATATTCCTAGTGATGTTTGAATAGAATAATATTCAGCAGAAAAAGAACTGCAGTGGAAACTATGAGCAAAATTTACTGAATCCAAGATACACCGAAGTCTCCAAGAGAACTAAATACAGTAGTGAGCCTGTCAGAAAAGTATGCTAGAATTTGAAGGCTACATAACATGGCATTTCTATGATTAATAATGATGCAATGCCATCAGGAATTGAATATCTCACGTGCTTATTATGGTATGGACAATTCTTGTTAATAAGATCCAGCAGGCCGAAAATTCCAATAGTTTGGTTCTCGTACACTCTAAGTGCTGCTGAATATTCAGGTTTATTTCTGTTTCCCTGCCAGTAGGAAATAAAGAACACACGTTTAGCTAAATGAGAACTGAAGTGTACTGGAAGAGTGCTATAAATTATATGCAGGCCACCAAATAAAATTCAATTTTCAGGTAATGTGAAGGTGTAATGCGACTGGAGAAGCTGTTTTGCATATCTCACAAGACAGCAGGCAATAAGGAGGGAGGAATGACTAGGAACTGATCTGTCACATGCAACTCTTTGATTGTTTCCCCTACTTTACCTACTCTAATCGCACTGTTGCAGTGTTGATTCAGAACACGGCGGCCCATGAAAAATGTCACCGTTCTGTCGATGTTGCGGATCCGCTGGCAATTTCAGCAAGCACTGGATGCACATAAAGGGTGATAAGGCACTACATCCTGCCATGCTCAGCAGGTTTTCCATTTCCTCCTGCAATTACACATCAAACTGTTTTAGCTTCACAAGCTACAGCACTATAAATGGCCTCAAGGCAGAGAAGTCTGCCTCGCACACTGATGAGTTTGTCTTTAAAGCAGAGTGCAAACTCAGGTTTTGGGGAGGTTGCTTAGAATTTTTTTTTTTAAAGACCTGCTTTTCAGAGTCTTTAAGACTTTACTTATGGATCATTCCTATGATTATCTCCATGTACACCAATTAACTAGGGTTTTCGATCAACATTTTGAAAGAGGTAAAGTTACTGAAAAGGCCAAAAGCCTTTATTTGCACTGATGTTTGACTCAGTAATGCACTCCTGGATGACAGTACACATTCACCATTCTCTTTCAGAGATACAACCCTACTTCCCTCGACAGAGGTGGTTTTTCACAACTGGTAGGTGTGAGAGAGAGAGAGAGAGAGAGAGAGAGAGAGAGAGAGAGAGTGTGTGTGTGTGTGTTTGGCTAATGGGCTGTGGCTAAAGCTTCATCAGATACTTTACTCTCAGATATTCCTCCAAACTAACTCTTCCCCTCTTTAAAGCCCTACTGAGAGCTCACCTCTGCCAGAAGGCCTTCCCAGACTGAGCCCCCATTCTCCTCTGCTCCTCCTCTCCTCCCCATCGCCCAACTCCCTCCCTCTGCTCTAGCCCCTTCTCCTCCCAACAGCACTTGTGTATATTTGTATATAATTTATTATTCTATTTATTTTATTAATGACATGTATATATCAATGATTCTATTTATCTATTTTGATGGTATTGATGCATGCCTGTCTACTTGTTTTGTTTTGTTGTCTGTCTCCCTCTTCTAGAATGTGAGCCCATTGGTGGGTAGGGATTGTCTTTTTCTGTTGCCGAATTGTACTTTCCAAGTGCTTAGTACAGTCCTCTGCACACAATAAGCGTTCAATAAATAGGATCGAATGAACGAATGAATACTGATGGCCTCCTCAGCTGACAGTCTTTATCCATCTGTGAGAATTCCTTCAATTCACTGGTCATCTGCCTTTCTGAATATCATTTACACACTGGTACACTCCTTCAGTGGCCTCCATCTGGTCACAAAAGATGTGTAATAACTCTCTGTGCTAGGGGAGGCAGAGGGAAAGGGAACTTGACTGAACTCCACTTTTAGCTTCAAATATTTATGGACTATTCAGAGGATACAGAGCCCTAATAGAGGTATGAGAATGACTTTGCCCTTTCTCATAATTCTACAGGATAAAATATCAGATACTCCATGACCACACCTTGAAAAAAATGACTGCTATCCAAGGCAGTAGAATGAAACAAGAAGAATCATGCACACCAATTTTGTAGTCTCTTCCCTCTTAATACTAACATTCTGCTGTTAAGAAAACAGTTACCTTACATGCCATAACACAATACATCTTCCCTTTAATGTTTTATAACCTTTAGAAATGCAAAGCTAGAATTAAAATGCTAAATGAATGCTAACATTCCCATCCCAATATTTTTAAATAGACTATGAAGCAGCAATGTTTTCATATAATAGGTTGAGCTGATTTTTATTGCTTGTTCCAACAATATCAAATTTACCAACTGCTTGTTTTTCTAGATTGTTTTTTGAATTAGTATTATAGAGATGCTATTTTATATAGAATTTTATTTTCATTAAAAAGAGATGAACATTCTGAAGAAAATAACTAAGGAACAAAATACTAGGACAATTAATAACCATCATAATGATAATTATTATGGGATTTATTAAGTGCTTACTGTATGCAAAGTGCTGGGTAGATACAAAGATATCAAATCAGACACAAGGTTCACAATTTGCCTTATCCCCATTAATAGAAGAGGCAACTTACTCCCAATGAGGTTAAGAGACTTATACAAGGTCACACAGCAGGCCAGCAGAAAAGCTGGAACTAGAAACCACATCTACTGACTCCTAGACCTATACTCTTTCCACTACAATAGTCTGCGTCACTTTATACTTGTAAGATATAAAGGATAAAGCAGCATCTAGGGCTTTTACAACAGAAACTTGGCATGATTTTGAAATTTTACAGATCAGCCAATAGACCTTTGGCCACATATACCAATGTCTTTTGAAAAACTCCTGGTGCCATAATGGATTTGTATAGTTTGTGTTGGAAGTTTTTTGTTTTCTTCTGTAATTTCCCAAGAAGCTACTTGTGGGCAGGGACTGTGTCTACTGACTGTGTTGCATTGTACTTTCCCAATTATTTAGTACAGCCCTCTGGAAGCTCTCCAAAAAACCAATAGCATTGATTGATTTTGCACATTTTGTTCACATGAAAACAGTGTTTCTTTTTTTCCTTGCAGGGAATATTACCATAGGTGACATTGTTATATACTTACTGTAAAAGTTTCATATAACTCCTCATCACATTAGTCGCTTTAATCAACTCATTTTCTTGATTTCAAAAAATAAATACCATTAGTTGACCGGCAATTTTACAGTATGCAATTACTCCTTGCCTCCTTAACTACCTTCTTCAACCGCTCACTCTCCAATGGCTTCATCCCCACTGCCTTCAAACATGAGAAGCAGCATGGCTCAGTGAAAAGACCATGGGCTTGGAAGTCAGAGGTCATGGGTTCTAATACCAGCTCTGCCATTTGTCAGCTGTGTGGCTTTGGGCAAGTCACTTCATTTCTCTGGGCCTCAGTTCCCTCGTCTGTAAAATGGGGATTAAGACTGTGACCCCCATATGGGACAACTTGATTACCTTGCATTCCCCTGACCCCGCCCCCCGCGCCCACCAGTGCTTAGAACAGTGCTTGGCACATAGTAAGTGCTTAACAAATACCATCATTATTATTATTATGCCCACATCTCCCCATCCTAAGAAAATCCTCCTTTGACCCCACAGCCCCCTCCAGGTATCGCCTCATCTCCCTCTCACCCTTCCTCTCCAAACTCCTTGAACGAGTCGGCTAAACTCGCTGCCTCAAATTCCTCTTCTCCAACTCTCTCCTGAACCCTCTCCAATCTGCCTTTTGCCCCCTTCACTCCACTAAAATTGCCCTCTCAAAGGTCGCCAATGACCTCCTTTTTGCCAAATCCAACGGCTCCTACTCCATCCTAATCCTCCTCGACCTCTCAGCTACCTTTGACACTGTGAACCATCCCCATCTCCTCAATCCGCTATCCACTCTTGGCTTCACTGGTTCCATCTTCTCCCAATTTTAAAACCCTGGTCCTTCTCACTCCTTGGCCTGTGCTCTATCCACTAGGCCATGTTCTTTCTCATTTGTAAAACCGGTATGGGCAGTGATTGTCTCTCTTTATTGCCGAACTGTACTTTCCAAATGCTCAGTAGAGTGCTCTGCACACAGTAAGAACTCAATAAATACTATTAAATGAATGAATTTAAGTGTTTATGTGCCAGGCACTGTATTAAGCACTGGGGTAGAAAAAGCTAATCAAGTTGGTCACAGTCCATGTATCCCAAGGGACTCACAGTCTTAACCCCCATTTTACGTATGAAGGAACTGAAGCCCCGAGAAGTGAAGTGACTTTTGTCCAAGGTCGCACAGCAGACGGGTGGCAGAACCGGGATTAGAACCAGTTCCTCTCATTCCCAAGCCTCTGTTCCTTTGCTTTGGATTTAACAAAAAAAAATCCAAGAAAAGATTTAGACATAGGATGTGAGAGTCCTGGAGATCAGGAAAACAAGTTTAGGATGCAGGAAGGAGAGGCAGGAAAGCTATGGATACGGATATGAAACTGTGCTGGGGAGGAGGGGGTGCTAGATAATTCACAAAAGCTGAAACCCAAACTTCAGTCCCTTCAAGGAGATATTTTTATTGGTGACATTTTTATTGCTCTATTTAACTTTAATTATTCTATATTAATCACTATTAATTCACTATATTAATCCATTATATAAATTGTCCTCCCACACTTTGACTGTGAGCCTATTACTGGTCAAGGAACAGATCTTGATTTTATTTGTAATTTCCCCCGCTTTTCGCATAGAGCCTTGAGTGTTATAAAAACTAATTTGTGGCTAACAATATAACAATGTATACAACAATATAACAAGCTTGTTATATTGTTGTATACATTGTTATATTGTTAGCCACAAATTAGTTTTTATAACACTCAAGGCTCTATGCGAATTTATAACAACATTCAAGTGCAAGTGTTGGTTAGGACCAGCTGCCAAATAAAACCATTTGAAACTATCAGAGAAATACTTGCCATACGTATCAGTTCTCCAACTTCTATAAATTCCCTGCTCCTGCCCCCTTCAGAGTGGACTTCCCTTTCCAGGAACTCTAGAAAAAGAGGTTCAATTTTTTTTTATAATATTTTTGACTCTGCTCTTGAGGTTTCCGGGTTTTCTGTGTCTTGACCACAAACTGCGTTGTTCTCCCTACCATGTGTCTTTCATGCCACTTTTAGGTCTTTGTCTCCTCTTTCTCTTGCCATCTCTCTCAATTTCTGATGATCTGTTTCAATAACTCTCCTTTTGACTCCCTCCCTTTCTTCCTGTTTTTCCACCCAACCTGTCATATTCCTAGAACACACTGACCCACTCCACTCAATTCCCTATCCATTTTCCTGCTATGGTCATTTTAGTAATTCATTACTGGTCATGCAAACCACCATAAAAAATGAACTTTTTCCAAACTCAGCACTTTTGGAATTCTCATGCCTTGACATCTGTTAGCTAATGCAGTATGCTGCAAATTAATACCTCTAAACTAAGGATTAAAGCTCAGAGTTGTAGGAGGATCAATCTTAGTCCTAATAATACTTTATGATTTTTGAAACTTTAGCCTTAAATACTTCAGTAGAATAATATACAATATTTGAATAACAACCCCTTGCCCATGTTCTCCCTCTGGCCTGGAACTCCTTCCCTTTCATATCCAGCAGACTACCACTATTCCCACCTTCAAAGTACTATTAAAATTACATCTCCCCCAACAGGCCTTCCCTAAGTACTTACTGCCCTGTCCGAGCCCTCACTTCTGTGTTTCCTATGTACTAGGGGTCTGTGCCCCTTTAAGCACTTTGGTTTCCACCCAGACCCAAAGGACTTATGTTCAGATCCACCGATTATTCATTTTACATTTCCCTCTCTAATTTGTAGGTTCCTTCAGGGCAGGGAATTTGCCTACCTCCTCACTGTATTGCACATCCCTAAGTGCTTAGTAAAATGCTCTGCAAACAGTAAGCACTCAATAAATACCATTGATTGAGCAGGTTAGAGCTCTCTTTTACCACACTATTTTTACCTATAAACCTGAAATCAGCCTATTTCTTTTCAAAAGGATGATTATTTTAATCATCAATAAATAGTTATTGACAACTCAATAACTGCAAGGTATTTTTCAGATTTAAAGAGTGAAATGGAGACCTTATTACATAAAGGAGACCCTATATCTGCCTCAGGAGGCTTAGACTGGCTTAGATCCTTCAGTTTTGTGCCATATTCTGAATTTGAAAACAACATCAAGCATTAAAAATACTAGAAGTAGAATACACTTTAGTATTTCTGTCATGAACATTCCTGCATTTTATAGCCTTTGGCTAGACTAGGCACACCTTTCTATTTGTGTGATTATTAAAGTGTTTCAAATTTTGATACTAATTTTTTTTAAAAAAACAGTGTACTATGCCACTTATATCACATTCCTAATGTTCCTGCCAAAGGCACTTAATCACTGCTGCTGAAATCAGTCCAAAACTGAGTCCTGGATTTAGGTTAATTTTAAAGCAAGTTTCAAAAAAACAACAACAATTTAAATTTCAAAAATATTGAAGTATTCCACTGTGGAGCTTGACTCATTTTTAGGGAATTAGTCTTTAAATCAGTTATTTCAAGTATTTATTTGAGTTATTAGAGAAGCATGGCCTAGTAGACAAGCATGGCCTTGGAGTCAGAAGGAACTGGGTTCTAATCCCAGGTCCGGCATATGTCTGCTGTGTGATCTTGGGCAAGTTACTTAACTTCCCTGTGCCTCAGTACCTCATCTGTAAAATGGGGATTAAGACTGTGTTCAACCTGATTCCTTTGTATCTTTCCCTGCATTTAGAACAGTGCCAGGCACATAGTAAGCACTTAACAAATGACAAATTAAACACAATTAACTAACAAACAAATAACAGCTGATGGTTCAGAGGTTACCAAACAGTCACTTCTCAGCAACTGTTTGACTGTGAAGTCACCCATCCTTTCAAATACTGGTCCAAAGAAACCTCTCTGAAACAAGGTACTCTGAATCAATCAGTGACATTCACTGAATACTTATTGCGTGTAGAGAACTGTACTAAGTGTTTGGGAGAGTATATTAAAACAGAGTTGGTAGATATGTCCCCTGCCCAGTGGGAGCTAACAGTGTAGATGGGGAGAACACTATTTTATTTAGATCCCATTTCCATGAGTCATTTTTCTCAGCCTATTTAGCAGAGCCACCGAACTGTGATAGTAACTCCATCTCCTGACCAGTCCATGTGCTACAAGTGACGCCATCACTTCTGAGTAATCAAGTCTTATCGCCACGCAATGCTCCAGTCAGAAGGGATCCATTATAATTGTTGAGGTTTAAAATTTATTCTTCACTACTCTTTTCTTCCCATCAACTCGCCTATAACTAGGGGCTGTGTCCTGCCAAAACCCCACATTAAAGTTGGTGTGTGGTGCTGATGATGTGTGACAGTGCGTGCTTGCATTCATCCAACTTCCTTCTGACAGGAAGTCACTTTGGAAACAGGCTCGTGTTGTGTCATTTTGCTCTTAAATTCCCTACCAAAGTCCTAACCAAAATTCATAGCAAAGACATGTTATGTCACAACCAAAGGTATTAGAACATTTGGATAACTTGTCAGAGTTATCGGTTATGAGCAAAGAGGCAATCCCATACAGGGGCAGAAAAAAGCCAAACATCTAAAGTATGGATCATAGCACATGTAAAATCCACATGCAGAATACAATAAAACAAAAAGCAAAGGAAGTGGCCTTTCACTCACTGATGAAATTCTAAAAACAAACCATTTCTCAGCATATTTTTCAGTTTAGAAATAATCTACCTCTGATTCAACTAAATACTTTTCCATTTGTTATCACATACCAAATTTGCCCATTTTGCGACACCCATCAAAATATGAAAATAAAATTTCATAAAAGATAATGCCTCTTTGCAAGAATCTCACTAGGTGTACAATTTGATTCTTCCATACTCTGCCTGTAGTTATAAAAGATCAGCTGATTCCTAGCACTCGGACCTAGCAGATTAATAAATCACCAAAACTTGCCATTTTTTAATCATAGACTACCTAAACAAGAAAACATTTAATATAAAATAAAATTCCCTTATATACTAGTACTTTTATTTACATAGTAGCCCTTCAGACTCTGTCTCCTTTAGGGGAGAGTTCTTTCTAAGCTTGTCTAAATTCTGTTTGCTTCTAGCATTTATTCAGAATTCATCTGAAGCATTCCTGGAAACACTGTCACTCCCTTAACTGATGTAAGTATTGTAATAAGAGTTGAGAGAAATTGATGTCCCAAGGAGTGAACACGGCCGACATGTCATCCTAAGTCCACTGTACTAATCTGCAAATTTACAGCTATGCATTCTGACAGTAACATTTATAGGTTTAGACAGTGACAGTTGTTGATAAAAATCAACTTAGAAAGAGAAATGTTCTGATCAAGTAGTTTCTTGCTCTTTACATAACTATGTTCACAACAAATACTGGTTTCTGAAGAAATAGTTCGTGAGGGTCAACCCTTGAACAATGAATATGGCCAATTCCAAACCTGCAATCAATGTTGGCAGGCTTTCTGAAGCCCATAAAATTGAAAGGTTAAAAAATAATACAAAAAACAACAACCCCAAACCAAAAGAAAAGTGATTGCTTCATTTACACTGATTATCTTCAGAGCAAGCCCCAATTCTTAGAAAAAGAAGTTTTAGGATTATGGATCAGGTATGGACAAATTCAACAGAGCCCTATAAGAACTATATCATCAAGTCCATACCAGATCATTTTTTTCTACCCATACTAGCAGCATTGATGCAGGCACGACAACCCCTGATTCTCAAGCACTTGACTGTTGCCAGCAAGGGGGCTATGCAAAAGCCACAAATCTTGAGAAGCACCTATCATGAGTCACAGTTCCAAGGAAACCAGACACACCTACATCCCAACACCATGATAATGTTGATACTTGTTAAGCACTATGTGCAATGCACTGTTCTAAGTGCTGGGGTAGATACAGGGTAATCAGGTTGTCCCACGTGGAGCTCACAGTCTTAATCCCCATTTTACAGATGAGGGAACTGAGGCACAAAGAAGTTAAGTGACTTGCCCACAGTCACACAGCTGAAAAGTGGCAGATCTGGGATTCAAACCCATGACCTCTGACTCCCAAACCCGGGCTCTTTCCACTGAGCCATGCTGCTTCAATGATGCCAATGATTGCCCCGGGGCATACTAAAGTCCAGTCAGGCCAGAAGTGAGGTGAGGAAAAAGTAGGACTGCCAGTATTCCTAGCTAATCACACCTTGGGCAGTCAGGAGTTAATAGGCAATCTGTCAGAAAAGGAGTTTGGCCTAGTTGAGTAAGCATGACCAAGAATCAGAGAACATTGCTCTAATCCCGGTTCTGTCGCTTTGTGTGACCTTGGGCAAGTCACTGGATTTCTCTGGGCCTCAGTTTCCTTATCTGTAAACTGGAAAACTCAATACCTGCTCTTCCCCCTACTTACTGTGTAGGGCAAAGACTATGTTCAACCTGGTTATATTCTATCTACCCCAGTGTTTAGCACTTTCCTGGATCCTTTTTCTCTGCCCTGAAATTTTTTCTTAAAAAAAAAAGTTCTGTCCATTATTTCCCCATTGCTCAGGAACACCCAGTAGTTGCCTGTCCGCTTCTGCATCAAGAAATTCCTTTAAAGCATTCAATCAGTTCTCCCTCTCCTATTTCATCTTGCTGGTTTCCTACTACACCCCAGCTCACACATATAGCTCCACCAACTCCAATCTACTCACCATATAACTCAGTCACATCTATCTCATCATCTACCCCTTAACCACATCCTCCCTCTGGCCTGGAACTCCCTCCCCTCCATATATGACAGACCACCACAATCCCCAACTTCACAGTCTTACTAAAATCACATCTTCTTCAAGAGGTCTTGCCCAACTAAGCCCTCATTTCCCCTACTCCCTCTCCCTTCTGCATTACCTAGGCACTTGACTCTGTACCTCTAGGCACTTGCTATTCTACCTATCCTCAGCCCAACATCACATATACTTAATAATTTAACAGCATACCTTCTAGACTTTAAGCTCTTTATGGACAGGAAATGTGTCTACCCACTCTCTTGTGTTTTACGCTACCAAGCATTTAGTACAGTGTTCACCACACACAGTAAGCACTCAAATACCACTGACTGATAAGTGTTTAACAGACACCACAATTATTACTATTGGTTTCAGGCAAAATGGGCTCATTCACAACAAAAAGGATTAGTTTCTAAACCCTTTTCCTAGGATTCAAATTGAGGCTAAAAAAAGCCACAGTTTATAAGCGGGACCATCTCAGGCATGGTTCGTCTTACACTTAGGTTGTAGAATAAAATGAAGTGTTCCCAAACTAACCATTGATAAGCTTCTTCCTCTACCTAGGAAGCATTTGGAAAAGACAACCAGTTTATAACACTAGTAACAACATATGCTGAACCAAATCCCACAGAGGAGGTTCAATTGCCAAATATTTTCCAAAGTAGTGGATGCTCAAAATTCATATTATAAGGGTAAAAAAATCAAGTTTATGTGTGTTTGCGTGCGTGTGTGTGTTCATAAATATCCACTATTCATTTGGTGGCCTGTAGATACATACAAGGCCAGATATTTTTAAAAATAACTGTGTGTAGGCAGGACCTCAACCAACATGCCAGTCTACAGTGTGTGAGTGTAAAGTCTCCTCTTCATCACATAATTGTAGTTATCTTTTGTGGTTACTATTAATATTTTCAAATCTGCCTTTTGGTCTCAGATTTCAGATAAATATAGTCACTGAAATGACATGAGTTACGTTTAAAGTTCCAAATGGCAAGTTTTATACTTTTTTCTCATTCCTATGATTCTCTAACTGAATTTAAATGGCAAGAGATTTACATTTTTCTGAGTAGGGATATGTAATTCAGTCCTAGGGATATGTAATTCAGTCCTTTGGAAACAGAATCAAGTGAAGGAAAGCAGAGCTCTCTTTCTCAGTCTAGCTAAAACATGGGAATCACATGCGGCTGGGCTGATTACACAGTAAAATCCATCACTTAGTTGACTCACTGCTGACAGGAAGCCTAAAAGAGAGGTGAGTGCCAAAATAAACACATTTCATGATTCAGCATTCTCCCTTTCATTCCTCGATTTCTTATTAATGTGATGATGTGTCCAGACTGCTAACGTTGATGTAAAGAGAAGGCCAAGTTTGCTTCACCAATAGATATAAGCACATAAATTCATGAAGAAAAATGATCAGGTCCCAATCCATGAAAGCAATTTGCTGAATCTGACCACCACTTGACTTTGAAAGTTTAGAACTGCAATATTTTTGATTAGGGATCGGAAGCTTTGGCTTGTGAATTACATATGTCTCTTCCTTCTAGCTTTCGAGCATACGCATCCACTTATGGACTTGAAACCTTAAAGTTGACACCATCAGTAGTGACTTCACAGTAAAAAGCTATGCCTTAGATAAGGATAAGGTATCTGGGACTCGCCGCTCCCTTGAGCTGAGAAGGGGCTGAGAGTGAACTAAAATGGCAGTTTCAACAATCAAGCAATCAAGGGTATTTACTGAGCTCTTCATATGTGCAGAGCACTGTACTCAGTGCTTGGGAGAGTACCATACAACAGAGCTGGTAGAAACGTTCCCTACCCACCATTAGCTTATGTCCAGGCTTCAAAGTCCAAGCTTCAAAGGATCACAGGGGAGCTCAGGCTGTTCTTGCCATCCCTTGGGACTCCCATTGATGTCATCCCTCTTGCCATACCAAGTGGCAGTGCCCCTAAGTGGCAAACAGCCACACCAAGAAAGGAAGGAGACAATTTATGGAGGAAAATATACTCAGTTTTAACTATGTTTCCATGTCTCCATCAGGTATTACATTCTTCTCAGAACTGCAATTGATGAATTTCCTGCAATCTATCCACACCCTTCCGGCACTGACATGCACAGAAGAGTAGGCAAACTTCCTGATGCCAGTTCACTGAGCCCAGTCAGAGGAATACCGTTAACCTCCCTGATATACCCCGTGCCCCAATAGAAAAGCTTTCATTCTCCACAATCCTTCAGACAGGAAACAGTCAAGAAAGTACTCAAAGCTTCCAGGGGAGAAGTGACATTAGACATGGAGATTCTGTTGATGAAGAAATGAAACAGTAAGCATGACTATGGTGGCCCTCTCATTAGGAAGATAGGAATCATGATAGGACCTCCCACTGGGAACAACAGATGAGCCTCAGTCCTGGAATTTCAGAACTAAGAACATTCATGGATAAATTGATAATAGTGATATTTTTAGACTCAGTCTTGGCTTGGTAATAAAACTTGTCTGTCATAATGGTTGCCAGTGAAGTGGGGGGGAACTCCAACCTCAGGATGTTCTTTATAAGCCCCAGAGTCCAGCTGCAGGGGTTGCTGTGGGTTGCACACCTCCAGGCTCATACCTGCTCTTCCTCACCACACCACACCCCTACAGGGTAAGGGAATCCATCATCTGTTATAATGGACTGGCTCTCAGGCCATGCCATGGCAACCTGCAACACTTAGGGTTGAACTCAACATTTCTAAGGAGTGTCTGCATGTTCCCCCTCCCTAGAGAAAAACCTCAAACTGAGTGCTTTTCTCCTAAACTGACTGCATGACACGCAATGGGGACTCTACATCCAGAGTCTCATTCATTCATCCTATAGTATTTATTGAGCACTCACTGTGTGCAGAGCACTGTTCTAAGTGCTTGGCAGAGCATAAAATAACAATAAACATTCACATTCCCTGCCCTTGACGAGTTTACAGTCCCGGCCATCAAATATCACTGCCTCCCCAAAGTTGTCCTGGACCCAGTGCCCCACAGTCAACTACCCTCAACCTTTTATACAAGTACCAGATTCATGGCCAGCACACAAGCCAACTCTGTAGTCACAAGATCCCGAGCCATCTTTCTCTGGATGCTCTGATCTGTGTGGGTTAAATATGCCATTAAAATGGTTCCTAGGCTGCTGCTTTGTTGTGATGGGGAAAATAAAAACTTTCAGGAGTTTGGGGAGCATTAAAAAGTAGGTAACAGATGCCTAAACTTACATTTTGGCTTTACTATTGGAAGATAATTGTAGAAAAACCCCGGATGAATTTGTGATACAGATTGCAGATTTATCATTATTCACCTGCAAAAGTTACTGTTATGATGTTTCTTATTTGAAAGGTAATTTTATAAAATACTCACTGGGGCAACAGAAGTAAAATCTATCTAAGGACATTTCATTATTGCATGCTCTGTGTTTCCAGGCTGGCAGTTAAGTCGAGGGATAATTCAAAATTCCTTATAGAAGCCTCTAGAGAATTTCATTGTTTTGATGCTTAATTTTCAATTTGTACCTTTAAAGGATATGAAATTCCATCCAAATGCACTCTATATGTATCTATATCGCTGTTTCTAAATATTATTTTTGTTTCTTTGCAGAAGGAATTTAAACTTTCAATTTGAAAACTAAAATGACTTAAAGAGCATTACCAATATTTTTATCTTTACGTTACAAACTGCTCAGAAGTTGAACTGAAAACACTGATACTGGTACCTAATAGCGGGAGAAAACTTAAAGCCTCAACATTTTCCAACGGCAAGTGAGGATCACCTTAAATCAAGGCTATGGATGGAGGATTAAGAGTATCCATTAAAATTTAAAGCAATGGTGCTTTGCTGTTTCTTGTGTCAGTACCAGAAAGGTTGTGCTTTGGGTGTTTGAAGCACCATGGAAAGGTCCACAGTAGTTTCATTGTAGACGAGAACACTACTTTTTCAAACTCAAGAATTTCCAAAGCCCTAAATGCCCCATCAAGCAGTGGAAAAAAAATCCTTCAAAACTCAATGTAATTGAATACTGCAATAACTTAGGTGGTAACCCCACCTCCATTTGTTCTACTTTCTTGGTAGCCCATCTGCCAAAGAACTTTTAAGACTGGCAAGGGGATGAGATATACATCACAAACAACTTCCATCTGAAAAACATTTTCAAAAGACCTGGGCTGTAGACTGTCAGGAGTCCCGTAAAGAAATAAATAAATGCTATCCTCTCTTTCAATATATTATTTTCCTGGGCATTGTACAAGTAAATGAAACTAAATTAAGGAGGACCATTAAAAAAGTAGAGCATAAACCCATGGATCCTCTCATCACAAGACAAATTTGGGGTCCCAGGTTCTCAATAGGTTGCTAATTGAAACCCAAGCCCCAATTGGCTGCTCGTGTGGTTCTGTTTTTGTCACTCCATTAAACATGATGTACTGGTAGTATAAAAGGCATAAGCAGGTTGAAAGTGAAATAAAAAGCTTTCGTTTGTGTTTTGCACTAGGGAAATAAAGGAGGACAAGTCATTTTGACATTTTTAAATACCAGAATTTTACTGAAGTAAATGGGGATCTATGAGTTATTTCTGAAAATAATACCATTTTATTATCATCAGAGCAACAACTTGGTATGGAACTTGATCCAAACCATGCTCTAGGCCTTTTTTCTGAAAAAAAAAATTATCTTCTAATAAACAGCCTTTGCTCACAAGCGTGTTGTGAACACCTATCATCTTCTCGATGTGCAAATATTTTGCCAGACCCCTTCAATTTTTATGAAGCACATATCCCTTATTCACCACTCTGCCCCCTTCAAAACCCTACTTTTAAAAAAAACACACCTCCTCCAAGAGGCCTTCCCTGATTTCAAGGCAAGATCAGACTTAGATCGGAAACCTCCCAAGAAACAGGGGCCATCTGGCTAATTCCCACCTGTGTATTCTCTCTCAGTGCTTAGTACAGTGCTCTGCATATAGGAAGGACTTGACATAAATACCATTGCTTCTACAAACAGCTATACAGGAAAAGGAGAAATGGCAACATCCGGATACAGAAGTGCAGAGTAATGCAGAACTAGAAAGATTACAGAAGAAACTTGTATTTCAGGCAGAAGGCAAGAAGCATATTGCACAGAGATAAACTTTGTAGATCATCTCCTTTTATTCTCGCCTTCATTTCCTTTTAGAATACCCATCTCTCTTCTCCCAAATCCAAGACTGAAAAATAATCTACTAGGACTGACCACTTAGATTTCCCACAGTGTTCAAATAAATACCATTGATTCTTTGAATGACTGATGTCTCACAAAGGCTTCTACTTAAGAGTGACAATGTGATATGGAACATGCCCTTGACAAGCAAGTCGGCCCTCCAATGTCCTTCAGGAGCCTTTAGCAGTCTAACCAACTTCAAGAATAATCACGTCTCCTTTCAACCATCATAATCACAATTAAACTTCTAAGCACTATCTGTATGTCAGGTGCGATGCATACTTTTAATGCCACTAGATATTTTTGAAAAGGCAAGAAGCGTGAAATTTATCTGATGCTTTGACACAAAACCTATCTGCCATTGTCAAGGAGAGTAAAAGGTGTGAAAATTACTCAAATTGACAAAACTTTCCCAAGAAGAGGTATGGTTTAACAGTCTAACTGCTGTCACCACTGTTTTCTAGAGTGTGAAAAGGGGACTGTTGACATGAAACAAGAGAAGGGATGGGGAACATGTTCTGACTGAGACACAATCATCAACTGACCAGATAAGGTGACAGTTCAGAGTACAAAATTACCGATATAGTCACATTTTACTGTAATCACTGCCTCATTTCACAAGCTGCATTATTCTATAACCTCACTATACTTTTGTAACTAGGGCTCAATTATGTATTGGTCAAGAGTAGGGTTCCTTCTGTTCAACTTGGAACATCAATTATCAATATGCTTCAAAATATATATTGAAAACAACATAGCTATTTATTCAATGGGTGACAGCCTACTAGATATTTTATTATTAGTACTCTTTACGATATGGTAAAAAAGAACATCATTTTTAGAATGAGAGTGCACATCACTATACCAAGTTGGTGGGTTTTTTTTGCACTTTTGATGTATGAAACATTTTTTTAGTAAATTTTGTAAATAGTATTTGCTAAGTGCTTACTACAAATCAAGCACTGTTCCAAGAACTGGAGTAGATTCAAGTAAATCAGCTTGGACACAATCCCTATTCTTCTTGGGACTCATATTGTCATGCCCTTCGGTTGAGCCAGTTGAAAGAACGCTGCTGTGGGAATCAGGATACCTGGGTTTTAGTTCTAATTCTGTTTTTACTCCATGTTCCAGTGACACTGTGCAAACCAACAGAATGACAATCAAGGCCTTCATAAAGGTTTTCACTTCTGATGAAGGACTCTAGCACTACTATCATTGTCCTCATCTTGGTGGATCAGCTGCTTTTGAAAACTTTTCTTCCTGAATAATACAGGAAATTAAGAAAACATAACTTGATATTTACTATTAGGCAATTAAACTGGAAAAAAAATCCACAAAATATCCAGATGTTTAAAGAAGTTCTTATTTTTCTTGCAATATCAATCAGTGGCATTTATAGAGCGATTACTATGTATAGAGCACTGTACTAACTGCTTGGGAGAGTACAACAGGCATGGTAAATACACCTCAGCACACAAGGAGCTTGTGGTCTAGGATAATTGCCCTACTTCACCTTCCCTAAGTTGGTGTAGATCTGGCCAATATGGTAGGAAGTTTGAGGAAAAACTTCTTTAGGGGGAAAGTACATGAGAAACTTCATTTCAGACAATATGCAGAAATGCTGTGGCATGAAAGATTCACATGAATAATATATTAATAATATCTTGAAGGATAGTAGCATCACCTTGGCACAATTTCTGGCTTGAAACTTGCAGTCAGGATGCCTGGACCATCTCCAGGTTCGTTTTTCAGTCTGTAGTGTCTGAATATAAATTTTTAATTATCAGAAATGCTCCATTATCCTATGAAATGCAGTTATATAGCACTAAATGGGTCCACACTGAGTACTGCTATTGTACTCCCATATTTACTAAAATTACTTTAGAATCTGAAGAAATATTAACAACTCCAGACCATCTTACAGGTTTTTTTTTTAAAAGTATTAGTATTAAAAATAAAGCAATTGGCATAAACATAGGCTATGTATTTTGTCTAATTGACTATCTTTAAATTGTTAAATGTAATTAAAGAAATTGATGGTGATTTTTTTTCTGCTGTTCAAAGGAGAAAGATCACATTATTATAACACATTTTAGCAGTTGAGAAAGTGAGATAGTTTGTTCCAGGTAACTTCTCAGATGGCCTGGATCATTAAATGCTGTGAAGAGACTACATTCACTATGCAATCCTCCCAATTACAAGCACTAAGTCCTCAAATAGAATTTCAAATGTCTTTAGGACAGCCCTCTTGTGAACTTCATCTGTCTTATGCATAATTTGCAAAAGCAAGGATGCAAACTTAAATAATGCAAGAACAGTCATGGAAATATTCAAAATTGAATTTCTCTAGTTACCTTATCAACTCTGCAGAAAAATAACCCAAACTAACATATTTGTATCCTTTCTACATTCTAAAATAAACTACTGTGAATAGAAACTACTAAGCTGGGCAGAAGAAAGCTTTCAGATTGACACTTTTGATAGATACGTATAAACTTGTGCAGCACTGAATATGTACACTGTTTCGTGCATATTTATCACCCCCAAATTGCAATAGCCGGTAGGTGGCTTTTATCTGGGAAAGCACATGGAACATGCACTCAATATACTAGTTACTTTAGAGAAGTATATCCTATCTTGGTTAAGGGAATCAACCTTGATATTTTAGTTGATTCATTACCACTGTCAGTTAGTGATTACTTGGTACCCACCATGTTCTAGGAACAAGATAGAGAATATATCAGCTTTTAAGGATTCTATAGGTAAAACCCATCAGAATCGACTTGAAATATACTTCTGTACAGTTTAGGTGCTGCCTAGAAAATCTTGGAACTATTATGTTGCCTGGAACAATCAATAAGACCTCCTGAACTCTAACATCAAAACCTTGGTCTGATTTTCTGGAATAGTAATTACTGCTGTAAGACCAAAATATAGCTTCCAGAATGAATCCTATGAAATCGAATGCCATTAGCATCTTAAGTAAACACTTCTTGCCCTATATATAGGATACTCTACTTCACTCACACTCTAGTTCTTTCAGATGATGAATACCTAGCTCTCATCCTAAAATACAGAATCCTCCATCCACATATTCTTCATGGTAAATGTAAAAGGCTGTTAGACTGCTGTAAACTACTCTACATGCATACCAATTACAACATCACCAGCAATGGCACGAAGAATTGAACCCACTAAGCAAATGAATGGCCCCCAGTCAAATGAACTGTCAAAAAGATATTCCTGTGGAGACATGGCAGGGATATATTTTGTCAGTAATTAGAAGTAAAATAAATGATAATCATCTTAATTCGTCTTTCTGGTTTCTGTAAATACATGTGTATCCTGTTTCATCTGTCCTTCCAAAACAATAAAAATCACAACTCCAGAAGCCACCACTGACTAATCTTTTCACATTTTTTCCTCTCCCTACTGTGCCCACAGTGTAGTTGAGTTCATACACCCTAAGTACTTAGATACTGACTCCCTCTGCAACTCCCACAGTGCTTAGGTTTGAAACCTAATATTCTGCTGCTTCCCCTATTTGTAATTTAATGTGCTTTTCTTTAGGTAGACTGTAAGCTCCTTGAGGGCAGCGTTCCTGAACTATTTATTGTACTCTCTCAAGCACTTAGTACAATATTCTGCGCAGAGTAATTATTCAATAAATACCACTGATTGAAATGTGAACCTATTCCTGGTTCTACTTTCCCTTTTGGTAGGCATCTGGAGTTTCAACTTGATTTTGAAAAAATATTTGGCCAATCATTTTGGGAATCAGAAAAGGTCTGTGGTACACAACTGGTTATTAGTAAATAAAGTGACATAGTAAAATGGTAGCTGGATAAATGGAAGACTAATGCACTTGACATTTCAGGAGATCTGTGGGGTGTAAGTGTTTTTCCCCTCTGAAATGAATTTACAATATTGAGTTTCTGGTGAATGCTGAGAGAAACGGTCCAAATTTCTTTGAAAATGTCAAATTTAACAGCACGAGGCAATGTCTTTTGAATCAGAAGATGAGAACTCAAGGGAGTTATATTAACAACATAGCACAACATTTTACCAAGTAATAGGGCTATATTTTCTCTTTTATGGGACACTGCTCAGGGCAATATTTAATCTCTGGAGTTTAATGAACTTTAAAAACTACTCAATAAATACTCAAGGCCATGACAAGTACTGTCATAAGATATATCTAATACTTATTCAATGGGCTATATTATTTTTGTTAATAAAAAGATGAATTTTAATATGCAAGGAGCTGGGCTTTTGTCATTGTTTTTACTGTTTCACCAAAATGGCTTATTGCATTTTGGGATAGAAAACGGAGTTTCATCTGAAAATACAACTAGAGTTTATCTTAGCCTATACCAATAGTGAATCTTTGGAAATTAAGTAACATAGGCAGCATAGATAAGGATAATTTTAGAATGTGCAAAAACTCAACATTGTTTACTTACCTCACCATTTTATACTGGTGACTAAAAGGAAAATCGAGTCACTCTCCTAGTCACAAAACCCAAAGCAAATTTGTCATCAAGATCTCCAAGAAACGATAGAAAGAGGATATAGGAGTCAATGCAAAATTATTCACTACTGCAAACTCTTGCTCTCATTTCCAATCCTAAATCTTGTCAAAAATCAAAACCATCCCTGGCTTTATTGGCTTATAGGTCTGCACAAGCTGAGAAATCTCTGCCTCCCCAGAAACTCTTGAATTTACCATAATTGTCCTCTGTGCTCAGAGTTATCATCCCTGAAGTATTAAAGCACTTTTTTCCATTTAGTTATGATTACCTTTCTGGAAAATTGGAAAGAAAAAAAGAAGTTTAGCAAAATTGTATTTCTGAAAACCTGCATATTGCCTTAACCTCTTCGATGCTACATTACTCAGTGCTCCCAAGAGCATGCCTGAGCAAAGCACTCCCTGGACAGTCAAAATTGCAAACAGGATGTACAAATAGTGCCCTGAAATGCTCTTTGGCTGTATATCTCATAAGCTGAAGGCATGAGGATCTTTATGTGCAATATTTTTCACATATTGAAGAAAATTCAGCCTATATTCTCTGAGGAGATAGAAGCAACATGGATGGGCTAATCACCCCCATCGGGTAAAAATGCAAAAGAAGAAGTACTTTTAATAAAAAGATACTTCTTTGGTATTTAAAAATGAACCACTGCTTAGATTTTCACCCAGACATTTATGCCAAATAAATAATTTGTCCCAAAAGGTTACATGAACAACATTTAGAGGTGCAGGAAACTCATTTTGCAACTTCCCAAATTTTCCACAGTCCGATAAAAAGGTTTAACCATTTTTATGGGACACAGGAGGTTGTCTTTCCAGGCTATTACAAGAAGTGACAGAAGGTGCCACAGCTAATCAGTCACCAATGAAAACTGTTGTTATTCACAGCAGGGCACTGTCAACAAGCCAGTGGGACCACCAGCTTGCACCTGGGCCTTTTTATCAGCTGTGGTTGTCAGATTTAATGTGTTCCGCAGGTACTGAGCAGAGCATTGATTGTTTCCATTTCCCCTTAATACAGCTCCTCAGAACCCTTCCTTCCTAAATGATACTGGTCCTGTCTACTTCGATGAATTAATTCTTCACCTGACTCTCTTACTTTGCAAAGAGCTGAAAGAGGTGAAAAATTTTAACGTGGTTTTGAATGCCCCACTTAGGGCTCGCTGGGTGTTTACACATAGGGGCTTTTAATGTAACACTATGCAATAAAATTGGCATAGCAGCTTCCCCATGCTCACGTTAAATAAGAAAAACACTAACAGTGCCTGCTGATTCTGGCTGTAATTTTCAGTCTAGGCTATTATCAGTCACAGGCCCCCAATTCACCAGGAAACACCTGCAGGTTAATCAAATCTTAGACTCATAAAATCTGGAAAGATTTTCAGAGGTCACCTGGTCTGGACCTTGCCTTCAGTTAAGTCCGTATTTAAATGGCCCAGATGGACAGTTGTCCATTCGAAGATGGAGATTCTGTGAGCTCCCTCAATGGCCTATTTTATCAATCTGGTGGTGAGGTTATCAAAGTTTTCTGGCTACAGTTAAGTCCATTCTCTTGGTTTAGGACTCTGTGGTCAGAGAAAACAACTGACCCACTTCCTCACACAATTAGCAGAACACTTCTGCAGACCCTTGGTGTATGGTGGGCACGTTACCCAAATTGCCTCGAGGCAGGATGGAGTTTGGCAACTCCATATTCTGATTCGCATTCAAACCCAGTCATTTATTCATTCATTCAGTCAATCATATTTATTGCACACCTACTGTGTTCAGAGTACTGTACTTAGCACTTGGAAAAGTACAAGTCAACAATAAACAGTGGTATTCTCTGCCCACAATGAGCTTACAGTCTAGAAGTGCTGTGGGTCTGGGAGGGGGGAAGAGCAAAAGGAGCAAGTCAGGATGATGAAGAAGGAAGAGGGAGATGAGGAAAGTGGCACATAATCTAGGAAGACCTCTTGGAGGAGATGTGCCTTCAATAAGGCTCTGAAGTGGGGGAGAGTAAATGTCTGTTGGATTTGAAGAGGGAGGGCATTTCAAATCAGAGGCAGGATGTGGGCTAGGGCTCGGTGGTGAGACAGGCAAGATCGAGGCAATATGAGAAAGTTAGCATTAGAGGAACTAAATGTGCAGGCTGGGTTGTAGTAGGAGAGTAGTGAGGTGAGGTAGGAGGGGGCAAGGTGAGGGACTGCTTTAAAGCCAATGGTGAGTAGTTTTTCTTTGATACAGAGGTGGATGGGCAACCACTCAAGTTTTTTTGAGGAGGGGGTGACATGTCCTGAACGTTTTTGTAGAAAGTGATCCAGGCAGCAGAGTGAAGTATGGACTGGAGTGGGGAGAGACAGGAGGCTGGGAGGCCAGCAAGGAGGCTGAGGTAATCCAGGTGGGATAGGATGAATGATTGTATTCAAGTGGTAGCAGTTTGGATAGAGGGTAGAGGGCAGATTTTAGCAATGTTGTGAAGGCGGGACCCGACAGGATTTGGTGATGGAATGTGCTAAGGAAAAACATGAAAAATATCTATTTAAAAGCCAGGATAAACGGGTGTCCCTCCAAACACATAAATGAAAGAGTTGCTATGTTGGTATTTGTGAAGCGCTTACTATGTGCCGAGCACTGTTCTAAGCGCTGGGGTAGACACAGGGGAATCAGGTTGTCCCACGTGGGGCTCACAGTCTTCATCCCCATTTTACAGCTGAGGTAACTGAGGCACCGAGAAGTTAAGTGACTTGCCCAAAGTCACACAGCTGACAAATGGTCGAACCGGGAGCAACTAATGTGGTTGTTGACATGCTAGAGAGACAGGAGCAGGAGAGGGCTACAAAGTATGAGACATGGAGACAGAGCTCTGAATTTAAGTAGCTGGGCCAGATTCAAGCCAAAAACAAAAGCATTTACAGTGGATGAGCATCCTCACATTTCCAACACTAGTGGGAAAGAACACAGGCCTGGAAGCCAGAGAACCTGGATTCTTAACCTGGCTCTGTCACTTGCCTGCTGCGTCACAACTTCTCAGAGCCTCAGTCTCCTCAACTGCAAAATGGGGACTTAATACTTGTTTTTTTCCTTCTTAAACTATGAGCTCAATGTGGGACAGGGACTGTGTCTGAACTGATTATCTTATGACAGTGCTTAGCACATACGAAGTGCTTATAAAATAACACATTTATTATATATCAAAGAGAAGCTGCGGGCTTGGAAGTCAGAGAATGTGAGTTCTAATCCCGCCTACGCCACTTGTCTGTTGTGTGACCTTGGGCCAGTCATTTAACCTTTCTGTGCCTCAGGTACCTCATCTGTAAAATGGGGATTAAAAGCATGAGCCCCAGGTGGGACAACCTGATTACTGGGTATCTACCCCAGTGTTTAGCACATAGTAAGCACTTAACAAATACCACAATTATTATCATTAAAAAGATACATCTTGATGTTGCTTCCTGAGGGTCAGAAATTACTGATGTGATCTACAGTCAATTCTACAAAGAATAGAGCACGTCTCCTATGGTTGTGGGCTGTAACTACTCTTGACTTGAGTCTTCTTTTTGTTTTATTTCTAGACATGGGAGCCCAAGACTTCAAGGTATATGAGATTAAAACAAATGTCTTAGATGTCCCACAACACACAGCATGCACCATATGATTTTTTTAATGGTACCTGTTAAGCACTTACTATGTATCAAGCACTGTTCTAAATGCTGGGGTAAGTACACATTGATCAGGTTGGATGCAGTCCCTGTTCCACATGGGACACAAAGTCTAACTAGGAGAGCGAACAGGTATTGTAAGCCTATTTTACAGATATGGAAACTGAGACACAAACAGCTGGGTGACTAGTCTGAAGTAATACAGCAGGCAAGGAACAGAGCCATGGTTTCTTATATAATTCAGCTAGAAAATTATATTAGGTATCTTTGTATAATTCCTTGGAAGAGACATTTTTCTAATTAAACTTCCTAGCCATTGCTTGCTTCCTCTAAGGCAAAAACGCCAATAACTCAGTCACGAGAGAGCTAGCTCAAGTAGCTGTACTATTGGGCTTACAAGGAATATGGCATACTGTGCACGTTTGGAAGTGTCATTTGGCAAATTGCTGTATAATTGTTTCTAAGTCACCAGCCTATCTTTATCTTAACCATTCCAGAAAATGAAGCACCACATGGTTAAAAGCTTTTCGCTTGTTCAAAAAAAAAATTTAGCTTTTCTCTCTCTAAAATCCCTGAGCTGAAAGGCAGTTGTTTGTTCCAGATTGCTGTAAAGATGTACTGTATGATAGGCCCAGTTATTTCCACATAGCCCCAAATGATCATCTATGTCGTCTACATTTACCTTCCCAAAAGGACATATTTTCCCTTTAATTACAAAACGGAAGTTCCTGATTGGATACCACTGATATAATCTAGAATGTTAGGCAGGCACAAACATCAGATGTGGATCACCAATGGCACAATGACCTCGCTACTGCAGATTCACCACTGCTACTTAGTAAACTACAGATAAGCCCATGAACTAAAAAAAACAAAAAAACTTTTGAAGTCACGTGCAAAGAATGCCACCTTTTTCCCTTTACAAATACAAGATTTGTTCCATCCAAAGACTTCCATAAGATGAACCTAGATATTCCTGAAACTCTATATAACTGTTTTTTGCACTCTCCCAAATGCTCAATACAGTGCTCCCCACACAGCAAATGTTCAATCAAAATGATTAATACCATAGCAGGCCTGTCTTTTGCAGTTCTTTACTGAGCTCACTTCATTCAACATAGGTTTCCTATTTAGGATTTTGATTTTATAGGATTCCACAGCTAGACCAAAAGAGCCCTGTACTTTTATCCTTAAGCAACCACCATTTCTGCCCATTCCCTCAACAGTGTCTTCCAGTCTAAGCTGGTACCGTGGTATTTCCATTGGCCTCTGCCCGAACAGATGGCCTAACGGAGGTTCAATATGTGCATTTAAGATATTAGATTTCTAAGGTGGCATTTTCAAATATCTCTTCTCCTGTTGATCATGAAATAACTTTTATTCCTATACTGATAAATTCAAATACTTTCAACCAGTTTCTTAAACAGATGCTAGAGAAACCCTCCAGAAACAACTGATAGGATGACAGAAAGGATCTTGTATTAACTTGCCTCACTGAATACTTTTAATTTACAAATCTGTGACAGGACTAATGCCTCCCTTTAACTCCGTCATTAATCAGAAGTCACCGTATTCACACCCATCCTCTGGATTTTACCATTTAACAATACTTTTCAGTTTTAAAAATACATTAACCATGCAGAGCAGGTTATATTTGTTAATGACAGTTACTTATTAGAACTGCCTGATAATCTTCTTGTATTGGCAGGGAATCAGCATCATTCTAACAGATTTTAGTTAGGAGTGGAGTGAGTGGGAAAGGACTGAAGTCAAAATGTCAGTAGTTTGTGAAGCACTTACTACATGCCAGACACTGTACTAAACACTGGGACTGATACAAGCAAATTGGGTTGGACACAGTCCCTGTCCCACATGGGGCTTACAGTTTCCATAAGGTTCAGAAAAATATCTAGGTGTGTGTGTTGCCTGGCCCTACTGAAAAATGTTTAACAGACTGAGATAAACTACTAAATATGCCTATATTGAAATGGCTAGATGATTATATCTCCATCAAGAAATATGACATCACAAACCTTAGTACACAATGAATGGGATGCAGCTTAGACAGTTGCAATTAATGCATGAACAATAGCCACTCAACCACTGAGGCAAAAGTAAAGGTATTTATTCGACTGCAAACAGTAAAGTATGTACAGTAAGATGGATTTTTTCACAAAGCAATGTGACATGCCCTTAATGTGGTATATTAAAATTATTCATTATGATGAATAAATAGCTTAATGATATTTGAAACATCTAGCAGTATTCCTATAAGCTGGTGATGAAGTGAAGTGGGTGATCGTAGTCGATCATACAATATGCAAAAGTACTACTTTTAATGTCATTTACTCACTTTGCATTGTTTCTTTTGTTAAATATGCAAAGGTACCTCTTTCTAGGACAATATCAAATTAGGCTCTACAATTGTAAAAGGCTACTAGAAAATTACTTTTCCCATACTAATCCACATAATGACCTACTTTAAACAAAGGACAATTATAGTCTGATTTTCTTCAAATGAGTTGTTCAGAGCAGTGTTACCTCATAGCAGATATTTTTCTTTTTGTTTGATACTCCTTCAGCTGACCTTTCTCTTCTACAACTTTGGACACCAATTTAAACATAATTTATTAAACCACAGGAGTATTTAAAAATAATTTGGGAAGAGTAACAATATCATGATATGTTTTCTACTATTTTAAGCAATTGATGAATAAATCCAGCTATTTTATTTAAATTAATCATTCATGCTTCCAATTGTATAAAATCACTTAGGGCAGTTACTTTGTCCCAATTTCAACTGTAAAGTTATAAAAGAGAGGAAAAAACCCCAAACATTTTACCAGTGATTTAAAAGTCCAACATCACCTTTGTATTCTAGTTGTATACTTGGCTTTTGTTTTAAAGATCTGTTTTTTCTTCCTCCATGTACACACAACTTCAAACATGGGATTAATTTCAATAAACAAAAATATTTTACCATAACCGTACTGTTGCACTTGCTATTTGCATTTAGAAGTGCAGGATTACTCATGCATGACTGACTGTCAATTAATCCCCTAACATGCTGTGGAGTTTCCCGTTTGTAATTGGAAAAATAGAGCTTTTCTGGAACTCTGCAGAGAACCAGAACTACTTAATTTAGACGACAATTCAGAGCCAAAGTGGCATGTGGATTTTTCTCTGATCTCTAGCCTCCCACAAATCTCCCTCAAATTCTGTACCCATCCCCCCCAACACACATTCCTCAAAATGTATATTTGTAAATGCTCCGTTACCTGTTTATTTCCTGAAGCTTTGAGAGCCCAACCTTAAGCTCTATTAAAATAAATCAAGATGGAATGGTCAAAATAGAAATCTTAAAAGGATAATGGAGAATACTCATCTCAATAATTGCTAAGAGAATAAGAAATAAAGCAAGTGCTGGAGAATGAGAGAGAGAGAGCATATGAAACTTTATTTAAATTCCAATACTCAAGGGGAAGAGGGACATAATGATATGCTTCATTTTAATAATGTACCTGAACCTAGAGAGTTAATGATAATGATGATAACAATAATGATGAGCATGGCATTTGTTAAGTGCTTACTATGCATCCTGCTCTTCGCATTAGGCTGTGCTCCTTCTCAAGTTTCTCAAGTTTCCACTACGCCCACAGAGAGCGCTTAAATACCATATTATTACTACTATATCATATTACTATTACTATAAAGCAGCATGGCCTACTGCATAGAGCACAGGCCTGAGAGTCAGATGGTTATGGGTTAATAATGCTGGTATTTGTTAAGCGCTTACTATGTGCAGAGCACTGTTCTAAGCGCTGGGGTAGACACAAGGGAATCAGGTTGTCCCACATGGGGCTCACAGTCTTAATCCCCATTTTACAGATGAGGTAACTGAGGCACAAAGAAGTTAAGTGACTTGCCCAAAGTCACACAGCCGACAAG
The DNA here is from genome assembly GCF_004115215.2 of Ornithorhynchus anatinus. NCBI lineage: Eukaryota > Metazoa > Chordata > Mammalia > Monotremata > Ornithorhynchidae > Ornithorhynchus > Ornithorhynchus anatinus. Next base: position 15,622,548 of record NC_041735.1, on the reverse strand, counting down.
TGGCAGAGTGGGATTCGAACCCATGATCTCTGACTCCAAAGCCCATGCTCTTTCCACTGAGCCACGCTGCTTCTCATGGGTTCTAATCTCAGCTCAGCCACTTGTCTGTTGTGTGACCTTGGGCAAGTCTACTAACTTCTTAATGTCTCAGTTCCCTCATCTGTAAAATGGGGATTAATCTGTGAGCCCTATGTGGGACAGGGACTGTGTCCTATCCGATTATCTTGTACCTATCCCAGAACTTAGAACAATGCCTGGCACCTAGTAAGCGCTTCACAAATGTCATTATTATTATCAGCAAGGACCACTGGAAAGAGCATGGGGGTCAGAGGACTTGGGTTCTAATCACAGCTCTGCCACTCTGCTGTATGCCCTTGGGCAAGTCACTTAAGTTCTCTGTGCCACAGTTCCCTCATCTGTAAAATAGGGATTAAGCACTTGAGCTCTTTATGGGACAAGGGCTCTGTTCAACTCCATTATTTTGTATCTACTCCAGCACTTAGAACAGTGCCTGGTACATAGTGAGGACTTAGTACCATAAAACAAAGAAAAGAAAGAAGAAAACAGATATTTCAATTGTCCGTGTTGCTTAGCTTCCCTTGTACATCATTTGGGTCTGCTAGTTGAAATTCCATTTCCAAGAATACTCCTGCTGTGCTTCCCATAGTTGGGAATGAATACTTTATTATTCTTTACACAGAACAGTGTGTCCCACTCTTTTAAACTGCTTAGGCCCAAATAGTTTAAGCAGCAGTATAACAAAGAGTCTAAATTTAAATGTCTTGAGGCTGTCTATTGCGCAGTTGCTGACAGTCAGTCATTGAGGAACTATCATTTGCAAGACAGGACAGTAAAAATATTGGTGCAGCGCTCTCTCCTTGAAGGGAAGGAGCTGAAACTTTGCTCCCCTGTGCCAGCAACCAGGATTCTGAATGGGCAGACTCTCTCGATTCATCAATGTGCTGTCCCAAAATTTCAATACCAAAGAAAATGACAGCCTTGGCTCTGGGTAGAACAACAGGAATGAAAGATGGATATTAAAGAGCAAAATCATGGTCCGGAGGACAGAGCAGGTTCACTCCCCATCCTTGAGGAAAATGTTATCTAGACTGTAAGCTTGTTGTGGGGAGGGAACATGTCTACCAACTCTATTATGGTGTTATACCGTACTGTCCCAAGCACTTCAAACAATCAGTCAATCGTATTTACTGAGTGCTTACTCTGTGCAGAGCACTGTACTCAGTTCTTGGGAGAGTACAAAACAACAGTAAGCAGACATATTTCCTGACCCCAGTTCTCTGCACACAATAAGTGTTCAGTAAATTCAAACTGACTGATTGTGGCCATGAGACTTGGGGTTCTAGGCTACAGCAGCCTCGGAGGGTCCTCACTTCAGGACAAAGGCGGTCAACTAGACAATCCTAGAGAAATAATCATCGATTTGGAGTGGGGACGGTGGACTTAGAGCAGTGTTGAGACCCCCATAGTTTATATCCGGATCCAGAATCAAGAAAGTGTTCTCTAAAGGGTTCTGAATGTCCAGTTGTAAAGATACAGTCTTAGTTGAAGTTGCCTGATTAAAAATAAACATGATAAATAAAAGTTCCCAACAACATTGTAGAAAACATATCTATAATTCTATTCATTTATATTGATGCCTGCTTACTTGTTTTGATGGCTGTCTGACCGCTTCTAGTCTGTAAACTCGGTGTGGGCAAGGATTGTCTCTCTCTATGGCTGAATTGCATTTTCCAAGAGCTTTGGACAGTGCTCTGCACAGAGTAAATGCTCAATAAATATGACAATGAATAAATGAATGAAAACTAAAAATTCCTTCAACAACTCAAAATGAGTTGTGGTGCGAATTGAACATGCACCGTATTCTGGATTAAATCTAAACTGCCTTGTAACAGTGAGAAGCAACATGGCATAGTGGAAAGATCACGGGCCTGGGAGTTAGAAGGTCATGCGCTCTAATTGCAGCTTCACCACTTGTCTGCTGTATGGTCTTGGGTAAGTCACTTCACTTCTCTCTGCCTCAGTTCCCTCATCTGTAAAATGTGGACTAAGACTGTGGGCCCCATGTTGGATAGGGACTGTGTCCAACCCGATTTGCTTGTATCCAACCCAGCATGTGGTACAGTGTCTGAAACATAGTAAGTGCTTAACAACTACTGTAATTAATTACTTCTTAAGCGCTTACTGTGTGACCTACACTGTTCTAAGCACTGGATTAGCTACAGGTTATATCAGGCTGCACATAGCCCCCATGGGACTCACACTCTTAATCCCCATTTTACAGATGAGCTAACTGAAGCCCAGAGAAGTTATGTGACTTGCCCAATGTCTCACATAATAGAGATGTGGTGGAGCAGGATTTAGAACTCAGGTCCTTCTGACTCCCAGGCACACATTCTAGTCACTAAACCAGTATATATCATCAGAACCATTTTTTTAATCCATTAAAAATAAAACTTGCAATCACCAATCATAAAAACACTAAATGTATTTTAAGTTTACATGAATCACTTTTTTTGGAATCATAAATACATGATTAATATCCACCAAAACTAGAAAACTTTCCAGGAAATTGTTAAGGGCACAAAATAATTTTAGAACTGTATTCTGGTTTTAAGTTAGGTAAGGTACATCTGAGTGTAACTGAAGCTTTATTTAGGTGTTTTCAAAAAGAAATATTGATCTTTGGACAGTTTACTGCCACTCTTCTAAGCATTGGTGCACATCTGTTTTGCACTGAGTCCTCTTTCTTCTATTGAAAGCCACTGCATTACTACTGAAACACTTCTGCATCACTAGATGAGGCTATAAAATAATCTTCCACGGAAGGCAAATTGAAAACAGCACCCACACCCGGAAACACCTACAAACACAGTCAGTTTCCATTTTATCTATTACTCAGCCAGTCCATATCGCCTCAAAACACAGGCTAATGTAGGGCCAATCCAATCGCTGCTGATTTCGAAGCATTATTCAACGTTCCCAGTATTGCTGGGAACAGATTATATGTTTCATGAGCCATTATGACTTTCTTTACATAATATAAATACATCCATTAGCATCAGGACCAATTCAAGAGTGTTACTGAATACTGGAAAACAAGAATAGAGTGGTGGATTTTTGTCAGAAATTATTCTTGTTTCTGTCAAAAATCCACCATTCTTCTGTAGATGGTGCCATGTGGTCTAATTCCAAGACTACGATAGACCATCACAAAGTTGGGAATTGGACAAGAATCTGAAGTATCCTATTTTCCTTGTTCAGATAAAAGAAAGGTTTAATCCGTTTATTGGAAACCTTATAATTTTAATATAGTATTCAGTTCCAGCATAGCTGCTCCATACTACATTTTATATAGTTATTGTGTTCTTTCATTAAATAATCAATATCCAGCAAAGAAAAAAGCATGCCTCCTCATTACATTTCATGCAAAAACATTGTAAAAATTTACCACTGAATTACTCAAAATAAAATATCTAAGTACTTAAACTTTCCTTAAAACGACTGCCTTCCAACTTCTATTGCTGCTTCTACTGCTTTTAATTTAGTTCCATTGTGTTTTTTTTTAACCTTGACTCTGGTCTGTATATTTTAAATAGACACTTTCTGATTAGTGTAAGAACAGAGCAACAAGACTCCATTAAGATGGCCATGTTGACACCTACTTTAATTACAGACATCCATTTTACATGGCACAGAACTAAACTGTCTTGAAATGATCTTAAGAAATTCCTGAGCTCTCTTGAAAATGAATTGTACCCAACGGGGCAACACCCTACCATCGGTAGGCCTAATCAAGAAGTTAGGGAGCTGGAAATACCAAGACCTTCTTTAATGTAGTCCGTTTCATTTTAGAAATGGTTTTCCATGGGTGCCCATGAGTTTCTAAATAATAATAGTAATAATTGCGGTATTTGGGAAGTGCTTACTACGTGCCAGGCACTGTACTTAGCACTGGGGTGGATACAAGCAAACTGGGTAGCACACAGACCCCATTCCACGTGGGGTTTACAGTTTCAATCCCCATTCTACAGATGAGGTAACTGAGGCACAGAAAAGTGAAGTGACTTGCCTAATGTCACAACGCAAACAAATAGCAGAGCTGGGATTAGAGCCCAGGCCCTTCTGAGTCCCAGGTCTGTGCTCCATCCACTACGCCATGCTGCTTCTAAAACCTAGAAGCTAGAAACTAGAATATTTGAAATTCAGTTTGCCATATAGGTGACCAAGCCAGCTTCTGAACTATGGACATTTTCATTATTTTCCTCAGAAAATGTGTGCTTGATTTCAACTCTAGGAACTAAGAAACTATACATTCACTGCATACCCTACATATAGCAACTTGGAAATATGAAGGTGGCCCCAGCCACAAAGACAAGAAGAGAATCCTGATGAGGTGATATAACTCTTCAATAGACTCCTGGGCACACTGACTACCACCAGTGATAAGGCCCTTACAAACCTCCCACTGTGTGAAGATACAGTACTATCTGAACTATTGAAGGAGTCATCATTTTAGCCAAAGCCACAAAAAGTGGCAACATGCCTCTATATTGATCACCAACTGCTACATTTCACAGATTGGACCCACTGCTTAAACATTTATACAAGCTTTCCCTCAACAGAACAAGCACTGTGATTTTATAGTTGGCCTTTCCAAGCTCAGCACTCTATAAGGCAATATAGAGCATTCCCCCTTCCAGGAGAATTAGTGCCTTTTAGAAAACTTAACTCCTTATCTCCAAGAAAATTGAAAAAACCACCACTTTTGGTGGCCAAAGCTCTTGCACACAAAAAGTATCTACACTGAAGCTCATCAAGGGCAGAATTACACACATGGTAAGCACTCAGTGAATTGACTGAAATTGAGGATGACTGGAGAACTGCAGGATGTTTTATAAGCTATTTTGAATCCCTTATACCAAATTATATTCATAATGTTGCAACCTCTTGGGGTTTCAAATAAAGTCACAGTTTTATATTTGCCAGATCCTTGGTGAGAGATCAATCCCATGTCTAACAGTTCTGCAAGATGTCCAAGTACGCTGAGGTCGCCTTGAGTGTACATACCTACTGGGCTTTCTTTGCTGCTGAAGAGTACTAATCTGCAGGGTTCCTGGAAAAATATAGGACAGGTGAGAGACTTGAGACAGAAGTCTCAACAATGCCATGCAGATAAATGAAAATATCAGCTTTCTGTGGTGAATAAAAATCACACCAAACAGGGTATACAATGACTGTTTAAGTAGTCAAAACAAAAGCAGTGAGATGTAATCAGGCTTATGGTACAGCTTAGATGGTTGTTTTCCTTTCCATAACAGCTTTACTTAGTAGTGGGAAGACACATAAGTAATTGCTTTAGTGATACATACTGCATATGCCACATTCAATTTCACATAATAATGCACCATCATATGGAATATTTTACTTTCCCTTATGGGATTTTTACCATTTTTGTGGTGGCAGCAATATTTTCACAGGAAGAAAGGCAAGATCTGATTTTTTTTTAATTAGTACCTTTGGGAAACAGAGGAGGGAAGGGTTTGACTTTCACCTGGATTTCACTTGATTTCATTTCAATTCCTATTGGCAGTGAATCTTCCGTTCCTGGCAACAAGTACAAGAAACTCAGCTTCTGAGATGGGCTGTCACTCTCAGATAACTCCCAGAATCTAGAATCGTCAAGAGATCTAAACAGTTGTATACTCCTGTGGCTATTTTGACATAGTTGCTATTTGGTAACAGTTATTGTTGCAGAGTTGGAAGTATTCTTCAATCTCACCTATCTCGCCGCTAACCTCTCATCCACAATCTGCCTCTGGCCTGGAACATCCTCCTTTTTCACATCCTACAGACAATAACTCTCTGCACCATCAAAACCTTATTGAAGGCACATTTTCTCCAAGAGAGTTTCCCTAAGCCCTTATTTCCTCTTTTCTCGATCCCTTCTGCATCACCTTGCCTTGCTCCCTTAATTCACCACCCCCGCCCCCGCCCCCTCAGCACTTACGTACATATCCGCAATTCATTTATATTGTTTGTCTCCCCCTCTAGACTATAAGTTTGCTGTGGGAAGAGAATGTGTCTGTTATACTGTTGTGTTGTACTCTCCCAATCATTTAATACAGTACCCCCACACACACAGTAAGCACTCAATAAATATGACTGATTGATTGCTATTCACTTGGCCCGGTTTTGCAGAAGAAAGCACAACATTCGGAGGGAGTCTGAACATCAAAAATGCAACCCGGGGGTATTGGAATGTTGGCATATTTCCTGTTATCCAGTGATAATGGAAAATGCTAGTTAAAAGGCCTTATATTCTTCTTTATGAGTATCTAAAAATGATCAGAAGTCCTAACATAATGTAATGAAAAATCCATATCCAGTGGATTAGAATGTTTTGATGTTTTCACAGTACTTAACAACTTGGCTCAGGCTGTCAGTCATGAAAGTAAAAAAAAATAGGAAAATGGCAGAATCCCAGCACCAATCTACCTTAATAATAATAATTATGGCATTTGCCTAAGGTTTTCTATGTGCCAAACACTCTGCTAAGCACTGAGATGGATACAAGCAAATCGGGTTGGACACAGTCCTTCTCCCACACGGGTCTCACAGCCTTGTTCCCCATTTTATGGATGAGGTAACTGAGGCCCAGGGAAGCAAAGTGACCTGTCCAAGATTACACAGCAGGCAAATGGTGGATCGAGGATTAGAACTCATGATCTCTAACTCCCAGGCATGTGCTCTATCCACTATGCAATGTTGCTTCATATCATCACATGGGTTCCAATAAGGATCAATTATTTCCAAATTACAACATTTAATTTAAATAACTCATGGATACATCACCCCACTTGCAAAACAGATAACAGTTTAATAATGAGTACACAGACTCTTCTCTAATAACTATAGATATGTTCTTAGGAGAGAATTCATGATGAGCAAAATTGGCAGTCACTAGACAAAAGAAGGGGTGGCTTTCGACATCCTCTATAATTCAATCAATAGTATTTATTGAGTGCTTACTACATGCACTATATTAAGTGCTTGGGAAAGTAAAACAGAATTAGCAGACACATTCCCAGCCCATAATGAGCTTACAGTCTCCTTCTCACCTCCTTAAAATACATATATTAATGGAGCTAATGTATCCAATTTTCATGCCACGGTGCCACTTTCAGGTGTGACGAATGTCAAAATGTAGAACTATATTTAACACTAAAAATTTTCCTGGATACTCTAACAATTCCAATGTAAACTTTCAACCATGCACATTGAGTTGGATTTCCTAGGCAAAAAAAACCACTATGAAAAACCATTTATGGTAGTCCTACTTTACTGAAGCGAAAGCACACCATACAGGTATCTAGAATTTCACAATTTCTTGAATTCGTTTTTCTTTTTTGCTAAACTATAAATATGGAAAGCCTCCTAGATAGCTGTGAATTTTTCATCTTAAAAACTGAAAGTCTCAAGGAACTCCTTCGCTTTACTTTGCAGGCACATCATTTCCTCCTCAGATTTAACTGTGGATAATAAAGCTAATAATAATACTTGTGGTATTTAAGTTTTTACTGAGTCAAATTGTACTAAGTGTTGGGTACATAAAAAAAAGTCCCTGTCCCATAGAAAATAGGCACTGAATCCCTTTTTTATGGATAAGAAACAGATCTAGAGAGGTAAAATGACTTCCCCAATGTCAAACAGCAGACAAGTGACAGACCTGGAATTAGAATCCAAGTCCTCTGATTCCCAGGCCTATGCTGTTTCAAATGTCACCCTGTTTGAAAGTCCACAAGGTTTAGTTGCTTATACTCCTGTCACTTTACAATTGATTATTTTGGGAAATTCATCAACTCACGTAAATTTGACTACAATCTTGATGCAGAGAATTTGTATTTGATGCATCACCTCTTGATTCAAGACCAACAGTCTTGAATTTCTTCTCACCTCTGGGACTTTTCTGCCTTTCATGCCCCATCAGTACTTTAAACTAAATATGCCTCAAACTGAACTCCTAATATCCTTTCCTAAACTTTCTCTTATTCAACACTTCCCCATCACTACTGACACCCTACCCTCCCCCTTACTCCAGAAACTCACAATCTTGTTGTCAACTTTAACTTTTCCCTGTCATTTGCATCTTACATTTAACCTGCCTTAAATTCTGCTTGTTCTTGCTCTTTAATAGTTGATAGATGCAGCCCTTCCTCTCCAATCTTACTACCATCACCCTGGCTCAAGCTGTCATCCAGTTGGCCTTCTAATTTACCCTTAATCACAAATTTTCTTTCAACACATTGTTTATGCCTTTCCATCTGCACAGAACTCACCCTCCACTTCAGATTCACCATCTTTAAATTCCTCCTAAGGAGCCACCTCTTACAAGAATTTTTCCTTGATTATATTCCCATAATACTGATTGTGTCCGTCACTTAAGCAGTTAAGGGTCTGTGATCATTATTTATAGATTTTGCTTCATTTGTACCTACACCTTCATTCTTTTACTGTTTGGCAATTTCTGACTTCTTGTCTCCTTTAGCTCTGTTCAAGAATGGAGGACGTGTCTTTTACTTCCATTTTTTTCCCCTGAGTATACAATTACCAAATGGAATTACTTAGGACAGGAGGATAATATCTAATGCAAAAGAAGAAACAAAACTTTATAAACCAATTTCCATCTGGGTTTAATTTTGGTTTGTTTTTTTTCTCTTTCTGTGTTTCCTGCATTTATGTACCTGGTGATTCCACAATTCACCAGGATCTCACAGAGTATACAAAATAGATCTTCAACCATAAATAATGCAATCACTTTCTCAAAAAACAAAATCCAAAGTGAATAGCTGGAACTTCAACTTTGGTACAGTACAAATAGAAAATTGTGGGCAGCTGTTTGCTTTCATTTAGTGGCATTTGCTTGCCACTAATTCCCACTTTCAGATTAGGAATGCTATTTGGAGTCCCTATTAGAAAGCCATCTATTTTTCTACATCTCTTTCAAGAGGACTTAGTTGATCTGTTTTCTTACCTTAATTTATTATGGCTAATTACTCAACAGAGAACTTTTTTCAAGGCTTTTTCCTTTCAAGCATCCATCTCACTGGGGTGAGATCTCTTTCTTCCTCTTTTGATTTCCTTCCCTCAGAATCTAGCTTTCATCAAGACATGCCTTACACTCTGATGGGAGCAGTTAGTGCAAAATGATGCCTTTAGATTTCCCCCCCCTTCCCCTTTCTTTCAGCCAGAGCTGAAAGATAGAGCATATGGGAAAGAAAATGATTGCCCTAAAACCCTCACCTCCAGAAGAGAAGCACAAGGGTTTGGCCCCTTCCAGGAAAGTTTGAGCTGCATGCTTCATTTACTACTTTGGGAAGACATTACAAAGAATTCAGTTAAGGTCCTTTTGGTGCCCTTGTAACCTATCGTGCTGGGGGCAGAGAAAACGTGATGAACCCCATGTTACTGTAGATCAGTGAACAGGGAATTAAGGTGATTTAACAGCAGATGTTTCTAGGGTGATCCTGTGCCCTGGCCCACATCCTTTTACTTTCAGGTTTTCCCACAACTGGGAGTTAGGTCTTTGAATGAAATGTGAACCATGGCTTTGCATATTCTGGCTACGGCTGGGGAGGGGCAAGGACAAGGGCTAACGGCAGGTTGAACTTCTTAATTAGCACTGTTTTCCCAGATGAAGGCTCATTTTTAATAATTTATCATGCTTAAAAATGGCTTGTCCATCATAATGCCCAAGTCATTTGTTTTTGGATTTTTTTTTTAGGAGAAGGAAAGGCAGATTGTGGAAAGTCACTGACCCGAAGAGCAATTTCTCTTGAAATTAATGAACTCAAACTGCTAGGGAGTAAAATATTGGCATTTTTCTCCACTTAAACTGAATCCTGGATGCAACTTTTTACATGCATTTATTAAATGCTTGCAAAAACCTTTACAAAGTTTAAGGGTCATGGAACATCACGGTTGAAGGAAAATCTATAAGATTCCAATCTTGGATGCTCTATAAAACCCAGAAGTCCTAACTTCACCAAATGCTCCCTCTTGCTGCAATTTAGAGAAAGTATTTGACATTATGACTCATAGCTGACTAGAATTGCTTATATCCCTCTGTTCCTACTTCCATTTTTATTTCCAGCATTAATGGGCTCTTTCCTTATTCAAGAATTACTGCCTAGGGCCCTAGGCTTTTTGTTTTGAGTATTTATCAAGTGCTTACTACGTTCCAGGTACTGTACTAAGCCCTTGGGTAGATACAAGATTAATCAGGTTAATACAATCCAAGCCCCACATGGGGCTCAAAGTCTTAATCCCCATTTTAGAGATAAAATAACTGACACAAACAAGTTAAGTGACTTGCCCAAGGTCACACAGCAAACAAATGTTAGAGCCACGATTAGGACCCTGGTCCTTCTGAGTTCTAGACCCATGATCTTTTCATTAAACCATGCTACCTCTAAGTCAGATTCAGCCTTGGAGAATTGTGTATCCTGTCTTCATTATTCACCACTCCCCAATCTCTATTTTCCTCCCTTTACCCTAGCTGGAGAAGAGCATACTTTTAAAATAAATTCTGAGTTGCTTTTACCAAAGGGGAACTGTTGATCTGACCTAGTTATTTTTTTTTAATTAAATTTAGGGCAACACAGTCAAAATGCACCCCATTTAATACTTTAAAGGCAATTGCACAGCTCCCTCAATCCATGCCCAATCCACCCTTGGCAGAGTAGAAGTTTTAGGAGAATTACTAGCCCAAGAGGTGTCAAAAGCCACAAGTCAGACAGCTCAACAAGAGTTGATCAGAATATGTGCACTATATGGAAGGGCCTGTCAATTGCACGATATTCTTTTCAACTACACTCATGGACATGAAAGGTGTTTTCATGTTCTCCTAGCCACAGCTCCCCACACCCATGGCCTTCCTAAAATCCTAGCTCTTTCAACATGTCTTTCTGGATTAATTTCTCAGGACTCTATGTCTTATAAGCCCATCAGTCAATTCGGTCACTTAATGAAGTTATTCATGCCCCAATCTCAGCACTCAGGTATGAATATTCAATTTCAGATTCCATTATTTATTTTGACAACTCCAGTGGATAGTTTAATGTTTGCTTCCCCTGTTTAGTTTGGGTTAAAGGGCTGGGACCACCCCAAACTGTCATGTGTACCAGCTGCTCTGAAAATAAGCATGCCCCCAAAGACATAAAGACCTCTACTGGAACATAAACTGCTTATTGGTAGGGAATGCATGATTTGCTTCTGTTATACTTCTCCAGACACTCACTACAGCACTCAATCAATTGGATTTATTGACTGGGGCTGTGCCTTACTCACATGTGTTGCATCTATACATAGTACATGGGTAGAGGTGGGGAGAGACAAGACAGGGCAAACAGATTCTAAGTCAGAGGGATAGCCCTTCCTCCTATAAATGACAGCTTCTTACTCTCTTATATTGGGGTGGGAAGTGGATAAAACATTCCTGAAGGCTAAAACAAGATGATTTCTGCTTCAGGTGTATCTTCATATGGATATAATACATAATATATGTAACTTGTACATATATAAATATATGTATATGTAGATTGTATATATTCATATATATACACAAACATATATATACATATATATAAAGAAAAAACAGAGTGAGAGTAAATAGACATGAGACAAATAGGGAGAGCATGAGATCTGCTTTTTCCTTTCAGCCAAGATTCAATTGCTTATTCTTTCTATCAGAGAAAAATAAGGTCAATTCACCACAGGATTCTGATGATCTAATTTATAGATTACCTAGGCCTTTCAGGTTTGCTATTTCCTTCTACTGTCTGCTCCTCGTGCATTTTAGAGTTCAGTAGCACTATCATTACTTGGTGTGCAGGGAAAACTAGGAAAAACGCAACTAAAACCAAGCTAGATTACTACTTAAGATCTCTGAGTGTAACGGTTGACATCACTGTATCAAAGGAGATGTCAGATTATATCTTTCTGGCATTCTCTATTTAGAGCTGGAACTACTTCACCTGAGAACACAGATACTGCAATACAAAAACTTTTACTTCTAGCTATTCGGGTTTACCGTGATACTGTTTCCACATGATTTCCTTGAAAAACTTAGTTTTTGAGCTTTTGTTTATTGACATGGCCTCCCCTTTCCTTTACTATTCATGATAGAACTTTTTTTTCCTAAATAAGTCATAAAACAGTCACTATACATTACTGAGACAGCTTGGCCATATTTTGGAAATTCAATACCCAATAAGTGGAATATGAAATAGAAGCCCCAAGACCAGCAAGAGTTAAGTTAGTTTAGCTTTTTAGTTGGGAAAATGTTAAATAAAACATGACTGCTAGATGCAAAATTGGATCATAAAAGTCCAACTGAAAGAGCATTCTTACAAGAATGAGTAAGCACTGTCCAAAGCTGGTGCTTGGGTCCTTATGCCTGTTGACAAGCAAAGCCAATGAGCCTCCAGTACCCTAGCACATCACATCATTCATCTCAGTTCTACAAAAGTTAGTCTTGAAGTGTGGATAAAGGATCTGCAATGGTTATCATTTCACAATGAGCTTATTTAGACTGCTGGGTCATGAGGCCAGCACTCTGAAGCAAAATCATTGTGTCAAGTTGTCTTTAGGTTAGCTGCCCCTTTATATAACAAGCCGCTTCAAGAGAATAGAACACTCTGGTAGGTTAAATGCAGGCCACTTCAGTAGCAGAAGAAATGACAATGGCATGGCAAATTAAGACTTGGAGCAATTAGGGAGTGGAAAAACTTTTCTCTCGATCAAGTTATTGCTGCCTCTGATGAGGTAAAAAGTGCAGCGTTCTATCATTCCTTTCCTTCTTTGGAATTATGCCTTTCTTTTAAATTATCTCAGGCTCTAAAGACATGTGCAGAGAAAAAAGATGACACTCAGGATGTGGGACACTATGAAGGCACAACTAAGAACAATATACTGAGATCTAAGGCCAATCATTTTACATAAATCTTTGCTTCATTTCAAAGACTACTTAAGAGAAAAAGAGTCAGTTGGTCTGATGTACGGATTATGAGACACAAATGCACAGAGCCAATATCAATAAACCAATCGAGAACTCAAGGGATTTTTGATGCTTGGAGGCCACCGGGCTTTCATTATTCACAACATCCTCTATCCACAATAGTACTATACTACCAGATAAGAAAACAAATATTTTGGAAAGGAGGCTAGGACACCTTTGTCTAATAACCTCTCCTAAACTTGTACTAAGGAATTTATATGTCTCAGATTTATTTACTTTCTGGGAAGAATGGAATGTTAAGAGGCTGATATTTTTTAAAAAAGTCAGGTGCTAAGATAGCAAACATTCACACATGAAAGGATATTAACTTGCCTACAGAATAGAACATACTGTCAATCATACATCAGAATTCGCAAAGATTCCTGTAAGTGAGAAAATCTCACTGATGGTGAATTCTCACACCTAAGGCTCAGATACACACGACACACATCCACAATTATATATGGCTATATGCATTCGGCATCAATTTTTTGTATGTACATTAAATAAAAATCAAGAGCAAATGGACAACACCAATGACAAATACAAGATGCCAGATCAGATTTAAACCCTGATCCTTATTTAGTTCTTAATATAGGGAGTAGCAGGTATATTACCCCCATTTTAAAGATGAGGAGACCAACAGAGAAGTTTAGGACATGCCCAGGTTCACATAGCAGATCACCAGCAGAAATGGGACTAGAATTCAGATTTCCTGATTCCCAGTTCCATTCTCTTTCCACTACTCCATGGTGCTTCCCTTAGAAATGATTCAATCTTCAAATGAAATATTTTAATTTCTCAGTGATGTTACCATTTCTTGTTCTACCAGAGTAATCACAACACTAAACAGGAAATACTTATGCATAACCTTTCCATGTTTAGGGTATTTATTAACCTAAAGGCTAAATGAAGGTAGCCATTTTCTTGAAAAACTAAACTATAAATTGTTTGCAGCTCATGAAATTGGTCACATAGAACGACCATCATCTGTTTCACGTCACAGTTCTTTACTCTGTTGTCATTTTCTAAATTCACTTTTTTCCCCCTCAATCTTATAACCAATTTACTTCTTAGCGTGATAATTCTCTTATTTATCTCAGTATCACATATAAAAGGAGAAAATTACTTTAAAAGTACCACCATGATGTCTTTTGAAAGTGGTATGATTTGGTAGGGTCTTCATCAATTTTCAAATGACTGGCTCAGCCTGGTGCATAATTTGTTTAACCAAACCACTTTGTCATATTTTTTAACATTGCCATATAAAAAAATTAGTTTTAATTTACCCATTTTCTGCTTTGATCCCAACAGTATATAGTTATTACAAAAAAACTGTGACTTTTCCTTTTTGAAACTGATTTTAAACTTAGTTGTGGATTGTTTCCAAATTAACAATTAAGATCACTCCAAACAGGAATAAACTGAAACCCCTGAGGAGGTGGATGCTAATGGAAAGACACTACTTTTTCCACTGCACAAAACCTTTAACTCAAATATGGATCTTGGAACCCTGAGACTGCTCTTTTCTACCACTACTGAAAATCCCATAATGAAACATCTAAGCACCACATAACGACCAATGTTATATACAGGCTTGGGTCACTCCTGAAGCTTAGACTTGAACAGGAAAAACCGCCTGGGAGGGCAAAGGTAAGGCAGGTTGTTTTCCAGATCAGCCGATGGACCTAAAACCTCCGGCTTTCAAGACCAGCTGTTAATAGGGGAAGCAGCACGGCCTAATGGAAACACCACAGGCCTGGTAGTCAGAGGATCTGGACTCTAAACCTGGCTCCACCACTTGCCTGCTGTGAGACCTTGGGTAAGTCACTCCACTTCTCTGGGCCTCAGCTACCTCATCTGAAAATGAGGATTAAGACTCTAAACCCCATGTGGGACATGACTGTGTCCAACCTGATGAGCCTGTTTCTACCCCAGCGCTTAGCACGGTGAAGGACACATAGGAAGTGCTTAACAAATACCATTAAGAAAATTAATCAGTCAGTGGTTATTTATTTAGAACTTACTCCATACAGATAGCTATAGTATGTTTTGAGGAGAATACAGTAAAATAGAATTGGTAGAAATGACTCCTGTGCACAAAGATTTTACAGTCTATTAATGTTCTTTTTGAACTAACAGCATGAGAGCAAGGTCTAGGGTTGATGGTGAATGGAACCTGAAAGAGGAATATGACCTACACCAGTCTTTTCTCATTACTGGAAGAACTAAATTCAACAAGGTTGTGGCTGCTGAAATTTCAAACTCAGGACAAAAATCATTTGACTGACAACTCCTTTATCACTAGCACAATCCATTTTCTACTGTTGAAATAGTTCATTTGTTTCAACTGTAGAAATATTTGCTTCAGCTGTAGAAATAACCATATTTATTTCCAATGGGAAGTAACCCTGGAGTGATATAAATAAATTTAAATAGAGGTTTCCTTCAAATGAAACGAAACACATGTATCTCTGGACTTCACTTTAATAATCTAAAAGGCTAGTTTAAATTTTCTCGGGGGAATTATTCTATCCATATATTAATGCTAATGCCTATGATGAAAATACATTTACCATCTAATTTCACCATATGTAATTTGGCCTTTCAAGTATTAAGCTAGTAGTCCATCCCCATGCCATTTATTTTAAAGAGGGGCTACATCATTTAAAAGTAATCCCAAGTGACATTATTAAAATAAATTATTTTGATTGTAAATTTAAGAAAACAAAGGGTGACATGGCATTTCACCAATACTGGGGCAGAGAATATTTCTATATACAGTGTGTGCTGATTCATACTTGGCTGAACACTGTAATTTTGGGTACTATGATTAATAGCTAACAGCTCCAAAATTCTCCTCCAATATTCATTATTGGAGGAAAAACTGAAAAGATCTAATCCATTTTAAATAACTCTGACAGCTGCCATTAAAGAATCCTTCTGTGATTTGTCATGGATATTTATATTTAGTCACTCCATGGAAGAGCTGTGGGAGTCAATATCCTGTGTTACCTTTTTCTCTTTGGTAAAGAAGGAGCTGGAAAGCTAAGTATCAAGTGGTTTGAAGTGGCATCCAAGTGAGATCATGTAAAATAATTAAAAAAATAATTATTCTACATTGTGATCTGCATTTTAAATAAATTTCATTCAACTCAATTTTTCTATTTCATTTTCAAACAGAAGTTTTAACCAACATTTTCCTTGATATCTACATAAAATCATTTTTCAGTTGACAAGTTCTATTTTGCTATCCTAAAAGTTACTGTCATGGCTGTACTAACTTTTTCCTCTTATATTTGTAAGATAAGGTGGAAGTAAATTTGACTTAGACTATAACTTACTCTCTAAGCAAAATGAATAGACCAAAAGGACTGTCCCAGTTACAACTTCAGCTGTTATAAATTTGACACATCAGGTAATCCATAAGGGACCCGTAACTATATGGAAGCAGAATTTAAAAATTATACACTATATTGTACTTTTATTTCATGGGAATGGAGAGGAATCGAATATTTGTACCCTATTAAATTGACTAACATTTCAAATGCCTGGTAAAATTTGTATTTTACTAAAATGATTGATTTTTGACATTTCCCATTTCACAATTCAACCTTGGTATAGGTAAAAAAAATGTGTCCAAGATGTTTTTATCCATATTAATTGCACAGAAACTTTTAGGCCACATTTGGGATTGCATTTGTAAATACTGCCAGATAATATAAGGCACTAATCAACAGTGAAAGCACATCTAGTATCTATTAAAATATACAAATATATGTGCTCAAGAATTCAATGTAGAATGCACATTATATTTGCTCTTCTTCCAGGACAATCCAGCTTCCCTCTATTTTTCAGCGGTTACTGGAACTGCAGTCATTTTTGGCAAAGACCACCAGTTAATTCCATTCAACTCAATTCAAGATCAGTTTGCCATTTTATAGTCTCCCACTGTATAATGTATGTGGTACAGTTATCCATTAAATTTATTCAAAGTAAAAAAACACACACTTGAAGCATAGATGAAAATGAAGGTAAAAAGAAAAGCTTCCATCATTCACAGTGTAGCAGAGCCACTGTCAGGCTTTTTTAATGGTATTTGTAAGGCTCTTACTATGTGCCAAGCACTCTACTAAGCACTGGAGTAGAAACAAGCTCCAGTGCTTAGTAGAGTGCTTGGCTAATCAAGGTGGACAAGTCCATGTCCCACATGAGGCTCACTGTCTTAATCCCTATTATATAGATGAGGTAACTGAGGCACAGTAAAAGTTAAGTTAAGGTCGTATAGCAGACGTGATGAAGACAGATTTAGAACCCAGGTCCTTCCCTTCTCCCAGGTCTGTGTGCTATCCACTAGGCCTTGCATGCGGTTTTTCTTACCTTTTCTTGGCACTGGACAAGCTGATAGTTTGTGGAGGGCAGGACAGGAGGTCAGAGAGAGGATGAAATAGTTAAAGAGGGGATCTCCCTATTGCCACAGTAGGTCCTCTCTTAAATGGCCCCTACCTGGTTCAATCCTGAGAAGCTTTGGTTCTGGGACTCAATAACTGTGTTATTTGTTATGTGCTTACTATGTGTCAAGCACTGGGCTAGATACAAGGTAATCATCTCAGATATGGTCATTGCCCAACTCACAGTCTAAATATTCATTCATTCATTCAATCGTATTTGAGCGCTTACTGTGTGCAAAGCACTACTAAGCACTTGGGAGAGTACAATATAGCAACAGACACAATCCTGACCACAATGAGCTCACAGTCTGGGGGTAGGGGAGACAGACATTAGTATAAATAAGCAGATAATAGATGAAAAGGATGGAGAACAGGGTTGATAATAATAATAATAATAATACTCGTTCTACGTGTTGAATCCTCATTTTACAAATAAGGAAAGGATATATAGGAAAGTTAAGTGACTTGCCCAAGGTCACACAGCACACAAGTCACTGAGCCGCGATAAGAAACCGTGTCCATTTAGACATGCTCTTGGTCATAAGAGGGGACAATTTAAAGGAGCAGAACTAATATGTTGCACTAGCAGATAGTTCTACTTTTCAAATCTTTCTTTTTCTCTCCAATCCTTTCAGTACACTCCCTGTGTCCACAAAATGAAGGCTGGGCAAGGGTGTAAAACTCTAAGCCAGCAGACTTCAAGAGCTCTACAAGTAGTAAGTAGACAGGGACAGGACTGGACAGGACTGAAAAAGGGCAGGTCCTTCAAATTGGCAGTGCCAGGAAAATCACCTTTCCTCCTGCCTCTATGAACAGCTGGTTGAGAAAGCCACTGCTAGTGTGGGAAGGCAAATGAACCAGGAACTTTACAGTGAGCTCCTCCTATGAAATTGTCAATGTTGAAGGGCACTGGTTAGAACCTTGGCTTCTGAGCTTCAACTGGCTCAGTAAATCAACTCCGTGGTTTGCTATAAATCTGTTCAAAAGTGATTTCAGGGTAATAGGACCATTATTCTAAATGCTTTGGGCATGAATTCCTCCCGTAAATCTTATTTTGGGGTAAAATGGCATATTGCCATCTGTGGGAATATTTTAACAAGATGGAGGAAGGTTAGGCTTTTCAAATAAATACACTCGGCTTAAGAGCATCTGACACCATAGCCGTAGCAGATTGGACAAGCCAGATTCTCATATAAAAGAGGACAAATGGCCACCCTAACCACCACCTTGATCCAAGCCCTTTCACTCCCATGATACTGTAGTATAGGAACAGCCTCCTTGCTGTTCCTCATCCTTCCTACAAATAATTTATCATCTTTTGAGAATGCCAATTGCATTCAACAGTCTTGTCAAAAAAAAACAAACCACAGAGGATTTTTCCTTCTTGCTTAATAGTAGAATATTTTGCTTTTTTGGTTCATTTTTTTCCACATTGACTTCCATAATTCCTCCAATAATTCTTTTATATAGAACCCAATCTTAACCATTGGCTTCAAGTCCCTGCCATTGAGGAGGGTATGATTTAATTTGGAGAAGGGGAGAGGAATGACAGACAACAAGCCAACCCAGATAACAGTCATACTGTAGTAAAGGAAGAACACAAGTACACCTGGTAAACAAGAGAAAATTTAAAAATTAATGTGTGGAATAACATAATTCAGACACAAGTTGGTCTACTCATTTACTTCTAAATCACTTGCACCTAATACCAGACTCTTTTACCTATTGCATATTTGACAAGTTGGGTCTGCTTGTCTCTTCCATTAGATTATGAATTCTTGAGGTCAGGGACTGAATCTTTTATATCTATTTTATATTAACCTTAGAGGATATAGAGCATGCAGTAGTTGATCAATAACTACTGTCGATGATGATGGCGAATTTTCTATCCAAACTGTCATAGAATACAAAATGAATTATTTCAATCCATCAGTGGCATTTACTGAGTTCTCACAGGTATGCAAGACATTGTACTACAAACTTGGAACAGTACGACTGAATACAGTTGGTATACTAATCCTTCCCCCCAAGGAAGTTATTTGTTTGCAATTTTAAAAACTATCTGAATAGAATCCTTTTGTTCAGTCAATCCCCTTGGGAAGATGATTTGGAGAAATGTGACTCACATTAAAGTTTCTTGATGCTTACAGGATTGATTTAAGTCTCCCTGAATTCTAAGTGGTGGAGAATTCCTGAATTCTAAGTAATCCTCAGTGGGTGGAGTGTACCGGCAAGAAGCAGAGGATACCTATTAGAAAAAGCTGGTAGGAGGTGATGCATGTTTAGGAAGACTTCACAGATGAAGAAGTTGGAAGTCAGAAGGATTTGAGAAGAAAGGGTGTTCCTGATTCGGCGAACAATTTGAGCAAGATGCCAGAAGTGGTATTAGAACTAGATATTGCCAGATGGGGCCTGTGAGGGGAGAGGGAGAGAAAGAACAAGAGAGTAGCAAGTGAAGAGAGGTAGTTGAGCCTTAAAAAGAACAAGGAATCTCTGCTTGAAGTTGCCAGAGACAGCTACTGAGGTTTTGAGAAGAGCGGAACAAGTTTGCCAAGTGTTGTTTCAGAAAATCAGTAGCGTGAAGTATGGATCCAAGAGAGGTTAGACAGCGAGGAGGCTAATACCTTGGTGTCCTAAATGAGGGCAGATATTGGTTCTACTAACTATAACATACTCTCCCAAGCTCAAAGTACAAGGCTCTACACAGAGTAAGAGCTCAATAAATGCAGCTGATTGATCTACGGAGTGCTGAGTACTCTGTTAAGTGACAAGAAATGTATGACAAAATTAGTAGAAAAAATCCCTGCCCTTATAGAATTGATAACTTAATGGAGGAGACATATGCTAAATTATACTTTATTACTTCCTCTTATCTGTAAAGATGTGAATATAAGTGCAGTGAAGGGTTATGAGTACTTAAGTACTTAGGTGGCATGAAGGGGCTGAACTGGGAGGTGGAGATAAGAGAAATCAATCAGGAAAGACCTCCTTGAGGAGACTCGATTTCAGAAGGGCTTTGAAGATGGGGAGGGAGGGAGATGTCCCACGTGAATGGGAAGGAAGTCCCATGCAGGGAAGGAAGGCGTGAGCAAGAAGGGGTCAGTAGAAAGAACACTAGCACAGGGAGTAGGTTTGCTTGAAAGGGCAGAAGAGCAGGTAGAACATATGAGGGAGAGAACTGGTTCTGAACCTTAAAGCCACAAGACGGGAGTTCCTGATTCATGCCAAGAGGAATGGACAATCACTGAAGGATTCTAAGAACAGGAAAACCTTTACAGATTGATGTTTGAGGAAAAAAAAATTGCTCACACCCTCCTGTTAGGCTTGTCCCCATCTCCTTTAAATTCTACCAAAATTTATTTTCCTTCATGAAACGCTCTATGACAATCCCAGGTGTTTGGGTCTGACCAACAGCTTCAGCTCCCTCCACACTTATATTTCTCACTGTAGGATTTGCATTTTTTTATGCCCTTGCACTTTATTTATATGCTCATGTTTTATGTTTGTTTGACTCACAGTGAGCTCTAAACTACTTGAAAG
This sequence comes from Ornithorhynchus anatinus, assembly GCF_004115215.2. Lineage (NCBI taxonomy): Eukaryota > Metazoa > Chordata > Mammalia > Monotremata > Ornithorhynchidae > Ornithorhynchus > Ornithorhynchus anatinus. Next base: position 15,601,482 of record NC_041735.1, on the reverse strand, counting down.
CCTGGGACCTTTACTTAAACATATCTTACAATTCCTCTCAAGCCCTACTACAGATTGTTGAACTACGTAGGACTTCAATAAATGCTGATGATAATTTATACAAATTAGTTCGCCTCAGCTTGTTTTAGGTTATAAAAACCAACTCTGTTTTCTCTGACACAAGCTCTTCAAACACAGCTTCAGAGGGGTGCAAAAATCTGCCACTGTCACAGTCCTGCTTCTCTCGGGGAGGGGGCTGGATGGGTGCGTGGGGAGAGACTCTTAGATTTTATTTCCAGTCTATTAATATGTTAATTTTCCTTATCTGTTGTTATTTGTTTTTTATCTAACAATAAGCTAGAAACAATCATGCAAAGAAGGCTTTAGGTTTTTTATCCCCCCTTAATTTCTGCAGGGTCATTTATCTTCCTTTTTAGTAAAGAGTAGGCAGACATTTTTGACAGCAAGGTCATAAATATAGCTCTAACTGTTTGCATTATAAATTTGTTTTCTCAAAGCCTCTTATAACAATATCAGGATAAGGGGACTGAAAACTGATGTGCAATCTGTCGATCACACAAACTGACATGGAGGCTCCTGAGATTAGCTCTGAGGTGAAGCAAGCGGCATGGCCTAGTAGATAGAGCATGGGCCTGGGAGTCAGAAGGAGCGAGTTCTAATTGCAGCTCTGTCACTTATCTGCTGTGTGACCCTGGGAAAGTTACTATATTTCTCTGTGCTTCAGTTATCTCATCTGTAAAATGGGGACTAAGACTGAGCCTCAGGTGGGACAGGGGACTGTATCTGACCCAATTTCCTTGTTTCTCCCTTAATGCTTAGTACAGTGCCTGGCACATAGTAAACACTTAAATACCACAACTATTATTATTATTAGTAGTAGGTAATTACAAAAACAACAGGTCTCTCACGGTGATTAGTAGCCCTGAACTCAGTAAGGTAGTTCTGCATTCACTCAATAGGTCTTGAAACATGGTCCTGCCCTCCTGAACCGTCCCTTCTCATTCACTTATCCCTTCCTATTCTCCCTCAAATTCCTCCCTCAGTTATCCTATCAACTTCCATTCCATTCCCCACTGAAGGTAGGGTCCCCACTGGAAGTGGGGTAAATACTGAGGTATTCAAGCACTGGGGAAAATAGCAAATAACGAGGTTGGACACAGTCCATGTCCTGGGTGGAGCTCAGTATTAATCTCCATTTTAGAGATGAGGTATCTGAGGCACAAAAAAGTTTAGTAACTTGTCCAAGGTCACATAGCAGACATGTGGCAGAGCTCTGACTAGAACTCAGGTCGTCTGATCCCCTAAGCCTGTGCTCTTTCCACTAGGCCATGGTACTTCCCAAGCGATATTGCTAATTGTTACTGTTACTAGCGCTACTGATTAATTGGCACAAGAGATTTACACACTACATAATTCTGGTGAACGGAAACTATACTACCCTATTGGTTAAATTATTTAGGTGAAGTGCCCCCATTTTCAGAAGTTCATTGTGCAACAGGGAATGTATCTACCAACTCTGCTTTATTATATTATAATCTCCCAAGCATTTAGAAAAGTGTTCTGCACCCAAAAAGCACTGAATAAATAAGACTGATTACCTTCACTGGGTTCCCCACCTTTGAATCTGCTTTACTATTTGGTCACTCTTAATAGAAAAAAGAACTCTCTGCAAGCAGCTATTCAGATCTACTTTTCTGAATAAAGATCACAGAAGGCCAACAACATACAGAGGTTAGAATGAATCTCTTGACCATCAACCAACAAAATAACTTCCTTGAGAACAAGCTTCAAATTCAGTAATGCAGTCAATTCCAGTGACAGCACCTATGACAACCTTAATGATTTAATATTTTGTGTAGCATCAAATATTAAAGAGGGCTTAAGGAGGATTTTTTCAACATCTGTTGAGGGAGGAGGCTGTAAAGGTCACTAAGTTAAAATGATAGCCCTCAGTACCTGGAGCCTCCATGTCCTTCACAAAGTATCCCAGAAGGCCTCAAACCTATTTGCTTGCCTCTGCCTTTTCTTCACTGTAGTACATCCGCCGGTCAACATTATGTATTAAAAGTCCATGGTATGCTAAGACCCTGCAGAAAATACTACTCATTTCCCATTATATTTCAGGTTTAAAAGAAATCTTAGTAGTAATTATAGAGTTTCTTTCTTAATTTGGATAAATATAGGGTTTAGATTTCAAAGCTTTCAGGTGATACTTTAGCTTTTATTTTTACACATCTTTTATAAAACATCCATCGGGCAAGTTTCTTCTGTTCTAGTATTCCTTTCCTGGAGTTTGCAAATGATACAAATATTTGAATGAAAAGAAAATATCATGACTACCTTTTGCATATGTAGCAACCCTAGACAATCTTCCTTAATAAGACTGGCTTCCAAAATTAATGCAAAATTTTACAGTAGTCAGATCCCTCTTACTCAGGCCCATTCTCCCATCAGGACATATCCCTGGGAGTTGTGAAGCCTGTTGTTCATTATCCATGGTATTTATTAAGCACTTACTATGTGCACAGAACCAAACTAGGCATTTGGGAGAGTATGGTACAAGAGAGTTAGACATTATCCCTGCCCTCAATGAGCTCATAGTCTAGAGGGGGAGACAGACATTAATGTAAATTTATATTATATAATTTATACATATGAACATAAGTGCATGGGGCTGAGTGTGGGGCAAATATCAAATGCCCAAAGAGCAAGGGCATAGACAACAGAGAAGGGAAAAGGGGGGCTTAATCAGGGAGGGCCCTCCTAGAGGAGATGTGACCTTAATGAAACTTAGAATGTGGGGAGAGTGATGCGCTGGCGTATGTGAAGTGGGAGGGTGTTCAAGGCTAGAAGGACAATGTGGGAAAAGGCTTGGCAGCGACACAGACTCTAAGTTTGCTGTGGGCCAGGGAAGCATCTACCAACTCTGTTATAATGTATTCTCCCAAGTACTTAGTACAGTGCTCTGCACATAGTAAGTGCTCAATACAATAGATTGATGCCTGATAGACGAAATAGCATTAGTGGAGTGAAATGTGTGGCTTGGGCTGTTGGAAGAGATCAGTGAGCTAAGGTAGGAGCGGTCGAGCTGATTGAATGCTTTAAAGCCAAGGGTAAGAAGTTTCTGTTTGATGCAGAGTTGAATGGGCAACCACTGGAGATTCTTGAGGAGTGGAGAGATATGGAGTGAATGTTTTTGTAGAAAAATGATCCAAGTAGCAGAGTGAAGTATGGAGTAGGGAGAGAAAGGAGGCCGGGTGGTCAACAAAGAGTCAGGTGCAGTAGTCAAGGTGAGATGGAATAAATGCTCGGATCAGCATAGTAGCAGTTTGGCTGGAGGAAAAGGCAGATTTTAGGAATATTTGAAGGTAGAACCAACAGGATGTGGTGACTGACTAAACAAAAAGGTTGAATGAGAGAGGTTATGGGCTTGAGAGATGGGGGATAGCGGTACTATCTACAGTGATGGGAAAGCAATGAGGAGGACAGGGTTTGGATGGAGGGGGGTATGGAGTTCTATATTGGATATGTTTAGTTTGAGGTAACGGCAGGGCATCCAGGTATAGATGTTCTGAAGGCAGGAAGAAATGTGAGACTAAGGAGAAGGAGAGATGTTAGGGCTGGAGATGTCGATCTGATAATCATCCACATGAAGAGGGTAGCTGAAGTCATGGGACTGAATGAGTTCTCCATAGAACTAGAAATAGATGGAGAATATAAGGGGACTCCTGAGGCTGACCCCCTGCCAACTTTCAGAGGGTGGGAGGCAGAGGAGGAACCAAAAACACCAACAGTAATGCACACATTCATTGCCAAAATAAACGTTGAAAAATCTAGCATCTGTTCAGGTGAACCTAAACGAGCCAAGGAGTACACTCTAATGTGTATTGCTCTCCTTTTAAAAATGAATTGATTCTTCCTGTGCATAGGAGATGTCTAATTGTTTGGATAACGTATTGATTCCATCTCAATTTCCTGCACATTCTTGCTGTTAAACTTTAACTCATTTTTGAATGATAAAAGTGATTTAATTTCTTTATTAGAAAGAATTGATGCGACAATTAGGACACACCAGGAGAGCAGTTTTCAGCAGACAATCACAACCCTAAGAAGTTAGACACTCCAGCTGTGCATCATCCTTGCAGAAAGGTGTGATTTTTCTCATGGTACCAGTAATCACACTTGTGTCAGATAAAAGGTGCAATTAATCAAAAAATAAAATGAGATTGTCTCGAGTGTAAATTGAAACCTTACAAAATAGTGAATTTTTGCTTCAATTCCCCTTTGTCTAGATATCCCTTTACTTTATAGGCTATGTAAATTACAAATTATCATTTGGATCTACTTGCTTAATTGCTAAAAAATGATTGGTCGTCATGTTGAAATATAAATATACTGACATTGGTCAATAGCCATGCTTTTGTACTGTTGCTGACTTCTAAGATGTGTTCATGCTGAACAATTTAAAACCACAGCATTAAAGAGAACTGTCAGATATATTTTATCTCAGTTTCTCACAGCAGCATTATCATTGTCATCATGCTTATTAATAAGACACAGAATGCCTCTTACATCTATTGAAAGGTCTTTGAGATTTAATGGTAAGTGAAAGCTTAGATGTTTCCTCTACGGTTTTCCTGCTATTAACAGTGATGATCTGGGCAGTATTGTTTCAGGAAGCCAATTAGGAGAAGGCCATTTTCATGACTTCATAAGTGCACTGGCAATAAATTTTATTCCCCAAAGTCATTGGCTACAGAGCCTCTGACACGATAGGCCAAATCTACTGGTGAGAAGTAATCAGCTCAAGAGGCCCATGTTGCTTGTTATTAGCTATAATATTTATTATGTGCTAAATTCCAGGTCATAGATACAAGCATAACAGATTAGGCATACACCCTGTCCCACAGGAGACTCTCAAACTAGGGAGAGGTAGACAGATAGACATAACTGTAACACTGAAATGTAACAAAACAAAGTCAGCAATCAACAAGTCAACACAATGATGGATCTTGGAGGTGACGAGTCAGAAAATAACCATATTTACTGATCACTTCCTGTGTGCAGAGTGAATAAGCACTTGGGAGAGGATAACAGTAAAACAGACACAATCCCTACCTACAACAAGCTTACAGTCTAGAGGTAGAGACAGACATTAAAATAATTATGGATATGTATATAAGTGCAGTAGGGCTAGAGAGAAGAAATAAAGGGTACAAATCAGGGAGATGCAGAAGGGAGTGGGAAAAGAGGAAACAAAGGCTTAGTCAAAGAAGGCCTCTCAGAGATATGCCTTGAATAAGGCTGTCAAGATGGGGGGAGAATGGTCTGTTGGGTATGACAAAGGAGGGTGTTCTAGGCCAGAGGCAGGACGTGGGTAAGAGGTCAACAGTGAGATAGATGAGATTGAGGTTTAGTAAGTAGGTTGACCTTAGAGGAGCTAGAGTGTGTGGGCTGGGTTGTAGTAGGAGAGTAGTGAGGTGAGGATGGAGGGGCAAGGTGACTGAGTGCTTTAAATCAATCGTATTTATTGAGTGCTTACTATGTGCAGAGCGCTGTACCAAACACTTGGAAAAGTACACCAGAATTAGCAGACACGTTTCCTGCCCATTACAATCTCACAGTCTAGAGAATTTAAAGCCAATGATAAGGAGTTTCTGTTTGATGAGGAGATGCTCCACTGCTCCAGTAAGCATTCTTTAGTAACAAACCAAGACCTTGCTGCTCCACCCTCCATCAGTCATGCTGGAGAACTGGGAGAATCGCTCATGACTCAGTTCTGGGTCTCCATCTAATTCCATTTTCACCCACTTCCTTGGAGAACTCAGTGGCTCCTATGGCTTAAACTACCAACTCTATAAACATGATTCCCCAATCTATATCTCCAGCCCTGATCTCTCTGTTTCTATGCAGACTCACATTTCCTCCTGCCTTGAGTACATCTATACCTGGATGTCCTGCCAATACATCAAATATAACACTCCAAAGAGAACCCCTCATCTTTCCATCTAAAGCCAGCCCTCTAGACTGTAAACTCATACTGGGCAGGGAATGTGTTTATTTTGTATTCTCTCAAGCACTTAGCACAGTGCTCTGCACAGAGTAAGCACTCAATAAGTATGATTGATTGAATGGATAAATGTCCTCCCAATTACTTTCCCAACACTGTAAACACCACAATCCTCCGTCACAAGTTTGATAACCTTGGCATTATTCTCAACTCATCTCTTTCAATCAATCCACATATTTGATCTGTCACCAAATCCTGTCAGTTGCAACTTCACAGCATTGCTAAAATTCACCCTTTCCTCTCCATCCAAATGGCTACTGACCCAATCCAAGCACTTATCCTATCCCTCCTAGACTACAGCAGCCTCCTTGCTGATCTCTCTGCCTCCCATCTCTTCACACTCCAGTCCATGCTCCACACTTATTCCTAGATCATTTTTCTAAAAAAGTTCAGTCCATGTTTCCCCACTCCTCAAGAACCTCCAATAAGTTGCCCATCCATCTCCAAATTAAACAGAAACCCTTACCATTAGCTTGAAAACATTCAATCCCCTTGCTCCCTCCTATCTTACCTCACTGATTTCCTACTATATCTCACTTAACTCCCCTTAGACCAAACTACTCATGGAAACTCAATCTTGTCCACCTCACTGATGACCCCTTGCCTATGTCATGCCTCTGGCTTAGAGTCCCCTCTCCTCTTCATACCCGACAGACTATCACTCTCCCACCTTCAAAGCCTTATTACAATAACCTCTACTCCAAGAAGCCTTCCCTGAATACGTCATTTTCCCTGTATTTCAACTCCCAGACTCTGCCCTTAGACTTGTATCCATATGCTTTCAGCACGTGATATTCACTCCACCCTCAGCCCCACAACACTTACATTCATATCCGTAAGTTAGTTTAATATCTGTCTCTTCCTCTAGACTCTAAACTCCTTGTAGGTTGGGAACATATCTTCTAATTTGGTTATACTTTACTCTCCCAAGTGCTTAATACAATGCTCTGAACAATAAGCAATTGCTCCTAAAATGCAATTGCTTGATTGGAGAAGAGGATGCTAAGAGCTTGGTGTGGGGCTGAACAGTCTCAGTAAAGGATTGCGAGCCTTGGAGATTTAGTGTTTAAGGCACAGCTTGGCCTTATGCTGCTGCTATATCTTCTCTCTGCCACACTGAATTGGGATGCCATATAAATGAATTGTTTCATTCATCTTCAGGTTTTCAGATAATAATTGGTTCGACAAACCAAGTCATCTAGAAAGCTAACTTCAAAGAGATAATTAATTTGCCCAGGTTAACTGAATCATGTCAACACCCAAAATTAGATTTAAGGGTGAAAGTTTTGTCTGAGATCCTAGAACCAAAATGATAGCTTGAAAGAAAGCACTGACTAGGATAAGGCCCAGTTACTGACAAGTAGATCTGGGCAGATAATCCTTTTCTAGGAAGCTAGACAAAATATACCCATTTTATGCTTAAGAGCCTTGATAGAGTGAACAATCACTTCTAGAGAGTCCAAAAAATGCATTGCTCTATACTGAAATCAGTGTGCCTACCTTAGTAAACTGTGTATTCAAGTACATGGTGAAAGCTGGTTTTTGAAGTCCACTTGGAACTCATGATAAAAATGGGGGAAAAAATGATGACACTGCATTTTGGCAGTCCACTGCACTCCCAGAGTCAAGCACACAACACTTGAACTGGACAGCATCAGAAAATTACATATAAACACACCCAGACCACAAAAGCAGGTCTGTCTTCTTCCTTCCATCACGAGGTTATTTTCAATCTCTACAGTTCTCACGTAAATTGCAATTCTCCAGAGCAGCCTTACTTTCACAGAAAAGTCTCTGTGATGCAAATCTGCTGCTCAAACCAATGCGGGCATGTGAAGGCCACTGAGTTGGTTGGAACCCTCCAGACTAACAGAAGTGAGGAAAATCATACATGGCCTAATGACTCCAGTGGTCTGACACTACTTTGAGACTAATTTGAAGCACTTTTCCTTATACCCCAGAGGACTACTTGAGGTAAATCAACCATGTTTGCCCGCCAGTTCGTTTCACGCCCTCCCCTTTCAGGTCATTTTATTTTCAATTCATTTCCTTGCCCTGGCAGTCTTCCCACACATCCACATGCCCACATCCACTCCATGTGGTAAATAGCAACATTATCGTCATGTGGAATATGTTTGCACAGCAGGGTTCCCTGGCAGCCCAGAGTTTAATTTTTAGGCTCTCAGATACCGGGCCAATAAACTTTATATTATTACACACTTTCCCTAAAATATCAACCTGGGATCTGTGCAGAGCTGTGCATCATTCTGGGTAACCACCACACTCTAGTGTGGCGTGCTAGTGCTTTGCACATAGTAAGCGCTTAACAAATGCCATTATTATTATTATTATTAGTGGAGCCCGGCACAGAGCAGCTTGCTTCAATTTTTCTACTTTAACAATTCAGGCCCTTCAACTCCCAGTACTGTATCAACTAGCATACACTGATAGAGTAAAGTAGCCACAGGGGCAGGTCTTTGCATACAATTATTTCTCAATGGTTGCACCGGAACAGCATTTATCACCTCATTTTAACCAACCTATACAATATTGTGACATTGTACTAAGCATTGCCTAATTATGCAATGGCCTTCTGGGAGAATAGCTTACTACAGTATTAAGCTTCCATTAATCCATTGTCTAAGAGAGCTCATTTATTGTTTCTATTCCTGGATTTGAAATTCACAAGTCAAGACTCGGGAATTTGATTTTACCAAGCATTCTGACTGTTTTCCCTCTAGTGGATGCCTGAACCACCATGTATCCCCTAATTACAGCTGGTTTTAAAACAGATCATTTAAAACAGATCAATTCAGTCTCTAACACAAAGTGAAAATCACCCTGTGGGTAAACATCACAAACTGAACTGGGCCGTTCTATCCCAAGAAAGACATACCTGAATCAAGGACTAATTCTTTAAGATTTTTGACAATTCACAGAGGAAAAAAAAACTGGGGGCTAACACCTTTTTAGAGCCAGGTTTGCCATACAGTCCTCAAAGCAAAAACGTAGATCCTCAGATGTGGAAAAACTCTTTATACTGTCATTATCTTTTACTTCTTGGGAAATAGCTTTTAACAAAGGACAGGCTGCATATATGTACTGTCTCACAGGCAGCAACAGTAGTTGCTTGTCTGTACCCAGTGGACAATAATAGAAGGAGAATAAAGAAAAGTGTTCATAGTTGGTTTTTAACTTTTGGGATAAGATTCAGACTGAGAGAACAATACAGTGAGGAACCAGGCCATGCTAGACTTTAAAATAATAACCTTAACTGTGCAGAAGTTCAGTTAAACTACTTTCACTAAACATCTTGCTTCTGACAAGTTACATATCCAGCAACGTCTCCAGCATTAACAAACTGGAATTTCATTTATTGAAAAGTATCTAGTGTATTGATAAACACAAATCTCTGAAATGAAAAGACTTTCATCAGCAAACATTTTATGTGCCTTGAGAATATGTTATGAAGATAAGTCTATCAGGATCTGAATAAGAATAAGGATTGCATTTGTCACCTTTAAATAAATTTTACATGCCACACAGGATATTTTCTTTTATAGCCCATTTACATCCACCATGGAAACTAATCAAGTGTTTAGTCACTCCATGAAAGAACATAATAATACTAGCACATCAATTGCGGGTAAACCAAATGGTTGGGTCAAGCGAGTGATAAATGCCTTACCTGGTTTTGGAGGGCAGAGTGGGTCCGTCTCCTTTGTTAAGATACCATTCACAGTAATTCATTGACTTAAAACTTAAGAATTCAGCCAACTCTATTTAGATACATTCTTTTTAAATAACTCCTCTAGAATTTCCTCAAAATACCACTCTGCTCTTATTTTCTAAGCATTATATTTCTTATGACAGGCAAGTAACATGTCACTTTATTTTGTACTTTCCAAATATTTAATGCAGTAATGCCTTGTGGCCATTTTGCACCAGTAGGTGCTCAGTCAGAGCTATTTCTACTATTACTGATTCCAGGAATTTATTGCCTGAGGCTTTGGTTTTACCATGTCCTTCAAACACCACAGGAAGTCCCAGAACACTCAGCACACCAACATAGGAGCACAGTTCACTACCTTAAGCCTTTTCTGAGAGGTTCATGGGAGAATAAAGGTTAGGAAGCTACTCAAACAACTACTCTATGCTGAGCTCCAATGAAAGGATAAGAGAGAGAGGACAGGATAAATATGATGAAGTAAAAGGGCAGACAGCGAGGCATAACTGTGGATAGCTGGGAGGCAGCAGTTTCATGATCAAAAACAGTCACTACAAAATGGCTTCCTAGCCAATGAAATGGCTTCCACAGTCTCACTGCAAGGAATAGACAGAAAGGATGGCTCAAAAAGGCTGCAACACCATGAAAGAACAAATGAAATGGCATCAAATAGGAAAGGTTACAAGGCTGCCAGGAATAGTCTTTGCATGCACAAGATATGGAAGGGATTAGGGATTCACTGATTTTAATGGCGCTTCTCCTACTTTCAGAGCTGGAAGTGGATATTTAGCATCATGACAACCAACTGTGTTGATCCAGTCAATAGCTCCAAAATCACTTCACAAATTGCAATTGGTGAGATGCAGTTTGAAACAATTTATAAGGAATTCATTTTTTAAAAAAAATTACATCATTACTTTTACTCTATTGTAGAGAGTGTAAAACACATAATTTATAAGTATCTTTGAAAGTCAACAATGACTGTATGTCAGAAAGAAAACTCAACTGGCTCACTTGATTTTATAACAGTTTAAGTATTACATATGCAATTAAATTTGGTTTGGTTTTACTTTAGTGTTATCTAAATATATTGTACTAAAATTTTACAATTTCTAAGGGATTTAAAGTAATCTTAATAATGTGTGCCACATCAGATATTTTAAAGATGGGCTAAATTAAGATATTTCATTAACAAGGATCACTGGTGCAATTGGAAAGTGAGATCAAATTAAACTATCAATTGGCCTAAAGAATCATAAATCAAGTCTCTGCTTTGGATTATTTTTCAACCAATTTGAATAATCAGATACTTGCAAATGTCTGGTAACTGTAATAGTGGGAACCCTCAAATGTTTAACTGTTGAGGTTGCTATGTACTCTAAGGTGGTGTTTCAAATTCGAACTTGTCAAAAATTACTTGCATTAGGTCTTTTTGGCTATTTGGATATATTGCCTTCTGCTGAAATGAGGTGACGATCCTGGCAACGTCATGACTTAGATATGTAACAAATAACCTTCTGTAATACGCCTGCAATAACTTCAGACAAGCCACACAACCACTATTTCTCAATTTTCCTTTTTTAACACGTATATTGAAGATATGCTTCTTATAGGTTTTCCACAGTGCAACTTTAAGTTGCACAGAGGAAAATAAAAGCCGATTTCTTTAAAATGAATGGATGGATTATGCCATTCACTTGCAATATTTATTGCCGTTTGGAAAAATATGCATTTGTAGATGCAAGTTACTGCTCCTCAAAAAAAAAGGTGGCAAAATTCAAATCTGATTATGTTGGCAGGGCCTGGTTAAAATTTTTCAGGTTTCCAATGGAATCAGATCTGGGAACTGAGGAGAAATAAAAGAGGACTACATTACCTCAAAGGTAAAAGAAGTAACATGGCTCAGTGGAAAGAGCACGGTCTTAGGAGTCAGAGATCGTGGGTTCTGATCCCGGCTCTTCCACTAATCTGCTATGTGACTTTGGGTAAGTCACTTAACTTCTATGTGCCTCAGTGACCTCATCTGGAAAATGGGGATTAAGACTGTGAGCCTCACGTGGGACAACTTGATTACCTTGTGTCTTCCCCAGTGCTTAGAACAGTGCATGGCACATAGTAAGCGCTTAACAAATACCAACATTATTATTATTAAAAGGCCTACATTTACCAGAATTATCGGATACTGCAGGCCAATTGAGTTGTAGATGAGGGAACTGATAAAGCACAGAGAAGTGACTTGCCCAAGGTCACACTGCAGGTAAGTGGCAGAACAGGATTAGAACCCACATTTTCTAACTCCCAAGTTTATGCTCTTAATGTAGGGCTCTATATCACAACACCCATATTATGTGAAATCTGGGGGCATCTAGCTAAACTGGTGCCTCATCCATCATCTTAGATCATTTTCTTACAGGAGATATGCTGCCAAGTTCTAGACTTAACAATTCTTTCCTGTATCATCATTCTTTCTCAAGGTCTTCCGACCTCAAGAACTACAACAGGAAAAGGAATGTTTCAGGCTTTTTTTGAAAAGTGGTCTATTTTGGCTTAGTTGCACCCAATTTGTACTTTCCTTGACATTTACCAGTTTCAACATTTCACCCTAGAGATGGCTGCATATCAGTATATTTTGAAGTTGGCACAATGCAGCTATTTGTTAAGAAAGTTGGGAGAGAAAGCTTTTGCACACATTGTTTTGTACTAGCAAAGTGTACAATTCCAAGTCCTTAACTATGGCAGATAGTATGCAAATATGCAGAGAGAAGGAAATTCAGCCCACAGAAATGCATATCCCCAACTCTCTCACTACTTTTGTTCCTAAAGATTCTCAAACCTGCCCCCCCCCCCTTTTTTTTTTTTTTTTTACCTTGCTCCCTCATTCCTTTGCTGGATAATATGGAAAGTAAGTCAGGTGAGACCAGAGAAAGGCAGTTGGTGGTAAAATTGTTTTAGCCAAGAAGTATTACTGTAAAGAATGTGTAAAAAGCACACAATTAAATCCTCAAAATCCAGGATGATGAGTAAACCAGACAATATTTCCTACTGCAAGTTGACAATCATAGATTTTGCATAGTGACCGGTAGCCTAGAGGAACAGCATGGCCTAGAGGAAAGAACACACCACTGTGAGTTAGAGGACCTGGGTTTTTATCCTGGCTCTGCCAATTGCTTCCTGCGTGGCTCTGGGCAAGTCATTTCCCTTCTCTGTGCCTCAGTTCCTGCAATGGTAAAATTGTTATTAAATATATGTTCTCCCTCCTAGACAGTGAGCCCCAAGCGGGACAAGGATTGTGTCCAACTAATTAACTTGTACCTACTCCCAGCGCTTAAAACAGTGTTTGATACACAGTAAGTGCTTAAATACCATAAAAGAGCATAACAGAAAAAAAATAGATAACACCATTTAACAAAGGGTCCAGGATATTTGTGTCAGTGTGAAATAATAGTAATAATAATAAAAAATGGTAATTATTAAGCATTTACTATGAGGTAAGCACTAGACTAAGCTCTAGGCTGGATACAGTATAATTAGATTGGATTTAGTCCCTGCCCTATATGGGGTTTACAGTATAAGGAGGAGGGAGAATAAGCATTCAGTGCATTTCATAAATGAGGAAACTGAAGCACAGCAAAGTTCAGTAACTTGCCCAGGATCACACAGCAGGCAGGTGGTAGACCAGGGATTAAAACTCAGGGCCCTGATTCCCAACCCCATGCTCTTTCCACTGTGCTAAGGTGCTTCTTGATAGTCCTTTCTTTAGATTCACAAAGCTATTCAAACCTAGGCCTTAAAATGATTATAGTTAGGATGAAGTCTGTTCCTTAAAAAGGAAATGATCATGCCAAATGTAAACCCTAAAAGGGCAGTGGCCATGTCTTTCATGTTCACAAATACCTTGTTCAGTGTTCTGAGTATAATTGGCATTCAATAAGTACTGAGATAGTTGATAATACTACTCACAGTCCAAGAGTATTTTTTATTTACATCAATCAAGCTGCTAATGAGATTCATAGACTTCTCCCTTTTGGAAAAAAATAGCATACCTCCTAAGTCTCAGGTCAATGAAAAGCTGACTGGATAGTTTAATAGACAGTGCTGCCATGCTGGAGGCTGAATTCATCAATCAATGTTATTTACTGAGCACTTACTATGTGCATTAAGGGACTGGGAGAGTACAACACAAGAAAGTTGGCAGACCCTTTCCCTGGCCACAGTGAGCTTACAGTCTAGAGGCAGACACAGACATTACAGTAAACAAATTACAGATATGTAAATAAGTGCTATGGAGCTGAAGGTGGGAGGAAATATCAAGTGATTAAGGGGTACAGATATGAGGAAGAGGGAGTGGAGGAAAAAGTGAGCCCAATTGGAGAAGGCCTCTTGGAGGAGATGTGATGTAAATTAGTGAACAGGAAGGTTTCAACTTTGGGGCCACTGGCAATATGATAAAGTAATGATTCTGGCCTTCATTGGGAAAGGAAGAAATCACTATTCTGTACCTAGAGGAGAGCCAACCATCCAGTGAATGGAGTGCAGGCCCCCCAGGCGATGCAAGATATAGCTGCTGGAACTCATAGGGGAAAATATGCAGAAAAAGTGATAATAAAATGAATGAACAGTGAGAAGGACAACACTGATGGCATGCCAAATGCATTCCAGGAGGCAAAAGGACCAAACACATGGTGAGTTTTGCGGATTGATTTCTACATACGATGAAAGGAAAATAAAAGATCTAAAGTAGCTGGCATTTCAGTATTTAGGGATTCATGTAGAGATGTGAAATTAACACCAAGGAATGCAATCAGGAAACCAGAATATATCTACAGCAAAACCATATTAATATCAGAGGACCCATACAGGCACATACTACAAATGTTTGTGCAGTGCTCTGTATGTATCTTCTCTACGGGGTGCTGCTCCTACTGGGATGGAGATATGTTTGGGAAAGTGAGCCATTTAAAGGGGTCATGACAAGTTGTTCTGCTACACAAGCAATTTTTCTAATTTTAGAGACTGCCCCTCGTGACTGGTACCACAGCTTTATATGTTTTTTTGGCTGGTCTGGCCTTCATCCAATACAGACACCATATCAGATACTGGTGCATTTGGCATTTTTAATTTTTACCACCAAATCTCAAGGCTTAGAAGCACCAGCTATTTTCAAAGGCACCTGAGAGGGGAATACAAAGGTTTTGGAACAAGATGAGGGTTTTGGAACAAGATGAGGTGGGAAGGGAGAAGGAGGAGGAGAAGAGATAAGGGTCCTCCTAAAGAAATGCTCTATCTGAAAGCTTCCTTCCTACAAACTGGCATGTACACATGTGATGTCTTATGTGGCTTTCTGTCCAGTATCTATTTGCAGAAGCTAGATAGCAAAATTTCAGTGCCTTCTGGGCTGAGGCAGGCCAGAATAAGTCAGGTTAAACCCCCAACACCCTTTCTCCGCTGTGTTCTACTACTCTTGTTCCAGTACAAGTCAATCCCAACTCAGAGGATTCAATATTTGGAACTGATTTGAGGGAGGGGGAAAACATAAGTATTGGATGATTGTGGAACCAAGTTGCGGTCAATAGGTAAACTGAGGTAAGGTTGAGGTACATTACCCCAGACTAATATGCTATATAATTGATTAGAATTGAAAATGGAAGTCCAGTCAAAATACAGATAGTCTTTGTTACTGGAGTGAAACAAAAATTACCTAGCTGGATATTTCAGAAATGATAAAACAAAATTAGAAGAGTATGAAATGAGGTTATGTAAATGGTATCAAAAATGTACATGTGAATGTACATGTTCTGGAAATGTCAAAATAAGAATATCCCAACCATTTGACAATTACAAAGTATGATTTAAGTATTATTAATAATCAAATTAATAATAACGAAAATAATACTATTTGTTAGAGTGATTTCTCTATGTCAACAACTGTACTATGTACTGGCAAGGTAATCAAGTCAGAAACAGTCCTTTTCCCATACGGGGCTCATGGTCTAAAGGGGAAAGAGAGCAGATACTTCATAGTTGAGGGAACTGAGGCACAGAGAAGTTAAGTGATTTACAGTCACAGAACAGCAAGAGACAAAGCTGGGATTAGAACCCAGGACATGTGCTTTTGCGTAGTGGAAATTCATACCCTGAGTAGTAATTCCGAGAATTGTTTCTGGTGCCCAGTTTGCTAAGAGAGTTGGTAGGGGTGGTTTTTGGCAAAGTGATCTCCACTGGACAGGAGAGAATGTTTTGAGATTCTTCTTAGAATGGTCCAGTGACTGAACATGCTGTCATTCCATTCCAACCTTCACACCTTCATGGAAATGCTGCCTCAAATTATTCCCAACTTGGAACTGCGGTAAAACAATGTTTGGGCAAACATGTCCCAATATAACCAATTCACCAAATAATTACAACCAATTTGATAGATGTTTTCTGCATTGGAACTTTTCTGATGCTGGCTCACATTACATTTCTAATGAGAAATGATTTTATGTACAAGGGAAAAAAGTATACTTCCTATATTTCACACCTAGAGAATCATTTAAAATAAATGAAACTTCGATCACACTTTGCTCTTTCCCTTTCATGTTCAGGATTCTTGTGCTGAAGACACTCAGCAGGTTGTAGATCAATTAATTGTATTTATTGAATGCTTACTGTGAGCAGAGCACTATACTAAGCACTTGGGAGAGCACTCCCTGCCCACAAGTAGCCTGCAGTCTAGAGGAATTAGGTTGGGTAAACTTCACTCAGAGGATCCATAATAATTTCCAGAAATTTTGAAATGCCTGTTTATGAGAAGCTTTCTCTCTCTTCCTCCACTACCCCTTTAAAATAATAATAATAATGTTGGTATTTGTTAAGCACTTACTATGTGCAGAGCACTGTTCTAAGCGCTGGGGTAGATACAGGGTAATCAGGTTGTCCCATGTGAGACTCACAGTTTATCCCCATTTTATAGATGAGGGAACTGAGGCACAGAGAAGTTAAGTCTCACCCCAAACTCACCCCTGTGCTTAAGATGAATATTTGGTCCCCAAAATTGGTACCATATTCCCACATAACATTTTTACATTACTGTCTTAATTTTGATTTTGACAGGCAAAATTTTGATGTTCCATATAAACTAAAATTTTCAATCTCATATACAGAATTTGATTTACAATACTTTTCATTAAAAAAATACAAATGAGCTAATTTAATAGTGGGATTTTTATTTCAAGTTGGGTTTACAGTTCTGCAAGTTATTTATTTCATTAACAACTTGCTTAACATTGTGTGGCATAAATACATTTTACTTGAGGGTTACTGACATGATTCTACTGCAACTTTTTTGTTGCGGTAAAGTTGCTAGCAATCTAGGACACCGCTCACATAAACATAATGTTTGATAGTGTGAAAAACTGACTTAAATTCACTTATAACAACTTGTTTCTTCATTGGAATCCTTTTTATAAAAGGACTTGACATACTTTGAATATCCTGCCACAGAAGATACACTTTGTATATGCTTACATGCAGCAATGACCTATAAAAGTCTGACTTTCTCTTATGCAGTTTGATTTTAAAAAGCATCTGCAAGTTTGCCTTCAGGCTCATCATCCTATCTCCTGTTTTTAATAAAATATCATTGCTAGAATAATCACTGTTTAGTATTCATTTAAGTTCCACCTAATAGTAAATTGTGTTTACACACAACAACAAAGCAGTGTATTAAAAACACATCATGGCTCAACATGGGAAGCAGCATGGCCTACTGGAAAAACCACTGGCCTGGGAGTCAGAAGACCTGGGTTCTAATCCCAGGTCTGCCATTTATCTGCTATGTGACCTTGGGCAAGTCACAACTTCTCTGTGCCTCAGTTCCCTCATATTCAAAATGGGGATTAAGACTGCGAGCCCCAAGTGGGACAGAGACTGTATCCAACTTGATGAGCTTGCATCTACCCCAGCATTTAGTAAAGTGCTTGGGACATAGTAAGCATTTCACAAATACCATTAAAAACAAAACAAACTCCATAACACTACCTACTTGGATGGGTGCTTCACAATTGTTCTGGTACTTCAAACTTTACTTTTTCAAGTCATGGCTTTGACTGCATAAAGATCAATCAGTAATATTTACTGAACATCTACTCTGTTGCTAGAACTCAGCACTAAGTGCGTGAGAGAGAGTACAGTGAAGTTAGAAGGCACAATCCTGCCCTCAAGAATTCTGCATTCTAATAAGGGGGAAGACAGTCAAAAAACTGTTTGCAGTTATGAAGAAAAAAGACAACCTAAAGATGGATAGAGAGACGCATACATATTTAAACAGTCATAGAAACAGAATTACATACAATTTGTTCATTATTAAAACAAATGTGATGAGGGGGTTAATTTAGATGAACTATCACCATAAAGTATATCTCCCACTTTATGCTCTGTTGTATTTGGAAGGTGATCCTGGCCTGACTGAAATCTAGAAAGCAAACCATGAAATCCATTTTCTTTTTTCTTGTTAGAGTTCAGTCTTAACAGTCTCTTTTGGAACAACACAACAAGTCAATAAAAATACTGGGAAATCCCATAAAATCAACATCTTCCAGCTGCAGCATAAAATGGCCAGATCCCCACATTTCTATTTCAGATCTCTCCCTGAAATCCAAAGCCTCTTGGGGGACTCATGTGGTTCAAGCTTTGAAAACTTTGGGCTTTTGAAGCCATGGTAGGGGAAGAGGAGAAAGGAAGTAAACACATGAAGAACAGAATCATACCCAATAATTCCCTCTGTCCACTACTCAAAAACAAAAAAAAAAATTGGTCACCTCATTCTCAGAGAGGGAGAAGACTGGTGCAGTAATACGTGTTAGAAGGCAAATTAAGGATTACTTTTTCAGGAGGAAAAATTCTGGGTTAGATAAAAAGGATACCACATTAGCCACAGTCCATAAGCCGCATGGGGCTCTTTATCTTATTTTACAGATGAGGAAATTGAGGCCCACAGAAGTTAGGTGAGTTATCTAAAGTCATTCAGAAGGCCAGTAGTAGAAGTGGAACTAGAACTTGGGTCTCCTGACTCCCAGCTCCAAGCTCTTTCCATTAGGTCAGAGAAGGCTGAACTTGAAGCCAGTAGGTTTTACTGTAGCATAGGCACATCTTTTCCTACCAGCATCTTTCAGGTTGCCGAGGTGTTGCTTTTCTAAGTCTTCTCTCTGCCTCTCTTTGAGGATTCAAAATGCTGAATTTCTTGAGTTAAAATTACTTCTCCATATGGAGTGATCCTGGGCTATGATGCTATACTTATTTTGCACATTTTAACTGAATCTGAAGACAAGTCCCTCGCTCAGTTGGGAAAAAGTGCTTCCTTGGATCTTATAATCTGCCCAGTGAACCTGGTATTTAACAAGCACCACTTCAATATTTGTGGTGTTTGCATATTACAGGATGCTGATATTAGTTTATCCTCCCATTTAGCTCAGAGCAAAGATAGCATCATGGCACTGTTCCAGAATCTTAAGTGGTCTTCCGTATGTTTTTTCTGAACCACCTCTGAGGGCAAGGTGAAAGTTATAATTCCTTGTTAACTTTTACATGTCTGCTAATTCTGTTGTACTGAGCCCTTCCAAGTGCTTAGTACATAGTCACCTAGCAAGCCTTCATTAAACATGATTAACGGGTAACTATCACAGTCCTAACACCCCATTTATTCAGTTATCCAAAAACTGCACATCTATTTTAAAACTATCTTAATTTCTTAATGTCAACTTTGAAAAACATAGTTCTTAGAGAGTCAGTTGTCCTATAATGCAGGAGAGGTATTATTGAAGACTGAGTTAAGAAAAACATTTTATTACACAGCCTTGACCCATGCAATTAGAACTCACATTATAGTATAAATGCAAACAGTCATTTCTTCAGAGCTGCATATTATTCTATCCAGAGAGACACATATTGTTGTAAGAATATTCCCAGACTCTGTCATCATGTTCTAATCAAAATGCAAAGTGAAAACACATATCAATCAATGGTATTTATCAAGCACTCACTGCACTATGTGCTTGGGAGAACACAAGAGTTGGTAGACACATTCCCTGCCCACAACAAGCTTGCTGTCTGAAGAACAGACTAAACTGGAAATATTATGCTTTCTGGAGCAGGAATGTGAAAGGTAGGTGGCAAGGGGTGGTCAGAGGCAATTGTTGGTAGCAAGGTAATGTACAAAAGTGCCTGGCCCCTTTCAGTCCAGCTCAATCCAGGAGAATCCTACTGACACTCAAGCCCAGGCTGCCATATCATCAGAGACACTGAACCAAAGGTAATAATAATAATAATGTTGGTATTTGTTAAGCGCTTACTATGTGCCGAGCACTGTTCTAAGCGCTGGGGTAGACATAGGGAAATCAGGTTGTCCCACGTGGGGCTCACAGTCTTAATCCCCATTTTACAGATGAGGGAACTGAGGCACAGAGAAGTTAAGTGACTTGCCCACAGTCACACAGCCGACAAGTGGCAGAGCTGGGATTCGAACTCATGAGCCCTGACTCCAAAGCCCATGCTCTTTCCACTGAGCCACACTGCTTCTAAAGGTATGAATAGTCACAGTGAATCCCCCAGTTGGACTGCACACCCCCTGAGGGCAGGGGCTGTATCTTTTTGCTTCCTCTGTACTCTCCCAAATACTTGGATTGGCTGTGTCCTATGATGAATTCAGTCGGACAGAGCAGCAGTTAATGTACTGAACGTTCATCCTAAACAACAAGTTAGTTAAAAGTGAAGCTGAATTCACTCTTTGCATTCATTTAACACCGTACTTGATGTTAGGAATATTTCTTTTCACTCTTTTAGTGCATCACGGTTCATCATTTGAGCTCTCCAAGGGACAGGGTCCAAGTCTAATTCCCATCCGTGCACTCTTTCCCAGTGCTTAGTACAGTGATCTGTAAACAGTAAGTGCTTAAGAAATACTGTTACTACTTTTCACCATCTTACTCTAACAATCAACTGAAGAAGTAAAATATTTCCTCACAATGGTTTGTCCTTAGCCTTGCCCCAGAAGGTTAACATCTGCAGAAATGGTTCAATCCTATTCTTTAAATCTGTTGCCCCCATCCCTTTGAGCATCTTATTTTCTAAAGAGACCCAATAAATTCTGTCTCTGTTTGAATGCACTGATGTGAACGAGCAAATCCCGACACAACAAAATGTTCTCTCCCCAGTGAAACTATTGATATGGAGTAAAAGAAGGAGGTGGGACATAGCTAATGAGGTCAACATTGCTTTACAAAACATTGTTCTGGTACGCTGCTCACAACACTGCTCTAGCCAATCAGATCACAAAGCCTCATCTTGCTAATAAACACTTCAATTCAGGCATTATTTGACAGAATTTATAGTACAGGAGCCTAGAGACTTGCCAGCACAAGCACTTTAATTTATCCACTTTGAGAAATAATGGATTATGTGAAGACTTTCAGCTTTGCTCTAAGGCATGTGCTTTAAAGTGTTTTGGAAAATTACAGGTGAAGAAGGTAACTGTTTCAGTTGAAGATGACAGCTGTGCACAGCAAATGTAGTCCCCTCCCTTTCTTCCCTCTGCATCTACCAACAAGAGGTGTCGACTTAAGTAACCTCCACCTTTGAACCCAAATGTGGTCCAGAAACCCACTCTGTTGGCTAAGGGTAAAAGTGGATTCACTACATCACTTTGCAATAGAAATTCGCTCCTAAAATTCAACAGCTGTGACTTATTGAGTGATTAATGGAAATACCAAGAAAAATGGAATATGACTGTCCCAGCAACAAAACATAGTCTCACTTTCATTCTAATAGCATAATCAACTTTTTTCCAGTTAATCTTTTAAACCAAATACCAGTCAGTCGGCAACATTTGTGTCCTACTAAATTAACTGTAGAAGGCTGCAACTGTGCTGCCTTTAACAGGCAGAGTAATACACTCTTATACAAGACATGACATTTGTTAGATTAAAAAAAAAGGAAGAAGCAGGCCAACATCTAATAACATCTGGGAGCTTGATAACTTTATCCATTCTTTGGACCCAAGCTTTAGTCTAAGTTGAAACAAAATATATTGTTTGCTTACCATAATACCTCAATTTAGGATTGACAAGTATATTTTTTGCAAACTTGTTTGTCATCTTCAAAGCATAAAGTTGGTGAAATAGAAGATGTGTTTGTGAGGAAACACCCGTTTGAACGCCACTACTGTGGGCAATAAGGTGTAGCACTGCCATTCTTTTTTCACTAGAAATATTAGTTTGGGGGAGCCAAAGAACATCCAAAAATCAGAAATGTTATGTCGCTCAAGTGAGGCAGGCATTTTCAAGATAGCATAAGTCTTTCTCAAAGAGCTAATCATTACTGTTAAACCAATTTAACGGGAAAGCTTAAAAAATATGATCAAATTACCAGAACTATCCAGGCAAGCTTATGAAACACTTAAATTTGTTGCTTAATACAGGCAGATAAAATTATCCTTAGAGTGAACTTTCCACATATAAAACCAAGAATGGGAAACGACTGACCATCGTGTTCTTGCATTTCTGATGAAAATATACTTCAAAAGAAAAATAGCACAATTTTGGCAGTGAAAATAGAGTCTCTTCTTCCTAGCAATTGTTCTGTGATTAGCCACCACTACTGTAAATAACATTATAATAATAATGTTGGTATTTGTTAAGCGCTTACTATGTGCCGAGCACTGTTCTAAGCGCTGGGGTAGACACAGGGGAATCAGGATGTCCCACGTGGGGCTCACAGTCTTAATCCCCATTTTACAGATGAGGTAACTGAGGCACAGAGAAGTTAAGTGACTTGCCCACAGTCACACAGCTGACAGGTGGCAGAGCTGGGATTCGAACTCATGACCTCTGACTCCCAAGCCCGTGCTCTTTCCACTGTGCCACGCCGCTTCTCGCCACGCCGCAACATTATGTCTTATTGGGAAGTGAACTGACTTTCAAAATTTTTAAAATGAATAGCTAGGCAAAGAATAAAATTGTTTACACTGATTTACTTTGCTCATTCTAGACAATAAGTGCTTGTTTTGTGAAACATGAGATTTTGCCATAATTTAAACAGTTTCCTTCACTTTGTTCTACAGATGTACGTATCAGCTTACGTGGGACGAGGAAATGTCTAGCAGGTCCCCACGAGCATTCATCTAAACTGAAATAACTGAATATCAAATAACTGAAATAACATATTTTCTTTTTATCTATCCAATCATTATTAGATTTCATAGGGCAGGGAGTACACTATTTACTCTTGATAAAATGCAGCCAGTGGTGGGTGAAATTCAGAGACAAATATTGTCTTAAAAAACTCCAAGCTGGTTCCAATCACTGTTCACTCTAAAACATCCAGAGTCCTTTAAAGTGATTTTAAAGTGCCTGCTTGGAAAGCTTTGAAAAGCCTGGATGCTTCCTGATCGTGCTCCTAATTTACTAGTCTGTTCTCTCTCAAAATGATCGAGTAACCCTGAAGAATTAATAATAATCTGGCATTAGTAGTTCCATTATCTTTCACCTAGACAAATGCCAGACATCCATGTAATACACAGGAATAAGAAATGAAGAGATAGGAATAATGAGTTTTTAAAACACTTCTAGGCCTAGATAAGCCATAAAATAAAGGCAATATTTGCTTGGCACCATAACATATATTTTATTTTTATCTACCCAATCATTATTAGATTTCATAGGGCAGTGAGTACACTATTTACTCTTGAGGTACCAGAATGTGATTTAATGCCCTGGTAGAGTTGTGTTTTGTTTTTTTTTTTTATCATTTCAGAGCATTCAGCACACTAGGAACTGTACGCATCATGCATGCAACAGAGTTATGGCTTATAGTGTAAGGGAACAATTCACCTGTGTGCTATTCAATGTACTATTAGAAATGTTTAGTGTATCTCCAATAGGTGAAATTTCCAACAGAGAATTGCTTTTTGACCCGCCATAGTACTGGGACCATTTACTATTAAATGCTGTGTGAAACGCTCAAGATGAATAGCTTATTTCTCCTATTTGTGTAGACATTTGTGAGGAAAGGGGAAAAAAATCATCCATAAAATAAAGTTTGCATGGCAAATCCACAAAAATAAGATAATAAATTGGGGTAGAGTGGGGGGGGGCAGTGGGTGCACACTCCAAAGCAGCTTTAGTTTATGCATCAACAAGTTACGCAGATTTTATGACTATTTACTTTATTATTCAATATAACCAAGTAGTTACAAACCAACAGCATGTCCTGCACAGCCTGATATCCTACCACTACTTATACCAATGAGCACATTTAAAAAAAACAACTAAGTTTTTTGGGGGGGTTTCCTAATTAAATCAGGGCCCTAAATGGGGGGAAATACTTATTGTGGTTGTTTTCTTTACAGTAACTGATTAAACTGGGAAAATATTTTGATAATTAACCCTTTTCATAGGAGACTGCTGCTTAGCCATGAAATTTCACTTGGTGTAAAATAGTGGCAGAAAGCCTCATTCCAGCCACTGTAGTACTATCACTTTGGACCCAAAAATGTGTGTATTCTTTCAAATATAAACTGTCATGAACCTTAAATATTTGACTGAACTCAGAAGTAGAGGGGGAACTTGAAACCCCCCCAATTCTTTATATTTCTGAGCCCAGAGCCATAGCCTAAAAGATTCAGACTGTACCATTAAGACTTCTTAATCCTTCTAATTGAATACAAACAATCAGAAATCTTTACTGTTTTTGACAAATCTCATAAAGGAAATAATGACCTAATACATAAGCTGAATTTACCTCCCGATTACAAAAG
Organism: Ornithorhynchus anatinus; assembly: GCF_004115215.2. Lineage (NCBI taxonomy): Eukaryota > Metazoa > Chordata > Mammalia > Monotremata > Ornithorhynchidae > Ornithorhynchus > Ornithorhynchus anatinus. The sequence goes on along the minus strand of NC_041735.1, from coordinate 15,576,897 downwards.
TAATGTTAAAAGACAAGGCCCTGGTCCCTTATTTAAGATCAGTGGCAGATTTAAATGCTCATTGTTTATTAGAAAGATTCTTACTTAACTAACTCAATAGCACTTATTCTTCCTCTTTATGGTTTTCACCAGACTCGACAAGCTTAGTGAATTCAATTATTGTTTATTTTGCCAATATTGTGGACTACCAATAAAGATGTTGTTAAATGAAGAGCACGCTTATAAAAAAAGATAATCCCCAAAGCCTGTTCATAAATAAGGTTGTGACTCAAAATTTTGAGTGAAATTATAACTTTAGTCTGTAAATACCATTCATTACCCCTCTGTAAATATTTTATTTAAAAGAAATGCTCCATTAAAATTACTCATTCCAGAGATTTGAGGTTATAAGAAAACAGTAAGCAAAAATATGGAGTTTTAACCATGAATTTGGAAGTTTAGATTGCTACATCAAATTTCAATGATAAAGTTGCTCATACTTTAGCAGTGTTCAAAACTACAGTGTTGTCTTCTAACTTTTAGCAATTTTGATCATCAAGGTATTAGGCTTCTGCATTTGAGGTTTAGAGGTGTTAAAATAGTTATGACTATTTTTTTCACTTGATTCAAGGTTTCCTTGCCTTCTCTTCTCCCTCTTCCCTAAATATGCTTCCCTGAGGCAACTAAAAAGTTTTGATTTTTGCTCTTGAGGTAAACAAAGTTGTAAATTCAGGAAGCAGCTGGGAGGGACAGTATGACCTTTTTTTTAAAAAAAAAAAAACACTTTTCCTTGGTGTTAGGAAAAGCAGTAAAATTATGCCCCCAACGATTGTTCTGCATAGAGGTATGAGAGTAGTCCTGCTGAGAAACATATGGCTAGTAAATCACTGGGCATTAAAAAAGGTGTACTCTAATGTCTACATCTGATTTTCATGTTTAGTTATTCCCTTGGTTGAACCCCACTTTATGCAATTGAGGTCTGCAGCAGACTTGATGACCCAGTGCTACACCTGTCCTCACTTCCACCAAGCCAAAATCGTACAATTTCCACACCCCAGCTGAGAAGTGCTCAAAGGGGATAAGAAAGTGCTGACATTCTGCACACCTGCTGCCTTTCTTCCGCAATAAGGATATTTGTCTTTCGTAGCCCAACCTCCGAGTTTACAATTGCCTAAAAGGAAAAAGCATTAAGTCACTGGACGTTTTTGTCAGATAATTTTACATGGACAACTTTCACTGCAGTAATTCAGTGAAGTTTATCCAAGAGTCTCTAATCACATCAATACTACATACGGAAGCACCACCATCAAAAAAATTTGAATTAGAAGACCATTTTAAGGAATTCTTTCCAGATTCCAAAACTGTTTTCTCCAACATCCCTGTGCTGACACATACACAATTACTTTGAGATAACAATAGAGCCAGCAGTTTCAGCAGAAAGATATCAGTGTTTAAGAAGGAATACTAGAGAAGTGACTATTGCCAAATTTACCAGGTGGACAAAGATTAAATGTCTCCAGAGTCCTTCATTAAAGCTGACTGTGCAGGTGTGTCAGTGGAGCTTCACTCACCTCTCAAAGCCTGTCTGATCAGAGTAATTTGATTCCTGCACTCTAAATCCATCCACTAAACTGAAGAGCTCAAGGCTCTCTCTCAATGCTTTGGTAAACATCCATATAAGCAATATTCAACATTAAAGTCCTGATTGGCATAATGCTCAACAATTCCACTGCTGCCTACCCAATATCAACAAGTGTTAAAATGGCACAAAAACCCCACACAGAAAGTCTGAGGTGTGAGAATTATTCCTAATGTATGCTTTTTATAAAGTAAATTACAATATTCTCACTGTCAAACCTCTAACACCCCATCATATCACTTCTCTAAAGTGTTATCTTATAAAGGGCTCCCAAGTGATAAAATTCCTGGACCATAGCAGTGGCCAATTACCATGTATTAGTTCACAATTTAATGACATTTTCTAATGCGTTACAATTTGGTAGCCAAAATCGGAGCAAATTGAATTTAGAAGGATCTCAAAAAATTTAGCTTGTGATATTATGGTAATTTGTTGTCAAAATTGAAAAATAGCAATTCTTTTAAAATTACCTCAACTCAATACTATGAATATGAAATGCCAATCTAGCAGTATGGAAGAAAGCTCTTACATTTCATGCACATTTCAGATCAAAAGGAGTAAAAATACATCAGTAGCAATTAAGCAATTTTTAGCAATTAAGATACCTAAACGTGTCTTAAAAATTAGAAGTCCCCCCCCCAAAAAAAAAGTTGCAATAAAGGTTCTTAGAGCTAGGTTTGTGAAGTTCAGTAATAATTACTTATTCTAAGCATTTATGACTGCTATTGGATCAATCTGTGGCACAGATTTTCATATTCAAAAGCAAACAAAGATATTTTAATCATATATCCAATGTTTTTTACAGTTTTAAACTCCTACATATTTTCCTAGTGGCAAGATCACTGCATCTATTTCATTTATTCATTTCTGTCTTCCTTTTGAGACATGAAAATGACAAGTAAAAACTTACAGTTTGAATCAATGGTATTTATTGAGATCTCACTATGTGCAGAGTACTGTACTAAGTCCTTTGAAGAGTACAATAAAACAGAATAAGCAGACATGTTCCCTGCTCATAAGGTGCTTTCTACATCTACCAACCACTTATGACAATCTATTAAACTGTAATATTTTAAGTATTAAGTCAAATGACATACTTAATAATTCTGTAAAACTCCTAAAAGTTTTAAGGAAGAAACTTCAAAATAAAGACAGGCAATTGTTGCCAAATTTAGTACCACACATTACACACCTTGGAGGTGGAGTACCCATTTACTTCCTAAATTAAAAGCAGCAACTGATGATCTGGCTTAGTTTCCCACTGAGAATGATCTTTGTCCCTCAGGACCAAGAACTTCTGAAAGGGAATTGACTGCAGGGCTGCTGGTTGGCACAGCGACACTTTTTCCCTCCTACCAGGTGTGCTCCCCCTAGGGCATGAGTACAAGGAGGGAAAAGGAAGGCAGACGGGTTGCACAGGGCAGAATACACACAGGACATGCAAAACCTATTTACTGCTAAAGTGACCATAATATGGTGCCAAAACTGTGCTGAAGCACCCGGAGACAGCACAAGGCCTAGTGGGAAGAACACAGGCCAGTGAGTCAAAAGGCCTGGGTTCTAATCCTGTTTCCACCACTTGCCTGCAGGGTGCCCTTGGGCAAATCACTTCACTTCTCAGGGCTTCAATTTTTTTGTCTGTAAAATGGGGGTTAAAATTCCTGTTTACTCAATGGTAGGTATTTAGTGTTTACTTGTTCAGAACCTTGTGCTAAACTGTTCTTCCAACTATTGAAATGGTAAACCCCAAGTGGGATAGGAACTGTGTCTGACCTGGTCATCTTTTATCTACTCCAGTTCTTAGTACAATACCATATTTATTATTACTGCCACATTCTTCAGTAGGTAGGCTGTCCAGCAGCCAGGATTCCCACTGACCTTGTCCATTTTTTTTTTTTTTGGTCAAAACTTTCCCCAGTGATGGTAGAGTCACAATTTACATTCCTCTGCTTCTGGCTGATTCACTCCCTCTGCCAGCAAGATGTGGAGTGGGGTCAGACTTTGGGGAAACTGGTATTTATATACCAAAAATTTCCAAAACTTGGGACTATTTATCATGTAAAAGATGTGGACAAAGATGTCTTTTTTTTGGAAACAGTTTCCAACTGCCTTCAATGGAAGAAGGAATGCAGGTTATCTATAAAGAAGACCTTTCCCAAGTTAGGGGTGGTGGTTCCCTGAAATAAAGTTGATTACAAAGAGAAGTTTATAAAATCATGGAGATCTTTGACATTTGGACAAACCCCTGATCAGCTGAGGGGACAGTATAGGAAGCTCATTTCTGGAAGTCTTTGTCATCTCTAAATGTCACTGTTCTCTCCAAAACAGCACAATGCTGTGCACAGAGAAAGCACTTATTGCTCCAACCTTGGCTGTCTCAATCTCAGTGCACTAAGCATTCCCCTTATTGCCCCCAGCGGTTAATGCTCCTCCACAAGTGTTTAATTTTACTACGTAGTAGATTTAGGCACTGGGAAAATGGGGCTCTACAAACTCCTATATTTTTTTAAGAACCACAGTTAGCTGAGAAAAATAATTCAAATAAGGACTTCTCATGAATACCTACATATAAGGTTAATAATACTACACAAAGTTAGGCAAACTCCTAGAAGAACAGAGCAGCAGGGTGCTCTGGTGGGATTCCTGGGCCCTAATCCAAATAATGCCATTTACTGAGCTCTCACTGTGTGCAGACCACTGGGGATGGTACAATAAAAGTAGATACGATCCCTGACCAGCTATAACACTGGCTTATTCATCTTGGTGGGTGCAGAAAGAAACCCAGAATCAATGTTAATTATTGAGTCATACTGTGTACATAAGCACTGTACTAAGATATGGGTAGGGATTGTCTCTGTTGCCGAACTGTACTTTCCAAGTGCTTAGTACAGTGCTCTGCACACAGTAAGCACTCAAAAAACACCACTGAATGAATGAATTGGAAGGCACAAAATAGTCAGAAGATATGATCCCTGCCCTCTTGGATCTTATAGTGTAGGCCTTCCCAGACTGAGCTTCCCTTTTCCCTCTGCTCCCTCTACCCACCTCCTTCACCTCTCCACAGCTAAACCCTCTTCTCCCCCCTTTCCCTCTGCTCCTCCCCCCTCCCGTCCCATCCCCTCAGCACTGTACTCGTCCGCTCAACTGTATATATCTTCATTACCCTATTCATTTTGTTAATGAGATGTACATCACCTTGATTCTATTTATTTGCTATTGTTTTAATGAGATGTTCTTCCCCTTGATTCTATTTATTGCCATTGTTCTTATCTGTCTGCCTTCCCCGATTAGACTGTAAGCCCGTCAAAGGGCAGGGACTGTCTCTGTTACCGATTTGTACATTCCAAGCGCTTAGTACAGTGCTCTGCACATAGTAAGTGCTCAATAAATACTATTGAATGAATGAATAGAAAGACAAAAACAATTTACAGATAGAAGAGGAAAGAAAAATGGGTATGAAGATGAATAAGTGTTTAGAAAGGAAAGACTACCAAATTGTGAGTCCTGAGTGACAGAGACTGTGTCCAATCTGATTATCCTGTATCTGCACAGCAACTGGCATAATTATTAGCATATATAACTGTTCAATAAATGCCCCCAATTTTTATTATAACCTTAGTATAAATGTGATTCATTTTTATGACCTTCATAGGGTATGTGCTCATAGCAATAAAACCCCTAAATGCATTGCTATCGCATGCTATAATTATAACACATGCAAAAGCTTATTAATCATCTTTCATATACCAATCTGCCTCATAAAAAAACAAAAGTTCAGGTATTTCAATATTCCAACTATGGAAATCAGAATTTGTATTTTCTACTTGGGTGTTTTGCTTTATTTTGGTGTCTGTCTCCCCGTTTTAGACTCTGAGTCCGTTACTGGGCAGGGATTGTCCCTATCTGTTGCCGAACTGTACATTCCAAGCACTTAGTACAGTGCTCTGCACATTGTAAGCACTCAATAAATACGATTGAATGAATGAAAGGAAAAATTAGGATTATGTGAAAATTTATCAAACCTATTTACCATTTTACAGTAATGGAAGCCGCCTAGCCTAGCTGAAGAACATGGAACTAGGAGTCAGAGGATCTGGGTTCTAATCCCAGTTCTGTCATTTGCCTGCTGTGTGACCCTGGGTAAGTCACTTAACTTCTGTGCCTCCATTTACTAATCTGTAAAATGAGGAGTCAATAAATGTTCTCCCTCCCAGTTAGTCTGTGAGACCCACGTGGGATAGGGACTGTGTGTAGTTCAGTGCCTGGCTGATAGTAAGTGCTTCACAAATACCATGGTTATTAAAAAGGGAAGTTATTTTTCTCAATTTATAAGCCCACTTTCTACCACTTTTCCAATGATGTAATATAATGACAATGTTTTATAAAAGGATTAAGCTTGTTCATCACTTTGCTTGGTTTAATTTTAGAAAGTCCTACTTGCAGATTCTTTGAAATGCATAATTAAGTGATACTAGCACAGTTAAATTTTTACTGAAGTGAACAGTAGGTGTGAGGTTTATGCAAAGAAATGCATCAATTAGGGAGTAATGGCAAACTTCTCCTTGCTTCCTAAATTGAATACTCTCTGCTGTCTCTCAAATTATCATGCAGCACAAATGATATTTTTGCAGTATTTATTGGTCTATAAAACTCACCTCTTCTTGTACAAGGTTGCTTTTTTTCTCTTTGGTCAATTGGATCTGACAAAAAAATTAAAATAATCCTGTTTTACCTCTGCATTATCCTTTAAGTACTTAAGTTTTAATTATATCTCAGTCTACCTGAAGACATTTTGGGAAACTTCCAATAATATGCATAAGCAGTTGAATACAGTGTAAAAGTGCATGTAATTTCCAAGTCCCTAGTTGTTAATGAAATCCCAAACATTCAGGTTTTAATTGAACTAGATAAAGATTAAGAAGCTTAGCAGCAGCTGGCATTACGAATTAGTTCTCAGCAGATTTTTATGTTGTACTCTAAATCATTGCTTTTGTAATCTTCCTAAATTGTCCTTTATCTTGCTAATGCAGATATGATTCTCAGAAAGCATTAAGCTTACACTGTTCCCATTGCCTGAAAAAAATTTGAAGTGTAAAAATCTTAATAGTCTTTTTTAATAAGCATTATGATCTATACATATAATGTGCATTCGATAGAAATCTTACTCTAATTAGAAGAAAAGTTTATGTTTTTTACGTGACCTGTTTTTCAGATTAGATTTATTTAATGGAACAAACTGCTGAAAATATCTAAAGACTGCTTGAAGCCAAGTGACATGAGAAACTAAAAAGAAAGGAAATATAGAAAATATACTATGTCCTCATTAAATTCTAAATAGAATTTAGAAGAGTCAAGATAGGCTGCCATAAAATTAACTCTATGTTGGCATAAAATTCATAAAACAAGTTCCGCTTGAACGATATGGAAAACATTAGAGGTCACCATATAGTATTCCTCTAGGGGAAGCATTTCAAGACTATGCAGGGACATTCTCAGATATCGTTTTAAGTGATGAATCTAAGGACCAGCAATAAAACTTAAGAATCAGGAGACAGTAATAGAGGAGCTAAATAATTTAAATATACAATGTACAAAAAGACTTTTATGAAGCAACATGAGTTTTTTGACGTCACATTTACCATCTCTTACTTACATAGCCTGGTTATTAGGTCCCTTTTAGTATGACAAAGTAACTCATTAAATGATCCTCTAGTCTAAAATGTAAATATTTCCAAAAGGGCCAAAAATATATTCTAGGAAATGTGAGGGTTAGGGGAAGCAGGATAATCCTACTAAATACACTGGGTTGATTTAAATAAAATACAAATTAAACTTGGTTAAAGGATGAAAGACGTATACGATTCTGAGAAATTCCTACCTTAAAATTCAACCTCCCCAAGTACTCTGATAATGAACTTATGTATTTCTATGTGCAAAAAAGAATGGCATCATGTGTTATTGATAACTTCGCATTCACGGAAGAATGAACACAGAAGAGATGGACAGAAAAAGTTGCTCTTCTGACCGTTTGTCATCGTGTCATGTACCAATAGAATTCAAGACAAATAAGCACTTGAATATCCCATTTCACTCACCAGAAGCTAGTCACAAGCTGCCTTTTCGGATTGATTTAAAACCCCCTCTAATATTTTTCTACATTACTCTTTAACTTGATTCAACAAGAATGCCTATATTTATAGTGGCTTTACGAACCTCCCACTAGGCTTTAAAAAGGAAGAAAAATAAGTCATCCATGGTTAGATTATTATAGGCCTTTTGAGATGTCTTTCAGGAAAAATTAGGGCAATGTTGAGATTTCATTAAAAAAATCCTACTGCTGTTAGCCCTCTCCTTCCTGGAACTTCAGTAAATCTACCTTCCACAGGAACTGAGTAGAGTTTACGTAGTTTTCAGAAGCTTTAACCTTATGACCTTGAAGCTAGGGAGCTAAAAACATAAATCCAACTCCTAATAATATTTCTCTTTACAACTTTCCCCTTATATCATCACTCTTTTTAATTGCATTATTTAAAAGACATTCAAGAGAAACTTTGCTTTGGAAATCACCACCTATCCCTTCCTACTTTTATGTCTTTTAACTTTCTGAATTAAGGCAAACAATATATCGTTCAAATGCAAAACATCTTTTGATGGTTTTCCATAAGAATGACAAAAAATAGAATCTATCAATCACTAAGAATTCTAGAAATGCCATAGAAATAGATCAAGTCAGATCATTCTTAAGAGCTCTGAAACAGAACCCTCTCTGGAAAAGCACCATTTTTGACTCCTGTGCCATGACAGGTGTTGTACTTGCTTGGCTGTAGTGTCTAGCAAAGCTTTATGAACAATTAAAGCGAACACTTTTATCAATAACACCAGAGTGCACAAATAATCCCAGCTTTACTGACACTGTCCTCTCCTGAATCTCCCCTCTCTCTCTCTGCCTGGTCATTATCAGTCTTGTTCATGGGCTCCTCTTCCACCTCCTACCCTCTAACTGGGTGTCCTTCAAGGTTCAGTTCTGGGTCCCCTATTATTCTGCATCTACACTCACTCCCTTAGAGAGATCTACACCCATTCCCTTGGAGAACTCATTCACTTCCATGGGTTCAACTACCACCTCTATGCAGATAATCTCCAATTCTTTATCTCCAGCCTTGATCTCTTTCCTTTTCTGCAGTCTCACATTTCCTCCTGCCTTCAAGTCATCCCCACTTGGATGCACTGCCAACACTTCAAACTTAAAATATCCAAAACAGAACTCATCTTCCCACTCAAACCCTGTCCTCTTGCTGATTTTCCCATCAATGTAGACAGCACACCATCTTTCCTGTCTCACAAGCCCATAACCTGACCTATCCTTGACTTCTCTCTTTCAACCCAGATATTCAATCTATTCCTAAATCCTATCAGTTCAACCTTCTCAACATTGCTAAAATCTGTCCTTTCCTTGTCATCCAAACCTCTATTACGTTCATCCAAGCACTTATCCTATCACTCCTTGATTACTGTCTCAACCTCCTTTCTGACCTCCCTGCCTCCTGTCTCTCCCCACTCCAGTCCATAGTTCATTCTGCTGTCTGGATCATTTTTCTACAAAATTGTTCAATCCATGTTTTCCCACTCCTCAAGAACCTCTAGTGGTTGCTCATCCACCTCTGCATCAAACAGAAACTCTTTACCATAGGCTTTAAAGCACTCAATCACCTTGTCCCTTCATACCTCAATTCACTACTCTCCTACCATAACTCAGCTGACACACTAAACCTCTCTGGTGCCAACCTACCTTCTGTCCCTGGATCTTGTCTATCTCGCCATCGACCTCTCACGCACGTCCTACTTCTAGCCTGGAACACCTTCCCCTCTTCATATCCAAGAAACAATTACTTCAAAGCCTCTTTGAAGGCACATCTCCTATAAGAGGCCTTCCCTGACTAAGCCCTCGTTGCCTCTTTTCCCATTCCCATTTGCATCACCCTGACCCGCTACTTTTATTCACCACCCCCAGCACTTATGTAATATCCATGATTTATTTCTATGTCTGTCTGTTCTTCTAGACAGTAAACCTCCTTCATTATGGGCAGGGAATATGATTGTTATATTGTTTTCTGTACTCTCCCAAGTGCTTTGTACAGTGCCCTACACATTGTTCAATCAGTACGATTGATTGAATAATGTTCTAGGTGTGCCAATGCCCATCCTCTGAAAAGTGCCTGAATTTTAGATGAGATAGGGGAAGAAGGGGTGGGGAACAGGCAAGTTTTGACTGGCTTGAAAAAAAGAGCATCTACTACAGCCACATCCTTTGACCAATTAACTTACCTTTACCTCAGCACTTAGTACAGTGCTTGGCACATAGTAAGTGCTTAAATACCACAAAAAGTAAAAAAAAAAAAGACCAGAAACCCAGGAAATCAGACCTCTCAAGCATCGATCAATCATATTTATTGAGCACTTAGTGTGCAGATCACTGTGATAAGTACTTCGGAGAATACAAAAGAGTTAGCAGTCAGGTTCCCTGACCAAAATGAGTTTAGACTATGTCTTGGTAGCGGCAGTTTCATTGGGCACTACCACACAACAGTAGCCAGGTAAAGATCTTCTTTATACCTACCCTTCAGTTGAGTTAAATACTATAAATATACCTAAAATGATCAGGTTTGCCAATGAGCTTCCCTAGGAGGGAGCTCTTTGCATCTATATTCAGATCTGTGTTCAAGTTTCAGGGCTAAGGAATCCATAATGAAAGGATGTGCCCCGGAACGGGGCAATTCCTCACTGGAGCTGTGTTTGCTGTATTCATGAGTTCGGGGTTTCTTCACAGCTGGACAGGTGATGATCTAAACAGGCCCATTTTTTCCCCATACCTTGCTGCTATGGTCAGCTCCCCAAAACAATGGCTTTCCTAGTGGACCTCAGAGACGTGCATTACCCTATTAATTTTGTTAATGAGATGTACATCACCTTGCTTCTATTTATTTGCTATAAAATGAGATGTTCATCCCCTTGATTCTATTTATTGCTATCTTGTCTGTCTGTCTCCCTTGATTAGACCGTAAGCCCATCAAAGGGCAGGGACTGTCTCTATCTGTTACTGATTTGTATATTCTAAGCGCTTAGTACAGTGCTCTGCACATAGTAAGTACTCAATAAATACTATTGAATGAATGAATGAAAAAGTGAAGGTGAGGGAAATGTGATCTGAAGGGCTGAGTAGAAATGTTTAAGTGGTTACTTCTGTATCAGACACTGTACTTAATACCAAGGCACTGTACTAAGCACTTCTCAGTTTCTCAGTACCATGCTCAGCGCTCCTTCTCCTATGGGACACCTGCACAGACCTCTTGGATTCCATCCAACCTGACTACATACTGGGGGTGTGAAAAATGAGTATATTAGGGAAAGTGGCATGGCAAAATGGCAGAGTGCCCGTCGAGGAGCTAGAAGACCCAGGGTCTAGTCCGAACTGTACAGCTAACCTGCCGTGTGACCATGGACAAGTCACTTTACTTCTACATACCTCGGTTTGCTCATCTGCTAAGTGGAGATTAATACCTGCCTTTCCTACCTATCTCACATAGTAGTTGTGAGGACTAAAATTAACTAATTAATGGGAGAATACTTTGGGAATAAAAGCCCTACAGAAAATCAAGGTTTTATTATTAAAAAAGCACTTAGGACAGTGCTTGATACATAGTAAGTGCTTAAATACTACAAAAAAGTTTAATATCTCAGTTGTAATCAAAGGTAGATGTGAATGTTTCTAAGTAATTTTAATTTTTACTATGATTCCATCACAGACAAGCCCTTAGGTGTCAAAAATTCATCTAAAAAATGCAAACAATTAAATGAACAACTTCAACTTCATTTGACACTGTCAATCAATCATATTTATTGAGTGCTTACTTTGTGCAGAGCACTGTACTAAGTGCTTGGATGAGTACAATATAATAGAGTTTGGTAAACAAGTCCCCTACTCAAACGATTTCAGTGAGCATAGGGCATGGACCCTTCAACATTGTTTTATGTGTTCACACTGTATGATCTTTTTCTTCTTAATGCCACAGTTTTCTACAGCTGAACTTCCACAAAAACAAACTTGAATAATTCATCATTTGGATTCCAACTATTTTTGTTATAATTCCATAGACTACTAGACAACTGTAAATGCACTAAACTCAGTTTTATGACCTCTAAGGATTCCTGCTGACTTTCATTAATAAATCCTTGACTTTTATTAATAGTAGTAATAATAATTAATGATAATAGTGCTATTTTTAAGGACTTATTACATTCCAGACTCCGTACTGAATTTACAGCAGATCTCATTAGTCTAATCTAATACAGCACTTCCTATCAGCCAAAGCACTGCTCTAAGCATTGGGTCAGATTCAAGAAAATCAAATTGGAGAAAATCAGATTGACAGTCATCTCATATAAGGCTCACTTTCAAAGAGAAGAACACATTTTCTGAGATTACACATTTTATCTTCACACTTTGTCTGAGAATTAGCTCCAAAAGATTTTGAAGTCCAATAAAACATTTATCAAAGAAAAAATGATTGACAGATTAATAATTTGGCAAAGATCTGGCAAGAAGAGCAGGCAACAATTAGCAAAATAATCCTAATTATTGGCAGCACATCTAAGATTACTGAGCCTTATAGTTAAGTTTATAATGATCACTTTAAAACAAATACACCAAATAAAAAACAAATTGGCTCTATTTTCACCATAGAGAATCAAAATGTAACACTTTTTTCAGTGAAATATATCCAAAACAATACTATTCACCTTCCATCTTAAACCGGCTCCTCCAAACTTTCCCATATAAATTGAGAGCACCACTTTTTTCAGGAAACTGTGTAATTCTGGAATCCTTGTTGTCTTTCAATTCTCACACCCAGCTGTCAAATTTTGCCAATTTTTCTATCCAACTACTCCCAGTCCATCCCTTCCTCACCTCCACACACTGTGGTTATACTATAATAGCTTCCTTGTTGGTCCTTCAGTCTTCCCCTACATTGTATGTTGCTGGGTAGAATGCCTTCTTCAGGCACCACTGCACATACATTTCTCCCCTTCTAAAACCTTCTACTGGCTTCCTGTGTGCCTGAGCATCCAGCAGCAATTCTTCTCACATTCAGCTTCCAAGCTCCCCAACCCTCCTTATCTTTCTTGTCTCTGTGTACTCTCCAGTGGGCTCTCTTTACTTCATAAGTTAGCTTTCTAACTGTACTTCATTTTCACTACCACAGCCCCCTCAATCAGGAGCTCCCATACATCCCATCTGACAGACCACAATCAAAGCCTTCCTAAAACCCATCCACTCCAACTAACCTTCCTCTGCCTGGAGTTTCCTTGCCCTTCATATCTGACGGACCACAATTTCCCCCATCTTCAAAGTCCCACTAAAATCATACTTCCTTCAAGAAGCTTTCTCAGGATAATCTCTCATCTTTACACTATATCTTCCTTCCCTACAGTGTCACCTATTCTTTTGAGTTCAAATTCACTTAGGCATTTACTCCACCCCCCAGAGCACTTACATACATATCCTTATTCTCAGTGGTTTTCTTTACCTGTAATTTATTTTAATATCTGTCTCCCCCAGTAAGTGTAAACTTCTTGTGGGCTGAAAATTGCTTAATACAGTGAATTGCACCCAATAGGTGCTTCAGTATTCTATTACCACTACCACTTAGAACAGTGTTTTGCACATAGAAAGCGCTTAACAAATCACATTATTATTATTTTTTCCTTTGTGAGTGGCCACATTTCATGTTTCTAAACCAGTAAATCATCACTGTTGCCTGGAATATTCACTCTCATTCAAGGTATGTGGAAAAAAAAGAATGCTTGATAGAGTGAGAGTGAAATTAAATATAAAGGAGCAGAGGGAAAGAGCAAGTCTTGAAGGCTTGGGAAAGAGAAAAAAGAGTGAATGAATCCTCTTCCTGTTGTTATGCAGCTTTAAGTTCTCTGTAGGGAATGCTGATTGTAAAGGACAATTGATCAATAAAGCCCATGTACTTCAATCTATTCCTTGCAGCATACATACACTAGCCTTAATTGATCTCTCCACCAGTTAATAACCAGCAGCCAGGATGCCTATGGCTACCTGGCACTAAACACCATTGTACTCTTGTCCACAATATTATAGCAGCTGAATACATAGGGAGAACAGTACTCTCTGTTATATAGGCACAGATGTTAAATTGTATTTCTTCTATTACTAAACTCATGGGCAATGGATGCTTCAGTGACTAACTTATTGAAATCACTTGTGCAAATGCCATGTTCAGATGTTTAAAATTATCCCAGGAATTTCACAGGAATGATGCTGTGAAGTGGCAATATAGCTTCCCAGGTTTGACCAGACATGCCCGGTAGACCTATGGAAAGGCCTGGGACTGTATGGGCGGTGGAAGACTAGTTTTAGCCATGAATTATCACCTCTTGATTGTAATTCAAATCACAGCAGCAGTACTATATTCACTTCCATTTCCCCACAGATTCATGAAAAAGTTCAGCCAAGGGCACATTCTTATTAGATTTAAAGAACCTACTAAAACAATGGGAAATACCTGATAAAGAGTTTGACATACGCTAATGCCTTTATCACAAAGGAAGATAAGTGGACAAGGAAAACACTAAATTGTAATTCCTAATACACTAAAATGCCTTATGAAACATGATTTGGTAAAACATAGTGGGAATTGAATTTCATCACAGACACAAACACACAAAGCTATAATCATGTATAAGTACACATTTCCAAATGCATATCCATGTGAGTGCATCCAGGCAGTAATTTAGAATGCTTTGCTATCCAAGATCTTCTAAAAAAGATTTGCAGGAATCAATAGCCAAAAATGCCTTATCAGCAGAAATGAAAACACCCATTAAAGAAGGATCATCTGAATTGCATTTTAAGAATAAAGTGCCTTCTTTTCATAGAACATGCCAGTTTATCTAATAATTAATATAAGCAAATGAATTTTCAGTTCTCCCATTTAAAAAATCATTTATCAATGAATTAATGAAAATAAGATTTTTTTTAACTTTCTCTTATTGTTAAAGTCCAATTTTATTTGTGTTTCTGGGTGGAAATTCGATCTTTTTGTTCTTCCTCAAACAAAGGGCATGTATAAGTCTGTGTATGTTTAGTAACAAAATGTATCTTCTCTCTTGTGTGGGCCTGAGAAGAGAAGATCAAGGCCTGATATATTTAGGAAGTGGCAGAATTGCTGCCTGGTAATATCAAGACAAGAGGGGTGTTGTCAGGAAACAGTTTCCCTGTACTTGCTGAATTACTCAGGCTACACCAAACCATAGCTGCAGAAAATGACACTGATTGATTCATTCAGTTATGTAGCATCGCAAAACCTCTCCCACAAAATTGCAGAAAAGAATATAATGAAACAAAAACCACTTTTGAAAAAAAAAGTTGTAGAGAAGTAGAACGCCCAAATATTTTACTGGGCAGTTCAAACACATTCTAATTTTTACTGCAAGGTGAAAATTTTTATGTCAACACCCTTGCAAACAAATTCAAAGTATTTACTAAATGTTTAGCTACCAGCTCATCCTCACTCTAGGAGGAACACAAATATGGTAAAACCTCTCTCAGCCAAACCTGAAATGGTTGCCCATCCTACTCCGCATCATGCATCACCATGCACCTTTCCATCACCTTTAAGGCAATCAGCTTTCTTTCTCCCCCTTACCTGCCTGCCCAGGCACTTTGCCTTGATCTCTCTCTCCTGCCTTCAACCGTTTTTTCATGTTGTCTCCTGTATAACCCCTTGCCCCTTCATAGACCACCCTCAGCCCCACTTTCAAAGCCCTACTCAAAATCACTTCTCTTCCAGGAAACCTTCCATGGCTAGCCTCTGATTTGCCCAAATTATTCTGCCTCATGTCATATTCCCCTATGGCTCTTCATACTGTTTCTTTCCCTATCTGTAATTTAATATCTGTCTATCCCACTAGATTAGATATTCTCACTGAGGGCAGGGAATTGTATCTACCTCATCTACTGTACTTTCCCAAGTGCTTAAAATAATACTTTTGCACACAGTAAGCGCTCAAATACCATTGCTTGATTAATCCTCTGAATAGGACCTTTAAAAATAAAAAAAAAACATAGGGTTCTATGTTGACATTTTCCAGTCAACCCATATTTACTACAATTTATTCACATAAATTAAAACAATACCTAGAACCTCAATCAATATTTCTTTGAGGAAATTAGAAAAAGGAAAAGATAATTGAACCATCTTCTCTTCTGAACTCCACCTAAGTCAATTCAGAGCCAAAAGACTTGCAGGTGGGGAAGCAGGTAAAAACAGTAAAAACAAAGATACTTTATAAAGCAAAATGTATTTCATTTATTTCCCAAGGAGAAATCACTTTGTGCAAAGCCAGCCAAAAAATGAGGGACTACCGATAAGGCCATGTGCCTTCTTTCTTTCTTAGAATTATAACAATTTCAGGGTTCTTTCATTTTTACCTCTAGATTAGGACAAAAACAAATATTGTACTTTTTCATAAAATAGCTTTAAATACAATTAGAAGCTAAAATGATTTCATCTCTCTGTCCAAATGTAATTGTGTAGAAAAATAAAACTTTTGCCTTTAAAAATAAATGATTTCTTTTTGTTGTTTAATGATGTCGTCTCCAGAGCATATTCTTTCTTCTATCCAGATTACTCTGGGCTCTAGGCACATAAAATGATGCTTTTATTATTACCTTGCCTGAAGACAATAAATACCCTTGGACACAGTAACAGTGATAAAAGCTCAGATAGCTTATATTCAGCTGTTATATAATGTGGTTTTACATTATTTGAGGTACCTGTAATGTCAGCAGCATGAATACAAGTTGAAGATACAATCTACTTCATTTATGGAGAATAATATAACAGTCTTTCCATATGCACTCAAAATTATTTTTCAAACAATCGGAATATTTTTCTTGGAAAGCCAGCAAAATGCTAACAACGAGCCTTACTGACAAACAAGGCAACCATATAATGCTTGCCTAAATGACAATAAGGTTCATTAATTAGGTTGCAGCTTTCAAGTGCAGTTTCCCCGCAGCTATATTCTGCTCAAGGGTGTTTTCAGTTGTGTGGAATGGATGATGCAATTATCAACAAAATCCACTAATGGATGTCCTATATCAGACTACAGTTTCAAAGAGGTTTATAAGTTTTATTAGAAGAGAAAACTTAGAATGACAGAGCAAGATAGGTATGTAGGACACCATAATTCATCACCATTTAATAGGTGTAGTTAGTGAGTATTAGGAAATGCAGCATTTGAAACAGACCAAAAGAATAGGTACATGGCTCAATGCCCTGATTTCTTTACAGTCTGATATCCTTATTCCATGACATTTCTCTGGGGGTATCTTGGTCTGCACATATAAGAATTTATATTTACTGCCACAATATCCACTAATTTCCATTATATCTGGGAGTTACCAAATAGCCATGATCAGGCTAGTAGACCATGCTAACCAAGGATTCTAGAATTAAAAACTCTGTTTTAAGACACTTCACTTTATCAGATGAGCCAAGAGAAACCTTTTCTAGGACACAACTTTCAATTTAACCTAGTAGGCACAACTTGCTAAAAATGCATACTTGGGGCAAGTTTAACAAGCGATAGAGGATGTTTAATGATGACTATCGTACAGAGAAGAGTTAAATTTGCTTTTGGAGTGCTTTATCAACTTTCTATAGAAAGAGTCTCCAGGATGGCAATTACCTTTAAGTTTAGGGATCTGTAATTTTAATTGATTTTCTACATGACATTACATTTTCCAAGAGCATCACGGAGTGTCTTTAGAACTAGGGATGACTGACTGTATATAGAAGAGGAACAGATGCAACTTTGTAATTTGCCCATAAACAAGTAAAAATGAACCCAGCAGCTATTCAGGGATACTTCCATGCTAGCTGGCAGATGCATCCTTTTTCATTGTTTTCTTTTCAGTTTGTAATGTCTTATGAACTAGGCCAATATGCAATGCTGTTAAAAAGCTTTTACACTGTCATATGTTTGTTTTCACAAAGTTACAAAGCAGAAGTGTCTCAATTCCTGTCCCTAAATAAATACATTAGTACCCATTCACAGCATTTGAACTGCCCATCTTAAAACTCCCTCTAAAGAGTTATTTTATTTTATTTAGTTTTAGAAGCAATTTAATCTACTTGCTCTGAAATTTTATCTCTGGGTTTATGAGCAGAAATTGCTACAATGATGTCAGTTTCATAAATTGAACTAGGTCTCAAATGCCAGACACTTTAATTGAGCTCTTCAAGATAAAAAAAAAAGTGCCCCTGGAGTCAGCCTAGCTACCAACAGAAAAAGTGCATACACTTCACTTCTAAGTATTGATCTAATTAAGCAAAAACACACACACACACACACAAAAATTAAAAAGATGGAGTGTGATGGGCAGGAGAAGAAAGTGTTAAGCTGAATGTCTTTAATTGACAGTTTCAATATAAGGGCATTGCATAGAATGGGGCAAATCTGTCTTTAGTCAATTTACTCTCAGTTTGAGAACTCAATTTTCTAATAGTCCCTCTTCCTCATTACCATTCATTGGCACTTTCTAAAAGATACATTGACCCACAAGAATCTACCATGCATTGTTGTAATTCTGCATACACCTTGCTAAGCAATTCACAAGAATCCACCCTGCTCGTGAGTAGAAAATGTCTGCAAAATTGAAATTAACAGTCCATTTAAAGCATGAGTGCTCAGAGAACGCCTAACCCATGGCTCTAAATTCAAAGCAGTTGTCCATCTCCAGCCAGTCTGGCTCAGTAATTTGAAATCTTCCCAATATCCCATTTGCCTGCTGGATTCCAAAAACTAATCTAGCAGCACCTGTGCTTGATACGGTTCCTTTAAACATGTGATCTTAATGGTATTTTTAATAGTATACTCTTTTCTGAAGACTCGGTGCTGGTTTCTCTAATGAGGCAGAACACTGACATTTGGATTACATATCTATGAAGTAATCCTTTAACTGCTATATCTAGGATGAACTGAGTGAAAAGTGAAAAACAGTTCATTTTTAAGTATAGATTTAGAGTGTCAAATCATTAAATTGAAAACAGAATACAATATTCAGGAATGGTGAATATTCCTTACTTTTCACTGCACCTCGATCTCATCTATCTCACCACTGATCCCTTGCCATATCCTCCCTACTGGCATGGAACTTTATGTATACAGACCTATACATAAAGACATATGCAGTCTTTCTACCTTCTTGGCCTTATTAAAATCATTTCCTCTAAGAGCCTTTCCTAATCCATCTCCCTTCATTTGAATCTGTATGCTTTAAGCACTCAATAATCATCCCAACCTCAGCCTTGCAGTGCTTATGTATTGGTAATTTATTTGTTTTAATGCCCATCTCTCCCTGTGGGCTGGGAACGAGTCTACCAACTCTGTTTTATTGTACTCTCCCAAGCACATAGACAGTGCTCTCCACACAGTAAACACTGAATGATTGATTGCTTAATCTATTGTACTGTACTCTCCCAAATGCCTACTACCTCATTAATTTGTAACTACCCCAGCACTTAGAACAGGGTTTGACACATACTAAGCCCTTAACAAATGCCATTAAAAAAGAAAAGAGCAAAAAATGACTACACCCATTTTTGTGATTTGTCAGTTTCTCCCACAGGTATTTGAGATTCAGCAAGTAGTAAGTAGTATTTTTCCTTAATACTAGGATATCTGCATGTATGAAACTCTTCAAAAGAAGGTTAATTTTGATTCTGAATATTAGCCAAGCCAATACCCATCAAATTGTCTTTGTCTTTCCCTGTTGCAACTCTGTTGTGTTTTTGCTCCGACAGGTTGCTTGTTTTGTTTTTCAGCCAATTAAGATAAATTCCAAGTAACACATGTCTTCATATTCTTTCAAATCAGTTTTTAATCATCTTAGGATACCAATTGGAGCCCTGCTATTATCAATATTTTTATTTTCAGACTGCTTGTATATTCATACTATTCTTGCAAACTCTTTCACTGTTCACTGTTCTCGACAAATTTTTTTTATGCATATGGGGGTTCAGAAATGAAGCTACTACTGACAGATTTTATCCATATGTGTAGGTGTGACTGATAAGGCCTTGTGCCGTCTCAGGTACACCAATTTAGTACTTGACTGATTCTTGAGAAATGATTAGGTAGTGAATATGTTGTCCTAATTCAAAAAATGAAAAATGTATATACTATTCATATCCAGCCCATGTTCCCCGACCCTCCGAGTGTGGCCTTGTGGAAAGAGTAAGGGCCTTGAAGTCAGGGAACCTGGATATTCTAATTCCCGATTCACCTCATACAGGCTGTGTGACATTGGGTAAGTCACAAGATCTCTGTGCCTCAGTTCTCACCTCTGCAAAGTGGGGATGTGTTCTTCCTTCTGTTCTCCTTCCTACTTAGACCATGAGCTCCACTTAGGGCCCAATTATTCATTCAATCGTATTTATTGAGCGCTTGCTATGTGCAAAGCACTGTACTAAGTGCTTGGGAGAGTACAATATATCAATAAACAGACACATTCCTTGCCCACAACAAGATTACAGTTTGGAAGTTTTTGTATCTACCCCAGTGCATGGCACATAGTAAGCACTGAAATACCACTATTATTATTTACCATTGCTGTTTTGGAAAGCAGAGTTGCCAAATGCATATAGGAAGCACAGAGATGGACCAAGAATGGAAACAGCTCCACATTAATATTAAGACTGTGATGCTATTTAGCAATCTAAACCTTCCAGATTAACAAATAATTGTGATAAATACGAAGCCACCAAGTATTTGTAACTCTGCAGAAATGACCCAGGATAAGGATAACAGTGCAATGCAAACATGAGAGTGATAGGACAGTTTTTTTGGCAGGGGCTGCTGGGTGTAAAACTGGCAAATGTGCCTGGAATATTGAAACACTGTACTGCCAGACATTAGGGAGGCATAGGAAGGTGGTGACACAATGGCTGCTACACTCCTTCTCCTTAATCAAATGTTAAAATTTAATACAGAGTTCAATAACTACATGCTGATACAGTATTAGGGGGAAAATACTATGTACTTACATGAATTGTTTCTTTCTGAATCCTAAATACTAGGGAATTTAATTCCTGTGGGAGAAATTGACAAGTCACAAAAACACTGAAGTTTTGTTATGCCTAAAATTCCAAATAACATTTTACAGGTTATGTTATTGCTAAAAAAAATACTCTGCTAAAGTTACAATGAAAGGGGAAAAGTTCCTGAGAAGAGTACACAGAATGTCTGAAGTATTTCTGGAGCAACGCTTCCTTTATCCATTCTTGTTTCCAGGCAGACACTTGATCCTTAAAAAGTCCCATGCAGGATCAATCTACCAAAAATGTCTAGAGGGATAGACACTGGGTTCTAGAAAGAAAGATTAAAATAAAACTCAAGGTTGTTCAGCCTAAAAACCAGAAAGGATGATAATAGCTATCTTTACATAAAAGGATTTTTTTATGGTGATGGAGAACAAATTATAGAAAATAGGTTTAAACTTAAAGGACAGAATATCCTGGGGAAAAAAGGGGTCTCCAAAATGCAGATTACATATAATACTATCGATCAAAGGGAGAAGTTTTTTGCAGGGGTGGTGGGAAGAGGTTCATCTGAGAGACTATGAACCTCACTTCACTTTGACTACCTATCTATAAATGAGGAAAATTCAATCTTGCTTTCTCACAAATAATAAAGGCATGTGGAAAAGGGCTCTATATGAACTGAACATAAAGAAATATATCGAATATTATTTGCTACCATTACTAGGGACTGACTTATTTTCATTTCGCTGTTTAGACATTATTGATAATTTGAATTGTGATCCAAAGAAGCAGCATGGCTTAGTGGAAAGGGCCCGGGCTTGGGAGTCAGAGGTCGTGGGTTCTAATCCTACTTCTGCCACTTGTCAGCTGTGTGACTTTGGGCAAGTCACTTAACTCCTCTGTGCCTCAGTTACCTCAACTGTAAAATAGAGATTAAGATTGTGAGCCCCACGTAGGACAACCTCATTACCCTGCATCTACCCCAGTGCTCAGAACAGTGTTTGGCACATAGTAAGTGCTTAAATACCATAATTATTATTATTATTACAGTCACTGCAGTAAATATCTCATCCCTAAAATAATACAAATGTTTACTTGTTCTCCCAAAGACTAAAAGAATATAAGCTATAAAAGATCTGAGATACAACTAAATTAATCATATTTTATCAAGTGTGCACGCATCCAACTATTACTGGGCATGCTTAAATGAATCTACAAAAAGTCATAAGGCAATATAGCATTCTTGTAAACAGGCCCAACACAAACATTTTAAGCAGGCCTTCAACAAACGACATACATCAAATTAACTTCTTCAAAAGAATTAAATGAGTCAACACAGGCAGGTTGAATTCACAATATGTCATTGTTTTTCACCAATCTGTTCAGTTTTATAAAGATGTGTCATACAAAGGGATGTGAAAGAGAAGAGTGGCAAAGCATCAATCACCTTTTTCAAGACAGGAGAGGCTCTTCCTCACAGTGCATGTATTGACGCTATCTAAATCCCCCTCCATTTCAAAATTGCCTCTTTACTGCATATTGCACATAGTCTACTTAAAAATTATTGCAGGCATTGCAAGCATCTTCACTCCAAGAATACAAAGAAATGTCTAGCTGTTTGTGGTAAAACTCTTTACAGTTCCCAGTGAGTAAGTGACAGAAGATTCCCAGCAGAAAAGAAAAGAAATATTACCAGTTACTTAGCTGGAAATGAAATCTGTGAAAAGACTCATTTGTAGTTTCAGTCATTACAAATCACAATAATTATGTGAGTCCTCAGCCCCTGTATACAATTTCAATACCTATGAAGAGAATAACAGTTGAATGTCCAAAACACAAAAACATTGCCAGCTCATTTTGAAAAGCTTGAGGCTACTTGTAACACAGAAAGAAGATGAATCAATAAAATGTTATCAGTAAAACAGTTTGATTCCTGCACAGTTAAGCACATGGCCACTTCTATATCTCAATCCCCTCCGGTCAATATAATTTTACACAGTTACATAATTCTCAGCAGTGAAATGATAACATCAGATGTCTGAGATATGCAGCAGTACTTATTTTAGCCTGGAAAATAATAGTCTACTTTTTCCTCTATCTAAAATAGAAGCCTGGATATTTAAATGCCATTTAAAGAGTTAGCTGCTTCCCAAACTTCTCCAAGCTAGCATCTACCTATATCCCTATACATCTTCTACCCCAAAGCTACTCATCAAGGTTGAGTGAAAGTTTATAAATGAAGCATAATCTTCAGTTTCTATTTACATGTTACCATCAAAATTTAAAGTAAGAATTTACTGTGACATAAAATAGTACCATATACTAAATCTACGAGCTCACATTTACCTGGAAATGGCCACATCTGAGTTCATGAGTCAAAGCAGCTCTTTGTTAATCTACTTCCCAAGAACTGCATTGTTTAGAAAAACAAATGAAGAAGGGCTCTGTACTAAAAAAACCTAGATGCAATAATTGTCATGATTATGAGATTACACTCTAGGCTACCTGAAATTAGCACATCCCACAAAGCAATCTTTTAATTAGACTAAGATTCAGTCATTTTGCTTTCTATTGCTAATAGTTTAATAGGCTGGCGTCATGATTTTCTACTTTAGCAAAATGAAAAACAGTTTTGCTTTTTCCATTTTATACTCATTCACTGTTTATCCTGCTTCCACATTCTGCTGCTTGGCAGCAGCCTACTCTCTTCCCAAGATCTCTCCCTCTCATTACTCTAGAGCTACAAAAACAACCTGAAGTCAGGTCATTGGGGCACAATCAACCCCAAAGTCAAATCAATCTGAGTACTTACTATGTGAAGAGAAGGAGTGGTAGTTGTAACAATATTTATTAAGCACTTATAATGTGCAGAGCACTATACTAAATGCTGGAAATAATACCCAGGTGGCAATTAGGCACAGTCCCTAACCCTCAAGGGACTTATTAAGAATATAGGTTGGGGGAGAGGGAATTGGAAACAGATGCATCAGGAATGAAACAACACTTGAAACAAAATTAAAAACAAACAATATGTCAGCAGGGTGCTGGGACTGGAGATGAATTCCAGGCTCCTCCTGGTTTAGAGTCCTGAGGAAATAAACCTATGTCAGTCCTATGGATAAGAGAGAACTTGCCTAATACTAAATGCCTAGTCACAACACCAGGGCATATTTAAGAGTTGCAAGGAAACAATCAAACCATGCTCCACCCCAGATTAGGGGGCCAGAAATTTTTATGTGCACTAATTAGAGTTTACCAGTTTGCATACCAAAATTGTATGCGTTTACAAATGATTGTTCCATAAATCCTCTTTGTTCACTAAATCCCCCAGTTTAAAAAGTAAGAAGAGTCTCTCAGAGCAAGATGAAATTTCATCTGTCTACTCCAACTACATCTAATCTAAAAGATTTAGTTTACAACCAACAGTTTAAGATCATTATGATACATAGGAAGATACAGGCATTGTACCTGCTCTCATTTTCCTTGGCATTATGTTTATTCCAGCGGAACAGCAGAAACACACTGTTGGCATTAAATTCTAATTTAATAGTTAAAATATAAACAAGATGAGACTTTAATTTATGCTAGGGGAAAAAACAGATTTATCTGTTACAAGCCAAGCTGTTATAATATGTTTATTTTTATGTGCCAGCAGATTGGTTCTGCAACTTTCCCTAAACAGGTTATCATTTGAACATTGTAAAGCACTAGACTTACTCTTAAATAGCAAAACTGCAATTATCTCCACATGTCCTGCCTGTATCACCACTCTGCAGTGCTCCAGCATAACAAACCAACTGTCAGAGATACTAGCAGGATGAAGAGGTCTGTATCATACTAGAGGACCAAGCTTATCAAAATCCAACCACATTAATCCTTTTTCTTACTTCAGAATCAAATAACTTCCTGGAGAGAGCAAGAGCCTCACGAATGGCAGCTCCACTGGGAGAAGAGGTTTAGATTAACAACACAATATGTTCAGAAATAAATAGATAAACTTTGGCTCTACTGGCACTGATGAATTTTCTGAAGCTGCATTGGTGTTGTCTCATAAAACAGAGAACTGTTCGAAGTCACCTTTTGGACCTAAGCAATGGGGGACAAAGTAGAAACAGTAACTTGAAATTCATGTGTGAAAGGGTTCACCACATTAAATACCTCAGTAATGAGGTATTTAAGTGAAGAAAACAAACATTTCTAAGTGGATGAAATGGACCCAGAGAGTCAAAGGAAGGGAGATACTTTTAGAAAAAAAAGTCAGATAAATTCAGCCAATTTCCGATCAAAATGCTAAGAAAAAGTGGAGATTTTAGGTATGTTGGAGTGAGGAAGAACAGAGAAGATGGACCTATCTCCAACTTTACCAGTGAGGTCACATCTCATTTTTTCAATATCCAGAGGAAAAAGGAGGTTTAGCCTCCTGGAATATGCGCAGGGACTGGGAGTGGAGATTTCAGTCCTAATTCCAGCTCTACCACTTGCCTGCTGTGTGACCTTGGGTAAGTCACTTAGTTCTCTGTGCCTCAGTTTCATCTACAAAATGGGAGTTAAATACCTGTTCTTCCTCCCTCTTAAACTCTATGTCCAATGTGAGACAGGGACTGTGTCTGATCTGATTATCTTTTATTTATCTCAGCACTTGGCAAAAGTAAGCAATTAAATACTAAAATCATCATAATTAGGATTTATATGAAGCTATTTGAATTCTTCCTTTTAGAAAAACAGCTAGGATATTTTACTTTTTTTTTTTAAATAAAGCACCAAAAAAAAGAAAACCACAGGATTGCATCCTCTCCAGAAAATTTTCTTAGAAGGGATCCAATTATATTTATTGAGTGCTTATTGTGTGCTGAGCCCTGTACTAAGTGCTTGGAAGAATTTAATATAACAGAGTTGATAGACACATTCCCTGCCCATATTGAGTTCACAGTCTAGGTTTGGACCACAGCTGCCATCTTGCCTGTCTGACATCACTGAGCCCCACCAATGCCAAGACTACTTCAAAAGAGTTGAGGTCTTCAGAAAGACATCTATTTTAAAAGTCTTTGGAAAATAAAACTTTCATTGGAGGTGTCTCAACTGGAGGGAAATCCAAAAAAATGAGTAAAGCAGTTAAAAATTAGAAAAAACAAAAAGGGTAACAGCATTTTATCACAGCACTTTAGATCTAAGCCTGGCCCTCTCCCCAACATGAAGATTTGCTTAACAATACTTCTAAATCAAGTGAGTCAACACCCTATATTCAGACAGTTCCTCTTAAACTAAATACCCACTATTTTCAAATGGGCATCTATATGCCTCACTGTTCCTGCTATCATTATTTGAAATTTTCATGATCAAAAACACATACAGAAAAACCCTTTGTGCACGAGGCCCAGTAATTTTGTCATCCTGGGTCACACCATCCTAGCACATCCCCTGTTTGTGCTGTAATGGAAGCAAAGAGCTGTAGATTACTAAAATGATCAAACCATTGTTTAAGAGGTATAGTGTATTGGATGAAATAAGGATGATAGGAAAAGCTTGAAGATTGTGACTATAAAATGAAAAAAAAGTTATGGTATTATAATAATGTTGGTATTTGTTAAGCGTTTACTATGTGCAGAGCACTGTTCTAAGCGCTGGGGTAGACACAGGGGAATCAGGTTGTCCCACGTGGGGCTCACAGTCTTAATCCCCATTTTACAGATGAGGTAACTGAGGCACAGAGAAGTTAAGTGACTTGCCCACAGTCACACAGCTGACTAGTGGCAGAGCTGGGACTCGAACCCATGACCTCTGACTCCAAAGCCCATGCTCTTTCCACTGAGCCATGCTGCTTCTCATCCTGTATTATAAACAGGTAGATGAATATGCCTAGGGTCTACAAGCCAGGGAAGACCATTTTATAGAACTGCAAAACTATGGCCCATGTCTGAAATCTAGCCTCAGAGTAATTTAATCCAGCGCACAAAGAAATTAGAAAGACAGCCTGCCTGTTCCCCCTTGTGCTGAATCAGCAATGACAGAAGCAGAAACCAGCCTCCTATCAGTTACGAAGGAGCACTGTTGTCAGTAGAGGACAGTAGAACAAAAAAGCAAGAAAATGAAAATCCATAGGCTATACTCTCAAAGCTGGGTGCAACTAATTCTTTGGGCTCATGCATTTTGCTATTTACATGCAAAAAAGAACATTACAGTACAGCATACTCTGATGTCAGCTAGTAACTTGCACGAAAGAAAGGCCTCGTCATTGGAACATTGGGATTCTTATCTAACCAACCCACCAGTGGCTTCCCGTATGGTTTGAACAAATGTCTTTATACTATTCCACCTCTACTTTCACTATCAAATGAATTAAATATTCATTTAAATCAGATTTTCTATACCATAGGGTGTGAAGTATTTTAAAATACAGCCTTGGTTAAAAAAGAGACTCCATTTTTTTTTATGGGCTATCTCAATATTTTCAGTGATGATCCATGTCTCATCAACAGCAATATATTGGACGTTACCCTTGGATGGAAGTCAGAGTTCAGGTGTTGGATTAACAGGAACTGGAAAGAAAGCCTCTTTTCCCCAAGGAAGCACTGCTATACCTGTTTTTCTTCCCTCTTCCTCAAGATCTCATACGTTCCTAGGCCCCTTCAAAAATCAGTACAAGTGCCCAGATCATTACAATATTTATACATTACAAATATTTATCACAAAATTGTTGCTATATGTATAATAGTTGCCCTAAATTTCACAGTTTGTGCTCCAAAATAGATTTCAATTACACCATAGCTTTTATTTCCTATATACTCTTCACTGCCCATATAATTACTTCAACCTTACCCAAGAGGATGTTCCCCTTGGGATTCAGCAGTGTGAATTTTTAGTGCTAAAAAATCATGTAAATAGGTAATAGTAAAACCAAAATAACCCCCTGCACCTCCAATCACCCATTTTTTTGCCTTTTCTATTCTCAATAACTTTTCTCCCCATCCTAACAGCATGAAACACACAAGCCTGACTCTGAACACTTCAGTTTTTTTAAAAAAAAGTAAGGACCCCCCACACACACACACCAATGGCTTTCTACGGATGATGTATGCTTGCCAGCATGACATTGCTGTCTTCTCAGCTATTTTTCTTTAACCCCAAGTGTACAAAATTGATGTTTACCAGCTCTTAACCTTTCAAGCATATAACTTCATTTTTCCCATGGAAAAGTGTAACATTATTTCAGTTTCAATCCCTACACTGACATATCTCTCTTTAGAGCAATCAAAGTCTAGCATTCCTCCATTTTGAAATATTTTTTTCTGAACATAGGTTCCATCTTTATGTCATTTGACCACAATTTCATAGCCTTTAATACTTCACTAATAAAAGGTTTTTTCCTCATATATGCAGGAATTAGATAATTCAAGTGAATATCTTTTTTGGTTCTTGAATACTGCATGCTATTTTTTTGGGGCGGGGGGGAGAGGGTTTGGCAGGGGAAATTCCTATCTTCTAAGTTCTCAGAGCCTGTGGAAAAGGATACATCACTTCATCCTTTATTATTCCTTTTTTTTTTTTACATATACCTATTGTCTAAGATCTAACCACACACACAATTCAAAAGGAATCAAGAGCCCACTAAAAATCTATTAACTCAAACCATAGACTGACGGAAACACACTTCTCTTCAGAGAAGTTCCTCTTTGGCATATATGGATAAGCCAAATCAAGAAGCATCCCATCTTACATTTGCAATCAGAAGTTGAAAGATATTGATCTTGCAGTGGAAAAGTGTACTTTAAGAGAAAGGCTATATACTGGCCTGATCTTTTAAATCAAATGCACTGTTCTTTGAAGTGGCTATGTTCACTCTTAAGCACTTCTCAAGATGTTTCTTACTATACCTTAGTCTCATCTCTTTTCCCTCAGACACTTTGCACACACCCTTCCTCATTTTTTCCTCTCAGACATCATGCTCACACCCTTCCTCCTGCCTTAAACTACCTCCTCTTTCATATATGTCAGACAACTCTCTCCATCTTCAAAGCCTCTCTTATATCGTGTCTCCTCCAAGAGGCTTCCACATTGGAAGCATGTGAAAGGAAGAGCTATTGAAGGTCCCCATTTGGACCACGTCAGACCAGCTCTCCCTGTGGCCAGCTTAAAAAACAAACACTAAAAATACAAGGGGAAGGTTGATAACAGAACAAACCTGAACACCATCAAATAATATTCACTGCAAGGTGAAACGTATTACAGAAGTCAACAAATTATTTTTGTAAAATGATTAATTTTCCCAGAATCACAGTCAATTCAGTGACTTTGAGAGTATGCCTCTTTCATCATATGGAATATAAAAGCCATACCCTTAAATTTCTGCTTGCCAGCTTTAGGATTCCCTCAGTATGAACCAGGTACTTAAAAAAAGTAGTTTCCAAAGACTTAGACCTCACTTTCCTTAGAGATAAAACATTCTTCTCTCAGATGGCTTTAGCTAAGTCCCTATTTAATTCTGTCTTTCATTTTAGCTAAGCTGTCCAGGATTTTAATGCTATTTTTAAAAAAATGATACCAGATGCCCCTATCCAAACCAGATAAGAATGCATTTAAGTTTCTAGCATTTGCTTGCTCATAAAGTCTGCTGGATCTTAGATTCCTATGAACTAATAGCCCTGCATAGGTCTGTCTTTGCTGACATACTTTGACCTGCCACTCAAAAGGAAGTGTAACTCAATGAGTCAATATCAATTGCATTTATTGAGCACTATCTGTGTCCAGAGCAGCCTAGTGCACACTTGGGAAAATCCAGAGTTGTAGACACATTCCCTGACCGCAAGGAGCTTACAGTCTATAGGGGGAGACAGACACTAAATAAATTACAGACATATACATGAGTTCTGTGGGACTGAGGGTGGAGTGAATATCAAGTTTAAGGGTGACAGTCAGGAGAGGGAATTAGAGGAAATGAAGCTTTCTTGGAGGAGATGTGATTTTAATAAGGCTTTGAAGGTGGGGCTAGTGACTGTTGAATAAGAAGGAGAAGTGAGTCCTTGGCCAGAAGAAGGACACAGATGAGAGGTCAGTTGCAAGGTAGACAAGATCAAGGAATAGTGAGTACGTTGGCATTAGAGGAGCCAAGAATGCTGAGTTATATTAGGATATTAGTGAGTTAATATAGCAGGGGGCAAGGTGATTGAGGGATTTAGAGCCAATGGTAAGGAGATATTAGTGAGTTAATATAGCAGGGGGCAAGGTGATTGACAGCTTTAGAGCCAATGGTAAGAGGTTTCTTGAAGAGTGGAGAAAACATGGACTGAATGTTTTCTTACAAAAATGATACAGGCAGCAAAGTAAAGTACAGGACTGGAGTGGAGAGAGACCAGGGGCAGGGAGGTCAGCAAGGTGGCTCAAGACAGAATAGGAAAAATGCTTGGATCAGCATAATAGCAGTTTGGATGGAGAGGAAAGAGCAGATTTTAGCAATATTGTGAAGGTAAGACTGATATGATTTGGTGACAGAGTGAATATGAAGGCTGAAATAGATACGTGGTGGAAAATGCCCAGGTTACAAGCTGGTGGAATGGGGAGGAGATGGTCTGCCTACAATGACAGGGAGAGGTCACAGTTTGGGTCAGAAGATGAGGATTTGTTTTAGACGTGCTAAGTGTGAGGTGTCACTGGGACATCCAAGTAGAGAGATGTCCTGCTGACAGGAAAAAATATGAGATGTAGATTTGGGAAATCAGCCACATAGAGATGGTAGTTGATACTATTCATTCATTCAATAGTATTTATTGAGCGCTTACTATGTGCAGAGCACTGTACTAAGCGCTTGGGATGAACAAGTCGGCAACAGATAGAGACAGTCCCTGCCGTTTGACGGGCTTACAGTCTAATCGGGGGAGACGGACAGACAAGAACAATGGCACTAAACAGCGTCAAGGGGAAGAACATCTCGTAAAAACAATGGCAACTAAATAGAATCAAGGCGATGTACAATTCATTAACAAAATAAATAGGGTAACGAAAATATATACAGTTGAGCGGACGGGTACAGTGCTGTGGGGATGGGAAGGGAGAGGTGGAGGAGCAGAGGGAAAAGGGGAAAATGAGGCTTTAGCTGCGGAGAGGTAAAGGGGGGATGGCAGAGGGAGTAGAGGGGGAAGAGGAGCTCAGTCTGGGAAGGCCTCTTGGAGGAGGTGATTTTTAAGTAAGGTTTTGAAGAGGGAAAGAGAATCAGTTTGGCGGAGGTGAGGAGGGAGGGCGTTCCAGGACCGCGGGAGGACGTGACCCAGGGGTCGACGGCGGGATAGGCGAGACCGAGGCACGGCGAGGAGGTGGGCGGCAGAGGAGCGGAGCGTGCGGGGTGGGCGGTAGAAAGAGAGAAGGGAGGAGAGGTAGGAAGGGGCAAGGTGATGGAGAGCCTTGAAGCCAAGAGTGAGGAGTTTTTGTTTGGAGCGGAGGTCGATAGGCAACCACTGGAGTTGTTTAAGAAGGGGAGTGACATGCCCAGATCGTTTCTGCAGGAAGATGAGCCGGGCAGCGGAGTGAAGAATAGACCGGAGCGGGGCGAGAGAGGAGGAAGGGAGGTCAGAGAGAAGGCTGACACAGTAGTCTAGCCGGGATATAACGAGAGCCCGTAATAGTAAGGTAGCCGTTTGGGTGGAGAGGAAAGGGCGGATCTTGGCGATATTGTAGAGGTGAAACCGGCAGGTCTTGGTAACGGATAGGATGTGTGGGGTGAACGAGAGGGACGAGTCAAGGATGACACCGAGATCGCGGGCCTGCGGGACGGGAAGGATGGTCGTGCCATCCACGGTGACGGAGAAGTCTGGGAGCGGACCGGGCTTGGGAGGGAAGATGAGGAGCTCAGTCTTGTTCATGTTGAGTTTTAGGTGGCGGGCCGACATCCAGGTGGAGACGTCCCGGAGGCAGGAGGAGATGCGAGCCTGAAGGGAGGGGGAGAGGACAGGGGCGGAGATGTAGATCTGCGTGTCATCTGCGTAGAGATGGTAGTCAAAGCCGTGAGAGCGGATGAGTTCACCGAGGGAGTGAGTGTAAATGGAGAACAGAAGAGGGCCAGGAACTGACCCTTGAGGAACTCCAACAGTTAAAGGATGGGAGGGGGAGGAGGCTCCAGCGTAGGAGACCGAGAATGATCGGCCAGAGAGGTAAGAGGAGAACCAGGAGAGGACAGAGTCCGTGAAGCCAAGGTGAGATAAGGTATGGAGGAGGAGGGGATGGTCGACAGTGTCAAAGGCAGCAGAGAGGTCAAGGAGGATCAGAATGGAGTAGGAGCCATTGGATTTGGCAAGAAGGAGGTCATGGGTGACCTTAGAGAGAGCAGTCTCGGTAGAGTGGAGGGGACGGAAGCCAGATTGGAGGGGGTCTAGGAGAGAATGGGAGTTAAGGAATTCTAGGCATCGATTGTAGACGACTCGTTCTAAGATTTTGGAAAGGAAGGGTAGTAGGGAGATAGGACGATAACGGGGGAAGTGGGGTCAAGAGCGGGTTTTTTTAGGATGGGGGAGACGTGGGCATGTTTGAAGGCAGAGGGGAAGGAGCCCTTGGAGATTGAGTGGTTAAAAATAGAAGTTAAGGAAGGGAGGAGGGCAGGGGCGATGGTTTGATGGTTGATACTATGGAAGCGAAAGAGTTCTCCAAGGCAGTGGGTGTAGATGGAGAATAGTAATAATGTCTACGGTATTTGCTAAGTGCTTATTATGTGCCAGGCACTGAATTAAGCACTGGGGTGGATACGATACAAATAGACTGGGCTCTACACAGTCCCTGTCCCATGTGGGGCTCACAGTCTCAATCCCCATTTTACAGATGAGGTAACTGAGGCACAGAGCAGTAAAGTGACTTGCCCAAGGTTTCACAGCAGACAAGTGGTGGAGCTGGGATTAGAACCCATGACCTTATGACTCAGATCTGTGCTTTATCCACTACACTATAATAATAATAATAATGTTGGTATTTGTTAAGCACTTACTATATGCAGAGCACTGTTCTAAGCGCTGGGGTAGACACAAGGGAATCAGGTTGTCCCACGTGGGGCTCACAGTCTTAATCTCCATTTTACAGATGCGGTAACTGAGGCACAGAGAAGTTAAGTGACTTGCCCAAAGTCACACAGCTGACAAGTGGCAGAGCTGGGATTCCAACCTATGATCTCTGACTCGAAAAACTGTGCTCTTTCCACTGAGCCACGCTGCTTCTCTACTGCTTAGGGGACTCAGAAGTGAACTTTAAGGCACACCCACAATTAGGGGGTGAGAGACAGAGGAAGAACCCATGAAAGACAGAATGAATGGCCAAAGACAAGGAGACAGAGTAGAGGACAGTATCAGTGAACCCAAGGTTGGTTACTGTTATCAGGAAAAAGGGGCAGTCCACAGTTGTGAAAGCAGCTGAGAAGTCAAGGAGAAGTAGGATGGAGTAAAGGACACTGGATTTGGCAAGGAAAGAGTGATCCATAGTGCCCCAATTTTAGACATTATGCTGAGGGACACTGCAGCATCCAAACATCAGGACAGTCACTTTCTGAATACCGATTGACATCATGGGAGTTATTTTCCAGAGCCAGCCTTTATAAGACCTTAGAATTTTTCTTCAGGAATTCCCCTGATCCCCTAACTCCAGAGCCTCTGTAAATTCCCTCTCGAGTCAATGTAAAGTCTAGCAGAGCATCTGAACTGTGGCACTCAGTGGCAGGAACCGCAGTGTAGGGAAATTTGGTGCTAAAAATATAAGAAAAGTTTCCCATAACTGAACCAGATGGCACAGGCCAGCTAACAGCTGGAAGTCCAGTATGAAGCCAGGCAACTGGCCACTCTAGCCAAAGCAGTATCACAAGTACATATGTGTACCCTTTTATTTCTTCTGCTTATTTGAAAGTTGATTTTACTGTGTTTCCCCTGTTGAACTGTTGGGTCCTCAAGGACAAAGAGCAAGTTTCCTACCTCTGTTACAGCCTCCCAAGCACTGAGTGCAGAGTATGCTTAATAAATACTATATTTGTTGACTGAATCCATGTGCCATTCAAATAGTAGCGTATAAAGGTAAGAACCCACGTGTTTCAGAAGTTAGAATAGGGAATGTCTCTACCAACTTTCTTGTAATATATTCTCCCAAGTGTTTAATACAGTGCTCTGCACACAGTAAGCGCTCAACAAATATCTCTGAATACAAGTACTTAAGTGGTACAGAAGTGCTGAGATGGCAATTAGGGGATATAAAGTATAGATATTATAAATCAATCAGGATAGGCATCCTAGGGGAGCTATGATTCCACAGAGGTTGTAAAGATAGAGAAAGCAGTGGTCTGCCAGAAATGAAGGGGAAGGGTGTTGTAACCAAGAAGGAAGGGTGAGCAAGGGGTGAGATGAGAATAAGGCACAGTTAGTAGGTAGGCATGAAGAGAAAGTCCCTGGTACTTGCTTGTACTGCAAGTTCCCAAAGTCAACATGGTTAGCCATGAGGTCACCCTGCATCAAGAGGGGCCAAGAGTTTTCAGCTAGTCTGGCCCTTTTTCAGATATGGCACCAGATACCATTTTTGCTCAGTATTTCTATTTTAAGCTCCCAGACTCTGCCTTGGCTCCTGCTAGAGTTCCACAGCTTAGAAATGGTGCCCAGATTTAGCGGTACCTGCCAGGGAAATGCAATGTCTTTGGAGTAAGATGGATGGGGAGACAAAGGGCTCATTAATTTCCCAGAGAAAGGCTAGATTTTTGAGGAAGTCTTCCCACATATTTTGTATGATCTCATTACACCACGTGTAACGTCACCAATGTCACTTGCTTCTGAGTATCCAGGAGCAGAGCCGTGACTGGCCACCCTTTCTGTACTATACATTGCTTTCTCACTTTTCCCAGGGGGGAGGTCATGATCCATCTGGCCCAGCTGTGTTTCTGAACCACACCACTGAGATGACCAAGGCTAGGCCAGGACAGGGATGAGACCCAGATAGGATAGGTCAGGATTTGGGCCCTACTTTAAGCTCTTGGCAGTACCCCGTGAAATTGGTTGTTCTGTCCTTGAAAAATACTTTGTTACACTTTCAGCATGATTTAGCTACACACTTCAATAGTACTGCAAACAAACTGATCATAATATAAAAATGATGATAATTGTGGTATTTGTTAAGCATTTACTATGTGCCAAGCACTGTTCTAAGCGCTGAGGTAGATACAAGGTAAGTGGGTTGGACACAGTCCCTGTCTCACACTGGGCTCAGTTTAATCTCCATTTTACAGATGAAGTAACTGAGGAGCAGAGAAGTAAAATGATTTGCTTAAGGTCTTAGAGCAGACAAATGGCGGAGCGGAATTAGAACCCAGGTCCTTCTGACTCCCAGGCCCATGATGATTCTCATCAAATCACCATTACATACTGCTATCATGAAATGTTTCCTGGAAGGTACACAAGCAGGTTTTTTTAACATCTGTGGAAAAATGATTAATTCACTCTTACCAAATAGAAACCAAAACAGTAGAGGTTATTTCAAAATAACCTTCTTGAAGAGAATTCTCCTTCCTCCACTTTGTACAATGCACCTACTGATCTCAACGAAAGCTCCTTATGCTTGAGAGCCGGATCTTTTCTCCTAAAAGCCAGTTTAGCAGCTGCTTTTTCCGTGCAACTGTACACCTTCTCCTTTCATTGAAATTAAGCCACCGGTCACCAAAAATTATGCCGAGTGAAGCATCTAGACCTGGAATTGATGTCTTTCTGGATTTCCACAGTAGAGCATTTTTAGGAAGAGAATATGAATTTTCTCTAAATACATCTCTGCCTGCAAATGTACTTCCACTTCATCCTCATTCAGTGAGCTGCTCCACATTTCATCAGTAGAGGGAGTGTGCCTTTTCTCTCTCTCTCTCTCCAGTGACACTGTGCTTCTGTTTAGCAATCATTTCATAATACGGGCCTATAGATTAACAAAATATTTATAATCTATCGCTATGCTATCATCTCAACTATAATCCTTGTTAGGATTCCATTTGATAATGCATGGAGACAAATGTTCCGAGTATATTTTAATTTCAAAGAAATTATTCTGTGCCATGCTTTATATTACAAAATATCATACTACCTCAGTAAGTGTCTCATTTGCAGTTTGGGTGGGATTGAAACAGAATCATTTCAGCACACCACCTGAGCTCCACTTAAATCACTGGTTATGACATACAGTAAATACCTCCTGGGATAATAAACGCATCCTAGTGCAGTATATGTTCAAACAAATATAAACCCAGTAAAGTGTGGTTAATGTAATTTTCAAATTCCAACTCTGCACTGGCATTGATACTCAGTTTGTCCAAGCAGTTCGTTTCGTATGGTGGTGGAGGAGTGTGGAGGGACAGTGAAGTGTGGGGTTTGGACACTATCGTGAGAAAATCTGTTGGCACTAGATTCCAGTTCGGAAGCCCAATATTAACATACGGGAACATACCAAGAAAAATCCATATTATTTTCCTTAAAAGTGGGTCTATATTATGTAATATTTTCCTATAGATATAGTTGTGTTTTACTGCACAACCCATGCCAATGTGTCAGCCAGGACCTATAGGTATTGAACATTTATACTGAAAATCCCTCCCCATACCCTTCCATTATCACTTCCCTGTTTGGAGCAGCTTTTCTGCTATGTAAAACCATTCCTCCTTCCACCCCATCCCGAACTAAGTCCTTTCATTTCTGGTCTCCCCAGTCCCTCTACCTCACCCCCACACTCCAGTATATTTCCCTCTGTGTTTTCAAAATCAGAGCAACAGCCTCGGGCTGTGATGCATGACTGCTGCCCTCAGCGTTATTGATCATCTTTTTCTTATCCCTTTCCGGCTTCTAACTCTACCTCCCATACCCAACTGTCAATAACAAGGGGAGAATGTAAAGAAAAAAGGGAGGGCAAACATTTGCCCTGGTCTCTTCCTCTTTCCTGGAAAGATGGAGCTACAAGCAGGTGCAGGAAGGGGTGGGCAGGGTCACAGGCAGAGGTTACATCACATGCATCTATAGCTTTCATTTAAGAAAAGAAGAGTAGGAGCATATAGAGGAGGGCATGGAGTGCTTTCTGAGGGAAAAAGGAGGCAGAGGGGGAGTTCATATA
Source organism: Ornithorhynchus anatinus (assembly GCF_004115215.2). NCBI lineage: Eukaryota > Metazoa > Chordata > Mammalia > Monotremata > Ornithorhynchidae > Ornithorhynchus > Ornithorhynchus anatinus. The sequence continues at coordinate 15,540,060 of NC_041735.1, read as the reverse complement.
CCTGCAGTGTTTAGATTCGACTTTATGGGTTAAATCGGCAAGCAGTACAGAATTTAATCCCGGGTTGAATCTAGTGGAGGATGGCTGTAACCTGTATCATTGGGCATTTTCATATAAACGGCACAAACCACCCAATGTATAAATGAATATTTTGAAAATGCAAAATATAACATTTATTAACAGTAACTGTATTTTTTTTAAAAAAAAAACATCCTCTCTAAACCTGCAGTGGCAATTGTGCAAACTTTGATAAGGGTAAAACATTCCCATTCCGGGTTAGCACACCAGACATGTTCTTATTAGAAAACCAGGGGTGGCACTCCTCAGACCCTAAGATGTTTATATCTCTCTAAAGGTTTACTGTAATCCTCCCTAATCCGAGACACTGTCAGTAAGAAAATACAGTCAATCCAAACAAGACGAAGTTAAAAGTAACAAGATCTGGAGGAACTGACATTTCTTCATCCTCACTCCACACTCTGGAGAAGCGAAATTGATAAATCCACCTTTTGGAATACACCAAGATCTTGCCAACAAGCATGCCTAATGGTTGGAAACTAAGAAGGTGGATTTTCTGAGAGCGACATCTCTGCCCTGGGAACCGAAACATATTTGCTAACTCATTTCCCAGGTCACCAAACAGTCATCAGTCAATGACTACCTTCATCAACACTGACCTAGCTTTGTGTCCATCCAGTAGTTTTTTTATAAAGTGTTACCTAATTGATTGGATCTGTTTTGGACAAACTGCCATGCTTCAAGCTGGGACAGAACAACTAAGACACTCAAGGGAAGTGTTTCAATGTAGTTTATTAAACTATCACTTTCAGGTTCAATTGAGGCAGCCAAAAGAACAACAACAAAGTATTCTCAAAGAGATAAAACAACAGATAAAACAGGAGCCTAGAACAGGATGGATCAATGATTGAAATTTATAAATACCATTTCAAAATGTGGTCCTCAAGTCCAGAATGCCTTGCTAAATAGGACATGAGGTTTTTTGGAGCTAAGGAATATTGATAGATAAGAAAAAAGTTGTAGGCATTTCTGATTGCATTCCAATTGAGAAAATAAGACCAAATGGTTGTGGTAAAGCCCTTAACCTAGGAATGGAAAAGTCAATAAGTGGCCCCTGAACAATAATCTTGCCAAAAAGCAGCAGTACACTCACCCGCTGCAGTTCATTTGCTTCTCCTCTTGTTGCCAAATGGTGATAAATAGAAGTGGCTGATGAGAATCACACAAGACAGGGATAATTATGTATTTTTCACTGAGAAGGATGGGAAGAAAAAAGTTGCAACATCCTGACAAACAGCCTAAGGAAAATCGAGGGGACATCAAGAAAAACCTGAGCCAATCAAAAGCTTCAAGTCTTAATGACCAAGTCCATATGAAAAAGTAATTGCTCCATTCCCCAGCACAGAGGACTGCAGACACCAATTATTTTTTTTTAAACCAAGACTGTGAACAATAAAACTTTACAGGATGGTAGAAAATTTCCAACGGGCTACATTTTTAGAGAAGAGAATTCACTGGGGGAGAATTGAGACTTCAAAAAAGTCAGAACAAATATTTAAAAATAAGTCCCTTTATCTCCTCCTGAAAAAATACATCTAAACATCCTTCTGAATGGTTCTGACAAGTCTTAGCCTTTGCTAACTCTACTTTAAAAGAAATACTTTTATTATTTTAAAGCAGTCTTCACTTTAATGACAGTTCAGTTCATTAGTATTATCACAACTGATCACGGCAGTGTTTCATCTTAGCCATTAATGTTTACAACTACTCAAATCAAATAAAAGATTTAAAAAGTAGTCCTTTCTTCAAATACACCTTTCAAATTAACAAAAAACTCATTGTAACAACAAAAAAAAGTCCCTACAGGGCATAATTAGAAAATTACCATTTCTGAAAGGAGTTACAAATCTTAAAAGCTTTACAAAAATAAAGGGTATCATACAATCAAGCCAAGGAAAACAATCTCTAAAATTTAAAGGAAATGTAAAAACTCAGCAACTTGAGGTCATTGAGGCTTCACAGGGTTCACTTGCTCCTTTTTCCCCCCACCATAAAGACTATGATGTTAAATCAAATAAATTCATCATTCTGTTTGAATATTAGACGACTGATGTGTCAAATGAAAGAAACTAAAGCTTGAATTTTTGATTTTCTTTTTTTAACATTCCAGGCTCCATGCTCCCATGTTTGAGACAGGAGTACGATTTATATGGCTAATAAACCTAGCATTCATTCTGAACACAACCAGCTTCAGAGGGTTAGTGAGTGAGGTGTTGCCTCAAGGAAAACCAGCAGAAAGTACAGTGGCACCAAGGAGTACTACTGGCAAATAGAGATTCATTCATTCAATCGTATTTATTGAGCACCTACTGTGCACAAAGCACAGTACTAAGCACTTGAGAGAGTACAACAGTCACATTCCCTGCCCACAATGAGCTTACAGTCTAGAGAGAGGGAGAGAGACATCAATACAAATAAATAAAATTACAAATATTTACGTAAATCCTGAGAAGGGGCAGGGGCGGGGAGAAGAGAACAAAGGGAGCAATCCAGGGAGTAAAAGATGAAGAAAAGTGGGGCTTAGTCAGGAAGGCCTCTTGAAAGAGATTGCCTTCAATAAGTCTTTGAAGCAGGGGAAAGTAATTGTCGGATTTGAGGAAGGAGGTTGTTCCAGCCCAAAGGCAGGATGTGCCAAATTCTACTTTCCAAGCGCTTAGTACAGTGCTCTGCACACAGTAAGTGTGCAATAACTATGACTGAATGATGTGGACTAGGAGCTGGGAGCGAGACAGGTGAGATCAAGAAACAGTGAGAAGATTAGCCCTAGAGGAGCGAAGTGTGAGGGCTGGGTTGCAGACAGAAAGAAGTGAGATGAGGTAGGAGGAAGCAAGGTGATAGAGTGCTTTAAAGCTAATGGTGAGGCGTTGTTGGATGTGGCGGTGGACAGGCAACCAGCGGAGTGTTTTGAGGAGTAGGGTGACATGTCCTGAATATTTTTGTAATAATAATAATGTTGGTATTTGTTAAGCGCTTACTATGTGCTGAGCACTATTCTGAGTGCTGGGGTAGATACAGGGTAATCAGGTTGTCCCACGTGAGGCTCACAGTCTTAATCCCCATTTTACAGATGAGGTAACTGAGGCACGGAAAAGTTAAGTGTTTTGGCCAAAGTCACACAGCTGACAGGTAGTGGAGCCGGAATTAGAACCCATGACCTCTGACTCCTAAGCCCGTGCTCTTTCCACTGAACCACGCTGCTTCTGATCCGGGCAGCAAAGTGAAATATGAACTGGAGTGGGGAGAGAGACAGGAGGCTGGGAGGTCAGCAAGGAGGCCGGAGCAGTAATGCAGGTGGGATAGGATAAGTGATTGTAGTAACATGGTAGCAGTTTGGATAAAAAGGGAAGGGCGGATTTTAGCGATGTTGTGAGGATGGGACCGAAAGAATGTAGTGATGGATTGAATATGTAGGTTGAATGTCAGAAAGGAGTCAAGGATAATACTGAGGATACACGGTTGTAAGCTGTCTACAGTGATGGTAGAGTCGGTTTGGGTTAGTGGGAAGGTTTGGGTGGGCAGATGAACAAGGTTTGGATGGGAAGATAAGGAGCTCTGTTCTGGACATGAAAGCACCCAATCTTTCTCTGTTCAAGGCAGAAGCGGCACCTGTGTTAGCAGAGAAATGGAAAAGGTAACCAACGGCTCTGGAGTAAGGATGTATTTCAGATGGAAGTCCACAAAATGTTTATGAAGCCCTAAAAAAGGAACATATGAGGAAAAACTTAACTCACAGAATCTGCCAATGGCTAAATTCAGATATTTCCTTAAAGTTGAAATTCACCCAGCATCACAGTATTACTGAAGGTCACCTTGGAATTTATCAGGGTGTTATCTAGTGAATTTAGATTTTTTCTGATCTCCCTTTGTATATCATTTTTGTCCTTATTATACTATTTTCAAACAGATTCCTTCTGTGAAAGATAAACAGGATAATATGATAAGTATTCCATAAACCCAACCATTTATTGCATTTAAGGACTACTTTGTTCTAGGTCTATAGATCAAAACTTCCTGAAATGTTATCAATTGCTTTTTAGGTTCAGAAATTTTAAAAATCCACCTATTGCCAAAAAAACTCAAGCACATCAAGCCATGTGTTTATTTTCTTAAGTGCTTCTTTTTTTTTTAAGTGACTTCTGGACCTGTTTGTTGGTTTGGGTCAGGAAAAGCCCAAAGGAAGTTCAGACAGAGATGAGAACCAGCAGCATTGACTTGGTTTAAGCTGGATTTCAACTTATCTCTGCTTTTAGGTCAGGGTAGAGGGCGTTCTTGAATGAACTGATTTCTAATTCAACCTTAATGTCTGAAATCAATTTTCCACTGGCCACTGAAATAGATTTTTTACATCAACACGTTAAGGCTAAATAGTCACGCATTTTCCCTCTGGTCACACATCATGGCTCGCTCTTCATCATTAACATGATTATTGCTTATTGAAAAGCTGCAGCATAACTCTGTTGTGAATAGCAAAGCCATATAGCCTTCTGATTGTCCTCATCTCTACCTGACTGAATTATTTGACTGCCTCCAGCTGGTCCCCATTTATATCTTTGTTATCTGCATTCTTCAATTGTCAGAGTCACAGATACTATGCCTTGGGAACTCAAGCTTTATTTCTAAGTGTATGTTGGGTAATCCGTCTATCTCTTGTCTTTCCAATATACTGTAAGCTCTTCGAGAGAAGGAACCAGAATTTGATCTTCCTTTGTAATTTCCCATGGTGCCAAGTATAATACTTTACATCCAGTAGGCCTCCAAATACTGCTGACTGACTGACGTGGAAAGCTTCCACACTTTCCTGTGGGTCGAGCCAGGTGGATCCAGTGAAATTGATCTTTGACTTAAATAGGTTGTTCTCAGAGCACCTGGGTTATAATCCAGAGTCCACCATTTGTCTGTCACTTCACCGGGCCTAAAATCCCTAATCTGCCAAATGGGGATTCAATACCTGTTCTCCTTCCCACTTAGATGGTGAGCCCCACGTGGGACCTGATTATCTTTTATCTACTCTGGAGCTTAGTACAGTGCTTAGCACATAGTAAGTGCTTAACAAATACTATAATCACTATTACAATTATTATCAGCAATAACTGTGGAAGAGCTGCGAAAAAAACGAAAACATGGTTTTAGTTCTGTACTCAGATCAGTTCAGATAGAGGCAAATCTTTGACAGAAGCCTAAACTTTTTCTCCTGAATCTTTCTCACTCTTCACCCAAAACCCAATCCATCAAATTTATTGAGCACTCGGGAGAGTACAACCCAACTATAAAACATACATATTTCTCTGCCCACAATGAGATCAGAGTGTAGCTCTCGTCAATGATCCCTCTCTGATGCCACAGAAGTACATGACAGCAGGCAAGCGACTCCCAAACCTACACGACACAATTCAATCTACTTTCTCTGTGCAATTTAAGTCCCCGTGAAGGTAATCCCATATACAGTAACAACTTTCATACATAGTTTTGCCCCTACGCACAGTCCTTATCTGGCCAAACCAATTCTGCCATCATTATTCTCAAAGCTTTTCAGTTCCCACCATCTCAATCTACAACACCCTTTAATACATCACTTCTGTTTATCATTATCATCAGCAGCAGCAACGGTATTAGTAATGAACACCTACTTTGTGAAGAACACTGTATTATTAGCAGCTCAGAGGAAGTACAGAAGAAGAGTATGTCCTGGTCCCTGTTTTCACAGAGTCTAAAAATCAAAAGGGGGAACACTGGCAAACAATCATGCCATTAGTTAAGAACGGAGACTACAAATAGAAATACTGCATGCACATACACTAACAAAAATATAAATGATTGCTGAAAGAGTGACCATAGAGGTGCAGAAAATAGAGCAGGGAAGAAGGAGAGAGAAAAAGTGGGTTTGGAGGGAAGAATTCTAACCTGGTAGATCTCTGGGTGGCAGGGAGCGAATGTTCCAGGAGAGGGGGGTTCTACCAATCAAAAATGCCTAAGGCTACTCTTGAACTCTGTTTCCTATGTGGCAGTGTGTTGTTTAGCACCAAGCCCCCAGGCTGGCTGTTCTCACCAGTTTAAGTTGAACATTAATTATTAAACAAAGCAAAGAAGATACCCGCATAGTAATTGTTTGAGGCTCCACTGCAGCTTTGAGATTGTTCATTTTTAGCCTGAGGAAAATGGCTTAACCATTCTATTTTAGACACTACCATGCATCAGTGAACCTGTCTATAAATTTGTGTCCTTAAATTAAACAGTAATACTATTTGCGATAACAGTCAAATACTTTCTTAAAACAAGCCAGGAGAAAAGGGTCTTCAAGATCCGCCAGATCCATAAATCAGCCAAGTACCCCATATTTCCATGTATAGTTACTCCATTTGCAAAGATTCCCTATACACAGTATTTGCTACTCTTTTGGGGAAAACTATTTTAAGCCTAATTAGCATGAAATTTTTAGAATGCAAATACTTTTCATTTAGACATAAAACAAAATGCCATGACATTTCTTCCATCCATTTATCATAAACAAGTTAATTACTGTGTAACAAATAGCTCCTGCTGGAATCTGTAGGTTTTGAGGATGTTAGAGAGCTGACTCAAGCAAATAAGATGAACTGCAAAGTAGTAGTTAATAGCTTATGGTATACTTATAATAAAACAATGACTGTGAAAGCTTTGGTTGTCAAATTGGGGCTAAACTATTTCTATTGGCATAACAATTATGAGTAGTCATTACCTGTTTAACTTGATTCAAACCCAGAATAATATAAGCATTTTAACTGTGACATGCGCATTCACAAAATGTACTTGTGTTTTTCAAAATTCTCCTTTGCTCTGATTTAAATACTCTGGAAGAGTGAGTATGTGAGTGTGTGTGTGTGTGTCCGCGTGTGTGTGTGTGCAGATACACAAAGGTAGAGTGCAAAAAATCTCAAAGCCATTAGGCTCTTGAATTCACAACTTAAGGAAGATCAGCTGAATATACTATAAAACAAGATGGTTACCTGGACTACCAACTGATGGTAGTTCTACACTATACTCATTGTAAAACTTTAATGTAAATATTTTAGGGTGGCTTTAAATGGTTGGCTTGTGTAATGTATAGAATACTTTATACACTATATCTTTATAAGTATGAAGATAAGGAATACTTCCCCATTGTTACCTGAGCCATTTTATAAGTCCTCCCTTAGTTAAAAAGCAAAAAAAGCAATAATTGAATATTCATGTGTAACAAGTACTTGCTAAATGAAATAAAACAAACATTTGCTCATAAATGTAAATGCTATGTGTTTATGTTCACATGCTTGTTTGCATATATATATTTGTTGGCAAAAGTTTAAACATCTCTCAGATTGCATAAATATCAAGGACAGAAACTTTCTTCCTCATATCAAGTAGCCCCCACACAGTTTAGTACCATGTCATGCTGACAGATAGCTCTCAAATATCTGTTGATGAAGCTAATAGTTTCCACATTAGAGAACAGCACATAACTGTGCAAGACAAATATAATTCATGTGTCTGAATAGCATATATTTAATCTCAATAAAATCAAATTCTATGATACATCCCGCTTTTGTATTCACAGATGTCACTGGAACATTTCAATAGTAGTCTCCGTACTCACACTTTTTCAGTCAATAGTATTAACTTAGATTTGAACTCTATTGTTATTTTTTCCTGATTTGCTTCAATATGAGAACTTATTCCAAGGACCTACATTCTCTGAATCACCAACAAGAGTTTCAGTAGCATATGACATAAGGTATCTTGGATGCTTCCATGAGCAGTCAGAAGAAAGAGACCTTGGGCTCAGTTCAAAAAAAAAAAATTCTGGTTGGCAGACTTTGACATCAACAGGTTATGTCAGCAGAGCAGCATGGTTCATCTCTCTTGGTGCCTCACCCAGAAACAAAGCCCCAAACTTTGCTGAAAGCCCCACTAATGAATGCTAAAGAGAAGCTGTTATCAACTCTGGCAAACGGCAGTTTTCCCACTTCATTGACAAAGCACTAGGGAGGGAGCTGGGATGTAAAACTGAGGAGAAAAGAGGATAGCTGCTTGGCAGTACTTCACTGAACATTAACCTTGGTACTTCATTTACGGTTCATAATAGCTTCTAAACTCCTGTCACTTGGAGAACCAGAGGCAGATATTGGGAGTTGGAAACTGGGCACTTTTAATCCTACAGAAGTCACAAAATGCATTCATCTATAATGGAAAAAAAAGTTCAATTATTTTGATTTGGAAAGGAAAAGAAATCAATAACTAGAATAATCTTTGCCATTTAAATTATGAAGACATTTTAACGTTTACCTTCAGAAAAGTGGTTATAATCCTGCAATTACTATAAAGCTAATTGGTAGTTTCTTCTTGCATGTGTGTTTTCATGTTGTCAGTAGGGCAGTAATGAAAATGAATGCCACATTTGTGAACAGAATGTCTGTAGGCTTGTTTACCACATTTCTAACAACAACGTCTGCTTTATCATGCATTTCAAAGGAAGGATAATTTAAAAATCTGGAATTTCATACATAAAAATACTTGGTAAAAAAAAAAATCTTTTCTACACGTTATCCGGGTGTCGTTATATCCAGCTTCCAATTTGTTGCCCAGGAAATGATTCATCTCCCTCAGAAATTATGTGAATTAAGAATTATTCACCTGCAATTCAAAATGGCTCTCAGGTAGACCACACACTGCTCAATTGCCTCGAATCACTCAGCTCGGAGCTTTGCTCCCAAAGGAGTAAAGGCTTGACTTTTCTGAGCGAGCTTCCCCCAGTTTATCTTTCTCCTTCCCATCCCTCTCCCCAGTTCTACCTCCTCCTCACCCAGTGAGTGGAATCAGTTTCCATACAGCATCCTGAAGGCCCTACCTTTCAGTAACTTCTGCCCTTCCAGAATATTTGGGGAGACTAATGCCGTGTAATCGTCTTCAGAAAAACCAGGCTTGCAGACGGGTCTGACTGTAAGATCCCCATTGTGGGCCTGTGGACAGAGAAACAACAGGTAAAAGGAAAATAAGCCCTGCGATGGCCTTGGGGTTTCTGAGGCTAGCGAATCCTGAGCTGGATACCGGGAAGCGGGTCAGACAGAAAGGCAGAGTCTTCCACGGATGGGGTTTATATGAGATGAACGCCTAATACGAAGGTATGGATCCTTAAAGTTGAAAGGAGAGCTGCAGAGCGTGCAGCCCGAGAGGTGAATAAAGAAGGCTAGATGACCCCAGGTGAGCGGATCCCGAAATTCTCCCTAAGGGAAAAATAATGATCCCAAATGGAAAGGGCTGGGTGGGTACGGGGTAACAATAGGAGGGTTTTACCCAATGCAGGCACTTTCAAAAAAGTTAATTTTTTGCCCAGGACGAAAGGTTGGTTCCTTGGAACTTGAGGTCGGTTTAAAGTTGACAGTTTCAAGAGTGCTGCTTGGCTGAGTGGAAGAAGCATGTGAGCTGGGCAGAGGCAGAGTGGGACTAGGGCTGTGGTCCTCGGGCAGGGGGTATGGGGTTTAAGGTCCCACTGCCACTGGCAAGTGGGGGACCCTCCATGTGCACCCCAAATTCTGGCAGGGGTGGGGCAGGAGTGGTGGGGAGAACAGCCTGCCTCGGCTCACCCTCAACTTTTGGCCGGGGCCACTTGCCCAGCTCAGCCGGCCCGCTCTTCAGGACTGCCTGTCTTTATTCATTCGAATCCTACTTAATGAGCACTCACTGGGTGCAGAGCACTGTACTAAGCGCGTGGCAAGAACAATCAGCTCCAAGGGACATTGGGGAAGAAAAGGGGAGCCCGCTCTTCGGGGCTGTCTATATTCATTCGAATCCTACTTATGGAGCGCTCACTGGGTGCTGAGCACTGTACTAAGCGCGTGGAAAGTACAATCGGCGCCGAGGGACACTGGGGAAGAAAAGGGGAGAAGGGAAGGGGGCGGCTCGGCTCTTCCCAGCCAGACTGCAGGGGACCGGACCCCGATGGGTTAAAGAAGTCCCTGGTGCCCGGATTCAGGGAAAAAAGGGATGGGTGAACTCTTAAGAGTGGGAAAACTGATGGCCGAAAAAATCTATCCCGAAGATGCTTTCCCAGACAAGCTCGGTAGGCAGAAAGAGCACGTAGCCTCCGCGAAGAGATGCACGATCCCGCCCGGGGATGAGATGCCCGGTCCCCGATCTAGTCGGGAAGCGGGGGGCGGAAAAACCAGAGGGGTGGCAACGTGGTCGGGCTGGGCTGGCACCACCCCGAGCCCCGTTTACTAATAAGAAGATGCAAGACCGATTCGGAAAGCCTTGGGCTCTTTAGATAGGGAGCAACGGCTCAAAGTTTTGTCTCTTTGGCTCGCCTTCCTTGGCTCGATTGTCGTGTGGATCCGACATATCCCCAATCTACAATGAACACCACCAGGCCCAGCCGGTGGTTTGAACAAATATGCATTTCGGCTCATTTCACTTGCTTATTTAATTTGGAAAAAAAACCCCTAACTACCTCCCCGAGCCCAACGAGGGGAACCCCTAGCGAATAGCGTTTGCAACCTCTCTCTTCCTACTCTGCTCTTTCACACAGAAGTCAACCCTGATCACAGTCTAAGTGCGGTGGCTAATGCCAGGAACCGTCCGAGCTACCGGATGGCAGGACCGGCCAGAGGTGACCAAACGCCTCCCACCTTAGTGACAAGCTCCCGGATCGGTCCCCGTTACCCCGTTCGAGCACCAGAGCCAAGGGCAAGCTTACTCCTTCCTTAGACGTCTTCCAGGGAACGTTTTCAAAACGGGGATTGCGGGGCGAGAAAAATAGCCACCCGCCACAACTACACTCGGCTCAGCTCCAAACCCCGCCACAGTCAGGAGACTCCAAACTTAAAACCCTTACACCTGCCTCGGAAAAAAAAAAATCCAGTGGGGGCGGGAGGCTCAAGGGTCAGCCCCACGGCGACCTATTTCTGCTCTTAATGGATTTACCGGGCACAGTCCAGGGACCGCGCTGCCTCACCTAGACACAGCTTGGGGCAGGGGTGCCAGAGTTGGAGCCTCTTTGCTTCTCCACCCCTTCCCCGGAGGGCTGTTGCCGAATCCTACATTCCAAGCGCTTAGGACAGTGCTCCGCACCGAGTAGGGGCTCCATCAATACGATGGCACGAATGAATGAATTTCGGGTCCGTGGGTGACCCTCCCACCCACTCTCATCCTTCCTCGCCGCTCCTCCGGCTGGGAAGCTCCGCATGGGCCCGGCCGGAGCGGCGCCAGCCTGGCATCTCGCCTCCACGGGCATCGAGGGGGAGAATGTGGGCTGTGTGTGGTCCAGCCCAGGACACCGCACCGGACCCACAGACACCCCCCTCCCCCCGCGGGCATCTGCTAGCTGGAGCCCTCCTGCGCAGCCCGGGCCAGCTCCTTCCCGTGCAGAGGGCTGGAACTGCCCAAGGAGGGAGGGTGCGCGATCTGGGTGCGAGAGGGAGACCGCTCCACGCTCAAGCCGAGGAAAACCGCGTCGGGGTGGCCGGTGCGTGCGGATGGAGGGGGGACTGTGCCCCCCGCGGGGTCTCACCTGCTCCCCAGGACAGCCCGGGGGCGATGGGGCCGCTCCCCCACGGGGCAGGAAACTTACCGTCAGCGAGCCGAAGAAGGACAGCGCCACCAGGACCATCCCGGAGCCCGGGCTCATTTTCCCCGCTTGCCGTGGGGCTCCGCCGCCCGCCCGCCCGCCCGCGCCTCGTTGCCCCGCCTCCCCTCCCGACGCCTCTATCCCGAGCCAGCCACCGGAGCTCGGCCGTAGCAGCCCCGCTCCCCGCCTCCTCCCTCCTTTATTTTTCCCTTTTTTGCCCTTCCTTTGGGGAGGAAAAAAAGCCCCAAGCGCCGGTGCCCCTGCCCCCGCCGCCCGCCCGCTCCTCGTTTTGCAGGCGCTTGTGAGCTGCAGGTGCAGCGCGGTCGGTGCAGCTCCGCGAAGCCCCGCCCCTCAAGCCCGGCCCCGGGGGCGCCGCCCCCACCCGGGCCGCCTTAAAGGAGCCGCGCCCCGGACCCCCCAAAACCCCCAGGAGGGACCCCAGGAGGGACCCCAGGAGGGACCCCACTCTCTCCCTCCCGCCCTCAGCCGCACCTGGCAGAAGCAGCCGAGAGCTCCGGCAAAAAGGACCGTCCCTCCCGGGAAGCCTCTGTCCCACCCCCCTTCTCCTCTTCCCCCCTGCCCCTTTAAATCCACCCCCTAATCGACCCCCGGCCCACGTCCTCCCTCTGTCCTGGAATGCCCTCCCTCCTCACTAACTCTCTTCCCAGCCCTACTGAGAGCTCACCTCCTCCAGGAGGCCTTCCCAGACTGAGCCCCCCCCCCCATCCCGCTGCTCTTCCCCCCTTCCCCTCAGCACTGTGCATATTTGTATATATTCTTTATTCCCCTATTTTGCTAGCGAGGTGTCTATCTCCATGATTCTATTCATCTTGATGATGTTGTTTTGCTCTGCTGTCTCCCCCGCTTAGACGGTGAGCCAGGCATTGGGCGGGGATGGTCTCTATCTGTTGCCCAATTGGACATTCCGAGCGCTTAGTACGGTGATCTGCACATAGTAAGCGCTCCATACATGCTGTCGAATGGATCGAATGAAGGAATCCCCCAAAAGGCGACTTTGGGAAAAGGAGCCAGGGGTCCGACAGTCCAGCAGCACGTGGCTGGTGCATTAGTGTCCTCAGCCGGAGAATAAGTGTGCAGACTCGGATTTCCGATGGAGAAACGGTCGCATGAATCCGTCCATTCATTCATTCAATAGCATTTATTGAGCGCTTCCTACGTACAGAGCACTGTGCTAAGCGCTTAGAATGTCCAATTGGCAACAGAGACAGTCCCCACCCAATAACGGGCTCACACTCTACGACGGGGCTTTCGAAGTCCCGGAACACGGGACTGCAAACGTTTCCGCTCATCTGGACAATTAAAGGATGGTATTAGGACGGGAGTGATCAAGGGGAACGTACAGACTTAGAAAAAAACACTCTCTAAACTGCCACTTGGAAAAGCAACTCCAACAACGCCAGTACTGACGGGGAAACTGGGAAGAGTTCCCTGAATTGAGTACGTGGTGAGAGATTTCTGGATTGGGGGGAAACTATTAAAGAAGTGAAACACTTAAACAGTTTGAAAAGTGAGTAAATGTTATTGTCTGGGTTCATTTTGGCAAGCGTATGAAAGACTATTTGCTCAGCTATTTTGACTTTTGCTTTTGCGTTACTGGAAAATGATGTCTAAAAGGCTACTTTTTAAAAATATACAGTGAGTAAGGAGGGAGGAAACATTTGAAAAATAAGGGAATGTTCCAAACTTACAATACCCTGTGTGAGCATTCTCAAATAATTCTCTCTGCTTTATTTTTCTTTTTAATGGCCTGATGCTTAAAAAGAAACTGAGGTAAAATTTAGATGATCAGGAGGATGAGTTTAAGCTTGGTTGACTCATGACGAGAATGGTGCTTAATCTGGTTTCTCTATTTCCATTCATACAATGGGGAGAACTAGGAAATTATACATCGTGAACATAATCATGAAGAATGACAATACGTATTCTCAGTTTCCAAATCTATGTAAATACAGTAGATTGTGGCCCAGTGGAAAGAGCCTGGGCCTGGGAGTCAGGGGACCTGGGTTCTAATGCCAGCTTCTGCCACATATCTGCTGTGTGATGTTGAGCAAGTCACTTATTTTCTCAGTGCCTTGGTTACCTCATTTGTTAAATGGGGATTAAGACTGATCCCCAAGTGAAACATGGACTGTGTCCAACCTGAATAGCTTGTATCTACCTCATCGCTTAGTTCTGTGCCTGGCACATGGTAAGCACTTAACAAATACCGTTAAAAAAGAATACAGTAGACTATCATGGCTAGAAGTCACATTCTTAAGTGGCACAGTTTAAATCCTAACAATAATACTGATTTCCATATTGATTCATTCATCCAATTCACCCCAAAAAATACTTTGCAAACTATGGCCCCGTTATATATGCATCTTTGTACCCTTACGCTCTTGAAGCTGGTCTGAGTTCGGGATCAATGTAGCTTCGCATTTATGCTCAAAGAGGTTTTGGCCCTGACTACAAAAGAGAAATCAGATGGGGTATCAATCACATGCACATAAAATTCACTATGGTACACCTCTGAAATGCAGACACAACCCATGCGCAATGCAAGACACAACTAAGATAGCTTAGATCTGTGTGATTCGATTATAAGCTGGGCCTCATGGTTGGAAAACAATGCCCACAACGAGCTTATAGTTAACCTGAAATATCCAAAATGGTAGAGGGAAGAAGTCCTATGGATGATAGAAGAAACGTTCCCTCTCCCTCACCCTAATTGCTGTATGTCAATTGTTCTGATGATAATAATAATGAGGACAGTGGCATATGTTAAGCGCTTACTTTGTGCCAAGAACTGTATAAAGAGCTGGGGTACATACAAGATAACCAGGTTAGATACGGTCCCTGTCTCATATAAGGCTCACAGTCTAAGGGGAAGGGAAAAGAATCGAATGCACCAAAGAGCTGAAGTCCTTTCCAGCACTGTAAAAGGTGTATGTGTGTTCTTCCTTCTCCTCCTCAACAGTGAAATTCAGGCTGAATCATTGGATGGGATTGCGAAGAAGTTGCAATTGCTACATAACATTTAAAGAACCCTAGAGAAAAGTGTGCTTTTGTTCCTGAGAGATATTAAGAAAGTGTGTTTGTGTAGGTAGAGTGTGAGTGAGTATTCTTCTATGAACACCTGTAAACTATTGACTTTAATTGGATTACTCAGCTGTTTGCTATGCATATCATTCTTCCCCCTCTGCCTATTACTTGTTGATTTAGGTTTGGGCAGAGTGAAGGTTTAGGGACAAATCACCCACTTTTATCAATGGCTTCTTTTTCTGCCTTTTCATCTGCCTTTTGCTTTCTGCTTCATTTTGTCTCTGTAATTTTTTCAGAAGTACCAGTACTATTAAAAATATTGTATGAAAGAGAAAAGGAAGGTTTATTTATGATACAAAATGTTGACAGCCTGAATATATTCTAGGAAATGGAGACACATTAAATAAACCTGCTTAAATACCTGTAGAGGAGCTTGCCAGATTGTGTAACACTCAAGAAAATAGGAGGCTCATGGATAAGAACTTCATGGAGGAGTTGCTATTGGGATAATGAAGCAGACAGTACACAAGAATCTTGCCCCCTTCGATACCTACATGTCATTTCCACTGCCAGTAGTGGGAGTTACATTTGTTTATCAAGAGAGGGAAAGAGCTCTCTGAATGAAAACTCAGTTTTAGAAGTGGGATTAAGGAAAAGATTTTTCAGGCTTTTCCCTTTCTCTCTCTAACTCTGCTTATCCAGCTAACCACTACAGGAGTGAAGAGGGACATCATGTGGTTCACGATAACCTAGGGCGATCAGGCCAGACACTATGGAGGAGAAGCCCCAACCATTCCAGAAGCGGCTAGTGGGGAGAAGCCGAGCACATTTTGAATCTCGGGAACATTTTCACGGTTTGGGTAGGGACAGTCTGTAACGGTAAGGAGACGATAAATGAACTCTTACCCCTTACTACTGCAGTTCCCGATTTTATTTAATTTTAAGCCTGGGTATTTGCCCTTCTACTTTTAGACTGCAAGCCTCTTGTGGCTTGGGGAGGGGGTTTAAGATACGTCCACGCATTCTTCCCAAGGCTCTGTTAAGTGCTTTGCACATTGTGAGCACTTAATAAATGTCATTTCAATCAGTTTACCCTAAACACAGAAGTTTTGTTCCTGAAGAAGTTCACATTACAGAAATCTCACATAATGCTTGCAACTTATTTCTCTCTGCCTCATTTGTCTCAATGCTTAGTTCAAGTACCCTGCACATAGTAAGCAGTCAGTAATTACAATTGATGGATTACCTTCTGGTGCCATATAAGGGCTCATAGACATGTTTTCAACCATCATATGACTTTGTATCCCATATTGCCCAATATCATAATAATAGAGTTGTCCTTCAGTTTGAAGATGCCTGTGCCATCTGTGAGACTGTATCCATGAGTGGAAGTGTTTGTGCAGGAGAATCTTGTTCAACTTTTTCATGAAAATATAGTAATGCCCCTCTTCTGGCCCTCTACTATTCGGGTGAGCATTGCTCAGGCATCAAGACTTAGGAGATAAGACGTATGTCCCATGACCTGCAGGATATGATGACCTGCAGGATATGATCTTTAGTTGCTCTTGCAGTAGTGATGGTGTGTACAGAGCCATTTACACTCTTCCAGTTCACCTGTGCATGCATTGCCAGATGGCCAGGTGGGAGAATGGGTATTGTCTGAGATCACAGAATAATAATAATAATAATTGTGGCATTTGGTAAGCACTTACTATGTGCTGAGCACTGTTCTAAGCTCTGGGATAGATACAAGGTAATCAGGTTGTCCTTCGTGGGGCTCAGTCTTAATCCCCATTTTACAGATAAGAGAACTGAGGCCTAGAGAAGTTAAGTGACTTGCCCAAAGTCACACAGCCGACAAGTGGCACAGCCAGGATTAGAACCCACGACCTCTGCCTTCCAAGTTCTTTCCACTAAGCCACGCTGCTTCTCAACACATTTGATAAACCTCGGTAGCATAGACAGCATTGTGCCTCACCAATCTGGTAAACCGTGGAAGAGTTGGTTGCTCAGAGAGGCTTAGTAACGGTTGGGGGGGGACCTTTTCTACAAAGTGCTTTTATCCTCAGTGTGGAATGAAAACCCACATTATGCAGACCTGACCAAATTTACTGAATGAGGTCCTTTGGGTGCCCAAGGTAATCCATCAGTTTACATGAGATTCCTATTGAAGTGGGAACCTTTGGAAATGTGTATGGTCAGAAAACTTTTCCTGATTACTATCTCATTTTCCCAACTGCTGTCATTTTAGCACTTCTATGCTTTTGGATACTCATCCCCACCCTCTTCATAGCATTTAATGTATATATCATTAAGTTATTTTGCTTCTATCCATGATTTATTTTAGCATCCATTTCCCCTGCTACATTGTAATCTCCTTGATAATAATAATTCTGGTATTTCTTAAGTGCCTACTATGTGCCAGTCACTGTACTAAGCGCTGGGGTGGGTACAAGCAAATCGAGTTGGACACAGTCCCTGTCCTTGTGTCTACTATCTTCTATTCTACTAACTCTCTCGGGTACTTAATACAGTACTCTGCACAGAGTAAATGCTCAGTAAATATATTGACTGATCAAAGGTGGTCCAGTCACTGAAGACCTATTAGTAACAATCTAATTCAGTCATTTATGGAGCACTTACTGTGTGCAACAAGCTTTACTGGACTTGTACTAAGCACTTGGGAGAGCATCACCTAGATATATCAGAGATGCCCAATTTCCTGGATTGGAGAAGAAAAAGCATGCGGGAGGGAAATCATTTCATAAGAGTCTAGACAGTGCATATGGTCCTTGGAAGTTAGCTTAGGAAAAAGAAGATGGAAGTAGCAAAAAATAATGTGCCAGAGGAATTCACATAGCAAAATATGAACATTTGAGCTTGGATCTTGTCTAATTTGAGAGCGTAAATGATAAATGGGTGCTTTTTGACAGAAGCAAAAGTTATTCTTGGTTCAGATTGTAAATACTGATACTAAAACCAGTACTCTAATTACAAGTAGGTTGGAGGAAAGACCTGCCAACCAGGGAGCCTACATCCTGCTACTAAATGAGTTTAAACAAAGCCTCTGTGTGTATTTCACACAGTGAGCTGCATCCCTGCCCATAGTCACTCGTTACCCTCTGGTCTCCAGTTGGAACATAACTGGCAGGAACAAGCTTCCAGTCCACACTGCTGTACAAACACTGCCATTAATAATCAATTCATGTGTGCAGGTTCCCTATCCTGAAGTCTCTGAATTGATGCTCATCTCACCTTCCCAATAGAAGCAACAGAAGCCTAGTAGAACGAGCCTGGGAATCGGAGGACCTGAATTCTAATTCTGGCTCTGCTACTTGTCTGCTTTGTCACCTTGGGTAGGTCACTTATCTTCTATGTACCTCAGTTACCTCATCCGCAAAATGGCGGTGAAGTCCTCCTCCCTCTGATTTAGACTGTGAGCCCCATTTGGGAAAGGGACTGTGTTCGACTTGATTATCTTGCATCTACCCCAATGCTTAATATTACTGTCTGTCTCCCCCTCTAGACTGTAAGCTCATTGTGGGTAGGGAATTTTATTGTTATACTGTACTCTTCCAAGTGCTTAGTGCAGTGCTCTGCACAGAGTAAGTGTTCAATAAATACTATCGAATGAATAAATGAATGATTGCTTATAACAGTATCTGGTACATAGCGCTTAACAAGTGCCCTCCCCATAAAGGAAACTCCATCAAACTGAGTCTGCCAAGAGTAACTACACCTGATATCAATGGAACAATACAGATTCAAGGGAAGAAATTTAGTTTGGTGGTACATTGAGGATGTAGGGAACAGGTTTTGGAGAAGGTCAAAGAAGCTCATAGCTAATGGATAAATGTATATCAGTAGGATTCATAGGTTTCAGAGCTGGAAACCAGGAAGAAGAGGTGGGGAAACATATCGTTGGGTTGCAGTAAGAATAGAGGAACTTAACAGCTTCTTTTTGTCCTGCAATTGATTTCTTGTAGAGGAGAATTTGAACTAGAATTGGTGGAGGGCAACCATGAGTAAGTACTGTATGTGGTGGAATTCAGGGAAAATCCACAAAGTGGTGAAAGGAAGAAGTCTATATTAAAAGTAAATTCCAAAGGAGAATAAATTATATTAAGCAATCAAATAGATAATGTCAGAGTGAAAAGAGAAAAAACATTCTGGAAATATGAGTCAAGAAAAGAAGAAAAATAGAATATGTACTTTCTCAAGTTAAATTATCTGCCTGAAATTTTGAAACCATTTTCACTATAATTCAGCATTAGTGGTTGATGTCATTCCAAAGATTAGAAGAAAATTAAGATTTCCTTTAACAGATACTGGAATGGTTGACTTGGCCTGATTATGTCTTACCCAGTGTTTCCAACAGTGCTTTTTTTCTCCCAGAATAAATCCTAGAACCATCAACTTCTGGGTTAAAGTCGGCCTCTGTGTCAGATGGGGGAAAGGTGAAGGAAAGAATAATTTGATACCAGAGTTGTATGTCTTATAGAACTATTTGACAGTGGCAGGGCAGAGTTGCTCATTATGAACCTTCTTCCTTCTACTTACTTTTCCTCAGCTACATCTTTATTCTCCAGCTATTACTGTTTTTATTTATCGAGCATCTACTGTGTTTTCTCTCACCCATTAACAGAGATTATTGTTCAAATATGTTCCCACAGGAGAAGAAAACCTGTTTTTTTAATGCCAATTACCTTTTTCTGTTAATTCGTATTAAACCCATTAGATGGGAAGATCCACAAAGGTATGGACTGTGTTTTTGATTTCTCTTTGTATGCCCCCAAGTATTCAGAACAGTGTTCTGTTCTCCTCAAGAAATCAAGAAATGCTAATAAATTTATAATTTTGGGTGAGAACCTGAACTTCTCAGGGATTAGAAACCTTTTCTCCTTTACCCCAAGACTGTGAGCCCCATGAGGGAAAGGGACTGTGTCTGATCTGTGTGCTTTATATCTTTCCAATGTTTAGTACAGAGTAAAAAACATCATTATTTTCATTGTTATTATTATGAATTTCATTGCCTTAATTAGCGTTTACATGAAACCAAGGAAAGCTTTTCTGGATTGGTAATGTCCACAGAATTACTTTATCTTGAAAGAAATTTTCAGAGATGAAATGGGGTTAAGTTGAAAGGTACTGACAGAAATATGGGCAGAGTTGACTTTTGTTCCCAAACCAAGGTTTCCAGATTGTACCCTCCATCCTATAAAGGTGAATTTTTTTGTTTCATAGTTTATGCCAATCTACAGGGGCCAGAAGTATTTCTAAGCCTAGGGGTAGGATGATGTAGTGGGAACAAAACCATGACTTAATTTACGACATTTACTTTGGGCCAAATTCTTAGATTTTCCCCAGATTTCTAAAATGAAATAGCCAAGTCCTAAGGCTTCCTTCAGTAAAGCCCAGTGCTCTTTTATCTCAAGGTTTATCTTCACCCTAATGAGATTTTATAATATGCTTGGCTTCTTTTATTCCTTTACCTGGCTGACCCTTTGCCCTCAACCCAATGTGTTCTTACTAGTGAGGCTGCATTCATGTTCCTTAATAGTTGTACATTTGCAATGTAATTTCTAATCATTTTTAAAGCAAAACCCCATCAGCTCTTTGGGTCAACATGCTGATCCCCAATTTGCATCTGAGGAATTAGAGGCACGGAATATGCTTGGCAAATGGGTTCAAGAAATAGTTATAATTTTGTGAAATTTCCCTAGCTCCTCTCATTGCCATGGTAATGATGGGCAGAAGACCACATGAATCTGAAGACATATAGGCCAAAGGACATGAATCCTATTTCAAAGTTCTTTTGCCCTCAGCCTGCTTTCTTTTACAGCCGGTCTAATTTCTTCTAAGAGCTTGTTGAAGGTTATAGCAGAGACAGAATTAGAATTTACAGGCAGCCCCTAATTTTCACATCTGCTACCTGATCTCCTGAGCCATATTCCTTCTGTTAAGTCACTTATATACATTTATGTGTCACTGAGGTTGTTCGCATATCCTTTCTCATTCTTTTAGGGGCCAGTTAGCAGGTTGCATTATTTTCCCCCACTCATTTGCTTAAGCTTCTGGATTTATCTTAGCTAAAGTACTATGCACTTTCAAATTACCACTTCTCAAGATTTCCAAGACAAAAAGATTTTACTCCTCAGGTTACAAGTTATTGTGAAAGGAAGGATTTTTGTATTCTCTAACAGCCCCTAACTCACTGTTCAATTCATATTATCCTGGAATTTATGGATGTTATAGAAATATTGAAAATTGTAATTTCAATATCGCTATTACTATTCTTCATTGGCTACCATTGGAGCAACAACTAAGTGGTTTCTCGGTGGCCTTTCTCCCACATACTTATGCAATGTAAAAGTCTGATTTTGTGGCTACATCTGTCCAGGGCAGCATTATTTTTTGAAGAAGACTTTTTTCTAGAATAAATTCTTCTTAGAACTTCATAATAATAATTTTGGTATTTGTTAAGATCTTATTTTGGGCCAAGATCTGTACTAAGCGCTGAAGATAGAGTTTATGCACCACATGAGGCTGACAGTCTAAGGGAAAGGGAAAGCAGGTACTTAATTCCCATTTTACATATGAAGAAATCAAGGTAAAATGAAGTTAAGTGACTTTCCCAAGGTCAGGCGAGTGGTGGACATGGGATTAGATCCCAGGTCTCCTGAAGCCCGGTCCTGTGCTCTTTCCACTAGGCCACGCTGTTTCTCTCAACTGAGTACATTTTCACTCAGCACTCTTCCAACATTTGTAGGCAGTGTCTCGTGCAGACATATGAAGGTAAGAACTCCCACAAAGGGACAGAGGATTGGCCTATCCAGCCTAGTTTTGTCTCTTAGACAGCGGCAGCAAAAAATGTGTGGAGGAACCATGCCTTTTTGACATCCATCTTCATGGTTATGGATGGACCATCAAATATCCCTAACCTTTGCCTCTAATTACCCTTCATGGGGCAATGTTTCTGAAACCATGTATCATTAATACTTCACCAGAGCCCATGGGAACTATTTCATTAGCCCACTCATCTGACTGACAGAATACAGATAGCCTTCAGAGTCAAAGATGATATGTTCCTGACAGAGAAATTCTATCCATAGATGTAGGGGTGTCTGAAAAAGCCTATGCACCGCTGACTCTCAGCTCTACAGTGCATGTGTGCAAAGCTAGTCTTTTGCTGAATTGATGTATTGCCATTTGCAGAATCAAAATGGGTAAAAGGAGTGAACAGATAAATGGATAAACAGAATTTTATTTTACATGTACACTGGATTAGCTGACATAATAGCCCTCCAAAGCTGAAAGGACACTAAGGTTTCTGAAGAGGCTACCTGGACCCACACACACTGCCGCAGAATCACCAACAAGTAGAGATAACACCACATTCATCATGGAAGTATTTTAAATGAAGTTAAAGTAAAATTACTAAACTTTGGAACTGAGGGCATTACTGCCAAGATCCAGGAAGTACTGCATTGCTCACCTCTTCTTCAACACATGGAATACTAAGGATATGTCATTAGATTTTAAAGATGCCTCCATTCGTATCATCTTTGAGAAGAAACAGGAAGAATTTCTGCAGTAGGCTATCGCAGGATCTCAAAACTCTCTGATGCTCCTGGACTGTATCCTGAATGTTATCATTAACCATACTCTCCCAGAATTCTAGATGTCATTTCAAACCAATATATGGCACAGGAGACATGGTATTTACTACGTATAAGATACATGAGAAGAACAGAGAACAACAACCAAACCCAAGAATCTACGATTTATTTACTTACGAGACCATTTACACCATCAACCAACCAGGACTCTACTAAACAAGTTTGACTCGTGAAGAAGTTTACCAAAATCCCAAGGTTATTCCATAAGGATATTGCTGACCAAATGAGAATTTAAAGGGGTTTTGTCTGATATAATGAACAAAATAGGCAGGTATGTTAGATCTAACTTGTTCAACTGCTGCAGTCATTTTGAGAATATAATTAGGATTATGACTTAGTTTAGATTATGTTCTCCAATTTCTGTGAAGCTCTTTCAACCCTATATGCTGAGAAACAGCATGGCCTAGTGGGAAGAGCATGGGCTGGGGAATCAGGAAATCTGGGTTCTAATCCTGGCTCTAGCACTTGTCTGCTGTGTGACCTTAGTGAGGAAGTTTCTTAACCTCTCTACCTCACTAACCTCATGGAGATTAAGACTGGGAGTTCTATGTGGGACAGGGACTATGTCCAATCTGATTATATTGTGTCTACTCCAATGCTTAGTACAGTGCCTGGCACATAATAGGTGCTTAACACATACTGTGAAAAACAAAGCATTGTCAAAAATCCTAAAATCAGTCACATCAGTGTTGTTCCTACTGAAGGTATGCTCTACAAACACACACACACGCGACTGTGTTCTTATGACTATGTACTGTTTTTCGAATCGGCAAATTGTTAATGACCGATAAAACAGATTTAACGCCAGTCTGCATGTAGCTCAACCTATACACAACTAGGGATCTCTATAGTGATCCAGAGAATGTAGTAATCAAATTCTGTTAGCTAGGCAGTATACTGTCCAAACACATCTGCCAAACTAGCACACTTCCCCACTTTAAAGCCTTACTGAAATCTCACCTCCTCCAGGAGGCCTCCCCAGACTGAGCCCCCCTTTTCCTCTGCTTCTACTCCCCTCCCCATTGCTCCGACTCCCTCCCTCTACTCTACCCCCATCCTCTCCCACCGCACTTGTGTATATGTAAATATTTATGATTCTTTTTGTTAATGATGTGCAAATATCTACAATTCTATTTATATTGATGCTATTGATGCATGCCTACTGGTTTTGTTTTGTTTTGTTGTCTGTCTTCCCTCTTCTAGACTGTGAGCCCGTTGTTGGGTACGGATTGTCTCTATCTGTTGCCAAATTATACATTCAGAGTGCTTACTACAGTGCTCTGCACATAGTAAGTGCTCAATAAATACGACTGACTGAATGAATGAATAAATTGGGATCTTGGAGGGGAATGTCAAGACTCCGTAGCAAGTTTTGGTGGGTGGGGGTCAGGGGTCCCCCTGCAGAAACTCCATAGGTCCATGTAGAATTAGACAGATTTCCATAAAGTGTTGCATATGGTGTCATTTACATTATGCTGCATAATACAATCTATCAATGGCATTTCTTGAGTGCTTACTGTGGGCAGGGTGCAGTATTAAGAA
Organism: Ornithorhynchus anatinus; assembly: GCF_004115215.2. Classification (NCBI taxonomy): domain Eukaryota; kingdom Metazoa; phylum Chordata; class Mammalia; order Monotremata; family Ornithorhynchidae; genus Ornithorhynchus; species Ornithorhynchus anatinus. The sequence goes on along the minus strand of NC_041735.1, from coordinate 15,516,141 downwards.
CTTGGAAGAGTACAACACAGTAGAGTTGGTGGACACATTCGCTGCCCCCTGGGAGCTTTCACGAAGCCACATGTACATCGCATTGTCCACTCTCCTCCTGGGCCATCAGTGTTGATCTCTCCATTTCCTCAGCTGTTGGACCACTGGAAAAAATGTGGTTACAGAATCAGGTGACCTGGATTCTAGTTCTGGCTCTCCCAGTAGGAAAAAAAACCAACCTACTAGGGCTATGCCATCAGTGGTTTTTAATAGAAGAAGCACCTACAGCATTCTTCAAAGTGGACAGAAATTCTGAAAAATAGTTTACATGGGTGGTGAAGACTGCACTGATTACCATGGCAAACTCCTTCTAGATTGTGCTGCTTTGGCAACAAAATGGCCACTATGCTGTGGTCACGTAAACTGTAAATGGATCCCGTGCATAGAAAACCTTTGAGGGTACTTTACAAGTCTTGCACTGCTGCCTGCCTACCCCCTCATTGTGCTTTGTGTCCTAGGGGAACAAAAGTGACACTAGCAAGAGAATGTGAATGGATCTGGCAAAACAGTCACATGAAAATCCATTCCTTCATGCAGATCTTGAAGCCACAAGAGTGGCACTGTTCTGCTGTTCTCAACAGGTTATGATATCCTTCTCTTCCTCCTCTCCAGTAGTACAAGGACAAAGGGGCAAAAAATCAAATAAGGGAAAAACCCAGTAATGCTCCTAGTGAGACTATTATATGCAGTGCCAAACTGGCACCAAATGAAAGTTCCTTAGCGCAATTTTAGTGTCCAGCTTTCTCTCAACTGAGTTAATTTATCAGCAATACCACATCTGCTTTCTAGAATAATTTCATCAAGGTCAGCTATGTGCCGCATTTAACACCAAGTGTCAAAAGTGATTCACAAATAACATGGCCTGAGAACACAGTTCAGCCACTGGAACCTCCTCTGAGCAGAACATGTGAGGAGAAGGATAACAGTTGGATACTAAGCAGCTTCTCTATGGTGATCTGAAGTGAGATGAAATAGTCTGAAGATACAGTATGGCAAAACAGCTGACAATATGGCAGAGCTGTGGACATCTGGAAGACAACAGCAGCAATAGACAGATCACCCTGGTGTGCAGCAATTAGTGATGAAGTGATTTCTTAGAGCAAAAATTTGAGAATATGGGAACACCAAGAGGTAGGATCAAAGGTGTCAGCAGGGTCGGAGGAGAGAAATTGCAATGTTGGACAAGGGGTAATCTTCACACGCACCCGATGTTGAAGGGATTGTCAGTCATGCAACCATTTATCAGTTCCATTCTCAAGTATGGATAATATTTCGCTGTCAGCAGCATCATCTTTGAACCCCAAATGACAGCTATATGCAAGAGTTTTTTAATTGGATGCAATACAGTTCATGTTGGAACTATGCCAAGGCATACTCTGAGTAAATCAAGAAGCCTCAGTACCTTTTATAATGGGAGGTCAGACTAAATGAAAGTTGGCCTCTGTTCTTGCTACTGCGTTATAACATCATTATTGTACGGACAAAGCTTAGCTATAGGACCTTTCTCTGAATTGTTCATTATGCCTACAGACTCTGACAGAGGAAAGTTTAACTCTGCTGTTTTCTCTGAATTCTTCATTATATTTGCAGACTCTTACAAACCGATGCAAGTTTAACACTTTTGTGTCTGTCCCCAGTGAGATGGGGCCGGTAGTGGAATGAGCATGGCTTTAGGTGGCAAAAAATCTGGGTTCTAATCCCAGGGTCACTGACCTGCTTTTTTACTAATTAGAGCCACAGTCACCTCATCGGGGAAATGAGGATAAAACACCTGCTCTCCATGCCGCTTAAATTGTGAGTTCGGTGTGGGACAGGGATTGTGTGTGATCTGATTATCCCAGTGGCTGGGATTCAGACTTCTTCAGGCAGTCCTCCACATTTCCAGGGATTGAGTTGTTGTCTTACTCCCTAAATTTTGTCAGAATGGCTACACTCCACCACTGGCAGAATAGTGCGATGAAAATGTGCTGGTGTATTTTCATCATGTTTCTTACATAGTTTCTTGACAGAATAATTTCACAAATGATACCACTTGAGGGAACACAAAAATAATCTAGACATCAAAACTACGTGATGTGCGAGAAAAGTTATTGCAGTTTCAAGTTGGGTTGTTCAATGCCAGAAAATGTTGCCCAAAGTTCTGTTGAGTCAGAGTCTCCCATATGCCTGGACAGACTATGTGAGCTGGCAATATTTAATTGGGTAACCAGGCAGAACCCAGAATGAACTACTGGCAACAAGCCTGAAATACTGAAATGTTGTAGCACTAAATATCGGATAAGGCACAGAGGGAGCAGGAGAGGGCAAAGGACGGATCTGATGTATTGCACTCTCCCAAGCACTTAGTACGGTGCTCTGCACGTAGTAAGTCCTCAGTAAATGCCACTGATGGTTTGTTTGATAGATTGGACCTCCTGAAAGCTGGTAATATATTTTGGGAATTTTCTATATCTCAAAACCCATCCAGAGACAAGAAGCGAGTCTCTTTTAGGTTGATGGATTTGCCGATGCTGTTGGTTCAAGCAATCATATTTATCGAGTGCTTACAGTGTGCAGAGCACTGACTGTACTAAGCGCTCAGGACAGTACAGTATAACTAGGCTGTTCACGGAGGTATGGGTGAACAAAGACTTTCAGACAAATGGGATATCATTTAGGCTGCAAAACACTTTGGTGACTTGAATGAGTTGATGCAGCGACGCATGCCTCATTAGAGAGTGATACAGGCCCAAAGATGAATTTGTGCAAACTTGTTTCTCTAAGTTTATGCAGTACAATTATTTGGATAATTTATGTCTGAAACGCCTGTTTTGCATATTGTCTGTACGGAAGGGTAATTGTGTTATTTGTTAGCAAGGCCAATTTGTCATAATATTTAGGTTTCCATTGAAGTTAGCAGAGCTAAGTTCAAAGGGCTGAGAGGAAGAGGAAAATCTTAACTAGGGATTGCATTTCTTATTAGGCGGAAGGCCTACATTTCCCAGAATCATCTGAGAATAAAGGCCAATCAAGCTGAACGGTGCTCTTAAATTCAGGAGGTGCTCTCCCCTTGCGCCCTCTCCCTCCCCTATTCACTTATAGACTCCTGTCGGGCAGGGATTGTGCCTATTAAGTGTATTATACTCTCCCAAAGCTTAGTGCAGTCCTCTACATACAGTAAGTGTTCAATAACTTCCACTTATTGACGGATAGGTAAGATCTGGGCATGACAACTGTTTCCTGGTAACTTAGAGTCCAGTTTTATCAGGGGAGAGTATCCCTGCCCCAGGATGACCTGAAATTTTGTGAAGTGTTCCATATAGTCTATCTAGCAGACCACCACGGGTTCCCAACTTCAAATCCATACTGAGCTCACATCTCCTTCAGGAAGACTTCTCTGACTAACTCTCATCTCCCCATCCTATTCTCCTTTCTGTGTCACTTTGCATTCAAGCCCATACTTCCTAAGCTCTTTGATACTCACCCCATTCCCACTCACACAGCACTTTACTCTGCATTTATTTGAACATCTTTCTCCATGCTAGACTGTAAGCTCCTTGAGGGCAGGGATCATGCCTACCAATAGTATTGTATTCTCCCAAGGGCTTAGTACAGTGCTCTGCACACTAGATGCACTCAAGAAATACCATGTTTGACTGACTGTTCCAGCTCTAGAAAGTGCTCCCTGCTTGATTCTTGAACTTTCATTCATTCATTCATTCATTCATTTAATAGTATTTATTGAGCGCTTACTAAATCGGTAACAGATAGAGACAGTCCCTGTCCTTTGACAGGCTTACAGTCTAATCGGGGGAGACATACCTCTCAGGATTCATCACTCCCTTCAGCGACAGCTCTGTATTAAGTGTTCGTTTGAATTAAGCAAATTCCTTAGGTTATTACAAAAAAAAAAGCACTCACAACTGTAACAAACATAGGCACTTACGCTCACATGCACATACACACACATACACACAAACTTGCTAGTACCCTAAAGAAAAAATACCGCAAGCATTTCATTCCCCTGTATAAAACTCAAAATAAAGATGTAAACAGTGAAATGGAAACTCAATGAAATTTAGAGTTGTATGTTTTGAAGCATACATTTATACATATTATTCAAAAAAAATCTAAGCTGTTGGGCAGAATTCCAGGAACCCAAGCATACACTGTACTCATGTTTACCCAGCATTCCTCTGTGTATGTTCAATCTATTTACAGGCATGCATGATAAACTACCTTAAATGTCTGAGTTACTGGCTCTGCTAAAAAAAAATAATAATATAAAGTGGATGGAGTTTAATAATGTAACAACACTAAACGCAGAAGAGCTTAGAGATATGAGATATATTTTTTGCAGGTGAAAGGTTTCATCAAATCGAAAATGCAAAGTCAATTGACCAAGGTATCCTGATTGGTTACTTAAATTATGATAAAAGGAATCTCTCTGGGACAAGTAATTAGACAGTAAATAAATCTGGGGGGAAATTAGATCAGCTATCTGAACAAAATAATAATTGTATTTTTTTTTGGTCTGTTTTGGTCTGTTTTAGTAAACTGTTCACCAAAGAAGCAGAAGAATTTTAGAGAAAGTGGAAAAGGTGATTGTTGCATTAATATGATATGCCTGCTCCCTACAAAGGGAAAAAAAACACCTCTGGAGTATCTTAGGTGAACATTTTATTCTGCAAAATTAGATATATATTATATTATTATCTTTGTTTATAGCAGAGGCAGTAACTGAGACATTTAAAGTAGTTTGTCATGCATACCTGTAAATAAGTTGATACTGCCCTATGGCCATCTAGTACTCACCCACAGGAGGATGATGTTGAAACAATTTGAAATTAAAAAGGGGTTTCAGCTCCACCACACCTCATCCTGGCTTGGCTCTGAAGAAGTTATGTTGGTTTCTCACACTCTCATGATGAAGTAGACATTTAAAAATCATGCTTATACTAGTACTCTGCTTCTCCCTCTCTCTGACCCCATTTCACTGTTGGGACCAAGTGACAAAGTGATCTGGTGCCCCAGGTGAACTTTCCAGCTTCCTAAAGTAGTAATAAGGAAGCTTTATGCAAGATCTGCTTAGAAAGGAAGAGCTCATAATACTTGAGTTTTGTCAATAACTGTACATCACTGGATGACTCAACTCATTATAATACAAAGAAAAGCCAAAAGAGAAGAGGCTCAATTTTATCCCTATATCATCAAGTCATAGGCTCTTTTAATAATCTCTTTAGAGGAGGCATAAGATACCCAATTAAGTACTGGGAATTAAAAGGAGTTTGAATGGGATCAACATCTAGAATCTGCCAAACAAAAGCTAGGACTGGCATGGCATAAAGCAGTTCAGGTATTTGACAGAACATCTTCCATATGAATCATTAGGATGTCACGAACCTGACATTTTTTGAATTAGAGTGTAAAATAATTATAAAGCTGTTGGCCTCTGACAATTTTGAAATCGGAAGTACCCCATTCCAGGAGTTAAAGCCCTAAGGCTTGGTCATGAGCTGGATAGGTCGGGGACTAAGCAAGGCAGTGGTGCCCAGACATTGGTATTTGTCAAGAACACAGCCCACCTAGAGAGCCTCCACATGAGCTTCACGAATGTTATTAACAGTAGTCATTGTGCACTTACTGTGTACGGAGCACCGAACTGGGTGTTTGGCACATAGGAAGAGCTTATCAAATACTATAAAAATAGCATGGTGGAGGAAGTAGCCATCAGGCAAGTGCCCCCCACAGTATGGTATGTAATAATAATAATGTTGGTATTTGTTAAGCGCTTACTATGTGCCGAGCACTGTTCTAAGCGCTGGGGTAGACATAGGGGAATCGGGTTGTCCCACCTGGGGCTCACAGTCTTAATCCCCATTTTACAGATGAGGGAACTGAGGCCCAGAGAAGTTAAGTGACTTGCCCACAGTCACACAGCCGACAAGTGGCAGAGCTGGGATTCGAACTTGTGAGCCCTGACTCCAAAGCCAATGCTCTTTCCACTGAGCCACGCTGCTTCGGGGGCTAGATCTATAGGCAGCCTTTCTCCTTCCTTGTACTACCTGTTCGGTTGACCTGCCATGTCTATTAGCATGGAATTCTGTCACTAGATAGTTTTTCTGAACTCTTGCACCCAAAGGGGTCCCACACTGGTGGGTGAGACAGAGAGCTGAGGGCAGAGGGAATGCTCAGGATTGAGCTGTTCTCAGGCACTAGGATGGACTCTAATGCTGATGTCATGGTTCCTGGGGAGGCTCCTGGAGTTAGTGGCTTTAGACATGATCATGTGGTCTATATTTTAGGTTCTCCCTGCAAATAATAAATACTGAACTGAGCTTGAGATTTCTCCCATGAAGCTAAAGGGAACTGTAGGAATTTTCTTCTCAGAAACTTGTCTTTTGACTTTAACTTGCTTCAAAGAGAGAGTAATCAATCAATCAAACAATAGTATGGGAGAGTTCAGTAGAGTAAAAAGGCAGGATCCTTGCCCTTAAGATGCTTATGATCTAGCTTTATTCCACTACCAGTGCTGCAGCTGGAGAGAGAATCTAGGATTCTTATTCTTAATTCACACAGTACACCTCTCCCTTTCACACTGTTGACATCCCAAATGAGGTAGCATGAAAATGCAAAATACTGTTTTGATAGAGGAGGGAAACAGTGAATGTTAATGATAGGGGCCTTTCAATTAGACCGGATGATAACCAAATCACGTTAATGGATATCCCGTGGGTTAGTTCAGCAAGTTATACATTTGGAGAAGAAAAAAAGTTACCAACAATTTCTTTAAGGTGATGTGGGAAGCCATCATAAAGAGCTTTAGAAATAATCATTTTCAATCAAATCTATTTGTGGGTTCTGTATTGTGACACACGAGCTCTCAGCCTAATGTAGAGAAGAACAATGGACTGGCATCTTTATTTTACAGTAATATTTTCTAACAGCACTTACACTGATAGCTTTTTATTTTGTGAACTTCTAGCTTTTCTTTTCTATTTTTCTGACTTTGTGTCTAGGAGAAAACTCCTTAAATGTGGAAAAAAAACCCAAAACAAAAAAACCCTCTCCTATTTAAATAAGGAATATGACCTGATGTAATACATTATTACCTTTAAGTTCTGGGGGAAAAAAAACCACTTCAGCTTTTTGACTTACTTTTAAAGACATAGAGAGAATATGTCTGGAATGAAAGCCTACTTTGTAATTCACGGATATTTTGCTCTTTTGTGGCAAAGCAGATTCGTGTATTGGCATATCCTATATTATTTCTTTGCAAGCAAAATTTCAAATAATTAATCGTGAATCAGTGGTGCATCAGTTGTCCCTGTTGTTGAGACTTTCCGACCCAGTTGTCTAGTTGATGCTCTCAGGGCAGAAATAAACAAACTTTCCAAGAACAGATCACAGCAACGAAAGATTTGTATGGCTTTCAGCCACTGAGTGGTGCTGTGTACAGTTCAGGAATTTGATGGTGCCACAGTTAGAAGTGCAACAGTGTTTCTTCAGTGTGATTAGGGCATTCCGGCAGCTATAATAAATGCACAGAAGGTTGGCTTAACCCAGCAAGGTGAAAGGGATAGTTAAAAGGAGGACGCACCCAGAAAAAATAAGAGTTAAAAAAACCCAATGAGTTTCAGATGCAGAAAAGGAATAAAGAACTGCCGGAAGAAAAAATCTATAGGAGATCAAATATAGAAGAGAGATTGCATCAGATATATAAGAATGCTTTTTTTTCTCACAAGAAGATGAGGTTAATGAAGATGGCAAGGCTTATTTTGAGGGAAAAAAAGAAGGCTTCAAGTTTAAAGTACAGAAACCTGGCATTTTAATAGATATTCTTCTTTCCCTTTTATGAATAAAAAAAATCTAAGCAACTTACACTGTAGCAAAGGTCAATTTTCTCAGCTACATATTTTTAAAGAAAGCAATGACTTAATATTCCTTCTTATAATGTCAAAGGGATTACACACAATACTCTGACCTTATTTATAATAAAGCAATGAGAACTCATGGTTTTGATAGCGTGTTTTTATAATAAACTCGATCCCAGCTTTGTCCTGAAATCTCAGTTCTGAAGCTCATCTGTTGTTTCTGATGGAAGACTCCATCATCATCATTATCACCTGCTTCCATGAAAGATTTTAGGCAGAACATACTGCCTTCAGGGTAATTCGTGTTTAATGTGATTTCAATTACACTGCATAAGTGTTAGATAACATTTTTAAACTGAAATCGACGTTGAGTCTTAGCATCTTGATAATGGATATTTTGAATAAAGGAAGTGAATCCTGTGATACAAAAAAGGGCAATTTAATGTTAGTCTAATTGTTTGCCTTTGAAGTTTGAGACAAGTACCAGAAATGGGCAGAAATTTCACTGGGAAGTCAAAAGAGGTTAAGAAGGATAATGAGGTAATTAGTAATAGAATTTATCAGGTGCTACTGTGTGCAGAGCACTTTACTAAGCACCTGGTAAAGGACAATGTAACAGAGTTGGTAGACAAGGAGCTTATGGTCTATAAGGGGAGATAGACATTAATTATTAAGTACTTAGTATGGTGCTCTGCACACATAATGGCTCAATAAACATGATTTATTAATTGATGAATAAATTAAATTACAGATATGTACATAAGTGCTATGAGACTGAGGGAGTGATGAATAAAGGGTAAAAATCCCAGTGGAAGGAGGGTACGGAAGACAGTAGGAGAAGAGGAAGTGAGGTCTTACTCAGGGATGGCCTCTTGGAGCATACATGTTTTCATTAAAGACTTTGAAGGTAAGGAGAGTCTGATACGATGAGGGAGAGAGTTCCAGGACAGAGGCAGAATGTGGATGAGACGTTGGTGACAAGACTGAGGTACAGTGAGTACATTAAAGGAGTGAAGTGTGACTGCCGGGTTGGTAAGAGATCAGGGAGGTAAGGTAGGAGGGGACAAGGTGATTGAGTGCCTTAAAGCCAATGGTAAGGAGTTTCTGTTTGATATGGAGTTGGATGGCCAACCACTGGAACTTCTGGATGAGTGGGGAAACATCGACTGAATGATTTTGTAGAAAAATTCATTCATTCATTCAATAGTATTTATTGAGTGCTTACTATGTGCAGAGCACTGTACTAAGTGCTTGAAAAGTACCATTCGGCAACAAATAGGCACAATCCTTACCCAACAACAGGCTCACAGTCTACAAGGTGGGAGACAGACAACAAAACAAACAAGTAGACAGGCATCAGTAGCATCAATATAAATAAATAGAATTATAGATATATACACACATCACTAATAAAATAAATAGAATAATAAATAGGGTACATATATATTCACAAGTGTTGTAGGGCGGGGGGTAGAGCAGAGGGAGAGAATCATGGCTATGGGGAGGCGAGGAGGAGCAGAGGAAAAGGGGGGCCTCAGTCTGGGAAGGCTTCCTGGAGGAGGTGAGCTTTCAGTAGGGCTTTGAAGGAGGGAAGTGTGCTAGTGCTCTGCACACAGTAAGTGCTCAATAAACATGATTTATTAATTGATCAATAAATGGATATGAACATGGATAAATAAAAAATGAAGCAGAGTGAACTGGGGAGAGACTGGAGGCAAGGAGGTTAGAAAGGAGGCTGATGCAGTAATCAAGGTGGGATAGGAAAAGACAGATAGAGTCAATGCCACAGAATTCCTAGAATGGCATTTTAAGTGGCTTCCCCAGGCAGATAATCTGAAACAGATCGATTTGTCTGAAGATCTGAAGATCGATCTGAAACAGGTTAAGTTTCCTTTAAGAAACCTTCAACTTCTGATCAAAAACCAAAAGATTCTTTCTGCTGTGATTTTTGACTGTTAATTTTTGTGACCTAGAGGGATGAATATGAGCTGTCATATCCTGAGGACCACCAGACAGCACTCCAAAGAATGCTTACCAACTCTGCAGTGCTCAGTATCAGGATCACTGCTTTGAAACTGGCAAGTAAATCTTTAAATCTAGGTTACCCCATTTTAAAATGTCATTCAAACTGGATTACATTTTTGTCATTCTGTGGCATCTGGAGATTTTCTGACTGGTAAGTGAAGTTGAGAAATATGATCCTAGAATAGTCTTTATCCTGCCAAGATGACCATGTCTGACTACATTAACTGTGCACAGTTCTTTCACAGGTAAACACTTCTACTATTCAATATATATATATAAATGGAATCTGTACCATCTGATGGAACATGGATGGAACACAAAGAAAACTCTGACCTTTCCTAACAAGATATCGACCTTTTATATAGTTCAAGGGTAATTTTCTTATGTTAAGAAGTGTTTAATTTATTGCTGTAATTATCACTTGTTACTAATTCTGTCTGTGTATAAAAAGTGACAGCATTCTCTATTCTAGCTAGGGTAAGTTTATAAGTTTCGGTATCGTGTATAATACAAATTGACAAGTTTTGTAACAGGATGATGACAGGATGATGGATTAGTTAGTACATCTGCTAATTCAATTTCTTGGCCTAGAAGCCCTGGAAATTGAGATTGTTGTGGTTCTTTCAGTCACAGGCCCAACGACCACTGAATTTGTTTAATCTAAAATTTCAGAGAAGTAGATCACTTCAAAATGGAAACACTATGGATGAGAGTGTCAATAAATAGACTGGAAGTCATTGGAATCAAAGCTCAATATGTATAATATTCCATTCACTAAAAAAATAAAATAAGGCAAAGTAGTGTTTCTGGTGCACAAATTATATATTCACATATTTTTCTGCTTTAATATATGTATTACTGCATTGTATTATATGTGTAGCTGTCCTTCATTTTCAAAGATTAAACTACTGACCCTAAGATCCTATCCTTGTTTGTGGGTGCCACTGAGAAGGCTGATGTGAAGCTCACACATCCTGCCAGCATTATTTGCATGTACAGAGAAATCTTTATGGTACTGATGAGTTTGGCTCACACAGGACCCATCTCTATTTTCAGACCTGTCTCTGAGTCTCCTGATAGTCATATAACCTTTGTTCCAGAAGAACAACCCCTCCCCGATCACTGCCTGCGAGGTTTGTTTCCACTGATCTGTCTTCCCGTAGTCCACTCTATTTCATACTGTTTGAGACAATGCCTTATACTTAGTCATTGCATAGTGGAAACAGCATGGCCTGGGAGTCAGAAGATCATGGGTTCTAATCCCGGCTCTACCACTTGTGTGCTATATGACCTTGGGCAAGTCACTTCATTTCTCTTTACCTCAGTCACCTCATCTGTACAATGGGGGATTAAGACAGTGAGCCCCATGCAGAACAAGGACTGTGTCCAACTCGATTTACTTGTATTCATCCCAGCACTTAATACAGTGCCTGGCACATAGTAAGCACTTACCAAATACCACAGTTATTATTAAGTTTGTAAATAGTTTATTCTGCTTTTCTGGCTTGAATGCACTCCCTCTTACTTCACCTTACAGCAACTGCTTAGACATTCTCTTGATATGTCCTACCCAGCAGAGCTGTGTAGCTGTGAGCACTGTGTCAAAATTAATGAACTGACTGTGTTCGAACACCTCATTTTTGCCAATCGTGTCCCGCTAGTTGAAGTTGATGGGGCATCTGCTCTGGGGTGTCTTCTGAAGGAAGGCCAAGTGTGACAGCCCTATGGAATTGGATACCACAGCTGCCTGCTGGAGCTTCAACCCAGTAGCGAGTTTGATTCCCTTTAGTTGCCATAGTCTGCTCTGAAGTTTGCTTTTGGGCTGACCTTTTTATTGTGTTATATCTCTGTTTCTTTGCACATTCTTCCAAGGTGGTTTCCTTCATTTCTTAGCTTGATCTTGTGATTTGGTAGACCTTCATTTTGTTCTAATCATGCTGACTCTAAGTGTAAGGCACATTTCACGAATTAATCTCTGAGTTCCTTTAATCAAATTCAACTCACTGTGGATAGAGTTGGAAAAATATTGATCAATTGGATTTATTCCCGGGGTCAGTTCCTTTTCTAATTGTATTTTTAAAACATATCTATAAAGGACTTATTGAAACATACTGAAGAGTGAGAAAAGCCCAATGAATTTAAAAAAAATTAAATTGTGGCATTTGTTAAGCGCTTACTGTGTGCGAAGCACTGTTACAAACGCTGGGCGATACAAGGTGATCAGGTTGTCCCACGTGGGACTCACAGTTTTAATCCCCATTTGACCGATGAGGTAACTGAGGCACAGAGCAGTTAAGTGACTTGCCCAAGGTCACACAGCTGACTAGCGGTGGAGTTGGGATTAGAACCCGTGACCTCTGACTCCCAAGCCCACGGTCTTTCCACTGAGCCATGCTGCTTCTCTATTTGTAGTCACGATGAGTGACTACAAATACAATGGAGGCTTGTAAATTATATCATTACATTTAACACTGTGGCAACTTCACATATAAAACTGTGTTGTCAGAATCCAGAAACTCTAGAATTGGCCATCCAAATAGGTCATTTTATCCCACAAACATTTTGTAAGAGAATGAGATATTGTTTAAATCACTGAGTAACTGTCATTTATTAGAAAATTCTTTCCCCTAATATTTAAGTTCATTGAGCTAATGGCTATGCCAGCCAGAACTCACATGTTTCTGACAGTATGACCCATGCAAAAGACAAGAGATCTGCCTCTCAGGAGATGTCTTCCAACAGTCACGTCTCTACAGAGAGACTGGTGATTGTACATTATTTATCGGAAGGTCTATTAGTCTAATGACAAGGTGGATATAGGTTCTTCTTGTAGTTCCTCTGTGGCCCTTTGCAGATATCCTGATTCTCCTCTTTCATCTCTTTAGGAGGTTTATCATACTAAAGTCAACTATATGTATATAAAATTGTTCATTATTAATTGCTTTGTTCTTAACCTTCTGTAGCCATTACATCACCATTAATGACAAATAGCATTTGTCTGATGATACTAGTTTTCCAGTCTTACAGTTAAGGAGATTATTTAATGAAGCTGAAGTCAACGTTACTTAACATAACATTACAGCATTATTTAATAAAACAAATTTAAAAATGATTCTGGGGAATTAGGTGCACAACTCTCATTATTGTTAATGGTTGTTGCATACCTAATTCCCCTGTTCAGTGTGCTAAAATCTTAGTTCACAACTCCTCCTCCTATGGAAATGAGCCTCCCAACATCTGCTTGTAAAACAGCTTAAACTTGAATATAAATAACTGTGGCAGTTTTTCTAAGAGTTCCCATTAAGCAGGGAAAGGCCCTGAAGAGAGTGATTTAGTGTCCTGGCTTCTAGGTAGGAAGGAAGAGAGGTCTCCTTAGTAGTGACTTTGAAATCCAGGTTGACAAGCAAGCTCAGGGAAAGAGGCCCTCACTAGTATTGTCACTGTATCCCGAGAATGTGGTCATCTGATGGTTCTGAAGCTTTTTAAGGCTGTCTACTGTAATGTGCTTAGAGGTGGGCCAAGATTGGGGTAGAGATGAAGGGCCAATCAATGTGCAATCAATCAAATTTATGGAGCATTTACTGTGTGTGCAGAGCACTGTACTAAGTGATTGAGTCATTGTGATGCTAATGGTGAGTTAACTCCCGTTGGTGGAGACCTGGATGTGCTTTGAAGAATAAGTGTTCCTGAGCCTTAGGTACTTCATTTGTTTTTATTTGATTGTTGTTGAAGTGGATTCTTATACCGTTTTAAAAACAAATCTGACTGTGGTTTGGTGGGCAGAGAGATAATGATGTATCTTTAGCTGAGCCGAGGCTGAGCTAAACTAAGGATGGCTTAGGTTCAGGAAATGTGAAAAGCAGACAGCAAGACAGCAAGGTACAGCATAACACTGATACGGCACATGGGGTGGAATGATTCAGAAATCAGCACTAGGAAATCCCAGCTTGAACACTTAGAAACTGGTGGAAGAATGGGCTTGAAAAGTAGCAATTCCTCTACTTCAATCCATTGCTCTCATCTCATGTGTCTTGCATCCGACCTCTCGCCCACATCCTGCCTCTAGCCTGGAATGCCCTCCCTCTTCATATTCGACAGACAATCTTCCCCACTTCAAAGCCTAATTGAAGGCACATCTCCTCCAAGAGGTCTTCCCTAAGTCCTCTTTTTCTTTTCTTCCACTCCCTTCTCTGTCACCCTGACTTGCTCCCTTCATTTATTCCCCCTCCTATCCCCACAGTAAGTATACACATATCTGAAAGGAATTTATTTATATTAATGTCTTTCTCCTCTTCCAGACAATAAGCTGATTGTGGGCAGGGAATGTGTCTATTACATTGTACCCTCCCAGGCACTTAGTACAGTGCTCTGCACACAATAAGAACTCAATAAATGCGATTGACTGACTGACTGTCTCCATGAAAGCAAGGGGCTTCCAGGACACAGGATGGCCCAGGGTAGCTAACACAGGTTCCTGCCTACCAAGAATTTCCCATGTCTTGAAGCAAAAGGGTAATTGCAGACAAAGACAGAAGTTCAGTTGCCTGAATAAGTGAGGAAGTTTTCCTCTGCCTCTCTTGGACACTGAAGTCAATCCTGCCTAATGAAATAACCTCTTTGAGTGTTGGACTTATTGACTCTTGCAACAAAGGTAAGTATTCCCAGGCTTCAGTTATATATGCTAGGTAGGAGTCATTCAAGTTTTTCTTCATGGCTGATAAAATCAAAATGAACCCATTTTAATTCACACCACCCTACCTTTTCATTTTTAGGAATATTTTAAAGAATGTTATATGTTTGTGTTCCTTATATTAACTAGAGCCAACTGGGTAAAACATTTCTTTAGATTGAGAAGTAGTAGCATGGCCTAATGGAAACAGCATGGGCCCGGGAGTCAGTGGACCAGAGTTCTAATACAGCTCTGCCACTTGTCTGCTGTGTGACCTCGAGTAAGTAACTTAACTTCTCTGTGTTTCAATTTGTTTGTTTTCATTTGCTCCATGCCCTCCTGAGGCCTGACCCTGGAATTATCATTTAGTGTGAGTTTGTTAAACAATGAAACCAGGATCTGATCCTTGTAGAATGGGGATGATCCTGGATTGTCCAGCTCTATTTAAAGCAGCAACTCCCCTCACTATTCACCTCTGTTCCACTGCACTGTCCAATAGTAAACAAGCTTCAGCAGAGACAATCTAAAAGCCCTCATTAGCTCTATTCATTCTGGGGCTTTGCATTCGGCAGCAAAAATGTTCGAGACCAATCCATGTGATTCCATTGAAATTAGGGAAAAGATGAAAAAATGGAGAAGTATTTGTTGACTAGCCTAGGGCTAGTGACAAAGGTGAAAATAGGTACTGATAAAATCAGAGCTAGCTTCAAATAGGAAGAGACACTAAATGGTAGTGTTTAGTTAGCACATACTGCATAAAGTGTACTGAACTAACCACTTTGCTAGAAATAAAAGGCCCAATTCTGTACCCAGGGAGTTTAAAATCTAACATGGGGATCAACATGCCTAGTGCTCCTTGGAAGCAAACTCTTACCACATGAAGGCAATCGCTTATCCTATCCTGCCTTGATTATTGTATCAGCCTCCTTGCTCACCTCCCTGCCTCCTGTATCTCCTCACTCCAGTCCATATTCCACTCTGCTGCCTGGCTCATTTTCCTTCAAATATGTTCAGACCATGGTTTCCCCCTCTTCAAAAAACTCCAGTGGTTGCCCATCTACTTCCGCCTCAAACAGAAACACTCCTCACCATTGGCTTTAAAGCACTCAGTCATCTTGTCCCCTCCTACCTCACCTCGCTGTTCTCCTACAACAGCCCTGCCCACACACTTTGCTCCTCTAATGCTAACCTTCTCATTGTATCGCAATCTCATTTCTCTTGCTGCCAAACTCTGGCTTATATTATACATTGGTCCCGAAATACTCTCCCCCCTCTATCAGAAAGATAATTGCTCTCTCCCACTTCAAAGACCACTTCAAAACTCCTCTCTTATCCTGCTCCCTTGGCATCACCCTGACTTGCTCCTTCCATTCACCCTCCCTCCCATCCCCACAACACATATGTATTGAGAAGCAGTGTGGCTCAGTGGAAAGAGCCTGGGCTTCGGAGTCAGAGGTCATGAGTTTGACTCCTGGCTCTGCCACTTATCAGCTGTGTGACTGTGGGCAAGTCACTTAACTTCTCTGTGCCTCAGTTACCTCATCTGTAAAATGGGGATTAACTGTGAGCCTCACGTGGGATGAGAGCCTCACGTGGGATGACCTGATTACCCTGTATCTCCCCCAGCGCTTAGAACAGTGCTCTGCACATAGTAAGCGCTTAACAAATACCAAAATTATTATTATGTATTTAGATGTTTATTTATTTATTTATTTATTTATTTATTTATTTATTTATTTATTTATTTATTTATTTATATCAATGTTTGTCTCTCCCTCTAGGCTGTGAGTTTGCTGTGGGCAGGAAATGTCTCTCTTATTGTATTGCTCTCTTCCAAGTGTTTAGTACAGTGCTTTGCATACAGTAAGTACTCAGTAAATACGACTGAATGAAGGAAGAAATCGCTCAAATAAATACAACTGGATAAATGAATACTGCACCCTCCTATTTGCAACCGTTTTAGTTCTGACTTCCCATCTGGGTTGTAATCTCCTTAAGGACCTAGATTATGTCAGGAAGCAGTATGGCCTAGTGGATAGAGCAAGGGCCTGGGAGTCAGAAGGACCTAGATTCTAATCCCGGCTCCTCAACTTGTCTGCTGTGTGACCTTGTAGCAACAGTAACTGTGCTGTTTTTGAAGTACTTGATCCGTGTCAGGTACTGTGCTAGACACAGGGTAGATAAAATACAGTCAGATAAAACAGTCCCTATACCACAAGGGACTTGCCGCCTAAGGGAAAGAGAAGCGAGCATTTAATCTACTTTTTTATGGATGAGGAAACTGAGGCACAGAGCATTTAAGTGACTTGCCCAAGGTTACCCAGCAAGTAAGTGGCATGCTATAAGGTAGATTATCAGTCTCTTTTGTTATGTAACAGGCAAGTTGTGGCTTTTTCCAGCTTCTAACTTTTCCTGCCAAACTGACATTCTCATGGTAATACTGTAATAATTTTGCTTACGGTGCTCTGCCACTTTAAGTGGTGCTAACTGTCTGATGAAGATTCAGCTTTAGTGACCTCTGTAGCAATACACCATCACATATGTGTTCATTACTGTCTAAAATGAGAAATACTACAAGGTGACATTTAGACTAACCCTGTATTGTACTTATTTGTAAGTGATACAGCTCAGATTAAATTGACATAATTCCAACTCACTTGGTGGGCTTTGGATCCACTACAAGTCATTTCAAGGATTTAGTTGGGAAAGGAAGTGCCTTACATGATGAGTATTTTTTTTCCTCCCCTTCAAAGACTCTGGAGTCCTGCTGGGATTTGCCCTAGCTCTTCTGACCTGTCCAGGTACAAAAACATTTGGAGTGATATAAGGAAGAGTCCCCCATTTTCTGAAGAATTGAAAGCAAAGCTTGTGTAAACTTTGAAACACTCTGAGTTAAAGTGACTGGATTTGGGGGTAGAAAGGCAAAGGTAGGTTGTGAAAAATGTTCAGAGATAGAGGCAAAGGTGACACGTAGGCCTACGCCCGAACAAATAATGCACTCAAAGTCCCCACCGTGGAACCTGCTGTCTGGGAAACTACTTCCACAGTGGGTAGGGACAGGAGGGGAAGGGGGCAGTGCTCCTGCTGCTGCTGACTGCACTGTGGGGAACATGCTTCTCCTGTTGAAGTCCAGACCCTGCCAGGGAGGCTCCCCTGATCAAGCTCTGAAACCCTCAGTTCTGCCAGTGGTGTTCCCCACTGCCACCGTCACCAGGTTTTCTTTCCCATTGGAAGGTGAGGTCTTTGTGGGCAGGGAATTAAGCACTTGGTTATTTGGTACTTCCTGAGCACCTAATATAATGCACTGCACCCTATGGGAGCTCAATAAATACCATTACCAGTACTTATGCTACTACTATATTCATCAACTTCTCTGTGCCTCACTTACCTCATCTGTAAAAATGGGGATTAAAACTGTGAGCCCTATGTGGGACAACCTGATCACCTTGTATCCCCCAGTGCTTAGAACAGTGCTTTGCACATAGTAAGTGCTTAACAAATACCACCATTATTATCATTCATTCATTCAATCATATTTATTAAGCCCTTACTGCAGAACGCTGTGCTAAGCACTTGGGAGAGTACAATGTAACAATAAACCAACACATTCCTCTGCCCAAAATGAGTTCACAGTCTAGAGGGGTCTTACAATCTAGAGGCCTTGCCAATGGCTTTGACAGTCTTGTCTAGACTGGCTTTGCCAATCTAGAGACTTTGCCAATAACTCATGGGGCCTCCATGGCAGTGGCAGCCAGATGGTTGTGGCAGTGGGAGACCCACTCTGCCTCTTCTCCTTCAGCGAGAGTGAGAGCAGTCGCCGTTGCTGAAACCTGATCACTGTGGTGGAAGGATTCTCTTCCACCACCTCCGTAACAAGCAAGACCCTTGATGTCAGATGATGGAAATGAGCCCAAAAAGTGTGAAGCCCCATTTGCACTTGAACTTGTACCTTTATTCACCCCACCCTCAGCCTCATAGCCCTTTGTGCATATCAATAATTTCTTTTATTGTCTGTCTCCCCTTCTAGACTGTAAGCTCTTTGTGGAAAGGGAACATGTCTACAGATCGGTTACACTGTACTCGCCTAAGCACATAGTACAGTGCTCTGCATATAGTAAGTGCACCGGAATTGATTGCTTGATTGATCTGAAACAGCTGGAAATTGCATTTCAAAGGATTCACTTTGCTCAGGCTCTGTCCACGGTGCTTCTTTTTATATAAGCCTATGCTATTAGAAATAACTTGCTGAATAATAATCAGAACTTAAACTAAGAGTAGAGATATGGGAGATAAGAATCCCTAATTTGTTTTTAGGTGTCCAGGGAGCATGAGAAGAAAGGGTAATGCACTCAGAGGATTATTTAATGTCAGATGATCCAATTTTTAGGTGTTCAAATACAACACAATATCCGACTACATTATTCTCCATATACAAATAAACCTTTAAACACCAGGTATGCAAGCTGTTAGTTTTTTTTCTCTCCTGCTCACTATCTCTACATATTTATGAATCATGTTAAAAAAAAGTGCATCTTTATCTGGACCATTCTTTATTTTAGCCCCTTTAGAGTCACTCTCTGCAAAAGACCAGTGAAAGACACAAGTTCTGCCCCTGAGACTCTCTAGTTCCCAAACCATGAAGTCATTTCCAAAAGAGATAGAAACATTGAGTAGCTTAAGGGATAGAGCACAGGCCTGGGAGTCAGAAGGATCTGGGTTCTAATCCCAGCTCCATTTGTCAGCTGTGTGATCTTGGGATACTCTCTTCATTTCTCTGTGCCTCAGTTACCTCAACTGTAAAATGGGGATGAAAACTTTGAGCCTCATGTGGGACATTAAGTGTGTCCAATCTACTTTGTATCTACCCCTTAGCTTAGTACAGTGGCTGGCACATAGTAAACATTTAACAAATATGTAACAACAATGACAAGATAGGGCTACAGCCCAGTTTCAGCCTTACCAACTGGATGGGAATACACCAGGAAAGGAAATCTACAGTCCAGAAAAGATGATAAGTATGACCACATTTTCAAACCTGAAATTAGAATGTGCAATTGCTACTGCAACATCAGTGACTAGATTTTTCCAGGTTTAGGCTGATCATTGGATCTAGTTTAGTTGAAGAGTCCCAGATTTCCATCTGTCATCCCAGCTGTCACATCACAACAAGGGAATTTTCTAGATTTCATTGGACCATCCCAGCAGTCACCTGCCCACTGATGTGAGGCTGGGTGGGTGCAGAAGGGACCTCTACCTCCCTAACACTGGTCTCTAGCCCTGTGGCTGGAATCTTTCCTGTTTTCCAGGGTTTTCCTGTTCCTCCCAAACTACTCCTATGACTTGGGAATCCCAACACCTTTTATGTTCTGAGGAAACAGGTTGGGAGTAGTCTAGCATCACAAGCTAGGTCGTTCAAGAGTGGAGAGAGTTGTAAAGCTTATTTTCACGGCTATAGAGATTTTAGGATTTAGAGAGTGCTAGTGGATTGCAGATTTAACACTATCAGGGGTTGCTTGGTGGAATGTCCATAGTAGGAATCAACGTCCTAGGGTCCTGAGCTGAGTGCCTTCAGGTGACTTTCCTTTGCTTGCCACAAACTTTATCCCAAGAAGCTGCCATCTCAGAACTGCCATGGTAAGACTGCAGCACTATATAACCCTCCAAGGAGCTAAGAAAGTGGCTCGAATCTGGAGGTGAAATCAGGTCTGTCAGGCCACTGTCCATCCAAGAATCAGGTTTGTCTCTGACATATCCAGTCAGTCTATTCACGTTCACATGTTTGCCCATCTATGGCCTATAGGTATGGTCATTTCCTTGTCAAAAAGCAAATGTGAAAAGAAAACCCAGTGAACTTTAATCAAATTAATTTTCAGGAGCCATAAGGTATTATTGGGTAAACAGAATAAAGACATAGTAAGTTTCCCAGCAGGATGCAATACAGTTATTCTCTTCTGGGGAAGTAAATACTAAGTTCCAAGTGTTATTTTTGGTTGCATCCATTGACTAAGTGAATCAACTAGCCCCTCTTTCTACTATGTGTCATGTGGTGACAGGCAGCTGCTGAATTATTGTACACAAAGGGTAATTTTGTCATCTACAACTTTCACTATACATGTTTATCATTAGAAATTCTAAGCTTCCAGATTGCTGCATTGGTTATTGAAAGAAGTCTTTGTAAAAAATGCAGTTTAAAAAAAAACAGCTGAAATAATAGAATAATAAATTTGGTGTGACTTCAGATGACTTCAGTGCTTATCGTGTCACAACAACTTTAATGTCACATGATTGGAAGCATGTTTAATACACTAATGAGTAAATAACAACAAGAATATTAGAATAGAACACACTCTTGCTAGGTGAAAATCTGAGAAAGGTTGGGTCATGATTTATGGTTATAGTCCTACATGGAAAGAGAAGGTACTGGGAAATTAGGTAGTATAGGTGAATGGTAATTGAATATACAATATAGTTTAGTGATAATGTCCTTGTTGGCTAGAAAACCCCACAGATCAGTCCTGGAGAATCCCTCATTCAAACATATCCATTTTCACTTTGGTTGTGCCCTCTGCTCAAATCCCAGTCTATCTATAAAGTCAGTTTTCCTTTAATGCCTCTCCTCTGGTATGCACTTTTATAATAGTTTTTGCAGTTTGCAACTGGGAAAGAGAGGCTTTCACTTAACCTCTATTTTGCTCTTCCTTTCTCTGCATACAGAAAATGTACTTGATATGTACAACTTGTTCCTAATCCCCCAAATCTATTGGTCCCTCTTCTGCCACTTTATCTCACCTATCCCACCACAAACCCCTTGCTCAAATTGTCCCTTGGGCCTGGGACTTTCAGTCCACTACTTTCCCCACTTTCAAAACCCTATTAGAATCAACATCTCCTCCAAGATATCTTCTAAGAATTAGTCGTTTATTTCCCCTATATGCCCTCTCCTCAGTGTCAACTGTGCCCTTGACTGTGTACCATTTAGGCCCCTTGATATTCACCCTCGCCGCCCAATATTTATGTAAATATTCTTATAACCTAATGATTTCCCCATTCCTAATCTAGTTTAATGTCTTTCTCTCCCTGTAAATGATCAGGGATTACATCTACCTACTCTGCTGTATTTTACTTTCTCATGTGCTTAGTACAGTACCCTGCAAACAGTAAACTCTCAATAAATACCAGCGGTAGATTAATGTTTTCCAGTCTACCATCACGAGGCAATATACTGACTTTCCTTACTAGAGTTCAGAAGCAGTGTGGCCTAGTAGAAAGAACATGGTCTGGGAGCAGTGGACAGTTTTCAGCTTTCAAGTAGTAGCAGCAGATAATTCAGCCTGGTACATAGCTATAAGAAATAGGATGAATGTTATGGAGCAGGAGTTTCAAGAAGATTATGAGAAACAGGACCCGGTTCAGTGGATAATGAGGGGAACAGCAAGGGGCAATCCTTTTGTTATACAATGTGGAAGAAATTGTCAGTCATTCTTTGGTCTCATCAGCCACACTTGCATCCATCCAGACAAAAATCTCATAAACATTAACTGAAAAAAATTATGGTCCTATCCATGCGTGAGACTGTAGCTCAAAAGACATTGGCAGGACAAATATTTCCTGCCTTCTTCAACAAGTAATGTTGTTATTTTGATATTGGAGTCATCACACATAGCCTGCATCAGTTCTTGAATTTACCTGATCAAATCTTGATATTCAGGAAGGCTTCTAGAAGATATTCTTCTCCCAGTTTATATCTGTGAGGTTGTTCTCTCTGCTATGGTCTCCCAACTACTTGAGACTTCTTGTCTTCCCTATGCCTTTAAATATTTTTTCTGCCTTTCAGGCATGTATGTGCCCCATTTCAGTTCCCTATCTGTAGCTTGTTGGTTATCCTGCTATCATCCATTCCACTCAAATGTTTTCCCCAGTCACCTGTGCAGATATGTTGTTTTAAGCATTGTCTTTCTATATACTATCCACACGCAAACATGTGAAAAAGACATGCATTCTATATGCATCTATAACTTGGGCAGCTCAGATTTTGCATGCATATTTGTAATATCTTAAGCAATCTGACCCGAATTTATTTGATTTCAAAATCAGTATCAAATATTATATTTAATCAATGGCATTTATTAAGCAGCTACTATGTGCACCACACTGCACTAAGAGTTTGGGAAAGCACAATTCAATAAAATGACTAGACACTTTTTTTAAAAATGGAATTTGTTAAGTTTTTACTAAGTGCCAGGCACTGTACTAAGCACTGGGTTAGATCAAGCTCATCATGTTAGATACAGTTCCTATCCCACCATAGTGCTCACAGTCTCAATCCCCATTTTACTGATGAGGTAACTGAGGCAGAGAAGTTCAGTGACTTGCCCGAGGTCATAGAGCAGACAGGTGGTGGAGGCTGGATTAGAACTCAGGTCCTTCTGACTCTCAAACCTGTCCTCTATTCACTAGGCCATGCTGCTTCCTGCCCATAGCAAGCTTAAAGTCTGGAGAACTGATATTCAGGAAATGTCAGGATTGTTCAGCACAACTCAGCCCAATTTCCCTTTATTCATGGTGTAAATATAAGTATGCAGTGGAACTCCTTTAAATACCAGTCAGGGTAAGGAGATAATTTGCCCATGCCTAGAGTCCTTATTTGCATCTATGCCCAAGAAGAACTTCAGGCCCAGGAGGGCAGTTGGGCATTGTCTAGGGCCAGAGTTGCAGAAGCCATCTTCATGCAGAGAATCAGGGAAGACCAGGGGCAACTTGATTTTCTCAACAGGCTCATGGGTTTTATGTCTGCAATTTCAGAGCCTTTCAGAGCCTTAAGTCTGCCACTTAAGAGAGTTGGGTTGATAGATTGATCAGCTGATCAATAAATGTGATTGACTGAGAAAATCTAGAAGAAAAAGTGGAGTGAACGCATGTTAACTGTCTTGAAGTCTCTGAAGTGTTTTAAGGAAGATAATGCTGAGCCATTATGCCCATTTCCACTGAGCACAGGACAACATGCAACTAGAAAATACCTAGATACGTGACTAAATAAAGTGGTGACATCTCTTTCCCTGGAGATTTGTAGTGAAAAGAATACTCATCAGGCTTAGGTGGTTTATTTGCAGTTCTATTCCAGGAGACAGAGGGAAAAGCTAAATGATCTCCAATTTCCTTTATGCCCTATGATTCTCTGTACAAAAGGAAGACACAATTGAGTGAAATGTAGCTCCTGGTTATCTTTTCTAAGACTCTCTCAGGAAATGGGAGTCAATCAGTCATGTTTCTCTTTGAAACACTAATACCACCCGTTAAATACTTCTAAAAATTGGACACAATTATGTTATCAAGACATTTAATTTAAAAAACAAACACCACAGGACATTTCTCATTCTATAGATTAGGCTGACAACAAAGCCAAGAAAGCAAGACAACAAGAAAAAATGACAGGAGAGTGGATATGGGAATCAATAGACAGTTACATAACTTTTGCATAACAATGGTTTTATCCAAATTAAAAACCCAAACTGGAAAAACAATTACTACTTAAGCTACCTTATATTTGAAGATTTTCTCACAAAGAATTAATCAGAAACATAATCACTACTTTTAAGGGAGAAAAGAATTGCTTTTCTAAAATAACTTTTTGGGAATAATTTTTAACTTTCAAAATTTTGAACAGATGAGCAAAATGAATAAATAGGCAATCAAGCCTGCCTAAAACAAAGCCTGATGAGTAGCCCATAAACCCAGGAAGTAGCTCTACATATTTATGAGGCAACCAAAAAAGCTATCGCATAGTCTTCACTAGGAAAGAACTCTATTGTATTGTACTCTCCCAATAATTTAGTATAGTGCTCTGCACACACTAAGTGCTCAATAAATAAATACCACTGTTGATGAAAAAGGAACACTAGGGAATTTGGTATGAATATGAATTCCCCATCTTCCCTCTCAAATTCCTTCTTCCACATAACTCTCCCACTATCACTGACGAACACTAGCATCCTTTCCATCTTTCAAGTCCATAACAAGCATTTTTCTTAACTACTCCCTCTCTTTCAGCCACCTTACTCACTCTGTTGCCAAATCCTCTTGGTTCTTCCTTCGTAATTCTTCCAGGATCCACTCTCCCTCTCTACCCAAACAGCCATCATGCCGATCCACATATTTGTAATCTAGTGTCATGACAACTTCACTGGCCTTGTCACTGATCTCCCTGCCTCCAGTCTGCCCTTTACTCTGCTGCCCAGATCATTATTTAAAACTGTTATTCTGCACACATCTCCTACACCCCTCAAAAATCTACAAATGTTGCCCATTCCTCTCCACGTCAAGCAGAAACTTCTGACTATTGGCTTTAAGGCACTCAGTCAGCTCTCTCTCTACTTATCTTCTCTGTTCTCCCATAAGAGCCCAGCTTGCACTCCTTGTCTCAAGATAACTTACTCATTGTGTGTCATTCTAGTCTCTCCAAATATCAATTTTTCTTTTGGTCCCATGTTTCTAAACGACTTTCTAGATGGCCTTCTGCAAACAGATCTATTGCCCCATTAGTGCATATTTCCCAGGATGAATGGAAGAACTTTGTCTCTGTCACACTAGAATTATGGAAGAGGGAATTGGGGTTTCAAAAGCCCAGTATGATGGGATTTTTAAAATTCATGATAGCTTGGCACACAACTGAAATTTCTTTTCAGATTGGAAGAAACTATGGACCATCTTCCAATTCTTAAAATGTATGTGCTTGTTAAATTGTTTGCCTTTTTAGACAACACTCTGGCTAAATTCCAGTATTAAATATGTATACTTTATTTTTCAGGCCATGGGCTAATTATACCTGTTTAGAAATCATCACAATTGTTTCAAAAATGTGCTGTCTTTGTCTCTTGTTAAGGGTTTTTCCTGAGGCATAAAGAAGCTAAACAGTGGATTTCTAAATGTTGGCAAGAATCCCCATATACAAACATGTGATACATTTTTTAAAAATATGTGTAATTCAGGTGTTGTATCATGGATTTACTTCACTTTTCACAGCATGCTAGAATAGATTTATTTATCTCTACCAAAGGTGGACTCATAAAAATATTTCTCTCACTCTCCTTCTCTGTGTACTTATCTCTACCTATTAATTATATACTTAAGTGATTTGATGAAACAGAAAATAAGCAATTCTGGTTGTTATATAACAGTCATTTATTTTCATTATAATTTCATGTCATGTTACAAATATGGTAGGGGAATCATTTTCATAGAAACCTATTGTGTATTAGTTAAATCAATGATATAAGACACGGCTTCTTAACAAGGTATCTGGTATGAGTAAGTGAGATGATCAAAGCACAAGGGCTATCATGGTATTTACCAGTTGTTCAGTGGATTCAAACACCATTAACGTACCCCTATCAAATTCTGATTCATTTTGCTCTTAGATTCATTACTGAAAGTAATACTAACAATAATAATAATTATTGTATTTGTTAAGCTCTTACTATACGCCAGTGCATTGTTCTAAGCACTGGGGTACATATGATTAATCAGGTTGGACATAGTCCCTGTCCAACATGGGACTTACAGTCTTAATCTCCACTTCACAGATGAGGTAACTGAGGCACAGAGAAGTGAAGCGACTTGCCTAAGGTCAAGCAGCATACAAGTGACAGAGCCAGGATTACGCCCATGTTCTCTCTGACTCCTAAATCCGTGCTCTTGCCACTAGGCCGTGCTGCTTCACAAGAGAATCTTGAACATTGTTACCAGTCTCTCCCCCACCCCAAGTACTGGTCAAGAAGATAAATTCTGTGGGGAATGATAGATGGCTGAATGTTGTGGCAATAATTAACCTATACCCAATTTTTGTATTTCCTCTTCAAGGTTACCAACTCATTATTTTTGACCTAAATCTCTCCCTCTCTAAAACTTTTTGTAATTGTCTCTTAAATCATTGAAGCAATAGCAGCTACTGTGAGCACCAAGTATGTGAGAACACTGTAGTGAATGTTTTGGAGAAATACAATAGGATTAGTAGACAGGATCCATGATCTAAAAGGGCTTACAATCTAGTAAGGAAACTACAATAAATGACTTAGAGGAGGAGGTGCTACAGTATAAAGGTACTTTTAGATCCACCCACACCTAACCCCACAGGACATAGGTATGAATCTTTAAAGGTTGATGTTTCCCCTATCTGTCATTTATTTTAATGTCTGTTTCCCTCTGTAGACAGTAAGATCCTTGTAGGCAGGGATTATATCTACCAACTCTATTGTATTGCATTTTCTCAAGTGCTTAGTACAGTGGGGTCTCAATTAATACTAGTAATTGATTTGTTGATTGATGGATGGATATTTACTATGGATGGATTGGGGGATGGGGACAACCCAAGTTGCTTAGATGGCATAGAAGTGCTGAAGTGGCTGTTGGGGTTATAACATTGCTTTTTTGAATTTAGATGTTAAATGTCAATTATGCATGCCAACTGGATGCTTTAGTGTCCAGCATGTTTGACAAAAAAAAATTAGCACAACTTTTGTATGTAGAGATGGAGTTGATACGATTTATAGTCTGAGGTCCTATGGGGCAAAAGTGTTGGTTTAGGAGGAAACTGTAGGTTTTCTTTATTTTCTCAATATTATAGTTATGCTGAGTTTCAAAGCTCCTATTGCTCTTTTTGGGATGGAGTCACAACAGATATTCTCAAACAGCCATGGTGCTGGATTGAAGTCCTTTTGAAGCCCAAAACCTCTCTTTCTTCATATAAGTGTTTGTGTAGCGCTGTCATCTGAGTGACTGGACTGTCCTTTAAACACATACCTGACATGTTTAGATGTCAAATGCAAATATCACACTCAGGGCCCCTATCATATAAGATAGATTTCCATTATGGATCTAATTATGGTGTCTCCTATGAAATGACTTTAAAATGCAAATATTCTCTGTTTTTCAAATCAATACATCACAATTTGAAAGATAAAAATTTCATTATCTCGATCATCTAGACTATAAATAATTTTGCAAATGCATCACTGCCTACGTTATGTCTATATCACCAAAATGAGGATTTCAGCAACTTCTCCAAATTGTCTGGTTGCATACATACTACTGTTAATTCTCTCACTTTCTCTCACACACACACACTTTCTCTCTAATGGCAGGGGACAGTCCAGATGAAAATCAGACTGCCCAGTATAAAACTTGTGAATGGCCACCTTATCTCAAGAGTGTCTTTCACATCCCAGTTCCAGAGATCCATATTAAACCAAATCCTCAAATACTTGAAATTTCCCAAGGGAAACATTCATTCAATCAATGGTGTTTATTGAGTGCTTACTGTGTGCAGAGCTTTATACTAAATGTTTGGGACAGTACAGTAAAACAGAGGTGGAAGACACATTCCTTGTCCACATGAGATTGTGGTCTAGCAGAAGAGACAATCATTAAATAAATGACGAGCAGCCTGGCCTAGGGGAAAGACCACAGGCCTGGGAGTCAGAGGATGTAGGTTGTAATACTGGCTTCACCACACACCTACTGTGTGACGTTTGGCAAGTCACTTCTCTGTGCCTCAGTTACCTCATTTGTAAAATGGGGATTCAATACCTGTTCCCCTTCCTACTTAGACTATAAATCCTATGTCAGAGTCTATATCTGATTTATTATCTTGTATCTTTGCTAGCACTTAGAACAGTGCATAACATACAGTAAGCACTTAACAAATAATACAGTGAAGTAATTATATAGTTAAATAAATGATTCATAATATATATAGATATGTACATTTATGCTGGGGGGCTGAGGAAGGGGCAAATTCCAAATGCCCGAAGTTCACAGATCCAAAAGCATAGATGAAACATATAAAATCAAAATTGAAAGATCTCTCCCTTCATATAAGTCTCTGGGTAGCACTAGACACTTATATGACCATACTTCATTTTATACAAATAGCTGTAATGTCCCTTCGGGCTGACATTTTACTACTCTTTTCCTCCCTATTCTATTTTACTACTGACAGTACAACTGACAGGGCCAATGCATGACCTTTCCACAGTTTATCTATGTGAAAATGAATGAGACATTAATAAATTTGCAAATACAATGAATGGAGGCTGAAAGCAACTCATGAGGTATGAAATTAGTGTGGCTCCCAAAAGAAAGATCATGGCTTTTCCAACTTGCAGTATGTACCACTACGCAACTTCTTCTTACTGGGTTGTCTATCCGTGATTTAGGTTACAGATCAGGATTCCCCCTTGGCGAAGCAAGTTAAGTCTGCTTACCAAATGAATTGGAGTGGCTGACAGATTTGCAGTCTAACCCTTTTTGCTTGGGTTTTGCATTTTTTTACATGTACTTCTTTGGTAAGCCTAAGGAGCATGCCTGGGAATGTCTTTGTAATTCCTCTCAACATCAACTACAGGACTCTTCATGTAGGGAGAGCTCGGTAAATTCTGTTTATGGATCCACAAAAAATTTTCATTTAAGGTTTTATGCAAAGTGAAGTGGAGAATAACTCAATTATTCATATAATTAAAGCCTAAAGCATCAATTCTACTTCAGAAATATGGAGTTTTTTTAGACAAACTGTAAACTATCTGGGTAGCTGCCTCAATTCACTGCTTCCCTTTGTTAACATAGACCTGGATAATCGGCTCTTGTGGTCTCTCTGCTCGAAGTCTGCCAGAAAAGCAAACCATTGTGATTATAATTTTTTGTAATCATGATTTTCTCTAAAATCTACTAAAGTGCTAAATATTTTTTTTGGTCTTGTTTATTTTTTTCCTGGCTCATAATAGTTTTGATCAATTCTAACAAGAATGATCTGAAAGAAAAACTCCCAATAACTTATTGTCAATCCTTCCAAGCTTCCAGTCAAGCCCAGAGCCACTGATGTGGAAATGAAACATTTTGACCAGCAAAATGTGCCACTCTTCACCACAGGATTATCCTTTATCTTGAAGACAGTAGAAATATTTTGGCCAGCGATTTAGGTATATGAAATCCTTCCAAAGAGCCTGCTTAGATTCAGGAATTTCTATAATCATTTGCCATTTTAGTGACATTATGTTGATGCAGACACAAATGGGAGAAAAGCCAATTCACCACCAGGGCTCAAACATCCACATTTCAGAAAGACAAGGTTTTCTCAAAACTCAGTTGAGGATTGATAACATTTGGGAAAGCTGCTTGGAAAGCATTTTAAAGGTAGTTGACAATCTAACATCTGCTATTTCTTTTAAATTTAGAATCTTCTAAGACATCTGTTGAGAAACCATCAGGTTCCTAAATGAATTATAATTAAACTGTATATTATCTTATTGCCAACCTTATCATCCCCCACAATAGGCAACCCTGCGGATGCCAGAGGACAGGGAGAGGTTAGAGGGCAAGCAGAATTAACTACTTGGAAACATTCAAATAGGTGAGGAGATTAAATAAAGTTTGAATTAAAGTCCAGAAGGTGTCGGGGTGACTGAGTCCCTTGAAAATAGGGTTGGAGTCCAGCCCAATCAATCAATCATATTTGTTGAATGTTTACTGTGTGCACTTGGGAGAGTACAATAGAGCAGCATTGGTAGACACATTCCCTATGCGAAAGGAGCTCACGGTCTAAAAGGGGGAGATGCGCATAAATACAAATGAATAGAAAATACAGATTTGTACATAAGTGCGGCAGGACTGAGGGAGACCTGAATAAAGGGAGTAAACCCAAATGTAAGGGTAACACAGAAGCAAGTGGGAGAAGACTAAATGAGGGCTAAGACAGGGAAGGCCTCTTGGAGGAGATGTAAGCTTTCTTGAAGGTACCTTCTTGAAGGTGGAAAGAGTAATTGTCTGTCAAATATGAAGAGGGAGAGCATTCTGGGCCAGAGGCCATGGATAAAGATTCATTGGAGAGATAGATGAGAACGAGGTACAGTGAGTAGCATGGCATTAGAGGAGTGAAGTATAGTTGTAATATGAGAGCAGCAAGGTGAGGTACGGGGTCAAGGTGATTGAGTGCTTTACAGTCGATGGTAAGGAGTTTTTGTTTGATGAAAAAGTGGATGGGCAACCACTGGAGGTAACTGAGGAGTGGAAAACATGGCTTGCATGATTTTGTACAAAAATGATGCGGGAAGCAGTGTGAAGTATGGACTGGAGTGGGGAGAGACAGAAGGCAGGGAGATCAGTAAGGAGGCCGATAGAGTAAACAGGTGTGGATAGGACTGGATTACCGTGGTAGTTGTTTGGATGGGGAAGAAAGGGCAGCAACGTGGGAAGGTTGAACCGACAGGATTTAATGATTTATTGAATATGTGGGTTGAATGAGAGAGATGAGTCATTCATTTATTCAATCATATTTATTGAGCACTTACTGTATACAGAGCACTGTACTAATCACTTGGGAGAGTACAACACAGCAATAAACAGACATATTCCCTGCCCACAGTGATCTTACAGTCTAGAAGGGGATACAGATAACATCAAGGTTATGGGCTTCTGAGACAGGAAGGATGGTAGTGCTGTCTACAGTGACAAGGAATATCATGGGGAGGCAGGGTTTGGGTGGGAAGATAAGGAGTTCTGTTTTGGATATGTTACGTTTGAGGTGGTGGCAAGAAATCCAAGTAGAGATGTCTTGAAGGCAGGAGGAAATGCAAGACTGCATAGAGGGAGAGAGAGAAG
The DNA here is from genome assembly GCF_004115215.2 of Ornithorhynchus anatinus. Lineage (NCBI taxonomy): Eukaryota > Metazoa > Chordata > Mammalia > Monotremata > Ornithorhynchidae > Ornithorhynchus > Ornithorhynchus anatinus. Next base: position 15,484,908 of record NC_041735.1, on the reverse strand, counting down.
GGCTGGAGATGCAGATTTGGAAATCAACTGCACGGAGAGGGTAGCTGAAGCCATGGGAATGAATGAGTTCTCCAAGGGAGTAGGTGTACATGGAGAATATCAGGGGGTCCAGGATTGAGCTCTGAGGGACTCCCACAAGTCAGGGGATAGGAGACAGAGGTAGAGCCCATGAAAGAGACTGAGAATGAGCAGCCAGATAGATAAGAGGAGATCCAGGAGAGGATAGTATTGGTGAAGCTGAGGTTGGATAATATTTCTAGGAGAAGGGGCTGGTTGACAGTGTTGAAGTCAGCTGAGAAGTTGAGGAGGATTAGAATGGAAGAGAGGCCATTGGATTTGGCTCCTCCTCTGGTGCTGTTCAGTACCCAGGACAGTCCTCTGCACAGGAGTGCTCAACTGAGCCTGGACACTGAGCAATTTTGTATTTTCTGAGGGTGTGCATCCTTTATTCACCTCTCCCTCAGCCTCACAGAACTTATGCATAGATCCATAATTTTTTTGTCTTCTCCTCTAGACTGCAAGTCTTCTCCTCTAGACTGTAAGTTTGTTATGGGCCAGGTATGTTCTACCAACTCTATTATATTGTATTTTCCCAAGTACTTAGTCCAGTGCTCTGCAAACATTAAGAATTCAATAAGTTGATTGATTTATTGATTGAGACCTCCAGAAAGTTTCATAGAAGAAGTTCATTACATAAGAGCTCAGAATTGTAGATAAAGGAAACAGGCTAGTCAGCAAATCATTTTGAGAGAGGAAGTCATCCAGCCAAACGCAATGGCCTGGGCTGGATTAAAGCATATATCCCAAAATGGGAGAAGCAGGATATCATGGGCATAGAGCACAGACAGATTACACTCTTATTTTATCTGCCAGTAATCCTAAACTTTCCTGAGAAGCTAATTTAGTGTGAGTTCACCACCACCAGAATGGCTTCCTTTGCCTGAGGCATATGCGTGGTTACAAGTGAAAGGAGAGGGCATCCTTATATCCTTTTTTAAGTACCACAATTTACAAAGAGATAAATAGGAATCGTAAAAACATCATACAAATTGTTAAAAGGGTTGTTTTGCTAGACAATTTTGCATCCAATTATGCATAAGGCAGTTTAGCCCTTGCACATGCAAGTTGTGTGTGTGCCAAAAAAATTAAGACTGCAAATTTGTAAGCTCATTTGTACGTACAGAAAAGGAGTCCATTCTTTGAGGACCAGTCCTTCGTTGCTCCCAGAACACTCAAACACATGCTGTTTAGAAAGGCTTATTTTATTCATGTTATAGTGTAATTTTGCTAGTTGCACTTTGACTCAACCTTCTGAGATATAAATTAGCATAACCGTCTGTCTCTCCATCAATGATAATTGCTCACTTTGGATTATAGCACAGTAGGCAAAGATGCTCATTATTATAAATACGACAAAACAATTCACAAAAATCACTAACTGGCTAATTTTCCGTCCCTATCCCACTTAGTCACCCCCCTCCCCATCTGCTTCTTGAGTCAAAAGATGAACTACTTAGATGAACCTTGCACATTATATCCTGAAGGTTAACAGATTTGGGTTTCCTCAGTATCACAGAGGAGCTGGCTCCAAAGGAATAGATCTTACATTAAGAATACTCAACATGCATACTGTGGTTTCTGGACTTTCTATTTCTGAATGCCAGCCAAAGTGCCTGAGCTGTTCTCAGCTTTTAGAATGATATAAATAGGAGAATTTCCAGCTTTGAGAGTAATATAGTTACACTGAGAGTAGCTGACATCTTTGGTTTTACCAATTTTTTTTATGGTATTTCTTACGTGCCAGGTATTGTACTAAGAGTTGGGGTAGATACAAGCTAATCAGGTTGGATACAGTCCATGTCCCTCATGGCCCTCACAGTCTTAATCCCCATTTTACAGATAAGGAAACGGAGGCAGAGACAAATGAAGTGACTTGCTCTAGATTGCACAGCAGATAATTGGTGAAGTTAGGATTAGAATCCAGGGCCTCCTGCCTCCAAGGCCCATGCTCTATTCACTAAGCTGTGCTGCTTTTCTGTTTATGGAGAAAACTCAAAAGCAATAGAAAACTGAAATGAAATTTCCTTGAATCACCAGATTTCCACCAAACACAGCACTGCATATTGGCTCTTAACTGGAAGGGAAGATTTGACTATGTTTTTTTTCCCCCATTTTGAAAGCAAGTTAATAGTGAGATGGTGTTAGTTTTTATCCAAAATGTCCAGGGTAGGGGTCAATCTGCTGTATTTAGTTGGTGATGCTCCAGCCTTTAGATTTGTTCTAAGATGAGTCTTCCTGACAATGTAGAGAAGACTTTGGAATCCCAAAGGGAATGACCATTACCTTGTAGTTAAACAACAAAGTATTATTCATAGAACAGAAGGATTCTTTGACTAAAATGTCACTGATTGTTCATCTAGCCTATTTCTAATGTCCAAATAGGAGGCAGTCATTCTAGATAAAAAGAAGTTAACATGAGGCCAGCTCCAAAACATTAGTAAATTCCTATGTGAAGACACTTCTAAATAATTCACTGGAGAGCAATTTACTAGGAGGCGCACTGAAATTCTGAAAGAGTTAATATCTCTCCACCAGGGCTTAGAATAACTTCCTAATTGTGGCTCCACCATTAACCTATTGGTAAATCATGGAATCCTGCAAGCACCTGTAAAAACCGGAGTGCTGGTAAAATTTGGAAAGTACCTAAGGAGGCTAGGAAAGTAGTTTGAGGAGCATAATGAACAAAAAAAATTCAACCAAGGAAATCAAAGAAAAAATAGAGCAAAGAGAAATAAGCAAAATTTGAAATGCCGTTTCTGTGGAAATGTACAGCAAATTAATAATAATAATAATACTGATGGTATTTGTTAAGCACTTACTATGCTCCAAGCACTGTTCTAAGCACTGGGGTAGATACAAGGTCATCAGGTTGTCCCACTTGGGGTTCAAAGTCTAAATCTCCATTTTACAGATGAGGTAACGAAGGCACCAGAGAAGTTAGGTGACTTGCTCAAAGTCACACAGCTGACAAGTGGAAGAGCCGGCATTAGAATCCATGACCTCTGACTCCCATGCCGGTGCTCTTTCCACTAAGCCATGAGTGCACAGCAGGAAAAGTTTCTCTACACTAATGGGTGGTACCAAAGAATCAACCACAGATTCATTCAATAGTATTTATTGAGCGCTTACTATGTGCAGAGCACTGTACTAATCGCTTGGAATGAACAAGTCGGCAACAGATAGAGACAGTCCCTGCTGTTTAATGCACAAATAGGATAAGAGCTTGGCTATCTATCTCACAGCAATGTTTGAAATGAGGCCACAGTTCACCTAGAATACAAGATGGAGGGCCATTGATCCTGTGTATAAGGACACAGTGCATTGGGTCAGAAAGAAAAATACAAAAGAAAAAAATTCAAATGGGAAGTGTGCCCAATCTAGAGAAACTATCCAGGGTTTGGGAAGATAGAACAATTCACAAGTTGTAGATGTCAAGGGGTAAATGAGATAATAATGAAAGTAACCTAAAGAAAAATGATAATTAATAAATGGAAAAGTATTCTCACAGTGAGAACCACTGGACTGTGGAATATATTCTCTTTAGGGATGGAATGGAAGGCCCATCAAGTGAAGATTTCAATGTAGACTGGGCAGGACAAGAGAATGTGCATTCTTGGGAGCTAACCTGCCAGGAGAGGATGGATAAAAGGACCAGTGAGTAGGAGTCATTCCCATCTTTCATATCTTTGATTTAAGATTCCATGATTCTGATGTCTTGGAAAGTAGACTAACTGGCATCTGTTTTTCCTAGCTTTCTCTTTGATCTCATAAATGCAAATTAAAATACTTATCTTCACTATAAAGGCTTGGCATGTTTAAATAACTATTATCCTTTAAATATATTCCAGTGATGTAGGAATTATTCTAATGGATAGAATAGACATTAAATCCACAGGGGAGTCATTAAAAGATGGCTATTTCTCTCTTTTTTGACCGAAGCAGCAGATGTAATGTATTTATTCACGATTTAGCAAATGGAATTCAATTAGAACTGAAATGGTGTTATATTGAGTAATTCCTATTGTATTTGCCTGACAGGCAGGAGTGGCATGACCTGAAAAGTTTAAAGACAAATTCCTCCAATGGCATGCCTGCATTCTATTTGCCTGTCGACCCAAATACCACTAAACTCAGTTATATCCCCCTTAACTCCTTAATCACCTGCAAAATACCTTTAGGACAACTTAAGAGTCTTTCAGATTTGTGGCCACCATATGATAACTTAATATGAATAATCTTCCTTATTCAAGTTGCCCAGAAGAGGACTTAATATGCAGCTCAACTGTCATGTATAAGTCAGGTGGCTTGATCAATTTTTTCCCCAAACACAAGGGCGTATTATAAGAGGATAAGGCAAATGAAAATGAATATTTCTGTTACCTTTTGACAATGATAGATTTTGAGGTATTAAATGTCTACCAAACTTAAAGCTGTTTGGAAATATGATTTCACATCATCTATTTTCAGGTGATGAATCTGTCGGCAGGTGTTTCTACATAAGCAGGCTTATCCATTATATCTTTATGTTATATGGTCCAAAAGAGTGAGAACAGTGAAAACACATGGATTTCATGGGGACTTCACTGCTCAAATCATTGTAAAGACCTAGGTATGTCAGCAAAGATTCTCCTGCAGGGGCCAGTTAATAGATCTTTAAGGAAGCGTATGAATGAGGATAGTGAGAACTTTGGGGGTGGAGAGAGAGGGGATAGATTGAACCTAAAAGAAGGTAAAAGTAGGTTTACTCATATTGGGGATGCAGGAGCAACTGTAAGGTTGGTCCACTTAGTTCATTCAACACAATCCTTGGTCTCAATTAGGTAGGGAGATCAAAGGAGGGAAAGGGAGAGGAAGTTTCAGCAGAAAGGAAGGAAGGGAAGGCATGGATTTGTGTAGTGATAGAGAAAGGTTTTTTTGGGAAAATCCATATGGGGCATGAGATCTAGAGTTTGGAAGTCTCTGAGGAGGGAAAGAACAGTTTTGGGGGAAATGGGGGTAAGGAAGACATGTTGGATTAGGAAGTGTGTTTGGAGAAAGAGATTCAGAGATTGTAATGTTACTAGTGATTCATTCAACCCATTAATGGGATTTACTGGGTATTTACTGTGTGCAGAGTGCTGTACTAAATGTGTTGGAGAGTACGAGACAATGACTGATCATAATTCATTCATATTCATAATGAGATTCAGGGTATGTCCAAGCTGGTCACTGGGTAAGGTGAGCTGGAAAAGGAGACTAATAGGGACTGCCCTTGGTTGATGTTTGCCAAAATCTCTTACTTTCCTCTTTCCCTTCTTGCATGGCTTAGTGGTTAGTGCACGGGCCTGGGAGTCAAAAGGACCTGGGTTCGAATTCTGGCTCTTCCACCTGTCTGCTGGGTGACCGTGGACAAGTCACTTCATTTCTCTGAGCCTCAGTAACCTCATCTGTAAAATGGGGATAGAGACTGTGAACCCCATGCGGGACAAGGATTGTATCCAACCTGATTAGCTTGTATCTACTCTAGCACTTACAACAGTGCTTGACTCATAGTAAGTCTTAACAAATAACGTTATTATTCTTAAGTGACTTTCTAAAACAAGATAGAAACAGTATGAGTTTCACAAACCATCCATTGGGATTATCAGACCTAAATACATAAGGAATATCAACTGTGACCCTAGGATAGACCACAACACTAATAATAATATATCATTTTTGTTGTAAACAGTGATATCACCTCCAATCTTGTGTCCTTTCTAGTTCTCTTTTGTGTGACCTGACAAGTGTGTGTTTGATGTGGAGGAGAGGATTAAGGGAGGGAAAGGGGGTAATGGGGAGATAGAGGTGGTGTGTGGCAGGGCTGCAAGAGAAGGGGAAGAGGGAATGTGGGATTAATGTTCTCCAATATTTGGGGATTTTCCTGATGCTTTAGGAACTACACTGAACATTTATTTAGCATGTCACAGCCTTAAAGTAGAAGTTGATACATTTAAATTAAGAAAGAGCAATTTAGGGTTGCTACCGGATAGGTGAACAGTATGTCCAGGCTACTTCTAGAACTGGAATATTTGCATAGCATTTTTCAGCATAATTTTGGAACTGTCCTGTGTGAATAAGGGAATGTGTTCAGCCTCTGAGACAATTTTTTAATGTTTAAAGTTTAAATAACCATTACAATAGTGGATCATGCAACTGCAACATGCTAATCAAAGCTCACACCCATGTATTCCATCTTGAAGTCAGTACAGAAACCCAATTATAAGATCTTCAGTGTTGAGGACAGAAAGAGTATTTCAAGCCTGTCTCCCTCTCCTGGAACACTTCCTTTTGGTTTGAGACCACTAGCCTGAATTATTTGGAACATTTCCGAGTGTAGACCTGAGAATGTGATATTGTGTCAACCACTGTTATATTCAACCATGCTCAGTTATTTACATTACTGAGTCCTGAAATTATCAGAAGATTTTTTAAGTGTGCCATTTATTTCTCACAAAAATAGTTCTCATTTAGTGTTTCAGTTTTAAAATCTTAAATTGTAGGGTTTCTTAGATTTTAGACCCAGTGTGTCTACAGGTTCATTACTGTGATCTTTGGTCAGAAATATGATCCCCTCACATCTTGGTCACTTCAACTTTTATAAAATTAGACAAACCAGGGGGAGAAAAAGATGCTACATTGAAGTAGAGCTTTTCACAGAATAATACAGGCAGAGAGAAATTACAACGGACTATAAACCACCCATCTTTTCTAGTAATTTCAATTTTAAAGTGCTTCTATTATAAATCCACTGCCATGGCTTACACAGGGTTCTTCTTAGATTTTCCCATAACAATTGTGTCCCTTGAATATCAGTCAAACTTAGATGATAATAGGAGAGATGAAAATAGAAAGATAAAGACTTTCTCTCCATTTTTCTCATTCAGGTTAGATGATAATTTTGTTTACTTGGTTCAGGTAAAATTCCAGTTGCATTGTGAGCTTCTCAGAGGAATGAAAAATTGATTTTCTCCTAGTTCAGCACAGAGCACAGTCACTCCTATAATCTTTATATAATCTTTACAGTGATACATAAATAAGGCTAACACATATAAACTTATTAAGACCACAATGTTTTAAGTTTTTCATCTCCCCAAGCACAAAATTATATGAAACTATTTACCCGAGTTGCTTTTTAAGTACCTTTCTACCATCCTAAAATTTTTCCCCTTAAATTCGCCAATAACTTCTTCTTTTGAAGCCTAATATTTTCTTGCTCTTGACAAGCTGGATTAATTACTCGAGTGAATCACCTAATAATAGTGCCTGTTTTGGGACTTTACATATTTTAGCTTTTTTATGAATATTTAGTACATTTCTAGTCACCCAACCTACTGCTTTGCCACTTGATTTGCTAGCACATAAAGTAGAGATTCATATAGGCTGCAAGATTTGGCATTGAATCTTTGTGCTATTTAAATTATTAATTGTTTTTTGGCTTTGCCCTAGTTATATTTTACATATGAACAAAGATGTATTCAAGGTCGTGTGCAGAAAGAGCATCAAGAAATTTACTTACTAGAGAGATAGTTACAGGCATTCTGAAATAGTTACACTTTAAAGGTATTATTCATTTGCTTATTTGGCTAGTCCTTCTTTATTATCTGCTTGATGTTAATATTAGCTAAAGTATTGTTCATTCAGCAATTTCAGAAAACAACTGTTTGCTCTGAACCTTATCATGAATGCCACCAGCCATAGATACTGACTAATCAATGATGTTTACTGAGCACTTACCTTGTGCAGAAAACTGTACAAAGTGCTTGGCAGTACAATATAAAAATATTACAGTCACATTCCTTGCCCACAATGAGTTTACAGTCTAAAGGGGAAGATAGACATTAATATAAAGTGATTGGAAGTCAGGGGAAGGGCAGGGTTTGAGTGGGAAGATAAGGAGTTCGATTTTGGACATGTTATGTTTAAGGTGACAGAAGAACATTCAAGTGGAGATGATTTGAAGGCAGAAGACTGCAGAGAAGGAGAGAGATCAGGGCTGGAGATGGAGATTTGAGATTCATCTGCAGAGATCAGTAAATACCACTGATTGGCTGATTGATGGAGGTGGTAGTTGAAGACATGTGAGTGAAACATGTGAGTGAATGAGTTCTCCAAGGGAGTATGTATAGATGGAGAATAGAAGGGAACCTAGAACTGAACCCTGAGGGACACCCACAGTTAGAGGGTGGGAGGCAAGGGAGGAGCCTACGAAAGAGACTGACAACTACCCAATCAACTAACGTTTCTTCTTCTTGGCCTGTGATGGTTTAATAATATGTGCTTCTATCCAATACTCAAGACAGTCAACAACTCTTTTCATTGGACCTATACTCGTACCACTAATATCACTGGAGACTTTTGATAATCCGGCAATTGGATCTATATGATTTATTCCTTCAAAAGTAAATGTATTAATACATTCACTTCCCTTGTCATTTTTCAAACACTATCAAGGCATACATGTATCAAATATATGGTAAAACTGGAAGCGCTTGTGGACAATTAAAAAAAATTCCCTTATATAGAATTCCCCTATATATACTTTCTTTGAAGATGCACATTGACAGTGCTGACACAGATCACCTATGGCAGTAGCTTCCTCAGGAGCCCATTTGGTTTTGCAAATAAAAGATACAATGGAAAAATCAGATGCTTAAAAAAGTGCATGGGAAACTGGCGTAAGTATTTTTTTTTTATCCCAGCTTCTTTAGCATTACTGATGTGAGATAAGAGCTGATTAGAGTGAAATTTGATAATTGCATTTAAGGTCTGTAAATACATGTTAAGAAAAGTGAAAAATTGAAATGTATAAACTTGAAAAAATAGTTATAGTTAGCTTATTTAAAATCTACTTGATTTTAAATTTTGATTTTCTATCCTAAATATTAATTTCCTTTGGAGTAACAGTGATTGAATACCCCATAGGCTTGTTAAATGAAATATTTTCCCTTGAACAAAATCAATAGAAAAATTGCAGAATTGTGAGAAAATAATTATGAGGGATTTAATACCACACTACAATAAAAAACCCTATTTATAATCTCCACTTAAGATTTTCAAATATTATGGGGTTCTACCTGGAAAATTATAGGGTTATACTTAATTTCCAGGGGGTAATGAAGCCTAATTAAATTTCATTTAGGTATATCAGCACTTAAGATCTTAACAAAAGTCATCACATAAAACTAATGTAATTTGGGGTGATTTATGAGAAGACAAATTTGACATTATTTACATTTAGAGAAAATATTCTGTGCAATGCCAATTCTTAATCTTTTGTCAGGTTGATAGCACGTTGGAGCAAGGTAAAAAGCAGATGATGAAAAGTCTCGACTTTATATTCAGCTCATTTAAAAGCAACGGTTGTTCTCTAGATCTTAATTGCTATATTCTGACTTTTAGAAAAGGTGTTCTAGCTTTTGGGAAAGATACATTTTATAACCTATCCTTCCACATCTCTAATTGGATCTTTCAAAGGAAAGAAATGTTATATCCATTCCACAAATTCAGCAAGGTGAGAAGAAGCACACAATGATTTAGTGTCTTCCTTAGAAATGTAGCATAACACAAGTAAGTGCAATCCATCTCTGGCAAATATATGGCCAAGTTAGCTTCTACTTCACTGGGAATTCACGACTTCCTCCATTCATTAGATATTAGGACTTAGGACTTACCATATTACTATTCTAAGTAATATGGACTGTGTCTAAACAGATAGAGGGAAGTAGAAAAAAATGAACAATGATTTTTTAAACAGCTGATATTTTGGCCTCAACTCTGGGACACCACTGCAGAAAGAGAGATGAAGTAGAGAAATCAGTGAGGCGACTGATGCAGTAGTCACACTAGACTGTGACAAGTGGTGGATTGTTGCTGTGGTTGTTTGAATATAGTGGAAGGTGAGAAGATTTCTGGAAATGTTGTGGAGGAAAAACCAACAGGAATTGCCAACAGACTGAATGTGGGGACTGAAAGACAGTCAGAAATAATGCCAAGACTATGGGCTTCAGAGATTGGGGATATGAGGTTAACTGTGATGGGAAACTTAGTTGGAGAAGAGCATTTGAGAGGGTAGATGTTTAGTTAAGTTTGGTACATGAGTTTTAAATCTATTTAAGAATGTCCTGGAAGGGGGAGAAAATGCAAGACTGCAGAGAGGGAGGGAAGTCAGAGCTAAAAAGGTAGGTAGATTTAGGAGTTATCCCCCTTGAAGTGGTAATTGAAGTCATGAAATTCTTGGCCTGGAACTCCCTCTCTCCCCATACTGGACAGTCTCAGTCCTCCTCTCTTTCAATGCCCATCTAAAACACCACCTACTCCAATAAGACTTACTTGAAAAATTCTTAGTCTACTGAACCATAGTCTTCCTTCCCCTGACTCCAATCTGGCCTGGTAGAGAAGCAGCAGGGCCTAGGGAATGGAGCAGGGACCTGGGAGTCAGAAGGATCTAATTATAATCCCAGCTCTGCCTCTCGTCTGCTATGTGATCCTGGGTAAATCACTTAATTTCTCTATGCCTCAATTACCTCATTGGAAAAAATGGGGATTAATACTGTGAGCCCCATGTGAGACGTGGACTTTGTCCAACCTGATTAGCTTGTATCTACCTCAGCATTTAGTACAGTGTCTGGCACATAGTAAGTGTTTATCAAGGACCAAAAAAGAAACCCAAACCTCCAACATGTATGAATTTATTTATATCCAGTTCAGCACTCATATACGTTGCGGGGAGGGAATGTGACCATTTATTGTTATTGTGCACTCTCCCAAGCATTTAGTACAGTGCTTTGCACACAGTAAGTGCTCAGTAAATTTGACTGATGAAATCCGATTGAATGGATGTACAGATGTATACTCACTTATTTTGATTGATTCAGTTGTAAATATTTTTATGGTTGTTTCCTCTTTTAGAATGTAAATTCCAAAATTCCATGGGGGCAGGGAACCTGTGACTTTTTTATTTTATACCTCTCAAGTACCTAGTACAGTGTCTAACACCAAGTGGGTACTAAATCAATGAATCATATTTGAGTGTTTGCTGTGAGTAGAGCACTATACTAAAGCAGTTGGGAGGAAGGCCTGCTTTCACTATGCCAAGATGAGGACATCACTGCCCCAAATAAGACCAGTAAACTCAATTGTCACTCTCAACCCATCCAGACCAGTAATCCCTCCAAATAGGAAAAAAAAAATCTCCATTGTAGTACAGGATTAGTCTTGTTAGTATTTAGTGAGTAGACTCATTAAATATTTGAGAACTATTGAATATCAACAAGACTAATTGCCGATATCTAGATAGTGATATAAAAGAGGCTGATAAATCCTATAAGTGTTATTATCATTTACCTAATTAACTAATGGGGAGATTAGTGGGTGACTCATTGTCTTAACCTGCCGTGGATAAACCTAAATGTCAGGGTGAAAGCATTTTATTATCCACCTTTATCTCAACAGCTCTCTTGACATCTTCCTCCTTTGGGTCTTAACTGTGGGGAATTTTGTTCCCAATGCTTTTGGTTGCAAAAAAGGCACACAGGTTAGGTTGTTTGTGTTTGTGCAGATAAGGATTTTTTCACCTATGAAGTTTCATCCTTCTGCTTCACCAGTTGCTGCTTGAAGAACTGCAGGTTCTTCCCTTCTCCCTTCACTCAATTGCCAGTCTGCCTGGGTGCTTGGAGGGTATGCTCAGGCAAAGTTGAAATAAATTGAGGTGACCAAGCAAAGGGTTGATAAAACTCAGATTTAAGCAGTTTTACTGACTTCAAAGATTTCCGCGTAGGTTTTGTGGGGCAAGATCATCAAGCATGGTCCCAGTGCTATTATTCTTGTCTGCATGGAGCCATCCATGCTGATGATAGCTTGGGGCTGAAAGTCTATGTGCGTTCTTAATTCTGGTTAATATTCTTGCAGTGTATGAATGACTATCATAAGGGAAATGGCAATCTGAAGTCTTCTGATGAGAGAACAAAAGGAAATGAGGTTATATTGCACTCTGGGGAATTAGATTGAAAGCTGGAATGGATTAGGTGGTCTATTTAGGAAGACTATTGAAACTCCTTCCTTGACTAAATTTAATAATACATTTGTTCAGGCAGAATTAGGATGGCTATTTTTCTAGCTGTATACCAGATAACCTGGTTTTCAGCTTCTATCTGGATCCAGGAGAGTATGTGATAGAACCCAACTTCTGCGTTCTGTAGTTGATTTCAGAGCTCAGGAGTGATGGCTGTGCTTAAAGAGACCTAGGAAGGAAACACAATGAGACAGAAGAGTCTGGTAGCAAAGTCATACGTCTGGGAGTCAAGAAACCTGGCTTCTAGTTCTGCTATTGCCACAGACATTCTGTGGGACCTCGGGTGAGTTGATGTTTTTGTTTCCCAATCTGGGAAATAGACATAACAGAATCTTCCTTTCCGTACTCAGAGGGATAAGTAAGAGTAAAATGAGATAAATGATGTGAAATCACTTTGGAAACAAAAAGCATGCTCTACAAATTCAAGGTATTATTTAGATCTTTTTAGATATCTTTTATATTGTGATACTGAATGTTTATCTTTCAGTGGATGTATTTTCCAAATCAGATACCAAAAAATTCCTTTCAAAAATTTTAAAGTATTTAAAGATATTATAATTGCATGGACCTAGAATAATGGTTACTACTAATGATCAAACACATTTTCAGTATTTCAATTGAAGAATGATGACAGAGAGCTCTAATCAAGATACATGATCTTATGAATTTTATACAAAATAGATGTTACAAAAGTAAATATTAGTGTTTTATGTGCTTTATATTTGGCTGACAGTGTGGACTAAGGATTTCAAAATAAACTACTCTCTGGACTGATGGTGGTAATTTACAGATCTTCAGGTGGCAACATATCATGGAGACTTTTATGGGTGTGGAGGGCGGCCTGAGCAGGAAGCCCTGCGTCTGAGGTAAGCTTTTCTGATTAACTGTTTGGATTATTAAAGTAGGCTAGCAATAGTATTAACGATTAGTTAGTAATAACACAAACCACCTACATGAAACAGCCTGGATTAAACCCAGAGTGGGATTTCTTCATTTCTGTCTGTGTAAGACAAATGATCTTTCATGCATCATTTCAGAAACTATAGCTCGCTAGACAATCAGGTTTGAGGTCAGACCAAATTACGCCACACACATTGCCTCCAAGACAGAAAAATATAGATCGTGTATGTTCTCTGGAAAAGAACCCAATAATATATGCTTCCCACCTTGTATTAAAATGATTTTTAAAAAATGTTTGCCTGACACATTGGCTCTAGGTCATAAAATTAAACCAGATCATTAAACAGAGATATGCCCTGGGAGGAAGGTATTCCATATAATAATACAGTACTTAGCAATTACATACCACTCTCTGTCTTTAAAGTGCTTTACAATTTAATCCTCACAACACCCCCCCGAGTTCAGTAAATACCTACACTTTGTACCTTTTTATAGCTAGGAAACCTGAAGTAGTAAAAGTTCAATAGCTTTTTCAAGGTCATGGAGAGAAACGGTCCAGGAATAAGTCTGGAAGCTCGGGAATTACTGGATCTAGGTTCTCGACTTTGCTCTGCCACTGCACCTCTCTCTCGTCTTGAAAAGCCATACCATACTGAAGAGGAAGTATATCGGCCTAGGGGTAAGAGCCCACGCCTGGGAGTCAGTGGGCCTGGGTTCAAATCCTGGTTTTGCCAATTGCCTGTGTGACGTGGGGCATAATATCTTCTCTGTGCCTCAGTTTCCTCCCCGTCCTTCCTCTTACATAGAATATGAGCCCCATGTAGCCGGGGATGCCCATGCTTGGAACAGTGCTTGACACATAGTAAACTCTTATATTTTATTATTATTATCATTATTTGGTGACAGTACTTTAATACTATTTATCAAAATAAATGGTCCAGCACTTAACTGGACCATCCTTTTCTGGATATTTTATAATGCTGCTATTCCTGCAGACATAGTTTACTGATTCTACTATGCATGTGAAATCCTGGTATTTTAAGTCTCAATCTTGTTTTGATGCCCTTTTCCTCTCCATCCCTCATCTTCTTTCCCAACTTTCTTAATTTTTCAAAGAACCATATATCCTTCTACTGACAGGCCAATTTATGGGCAAGGATGGACAATCCCACTTAATAATTCACATAACCTTATTCCTTTGATAAGTTGAAAAAGATCTCAAGGCTTTTACAACTGAGTTCCTCACTCAAGCAGGGATCAAAAAGTGGATGAAATACCTCAGAATCTGATGCTACAGAATGGGGGCAAAGATAATCTAGCCCATTATCACAGATTATACCTCTGTCATCAATCAGCCATCTTTCAGGGCTTGCTGCTGGTTACAGGGAGACCGAAGAGAAAGTGTGGATGAGGCTACGCAAATTAGCACAACTACCGAAAAAATAATTATCATTCCTGTCCTCTTATGGTGAAACATTCAAATGCTAGTTGGTGACTTGTGGTTCTTATATGGCTGGTGAGGCAGCAGTGGTATTTGGTGAATATGATGACTGTACCATCCTAATTAGGAATATATGCTTGACCTGAATGGAAAGGCACTAGAAAAGATGCTGTAAAAATTGCCATCACCAAATTCAAATTTGCCTCACCTGAGGACTGCTTTGGGGAAATTTGAATCATGTTGTAGTAACAAGTAGAAAACTGATAAATAGAAAGAGAATACATAACACCTCACAGAATATCAGGCAGCTGATAACCTTTATCTCAAAAGAAGGACAACACTCAGTGCTCATGAATGGTCCTAAAACAGAATTGCAGTTACCACCTTGAACAGACCTTGACAATCTGAGGACCACTCACAGAGGAAGATGCGGGGTGCATTTTCTTCTAGAAAGGTTTCCCCTCCTCAGAGGCACATCAGTTTGATTTGTATTTGTAATTTGAAACTGCTTAGTCTCTGGTTTCTCAAATCTACCTAGAGCCACAATGGCTAGCTTATGCCTCAACAACTGCCTCTGCCATCATTAAATACCAACCCCAACAGTGACAAATAGCAACATGAGAAAGACAAAGTCTATAACGATCATAATATGCACATTGTATCAGCTCTAAAATCTGAAAAGTAGATCACCATGGGAGACTTCAGTGTCTGGGTCGATATTCATGGTAAAATATGGAAAAGAGGCAAAACACATGATGAGATTGGGAAACTAAATAACGATGGTCAACTTCTGCTCAGAAATTTGCCAACATCAGCTCATAATCATCAACATTATCTTCTCATTCCCAAACACCAAAACCTAAAGAAAGGCATCTCAGAGATTATATCACAATCTGTTTTCTGGGTTCTACTGTAGCAGAGTCAAGAGTTAATTCTGTAGCAATGAATTAGCCACAATGTTTCCAGAATAGAATTCTAGCTGGTGAACAGGTAGTCCCATTATCTCCCCTTGCCCTGTCCACTTCCTCCCCTCTTTAATAAACTTTCCCCTTAATCCCCCACACAACTTTTAGAACTTTCTGAAACTTCCAAGTCCCAAATCCGCTGTCCCCTGCACCCATCATACACATAAAGCCCTCCCTTCTCACCTAGTACCACTTAAAAAATAATGACTTGTTTCACTACTCTGGCAGATGCTTCCTACAGTCTCAGGAATCACCACAGGTTTAGGGACAGAATCACAGATGATTGGAACAGATCTGGTTGGAGCTTTCCTACTACTGGGATTCTAAACAAGTTGGGGTCTCCCAGAATATTACAAAAAATTATGTTGGGGAAGTTTGTCCTTCTTCCGGGCCTGTCACCTTGCCACTAACAGGAAGAGACTATTATGGCTGTTTCCTATCCTGCCTTAAAGCTATCTGGGAGAAAGAGGAGAAAGGGCCAGTCAGTCCTGCCAAGATGAAACAAGTTTTCAAACAAATTTTAAAAGTGGAGTCAGGTAGTGGGTGGGGGAGAT
The DNA here is from genome assembly GCF_004115215.2 of Ornithorhynchus anatinus. NCBI lineage: Eukaryota > Metazoa > Chordata > Mammalia > Monotremata > Ornithorhynchidae > Ornithorhynchus > Ornithorhynchus anatinus. The sequence goes on along the minus strand of NC_041735.1, from coordinate 15,468,897 downwards.
TCCAGGGAGGAGGCATGGGAGTCACAGCAAAATGGGAAGAACATATCTAAGTCGTGGAGGGAAAAGAGGAAACTTTAAAGAGGGGAGAGGCAGAGGGTGGGAGGCTGAGGTGTCAAGAGGGGAAAAGTTACTGGATCTCCAGCAAAGGTCACCAGGGAGGAATGACCCAATGATTTTGCTTTTTCTGAAGTAAAATACTCAGTCCTGCTGTCACAGTACTGTTGGTAGGCTCGAAAGATGCTCATATCACTTCACCCACACTTGCAGCCAAGTGTTGGCTTGAATCTCGATTCAGACATTTCAAATCTGAGTGGTCAGTGTAATTGGTGCATTGTAAATTGGTTTCCAAACATTGAAAAAGTCTAAACATCAAGGCAATATACAATAAAGAAATTTGCAAGGTGCTCCATTGTAACAACACTGAAGTTTTAAGGAACATACGCCCTCAGCTGTAAGTAACAGCATGAGTAGCAAATGGAGGTTTCTATGATACCATCAAACAGTCATCAAAACTGTGAGTATGACTATGAAACACCATCAGAAATTGGTGTGATGGAAATAACTCAAAGATTTTTAAACTACTGGTAAAAAAGCAAGAAATAAGCAGTAACACCTTGCAGTTCCTCATTGGAGGCCTATAAAAAAAATACAATAAGACACACAGACCAAGCTGAAACATGTACAAACAATGGAGAGAAAATTAAATGAAGCTAAAGATGTGCTGTATGGATCTGACATTAGCATAGCAAAGATCTATCTTTTTGTGGAAAAAAAATGAATAAAAGAGTGTCGGTCTTTTAAATCACTCACACGTATGGATAGGACCTTACCATTTTTCATAAGGGGTTTCAGTGCATATCAGAACATCCCATTCCTGGGCTGGGTTTCACATTTCCAGCTGCAGAAGGCATGATAGGATGGCAGCTGGACTGCAGCTCCTAGAATGCTTCAATGCAGGACGTAACTGGGAGGAGAGGTGGGGACACAGGAACAACTAACAGTATTTAGTCATGGCAAGAAAAAAATTGAGGAAATAGTGAAATGGGGAGTTAGACCCAGACTTGAGAGATGCATAGTACAGGGTCAATAGACGTTGCCCAGAGGGGCATGAGGAAATCGAGCCAACCTGGGAAGGCTTGTGACATATGGACTGGATCTGGAGATGGACAGGAGAAAGACCAGAGACCCTTAAGGGCTGTGCAGATATTAATTGGAACTGACTAATGAAGCCAGGAGCAGACTGGAGTCAGAGAAAGCCCAGAGGCCCTTTGGAACAGAGATGATGGGTTTTCTCGGGAAAGCAGAGGAATTGGAAAAACGGGAAAAAATTAGGAAATTAGTGACTAGGAAGATGATAATACTGTTCTTCCATTTGGGGCAGAGGATCAATCAGTGGTATTTATTGAGCACTGTGTGCAGAGCACTGTTCTAAACGCTTGGGAGGGAGAAATATAACACAACTGGTAGAAACGTTCCCTGCCCAGAGGAATACTAGTAATCAAAATAGTATTTATCAAATGGCTCATGTGCAGAAAGTATTGAACTAAGTGATGGGAAACAAATACAAGTCCGAGAATCAGAAACGGTGCCTGATTCCCAAGGGGCTTAAAGCCTAAGAATGAGGGTGAGAGAAATATATACAGTAAATAAAACAATGAAAACACAACAGCAATAAAAATGATAAGAATGATGATAAATGCAAATAAAAGTATAAAAAGATAAGTAAGATACTATGGATGGATGAAAACAGTATCAGGCTACTGCAGAACTCAGAGTCCCAGCAGTCATAATAATCAACAGCCATATCCACAGCCAACCAGAGCCACAGCCAGAGTTTTACCTCAGTTCTAAAGGTCAAGAAGGCCTCAGTTTGCTGCTTCTTCTTTGCCTTACTGTGGAGAAGTTGAGCAGGGGATGATGGGCTGTCCCACTAGCATGGAGGCAGGGCCATTTTCCTTCCGGACAATAGAGCTTGGATCTGGTGGAGAAAGAAGAAATGGAAGTTCTCGGGTTTGCTACTGCTTCTTCCTGTCCTGGTGGAATAGGGGGTTGGAAATGAAAGGATAGTAAACTGAGAGCATAGGCAAGAAAACAAAGAAATGAGTAAAAGGACAGGGAAAGATAGAAAAATCCCAAATCCTTTTAACCTTATGGGACAGTGGGTGCAAAAACAGAGGGAAGCAGTGTGTCCAGGAGCCGCAGATTAGAAGTTTAAAAAATAAAAGGGAATATAGATCAGGAAGTAGGGAAAAATGGAATGACATAAAGATACCACAGATTAATAAAAAAGATAATGGCAAGGATGCAGGGCAGGAAATGTTCTGTGCCAGGATACGGAGGAGGTAAGGAGAGAGGCTTTTCTCAGCCTTTTGTAGGACTGACTTTAACTGGTTAGAAACTCTTGACATGGGTAAGAGTTTCTGCTAACCAACCAAAGCCTTTCTGTGTTAATACAGTAGATTTAAAATCTTTATAAAACGTTCTGGATGATGGAGCTATTAAAGGGCAAAATTTAATTAGGATTCGTTTTACCGTTAATCACAGTAATCATCATCATCATCATGATTTATAGACTACTTCTTGGCCTTTCCTTTGCACTGATAATTAAAACAGCTTTGACAGCCAAGGAAAAGGATGGTCAGAGAGTGAAAATTTGCAAGAAGTCACACATCCATCTTAATTAAAAATAAAACAATATTTATGGAAGTGCCTGTTTCTTTTTTTCATTTTCAGTTTCAACCCCACAGTGACAGAATTCTCTCTAAGGTTAATAAAACAGTTTGCAGTTAGTTGAAAAGTCTATGTTGAAAATGAGAATACTTATACTTTTAAGGAAAAAGTTTCAACAAGATCTTAGGGTAAGTATTGCATTGTTACCGTTAATGTTGTAAGCATTGTTTTAAGGGTAGAATATTCAAAGTTCAGCCCACATGTACATATATAACACTTCTGCAGGCTGGGGAGGTGTACACATGCAATTAACTACTGACTTACCTAATTATCATAGATCTGCCACTACATATTTAATTAACCAAATTGCTAATTCATTCATTCAATAGTATTTATTGAGCGCTTACTATGTGCAGAGCACTGTACTAAGCGCTTGGGATGAACAAGTCGGCAACAGATAGAGACAGTCCCTGCCGTTTGACGGGCTTACAGTCTAATCGGGGGAGACGGACAGACGAGAACAATGGCAATAAACAGAGTCAAGGGGAAGAACATCTCGTAAAAATGTTTCTGGCTTACCAAAATGCCATTTGCAAGTTAAATAAATTAGTATATTTGTATGTATGATCTATACAGTCTAGAAAAAATAGTCTCCATTAGTTGGGACCACTAACAGATGACTTAGAGCAGACATCTAGCTATTAGCATAGGTATTCTGACTTTTAGAAAGAAATGTACCTCCAAGAGCATTTGATATCTGGCAAACTATGAAGTGTCATGACCAGTTTCACTTCTCCCATAATTCAAGTATATAAAGCTTATTACTGCCCTTTGCTATTACTACTGCTTTATAGGAACACATCCTCCCCTCTTGTACTACCATCAGCTTGCTATGCAAAGGACTGACTAATGAGGGTCCCCTTGGTCACAATCCAATAATCCTCTAATGATTCTGTAGTTCCTTACATTCTGATCAGAGAAGGACAGGTTAGGATTTTTGAGGTGCTGCTATTTAAAAACATTGTACAGGAATAAGACCAATATATTCTGGTGAGATGACCTTCTAAAACAACTGGACCCCTGCTTTTTCTCCCTGTTGCTTCTTCTTTTGCATGTTTTAGTTTCCAGCTGAGTTCCAAACAGTTCCCTCACGACCTAACCATGGGTGAACTGTTTTATCTTAAAATGAAGCCTACAAAAACAAGGTAGTTAGCAGGTCATATTTAGGGTTTCTTTTAAAATAGCATTAAGCACTTACTATATGCCAAGCAGGGTACTAACTGCTGGGTGTTGGAGAAGTCTAAGTTCTACGTGGGGTTCACAGTCTTACTTCCCATTTTTCAGATGAGGTACCTGAGACACAGAGAAGTCGAATGACTTGTCCAAGTTTATGCAGCAGACAAGTGGCTGAGCTGGAATTAGAGCACGGATTTTCTGACTCCCAGGCCCACATTCTATCCTCCAGGGATTGCTACTTCCAAAGGGCATTGCTTCTCTCAGGCCTTGAGGGTTTCTGTAGTAAAACACTTTTTCCAGGGCACTGAAAGGGTTAAAAACTTCTCCTTTTTCATTGGCTGTTCCCAGGGGCCTGCCCATCAAAGGGATTTTGATTCTCTGTTTGAGCTATGCTGGGAATGATGGACACTGACTTTGGAAGAATTAAGAGAGAAAGTCCCAGCATATGCCATATAATAAAACTAAAGAGGATAAGTCAAGGATAATGAGATGACAAGAGATTTTCACTTTGAGGTCTCAATTGATTGTTTCATAACTAGGCTGGAGGGAGATCTCAGAGGACTGGTAATTACTTTTTAAATTTGGGAAGCAAGGTTCTCTTCAATTGTCTTTTGTCCTTTCTTTCTAATTTATGAAAAGAAGCCTTCATTACATGTGCTTTATCACTTCTGGTGTTTTAACACATAGATTTCTAACTTCTCTCAACAAGAGAAAGGCTAATGAACCCAGATGATCCACTTTGTCAAGATTTTCTGAAGCAAGGGATTTCCTTATAGAAATGAGCTAACTTGGAATGCGAGCCCCTTGGGAACCAGGGACCGAATCTAATTCTCACCCATGTACCCAGTGTTTGGCACACAGATGCTGAGTACCATTCATTCTAACTGGACCCTGAAATACCTGAGCCCCAGGCTGGAAAAGAATATTGTACCAAGCAGTTGGTTCCACCTACCTAATAACAATGTTCCTCATTCTAAATTCCAAACTCAATTCTAAACTCTAGAGAGTGACCTAGCGATTGGCTTGTTATTCCCTTTAGAACTGGGGTCAAAAAAAGCACACTGTTTTGGGGGAAACACACCTTTAGTGACAGATTAAATACTTCCACAATACCTACTTATTTTCCACAGAAGCAGACACTTTTTGTAGTATTTTGTTAGCAAAGGGAGAGCATAGAGCAAATTTATTTCAAGTTTTGACACACCCACTCACTTTGAGAGCAGACACACAGATTTCACGCCAAGTTCCTAATGCCTTGAGTTGTTTCAGTCATAGTAGAGACATTCTCTGGCTTCCAACTAAGACACTACAATATTATCCATTTATATTAATGTCTGTTTCCCTTTACAGTCTGTAAGCTTCTTGTGAAATTACCCACTCTGTTATATTAGACTCTCCCAAGTGTTTTGTACAGTGTTCTGCACATAGTAAGTGGTCCATAAATTTTAGATTCAGTACCTTAGTGATATTTATTGAACATTTGCCCTTGTAAACCACTTTACTAAGAACAAAGGATAAATAAGACATGAATCCTGACTCTCAGGAGGCTCAGCATCAAGAGGAGAGGTTGGGAATTTAGTGATGGTCACACAAAGATTGAAATACACAAAGACAACACAACAAAAGAACACAAGGACAGCGATGAAGCCGCATGGCTTAGTGGCTAGGTCTGGGAGTCAGAAGGACATAGGGTCTAATCATGGTTCTACCACATGTCTGCTGTGTGACCTTGGTTAAGTCACTTAACTTCTCTGGGCCTTGGTTACCACATCTATAAAATGGGGATTAAGAGTGTGAGCCTCATGTGGGACAGATACTGGGTCCCACCTGCTTAACATGTCTATTCAGAGCTCGGAACAGTGCTTAGCACATAGTAAGTGCTTGACGAGTACCGTCATCATTATTATTATTATTAAGACTGTAAGAACTCAAGGACACCATAGCTGAATAAGCCATTTTCAACCTCCTTACCTATGGGGCAGAACTCTCCAGAGTGTAATAGTTACAACAGCCACTTTCCAAATATTTCGAATTTTGTGGAGGCCAGGATACCACTGTTGTAATCCTTCACCACCCGCCGAGGCAAAACAAGTGGTGAACAGAGCCTGGGACTGGTGCTAAGAAAGGAATGTAGGGGTTCCTGGTATTGAGATTCAGCAATCCAGTGGCATGGGGAACTGAAGCCAGTTGCCTCTGCTGGAATCCTTCCTATTCTGCTCAAGTTAAGCAAGCAAGTTAGGCAATCCTAGGATGATTCTTTAAGTCTCACCAAAAAGACACATGAAGCCTTTGAGATTTAGCTAACCAATCCTGTTCCTCCCAGGCCTGGCAGTTGCACCTGAGAGGGAATCACAAATGCCCACCTCCTCCCCTATGATAGCCAGGTCCTCCAAATTAGCAGGTTCACCATGCACAGACTACTCACATTCAGATACCCAGAAATCACTTGATATCAAAGCTTCAACAATAACAGTCATTGCACAAAATAATTTTGAATCAGATCCAGGGAAAAATGCACTATCCCTCATCTTGCACTTGTTCTGAATCTAAACCCACGGTTTCCAATCTTTTCGAAACACTGCTCTAATTCCCTGAGTTCTCATTGTCCTCAGGTGTTTTCTTGGTAGTTTACTCTGCTGAAACCTAGCCCTTGTGTTGAAAATCTACTTAAATTTCTTCCCTTGGCAGGTTTTCTAGCTGCCACTTCCTTGCCCAATTCCTGCAACTGGCTGGGCTCCAGCTTATATCATTAAGGTAAAGGATTGATTTTTATTCAAAATAGTTTTCCTCTGGGAGGGGACCTGAGGAGCAAGTAATTTTTTTGTTCTAGACTCTTCCAGAAACTTCTACCAATTCCCATCAGTTTATGTGAGAAATAACCTCACCTTGACCATCATCAAGATTGAAAAACTAGAGACATATGTGTTGGTGTAAATTCAGAGAGAATTGCATGGAAAGTACAACCTTCATGTCCTGCAAGCCACTTGAATTTAGTGTCCACAATATACATTTTACACAAACACATACACAAGTCATCAATTACTATAATATTTATTTGCCATTTACTAGTTACTGAATGGCAAAAGGGAAAGAGCACAGGCCAGGCGATCAAGAAACTTGGGTGTTAGTCCTAGCTCAGCCTGCCTGTTGTGTGACCTTGGCAAGTAAGGTCCTTACATGGGGCTCACACCATCCTCTCTGTGCCTCTATTTCTTCATCTGTAAATTGAAAATAATAATACCAGCCTCTCCCTATCTTATAGGGATGTTATGAGGACAATTTTGATAAGTAATGTTAAAATACCTTGGAAAAACAAAAGTGCTATATAAATGTAAGCTATCATTATTATTTCTCATCTCCCAAGCAAGCATCCAGGTCTCCCTTCATTCCACATCTAGTGTTGCAACTTTTTTTCAAATAGTTCCAATGCTTCAGGTGGTCCAACAGGGACCTTACTACGATCCTAGGTGATTCTGTTTCTGGAGGTTCAAAACCAAGCAGAAATCCAAAACCAAGGGTGCAAAGGGGCCTGGGATGGAATATGGGGAGAGCAGGTGACCACAACCTTTGATTGCCTCCTCTCTCATCCTCTCCACTTTTCCTCTGCCAGCTGATATCTCTTCCCATCCTAACCTCTTCTAGTCCCCATCTCCCAGAATACAGCCCTGGAAGACAAGGACTACCAGCCACAAATGTGGCCAGAGTTATAAGGGTCATGATGCTAAGAGGAGTAGTCAGGTCCCCAATGACGTTAGAGTTGGTTAAAAAATCAGTTAAATAAACAGAACTAAAAGAGGGAGGGGCAAAGTATAGAAAAGGGAAGAGAGGAATACCTAGGGCTGGGAATCAGGGAAGACTGGGTTTGTGAGGACCGGAATCAGAAATAATTATTTCCTTAGTGAAATCATAAGTGGGAACTCTTCAAGAAGTCAATCATTTGCTGGTATTTACTGACCACAGACGGCACACAGTAACAAACACTTGAGAGAGTTCAGCTGGGCTTATGTGGAGCCACCTGGACTCTCTCCTTTCCAGGGAAGGGTGTTCTGAGGACTGGCTGTGAAGGAATTATCAGTGTCCCTTCAACTAAAAGACCCAATAGAGGAATGAGGGACAAGAAGGCTGTGAGTTGCAAGGATATGGAAGATAAAATTTGAAATAGGGATGCAACTAGGGGAATAAAAATGGGAAAAATGCATTGTGTAAGAGAGGAAACAAATTGCTTGGACATGCCTTTTGATGCATATTTTAGAGTTAAAATACTTTAAGAAAACAAACATTTATTATCCTTTGAGTTTATAATATCCTGTCCTAGGCCTATTCCGCAAGAGGAAAAATACAATTTTTCATTGGATTCATAATTCACACGCTTTGTACATCAGGTCAGCTCATGATCACAACTGCTAATGTTTTCTTTTTGCAAGACAGACCCGGAGTAAAATCAATATTTTTAGGTTGACAGTTAATGCTTGCTCCACATAATCTGTACAGTATATTACTTTCTTTAGAAAAAGAAAAGAAAAGAAAGATCAATGCTGAAATGAACTTTTGAATATGAAGATTGCTGCCATATTCAATATTATGGGTTGCTTTATCTCTCAGGATAACAATTGGTGAGAAATATTAGAAGTACTCACAGCAACAAATGCCTCATATTGCCACTGCAGGCTACTGGGTAAATGTGAAACAATGGTATCTTTCTTTTGATTTATTACTCAAAGAAGGTAAATATGCTCCACCAAATTTTATTTGAGTGCAAAATACCATAGATAGTTCAAAGTGATTCCTTTGCACCAAAACACCCTGTTCAGCTGTATGAAAAACAGTGGAGCAAAGACCCCTAATCTATTGGGCATTCTTCTCAGAGTGAGCGATCCCTGGAAAACTTCTTCTATCTCTCTTCTCTACCTCTGGGTCTGTGTCTCTGTCTGTCTCTCACACAGAAAGGTTAGAACAAGCCAATACTTATTCGATTGCAAACAGGAATAATAATGATGGTATTTGTTAAGTGTTTACTATGGGCAAAGCACTGTTCTAAGTGCTGGGGGGGATACAAGGTGAATGGGTTGTCCCAAGTGGGGCTCACAGTTTTAATCCCCATTTTACAGATGAGCTAACTGAGGCCCAGAGAAGTTAAGTGACCTGCCCAAAGTCACACAGCTGACAAGTGGCAGAGCCGGGATTAGAACCCATGACCTTTGACTCCCAAGCCCGGGCTCTTGCCACTGAGCCACACTGCTTCTCTACTGAGCCGCGCTGGAATGCTGAGAGTTCTTGGCTGAGTGCTTTTGCTAGACAAGTGATGGCAAGGGTAGTACAGATTATGATAATACATTGGACACCTCACCCAAGTTCAATAACAATCGTTACTTTTTTATTATGTGCTGTGATTTTAATTGCAATAATATTGCAATATCCATCTTGGTTTTATTCTTTAGTCGACAGACATTATAGAATAACCCAGATTCATCTGATGAGCTGATCAAAACTCAAGGGCTGTCTCTTGGCACTGGGCATCTATTCAAGTATCTAATTATAATGAAACACTTTATTATAATAAGTCAACTAAGAATATGAACTTAGCTCATGTTCTAATATTCCCAAATGATCTGGATTTAGATAATCACTTTATGCCTAAACTTTGTATTCTGAGTCATGAAATCCAAAAATGATCAAACAGGGCACCTCATTTCCAGAACAATCCCTCTGAGGGATGGTAACTGAAACAGAGCCTGAACCCATTTGGGGCCAAACAAACATCCCTGGAAAAAGCAGAACAGAATCCTCAGGTTTTCTAAATGGGGCTAAATAAAAAACAAATAAACAGTTTTCCAGCACACGGATAGGACACTTGCTGCTAGTATTATGTGTGTGAATTAGGGTGGATGAGATAGAACAGCCCTTGCCATTTAATTTGCAAGGAAACTTATTCTTGGACCTCCATCTCTTGATTGACCACACAAATTCAATTGGATCTCTGTCACCGAAAGTTCCATAGCATCAGCAGGAGATGATCACCAAAGGCAGTTGGGTGATATGACAGCACTTACTGTCGGGTTGTCTTCTCATCCTGAAAAAGCATCTTGATTCAGGAAGCACAGGGTAATTGGGGGTTCTCTGCTTTCCCTGACCCTCTTTCCTTTTATTTCAGGGAGGTGTCAGTCAGTCAATCAAAGATGTTTATTAAGGGTTTACCTTGTGCACTAGGTACTTGGGAGGGTACAGTGTAGCAAGTAGACATGATCTCTGCCTTCGAGGAGCTTTCAATCTAATGGATTCAAAGGGAACTGGAGATTTGTGGGCAAGGCTTAGGAAATCTGAGTGGCCTAGAGTAAAAAGCATGGGCCTGGGAGTCAGAAATCCAAACTCTGCCACTTGTCTGCTGTGTGTCCTTGGACAAATCATTTCACTTCTCTGTGCCTCAGTTACCTCACCTGTGAAATGGGGACTAAGACCGTGAGCCCTATGTGGGCCAGGGACTGTGTCCCACACGATTATCTTACATCTACACAAGTGCTTAGTACGGTGTCTGGCACATAGTAAGTAGTTAACAAATACCATAAAAACAAAACCCTAAATGGCCTCCCCCAACATCTTGGTAGCCTCCCCTTTTGGCATCTTCTCCTTGTGCTACATCAACAGTCTACCTCCTGGCACCTAAGGAGAGAAAGGGTAATAGTAGTAAGAATTCTAATTCAACCTTCTAAGGGAATTCTCCAGATAGGGTAGTTGTTTTAGTAATGGTAAGGGTGGTAGTGTCCCCTCCCTTCACAGTCCCAGAGACTCTTTTCAACACCCAGCAAGTTCCCCTCCATTCCAGATCACCCTATAACAGCTGCTAGGGGGCCAGAACCAAGATGGTCTTTCCATCTAGGGTGGCCAAACCGGGGCCCTCCTGAAGCCATATGTTTTTTCCACCTCAGCTGTGTGGATAAGGCCCCCCGCTCCCCCAGCATGTGCACCTTCCACCTCCCCAATATTTGAACAGTCCTGAAGAGTGGTTCCTACAGCCTCCTGGGCTCCTGTCCCTTGGTGTTCTGGAGAGAGGCAATGAAGTAGAATTGGCACTGGGGAGCTGCAGGTAATTTGCAGTTCCTACTCTTTTGGGGGTCATGGCTATATGATCTCTGTTCCACTTTTCCCTGCTCCCACAGGATTATGATGGTCCTCTCCTGCTTTGCTCTTTGGGAGGCAGTATGCTTGGATCAGCATTGGAGGCTGAAGGTGGGAAGTAAAATCCCTTATGGGAAGAAAGGAGTCTGTTTCTAGGTACAGGCAACCTGATTGCTGCATACAGCTTGAACCAAATAAGTGTGCTTACCTGCTACCAAATAAGTAAAAACCTATCCCTTTCCCTTCCTTAGCTCAGTTGGTATTATTGTAATAGGAAGATAGGGTGAGAGGGTGAGAACAGTGGGAAGAGAGGAGAGCAGGAGGAAGAGAAAAGGAGAGCAGAGAAAAAGGAGAAATAAGAGAGTGAGAACTCCCTTGAGGGCAGGGAGAGAATGATTGCCTTCTATGGACTCTCCCAAGTGTTCAGTACAGAGGGAACTGTATGCTCAATATCTACTGCTGATTGTTGACTGAAGGACTGAGGAGAAGGGCTGGCTGAGTAAGAAAACAGGAGCAGAACCGATGATGATAACAGCTGGATGGTCAAAGCCTGAGCCTCTCTGTCCATTGGATGAATTTGCTGACATCTAGGTCCTTGGAACTGACTTTGGGGAAGAACTAATGGTTCTTAGCCCCAGAAGCATTAGTCTTCTATGTATGGCATGATCCTTACTAACATTAGTTGGCAACAAGGATATTTTGCCCTGTGTGGATTAAGGTCAGAAATGGAATTTTCAAATGGAAAAAGCAGCTCAAAAATATGCCTGCCCTCTATAAACCTGGCAAATTATTCATTGCTTGGGTCTGCATGGGGGAAACTTTACATCAGGTTGAAAAACTATTTGGAGTTCACATTTGTCTTAATAGTCCAAATGATATATTACATGTTTGTTACTATGCTTTTTTTACTACAATTAAGCATGGAAGGATTGAAAAGCTTTAGAAAGTAGGGAGGCCATACACTGTTTCTGAAGAACTGATTGACATTAACTTTTGTTTCTATCCCAGCACTTAGAACAGTGCTTGACACATAGTGTTTAAAAAATGCCATAATAATAAGAATTATTTTACCTGAAAGATTGCATCCACAAACAGTCCTCATGATTGGCTCTGGAGTTTTCTGATTGACATTGCTGCCAGAGTCGCCTTTGCTTCATCACTGTTTCCCTCTATCAGCCACCAGCCTACCTGAACAGTGAGGACTGTGAGCTCGTTTTGGGCAGGGAATGTGTCTACCAACTCCATTATATTGTAATCTCCAAAGCGATCAGTATAGTGGTCTGCACATAGTACATGCTCAATAAATAGAATTGATTGATTGAAAAGCAGTGGAGCAAGGGGACATTCTCACAACTGGAAAAGATTCAAACCATGTCTTGAATTCAGCACTACCCAGGTAGGTTCTGGGATGTAAATACTGGACAAAACTCCAAAAATCATAAACTGGCAAAAGGCAATTCCAGGTAGAATTAGCATGTGCTAAATGTTAACTTTTCCCCTTGGAAAAATATATGTGCCTTTGATAGACATGACCTCTAAATTGGTTTTGTAATATGTACTTCAAACACCTAGAATCCTGTCTTTGAGCTTTAAGAAGCAATGTGTTCAATGACTAACAATTTTGTTGTTTACTCATACAATTGTTTAAAAACACTGCCTAGAAATCTGAACTCACATTTAGACAGATCATGAAGGCCACATGATTCTTTTGAACTTGTCCTAGTGAAAAATGCTCCTTCCTGCCTGTCAGCTTTCAAAAAGACAGTGACTGGCACTGAATGACTTTTAGCCTGGAACTGGAGGTGATTATCACCTTATTGGAAATTTGACATGGCAGAAGGTTTATTTATTGATTGATTATTTTTTTTACCCTCCTAGCCTTTGGCTTCCTCAAGCAAACTCAATTAAGCAACCACACAGATATCTGGTAAATTTAGAGTAGCTTGCTAACCTAAGAGAAGTGGGCAAAAACTGGAATGAATCCTCTGGACTGATTACATGACCTGTACCAAATTCAACTGGTAATATGATATCTTGCACTGGTTTGGTTGTATTGATCCAGCCTGAGGGGACATTGACTTTTCTCTCAAGTGACTGTTGGGAAATTTTAATTGTTTCCTTGTCCATTCAGGTCCTGCTTGGCAAACTGGAAAGATGGAGAAAGATTTTGGCACATTTAATGGATTCCAGTGGGGCCTATAATCATGAAGAATTCCAAATCTGGAATCAGGTGCATTGGCAGAGTCTGAATGAAACACACCTGTATTTTGTCAGAATTGCTTGTCCTTCATTTTCATGAAGCACTCAATCCATACTAAGGGATGACTTTACAGATGAAATTCTAAGTGAAAATGAATACATCAAAATGGCAGTTCGATGCTTTGAGGTGGATATACAGTCTGTTGTATAAACTCTCTAAAACTTGTCTTTTGGAGCATCAGATGTATAGATAGTATTGAAAACTAAGAATTTCCATTCTGTGGGAGTAGGGTTAGGTTGACCACCTGGTCTGGCTAGTTTATGGGCAAATTTTAGGCGGAATTACAGTCTGTGCATATGGAGAGATTTGCCACATTCAGTCAATTTCAATCAAGCCACAACTGTTCCTCAAAGCTTGGAAATCAGATCTTGAAAATTTGCTTTAACATATGGGAAGCAAACAACCTGCAAAGGGAAATATTTGAAATGGACTCGAAGATAACTAAAGATAGAACTCCCTAGAGCTATAAAAATTATTTGACATTACAAAGAATTCCAAATTTTCTCATTGATGTATTATCTAACAATACTATTTTATTGGACTGTGGTTTTGTTATACTGTGTTTTTATTTACCCTTTTTAATAAAGTTGGGGTGTATTTTATTATATTGATAATATTTTAAATACGTTTAAGGTTCTTACTGTACCAGAGTATTTTCATATCATTATCATAGTTTAACCTCAAAACACAGTGAGGTAGAAGATAAAGAAATGAGGCTCAAAAAGAGTGATGTGTACAAAGTCGTACAGTAGGTGAGTAGTGGAACTGAGACTAGAACAAAGATTTCTCAATTCCCAATCCCTAGAATCAGTCTTTCCTTCAGGCCCAATACCTCCCAACAAGATACAACAAATAATATGGTTCCTTTTCTGATGAACTTCTCTACTCTACTATTTCCCCTATCTTTAATCTATTTTAATGTGTGCTTACCTCTGGAGACTGTTAGTTCACTGTGGGAAGAGTTTAGTACAGTGCTCTGTACACAGTAATAATAATAACAATTATGGTATATGTTAAGTGCTTACTATATTCCAGACATTGTACTAAGTGGGGGTTGGTAAGTATTCAATAAATACAACGGATTGACTCCCATTTCCAGAAGGTTGGAAATTCAGAGATAAAACTCTGAACAGATTATAAGGAAAGAGTGTTTTCCCCCAGCACATTCAGGGAGTTTCAATTAAATCAACTCCTGACCCTTCTGGTTTGTGTTATAACAATTGTGGTAATTATTAAGCCCTTACTTAAGCGCTGGGACAGATAAAAAGTAATCATATATTTCATAATTATTGGGAACATTTCATATTTTGAGACTTGAAGAAGAAACAGATATAAAATAAGGGAAAAGTCAACTGGTCAGTAGCAGATTCAGTGATTCTACCACATTTAGACTAATGACTGTTTCAGGGCTGTGTCTTTTCTCTAGTTCTGTGGTTTATTGTTCACGGAGTCATCACAAAAGCTCAGGAAACATGATTATCTCTTCCCATTATAAGAATGAAAGTAGGTTAAGCTCTCATTGGTCTCCCAATAGACTTCTCATGAGCCAAAAAACTAGATTTCATTTGTTTCCCTATTTCAATGCCTGTTGTATTTTGAAAAAGCATGTACCATCTTGCAGGCAACCTCTGTGTCAATGGATTTCTTTGCTTCCAAACATAAAAACAGGAAGTACCGAACGCTACTGGTTTGGTTCTCTCTTTTCTTAAAATGTGTGAAGACCTATTTTTCAGAAGAAGGGAACACTTCTCTGGCTTCAAACAGCTAGATGAAAGTGTGTAGTCAATATGACAACTTTGCGATGATAAGACAAAAAGAATAGCCATCATTCATATTAAGCTTAAACTCAAAAGTGTGGAGGGCAGTTGTCAAAGTGGATGAAGTTAAAAATACAGTTTGAAAAGATGTGGCTGGCCCATGAAACACCAAATCATCTAAAGAGATTTAATTAAATTTTATATTGCTTCGTTGTCACGATGAGGGTCGTGGTGTGATTTTTTTCACATCTGGGAGACAGAGTGACGATACTGCTGTAGCTTTTATACATTTTAAAGTGCTCTGCAAAAGTAAAGGATGGCATAATTTATCACAGTTGAAAATGCATTTTGTTCAGTGACAGTATAATTAGACATTCCTTTCAGCAGACATATTAAATATATACTTATGCATTAAAACTCTGGTGCCATGGCTCAGTTTTGTTGATTTATCTTTATCCTTGACTATTTGGCTGATGATAGCCATAAGACACAGTGATGCCATTGAAAACATGAGAAATGAAAGAAAGGACAGGAGAAAAAAGACATTATTTCCCGATGTTAACTAATTCCAGCAGGAAAAAAATACAGACCCAGTTAGCATTTTATAACCAAATGCAGTTTGCTTCCATTTTCTCCAGCTCAGTAAACATTAATTATGCAGTGATCAAAATAATTTCACATGCATAATGCTGACCTCATTCACTAGAGGGCAACAAAGCCTCAGCTTAAGAAGCCTCCACCTTCTGCTTTCAATGACAGGGAACATTTAATAAGATGCTGCATGGATTTTATAATGAATACCCTATTAATTTTACATAAGTGCAAAGTTACTTCTGAAAAGCCAGTTAGGCTTTTGAATATACATGATCTGGACTTCCCAACAGGTGCCAGGGAGACTCATTCCAGTTACTGTCACCACACAGGCAGTTCATCGGAGGGTGTGTTCATTTGTGTGTGCATTATTGTTTGACTGAAATTATCCTGCTGTGTTCCATTGAATAAAGCCTCCTCGGAAGGGTATACTGCTTTGGCAGATCAAAACATGTGGATTTATCTGCAGATCACAAAGCTACCACTGTTCAAACTACTTACATTGTACTGAATGAAAAGCTTCTCTTCACTTGACTGGGCTTTCTATTTGATCACATTTTTTTTTTCAGCTTTCTCTTCTGGTCTTGCCTTCGTAAACTGCAGATTTTTAAGAGAGTCGGTTCTCCCCTTTACCTGTGCTTCACCAGAACTCCTCCTCTGCAGTTTTCTTGATTTGCTGCAAAATCCAAAACCGGTTGATTTTATCTCTGCCAAGAATCTTAAAACTAATTAGTTTACTGTGAGAGCTTGTATTAACTGTGCTAATTTAATTTTGAAAAGTTCACTCAGCATAATACAATGGGTGGGTGGATCCTCTTCCCATGTTGTAAATAAGAAGTAGCTATTACCGCTATGGTCTGCTGAGAAAGAGGTTATACACTGTAAGAAATTGATTACACAGACTCAACCAATTGAAAAATAATTATTCAAATACATCATTTGTCCAAATATATGTTAAAAAAATTAGCAGACATTTGGAAGAGAAATATACCCTCCATTTCACGATTATCTTTCCTGACATAAGTATATTAATTCCTATGGGTGAAACACTGTTCTAAGCGCTGGGGTTGCTGCAACTTAATCAAGTTGGGCACAGTCCCTGTCCCACATGCTTAAGTAGGATGGCGAACAGGTACTGCAGGCAAAGACTATCTTGCCTCCTTTTGTAATAAATACTTGTTTGTTAAACTAAGATTTTCCTTTAGAGGAAAAGATGTTCTATCAACATTCTAATTTGGTATTTATATTTTTACTTTCAGACACAGGCATGGCCTTTCCTTTGAGAGAGATTCTTTCAAGAGGAGCTTAGATATGTAAAGCTGCTTTGTTTTACTTAGAGAGGGATGGAATAGGAGGTAAAGACATACAGATGTATTTTTCTAATATATAGTTGACAGCCCCTTGGGAAAAAATGCCTAAGGAATGTGTAACCTTGAAACATGTGCCTGCTGTGAGGGGATATTTTCAGGGTGAACCCCATGTCCTTATTTTCTAAGTCCTTAATCATCAGTCTATGCTGTGCCTATTGGAGCTTTTGAAAAATACTAGTGTGGCTCACATTTCCTTTTACATCGATATCTGAGCAGAAACACCTTATACGGTGCACCTAAAATGGCAGCAAAAAGCAGGCCACATACTGCAGGCCTAGTTAGCAGTAAGCATCTCCTCCTCAAAAAGCGTCTGTCCCTTTCCCACTGAAGTATTTAACAACTTCCTGTGAAATGCAACTCATTATACAAAAGCAGAACTAAATAAAAAATACTCCAGAGAGGGAACAGATTGTTAGATATAGATGAGATGTGCAGGCTAATCCTTCACAAGCATTAAATATTTAACATAATCACACCACAGGTGACAAGAAGATGCCTGCATTGTTTAATTAGACTTAATTAAACATAAGGATAAATCTCATACTAATTTGGGTTGAGTTTAAAAATTGATTTCCAAAAATTCCCTTTTCGAAGCACTTTCGCATTCAGTGCAAAGTTATTTTTCTTACGCTAACTAGGGTGTGGTATTTCTATAAGTGTTCTAAAGCCACATGATCATGGATTAGGCCTAATGAATTTACACCTAAGGTTACTGAGAAGCCACAGATGCCTAAGTCAGAGAAATATTATTTCCAAGAACCTGGAGCTTTTAGGGGTTGAACTGAGCTAGCCATCTTGGAGACATCAAATAAATTCTACACTATATGTATACCCTTCTGTAAAGTAAAAATATTCATATCAAGAAGACTCAGTTAACCAGATTTTCCAAGATATCTGTGCTTTCCTGATAGATTTGCAGATCCAGGTACTTTAGTTCTGTATAGACTTGCAGCCTTTATTCATGCCTTCCTCAGTCCTACAGCACTTATATAGATATCTGTAATTTATTTATATGTCTTACTCCCCCCATCTAGACTGTAATAAGCTTGCTGTTGGCAAGAAATGTGCCTGCCAACTCTCTCTGCATTCTCTCAAGCGCTTAATACAGTGCTCTGCACACAGTGATCACTCCCCAATAAATATGATTGATCGCTTGTTACTGGGGAAGCCTTACACAGAACTAAAAATCCATTTTGGCAAAACAGAACTCAGTCACAGATTTCTGTTACCTGGGTAACACATTGACAAATGATGCAGACCAGAAAGTAAAAAAAAAAAAAACCCACCAAAAAACAAACAACAAAAAGAGAAATCCAAGATATCCTTTGAGAGGCTTTCAGAATTCAGTTATAGTGTGAAATCAGTTTTCAGAACAAACTCAAGGTCTATAGATCTGTAGTGCATGTCAAACTTCTCTATGATTGTGAATCTGTACTCTCCACAGAGACCACACCTGACTCCTTGAGCAGCTCCATCATCACTGCTTAGGGTCTACGATCAACATTAAATGGCAAGAAAGTATCACAAATGGCAAAGTCCTAGAACCAAGTCAGTGTCCTAGCTTCAAGGTTATGTTCACCACAGCACAACTTCACTCGGTGAGATATGTAAGGAGAATGGACAACAGCAGGATAGCTGCTGCTGCTGCTGAATGGCCAATGATATTGGAAAACTGAAAGCAAAAAGACCAGAGAAAATTAGCTAAGGGTGCAGTAAAACAACGTTTCTGACAATGCTGTCATCCCACTGAAACCTGGAAGTCAATGCTGCAGGTGGGCAAGTATGGAGCACCGTAAACAAGAAAGGAGCAGGTCTATTAGAGCAGAAGCTCCAAAGGATTGTGAAGCCAGCAGACGAAAGTGAAAATAGTTTCAGGTGCTGCAAGGAACAAACATGACTGAAAAAGGCCCACCTTTGTGTGTGCATATGCAAATGAGGCTGTGGCCTTTTCAGTGACATGTGCCCTTGCCTTGTCTTGTGCTGTTGAGTCATCTCTGACCATAGTGATGCCATGGACACATCTCTCCCAGAACACCCCACCTCCATCTGCCATTGTTCTGGCCATAGAGTTCTCTTGGTAAAAATCCAGAAGTGGTTTACCATTGCCTACTTCTCTGCAGTAAAATTGAGTCTCTGCCCTTGACTCTTTCCCATGCTGCTGCTGCCCAGCATAGGGGAGTCTTGACTTGTAGCAGGTTGCCTTCAACTTGCTAGCCACTGGCCAAGCTAGGAATGGAATGGGTATGCCTCTGCTTGACTCTGCCTCCTGTAGTCAAGACTGGTAGAGTACTGGAAACCCTCCAGTTGTGACCCCGAGAGGGTGACATGTACCCACACGGGTGAATTTTACTGTCAGTGATGATGGATATATGATATTTGTTAATCTCTTACTATGTAGTTTCAAATAAATCAGGTTGGACACAGTCCTGTACCACAGTGTGCTCAGAGTCTAAACAGGAGGCCGAACAGTACTGAATTGCCATTTAACAGTTGAGGAAACTGAGACACAGAGAAGTTAAGTGATTTACTCTAGGTCAAACCTCAGGCAAGTGGTGGATCTGGGATTAGAACCCATGTCCCCAGACTCCTAAGCCTGTGCTCTTTCCACTAGGCTATGCTACTTCTATTTTATATGTGTCAAGGACAGTTCTAAGCTCTGGAATAGATACAAATCAATCAGGTTGGACACAATCCCTGTTCCACATTGGGCTCACAGTCTAAGTAGAAGGGAGAACAGGTTTCTATCAGTACATACCGTTAAGTACAAATATTCAGCACTTATCAATAAGTACAAAGGAAATATATATGTATATACTGTACTGAAATTTTGGGCACCAGAGTATACTGAAGGCATACAGACCTGTAGAGCCTTACTACTTCTTGTTATGGTTGCAAGATCTTGACTACCCACAGACACTTCATCTGACTCCTTGAATACTTCCATCAGCATCATTTATGGGCAGTATTCAACATCAGAGGGCAGGACCAGATCACAGACAACTAAATCCTGGAGTGAAGAAAGTCTCCAAGCACTGAGGCTCTGCTCACCTCAACTGGCTTCAGTGGGGTTGGACATGGGGGAGAAGAGATAACAAGAGGGTATCTGAAGAGCTGCTATATGGATAAGGTGAAATTGGAAAACTGCAAGAAAGGAAGTCAGAGGTAATGTTTGAAGGTTACAGTCAAATAAAAGCTCAGATGATGCTTCAACTTAGTTGAAACCAACAAACAAGAACAGCACAGTGCGCCAAAATCAAGAAGACAGAGGCTTGTTTGAAGCAGATATTTCAAGCAAAAGCTCAGTTAGTGAACATATCCATATCTTCCCTAGTCTGACCCAGGTTTATTCCAGAAAACTGAGCATTTACTGTACATACAACAGAACAAGCAGGTTGCTCTTTGATCATAACTCAACTCCCTTTCATGTCATAACTAGAAAAACTGCAATAATAAATACCCAAGCAAGCAAACACTTCACTTGTTTCATAGATCAAACAATTGTAAATCTGTTCTATCCATTATTTTTGCCCAAATAATTAATTTCATTCTGCAGTTATCTTTGTGGATCGTGGGAAACCACATCTCCTACTGCTAGATCACTCAGGTTTGACATTGTTGGTTGGGCCTGAACAATTCTCCTGAGTAATACCACATAGTGTGGAAGTGGATATTTCTTTAGTTACAAATAGATAGAGGAAGGCAAAAACCTTTATTACTGGGATTCCCTAGGGTACTGGCCTTTAATTTATAATACCATTGAATTTGTGGAGAATAGGCTCTTTCTGTACATGAGCAGAGCATTTTATTGTATTTGCAAACACTCTGAAGCATATGATGCTTTGTGGACAGAACAGGGCTTATTTGAAAAAATGCAAGACTATTCTGGAGAGCAGCTGTCTGGAGGAAAGTCTAATTGTGAGTTGTGTAAATTGGAAGACAGATTGGAATACAAACTCGAGTGCTTAACGTAAAATTTAATACTTTGCTTTTTGATTACAAATTCTATTTTTGTTTAGGTACCCTGGAAATCTGGCTATGTGAGAAACTCTTGAGGTGTTTCATACACGCTATGTGCATCCCTTTATAAAACAACTGGTGGGCCACTGCAAATACAGGCAGTCTAAAGCTATATCTATGAGCTAGCTAGCAAGCAAGCAAGCAAGGAAGCCTTAAAAGAATAACCTGTCCAATCAGCTTTATGACATCAGTTTTGACCTTATGACAATAGAATCCTAAACCTAGATAAGGAACCCAACTTCTTCCCCTTTTCAGGCATCCAATTCTTAGTCTGCAGTTTCTTATCGCCGCTCTCCTTGCCATGAACTCATCCTGTGTTTCCCCATTCCCTAGTGGCTTCTCCTTATGTTCTTTTTTGTTTCTGTTCTTTTTTAATTGTTGCTACGGGCCTACCTGCCCACAAAGCTAGGGGACTGGAGTGAGACTTGGCGACAGAAGGTGGTGGCAGATAAGCAAGGCCAGTGGGCCAGAAAGCCAAAGCAACAGCTCTTCTTGCCCCTTGACTGCCACTAACTACCAAGGGTGCTCCCGGTGGCAAGAACAGTGGTATCTGCAGTCAAAAATAATATAGTAAATAAAAGTTAAGCAGAAACAAAACAGAAAAGAATGAAGGGAGACTGCAGGGGGTTGGGGAGTGAAGCAGCACAGCTTAGTGGGAGTCCAGAGTACCTGGGTTCTAATCCTGGCTCCACCCCATGTCTGTGGCGTGACCTTGGGCAAGTCACTTGACTTCTCTGTGCCTCAGTTACATCATTGTAAAATGGGGATAAAAGTGTGAGCCACTTAGGGGAGACGGTCAGGGACTGTGTCCAACCTGATTAACTTGTATCTACTCCAGCGCTTAGAACAGTGTTTGCCACATAGTAAGCACTTAACAAGTACCATAATAAAAATAATAGTTATTATGATCGCTATTGCTATTTTGTGCTATAAGACTGGGGGCAGGAAAGGCTGGGGCCTGAGGGAGGAGGAAATGAGCTTTGTTGTTCTAGCGGGAAACCTTTCAGGACACAACTGTAGTTTATCTATCACACTAGCTCTGTCACAAATCCACTTTAGCTAACAAAGTCAAATGTAATACAGGATGTGTGCATCTTAGCCACAGTGGGGGAGGATGTTGGAGTTGCTGGCATCACATTCTGAAGAGTAGCCAACGAATACATCATTGAATTGAAAGAGAAAGTGACAGAGGAAGACGAAACCCATACCTGTGAAATGACACCTCCTCACAATAATGATAAGTGTTGATTGAGATATTTCAACATTTGGAAGTTGCCATGATCTTACCTAAGGAGCATGATTACAGCACTGAACGTAGCATAACAATGAAGAAGGGACATGGCCAACAGGTTCAGCTGCTACAGAGAATTCTACAAGGAAAGGAGAATATCTATCTGACTTTTCTTGAACCTAGAAATCAGACAAGACCCAACAAAAAATAGCAGACAGGACTCTTGAGTGGACATCAGTCAGGAGCTCTTCATCAAATACCTCCGTATCATCTCGAAACCTCTAAGAAATCTAACACAACCAGACCCTCCATGAGCCTTTTTTTTGGAAGAAAAAAGTTGGGAGAGGGCTTAAAATGAGTCCATTTGTTTCAGAAACTGCCCTCTTTAAGGTCACCAATGATTCACTTCTTTGCCCAATCCAATGGCTTCTACTCCATCCGAATCCTCCTTGATCTCGTGTAATTGTCCTTGACCTCTTAGCTATATTGGACACTTTGGCTATCTGCTTCTTCTGGAAAAATTAACTAACCTGGGCTTGGAGAGTTTATTGTTTATATGGCTACAACTACTATCTCTTTGCTGATGGTTCCCAAATCTATATTTCCAGCTCTTCTCTCTCTCCTTCTCTGCAGTCTCTCATTCATTCCTGTCGTCAAGACATTTATTCTTGGATGTCCTGCCAACAACGAAAATTTAAAAGGTCCAAAACAGAACCCCTCATACTCCTACCCCCACCCTAACCTCCTGATCTTTCCCATGACTCCTGACTATCTTCCTGTCTCACAAGATCATAACTTTGGCATTATCCTCTATTCGTCTCTCCCAACGAGTTTCATTTCTAATCTGTCACCATATCCAGTCAGCTTCGCCTTCACAACATCGCTTAAATCCACCCTATCCTCTCCATTTAAACTACTACTGCCTTAATCCAAGCACTGTCTTATCCCACCTTGACTACTGCATCAGCCTCTTCGGTGATCTCCCTGCCTCCTGTCTCTCCCCGCTCCAGTCCACACTTAGCTTATGTCAATACAATTGCTATTTGAAATATAAATACATTAATATAGTTACATTTCTCAACTGTAATTTATTGACTTCACAATTCTGGGGTAATTTTGGTACAAGGTATCTAGCTACTGTATAACTGGTTCTGACCCATTTCCATTTAAGGCAATTGTGGCTTAAGGTCGGGAATCAGAGAGAAAATGTGTCAAGTTTAATGATAACTGAAAACTACTTGCAAAGCTCGGGGAGATTAGCTCTAGCTCACAGGTCATAGGGTGGCCATTTTTAAAAACTCAAATCAGGAAAAGAATCAGTGATAGGCAAAACTACTGTGGGGATTTGCTTTGTTTCTGGCATACTGAGGGACTTCTAGGGGCTTCTTGCAAGAAGGCTGCAAAAGTGCACTGGAGAAAGAAGCAATTATGGCCATTTATTTAGCACACTCTCCACCCACCCTACCTATAAAAATAACCAAGAACTCCCGACTTATGAACTCCTATTTGAGTTTTCATTTCTTTTTGAATTTCAGTCTCTTTGTGGTTTGTTCGAGGACTTGAATTCATCTCCCAAATAAATTGCTTTGGAGCTCCCAGAAATACAGATGTTAGAGCAATTGCGTAAAATAGGTTAATGACAAGCACAATGAGTGTCTCTAATGGCAAACTACTTTTTAAGATTTAGAGACAAACTCCACATTTTCTCTCATACAATTGGAAGAAATTGAGGAAGATTGTGTCCCAAAAAACTAAGCGGAGGATCAAATGATGCTAACACTTTTGTACTGCAAAATTTCAGGTGCCTGCACAAAATTCTGGGAATGTCTGCTGTAGTATTTCTGGAACTCAGAAGTATATGGCCTCATTCAGTTGAGTGTACACCCATTCTTGTTGCCTTCCTAGTCCCCCAGGATGGAAGGTAGTGGCTTTGTCACTAAATAAGGGCTAAGAATGCTTCATGATTTGGCTTCATTCAAAGGTGATAGGAACTGATAAATGATAAAAAAAACCTCTGATCAGTTCCTTAGGAATATAATTCCTTTTCTTACTTATTTTGCGTCATTAATTTAGGGACACACAGTACTTTCACTAATATGCCAGAAGGAATTCTTTGTCTAAAACATATAAAACTTGATGTTTTATTCATTCATTCATTGTTGTATTTATTGAGCTCTTATTTTGTGCAGAGCACTGTACTAAATACTTGGGAAATTACAATACAGAAAATAAAGAGAGACAATCCCTCCCCACAGTGAACTCACAGTCTAGAGGGAAACACTTTTACAAATAGTGTGCTCTTTGAATAGAGTACAGCTAAAACATTTAAGATCAAATTGAAAGCAACAAAACTTTCAAAAGCATAACAATAAGTTATAATGTAATTTCCCTTTGCCACTCTGACTTCCTCTGACCTCTGAGGAAGTGCTCTCTCAAAAACAAAGGATTCAGATAGGAGCGCAACCCAAAGCCCACAAAATGGAGACAAACACAGTGACTCTGAGCATTGGGTATCTAAAAGAGGAAAATTAGATGAGCTGGTGCAAGGTTGTATGAAGGAGAGTCGCTAACTGCAGGATGATAAGGTGCTTTTCTCTTTAATGGTGTTTGTTAAGTGCTATTATGTACCATGGGCTGTACTAAGTACTGGGGCAAATGTGAGCTAATCAGATTGGAAAAAGTCCCTGTCCCACATGGGACTTAGAGTCTTAATCCCCATTTTACAGAATCAGTAACTGATGCACATAGAAATCCAAGATCACACTGCAGTCAAGTGGCAGAGCTGGGAATAAAACCCAGGTCTTTCTAACTCCTGGCTGGTGCTTGATCCACTAGGAAACACTTTCCTTCTTTCTTGAAAGAACTGTTAGGAAGCAAACTCTTGCCTAAGGAAGGAGACACAGAATCTTTGTCCAATTTTTTTGGAAAAGTCTAAAGGAAAAAGGTCTAAAGGAAATTTGGAATTTAAAAAATCCATACTTTCTGACCATTCTGCCTTTTCTCTTTTTGAAGATGACTGCAATCACCTATCAATCCAACTGGAAAACTCTACAAATCTTCAATGGCATAGCATAGCCATTTTGACTGCCATAGAAATTGGTACTAACTGTTGATGAATAGGAAAGAAACAAGTGAAAAAGCACTGTTTGACAGTGGCTGGTATCAACCCTCCAGGCATGGCTAGAAATCTAGGAAGTTGCAGAGCTGCCTGGCCTCTAAAACCCTTTTGGCTACCAAAACCATACTATTCAGCTGGGTTATTTTTGCCAATAATGCCAAAATGGTGTGCTTAATAGAAGTGGCAGTCCATAGTCCTAGAGCGCAGTAAATCCATTTAATTTACTGCGTGAGAAGCAGCTTGGCTCAGTGGAAAGGGCCTGGGCTTGGGAGTCAGAGGCCATGGGTTCGAATCCTGGCTCTGCCATTTATCAGCTGTGTGACTGTGAGCAAGTCACCTAACTTCTCTGTGCCTCAGTTACCTCATCTGTAAAATGGGGATTGATTGTGAGCCTCATGTGGGACAACCTGATGACCCTGTATCTACCCCAGCCCTTAGAACAGTGCTCTGCACATAGTAAGCGCTTAACAAATACCAATAATAATGTTGGTATTTGTTAAGCGCTTACTATGTGCCGAGCACTGTTCTAAGCGCTGGGGTAGACATAGGGGAATCAGGTTGTCCCACGTGGGGCTCACAGTCTTAATCCCCATTTTACAGATGAGGGAACTGAGGCACGGAGAAGTTAAGTGACTTGCCCACAGTCACACAGCCGACAAGTGGCAGACCTGGGATTCGAACTCATGAGCCCTGACTCCAAAGCCCGTGCTCTTTCCACTGAGCCACGCTGCTTCTCCAACATTATTATTTAATGTAAACCATTCTGACTGCAATCAACTGAGTTGGTAATATGAGGAAGAAATACATTTGAGACTGCTGTTAACAGTTACAATGTTATCTTTACCCAGGACATAATTGGGATAAATTTATAGCCATAGCTACAGCCTTTCCTTTTTTCAGTTCTCCACAAATGTGTAAGAAAATGTGCGCGGGCGCACACACACAAACACACACACATCCCACCCTACATTTTTAAAAATGATGCTGTCAATAATGTCATCTTATCCATGTCTGCAAGTGTAGACACTTGCAGTTCAAAAGATTGATGCATGGCTAACACACTCTTCCACACTGTGTGCACAAAAAGATAGATCCTTAATGTACTGTCTGCACTCTCTATAAAATTCCCATACATTGATCAGATTACAGGTTTACCAATCTGCATTTTTGATGCCTTAACTCCCCCTGCCCCTTCCCACCCCTTATATGACCCCATGTTCCCATGGAGAGCTATAGATCGGTAATTACTTGCCACCCACTCCCCACCTGGACTGAGATTAAGCAATCAACAGTGAATGGACTGAGGAGGAGCTCTGACCACAGCCTGTGATAGATTTTTCAAGGCATTGAAGAAAACCCTCAGCAGACAACCAAAGTTGCTGAACTGGGCAGGCAATTTAATTTAGAAATGGATGCTGGAGATGTCAATGAGTTAATTGCATCTCATTCAGAGGAACTGTTGTCTAACAAAGACCTCATAGAACATTGACAAGCCAATGCATCCCTGCAAGATGTCGAAATAGATTAAGAAGTTAGTTTCTCTACCTCCAGCTAAAATCTTGGCATTAAAAAATCTGGCACCAATTTTCTTCCCCAATATAGAGTAAGATCCTTTTGGGCAGGTATTGTGTCTACCAGCTGCCTTGTAGTATACTTTCCCAAGTGCTTAGTACAGTGCTCTTCACATAGTAAACAGTCAATAAATAATATTTATTGACTGATTCTAGAAAGTGGAGCAATTTATAAATAGTTTTGAAGAAGTCCCAAATGGAGCTCTTCATCTGAGTACAGAGCTGCTCAGAAGAAGTCAGCTGGCTACAAAGGCACTTTGTGAATAAAACAGACTTTTTGGTCCATCTACTAACCAGAATGACTTACGAGGGTCAGCCCCCTTCTTCAGCCTCCTGCAAAGACTAATAATCACTTTACAGCTCCTCATTTATTTATAATTGTGTTTCTTTGCTTTGAACTATTTAATAAATGTCATACAATAGTTTGGTGATGTTATCTTGAGAGTACATAGCATGGAATGGAATTTCATATTTGAGAGTGCATTTATAATTTACAACCCAGAAATCTCTGGCAAAAATGAACCCCATGATAAAATCACATTTTGGAAAGCTGGAATCCACTTGAATAGTGAGGTATTCCTGTATGTAGCTGAGACTGTAAACTTGTTTGGGGCAGGGAATGCATCTACCTAAATTGTCCCTAGTACAGTGATCTGAACAAAGTAAGCACTCAATAAATGCCACTGATTGATAATAAAATCAACAGTGTACTATTTAGCTCATTAAACCAAATTTTACTTCATTTTGGCAGAAATAATTTTAATAATGTACTGAAGGGTTAATGTTGCTTCCAAAGATTCCCAATTTATTGCCAGTGAGGTGCAGAAGCACTGGAATATTCCAGTTCAATCTGTTTTAAACAGTTGCTCTCAGTAGGTACTGATGCTGTCAGTATCTGGGGACACAACAATACAAATTGTTGAGCAGGAATAGAAGATGGGGTGTTTTCCATTATGCAGAGAAGAAAATCTCAATGGCAACCAGCCTTTCAAACAAGGTTTAAACATGCTAGTCAAAGGTAGGAGTGTACCGGAGGTTAGTAAAAAAAGATCACAAAACCAGGGTTGCCACAGGAAAGCATGCCAGCAGCAGGTTTCTTTAGACAAATGGCAATGATATGATTGTAGCCCACATTTTATATTATTGCTTCTGGAAATAAGACATTTTATAAAAAATACAAAGTATGCGGAATAACCTTTTTCCAGGTTATTAATAAGC
Source organism: Ornithorhynchus anatinus (assembly GCF_004115215.2). Lineage (NCBI taxonomy): Eukaryota > Metazoa > Chordata > Mammalia > Monotremata > Ornithorhynchidae > Ornithorhynchus > Ornithorhynchus anatinus. Next base: position 15,440,745 of record NC_041735.1, on the reverse strand, counting down.
CAAGTTACCTGTGAAAGGAAAACAGAATAAAATTCATAATTATAAATGTTCCGTGACTTATCCCTTTTTAATTTCTACATATACCTAGCTCTAATTACAGTCTTGAATTGAAATAAGGCAAAAAGTGACTTTCAGATCCTTCCTCGAAGAAGTGTGTTTTATTTTCTTATATGGAATCCCTATTAAGAAATGAATAGTAGACAAAGTTACTTGCAATTATCCCAGTGTAAATTGTGATGAAGTAGGAAATGAAATTGCCGAGGGCCAGTAACACCACAACGTTCGGGTTTCTTGCTGATTTGACTGACATAATCATTTTAATATTCTAAGCACTTGAAGGAAAAATATGCCACACTGGCATTCCCTTGGTCCAGTTATCTCAAAGGAAGGCTGAGTCTTTATTGGGGTTTCATATTTTTATCAATGAAGAAATATTTTCAGACACTGAAATTTCACTTTATAAATTTAATTTTATTCACTACTATCATTCAATAGTGAGTAGCAAATACATTTATGTACTTACATGCATATCCATAATTTATTTAGATTAGTATGTGTCTCAGCCTCTAGATTCTAAGCACACTGTGGGTGGGGAACATGTCTACCAACTCTGTTATTTTGTACTCTCCCAGTGCTCTGCATACAGTCAGTGCTCAATAAATACAACTGCTTGATATTGATATATTTGCAACTAGACCTAACTTCGATGGTAGCCTGACTGAAGCTGAGTTTTGAGAGTCAAGAGACCTGGCTGGGTTCTCGTCTTAATTCTACCAGTGTCTTTCTATGGGGATTGAGGCAAGACACTTAACCCATCTGTACCTGCATTTCTTCATCTGTAAAATGGGATAATAATAACTACTCTCTACCTCATAGATTGTGAGGATAAAGTGATATTGTTTATGTGAAAGCAGCTTGGAAAAATAAGACTACTATTCACAAAATGAGGTATTTTCTGTCTTGAGAAAGCCTAACTGAGAAGGGGATGATGATGGCTAGATTGATATTATCAACAGTTTTTGTTTTTTCTTAAAATTAGGTGTCTATACTCTTCACAGAATCTCATTTCAATATCATGTTGTCTGGTTCTTTGAAAAGAAATGTTACTTTGGGTGTGTGAAGTGACTGTCATCATTTGGCTTTTCTGAACCAAACTAGGATAGCAGATGCAAACTTATTTTATGATAACATCCAAGTTCAACCACAACTGTTCAAGCCAGGTTTTATTTTCATTTGTTTCAAATTTTGTGCTGCTGGTTACATCTGTTGATTCCCCTTCAGAGTAAAATATTCCTCAGGGTTACTGTCAGTCGACAAAGCAGTAACTAGAATCACAGCTGCAAGATTTGAAAAATCTGGGGTAAGCATCTTCCTTTACCTGAGAATAATTTCATCCCTGAAGTAGAACTTACATGCAAACAGTCCAACCTACAGTATACGAAATCTCAGTAGAATGGTAAAACTTGATATCCCAGTAAAACCCAGGGAATATGTAAGATGTGTCAAGACTTATGTATTTAGGCAAGGCAATAAAACTAGACAAATGGAAAATGGAAATGAAGACTGTCCCATTTCCAAGTGGATTTCAAAAGTCTCAGGCATGGCATTCCTTGCTTTGGATTATATAGTTTTTCACTTATCATCTTACAGATATTTATGACAGCTATCACCATTATTTTATTTATATGTTCATTATCTGACAGATATTTATTTTGGAATATATTTTATTGCTCCTTTAAAAATCATTTACAATCTGCTTTTAAAATTAAAATTAAAGAAGACTCCATGGAGACCCTGATTTCCCCAGATCAATGTGTCATTCATTCTGTTTGGAATGTAGTTTCTGCAATACTTATTTAGTGAATACCAATAGGCAGCTGCTCCCTGGGTGACAGTTTTAGAGCAGAAAGGCCAGCTTAATTTCCAATTTACTGAACTGGCCCATGAGTAACTTCAATTGTTGTCAAATTGGCTTTGAGACCGGAATCTGTCGCCACTCACACGGTATTGTTAATATTGCTATTATATTGCAACGGAACTGGAAACAGCCTGACCATGGGCCAACTCAATTTTCTCATTACATATTTCTCCCCTCACAGGTGGGAGAGATTTAAATCAAGTAATTAGTTCCAATTGGTTAGTATATGGGTGAAAGAAGGAAAAGAGGAAATGTAATTACGGATCCTAAAGAAAGACTGGTCAGAACTGCAAAATGCAGTTTTGCATTTTGCATTTGCAGAACTGCAAAACTCCAACAACTTGGTTGTTGGAACCATGCATGAGAACATGAGAAGCAGTGTGGTCTAGTGGAAAGAGCATGGGCCTGAGAGCCAGAGGACCTGGGTTCTTATCCCGGCCCTGCCACTTACCTGCTGTGAGACCTTGGGCAAGTCACTTAACTTCTCTGTGCCTCAGTGCCCTCGTATGTAAAAATGGGGATTCAATACCTGTTCAGTCTCCTACTTAGACTGTGAGCCTCATGTGGGACCTGATGATCTTGTATCTACTCCAGCGCTTAGTATAGTGCTTGGCACATTGTAAGCATTTAACAAATGCCACAATCATTACCATGTATTACATGTTAATCAACAATGGTCAAGTTTAATCTAGAACAATAGTGTTTTTAAATTTTGAAATAGAAATAGATTTCTAACAATGGTGTCAATAAGTATCCAAATAATCTATTGTTACTGCTCTCTGTCATTGGCTTTATCATCAACATCACTGTACAGTACACTGTACTAATACCTTCCATATTTAGTTTTTTCTCTCTGAAGAGATGAGAATCTGATAGTACATGTCTTCTTTAAATCAAAATGTCACTACACCTGGGAATTCTTACCCCTCTTGAGGGATTATTTAACCTTTTAAATATGATTTACTTGGTTGTGGGACATAGTAGTAAAGTCTATCAGGCTTCATCTTTGTTCCTCTACTCATTTAAGTGGGGGAGTCTACATAAACCTTCTGCAACATAGATCACTGAAATATTAAGAGGGAATGTTATAAGAGGAAGCAATCTTCTGACCTCCGCAGATCAGTTCATTGATAAATCTAGGGCAGAACTATTATTTTTTTAAGATGCTGAATCTCATTTGGCCTGAGTCCTTTAGACTGTAAGCTCTGGGTAGGGAACATATACATTATATTTTACTAACCCAAGTTCTTAGTACTGTGCTCTGAACATAGTAAGTACTCAATAAATATGATTGATTGACTCAGCAAACTCTCACAGTGTTCAAGAGCAAATCCATTCAGGTAAAATGGTACTGTTGAATAGACAGGAACAGCAAAGGAACAGGAAGCAGTAGAGTGGAAGAGGTAGAAGATTTTATCATGATTTACCTCAAAATTGGTTCTCATCTATAAGAGGCTCATTCTCCTAAATTGTCTTTTAATCTGTTTCTATGCTTTTTCCAGTTAGTTCTGTTTTTTGTCATCATCCCTTCCCCTTGCTAATTTTTATCTTCCCTGTACACTCATTAAATAAATATGTCTGGAAACTTATTAAAGGAGCACCCATAAATGCAGAGGGCAGAGAAAGCATTTTCCAGATACGGTGATGTATAATTTCAAATAATGTGGTCTAGTCATGGACTGCTTTGAAACAAATGTAGCTGATAACTCAGCATGGTATGTTCTGCGGTAAGCAGGTTAAGCCCTGGTACTTGAACAAATACTTTCGGAACTTCAGTAAGTTAAGAGGCAAATTCAAAAACCATGTCGGGGGCTGAGTGGCAAACATATCAACATAACAAAGATGATGGCTGAAGACACAAGGCAGACAATTTGGGAAGAAGTTGGGAGTGTACAAAAATAAACTTGTTGATAAAACAGTTGATGGTCCAGTTTTCTCCAACTGTTTTTCTAACCATATATACTGTATACTTTAATAAGTGAAAGGAATATATTTTAGAATATCTCTATCTTCCATTCCACCAGAAGAATTGGAGATATTTAAGCCAGGATAATGGTAACTGCCTGACCCAGAGTGATGGCCTTCTGGATGGAGGTGAAGGAGCAGACCTGAGAAATGTGATGAAGAAAAACAGACAGGATTTAGCAACAGACTGCATATGAAAATTGAAAGAGAGGTAGCAGTGAATGAAAATGCCAAGACTGTGCCGTTCAGAGATTGGGATGATACTGGGGCTTTCAATGGTGACAGGAATGATAAGTAGATGGGAGGTTTGGGGTTGGGGTGAAGATGAGGAATTCAGTTTTAGTTATACCTGAGCTTGAAGTGCAGACAGGAGATGTCTTGGAAGAAACAGGTAATACAAAATCATAGAGGATTTGACAGGTCAGGGCTAGTGAATTAGTTTTGGGAGTCAGCTACCTATAGAGAGTCTTTGAATATGTGAGGGTGGATGAGCTCTCCCAGAGAATGATTTTAAGGTAAGAAGGGAAGACCCAAACACCTACAGTTGGTGGGTGAGAGGTGGAAGAAGAAGCAGAAAAAGGCAATAAAAAGGAACAATAGAGAGGCAAGAGGACAACTAGAAGAGAGAACTGTGAAATTAAGGACTGTTAGGTGGTGTTTCCAGGAGAAGGAAATGGTCCACAAGATCAGGAGAGAGTGGAATTTATTAGGTTGGGCTTGGAGGCAAGTTGTTGGTGACCTTGTAGAGTATGGTCTCGGTGGAGTGAATGAGACATAACAGATAGTAGAAGGTCAAGGAGGGAGATGGAGGAGAGGAAGTGGAGGCAGCATGTTTAAACCTTCCATTCAAAGAGTTTGGGCAGGCATGGAAATAGGTAGATGGAACAATGGCTGCAGGGTACAGTGGGATCCAAAGAAGCATCAGGGTAAGGGGAGTGTATACAAAAATTGGAAAGTAGATTCCTCCCTTAGGAGTTAAGCTTTCAGTATGGATACATTCAAAGGACTAAGGATAAGAAACAAAGTCTTGTTTAATTTCTTGGACTTGGTTTAATTCTGGTCCCTTACCTTAATAGAATCAATTTATACAACACATTTGCTATCTCATCTTCTGTTCCAGTTCACTTTAAAACCAAATATAATGTTTAGAGTTATGTGTGAGCTCTTGTAAAGTTCCCATAACCAAGGCTGTCTTCAATCATCACTGTACCACTGCTATGTAACTTATAAAGTAGAGCATACACATTTTATACTCTACAAATATATCACTAGTGGGATTCTATGAATTTCAAAGGGGTTACCTAATGCCAGATTGCTTGCCCCATTATATAAAAAGTCATAGCATTTCCCATGACCTCACTCTGGAGAGAGCACGATAAGTTGATTCAAGTGCTGGTCTATGGAATCTCCTGTAAATACACTGTAAATTTCTTGTTTCATTCAAAGGGGCTAACAGCTACCTTAAGGTGAATACACCTCTGAGTTAGTCACACTGATGGACTACGTACTAAATTTGATTTTAACAAACCAGGTAACCACCACCTACTGTGAATACTACAAATCTAAGCTACTATGCCTAATTAACTACTGCATTTAATCATTTCATGATGCTTATTTTCCATCTAAATTCTTCCTCTCTGACTCATTTGGACTAAAATTGCAAGGAAGCGAAGAATCGAGAGCCCTAATCTCTCATTATGCTTAGACTAACCACAAAACCCCCCACTCATTAATATTGTACAACACCTTCTAATACAGCAATAAGGAAAGTAAATTGCAAAGGACCCAAACTAAGACAGCTCTTAAAACCCGATATGCCAAGATACCTAAATTTAATCCTGGGTCTCTGGCGATTAGGGCTAGTTGGCTAATTTGCTACCCCTCAGAAGCTTGATATCACAAGTGCAGATTTTTCCAAGTAGATTCAAAGAAGTCAGATGGGGAAACTTTGCTTTGAAATTCTTTTTTATCCAAGGCAGCACTGAATTATACCTTTCATGACACTACACAGCTGTTGCTAATAACAGAATTCAGTGTAAGTTCCCTACACTGTTCATTTCATGGGGAGCTTTTTATTTGATCTGAATGTCCAACTACCAACAAAATAAGACCATAGATCTTTTGTGGGGTGGCTAATGAAACCTAGAAAGTCTCCACCATGATTTTACAGGTTTCTATGCTGTATGGCAAAGTTCTCAAAGCAAAAAGCAGCACGTACCAGTCAACAGTAATAGCCACAGGCCTCTCCCCTCCTGGCAAGAAGAGAAAATACTCTAAAACATGTTGAATGTCTCTGAAGCTAAACAATGAAGAAACTACTCTTTCATACAGAGTATATGTAATATTTTTTTCAGAGGAAAAGTGAAAGAGAAGTCTATACAGTACAGACTCCTTCAAGTATAAATGCCTCGTTACATAGTATATACTTAACAGGCAGCTTCCAAATGTCCACGTAAGCAGCCAATTTAGTTAGCAATTACTTGGTTGACTACAATTAGTTGGTTGAATACCCCCCCCCACTCCCTCCCCCCAATTAGTGAGTGTAATTGCTTAACTATACAAAGATACCATTTAAGGCTCAATGAAGTGAACATGCAGTTTTACCCGGCACTCATTTTAGGTTCTTTGGAGGCTCATTTTAGGCTACTTGAAGAAGAGTGCAAGTGTTAGGCAGAATAAAAATCCAAGTAACTTCTATTTATTCATTCATTTAATGGTATTTATCAAGCACTTATTTTGTATATAGCACTGTACTAGGAGCTTGGGAGAGTACAATATAACAATAAACAGACATGATCCCGGACCACGGCAAACTATTCCATAATATGTAGTTGTGTGAATGACTGATAATTGCTGACTAAAATTCTCTACTTTTCTTGGGAGAAATGCAGTTGAGTATTAAACCTAGACTTCACCTTAATCCTTTTAAAATTTGTATATAATATATAATGCATTGCTAAATGCAATAATAGCATGCTTCCTGGATGGCTTTTATTCATACAGTCGTATTTATTGAGCATTTACTATGTGCAGAGCACTGTACTTTTACAGTTACATAGCTGACCTTTAGGGTCAGAGGCGATGCTACTGATATCACAATCTTTTTACTGGTAAGTGTGGGTGTGTCTGACAACCCAATATGTGAATGGAATAACGATCCTAAAAATAATAATAGTTGATAAGCACTTACTATGGGCCAAGCATTATACTAAAACACAGGGGCAGATACAAATCCATCAGATCATACACAGTCCTTGTTCTACTCAGTGTTGGTTCACAGTCTAAGAGGAAAGGAGAATAGATATTGAATCCTCACTTTCTAGATAAGTAACCTGGGGCACAGAGAATTTAAATGACTTAACCAAAGACACAGAGCAGGCAAGTGATAGAACCCAGGTCCTCTGACTCCAAGGCCCATGCTCTTTCCATTAGGCCACACTCATTTTGCGTCATGCATGTAAAGCTTCTCCTTTAGTATACTGTTGTAATCATTACCTACAGTGCCTGATATGCATTCCATTTTACTCCTTAGCTATCACAATATTTCCCAAGTTCCTACACCAAAACAGCGAACTCATTTTTGATTGCTGTATACCAGACAGTCCTGTCTTGTTTTACTATCACCTGAGTGTTCTCTGCTATACCTCATCATCTGAGATTTAGCTTCACCGAATCTTAAAAACCGAGGGAAGAGAAATGGCACTATAACATTAACGACTGGAACACAGGGGCTTGCGGGGCTGAAATTTTTTGGAATTTTCAGGGTGTGAGTTTTACTTGGGCAGCATAGCATGGGTCAGCGGCAAGAGCCTGGGCTTGGGAGTCAGAGGTCATGGGTTCTAATCCTGGCTCTGCTGTTTGCCAGCTGTGAGACTCTGGGCAAGTCACTTAACTTCTCTGTGCCTCAGTTACCTCATCTGTAAAATGGGAATTAAAACTGTGAGTGCCACATGAGACTACTTGATCACCTTGTATCCCTCAGCTTAGAACACTGCTTTGCACATAATAAGCACTTAACAAATACTATCATTTTATTGGGTTCACACTTGAAACACACAAATGCAAATCACCAAGATAAACACTTCCATATGAACTTCATTAAGTGGCACTTTGTTGGCACCAGAGACAATCATTGGGTTTTCTCTGGGACCGTCTGCATTTTGGGATTAGCAATAGCATTAGAATGTTTTACCATTATAAATGAAATTTTAGGATTTAGTTTGTTGTCACTAAGAGGTAGTGGTTGGCTGACTAATTCAGCTTTTTAAGGCAATCTGTGATCCGCTTTAATTCACAAACACTAGTGTGACATCTGGAGTGCAAATATTGACTAAATATTAGTAGTTTAGATCCACGTAGGATTAGTCCACACAGAATGAGTCAACCACTGCCTCCTCATTTTCCTCTAGGCTTTTTGACATATAAAAGTGTTTAAGCATCTGAACCTTTTTGATTTCCCACGACTCTATTGCCTGCATTATACGGTATGGATTGCAGATGACCAGGGCACGCTGACATTAGAAAAAAGTTTCCAAAGAAGTCATTAAGATGTTGATGGCTGCCAGTGTCTCCAATCTGCTTCCACTGATACTGTGATAATAACAAGAATGCTGCGGGCACCGTGACCTTTTTGCATCATCGTTATGAACCAAGGCGTTATCTAAAGCCAAGAAACCATCCAGACTATTTCATGATTATAAAAGGTGGTATGGACAAAGGCAGCAGAACCAGTGGAGAGAGTAGGCAGAGCTTTTGCATGAGTAGGCTAAGCAGTGGAAGCCAGAATGTTCAAATTATCAACAACAGCGGGATATTTGTAACAGTTCTCTTTCTTGTCACTAAGCCATATGAAGTATTTGCTATGGAATTATTTCCGCATCCACTATTGCTAAGCTACTTAACCACAGAGAGTTGAAGCTAATCTCAGTCCTATCCGAGAGCAAAGATAGGCGACTCTTTGGTGCCAGTGTTTGATGTCTAGGTTTGACTCTTCTAGTTCTAAGTAGTCTCTAGTACATCAATACATCACTTCTCAGTGCTCCTTTTGTTTGGGCACTTCTCACTTGGTCCTAGTGGGAAAATATTTTTATGATTGCGTTTCAGTTCTGGGTGAATTTATTCTTTTTTATTTCACATCTGCAGGGAGCTCGAGGGCCTAGGGAAGCAAAAATGTTTTCAATGGTAAAAATGTGTAGTCACTCAAAGGAAAGTGGAGAAATGGAAAGGAGCATTTGTAGGTAGGGATCACTTAATGTTCTGCGCATATGGCTTGTAGAGAGTTGACTATTCACTACACTATTGTTATCCGGTCCTCACCTACTCAATTATAGGGTCTTTTTTACTGCTTTTGGAAAGTCATGTGCTTGGTCATATGCTGGGAGTGACCAGTAGCACATGGCTGAGGTCAGGGGGGCAATTTGTGCCCCCCCCAAACCCTAATGCTAACATCCTTGGCAGCAGATAACTTTGGTGCCCTCACCCATTCTATATGTCCCTTAACTCAAGCATTCACATCCTCCCTCAAAAACACTGTGGATCTTCACAACTAATCCAATCACTGGTAATAAGATGTCAAAGACGTTCTTCATTGGATTTTCACAATAGGCAGGTGAAATAAACTACAGCTCAAAATTACTGGTATATCTTATTAGTTTATGACTTTACCTGAGACCTAAAGAAAGTGGGACAAAAACACTAAAACATATATTCCAATAAATCATTGACTTTTGGCAACTTTAGTGCCTTTTTTTAATGGCATTTGTTAAACACTCACTATGTGCCAAACACTGTACTAAGCATTGGGGTAGATTCAAGTTAATCAGGTTAGACACAGACCCTGACCCACATGGAGCTCACAGTCTTAATCTCCATTTTACTTAGGAGGTAACTGAGGCCCAGAGAAGTGACTTGTCCAAGGTCATACAGAAGACAAGTGGCAGACTCAAGATTAGAATCCAACCCCTTCTGACTCCCAGGACCGTATTCTATCCATTACACCACACTGCTTCTCTTTTTATCATGAAGCACGTAAGGGGTACCAGTTCTATTGAGCAGCATCCTTGGTTTCTGAACGATCTTATTTAAGGACTCCCAGCCTATCCCAAGTGGGGAAGGTGTTAGAAAAAATGACCACAAAAATTTTCCACTTTATCCAAACTAATCTCATTAGTTGACCTTTATATCATCAACCTCATGTATACATCAGTGTACTTCTGCTTGTAGTACACTGGAGAAGGCACATAAGAGAGTGCAAGAAAAGTTGGGGAATTTTTCCAAGAGGGATTTACAACCTAACTGGAGAGACAAGTGGATCCAAATAGCCAAATATTCAATCTGCAAAATCATATGGGACAAGCGATTTAAAGTTAAAAAGAAAGCTAAACCACAGAGTAGATGAGTACAAGATATATGCAAGTGTTAAGGTATCTGTTGGGTGGCATCGATAAGGGTTTAGAATGCCTTTGGACTTTGGACTAGAATGCCTATGGGAGACCTTTGGTGCAGGGAAGGGACATTTTCAGCAGAAATGAGAAAAGAGGGAGAACAATCAAGGGAACTGTGTGGAACAAAGACAGGAAAAGTCATAAGTGAGATAAACTCAGAGGGTTGGCTAGAGAGGAGTGAAGAACACAAATGGGGATGTGGCAGAAGAGAACTGGGTAGATAAAAAAAAAGAAAGACAGGAGAGCTCTGAAGCTGATGGTTAGGAGCTTGTTTTATGGAAAAAAAAGCATCATCAAGACTAAGATCAAGTAGCCTGATAAATTATGCCACTAAAAATTTACCCCTCTGCCTACCCTTACTGTTGGTCCAGAGGAAGGAGCTTTGCTGGGAATCAGGATTGCTGGGTCTATTCCCTTTTATCCTGGAAACTGGCTAACATGGGTGAAGAGCATATGTCTACTTTGCAATCTCTGCCTGCCTCTTTGCCCATTGTACTCAATGTCGCACGAGAGGTTGGAATTACAGAGTGCAAACTGTGTGGTGTGAGAGCCACAGACTCTGTTATTAGATCCTCTGTACAACTTCTCAGACCCAAGGAATGAAGCTCCCATGTTGGTTGTGACAGGATATTCCATCATCACCAACAACGCTGGGGTCAAAAGATATTAGGATGTTATGTAAAAAATAGAATAGCAATTTGTCGGAAAGAATAGATCTGTTTGAATAGGAATGAGCCAGGGAAGAACTGATATTCCTATACTGTACTAAATAAAGGTGCTGGAAAATTTGACTAGCCATAATAAGGGAGAACAGATGACTGAGGTCACCCAAATGGCTCCAATGGGTTGAGCTGCAATCCTTAAGAAAAAACAAACAAAAAACATTTAGTAAATCACAAACTCAAAAGTTAAGACCCAAGGGAAGGGTTCTGGGAGATAGCCACAATACACAAACTGGCCCTGTGTGAAGTGATTCAACTGGAGACTTTGAAGACCCTGTTTTCAAGAGTCAGCATCCAAATTAGCCCCGAACATTACAAATAGAAAAGGAAAAATATACAGGAAAGGATACTGTTTATAATAGGTCACACAAAGGAGATTTTGTCAGAAGCAATGCCTGTATATTTTCTACTCATGTGTGTTCACTAAGTCAGATATATGAATGGAAGATAATAGGATGTTGACAATGCGGTCTGATAGAAGGAGTTCAGGGTTGGAAATTGAGCAGAGTTCTAATTCTAGTTCCTCCCCCAGCTTGCTATGTAACCTTGGGCAATTCAGAGTCTCTCTGTGCCTCAATTTCTTCATCTTGAAAATAAGACTGCAGTACCCATTCTCCTTAACTTTAGGATTGTGAGCCTCATAGGGGTCAGGGACTATGTCTGTTATGGTTTCCCAGTATCTACCCAGTGCTAGTGAATACTTAATAAGTACTATAACTAAATAGCTGGTTCTTTTTGCTTTATAGTTTAATAATATATTAAATCAATACACTTTGTATTTTCTTATGAAGACGTAGAACAATAACTTTGGGCCTACATCTTTGATTAACAGTATGTAACTGTATTTTCCATGGAATTTTCTTTCATTTGCATGACTTTTTGTGGGGCAATGGAGTGGCTCTCTCCTGTCTTCCATGAGGAAGACTGGAGAAATGCTAAAGGAAACTTTTTCTAACAAGAGGCCACAGAGATTTGAGATCTGCTCAAGGAGCCTGTATGTAACAAGAGGTGATCATAGATTATTTGACTGAGTTTAATCTAAACTACATGCTGAGGGCTTCACAGTGAATTATCCCTTCAAGTTGTTGTTTTCTAACCCACTGATTTCCTTTCTGAAAGAGCTGGTGATGTTCAGTGTTTATTCCAAACCATTTAAGAAAGCAGCTGTTTATTAAAGTGCCAACAGCGATGATTAATTTCTGATGCTCTGAGTGCATCTGTTTTTTAGTAAATGACATCACTGCAAGCAAGCCGACACCAAAATCTGGGGCCCATACTAGAGAACTAAACTGCCACATTTGTTCTGTGAACAGATATCCATTTCACTAGAGAAAGTTCTAATAATAAGTCAAACGTTCAAGTCATAGCCATGCCAGTTGGCATCTTTAAAAGTACTGGCACTACTTTAAAAAAACTCATGGGTTAACCACGTTTATATCAGAATCGCTAAAGAGGACAGCTGTTAGCTGAATTCCAAAAGTGGTGATTGATTTATGATGCATTAAATTACATCTGTATGGAATTAAAAAATGGGCTGTGAACTATGGGAGATATAACATCTGTCAATGAACAAATATATGATCTAGATTTATACTGTAGCTTAGGCAAAATAGAAACAGCTCAGTGAATCTCATTTTGATGTTTGTGAACAGAGGCATCACAAGAAGTTGAACTTGTCTCAACTCTCTGCACCAGGAGTAGCAATGTATGGTTGTTAAATTAATTCAGCCAGGCTACAGATGTGGCTTGGTTTTCTCTGGGAATTCTGCCTGAAACCAAGCAATGAAACCTGGCTGCACTGAGACATTCGGGCCACTCAGCCCACCACAAATGTGCAGACTAACGGAGCCTAGAAAATACTGGTACCAACATTTTGAATCAAGTTGGTAAGACTACATCTCTGCAAATTACTTCTAGGAGTTGCAAGGATATTAATAAAACCACAAACCCATCTCATTCTTCTTCAATCTCAGAACTATACAAATTGTTGTCTACTCCCTTTTATGTCACCTTGAACCTGAATGTAATCGCTGGAAAATTTCACATTTCCTCAATACCACCTTCTCCTACAATTGGACATTTAAAATGTTATATTGGCTATTTATGTGGCACTTGAGGGAACTGTGAGTCACTTATAGGGAGAGGTCAGTGGAGATGTGTGCTAGGCTCCTTGGCTCTAACCGGTAATTATTTAAAGAACTATCCTTTGTTGTAAATATTATAATAACAAAAGTGTATTGCCGTGCACCAAAGTTGCCACTCACCAGGTAGAAAAAAGTTATAAGAACATAAAGTTATTCCAAGTAGCAAAAAAAAACCCTCAAAATATCACTTTTATAGGCTATTCTATCTCAATAAAATTTTAAAAAAGTATCAGTATATCCATCTAGCAAACCGTGGAGCACTTGGAGTCAAGGGGTGCAAGCATATTCAGGGATTATAAAAGAGACAACTGAGAGGTTCAGGGGATTGAGGGGATGCTGCAGATATTAGGTGCTACATTAGGATGGATGTGAAGAAGGAAATCACGGAATTGTTCCTCAAGCATCAGTTACCACCATCCAACTAGTCTAACGAAGTTAAACCATTTGCTATGTTCTATGCTCAACCTGAAATGTTTTCAATAAGCAAATCGTCATTATTACAATTGCATTTTTCAATATAATGTTAAACTTCTGACGCTCATCAAATTAGTATAGGATCATAGCCTCAGATATGATAGATTGTACCTACAACAAAGAAAATAATGGAGTGACTATGATTCCAAAGGGAGAAAGAGCCAGGTAAAAGAGGGCTTAATCAGGGAAGACCTCTTGGAGGACATATGACCTTAATAATGCTTTTGAAGATGAGGAGAGTGGTGGTCTAGCACATCCAGAGGGATAGGAGGTTCGAGGCTAATGGGAAGATCGGAAAGAGGTCAGTGGTGAGATAGATGAGAAGCGGAGACAGTGTGTAAGCTGGTGCTAAAGAGTGAAGTGTGTGGGCTGGATGGTAGTAGGAGATCAGTGAAGTACATTATATTGTTGTATAATTGCTGGAACACTGGCATGCGCAGAATGAACTGGAAAGGTTTTTCAAGATAATATAATTCTGTATAGGATGAAAGGACTGTGTCAATGCATTCAAATGATTACTGTATATAACATTCTCCTTGGAACAGGGCTCCATTTGGACAGTTTTAGTCATTATAAAGTGCCATATAGATGCCCTTTGAGTTCAAAGGACATGACTAATGGTGAACTTTGACTATGAGTATATGTATGGTTGTGCATGTTTCAGTCAGTCAACTGTATTTACTGAGTGCTTACTCTGTGCAGAGCACTGTACTAAGTATTTCAGAGACTACAGTGTAACAATAAACAGATATATTTCCTGCCCACAATATGTGTGTGTGTGTCTGTCTAAGTCTAATGAAGAATCCACAGTCCTGGCCACAGTGTGTGCATAAAAAGTCAGTCCCTTAAGTTATTAAAGTAGTTATACACAGATGAGTATACTAGATTGAACACTTGCAAGAAGGGATATTTTGTTAAAATGATATCTTAACAGCAACATACTTTTAGTTCAACTTCTTCTTAGGTAAGATGAACAATCAAGCAGACTGATTCAAATCACCAACCTATATTTTATGTTTACCAGACTAGGATAAATAAGAGCTTGTAGCTTAATGGCAGGAAGTTAGTCTTTGATGTTCTTTTTTATTAATTGCATATTTTAGACTTTGCAATCTTTGAATGATAATATAGTATTTGGATGAATATGTACATGAATGGGCCTATCTGTGGATGTGAATCTATGGGGATAGATTTTTACTATCCAACAAACTAGCAATTCCTTTAATATCATTGCAATAAGGGGAGAGTGTGCCATTTAAAGATATCCTTGGGTACCTTTAAATTTCATGCTGTTTTTATTACTTCATTAGACGGTATCTTCCACAGTTTTAAGCTAACACTGGCAGAGTTGAGAGATGTCAGTGTTATTCCCTTCCTGTCCTCATATTTCAAGTAAGCAAATCCATTTGTAACATATGCCACAAGTTGCCTGGGTTTGCTATTTATATGCATAGTCCTAAATGAGATAGCATTTGCTTCAGTAGAACCCGCTGAGGCTTGAGGATATCAGCACACAAGGTCCCTGTATGCCGACATTGGTACCTATAGGAAAACTTCATATCTAAATGAGTTAGCATAATTTCATGTCACCTCATTGGAGAAGTTTTGGGTTACCAACTTGATTCCTGACTAACATGAAATCGATGCTATAAATGCAATGCTGTGATAGCAAAATGGTAGCAGTCATTTTTTTCAGAAGATTCAATTATAAAGCCAGTTCAGAGAAGGCAAGGTAACCAGTGAGATTTGTACAAGTCTGTAGGTGGTATGGTTTGCAATGATATTCTTAGTTTCCACCACTCAAGCTTTGGCAATACTTTTGGTTTCTAGTGCAGGTCCATCTTAGCCTGTCTGCATTTCAAGATTTAATCTAGAAATTTAAATCCCTGAGCATGTGTTTTCAATGCTAAAATACTCTCTAGAATACTGGATTGCATTTAACTCATCTCTAAGCGTTGGTTAGTATGAATTATCATTATTCACATTATTAGTGAACAAAGTAACTGATTTTCCTGCTTCCCTCCCAAGTTCTTAATAATAATAATGATGGTATTTGTTAAGCGTTTACTATATGCAAAGCACTGTTCTAAGCGCTGCAGAGGATACAAAGTAATAAGGTTGTCCCACATGGTGTTCACAGTCTTAACCCCCATTTTACAGATGAGGTAACTGAGGCACAGAGAAGTTAAGTGACTGGCCCAAAGTCACACAATTGACAAGCGGTGAAGCCAGGATTGGAACCCATTACCTCTGACTCCCAAGCCCACGCTCTTTCCACTGAATATTCTGCTTCTCCCACTGAGCCATGCTGCTTCTCATCATCCCTTAGACCAACACTATATAAGAGCAGCTCACTGGTTTAAAAGTAACTCACTTCTAAATGACTGACCACTGAAACCAAATGATGTGTCAGTTCCACTGTAGAGAGATTTTGCTTATCTGTGTGTCTTCAAGGGCAGGTTAAAGAAGCCCAGTTTGGGTAGGAATATAATTGATAAACCTCTGGAAACAGTAAGCATACATTTAAATGAGGCATTTTCATTATTTGATGTTTGGTATTCTTGTATTGTAAGTGTAATGCAGGAAGGGTTCATGTTTTCAGGGTGAAACCATGAAAATCAAATGGGCCTCCATCTTGTGTAATTCTTCATTCTTTTTGTGATTTCCATATGTCTCATTTCCTATGTTCCCTGAGCATTTTGGGTATTGCCTTTTAACTGTGATTCATGTGGTATATGGAATGTGGAAAAGATAATGCCTTGCTTCTTTCATGACCACAACTTTGAAGAGATGCAAGAGATTGCAAAAAGAGCAAGGAATGGAGTTTAGGGTTAGCATCAATTCCAATCCTCTGGCAGGCTGAAGTCAAATCCTGAAGGTTATTTTTAATACAGTGTTTCATCATTTAATCTATGAAAGGTTTAGTACGCAAGTTGCCAGAGTAACAATTTAGATTTCTTGCATGGAATTAATATCTTTCAGCTCTTAAAGCATTGGAAAAATGAATATTAGTCAAGTATTTAGTTGCTAAGATACCAACAGACTTCGGTAGAACCATTTAGAAAAGTCCATGAAAGTGCAGAACACCGAAGTTTAAAGTATTTTCTCTTCTGTACCCTACCACTACTGTTTTCAAACAATAAAAAACAAAGAAACTTTTCATGTTCAATCCCCACTTACTGAAGCCTAAAATCCTAAAAATTGCCATGTGAAGATGTTGACATAGTAGTCATCATTTTGTTGAAGAATTTTCAAAGTGAAATTCATCTTGTTTTTACCTCTATGTCCATCCTTCCCCACCATCTCTAATTATTTCAATTTCCTCGGATTAAGGACTGTCCCTCACTATCCACCTTACCCTGAGGAGAGATACCTCTCTCTTTTCCCATGGGATGTAGAGGACAGGTCCCTGGAACTTGTTTCTTGAAAGGTATGTGCTAGAAATAAAGAACACTTGTCTATGTACCCCTTATACCCTTTGATACCCCTCCCCTTAGCCCTCTCATACTTATGTATATAGTCTTATCCATTATTTATTTTACGCTTATTCTCTTCTGATGTCTGTCTTCTCTTGGAGACTGTAAACTCCTTGTAGAAAGGGATAATATCTACCAACTCCTTGATATTTTATTTTCCCAAGTGCTTAGTACAGGGTACTCTGCACATTGTAAGTGCTCAATAGATACCACTGTTTAATTTATTGATTGACAGAAGCAAGACAGGAAGGAGCTGTAACAGCAGGTGGAGTCCAAGGAACCAAGAACTAGGATTCTTGGATGTCAAGAAGTTGTAACAAGGTGCAAAGAAGAGACTACCAAGTGTGGACAATGTGAGCACGGAAGAAAGCACAATTAGGTGGAAGGGCATGGGATTTTGGAGTCAGGAGAACAGGGTTCTAGTCCCAGGTATTTGCCTGTTCTAACTTCTATTTAGCTATTTAACTTCTCTGTGCCCATTTTTATTGTAGCTATAACCACATAATCATATTTCTTTCCCCAGAGATGCAGCTGGAAATCCAAATAAAACCCCCAGTGAATTTAGCCCAAGCTGCGATTACTCTATATCACTTCCATAAGCACTTGAGAAGCAGTGTGACCTAGTGAATAGAGCATGGGCCTGGAAACAGAAGGACCTGGGTTCTAATCCTGGCTACACCACTTGTCTGTTGTGTGACCTTGGATAAGTAACTTAACTTCTCTGTGACTCAGTTACCACATCTGTAAAACAGGGATTAATTCTGTGAGTCCCATGTGGGACATGGACTGTGTCCAATCTGATTAGCTTTAATCTATCCCAACAGTCAGTACAATGCCTGGTACATAGTAAGCGGTTAACAAATACCATAAATGGAGAATTTTGATGTAGGCTTTACCAGCTTAATTTTCACAATCAGTCAGAAGTACTTATTGAGTACCCAGACTAGGTACTGTTGGAAGTTACTTAGGGAGACCAAGACACATATCTTACTCACAGATATAGGTCAAACACAAATACATAAGCATACAAGTAGACAAAGAGAAAATGACAGATTCATTTCACATTAAATACACACATATAAGTGTAATATAGACTGTATATGATTACACATAATGGGATAATTGGATCTAATTTACAAAAATGTAGAGTACATAAATGCTAGTAGTAATAAAAGGAGCTACAATATCAGAGTTAATATGGGAAGGCTTCATGGAAGATTTTTTTTTAGTGAATTTGGAATTTGTAGAAGGATATAATGGGCAAGAGAGAGGTAGCATTTCCAGCAGAACAATGACTTCAGCAACTCTTCACTAACTTGGAAGTGTGGAGTGAAATTTCTAGGGTATACTGTGTGGTTTTTTTTCTCCCTTTTAGTATTTATTGCCTCTGTGACAGCTGTGGAGTGATAATAAACCACTAACTGGTACATTGCCAAGACCTCACCATTTGTACTTGTTCCTGTAAAGAACAGAATGACTCCATTTTCATCAGAAAACACTGCCCCTTTCACCTGTCTCTCTGCTTTTCCAACTCATTATTCCTTCAACCAACAACTTGTTGAACTTTTCTTTTTTCCTGGGATGGCACTACAGAACATCATGTTGAGATTAATAATGCTCTACTAATTATATTTCATGTGAACATTTCTTGTTCTGAAGAGTCAAAGCTGAGTGTACAGTACAACATGTGCAGTTGTACGACCAGTTACTATAGTGATCATGCAAATGATGGTATTAAATGGTGTGGTCATCTGTCAGTGATACTCTCTAAATTATTTTCTATTTCTTATGACCCACCCATTTGCTCTGCAGTATCCACAAATAAGTCAACCATTTTTTTTCTGGGTCAAAGTACCCCTTTTTCTAGTAGTTCTTAATAATATGAGGTTTTCCTTTTGCATTGGCTTCCTGGTCATAACAGCTTAATGTCCAGAAAGCCATGCCCAATTAAACAAGGAATAAAAGTATTTCTAGATCTTCCTTTACAATTTTACTAGTTTTCAAAGCAGAACAAGGTTCAGTTTTCTGAGGGGAAAGAGGATGCCACGATTTTGTCTTGTTCTCTGCCAAATTGTAACACTTGTCCAAACCTTGGAGAGGCACATGTGTGATGGCTTTCTCGATTTTGGAATAGTGTCACTATTTTTAAAGCAGAAATTTTCCTAGTTACAGTTTTTCTTTGATGGTACTCTACTTCATATGAAAAACAATTCCACATAATTCATCCAACAGAGCAAAAATGCTCACCAATCTCTCAAAATATGCACTTTGTCCTCTTTCACAGATAACAAACATGTGATACAACTGAAGTTTGCATTTTTCTAGATGAGTGATAATTAGGATAGAAAACCAGATCTCTCACAAGATTTGCAGAAGGTCAAAGTTGTTTTCAAACCTACTAAATACAAATAAAAAAATGCTCCGACCCCTCAAGGCACTTCTTGTGGGGTAACTCATTCTTATCACTTATCCACTTCTAAGCCTGGACTTTTCCTAAGGCAACGCAGTGCATTGTTAAATCCCGTACCACGGAAAGTGCTTTGCTATGGGCCTTGTTGCTGAACCTGATATCCTAAACATTTTCATTAAGAGCATTCTTTATGGTAGACATTATCCCCCCAGGTAGCAAGTGGTAGGCAGCTCTGGAGTGAGTGTGCTGCTGAGGTTATGCACAGTTAGCTCTTCAGAGTTTGCAGGCTAGCTGAGCTTGTTCTTGATAACACTCCGAATCCTTTTCAGTTGATTTTGTAAGTATGCTGCGCATGTTTGGGAACTTACCACTGGGCTCTGAGATCTTTAAGATGTCTCGGATTGTGATTCCAAACCACGGGACAGCAGTTATGATCCATGTGGCTTTTCCTGAGGGCTGGTCTGTCAGGGTTACTGGGAAAATTCTGACGGTGAGAGAGGTAAGAGTGAGATAAGGTGAATAGGTTCGTGTTCGAGAAGCGAAACATACAGATTGGGTTGTGGTGGGGTAAAGTGAAGAAAAGTAGTAGTGGGGAGAGAGTTGATTCAGTGCCAATCAATTGGTCGGGAGGTTCTACTTGATGTGGGGAGAGTTGAGAAATCACTGGGGATTTTTGAGGAGTGGAGGAACATAAGTAAATGATGATTGAGAAAAACATCCCTATGCTATAAGATTTAGAAGTTCAAATAAGGGCATGTCAAAGTTTCTTGAGTTAAGATCTCCCAGCCAACCTGAAATAATAATAATAATTGTTGTATTTGTTAAGCGCTTACTACCTGCCATTCACTGTACTAAGTGCTGGAGTGGATACTAGTAACTGGGCTGGACACAGTTCCTGAACCACAAGGGGCTCACAGTCTCACTCCTCATTTTACAAATGAAGTAACTGAGGCACAAAGAAGTTAAGTGATTTGCCCAAGGTCATACAGAAGACAAGTGGCAGAAGTGGGATTAGAACCCATGACTTTCTGACTGCCAGGCCCATGGCAGTAATTTCCTGTAGTCTGATAACACAGTCACCAAGATTTCTATGAGAGCAAAGTGATTTTTAAGTTCTAATAGATATCAACCCACTTACTAGCCCTGTGGACATTTTTTTACAAGCTCAGGAAATCTTGATTTCAACAATGCACCAAGAAGCCATTAATATCTTCAACACTACAATGTAAATCAGAGCTCAATTCAGCAACGAGAATGTTCACTTGGGAAAGATGTGGTCTAAAATATACTAAACCCATTCCATAACTAAGGAATATCTAAGACACTGAATTCCTTACAATGGCAATGCTATTCTAGAGTGTTATTTTTTTTTCTGTCAGTAAATTAGAATTTATATCTGCTGAATAAATTAATACTGAATAGTCATTTTAAAGCATTTATCAATATCTGAAGAAGCCATCTTGTCTGGCTCCATCCCTCTGTGTGACTAGTCCAGAGAAGCAGCGTGGCTCAGTGGAAATAACCCAGGCTTGGGAGTCAGTGGTCATGGGTTCAAATTGCGACTCTGCCACTTGTCAGCTGTGTGACTGTGGGCAAGTCACTTAACTTCTCTGTGCCTCAGTTACCTCATCTGTAAAATGGGGATAAAGACTGTGAGCCTCACATGGGACAACCCGATTACCCTGTAAATCTACCCCAGCGTGTAGAACAGTGCTCTGCACATAGTAAGTGCTTAACAAATACCAGCATTAGTCCAGACTCTGCCAGAGCTGTTATAAGAGAGGGAAGGACTAGTGACCTCTGGAGAACAGAATGCAATTATGGGCACGGTCATATTGTATTCTGCAGATGCATATCTCCTCCCTCCTGCAGAATAGTTTTGAAAGTGAGAACGAGTCATCTTGAGGTCCCAAATAATTTGAGAGGGGTCGGAATGGTGAAGAAAGGCAAAATCAAAGCAGAGACTGCAGGAAACTTTCTGAGACAGGCGAGAGCTTGCTTACTGCTAAAATAGATCATCTAGAAAATTCCTTCTTGGTTTGGAGAATTTGCTGCATCTAAAACATTTGGCATTATGCAAAGGAGTCAAAGGATGCAGTGCACAAATTCAACCCCATATTTTCATCCCCATTTTTTTAAGTAACTCCTCACTGATGGAGACCAGGGCTTTTCCAGCAGAAAGCATGAACAATCTCGGGAGTGTTTCAAGCTGTTTCTCTGCATTTGGGGATGGCATCTGCCTAGCCACTCTAAATATATCCCAGGTTTTAACATGGACTCTAAAGAAAAGAATGACTTACATCATTTTAAAGCTGGAGGGAGTGTGATTTTACTGCCTCGTTCCATCTGATATTGAGATAGGGACTTGCCAAATGTTCTTAAGGCAGCTGACCAGCATATGGCATGGACCCTGGGTCCTGAGAATGATGCATGAACTGCCGGCAAATGGTTCAGATATGAAAGAGAAAGTTGGAAGAGGGACGCTTTGTGATTATCCAATTAGTGTTTCTCATATCTTGCAGGGTTCATGTAGAGCTTCAAAATTTGGGAAAGAATATGCAGCAAGGAAACATGTTAGCTTTCTCCCTAAAGCTCCTATTGCCATATGTACATGTTTGTGAGTGTTTCTGCTTCACTGAACAATTCAAACTGCACATCATTTCTTTGATCCTATAAGCTCCCTGAGGAACACTTGCAGGTCACTCTTTAAGTAAGGAGAAAATTGGCTATAAATCAACTTTATTTTCAACTATATTAATCTGAAGAGAAACCAATTTTATGGGAAACAATGACAGGTGTAAGAAGGTTCAGAACTACAACAAAAATGTTTCTTTCAAACCTGACTAATAGAAGTACTTTAAACTGAGATAATATCACATTTTCTAGGGTTTGGGGAGGAGTTTCAATATTTTCTTGCCACATAATGTGAGGGAAGAATTTACGCAGAAGAAAATGGAAGAATTACCTTAATGGTTTTTAAAAGCGGGAAAGATACCTGGTTATCTTTCCTGTAAAATGAAGGTTACTGATGTAGGTTGAGTGGAGAAGTGGATCAGGTCTTTTGTTCAGAAGGCACTCGGTTAAAAGAACAGGTCAAGGATATCTGAAATTAGAATTCACTTGCAATTTTGAAATGCTTATTTGACTCCTTTTGAATTGTAACTGCTCTAGGCAAATTGTAACATCTAGGCAAAGATGGAGATGAACGTTGAAGACATTCTCCAAATTATGCTTCAAAGTTACTTATCAGGGGCCACTTTGGGGGACATCCTTTACAACCTCCCAAACCTTAAAGAATTTGAAAACATCTTGAACTGATAGCATTCCTGGCAGAAACCTACAATGTTTTGGGACAGTAAAAGCACTATACAAATGCAAGGTATTATAATCAATTATTACTGTTATTAATTATTATTATGGTTGTATCAAAAACCTTTTCTTGAAAACTGCCTAATATTTACCTCAATGGGTCATCCAAGGTATTAACTGAGCACTTATTGTGTGCAAAGCACTGCATTAATTTCTTGGGAGAATACAGTATGATGGAGTTGGTTTACTCGTTCCCTGCCTACAAGGAGTTTAAAGTCTGGAGGGGAAGACAGACATTATAATAAATTGTCACTATGTACCAAGTGCTATGGGGCAGAGGGTGGAATGAATAATAAATGTTTGAAAGGTAAAAATCCAAGACAAAGACGAAGGGAGAGGGAGTATGGAAAGAGGGTTTACTTTGGAAAGGTCTCTTGGAGGAGATGTGATTTTTATAAGGCTTTAAAGTTGGGGAGAGTAGTGGTCTGTAGAATATGAAGAGGAAGTGGATTCCAGGCCAGAGGGAGGATGTGATCTAGAGGTTGATAGTGAGACAGATGAGCTCAAGATACTGTCAGTAGGTTGGCATTGGAGGTGTGAAGTGTGAGGGCTCAGATTTAGTAGGAAATCAGTGAGGTAAGATAGGAAGGGATGACATCATTGAGTGCTTAAGGCCAACTATAAGAAGTTTCCTTTTGATGCAGAGGTGGATGGACAAACCACTGGAGGTTTTTGAGGAGTAGGGAAATGTGAACGGATGGGTCTTTTAGAAAAACGATCTGAGGAACAGAGTGAAGTAAAGATTGGAGTGGGGAGAGGCAGGAGGCAGGGAGGTCAGAAAGAAGGCTGGTGTGATAAGCAGGGCAGGATTAGATAAGTGGTTGGATTAATATGGCAGCAGTTTGGATGCAGAGGAAAGGACAGATTTTAGTGATGTTGTGAAGGTTGAACCCAAAGTATTTGGTCTCAGGTTTAATATGGGGGTTGAATGAGAGGGATGAGTCAAGGATAATGCCAAAGTTACACTGAAAAGCAGCATGGTCTAGTAGAAAGAGCATGGGCCTGCGAGTCAGAAGGAGCTGGCCCTAATGCCAGCTCTCCACTTGCCTGCTGTGAGGTCTTGTGCCTTAACTCATCTGTAAAATGGAGATTAATACTGTGGGCCCTAAGTAAGACATGGACTGTGCCCAACCTGATTAGCATGTTTCTACTCTACAGCTTTGTGTGTGTGCCTGGCTCACAGTAAGTACTTAAAAAATAAAAAGGTTACAGGCTTGTGAGATGGGGGGTGTTGTTTACAGTGATGGGAAAGACAGGGGAAGGCCAGGGTTTAGGGTGTAAGATGAGGAGTTCAGTATTGGACATGTTAGGTTTGAGATGCATATGGGACATTCATTTAATCATGTTTATTGAGTGCCTACTATGTGCGGAGCACTGTACTAAGCACTTGACATGTACGATTCAGCAACAGATAGAGACAATTCCTGACCAACAATGGGCTCACAGTCTAACTGGGGGATACAGACAACAAAACAAAATAAGTAGTCAGCAGTAGTCAGGGACATCCAAGAAGAGATGGTAGTTGAAGCGAATTGCTCATTCATTCATTCAATCATATTTATTGAGTACTTACTGCGTGCAGAGCATTGTACTAAGCACTTGGAATGTACAATTCGGCAACGGATAGAGACAGTCCCTGCCCAACAATGGGCTCACCGTCTAAAAGCACTATATTGGAGTCAATTAATGGAGTCGAATTATAAACTGGAGATCACTGATGGTTCGATACAAGTGTGACTGAGTCCAGTGAGTTAGATCCTGTATTGGCTTTAGAAGGTATTTATCCAAGTTAGAATGAAAGTATTATGGGAAGAGAGGGAGGTGGGAGAAAGAATGATATGGTCCATATAACAACAAAAAAATGACAGCTTATTTAGTTCCAAAGAATGTTTTTCATTTTCAGAGTGAAAGTTGATTAGAGCAAGAGACAAATTTAGGGAAAAAGGCTGCAGAATCAAATATACAGTGAAAACAACCAAACTGTTACTTTAGTGCCAGGCTAAAGTGTTTTGAGTATTCCAGGACTTGCCAATATGTTGAAAGAGGATCCTGAGAAAGCTCTAGATAAAAATACGAGAAATATCCTAATCACATATGCACCTAACTACCAAAGCACATCATTTCAAATCCAGTGAGGTGGCTGGTTTTTCCCCTGAAAGTCAGAATGTTGTATCCATCGTATAACTCTGTGTGACCATGCGGGCAACTGTAGTTGTGGGAATGCTGAAGGAAAATGGGTGGTTTTCATTGTAGCTTTCGTGGTCAACTGTTATTTTCAGCCTTAACTGTATCCCTTGGAGTTCCCAACTCAAGATCCCATTTCCTATTTTTGATGGATTGTTTTCCCCATCTCTAAGCAGAATTGGATTTCTATTGTATTCTTAAAGAAAAGGGTAGGTAAAATTAGAAACAGAAATAATGGGATGCATGTGGACTGAGACATCACTGACATTATCTACTGGCCTTATGGTTCTATAGAAAATGTAAATAGAATGGGGAAAACTATAGATGGCAGGAAATTGTACCATTTGAAAAGCACAATGATTTTTTTTGAAACCAAACACCAATAGTTGTCAAATATTTAACTGTAAATCTAAACAGAAAAGAAAGTATTACATATTTCCCCTAGCCATGCCTAACATGGATACTTTTTTACTTTTTTTGTGGCATTAATGGACCATCTGAGCACATATATGTATTTGAACACTTATTGTGCAAAGGGTATCATTAACTGTGATTGAAAATCAAACAAGTTTTCATTAATGGACCTATTATCAGAAAATACAGTGGCATTAGAATACCTGCATGCTGTTACTATAGCTACCTCACTTCTCCAGTGCAATTCAAAAAATAGCCTGTACACCATTCCAAGTGTTTTTTATACAGCTGTTAACATCCTTTGATAGATATAATTATCAAAAGAATGCTAGATGATCTTTATTTGAATGTTTTGAATTGAAGAAAATGTAAATGCAAAGTCTAAAAAAAATGTAATCCACCTCAACCTAACAGGTAATCCTACTGCTAAAAGAATATAAAATTTATGTTATCATTTTCTTATTCACTGATGTACAGCTACTCTCATTTGGAATCAGATGCACAGAGTTCTACAAAAGTTCAGGGAGACTATCAAGGGTTTTGATAATCTGAAATGGGCACCCACTGTTAACCTTGTTAGCATCAGAACTGGGCATTATGAATCAGGTCAGAATAAAGCCAAGAAAGGTAAGGAACATGACAGTAACTGACCTGACTGTTGTAAAGTACTGATGATATCAACTCTGGTTACCAATCTCTTTTCCAGGATATGCAAGACTGGTCAGGCCAGTTCTTAACTCTGTGGCATGCTCCCAAAAAAGAAGGTCAGGGAAGACAGAAAAAAAGAGTAAGTTTAGAGGAAAGGTCAACACGTACTTACAATCGAGTGTGTTACCATAGTCGCCACTGCCTCTGCTGCAATTGCTGCCCTAATTTCTTCCCAGTGATCTAGAGAGTAGTACCAAGCCACTTCTGATCAGGCAGAGCTCGTTTCAGGTGAACTGGTCCAGCTGGGGTGAAAGTGATGGGGTTGGCAGTAGCAGCACAGGACGCTGGACCAGTTTAGCAGAGGAATCACCACAGTGCCAGAAATTTCCATTCATACATGGTCCCAGATTGCCAGTTAAGTCATGACGGTCATGGTGGCTGTACGATCATTGCTGTTCCTACTGGAAAACAGAAAGAGAAGGAAAAAGGCATCGGTGTAACCTTATCCTCTTTGCAGCTGTGCCACGACTGCTGCCATCTTGGCCTAGCAAAGGTCTCACTTTAGGCTTTTTTGGGTGGCAAGACATATTTCCCAAAGTTATTAATTATTTGTTCATTCAGTCATATTTACTGATCACTTACTGTGTGCAAAGCAAGGTACTAAACACTTATACTCTCCTATCTCTACACTATGCCTGGTCATTATATTTTGTCCCTGCTGTCTGATCCTTACTCAAGCCTCCAAACATAGAATTGACTTCTAGAGGGGCTAGAGTCCATTAAATCGCTCCTCTATGGCTTAGGTTGCATATGTAACAGACATAAGCAGCCCTTGTGCGAGGGGAGGGTGCATACAGAAGAAAGATTTTAGTTTTCTGACTTTCTGGCTTAATCCCCAAGTAAGTGGAAAATCGGGCCAAAACTGAGGTTATTCGAATATGCATTTAATGTTTTCTCTCCTTGTTGTCCTACTGCTTTACCCAACAGGAAGCAGGAGGAGGGTGAGCTGACTGCACCTGCTCAAACCTGATGGGTTTGGTTTCTTACCAGCCAGATAGGTGGCCTAGCTCTTCTAGTGGGGGATGCAAGGTCCAGACTTGGTCAAGGAGGCCACTACCACTTGACTTGAGGTTACCACTAATCCCCTCAAGCTGTGGTATTAAAGACTAGAGGGAGTAAAGATGCACTTAAATAGCAAATGCAGTTTTTTAGGTGAAGCATGGCAGCTTCTTCCCACCCTCCTGTTTCCATGATGTTGTAGCTTCTGGAGAAAATAGGCATATTCTTCCCATTTGTAAATGTCGGGTAAGTTAAACTTCAGAAATAGAACTAACTAGAGATAATGAAGAATGCAGGACTTGCATAATGCTAACTCATGGGTATTCAGGCTTTAACTCCCACAGCAGGAAATGCACCAAACTCACAGATTCTAAATGCAAAACAATTGGATTTGGAAAAACAGAGGTTAAGGAGAAATAATCAATCTTCAGACAAATGTGAAAACTGTACTTTACCTGGAGGAAGCTGTGCAAGAATAGCATAGAAGTGACAAAGGGAAAAGAAGTCAGATTTCTTTAATTAAGAGCTCTTTCAGTCAAGCCTCTTCTCAATGTCTCTTCCCCAAATCTGTCTGTCCCTATCTTCTTCTGGTTTTTTTCACCCTTATCATCTACATTCTTAAGGGCAGGTAAGTGCAGGTGTGTTGTGGAGGGTTGTGAGAGGCAAAGGGATTATTAAGTAACATCTGATAGTACTTTAAAGCTCGTTATGGGCAGGGAACATGTCTGCTAATTCTGCTGTGCTGTATAGTCTTTCAAGCACTTAGTAAGTGCTCAAATACCACTTAATTATAATCAGTGATAACAATAATAATTTTGGTATTTGTCATTCACTTACTATACAAATGCCAAGGACTGCACTAAGAGCTGGCATTGGTTCAAGATAATCATGTTGGGCAGTTAAGTAGAAGGGAGAGCATAGAGTGAAACCCAGATGGAGCCCCATATGGGGCAGGCACTGCATCCAACCTGATAAACCTTTATCTACCCCAGCTCTTATAACTTGCCTTGACATATAGTTAGCACTTAGAAAATATGACTTAAAAAAGTTAAGATGAAGCCAAAACACAGAGAGGTGAAGTGACTAATCCAGTCACACAGCAGGCAAGTGAGAGAAAAAGAATTTGAACCCAGTACCAAGCCTATGCTCTTTTCACTAAGTCACACTGTTTCTTTCATCAGTTCATACAACACTCTCTTGCTTCCCTATAAGCATGTTCCATGGGCTGAGGAAAGTGGGGAGTTACAGAACCTAGGTCTAAAGTACTTACATTCACCCATCTCTATCCACCAACAACTTTAAAGAAAAATTCTACTCCAAGATCAACTCTCTTATCTATATCTTGCCTGTTTTTGACCTGTTCCAGAGTTCTAAAGTACCTGTGTGTCAGAGGGCAATAATTACTATACCCAATTCAGTAATGAAACAGGATTTGGGAAATGTGCTAACAAATTATGCTAGAATTTGCTAAAATCATGCTAGAATTCATCAGGGCAGAGGAGAAAGGAACTTAGACTCAGCATCTCCTGCTGGTATTTATTTCCTTTGAATCTCAGTGTCACTCTGGGTATGACTCCTGCTTCTAAATTCACTTTCATAGGCATCTGCAACTTCAGAACATTAGATCCTCTTCTCCTCTTGCACTGCAGGCGAGCTCAAGCTAAAAATGCCTTCCGGAGAACAGTATTGAGAAGACTTGTCCTATTCAGTCCCAGAATGGGAGGAAGCAGGTGAAACTCTCACCACTCCAGTCCCCTGAACCGAGGCATATAGGGACATCTGGGCCTCATTGTGTCTGTCTGCTCTCCATGCATATTCAAGAGACAGTTTAGCTCATTATTTCCTGGCCTATTTCACTGGAAACAACATTCCCATAAAGGCATTTTAACCCACGTTGCAATTCTGTAATCATTGGAATAAAAGTTGTAATGAATAGCAATCTCTCTTGAGTAATTAGAAAATACTCCATTTCCAAACCTTTTATCACACACTAGGACACGGTTTACAGCACAGAAATGAAATGAAATAAAATAAAAAAGCAACAACTGTTTGGGAATTTATAGCTTCCTGAATGTTATAAGAATGCTTTTTTACTTTTATTATATTCCCCACTAGAAAATGATTTCCATGGTGTGGTGTAATAAACCTGAAGATAGTTCTATCACCTGGATTACTACTCTGAGAAGAATGCCTATTGTTTATCCCATTGACGAGTTCAAAGGAACACATTTTTTGAAACTCGGAAGCTAAGAACCATTTTTTGGTATAACCATTTTTGGGAGCAAGCAGCCATTGAAGCAACTCTAAAGAAACTAGTTGAAATTATTTCACAAATTGAGTAGTGAATTTAACTTCTGTAGTGAAGAATAGAGATGCTGAAATATAAAATGATCCAATGTTCAGAACAAAGTTGCTAGGCCTGATCACATTTCAAATGTGACTTTAAAAATGAAATTGGGGTCTGGGAATGAGCTGAGCTGAGGCCAAGCAAGCAGCTGTGCTTTTAAGTTGGAAGGGAAAGGAAGGAAGAGAGATTTAAATCTGAGTCTCAGATAGTAGCAGTAAAGGTAGCTCTTTTCATAAATGTCTACTATGTGCTAAGCACTTTACTGAGCACTGGGAAAGAATACATCTGTGAGAATTAGGTTTGGTCCCTGGACCTAAAGGGGCTCATAATCTAACAATGGGTAGGGAAAAGGGATGGTGCTTAAAATTTCAGATTGTGAGCCCCTCTGAGAAATGGTGATAGCGTCTAATTCCCACCTATGTATTCTTGATAGACATAATTACGACTACTACTGGAGAAGGCTTCTCATCCCTCTGAGAAATGGTGGTAGTGTCTAATTCCCACCTACGTATTCTTGATAGACATAATTACGACGACTACTACTGGAGAAGGATGGCAGTTAAGTTGGAGAAGTTTCACCAACTAATCCCCTCATTTCCTCTACTCCCTTTCCCTTCACCCTCATCCCCACAGTACCTTTTCATGGTATTCATAAGTGCTTACTATGTGTCAAGCATTGTTCTAAATGCTGGGGAAGATATAAGAGCTACAGGTTTGGTTTAGTGGCAAGAAACACGGGTTTGGGAGTCAGAGGACTTGGGTTCTAATCCCGCCTCTGCTGTGTGACTTTGGGCAAGCCACTTCACTTCTCCGTGGCTCAGTTACCTCATCTGCAAAATAGGGAGTAAGGCTGTGAGCCCCACATGGGACAACCTGATTTCCTTGTATCTACCCGGCGCTTATAACAGTGCTTGGCACATAGTAAGCACTTAATAAATACCATCATCATTATTATTATTACAAATTAAACATGTTCGACACAGTCCCTGTTCCACATGGGGCTCACAGTAGTTAAGTCTCACAGTCTTAGGTACATATCTATAATTTATTTTAATATCTGTCTCCATCTCTAGTCTGTAAGCTCTTTGTGGGCAGGGAATAAGTCTATCAACACTTTGGTATTGTACTTCCCCAAGTACTTAGGATAATAATAATAATAAGAATAATATTGATTTTCTGTCATAGGTCCAGGTATCTCTGCAGTATATTAAATTGGTCATTACCTCAGCTTTACAGACTTACAGTTAGTTATAATGGTGAATGCTCCATTGCCACCAAAGTCTGTCAGTTTTCCAAAATCCATCTTGGCTGCCTTGAACCAGTTTTTGATTTTTTCACATGCTGGAAGTTCAGTCAGTCAGTCATATGTAGGTCTCTTTAGACACACCTCCATTTGAGTGCATGACTTCAGTCAGAAATATTATCTTTGAATATGAAGGACAGTTATATCTATGTGAAGAACTAGACTAAAACACATTAAGTTAATAACAGCTCTGTTGAATGGCCTGAAAGTATATAAACCTAAGGTAGGCAGAGATGCCATACATGGCCTATCTTTACAATTAATTTTTTGGCCTGCAATTCTGAAGACCTAAACTTATACCTGTTGCAAAGTATGGAAGAACTGTTCATTTTCCAAGGATCTTAGAATTCTGTTGCAGAAAGTCTTATGACTCTCCGATATTTAGCTTTCTTCTGAAAAGACACTAGAGAGCCATTCATTCCTACAACTTTTAATAAAACAGTGAAAATACTATCAATTGTAAGTCAAGATGAAAACTGTGATGTCATTCCTTGCCTTATTGCTTCAGTTCTCTATTTTCAGTATTGTTTTTCACTTCAGGCCATTTATTAACTGAAATAACCAGATCGAAGTTCTCCATTTATCAATAATTACTCCTATTACTAGAGA
Organism: Ornithorhynchus anatinus; assembly: GCF_004115215.2. NCBI lineage: Eukaryota > Metazoa > Chordata > Mammalia > Monotremata > Ornithorhynchidae > Ornithorhynchus > Ornithorhynchus anatinus. The sequence goes on along the minus strand of NC_041735.1, from coordinate 15,409,260 downwards.
AGCCTTATCAAAACAAATAGAAATTACCTATAATCATCCATTGTTGAAGTTCACCCATAGGCTTGCCCCACTTTAGTATATCCTTAGGAATACTTAAAAAATTACATAATTATCTACAAAGTGTACTAATGACACAAAAGTAAATGGCCTTTCATTCCACTTGTTAGTCTTGACCTCTATGCTCAATAATTCAGGAGACGGAGATTGCAGCCACTTTCAAACTAATGGGCAGAGGTAACTGCTGTGCAATTTGAGGTTATTTATGGCAATTTCAGAAGATTAATTCTGTGAAACAGAGAAAGTGATACCAGATAGGTAAGATGGATAGACAGATAAAATAGGAGGTTTGACAGGAACAGGGGTTGGAAAATCTGTGCTGCTTAAGAAAAAGTACTCATGAAACAAAGGTCACCGTAAAGACACAAAACCTGTTTTCCGGCTCTGGGAAGCACTCAGAATTTTCCCATTTCATTTTATCCTCTTGGAACACAAAGTGGACATTTGAAGATGTACCTTGATGGGATTAGGGATGATAGCATTTATTAAATATTTACTATATGTGAAGCACCTTGCAAAATAAACAGTTCCCCAGATCCTCAGTGGTATTTATTTATTGAAAGCTTACTGTGTGCAGAGCAATGTAACGAACACTCGATAGAGTACAGTACACCAGAGTTGGTAGACACATTCCCCGCCCGCAAGCTTAAAGTCTAGAGGACCCCAAATATTGTGAGTTTCTCAGGGGTGTCCAACTCCCACCTGTGTATTCTTTTCCAGTGCATAGTACAGTGCTCTGCACACAGAAAGCCCTGAATGAATACTATTTCTACTCTCAGTACCACTCAGCGTGGCTCAGTGGAAAGAGCCCGGGCTTGGGAGTCAGAGGTCATGGGTTCGAATCCCGCCTCCGCCATTATCAACTCTGTGACTGTGGGCCAGTCACTTAACTTCTCTGTGCCTCAGTTCCCTCATCTGTAAAAATGGGGATTAAGACTGTGTGTGACCCTCACGTGGGACAACCTGATTACCTTGTATCTCCCCCAGTGCTTAGAACAGTGCTCTGCACATAGTAAGCACTTAATAAATACCAACATTATTATTACTGTAGATTCAATTTTCTAATTCCTCCATAGCTCTTAGACTCCTCACTTAGCATTCAGTTTGGGCACATGGTAAGCACCTAAAAAAAGCCTAATTTTATTATTGTTATTGTAAGCACACTTCCTGCACCACTAAATGACTTTCATTGTGAAAATAGGTCATCTTGGTCCTTCAGTAACTCTTCACAACCTCTTCTCCAAGTTAGGTTTAAAAGATACAGCAAGGGTTTGTCAATTCCAAAGCATTTCCACTTGACCCCCAATATTCCCTTATTAAAACTCCAGCAGGTGGCCTTTACAGCCTTATGAGGTTCTGGTGGAGGCTAATTTCTTGCTTTAATTAAGGAAGCAGTGTCACCTACTGGAAAGAGCATAGGCCTGGGAGTTGGATGATGTGGGTTTTAATTCTGACTCTGCCACTTACCTACTGTGTGATCTTGGGCAAGTCATTTTACTTCTCTGTGCCTCAATTTCCTCATCTGCAAAATGGGGATTCACTACCTGTTCCTCACCTACTTGGACTGTGAGCCCCACAAGAGACCTGATTATTTTGTATTTTTCCCAGCACTTAGTACAGTTCTTGGCACATAGTAAGTGCTTAACAAATACCATAGTCATTACTATTATTATTTTAGAAACATCAGTATTCTTTATACAGTGTAATCAATAACTACTGTTAAGTCACACTGTAATTCATTTCACAAACCTACAATGAAACACAAGTTCCTGCTAAAAACAAAGAGACTATTGGTAGCTGTCTGAATACTTCTGGTAGTTTGAGGCTCCAATTTTAATTTGCCAAAGTCAACACCAATTGACTAGGGGCTTTACGATAAATAGTTTGGACAAGTTGGCAGGGAGGTTAATTTATCAATTTGGTGGAACATTTCATTATAACAGGAGTCTACTCTCCTTTCAGAGAGTTCAGCCCGCCAAAAAATTAGATGGCATTTGCTTCAAGGCAGGAAAAAAGGAGGTTCATGATAGGGCAGAAATGTTATCTTACTTGTGTTCCATTTGGCAGAATGAGGTAGCTTTGTCTCTCCAGCCAACCTGCCCGTCAGCGCACACGCTTACACCATTTCCAAAGGTGGAAATTAGCGTATGGCCTCACCTCTCCTTTCAGCACTGCTGATTTTTGTCCTTGGGTTTCCTTCTTAGTGTATAATTTTAAATTGCTTTTTTAAAAAACACCAGGCTTATTATTCATCCTGAGGTCAGTAAGCATATTCAAGCTCAAGTTGTAAAGCAACTGAATGAGTTCTACTAGAAAGAGCCCTGTACGCTGAGCTTCTTGAGAGGGTGACAGTCCCCTGGTGCCCTACATCAAACTCTGTAAAACCCATTATTGGCTTAGGAAGACAGTAACGTAAGTTTCCCAAGACTGATGCTGCTTTGAACATTGCTGACAGAAGATATGACCGGCTCTATTAAAGTCTCATGCATTTTTCTCTTTGTTGCTTTAAATGTAAAGAGCACTGATAAACATTCAGGGCAACAGAGTAATGGTGGAGCCTTGACATCCTTTTTTAACCTCAGCATACTGGTAAACAACTCCATGGAGTGCCATCGGAAGATAATAAGACAGCTGTCAATGCGAAGAATGAATATAATAATTTAAGAAGGTATTCAGAGACCGACGACCAGAAGAATTGCCAGTGATACTCCTACAGAAGTACTGGCTAATTTAGGTTAGTACATGTGCGTGTGCGGGTGTGTGTATATAACCTCAAGTGAGAGAAAATAATGCCATATTTTTTCCAAATGTTCAATGAAATGTGAATAAGTAGAAATTTATTTCTGCTACACTGCAGTGGCAAGACTCCAACTCACTAACCCAGGTAAGAAACGAAAACCCAGTAGTATATTAGGAAATCTCAGTAGGTATCTCATTGTTGGAGGCAAATTTGTATCCTGCCTCATTTTTTCTTTCATGTTCCGGGTGTTTTGAACAGGAAAAGGTATATGAAGAAAACCAGTCCTACGTACAACAGCCAATTCCTATTGAATTGTTTCAGTCTGAAAAATTTGTCCTTTGTAACATATGCTTGGAATCTGCAGTGCAGGAACAAAGAATTAAAATACGAATCATAATATGGCAAACAACAAGAAGTAATTATAGAACTCAAATAATTATATTAGAAAATCAATGGTAGGTACAGGTTGCAAATGGCTTGCCCGTACGGATAATCTGTACTATTTTACTCTCTCACATACTTAGTGCAGTGTTCTGCACATAGTTAGTGCCCAAGAAATACTAGAGATTGATAGAAATAAATTGTTTTTTAAAAAATTACTAATTCCACTTTCCTACATAAGCCAAGCTGATAAATTTCCAATTTGTCTTTCACGGGCATTCTGTCTTTCCACTTGGGAATGAAGTAGTGGCCCACGGTTGACTTGCTTCTCTACTCCCGTCCTCTGTCCTCTAGATTGTAAGCTCATTGTAGGCAGGGAATATGTCTATCTACTCTGATACATTGTACTCTTCCAATTGCTTAGTACAGTACTCTGCACACAGTAAGGTCTCAATAAATACCACCGATTCATTGATTGATTTCCCCAAGATGACACAGCACTTGAGGTGGAGATGGATGATAAAGCAGGCAGAGAAGGTAGCTACCTACTGGCAAGAGCACAGATCTGACTGATGGGAATCCTGGATTCTAGTCCCCATTCCCTCACTTATATGACATATGACCTTTGGGCAAAACACTTAACCTTTGTGTCTCAGTTTCCCCATCTGAAAAGTAGGGACTAAATATCTGCTCTCCCTCTTATGACTAAGGCCTTTGTGGGATAAGGACTGAGTCTAATCAGATTAGTTTTTATCTACTGGTGTTGGTACGTAATGAAGATGTAACAAGTACCATCGAGTTTATTGGGAAAGAAAACAATTATAATCCATGTAAACAACCCAAAGTTATGTAAAAGTCTCTTTTCAGTTACATGTGACCTGCCTATCTCTTACCTAAATCCTTACCACCTGGATAAACAGACTCTCCATTGATTGTAGCATTTACTGTTGGGAAGTAGCTACACAAAGAAACTTTAGGAATGTTGATGCCAGATGGAAAACCAAGGAGCAAAAATGTCCAAAAAAATCTCCCCTTCCTTCCCCTTCCTGTGTCCACTGTCTCTGCAACCTCCGACATTCTTTTCTCTGGCTAGGTAATTAAAATGCTGCTGTTTATTTGATTCTAGGCTGGAATACAGAATAATGGTCTCTATGCTTGGGAGTTGGTCAGTGAGGAGACGGTATTTCCTGTCATGTGCAAAAGACCCTACTCTGAACCCTTTGATGATCGTGGGGCATAGCTCTATGCAGATGTCTCACCTGCACTTCAAGCTCCTCGACTTCCCTCTCCTCCACCTAATTTTACTATCACAGTTGAAAACACCACCATACACCCACCTCCAAAGCCCCAAACCTTGGCATTATCCATGAGTTCTCCCTCTCTTTCAAATCCCTTTCTCATTCTGTTCCCAAATCCTAGAGATTTTTCTCCCTGAATATTTCCATTACCCCTTTCTCTCCATCCAAACCACTGCAATGCTGGTCCAGGCACCCGTAAAGCCCCAGCTTGATTCCGGTCACTCCATTCTGCAGTCTACATTCTACTCTGCTGTCTAGATTAATTTCCTAAAATGTGATTCTGAACACATCGTCCCAATCCTCAAAAGTCTTCAGTGGATTCCCATTCCTCTCTGCATCCAGGAGGAATTATAGCATTCAGTCATCTCTCTTCCTACCACCTCTCCACTCTTTTCTCATACTACACCTCACCTTACACTGGTTCCTCTCAAGACAACTCACCTACAGTGCCTTATCATTCCTGTCTCCTCTGCTGACCTCTTGCTTATGCCTTCCTCCCCCTGACACTTTTTCTTTTTTATGGTATTTTTTAAGTGCTTACCTTGTACCGGACAATGTAATAAGTGCTGTGGTAGATACAAGATAATCAGGTTGAACATGGTCCCTGTCCCACATTGTGCTCGCAACTTTAATCCCCATTTGACAGGACAGATAACTGAGGCACAGAGAAGTTAAGCAACTTTTCCAAGGTCCCACAGCAAACAGTTACAGAATCAGGTTTCCCAGGCCCATGCTCTTTCCACTAGGCCACACTGCTTCTCAAGTTCAAATCTTCCCAATTCAATTACAAATGACCACAACTGTCCCATATTCAAGCCTTATTTCCAAGAGGCCTTCCCTGATTAATTTCTAATCTGCTCATTCCATTATTTTGGCACTTTTGCCCCACCTAAACATTTAAGTAATTATACCTGCCCAGAGCACTTAAAAACATATCTGACACATTTGGGTCTATTTCTCAATTACTATATCCTGAACTTACCCCCTTTAATTTCCTCCTCTGGTCTGTGACTTGTTTTAGGGTCTATCTCCTCTGCTAGATTATAACATCCAGGAGGGCAGAAATCATGCTTCTTCATTCTATTGTACTTTCTCAAGCATTGAGCAGAGTCGGTGTTCAATAGGTTGGTGGATTGATTATTAATTTTTGAAGTTCACAGTCTAAATGAAATTGATCTTGGGGATTAGAGCAAGTAAATACTGGTCAGAAGAGGATCTGGTATTTTTAGCTTCACCTCACTCTCCATGAATTCTGAAGTCTAGTCCAAAGACAAGTTGGAAAGAACTCTCATATTTACAGATTCTGTGCCTTCCAGCCCTATTCTGAAGAAGTTCAGACCTGCGAGGTGTGGAATTAGTATTGACAGAAAGCCTCGCTGCACTGGTGCATTAATACTTTCAGCTCTTAGTGTAGTGGAAAGCCTATTTAAATAATAATAAAATACAAACCGAAAAGGAAGATCCATTTGTATATTGGTTTCTGAAATGAAAGAAGTGGTCTGCCTTCCCTGTAATTGCTGTCAGATTTTAAGCAATCCTCCTTTCAGAACATTCTTTTTAATGCAGCTTTGAAAATTGTTACCAAGCAACAAGCAAGTCTGAGTGCTGAGAATTCAAGAATGATTGACATGGAAAACTTTTCATCCGGAGGATGCCACTGTTTTGGCTACAACTGCAAGTGCTGAGATATTACCTGATATAGCTGGTGGGGAGTAGGTTGTAACGTTTGCTCAAGATGAGCGATACAAAGCAAAAGAGAAAAAGAAAAATAGAACTTTATGTTCCTGAATTGCAGCAGAATTTGACTGGATTTCTGACTGCAAAATCTGCTACATCAATACTAAGTAATCATTTATCAGTTAATAGTATTTATTGAATGTTTCCTGTGTGCAGGACACTATACTAAGCCCTTAGGAGAGTATAATATAAGAGAGTTGACAAACACATTCCCTGACCACAACAAGCTTACAGACTAGAGGGGAAGATAGACATTAATATAAGTCAATAATTTACAATACATACCTTGTAAGACATGTACATAAATGCTATTGGGTTGAGTGTGGGGTAGGGAAGCCCTCCTTTTTTTATGGTACTTGTTAAGTGCTTACAGGCCAACACTTAAAGCCAGGCACTGTACTAAATGTTGGGGTAGAAACAAGTTAATTGGATTCGACACAGTCCCTGTCCCACAGAGGGCTCACGGTCTTAATCCCCATTTTAGAGATGAAGTAAATGAGTCACAGAGAAGTTAAATGACTTACGGTCAAACATCAGAGAAGCGGAGGAGCTAGGATTAGAACCCAGGTCTTCTGACTCCAAGACCTGTACTCTTTCCACTGCTCTAGGCCATGCTGCTGCTAGGAGGAGATGTGACCTTAATAATGTTTTGAAGGTGGGGAGAGTGGTGGTGGCTGTTATTGTTATGGAAGTTATTAAGTGACACAAATTAATCAGACCAGAGATGGGGTTCATACACACACAAACTCACCCACACACAAAACAAGTTAATCAGATCAGATAGGGGGTGCATGAACACACACATGTACACACAAACACCTTGGAGTGACTCCTACCATTAAACGTGGTAGGACTCAATAAGAAAGAGCTGCAGCCAAACTGCTGAGAGACTCACTTTTAATGGAGGCTAACACATGTATGCATGGTTGAAGGGAAAACCTGTGGAAGGGATCACTGAAAATCCTCTTGGTTCCTGGGCATCCTGTGCCATTTTGTCTTACAATATACCTGAAACTAATTTATTTATATTAATATCTGCCTCCCCCTCTAGACTGTAAGCTCACTGTAGGCAGGGAATACGTCTACCAACTCTGTTATACTGTACTCTCCCAAGCACTTACTACAGTGCTCTGCACACAGTAAGTACTCAATAAATACCATTGATGATTTACTTATTAACTGGAGGTCTCACTGCTACTGTTTTGGTAGCAGCAGAGCAGAGATCTCTGCCAGGTTCTGGGGAAAGCATTACACGAATCCAGAAGAGTATTCCTTTGCAAATAGTGGGTAAAGTAGAAGTCCAATCTTGGAACTTTGGCTGGCTGGGGACATCAAAGTGAATGTTGTCTGTATCTCTTTCTGTGTCCATGCCAATGTACAAGATTGGGTGTGTCTGTCGTTTTTTTCTACCTAAAAGAATGACTTTCTATCCACTCCTGACACACTTGATTTTTTTAAAAAATATCTTTATACTTGTACCATGTCATCCCTTAAATGCAACATATCCCACTTGCCTTAGGTAGAACAGATCTTGCTTATCTGTGTCAGTTTCTGTCTCCTGGGTTCATTTCCGGTAGTATATCTGTTCACTTTCTATTGCGTGGGGTCATTGTATTTTCTTTCATTTAGATGTTCTCCACCTACATAAAAATTTGGATTTATTGATCACTTAATGCTGGCGCCTTTTGGGTGCACGTTCACAAACAAATAAGCCTCTCTTTTTAGTAAACAACATATGCCAGTTTGCCTCTGTCAGATCAGAGAGGTTTGACTCCAAGACACAAAATCCATCTCATACTAAAACCTTTACAAATGGAGTGGGATTTTAATATAAACAAAACCCAACAGAATCAGAGAAGCTGGAAGTCCAAATAGGTTTGTATAGCTCTCCTAAAGCCCCTGGGAATATTCACACAATTTCCTGGGAAATAAAATTTAAAAAGTTACTCATCTGAATTCTACCACTGTAATGTTACAATATGTTCTATAACATTTCTTTACAGCTTCTATGGTGAGAGTAGAAAGTTAGGTAATATTTGAAAGGCTATGTTTTTCTTTGTCTTGGCTTCCTTCAGTTCTGACATCAATGTGTCCTGGTAGATTGCCTTGATGGAGATCAAAATTTACTGGCCAAATTATGTTACCCGAAGATTGTTTCCTTTCCACCACTTTCAGTGAATTTTCTGAGTTAGTCCTGGGCTGCTTATAAGACAGTTGCTTTCTTTCTCTGGCTGCCTGTGTGCTGAATAACTCAGAGAGAAGTTACTTAGAAAGCTTTCTCAGCTGTGAATTATTTCCATTTGTGCATCTTCCCTTATTGGCCTTGTTTTTATGGCCCATGACTTTCATGAAGGCTCATTTTCGATGCCCTTTTCCTGAGAGCACTAACACCATTCTCCAAGTGGGAGCAATTACATATAGTGGATAATTAGGCATTTTTGCTGAGGTTATATACTTTGCCTACCAGACGAAATGCAATGTGCCTTCTTTTCAGACCTTACCGTTATCACTCTTCCCAAATCAGAATTAGACCATAAGGTGTTTAGAAAACACAACCTTACTCCCAGAGCTTTTACAATGCTCATATTGTATTAAAAACGCAATTTACAAACATGAACTTATGAATGTCTTTTCTCATCATCCCTAATTATCAGTGTATTTGCATACAATGAGCAGCAATTCTTATATTACATTCTTATATTACCTACCTCCTGTTCCTATTTGGTTAAATTATGCCTCCTTCTAGTGATTATTGCTTCCAAACGGTGCACCAAAAGAGTTAGTATTGTGTGAACTTTCCCTCTGAAGGGAGAGATCCAAATATTGAATGAAGTCAAAATAATGTAACGAATTAAGCAGTCTTATCACTTATCACTTCTGCCAACTTCTGGCTAATTTTAAGTTCCTAACCATGGCATGAAATAGTAAACGTGTTGCAAAATTATACGAATGTGAACTGGCAAAATAGATAAATTGTCCTTGTTCCCTCCTCACCCAGGTCTTCTAGAACCATGAAGACCCTAAAAATAATGATATCTAGATAATTTATTTCCCTAGACTATCATTTATTAGTTAACATTGGTTAAGAACTCATTCATTTCAAGACACTCTCTCTTTCTTACTGGCTTTACATATTGAGAAGAAGGATATTCATTCAATCATTTATTGAGCGCTTACTGTATACAGACCACTATACTTGGGAAGTGCTTGGGAAGTACAATTTAGCAACAGATAGAGACAATCCCTGCCTACAATGGGTTCACAGTCTACAATAGAGACACTGAATAGTTAGGAGAAAAATGATCCTTAGGACTTTAGCAGCAGTTCAAAAGTAAAAAAGGTTGACTGCTTAGAATTAAAATTCCTTTCTGCATTTTCTTGGTTTGGTTATCTTTCCTGGGTAATAATGATGATGGTAATGATAATAATAATAATGTACCAATAATACATAGTAATAATGATACTCTGGGCAGGGCTGGAATAATTCTCTTGTGGCTAAGAATTTTTTGATTTTGTGAGACCCTGGTATTCAAAGATTTTCCACAATTTAAAGTAAAATGATCACAAATTTAGGATTAAGGTCATTAATGCTATATGAAACTTGCTTAATAATGAACATAAGACTATTCCATCTGGCGGTATTTAAGTCTTAAAACACGCAGGATGGAGTTTTAATTCAAAGCAGTCATTTTTTACTTTCAAACTGCTGCTAAAGTTATCCCAAATCCTCATTCTTATATATGGATTTATAATTATGGATTGAATTTTATGGTGGCCTTCTTAGCTCATGGTCCTAGGCAGCAATTCCTAATGCCCTGCACTATTTCTGTTCAATTCCTGGGCACTTCCTTCTTTCAGTGGTCCCTGAAACTCTTGCACAAATAGAAGGTTAAGACTAAGCTTTCCTTTTAAGTTAGTGTATTCCAGTCAGTTCTGGGTTCATCAAAACCTTAATATTCATCATTCATGGAATCAAAAAGCTTAGAGACCTGTAAAAAATCAAGCCACTCTATACTAGATAATAAATTCCTTGAGATCAAGGATCATGTTTACAAATTCTAAGTACGGCACTCTCCTAAGCACTCAGTACAAGTCTCTGCACACAGTAAGTGCTCAATAAATACCACTGACAAATTGATGTATCTAAATCATTCTAACGAATTGCTTCCTCCCTATTTCTCAAATACAGTTTTGAAAAGATTCTTTATTCAATTGTTAGTTTCATGAGAGTAGAGTCCTTATCCACTCACCTGCATTATTATTATTAATATATAATAAATAACAATAATATAATAATAATAAAGTTATTATTTATTATTCTTATTACACAGTTATTAATCTGGGGCAGACTGTGAATCCAGGCTTGTTGTTTGACTGATTAACTAAAACCCGTTGCTAACCTATTCTTCAATATAAATGTTATTCCAGTATCTTCTTTACAACTAACTTAAATAAGGATTGCTGCATCTCTTGTCAAATATGTCAGTATGATTTTTTTAATAACCTTATAATGTAATAAGGAAATATTTGAGTGTAGAGCTGAATTTGATTAGGTTAGGTTAGATTTGATTAGGTTACTAAGTCTGAGTAAATGTTGAATATCCTAAGGTTCCTAGCAGTCAGTGGATACATATTTCCACATTCTGTTCTGACCATTTTGCTTCAGAAATATGTTGCTTGCCATGATCACTTTTAGAGTCATTTCCATTTGGGACTAATTGAAAACTTATTCCTGAACACTTTTCAGAGTAATTACCATAACAAATTTAAAATATTATTTCTGGGTCATGCTAGCAAGTTTTCAGTCCACATAAAAGCTCACAATTACCTAAAAAAAAAATTCCATTCAGTGCCAAAACATGTACATTAGCTTTGTAGAGGTCCTGGTGCTATATTTCCATTTTGTTTTCTCAGTATAATTGTTTCAGAAATGCCAAGGATATGTTGTTGGTTTAATAATTTGGTCTGTTAAACAAAGAGGGTTTTCTAGAGCAGGAATTTTTCAAGTATCTCTTTTAAGAACACCTGTGTCTGTTACAGATGATCTCCTGACCCTCATCTTGTGTATTATTTAAAGACAGTCTTCCTAGTGTATGAGAAGTGGTTGTCACTTTTTCTTTGGATTTTTTGTTTTTCTTTTTCAATAAACATTCACCCTCTGCTCCACTTTGAAAAATGGACAAAGATACAGGCATATTCAATTGAAAACACTTAAATATCTGCAATCCTTTGGAATCTGGGGAGAAAAAAAATCACAATTCAATTAGGGTTAGTCCTTTCAGCCTTGAAGGAACTTGACCCATGAAGGAGTCAAAGATTAAAAGCAAAAGAGAAAGCAGATAAGAATTCATAGGCCATATTTGTATAGAAGGCAGGGTGGTTTCAAAGATTGCTTTTTAGTGTTTATACTGAAAAGCAGTTAGTGTTCCAAACATGGATTCAATATTAAGACTACACCTAAATTTAGGGGAGTCTGTACTAGCCAGGCTGTGCCAGTAGTAAGGAGGCCCCATATCACTAAATCTCCCTCTGAGTCACTTTTGGGAACCTGGACAATGGCCTGCTTAAGGACTGCATTTCCAATGTTCACACCCTCAAGACTGTCTCCTCAACCTGCTCCCTTGGATAACCTTGGTGTAACTCCAGAACTCAAAGACTAGTCGTAAGTGCATGATGAACACAGAGCCTATCAGGTAGGCTTTCAGGCTAACTTAGAAAGAAGCATCAAGGCAAAAAAATCATAAAACAAATCCTGTCTCTACAAGCCCATTCTCAGCTTTTTATTAATCAGTGAGGCTTATTGTGAAACCCTTGGCAGGATACAATACAATAGAGTTGGTAGACATAAACCCTGCCCTTTTCAATCCTATTGTGCTAAAATTTTTGATTAAAAAGGCCCAGTAGCAGGTTCTCTTACTGCTCCCCGATTAACACAACAAATACTGCTAATGCCATCGTGACAGATACAGTTTCTGAAATTTCATCATCTTGACATCATGTTTCATGCAGATAAGCTATAAGTAATAGAAGTGCATATTTAATAACCTAGTTGGTTTTGAGACAAATTTCTCTCCTCAACCATGATCAGTGGTACAAAAAGAATGGTGAATTTTCAATGGGAAAATGTATTTTTACTTCACAGCAAAGAAATAATCAACGGTATTTACTGAACGCTTACTCTGAGCAGAGCACGGTACTAAGTGCTTGAGAGAGCACAATAGATTTGGTAGAAACACCACAAACAGCCCTTATATAGTAATATAAACTGGGCCTTGGGCACTGGAAGAATACTCATTCTCCCAATGGCAGGCTCCAGGGGATATTGTCTCTGACACAATTCCTCTAGTCTTTTCCCGCTCCAACCTGGGTTAAATGGTGGGGCTGAACAGAGCAGCCAGACGGGGAAGCAGATGCAGGAAGAATTCTCCTCTTAAAGCCAGCATGCGGTTTCATCTGAATACTAAGGCAAGAGTCCTTAAGGAAGTTATGTCTGGCAAATAGTAAGCATATTATTATCATTATTATTATTACTAATATTACTATAAGGCAAGCGCTATTCTAAATGCTGGAGTGGATACAAGGTAATCAGGTCCCACGTGGGGTTTACGGTCTTATTCCACATTATACAGATGAGGTAACTGAGGAACAGAGAATTGAATAATAATTAACACTTATGGTATTTGTTAAGCATTTACTATGGGCCAGGCACTGTTCTAAGTGCTAGGGTAGATACAAGATAATCGGGTTACACATAGTCCCTTTCCCACAAAGCGCTCACAGTCTTAACCCTCTTAACCTTTATCTTATTTTACAGGTAAGGTAACTGAGACAGAGAAGTGAAGTGACTTGCTCAAGGTCAGCAGACATGTGGCAGAGCAGGGTTTGGAATCCCCATCCTCTGAGTCCCAGACCCATGCCCTTTCCACTAGGCCACTTTGTTTATTATTATGTTTCCTTTATCCTCTGATGCTCCTGTGGTTGCATTTTTTATGGTATTTGTTAAACACTTAGTAGGTACCAGGTACTGTGATACTGCAGTAGGTACAAGCTAATAAGTTTGGACACAGTCACTAACCCACATTGGGTTCGCAAACAATGCCATTTTACAGATGAGGTAACTGAGGCACAGAAGGGATTCTCCTAAAATGTAGTCAGAATATACAAGCTCTTGGTTGAGAGATTCAAGATCTTTGAATTATGCTATCCCAGTCTGTTGAAATGTTTCCCACAGGATCAGAAATCCATTCGGACATCATCTTCTAGATTCGCAGTTGGTCCCTGGAACACAGCTGCATAGATAAAATTGATTGAACATAGTACTTAAGTCTGGTTTTCTAAATTGTTGATGAAGAAAACACAAGGCTTCTCTAATTCTTACATGGCCAGACAAAGACAGACACATGCACATACGCACACACACACATCGCATTCCTAGAATAACATCAGTAATTCACTGGTTCTACAGCCAAGGATACAAGAAAAAGGGCAGATTTTGGATCTCCTATCACCAAAACCTAAGCATCACTTTAAATCCCTGACTGGAAAGTCACTTAAATAACAAGATCACAGGAACACTGTATTTCTAGTCTTCGGGTATCTATCCAAAGACAGCATGAGCACCATATGAATACAATAAAGAAGGTTTTGGAAGTCTCCACAGAGTCCTATAAATTCCATGGCAAATGAAATTATTGACAGAGAAGTGCTAAGGTCACATTAGGCCTGATATTAAGCAAAACTGGGCCAACAACTTGTACTTGCATCCACATTTAGAATGGAAGTTGTTGGGTGAATTTGATTTATCACATATATATATATATCATTTATAGCAGCACTTTGAATGATTTCAGCTTAGAAACCTGCTCTAGAAACTGACAGGAACTTTCCCAGTTGAAATAGATACTGCAATACTGAATGGCGCTTTTTATTTTTGGCGCAAAACGGGCACTTTGTTATTTCAAGCTATCATATTACACAATATAGAGGACGAATGAGCCTAAATGATAGAACACCAGCTTCCAGCTGCAAATATGAAGTACTATTCCCTTTGCCTATTTTTAGCTATTAAAATTGCCATCCATTTATTTTCCATTTCTAGGTGAAATAACACAAGACCAACAATTCAAAAAAGTAACATATAGGTTTTCAAGTTCTTAAATTGTCAGAATGAAGTTGTTAGCATTCAAAATTTTCAGAGGGAGATTTGAAGCTACATATATAGATCTGAACAATTGATAACCATAGAGTATCGATCGGGGGCAGTACATTCAGGCCATGCCATTTATCTGGCCTTCCTTTCCCACATAAATGTCATTAACCTACTTTATTGCTAGCTCAGTTAGCAATAAAAGTGAACCTAAGGAAATTCTAGAGCAGATTATATACACAAGATGGCTATCTCGTAAAGCTGACTATACTGCTAATATGAATTCAATGTAAAACACAAACTAGGAAAATATTCCACACTAGAAGAGAGTCAGACTACTAGTACTTCGGGCAAACATTATACAGTACCAAAGGATTAAATAATACAACACCTGTGTTGTCTCTCAAACTATATAAAGTTTGTCTTTTCTACGATCTTCTAAAACGTAACAATAAATGCATAACTGTATCCATTTTCTACTGCCATTTTCTGCATTTTCACCAACCAAATGGGTAACACCCATTTAACTGAACATTTGGAGTACCCAGATATCTCTTTGTAAACACTGACCTATTACTTTAGGACATAAAAAACAGAAGGTCCCACAAGGTTAACTGTCCCGAGTGCCACACTGCTAATCACTTCACTTTTCTAAAATGAATCTAATTCTGTCTGCCCCTTTATATTCTCACCCATCAATTTCAGAGAAAGAAATGAAAGTATGAAGGTCCCGAAAGATGCTACTATTTTTAATAATAACAGAATATTTAATAAAAAGTAAATCAAAATCACTGTGAAGTGAACTGATTTCTGTTACAATCAACATTCACTAAATCTACTTTCGTCTGGTCTTACCTCAGGGCCTCATTTGCAGTAATTTATTTATTGACTATATAGAGACTAACCTACACAATAATTTTCCACCTAAGGATCATTTTGGAGAATATAATATTTTATCATGTTGTTAAAAATTGCTGCATATTTTTGTAAATTATTACTTTATTGGCCAAATGTAATCCTGATTGCATAATATTTACCCACCATCTACAGACCCACCCCATCATATAGTCATTTAGCTGAGTATAGTTTCAAATGAGATTTTAGAAACCTGTTATTTCGATTTATATACTAATGTTTTTATCCAGTATGCTGATGAAAATACAATCACAAACAATAGGAATAATTGAGGAATACATTTTATTTTAAATGGTAATACTACCGAGATTATTGTTTTGAAATAGTTTGGTGAATAATACTGTTTGCTTGTAGAACCAAGGGAATTCCTGGTTACTCTAATTATACGAACAAAGGCTGGGAAGAAGAGAACTCATTGAGAATAAATGACTGTTAAATGCACAATGTAATAATTTTAAATTTTAGATAAATATGTAAATACTAGTTGTCAAAGACATTTAAACAAAAAGAAGTGACTAGGCATAATAAAGAACGTCAGACAAATTTCTATGGATAGCAGCTAGTCTTTTTACGACCAGGGTCTTTTGGAAGATTTTGGCACATAGTAAGTGCTTAACAAATACCATAATTAATTAATTTTAATTCTTTCTTGTGACAATTAATAAAGTAGGGCTCCAGGGTACCCCTAAAAGAATTAATGTTCCTTCCAAAACATGACTGACACCCAAGAAGTAATTATTCACCCTCAGGATAAATGTTTCAAGCCATTTGCTTTCACAAGGACATGTTTGAAAAATAGTCCATCAATGCATTTCCATTGCCTGGTAATACTTAATGCATTAATGATACTTTGTTAATGTAAAATGATACATACATTAACCACTAGTGCTTAAGGATACATTAAAAATATTCATTGAACATTTGTCTTTCTTCGCTATTTGCACCCCATTTAGAGCTGGATCCATATCCTCTTATACTTGGAAATTCAGAGTGATGTTAACAGAGGTTTCTAGAACCTAAATAATATGTTAGAGATGCAAAACTGGCCGTTTAAGTCATAATCCTATTTGTGACATTGTGGCTCGTTGCTAGGGTGATGATTATACTACTGGAGGATTATGATTTCCAGTAAAGAATAAGCCTCAGAAGTAGAGTGACCCTTGAGAATAACAAATATTGCTCACAAACAAACATGCCAAATGATATAATGGAAGAAAAAAAGTCCTCAATCTCTGAAAATAGGTGGAAACAAAGGTGGTTTCATTATAAATAGGGGTTATCATTTTTTCACGAAATGCTTTAGAAAAAAAAATTTTAAACAAAAGAATATATTGGGATTTAATGAGAACATGACCAAAGGAAAAAAGAGCCAAAGAACTACAAAAGAAAGTTAAAATGCAAAATGTTTTGATTGTTTTATTTCAAGGAGAGAGTAGATTAGCGCTTATATGTAAACAAAATTAAATCAAAGAAAGGTTATTAGTAATTCAAGGAAGAAAGTTTTGACAAAGCAGGAGAATACATTAGCTAATTCATGTAGGAGATTTGGGAACAGCTAGTCGTATGCATTTATATAAAAATATATGAAGGCTACTGGAGGGAATGAGCAGGGAGTGTGTGATGGAGAGGGGGCTATGGGGCATTCCAAGAACAGAGACTGTAATGTTATAATCATATCAGTAGTAATAATAGCAGAAAAAGTAATAGCATTTACTGAGTGCCACTTGGTCTATAGGGGGAGGAAGACATTAATATAAATACATAAAATTGCATATGTGGTCTATTTTGACAGTAAAATATCATTATAGACATCTTACTTTGTTAAGATTCAGGATGAAACGTTACTGGGGAACTCATCCAGGAGCTCAGTGTGTAAACAACACATTGAAATCTTACACTCATTTTCTGACTGATGAGTGACATGATTTTTTAGGGCTTTACCTTGAGGCCCCATTGCCTCACCTTGTTGGCTAGCCCACTAAGTGATGGTCATATGTTTTCAGAAGAGCAGAAAAGGCAGTGAGTGGCTATTGAAAGAACTGTTGAGCTCTTTTAATATTTTACACACATTTATAACTGACTTTTTGAAAGAAAATTTGCATCCTAAGAATGTGAATATTCAAAAGAGTGTTTGATGTTTCAGTAAGGTGACATTCTATAACATTTTCACATTAAAAGAGCACGACCGTTACACAGATGCTACATATGCACAGGGCATATTTACAAGATTTTTTTTAGTGGGGCTAGGATTTGACAAGGCTTTATGATCCAGAGAGATATGTGCTACACACACACACTGACTAATCTCTCATCTACCACACTTTTCTCTCTCTACTGCGTCATCCTTCCACTTGAGTCTTTCCTACCATCCTACCTCCACCTCACTGATCTCCTATTACAACCCAGGCTGCACACTTTGCTCTTCTAGTCCCAGTTTACTTAGTGTGTCCTAATCTCATCTATCTCACTGCCGGCCCTTTCCCACATTCTTCCCCTAGCCTGGAGCATCCCCTCCCTCTTAGTACGCCAGACCACCATTTTCCCCGCCTTCAGAGCATTATATTATTCATGTCTCTTCCAAGAGGCCTTCCCCACATAAGCCCTCTTTTCCCCAGCTCCTTCTCCCTTCTGTGTTGTCTATGCACTTGTATCTGTGACCTTTGGGCATTTGATATTCATCCCACCCTCACATCACTTATGTATAAATTACATTTTCAAGTGCTTATGGTAAATAATCCATTTATAACTGTTTCCCTCCTCTAAACTGCAAGCTCGAAAGGGAATGTCTCCTAACTCTGTTGTATTCTCCCTAGTGCTCAGTACAGAGCTCTGCACATAGTAGGCTCTCAATAAGTACTACTGATTGATTGAGGCCTTAACCCTAAACCCTTAGATACACACCCACTTTTTCCTCTCCCCTCATCCCCACAGAGAAGTAGTGTGGCTTCATAGATAGAGCAAGGGGCTGGGAGTAAGAAGGACTTGGTTTTTAATCCTGGCTCCTCCATGTGTATGCTGTGTGACCCTGAGCAAGTTACTTAACTTCTCTGGGCCCCAGTTACCTCATCTGTAAAATGGGCATTAAGATTGTGAACACCATGTGGGACTTGGACTATGTCCAACCTTAGTAACTTGTATCTACTATGGCATGACTAGGACTTAGTAAGTGCTTAACAAATAGCACAAAAAAAAATTTGTGACTAGGCCATCAAGGAAAGGTTTTTCAAACTTTCATGCTGATTTATGACAACAGCGTTGCCTGCAAAACGCTATTGTTACCTGGCTGATGAAGTAGATGGCATCAATGTTGTTAGGAATGTGGATTTTGCAAATTTTGTTCAATCTGCAGGTGAATTTGAGAGCAAAAGTATTTGCCATTTCATCTACAGTTGAGAAAATTTTCTCCTTAAATTACATAGAGTGTTTATTCGTCACTTACTATGTGTCAATATTGTGCTAAGCAGTGGGTTGAATACAAGGAAGTCAGAAACAGAAATATGCTTTACTCGGTAATTTGAGATACAAATAAAATAATATGGTCCAATCTTTTTCTCACTACTCAGCCTAATGAATATATATTATCTAATCATTATTATTCCTTGCTTATCTAAGTTCCTCTTTTAACCTTCTTAACTGCTTGTTTCTTTGATCATGATCTATTGGAATGTAAACTCTTTTAGGGTGAATTTTATATCTGGTGCACTACTTCTTGGTGCCCTAAAATACCTTTTAATATTGAACTGCACATTTACAATATTTTCCTATGACAAGTTATTCAAATTTTAATTAACTCAAGCCCTAAACAAGTTTATAAACCCCATCACCACTCTGAATCTCTTAGTAATGAATTAGTCCATTACTTTTCTATTTTTAAATAGTACTAGCATATTTCAAGAACCTATTGTTAGATTCTTATTTTCAGTGTAGGATATAAATATTACCCCAGGCCAGTGTTATTGCAATTCCCATGAATTACATACATAAAACTTTCCTTCAGCTTGTTTTCAAATGAAATTCTTCTAAGTAGTATTAATCCATTTCCAGAATGGTTTTTCCTTACATGATTTGGTATCTCTTCCCTCCAACTCTCATCTCAGCACCTTTACTCCAACTTCACACTTTTGCACTTATTACCTTTCAAGACAGTAATCAGGATTAAATACCTGTTCTCTAAACCTTTAGACCTTGAGTTGCAGGTGAGTCCCACATAGTACAAGGACTATATCTGATCTGACTGCTCTGTATCTCCCCAACACTTAGTTCAGGGCTTGGTACATAGTAAGTTCTTAAGAAATATTATTACTATTATTATTATTTGATGAAAGCAGATATATAAGGGAGGGTGAGTTGATGAAGGACCTTCCCTGAATATCAATATGCTCCAGTCTGGGAAGGGGGAGAAACCAGAAGCACTGTGAAGCCTTCTTAACATTTAGTTAATTGGGAAAGCTCAACAGTTGTTGTTATAGCTGTGGCTGTTCCTGTAAATGACTGCTGGATTCTTAGTAGTGAAGAGCATGAAAAATGCTCGTCTAGCCACAGTACCATATTGTCTTTATTGTATTTATCATTGCTCCTATCCCTGTTTTGGGAGTTTATTTGTTTCATCTTTCCAGATAAGTCTCCTGGCAACCCCTCTTCCACTTTATGCTTAGATTGTGAACCCCTTGGAGATGAAGGAATGGGTTAAATTCCACACATTTTTTTTTTTGTTTTTCCTTAGTGCAATACAAATTTCACAGTATATGCTTAATAAATATAATACTATTCATACTAATTTGTATCTGTCTGCCCTGATATATGGTAAGCTTCTTGAAGGCAGGGACCATGCCTTTTAATTTTATTGTATTCTCCAATTACTTAGTTCAATGCTCTGCATAAAACAGGTGCTCAATAAATATTACTAATTGATTGCTGATCTACTGAGGTCCCCTTAGCACTAGGAGGCTTTCCTAACTCATCAACCCCAACTCTGTATTCAGTTCACTCCAGTTACCACAGTATAGGTCTTCAATGAGAAACTAACCAGGCATTGTGTATCTTAGGAAATGAAATGACTTATTTATTAGATTAAACTATTTTCAAGTCAACTTACAGTGTGCTGTGTTATCTCTTGATAGTGCTTGCTCTCAAAGATGTCCTTTCTGTCTCTGGCATATTCTCACTTAAATACTCATTTGTGCCTGATGATTTACAAAATAAATAGCATAAATGGTTTAATCAACAATTCTTCTGGAAAAAAAGCCTCAAATTGTTTACTTTAATTGAATCCCTGAAAATGTGATGGGAGCTCTGGGTCGCAGAATATATTCTCATTGAAAGCATTTTCAGTTTACCCGGTTGGTATTAAACATTTGTGCCATTTCAAAATCTGATAAATCCACATAAATATAACATAAGCCATGAGTCTAGAACCTGAAAAATTGGTAACATCTAGGTGTCCCAGTTCCTCCACCTCCAAATTTGAAGTAGTCTGACCCAATGATTGTAAAAAAAAACACCAGGTTTTTCTGGTCTTGGAGGTCTCCCTCTCTCATTTCCTTTTCCTCATTTTTTTCCTTCCTCCTCCAAATCCATGAAACAAGAACAAAATGTAATAATCTGTGGAGGCTCACTTTGGGTGGGTACATATAGAGCAGTGATGACCACTTAATAGTACATGGGTTTCCTTCATAAGGAGAAAAGCTCCCAGATCTCATTGGTATTATCAAATAAAATTTTCACTTCTCCTGGAGAAATACCGTTAATTTGAGCCATATGTCAAACTGTGATTCCGATGGCATTGTTCACACATTAACATTTAAGTAGCTCACTTGACCTTGTGTTTCTGTGGATCAAATTACAGGCTTCAGGAAAGATTTTGGTGACTAAGGATGCTTTGACATGTTGATAGCTTGTTTTCTCTGTATGTTTTCCAAATGAGTGCAAGGGTTTTCATATGCAAGGGTTGTTCCCTAACAGAATATAGCATGATGCTTGTTTTCCATACAGATTTATCATAGCACCTGGAAAAATGAATGTGCCAGGAAATTTGCCTATAAAAAAATTCTCAGGCTCTCTAAACTTGAGCAACTAAAAGAAACATTACCTATGCGCTCATAAGTAGTGCCCACATCCACTGTTTTTGTTTTTCAGAATATGGAATTCATGTGGCAGTAAGAGAAAGTAACCTAGTTGTATTTGGGTTTTGCTTACATTTTTACAGCTGTAACACATCTTTGGCACAAATAATTTTCATGTCAGACTCACTCCAGCTGTCCTTGCACCTGTCATTTTCTTCATCTTCAAACATATATGGGGGTTTTCATGTTTATGTGTGTGTGAGAGAGTGATACAGTGAGAAAGACAAAAATATAGAGGAACTGGGAGAAAGAAAGAATATGGGACAGAGAGATAGGGAGAGAGTGGGAAAAAAGAGAGGAAAATAGGAGAGAGAAATGGGGGTGGAGGAACTATAAAATCATATACAGGGCCTGGAGGAAAATCATGATGAATGATTAGCTATGATGTAATAGCCAAAATAGAAGAAAAGAGATGAAGATAAAGAAGTAATGCCGGACTCTCTGACCAGTGCTTAATTTGTTCCAGAGTGTGGCAAGGCTCAGATCTGGCACCTTTGAAATAAATATTAATATAATTCCAGGACCACTGTGTTTCTTGGTCCGTAGCACTGGGGCCTTGGTAAAGAACTGCCCTGGAGGTTGTGTGGTAATACTACCATGCATTAAAAATTTCAAAGTTAAAATGACACAATTGCTCCATTTCTTTCATTTTAATTGAAGGGCTAGATGCAATTATGCCCCTAAGAACCCTTCAAAAGTATTGACTGGAAGGGACAGCACTATACCCTAAGGATTCCAGAGCTACCTATGTATTTCCACCACTACCAGAAAACTGCTGAAGAGTAGAGGTGGTAGTTTACCAAGAGTGCGAGACTCATAAAAACGTAAAATGTCAAGAAGGGTAGTATTGCTTTTGGAGAGACTGACAAAGTGTGGTTGAATGGGTCATCAGTCTCCAAACTCAATGAATTCTGTAAGGGTGTCCAAACATCTATGAAGCTGGGACACACAACTTACGGACACTGTATGGCAGGTTTGCCGGGGTCATCTACAAGCCATACTCAAAATCATCCAGCAGGACAAGTTGACCTGCAAGTCCTATAATGCAGTCAATTGAACCCACTGAGGCAATGCTCCTCTCAACCCTGCTTCGCTGGGCAGGGCGTAAGGGGGCGAAGAAAGGGCAGTTGTAGAATACCCACACACTGCTGTACAGTGACCTGAAAGGGAGTCTACGTAGGTAGAGGGACAGAAAATATTCTGAAGACATAGCAACACAGTCTCAAACCTTGTGGTCAGTAGACCACCATAACAAAAAGGCCAGACTGGGAAGCAGCAATCTGGAAAGGAATTAGTCTCTCATAGACTTCAGAAAGAACAGGATGGCAAAAGATAGCACTGTAAACAGCTTTGGGACAACACATCAACAGAGCAAAGAACTATCTTTGTATGCTCATAATGCAGAATGGATTGTCAGTCACTTATTGATCTTCTCGGTCTTATCAGCTCACATTTACAAGACGTCAACTTGAGTCATGTTATCTTTGAAACTAGACTGTCTAGGTTGAATTTGTTGTTAGTGCAGTCAACCCCTGGGAAGTTTCATCGTCTCTGCTCCTCTTTATGGTAAGTTCGTAGGGGACAGGGAATGTGTCTGTTATACTGTTGTGCTGATCTCTCCCAAGTTCTCAGAACAGTGCTCTACATACCGTAAGCACTCAAGAAATAAGATTGATTGATTTGTATTCCTTATTTTGTTTTGTTTTCATGTAGACCTATTGAGGGGGAAAGCATGTTTTGCTGAAGGTAAACGTTTGCTTTCTATTAAAGGTGAGGAAGTATGAAAAGGAGATGGCGATCAAGCCGTCTCCTAAGTGCTCAGAACTGTGCTTTGCACTCTACAGACACTCATTAAATGGCATTGATTACCACATTTACTTGTATAACTTTCTCCACCACATAAATCCACCCTCTCCCAACTTTGGAGCAGATCAAAGATTTGACAGGTGCTGGGATACAAAAGGATATAAGTATCAGAATTGGCAAAAGGTGAAGATGCTGGCTGGTCCTGGGGAAATGTATGAATTCTGGATTAGGAAGAGGAGACAGGTTGGTGGGGATTTCCTAAGGGCTTACCATATGCAGCAGCACTTGGGAGAGTGTAATAGAAGAAATGTCCTCTCCTTTCTTCCTTTTACTACTCCTCTTTTTTCCTCCCGCTCCCATTACTGCTTGACTTAATTCCCCACCAGTTAGCCCTCTCATTTGTGGGTTGCAAAAATTACGCAAAAAGTGGGGCAATTATGGAGTAAATATGATTGATTGATGGAAAAATGGGCGTGACTTTGGTATGGCTGGATAGGTCAATATATTCTTGTGGGTGCGTTTTTCAAGAAATACAAAAACAATCTCAAGAAGGTAGGATACAATGAGAATCTGAAATGCCTATAGAATTATTTCTAAGTGGCTATTACAATAAAACCTTTTAGTACTTTCAGGAAGAACTGGAATTTGTCCTTGGCTAAAACTGTACTCTCAATGTTGTTTGGCTTTTAACAAGTCATTTCTCTCCTTGGCTCTTGCCTTGCTTAAGAAGAAATGGAAATGAGTCTGGAACATCTACTGACAATATAATCTGTTAAAAAGACTCCACATTTTGAACATGGCTCAGGTTTGTTGCAATAGGCCATGCATACAATGCTAGTCAGGAGGAAACATATTTTTTCTTTATACATAGAAAATATCTGGATTTATTCACCTAGGCAATATAAAAGGATTTGTCCACCTGACATAAAAGCTGAATGACATTTTGCAATCTGGTAAATCAACAGTCTAAATAATGGGGCCACTAGTCCAAATTCTGTCACTTCAGTGATTTGCTTATCAGGAGGTTTACAGCTGGTGCTCCTTTGAAATTCGGCTTTCTTTTGTTTCTTAGTTTTTAATCACAGAACATTCTCTTGTGCCTTGTTCACCACCTTTCTGTTCCCCTTAATCTTGGCGAACCCCCAGTTTGAGATTTAATCCTTCACATAGTTTTGGGATGTACTGGGATATCCTGGGATTGACGTTTGCCCCCAGGACATTTTAAATTGTGTCCTTGTCATTAGATATTAGAACCCTGACCTTTTTGTAGATTGCTTTGGCTGAGAGCTGTCCAGTCCTCTGAGATTCAGTTTCAGAATCTCACTGTAAAAAAATGAAGATTATTTCTTGGAGAAAACATTAAAAATTCTCCTGAGTGATTTTCTAAACTGACTTTTTTCTGAAAATTTTTACCAAGTATCAGGATTTTTTCCAAGTTCTCTCAAGTGATTTGAGAAGGAACTAACCTAAAACATGCCACCTCCAGCTGTAATATCTTATGTTGTTGCTAAAATCATATTTGCTTTTCATTCAAATCCAGCCATGGCACTGTTATAGTCCTCACAAAACTGCTGTGTTAGGGCGAGGGTTTGTGCTAAGATAGAGCCACTGAATGAAATATACTTCCCCAGATAACACATGGAGAAATTGGAATATACACCCGTGTGGCTTCTAGTAAAGGTCCTCACACCTAGAGATGAGCATGCTCCATTACTCAATTATGGAAATGGTTGGCATTATCCTGCTGCTTATTATTTCAAAATCAAGAGGAACTGATTTTGTTGCTACAATAAAAAAGAGCTATATACAGCATTAACAACGATGAGAGAACTAGTGTCTGATCTATTAGAACTTATACAGATTTGCATTTACTATATTATCCACTTAATTCTCAATATTATAATCAAATAGAATTTTACTCAATGTCTAGGGGAGTTTGTTCTTTTTCCAGGTTACTAAAACTCAGCTTCAATATTAGTGTCAGACAAATGTATTTTTGAGTATTGATATACATAGAGAAAGAGCACTGTCTAAGGTTCTTGGAGAACATGCGGAATAATAATAATAACTGTGGCATTTGTAAAGAACTTACAATGAGCCAAGCACAGACATAAGAGCTGGAGTAGATCCATTACAATCAGATCAGACACTGTTTCTCTCCCACATGAGTCTCACAGTCCAAGGAAGAGTGAGAGCAGATATTTCATCCTCATTTTGTAGATGAGGAAACTGAGACAGAGGTGTCACAAAGAAGACAAGTGGGTAAGGCGGGATTAGAATCCAGGTCTCCTGATTCCTAGTCCTGTGCTTTTTCCACTAGTTCACACAAGATGTCCTCTCAAGGAGTTCATGTTTCACTGGGAGAAACGGTTGATACGAAGTGATGGATTGTTCATGTTTAAGTGAGAATAGGTGTGAATAATAGAAAAATGAATAAAGAAATAACAAAAACATAAAATATGAGTGCCGAGGAAGCTATTGAGAGGCATAATTTGGGTGGATGGTAAAAGCATTAATCAGGAAAAAGATGACTTTTATGGAGGTTTTTATTAGTGGGGAGGGGCAGGTTTGGGAAAGCCATCCAGGAAAGGGATGAAAGGAAGGATGGAAGGATGAAAGGGATGAAAGGAAAGGGTGAGGCCAAATATAGATGCCAACTCCATAAAAGCAAGTTCTGCACACAACAAGCACTTGATGAATACGACTGATGGACTTGACCCATGGGCTTGGCCTTGCAGGGCAAAACCATTAATTTCAACCTCTCTGCTTTTCTGGATGGGGTGTGTGTAAGATGGCTAGTCTGCCTGACCCTCATACCTAGGAAAGAAAGGAGAAAGCCAGGAGACACACTTCATTGTGAGCAGGGAATGCATCTACCACCTCTGTTATATTGTACTTTCCTAAGTGCTTAGTATGGTACTCTGTACATAGTAAGTACTCAATAAATGTGATTGACTGAAAGTGTAAATATATAGCTGAGCCAGAGAGCTCCCCTCTAGTGTGCAAGTTCCTTGTGGGCAGGGATTTTGTCTACCAACTATCATCTTGTATTTTCCCAAGTGCTTTACATAGTGCTCTGCAGAGGGTAAGCACTCAACAAATACCATCGAATGATTGGTTGATGGATCGATTGCCTGAAAAGGATTGAAGTGAAATAGAGGGGCCAGGTAGTTGAAGATGAAATCCTCAGCTAACTTGAAGCAAGGGGTGGCAAGCACAGTGCTTGGGATGGAACAACACGGGAAAATCTCATGCTGTGACCCTGACATAGAGCATGGGAGAGATTAGAGAGGATCCTGGGTTAGAGTTAAGATACCCTGGTGGTTTGGGGTCCAGAGCCAGGACTAGAGAGGAGCAAGGCTCCTGCCCTTGATAGGAAGTATGGTCACTAAGAGACCTTGCTTCTGAAGCTCTCAGACAGGGTGATATTAGAACCTGAGATGTCATGAGAGAAGGAGGAGGACCAAAGGAACGTAAGTCTTGAAATGCCTACGAGAAAGTATTATGGATCCCAGGGCTAAATGCATTAGATCTAAGTCAGGGTGATTTGTACTGGATTCGTTTTCATTGTTAGTGAATTAAGAAACCATTAAACATTACTGGGTAGGGCCTGGAGTGAGAAAAAAGGACTCAGAAATGAACCTTGCAGAATTGTCTTATCTTACGCCGTCGAGTCATTTCCGACCCATAGTGACTCCAAGGACACACCTCTCCTGGAACGCCCCACTTGCCACCTGCAATTGCTCTGGTAGTGTAGCCATCAAAATTTCTTGGTAAAAATATGGAAGTGGTTTACCATTGCCTTCCACGCAGTAAACTTAAGTGTCCTCCCTCAACTCTCTCCCATGCTCCTGCAGCCCAGCACAGGTGAGTTTGGACTTGGAGGAGATTGCCTTCCACTTGCTAGCCACTGCCCAAGCTAGGAATAGAATGGGTATACTTATGCTTGACTCTCTCTCCCCTAGCCAAAACTGATAGGGTACTGGAAACTCTCCAGGCAAGATCCTGAAAGGAGTTTGCAGATTTAGCCGCAGTTAAAATAAAAGGAGAGAAAGACAGCCTGGAAAGGAAACTGAGAGATGCTATAAAAACCAGGAAAGGGCTTTGTTTATAAAACCAAGCAAGGCAGCGGAGCTTCTCGATCTAAAGGCTATGACTGGAGCCCAAAGAACTGGCAGCTTGATAGATGCTCAGCATATTTGATTAATAAAAATTGCCTATCTTTTTTATAGATAAAATATATCTATAAAAAAATAAGCTTTTCCAATGCTCCTCTACACTTGGTGCTTAAGAGACATAGTTCTAAAATGTTGAATACTATAAGCTAAATTCTCCCAGAGGCTAAGCTACTTACTTTCTAACACTGTGAAGCAATTTTGAGAATCTGCATTAACTTCTTACAGGCCACTAAGGAATCATTATGAATCCTATGTTCGACATGGTACCACAGACCTCTAAATTACTGCAATTTTCCAAGCACCTCACTATTAAGCAGAGAGTAGCATAAGCCCTGGAGAATCAAGCTGTTTTCCGGTTTCATTGAAAGACAATGTGTTTTTCAGTAATGACTCAGCACTTTCAAATGTCTGAATCAGTCACTTTAGATTTCATAAATACCTAAGAGCCCTATATGCGAGAGTGTTTGCGTATCTACTGTGTATATATACGGTGGGGGAGAGGGGTAGCTGTACCTCACGCTTGAATACTGGGTAAATGTCTGGCAGAAATGGCCATTGAGAAGCAGCGTGGTCTACTGAAAAGAGCACAAACCTGGAAATCAGAGGACATGAATTCCAATTCTAGCTCTGCCACTTGTCTGCTGTGTGACCTTGTCCAGGTCACTTAACATCTCTGTGCCTCAGTTTCCTCAAGCTTAAAGGGAGATTAAATCTTACACCTTACTTCCCAGACTGTAAGCCCCATTCAGGATAGGGACTATGACCAAACTGATAAATCTTGTAACTACTCCAGCACTTAGAACAGTGCTTGGCACAAAATAAGTGTACAAAGAATACCGTAATTATTAATGCAGAACCCACAGTTCCACTCACACTTTGCACACTCAACTATTGTCCCTTATTAGGGTCCTGCATATATATTATACATACCTTTTTTCACATTGTATTAAGTTACAACAAATATTGGAAAGGCCCCATGTGCTTGTAGACCTGAGCATACTCACCTACCTCAGTTGCTATGACATCCACCAAGTCAAAGAGAGGGCTACTTCAAGTTACAAAATCATGTTGGTGTTTCTATTACTTTGTGCCTTAACATGGTTCCACTCAAAGAAACAATAAATGCCATTGTTTCAGGGACATTGTAAAAGGTCACCAAGGTCACCTCAGGCATCAAAAATTAAGTAGACCATTTACACCATTTGCTGTAATGTTAATACTATTAATTGAAGTGCTCTTATCATTTATAATGTAGGTGCATAGAGGCCTTGTTTGCATAAATGTATATGGAGAATATGTGTTTGTATTCTGGCCTGTTTTATTTCTTTAACTCTGCTTCCCCTGTGTTTCCTCCCTCCTGGTTTGTATTTCCACCCATGGAGCTGAAATATTCTCACTTAGTTCACTTGTTGGTTTATTACAGAAGATGAGCTATGATTCCATTGCACTAATAAAGATTTTGGAGGAATTAGATTGGGAAAAATCAGTCTCTCTCCTTTGTTGCAGATTCCCAATCTATAAAACTGCAGAGCTGAATGAACACTGATGAATGAATAGACTAGAAGTCCAAAGGGAAAGGAAAACATGTGCAAGTTACTTAATATTTACATTCAACTCCATTAACTCAAAAGTGACTCCCAGAATTCTATTTCTTAACATTGCTCAGGGAAGACGAAGCAACATGAAGTTGACTTATTGGTTTGAAATCTCATCAGCTATTGAATGGATTGTCCAGGCTAGGAATGCTTTGGAGTTTAGTAATTTTGTAAATTAGATTAACCATCAATGCTTTGCCATGTTAGAAAGTAATTATATTTCCCTAAAAATGATCATGATTTGATAATATTGAAAACACTTTGTAACTTTTCACTTCCAAATAAAAACCAGAGATTCTTCATCAGTTTTTGAATGACTACATGCTTCTACAATTTAATCTGTGTAGCATTTAGAAACAGAGACATTCAAAAGATTTGTATTCCTCACACAAAATAATACAAAGGTTAAGATGTCATAAATACTGTAGATATTTAATAGGCTGAACATAATTAATCAACATCATCCTGCTGAATATCAGGATGTCAGAATAAGATGGTTAAACTCAGGAAGAGGAACAAAAAATCAAAATTAACCCTTCCAAAAACAACTCTGAGCAGGGTACCACAACATGAGATTTTCAATTCCTCCAAACATGTCCTCTGTCCCCCATTCTCAGGCTTTTTTCACTATTTCAAAGTGGAATTTTGAAGGAAGGGTAATTCTAGATTGGAGGAAGGATGAGAGCCAGAGTTGTAAGTGGGAGAATTGAGAACTAGCCCAGTGAGGAAGTGGGTTTAGGAGGAAAAGAGAGTGCTAACTGGAGTATAATAATAGAAGAGAGTGGATGGAGAAAATGGGAGAGAGAAAACTGATTAAGAATCTTAAAGCTGAAGGCCAGAAATTTCTGGTTGAGGAGAGGGGCAACTTTTGGAGGTTTTTCAAGAATGGAGATGTGAGCAAAATGACTTTCAGAAAGATGATCTAGGCTGCAGAGAGAAATATGGAATTGAGAGGGTAGACAGTTGAGGTAGGGTTGGAGTACTATGTATTATGGAGTAAATGTATTATGAACAAGCTATAGTTTGCCTAAGGAAAAACCCACACACTGTCACACTGTTATAGAAGTTTTAGAGTTAAAATAACAATCTCAATCCAATAAAATCCATGTGTGGGTAGGTGGTTTGTATATAACTCCCACACAGTCACTTCCCTTTTATTTGCTTTTTCTTTTTCTTTTCCTTTTATCTTTCTAGTCATACTGTGCTCTTCTTAGCTGTTATCTTTTCTCTGAACACCTATTGAATATATTGCTTCCTAAAGAATTTATTTTGATATGTTCAAGTCCTCCACTGCTCCTGAACTCAGCTTCCCACTCACATCATTACTGCTTTAAATGACTTTTGGCTCTCTATGGTGCATCACCTTAATCCTTTCCCATTGACTGAATCTCTGTTCTGGGCGTGGGGGAGGAATTCAAGTACAAAATATCCGTTCCCTATTCCTTGTCACTCTGCCTGACAGCACCAACAGAGCTCACCCCCTTTCTAACTTTTACTGCCAGTGGTGGCTAGTCTCTTCCTAAAGCACTCCAAAGAGGAACTTCAAGATCCCCCAAATTTCTGAGCTGATGACCATTTCTGCTGAATAGACTGGAAGGTAACTGTACCTACTTGATGAGGGCAGATTATCAGGTCAATTTATTAATACCACCATAAGGACAGGACTAAGAGGGCTTGCCAGGAGAAATCAACCTTAATATCCTACAGTAAGCTGTAGGCCAATGAAGTCCTCTTAAACTAATGGTGATCAAAGCCTGCTAATGAAAAAAAGGGGTAAACAATGTAATCTTTAAATCTGTTTTGTTTGAACTTTGCCCAAAGTAGAGGGAGGATAGTGGTTTAAGAACAAGATGTATTGTTGTATTTTCTTTCAACAATATTTTGGTAAAGTTGAAAAATCAAACTACTAGTCAAGCAATTTCTTTCTTATTGATTGACCATCAAATTTCCTGATGCAGATGTTCAATTCTGACAAAATGTCAGTCTTCACTTTTATGACAGCAAACAATATCTGGTGTCCATTAAATGTCCCCATGTGCCCCTGAGTTTTGAAATGCAAACTCCATATTTTCTGAGGTTCTGTTATTCGTGAAGTCAACTGCCTTAGTTGCTATGGGATTCTTCTTATTTCAGAAAGATATGGAGGTCATCTAGTCAAACACTGCCATTCTTAATTGCCAATTAAATTCAATATAGCCATGTTTTTATCAGACTTTTATAGGGCAGCCTAGATGCTGTCAGAGTATAAATGAGAGAGCAATGTCTTGACCAAGTTTAGTTACCATGTCTTACTGGATGCTTTGTTACTATTTATATTCCAAGAAAAGAAATAAATGATCTGACTGCACTATAAGTAACTAAATTGTCTCCATCTCTAGAGGTCACCTGGTATGAGACAGAATAACCGGTCCCTCTCCCAATCTGTTCAGAAATATATAAATTAACCTTTTCGGGTCACTGCCCACAAAGACACCGAATAGCGACCCCAGGGAGATAGAACCCAAACCTCACTCAAAGCTGGCAGACAAGGAAAAAGTTGGAGTTCAGCCAAACCGAATCCTGGTTTTGCTAGCATAGTGCATCAAATGAGATGTCAATCACATTTACTGAACACTTACTGCTGCAGAACACTGTACTAAACACTTGAGAGAGTACAATGCAACAATATAACCAACATATTCCCTGCCCACAGTGAGCTTACAGTCCAGAAGATGTGCCCCTCTTAAGTGATCAAATGAGCTTGGCTGTAGCCAGCATATAGCTTATCCAGTGCTTAATGAAGCCACAACAGTAAAGAGTCAAGGGAGCATTCTCCCAAAAAGGTAAACACATATATTTAAAATGATCTTTTGTCCTGTCTTTATCTTCACCTGGAAGCAGAAATAAACCCTAGACAAATGATAACATTTAAATACTCATTTAGCTTCCTTCATCACCTCTTCCCTTCCTTGACTACACAAACCATAATGAACCATCTGTAGAAGAGAGAGTGAGAGAGTTTACCTATCTAAGACTGGGCCAATTGGAGTAGATTCAGCTTACCTAACTGAGCTCTGAGGCTTAGCTACTATTGATTGATTGATAAAAGGGAGAATACCATTCTCCTCATTTTCTATGCCTTCCTCTCCAACTTTAACTCTGCCACGGATGTTGTGATAACATGGCCATATCTCCTATTTTTGAATTATTAACTTAGTGCCTTATTTATTACTTTACATAGGATCAGTTGCAGCACAAATTTATCATAAATGATCATTATTTCATAGAAAATCTGTAAAAGGAGGATTCAATACCTG
This sequence comes from Ornithorhynchus anatinus, assembly GCF_004115215.2. Lineage (NCBI taxonomy): Eukaryota > Metazoa > Chordata > Mammalia > Monotremata > Ornithorhynchidae > Ornithorhynchus > Ornithorhynchus anatinus. The sequence continues at coordinate 15,376,989 of NC_041735.1, read as the reverse complement.
TTCTCCCTCGATCTCAGACTGACACATAGGACAGGTTAGTGTCTAACCTTATTAACTTTTATTTATGATATTTGTTAAGTGCTTACTATGTGCCAGGCACAGTGCTAATCAGGCAGGACACAGTCCAAGTCCCACATGGGGCTCACAGTCCTGATCAGGTCATTCCAACCTGTCACTTAGGAACCGTAGTGTATCAGTTGATTTATTTAGTACTTAATTAGCGATTGTCTCTATCTGTTGCCAAATTGTACATTCCAAGTGCTTAGTACAGTGCTCTGCACATAGTAAGCGCTCAATAAATATCACTGAGTGAATGAATATTCATATAATTTTATATATGCTCTTACTCTTTTACTTATCTCCACCCTTAGATTAAAATATGCTAGAGGTTGAGGAGCTTGTTTTATACTTGTTTTGTATGTTACTAAGTAAAAGGTACAGGGCTGGGCACAGACACTAAGTAAATTTTGATAATGATAATGGCTTTCTTTTCTTCAAGTTCATACCATGATTAATGAAAAAGCCTTGGATTGTAAAGATAATACTTTTGTTTTTTCTTATAATTTCTAAAGAACACATACACATTAGAGATATATGCTGTGCTATGTTAGCCATAAGTTTCTCTTAGCCTCAGTTTTTAACTTGACATTTCAAGTACAGACCATATCTCTACTATAGCAGAATGCATAAATCATCTAAAAGATATTTCCCTTTATACAATCTAAGTGAGAAAAATAAAAAAATGCATCAGATTTGTAATTTTTCTTGAGAAACTGAGTAGGAGATTTACAGAGAGAGTATGATTGGAGCTTGTAATAAAAAAAAAGAAATGTGATCCATCTCAGAGACTGTAGTAGCTAAATTTTAAAAACTAATATTGGAAGGTTCTTCCCAGCTAGGAATATTATCTGATTTCTGAGGGTTGTTTCCAGCCAGGTTTTCCAGTCAGCCAGTGACTGCGTTTTGTAATAAGAAATTAGCCCACAAGGACCCTAGACGGCATTGTCAACAATGTTACTGATTTTTATGGTACACTTTTTAATGGGACAAATATTGATGTTCCCAAGAATAAGTCTTTCTTGGATTGCATCCAGTTCCCTTGAGTTCCTGCAATGGAGTCCATAGCTCTATTAGTTCCAATTTCATAGGACTAGCTCAAGAAGCAATTGCCTCTTTAAATTACCTCTAGTCTCTAGGGACAGAGACCTCACACCAGCAGTCTGTTTAAAAACACTCACATCCCTCCACTAGCTCACAATGAAGCAAGCCTTTAATCCTATATATATTATATAATATATAGATACATTTATATATATATTGTATATAGAGATACATTTTTAATATCATGCTAAATCTCTCACATGGAATTCCTGCTGATCGTACTGCACAAGAAATGATCATAAAATAGCTCTCTCATGAAGCAGTGATTAGGAACTAGCCAGTCCAATGAAAATGACATTATTCATTTGTTTGAAAGGGTTATCTAGTTCTTTTTAACAAAGTCCTAGTAAATGCTGTTTGTGATTTAAATAAGAATTTCAGATCTAGTTCTCTCTCCCCAGCCTCAACTAGGGAATACTTGGAGAAATGTGGTATTTCATTATTCTCATTTCAGTATTTCTCCCATGTCCCTTTCCCACTCTAATCATCAAGTGTCCTCCAGAATTTGTCATTTTGGCAAGAGAAAGTTTTCTTTTCTCTGACTTAGTATCGCTCTGAACAGGAAGGCTGATTTCCCCTCTTTTGTCCCTAAGGATGAGCATCTGCCAAACAATTAACATCTTGTAAATGGAGAACTCAGGTTGGGTTGCCAGGAAACCAACTGTTCAACTCAAGTGTACAATGTCACAGTCTTTCACATAATCGCTACAACATCCTTAAAGGGAAAGCGGTATAAAGGCTGTTTGTGCTCACTGTTAATGTAAACTCTTTGAAGACAGAGAAGCCAAATCACAGATATGGTTGCAGAACAGGAGCTACTTGGAAGCAGCAGCAGACAGCAGATCTGCTGCCTTGCAGCAATGAAAAATGAAGTAATTTTTGTGGAAAAGAGGCTTCGGGAAAACCATAACACCAAGAGAGAGAAAAAAGTAGGCAATGCATTCAACAGTACCGCAAGGGGAAATCTTTACGTGATATGACATGGAAAGGATTGTCAGTTATGTACTGGTCTCGAAAGCCATGCTCTATGCCAATAAAATTATCATGAGCATTATCTTCAAACAGAAATGGCTGGTGCATTTATACACATATGCACACAAGAGAAAAATTTACAATTAGATCACCACCAATTGAATCAATTAAAATACCAGCAGGAAAATGTAAGGGTTCAAAGAAGGCTATAAGATGAAATAAAATAATTGGGATTCTGCCAAGGCATAAGGAAATCAATGGCTGAAGGTCTTGAAAGAAAGCAATCTGTTGGCAGTTTTCTAAGAGTCAATTCCATTTAATTGAACATAGTCACCAGTCACCTGAAACAGGTATATAGATCTCAATGGAATAGTGTGGAAAACCCAAATCACCATTTGTAAATCTTACTTGGAAGCAAATTGAAAACCAGTGCACGCTGGGAACAGAGACTAAAGATATTCAATTAATAAAAGCAGTGGTTATGGGTTCTATCTATTTCTCTGTCCCAGGAAGCAGGTTCTGGAACAGTTCTCTGTCCCAGGAAGCAGGTTCTGGAACTGTAGGACAGATACTTGTGAAAAAGGGAGAGTGGGCAGGAGAAATAGATATGTTCAGTGATAAACACTGATAGCATCAGAGACTGGTAACTACCGTTGCCAACTAGAGATCTATAACCTGTGAACCTACATAGCTTTAAAGGCCAGATGTCCCTAACTAAAGCCAAGTGGGAAATGAAGACATTATGCACATATTTTTTTAAAAAGGTTTTACCCTGATAATGGAGGGAAGATTTTAATTTTCTTCCCTTTCTACTTACAAATTGTCAAAGTATTTTCCTCAATTTTCTGCTCTCTTTAGTCAGGAGACACTTGCGATAAGGTTGGTAAACTCTGTATTATTATCATTATTGTTTTATTATTATAATGGTATTTGTTAAGTCCCCTCTCAGGGTCACACCTGGAGACTTTCCAGTACTCTACCCATCTTGGCTATGGGAGAGTCAAGGAGAGGCATATGCATTCCATTCTGAGCTTGGTCAGTGGCTAGTGAGTCGAAGGCAATCTGCTACAAGTCAAAACTCACCCCATGCTGGACAGCAGTGGCATGGGAAAGAATCAAAGGTGGAGACTCAAGTATACTGTGAGAGAGCCACCAATTTTACCGAGAAATCTCCATGCATACACTACCAGAATGATTGCAGATGGAGAGTGGGGTGTTCTGGGAGAAATGTGTCCATGGGTCGGAAACGACTCTACGGCATAAGACAAGACAAGATTTGTTAAGTGCTGTTCTAAGCACTGAAATAGTTACAAGCTAATCAGATTGGACGCTGTTCCTGTATAATATAGGTCTCGTAGTCTTTATCTCCATTTTACAGATGAGGTAACTGAAATACAGATTAAGTGCAGTGACTTGCCTAAGGTAACACAGCAGACAAGTGGCAGAGCCGGGATTAGAACTCATGTCCTCTCAGGTTGGGCTTTTAATACCTGTACGTGTTAAGCACTTACTAAGTTCCAAGCACTGAATCAAGGGCTATGCTAGATACAAGTTAACCATGTTGGACTCTGTCCCTGTCCCTGTCCCCGTCCCTGTCCTCTATGAGTCTCGCAGCAGGAAGGAGTAGGATTTAATCCCCATTTTACAGATGAGTAAACTAAGGCACAGGGATGTTAAGTGATTTGCCCAAGGTCACAAAGCAGACAAGGGGCAGAGCTGCTTCTAGAGCCCAGGTCCTCTTACTCTCAGGCCTGTTCTCTTTCCACTAGGTCACACTGTAAGGTTGACAAATACAGTGTGAGGCTGACAAACATATCTACTCCGTTATGAGGGGCAACCGGATTTTTCCCACAGACTCCAGCAGGTAAAACAGCTGGCTGATTTTTTAATGTTTTTGTATTTTTAAACGGTTTTGTTAATATGTGCCAGGCACTAAACTAAGCATTGGGGTAAGTACAAGGTAATGAGGTTGGACACAGTCCCTGTCCCACATGGGGCTCATAGTCTTAATCCCTATTTTACAAACGGGGTACCTGAGAAGAGGAAGTGAAGCGACTTGTGCAAGATCACCCAGCAGAGAAGAGGAGAAGCTGGGATTAGAGCCCAGGTCCTTTTGATTCCCAAGCCCGTGTTCTATCCACTAGGCAGGCTGCTTCCCTTTACTTCACCTAAGCACTTGAAAGGCAACTCATAATGGGACATCATTTTACCACCTTTCCAGCAGCCTCATTTACATTGGTCATTTCACTTCTACTATAGGGGGGATGGCCTTAATGACTGAAACAGAGTTAGTAGTAAAAACAGTATTGATCTTTATTGAACTTCCTTGAGTTCAAAGACTGACTTAAGCACTCGAGAAAGTACAACAGAAAGAGAGATAGATTCACTGCCCACGAAGAATTTACATGAAAAACTTTAGTAGCGTTTCTTTCCAAATATAAGCTTTTGGTTGGGACTTCTAAATCCAACCTGGACTTCGTACAAAGGGAATGACATTTGCATTGCAAGGTATCTTTATGCCCAAGGATGAAAGTGCCTATTATGGAATCTTGTGACACCTTTCAATAGAAATCTTGACAGTTAATTTGAGTCAGGTCATCAATGAAGTAAGGCACCTCTGAGTTTAAACAAACTCATAACGTGGCTCAGTGGAAAGAGCATGGGCTTTGGAGTCAGGGCTCATGAGTTCAAATCCCAGCTCTGCCACTTGTCGGCTGTGTGACCGTGGGCAAGTCACTTAACTTCTCTGTGCCTCAGTTCCCTCATCTGTAAAATGGGGATTAAGACTGTGAGCCCCACGTGGAACAACCTGATTCCCCTATGTCTACCCCAGCGCTTAGAACAGTGCTCGGCACATAGTAAGCGCTTAACAAATACCAACATTATTATATCTTTTCAATATTCTCTGCTAAAGGATTTCCACAACTAGAAAAGCTGTTGGTCACTGAAACATTCAGTTCATTCTCAAAACCAATTTAAGTTAATCTGAAAGACAGTCGACAGACTGACTCGCAAAGTCCCATTTATTACACCTTTGGGACAATTAAAATCCAAACCATCATGGATGGAAAAATGCACATCACGGCATATATTTAAGAACAAGACAATCCTAGCTGAGGTTAACCCAGTATTTTCTGGAAGGGAGAGAAATAAGATTACAAGTGGTGTCCTGGCTTTGAGTCCCTATATTGGTAATAGAAAGGAGATGGTTAATTTTTTTCTGAGGCTGCTAGAGGTGCTTCTGGCAGATCTGCTCATTCTAACCCCATTTTCTATTTTTTGCACTTAATTATTTTTTCTTTTGTATTTCTTATCCTCCAAGTTGAAATGTATCTTCTGCATTTCCCATAGTTTGAAATTAAATGCCACAGTAGCACTTTTAATAAGGAACATGAGATAGAAACGTAGGACATGAACCAAATAAGGTTAAAAAATAATATTCTCAGAAATAGCTTCCTGTAGAAAATGAAAGCCTTTAATTTTAAAGAGCTGCTGCCCTGCTCATGTACACTTTAACATTTCATACAGTCAGTTGCATTTAATGATCCTACACTTTCCTCTCATTACTGTTGCAAATAGGAGTTTTCTTCTTATTGTGCTTGCAAGCCAGTTTTTTTAAATCCTTGCCAGTCCCATAATTATGATGCATCTTAGGGCAGTGACTATTAGTAAATGGAGAAAAATATATTTCTATTTCAGTTCAAATTTTCTATTGTAATTTGTTTTATTTACCCATAGCTTGATTTCTTCTAGATGCAGCATAAGTTTTACGATCCTTGGTCAAGTGGGTTTCTGTGCATTTGCATGGCTCTTTTTCTACCCTGGACATAATACTGGCTAAAAATTAGGAAACAAAGAGAAGGGCTAACTAGCCATTTTTTCAGAATGTAGAAGTGTTAATAGTGGAGTCATGCTGGGATATTGCTACCAACTTCATAAATGATTTGGAAGAGAGAGTATGGAGGGAATCTACTATCTGCAGTTGATTTGAAGCTGTTCTGAATGGTGAATGTGATGAAGGCGGGGATAAATTCCAGACTTCCTAAACTCCCTTCTAATATAGCCATTTTCTTCACACATTCTACCCAAACTTGCATACTTCACTCCTCTTATGTTAAACAATTTTCACTTATGAACAACTGCCTATGCCTTTTTCCCTGTCCATCCACCTTCAAATCACCAGACCACATCCCTTCCCATTTTCAAAGCCTTCTTGATAACCTACCTTTGCCAGGTGGAATCTCCCAGCTAATTTCCACAGTCCCTAGATAACTCATCCCAATAGCCATCCTTAATACTTACGTATAATCAGATTTGCATTTTCCTAAGAACTCCATGCATTTATTTTTATACCCTTATGCAATTTGATATGCATTACAGACACATAACACTTATATACAGTCTTATATTCTACTATTGCCTCTACCTGTGATTTATTTTAATGTCTGCTTCATCCTATAGGCAGTAAGCTCCTTTTGGGTAGGGATCATGTCTACCAAGTCTGTTGTAGTGTGCTTTCTAGTGTAGTGTAGTGTCTGTATAGTGTACTTTCCCAGGCATTTAGAGCAGTGGAATGCACACAATAAGCACTCAATAAATACCAGTGATTGACTGAATTTCTCATAGCTTTGTTGTAAGTGATTGTATTTATGTTTCTTTGTATACAATTTATGTTTGCCTCCTTGAACCTGTTGGAGGTCCAAAATCATGTACTTTACTTTATTCTATCCTCTTGAGATATCAGTCATGTCACAGAAGAGCAATTTCTGGGGGATTTTTGATAGTTCTTTCCAATTACCAGTCTGTGCCCTCACCCCTAAAGAACCCAAAGAATGTTGGACATTATCAATCAATGGATTGAATGGACGACTGATCTGACCCAATGATGGTACTGATTATATTCTTTTTGCTCTCACTGGAAATTATGAATAGTAACCTGTACATGAGGAATATTTTATGACTCTCTGAAAATGATAAAGTTGCTTAGAGGATTTGTGTCATTCCCAATGAAATTCATTTAGGATGGGTTGCATAATTAATTATAAAAAAGCACCGTATTTATAATTTTCACTAGATTGCAGAGTCCTTGAACTCCTTGAGGGCAGGTATTTTGTATAATAATTCCTTTGTACTCTCTCAAAGGCTTGAAGGTGTTTCATAAATACTTTTGATTACTTAATTGATTGGATGTTTGCTTGCAAGTTATAGGAATAGAAATAAAGATGACGAGAAGGTTTCATTTTCTTTCTCTTACAGTTCGTACTTAAAAATGGACAACAAATTATTTTTCTAAAAGCTTGGGATTTTTCAGTTTAAGCTTTAGCCAAAATAAGTGCTTTTACTACCTAAAATTTTGAAATGAGAGATTTTATGGAAACCATTCTGAAAAGATGTTCCTGAAACTATACAACTGGAACTATGTTAAAACACGTAAAGGTTCTAATGGCATTCAATGGTTTCAGGAATTTTAAAAGGGACCAAATTGACTATTTTGTTTTGACACAGCTAAATGTCAGAGCAGAATCCAGTTGAAGCAGCACAGTCTGGCTCTATACCTCTCCGATTTCTTGACAAGAACAATTTCAGTGTTCTAGTTAATGCACTCCCTGCAAATTTAAGTGATAGATTGGTACTTTTGAGACTGGGTGTCTAGAACTGGGAGAACACATTCTCTTGTTATGGGAGCGACTATAGGCCAACACAGTGCTGATGGCCATTTCTGAAAATTGGGCAATAGGAAAGTTAAAAAGAATACTGTGAGGAGGAAAGAAAATGGAAAGCTTTCAACAGAATTTATTAAACCATAATGCCAACCAGGTTATATTTGGAAGGACCACACAGAGACTCTTTCAGTTTCTATATATCAGCAAAGCATTAAATTATTTGAAGTGAGCTGGTCTGTTGAGAAATGCAAATGTTTCAGTACAATATCTGAAGCTTTTCAGTTAAACTCTCTTTATTATTTCATGAGTTCTCTAATGAGGAAGAACCAAATACACCTCATTACTCAGGGAAAAAGAAAAAAAATGATCCAAACACAGCACAATGCAGCCAGCTGGGGAAACCCAGAACTGTACATTCCATAGCAAATTACACTTTAGTTGTGCCTACCTGGGTTTGTGAATCAGCAGACAGGTCTTTGAGGGGACAGAGGTAACATTTATTTTTTGATAAAATACCCATCTTGACCCATTCATTTACCCATCTTGTTGGTGGCACTGCTGGTGATAAAGCTGACCTATGGATGGGAACGTGATTAGAGCTATGGTGATGTCACACTGATGACCACATTGGGCAAACATATAACTATAAACAATGTAGATATCTTTCTTGTGAAGAAATTTCAGCTGAAAATGTCTCAAGTTCCAAGATCTCCTATGCAGGTGGTAGGCAGCTGAGTCTGAAATAGTAATTCCACTAGCAAAGGAAGTGTTGGGATCCACACAACCACCAATATTTGTTCTGGTGCTCATCACAGACAGCCAAGATGTGCCAAAAGAAAGACAAATATGACACAATTTGAGGTTAACACATGACCTATTTGGTTATAAGATAATTTGATGCTCTTGGTTACAAAATTTGTTTGTGCTTTTCCTGGTTTGCACTTGTCCTGGAAACACGAATGTCAGTACTTTAATGGCAGGAAACATCAGTCAATCAGTCCATCAATCAATGACTTTTTTGAGTGCTTATTTTGTGCAGAGCATTATATTAAGCACTTTGGAAAGAACAATGCAATAGAATTGATAGACACCATCCCTGGCCTCAAGGAGCGTACAATAGGGAGGGGTAGAACCAGAGTATCAAGATATGCACAGAAGTGCTTTACATCTCCTCTAACTCCTTTGTAAACTGTTCCTAGTCCTTAAGCCCATGTAGTGTATGGGGACATTTTTCTATTGAAATATCCTTTTGTGACCAAGATCTGGACAAAGCACATCTGTAAGCTCATTGTGAGCAGGGAACATGTCTACTGACTCTGTAATTTTGTAATTGAGAAGCAGCGTGGCTCAGTGGAAAGAGTCTGGGCTTGGGAGTCAGAGGTTATGAGTTCAAATTCCCGCCTCTGCCATTTGTCAGCTGTGTGACTGTGGGCAAGTCACTTTACTTCTCTATGCCTCAATTCCCTCATCTGTAAAATGGGGATTAACTGTGAGCTTGACGTGGGACAACCTGATCACCCTGTACTACCCCAGTGCTTAGAACAGTGCTCTGCACATAGTAAACCCTTAACAAATACCAACATTATTTATTATTATTATTATTAATTTGTACAAGTGCTCTGTTCATAGTAATTGCTCAATAAATACTACTGACTGACTGATTGATCTAAGGTTTGTTGCTTAACCAGAGTTTTCAGAGACTGCCTGAGGTGTATGGCATCCAATCAGAGAGAATGGCTTTGGAAGAAAGAATCTCTTTCCAAAGTGTTCTTGGGATTCCATATCAATTAATGGCTTTTAAAAAGTGTTCTCTGTGTCCAGAGTACTCTATTAAGACCTTGGGAGAGTACAGTACAACAGAGTTGGAACAAGCCAGGGAAAGGTGGGGTCCTACCGCAATGACATGAAAATGGGGCCTTCAGGTGCTACCAATGAGTTTCCCAGAAAAATATGGTGAACCGTACTAGTACTATTCATTCATTCAGTCATATTTATTGGGCGCTTATTGTATGTAAAGCACTGTGCTAACTGCATGGGAGAGTACAATATAACAATAAACAGACACATTCCCTGTCCACCACAAACTTACAGATCCTGGTTCTATCCCTGAACTTATCCCAGGACTTCCTGCACAAATTGGAGAGAGCAATTTAGGTGTTTCCAATCTTTTATTTTGTTTTCAGAAGAACTAAAAATGAGTTTTTATCTGGGAATTTTGCATTGCTCCTCTACCTCTTCTCCCTCTCATTCAGTTTGACTGAAAAGTCTCACCAGCGGTAGGGAACACTGAAAGGATCCAAGAGTGCTAATCATGGGGTGAAAGGAGCAGGGAAGGTACCTAATAGGGATAAATAGTAGTTATCATTCAGATGAAATCCCAGTCAGTAAGGAAAAATGATTACCAAGAACTCAACCAATAATCGATGGCTGAAGCCAAGGTTATAAAAGTTTATGCAATTAACTTTAGGACTAACCAGAAAAAAATATTTAAAAATGAAATACCTGCAAATCTCTTTCATTAGCCTTTTCTCAATGCTCTATTAAGGTCGTGGAGATTCTTGATTTTTTCTTCACTTTTAGAAATCAATCAATAAATATATCGTATGCTTACTGTGTGCAGAACACTGAACTAAGGTATTGGAGAGTACAATATAACAGAGTTGGCAGGTGTGTTCCCTGCCCACACTGAGATTACAAAAGCATTGATTTTTGTTATCTATAGACTCAACCATTCAATATACACTCAACCATTCAATCTATGAGATTTTTGGAGGAAAACAGTGCTACAAATAGTATTGACAAAATTTCTCACTGTCCACAAAATCCCATGCTTATGTTTTTGGTTTTAACGAGGGCTATTCCTTAAAAACTTGATGCTCTGTTCAGATAATTCTGACCTTCATGTTGCTGACCCTTTGCATTGCTTTTTATGCCCTGAACATCCTTCATTCTTCCTGTGTGATAAATATTTTCAATCAAATCAGGCTTGTGCTTATGTCAGTCAGAGAGGGGAAACTTTTAGGCCTCCCTGGGGCCTCATTTCCATGCATTTTAGGGAACAGAAAAGGAAAATCTGCTTTCATGTGTCAACTCTGTGATAGTCTAGAAAAGAAAAGAAACTGGAATCAAATTATTGCCTTCCATGTGATTGAACACCAAAACTCGCGGAAGGAAAGACAATACTAATCAAAAAAGATTCTGTATTAAATATTACCAAGAGGAACTGCCAAAATACTACTCAGCTAAATATTTGCTCTCATTTGTGATGTAAAAATGCCCCTTTTCCAAGGAAATAAAAGTAACCCCAAACAATTTGGGGGGTAGAGACTTATACATTCTGCACCTGGTACACTAATGTTTTATTAATACCTGAATTTCTGAGTTTAGGGAGGAAGATTCAAAGCTGCCTTGCCACATGGAAGCTAAACTTTGCTGTTCCCCTGATCTTTACATAGTGGAAGGATAATTTCCCATTGCTAGAACCACCCTCACACTCAGCTCCCTAGAGAAGAGTTCTCCCCAAGAGGCCTGCAAGAAGAGTCCCAGCAGTGGATGTCGCAGCAAGAAAAGTGACAAAACAAATCAGCCACTGTGAGCTTGACTACTGCATGTCTTGGTGAGAGCTCATCCTATAGACTGTAAACTCATCCTCTAGACAGTAAGCTCGTGGGCAGGGAATGTGTCTGCTATATTGTCGTGCTGTCCTCACCCAAGTACTTAATACAGTGCTCTGCACACCATAAGCACTCAATAAATATGATGGATTGATTATAACAACCCTTCACTGACTCACCAAGGTGCAAAGAAAATTGGGTTGCCTAAAAGCACCCCTGGGTCAAGCACTCATGCTAGATGGCAGGGAGAGAATGGATTAAGAGACACATGATGGTGGAAGATAGTAATTAATTCTTTGAGATGGTCTGGGGTCTAAGGTAGACAGCAGTCTTTTTTTTTAAATGCTACTTGTAAAGTGCTTACTCTTTGCCAAGAGCAGTACTAAGCTCTTGGGTAAGCATAACGTAAACAGTCCCTGCAGTCCCTGTCTCATCTGGGGATCACAGTATAAGCAAGCAGGAGAATGATTTAATCTCTGTTTTGTAGATAAGGTAAGTAAGGCACAGAAAAGTTAAGTGACTTGTGTAAGGTCTCACAGCAGACAAGTAACAGAGCTGGGATAAGAACCTAGGTCTCCTGACCCTCAGGCCTGTGCTCTCTCCACTAGGCTGTGCTACTTCTTATGAAAAACATTCTCACCAAACGTTCTCCATCAATCAGTTAATGAATCCATTATGTTTACTGAGTGCTTACTTTGTACAGAGGACCATACTAACCATTTGTTGTTGTCTTATGCTCTCAGGTCACCTCTGACCCTTAGCAACACCATGGACGCATCTCTCCTAGATGTCCCAATTCCATCTGCAATCATTCTGGTAGTGGATCCATAGACTTTTCTTGGTAAAAAATACAGAAGTGATTTACCAATGTCTCCTTTCACGCAGTAAACTTGAGTCTCCACCCTTGACTCTCTCCTATGCTGCAGCTGCCCAGCACAGGTGAGTTTTGACTTGTAGCAGATTGCCTTCCACATGCTAGTTACTGCCCAAGCTAGGAATGAAATGGTTATGCCTCTGCTTGACTCTCCTTCCCATAGTCGAGACTGGTAGAGTACTGGAAACTCCATGTGCTAACCCTTAGAGGAGATCTAACCATTTGGGAGAGTACAATACAATAGAATTGGTATATGGGATCCACGTCCTCAAGGAGCTTATATGCTCACAGATTATTAAACCTAAGTAGATTTAAGTGAACAAAAGAGATTTTCAGTTGGATCCAAGAAAGAACCTCCAAACTATTGGAAGGGTAAAACCCACAAGCAGGTGACTACAGCAGGCTGTGGAATTTTAAGCTTTGGAGTTTTTAAAGGAAAGATTAGATGCCCTGTTTCCATCCTTCACCTGCCTGAAGGCAGGAGGATTGTCCCAAAGACATCTTGAGGACCTTTTTCTCTGTGATGTTAACCTGTAGGTTGGCTTGGCGACTGAGCCCCTGAGTCTAGCTAGACACCAGCACTTTGCTCTCCAAATCACTAGTCATACCCCTGCAGGGCCAGTATTCTTCAGTCATGCCTGCAATCATATGTTTCTGATTAGTGTGACAAAAACAAGGAAATTTGGAAATGTGAAAACCTTTGAATCTTCCATGTGGCAACAATTTTTGGCCACTCTATCCTTCCACCTATTCTGAAGATGAAAGTAAATGGTACAAATAATAATGGAAGGGTGATTGTCACAGCAATAATGTTATTAGTCAGACCTGGAAGTGAATGAGCAACTTCGACCCTTCTTCCCAGCTCAGCTGCTATTTATATTCAAGAGTCTGGAACTTCTCTAATCTTTGTATATTCAGAAATGAATGGCTGCTATATGAGAGACAGCAGATTTGGTATGCTTGAGTAAAGTCAGATAGTATCCTTTTCAGAATATGAAAAAGCCTCGCTCTGCATAAAACTGTCTGATATGCTTCATGGAGATGCCTGAATTCAGAGATATCTCAGCTTGGTTTGATATGCTAACATCGGTATAATTCTGGGATTAAACTGAGCTGATGCAGATGATGATTTAAATATCTCTATTTTTTTTCCATGTCCCTGATTCCCTTTTATCCAAAAAAGTTATGCCAGCCAATGAGGAATCAGGTGATGCAAATGTTCAGGCTAATCTCTGGCTGGCATTGTGGGAAAGCAAATCACACTGCGTTTAGGCATGTGTCCCTATGCCAGAAGCACAGACAAGACCTCGCTTTTGCAATTTGACATGGAAGAATTGCAAGTTTCAGCTTTCCTCTGTGTACATTAAGCATTAACCTCAACAGCACTGCTGTTCTGGACTTATTTAATGCCCCAATCCTCTTCGTTTCATGGAGGTGAAAAATTGGCCCCACAGACCTGCCCATACCGAATGACTACGCTCATTTCTCTGATGCATTCTTTTCCAATCAAGAAGCAGTATTAGTGGAAGAGATGAAGAAAACACACTTTTGCTTCCCCTAATGGAGGTGTAAGGGAATGTATTCATTTTCTCCTCTTACAAAGTCTGAGTAATTGCAGCAGCAGTAGCAATACCAGTAGTTGTGGGATTTCTTGAACAAACGGGGTAAACTGTACTAAGTAATTGAGAAAGTACCAGTGAACAAGACACATTCCTTGCCCATAATGAACTTCTACTCCAAAGGAGATAGACAAAAGAAATTACAAATAAATTAATCAGAAAAAATGACTACAATTTGATATATATATGCAACTATATTTATACACACACACACACAGAGATATATATATATATATACACAAGTGCTGATGAAATGAAATATATATGTATATAAATTAGCACTAGCGTTGGATGCTGGGCAGAAAGATGGGCATGGTGGGATTTTAGAAGGACTCTGAATATGGAAAGAACTGTTGTCAATTGGACCCCCGTGGGAAGGGGACCCAGGGCAGGGGAAAGTGAGAGCAAGGGAATGGAGACAGAAGAATTGAGAGCAAGTTACAGTTACATTAAGAGGAAGGAGAACAAATGAGGACTAGCAGGTGATGACAACGGATGAGATCAGGAGCTGTTGGTGGGAAGTCTTGAAGTCAATTGGGTGGAGTATTGTTGGTGCTGAGGGAAAGGTGAAGTCAAAAGAGGATTTTGAGGAGTGTAGAGATGTATGTTATGTTATCCTTTAAGAAGAAAATTTGTGCAGTAGCACAAAGTAAAGACTTGGGGAGGAGAATCTGAAAGCAGGAAGATCACTGAGGGGGCTGATACAATAGTCTAACAGCATGGCTTAGTGGTAAGAGCAGGGGCCTGGGGGCAGAGGACCTGGATTCTATTCCAGGTTCAGAACAGTAATGATAATGATGGCATTTGTTAAGTGTTTTCTATGTGCCAAGCACTATTCTAAGCACAGGGGCAGATACAAGGTAATTAGGTTGTCCTACGCTTGCTCACAGTCTTAATCCCCATTTTACAGATGTGGTAACTGAAGCACAGAGAAGTGAAATGACTTGTCCAAAGCCACACAGCTGAAAAGTGGCATAGCCGGGATTAGAACCTACAACAGTACCTGCTATGTGACCTTTAGAATGTCACTTGGCTTCTTTCTGTGCCTCGGTTTCTTAACTATTCAAATCATGCAATAAGTACTATTGACTGACTAATTGATGGGTAGCTCAAAGGCCAAGAACAAAGAGCCTTGGCAATGCACCTGGTCCCTGAATTCTGGCGGTAAAACTTTCTCATGAAGAGAAAATATAATTAAGAACACTATGCAATCAAAGCAGAACCAATCTCCTAGTAAATCAAAGTCTGTGACCATGATGTTTCAGAAGAAGGAATCATTTTCAGGCTATCATTGTCCCACATATGCATATATTTCAATGGAAAGCATTGAGTGTGGTTTTTCACCACTGAAGTTTAGGTGCTCTCTACACTATTCACAAAGCTCATCAGTGTTCGTGACTTGGATATGCTAATGACCTCAAGAGCCTTCGCTAGACTGGTAGTTTAAAAAGAGTGCTAGAATTTCAACAGAACATTGCATTTTAAACTCTACCAGGAAATTCCATCTTTTCTCCTATCTCAGGAGATAACACTGACCTGTCAAAATAAGACAGTTATAATTATGAAACAATTTAAATTCACAGATCACACAATTCCATTCTAAATCTCTTTTCTACCCTGGATCTATGAGGCAACAACGCAGGCTAAATTTAGCTTTAGAAATTTTTGAAAAACTGGCATCTCTAATCACCATATTTAAAGACATATTGAAGAAGGAGAACATTCCATTTATTTCATAGTAATTTCTGGGTCAGACGTTATTTCAAAATAGCTTTTTATACCCAGTAACAGATATATTGTTTAAAATATACTGAGCTTTTTTAAAAAAATAGATTTTCCACCTGCTGAAGAAAACTATGCTGGCCCATAGGTAACAAATGGCTTTGTTGCTAATGGACCAAAAGTTAGGTAAATGGATTATAATATCCTTGCGAGCAGGAATTGTGCCTACCTATATTGTTCTCCAAGTGCTTAGTACAGTGCTCTGCACACAGAGAGTTCTTAATGAGTACCACTGATTAACTGATAGTAGAACCAAAGTGAGAGTTTTTGTTTTTGTGTAGATGATAAAATTGTGCAATGTAATGGCATCACTAGATCACATTTTACCATCTTCATTTAGACACAATTTTAAATACAATACAATTTTAAAGTTCATCTAGTTCAGCCCCCTGCCTTCACAACTGTCCCTAACTCCCACAGCCAGATGGAAATCAAGTTCCTATTTTTGAACATCACCAGTGAACATCAATCCACAACTTCCCTTGGTAACCCATTCCAATATAAACATCCTTTATCGTCAGGACAATCTTCCTCATATATAACTTTAATCCATTTAGTATACTTTGAGTTTCTGTTATTTCTTTCTTTAGAGTACAGTATATAGAGCCCATACAGGAGTTTATTCACAGGAGTTCAGGTTAGGTATATCTTATGATGGTGTGGGAGACCAAGGAGAGAAGAAATACCCCTTTGTAAAGCAGTGCAACTTTTTTATCCATTGCAAATATTAGAAACTTCTAAATGAGTAAGATGTGAAGTGAAGTGAGGCGGACAATCGATATGATGGACCTGGAAACTGGAAGCTTTAAAGAAAGTTTGAAGGTAAGGAAAGTAGGGTGCCAATGTATTAGTAGTTATAGGATTTACTTGGCATCAACTGGGTACAATGCATCATAATAAGCATTTAGAAATCAATCGACTAGTGGCATTCATCAGGAGCTTACTGTATACAATGTAAGGGCTTGAGAAAATAGGACAGAGTTGGCAAATGACTGTATTGCCCTGCCCACATGGAACTTACAGTCTACAGGGGAGTGAGAGATATTAAAATGCATTATAGGTAAGAGTAATAGCAGAGTGTAAAGATATTAACACGAGTGCTTGGGAAGTACAAACCAAAGAAATGAGACAGCCCCTGACAGAAGGAACTTACTCTTTAACAGGGCATATATGTATTTACCAACAGTAAGGAAAATAAATAACTAAATGCATACTGTGCACCAATGAATGATTTATGATGGTGAAGAATAAAGAGCTATCAACGGGTATTTCTCCAGAGCATGACTGTCTCAGGCTGTCCTGGGCTGGGCTCAGAACACAGCCTGAATGTGACTCTTTAAATGCTGCTCTGTCAAAGAGACCTGCCTTCTCTTCTCCTTGGCCCTGTTCATTCACTACTGAGCCAATTCCAAATCTTTCCTTTTCTTGACTTAGCAAATTTGAGTCAATGATGTTTGAATAACACAGACCTCTCTGTTCGTTATTTGGGCTAATCTTCCGGTAATCTAATCTAGCTCTCTGAAATAGGAAAGACTGTAGCCATTTTATCTACTAAAAGATTCAGCAGATCAGGTTTTCTATTGCCAAGCTGAAAGGCAGCTGATATTCCCGTCCTGTGGGATTTCTTGAATCCTTAAGTCAAATCCCCCTCTGAGATTGCATCTGCCGGTTCCTTGAGGTAGATTCCGTGAGGCCAAATGACTTGTGTTTAAATCATTCAGCTTGACGAAACAGCTCTTAACTTGTACTATCTCCGGTTCAACTCCCTTTCCTGAGTTTGGTGCCCCTCCGATTAATGTTGATTTTCATTCTGAACACTAGATCCAAAGGGAAAGAAGTTTTCTCTGGGTAACTGTATAGTTCTCTGCCTTTTTATTTGTGGCCTTCTCCTTTACTTTGCTACTGAATATCCTGTTTCCTTACAATTACATTATGGTTCAGTTGCCTTGGTCATTCTCTGTTTTTTTTTTTTTAAGCATATCTGTTAGAGGTTGAGGAAATGTTAGGGACCCTAATGAAGGCAAGATATTGGTCAGTGGGGACTGGCTCAGTTTCTTGGTCTTTTTCCTTTTTTATGCATTCTGCAGGGGATCAAGGAAATGTTTGGGAACCTCCTGTAGGTAGAGCATACATGAAAGGGGACAGGAGGGGAAGAAGGGAGATTATTCTTGCTTCATCTACTCCTTAAGAACTACATTTCCCAGAAATCTCTGAGAAGGTGATCCATTAAGTAAAGCCAGGCAGGGGGTTTAAATTCAGTAGGAGAGGGCTTCTGGCTCTCCTTTTCTTCTAATTTTTGGCTGAGATTCCTGGCAACTGTCCTGATGGCTTTTTTCCAGCTTCCTCCACATACTCACACCAAATGACAGGGAGTATACAAACTAAGGCCCAAGAAAGCTCTGGGATTACAAAACTTTTTTTATAGATCTTTAAAATAGTGGATTTTTGGAAGTTTGTGTCCTCTCAAAACCTGCATAATTAATGGTTTCAGCACTTATACTGGTCAAACTTTACTCTCTGTCTCCATGTATCCAATTCTCGTAAAGTTCAGAGGCTGCATTCTTCAAAAACCCTGAATTTCTTTTTTAAATCTTGTGTGGTAGTATTCATAGTGACCAATACCACACACACGTTTCATCAAAAGCTGCTTGTTTCCTCTATCCCAACATGCTCAGGGTCTGGGACACACAAATGTTCCTTAATTCCCTAGTATTTTTCCATCCAAAGCATG
This sequence comes from Ornithorhynchus anatinus, assembly GCF_004115215.2. Classification (NCBI taxonomy): domain Eukaryota; kingdom Metazoa; phylum Chordata; class Mammalia; order Monotremata; family Ornithorhynchidae; genus Ornithorhynchus; species Ornithorhynchus anatinus. The sequence continues at coordinate 15,358,573 of NC_041735.1, read as the reverse complement.
TAGTGAAAGCATGTATTCTGGTAGAACTGAGGTATAAACCTTAGCTGAACTCTTCTGTTGCTGCTGGCCAAATTAAAGACTTTTAATCAGGAAGATGCAGAAAGAATACAAAAACTGGAAAAAATGGCCATTAAACTTGCATGAAAGAACTTAGAATTTGAAAATTAAATCCTATACTTTTCCAAATGAGAAAGCTACTGGATGCAATATTTCAACTAAAAAAATAGTTTTGCATCATTATTCTAGGCATGATTGCCATTGTAGTGCCCTTATACAGTTTTCCTTCAAATTTGAAGATGGAATTAGTGCTTTTGTGCCTGAAGAGATCAATTTGGGGCCAATAGTCCCGTTTTACATTGTGCATTCACAAAGAATGCCCATTGCTGTAGTCTATTTTTTGTGACAGTGCCTGGGACTATTATCACTTTGTGCCTCAAAGATTCTGCTCAAAATGTCCCAACCATTTTTTGATTGCAGTGGGTGATGCTGGAGAGTCTCTTGCAATAATTCCCAATTTTTAGCTTGGATGTCGATTTGTCATCATTATCATGAGCTGTATTTATTGGTGCTTCCTATGTGAAGAGAACTGTACTAAGTGCTTGGGAAAGTAAAATATAACAGAGTTGATAGACACATTCCTTGTCTAAAGTAACACTTTTCAGCATCCTTAAATATTTTCTCTTTTTCTTTTGATTATAATTGTCCCATTTCAGCTAACCATACAGTGGCTCAGTGAGTAATCTATGGTCATCGATTCTCACATACCCCACCTATTGAAGTTGTGAAATGAGGAGTAGAGCTTCAGTTCTAAGAGAATGCCTCAACTGTCTGGGAACCTGTCCTGCAACCTGATGCTGAATATGGTTGGCATGTGGCACTCATGAGATTGCTAAAGAAGATTATAAAGTAGGTTTTGTGGTGGAAGTAGGTCTTACAAGTTAGATAATGATTCCTCTATAGGTCTTCAGTTTGGTCAGAAGCCTGATGCTATGTTGCCGTTACCCTCTGACAATCTTGCAATTGGTATATTAGGCTTCAATTTTCTACTTCGATACCTACTGTGACGTCACTGGCCAGCATGCTGCCTAGGTAAAAGAATGCTATGATGACATTTAGTTATGTATTGCCAATAAAGATTTTTAGTGGTGTAAAGGATTTCCCGGGAGTAGGCTAATTTATTCTCTCAGTTTTTTTTTTCAGATTTATTTTCAGCCATAGCACTGGGTTCTCTTGGCAAAGTGATTCACGATCACCTATACGTCTTCCAGACTATGGGTGTCTCTAGGATGCAGTCATCTCAGACATCTGGACAGCCCTATTCTTGGTTTACTGCAGCTTGAATTTTCTGTGGTGTTCATAGCCATTGTTCTGTTTAGAGGGCTCAATAATAAAGTAGTTCAACAGATTGAGGCAGATTCCAGGAGACAAATTATTTTTCTACTATGAAAGATAGATATAGCCTAATACTTACCTAACCTAATTCCAAACACCTCACATTGGGTTGGGGTGGGAGGGCATCTAAATCACAATATCTCCTTCATTTTAAGACTGTTTTCAAAGTAATCAGAATCTCATTTAATTGTATATGTTAGGTTCTCCAAGAATTCTGGATTTTCCCCAATTAGAAATTTTTGTGATAAATACTACAACATGTTTTAATCATTGATTAGGTGTTGGCAGCAATGTCATTTGTAAGGCTTAATACAAAAGTAGAAAATATAACTATTGTGCAATAAAATGGGGCTCAACTGTCTCACACTGCCTTCTCTCTATGCTTGCACCTTTTTCACTAACAGTGCCAAAACTGAACCTTAGTATACTTGATAAAGGGTACAGGAACTTTAAGATTACTCAAGGATGGCCAATCTCTGAAGAATTCACCAAACAGGAAAATCTCTGTACACAAAGTGAAAATGGGTCCATGGTACAGTTTATGATGTCATGCTACTGCTTCAATATATTGAAGACTACTTAAGGGTTATAATTTTTTGGAGGAACTTTGTACAATAATGTACTATGCTTATATACATATGTATATAAAGATTGTGAGCTATTAGCTAATGCTTAAGATATGGTAGTGATGGAAACATCCAAAACATGTCAAGGAGAACTTTCCATGCTTTTTCTCCTTCCTGGCCATTTTCGTTTGTAACGTGATTTATGAAATTCTTTCAAAGCATTCACTACATGAAATGAAGCCTAGAATTTTGACAGACCATTTCATTTTCAACTCTTGTAAAATGGTCTACTCCTGGGTGAATTTTTTTCTGTTACAATACAGCAATAGTCCCCAGATCACAAAGGGAATAAATGAGGCAGGTGAATTGTTCATGTATGTATTTTTGTGTATTATATACTTATACATATATATATATATACACACATACTCATATACACACTGGTACTTACACCCTGTATGTATTGATGTGAAAATCATAAAATGTTATATCTTTTGTTTAAGAATTGACCTTATTCCTCCATAAGTACTTTTTCCATTCAAGCTGCACTCATTTACAGCAAAAGAATGTATTTGCAAATCAGCTTTTAAGCCTACTGATTCTATGGAGCTGTTTGGTGTTCAAATTAACTGCATCCATTTTTAAAATAGGATACTTACATGATTAAAATATGTGGTTGGAAGGGAAAAAAATTAACTTTCAGAGATTTGTGAGTATATTTCTAACCTAATTAGCACTTACCGGTATCCTTATAAACATACATTTGCTCAGCTCCACAACCAGAAACCCCAACACCAACAAAGTGTCAAGTATAGTATTTTAATCTATGCCAAGATTTGTAGTATAATTTTTGAATATTTTATTCTTTTGTGTTAAACCCAAGATTCATTTTAAGTATTTTGCACTTCAAAAAATCATTATGTAGTTTAAATTGCTAGATAATTTTTCATTGTTCATCATTCAAATAAGAATTCCTTGAGATAGAAGAAAAGACAGGAACTTTATATAAAAAGACAAATAATGTAACCAATGGAAAAATCCAGAAATATTTGCATTGAATGGATGAATAATGTTAATAGTAACAAAACTATTTTAAATAATATATGGGAGTAAAGCTTCATATTCTTATTGGTGTAAGTAATATTAGTGATTTTTAATTTAACAAATCACTCATGGAAAATGTTTACATTTAATCATGGTTAGCTGATGGTAAGAAAAATCTTTATACTTTTTTTTTGTTATTAAATTTAAATAAAAATATCACAAAGGTGAACTCTAGACATGAATAGTTGATATTCAAGATGTGCGTCTAAGACTTAATTAGTCCCACCAACTGATGTAGGGAAGCACTTTTTACAGAGTACTGAGAGGAAGAGTCAGTCATAGATTCCTATGACAGGGGGCGATGGAGGAAATCTCTCCCTCAGCCTTCAGAGCTGGACTCCCAGATTTGCTCATCCCAGTCAATCAGTCAATCAGTGGTATTTATTGAAAGCTTACTGTATGCAAAACAAGGAGCTGTCTAGAGGGAGCTGCCAGGACCTGAGAGTTTCCAACTGGGGTTGAAATGACCCAAAATGGTGGCTTTCTCTCATGTCTGTTCTATGAAGCCTGTCCCATCCTAATTCCCAGGTTCCTAAAATTGTTGCCTCCTCTTGGGTCTATACTCAAAATGAAAAGCTGGCAACTGGACTTTCCTTACACTGCAGTGCTGAAGTCCCTTGGACTGAATTTTAACCTCATTCTGCTATGAATTCTGCTATAGAGAAACCTATGCCACTAATGTAAAGAACAATAAACTAAAGGCAAATTATTCAGTATCTTTTTTGTTCTTGAAATATGTACTGCATATGACTAGAAGCTAAACCTTCTATGTTTATATGATCAAATCTCAGAGATAAACAGATTCAAGGAAATACAAGCAATTATTGTGAGGATAAAATTTCAAAACCTGCTAGCATAGCCAAGAAATTATATCTAGGTTTAGGTACAAAGATAAGCAAAGAAAATACAATTTGGTATATGGACTTTCTGAGAGTGAATGAAATCTCTACAACTCTGTACTCGAATGTTGTTCCTCCATCTGGAATAGTGGCAAATAAATAACTCCTCTAAGGCAACAGATCAAAAACACTTAAGTGCAGATTTAGAGATGAAATATGGACACAATTCTTTGTTATGGGATTTGGTCAGGAACCAAGAGAAGAACTAAGAGGGGAAGGTTAAACCCAAAAATGAAATAAAAGGCATTGAGAGTTCACCTGCAAATAAAACCAAGGCATCTGAGAATAAGCATAGTAGAATTACATGGTATTTTGCTGTCATTTTAAAGAGACCAAACAAAAAACACTTGTTCATCATAAAGCTACAGGTCTACATCAAATCCAAATGCAGTAAACAGAGAAATCCATGGAATACTACTATAATAGTTCTGTTTAATGTGGATACATTTTTCAAAAATGCAGGAGAATTTCTTCCAGATTCTGTGAAAGGTTCACCATAAATAAAATGTTAGAGTTCTTTGTATTCAATTTTAAAGAAATGAATTCTTGACAGATATGCTATAATGAAAATTTGATTTTTGTTCTACTTCAGTGATCCAAAATTTGCATCCCGATGCTTGTCCCCACTCTCTTACTCAAGTAGAATTTCTCAGCATCAACTATGAGGGAGGGGTGATTGCTGTTACAGAGGTCAACTCTTGCCTGAAGGAGAACTAATCACAAAATTGGCTATTACAGTTAGGTAGCACTATGAATCTTTACAAACAGCATGGCGTAGAGGATAGAGCAGGGGCCTAGGAGTCAGAAGCTCATGAGTTCTAATCCCAACTCTGCATCATGTCTGTTATGTGACCTTGGGCAAGTCACTCCACTTCTCGGTTCCTCAGTTTTCTCATTTGTAAAATGGGGAATGAGGCTGTGAGCCTCAATGGGACAGGGACTCTGTCCAACCCTATTACCTTGTATCTACCCAGTGCTTAGTACTGTGCTTGGCACATAGTAAGCACTTAACAAATACCATCGTCATCATCACTATTATTATTTTTGTTGCGAAAAAAGTATAATTCAACTGTAAATTGTATACTTGAGCTATCAAATTTAGTCTATGCTTAGGGCAGAGGATAACCTTTATCAAACCTTTCCTCAATACTGTGACCAGCCCAACAGAATTTCAGATAAACTTGCATTTATGCTGGATCTGCCATTTGTTCCTTCGTACTATTCCCAAATGATCTTAGCTGAAAGGAGGCATGAAAAGGACAGTTCAGTTTGCCCTTATTGTTTAGTCTCAGGGAAGCAGCATGGCTTAATGGTAAGCACCGGGCTGAGGCTGTGAGTTCTAGTCCCAGCTTCTCCACTTGTCTGTTGTGTTACCTTGGGCTAATTCACTTAACTTCTCTGTGACAGCTTCCTTGACTGTAAAATGGGGACTCAATACCTGTTCTCCCAACTACTTGGACTATGAATAACTTTGTGCATTTGGTATTCATCCCATGCTCAGCCCCACGGCACTTATGTACATATCTATAAACTACTGATTTATAGCAATGTGTTTCTCTCCATTTAGACTGTAAGTTTGCACAGTGAACACGTCTAAACAACTCTGTTTCACTATACTCTCCCAAGCACTTAATACAGTGCTCTGCACACAGAAAGTAATCAATAAATTCCATTGATTGATTGATTAAATCCCATGTGGACAGCAACTATGATTGACTTGATTAACTTGTATCTGCCCCAATTCTTATAACAGTGCTTGACGTACAGTGACAGCTTAACCAATACTATTAAAAAAGGGAGAGAAGTGCTCAGGTCAAACTGATTCATGGGGATGCAATGGAGAAGCAATGACTGGGTCATTGATTGGGTGAAGGTCCCTTTCACACATCTGTGATCTAACTTCTGAAGGTACATCAGCCACCTCACAGTGTCCCCCCAGAGGGAGGGACTATGGAATAGTGGTGGGTGTCCATATAATATTATCATTACATTATGCTATATGATTCATGCAATGGAGACAGCATCAATCATGACATCACACTGAGCAAGAAGGCGCAGCAAATTCTCCTTGTCTTTTTTTTCAACTACTTGTGATCCTTGAGCAAAGATAAATTCACAAACTTGAATACAAAACCTCCTCTAGGCAACTGCAACACTATGCAAGCCTCTAGATGGGGAAGGAATGTGTGCCTCTCTCCTAGTCCCTTCCCCCATTTCTGGGATTCTGTTTCATTGCAGGTAATCAAAAGAGGTCAGGTAAAAGACCTGTAAGCCAAGTAACATGCTCGGCCTTTGTATTGTAGACATGACCTCTGCCTGAATAGAGGATCCTTGATTCTGTGTCCTTAAGTCTGAACTCAGAGCAAAATCCACTTCAGTTTACCTAGTTCTTCTGCTCAGCTGTCTACGGCGGCCCTGGACACATAAAAGAGAATCTATAAATTTTATTTTTAATTCAGCAGGCTTTTTTGCTCAACAATTCCTTCTCCACTGTCTCTGAACGGGTAATGATAATTCCACAAAATACCAGTGCTGTGAGAGGTCTATCCAATCAGAAACAAGTAAATAGAACACGGGTCAAAAAGCACATAAATAAAAGTCATATGTGTTTACATTTTTCAAATGGGTGCATTCCATTTAAAATCAGAAAACTCCAGATTCTCACAAAGCACTTCCTGTCTGAATAAGGTACCCCAAAGAAAGGTTAATTGTCTTCCTTATGTTCAAGTGCTTATAGCAGCATTCTTCCTCAAGAAAGATGTCGAAAAGTAATCGTCCCCACTTTTGTTATCCAACAAGGGTGGAAGTTGGAATGATGATAACTGCATTTTTCTAAGGAAAGGATGGATTCCACAGAAGGATTAACAAAGAGAGGTAGTCAGGATGTGCTGACTAGTTCTGGATTCCCTTTGTATGGTGTGATCAAGTTACACTAAAAGAATAGCAGTTTAAGCTAAAAGGATGCTTTGTCTGTTTTCATAAAGGATGACCCACAGGTTGACATGACTATAAAACACAGCTGACTGCCCACGCAATATCACAAATCTGCATAAACATATCATAACATAAAATAGCATGAGGCTGATAGGTCATCTGTCGGATTGTCACTCTGGCCTCTGTAGCAGCTATTAAAATCCCACAAGAAGATGAAATGGTTTCAGAGCTGCTTCTGTCAATGAACTGTGGTCTGGAAACCTGGAAAATATCTCTGCAGGGATCTATCTGGGTACTTGTGAAGAAGGTAAAATATTGAAAAGACAGATGTGATTCAAGGTTATATTTCCACTAAGATGCATACCTCATTGAAGACCCAGATCACTAAATCATCATAAAATATACCATCTCCAGCAGCCTTCTTTAAATAACTCTGAGGAGACATTAGGCAATTAGAGTTTGAAAGATCTCTAACCCAAACTATGGGAGAATACAGGGTAATAACCAGGGTCTGTATGTGAAAAATCATGTCTGATTCCTTTTTTGGCAAATAGTATCCTAAACCAGCCTGCATGTTCTTAAAGTCCCTTCTAGACTGTGAGCCCCTTCTAGACAATGAGCCCCTTCTTGGGTAGGGATTGTTTCTATCTGTTGCCAAATTTACTTTCCAAGTGCTTAGTACAGTGCTCTGCACACAGCAAGTGCTCCAATAAATATGATTGAATGAATGAAGATAAATTTCATTATACGTCCTGTCATAATAATCAACTCATCAATGGCATTTATTGAGCACTTACTGTGTGCGGGCCACTGTATTAAGTGCTTGGAAGAGTACAATTAAGAGAGTTGTTATACATATTCTCCGCCCATAAACAGCTTACAGGGAGATAGAAACTGTTCTAAATAGTTTACTTAATGCAGAAAATGAGGTATTTTCCTTCAATATGTGTGAAGCATTGCTCTTCACCTAACTCTGAACATTTAAAGACTCCTCAGTGTCAACTAGGTAGGGTTCATTACTAATGGCACCATTAAAACCGTGGTGTCTCCTTAAAACTTAGCTTAAAATGAACCACAAATCTCCACAGATGTTCATTCATTCATTCAATAGTATTTATTGAGCGCTTACTATGTGCAGAGCACTGTACTAAGCGCTTGGAATGAACACATCGGCAACAGATAGAGACAGTCCCTGCCATGTGATGGGCTTACAGTTTAATCGGGGGAGAGAGGCAGACAAGAACAATGGCAATAATAGAGTCAAGGGGAAGAACATCTCATAAAAACAGTGGCAACTAAATAGAATCAGGGTGATGTACATCTCATTAAACAAAATAAACAAAATAAATAGGGTGATAAAGATGTATACAGGTGAGCGGACGAGTACAGTGCTGAGGGGGCGGGATGGGAGAGGGGGAGGAGGAGAGGGAAAGGGGGGAGAAGAGGGTTTAGCTGTGGAGAAGTGAAGGGGGTGTAGAGGGAGCAGAGGGACAAAGGGGAGAGCTCAGTCTGGGAAGGCCCCTTGGAGGAGGTGAGTTTTAAGTAGGAATTTGAAGAGGGGAAGAGAATTAGATTGTCTGAGGTGAGGAGGGAGGGCATTCCAGGACCATGGGAGGACGTGGCCCAGGGGTTGACGGTGGGAGAGGCGAGACCGAGGGACGTTGAGGAGGTGGGCGGCAAAGGAACGGAGCGTGTGGGGTGGGCAGCAGAAAGAGATAAGGGAGGAGAGGTAGGAAGGGGCAAGGTGATGGAGAACCTCGAAGCCTAGAGTGAGGAGTTTTTGTTTGGAGCGGAGGTTGATAGGTAACCACTGGAGATGTTTAAGAAGGGGAGTGACATGCCCAGAGCGTTTCTGCAGGAAGATGAGCCGGGCAGCAGAGTGAAGAATAGACTGGAGCGGGGCGAGAGAGGAGGAAGGGAGATCAGAGAGAAGGCTGACACAGTAGTCCAGCCGAGATATAACAAGAGTCTGTAGTGGTAAGGTAGCCATTTGGGTGGAGAGGAAGGGGCGGATCTTGGCGATACTGTAAAGGTGAAACCGGCAGGTCTTGGTAACAGATAGGATGTGTGGGGTGAACGAGAGAGACGATGTGTCCAATACGCAAAGCCAAAGTGCCTTCTATTCCATAGAATGCACTTAAACATTATCCACATTTTTTTAGAGCTGGTTATTTCTAGAATTTAGGTTGAACAATGAACTTCGATCTTTTCTCTCTATTCATTTTTGGATTTTCTGTTCTATCAAAGCATGAGCAGCAACCAGCCATCCTTCTATACCATGTTTTTACTTTATTATACTGCTTTATATTCCTGAGTTTGTGGTTCAGTTCTACCACTCATATTGTTTCTATGCTTTGCTGATCCTATCGGCCCCAAAGCTGTCTTATTTCTCATGTGTATATACGTACTTTTTTTACTCATCTATCCAATTATTTAAAGGTTTACTCTTGTTTTTAATCATTTAAATTCATTCTCTCCTTTTTTTTTTTACCAATTGTAGATCTGATCATTTATGTCTATTATTACTTTCATTGTATGTTCTCAGGTGCTTTGTACAGTGATTGCCCACAGCAGGTGCACACTGAATGCTCTTTGATGACGATGAAAATGATGTCTGCTTTTCAGCCTTATTTGGTCTTGCCAAAATTCACCTTGGGAAAGCACAATGAAAAGAAAATATTTTCCAGTAAAAACAAAATTTATAACGTCAGCCATGTCTACCTGAAGGGGGATTGCCACCAAAATAAGGAAACAGTTACCGCAAGGAGAAACTAGCAAAAGAGGTGAAGCTAGTTGAAATTTAATGCTGCATTGAGGCTTAGTTTTTCAGGTTAAGTAAATTACAAAAAAAATCATTTCAAGTACCATAAATATCCCCATGGGGGATAATCTCAAAAGTTTTACAAATTTTGAATTAAAAGGTAATACATCTCTACTTGTACTTTTTATGAAAGGTACTCAAAGAAATATGCTAATAATAATGATTATGGTATTTGTAAAGCACTTACTATATGTCAGGCACTCTTCTAAGCGCTGGAGTAGATACAAGATATTCAGGTTGTTCACAGTCCCTGTCCTGGGCTCACAATCTTAAGTCCTCGTTTTACAGCTGAGGGAACTGAGGCACAGAGATGTTAAGTGACTTGCCCAAGATCACACAGTAGAGAAGTGGCAGAGCCAACATTAGAACCCATGACCTTCTGACTCCCAGGCCCATGCTCTATCCACAGGTCCAAACTGCTCCGGTTACGTTATGTTATGTAAGAGAAACAAATATGGAAAGAGAAATTAAAGTTGGGAAAGACACTATCCAAGAAAACTAAGTAAATATGAAGCTTAATGTATTTTCTTTAGTAGTAATGATTTCTAGTGATACCTTATGTATGAAAATCTTGTTGACCAACATACCATTACCTCAGAAAGGAGATTGGCTAAATTGTTGGGTCACTATTAGACATTAGTTTTAGTATATATCCTTTGATGAAGTAGAAGTTACATCTTGGTGGGATTCAGAAAATGATTTGCAGCCATTCTGAAAGGAATGCATCCTTTCATCTCCCAATCAGATTGAGCGGGATTCACTTGGAAATATTTATGGCTGCTTGATTTAAAATGTAAACTAAGACATCCTTAACCACCTGAACTACAGTATCCATTCCCTGGCATAAGGCACTAAGGTCTCCAGGGGCCAAAGTGCCACTTCTCTGCTGTGAGAACTTGGGCCAAATCACTTAACTTCTCTTTGCTTCAGTTTCCTCACCTGTAAAATGAGGATTCAGTCCTACTCCCTCTCATCTAGACTGTGAGCCCCGTATGGTGGGAAAGGGTCTGTGTTCAAACTGATAAGCTTTTACCCAAGAGCTTAGAAGAGTGGTTGTCACAAAGTAAGTCATTAAATACCATTATTATCATTATTATTTTAGTTACAAAATAGTAAAGAATACCCTAAAACCTCTACCTTTCCGCTTTTGCCATTTCCCATACCTCAGCCCTCTTATCATTGTAGCTGTCCATTTATTTGCAAATGACCTACTCATGCATTTGAGTTTATTCCTTATATTTAATCATTTTAATGGCATTTGTTAGGGGCTTACTTTGAGCCAGGTACTATACTCTCTCGCTATTTTGAATGTTCATCAATTTGTGTTCACTTATTTTCCCTATTAAACCAATAGCTCTTTAAGGACAGGGACTATGTGTTTCATTTCTGCTGCATGTTCCTCAGATACCTTAATTTGATACTTTGCACTAACAAGCTCTCATAATACTCATAATACTCAGTGCTTAGAATAGCACTTGGCACACAGTTGGCCCTTAGCAAATACCACTATTATTATTATCATTACTACTATATTGTTAAGTAACAGTTATTTGAATGGTCTCAGAGAGTTCAGTGGATGTTCTAGAGTCGGCATGACTATGAGGCAAAGGGCAATCATGACCCTTCATCCTCCTCCTAATCTTCTTTCTATGTGAGCCAATCTTTTTTCTATGTGAGCCAAACCTTCCCTTCAGCACCAAGCAAGCATCAGCAGGGAAGGGCTCTTGATTTATGCTTTCAGAAACATATATCACTAGTTCTGCTTGGAAACCCACCAGGGAACCTTAACCCACTTTTCTGCCACTCCATGTAACCTCTGAAGAAAGACTCGCTAAGTATGCGTCCCTTTCAAGGGGTTGAAAACCAAAGTGTAAATAATGAAATAGCTTAAAATATATGGATCCTGAATTTTGATTTTCCTTCAAATGAACTTCGGTTTTAGTTTGTTAAAGCAGCCAAAAATGTAAATCTAGGAGAAGATTCTGGGATTATTTTTTAGGTGAGAGAGCAGAGTAAAAATATTTCCCCAAGAGCACTAGTTTATCAATCCTTTTATTGAAAACCATCCAAGAGATGTTTAGGAAATTTATATTTAAAAAACTCATGGAAAATGAGAGCTTTCACTATGCATTCCTAATTGTTCCTAGGACGTATGAGTTATGTGTAAAGAAAGATTAGCTAAATCTATTCTGTAAATGGAAAAATATATGATATTGAATTTTGAGGAAATATTCATGTGAGTTACCACTAGTAATATCAGTTGCTGCAGGTGAATTTATCAAATCAGCATGATATCCAGCTCCAGTTTGTTTTCCACCACCTGCCTGATAATCAACAACCTACTCTTGGAGATTTTTGGCAGCATTACCTGGTTATGCCAATAAATCTGAGTGAATAGCTGCTTGATTCGTTATTGATTTCCCTGAGGATATATTTGAGGCAGCAATTTTAGTGATAGGTCTTCTGAGTGGAAATGCAGGCAAAGAAAGGATTTCACCAATACAGGGGACTCAAGTAGTAACATGCTAATAACACTGGGAGGTTCACTGTCTATATCACATGAGTGGTTTTAACTATTCAAAATTAAATATTGCAAGGGGAAAGGTGCTTAAAATAAAAGATACATCCCAGATCATGTTTTGGATTTTCTTCCCCAATCACTTTATTTTTCTGAAAACCCAATTAAAATGTAAACCTTTGAAGATCAGGTGGATGTCTTTTATATATGGCTTAATGATACATGGATCTCAATAAATATTAGATAAATCAAAACCTCCAAGAAGGTTTCAAATATGAAGACAGCTCTCCCTGGAAACACTAATAGGCAAAGAAGTTTAAACCAGGCCTGCTCTAACTCCTGCATTTCAGCAACTCAGAATCCCATTCAGTAGTGGATGTGTTTCTGGGTTTTTTGAATCAATGTAAAAGAATGAGTCATTTGAGTTACAGGACATTTGCAAGGCAGCAAAGAATACAGGGACATTTTTTTTTCAAGTCCAATAAAATCCCAAATATATTTCATGTTCTTTAAAACAAATAGTTTTGCTCAAGGTATGTCTCTGAGAAAATATGAATATATATATATATATATATATAATGTTGGTATTTGTATTTAAGTGCTTACTATGTGCAGACCACTGTTCTAAGCACTGGGAGAGATACAGGGTCATCAGGTTGTCCCACTTGGGGCTCACAGTCTTAGTCCCCATTTTACAGATGAGGGAACTGAGGCACAGAGAAGTGAAGTGACTTGCCCACAGTCACACAGCTGACAAGTGGCAGAGCCGGGATTTGAACCCATGAACTCTGATTCCCAAGCCCAGGCTCTTTCCACTGAGCCACGCTGCTTCTCAATATATATATACACACATATAGGCACATATATATATTTATTTATAAATTCATTTTAATTTTTTTTGAGGTGTAAATGATTGGAACATCATGTTGAGATGTTAGTCCTAGCTGTGACAACTTTTTTATGTGGATTTTTCTACACCTCTTAAAATATTTTTCCCTTCTGTTGGCAATTCACATTTAATATTCCAGCAGGAACAAAGTCAGAATGGTAGCCCACCTTTAACACGTTCACACTGATGATTTTCCTGGACTCTTTGTGAGAACCCAACAGAGCTAAATGAAAACATTTTGATATTTTTCATATCTATTTCACAACGATATTCTGAAAACATATTTTTGAATTTATTCATCAAACATCAAATTTTAGTCGTGGATTTTAGATGTAGCAATATAAAAGAAATGGCATTTGAAGCCCAGTGGAATTCTCAGTACTCAAATACTTAACAGACAATGTAACCTAATTCTCATTGTTATGGGGCTTTTATCAGCCTGAATTTTGCTGTCTTAGAAAAATTTATCTGCCAATGCCACCTGCGAAGTAATCTTTCCACAAAGAATCCAACTAACAAATTTTTACTCTCACCCTCACATGTCTTAATTCTACCAGATTAGGAGTTATAAACTCTTCTTTTCTGTTAAGGAACTAATCATTCTATACCATTGTTGAGGAAAAGGAAAGACTTCTGATAGCATAGATGGAGGAAAAAAACCAGCACATTCTTTTTGGAAGTTTGTAGATAACTAAAATTTTTTTTTGTTTATTCACAGTAATGGACAAATCCAGAAAAATCACTCCACTGATAAAACCTAGGATTCCTTGGTTTATTTAAAAGGTTATGTTCTATAGTGGAAAAATATGTGAAAATCACCAACTTAGGCCCCTAGGTAAAAATGTTGCCATTTTCATTTACAGTCCCTTGCTGTTGCAAAAATATAGGAAACAAAATTTGACTCAGTGGAAAATACTGCATACTGGCAGTTAGGGGTGGCTGAATTCAATATGGAATTGCTCTCACCCATGCTGGAACTCACAAGCTATGTTTTAACTCTTCTCATCAAGTGGCACATTTTTCTTCAGTAATATTTCTCAGTTTCTGAACCACTTCAACCTACTCCGTTTATGAAAAGGGGGTGGTAACTGAATCCTCTAACTTCCTAATCAAGCAAAAGTAGGATAGAAATATTATTCACTGATTTCCCATTGAATTAATGAGCTTTTCTAAGCAGGTAGAGGAATCCTTCAGATTGAAGGTGATATACTGTTGAAAGTGAGACTGCATAATAATAATAATAATAATGGTAATAATAATTGTGATATTTCTTAAGTGCTTACTCTGTGCTAAGCACTGTTCTAAGTCCTGGAGTGGATACAAGGTAATCAGGTTGGACAGTCTCTGTCCCACCTGGGGCTCACAGTCTTAATCCCCATTTTACAAATGACGCATCTGAGGCACAGAGTAAAGGAAGTGACTTGTCCACGGTCACACAGAAGATAAATGGAGGAGCCGGGATTAGAACCCATTACCTCTGACTTCCAGGCCTGTGGTCCTTCCATTAGGCCACATTGCATCTATTAGTTTGTTCTAATAGAGGGTATATAATTGGGATTCTACAATATAAGCACAAATACACATTTCTGCTAATAAGGAGCTTATGGGTCAGTGAATACAGCTCAAAAATGCATTCACGATATGAGATTTTAACAAAGGCCATCTTTACATATGTACATACTTACAAGCAAACATATATGAAGGCTCAACACTTCCCATGGGTGTCTTCACTAGCCTGAATAAGTTAATTACCAAAATTGTGGAGCAAATATGTTGTAAATGGAAACCTTAGGATCACATGTTTCAAATTCCCAATTTTCTCTAAAGAGTAGCCTAAACTCCAGAACAAAAATTTTGACACATTGAAGTTACATCAATGCCACTTCATGCTATAAAGGATAAATGAGATGCATTAAGACTTTGAAAGATAACTGAGGACTGGATAGGTTAATTAAAGCAAAAAAAAAAAAACAAATGTCAGGGTGAAAATTACAGTTCATACAACTGGACCTGATTCAGATGTTTTTCTTTATATAATGTGCTTTTTAGGACTTACCAGGATCATCTA
This sequence comes from Ornithorhynchus anatinus, assembly GCF_004115215.2. Lineage (NCBI taxonomy): Eukaryota > Metazoa > Chordata > Mammalia > Monotremata > Ornithorhynchidae > Ornithorhynchus > Ornithorhynchus anatinus. The sequence continues at coordinate 15,343,382 of NC_041735.1, read as the reverse complement.
GTATAGTGGTAAATTGGTTGCTACTCTAAGAAAATTAATCAGAATAAATTTTTCATTTTATTTTTAAGTTTCTCTGACATCATCCCATTTACAACATTCAGCAGTATGCAGCTATGTCAGTTTGCCTTAGTGAATACATTCAGTTCATAGATTTTCATTTCCTGCTCTAAGATTTGGGGGAAAAAATTAAAGCTTGGTTTTTTCCCTTCTTTTCTGCCCCAAACGTCAACAGAATATGAATATATGCACTCTATGCAGTTTAGGGAGAAATATTTTCTAAATTAGTAATTTCATATTCCAGTCAAGTCATTGAAAGTCTCTTTCCTTCTTTAAAATATCTGAGGTAGACTAAACTATATCATCTAGACCAAAAGTGATTCCCAAATTTTCATTTTAAGAAACACATTGTGACCTGTGGTGTCAACTTTCATCAGTCATATTTCATTATGGGATACAATTCACTGCCATTGGCATAATACAAAGTGACCTAACACCAACCCAAAGTGTCATCTTTAAAAAAACCAGAGCTTTACAAATATTGCTGTATAGAAAAACAAAACATAAAATATGAAAGATTGTGACCCAAAATTTAAACTCCTATCATCTGGTAGCTGATCTTGAACTTGGGAAGAATTATAGTGCTAAATGCCTTAGTTTTCCAATTCAAACAGAAGGAAGAATTTGATTCTTTCCAAACTTTGAACATCTTCTAGACTGTAAACTTATTGTGCTTACCAATTATTTTATGTTGTACTCTCCCAAGCGCTAAATACAATGTTCTCCACACAGTAGGTTCTCCAGAAATACAACTGACTGATTTATTACTGAGAGAAGTACTACCATCCCCAACACCTGATTGATCAATATCCTAAATACTGATGTAGCCCAAATCTACGAAGGAGTTTTCATAATGGCTAAGATCATAATGGTCCCTATTGTGGAAGACATAAATTCTTCTAGTGTCCTAGTGAACAGAGTATTCAAAGAATTTTGGGAAGAAGTGGGGAGCTAAGAATTGCAAGAGAAGTAGGAAAAGTAGGTTGTAATATTTAAAAATGGAAATGCACACCATTCATCATGGTCTGAACAAAGTTAATTCACGTTATATAAAAATGGGATGGAATTTTGTAAAGTTCTCCATGCCTATGAGGAAAGAAGTCATTGTTTAAGTTTTTAGACTATTAATTTTTTTTTCCTTAAGAACTTGCAGATAGAGCACAATTCTACTAACAACATTATCCCCAATTTAAATGAGTAGTCTTTTCTTCTGCAATATTCAGTAAAAATTCAAAACCTGATTATAAAATATAGTTGCAATAGCATCTGAGGAGTACACTTTAATGTAAAATAATTTCATAGATGGGAACAATCGTACCTTGGAGCAGTAACTCTTTATTTTTGAGATTAAAAAAATTCCTCCAACAAGAAGCAAGCTAATAGACCAGAATCCTGTGGGTCATCTGCCCCTAATTTTTTATCTTTTTTCAGGCCAAATGCTTACAGCAGTTCAACCTGCCATTTAAAAAGACAAACTTGGAAGATGAAGTAACCTTGCGATGAAAAAACTTGGCTAGCTTGAATCCTAATCTTTAGGTTTGAGAATAGATATTCTGCATTTGGGCTGGAAGGTAAGCAGATCACCAACTGCCAGGGTCCTGAGTAGGAGGAGAGGAGTGTTGGGAAAACTTGGTAGGGGCTTTTGAGAGGTGAAAGTAAGTGGAGCTCTAATGTCAACTCTGTGGATGAGCACTAAAATGGAAGAAAGGACAAATCACGGCTAGTGGAAGAGGACGAGAAATAAGAGAGGAGAATGCAGTTTGGTGAATCAGTATGTGATGTATCCTGCTGTTGATCCAGAAGGAGAAGTGCTCAGACAACTTGGAGACTTCGGTGCTTGTCCCAGTTTTACCTGCTGGCAAAAGTTTCTGACTAAAGAAACACCTAGGGTTGGTGAGAAGCAGCATGGCCTATTGGATAGAGCAGAGGACAGGGAGTCAGAACTTCTGCCACTTGTCTGCGGTGTGACTTTGGGCAAGGCACTTCACTTCTCTGGGCCTCAGTTACCTCTGTAAAATGGGCATTAAAAGCATGAGCTCCATGTGGAACAAGGACTGTGTTCAACCTGATCAACTTCTACCTACCCCAGGGCATGGCACAGAAGAAGCGCTTAACAGGTACCATAATGATCATAAATCATTATTCTCTCCGTGGACAGGCCCAGAGGGAATTTTGATTTAGAGCTGGTTAATGAAAATAGGGATGACCACTGTAGCTACCAAGGCAACTACCTGCTGGGCTACTGCACTATGACACTGCATTTTTTCTCTGCTGTGGTCATTTTGGCAGTTCACAGGTCCCACCTGGAGAAAAACCTTTGCAAGAACTCAGCAACATGCTGTGCCCCTGTTCATCCTCCTGCTCGTAGAACTCCAATGACCTGTCACAGGTACAAAACTGGCAGAGATGACAGAATAATGGATGCTATGCAAATCAGTATCACTATTGCCATTTCGTCCAGACTGATTATTGCTCTGGAAGCCTCAGTGAGGCTCTTCTGCTGTTCCCAAGGGGAGATTTCATGAGCAACAACATCATCTTAATATGGAGATGGGCTCATGGATCCTGTTTCAATTCACTTTCCCATTAAGGAATCCACACACTTAATGTCCTAGCTTCCCTGGAAGCTTTGAGTACTTTCTTTAGTTTTACCTGTCTGCAGATATGTGAGGAAGATAAGCGTCTCCAGGCACAGAGTATGTGGAGGAGGTGAGAGTTATTCTCTCCTCCTGGCACCGCTGAGATAGCATCAGGAAGGTTGCCTACTGTTCTGTGCTACATCAGTGCTTAAAGGAGGTGGACAGATTGCAGGAAATTCAGCTATTGCAATATTGAGAAAATCTTTATAATACAGGATGGGAACATGGAAACATAATTAAAACATGGTTCCTCCCTCCATAAAGTTTGCAATAATATTTGGGATATTGTGTAGAGATGGATGGATAATAAAACTATGGTACATTGTCATCCCACAGTGAGACTCCTCGAACAATTACTTGATACCAAACTGCAGGCCCTGATTTGTTCACTCCTTATCAAAGTCAGACAGTCTTTCTTATTCTATATGCCTGCTGATGATGAACAGAATTCTCTTGTTAATCCCGGGAACTCAGGATTAAAGGTATACTGAAGGTATGTTAGGCTGATAAAAATGAGGTATTCATAATTGACTAATCTTTGAAGTTGCCCACCTTCGATGATGGAAAAGAATTTATAGATCCTAACTTTCACCTCTGAGCATGCCAGGCACATACAGCTACAATTCTACCTTGTTTACACTGGGGCAAATTGCAATAACCAAAAAGGAAAGCCCAGTCAAGGGCCATTAAAGCTTGATTGAGGAGATGAAAATGTGGAGAAAAACAGATGGTATAGTATATCTCTCTGTGGGGACAATCACCGGTGTGTTGTACTCAAACAAGCTCATCTGGGACGACTTGAGGCTGAGCATATACTTTGCGTTTATGCATCCTGGTCATAAATAATAGTAGAAATATGCTCCCATAAAGATAGGATAACAGTCAAAAAATCATTTCAAGATATGAAAATATTTGGTGGGCAGACAGATGATAGGAGAAATATGGAACTAATACTTGAGGAAAATATTCTGATCCCAAATAGGAGGAAATGTTCCAGGAACACAGGGAAAATAAGGACTTCAACAGGGAATAAAAGGACGTAAATCTGAGGACTATTGAGGATCTTTAAAGAATTTGGGGACTCATTCATATGCACATTTCTCTCTTCTTCACCCCATCCACCTGGCTTAAAGATTTTTTTTAGTCTAGGTCTTAAAAGTCTTTTTTGTCTTTTAAACAATATATTAATATGTCTTGGCAAACCATTTGCTTAATTGGCAGATTCAATGCTAAAATGGAATTCTAATACATGAAACATAGCAAAAAATAATAAAGTAGAATGCAATTAGTTTTGTTTGCAAATCATATACTCTCTCCTTCCACTCCCACCCCCGCAATACACACATATGCAGACACTCAAGATGGAGTCTCCTATTAGGAACAATGGATGAGCTTCAGTCCTCAGGGCTGAGAACGGGCAAAAATTGATTACAATGCTACTGGACTGCACAGCACCACCTGCGCTCTCATCAATGCCAATCATGTTCTTGCTGGGTCACGGAGTACAGGGACAGTTGGCGAACAAGGGTGCAGCAAATCTGTGGTCTTTCCCCATGTTAGCCTGCTAGATGCATAATTCCCATCTCCTGACTCCAAAAATAACTGACTTTCCATTGGACCAAAAGCAGGACTATAGACACATATACACACCTATACTCTTGTCTTTTGCTGTCGAGTCGTCTCCGACCCATAGCGACACCACGGTTACATCTCTCCCAGGATGCCGCAACCCCTTCTGCAATCATTCTGTAGTGTTTCCATAGAGTTTTCTTGGTAAAAATATGGAAGCGGTTTATCATTGCTTGAGTAACGTGAGTAAAGTTGAGTATCCATCCTTGATTTGCTCCCATACCACTGTTGCCCAGGACAGGTGGGTTTTGACTTATAGCAGGTTGCTTTCCACTGGCTAGCCACTGCTCAACCATATTCACATGTCCGTAATCAGAGTAGGTCAGAAGAGAAAAACATCTTCCAAAATCAATACCTTACCTTTTGCGAAAAGTTGATGAAAATCTGGAATTCTAATTTATGGCTATTTCATAGTGAGTTAAGGAGGTTACAATGTTGGTCACATATCTCTGATAAAAAAAAATCTTAGCTGTGTCTGCAAATCTCATGATGTCTTTAGGGGATTTAAAAATTTCATACAGAAAACATGTGAAGAGTGACAAATTCAAAGAGGTTTTGAGTAGTTTAGACTCTGCTTAATTTACAATTCAGAAGTTCCATGAGTAAAATCTTTTTTTTTACTGTTTTCTATGAAATATTTACTTGTTAATTAAAACATTTATTAAGTTCATTGTGGACAGGGAATGTGACTAATTGTACTCTCCTAAATATTTAGTACAGTGCTCTGCACACAGTTCATGCTCAATAAATATGATTAATTTATCCTTTAGTCTTCTCTTCAGCAGATTAAACAACTCTGGTTCTTCTAACTTGACCTTTAGGATCAATTTTCCATTCCTTTAATCAATTTGCAGTTCTTCTCTGATCTTCCAGGTTTTCCAAATCTTTTTTAAAGCACAATGCCCCAAACTGGACACCAGTACCCTGATGAAGGTCTAATTATAGCAGAATGCAATGGAAGTATATTATTTCTAGACCCTTGGTGTCCTACTCCTGTTAATACATTTCATGTTGGCTTTTCCCCTCTTAATAACAACACTGTACCTGATTTATTGCTCAGCTACTTACAGTCTCCAGCTTTATTTCTATTGAACTTGTATCTCAGTCTTTCCTCAACCTCTTGCCTTATACAGAAGTCTTGGCTTATATATCTTTATCATCTTTAAGCTGACTGTAATTTTTACATCCTGTTTTTGTCATACCAAATTTCCAATTTACCAGGCTGGCCTGGAGAGAGAAGTAATATTGAAGAAGACTTAAAGAAAGCTACCTCTAGATTATATGCTCCTTATGGGCAGGGAAAGTGTCTACAAAACTCTGTTGCATTGTACCTTCTGAAGCATTAGTACAATGCTCTGTACAGAATAAGCACTCAATACTATTGATTGATTCATTCATGGCCAGAAGGACGATTAACAACTCTTTTCATTGAATCCAAAAGGTATAATTATACTGATTTTTCTGTCATATCAAAAGTCTTGTCTTATATTTGAAATTATTAAAAGTTTTGGCTTTTGGGTTGGTATTATTTATTGATTCCAGAATCTTTTTTTATAGGATTATATGGAAATTAGACTCTCAGATACTATAAAAACAAAATAAGGGAAAAGAAAAGGGATGAAACAGCTCTCTGGCAGGAGACAGAGGAACAGCAGGAACAGCAGCTGCAACCAGAAGAAAGATGTTAAAGAAATTCATAGTAGAGAATAAAACACAAGATAGATATTTGCAAAGGAGAGAAAATTAATGGAAAGTGACAATAAGCAATATGACAACTGGAAACACCAGAAGAGATCCACAGGAGAATATAAAGCACACATAACTGTGCACTCAACAGACAACAATCCAGAAAGTAAAGAGGTACATCCAAAATGACAAAAGAATCAAAATAAAATTAAAAGGAAGCATAAAGGAACAAGTAATATCAATGCAAAGGGAGTTAAAAAGGTATAAATGAAGAGTCTTAGAACTATCAATTCAATGCCAACTAAGAATAAATTTGAAGAAAGGCAAATTAAGAAAAATAATTGAGTCTTGATTTTTATATTTCAAATCCTTACAAGTGAAAACCTCCCTTTTGGAGATGGCTTTACAGACTTGGGTAAAATGTCTTTTGAAATTGATAGTATTTATTGAGTACTTACTGTGTGCACAGCAATGTATTAGATTCTTGGGAGGAAACCATATAGTTAGTAAGCAGAATCCCTGCCCTCCCTCAGCGATGATGGTATTTGTTAAATGCTTACTATGTGCTACACACTGTTCTAAGCACTGGGGTAGTACAAGCTACTCAGGTTGGATATAGTTCCAGTCCAAATGGGGCTCACAGACTCAATCCCCATTTTTCAGATGCATTTGTCCCTGCAGACAAGTGGCGGAGCAAAGATTAGAACCCAGGTCGTTCTGACTTCCAGGCCCATGCTCTACCCACTAGGCCAGGCTGCTTCCCTTAGACCACGCTGCTTCCCCCAGGAGTTTATAATCTATGAGGGAAGACAGACACTATATGAATTACAGATAAAATAAACTATAGATGTAATAATAATAGTACTTAAGTACTTATTAAGAGCTTACTATGTGGACAGTGTTCTAAGTGCTGGGGTTGCAAATTAATCAGGTTGGACAAGTCCCTGTCCCACATGGGGCTCATACTCTTAATCCCCATTTTTCAGATGAGGTAACTGAGGCCCAGAGAAGTTAAATGACTTGCCAAAGGTCACAAAGTAGACATTTGGCAGAGTAGGGATTAGAACTCAGGCCATTCTGACTCCTAAGCCTATGCTCATTCATTCATTCAATAGTATTTATTGAGCGCTTACTATGTGCAGAGCACTGTACTAAGCGCTTGGAATGAACAAGTCGGCAACAGATAGAGACAGTCCCTGCCGTTTGACGGGTTTACAGTCTAATCGGGGGAGACGGACAGACGAGAATAATGGCAATAAATAGAGTCAAGGGGAAGAACATCTCGTAAAAACAATGGCAACTAAATAGAATCAAGGCAATGTGCAATTCATTAACAAAATAAATAGGGTAATGGAAATATATACAGGTGAGCGGACGAGTACAGTGCTGTGGGGATGGGAAGGGAGAGGTGGAGGAGCAGAGGGAAAGGGGGAAAAGAGGGTTTAGCTGCGGAGAGGTAAAGGGGGGGTGGTCGAGGGAGTAGAGGGAGAAGAGGAGCTCAGTCTGGGAAGGCCTCTTGGAGGAGGTGAGTTTCAAGTAGGGTTTTGAAGAGGGGAAGGGAATCAGTTTGGCGGAGGTGAGGAGGGAGGGCGTTCAAGGACCGCGGGAGGACGTGACCCGGGGGTCGACGGCGGGATAGGCGAGACCGAGGGACGGTGAGGAGGTGGGCGGAAGAGGAGCGGAGCGTGCGGGGTGGGCGGTAGAAAGAGAGAAGGGAGGAGAGGTAGGAAGGGGCAAGGTGATGTAGAGCCTTGAAACTTAGAGTGAGGAGTTTTTGTTTGGAGCGGAGGTTGACAGGCAACCACTGGAGTTGTTTAAGAAGGGGAGTGACACGCCCAGATCGTTTCTGCAGGAAGATGAGCTGGGCAGCGGAGTGAAGAATAGACTGGAGCGGGGCGAGAGAGGAGGAAGGGAGATCAGAGAGAAGGCTGACACAGCAGTCTAGCCGGGATATAACGAGAGCCTGTAGCAGTAAGGTCTACAGTAAGGTCAGTAAGGTCTACAGTAAGGTCTGGACATGCCCAGATCGTTTCTGCAGGAAGATGAGCCGGGGAGCGGAGTGAAGAATAGACTGGAGCGGGGCGAGAGAGGAGGAAGGGAGGTCGGAGAGAAGGCTGACACAGTAGTCTAGCCGGGATATAACGAGAGCCTGGAGCAGTAAGGTCTATGCTCTATCCATTAAGCCACACTGCTCCATCCCGGGTGTGTATATAAGTGCTGGGGGGCTGAGGGTAGAGTAAATATCAAGTGCTTAAAAAAGGGTAATGATCCATATGCATAGGTGATATACTTGGTTGAATTTGAACACGTACAGTATACCTTTGAATCTATACTGATGAACTAAGATCTTGGAACAAAAATTTTACGTGTGGTTATGAGTACTTAAGTGCAGAAGTGATAGTGAGAAGAAGGAAGTTAGTTGGGGAAAGGCTCCTAAAAGAGATGGGAATTCAAAGGGAAAACATCTCTTCAAGAATTTGCGTGTCATCTTTGTGGGAGGGCCATGCTAATCTTCACTGTTATTCCAATTTTAGTGTATTTGCTGCTGAAGCGCTGCTTTATGATTAATGGACCATACTTTCTCTCTCTAACTTCATAATCAACTCCCTCAGGAGACAATAAAAAGAACATTCACAATGTGCTCATTTCTGGTCCAGGCATTCTGCTAAGTTTCCAATTCACCTAGCTTTCCTAACTACAAAAAAAAATTAAAAAATGGGTGTGTTCTTTTTCATTCCAAACCACAAGTGGTTTGGAATTTTTAACCAAATGAAAAGCAAATTCTACCTTTGACCTTATCTAAGCTCCAATTTAAATATTTGTTTTAAGTGATGGGCCCTGAATGAGACCATTATCACACCCGCTTCTTTTGCTCTCAGAGTTAAAATTAGAAAGAGAGAGAATTAAGGACTGGGTAAAAGTGAAGGTAGTCAAAATGTTTTGTCCTTTAATTAAAATATGCTTCTTCATTATTCAGAAGTGGCAGAATTTACCCAGGCTTATCTTAAATACACTTCCAAATCATTCAGTTGTATCTGAAACCTCAGATGATCGGTCATGCTACCTGGACACTTGATTTCTGATTGTAGCTGCCTTAAAAACATTCAATTGGTAAGTGCCTTCCCAGATGGTCACCCTAAATAGCTAGAGAAGGACAAGAAAGCCAGCAATCAGGTCTCATTTAGTTGATGTCAGTGAAACAGCTGTCTTTTCCTTGCCTATAGTCAAGTAGTGCTTTCAGACCCTTGAGAATGTGCAAACTAGATATCCACTGAACCAGAAAGTACTGTTTAGCCTTTTTGAGCCAGTAAAGCTCTCTCCCTCTTCTCTCTTCCATTCCCCTGCCTCCATGTGTTCTCATGCTTAGTCTTGCTGAGTTTGCACTACGAATGGACACATATTTTTATTTTTATACTACAGGGAAAGTCTCAAAGTTTGAATGGCAAAATCAGGATAAATTTAGTTACTGATTCTGATATAGAAGATTCAGTATGAAATAGAGTTCCACTCCACCCCTTAAGTCCAACCTACATTTGTCTGTAGCAGGATGGGTGAAGCAGCCAAAAGTTGGGAAATGCCCACTGGGGCTCTGCCATCAGTAGTGAAGGTTTGGGACTAAAGAACCACTTAGGGCATTTTATTGTGGTTAAGAGGTTCAGCAGGAATCCTGAAAATAACTAATGTTTGGCAAGGAAGACTGCACTATCTACTGCCTAATAATAATAATACTAGTAGTGTAATTTGTTAAACACTTACTATGGGCCAAGTGCTGCATTAAAATACTGGGGCAAATAGAAGATAATCAGGTCGGACACAGTCTCTGTCCTATATGGGGTTCAGAGTCTGGGTAGGAGGGAGAAGAGATATTGAATCCCCATTTTACAAAAGAAGAAACTGAGGCATAGAGAAGTGATTTGCTCAAGGTTACAAAGCAGGGAAGTGATGGAGTCAGAATCAGAACCCATGTCCTTTGACTCCCAGGACTGGGCTCTCTCCACTAGTAGTAGTTACAATGGTATTTATGAAGTGTTTACTGTGTGCAGAGCACCACACTAATTACTGGGATTGAATATGCAGGTGGGATTTACCAAGGTCCCTGTCTTTCGGGAGGCTCATAATCTAAGAGAATAAGTCAGGAGAGTCAACTGGATACAGACATATCAAAAATGAAGAAACATTAAGACACGACACAAATACACAAAATCAAAAATTTTCTTGAAATCATGCAATGTGAGGTGGCTAGAACAGAAGAACTTTTTATTCCTCATGCCACAGGGTTCAAGCCACACCTGTAGAAAGAACAACCACTGTGTCTACACAGTGCCGGCAACTACTGGCAATATTTTCAGGGGTTTGTGGAGGCTGCATGCTGTGGTTGTTTTTCCCTTTCCCTTTAAGGTTACTAGAAGACCGCACTAGGCCATGCCGCTCCTCTCTAGGTCCTTGCTGCTTTAGCACGACACCTCTAGTGTACCGTGGTAGCTTTTAGTTACATATGGGCTTTGGCCATGAAATCATTTTGTGCACGTCACAGCGTTTTACACTCTGGGCTGCTTACTCACTTGTTAAACCCACTGGTCCAACACAGGAAGGAAAGAGAGAGTTTGAGAGTTACTGAACAAACTTTTAGCACTGAAATTGATTTCTTGATTCAGTTTTTCATCCTGAAAGTCATAGGACAGAGGCTTGTCTAGCCTATTGGACAAGAGATTTTAGACTGTTAGCTCCTTGGAGACAGGGAACCTATCTGCCAACTCTGCTGTATCATACTCTTCCAAGCTCTTAGTACAATGCTCGGTGCGAGGTAAACCCTCAATAACTACTAATGATTGATGGATTATCCATAAAGGCTCAAATCAAAAGCTGAAATTTGGAAAAATCACAGAATGATAAAACATACAAATTGTGAATTTCTAATTTACTCAGAGATTTCCTGAATATGCATTAACCTATGATATGATAGATATGATATTCTGTCTCATTGCAGCCCACTAGATATAACTGATAGAGAACTGGGGGAAAGAGTATAGGCCTAGGAGTCAGAGGGTCTGGGTTCTAATCCCGGCTCTGCCACTTGCCTCCTATATGAACTTGGGTAAGTCGTTTAAATTTTCTGTGCCTCAGTTTTCTCACCTGTAAAATAGATTTCAATCTTCTTGAGGACAGATCTAGGGTTTACCAACTCTCCCAAGTCATTAGTACAGTGCTCTGTACATAGTAAAGGCTCAATTAATACCAGATAGATTTATTGACAGGGACTGTGTCTGACCTAATTATCTTGTATCTACTCCTGTGCTTAATTCAGTGCTTGGCACATAGAAAGAAAGCACTTAAATATCACAATTATTATTATTAGCTCTTAAATAAAGTACTTGGAGAAGTTTGTATTCATACCTGACATGGCTTGGTGTGCTGCAGGTACATAATTTATAGAGGAAAGAGTATGGATGACTCACTGAAGGTCACCACCACTTAGAATTTATAGAGGAAAAAGTATGGATGACTCACTGCAGGTCACCACCATTTACATACCTGTGCCTGTATTTGCTTCAGGTGACAGGAGAAGTGGGGCTTGAAACTGTGATATGCTTTTTTTTTCCTGTCTTGCTCACGCAATGAGGAATAAAGTGAATTTTCACAGGGATACTTGGGGAAAATTTATAGTGGTTCTCAATCATGCAATTTCCAAAATGAAACCCTTCTTCAGGAAGCAACAAATCAGACACATTCACCCAGACACTAGAGCAAGAAGCAACTGTAAAAATGAAACTATCATTATTTTACAGGAGAAATTCCTAAATACAAAGGCTAAATGTCCTTCACACCCCAGCAGCAGTCTCTAGTTTCCCTCTAATAATAGAAAGACCATAAATTCATGATAAAATTCGACCCAAACAAAGAGTAAATGATAGAAAGATGGATGTGTGTTTTGTCACATATCTTCTTTATTTTTCCTTTTAAAAATTAATCTTGTGTTGTGGTGCTCTCTATCAGATCATGTCACAGACTACAACCAACATTCTGAAACACATCTTTCAGTCTTAGCCCTAACTACCAAGTCCAATAGCTGTCATAAATGTCAATTATCTTTAGAAGGGTTGCAAATCAAACACTGGAGTTTGAATCCATTAAAAAGTCCTTGTACTGAATACTTAAGTATGGTAGCAAAGTGTGTGAGACTATGATACTATGTGTCAAGCACGGTACTAAGCACTGGGGTAGACATAAGATAATCAGGTCCCATATGGGGCTCACAGTCTAAGAGGGAGAACTCCCATTTACCAGACGAGGTAACTGAGGCACAAAGAAGTTAAGTGACTTACCCGAGGTCACAGGGCAGACAAGTGGCAGAACTGGAATTAGAACCCTGGTCCTCTGACTCCCAAGCCCATGCTTTATCCTTTAGGTCATGCTGCTCCTCACACTGCTAGGTGGGCTCAAATCATTTATTTCAACATTGGGATGTGTTACTAGAACAGTGAGTCCACAGGTTCTCACTGTTCTCACTGTTCTCACTGTTGGACCAAGTTCCCTAATTCCCAAACAATATTCTAGCCAACCTGGGTAGTGAAAAATCAGTCAATCACCAGTCTCTATCTAGTGCCTACTGTCTGTAGAGTGCTATACTAAGCACTTGGAAAAGTACAACAGAATTGGTAGACGCTACACCTGCCCACAAAAATAATACATGTGAAAACAAACATGGCAGAGCTGAGTGTGCAACTGATCCACTCTCTTCCCAGACTGTGTGAGGCTTTTAAGATTCCAGGTGTCTTTTGAGTCCTGGTAAGCAGATAATTCCAGTCCCTTATTTCATGCTTAACAACAAGTCACATTCATTAAATGCACAACATTCCTTGGCCGGGCACACAATTAATCCACCTGGTTTCTATCAATGCAATCACACTAAGGACCTACTAACAATATATGAGTCACAAAGGACTTTTTAGTTACTCTTAAAGCTTCTTTCGTATGCAATCTTTCCCTTCCTTGTATTGCACAGCTTGCAAAAAAGATCTAAGGGGCAAATGCTGAAGTATTCATCAAGCCGAGGAAACTGAATGCCGTTCGTTGAGGAGTTCATCAAGCAGAGGAAACTGAATGCCCATTCCTGAGAAACAGACCTTCCATTAAAGAATATCAACAAGTTTAGCAGAAGTCCATTACCAATCCAATTTGCTTGTGCAGAAAATATCCTTATAAAAAGGCTCTTCCTTTAATAGATTTTCCTGTAAGAAATTAGGTTTCCATTAGTGCTCCCTGAATGGGGAGTTAAATACAGTTCTCACCTATTTTCCTTGTGTTACCAAATGACTTGAGAGAGTTTGGATGCACCTTTAGAAGTTATTTTACAACTCTTTTTGGATTTTCTTCCAAAATAACAGTGATTCTGTTCCCTTACATTAGTTTTGCAATGAACTAGATTCGGGAGAGAGAATCCAAGATTCAAGAATGGTCCTTACAGAGATCTTCTTTCAACAAATTAACTGTTAATGCTGCAAATCATGGAGGAAATTTGTTCGAGACCAGTGGTTCATCTGGCCCGGTACTCTGTCTCCAACGGAGGCATTAGGAAAGAAACGGCTGATAGCCATTCTAATAGATAAAACACCATCCAAAATCCCCCAATTTTCTCTTGATTAATCCACTTTGGATATCTGATAGATTAATTCATCAAAGTCATTCATTTGCTACCTACACAAGTTCCTGTAACTAATTTCATGTGCTTACCACCAACTATTGATCTGATTCCCAATTAATACATGCAACACTTTCCACTTTAAGTATTATAAATCTTCAAGGCTCTCAACATGGGCTGCAATTGGCTCATCGTATAGTTTTCCCAAAAAATAGGTGTTTGGGGACCTGGATTTAATTCCAGCTCTGCTCCCGGCCTGCTGTATGACCTTAGGCAAATCCTTAAATTTTCTGTGTCCCAGGTCCCTCATCTATAAAATGGGGATTAAATAAATACCTGTTCTCCCTCCTCTTAGATTGTGAGTCTCTATAGGACAGAGCGATCTGACCTTGTATCTATTCCACTGATTAATATATTATTTGGCACAGAGTAAGCCTTAAACTATTATTATTATTTATGCCAATAATGGGTAAGAATCTATCAAAGGTGAAAAAGCAAACTATTTCTTTTCTGTTGTGGATAGCTGTCCCCTTTCCTTATTCCTAAATGACTCCACTCCTTTTACTTTGCCTCTTCTCTTAGCCCTCTTCCATTCTCCAGGGAATTTCCTAACAGCTTCTCCCAAGAGACTCCCACATCATACAAGTGCAGTTTTGTCAGTTTCAGGTTGCTATGTCAGACTGAAACATTTGTTCTCCGGGGCTGCAGAGGCTGCTGTAGAGACATTTGAAAAAAGGAATTATCCTTGTTAAGTGCCAAACACTAAAGAAGTGATAAAGATTTGTTGACCTTGGTGTCACATCCATAGGAAAGGAAGCTAGGAAGAGGTTTTCAAGAACTATCTGTCCTTCAGGCTTTCTGAATATGAAGGCACTCCTCTTGAATGGGATAAAACACACAACCCATTACATTTCCATCAAGAAAAATCCTTTTATCTCTGTTGAACTGTTTGAATAGAAGGAGCCTTTTTAAACCATTTTAGAGTTCAACATCAAATCAATTGTTTAATACATTCAGATACAATCACAAGGGTTTCAAATCCTACCCTAGATACAATGGGTAAACATTGTGGTGCATCTTTAAATCAAGGAAATCATTTTAAACAAAGAAATATGGATGCTAGAAAAAAAAATCAATTCTTGCTCTGAACTACACTCAAAACTATTCCTACATGACATTTTTTCTTAAATAAGCTTGGGCAGTAATTTGGCATTCATAAGTATCTTTCGATTTCTGATCAAATATTTGCTATTATGGATAAAATAATGCAATAGTCTACAAACACACTCACCAAAGGTGAATACATTGATAATTTGATTTAACCCATTTAGCTGCATTTTGAGGGGAAAAAATAGCACTCTCACTTAGAAAATGGAAGCTGTTTCCTGGGCATATCTGTGATTATATGAACTGCCTATATCAGGAAGAGAGAATGACTCCTTCAACTGGAATCAAGCTTGACATATTGTTTTCTCACTTCCACCTATTCTCATTCATTCATTCATTCAATCGTATTTATTGAGCTCTTACTGTGTGCAGAGCACTGTACTAAGCACTTGAAAAGTACAATTCAGGAAACCTCACCAATGCATTAAGGAAAACCTGCACTGTAGCATTCCAAGTGTCTAACACCTTAAGATTGTGCTGTTGGAAGTTTCTTCTCTAATTCTCTAACAGTGTTCTAGCTGAAACGCATAGTGAAAGCCCACATTTTGGCTGAACTAGGTAACATCCTTTCATAGTATAGTTCCTGTTGCAGTTTAGCTTTCATCATTTTGGTACTCATCAAATCACTCTACTCAGGGCAGTCGTGAACATTCTCCAAAATGACAAGTATTACTTAGTTATTGGTTCCAGGAACCAGTGAGAAGCAAGAGTCATTCAACTTGATTTACTTCTCAGCACCTCAAAGGTGATTAGCACTTTTTTCCAAGAGGGAAAGGAGCACACCTTGCATCTTGCTAGGGAGAGCCTTATTGACAGATCAGTGGAGCAGTCTAATCTGTGGATTCACCTTTCCTCTGGTCCCACTTCACCCCGTATTCCCTCCTTGGTTTGGGGGGCCATAGGCTGGAGTGGCCAGAGCCACTTTACCCGTGTGTAACAGGGAAATTCAGGGACAGAGTTTGGCATTTGAATCCCTTACTGACTGGTTTCCCAAATACTACCTCTAGCACACTTTTAATGGAACAGAGTCCTGTTTCCAATATGAATCATCTCAATCGTTTGAAAATCAGTCAGTGGAGTCTACTCTACACTCACTATTCTGAATTTGAAGAAATCCTCGAAACCCAATAATTATTTTCTACATTAAAAAAAATACACTTTTCATCCTGGAAGATAGACTGCCTCAACAATTCCTTGTGTTAACTTGTACTGATAATTTAGTTCTGGAAAATGACAAGAAGACAAAAGGACTGTTGTAGCTGCCTTAAACACCATTTCCACATTAAAATAGACTGGAAATGAGGAGACAGCTGCTCACAGGATAAAGAGGAATCAGAATAAATGAAGCCGTTACATGATGTGCCCAAAGTCGACCGATATCACACGATTCTGTTTGTACAGTATCTGCGGTTGTTTCTCAGTGAGATTAGTCTAAATCCCTACTATTCAATTGCATTTATAAAACAGTCAAGGCAAATACATCTCAGTGAAAATCAGCTTTATCAGTTTAACCTTCTAGCGTGATATGTGTGGAGAAAAAACATCTGTGTTCCACAAAAGGAACAGTGTACTTGATGATGATATATTAATGAGAGGTCCTGCCAAATATTTTCCTGAAAGCTCCAGGAGTGAATACCACATTTTATAATTGTTCCACAATAACCAAAAAGAGATTATAAGGATTCTCTTCCTGATTCATCTGCCAAAAATTAACTACTGTGTAGTAAACTGGAACCGGTGAACATTTTGCAATTTGTTCTTCGAGATGAATGACACTTAAAAAGAATTTACATTAATTGCATATAATGGTGACTACATCTGAAACTGGGTGAAATAAAAACTGTTTAATAGGAAAAATACAAAGCATGCTGGTTTGCTTGTTTTCTTGGAAGTCCTTTCTCTAAAATCATATTTTTGTGTGAAATTTGCAAATTAGGTTTGAAAATCTCAACAGCATGAAATATATATGCATTATATTTTGTCCATGATCTAAACTGGGAACATGCTCACATAGGATTTTGAGAAATTGTTGGACTTTGCCTAGGATTGCATTTAGTATGCAATGTTTAAAGAAATCTCTCCATTAAAGAAGCAGCAGTTTCCTAGTGGATAGAGCACAGGCATCACAGTTGGAAGGAACTGGGTTCTAATGTCATTTCTGCCACTTGTCTGCTGGGTGTATTTGACCAAGTCACTTAACTTCTCTGTGCCTCAGTTACCTCATCTGTAAAATGGGGATTAAGATTGTGAGGCTCACATGAGACATGGACGGTGTCCAATCTGATTAGCTTGAATCTACTCCAGTGCTCAGTACAATGCCTGGACATAGTAAGCACTTAAATATGTCATAAATAATAACAATAATAATAACGTGCCTGTTTCACCAACCAGTAATGAAATGTAAAACTTGCCATTCAGATTTCTATTTTACAGTTTTGATTACTCACAGTGAATTCTTGTCACTTGTTTTTCCCTTTGAGTTAGAACCATTTTGCTTACATACCAGAAAAAACTGCCTCTAAATTATGAAATTGCCAATTACAACAAGGCATATATAAATTTCTACTAAGGCATTATATAGTGTAGAACCTACAGCAGAAGATAGCAGATTTGTTGGCTAGGAAATCCTCTGGTGAAAGATAAAGGAATTTGAGTTGCTCGATATGAAGGAAAGTAAACTAAGACGTGATTTAAAAATTGTAATCATGGTATTTGAAGGGTTAATATTCAGGCGGTTAAAACCACATAAGAGGAAATGAGGGGCTTTTTTTATGGTATTTGTGGTATTTTTTGAGCATTTACTATGTGCCAGGCACTCTACTAAGTACTGGGGTAAATGCAAGCTATTCAGATTGGACACCATCCATGTCCCATGTTGGGCTTACAGTCTTAATCTCAAATTTACAGACAAGGTAACCAAGAAACAGAGAAATGAAGTGATTTGCCCAAGGTCAAACAGCAGACAACTGGAAGAGCCGGGATTAGAATCCAAATTCTTCTGATTCTCAGGCTCGTGCTCTATCCACTTGGCCATTCTGTTCTCTAAGTCATAAGGAAGGTGCTTTCTACTATTAAGGTAGCAAAACATTGATCTAGATTATAAAGGAGGTGGTGCCAATGGAAAGAAGAAATATCTATCCTGGGTCATTTTCCTACCAACAAATGCCTAGAAATCTTTCCAATTCTAACTTTCAATGGTTACATTTATAAGAGGCCTTTGGAATTCAAGGCTTGCTTTTCCTCTGATTTATTATAATGTTTATAAGGGACAGGTAACATAACCTCCACTGTGTAAAACTACACTGTTGATCTTTATAGACAGGATGTTTTTTATGATACATGTGTTTTCAGGTCACTGGGAGGAAACAGTCAACATCCTTAGGAATAAGACTCTTGGAAAACTCTACAAATAGCAAAAATAAGAACCTAAACCTATCTTACTGAGAAGCCTAATTGTTTACCATTAGTGATTTTGCAGTTCATGACATCTGCGGTTAGTGAGGATAGATCGTAGTTTTCTCTTTTGGATGGTGATTTGTCACTGACAAGTTAATTGCTTGAATTTAGGGATATTTTCAAAAGTTGAAAGGGCTTGTGGCAAAGACTCAGAATAGTTTATCCAAGGAAATAGAATTAGTGAAAAGCATCAACACCATTAAGTGCTGCAAACGACACCACAAATTATGAAGATACGGTATGATCACAGTGGGAGGAGACTGTTGATTGAGGATAGCTGTTTTTACTTGCTCAAACAGTGTTTCATGTTTAGTGGAGTCATCTTCATATATAAGGGATACCACTTATCATTTGACATATAACTTCCATTTAAAGTTGGGATGTTTGGCTTTCAGACATATTCAGCTGATTTTTTTTTTCATTTCCTCTCTACATTGTCAGTGCATCCCACACAACTTCTTATTTTAAGGTACAAACCTTTGGACTCATCCCTGAGACAGTTTTGCCCATCAACACCACCTCTTTATTAGGCTAGGACATTTCAAAACATTTATTCATTCAGTAGTATTTATTGAGGGCTTACTATACACAGAGCACTGTACTAAGCGCTTGGAATGTACAAATCGGTAACAGATAGAGACAGTCCCTGCCCTTTGAAGGGCTTACAGTCCACTTGTTATTATATTTGAATGGCATCATCATTTACGATTGCATGGGATACACTTCCAGGATGGGAATTTCACCTTGGAGGATATTTCCATTAAGATGCAGTCTCTGTGGAAATTATTATAATCAAGAGAATGTGAAATTGAAGAATGAGGAATAATTCTCTGAAATTCTTTTTATCTCATCTAATTATATTGAAATTGCTGACTTTTGGCTATAGACCTTAGTTTTATCCCCTCCTTGGCCATGTTTTAGCTAATTGGCTTCTAGCCTCATCACTTAAAATGACCAAATAGAGTTATTTTCAAGGTTTTTTTTCCTTATGTGAGTTTCTGCAATTACACTAATCTTGGACTAAACTTGTGTACTTTATACAGGTTCTTCCTCTTAGACTATGAACACCTTGTGGGTCAGGGACTACGCCCAACCTGCTTATACTGTATCAACTCCAGCACTTCTGAGTGCTTGACACATATTAAACCCTTAATAAATAGCACAGTTAAACTCCCCCATATAAAAATGATTCTTCACTAGAAGTTACGATTTGATCTCACTCTGTAGGAATTCATAAAATCAGTGCCATTATAGGAACAGGAATTTGGAATTGCTCTGTGATCTCACTCTTCTCAAAAGAGTCTCCCCTCCAGTTACGAAAACACTTATAGAACATGCCCAGAAGAAAAATGGGAGGTTGTGGGTTGTGGGGAAGGCAACCACGGTTCTTAAAAGAGGAGTGAAAATGTCTAGTTTCTCTCTTATCACAGGCTGGGATGCTTCCAGATGAAGGGTATCCTGAGAAAGAAGACTTCTTCAGAGAGAGGGAATGTCAACGACTCAAAAATCTAATAAGGCGACCTGTAGTAAATAAGGCAACAAATTATGAGAAGTAAAGCAAAAGGAGAGGAGACATGGTACTAGGCCCAACAGCAAACTCAAGGGAAGGTGTGATTCTCAATATCTCTAATCAGTGATTTGCTTAGTTTCATAGAATAGCTTATATTTGACAAAGCTATCTAGGGGGCAGTCTGCAGTGCAAAATCTCCCATTTATACCTAGACCGATTGATCTTCCAAAGCACTATTTCATTATAGTATTGGCCTTTAGGGTATGCAAAATAGGGATGCAAAAGTTCATTGTTTCTCTAGAAAAATAACTGAACACAGTTTGGCATGCAAGGAATAAGGGAATAAGGGAGGAGTGAGTCACAAGGATGACGAGATCAGTGATAAAATTCAAATGAATGTGCTTAGAGCAACAGAGAACCAGGAATGCTGAGACTTACTTCAGGGCAAGAATTGTGTTATAAGGAAAATAAAACAAAAATGAATTTATCATATAATTCTTCACTTGAGGCAAAGTGTGAATACTTGATAAGAAAAATGCATGAGGTGGAAAAAAGATTAATATAAAGCAATTCTGCTTCACTTTCTGTCGTCCTCTTCTTACAGAAGCAAGACCCTAGAAATTATTAATCTTATAAAAAGCTGGAAAGTTCTGACTCTCAAGAGTGATAACAGAAGATATGAGGAATAAAAGCAACTAGCTCCTCGCCTTGTTAACTTTCAGGCCTTCCTCTAAAGTGATAGCTTCAGAATCTAGGGAGAAAATACTTCCTCTACGAATGTGAAGCCACACATTTATTAAGGACTAGTTCTAGAGGGGAGGTCTCTTTTACGAATTTTAAAATATGGTACACGTATTTGAAGGACTTTGATGATTTGAATCCTCTCCTTTGGTCGCTGTTCTTTTAAACTCACCTTGAATCATCACCTATGATTTTCAATGTTTCAAAGCAGATTGGAGGTGATTAAAATAGACCAAGAACATAGGTAATGACTAGCTCGAGGCAAACTCTGATAATATTAGCTGGTTTAGGTGCCCCAGTCTAAGATTTGATGCACCTGGATTCCTTGAAACCAAATGTTCAAATCCCAGTGGAATTAGTTAATCTTTTAAGGAGACTGAATTAAGTTCATTCAATTTAATCTCCAGAAATTATTTTGATTCGACTTATTTTCCTGATTGCAGGATGGTGAAAGACCTTTAACTTTCTCTGTAAAATTTTGCTGGGCCATGCCTTGTAGAACATTTTCTCTTTTAATATACTAAATGTACCGTCCTTTAAACACCCCTTTAATATTCTCCGGAATGTCAGCATGATGGATTATACTTAAAAGAGATCAGTTTTCCATCAATCTTCAAAAATATGTGCACTTGTACAATTGTTTAATTCAATATGGATTGTCAATAATGGGCTTGATTTTTGTAATGTTAAGGTTAAATAGTTCAACATTTTGTTTTCTGGACTGTTCTCCAGTTAATTTTCTCTCATGCAAACTATCTTTTTCAGAGTAGACCCATCAACTCAAAAAGATTTCAGATTTGGGATTGATATAGTCAATTTTTAATCTTTATATCATAATAGATTTAGGGTCAGAAATGAGTAGACTGCTGAAATTCACTGTGAAAACACAGTGTGTCAAGTCATTACTAATTCATTTACAAAACAAAAGTTAATGCAACTTCCAAAAAAGTCTAATTTACTCACAAGGTGACCTTTCAGCCTAACCAAATTTGCCTCAGCAAAAACAATTCAATCAAACATTTACTATGTATTCTTGTTGCAAAATATCCCCCCAAACCTATTACTGAACAAGGAAGATGAAACAAGTGAGCATTAAGAAGGTCCCTTGTGTCAGACTTGGTTTCCTTAATTCCCCTTCTTTGCTCACAGATGTCATAGTCTTATGTACCATATTTACTTGCATAATTTTCTCCACTGCTCAATTTCCCACCCCAGTTTTTGAGAAGGAAATAAAAGATTTCTGTTTTCTTTCAGTAGGAAGAAAGGAAAGGAAAGAACACCCAGGATCCAGGCAATCAGGTGGCAAGGTTTCTGTTTTGAAACTGATTCACGTGTGCACCATCATCATCATCACCAATCAGGGGTACTTATTGAGCACTTATTGTGTGCAGAGGAGGATGAAGGGAGTTCATAATTCATTGAGTGCTTATTATATGTAGCCCTTGGAGAGTGCAACAGAAGTACCCTCTTCTCTTCCTTCTGCCCTCCTTCCCTCCTTATTTTCCTTCTTTGTGTTGCTTCTGATATTATTAGACTTATTTCCCCATGTAAAAACCTCTTAATTGTTTGGGGGAAAGAAATGGGGAAATTATGCAAGTAAAGGTGGTATACATTTATTCTTAGGTTTGAAGATAATGGTAATGGTGAGACTTTATCAGTGGGTGAACTTGTGGCTGACAATCATTCATTCATTCAGTCATATTTATTGAGCGCTTATTATCTGCAGCTATACTATCTACTAACCGCTTGAAATGCACAATCCCTTCTGCATTGCATGTGGGCTGAAACACTGATTAACCAAAGTGCCTGAAACTGCTTCTGTTTCTCCCTCCGGTCACGATCTACCTGAAGTCTCTGTTCTAAGAGAGTGAATTCAATTCTGCACCTGCCATTTGACCGCTGTTGGTGCACATCATTTGAAGTTTGTTTTCATTGTTCTTCTAAAGTGTGCCTTCTGTCCCCTTGCTTTGCAGTTCTTTCCCATTTCGGTTCACCACAAAGCAGCAGGAGGGCAGAGTTAAGTACCGCAAGGAGAGCTAAAAGAAACCACTGAAAATGGATTCTCTGAAACCATAAACAGGGACTGTAACAGGAATAAGAAGTATAAACAAGGTAGCTCTATTCATGAACTTGTAATTTTATGCATGACTAAGCCTGTCAGTATTGTTATTGACTGATTAATTTTCATTTTGATCTGCCAGTATACCAGAAGTGGTGGGAATAAACTGAGATGCAGCATTCTTTAAAATCAAGCTCACCATATCAATGTACGCTTCCTTAGAACAGTGCTTGGCACATAGTAAGCGGTTCACAAATACCATTATGATTATGCTTCATTCCAAATCCCAAAGCCAAGAAGAATTCTTCCCAAGATCAGATCATAGCACACACAATACAAATATGTACATAAGCATTCAGTGTTCTTTACCTATTACTCCATTCTGTCATTTCTGACTCCTTCCCTCCTACATGTCATACATAGCCCGAGAACTTAGTTCTCCAAATCTCTATATTTTCTACTTTATTTTGTTGACTCATTGCTTTTCTTTGCTCACTATTTCTTAACCACATATCCTGCCCATCCTCCACCCTCGCCAGGCTATGATTGGCTCCTGATGTCCCTCAAGTAAGAACTCTTATTGGAGCTCACAAATACAAGTCACTTATCTTCTCTGTGCTTCAGTTACCTCATCTGTAAAATGGGGATTAAGAATGTGAGCTCCATGTGACCTGATCACCTTGTATCCCCCAGCACTTAGAACAGTGCTTTGCACATAGTAAGCACTTAACAAATGCCATCGTTACTGTTATTATTATTATTACAAACCATCTAGTAAAAAGTATATATTTCTCAGCCCTGGTACTTATTCCTTCCTAACCTTCCTAACAATGTCCCTTCTCATTTTTTGTTAACAAGACAGATATGGGACCCTGATAAATGATCTCTCCTGGTTTCTGCTTCTAAAGTCCTTCATCTCTACGTATTCACATAGGCTGTCTGTATTTAAATCAATTTACCACTGTACATTAGGCCGTCTCAGGATTTAATGGTAATTCACTTGGCATCTTAGAGGAGACTGGTCGGGAAAAAGTACTATACCAAAAGCTTTATCAAAACTAACATTTACCTTTCCTGTGGCATTTTAACAACTGTAGTTTTACTCGAAGGAAATGAAAATTCACAAAACTACCTAAAATTAAATTGAGAAAAATAACTTGTTTTCACCTTTACAGATGGGCCTAGTACTCCAGCTCAGGTGAGGTTTGAGTTTGAGCGAAGGATTAAGATAAATTCCCTGAAGGATGGCCTTTGCCTTGTCTTTTGGCCAGTGTTCATTTGTATATTTTCAAAGTGTCCATTATGGGTTTCTGCATAATTCGCAAAACTGAAAGCACAAAGAGTGCAGTGATGAGCAGGTTTTAAAAATAACTAACTTGCTTTTTTGTCAAACACCTGACCTTACCGTAGGCATGTTATTGTCCCTAAGAACTTGCCAGAGTTTGTGGTTCTTCAAATGATGCAGATGAGGGAGGGTCTAATGCTAGATAAGAAATTTCAATCGAATATGGTGAAATAACCTTACTTTCATGTCTATTCTAGGTGCCACCTTTGTAGATTTCTCAATGCCAAACCACCACTCTTTAATCTTCCAGTGCCCTAAGGACAGCTATTTGCTTCCTCGTGCTACTAACATATGAGATGCTTGCAGGTCCCATCAGAGTGACAGCAAATACATTGTTTGTTGGGGACTGCATGTTATCCAGACTCTTCATAAAAGCAACCAAGGAGGACTTCAGTGTGCCTTTAAATCAAAGATCAAATTATCATCTCCCTTCAGAATTTCTGCTTTTCCATTTTCCAACTTGCAACCTAAAATTTTGGAGGAAGATTTCTCTGACCCTAGAGGTTCTATGTGATACAAGATTTGAAGGTTTCATGTAAGCTCTAGACCCTCTCTGTCACTCTTTTGATATCTGTATTAGGTAAAACCAGGGGAAGCAAATTCTGAGTATGTGGGCAAGATAGGAGGGGCCCAGACAAAAGCGGGCAGGTGGATAAACTGCTTTTTATATCTGGAGGTTGCTGGTCACACCGTCTCGAGTAGTTAAATAGTGGTTAGGCCATCTCTAACTAATATGCAAGGAGAATCGTTTCTATTTGCACTTCATAAATGTATGTCACACTTTAAAATCATGTTGCCATGGATACTGTTTTTTCAGGTGGCAGTGCTTTTCAGAGTACAGCAGGGAAAACAGAGATTCTCTCCAACATCAGTTGATTATTTAAAGACAAAGGCCTATTTTACTGAATACAAAAGAAAAAAAAATCTCGAAAACATCCTATCTGAGGCCGTCTTCCAGACTGGGAATTTTGCTTTGTGCCCAGAATCTGTACTGATTATATAACATCTAGTAGGAATGTGAATAGCAACTTTGATTCCTGAAGGGCTAGTGATTCTGATTTTTTTCCCAGGCTGTTGTACAGGGACCTCTTACACATCCCTGAATTGGTAACTCCTCAAAGAGTGAAATACAGAAAGTACTCTGCAAGTCTATTATACTGTACTCTCCCAAGTGCTTCAAATAATGTTCTATACACAGTAAGCTCTCAGATACCACTGACCGACTGATTGATTTGGGATGGAAAGGAAAAATAAATAAAGGAATAAAACTGTGATATATGTTCAGCGCTTACTGTGTGCCAGGCAATGTACTAATTGTTC
Organism: Ornithorhynchus anatinus; assembly: GCF_004115215.2. Classification (NCBI taxonomy): domain Eukaryota; kingdom Metazoa; phylum Chordata; class Mammalia; order Monotremata; family Ornithorhynchidae; genus Ornithorhynchus; species Ornithorhynchus anatinus. The sequence continues at coordinate 15,318,134 of NC_041735.1, read as the reverse complement.
ACAATCTTAATCCCCATTTTACAGATTAGGAAACTAAGGCACAAAGAAGTGAAGTGACTTGCCCAAGGCCACTTAGCAGACAAGTGGCAGAGTGGGGATAACAACCCATGGCCTTCTGACTCCCAAGCCCATGCTTAATTCACTAAGCCATGCAGAATCCAATTAACCAAGATGGAATCGGGCCAGGATCTGAGAACACATAACTTTCCTGTACCTGGCAAAGTGTTGATTAAGAAACAGGTCCTGCCTTCATGGCCAGGGAATGGTGCAAACCAAAAGACTGATTATTACCCCAACCCATGGTACAGAATCTATTTGGTACATGGAAAAGTCTTTGAGGGTTTCTGCGTTGTCTTCCTAGGTGTGGTTAAGTGACAGGGGCTTACACCTTCAGATGACTCTACTGGGCATGTTCAGATCAAGGTCTTTAACACCAAGTCCAACCCTCAGGCCCCCGGATGTGTCTCCACTTCTAAACCATATTTACCAGTTCTCCACTGGGGTCTTTGTCCTTAGGAAGGAAGTGTGACCCTCCGGATTAATCTCTGAACCCTCTGGGTGAGAAACTGTAACAGACAAATAAATAAACAAATAAACTGATGGATAAAGTGTGGGTCTCCTTTCAGGAAGACTGAACTAGGAATTCATCTACAAAAGAGCAAATGCTTCCAATATATCATGTGAACAAAGACATTGAAAAATAGGAGACTGATGTGGGTATGAAGAAAATCTTCAACCTTTCCAAGTGACAAATGGAAATATTAATCCCCATGTGACATCATAAATCCATAAAATATTGCCTTTAATTATAGTTGTACTGTGCTACAAGAATCATGTAAAAATCAATATTTAGTTAAATCATTTTGGTTGGCCATTTGACCCATCCCTGCCTCCTCAACTGTCTCTCATTTAAGTACTTATATTAAGGAATCAATATAGCTATTGATCATGTTGTTTCAGAAACACTTATTTGCCCATCCAAGCGGAGTTATATGCCACACTGATATAAATTTGTCTCCTTCCCTCCTGTTGGACTCTGACAACAGAAATACAGCTCAGTAGCACATGTAAGGAGAAGGTCTGAAATTACATTTCTCAACTCAATGAATAGCAGCTATTCTTATTGAACTCGATGTGTCACTCTCAGCAAACTGTACTTCCCACAAGGTAAAGGACAAGTATCCGATGAGGCTGGATTTGGAAGTCTAAATGCTCCTAACTGATGAATGTGCCTGAATCAGCTTACTTTGAGGAACAGCACAGATCCGCGACTCTAAATTTGTCACTGAATCTCCAAGGGTTGTACAAACAAGGGGATTAGAAAGTGCTCTCTGGTCAATAAGAGCTCAAATTTTGGCCAACTGCATCTTGCTTCTAATAACCATATTAAATAGAGCAAGAGGTTTCCCCCTTACTGATTGACCTTATACATGAAATGTTGAGTTAAGATATACAAATTTATTCATTCATTCAGTTGTATTTACTGAGTGCTTACTGTGTGCAGAGCACTGAACTAAGTGCTTGGAATGTACAATTCGACAAAGTATAGAGACAATCCCTACCCAATAATGGGCTCACAGTCTAAACGGGGGAGACAGACAGAAAAGCAAAACAAAACAAAACGAAACAAGCAGTCTGGTGTCAATATCATCAAGATAAATATAATCATAGATGTATACATATCATTAACAAAATAAATAGAGGAATAAATGATACACATAAAATATGCACAGTGCTGTGGGGCGGGAAGGGGAAGAGCAGAGGGCGGGAGAAGGGAGAATGGGGAGGGGAGGAGGAGCAGAGTGAAAGGGGGGATCAGTCTGGGAAGGCCTCCTGGAGGAGTGAGCTCTCAGTAGGGCTTTGAAGAGGGGAAGAGACTTAGTTTGGCAGATGTGAGGAGGCAGGGCATTCCAGGACAGCAGTAGGACGTGAACCAGGGGTTGATGGTGGGACAGGCGTGAATGAGGGACCTTGGGGAGGAGAGATGCAGAGAAGCGGAGCGTGTAGGGTGGGCAGTAGAAAGAGAGAAGGGAGGTGAGGTACGAGGGGACAAGGTGATGGAGAGCTTTGAAGCCAAGAGTAAGGAGTTTATGTTTCATGAAAAGGTTGATAGGCAACCACTGGAGGTTTTTGAGGAGGGGAGTGATCTGCTCAGAACATTTCTGTAGAAACATGATCTGGGCAGCAGAATGAAGAATAGACTGGAGCGGGGAGGGACAGGAGGAAGGGAGATGAGAGAGGAAGCTGACGCAATAATCCAGTCTGCCTTCTGGCTCCCAGGCCTGTGCTCTATCCAGTAGCCCATGATGCTTCTCTGCTATTCAATCAATAATCTCATACCAAGCTGATTTATTTCCAGACCTAGTTGGATAAGCATTAACCCCAGTAAGAAAGGCTAGAAGTCTTTTGTTGGGGAATAGGAGGGAAATGCTTGTTTCTTAAATGCTTCTAAATTCAGTTTATTGGTATTAAATGAGAAAAACATACCATGTGCTGAGCAATTCGGATGTGTTTCATTCCCAACAAGAGCCTCAAAATCCAAATTCTCTCAAATATCTAACACTTTTATATCAAATAATTGTATTATCTTTAGTTTAATATCCCACATTATTATTTGCACCTATACATATAGATAGCTAGATAGGTGTCCTTCATATTCAGAGAAAACAACACAGAGTGAAATTAACCTGGGGGGGGCGGCGGGGGAGGTAGGGGGGTGGGGTGGGCTGGGCAGGACCCTCTGCAGGCCCAAGCCAGATCTGGTAGACAAAAAGCCTGTCCCTTGTGTTGTTATGTTCAACGTTTGCAGCACCGGGCATTGTTCTCTCTTTTCCTTCTTTGGCTCTGAGTTCTTACAAAGCTCAAAAAAGAGCCACTCCTTTCATGATTGCAGTAATAATAATAATAATAATGTTGGTATTTGTTAAGCACTTACTATGTGCAGAGCACTGTTCTAAGCGCTGGGGTAGATACAGGGTAATCAGGTTGTCCCACGTGAGGCTCACAGTCTTAGTCCCCATTTTACAGATGAGGGAACTGAGGCACAGAGAAGTTAAGTGACTTGCCCACAGTCACACAGCTGCCAAGTGGCAGAGCCGGAATTCAAACCCATGACCTCTGACTCCCAAGCCGGGCTCTTCCCCTGAGCCACGCTGCTTCTTGCCCTGCTGGTCTAACTCCAGCAATTCACTTCATTCAGTTCTTCTCTGGAATGCTTTGTTTGAGGCTGTATTTTACTTTGTCCTTAAATCATTTCCTCTCCTATCCCTGCTTTCAGTTTCCCAGTTTCAGCTCTCCATCCGGCAGTGATTCGGGTATCTTGCTGTTATTCATTTTCCCCACGTTCCATCCATCTGTGTTGAGGTGAGCCCAGTTCTGAGTAGGAGACAAAGTTCTAGAACTTGGTGATCTTCTTTGGGAGTTGTGGTGCTATTGGTTATTTATGATGGCCCATAAATGACACTGAATGAACCAATCAAGGAGCCTACAAGTAGCATCCGTGTGGGATCCAGGTCTCCCAACCATAGAGACCGATGAAGAGCACTACAGCCCTGTAGATGTTTGGTTTGGTCTGGAGCCCGATACCCCACACTGCCAGAGTCTGTCAGTTTCCCAAATGATGTGCCGGCCCTCTTGATTTCTTTCTACTTCCTGATAAGAACCAGGCAAGGATCCTGGTGTTGTTGCCACTTAGAACAGTGACTCATTTTAACTAGACTCTTTGACCAGGGCGCCTCTCATCCCCCCAGAGCCAAAGACACACACACATGCATGCACACACACACACACACACACACACACACACACACACAGAGAAAGAATATCAAGAAATAACGACATAAGTTGAGAGAGAAAGAAGTCAACTATTCTACTACTCTCCCTCTGCTTGCTATGGATTTGGCTTTTATACATAATGACTCTAATATCATCCTTTCGTTAAAAATTCCTTATTTGAGAAGTCTTTCATGATTTTCTTAGAAGAATAGCTCAATTCTGATTAAGAATTCTGAAAATGATTTTTCCAAAGAGAACCATACTACAGAGAGGGGAAAAAATGGTTTTTCAGTGAAGTCTCACACAGAGGCCTGGGATTATGATACAAAACTGTACCCACCTCATTAAGTCAATTTTCAATTATGGACAAGTCTCTTAATCAACATTGTTAGCCTGCACCACATATATAATTTAAGGATTAGGCTATAATATGCAAGCCAAACGGTAAAAAGACATTTGATGATAACACATAAAAATGTATTACGGCCCTTTGCAAATCCTTGCAGATTTTCCATATTTCTTCCATAAAGTGATTGTAATTATGCTGTAATTACATGGAAACTTCTGAGGACTCAAGATACATACAAATCCATGAAGGAAAGATTTGAAATGGAAATCATCTTTCTCAAAGCAATATTATATATCAATTAATCAATGGTATTATTCATTCAGAGCATTGTACTAGTACTTGGGAGCGTACAATATCAGTTGGTAGACACATTACTTGCCCACAAGCTGTTGACCGTTTAAAGCGGGGAGACAGACAATAAAATAAATAGTGGGATATGTACATAAATGCTATAAGCCTAAGAGTTAGGTGTATAGCAAGTGCTTAAAAAGTACAGATCCAACTGCATAGGTGATGCAGAAGGAAGAGGGAAGAGGCGAAAAGATGGCTTAATTGTGGAAGGCCACTTGGAGGAGATGCAATTTTTAATATTAATTTATTCAATCATATTTATTGAGCGCGTACTGTGTGCAAAGCACTGTACTAAGCGCTAATTCCAGGTCAGAGAGAGGAGTGGATAAGAGGTTGGAGGTGAGATTGATGAGATCGAGGTTCAGGGAATAGAATGGCATTAGACAAACAAGTGTGCAGACTGGACTGTAGTAGGAAATCAGGGAGATTAGGTAGGAGTGGGTGGCTGATCGAATGCTTAGTAGCCCATGATAAGGAGTTTCTGTTTGATGCAGAGATGGACAAGCAACCACTGGAGGTTCTTGAGGAGCAGGAAGACCTGAACTTTTTTTTTAGAAAATTGATCTGGGCAGCATAGTGAAGTACTGAATGGAGTAAGGAGAGGCAGGATGCAGGGAGATCAGCAAAGAGGCTGATATAGTCATCAAGGCAGGATGATAATAATAATAATAATAGTAATAATCATCATCATCACTGTGGTACTTGTTAAGTGCTTATTATGTGCCAAGCACTGTATGATGAATTTGGGGTAGATTCCAGCGCTTAGAACAGTGCTTGGCACATAGTAAGCGCTTAACAAATACTAACATTATTATTATATGAGATAATCAGATCCCTTAGTAAGGGTGCAAGACAGGGATGTATCTTATCATACCCTCGAGTAAAAGCAGCGTGGCTCAGTGGAAAGAGCACAGGTTGGGAGTCAGAGGTCATGGGTTCTAATCCCTGCTCCGCCAACTTGTCAGCTGTGTGACTTTGGGCAAGTCACTTAACTTCTCTGTGCCTCAGTTCCCTCCTCTGTAAAATGGGGATTAAGACTGTGACCCCCCACTTCGGACAACCTGATCGCCTTGTATCCTCCCCAGTGCTTCGAACAGTGCTTTGCACACAGTAAGCGCTTAACAAATACCATTGTTTTTAGAGAATTTTAGAGAATAATTTAGAGAAGCAGCATGGCTCAGTGGAAAGAGCCCTGACTTGGGAGTCAGAAGTCATGGGTTCGAATCCTGGCTCTGCCACTTGTCAGCTGTGTGACTGTGGGCAAGTCACTTAACTTCTCTGTGCCTCAGTTACCTCATCTGTAAAATGGGGATAAACTGTGAGCCTCACGTAGGACAACTTGATTACCCTGTATCTATCCCAGTGATTAGAACAGTGCTCTGCACATAGTAAGCACTTGACAAATACCAAGATTATTATTATTATTAAATTGATGGGGAGGCCAGAAATCTATCTATATATATAATATATACATATACATATATATATAATATATATACATACATATGCACACACATATGCATAGGAAGAAAAATATAATCATTGTGTCACTGGAAACAATGAGAATTATGGAAAAATGAATCTGTGAATAAACAGATGGAGTACAAAAATTGATCTGCACATCGGTGCTAACAGCAGATGTTGGGATGAGAAAATCAGGTAGATGGAAACAAGATGCAGAATGCCTTACCTAGACTTGGGAGTTCATCTAAAAGAGAGGGAGCCCCCAAGAAATAATGTGGAGAAAATGAAAAGATATGAACATCAACGAATAGGGGAGCATAAAGAATACTCACCAGACTGAATGGTCTGCAAAGGTCACCTAGACTACCCTCTGGCTTCCCAATGTCAGAGAATTTTCTCTTGTTTTAAGAACTTCAGGCAAGAAGACTTCACAGATTCCAATATTAATGACCATCCTATTAGGAGAAAAATATTCAACAGGATATTTCAACTGAATATTAGAAATACAGTTTTGAACAGTAAGAAATCTCAGCTCATGCAATATGTCCCCAAGAAAATTATGGATGTAGCTGTTACCCAGAAAAGGCAAGCAAAACTTAATTGACTGGTGACTAACTATTCCAAGCAAACATGTTAACCTGATTCCATCATGAATTCCAGGAATTTTGTGAGCAAAACTCTACTAGTTCTTAGCTTTTGCCACCAATTAGCTATCTTTGACTTATTTAACAAATTCTCCCTAGCACTCTAAACTACCTACAATTTCTTTGCTTCAATCTACAAAGGTACAATAGAATTCAAGGTGAATGTTACCAAAGTAGAATAGGAAAAAAATGGAAACAAATTAATGTAGCAAAATGAAATAATGGTCAGAGTAAGATTAATACAAACCCACATTAAAACAATTGAAGAACATGAGAGCTGATTTATTATTTATGTAGCACACTAAAAGGCATCATGAAAGGAATTTGTGTAATATACAGTAAATTAAGCAAAGCTAAACCATAAATTTGGATTAAATCTTAAACTGATTTTAATATTTAATATTTCATCATGAGTCAAATTTTCAGCCACTGTTCTTAGAAGTTCAGGGGAAAAGGTATGAAAGCTTTTTTTCTCATGCTTTTCTAAATAAAGCTGGAAATTAGATGTATTTTCCCTCTAAAAAGAGAAAAATAAATGAAATCCTATTAACCACTTTGACTACATTAAGTCAAATACACACGGTACAATTTGTGTTCATAAATCACTTGCACTATTGAAAATTTTTACCAAAGAACAAAATGTGGACCTATCATTGGGTTGTCCTGATTTAAGACAAAATAGGCTAGAAAGGGTTTGTTTAAAATACAAACAGTATGATAGGGTGCAGTGAGGCAAGTCTGTTTCTATTTCTGAGTGCTTGTAAACTAGAACAGAAAATAGCTTTAAATATTTCCATTCACTCAATCGTATTTATTGAGCGCTTACTATTTGCAGAGCACGGTACTAATGAATAATCATAAGCCGCTCTTCCACAAAAGCACTTTTTCAGCTATGCCAATAGATGTTGATCGTAGGATGAAATTTTGTTACTTTTCTGGTTCTTCACACCATGTCCATGTACTTAGCAATCTAATTAAGCCTGAGTTGTCTAAATGATACTTGCCGGTTTAGGTGATGCCAGCCAACATGGCTGTAATCCTGTTCTCTCATAAGGAAAACTACAAACTCCAATCTCTATTCAGGGAGGTGATAGAGGAACCTACATATGATCCCTTCTGTCTCTCGGTCCATTTTCTACTAAAATAGAGACATGGTTCTGGTTGTGTTCCCATGGAAATGGAGGTTTTTAAAAGTACAGGAGAGATGGCCTACATCTTAAAATACTCTTTCCTTCTCCTGATGTTCCCCTTGTTATTGACATCACTAATTTCTCAGTCCCATTTACTCCTCTACTTGGAGTTAGCTCTGATTCCTGTGTTTCACACCCCAAATCAAAACAACAATTCAGGCACCAAGTCCTCAGTAATATTTCAAGATCCATCCCTTCCTCTTGTCACTGACATTGTTTTCGTAAAAACCTCTCATTTTTACTGGCCTACATCACTGCATATATGTCCCTCTTGGTTCCCTGTTTTCAGTCCCTCTAGTTCCATCCCTGGACTAACAAATGTACGGTGCTGCATGAATCAACTCTTTTACTGATAATCTAAACCTCTGTTCATATCCCTTCTATTTACAATGGCTCCGACCTGCTGTGTGACTTTGGGCAAGTGACTTAACGTCTCTGTGCCAGTTACCTCATCTGCACAACGGGGATTACAACTGTGAGCCCTATGTGGGACAGGGACTGCGTCCAACCTGATCAACTAATATCTACCCCAGCACTTAGTAACAGTGCCCGGCACATAGTAAGCACTTAACAAATACCATAAAAAACTGCCCTATATAGGAAAATGGAGCACTCGGCTTCAAGATTTTCCAATAATAACACTAATAATAAAATTTAACTCGGGTACCAAGGACTATAGTAAAATCCTAACCAGGCAATAAGAAATGGGTTTCTTTTGGATAGTATATTCCTAGGCAGACTATAGCTGTTCTTCAGTCCTGAGGCTTCAAAATGGAGAATCTAACAAAGTACTGATTATAGGGATAGCGGGGTTTTTTTCATATTTGTTAAGCACTTACTATGTGCAAAGCACTGTTCTAAGCACTGGGGAGGATACAAGGTAATCAGATTGTCCCATTTGGGGCTCACAGTCTTAATGCCCATTTTCCAGATGAGGTAACTGAGGTACAGAGAAGTCTAGTGACTTACCCATAGTCACACAGCTGACAAGCGGGAGAGCTGGGATTTTAACCCACGATCTGTGGCTCCCCAGTCTGTGCTCTTTCCACTGAGCCATGCTGATTTGCACAGTGCACCACCTTCCTGTTAGTTTTGTTTGTGCTGGGCTGCTAAGTGCCACGGGTGAATAGATGGGGCCGGGTTGCGAAACATGGTAAAATGCCCATAGAGGATTTTTATAGGCCAGACCCATTTATAGACAAAAACAAGGCGGCACGGTCTAAGATCCAGGTTTCTTGAAGCAGACCGTGCTGATTTTCTTGGACCAGCAGCAGGACTATACTCTTTTAAATATCTTAATCGGTCAGTAAATCAATCAGTGGTTTTTATTAAGCACTTACTAGATGCAGAACACAGTAAGCACTTGGGAAAGTACAGTACAACAGAGTTAGGAGATGTGATTACTTCCCCACAAGCAGCTTACAATCAGTCTAGAGGAGCAGAAATAAAGGACAGCATTCACCCCAACTCCAGATTCCATTTTCTCAGAGGCAGAAGGAACTCTAACCTAAGTAGGAAGAATGTATTAAGAGTTTAGTTTTGAAATGGAGCCAACTATAAAATGACCAAAGATAGAATGCGTGGCTGAGCAATGGGAATTTTTAACACCTAGAGATTAAAGTCTCTTTTTCAAAACCTGAGGGTAACAAAGAAAGTGAATGTGAGGGTGTAATTAATACAGAAATATCTTTATGTATTCAGTCTGTGCTGTGACCCAAAATGTAATTAATTAATTAGATAATGACTTTCTGATTGAATAATTGCCGCTAATAAAAAATGTGATTATACAGAACTGTGGATGGGGCTTAGAAGCAGAATGGTCTAGTGGAAAGATCATGGCCCTAGAAGTAGAGGACCTGGGCTCTAATATTGGCTCTGCCACCTGACTGCTGTCTGACCTTGGGCAAGTTGCTTAATTTCTCTGGGCCTCAGTTTCCTTATCTATAAAATGGAGATTTAAAACCTGCTCTCTCTCCTCAGACTGTAAGCCCCATGTGGGGCAGGAATTGTGCTGAGTATCTTATAATATACCCCAGTGCTACCCCACTAGGTGCTTAGCAAATGATATTGTTTTCAGTATTATTATCATTACTATTATCATTGTTGTTACCTCCTAGCTTCCCACACTTAACGTTTAATCTTGTCTCCTCATGTAATAGCGGATATTTCATTCTTGGGCAGCATCACACTCGGGTTGGGAAAGGAGGTATTATTTTCATTATTTTTGAAATAAAAGTCACATCTTGGAAATTTTTACCCATCCTCTTTCTCCTTCCTATGTCACCCTTGTACTGGGATGTGCATTCTTTATTCACACACCCCTAAGCCCCACAGCACTTAGGTAAATATCCATAATAAATTTATTTTTAGTAATGTCAGTTCCCCCTTATTTTTTCATATTAATGTCTGTATCCCCCTCTTGTCAGATAGCTGCTGATGAGCAGAGACTTTGTGTTCCAACTTTGTTATATAGTACTCCCGAATGCTTAGTATAATGTTCTGCATATAGTAGGCACTCAGTAAATATGCTTGATAGATTGATTGACTGATTTATCAAACTGGGTTGTCAATTAGATTCACAGGCAAGATCCAGAAGAGGTGAGCTTTAATTTGTGTTAATATTAGAAAAAACTATGATGCCTCCTCTCCCCTCTTCCCCTTCCCCTCACCAACTTAATCTTCAGGAAAAAAGTCACTGCTCTGGTGGTGCCAAATTGTAATGGCCCTGTAATGGGGAAAGAAATCAACATCATTTCTCTTCCTGCTCACTGTCACAGAGATATACATTAGGGCTACTTGACCTCTATTTCTCCAATGGGACTGGAAAGGACTCTATCAAGGAGTCTACAGGGGAGACAGGTTTTAAGTTCTGGAGCCATTGTCTATGATTTTCACTGAGCTATTCCTTCAGTTGACGTTATGTAAAAGTACTTTCTGGCATCACTAGAAATGGGCTTTGCTTCTATGCTTTAATTAAGGGACAAGAATTTCACAGCTAACTGGGTTGCATGGGGGGGCAGGTTGAGCAGATGTAGGCTTGTGTCTGAACTGTGCTTCCCAAGTGATAGACAATATGAGGCTTGGCTTTTGGACACCAATATGAGTTTCCTGTCCGAGGCCAATCCTTACGCAACTTTATTTTCTAAATGGTCTAATCTGTGAACGCCGCACTATGTTTTTGACAACTTGACACCGAAGAAAATTATTATAGAACTGCCGAAGCATTTGATGTTTGTGTAGGTTGTTGCGTTTAGTGCTGTGAAAATATTTTTTGTGTGTTTATGGTTGTTTTATTGTACTGGTTGTGGAAGCTGCTGATTCGTATAACTGATCATTGAAATCCCTTTGGCTGTTGAAAATGTATTATCAGCCATAGCCTTAAAAAGCTGGCATCCTCCATACCACTGAGATATATTTCTCCTCGTCAGTCCCGAGAGAACATTTGTAGACTCTCTAGGGCATGGATTTAAGTAACTACGTCCCTGCTGTCTTCATTCCCAACAGTCTGACTAGGATCCAACAACCGTCCTGCAAATGCAACATCTGTAAAATGGCTTGCAAACATAAGATGCTAATACAAAATGCATTTAAAAATATTTCTGCTCTTCAGAGCCATTGCACATTTGTGGATAAGGAAATGAATTACATATACCTTGAGGGAAAAAGCCCTGTAGCTCCCTAGCCATTGTTACGATGCTGTTTTTTACCATAGTGGATGAATGAGAGTTTGTCATGTCCAAACCTCTATACTTGATTTCCTTTCATTTTGTCTGCCACCATTCAATCTCTAGGTAGTCTACTGTAAAATGCCTTAATTATTCTGGGAAGCAGGTGTTGCTATGTTGAAAAAAAATAAAAAACCTCATTCAGAGGACTTGGGGCTCATCCACCTTAAAATATATCATATCCTTTAGATGCAGGGATCACGTGTGAGCTCTGCCTGTACAATAGTATTGTTCTGATCTGAGGGCTTTTTGACAAGTAAATCGGTAAGAAGAGAGACAAAGGAAATGCAAAATGTGCCATTTCTCTTCCTTACAAGCCCTACCAAAGTTGACAGAATCATCCTTTTATTTCTCCATTAGTGTCTCCAGAGTATTCTTATTTAGATAGAGGTTTTTTTTTCTATAAAAGGTACAGTCTTCAGCAAAATACACGAACACCTAATTCACCAGGGTGATATTTGCCATGGTGATTTTATATATGAAGAGCTATCTGGAAGTGACTTGTGAGATGAAATTCATATTGGTAGGGAGCTGACAAATCCCTTAACGATTCCCATGATGACAGACAGCAGAGGCCAACCCGGTTTTCCTTGCTTATCACAGCACTTACCCCCGGCTGACAAGGCACCGTAGCACTTACTCCTCAGACAGGTGTGCTGGCTGTGTGTTACTGACAGAAAGAAACTGCCTCTCTGCCATCAGCTGGCAACTAGGTAAACATTTCATTTTTCTTTTCTCACCATGCTCTGTTTAGGGGATTGGCTTGCCACAGGAGAAGTGGAAGCTGGCATGGGGGAAAGTCTGCCCAAAGCCATAGATGCCACAAAAAACCCACAAAAAAACAGGAAATGGAGAGTGTTGATAAGGGGGTTGGGACCAGGCAGGGAAAAGGTGGAGAGAGTAAATAAAATCCTTCTTTCCAGGACACTAAGTAAATGCAACAACAAATTTCTCAGTCGGGGTGGCTGTCAAAGTGAAAGAGCAAGCCCACCTGACATGGCCCCACTGTCAGCATTTGGGGTTTAGTATAGTGTATGTACTCAGTAGGTGTTCATTACATACTATTACTACTTTTAACTATATGATTAGTACTTCCCAGGAGCTTAGTATTACACCCAGGAAGAGCTCACTAAATATGATTATGACTACTGATACGACCCCATAAACTTTTTCAAACATTCATTCATTCAGTTGTATTTACTGAGTGCCTACTCTGTGCCAAGCACTGTACTAAGTGCTTGGTAGAGTACAATATAACAACAAACACATTCCCTGCCCACAGTGAGTTCACAGTCTAGAGATGAGCTTACAGTTTAGAGATGAGCTCACAGTTTAGAGATGAGCTCACAGTTTAGAGATGAGCTCACAGTCTAGGCGACTCTTAACACTTATTAAATGCTTAAAATATACAAATTACTACTAAGTGCTGGGGTAATTACAAGAAAGTCATTAAACCATAGTCTGGGTTCTCCCAAAAGTCTCACAATCTAAACAGGGAAAGGCTGGCACATAGAAAAATAAAAATACAATCCAAGTGACAAATGAAAAATAATTCATCTTTCAATATTAGATTATCAGCAATGCAAAAGACAAACTTATCTACGTAGAAGGGATGTACCCAAGGAGAGAGACTCCCACAGTTTTCCCAGCAGTCCAACATCTAAGAAGTGCAAAGAGAGAGGCTACTAGGCCACTGGACAGCCCACCATGGGGTCCATTAATTCTCATTTCTTAGGTATGTATTTCGTAGGTCCGGCTTCTGAGCTGACCAAACTTTACTCTAGTAGAGGGCAGCAACTCACAAGCCCAATACATTGCAAGCTTCCAGCAAGTTAAGCACAGCTTCATTACATGAGGTGCCCGGGATCAGAGGAACTCCGCTCTGACAGCCAGAGGTAATGAATGTTGTGTGGGGCTGGGCTTCATTCGACTGGCAATTCCATACACTTAATGACTTGGCCACATCCTCCGGGGGTAAAAGCAGCTAGGTAATGGAAACTCTAATAATCTAATGATGCCCTTTTCCAAATGCAGATCTTTTTAGAAGCTTTCCTTATAGGATGCTTTGTCAAGTCAGATCTTTTAATAGTCCCTGATAAATCAAAAGGAGGAAACTGAAAACAAAAATGCCAAACAAATTGAACTCATCTGGGTTAGGATTGTGTTTCTTGGGCTTTGTCTGGATCTGCTATATTCCATCTTTCTATTTGGATATTAGATGTTGAGAGATTTAGGGATGTTATTCCTACAACATGAACCTGTTCTTACACAATGTGATAGACAAATTAGTGAAAGTAGATCTGCTGAAGGAAGAAATGGTTGTGCACCTGGTCATAGTCTGAGACAAAGCATGATGCTGATAAATTTCAATCAGTCAGTAAGTGCTATTTATTTAGCATTTATTATTTGCAGAACACTGTACTAAGCAATTGGGAGAATACAATACAACCTAGTTAGTAGACATGTTCCCCGCCTCCTAGAAGTGTATAGTCTAGAGGTAGAGACATTAAAATAAATTAATAAATTCCAGATAAAGTACAGTGAAGGTGAGGTGAATGTCAAGTGATTAAAGGGTAACAATATAACAATTATGGTGTTTGTTAAGTGCCATGTGCCAGATACTACTAAGGGCTGAAATGGAAACAAGCAAATCAAGTTGAACACAGTCCCTGTTCCATGGGGGTCTCACGGTCTCAATCCCCAGTTTATAGATGAGGTTACAGGCAAAGAGAAGTGAAATGATAGTATAAAACCAAGTAGTAGGACAACCCAGTAGAGCAAAGGAGTAAGGGAAAAGAGAAGGCCTCTTGAAGAAGATGCAATTGAATAACGCTTTGAAGGCGGAAGAGTGGTAGTCTGTTGGATCTGTTGGGGAAAGGAGTTCTGGGACAGAGGGAGGATGTGAGCAAAGGTTGGCGGTGAGATAACGTGATCAAGGTATGGTGTGTAGGTTGTCACCTGAAGAACAAAGTAAGTGTACTGGACTGTTGTTGAAAGTCAGTGAGGTATGATGGGGAGGTCAAGGTGATTAAGTGCTTTCAAGCCAGTGTTAAGACATTGCTCCTTAATTCAAAGCTGGATGGGCAACTACTGAAGGTTCTTGAGTGGGAAAACTTGGATTAGACATTTTTTTAGAAAACAACCCAGGCAGCATAGTGAAGTATGGACTGGAGTTGGGAGAGACAGGAGGCAGGGAGGCCAGCAAAGTGGCTGGTGCAGTAGTTACCGCAGGATATGATAAATGCATGGATCAGAGTAGTAGCAATTTGGATGGGGAGGAATGGGTGGATTTTAGTGATACTGTGAGGGTAGAACTGACTGGATTTGGTGACAGATAGAATTATGGTTTGAATGAGACAGATGAGTAGAGGAAAATGCCAAGGTTGTTGACTTGTGATAAGGAAGATGGTGGTGCTGTTCACAGTTATGGGAAAGTTACGGGGAGGACAGGGTTCAGGTTGGGAAGATGATGAGTTCTGCTTTGGACAGCCCCCACTTCAGCTTGAGTTTTTCCAATGTTACAATATTTAATACAGTAGCATAAGCATTAATGGGAAGAATGTGATATACTAAGCTTCTAGAGGATGTAATCAAATAGGAAGTTGTAAATCATATAGGAATTTATAAACAAAACTGTTAGGAAAATATATTTGAACTCTTTACCTTCTAACACAATCAATGCCACTGAATCAATTAATAACACATTTTTTTCATAAGAACACAACCTCTGTGTTTCAAGTTCCCTAAACTTATGGGCCTCAGGGGTGGTATGAGATCTCTGTTCTACATGTAACATCTGTGAGGAGCAAGTTACACAATCAGAACCATTTTTATACACGTCCAACTAGACCAATAATTTGTGACAGGAGTGATAGTTAAACGTCTCTGGCACGATCAGAGCACAGACCTGTTGCCATCAGTTCCTCAGATAAGCTTTGGTAGCCTTCTCCCTTAGAGACAGACCACTCTAAAACACAGATTTTTTATTTTTTAATTTCAAGGTTGAAATGCCACCATTCTCATTCTCCACTGCACGTTATCTTCAGTGTGTGACAAGATTGACTTATCTGTCAACTCAGACATTTCAAAATGATAGTTCTGAAACTTGGTTGGTACTTTCATAATGAAACCACATAATTGTGTGACAAATGGCTTTCCTGTTGTTGTGAAGGACTGAAGGTATCTCTTTCTTTGAAGTGTTGAAAAGAGATGATCTGAAAGGTCTTTTTTTCCAACTTCTACCTATTCATTTCTCATAGTTTGGGTTGTTTATAAACTAGAGATGCTAATAATATCTAGGTGACATGGGTATTATTGTTGTTATATAATTCATAAAAGCCAAACAATTGTTACTAGATAACAGCTAGGTTAATTTTTTTGAAGGCTCTTCACTTTCAAACTGTAAATTTTGTACCTACAATTTTATTTTCTGATCAGGAACACTGCAAATTTTCATTTGCAAAATTGCCAAATGCTGTAAGTTATGTTTTTCATTCATTCATTCAATCAATCATATTTATCAAGCACTTACTGTGTGCAGAGCACTGTACCAAGCGCATGGAAAATACAATTCCACAATAAAGACAGATAATCCTTGCCCACACTGGGCTGTAAGCCCAGTCTAGAAGCGGGGAGACAGACATCTAAATAAGTAAGCAGCAACAATGTAAGTAGAATTATAGCTATATACACATCAAAACAAGTAAACAGGCACCAGTATAAATAGACTTATAGATATATACATATATACATAAGTGCCATGGGGCGGGGGTGGTGGGGGAGAGCAAAGGGAGTGAGACAAAGTGACGTGGAAGGGAGGGGGACCTGAGGAAAAGGGGGACTTAGTCTGGGAAGACCTCCTGGAGGAGGCAAGCCTTCAGTAGGCTTTAAAGGGGGGAAGACTGATTGTTGAGTGATTGGAGAAGGGAGGGCATTCCAGGCCAGAGGTAGGACGTGGGCCAGGGGTCAATGGAGGGTCAGGCAAGATCAAGGTACAGTGAGAAGGTTAGCACCAGAGGAGTGGAGTGTGCAGCCTTGGGAAGGAGAGAAGGGAGTTGAGGTAAGAGGGCGTGAGGTAATGGAGAGCTTTGAAGCCAACAGGGAGAAGTTTTTGTTTGATTCAAAACAAACAGGCAACGACTGGAGATTTTTGAGGAGTGGGGTGAGAGGCCCAGAACATTTCTGTAGAAAGATAACCTGGGTAGCTGAGTGAAGTATGGACTGAAGTGGGGAGAGACAGGAGGTTGTGAGGTCAGAAAGGAGGCTGAGGCAGTAATCCAGTTAGGATAGGATGAGTGACTGCACTAACCTGGTAGTGGTTTGGAGGGAGAGGAGAGGGCAGATCTTGACCATGTTGTGAAGTTGAGACCGGTTGGATTTGGTGACGGTTTGGATATGTGAGGTGAATGAGAGAGCAGGGTCTAGGATGATACCAAGGTTGTGGGCTTGTGAGAGGGGAAGGATGGTTG
Source organism: Ornithorhynchus anatinus (assembly GCF_004115215.2). Taxonomy (NCBI): domain Eukaryota; kingdom Metazoa; phylum Chordata; class Mammalia; order Monotremata; family Ornithorhynchidae; genus Ornithorhynchus; species Ornithorhynchus anatinus. The sequence goes on along the minus strand of NC_041735.1, from coordinate 15,301,169 downwards.
TGCCATCCACAGTGATGGGAAAGTCAGGGAGAGGACAGGGTTTGGGAGGGAAGATAAGGAGTTCTGTCTTGAACATGTTGAGTTTTAGGTGGAGGGAGGACATCCAGGTAGAGATGTTCTGAAGGCAGGAGGAGATGTGAAGCTAGAGGGAGGGAGAAAGAACAGGGGAGGAGATGTAGATTTGATGTCATCCGCATACAGATGATAGTTGAAGCTCTGGCAGCAAATGAGTTCTCCAAGAGAGTGAATATAAATGGAGAATAGAAGAGGACCAAGAACTGACCTTTGAGGGACCCCTACAGTTAGGGGAAGGGAGGGAGAGGAAAATTCCACAGGGGAGCCTGAGAATGAATGGCCAGAGAGATAAGAGGAGAACCAGGAGAGGACAGAGTCAGTGAAGCTAAAGGTTGCATACAATATTGAGGAGAAGGGGATAGCCTATGGTGTCAAAGGCAGCTGAGAGGTCGAGGAGGATTAGGATGGAGTAGAAGCCATTGTATTTAGTGAGAAGGAAGTTTTTGATCTTATCCACTTCAATCTCAGGGTTTGTCTCCACACAATTACAGAAACATTCCCAATTTCTACTGTCGATCTTCTGAGAACATTTCTTGAAATGTTTTGGTGTAGATATTAGAGCTAACACACCTAGAGAGAAACTTGAAAAGAATTCTACTTTCCAGTTGACTGACTCATTCATTAAACAACGTAAACTCATTTTTGATATGGTTGACTTTTCATGAATGAAAAATAAAAAAGGAAACCAGATAGATCTGGTGCAAAAACCTCATCTGCATTCAGAAATGGCTGATATCAAGGATCATATCAAAGAAATGCTAAGTAAAAAAAATTATACACTTAAAACAGCAAAGCCTGATGAAATGCACCCTAGGACTTATTTTACAGTCATAAGTCATTATTTCAAGAACTCATGCAACATGTCTTGTTTCTGCTGCACTCTACCAAGCATTTAATAGTGTTGTGCACTGAGTAGGCATTCAGTAGATATCAGTGACTGATTGATGAAGGACAGAAAGAGTCCTAGAAGATTGGAAAAAGGCAAATGTTGTTCCCATCACTAAAACAAGGACAAAAAGAATGACTCTGGCATTTTGCTGACTGGCCAGCTCAACTTCAAAAGTTTTAGAAGTCAGCAAATCATCAGTCTACATCTTAGCGTGTGATGCACAGTGGCAATTAACAAATATTTGAAGAGAAAATGGTGCCGGACCAACTTATTTTTCTTTTATTATGGAGGGAAAACATGTCATAAACAAATGGTATGAGGGGTATTACCTAGTGAGACTTAAGAAAGGTGTTAGTTTATCTCCCTGGTTACAATTACTCTACCGCCTTTCAATACGTTGAGGGCAATTCTCCTCCAAGAGGCCTTCCAGATTAAAGTCCCACCTTTACTCATCTCCCACTCGCTTCTACCCTGACTTGCTCCCTTCTCTCTTCCCATGACCCCCAGCCCCACAGCACTTAAGGATATATCTGTAATTTTATTTATTTGTATTGATGTGTGTCTCCCTTCTCTAGACTGGGAGCTCATTGCGGGCAGGGAATGTCACTGTTTACAGTCATATTGTACTTTCCCCAAGCACTAAGTACAGTGCTTTGCACACAGTAAGCACTCAATATACACAATTATTATTTCCCAAGCACTTAGTACAGTGTTCTGTTCACAGTAAGTACTTAATAAATATGATTGAATGAATAAATGAATGAATCTCAGGGATAAACAAGGAAGTTTTGGTCTTGGCTATGCTACAACTATTAATGGGAGAGTTTTCAAAGGGTTCAAGGGCTGCATCTAAATGGAATGAATTCAGTGATGTACCTTAAAATTGGTACAGACCATCGATAAAGATCTCAAAGATAACTGATCTTAGCAGGCCAGTAGGAATTCAGGAAGCTTCCAATCCATTAATGGTACTAATTGAGCACTTCTATGGACAGAGCACTGTACTAAGTACTAACTACAATACAACAGAATTAGCAGACCCATCCCTTGTTTGCTCTTACCCAATTAATCTCTCATCCACCCAACCCGATTTCATCACCTCCTGCCACTTCAGCACCTCTGCATCACCCAAGCACTTGGATACTAACCCTTTCAACATTTAACTTGCATACATATCTTTTTACTCTTTTCCTGTCCCCTGCCTGTAATTCATTTCAGTGGATGTCTCCATCATTAACCATAAGCTCCTTGACAGCATGGATTAGTTTATTAACTCTACTGTACTCTCCCAAGGCTTTGTACGGTGCTTTGCACAGTGAAAGGTCACTAAAATGAGAGTATGCCTATCTCATCTGCTGGTGATAGTTTTTGTTTGGTTTTCAAGCATTTACTAATAATAATAATGTTGGTATTTGTTAAGCGCTTACTATGTGCAGAGCACTGTTCTAAGTGCTGGGGGAGATACAGGGTCATCAGGTTGTCCCACGTGAGGCTCACAGTCTTCATCCCCATTTTACAGATGAGGTAACTGAGGCACAGAGAAGTTAAGTGACTTGCCCACAGTCACACAGCAGGCAAGTGGCAGAGCCGGGAGTCGAACCCATGACCTCTGACTCCCAAGCCCGGGCTCTTTCTACTGAGCCATGCTCCTTCTGTACTTAATAGTGGAGAATACACAAATTAAGCAGGTTAGACACAGTCCATGTTCCACTTGGGGCTCACAATTTTAATCCCCATTTTACAGACAAGGTAACTAAGGCACAGAGAAGTTAAGTGACTTGCCTAAGGTTACATAGCATACAAGCGGCAGAGCCAGGATTAGAACCCATCTCTGTGACTCCCACGCCCATGTTCTATTCCACTAGATCACACTGCTTACCTTCCTCCTCCTTCCTTTGTTCTCTCCCCACCAACTGCTTTCCCTCACCTTCGTAAACCTCTCTCCCCATGTGAGATCTACAATCCATTTGTATTTAATATCACATACATGCATGGTGGGGACACTTTGCTTAAGCCCTTACACAAGCTTTCTTCCTCACCAGATGGAACACTGAGTAAACGCCACAGGTTCTCAAATTCACCACAATCAACACCACTTTCAAGAAGAAAAATGGGTTTCAGGATCCAGCATTTATCAAGGCAACTCATTACTTTCCATTGCCGGCTAGATCCTAGCCAGAGTCCTTTTAGATTGGTTACTAAAGCATAACACTGAATAAATGATCCTGGAATCACAACATGCCTTTTGATTAGAGTGTGGCACAGCAGACATATTGTTTGCTGCGAATCTGATGCAGGAAAAGTCAGAGAATGACACCAAGGCCTCTACGTGGGTATCACAGATCTTAAGAACTAATGATAATCAAAATTGTGGTGTTTGTAAAGTGCTTACTAGGTGCCAAGCACTGTGCTAAGCATTGGGGTGGATATAAGATAATCAGTCAGACAGACAGTCCCTGTCTTACATGAGGTTCAAGGTCTAGTCGGGAGGGAGGACAGAGAATACTGAGACACACAGAAGTTAAATGACTTGCCCAAGTACTGAGAGCAGGCAAGTAGCAGAGCCAGAATTAGAACCCAGGTCTCCTGAGTCCCAGCCCTATGCTTTATCCACTAAGCCACACTGTTTCTCTTAAAATCCTTCTTTAAATAATTTGATACTAATTACAGATCAGGACTCTGGAAATTATTCAACAAATTTAGTTACCCTGAATAGTTTATCAAAGTTCACAGACTACTTCACGTGGGCAGGGAACGTTTCTACCAACTATATTGATCCCATTCCTTTATAGTGGCCCACTTTTGAATATCTTTTGCTAAAATAAAGCCAAACTTTACTTCTACATGCCAACTTTCTGATTGAAGAGGAACAAATTTACTGAGGCCTTCTAGAAGAGGTATGTTTCCAAAAGCAATTTAGTCGTCCAATCGTTTCTCTCTACCTCATTATTCAAAAAATCATAAGTGAAGGAAAGATTGAAACATTAAGAGATGAACTGGTTAAATGGCTTCCTGAATCAGTGAACTTTTCCTGAACCATTATCATTTAGCTTTTCAATCTTCACTCGGATCAGGAATCTCCTGCCTGTTTGGAGTAGGACTGTTTGTAGCCCCTTATTTTGGATTCCAATTCTGCACCTGCAAATTTTGCATACTGGGTGAGCTCCAAGTGCATAGAGAAGATTGCATGTCAGACTCTGGTGTTTAGTTGACTATCCATCTTTTTTTTTATTTAACTGCCTAATTATATACCCAGTGAAGTACTTTTTGCCTGCCTTCCCAGTAACAATGCAGGTGTGAGGGTGGAGGCCACTTTTTGAAATGTTGGTCCAGGAATCTTACTTGAAACCTTGGATTTGTATTAGTAACACATGTATTAGGAAATTTTTAAAGTTTAAATTTATATTTTCATTGATATTTTCCAAACCCAGCAGATATCAGGATATTCAAAGTAAGGAAGTGTCCAAGTTGTATGCTGGATTTCCATTTCCAGGGAAGGACATATGAGAAATGTTTGGAGTTGATGATCACACTGTAATAATATGAAAATAATAATAATAATTGTGGCATTGATAAGTGCTTACTATGCACACTGTACTAAACTCTGGGGTAGAAGGTTTTCTTACTTAATCGAGACGATGTGTCTTAATCAGTGATGACTCATAATAGTTTCATTTGCCTTTTCTCCCATGACAACCCAGGGATATAGAGTCGCCCTGGCATGAATGTAGATATGGAGCGTATTGATCATACTAGAAGCTGGTGATAACTTTCTAATTCATCTGGGTTAACTGGACAGCTTGTAGGTTTCTGGGTCTTGTGTATACCTGGAACTCAGTCTACTCAAAGCATAACAATAACTCTTCTTAAGAGTCCTAATAAAAGGTCCTATAAACTGCTGCAAATCAGAAATGTTTTAAGGATTTAAATGAGATAATAGTTTGCATGGAGATGAAGAATCTTTGATGGAAAATGCAGCTATCAAGAGTTCTGTAGTTTTATTGTTTACTTCACACCTGCAGTCTAAAATGGATTAGAAGCTGATTGTTTTATGAATTTGGGTCTGTGTTTGGATTTAGAAAGTAGTATAGTGGCCATTTTATATTTCCTTTCCTCTGCGAGGCTCTTGGGACCCGATCAGATTATGAGGGAAACTGAATGACCTTTCCTGGCTAATGATTTTGAAAGAGGGGAGCGGAGAAACTGCTATCCAATAATTTTTAATAAATTGCAACATTTATATTAAAAAAACTGTGAACAAGGTGTATTTTAAGAGGTGATCTGAAAGAAATAGCATACCTGTAAGAGCACTTCCAAACAATTGTGATCCTTTCAGAAATTTCTTCACATAATTTTTAGAGGGATCTGACATTTGACAGACAAAAAAATAGCAAATTCCTTCTTTCCAAATACAAGTTGGTAACTATCTTTATGGTATCTATATTATCATTACCATTATATGGTTAAATTCATCTTGGTACCTAATAAGTATTATAATTTGTTTTTTTACTGAACTCCTTTCTAACAAAATCTCGTGAGAGTTTCTCATCTAATTATGGCATTAATTCAAGTCACCCTTAAGAGACCACCTTACTCAAGACTCAGAATTTGCCCTCCTTGTTTCACTATGAGGAGATTTGATTGCATTTCTAAGAAGACGGAAAGGGGAAAGAAAGAGTCATGAATAGCAGAATAAAAAGAGCCCAGGGCCGGGTGGCAAGCAACCTAGGTTCTAGTCTAAATTCTCCTTAGGCTTCCTTGTATGGCTTTGGGAATGAGAATACTGTGACTATAAATGAAAAAAAGTAAGTGGGAAAGTGATTCAGACTGCTTAAAAGCACAGCATAAATCCAAATTATCATCATAATGGATCACATCAGTGGGTAAAAATGGTCATCAATGCCCTCTTATTGAAACTCCAGTCAAAAATGACTTCACATCTTTATTTTCAAGGCTCCCACAGTGGCTCTCTAAAGCAAGCCAGTAATCCATGAAGGAGGTGATTTATAAGAATATTTTGCCAAGAGATCCAACCTTTGTCCTTGTTTTCCAGCAACTTGGCAGTACTAGAGCATGAACAGCTCCAAGAGTAAGCTGAAGCTTCAGGGCAAAAGGAAGTCTCACTAAAAAAGGTGGGGGGGGGATATATTTGACAGCATCACTATTATATTTTTGGTTTTCCCTACATTCAGGGAATAGATTCAGGAGGACTTACCCAATTTCACCCCAATCTCTACCCTCTACCTTTTTATTTTTGAAAATAGTTTGAGTCTCTGACACCAGATCTTCTGCAATATTTCCTGTCACATGGCTGTCTCTGTAGACCGCCGTGCTCACCACGCTGAGTTCCCCACTCCCTACTACTTCTCCTACATCACTGAATACCATAGATGATTTACGCCATACATGATCACCCTCTTCTTCTTTTCCCCCTTTCTTCCCTGGAACACCCCTCCCATCTTTAAAGCTAAGCCAATAATTTGGAGAAGCAGGAGGAAGCTCAAAGGAAGTTGGGACTCCTGGTGATCCCTTCTAAGCTCCAATTGGTAGGGCACTGTCATTGTCACTATGCCATTCTTATTAATTCTCCAGAGGCTCCTCATCACGTGACACTCCCCTAAACCCCTTGTCCAGCCCTTCCAACTAATTCCAACTAATTCCCCTGCAGGAAGCCTCTGGCCCAGATAATTATTCCAAAACCTAAAAAGTATAAACAGATCTTGTTTGCTTAATCTGTGAAATTTAATAATAATAATTGTGATATTAAGCACTTCTTATGTGTCAGGCACTGTGTTAAGTGCTGGGATAAAAGCAATTGGGTTGGGCACAGTCTCTGTCCCACACTGGCCTTAACAGGCTTCATCCCCATTTTAGAGATGAGGAAACTTAGGCACAGAGAAGTGACTTGTCCAAGGTGTTACAGCAGACGAGTGGCAGATTTGGGACTAGAATCCATGCCCTTTTGATGCCCAGGCCCGTGGTCTATTCATGAGGCCGTGCTGTTTCTCATTTGCATTCATTTTTACTCCCAATCATTGTTTTTCAACTTCTCCAAAGTCCATACCTCCCATATCTAAGTTCCATATAGTAGAAAGTTAACCATGGAGGCCCAGTGTGCTGAAATTTGAGGATATTGCATCATTGCCTAACAAGTACCAGAGCAGCAAAGCACTGCCATGTGGGATCCCCTATGTGACCTGCTGAGATTTGCTGTGCTCTTTTGAAATCTGCCACCCAAAAAGAGGTATTTAGGTACCAGGAAGCTCTGGGTTCAAATATGGTTTTCAAAAAAGGTGGTGTAGGATGCTTCTCAGTTCCCAACACTTGTACCTTTCTAGCACTTATCAATGTGATTTCGACCTAACAAAACTGGCTTTTTCAGTTATTTTACATCTGACTCCTAATGAGGTTTAAAATAGACTAATACTGAATGAGCAACTTTATTCAACGAGTAACTGCATAGATGTTAAGAAAGAAGGGTAAGAGCCATCTTTACAAGTGTTGTACTTTAAAAATAATTGCAAGGTGGTTTTGTGTCTTATTATCTTAAATCCAAATTTGAGCAAATCACTGGTTACTTAATGACTTCGGGTCCACCACATCAATTTGCCCTATTCCAAAAAGTCCCAGGATTTGTTTGGGAAATACTTTAAGATTTCTTTAGTATCCCACAATATCCAATATCCAGTTGTCAAAATTTTGATTTTTTCATGGCATTGCAATAGAAAGCTCAAATCTGAGGGGAGCGATTTCTGAAGGAAAGTAATCTATTACCTAAATTAAGCACTTATAGACCATTTTTTAATGGTGATGAAGTGGGAAAGGAACTAAATGAGACTAAGGCCATAATTCATGTTAGAGGAATTTAATTTAGCAATAGGTTCTAAGAGAAAGACACAAAGAATAACATACTGAAAATAGGTGCTTACTTGGGAGAACAGGGTGCAAAATTGAACTTGGAGATTTAATTGCATTGAGATATTGGGAAGGACTAAACCCACTAAATCTTAGTCATAAATCATTTAGAGACAATGTAAAATTGTGTCCTTAGGGCCTACTTAACTACTGATTACTGTAATCACATGTACCTTTAGCTGCATAAGACGTGAAAGAATGGCAAAGTTGTTCATTATTTAATGGAGAACTGAATCACTCTTATGGAAATTAATCCTACCTAGGCATCCACCCATCAGTGACACAGTGATGGCGAGTCCAAATCAGAGGTCTTCCTCAGAGATGAGCAAATTGGCAGTCTGTCTGAAAGAACAGAAACCAGGTAGTGTTGGCAGAGGGAGAAGTGAGTCCAATGAGCACTGATACATGCTACAGCCTATCTATTTATGTGAAACTTTTTTGAACAACTCGGAGCTAAAGCACTTTTCACCTATTTAATTTATCCTCTAATATCCTTATTTGATAGGTTGGAAGTAGGGATTTCTGTCCCTCTTTACAAATGTGTATAGACTGTGATATAAAAAAATACAAAAATAAGAAATGCTATTACTCCATCAGGCCAATGGTCCATTCCTCCTTGAATTCTTTCCCCTAAAGAGACCCAACTTACTGGAAGGGGCTAAGTGAGGGTAACTCTCCTCGCCACACCTTCTATGGGTTAGGGATGAGCCATTTCAAGTGCTTATCTTTTCCCTTTTACTCTAGCAAGTAACCATGAAACTTTGGAATCCATCCAAAACTCTCCTGAACCTAATGATATTTTCTGCTTGCATATATGTTTACCTCCAACTGTATTAAGATTTGTTTTCATTTTGTTGCTTTGAGATAGGGAGGCCCTTGAGAAACGGAGATCATACCTAATTCTCAATAGCACTGTGCTTTGCTACACCTAGTAATGATAATAATACTTATGGTATTTATTAAGCACTTACTATGTGCCAAGCACTGTTCTAAGTTCTGGGGTAGATACAAGGTAATCAGGTTGTCCCACATGAGGCTCACAGTCTCAATCCCCATTTTCCAGATTAGGGAACTGAGACACAGAGAAGTTAGGCAACTTGCCCAAGGTCACACAGCAGACAAGTGGCGGAGCCGGAATTAGAACCCTCGACCTCTGACTCCCAAGCCCAGGCTCTTTCCACTAAGCCATGCTGCATCTGTTGCCAGTCCCCTCTCCCCCTTTGCTTTATTTTAGAATGTGAGCCCTCTGAGGGACAGAGACTCTCCAATTCCCACCAGTTTCTTCCTTCTCAGTGCTCAGAACAGTGCTCTGCACACAGTAAGCCCTTAAAAAAATACTCTGCCTACTACTCCCGACTTGGTGGACCCTGCCCCAGGTAAATACTTTTACTCCTTAAGAGTGCTAAGCAGAGAACTGGAATGGCACAGTTTAGGGGCCAGTAACTGTGGAAAGATCAGGGGCTACAGCCGTTCACTGTAGAAGCTGAAGGACAGTTACTGACTCCATATTTTCTTGGTGGGTAGGAGGCATTTAATTCAACAGACAATCGTTCTCCGGTTGTTCTCCCCTCAGTGTGGGAGAGACACTCTCCTCCTCTTCCAGTGAGTGGTTGGGTAGCAGGGGTGAACTCGGAAGCTCATGGCACCATGTACCTCACTGCTCTTTGCTGCCTTATTCAAAATCTCTGCTTCCCTGATGTAGTCTCGTTTTTTTAATAAACATTTGCCAAAAATCATCTCCAGACACAAATGGAATATTCATATGTGCTAAAACACTTAGAAAGCAGAAATGGAAACAGCTTTATATAACATATCACATGATGCTTTATGTACTGCCCAATTGAAGCATTGATGAATGTGGGCCTGATATCGAATCCTGAAAATAACCCATAACCTTTGCTAAAATAGTAAGCAGGGAATTTTAGAGATAGGGTTCTGAGTGAGGAAAATTTCATGACATTAATTTCCCCAAACATTTCTTTCTATTATGAGGAGGCCCAAGATATGATGTCCAAAAGGAGATTAACCCTAAGGTAGCCAGCTGAAGCTGGCATTATGCTGTCACAGGGTTTTGAAAGGTCAAAATTTTTGGTAAAAATAGTATCTACTTGCTTTGCCAGCAGAAAGATTATTCTCAGATAGTATGGCATGAATCCAGAATTTTTTTTAAAAACTGGTTCAACACATGTCCACAACAGCCTCCTCCTCTGTTTCTCTGTTTCACTCTGAAAGAAATCGGTTTAATCCCCTATGGTAATGCCTGAGAGATTAATCAATGTGCAGTTCCAGGGAACATTATGTAGGGCTTGAAAGAGGCAGTAGTCTGATTTTCTAGGTTGCAACGAGTGTTAAAAGTTAAAATGATTTTCAGGAAATTGTGTAAAGCTTATTTATTTTTAAAGTAAGCTGATCAAAGCCGGAATGTTTAAGACTTGGGTTCTTCTCTCTCAACTTGGTTTGCAATGTCTCCCCATGTCTTTTCATTGCTTTTGTTCATCTATTGATTTGAGAAACAGAAGGAATCTGATAAACAGATTGCATCTGTCCTAGTTCTTCTCTCATTTGTTCCACGGGTGAGTAGAAATGGAGTCAGTATGTTCCATATTAAATACCGAGAGTGCACAGTATATACGGCCTCCAGTTAATGTACAGATAACCTCTATGCAGGATGCATCCTTTCAATTACAAGAACCCACAAATGTGGGATCAAATCATAGTCATTAACTACTGGCTGCCTTCTTAAATGGCTGTGACAGAAGCTCCAAGACTTCTCAAATAACCCACTAAAGTAGACTCTGTTCAAGCCAGTAAATTATTTCTTGTGTGACTGCATCATTTGGAAAGGATCAATCCAATTGGGTATCCTAAACAACATTTACCTTACAATGGAGAAGCATTTACAAATTTGCAGCTCTTCTTTCCTGCTGGTGTCAGTCAGAGGCTCAGCTTTTCCTTGCCACAGTAGCAGGGAAGAGGGTCAACTGTAAAGTGGACAGGGGTATTGGTTTGCACTTCCACTCTTGTGATTCAGGAATGATGTGAAGACTGCTTAGAGATGCCCCATAGTCTTCTGCATGGGCCTTTAGTAAGACACAGACTTTATCTTCTTACCAGATAACATAGAGCTAATTCTGCCATGTCCCTATTTCAGAGATTCCAATTAGTGTCTAGCTTTGGTATCCTGCTAAATGGCTGAGCAAAAGGATCATCCACCCTCTGCATAATTCCCTGCAGTCTGGCTTGGAAGCTTCTATAGAACGGTAAGTCCACTTGCCATCACATATTCCATGTGCCACATAGTCTTTGAAAGCTTGGGAGTCACAGAAAGCACCCAAACTGGAGGATCCCTTGTTCTCTATCCAAAATCCAATATAAGATCCCCTAGATAGTCATTTGGGAAAGCTGCTTTAAGCTCAGACCAATTATTTTGCTTTTAAAAGCTTAGTATTCTTAAGTGCAAGGTAGTTTTTATTCCTATCTTATTCTACTTGACAACAACCTTTCCTTCTGCATTCTGATTTCCACATTAACCACTGTTTTGTTCTATAACCCTTCCTCCATTTTTTTCCAAAATTTTCATGCAATTTATTCCTTTAACTGTGCTGATAAAAATAACTTCTTTGACTTTTTTATGGTATTTTTTAAGCATTTGCAATGGGTCAAATACTATTCTAAGCACTAGGGTAGGTACAAATTAATTAGGTCAGACAAAGTCCCTGTCCAATACATGGGGCCCCAGTCGAAATAATTTTTCTGTCCCTTTGATTTTGTATTATCAATATATTACTTCATGACAATTTGTTTTTGTTTTTAGTGAGCGTCAGTGTCCTCCCTTCTCTCTTTCTACTGCCCACCCCGCACGCTCCTCTCCTCTGCCTCCCGCCTCCTCACTGTCCCTCGGTCTTGCCTATCCCGCCGTCGACCCCTGGGCCACGTTCTCCTGCGGTCCTGGAATGCCCTCCCTTCTCACCTCCGACAATCTAATTCTCTTCCCCTCTTCAAATCCCTACTTAAAGCTCACCTCCTCCAAGAGGTCTTCCCAAACTGAGTTGTCGCCTTTTTCCCTCTGCTCCCTCTACCCCCCCCACCTCTCCGCAGCTAAACTCTCTTCTGCCCCCTTTCCCTCTCCTCCTCCCCCTCTCCCGTCCCACCCCCTCAGCACTGTACTCGTCCGCTCATCTGTATATATCGTCATCACCCTATTTATTTTGTTTAATGAGATGTACATCACCCTGATTCTATTTATTTGCCATTGTTTTTATGAGATGTTCTTCCCCTTGATTCTATTTATTGCCATTGTTCTTGTCTGCCTGTCTCCCCCGATTAGACTGTAAGCCTGTCAAAGGGCAGGGCCTGTCTCTATCTGTTGCCAATTTGTACATTCCAAGCGCTTAGTACAGTGCTCTGCACATAATAAGCGCTCAATAAATACTATTGAATGAATGAATAGAAATAGTAATATAAAATGCTCCTATTCGTATAGACATCCCTTCTGGTACAATTAGCTTATAGTTTGCCTATAGAACGGTGCTTGGCATATAGTAAGAGCTTAACAAATACCATCATTATTATTATAGTAGAAGATTACATTAAGTAGGATATCAGCTCATGTAATACCTTAACTTTATTTCTTCATCTTCTTCTCTTCCCCCAACTAGAGGGTAACACCTCATAAGGAATGTGACACTAATTTGTTCCCTTCTTGCTTGTTCTATACATACCAAGTGCTAAGTTTCTTTTTCCCAGTGGACCTTCAATAAATACTACTGCTGTGGTTTTCTGAGGTTAACAATAAGTAATTACTTCTTCCACCTATGCAAGAATTGTGCAAGAGCTTGCTGAGAGAAGAAGGGGTATTTCTCTCTGGCCATGATCCTCCCCAAATTAACTTTCTTTAATGGTATTTGCTAAGCACTTACTATGTCCCAGGCACTGTACTAAACACTGGGGTAGATACAGGATAATCGGGTTGGACACTGTTCCTCTCCCACATATGGTTCACAGTCTTAATGTCCATTTTACAGACGAGGTAACTGCAGCACAGAGAAGTTAAGTGATTTCCCTAACGTTACACAGCAGACAAGTGGTGGAGCTAGGATTAGAACCCAAGTTCTCTGACTCCTAGGACCATGTTCTTTCCATTAGGTTACACTCTTTCTAATCCTGTCAGTGTTACCATCTGTAATCGTGGATTTGGAGGGATGAAATTTTCATATCTCCATTGTGCCACATGGAGGAATGGGGTGCAATGAGCCAGGAGGCTGGTAGGGGTTTGCAGCACTTTTGAAAAGTTTGTTTTTCTCTTCGTTTTTTTTTTTCTTGCAGGACACTTTTACATCTGGGGTGACCCCAGTATGTTGCTGATGCTCTGTGAGGGTAGCATGACCTAAAAGGCCGCTGTGGTCTTTACTGCCTGTGATTCCTGCTGGGCCTGTCCCTGCTGAAGAATGCCTTAGATGGTTCTTCAGCAGAAACCTCCATTATTTGTCCCCATTCCTGTCAGTTGAACCTTCACAGCATCGTTAAAATCCTCCTTTTCTGCTCCATCTGAAATGCTACCATGCTAATCCAAGCAGTTCTGCTATCCCTCCTTGATAACTGCATCAGCCTCCCTGCTGACTCTGTACCCCCTCTCTCTCCCCACTCCAGTCCATATTTCACTCTGTTGCCCGGATTATTTTTCTACAAAAATTTTCAGGACCTATTTTCCCAGTCCTCAAGAACCTCCTATGGTTGCCCATCTACCTCCGCATCAAACAGAAACTCCCTACCATTGGCTTTGAAGTACTCAATTCCCTTTCTGACTCCTTCTCTACCTCACTGCTCTCCTACTACAAGGCAGTCCATACACTTCACTCCGCTAATGCCAGCCTAACTCAATGACCCTCAATCTCATCTGCTAATCTCTCACCCACGTCCTGCCTCTGGCCTAGAGTGCTCTCCATTTTGTTATATTGTACTCTCCCAAGCACTTAGTAAAGTGCTCTGCACACAATACTCAATGAATATGACTGACTGATTGATGGCTTAACCTCAGCAGGCAGACCTGAGACCAGAAAACTAAATCTGCCATTAATTAATTCATTTAATAGTATTTATTGAGTGCTTACCATGGGCAGAGCACTGTACTAAGTGCTTGGAATGTGCAATTTGCCAACAAATAGAGACAATCCCTGCCCAATAACAGGCTCATAGTCTCAATGGGGGAGACAGCAAAGCAAAACAGAACAAAACAAAACCAGACAACATTATCAAGATAAATAGAATCATGGAGATAGACACCTCATTAACAAGATAAATAGGGTAATAAAAAATATATACAACTAAGCACAGTGCTGAGGGGAGGAGAAGGAGGAAGAGAAGAGGGTGGGAGATGGGGGCAAGAGGAAGAGAGGCGGAGCAGAGGGAAAGGGGGGCTCAGTCTGGGAAGGCCTCATGGAGGAGGTGAGCTCTCAGTAGGGATTTGAAGAGGGGAAGAGAGTTAGTTTGGTAACTAGACCACATTCCTTAGGTATTCAGGCCCCCTGAAGTTCATTTCCTTCAACATGCCTTCTCTGGTTTATTTTCAGCATCCCAGGTCATAGAAACCCAACAGTACCTCTGACATGAATGCTAATTTAATCCTTGGCACTTATGGATATATATATATATATATGTATATGTATGTTCAACTGTATATTCAAATATTTGTTTTGATCATTCTGTGTGTAAATACCTCTATGCCTGTCTCTCCCATTAATCATGATACACCTGTTAAGCGCTATGTGTTAAGCATTAAGCACTGGGGTAGATGCAAGTCAATCAGGTTCAACACATCCCCTTGTCCCATGGGGATCCATACTCTTAGCAGGAGGGAGAAAAGACATGGAATCCCCATTTTGCCTTTATTTTGCTCCATGAAAAGTTACTCTAAAGTTTCCTGATACCTAGAGCTCATCCACTGGGCCAACTTTTTCTTCCCGACTAACATAAATCATGTGAGCTGGTGCAATATATAGCCTTATTGAAAGCTATACCTTGTGCAAATATCCAGATGAATTGGGCATTTAGATTTATTAGCAAACTGGTTGAATTAAAATCCACCCTAAATTCCTGGTTTCCTTGACACTAAAGGGTAAGCTCCATAAATCTGCTTCTTCAGATTGTGTTAACAAACATCCTGATACAACTGGGTTTTCAGGTTAGGGTCATAAATAACAGTTAATCATTACTGTATGTTTCTTGATGCTTTTTTTTTCTCTTCATGTAGCTCATTTGAATATTACAGCATCTTCAGCTAATGCTTTATTCTTTTGGATCAACCCACAGAAAATTCAAATGAAATGAAGAAAAAGGTGGGAATAGGACTCTGGGAGAAGTCATTTAAATTCCATTCATATTATTGCTACAATCATTGCAATAGTGCCATACACACATTCATTAAGGAAATAGTTACTTTCATCACAATAAGATTTGAAATGATTTAGTTCAAAACTTGAGCTAAGAAGGCACACATTGGTACTAAAATAAGACATAATTTAAAAGAATAAATGTTTTTTGAAAACATTTGGATCTAAATTAGTCAAATGGTTAGCTATGTATTTTCTGAGTGGCTCTTTTGCTTTTCTTTTTATGAGAAATAAAAATTCATTTTTCAGGAAAGAATATATCTTCTCTTATGTTAGGTTTTGGCAGGTAGTTCCAAGCCAGTTGTTCTATAGTGACTGAACTACCTTTCTGGAGAAAACTGGCATTTGAGTTTCAATGTAATGTGTAAACATCATTTATCTTAATAGTAAGGAAGATAAACAAAGGGAGTCAATTGCCAGAGGACACAGCAAGTGCTGCCTATCTTTGATAATGTAGTATTCTAGTAGGAGAAAGTACACTAAATTACTTTCTTTCAATGCCCTGATGGTTCTAGAGTCTCTGGAATCTGTGATGTTCATTTTACTTAGGCTTACTTTATATTTTGATTTTCATGTATTGTAGCAGGTCTTTTTTTAAAAAAAAGCAATTATTCACTAGGAATATGTGTTTCCTAGAAGATTAATTCAAGCTCTTTAAATTTACAGCTCAAACATCACCAGCAGACTATCATCTAGGGGAAAGTCCATGGATCTGGGATTTGGGAGATCTAAGATCAAGTCCCAGCTCTGCCTCTGGTCTGCTGTGTGAATGGTAGCACCTAATCTCCCTGATCCTCAATTACTTATCTGTAAAATGAAGTGATAATACCTGTGTCATAAGCACATTGGCAGGATAAAATAAGGTAGCTGATGTGAACCTGCTTTGGAAAAATAAAAGCACTATTCAGAGTGGAAGTATTGTTATCATTATTATGTTATTGTAATTGTTATTATTTTTGAAAAAGCCTGCATCCAGCCTGAAATACAATAATATCTTCTTGGATTTTCATTTTTAAATATTCTTTTGTCCATTTCTACTGATTTAGGTTTTTAGTATACTAACCAATTTTGAGAACATAAATCAATCCAATATATCATCAAATATCACATATCCTATAAATATGGAAGCATATTGTACATCACACACATCATATGTCAATAGGTGTACTACATATCACATGCATGAAGGAAAACTTACAAAATGGTCCAAATAAAACTGTGGCTAACTATTCTCTTGACTTCTGATTTATTACCATGGTTCCATAAAGTAAGGTTTTGGTTTTTTTCATCATGGCCTCTAGAGCAGATAGAGGAAAGACATGTTTTCTTAGTTTTCACTCCTGAAACCTTTAAGTCTTCTTATATACCCCTATGAATGAGTCACATTTTCAATAAAAGTTGAAGAATGCTCTGATGTAGAAAATAGGAACTGTTGTTAGTTCTAAAAAGTAATTATCAAGATTAGTGGCTGTCACATCTTGTTTTTCTCAGCTTTTACTTTTAAAATGTGTTACAGGAGGTGTAGATATCTTTTTCAGCTCAGACCAAGGCATGCTGATTCTTAGATCACTATTTAACATTTCTACTCTAAGAAGGAATTCAAGGCTTTTATAACAAATTCACTGCTTTCATTCCAAGTTGCCTTGCTGTCTACTTCTGAGTGTCTAAACTTCAAATTGAAGTAGCTACAGGAAGCTGCATGTCTCAATCCTTTGTATCTAAATTATTACTAAAGAATCCTTTAAAGAGGTTTCTTTTAAGAACTTAGCAGGGATATGGTAAACACACTTATAATCTTCACTTGAATCTCTTGCAAAAGAAAATTTTACGATTATCAATAGTCTACCATAAGATTTTAACTCAAATCATTTTGGATAACTTTGTATACTTGCTTTATAAACTATCTTTAGGAAAACAGTTATGGAAGAGTTGCTCCTGTTTGATGCTTTATTTCTATATGGAAAGAGTGTCTATGTATGAGTTGACGGGGTCTGAAATGAAAACTGGCAAGCAAAATGCAATCATTAAAACGTGCCTATGATCTGAACAAAGGAGTGGTCAGCAGATCTGAGATTCCAGGACAAGGGAAAATCAGGAAGGTAGCCCCACCATGCGAAAATCCTTTCTAGAGCTATTTTTCCATTACTTTCAAGGTGCCACCGCCTCCAAAGAAAATGAGTTCCTAACAGTACATGGAGCAAGCAAAACAAAAACTCAGAATTTCCATAAAGAGAGATTGTAGGGGTTAGCAAAAACCCTTTATATAGCTTTGCTTGGCCACAATCCAAAGAAAAAGAAACATTTTTTTAGAACAAAGAGAAACTAAAATTTTGTCTGCAAACTAGTCTGGATATTAACAATCTTAGGATACTCCAGGAGCTTGTCAACATTTCAATGCTAAATTATATATTTTATAATATGAAGACACTATTAGCTTCCCCTCTCCTACTGGCAGCTTTCTTTATCCTAGACAAGAAGAGAGCCGAGGTTCCATGTAACGATAGTAGCATATTATTGCTAAAGGACAGAGGGATCTCTATATTCTCTCCTGATCGTGTCTTACTTTCCTTCCAATTAGTAATTTCTTTGGGATTTGCATAATTTTAACTCTCTGGGCCTTTTGGTAAAAAAAGGCATGAAAATGTAGACCAGGAAGTTAACTGCCTAAGCACTGCCCAGTGATACAAGAACAGGAACAGAAATACTCTATACACAGGAATTTGGATGCCGTGCACATCATGAGACTTCAGTTGAGTCTATCTGTGTAGAATTTTACTGTACTTAATATAGACACCAGGATGTTTAGGTGAGGCAGAATTTTGCATCCGGCTGTCCTTGAAATATTGGTACTTATCTATGGCAGTATTAGGGGAGAGAGAGATGGTAAATCGCTTTAGCTCTGTACCTGAAAGGCACCTTTGGCTATTAGGCTTGTGGAGTCAGTTTGTCTCCATTTTTCATGGCATATGTTCAGGGCCCAGGACCCCGATTAGGTTAGAGTGTTTGAACAGCCTCCTCTTAGGAATCTTTGTGTATCGCCTTCTATAGCAGATCCAGAAGGAACCTCCTACTCATCTTCTTTAATGCCCAGGACTAATGGTTTCATAAATTCCGGTGCTCCACTACAGCCCAGAAAAACCTCCACCGTGATGGTCTTCACTCCCACCACTGAAGTTCCCTGCTCCCAGCATGTTCTGGAATGCCAGGCCGGGGGAATAGCTCTGTTGTTCTCAGCAACCCCCACGACTGGATAGCCAGTTACAGAAACTGGCACTGACTCTCCTCTGTACCATCGAGGAGACTCCAAGCCGTCCTGCCTTCCACAACCTTAGCAGGAAAGTGAAAAGCAGCTGCAGCGTGCCTTCAGCATCTCCCAGAATGGGCATCCAACCACGCTGCCTTCCCTGGCACCAGTTCTCCTTGTCCTGCTTTCCACTTCAGCCACGGGAAAGAGAAAAAGACACACACACAGCTTGCGACATGCAATCCTGAGAAGGCTGAAGGCCCCTAGAGTGGTTGTGGTGGCAATGAGTGTGCTTTGGACTTTGAACCATGAGGTACCTGAAGGACTACACTAGTCACGGTGCCTTACGGATTTTGTTTTCATTCAGTGAATTTGTTTGTTTCATCATTTCTGCTGCATCTGTCTTCAGTCCGTTCTTCCTGATGTGTCTCTCTTCAGCCCCTTCTCCTCACTGTTAGATTGTGAACTGCCTGAGGGAGAGGGACCATGTCTAATTTCCACCTGTGTCTTCTTTCCCAGTACTTAGAACAGTGTTTTGCACACCGTAAGCACATAATAATAGCTGTCATAGGTCCAGCAATGCTACCGACCGCTCAGCCACTTTCCTCTCTCATTCTCCCTGCAACCCCTGACTCACCTGTAGGCCAATCTAATCCAAGGGAAGCCTTACTTTCCAAGGTGACATACATTCAGTCACAGGATAATTGAAGCCTTGGGAGCCTGTTTACTTCCCCACTTTGAGACTGTGGGCAGGGACTCTCTCTCTTTATTGCTGAATGGTACTTTCCGAGTGCTTAGTAGAGTGTTCTGCACACAGTAAATTCTCAAGAAATTCGATTGAATGAATGAATAACTAGAATCTGTGTTTGTATTTATTGCCTCATTCATCAGAGGGCAAATTTAGAACCTGGATGGCAAATCATTTGGTTTCATAGGTGACAGACCTGTTTCAGCTAATCCATTGTGTGTCCAGAATATATATAATAATAATGGTGGTATTTGTTAAGTGCTTACTATGTGCCAAGCACTGTTCTAAGCAATGGGGTACATACAGGGTAATCAGATTGTCCCATGTGAGGCTCACAGTCTTAATCCCCATTTTACAGATAAGGTAACTGAGGCACTGAGAAGTGAAGTGACTTACCTTGACCTCTGACTCCTAAGCCCGGGCTCTTTCCACTGAGCCATGCTGCTTCTCATATATCTCATATATATCACATATATCACATATTTATATGTGATAATAGATGACATTAGGTTCTGTATTTTTTTATTTTCAACACTGAGCCTCCCTCCAATGCAGTTCCTGTTGCCAAGTTCCATGGCTTAGAATTGGCACTCATGTTCACCGAGGCATGGGAAAAAGTGGGACTCTTCACCCTCAGGTTACCCTTACCCTCAGCATTTGCTCTAGGCTTGGGAACTAAAGCTCCTTCAAAGATATCATGAACAGTGTTTTAAGTCTCATGTCCAGTGTGATGCATTTGAGAGCTCAGTTGTTTCCTTATCCAGTATCTGCAAGGACGTTCAGTGGCACTGATACATATAAAAAATTGAAATCTCAAAACACATGCAAAAAGGGTTCTCCAAAAGATTCCAAACAGTTAATAGCCTCTTCTCTTCTGGGCCAACTCTCTGCCCTTCAGAAGGCTCTAGATCAGAGAGATCAAATCCACAGGCCACAAGATTTTTCAGACCCTGCCATGAGGTTGTGTGCAGCCCACAGGATGGCTGGCCTAACAGGCAAATATGAGGAAGAAAGGGAAATGCTCATGACCCACTTCTTCAGGCAGCTTGCCTTCTTGCTCCTGCCAAAACCTCCTGGAGTTTCAGAATTTCATGGAGCCTCTCTACCTGGAGTTTCCTCCGAGACAGAAACACTAGAGTGAACTTCTTGTGGACAGGGATCACGTTTACCCATCCTACTGATTTGCACTCTCCCAAGCACTTAGTGTCATGCTCTGGTATACAGTAAGTGTTCAAGAAATACTATTGATTGATTTAACACTAAGCCAGGAACAGGCTGCACAGCATATTTAAGGGAGATAAATTCTCTGCTGCAACTAACTCCCCCGGGTTGTAACTGCAACCAGTCAGAGAGGAGATCACTGGTATGTGTATTTGTCTGGATGTGTGCATGTTTGTAATTGAGGGATAGTCTCTGTGTATCTGACAGTTTTTCTGTTCATCTCCTTCTCTGGATCCCTGTCTTTGCTTCTGTTTCAATCACCTCACATTCCTCATTCTGTTGTTCTCCCTTTCTTACCTTCTCATTCCACTGTTCCCTCTCATTAACTACATATCTGAAAGAAAATAACTGCTATAGTTCTATTTGTCAAAAGAATTTCCTTTTATTTTATTCAATAATAAGATGACAGGTTACTAAACATTTTACAAAGGCTGTATTAGCAATACACAATTTTTTATAAGTACAACCTATAGACAAATATACATCTAAATATGTGGCCATTCCCCTAGGAATTAGGATGATATATCTGTTTTAGGCCACCTGAAACACTGGGTCCTTGTTGTTTTTCCCCAACTGCAAGGAATATCACCTATTTTTTAAAATGGTATTTGTTAAAATCTTATTATGTATGTGACAGGCACTCTTCTAAGCCCTGGGGTAGATACAAGGTAATCAGGCTGGACACAGTCATTCTTCCACATGGGGCTCCCTGCCTTAATCCCCATTTTACAGATGAGATAACAGTCACAGAGAAGAGCAGTGACATCCCCAAGGTCACAAAGCAGACAAGTGGAGGAGCCGGGATTAGAACCCATGATCTTCTGATTCCCAGGCCTGTGCTCTATTCACAAGGCCACGTTACTTCTTCTAGATACTCTGAGGAAGGGCCAGACCTTCCAAGATCCAGCTTCCAAAATCAGAGTTCAGGAATCCAGTATCAGTTCCACATAATTTTCCTTAAAGCCTTGGAAACTTGATATCCCCCCGACCCTTAGCCCCACAGCATTTATGTAGCTATCCATAATTAATTCATTTATACTGATGTTGGGCTCCCCTCTAGCCTGTAAACTCCTTATGGGCTGGGAACATTTCTACCAACTCTATTGCATTCTCCCAAGTACTAAGTAAGCTGCCCTGCACACAGTAAGCATTCAATCCCGTCGGTTAGACTGTGAGCCCGCTTTTGGGCAGGGATTGTCTCTATCTGTTGCTGAATTGTACATTCTAAGCACTTAGTACAGTGCGCTGCACATGGTAAATGCTCAATAAATACTATTGAATAAATACCACCGATTGACTGATTCTCTTCTAGCTTGTATACTGGGAAACAGCCAGGGCTTTGTTAATAATAGTGTTGGCATTTGTTAAGCGCTTACTATGTGCAGAGCAATGTTCTAAGCGCTGGGGGAGATACAGGGTAATCAGGTTGTCCAACGTGAGGCTCACAATCTTAATCACCATTTTTACAGATGAGGTAACTGAGGCACAGGGAAGTTAAGTGACTTGCCCAAGGTCACACAGCTGAGAAGTGGCAGAACCGGGATTCAAACCCATGACCTCTGACTCCCAAGCCCGAGCTCTTTCCACTGAGCCACACTGCTTCTTCTGTTAGGCTGGGCAAGTTCTAGTGATGATGATACAATCCTATGGACTTTTCTTAGGCATTTCACGCCAGTTGAATTGACCACTAAGTTACTATCAAGAGCCTCTGTCTAGCAACAACACACAAAATTGCCAAGTATGAATTGGTTAGAGGACATAGACTCCGTGGTGCAGATTTATCTATTTGATGTTTTATTTTTCCTCTGAACTCAGTAGCAAACTTCAGGCTATGTTGCTGCTATGTACATGATTATACTGGAGATATTTTTGTGAAAGGGGTATAGATGTCCTTGAGGTGGTAGGCTCAGGGAGGATATTCGGGCTTAGTTCTGTGACCTACCATGCCCTACAGAGGTTCTTTCAGTGGTAGAGAGGAGAAACAGAATAATTTACTTTTGAATTCTCTTGTTTTGTCATTTTCATTTTGTTACCAAGGGAAAGAGTTCGTGGGAACTCGGCATCCTAGGGAACCTTTTGTTCCCTAAGAGAAGCAGCGTGGCTTAGTGGAAAGAGCACGGGCTTGGGAGTCAGCGGTCATGGGTTCAAATCCCTGCTCCTCCACTTGTCAGCTGTGTGACTTTGGGAAAGTCACTTAACTTCTCTGTGCCTCAGTTACCCCATCTGTAAAATGGGGATGAAGATTGTGAGCCCCAAGTGGGACAACACGATCACCTTGTATCCTCCCCAGTGCTTAGAACAGTGCGTTGCACAGAGTAAGCGTTTAACAAATGCCATTATTATTATTATTTCCAAACACACTAAATTCCAAGAAGTCAAAACCACTATATGACCAAGACAATTGGCATCAATTTATTTATTCCTCTGTATAAAATTTCAAACTTACATACCAATACAATAATAGATATGTTTTATGGAGCACCTGATCCTGATAAAGAAAGACTGTAAGCCCGTCAAAGGGCAGGGACTGTCTCTATCTGTTACTGATTTGTACATTCCAAGTGCTTAGTACAGTGCTCTGCACATAGTAAGTGCTCAATAAATACTATTGAATGAATCAAGAATTAATACATGAGATGATGGAAGTTGAAAAACTGGGGGCTGGTAGTGGCAATGGGAGACTTCAATTATCCTCATAGAGATTCAGTAAGTAACTCATCAGGAGGAAAAGTGGAATAAGATTTTTGGAGAGGAAAAATGGCAGTGTCATGAACTGCTAGTCCTATAATTGAAAAAGGGACATATTACACGAGACTTGAATTTTGAATAGTGGACAGAGCCTAGTGCAAGAGAACTTCTGCTATAGTGATGACAACTTAATAAAATTTAACACTGTTGCTGAGGGTATAAGGATGTGAAGCAGCATGGCCTAGTGGATAAGAGCACAGGCTTGAGAGTCAGAAGAACCAGGGTTCTAATCCTGGCTCTGCCACTTGTCTATTTTGTGAGCTTGGGCAAGTCACTTTGTTTCTCTGTGCCTCAGTTATCTCATCTGTAAAATGGGAATTAAGACTGTGAACCCTATGTGGGACATGGACTATGTCGAACCTGATTACTTTGTACCTATCCCAGTGCTTAGTATAGTACCTGGCACTTAGTAAGTGCATAACATATAACATGAAAAAATACACAAAACTCAAAAGGCACATGGCTATTTTATTTTAAGACCTGAAACTATGAGATATGTGGGATTTTGAGAAAATACCAACTAATGAAACAAGTAACACACTAGAAGTTTGTAAGCCGCATGACCTAGTAGATAGAACATGGGCCTGGGAATCAGGAAGATTTGGATTCTAATCCCAGTGCCATCACCTCTCTTATATGTGACCTTGGGCAAGTCATTTCACTTCTCTGTTGACTCAGTTACCTCATCTGTAAAATAGAAATTAAGACTCTGAGCCCTATGTGGGACATGGATGTATTCAGACTGATTAGCTTATCTACTTCAATGCTTAGTACAATACCTGGCTCATACTAAGCACTTAACAAATACCATTAAAAAAAAGGAATTCAAAAGCATCATGTTAGGAGCCCAGCTACAAAGTACCAAGAATAAAACAACAAATAGTGTACACATGTAATTTCCTTTTCCCTTCAAAACCCTTCCGATGAACTATTAACATCTGCTTCCTCCACTTCATTCTTACAACCCGCTTCTAAATTCCCTCGAAGGGGGGTCAGTGACGTAGCAGTGCAGAAGACAAACAAAATTTACATCCTGTTGCACATGGTGTAATGTAATCAATTAATCAGTGGTATTTACTGAGCATTTACTCTGTGCAGAGCACTTAAGAAGTGCTTTCTTAAGCACTTCAGATAGTTCAATACAACAGAGTTGCTAGACAAGAGCTCTGTCCACAAGGAGCAAACACTCAATGGAGGACAAAGGCATTAAAGCAAAGATGTAATGATGCCATTACATAAAACTAGATTTAGCCTTCTGCTTTTGGGCCCACAACCCAAGCAACTTTGTTGTGGCTTGAAACAAATTTGTAAATATCATAAAAAGTTGCTATTCCTTCCGCAGATTTTCAATGCAAGCAGTTCTAACTATCCCTGCATTTCAACAATTTCTCACCACTTCTTAATCCATTGGGAATTAAATAATTCAATTAAAGTGGAAGGGTTGGCAATAAACCTTGTCTTGAAATGCAAAGGAATGCTAAGGGAGGCAAAGAAAAAGTATATAGCAGAATCTAACTGGAATGATGCAAAGGCAGCAGAGAAATATAGACTATCTTCTGATTTTTGAGTATACAGAAATAGAAAACTATACTCTTATTATACAAAATATGATACAGAAAGTTTAAACCTCATTCTAGATACTCTGCAGCTAATTTTCAGCCATAAAATTTACTACCTTCTTTAAATTCTGTTGAATTTATTGCAGTCCCAAAACCCAGATAATTTTCACCCTTTTGAATATACATGTATATGTAAATATCTATATATATATATATATATATAATTTGTGTT
This sequence comes from Ornithorhynchus anatinus, assembly GCF_004115215.2. NCBI lineage: Eukaryota > Metazoa > Chordata > Mammalia > Monotremata > Ornithorhynchidae > Ornithorhynchus > Ornithorhynchus anatinus. The sequence goes on along the minus strand of NC_041735.1, from coordinate 15,276,150 downwards.
TGTAACATACTTGATACTCAATTTCACATCTGAACTCCTTCAACAAATCATTCGGGTTATGAATCTTGCTCATACTTATGGATGGGAAGACAAAGGTACAGGAGTTCAGATTGCACGGCTAGTGCTAAGAGTACAGGTTTGGGAGTCAGAGGATGTGGGGTCTAATCCCGGCTCCACTCACTGTCTGCTGTGTGACCTTGGGCAAGTCTCTTAATTTCTCTGTGCCTCAATTATCTCATCTGTAAAGTGTGGATTAAGACTGTGAGCCCCATGTGGGATGGGAACTATGTCTAACCTGATTAGCTTGTATCACCCCCAGCGCTTAGTTTACACATAATAAAAGCTTAACAAATGTCATCATCATTATTATTATTATTATTCTCAAGGCTGCAATTTAATATGGGTGGTTATTGGGCCAGCTTTCAGTTGGTCCATCTCCATTTGGTACGGATAAGGGACCGGATGCCATTTTATTGTAAATGCCCAGCCTCTTTCCACCTGGGAGGGAAACAGAGTGGCTAAGGAGCTGCATAGGGGTCCCGGGGCCTACATGGCAACATGCTGCACGTTGAGCGGATTTAATCACTCAATTGATGGTATTTATTGAGCGCCTTACGGCATCCAGAGCACTGTACAAAAAAACCTTTTCTCGGGCCACAACAAACACAACATCATGTAGATTTGCATTTATGGGTAGATAAAAAGGCATCCAGTGCTCTTCGGTGCCGTCAGGTGTTTCTTTTGATGCTCAGGTTGATGGTGGCATTGTTCAAAAGGAAGCAGCAGGATAAATTTATTTTCTACTATCTTTTGGTGGAAAAGCCCACTAGGTTGTAAGCTCTCTGCAACACTGTAAATTCCTGGAGGAATGAGATCGTGTTTTTAAATTCCACTGTAATCTCCAAGCATTTAGGACACTGTTCCGCACAAGGAAAACACTCAAATAAATACCATGAATGATCGTGAAATTCTACTGGATTTGTTTGGAGAACTGATTGGCACAATATCCCTTGATGGATATGCTTTTCAGAGGCCAACCGGACCGAGCTTGAATCTAAGGAAGATGGTTTACCGGATTATAAAATAGGAACATGAGATGGGAAGGCAATCTGGTTTCCTATTTTCTAGATTTATAATGTTATTTAGCCTTTGGCCCATTTTCAGATAGGGCCTCAGTTCGTGTCCTTCAGACATGAGATCAATTTAATTCCCTGTTTCTGTAACAGGGAGTTTTTATTTGAGTTTCAAATTCACACAGGTTTTCACACCTTTGGAACTGCCAGTTTGTCAGGATATTTTTAATTATGCTTATGTAAACATAAATGTGTTAATAAAAGTGATATATCCTGTATTACCATAACATCAAATCTTTTGCGATAATTCAGTTTCAAAGTGTTTCCAGAATTAATTCTAAAAAAAAAATCCAATCTTTCATAACAATATTGTAAAAAATTCAACCTGTTTCATTTCATGGTTAATTTATTTTGAAATTATAGATATGTTGGCAAACAGTACTATAATAATTTTTTTTCATTTTGCTTATTTATGCTACTTATAATCTCAGAAATTTTTCACTACATCATGATAGCATTTTAGAAAAGGGCTTGCTAGTTAGATTACTTCAGATATATAATAATAATAATAATGATGTTTGTATTTAAGCGCTTACTATGTGCAGAGCACTGTTCTAAGCATTGGGGTAGATGCAGGGTAATCAGGTTGTCCCACGTGAGGCTCACAGTCTTCATTCCCATTTTACAGATGAGGGAACTGAGGCACAGAGAAGTTAAGTGACTTGCCCACAGTCACACAGCTGACAAGTGGCAGAGTGGGATTCGAACCCATGACCTCTGACTCCCAAGCCCGGGCTCTTTCCACTGAGCTGCATTTCACTACATGTTACATATACACACTTCGCCTTCCTCCCCTACTCCCAGAATGTTGTTGCATTTATTAGAAGAGGGAATGAAAAGAAAAAACAAAACAGACTCAGGTTGCTAATGAACTAGGATTTAAAGTACAGTTTTTATGTCTGGGTATGTCTTTTATTTTTATGATATTTAAGGTTACTATTTGCCAGGCAGTGTACTAAACACTGGACTGTGAGCCCCATGTGGTACCTAATTATCTATCCCATTACTTAGTACAGTGCTTGATACACAGTAAGCATTAGATAAGTAGCGTGGCTCAGTGGAAAGAGCCTGGGCTTGGAAGTCAGAGGTCATGGACTCTAATCCCACCCCACCACTTGTCAGCTGTGTGACTTTGGGCAATTCACTTAACTTCTCTGAGCCTCAGTTACCTCACCTGTTAAATGGGGATTAAGACTGAGCCCCACATGGGACAAACCGATCACCTTGTATACCCCCAGTGCTTAGAACAGTGCTTTGCATATAGTAAGCGCTTAACAAATACCAATTTTTTTTTTATTTAGCTAATACTGCAATCACTGTTATTATTATTGAACAAGCTAATCAGGTTGGACACAGTCCATGCCCCATATGGGGCTCACAGTCAAGAACTGAGGCAGCTAAATGAGGCACAGAAAAGTTACCTCGTTTGTCCAAGGTCACACAGCAGACAAGAGGTGGAGCCTTGATTTAAAACCAGGCCCTCTGACTCCAAGGCCCATGTTTTTTCCACTAGGCCATGTTGCTTCTAAACAGAAACCTGAGAAACAGCATAGCCTAGTGGCAAGAGCACAGGCTTGGGAGTCAGAGGATGTGGGTTCTAATCGTGGCTCTGCCATTTGCCTGTTGTGTGACCTTGGGTAAATTCCTTAATTTCTCTGTCCCTCAATTACCTGATATGTAAAATGGGAATTAAGACTGCAAACCCAACGTGTGACATGGACTGTGTCCAACATGATCACCTTGTATCTACCACAGCATTTAGAATAGTACTTGGAACCTAGTAAGTCCTTAACAAATACCATTAATATTATACCTAGAATATTTGTGATATATTCCTGTTCAACTTTTTTCTCAAAAACAATCAAAGGACAATTATTTATTTAAGATGGACTTCAGAGATTAGGAGTAAAATGTCAAATTAATAGTTATAAATATCATTTTTAAATGACTTCAGAGGGAAATAAGGAAAATCCAAACCATTTGATAATTTACTATGCTTTCTAGCCTCTATTTCCTGGAGCAGGTAAGCAGTTTTGTTTGTTATAGAATGATAAAGACACCTAAACTTCTCTCATTCACTCCTCCAGTGTTGAGCAGTAACTCTAAAGAGTGAAATTTGGGCCTCAAATACCAAATGAAAAGAGACTAAATATTTCAAGATGTGGCCTGATTTGCATGTAATTTGCAGTCTAATTTGCAATTTTAAAAATGATAATAGCAATAATGGTATTTATTAGGGGCTTACTCTGGGCCAAGTGCTGCAGAAAGCCCATACAAAGTAATCCAATCAGACACAGTCTCTGTCCCAGATGAGTTCACAGTCTAAGGGGAGAGAGAACAGGTATTTAATCCCCAATTTACAGATGGGGAAACTGAAGCACAGAAGGTTAAGTGGCTTGCAAAATGTCACCCATCAGCCAAGTGGTGGAGGTTGGATTTGAACCCAGAACTCCTGACTCCCATACTCTCTTTCCTACGTTATTTCCGTGTTTGAATACAAATTTGACTCCAACTGACAGGCCATTAAAAAAAAGTTTGAATCTTTCCAGGGTCTACATGTTCACATTTATATTGAAAGGAAATAAAGGTGTCTTTTAGAATTAGGATAATGTGTGTGAACTATGTGCACTGAAATTAAAAAAACAATAAATAGAGCATTAATTCCAGGATTTCGCTCATTATGAATATGGGCAGATGCCTTTGAAGAAATACTCACATATTTGGGAAGAGTACTATTAGGCACTTGGGAATTAAACTGACAAAAGAATTCCTTAGGGACTGACTTTCTTCGGACCGTTTGAATAGAATCACATTCACTTAAAGGCACCAAAGAAGTTGCGTGTCCTAATGGACAGAGAAGGGGCCTAGGAGTCCAAAGGACTCTGCTTGCCTCTGCCGCTTGTCTGCTGGGTGACTTTGAGCAAGTCACTTCATCTGTAAAATGGGGATTAAGAATGTTCCCCAAGGGGAGATGGACTATGTCCAACCTGACGACCTTATATCTACCCCAGCGCTTAGTATACTGAAAGTCAGGGAATGGCAAGATAAACTCCAGCTGTGGCTACTGAAATAAAACTACTGTCTAAATTCATGTCTTTGACCCATATTAATTTCAACTCTATTCCTGTCCCTGATTTCTATATCTAAGGTAGTTTTCCCAAGTAAAGCTTTGTCACCTCTCTCCTGGCAACGTCTCCCAAATCTGAATGTTTTCTAGAATAAGTGCCACATTTTTGTTTAATCTAAAGTGATAGGGAATGCTGCCATCTTCTGGAGTCCCAATCAGAGCACTTGGTATTCGTTCCTTAGAGACCCAATAGCTTCCTCAGAGTTGCCCGTTCAAGCACCATCCCAATTTCACAGTGGTGAGTTTATGAAATCACGTGCAAACCAAAGTACAGCACTGTAGAGCTGCAGGGCTGCAGGAGGTGGGTGTGATTTTGCCGCAGGATAAACATCCGACAAAACTGCATCATGTGGGTTCATCTTCCTTTGGGGATCCATTTTTGAACCACAGGTGGTAACAAGAGGAGTCCGATGGAACATGCTTTGAGCAGCCCATTTCTTTTTGTAGGAAAATCCCTTTGCTTTCTTCCAGGTTCACCCAGAGTGAAAACTTCTTTGTAAAATAAGAACAATAGAAGAGGGGTTCTTTCAGGAATTACAGTTAAATATAGGCTGGGGTTATTTTTTGTTGTTGTTGGTTTTGTTTTTTTTAACTTCACTGCATTCTTTACTAGGCAAAACGTGATATGGGTTTAATTAACACTTGTGAATTTATACCATATTGTAGCATGCTAGTTAAAACTTCAATAAACGGGCTAAAAAAAATTATATGAACTATCAAGAAATATATTCAGTCATCCTGTTGGAATATCAATTAGCTTTTCACAAACTTTAATCTTCCACCACATTGCACAAGTACAACATGAAGAAACACATGTAATTACTAATTTTTAAGCTTCTGAATAGGTAATTTCATTTCTTAGTTTCAATAATGAATCATCATTGTTATAGAAAAATAGGCAGTCAACCTCCTGACATAGACATGACATCCAATCATTTTTTTAATCTTTAGGAGAAAGAAAATGGAAGTTAAAACCCTCTTTTAGCCAATTCTGTAACTAGACAAAGGTAACTGAGCATAGAGAACATATTATCAGAACAAACAGAACTAGCTTTTTCTAAATTGAAAGGTACCAATATCCGACAAAAGGATTTCCCTCCTACTTGGGTTATACAAGTGAACAAGGAAAGAGCTGAGATCATCTTCTATTATTCACGTACATTAGGTATTTAATTTTAAAGACTCGGTAAAACAAAGCCTCAGGCAATGCTGTATCCTGGCTGAAAAGTGGGAGTCAGTTGCTGAGGAGATATACAATGTGGCCTAGTGGATAGAGCAGGGGGCTGGGAGTCAGAAGGACCTGGGTTCTAATCCCAGCTCCAGCACTTGTCTGCTGTGTGGCCTTGGGCAAGTTACTTTACTTCTCTCTGCCTCAGTTACCTCACCTGTTAAATGGGGATTGATTGTGAGTCCCATATGGGACAGGGACTGTGTTCAAACTAATTAGCTTGTAATAATAATAATAATGTTGGTATTTGTTAAGCGCTTACTATGTGCCGAGCACTGTTCTAAGCGCTGGGGTAGACATAGGGGAATCAGGCTGTCCCACGTGGGGCTCACACTCTTCATCCCCATTTTACAGATGAGGGAACTGAGGCACAGAGAAGTTAAGTGACTTGCCCACAGTCACACAGCCGACAAGTGGCAGAGCTGGGATTCGAACTCATGAGCCCTGACTCCAAAGCCACAGTGCCTGGCGCAGAGAAGGTGCTTAACAAATACCACTGAAAAAAAATATAAGAGAGAGCTGCATGGTCGTGCTGCCATAAGGAATGAATGACTCTCTGTGAGCAAAAACTTTGTATGGTAAGAGAGAAAAAGAGGCAAAAGAGAAAACAGTACTAGGTGCTGCAAATGTTAAGCACAACAACTCAACTAGGAACAATACTTTTGCAGGCCCGCTGTGTCTGGGCCTTTTCAGTCACAGATGCACTAAAAGGTGAAATTCACCATCAGTGTTGTCTTCTTCAAATGCTCTGCAATAGTAAGCACTCAAAATAAACCACTGATTGAATACTATTGATACTTAGCAACCAATCAATGATATTTACTGAGCTCTTGTGTGCAGAGTAATAATTATGATAATAATAATATTGATAATTTGTTAAGCACTTACTATGTGCTGAGCACTATTCTAAGCGCTGGGGTAGATACAGGGTAATCAGACTGTCCCATGTGGGGCTCACATTTTTTAACCCCATTTTTACAGATGAGGTAACTGAGGCACAGAGAATTTAAGTGACTTGCCCAAGGTCACACAGCAGACAAGTGGCAGAACAGGGATTAGAACCCAAGTCCTCTGACTCCCCAGCCCGGGCTCTTTCCACTAAGCCACGCTCCTTCTCTATGGTATTTGTTAAGCATTTACTATCTGCTAAGCACTGTTCTAAGCATTTGGGAGAGTAAACTATGTACATATAATAGGTTTTCCTATTCTGTATAATAGCTAGGTTTTCATTTAGGCTGCATGAAACAGTTGATCAAAAACTAATAAAATCATTAGTTTGACCATTCAGTGTCTACTTAATTGTTAAGTTTTAAATATCCTTTCTTTGGAAATTAGATGATTGATATGTAATATTGATCCTCTGCATTGAAAACTACCAGGTTTTGATGAAATGATACTGAACTTAAAAGTATTACCCACTTCAAGGGATTAACATACACTTTCAGAAGCATCAATTACTTAAAAATATATTTACGTATACTGAAGACACGACCTTTCAAGTACATGAAGCACTATTTCATTTTTCTTTACTAGACAAAAAAATGTATAAAATTTAGAATGAAGATTGCTTCTGCAACTAATAATCTGATAGAGATATAGTCTTCTAAAACAATAAAAACACATTCACATCATTTAAAAAGTCCCTCCAAACAAAGTTGCTAGAGTTTATGCAAGTGCAGAAACTACCTCACAGGGAAAATAATTTCACCTAAACTGTCAGCCATCCACACTACTGACCAAGTTTATGGACAGAGGAATTTGTTTCTATATTTTAAAACATATTTTTAGCTACTATCCTCCCTACTGTTTGTTTGAAGTGTTTGGAGCTCTTTCAAAAAAAGATGAATTGTAAATTATCTTAGGGAGAGAAGTCCATTATACTGAAACTATCAGCAAGCAGGCTTGGAAGGCAGCTGTGTGTTGGCTGTCAAAGAATGAAACCATGAGGGTTGGGAAAAGATGAGTGCTTCACGTGGTGAAAGAGAAATTAGTGGGCCGACACCATATTCAAAGTTTTCCTATTTACTGCTGTACTCTTCAGTGTGGTGTTTCAAATACTGCTAAGCTACCATTTGTGGTGGAAAGCTTTTTTTTCTATTATATATTCCCTTTATGATCATTAGATAATCCATTGTTAATGTCGCTCTTCTAGAAAAGATCGTTCATGGTGGGTTAAGAGTTATTTATAGCTGAAGTTTAATCAGAAAACAGAAATGTTATGTTGAATTTCTAATGGGGGAATAATGAGGCTTGTCTGTCTGAGGTAAAATTTCTAGCAGAGTCCAAGTATTTTGCTCCTAGTGAATTAAGCAGAATTCAGCATAAACATACTGATCAATGAAATAGAAGAAATTTACAAGTTTACAAATTAAGTGTGTAAACTTTTACCTTGAGCCAAAACAAATAATCTATATTGATTTCTTTCATTTCTAAATATCTTGAGGGGAAGAACAAAATATGACGGCATTTGAAACACTTCATGTTCCCTTTTCAGTACTTAACCAGAATTCTGAAATGATATCTGTGGAATATTTAACAATTTTTTTGATTGGTAGAGAAGAAAATTCAAATGTCATGTACATAACTGAATATGGATTGCATTGCTTCTGGACAACTAATTTTCAAACAAAGGAAAAAAACACCACAGAAATAAAAGAGTCTCTTCAAAGCTTTCAACTGTGGTACTCCCAGCACTGAGAACAGTGCTCTGCACACAGTAAGCATCCAATAAATTAGGTATTGAGCTCAGGCATATAAACCACTGTCATCTTTGCTATGAGAGGATTGGGATGATTTTGGTTTATATAACTGCACACTATAGAATTTCTTAATGAAACGGTTTGCTTAGTATTAGTATGCAATGCCCTTTTGCAAGCAATTTTATAAGTTTCTATTTGATGTTTTCAGATTTTCCCTCCCTCCCATAGGATGGCTTCTACAAGTGTAGGATGGAGCCCAGCATTACCTGAAACAGTACTTTCACAGATGCATTGAAAAGCAGTAGGCAAGGGTGAGGATATGAGTATATGGATAGATCATGATTCATAAACCAGTGAATGTATAAATGTATTTGTTCTTTTAACTAAAAATTCAACTTTACAAAAATGGAGAATTTAACCAGTCAGGAAGAGAAATAGAAGATGGGAGAGAAAAGCAATAAGTTTTGAGATCAAAGAGGAATCTTCAATTCAGTGGTCTAGAAGTTATCCACGGGAAGTGGAATGGGTCTACAATGGGGGTGCCATTTTACACAAGAGGTGTCTGGTTGGATGACAGATTAATCCGCGCGGTCTATAAATTCTACCAATCCCCAGCAGAAGGTGTTGAATTATGATCCAACGAGCCCAGGTTTGGGAGTCAGACGTCAAGGGTTCTAATCCCAGTTCTGCCACCTGTCAGTTGTGTGACTTTGGGCAAGTCACTTCACTTCTCTGTGCCTCAGTTAACTCATCTGTAAAATGGGGATTAAGACTGTGAGCCCTACGTGGGAGAACCTGATTACCTTGTGTCTACCCAGCACTTAGAACAGTGTGTGGCACATAGTAAGCGCTTAACAAATACCATCATCATCATCATTACTGACTTCACCTGCCAGTAAAATAATAAAATCTGACTGTGGCCTGGGGCCTACCCTCCCCGTGCATCCAAGCCACCGCAGGTATGGTGCGGACTCGATGTCGACATCAGAGTGGGTACTAGTGACGTCAGGCCCCAAGTTGCAGGCCAGCCCTTGGTAGGGTCAGGTCTGGCCAGAGGTGGGGTCATCCAAGACTGGGCCAGGACTGAGGAACAGGCTACCTCCCTATCAGCTGGGAAAAAAAAGTTGATAAATGATATCTAAAATTATATAGGTAAATAGGAAAGGGTGAGGGATGAGTTTATGGCCCAACTGGAGAGGAGATGAGCTTGTCTGTAGATGGAACTGTCCCTGCAGATCCATTAGAAAAAGGGGAAAGGAAATTCAAACCTAGATTTATTTTTTGTCAGTTTCTTAGATGAAAAGAAAACAAACACAAGATGGTGGGTGAACCTGGCTTTCCCTCTTACCCTGCTTTGGTGGCCACTCTGGAGCTTGGGCTGATGAGGGGGGAGAAAACCTCAGGCATTACGAACCTTCAGAGTTCAGAGCCTGGTGAGGAGATTAGGGTGCTTTCATGAATTCCCTGCTCCAAATCACAGGATGACAAGCCAGAGTAGGAAAATGGACAGGGACATTCCCAGTTAACACTCTGCTTATGTGGGTCGGCCTTGGTCCCTTTCTCTCCTGTACTCTGAAAGTCTCGCCTTCCTCTTCCCTGACTCTGATCTCTGGTCAGAAGACCAGGAGATCTAGTAATTTAAATTACGAAGACGAGCAGCGAGTAGCCATTATTAGCTGTTCATTATCACATCGTCTTGAAGGACTTCACTTGAATGAATAGTAGCTTAAATTGCTTCAGTCTGTTGTAGAAACCAGAGGAGTAAATGGAATCTAGGTTCCTGGTACAGAATTAAGAAATTAGAATACCTAAAACATCATCTTCTTTTCTATAATATTAATATTTTCCCTTCATTGTGATATTGAATAATTCCATTTTAATGTCTGAATTACAACAATTCCTCTTATTGACAACAAAAGAAAAGATATCTTATGGCACAGAGGTAGCCACTTTTTTATATATTACAACCAATATATGAATTTAGTATTTTAATTTTGCTGTCTTAAAGGCACTTAGTCCATGAAGCACTATAAGAAATATTAGTCATCAATTTGATAAGTCTTCAGGATCCAAATATTTATAGCTCCACTTTTTTAAAAAAGGTTAATAAATGAGATCTCAGACAAGATAGGTAAATAGAAAAGGGTGACGGATATGAGCTTGCAATGTATAATTTATTATAAGTGCCACAAAATACTAATGCTGTGAAAAAACAAATTATTGGCCTCTTATGCAGTGACCATGAGAAAGGTGATAAATATTTCATTATATGATACTCTTCAGCCATCTGAATAGCTCATCTGTCCTATTTATGCCAACTAAAATGAATTCAACCTATCAGTGGCAAATGCATTTTTAATGATTCTCTGTGCCTTCTATGGAAGAGCCAGTTGAAAAGTCCATATTTTAGAGGTGGCATTGTCACTATATTACATTTTGTTCATAAATTATTATTATCAAATATAGCTTTCCTACTGAAAACAAAACATTTGAGCTTAAAAAACAACAATCCAAAAACACATTGGTGGGCACTGAAGTTGCTCTCCCAAGATGATCACATAACTATTCTTAAGCTTTGACATTAGAATAGAATATAGTTTGGCTGGTGATAATAAATCTTCTATAATGGCTCCCTAGGTGGAAAAAGACCCTGCTTACTATGATGGAGATTTTACAAAGTGTTTACAATTTCATTTATTGATTCCTTTCCATGACATCATACTCTCCATTTCCACAGAGACTGGCACATAACAGATTCAACTTGTCCATTTATTACCTCTATTATACCCTTGTAAGAACTAGTAAAGTGTTCAGCACCACAGTAGACATTCAGTAAATACTACTGATTGATTTCCAGGGTTTCTTCCATTTCTAGATATCTAGGAACGCATATCTGAATCTGAACAAAAACTTAAATTTCATTGCCTTTCACTCTCTAGATGATGTGCTCAGTGTGGGCAGGGAATGTCTACCCCCTCTCTTGCACTGTATTCTTACATATGCTCAGTGCTTTGCACCCAAAAAGTGCTCAATAAATACTATACTGGTTGATTACCTTATCATATTCTTTAAGTATTCAATAGAGCATTCCATTAGCTCCCTCATTTTAATACAAAATGAGCATCTAAAGACAGCCTGTGGTTCTAGCACCAGATCCCTTCGGCTGGATGTTTGTAAAATTAAAACTGATCATTATTTAGTCAGGCCCAATCAGTTGGTAATTTTATATCACCAAATATACTGATAAAGTCTCCCCCGTCACGGTTTTTTGGCTAGCTTGTCTAATGCTGGCCTTAGAGGCACCTGTGATCTGAAAAATGACATAGTAAACACTCATCCTACTCCCAATTTTGTTCTTAATTCCCCTACTTTCTCTCCTTTCTCTCCAATGTACTTGATCCTCATCATTAAGGTGGTTGGATGAGAAGAGAAGAATCGATATGTGATACCGCTAAAGGGAAATAGTAACGGAACTTTATTCAAAAATGCTCATGAATATACTTAGCATTTTTTTCATATCATAACATCCACATAACAATTAAGATCTTCATTAACAATGTCCTAGGTGTCAAAGCACTGTGCTCAGAGCTGGGTGTGTACAAATATAGAAATAACTTAAAGCTACATCAGTGTTTCTAACTAACCCAGCAGTTTCCTTCAACTAGGTATACCTACCAAAGCTCTTTATCCAGTTGCATTTTAAAAACTATTTTCTCACCTGCAATTTGTTACTCTTTTCTATGTTCCAGCCCTCGCCAACCTAGATTGCAGGCCTGTATCTACTCAAGGATTTAACAAGTATGTGGCACACAGGGAGTACGTCATAACTACCATGAATAATCAGAACTTTCTTCAGTAAATCCCTGTCTTTTGCCTTAGTATTTTCCACTATGATTATAGTCCCATTTCTACAGGGTTGGAAAAAGCTTTGGGGAAAAAAACCCATTGCATTTTGAAGGTGGACTATAATAAACTTGAGGGAGATGCTTTAGACAACAATCAGTTTATATGTTCACTCCAGAGAGGGTAACCATGTGAATATGTGGGATATGCCCAAGTTTCATCCTCTATAAATAATAATAATGATAGTATTGGTTAAGACTTATTAAGTGCCAAACACTGCTAAATATGAAATGACCGGATTGGACACAGTCCCTCTCCCACACAGGGCTCACAGTCTAAAAAGAGAAGAACATGTATTTTAACTCCATTTCACAGATGCAGAAACCTAGTTAAGTGACCAGCTCAAGACTACAGAGCAGATAAGTGACAGACCTGGGAGACAACTGATTCCCACTCATACTCCCTGGCTCTTTCTACAAGCTGCCTGGTTCTATCTCTTGAAGTTCACAGTAACCTAACATTTCTCTCTTAGTATATGGAATCAGCTACTGTTACTGCATCCTTTCTTTATTGCACTAAGAGCGTGGATGCTATTTCATTACTTTTTATGTTTAAGTTTGTGACAATCTAAGGTTATAAATACATTTTAAATATATTAGTACTTTGTGTACCGATCACCAGAGAGACATTTTCTCTTCTCCATTAACGCAAACGGGACAAATGTAACCTACTGTGAAATGGAAGAAAAAGGTGGCTATCTTGAGTAGAAATTTTCTTACAATCCCCTGAGCTAAAAATATGAATTTAAATGACCTGCTGTTTTACCTATCCATTTATGAGAAGGATTTTATTCCCTACTGGCTGTGGGAAATAAAGAGTTTTGCATCTCTCTTTATTGTTTCATGCCCACTTATTTATTTTGAGGGCTGTTTATAGTTTGTCAATAAGAAAGCAATTTAGTAGACGACGTTCAAAATTGTTGCGTACTATACTCAAAAAGAATCCAAGATTATTCATTTTTTCAGCAAACATCTCAAAGGAAGGTACTTAGAGGTCTAAATAGCAACAAAATATTTCCTTACTATGTAAATGAAAGTATCATACCAGATGTTTCCAAGTGCCAGTTTTAATATAGAGTTTACCTATATCTTGATCTTGAAGAACTTAAGCTCAAAAAGCTTTGTTAGACCATAAAAGTGGTATTCAAATCTATTCAGTAGAATGGTAGAGCATCAGTTCTCCCGAGGAATTGGCAGATAATAATGCTGGTATTTGTTAAATGTTTACTATGTGCCAAGCACTGTTCTAAGCGCTAAGAATGCCCTTCTCTCACGGCTCCACAAAGTAGACCATGAGGTCGCTCTGTGTGACGGTATTGTACCAGGAGTGGCTTGGAAAACACCAATCCTGATTTCTCAACTATCCTTGTGCTTTTTTCCTTGACATAGCACTGGGCCTCAAGTGGATGGTAACAATGACTATACATTTCCTGACAGGATTTAGTCTTTTAATGTTGGCACCAGGCCCACTCACACAGCAGTGATGTCATTTAACTCCTAGCTTGAAGAAGGAGAATCCAAACAGAGAAAAATAAATAAATACAATGGAGAAAAGCCACCAACAAGCGAAGAAATACCAAACACTGAACAACCTAGTCAAAACCAGTCCTCCCAAGAGGCATTGAAGACTATTATTATTCTGATTATTCTGGAAATTGAGCAATACTCTGCATTTTTGAGAACTGTGCAGCTGCAGCCCCATTGTTTGAGATCATCTTAAGAACAAGGCTCCCTCAGTTGACCAAAAGAAAGAAGCTGGTATAGTATTAAATGCATTAAACAGGCTTCATGTAATTCCCAAGAAATAAGCCAAAAATAGGACCTATAGTTTCAGCCACAGATAGAAAGTTGGAAAAGGGAAATGATTAGCATATAAGGGTCACATATAAGTTAACTTCAGGCAGGAGGAATCTGATCACAAATCATCTAAAGTCACATCATCTAAGAACTGAAGTCTTTAAAGACTCTGAATCAATCGATCTAAAAATCCAGTCATTGCTGAAAAGTCAGGGAGGACATAGCAGTAACTCTTATCTTCATCTCTTTAATGTTCTTTTCTTTCCCTAGGAGCCAGGGCTAATTTGATTTTTTTTAGAAAATAGAGTTACTAAAACCAAATTAACTATGATCTGTAATGTAATCAAAAGACTAGTTAACCTTTTTAAGAACCCTCTCTCTCTCTCCCTTCTCTATTTTTCTATAGTACCATTTACCCCAATCCAGTATTTTGTAGCTACTTAAAATATTACTGAATGATACCTCTCAAACTTGATTTTGGCCACATTTATTAGGTCCCCTTCCTTTAAAGTTGGCCTTTTTTTGAGCACACTATGAAAACATTTTTTAAACCAAGCATGAAAACCACTGAGAGGTTTTTTTTTCTTTTTATATAGTCAAAATCTACTATTACTTTCACGTTGGGATTTCCTGTAAGCAATCAGCTTCATCTCTGAATGCCAAGAGAATTCCAAGTTCATATACAGTTCTGAGAGAAGAGAGGTGTGTTGGATACCTCTAGCTATAATATTGATATTTTGTTGATTAGAATATTCAGTGAACATCCACAATGGACCAGACACTGGAAAGAACAGATATCCAAGCTTGTATGAAAATCTTTATTCCAAGTTTCAGTTCCTCTATTTAAACAACTCCTCTAGAATGTAAGGTCACTGTGGGGAGGAAGTATGTCTGTTATATTGTTTCATTGTTCTCTCCCAAGCATGTAGGTAGTACCATGCCCCAGTAGACACTCAGTAAATACAACTGATCAGCTGATTAAATAGCCTAGGTAATTATTTCTTAACATACACATACCTACAGTTCTGTTTTGTATTTCTTACCTGATTGGGGTTGGTTACTAATATAGACTTTTATTTATTCTTTGTTAGATTAGATTTGTAAAGCAAGGGAAGGTTCATGAAAGTTAGGGAAGGTTGAAAATGACCTAAGTATTTTTTGTATATATTTTTGATGAACTTGTATCTAACCCCAGTACTCAGATCAGTGTTTAGTACACAGTAAGAATTCATTTATTCAATCATATAGTACTTATTGTTTGCAAAGTACTGTACTAAGTGATTGGTAGAGTAAAATACAAAAATAAATAGACTCATTCCCTATCCATAGTGAGCTTGCACTTAAGTACCGTAATTAATATGCACTGTTCTAACTACCAGAATACATACAAGTTGATCAGTTGGACACTGTCCCTGTACCATACAGGGCGCTCAGCCTAAATCATCATCAAATGCTGCTGAGTCATTTCTGATTCTTAGAGACTTTATGGACTATAGACTTGAAGGAATTTACAGCAGAGACTTTAGTTTTTACTGCACAGAAGAAGGCAATGGGAAACCACTTCCGTATTTTTTTTTAACAAGAAAACTTTATGGATAGACAACCTATGTTGGAGGGAGAAAAGGTATTGAATTCCCATTTTACAGACGAGGAAACAAACACAGAGAAGTTATGTGATTTAACCATGGTCACATGGCAGGCAAGTGGTAGAAGTGGGATTAGACCTTAGATCCTCTGTCTCCCAGGTGCAGGCTCCTTCCAGGATGTTTGTGCCTTTGTTTGTTTGTGAATAGTTTGTGCCTTTGACACCTACCAATTCAAACAGTGCTCCCCACTCCAGTGCATACTTCACTTTGTTGCCCAGATCCTTTTTCTACAAAAATGTTCAATCAGTGTTTCTCCACTCCTCAAGAACTTCCGAGGGTTGCCCAGCCACATCTGCATCAAACAGAAACTCACCACCATCAGCTTTAAAGTATGCAGCGTGGCTCAGTGGAAAGAGCACGGGCTTCGGAGTCAGAGGTCATGGGTTCAAATACCGGCTCTTCCACTTGTCAGCTGTGTGACTGTGGGCAAGTCACTTAACTTCTCTGTGCCTCAGTCACCTCATCTGTAAAATGGGGATTAAGACTGTGAGCCCCACGTGGGACAACCTGATTCCCCTGTATCTACCCCAGCGCTTAGAACAGTGCTCTGCATGTAGTAAGCGCTTAACAAATACCAACATTATTATTATTAAGTACTTAATCGTCTTTTCCTCTTCTACCTCACCTCGCTGCTTTCCTACTACAACTCCACACCTCACTCCTCTAATGCCAACCTACTCAATGTACCTCAATCCCTTCTATCTCGTCGCCAACCTTTCGCCCACTTCCTGGTTCTGGCCTGAAACACCCTTCCTCTTCAAATCCCACAGATGATCACTCTCCCCACCTTCAAAGCCTTACTGAAGGCACATTTCCTCTAACAGGCCTTCCCAGACTAGGCCTTATTTCATCTTCTCCCACTCCCTTCTGTATTGATCCCACACTTGGATTTGGACCTTTTATTAATCCCTCAGGCCCAGAGCACTTATATACATATCCATAATTTTTTAATTTATTTATATTAACATCCGTCCCCCACTCTGGACTGTAAGCTCATGGTGGGCAGGGAACGTTTCTACTAACTCTGTAATACTGTACCCTCCACTTAGTTCTGTACTCTGGACACAGTAAGCACTCAATAAATTCAGTTGATTGATTCAACCTGCTAAAATGCTGGTCCCCATTGGTCTCAGGTATAGGAATGAAATAGAAAAGTTTAAGATTACATTTTACATCTCTGCCTCCCTTATTCCCACCAATGTTATGAATGCTGAAATTACCTCCTCACCCCTCCTACTGGGTCTCTGAATAGCTCCTGGGTTCTGGGACCCTCTTAGAGAAGGGTTCGGGAGACGTATAGCTTCAGGGAAGGTGCCCTGGAGTCCCTGTTTTCTGTTCGTCCTTCATGTCAGCAGCTCCACAGACATGAGGAGCTCTCGTTCCTTCTGGGGCAAAGGTCTCAGAGTTGTTCGGTTTCTGGGAAGAGAGGAGGAGGATGACACTTTAAAGAGCAGAAATTCCCCCTCAAATTTTCTTTCCTTTCCCCATGCTTTCCACTAGTCCCCCACCAGAGAGCACCCCCAACATGACATGAGGTGTCAGAGGGGTGAGGTACTAGGCAGCTCTGGAAATTTGGGCCAGAGCATAGAACTCCTCCCCTCCTCATTTCGCAGCCCCAGATTGCAGCTGCTTTCCAGAATCCCAATTCCTGGAAAGAGTCAGAAAGTCCCCAAGGACTATAGGCCCCAGTGCAATTTTGCTGATTGGTCAAGCTCTAGGAACTGCTTTGCATTGTGTATAGGGGATAGGGCCTGATATAGCCCCATAGAAGTAGGGTCACAGAAAGTCTCTAAGAGTTTGATATCTCCTTTCCCTGGATCAGTCAGTACTAAAAGGAGACAGCCATTCTATTCCTACACATTGTTCTTATTTGAAATTCCTAAGGCCACCAAAGACTATAGACAGAAGAAAGTGCTGAATGAAGAAACTTCTCTTCTTTTCTGTTCTTGTGAAATCATTTAAAAAAAATCCCATTACTTTTTTTTCCTTCTGTCCAAAAATAAAAGCAGGATATTTTCTCCAAAATAATTTTTGTAATCCTGCAGTTTAAATTGAATGAGATATCTTTTTAAGGATCTGGTAACATGGAGGAAAGCAATAGTAGATAAAAGAGAAAATGGATAGACTGTAAAATAGCAATCAGAAAAAAAGTAATTTTCTAAGATTCTAAATAAATTGCTCTCTAATTCACAAATAATGCAGCCTATATTTGGCCTGTCATAAAGACTGATTACTGGGTTCAGTAACCAGAATTTGTAATAAAGGAAATACATATAAGGAATTACTAGGAAAAGCTGAGCTACATAAATGCAAAATATTTAACTGCTTTCTTTCATATCTCATTTACCAATAAATGAAATGGCAATTCAGCAGGAAATAACTTCTGTGAGGAAAAACAAGGAAAGCAAAAATTCAATTTTTAAAAAATTGATAGCCTAAAGAAATGATTGGGATACCTTTTCTTCCCAAAGGCCTGGTCTCTATCTTTGTAGATGGGAGAAGCCTCTAGTTATGTGGTTTCGGTGCATGTCAGATTTAGTCAATTTACTAATTAAAATGGGAAGCTAAGAGAAATAGAATACTCCTGAAATTCTTCCCCTCTGTATTTCCTTCCTCTATTAAAATAGATTTTGACGTACACCATTAGGTAGTAAGCATCTTGTGGGAGCCGGGACTGAGTCTGTTATTGGTTGTACAAGAGATTAGTACAGTTTTCCGCACACACTTGACAATAATTATCACTGATTGATGCATCGAGTCTTGAGTGTTGCACATCTTGTATTTAACTAACTGAATATTAGCTCCCTGTTTTATGAATAAATGATCAGGCCTTTGATTTTAGGCTCAAATTTCCAAATAAGCATGAAAAGAAATGTGCCTACCCTTGTTCTGATTAGATATGCAAACAGAAGTATGATTATATAATCAGTTCCTTTTCTGCCTAGTACACACACACACACACACACACACGCACACACAAATTGTACCTTAAATTAAAACAGTGGAGTGCTTAAATCAGCTTTCTGTGCTTCCAGTAGCTGGCTGTCAGAATTGTATAACAGGATTCCTGGGTGAGAAACTGCTGAATTAAATTAAAAGGTTCTTCTGGGAATAAGTGACTCTAAACATTGTGGCAAGCTGAACTGACTTCCCTTTAATTTGAGCTCTGGATTTGGCCTATTGTTTATCTCATTTCAAAAATCCTATATCTTGGTGGGGACTGGATGTTTACGAATCACTGAAAAAATTTAGCCTGAACCCATGCTGAAACAGCAGTTGTGTTGAAAAAAATCTATCCTGTGCTATGCTCTGCTGCTCTTAAACCAGGCAAGGAAGCACGAGTTAGCGAACATCTTTTCCCCTGAGTAAGAGTCACTGTAGGCTCACAGGCAGACTCAAAGGTATGATTTAGTAGTTTCACTCACAAATAGCACAGCTGCCAGGAGCATTTAACTTTCCATCGGCGCTATAGCTACGATGCTTCTTCACTTTAATGAGCAGTGCACACTTAACACACTGGAAAAGAAGAAAATTCATTCTATCACCCAGGGATTTCCAGACATTTTAGACATCATGAAATAACTGCATTTCTCCCTGCTGAAATTAGCAACATTGGTGTATTTCGAGTTCCTACAATGGCTAGGAATCAAATGTTTTTGCAGATGGAGAAAATGTATGCATAGAGTCGCAGTGCTGTGAGATCATGTGGTCCAGCTCCCGGCCATCATACAGATGACTAAGCCATCTGGGACTGGTGGATATAAATTTCCTAATGATTTCTAGGACTGGAGACACCACTACCACCTCCCCTGGGAGGCTGTTTCTGTGTTTTATAAACCCCACCTATCAAAAAAGCTGACCTTGTGTCTAGCCCAAATTCCTCTTGCTTAATTTAAACCTATTTTCTTTTATTTGGTCCTCAGGAAACATGGAGAGCAAGGGGTCAACATCCTGCTAATAAAACCTTTATATACAGGAGAAAGTTATTTAGTCCCCCCACTCCTTAGCCATTTCTCTAGGTTAAACAACCCCAGTTCTTTTAAATTTTCCTCATGGAACCTATTTTTCAAGCTGTTAACCATTTTTGTCCTTCTTCTCTGAATCTTATTCAGCAGCTTTTCTACATATTTTTTTAAATTGTGTTGGTCAAAGCTGAACTACGTACCATTGTTCCACTTGTATATTGAAGACGGTCTACTGAACACGTTAATGATAATCCTTCATTAGATTCTCAGAGCCTTATTTTCAAACAGACCCAGAGGGTGGGGAAATATCTGGGACTGGGGAAATATCTGGGACTATGACTCCAGGGAATCATACCAAATGGAGCCCCAACTAGGTGACCATACATTGTGCAGTCTTTCCCTGTCTTAGAAGGTGGAAGTTACGTGATAACTGAGGCAGGGTCCATGGAAGTGTTGAGGGCTGTATTGGAGTTGAACCTCCCTCCAGCCACAGCACAACTCTGTCATCATATCCAGAGACCTCTCCAATCCAGGCTCCAGGATCATATATCTCAGAGTTTGGGGGAGGCTGCTTGCCACTGAATTTTTCATGATGGTTCACCTCTGATGCGCCATTCCTGCCTCATACACTTCACTTCCTCGGGCTCAAGGTAGCACTGCCTCCTGGAAAGAACCAAGACCTAAAGTAAAATCTACCACACCCCTGACCCTCCCTTGTCCACATTCTTGTTCTGGCCTGGAAGTCCCTTCACTTCATAACTCCCCATATTCAAAACCCTTCTAAAAATCACATCTTCTCCAAGATGTCTTCCCAGACTAAGCATGGATGACTAGGCACTTAGTTGTGTACTTCTTAAGTACTTTGATGCTCACCCCAGCCCCACAGTACTTATGTAAATAGTCATACTCTATTATGTCCCCTATCCATAATCCATTTGATGTCTGTCTCTAGACTATTAATTCCTATTAGACCGGATCTACCAACACTATTATATTACACTTTCCAAAGCACTTGGTGTGGAGTTCTGCACACTGTGAGCACTCAATAAATACCTTTGATTGATTTAATAATACCAACAACAGGGTCCCGCACTATCGTAAGCTCACCAGCTCTGAGGCAACGCTCAAAGCGATACAACTGTGCTGAGTGGTTCACATGAGGAAAAGTGAGCGATGGTAGAATACCCAAACTATTACTGATCAGTGAAGGCTGGGAAAAAGATAACATATAGCCCCATCTCAAAATACATGATACAGGAAACATGTCTACCAATTCTATTTTGTAGACCAACTTCTAACAGAGAAGCAGCATGGAGCAGTGGATAGAGCATGGGCCTGGGAGTCAGAAAGTCACAGGTTCTAATCCTGGCTCCACTACTTGCCTGCTATGTGACCTTGGGCAAGCCACTAAACTTCTATGTGCCTCAGTTACCTCATCTGTAAACTGGGGATAACACATCTTCCCCCCAACTCTTTATATTGTGGGCTCTATTTTGGACACCACTGTGTGTTCTCTGATTATCTTATACCACTTAGGGACATAGTGAGCCCGTAATAAATACCATTATTACTCACCACTATAAGGGATACATAAATGCAGTTAGAGTTCAAAAGGTCAGAACCACACTTTCCCAGTACCAAGTGATTTTGTACTAATTGTGAAACAAATGTGCTTGGTGCAATGAGTAGTTAGAGTAGTTAGCAGAATTAAAGCAGACCTGTCCTTGAATTGCCAATGAGATCATTACGTCTTCTTTAGAAGTTTAGAGTGCTGACACCAAGAAAAGACAGAGCACATTGTATTTCTTTCCTCCCTTCAGAGAAAGAAATCTACTCAAACCATTCCTTCATCCTTATCATTCTCTGACTCTTTTCCCTCACTTTCTATCAGTCCTGTTTCGTCTTTCTGGCAAGACAAAGGCTGAAAGGGTACATGATTGAAGTGTGCAAAACCATAGACTTGCTGCTCCTTAAATTCTACTACACCAGAAGGAGGGCTTCTATTAAAGCTTACAGGTTGTAGGTTCAAACTCAACAAAAGTAAGCACTTCTTTGCACTATGAATAGTAAATATATGGAATTTATTATCAAAAGAAGTTATTGCATGCTGAAAATAGCTGGATCTAGAGGAGTATGAAATGAATTCCCCAATGTGCTGCAATTTAGAGGGTTATGTATATTTATGGAGAAATTGGTAACGCATTAAAAAAAAAGGATAGGTGTTAAAGAGGACAACATCACATTACTCCTCTAAGCCTATTGTTATTTTCTGAGATGGAAACCTGGGCTGGAGGCACCACTGGTCTCACGCAGGAGTGGCATTTCATATCTTCTTTGAGAAATGTGCATTAGTTGAAAAGAGCTTCAAAAATGGGTTGTTGCTGCCAGTCTCAGATCTTATCTCTGCCCATTCATAGATACTTTTGTTATGACAATTTCATGCTTAAATATTGGTTTTCCACTTGCACTAAGATTTGCTGATTCCTAACCTAGAAAATAATTCATCATCTTATCATTAAACCTTTACTTATTTTATTCCTAGTCACTATATTGTAAACTAGTTAAATGTACAAAACATGGATATAGATGTGCCCTGTAAATTTTCATGCATGGCAAGGTTAATAAAGGAGATTGCAGTGGTACTGCAAGTGATGCCATAATTAGAAGGTAGCCCCTCACCTGATTTCACCCAGCTATTCCACAGTTATTTAAGAAGGTTTAAAGCTAGTTTAAGAAGTGCATTTATTACACTGGAACCCAAATGAAACTCTGCTTTGCTTTTTCACTAATGGGCAACCATCAGTGAGAAACACAGCACTTCTAGGCTAAATATAACCATCTTCTGTGGACTGTGGAATGGAAATTCTGCTTTTCAAGTCAATCTGAGCATTTATGAAATAAATTTAAGAAAATGGAATGGAACATTTATTATAGGGCTGTAAAACTCAAAATGAGAAGACATGACATAAGAGCATGTTGTCTTTCATTTTTGTGTACTGAAATATCTTTAAAATAACTGAGAGTGATTTCTTTCAAATGTTATAAATCAAGGTCACAAAAAAAATAGTTCTCCAGTGCACTCCATTCAAAGGCCTTCCCCTTAGGTCAACTACCCATGGTCTCTCTACTCTCTGGCTTCCAACTCCTCTTTCATGATGGTTCCCAAGTTTAGAAAGTCCTCCCCACACAGAATGAGCAGTTATAAAAGCTTCCTAAAAATCCCACCTCCACCAAAAAAAAAAATCCCCAATTTACAACACCCAGTCATCTCAGCCCAACATTCATCCTGACTTAACATTCATGTAATTTATTTCTTCTGCAATATTCATAGGTATTTGTATATGTATATTTACATATATCTTTCCATTAAGGTGTATGTTCAGCTATTTTATCCCAATGTGTTTGCATTGTTTCCTTCTTTAACCTTGTTCTCCCTACTTCCCTCACAATCTGCAAATTTTTCATATGTTTCCCCCATTAAATTTTAGGTTCTTGAAGGTAGAGAATGTGAATTTTGCTAGAGGTGCATTCTTTCAAATGCTTTGTCCATTGTCTAGCACTCAACAGGCATTTAATACTTACCATTCATTGACTGATTAGGTAGAGGAACAGAGTATGGAAAATGATAGGTAACACACCAAAAAATACTTTCCTTGTGCTTTCAGACTGATCATGGAACTTTCAAAGGAAGGAATCAATCAATAAATTTATTGACTTCTACTTTGTGTAAACTCTTTACAAAAGCATTTGAAGAATACAAGAGATTTACTACACATGGTGCCTGTCCTAACAAAGTTTACAGGCCAGTACAGTACGAGTCAATTAAATATAGGAGGAAGTGATAAGATTATATAAGATGTGTAGACAAGCAGTGTTGCCTAGTGGGTAGTGTATGGACTTTGGGAGTCTAAAGGACCTGGGTTCTAATCCCGGTTCCTACATTTGTTTGCTGTGTAACCTGGGAAAGAAACAACAGTTACTTCATCTTTTACATGGGCATTAAGACTGTGAGCACATTTTCTCCAAGAAGCCTTCCTTGACTAAGCCGTCTTCACCACTACTCTCACTCCCTTCTGAGCCTCTTTTACCTGCTCTCTTATATATATGAGCATATATATACATATATATATATATGCATACATAAGTGCTACGGAAATTATAAGTAGTACATAAAATTGTGAAAGTGGAACCAAGTTGTTTTGGGAGGAATTGGAAGTTATAAAGTGGGGAGATTAAAATTAATCTGTGAAGGACGGCTGGAGGAGTGGTGATTTCAAAAAGGTTGTTAGAAGATGGTGTCAGCTATGGTCTATCAGATCTGAAACAGGAGAGGATTCCGGGCAGGGAGGAGGGTGTAAGAGGTTAGTGGTGGGAGAGGTGAGAATAAGGTACAGTGAGTAGGTTATTTGAAAAGAATGAAGAAGGCAAGCCAGAGTACATTGGGAGAATAAGATGATTATGAAGAAGGAGAGACCTAGAGACATGAGGAGAACCAGTTGAGGACTTTGTCACAAAACAAAATTAAGTAATGTTCCTAAAAGAAGGGAGTGGTCCCCCAGGAACAAAGGCAGATGAAAGATTAAGAAGGATTGGGCTAGACTCATTCGTTAGATTTGGCAACAAGGGTGTCATTTCTGATCTTGGAGAAAGACTAGGTGGAGTAAAGGGGGCAGAAACCAAATTGTTGAAGATCAAAGAAGAGAGATGGAGGACAGGAAGTGGGGTCAGTGGGTATGTACAACCCATTCAAGTATTTTGGACAAGAAAGGGAGGAGGGTAATGGGGCATTCTCTGAATGGCGCAACTTGTCCAAGAAGGTTGATTTCAGAATAGGGAAGAAACGAGTGAGTTTAAAGGCAGAGGAGACAGAGAGTGAGCAGTTGAAGATGGTGGCTAGGAAGGGAAGGACAGTAGGCACAAGTGTTTTTAGAAAATGAGATGGGATGGGTTATTTTCTACTAAGCATTCCAGTGATCCAAGGTCCATTTCTCAACTGCAAGGAGAGGAGTAGAAGAAGGAGTAAGACTAGGCAGGATTACTTACCAGGCAACTCTGCAAAAGCTGAAATCACTGGTTTCATTACAAATAAAGCTCTGTTCAAATATCAGTGACTGGTAACAATTCAGAGAGCTTGCAAGGCCAATATGAGTTAGATTCTGCACCCTCTAAGATGTCATGGAGAATTATTATTGAGCTTCTGAATGGGCTCAGAAAATTCCAAAAATTCACTGCTACTATAGTAAGTGAACTTTCATTCATACTCCAAGGCCCCATTTTGCTTTGTCTAAGAACAAAACAATAATTTGTTTTTCTTTGCCAGTTTAATGCAGTAAAAATGGGAAATATCTTCAGTGAGAAGCGGTGAGTTGGAGAACTTTGATGGGCTTGTTTTCCACTGTTAAAAATTCTCTTTCACAGTTTGCGGAAGATTTAATATTTACTTTGCTTGACTACGTTGTCCACATATTTTCTCAATGCGTGTGAGCAAATTTTAAAATGATCCCATAGCAAATAGCAAAGTTCACAACCTTTCCCCCAGATAAACAGTGCTTTATTGCTTTTGTATCAAAATGTTATTGAACCTTAAATTAGTTCAGAGAAAAACAGAGGGGTTTTTTATTCCTTTCTTTTTCTTAAACAAACAGAAATGCTCTCTGAAGAGAACTTGCACTACAGTGAATTACTTTATTTTCAATAAATTCCAGCAGTGCTGCTATAGTAACTGTCTTAACCATGATTAATGTAGGAAACATTAGGAAAGCATGTTATTATTATTCTAAATTAGGTTTTGCTTGAATTAATTTTTATGCATGGTTACTAAGAAGTAAAGAGTTCTGAATTGCTAATTGTAGCATTCCTGCTTCTAAGATAAGATGAAATTCAGAACACAAGGGCATCCTGCTGAAAATTTTTTTAAGTTGAAAAATTGGCCTATGGGCCAACATGTTATTTAGTCGATCACTTGCTAAAGCAATACTTTGTGATGCCTATGCTATCCTCAGTTAAAGGCTTCTATTAATATCAACAACCTGAAACTACTTTATGTAACATGTGAAACAAAAAACAGACATTAATATTAAATATTTTCCTCTTTACATCCTCTTCTTGCCCCTTGATTCTTGTTTCGTTTGGACCCAAAATGAGAAGAGATGATAATGCTACAGAAATAAATTGAAATGAAAACTTCTCTGTGGTGGAATTTGTTATGTGCTACCTTACACTGGCCCACAGCCTGTCCCAGAAGCCACTGTTTCCAGGAGAATGGAAAAATGTCTGAAACTGGATGTGACAACTCAAGCAATTGCTTGTCGAATCCTATGAATCCCTGGAAATGAATGCATTTCTCCATTTCTACAGAACACTGATATTCAGGCAGCTGGCTGTCCTGTTCATTTGGATCAAATGTTGATTCCAAATTTTGATACATCTAAACTGGCTAGGATAAAACTCCACTCAAGTGACAGGTCAGTAGGTACTGTATTTTTTTTAATGGGCACTGTTACACTCTTTCTCGAAAAATCACTCACACAGCATGGGAAAGATCGCAAAGTTTAGACAAACTAAGGATTGATTGAGAAAGCTATCATGCCCACTATAGAGTCTTTAAAAATGGGAACTGCCGGGTGAACACAACCATTTTTAAGTGTAATTTCATATAGTGAGACGGAATGATACTTCTCTGAAAACCCCCGTGGTTTGTTGTTTAGAATTCTTCAAAGCTTCCCCATTTTCACTCTTCCTTTACCATTTGCAGTTCTGTTCTCACAAGATGGAATGGGGTTTCAGGGTGAGAACTCTCCCTCTAGTTCCTTTAAAGTTCAGTTCACACTACGTCCATTTCTACTCACAGTAGAAAGACTTTTAAGTCATGTTTATGTTGAAGGTAACTTCAGGTTTACTTTGAGATTTTGAGACAGTGGAATAGCTGATGTCCCAAGGAAACAGAAAAAGAGAGCAAAGCAAAACCTTGTTTTTTCTCCAAGAACTTTCTAAATGTTATTGCCACATTGTATTGGCTATTGTTGCCCTTATTCTTGCTTAATATTCTTTGCACATAGTTAGAACCTAGGCAAGGGTCCAGGAACAAAAATGATAATGCCTAAGAACTAAAGAGGCAGATTGGCTTTCTCCTACTTGCCCATATTTTGGACTTCAGTGTTTTAGGTAACATTCTCCAGGAAGTCCATCTGAGCCAACCTGCTACTGCCTCTATTCCTTGCTCATGCTTGAAAAACTAAATGATCTCATTTGTTTGAAAAATCTTTAGACCCAGAAAGAAACTACGCTATGCCACGTTACCCAGTTTATTTCCTTTATTTTCATTTCCATATTTCTCTTTCTAGGGCTCCATGTATTCTCTGTTTGAAAATATGTCCAATTCACTTTTGAATGCTTTGATATATCTTGGCTCAATGGTCTCTATTGGTAAATTATTCTATGATAATTTTATCTGTTGCATGAAACAATTTGATGCCCAATTCCCCCAAATTCTATTTCTTAGCATTTGGTTTATGGATTTTAATTTTTAACACTTTTTAAAGGATTTTATTGAGCAGCAATTTAAAACTTGCCCACAAACTTTCAAGCTTTCCCAGTCATTTTTCAAAACTTAAAATGTCAGGTTTATTTTATTGTCTATCCTTTGCTGCATATTCTAAACTTCTTGTGGGCAGGACTCATAGCCACCACCTTTGTAGTCATGGTCTTTCCCAAGCACTTAGAACAGTCCTAAGCACACAGTAAGTGTTCAATAAATACCAATAAAAAACAGCTTATGTGAGTTTTCATACACAAAAGAATTATCAATATTTGGAAATGATTTTCAAATATTTATATTCCATGCCATATATATTAATAATTACTCCATTCTTATTTATTAATAATTGCTCCTCTGACCACTGCTTGCTAACATAAGTATTTCCCCTCCCATGCACACCCAGGCACAACTGGTAAATTGTTCAGTCAACTCTGTAGGATTTTAGCCCTGATGATCCAGTCGAGTGAGACTGGTTCATGAATGATGTCCCACTAAACTGTTCTTCACTTTGGTCTACACAATGAGGGAAAACTCTCAGAACAACTTACCACAGTTTAGTCAACTAGAAATACAGCACTTTATGTAAAGAAGGAAAGCACAATATTTCCATCCCATGCACTCTATTCTTGCTATCTTTTTCTTTTTCTAAGCTGCCTACCGGAACATTGGTAATTGGTATTTGAATGGGAAACCTACTGCAGAAAACCACAGTGGCACGGTGGTTAGCTTAGCTCTTAGCCTTTCGAAAGTGTGACTTTTAGCTGGAAAATGCTAATGTAACTGTGAATACTTCTAAAGCAAAGCAAAGTAGTAAGTGGTAAGGTATTAATGTCTGGACTGATGCTGTTGTAGAGTTCAGCCTAAATCACTATGAGGCCAATACATTTTATGCCTATAATTGCTGCTCAAAGTTCAGTGTGGCATTTTGCTGATGTGCCTAAAATAGTCTTCTTGGGTGTTGTTAGATGAAATTTGACAGTAGTTAAGGTATAAGGGGCAGTGATCCAGTGGAAATCTTGTCTAAGGCATTTTGAAAAGTGAACTGCCTTGCAGAAACTCCTTAATTGCTTGAACATTCTTCAGTTGTTTCAGTTAGTAGGGTCCTTTAAAAGGTCATTAATCAATCACCATGGATGTGAAGGCTTTATGTTTTGCTTGCTTAACAAAACAAGGCTTTAAGGAAGTGTCTCCTACTTAATTTCTGATTAACTGATAGTCTCCTAACAGTAGAAGGGTAATCATCTGGTGCCTGTGTGCTAATAAATTTGGTAGATGCGAGTTATCTCTAGAGGCACCAGTGATGAGGGTTTAGAGGAGATATCAATCAGTAGTATTTATTGAGTGCTTACTCTGTGCAGAGCACTGTTGGGAGAGGTCGGTAGAGTTGGTAGACAGGATCCCTGCCTTCAAAAAGGTTACCATCCCGATGGAGAGTAAGACCCTAAAATAAATGAGTAAGGGGAAGCAACAGAGTTTAAAAGTATGGACATAAGCGCTACCAGGCGGTACGGGAGGAAAGGAGGACCCATGTATTTAGGTGATGCTGAGGTTTTAGTGGCAGGAGGGATTAGACTGGGGAGATGAGACGTTAATCAGAGATGGCCACTTGAAGAGGTGATTTCTGATGGGTTTTGAAGATGGGAAGAGCTAAGGACTGCTGGATGTGAAGGAGGAGGGATTTCCAGGCAGAGGGAGGGTATGAGCAGAAGGTTAACAGTGAGAGGCACAAGACTGAACCTCAGTGAGTAAGATGGCTTGAAAACAAAGAGGGAATGGCATAACTGCCACTTAAGAGGAACTAGACAACGTCCAGTCATTTTATGTCAAAAACCCGGGATTTGGCTTATTATAAAAGAACTCTACCTCACCTCTTCCATAAGGCCGGAACAAAACTACCCTATGGTTTAAGTGCAAGCAGGAACGTGCCACACATGGAGAGAATGTGCAGAATTCCTTCCTACAGCCTAACAGTAGGACCCATCTTTTCCCTCCCAAGCACCCAGACTGAGGCCATAGACCTCTCCAGAGGTTATGTAGCCCTAATCTTCTATCCATAATGGGGGTGAGAATAGGGTTCATCATCTTCTGATGGAAAATACATTAAAGTGGAAAGATGTTTGTGAACACTCATGCCAGTTCTTTAAAATGGGTTTACCTTTGGTTGACTCTTCCTTCTGTAACCGAGACTGGAAGAGCACTGGAAACTCTCCAGGTAGGATCCTGAGGGGGCATTAGAAGAGGGGTGACATCAATTCCACTCTCGTCCTAACTCTAAGGCGCTCAAGCGCCTTTGAAAGGTTCAGGGAGTCAAATAGGAGACCTCATGCCACATAAGCAGAATTGAGACTGTGGAGAGCCCTTCAGTTCTGGTATAATTGAAGAAATGCTCCGTAACCAGATGAGTTCCAAGGCAGTTTATGTAATTTGGTATGTCCTAGTCAAAGCTGGGTTTACAGTTAGCCTAGTCTCATACCAATTGAGAGCTACTTGACTTCCTTTAATGTGTTTCCCTTATAATAATTTATTGACTGGGATTGACTTACAGTCTGAGATAACTGTGTGCTCTGGTTGCAAACCAAAAGTCTCTTAAAATACTGGACACTGACACTTTATATTTTAGCTGTAATTTTTAAAAATCTACTTTTGGGCAAAGCTAAAAGAAAAGTCTTGGGGACCTTGTGAGACTGACCTCAATTCATCCTGTCTAATGTAATTGTTTATGATAATCCCAAAATGTAGAAATCTGAATTTCTCTCTTTAAAATGTAACTGTTTTCTTGCCCATAATTACAAAGTAATACCAATCAAGATATCAGCCCATTAAAGGGAACTTGTGTTGAAGAAACAGACTAGAATCTCAATATGACAATGTTTTAGCCAGTTGCCTGGATCCCCCGAGCTTGCGAAGAACAGATAAGTTATGAGAGCCTCCCAACTCCATTGTACTGTATTCTCCCAAGTGATTAGTACATTACTCTGTTCAAAGTAAGCACTCAATGGAAACCATTGATTGAATGCCTTTGCAGTCAATTAGGTTCATTCACTCATAGTTATTGAGCACTTACTGAGCTTAGGTGAGGTAAGGAGGATATTCATTTTGGACTCAGTACATTTGAATAGTTACCTTGGTCAAACATCTGGGGAGGATGAAGGTTTATGGTCCAAGATCACTGTGATGGTGATGACGGTGATGGTAATAATAATAATGATCATATCTGTTAAGCCCCTACTGTGTGCAAAGCACTGTTCTAAGCACTGGGGGGATACAAGGTGATCAGGTTGTCCCACATGGGGCTCACAGTCTTCATCCCCATTTTCCAGATGAGGTAACTGAGGCACAGAGAAGTTTAGTGACTTGCCCAGAGTCACACAGCTGACAAGCCACCTAGCAGGGATTAGAAGCCATGACCTCTGCCTCCAAGCCCAGACTCTTTCCATGGATCCATGCTACTTCTCCAACCAGACCGGAGTTGCGATTAGACTCTGTGACCAGAGTTGGGTCATCACCCTCTCTCCCTTCTTCTCCTCTGCGCATTTGACTTACCACCACTAACCATCTAGGCAGCACTGGTGGGACTGGTGCTGCTTTCTCCCACTCCCTCACACCAGGGTACCCACTCCCCTCTCTCTTAATATCCCCTGCTGAGTGAAAATTATGCCCAGGGGATGTGGAGCTGACTGGAGCTGACTGATCTTTTCCTTTCCTTTCCTTTAGCATATTCAGTAATGAGAGAATAAATGTTAACATTCAACAGCGTGTGAGATGTTAAATGAAGGGAGTCATTTTCTTTAAGATCCCTTTCCCTTGATAATCCCAGGATCAATTTTATTGGTCCCTTTCTCTAACCTCACAGTCAGACCTGAACTTAGGCTGGCATTCTGAATAACTTTTTGGTGCTGAAATAAAGCATTGCCCCACTCCGAAATATCACTCATTCACACACACACAAACATACACACACATCAAAGAGATGAGGTTGGAGGCCCTGTAATCCCACCCCTCAGAGGTAGAGCTGCAAGGCCCATGACCTGAACTCTATGTCTTCTTTCATTTGATTGCCAGTAACTTGTTACAATTATAAACATGGCCTGAACATTATCTAGATTCTACAATATTGAAATGAATTAAGCTTCCAAAACATTGTTATTGGAAGGCTGGATTTTGTGGATGACAGTAACCTGGCTGGATTCTAACTTTGCTTTCTGCTGTCTCCAACTTGTTTCTGTTTGAAGTTGGTTCAGTGGTCTGTCTGCAGGGAGAATTTGGTAACACTCCAATTCCCTAAGGACACAGTCCAGATTACGTTCAAGAAATTAATTGGCAGCCCCAATATTCTGCAGTGCCAAGTGGCCTAGGAAGACTAAATTACTCCCTAACCTTCTAAGCCAGAGCTTGCTATTCCTGTTAAATAGAGTACAAATGCCAATCATTCAAACTGTGATGTTGGCTTGGTTGAAGGGTTCTAAAATTCATGCTTTAGAAAAGTTAAGTTTACAATCCCAATTAAGCTTCTCTTGCCAAGAAAAGCACAAAAGAGTCCTTTAAAGCAACCTCGATATTCTATCCGGATTGATGTCTGAAGTTTATATGCGATAATTATTTTAAGCCTGCCCTTTCCGGATCCAAACCTCAAACCTACAAATAAAAAAAGTAAACCACAGCCTGAAGCGTAAGGCTATTTGTGTATTTGTGTATGCCAGTGTGTAGGTGTACACTTTAGAGGTGTGAAGATAATGGAATCTTCAAGGTTTGTTCCTCTTAAATAATAATAATAAAAACTAGACTATTTACCCGGTGCTCCAACTTTTGCTTTAAATGATTGCCTGGTTCTTATCACTAGGGTCAAGGCTTTTGAGCTGATCTGATTTTGATGGCCTAAGCAGCATGAGGCAAAATGGTTGAGTGCTTATCTCTTAGTGGCTATCTATCCCTGTCTAACTTAAAAGAAGAGAAAGAGTAAATGGTATTCAGAAGTAAGAGCCTCTCCATCCAGGTGGCATTGTCTAAACACTGGTTGCTAGGGATAGGTAGTGGAATTCTATTTCTTGATGAGTGTTTTGATACAGCTGCAAGGACTGGCAGGCAGGCTCCTATCTCTCTGATGGGAATAACGAATAATAATGCTCCATTTCATGTTTAATAGCATTTTAAATGGTCCATTAATATTTTAAATATTAACTTACATTTCCCTTTGTACTGGCTGTATTTTCATTTCATTCTCAGATTAGTTATCATGCTACTAAAATGTATACATATGGCTCTTTATTAATTTCTTTTTAAAGAAGATTTAATGATAGATCATTGTAGAAAATCTTTTTTTTTTTCCTAAACAACTTGGGTAGAGGAATCTTTGCTGATCAGAGAGGGGTTATGTTGCTGTTTCTCTGGATGAAACTATAATCTAAGCATTGACAATTAAAAAATGGTTGCTCTGCAGAGTTGGGGCAGGAGGGTAGGAGAAGTGGGACAGAGGGATCTGTAACCATGGTGAAATTGCTGTTACCACTACAGATTCTCAGATCCATAGTTTCATGCTGAACCACCTTTCTGATCCTCCCCAGAGATGAGGGAAGATAGCGGAACGATCTGAGAAATCAGGGGGGTTTCCAGGGTCACAAAGCAGGAAGGGGGCAGAAAAGGACCTCCTAAGACTCGGTTCTGTGTTCTCTCAACAGCGTGCATATTAGTAGCATGGCCTGAAGAAACATGAACCTGGAAGCCAGAGGACCTGAGTTCTAAACCCAGCTCTGCCACTTGCCTGCTGTGTGACCTTGGGCAAGACAGTTGGCTCCTCTGTGGGTCAGTTCTCTCATCTATAAAATGGGTATTCAATACCTGCTTTCCCTCCTACTTAGACTGTGAGCTCCATGTGGAACCTGATGATCCTGCACCTACCCCAATGTTTAGCACAGGGATTGGAATAAGCACTTATAAAATAACACATTTATTAGAGGAGATTGGGAGGCAAGAGGTCAAGGTCTCCAGAAATGAATAAATATGTATTTATTACACCCAGCAGAGAAATTGGCCTAACCACCCCTTGTAAGGCTGCGGGTTGACATGTGAGGAACAGTGGCTTGGTGTGAATTTGCAGTGATACATACCAAAAGCTCCCTGATGGTATTGTTCTGAATTACCATTATCATCAAGCACATTGATCACAATCCCATAAAATAATTGTAGTATACAGGATGACCAGGGTAATTCGTCATTTCTCAATGCTGTTTCCATTTTTCTTTTCCCACTCAGGGATCTCTCCCTTTGAAGAGATTATTCCATTTACCAAGGCCTCCCAAATGCACTTTTAATTGTTAGTGACCTTGCTGCTCCCATAAGAAAATCGATTTGGACTATCCAACCCTTTTTAATGGCACTGTTGATGTTCTTCTACTGAAAGGGAAATACCCCATATGTCTCTTGTTGGGGAAGTGGGCATGATGGGTGCCACACTGGACCATGAAAGAGCTGAAGCCATGAGGAAAATCAATCAATGGTATTTATTGAACGTTTACTGTGTGCTGAGCACATTGCTGAGTGCATGGAGAGTACAACAGAAAATCTGCTTTGGTGAACCCTTCATGTTACCTCTTTCCTTCAATCTCTCTGTTTCTTCTTCGTCTAAAGGAATGACTTTTCAATTCACTGATGAATCATGGGCCTGTAGGGCAACTAAAAGAGCCAACTAAATTTCTCAATGCAACTGTGGCTGATGAGCAATCTACTCAATTATACACAGGCATATTTAAGTGCAGAAAACTGCAATAGTTTCTCAATGCACAGAGTAAATTAGTGACCCAGGAGTCTTTCACCCCCCAGAGAGGCCAAGTAAACAACCAGTGTTTTTATAGTACTTTCTCTCTTCAATTTATAACTTAAAAAGGCATATATCCTGCAACAAATTCATTTTAAACCCTCTTTTAAACTTATGGCTACTGTCAAGTTTCTACAACATATAGTACTCACTTAAACACTTGAGAGATATATATTTGGTCCATTTCAGAAGACCTCGATGAGGGCAGTGAGGCTCTGATCTTAATGAATTTCGGGATTACTACTCAAGAACAAACGGGGCATTCTTGCCTTTAAAACTGCACTAAGATCCTATTAATGACAATGAATTTACATTTAGAAAGTTGTGGTCCATCAAAATATGCACAATTTGTAACATACTGTACAAGGTTTACTACTGTCCTTGTCCTTAAGTGGTATGTATGGCTTGCACTTTCTTTTTGAAGTGAAAAGTTATATTTTATATTTAGAAGTCTTGCTTAGGGGCAATCTCTCTTACTTCCACTAAAGTATCCTGTAGTTAGTGGATATTTTGAATAGCTTTTTTATTATGGGTGGTGACACTAAGTAATGAAAAACATGGCAGCACTTTTTGCCATGTTGAAATAAAACCTTGGGCCTTTGAAGATTGGTAACCAAATCTGTTCTGTTATGACTTCAAATGTTTATCTGTAGTCCTCTGCGCTTGACATGTTGGACACAGCCAGAAGGAGGTCTGTTAAAAAAATGTGGTTTGGTAACTTTAATATTCAGAAGCGGTACCCTGTTGACAGCTTCCACAAAGAAACAGAATAGGAAGCTCAGTGATTGGCCATGAAGGGAAGGGAGGTCTGTTTGTGTCTGCCTTCTTGCTACCTCCCCACTGGACAAACAGATTTTCAATTTCTTCTACTCTCAGTCCATTACCATTCTCTGGGACTACCATAGGAAAGGCCTTAGATGTGCAAATGAAGGCCAGAGCAAATAAAAATATAAATTCAATAGTAACATATAGGAGATATGTATTGGAACTATATCCTGCTAGGCTTCTTATACTTGGAATTTCTAATTTTCCAGATTTTTTAAAATTCTGAATTGCTCTTCATATCCCAAAGCAAACAATTGCTCATGTCATCGCTGTATCCTTTTTGAATCAAGCCTGCATAATCCTTTTTCTGGAATTGTAGTCTCTCACTTTATTTTTATTTTTTTAAGTCGGACTTTGGACTCACAAGAAGAACACAAAACAGGACAAAACACCTTACTCAAAAATGAACAAATCTCAAACATATGCCACGAAGAAAGGTATTTGTATACATAACAAAGGTTTATATATGCATACAAATCATTTGTAAGTTCCCCAAGCAATTCTATATGCTTCCTTTCAGGAACAAAAGCACCCAAGTGGGGGAAATCTCTATTTTATAACAAAATAAATGTAGCAAGTCATGGCAGCCAATTTTCGCTGCTAAAATTTCATTTAAAATATTTTCTAGCAGTCTTCAGATAATTATACCGGATGACTATATTGGATCAAACAGGTACTCGACTCAATCTTTTCCTCTCGGGCAATTTACAGTTCACATTCCCACGAGGACATGTTATTTAAACCAGACATATAACCCGGTAGATCTGGTTAACTGTAATTCAAATCTATATGATTCTTCGGGGGGATAAATTTGCTCTGTGATATTCAATGGATGGAATCAGCTGTCAGGAAAGATGGATGAGCCTCAGTCCTGCGACGTCAGGATCGAGACCCTGCAGAGAAGAATTGATTAGAGTGCTGGCTGGCACTCTCTCTTCCCTCCCAGTCATGTTCTCGCTGCACTCCAGAGTGCAATGAGCGAGTAGGTGGACAGGCATGCAGGACACTGCAAAGTGAACGTGTAGCCTTCGTCCACAGTAGCCAGATATAGGCACAACAGGTAGTACTCCTGCTCAGATGGATTCTTAATGCCTGACTTTTCTTTAAATTATTGGTTTACTTTTTAAAAAGTCACTTCTCCCTGTATAAAGCAGGGTGATGTACTGTTAAGAGGACTGGGAGTCAGAGGACCCAGGTGCTAATCCAGGTTCCAATGCTTGCCTTCTGCCCCTCTAGACTGTAAGCTCACTGTGGGCAGGAAATGTCTACCATCTCTGTAATAGCGTACTCTCCCAAGGACTTAGTACAGTGCTCTGAACACACAGTAAGCACTCATTTGATTGCTTGCCTTCTGTAAGAACTTGGGCAAGTCACAACCATTATAAAATGGGGATTCAATACCTGTTCCCATCCCATTTAGAATGTGAGACCCATGTGTGAGAGCCACAGTGTCTGACTTTATTTTTTATTTACCCCAGTGCTGAGGACAGAGCTTGACATATAGTAAACACTTCACAAATACCATTACCCTTATTACCTACATTCTTAGCCTTGCACTGTCTGTAATATTCTAGACTGTAATATTCTAGACTTCTAGACCGTGAGCCCTTTGTGATGTAGGGATTGTCTCAGTTGCCAAATTATACTTTCCAAATGCTTTCAATAAGCCCTCAATAAATATGATTGAATGACTATCCTAGTATCCACATAATACCATGCCACAAATTCAAACTGCTGGAATGGCATGCAAACTAGAGCTTATGGAAGTGGTGTTTGGGAGACTTTAGGGGCTACTGGTATCCATTTGAGATGACAGAAAGTTATATCAGAAATTGAAGATTTACACAAACAGACATGATCACCTAGGGGTTTTCAATATTTCTTCCTATTGACATTCGGGTTAAAACATTTTTTTACCTTACACTTACAAAGTGTAAGTACGTAAGTACTTAAAAGTAGATTATTTTAAAATCTTGCACTCCTGCTTCTTCCTCAGTCAGACTTCTGGGTCAGAGAACTCAAAACATACTAGTGTTTTGGGAAATGAATTCAATTTTCCTTTAGGGTTTCATTTAGGTCTAATGGAAATGACCCGAATTCAGATTCCCCGGAGTCTGAGATGCCTGCCCCTTGTCATCAGCTCAGATTTAATTTAACAGGACATGGGAAAACGAGGTATAAATCAGATCCTAGTGTTGCCTTAGTAGCAGCATGTGTGTGAGTGAATGTGAAAGGCAGCAATGGCTAGTGAACAGATTGACTTAAATATTTCTGACTGCACCAGAATACTCCCAAAGAGTTTACTTTCAAAGAGTATTACAGACCTAAAATAAGCAACTCTGATGAAATTGGAATTGTATGCTTTGATTCAATTGTTGTGTGACTGATCAATATTAATCTTCACTAAATAATAAATTTCCATCAAGGTTGATTTTAAGGTGCTGGTCAGAGTTCAGTTTCTAACATATTTGTCTTCTTCAGTGATTTGTACCAAGTAAGATTTCCAAGCAGATGCAGTTTGGACTTGTGAAAGGAGACAGGACTGGGGCACAGAGGCCTGGATTCTAATTCTGGCTCCACCACTTGCTTGCTCTGTGACCATGGGTGAGGTACTCAGCTTCTCTGTGCCTCAGTTTGCTCATCTGTATAGTGACAATAAATAACCATTTTCCCTGATCCACAGACTGTGAGCCCTATTTGACACAGGGACTGTGTCCAACGTGATTATCCTGTGTCTTCCTAAGTGTTCAGTACAAAGCACAAATATTAGTATTATTAAGTTTTAACTAAAGTTTGAAAGATTAGACTTCTTTTAAGTACTGGGAAGGAGTGAAACAGCATGGTCTAGTGGAAAGAGCACGGGTCAGTCAGAATAACTGCGTTCTAATCCTGGCTCTGCCAGTTACCTGCCGTGTGACCTTGGGCAAATCACTTAACTTCTTTGTACCTATGTTCCCTTATCTAGAAAGTGAGGATTTAATACCTGTTCTCCCTCCTACTTAAAATGTGAGACCCGTATGGGACAGGATTCTCTTTTATCCACCCCAGGGCTTTAAAAACAATGATTGGAACATAGTAAGCGCTTAAGTACCAAAGTTTTCTTATTACTTTTTTATCATTATTGGACAGGGTTTTGCAGCAATGAGTCAATGACTAAATAGTTTAAAATCAATTGCATGATTTTTCAGAAGTGAACATTATACTTCATGTTACTGTTTTACTGAGCCATTTTGAAAACATATTAAATACTTATATATAATAACAAAAGACTACACAAATTGCAGTGTTTATAATAACTATTTGACACAGGAACTTTTACTTTGGGAAGACCAGTCAAACAGGCATACAAATATGGTGAATATTATTTTAATGGAAGTTCATTTATTTTTGGCTGTAACTATATGTTCTTAGAAGCAAATCTTTTTCCTTTTTGAAAGTCACCTAATCCATCAACAATCAATCAATGATATTTGAGCCCTACTGAGTGCTAAGCACTGAACTGAGTTCTTTACAAAATTTAACAGAAGACACACATTCCCTGCCCTCAAGGAGTTGACTATCCAGTGAATTATTAGTCTTCCAATAATCCAACTCCCTTTTCAGAGGAGTTTTTAGACATAATTCTGTCCACCAATTTTCCCTGCACAGAGACCACAAAGGATCAATGACTTCACCCTTTGAGTAATGCTCCAGAAGATGAGATTTTATCCAAGCTTTGAAAAAGTACGCTTTTAGTTCCATTGCTTTAAAGAATTTTAATGGCCAATGATGTATAACTGAAGATCTATTTAGGGATAAGTTTTGAAATGTTCACTTAGATTTCCCTCCAAGTGGGTCTATTAAATGTTTCAGTCCACAGGGTCAGTTTTATAAATCAGATCACATTTCATTTGATTTTAAATTGTATTTCTATGGTTGATCTTATCTTTGAATCCCAAACTTCTTGAAAATCTGTAGAAAAGGCTATTTCTGTAGTGATGTCATTTGTTGCATCAATTTCCAGCTGCAAAAAACTGAAAAATATGGACCATATTATCTCCTGATGGATATCTTCGGCCTGAGTGGGTCACAGAGAGAGATCCTGCTCACCCAAGGGCATAATATGTATTATGAAAATTTGGAAAGAATCTGATTCTGTGAATGAACTTAAATACTAAACTAAAGCCCACTTTTCACTGCTAAAATTAAAGGAATTTTATCCTAACAATGCCTGATATCTACAATTCCCATTACTCAGTTCTAAGCATGCATTCTAATGTCTCAGTAATTAAATTCAAAATGTTTGAGGGATATTGTTAGTAAATAAATTCCCAATAGGAAGTCATCGTCAGGTGCAAATCGGACTACACTTGTAAGTACAAAACAGTTATAAATACAATTGAAAACAGTAAATTCTAAGAGGCAGTATATAGGTCACTGTCCATTTTGATCAGTGATAGCAATAGAACACTAACATAACATACAGTTTTCCTCACTTTTCTCCCAGTTTCCCTTGAAATGTCATAAAAATTAGTCAACAGAATGTTCACCTTAAACCAGCATTAGACTGTCTTTGCCAGTTTGTCCTGCCTTTATCTGAGGTGAATTAAATCTGGCCTGAAGAACTCAGGGAGATTTTCTGACAGCAGACACAGTGCTAGAGTTCTGACTGCTTAAATCATTATAATTATAGTTAAAGCAGTGGAAAATACCACTGCTAAAGATGAAGAAAAGTTTCAATTCTGTACCATGGGTCTGTGCTGAAACTTGGGAAATTAAAGAGGAGAAAAAGCTTGCTCCCCTTGCAAGACTAATCAAATTCAGTGAAGAATTGTAAACTCAGGATAAAAATAAATTAAAACAGAAAAAACTAAAAGTAAAGTCATTAAAATCAGTCCAGGAGAAGCCAGTTTTGACTTCAGTTTGACTAGCAGAGAGGAAAACTGAAAAATGAGGCAGAAAAATGAGGTGGAAGACCTGTGTTAGCTGATCATTTAAATAAGCCTTCAGAGGATAAGTTGCATACATTTGGAATACCGGGAAAAAGAGGGAAGCAAAAATCTATGGAAATGTATTGTTTGGAAAGGTCAGATAAGCTCAGGGAAAAAAAAAGAAAACGATCTTCCCCAGGAGAAATCAAGCCCAAACCTTTGCTCGGAAGTAAAAGGACATTTGTTGTGACAAATTTAGTTAAAGTAATTGTCAATTCTATGGTGTCTCCAGTGATGGGTCCAAAAGCTGGGCAATGAAAAAACAGGACAGAAAGAGCATCGATTCTCTTTTGAAATGGTGTTGGAGAAAACCTCTGTGAATACCACGGATTGCCCAAAAAGGAAACTAATGCGTTTCATGGCAAATATAGCCAATGTGGTCTTTGAAGGTCGAATGACTGGACATAGATTAGCATATTTTGGATACATCATCGGGAGGACTAATTCTCTGGAGAAGACACTAATGCTAGGAAAAGTCTGGGAAATCATGAAAAACTACAGAAACTATAATGACAATGAAGAGACAACCATTAGTGAAGTTATAGATTATGGAAAAAGATGGGCAATTCTGGAGAAAATGTAATCATAAAGTCTCTATGAATCGGAAATGATTCACTGGCATTTGACAGCTATATAAAGAGATGTTCTAGTTTAGGGCTGCATATCATACAAGTAGCTGGACTTTTTGCAGAAATTCCAGTCTACCTTTCTTCCTACCAAGTCACAACTGAGACAGAAGAATAGCTTGTGAATGAATAACCATCCCAGAAAAGAGTCTCATCATTTCAACTGGCAAACACTTGTGCATCAATCAATTTGATCTAGGGAGCACTTACTGTGTGGAAGCCCCATACTAAGTGCTTGGGAGAGTATGACAGAGTTGGTAAACATGTTCCCTACCACAACCAGCTGCTATCCAATCAAACCCTGAATTTGGACAAGAGTTCATGTAATTTTGCTCACCAGAACCACAATGTCCTTGGTAAGGTATATGATTTAACTCTTGATGTAACTTTCATTATATTTCAGAATCTGCGGAAAAATTGCTGCATGTTAATAATGATAATGTTGGTATTTGTTAAACACTTACTTTGTGCCAAGCACTGTTAGAATGGCTACATTTGTTCCTTCTTTTGTTTGAAGATTTGTACAACCATGCTTTCACTGGTCACTAGCTTTTTAATAGAATCCAAAGTGATGAAATGTACTTTCTGCTATTGTCAGGTTAGGCATTTTATCTGTAACAAAAATGAGTGCAGAGCCCTTCTGAATTCCTAATGAGGATCTCAGCATGCCTTCAGACCATGTTTTGTGTATCTGTCACCTAGATAGGCTTGGGGTATGTCACAGCATAGAACTACAGGGGCTTTTATAAATGTAAAATAAAAAATAATTCAGATCAGCCAGAATTATGGGAAAAAAATTACATCCCAACACTCTGAGATAACAGAAGGGGGTTAAGTTTGATAACCAAGCAACTTCAGAGAATTATTAATAGGAAATCATAAAAATGAGACTTCATGTAAAGTAGCAACATGCGTATATAACTCTATTGTGACATTCTCTATAGGGAAGGTGGGAGAGTTGGTGCATAATGGAGACTTTTTTTAATAATCTGTATTTTTCTTAATGTCGTCCTTTATACAAAGGATTTAAATTGTTTATGAAGGAAAACATAAAAAATTTAAATTAAATCTACTAGGAGTGACCTCCCCATAAACTAACCTTGAGACAAGCCAACCCCCTCGCAGGGTTTATGCCAGCCCCTCAACAAGATCTCACCCAGTTTACAGATTGGGCCAAATCCTTTCTCTAATTAGAGAGAAAGCAGCATTTGGGTGGGGGGGGGGGGGGAGGCAGATTTATGCACTCTGTCGCTTTTGAGAGGCAGCTGTCAGGGCTAGAATAGTGTTAGGAGCACTCTCATTTTGTTGTGTTGGCTTGAATTTTTTATGTTTGACCTCATGAAAAATTAAACAGGAACGCTCTTACCCTTTAGCAACATTCTTTATCATCACGATTGATAAAGAAGCTGAGCTTGGGGAAGTAGAGAGAAGCTCGTAATGTGCTGGAGGCAAGAAAAGACTCAAACTTTTGTGAAGAGGCTGAAACCTTCATCAACTTAGGTCCAACATTAATTAGTTTAAATTTTTAATTAATGAAGTGCCTTTGGGAATGTATTTTAACCCTTATCCCCATAATGTGCAAGGCAGGTGAGTAAGTATCTCACTGGGTCTTTGTTATGCATTTACTATGTTGTCACTCTCTAGACACTTGGATACCATCTAATCTGCTCAGCTGATCATTTGCATATGAAATGGTAGTCAGAAACAGTTCTAGGAGTCAGAAACAGTTCCTACATTTCCCCAAGTACCTCTTCAGGCACAGGAAATATCTTGCTTCTAAACATTGCTCCAAGGCTTGAGAAATAGGTCTGATGTCTTGAACTCAAGTGCTTGAACATGAAGATTTGATGGAAATAACAGATTTGATATACTATTCTATCTATTCTAGCGATTCTGTACTCAGAATGACTACAGATCTCCAGGAGTTTGCAAAGACTCGGCAACTACAATAAGAGGCTTTGAAAGTTTTCTTTTTTAATACTGATGAAAAAGAGGACTATATAGTAACAAACTCACTTATATCGAACTCTCCCAAGTGCTTTGTACAGTACCCTGCACATAGTAAGTGGTCAATACAGTTGATTGATAACTAACTTTAAAGTCAGAATTTTTTTCAACAGTAACTGTGAAATAGGCATTTGTTCTCACTTTTCTTTAGAACAGTGCTTGGCACATAGTAAGTGTTTAACAAATACCATGATTATTAATATTATAACTTGATTTAAAATCTTGTTTGGAAAATTAATCAATGAAGGATGGATCACGACTGACAATTGAAATGAATAATTCTTTGGGCTTAATTTTCTGGGTTATGTGCTAACACGGTCAATCCAAAATGTTCTTGCCTAAGAGTGGAAATGGGGATTTGATACAGAGTTGGGGTGGGCAGGTCTCATGAACTGGTTAGCTGTAAAACAATAATGTAATAAGGCCAAGATCTGAAGATTAGGATTCCTGGAGGAGACAAAGGGAACGGTGACAAACAAGAAACCGCAATGACAAGAGCTGCTGGTGAAGCCCAGTGCAGCAGCCCTCTCCGACCCAGGTCCATGTAGCAAAAATAGAGGGTTGGCACGGTGGCACATTGCAACCCATCACCACAGTGGCAAAATAATAAATATCAAGGCCGCTGTGTGCAGGCTGTACGGCAGGTGTAGGAGAATCACATGGGGCTTGCAAACTACCATGTGACCACCCTTAATTTAGAGAGTATAAAGTGGAACATTCTTAAACGAACATTCCCCTGGGACAGAGAGGTAGACTGTAAATTGCATATGAAAATTGCCATTTACTCTATTGTATGCTCCCAAGCATTTAGAATAGTG
Organism: Ornithorhynchus anatinus; assembly: GCF_004115215.2. Classification (NCBI taxonomy): domain Eukaryota; kingdom Metazoa; phylum Chordata; class Mammalia; order Monotremata; family Ornithorhynchidae; genus Ornithorhynchus; species Ornithorhynchus anatinus. The sequence goes on along the minus strand of NC_041735.1, from coordinate 15,233,059 downwards.
ATCTGCATACAGTAAGTCCTCAGTAAATACCACTGATTGATCAACTGACTTACGGTCCTATAATTTTTTAAAGTCCAAGAAGTTATGAGTTTGTTTTTTGTGTGTGTGTGTGTGTGTGTGTTTGTTTTGTTTTTCTGGAAAAGATTTTCTGGTAAAAGGATGTTATCCTCAAATTGACCAACTCATCAACAAATAGATAAGATGAAAATAATATATTTTCAGTTACCTTGAACTTCAAAAACAAGAACATTTTGGGGGATAGTAAATGTAACCGGGCAATTAGAAGCAGAAGGACCTAGGCTCCAATCCTGGCTCTGCGCCTTGTTTGCCATATGACCTTGGACAAGTCACTTAATAGTTACCTCCTCTGTAAAAGGAGATTAATAATAATAATAATAATGTTGGTATTTGTTAAGCGCTTACTATGTGCTGAGCACTGTTCTAAGTGCTGGGGTAGACATAGGGTAATCAGGTTGTCCCACATAGGGCTCACAGTCTTAATCCCCATTTTACAGATGAGGGAACTGAGGCACAGAGAAGTTAAGTGACTTGCCCACAGTCACACCGCCGACAAGTGGCAGAGCTGGGATTCGAACTCATGAGCCCTGACTCCAAAGCCCGTGCTCTTTCCACTGAGCCACGCTGCTTCTCTGATTAAGACTGTGAGCTCCATGCGGGGCATGTACTGTGACCAACCTGATTAGCTTGTACCTACCCCAGCACTTAACAAGGTGCCTGTCACATAGCAGCGTAGCTCAGAGGAAAGAGCCTGGGCTTGGGAGTCAGAGGTCATGGGTTTGAATCCCAGGTCTGCCACTTGGCAGCTGTGTGACTGTGGGCACATCACTTAACTTCTCTGTTCCTCAGTTACCTCATTTGTAAAATGGGGATTAAGACTGGGAGTCCCACGTGGGACAACCTGATTACCCTGTAACTACCCCAGTGCTTAGAACAGTGCTCTGCACATAGTAAGCACTTAACAAATACCAACATTATTATTATTATTACAAATGTACCAAAAATAAAGTTTATTTAAATTTTACATGTGTTGACACTACCCGTCATTCTGAAACAGTTTAAAATTCCTTGGGAATGCATGAGATCTCTGGGGAGAATTGGTTAGAAAATTATTTAGGCAGATTCTCTACAAGGAAATTAAAAAAAATAAACATAGCTTTCAATTTTACTACTTGTTTTGGGAATCAGAGTCATGGTCAATATCCCACTGAGATGAAAATTGTTCCAAACTGGAGCTTCGCCCCTGAAATGCTGTTTTTGTGAAAATGTATTGACATTATGATCTCACTAATACATGCTAATGCCTAGTGAAAATTGATTGCATAAACCAAAAAGCATTCAGTAGCATTGTTGAAGTTTTCTGATATAGAGTTTGAAATGATCTCATTATTATAAAATTAATTCAGGCCCTTGTAGGATGTTTTGAAATCCCTTCCAGAAATAACAAAACAGACAGCCTGGTAAATCATATTCCAGTGGCACCTTAGTGAAAAGTCAGAAGAAATCAGCTTGATCTTCCTAGATGAATAGTTCAATGTGCAAACTATGCCTAGCTTTAAGATGCTACGCCTGTAAAAACATCACCTAGCAATCTATGATGCCAAGATGGCAAGTCTCACAGTTCTCCACTGAGAATAATTTGATTCTCATTTAAGTCTCATGTCTGTAGAAAATCCTATTTCCTAAAAGTCTTGTAGTGATGCCCACTCAGGAAACTTCATGGCTCTCCACCCTCCCTGGCTCAGACTGGATCCATCCTAAATAATTTAAAAGGAATTGTATTTACTTTTAAGATCACATCTCCTCCAAGGCTCCTTCCCGATTAAGCCCTATTTTCCCTAGCTCCCTCTCTCTTCAGCATCAGCTATATGCTTGAATCTGTGCCCACTGGGTACTCGCTATTCACTCACACTCAGGTACACAGCATTTATGTACATATCTATAAAAGATATATTACAAATTATTTATATTTCTACCTGTCTCCCTCTCTCAACTGTAAGCTTGTTGTGGGCAGGGAACTTACCTACCCACTCTGTTGTATTGTACTCTTCCAAATGCTTTTAGTACAGTGGTCTGCACACAGTAAGCATTCAATAAATACCATTTATGAAGATGATGATTAACTTGGCCAACTACTGATAAAGTAATTTAATAAATAATAATAATGTTGGTATTTGTTAAGCGTTTACTATGTGCAGAGCACTCTTCTAAATGCTGGGGTAGATACAGAGTAATCAGATTGCTCCACATGAGGCTCACAGTCTTAATCCCCATTTTACAGATGAGGGAACTGAGGCATAGAGAAGTTAAGTGACTTGCCCACAGTCACACAGCTGTCAAGTGGCAGATCTGGGATTCGAACCCATGACCTCTGACTTCCAAGCCCGGGCTCTTTACACTGAGCCACACCGCTTCTCTAATTTACAGTGTAGATTAGCCCAAGTAGTAGACTGTAAACTTCTATATTAGACTGTAAGGTCCTTGAGAGCAAGGACCTTATCTGACAACTGTATTGTAGCATCCCAGGGCTTAGTTTAGTGCTATGCACACAGTAAGAGCTCAATAAATACCATTCTCCAAGTGAAGCAGTAAATGTTTGACATTCATGATCCCAGTGGCAGAGGCTGGAATTCAATATGCCTTTTCCATAATATAGTTTCTCCAAGTAACTTTTTAACTCTAATAAAATCCATGCCAGATAAAGTGGCTGCATTTTCTGACATGAATAGAGCAGTCTCCAAAATTTGTGACAGTCACACACTCAGGTGCTTTCCATTATTCAGTGTCCTGGTTCATAACTTGGAATATATCTTGGGGAGTGGAAGGGGAGGTGGTAGGGAAGTAGAATGTGGAAGGGAAAGTGGCTTGAGGTAGCTAACAGCTTGCAGTGGTTTATGGTGTTTGTAGTTTGTGGCTAACTTTCCTGGTGTTGGCCTCTTTATTTCTGGTAAATTACATTTGTTACCTCTGTCCCTGGCAAAGACAGAAGTTCACTGCTGATAAATACAACCAAGAGACAATCGGGCTGCACAAGATGAAAGATTTTATTGCTCCCAGCCCAAATGCCCTTTTCCATCCGCCCAACTCTTATATCCCAGGATGGCCACCTTTTCCTGTAAATGAACAGACTAATTCTAAAGGCCTTCTCTTTTATCATCTCTAGAGCACATTAATGCACTCTGATTACACGGGATCATCTTTTAAATAGTTCACCAGATGAGAACCAATAAATGTAGCAAACTAACCTTCCAGTTGGGAAACAATTCACTGGGTTGAACTAAGGATAAAAAAAAACAAAACCCCTCATTATTCAGAAGTAAATAAAAGAGCTTATTAAGCAAGCAGTTTTCAGTTCTCAAACTAGAATGGGATTTTTTTATGATTAAGATATCATGAAAAAATATTTTTTTTAAAAAATAGTTGATTAAAAAAAAATTGCATTAAGTAGCTAATGAGTACAGAATGCACTATACCTAGTCAGTGGTATTTATTGGGTGTTATATGCAGAGCTCTGTACTAAGCATTTGGGAGAGTACACTACAACAGAATTGCAGTCTAGAGGGAGCATTAGACTCATCCATTCTAAAAGAGCTTACAACTGAATGGAAGAGATAACCAAAGAATTATGAATAAATAGTGAGAACAGGAGGAAGAACAAGGATAAAATAATGCAAATACTGAAAATAAATCAAATGAAATAACCGAAGAAATAGCAGGATATACACAAGGGCTGAAAGTAGGGATAAATTGAAATGCATCAGTGATGGCTGTTGGACTGACACAACTTGGAATATTGGGAATTAATCAGAGAAGAGATTGCTCCTGAAGCCATGAGAAAGGATGAACTCCCCAAGCAAAACTTGGAAGCCACTGACATTTTGGAAGGAGTGATGGAAGCAGAGCCAGAAAATGAGGATGAGAAGGGATAGTCCAAGAGGAAGGAGCAGAACCATATTGGTAAATCCCAGGAGATGGAAGTGATTAACTGTGACAAAGACGGCGGTAAATTTAGAAACGACTAGGCAGACTCTAAGGGTTCATTTGTGACCTTACAGAGTGTGGTTGTTTTGTAGTGCCAGGGGTGGAAAACCTGATTGTACTGGATCAAGGAGACAGCTCTTGGCAATATGTTGATGCCCCGATGATCTGTAATGGGAAAGAGTGTGTCCATTTCCTTCTGGAAGGAATCCATGCAGGAATTACATTTTAACTACATCTATGCAGGAATTATATTTTAACTACATTGTTATAATAATAAATACTATTGTGTGCCTAAAGTGTTTTTGAACAAGATGAAACAGATGCAGTTGCTCTTTGCTGTTTTAATGCTTAAAGTAGATGGACATGAGTGGAGCCAACTTTTTATTCATTCATTCAATAGTATTTATTGAGCGCTTACTATGTGCAGAGCACTGTGCTAAGCACTTGGAATGTACAAATTGGTAACAAATAGAGACAGTCCCTGCCTTTTGACAGGCTTACAGTCTAATCGGGGGAGACGGACAGACAAGAACAATAGCAATAAAGATATTTTTAAAGATATTTTTAAAGATATTTTTAAAAGATTTAAAAGATTTTTAGGAAGATTCTGCTTTCCATTAAGATACTGGCTTTACCTATTTAAAGTTTCACAAGTTTCTATTAACACCTTGCCCAAGACAATTCCTAATTGTCTAGTGTGTGTGTGTATGTGTGTGTGTGTGTGTGTGTGTGTGTGTTGAAAGGGAAAGGCTACAACCATGGTAATTAGGTTTACGGTTTAGGAGCCTTAAAACCATTCAATCATTGGGTAGAATTTATTGAATGCTTATTATATGCAGAGCACTGCAGTAAAAACATGAGAGAGAACAATAGCGTTGGTAGACTGGCCTGGAGGAGCTCACAATATTATGGTAGGAGTTTGCCTTTCAAATAAATAAAATGGAGAACTTTTCAAATGATCCCAGAAAGGAGTCATTGCCCACAGTAACCCAAGTACTTGTCTAACAGGGATTTCTATCATGCTAATTACTTTGTATCATTTTCTTTTCAATGGATAGCCATTTTAGTCCTGGTCAAGAAGACAAGAGGCAAGTGTATTTTTGTGAGAGTGTTTTCCTATGACAAACTTATTGTTTTTAGAATCTGCCTGAGGCAAACAAACCTCTAGCATCAAATGAACATCTACAAGGATGGCTTCATTCAGACTTGCCTAATATTTTTTAATTGTGGCCTAGTAAACAGAGAACTAGCCTAGGAGTCAGAAGGTCCTAGGATCTAATCCTGGTTCTGCCACTTGTATACTCTGTAACCTGGGGCAAGTCACTTAAATTCTATGCCTCATTGACATCTGTAAAATGGGGATTAACACTGTGATCTCCGTGTGGGACATGGACTGTGTCCAACTTGATTAGCTTGTATCTACCCCAGTGCTTAGTAGAGTGTGTGCTGGCAAGTGGACAGCACTTAACCAAATACCATGAAAAAAAAAGTCACTAGTTTCACATGTGTTAAGAATTTAGGAACATTTGCTCATCTCTTCCCCTCTCCTCTCTTTTAGTGTAACCTCTCCATAAACTATCAGTGATGTTTAGAATATTAAATGCAGGGTACAACTGCAGCATCAAATGATCTGACAGAACTTTTAAAAATCTCCATACACAAAATTCTAAGGCAGTTGGATGAACCATTTTACTAGTTCCAAAAGGTAACATTAAATACTGAATTAGGAGGAAAGAAAGAAGACGATTTATCTAAAATATGTCATGGCTTTCTACTGGTTCACAATCAATCTAAACTGATACTAAATGACACCAGCACCGTATTGTGAAAATTCAGTGAAAGGCTTCACTTTTTTTTAGCTGGTTTAAAAAAACAGCACATTTGAGACCCCAGGTGAGTCCCAAGAACACTGTATAATATGTGAGCTAAGGTTGGATTTGAGCTAAATGGAGCTTTCTTTTCTTGGTTTCCTGTTAATTTACTTACTGAGATGAAGATGGAGATTAGAGAGGAATACCAAGGAGACATAATTGACAAATGAGCTTGTAGTATGCAAATGGCTTGAGGACACATAGCAATAATCTCCCAAACCAGCAGGATGTTTTAAGTAAGAAATGTAAAACCATAAACTGTAAATTAATTTATTCTCTGTTAAGAACATAAGGCCTTTAATAGCCACTTGTACGTTCTTTCTCGTGAAGGAAAATTAAAGGAGATTGTACTTTGACTGCCACTGAGCGTTACATACTGTTTAATAAGACTTGCCAATGGTCAAGCAAATACGCTATAATTTGATTACGATGCCTATTCATTCGGTCCTTTCTGTTAATGGTGATTTTTTCCCTAAGCCTAAAATGAGGTTGTCTCATGAACTACCTGTGTAAACTCTACAAGTCACTTGAGTTATTTGCAGAGCTAAGTGGATAGGACATGATGATGTCAGGAGAATGCTTCCCTTTGTGGAATCACATAGGGTGAGAAAATGTCAACTCTACCCAATCCAGAAAGACCAGGCTTGGTCTTGCTGAAAGTACTTCTCATGGCCTACTGGAAAGAACACTCTAATCACTCTCCTCTCCAGTCTTAAATTCCTTCTGCTCTCCAGATCATTTTCCTAAAACATCGTGTTGTTAACATCTGCCCAATCCACTAAAAACCTCCACTGGTTGACCATTCCTCTCTACATCAAACAGAAGTTGCTGACCACTGGTTTTAAAGTATGCAGTCAGCTCTCTCCCATTATGCCCTATCTCACACACATTTCTTGTGTTTTTGGATTTCCAAAAACCTGACTAGCCTGCCTTCTTCTTGGCTCTCCCTCACTGACCTCTCATGGTTTCTCTTCTGCCTTGAACCCTCCCCCTCTTCCCTTCTTCACATCTTGCAGATCACTGCTATCCCCATTTCAAAGTCCTTTTGAAGGCCACTTCTCCAAGAGGCCTTCCCTGATTCATCTCTAATCGCCATACCTTATTTCCAATCACTGTGGTCCGTGGGTATCCCTAAGCATTAGAGTACTCCAATCCTTGCCCCCTCGAATTACAATTATGTATATAACTTTTCACTCCACGGCTTCCTCCAACATAGATTTTATTATATTTCTGGCAAGACAGTAAAATCTGTGAGGGCAGGATCGTGTCTGCTAGCTCTACGTACTCTCTGAAGAGCTTAGTACATACAGTGCACAGCTCAGAATAAATGCTCAGTAAATACACTTGATTGGTATGGAATTTGAATTTTGAAGCTGTTTTCACAACCATCCTTAGCCTTCAGGTTCTAGTTGTCTAACACCATGGTAGCACTACATATTCCTCTCTTTTGTTCACTGGTCATCATTTTATGAAATTTATTATAATAGCAATTTCTTGCAAACATATTGTGTTTAGAATATGTAGACACAAGCAAAAGAAAATGTTTTACATGATATATACGTATGTTTTTCAAATAGGAAATGCCACAGTGTAGCTGTACAGTTTTAAATACTATATATGCATAAAAATACAGTGCATTAGAATAAGCATACCCACTCAATTTTATATAGTGTGCTACACTGCCAACTTAATAGACTTCAATTAGCTGATGAGAAAGAACAAGCCTAAACAACATTACCAAAAGAGATATACATGAAGATTCTTCATATCCCTAAGGAAATTAGCCTGCTTATTGATTAGATGGTTTAGTAATAACAGGTTAGTTCCATTAATTATTAGTATTCTTTATTTAGACTGCACCCCAAAGAACTCACTGGGCTTTGGAGTTAGAAGTACCAGTGAGAAGGTGAAAAAAAGGCAGACATTTTTAGATCAGATATTCCCTTTATGGTCTTCTCCTTCCTGTCATCAGCTCAGCATTGTTGAAAAACACCTAAATTTATGAATGATACACTAATAGGAGTAAGTGAACCGGATGAATATCTAGCCAGCACCTAGAATGTATAAGGGAAAATACTGTACACACCCTTGGAAATTTCAGTGTTAAATGTGAGGGTTATGGAGAAAATAGTGCTAGGAGCAGTTATATGTACAGTACCAAGTGGAGAATATCAAAGCTGGTTCTCTTTTGCCTAGAGGGTTGTTACTCAATTTATGAGCATCATTTATCTTTTATCTTACCTCAGTGTAGCAGAAAGCAAGATTCTAAACAGACAGCAAAATTTGATGTATTAAGATTCAGAAGTCTTCTTCTTGGAAAACAATGGCATTTATTCTTAGAGAGCTTTGACACATTTGACCAGATTTTTGAGGACTCCCAATTTGTTTGCAATTTAGTGACTGCCATTTCTGCAAGAATTTGGCAGCCTGCGAGTAGTCCCAGAGGTGAAAGCATCTTTTTTAGAAACGGTTGTGATTTTGAACAATTCAGTCCTTCACTTCTAGGCCAACCTCTCTAACACCATTCTAAGATAAAAGCAAGAATAGCATATGTCCTAAAAGCTCCAAATACCTCCTTCAAGTGGAAAGACTAGGAATATAAATGCCAGCACAGAGTTATCATACAAATCCAAGCATACTGGTGCATATTTACCTACAATAAAAAGAGTTTTCTTGTGAATTAAATACCATAGACAATTTGAATTATTTGGAACATAGAATTACAAGTGTAAGAATTCAAAAGTCACGAAAAATTCTACTCAGATAATAAGAAATGCACTGATTTCATTTTTTCAGTGTAATGGAAAGTTCAAAATCATTAAATACAAACTGACAGAAAAACTGAGAAAATCCTAACTGGAATGCCTGCTTCCAGGTCACCCGAGTGACTACTATATGTGCTGGCTACTGTACTGGCAGTTAGAGGGTACACATAAGAATCATAAGACACAATCTCTGCCCTTGAGACTCTAGACTGAAAGCTCCTTGTAGGCAGGGATCTTGTCTATTAACTCAGAGAAGCAGCTTGACCTAGTGGACAGAGCAAAGGCTTGGGAGACAGAAGTATCTGGATTCCAATTCCAGTTCCCCCACTTCAATCCACCAAATTTATTGAACACTTACTGCATGCAAACCACCATACTAAATGCTTGGCCGAGTACAATACTACAGAGTTGGTAGACCCATTCCCTGCCCACAGTGAGCTCCTAGTCTAGCGGGAGAGACAGATATTAATATAAATAACACATAAGTACATAAGTACTGCAGGGCTGAAAGGGGGGTGAATAAAGGGAGCAAATCAGGGTGACATAGAAAGAAGTGGGAAAGAAGGAAATGAGGGTTTAGGGAAGGCCTCTTGGAGGTGATTTGCCTTCAATAAGGCTTTGAAGGAGGAGCGAATGACTGTCTATCAGACATTAAGAGGGAAGACATTCCAGGCCAGGGCAAGATGTGGGTGAGAGGTAACTGATGAGATAGACGAGGCTGAGATACAGTGAGTAGGTTGGCACAAGAGGAGTGAAGTGTTCAGGCTGGGTTTCAGTAGAAGAGCAGTGAAGTGAGGTAGGATGTGATTTTAATAAGTCTTTGAAGATGGGAAGAGTGGTGATTTGCAATACATGAAGGGGGAGGTCAATGGTAAGACAGATGAGCTCAAGGTAGAATGAGTAGGTTGGCACTGGAAGAATGAAGCGGACGTTCTGGGTTGTACTAGTAAATCAGCAAGGTAAGATAGGAGGGGGCAAGGAGATGTAGTGCTTTAAAGGTAATGGCAAAGGAGTTTCTGTTTGATGCGGAGGTGGATAAACAACACTGGAGGTTTTTGAGGAATGGGGAGACATGAAATGAATTTGTTTTCATAAAAACAATCCAAGCAACAGATTGAAGGAAGAAACAGAGTAGGGAGAGACAAGCAGGCAGAGAGGTCAGCGAGGAGGCTGACACAGTAATCAAGTCTGGATATAGTAAGTGCTTGGTTTGGCATAGATGCAGTTTGGACGCAGAGGAAAGGGCAGATTTTTATCAATGCTGAGAAAACGGAAGCGATGGGATTTGAGGACAGATTGAATATGTGTGGGTGGAATGGAGAGATGAGTTGAGGGTAAAACCAAGCTTTGGACTTGTGAGACTAGTAGATAAATATAAAACACAAAGTTAGTCCAATAACCCCACATCAGTAGTGGTAGAGGTATGATCAGAGAAGAAATCAGAGTCTGACCCCAGGAAAACTAAAAATAATAAACCATAACCAGGTTTTTCTCCAGTCTAAAATGATTCGTTCTCTCAGAGGCACGATAGCAAACATAATACTCTTTCAAGTTGGGTGGCTACCAGGGAAGATAAAAGGCTGAATTGGAAGTATTCTTACTCCATTTGAATTCAAGTCACTGAAAAATTGCCCATGAGGCTGTTACATTGTTTCATTTCCACTCTCTGGCTATGCCTTCAGTAACTTTGGATCTTTTATCCAATAGCTTATGAGGGTCACTCTTATGTGGTTTAATGAAGGCAAAGTCAAACTTGGAAATAAAATAAGTCTATTTTATTTACTCTAATTGTCAATTTCCTTAATATTAAAATAGTTATAACCTTCTTCATGGACACAGAGTGACTTGAGGTGGAAATGGAAAGGATTATTTTTTCATGGGAATCCTGACCTTTTTTCATGTCAAAATTGTTTACTGCTACACGAGGCTGGGAAACCATAGATATGCATTCCTGTGCATTGTTCTTTTGTTTTCACGACTCTAAAAATTCATCTTCACAGAGCTTTATAAAAATATGTTTGGAGATACAAATGTGTTAAAATATACTCCTACTTCCTTGTGTATTCTTTGAATGCTACAGTAGTCTGATAAAATCGCTGCCATGTTGAGAAAACATTTTGATTCTCGCAAGGTAACTAATATACCTAGAGAGGCTTCCTTCTTCAGAGAAATGTGAAGTGTCCTGCTAAGCTCTCGATGCAGAAAGAGTTGTCATGTAATCTAAGCACCCCCCTCAAGTTTCCTCTCTCAAAGAAATGAGTTTATCCACATGACAGATATTCAATCTTCTGCAGAAGGACATCTCAAAAGAAGACTAATATTCAGAGTAAATCAATTGCCTCACACTCAGATTTGAAAACTGAAAATTCTAGATATGCCTGCAAGTAGTGCAAGAGAATTACTTCTCAACTACTACCTGAAAGCAATTTTGGATCTTCTTCCTATTTCCCAGAGCAAAATATTTATAATATGAAAGCTTATGGTCTTCAAATAGAAGAACCATGGCTTAGCAGAAAGACCCCGAGCTTGGGAATCAGAGGTTGTGGGTTCTAATTCCAACTTTGCCGCTTGTCAGCTGTGTGACTTTGGGCAAGTCACTTAACTTCTCTGTGCCTCAGTTACCCCATTGGTAAAATGGGGATTAAGACTGTGAGCCCCACCTGGGACAACCTGATAACCTTGTATCTACTAGCGCTTAGAACAGTGCTTGGTACATAGAAAGCACTTAACAAACACCACTATTATTATTATTCAAACAGTACTTTTGAATAGCTGTGAAACATCCCAGGCTCAAAGCCAACAGGGGTTGCACTAACTTAAAAGACTCACTTCCAATCAACTCCATGGGATTTAGAACCAAAGCAATTTCCTCAAAAAAAAAAATCCTCCATGCATCTATCTCCTTTCCTTCTAAATCTTCCCTAATCTTTGATATTACATGATATTACAATATTTCACTAGCCCAAGCATGTCACTTTTAGGCTACTTTTTGCCATCTGTTGGTGGTTTCTAAGAATTACAATGTTTCAACAGCTCGGGTATATTGTCATTAGTACAAGCTGGTCCTCTGGGTTGGGCATCTGATAAAATGTCACAGGACTAGTATACTTTCCTTTGAAACAATACGAAATGTAAACATTTAAACGAGGAATAGTTTTTCAAACTTGCACTTCAGTTGCTTGAAATTACGACTACAAATAACACACATCCTTATTTTATAGATGTTCCCATTTTTGAGGGGCATATGAAAATGTTCCTGGGTGATACAAGTTAGGCTAGAAGTGTACTTTCTCTTAGTCGTTGAAGCCCTCTCTTTAGAAGCCCATGTAAAAGCAACACAGCTAACACAATTCAAAAAGATGAAGTCAGTACCCCCCGTTCCTTTCCACAACTGTTGTTCTGGCAGAAAACACTAAATTTTTTTGGAAATCGGGACAGGATTAGACTCGACTAGTCTCTTCCAGATGTTCTCTATCTTTCTCCACTATTTCCTATCTGTCTTACATAACTATTGGGGGCTGAGAGGTAGTTATTCTACACTACTGCTTTCATCTTTAAGCAGACATGGTCACAGCTCAAGCCATTAATGACTCTAATCTTTTCTTGCTCTAAAACTCAAATGAGAAAAATCTTCTCCTCCTAGTCTCTTCCCCCTTGACACTCTCAAAAGTCACCTTCTCAATTCCCAGGAGAATACTAATAGGAGTGGCATGTTATTCCAATTCAAAAAAAGATATATAATCCTCTACTTGTCCAGGCAAGCCTACAGTTGGGAATTTCCAGCAATGTTGCAGAAACATCCCAAGGAGAAAATGTTGCTATAACCTTGGAGAGTTTCTCCCCAAAAAGTGATCAATCTTTCACTTGGCCAGGCATGCCAACTGCTGGTAATTGTTGTCCTAAGTAAGAAAATACCAAGGCAAAATGTTGTTATGACCTGAAAAATCTTCCCTCTCAGATAAGTAATTTGTAGGAGCTGAATTTGGAATGTATCTGAGAAAGGGAATCTTCTGGGATTGCAAGAGTTCATTCTCTATGGGCAATCTTGGTTCCTGCTACGTCACAGCATCCCAGTTCTCTGTCCCACAGGAGAAATGTGATAGCCCAGGCAACAGTTGGTTTCACACTGTCCATAGTGAAAGTCATATCCTAATGTCTATCTGGGACTGATTGGCGAGGGGGATATGTTTAAATATACTTTTCTATAATATATAAAAAAAGGGAGTCAAATTGCTTTATGGCCAGGAATTTTCTGTTTGGTTTTGTTTTAAGTTCCCACCCTTAATGAGTCCAGACTCCAACCTCATTTCCTCCCGAGGCACCCTTCTTCCCTAAGTGCTGCTCCCATAACTGAGGATTCTTGCACCCCTGGGCTACAGGATAATAGGGAACTGCTAGGAATAAAGGGAGAATATTGTTTCTGGCAAACCAGGAATCAGTGAAGGAAAAACTGGACTCTGTTGTTTCCCCTGGTTCTTAGTCTCCTGGTGGTCCCAATAGACCTCTGTAGTGAGGGTTCTGGGCTTCTCTTTGATATAATTACAGAGTTGCAGTTCCACTGCAGACCTGCTTAGAGGCTCAGTAGTAACCGAGACACAAAAGCCACTATCTCAGATACTCCTGAGACAAGACAATTAATCCTCAGTCTTTCTTCATTGTACTGTTTCATAGGCTTCCAACATTAGGATATTTCCATTCATCTGGAAGACAGAAGACTGTTGGTTTTTTTGTTTTGTTTTTTGGTATTTAAGTGCTTACTACATGCAGAACACTGTTCATTCATTCATTCAATAGTATTTATTGAGCGCTTACTATGTGCAGAGCACTGTACTAAGTGCTTGGGATGAACAAGTCGGCAACAGATAGAGACAGTCCCTGCCGTTTGACGGGCTTACAGTCTAATCGGGGGAGACGGACAGACAAGAACAATGGCAATAAATAGAGTCAAGGGGAAGAACATCTCATAAAAACAATGGCAACTAAATAGAATCAAGGCGATGTACAATTCATTAACAAAATAAATAGGGTAATGGAAATATATACAGTTGAGCAGACAAGTACAGTGCTGTGGGGATGGGAAGGGAGAGGTGGAGGAGCAGAGGGAAAAGGGGAAAAAGAGGGTTTAGCTGCGGAGAGGTAAAGGGGGGGTGGCAGAGGGAGCAGAGGGAGAAGAGGAGCTCAGTCTGGGAAGGCCTCTTGGAGGAGGTGAGTTTTAAGTAGGGTTTTGAAGAGGGGAAGGGAATCAGTTTGGCGGAGGTGAGGAGGGAGGGCGTTCCAGGACCGCGGGAAGACGTGGCCCAGGGGTCGACGGCGGGATAGGCGAGACCGAGGGACGGTGAGGAGGTGGGCGGCAGAGGAGCGGAGCATGCAGGGTGGGTGGTAGAAAGAGAGAAGGGAGGAGAGGTAGGAAGGGTCAAGGTGATGGAGAGCCTTGAAGCCTAGAGTGAGGAGTTTTTGTTTGGAGCGGAGGTCGATAGGCAACCACCGGAGTTGTTTAAGAAGGGGAGTGACATGCCCAGATCGTTTCTGCAGGAAGATGATCTGGGCAGCAGAGTGAAGAATAGACTGGAGCGGGGCGAGAGAGGAGGAAGGGAGGTCAGAAAGAAGGCTGACACAGTAGTCTAGCCAGGATATAACAAGAGCCTGTAGCAGTAAGGTAGCCGTTTGGGTGGAGAGGAAAGGGGGGATCTTGGCAATATTGTAGAGGTGAAACCGGCAGGTCTTGGTAATGGATAGGATGTGTGGGGTAAACGAGAGAGATGAGTCAAGGATGACACTGAGATTGCGGGCCTGAGAGACGGGAAGGATGGTCGTGCCATCGACGGTGATAGAGAAGTCTGGGAGAGGACCGAGTTTGGGAGGGAAGATGAGGAGCTCAGTCTTGCTCATGTTGAGTTTTAGGTGGCGGGCCGACATCCAGGTGGAGACGTCCCGGAGGCAGGAGGAGATGCGAGCCTGAAGGGAGGGGGAGAGGACAGGGGCGGAGATGTAGATCTGCGTGTCATCTGCGTAGAGATGGTAGTCAAAGCCGTGAGAGCGAATGAGTTCACCGAGGGAGTGAGTGTAAATGGAGAACAGAAGAGGGCCAAGAACTGACCCTTGAGGAACTCCAACAGTTAAAGGATGGGAGGGGGAGGAGGCGCCAGCGAAGGAGACCGAGAATGACCGGCCAGAGAGGTAAGAGGAGAACCAGGAGAGGACGGAGTCCATGAAGCCAAGGTGAGATAAGGTATGGAGGAGGGGGGGATGGTCGACAGTGTCAAAGGCAGCAGAGAGGTCAAGGAGGATCAGAATGGAGTAGGAGCCATTGGATTTGGCAAGGAGGAGGTCATGGGTGACCTTAGAGAGAGCAGTCTCGGTAGAGTGGAGGGGACAGAAGCCAGATTGGAGGGGGTCTAGGAGAGAATGGCTGGCATAGATCAGGGTAATCAGGTTGTCCCACGTGGGGCTCACAGTCAATCCCCATTTTACAGATGAGGGAACTGAGGCACAGAGAAGTTAAGTGACTTGCCCACAGTCACCCAGCTGCCAAGTGGCAGAGCCAGGATTCAAACCCATGGTTTCTAACTCCCTAGCCCGGATTTTTAATCCAGGCTCCACCATGTACCTGCTGGGTGATTTTAGTCAAGTTACTTAACT
Source organism: Ornithorhynchus anatinus (assembly GCF_004115215.2). Classification (NCBI taxonomy): domain Eukaryota; kingdom Metazoa; phylum Chordata; class Mammalia; order Monotremata; family Ornithorhynchidae; genus Ornithorhynchus; species Ornithorhynchus anatinus. The sequence goes on along the minus strand of NC_041735.1, from coordinate 15,217,785 downwards.
TCTCTGTGCCTCAGTTCCATCATCTGTAAAATGGGAATTTAGAACTTGCCTCTCTCCTACTTAGACAGTGAGCCAATATCCTAGTCAGATACCTGATTATCTTGTATCTACCCAAGTGCTTAGTATACTGCTTGGTACACAGTAAGCACTTAACTACCACTATTATTAGCAATGACATGATTTGGTTACCCTGAATATGATGGTTGTCCAACAGATGAGTCGAGGCTAACACAAGGTTATCGCTTGTGAGATAGGGAAGGGCTCTGTCCTGGAATCTTCTCCTGGGCAGGAAATATGTCTGTTATATTGTGTTGTACTCTCCCAAGTGCTTAGTACAGTGCTCTGAATACAGTAAGTGCTCAATAAATACAAGTGATGATTGAAGTATTGTCTACAGTGATGGTGAAGATGGGTGTTAGAGTTTGGGTGGAAGATTAGGCATTTTGCTTAGGAGAGTTTGGCTTGAAGAGTTGATGGACCATCAACTCTTCAATGTGAGTCTGTAGCGAAGGAGAGATGTCAGGGCTGCAGATGTGAATTTGGGAATCAACTGCGTAAAGATGGCAGTTGAAGCCATCTTTGAATGTTGAAGTTGAATAGAATGAGTTCTCCAAGGGAGTGGGTGAAGATAGGGAATAGAAAGGGACCTATAAATGAAACTTGAGGGATTCCCCCACTCCCCACTGCCAGTGGGTGGGAGGCAGAGGAGGAACCAGCAAAAGAGACTGAAAAGGAGCTTTGGAGAGATAGGAGAACCACAAGAGGACAGCGTCAGTGAAGCCATGGTTGGATAATGTTTCCAGAAGGGTTGATCCACAGTGATGAAGGCAGGTGAGAGGTCTAGGAGGATTAGGCCAATGTTTGCTATTTGAAGTCGGTGTGAATATTTGTCCTACTGAAGCCACATCAAAAAAACAAAGCATTTATCCTGTTAAAAAGCTTGAGTAGATCCAGATACAAGAAGGAAGGAGTATGTTATTTTGAGAATCACAAATAATTCAGGCTATTCCAGAAAGAAAGCACATTGGAGCTCTTTAAGTTAGCTACTTGAATTATCTTATTTACCTAGGGTTGTGTTTGCTTGTTGCTACTCCTTCCAATCCTATTGTAAGAGTAAACATTTTATTCAAAAACAGAAAGACTACAGTAACTTTGCCCCCAGGGCAAGGTCAAACATCATTTCTATGTACAACTTCCATTCCATTTTTGTTCCATTATCCTCATAGTTCTTTTGGGCAAGAAACAAAGGACAGCATATAGAAATATGAAGATGAATTGAGAAGAAACAGACCATGTAAAACGCATTTATATTTCTCATATAAATGTTTTTATGCCTTGACCTGAAATCAAAATGCTTTACAAAAATGATCTACTAACTGTCGAACGCAGAAGTAGTACAGAGGGAAAAAAAATCACATTTCCGTGTGGCGGGTCGAGAAATGGAGGCTCAGAGAAGAATTTACTCCATTCACAGTTCAAGAAAAAACTGCACCCAGTGGATGTCCAAGAAGCATTGGAAGAGTTTTCAGAGAGGCTAGCCCATATAATAATAAGATTCTGGTGAAACTGTAAAATGATGATGTAGTAAAATCAAAGGGACAGGCTAAGATGGTTAGCAAATTCACTGTGACCTCAGTGAAGTGGAAATAGTCAAACGTCCCGGTTTTGTGCTACTTCTCTTCTATAGCCTATTTGTCTGATCTATTTAGGAGTCACACTAGAGTCAAAGTTGGAAATGATTGAATTTTTAGTGTTTGATAAAGTGACAGAATCACCTTTTTGTTTAGATTGAGGCTAAGTCTGAGATACACCAGTAAGAAAAGAGCAAACTAGAACCCTTATTCATTCATTCAATCATATTTGTTGAGTGCTTATTTTGTGTGGAGCACTGTACTAAACACTTCGAAAGTACAATTTGGCAACAGATAGAAACTATCCCTACCCAACAATGTACTCTGGAACACAGGAATGTATTCTAATGTTTGCTATTTCAGAAGAGAAAATGAATTCATTTCTCCTGCAATCCCCAAGTGACTTAAGAAAGAACCATTTTTCAGTGCTGTTCAAAGCTGATATCACTTTCCTCCTCTTGGAAATCTATTCATTACTCATTTATACACACAACATCTCTTACCCAATTAGTCAAACACATTTCTCCTAAATTTGTATCTGGAAATCTGCTGTCTTCAAAGTGGTGGTGCTTTGGGTTGTTTTTTTCTTGGTTTGTTTGGTTTTGTTTTTTCCCCTCATAAGTATCTAAGAGAGTTCACCTTTGTAATAAACCCTCCAGTTCATGACCTTGTTGCTGGGATGCTGTTTCTGATGGTGATAGATTGTTCAAAGAATAATATACTTTTAAATGCCTCAGCTGAGAAATGAAGGTTTCAATAGTTATATGATTTCAATACTTCAAGAAACTACTTTTCCATTAGAAACATCCAGTGACATCGCAGGAATTTACCTCAAAGGAAATGAACCATATTACTTATTAAATGGGAGGATGGGGAACAGAGAGCAAAGTAGTCTTTTGATACCTCCTACCTCCATCTCCAATGACAAATAAATCGGAGTTATGGTTGAAGAATAAGAATGTTTTTCTTTATTACAGTTCAAACCAAATTTTTTGTCAAAGTAGAACTTAAAATTCCAGGATTTTACTATGCATCTTTCTGTACATTTTCTACATCCCCATCCCCATTCTTAGGAAACACCAAACTTTACTACTTTGTTTTTCTCTAAACATTTTTATTTCCTTGGATATTTAGCTCAACCACTTGTGTTTCTGAGCTGGGATAAATCTACACTCCTAGGTTTATACACTTATCTCCTCCCCATCAGTTTCCATCCTATCAAATTTTAACATAAGCCATGATAGAGTAACTTGGACACTAACACCCTTGACTTTCATACCTTTACTTGTCAGACACTTTTATGCCACAGGATGGTTTATAAATCCTATTAAAACTATGGGTGAACTTTCATTTTTCACTCTGGCTGCTTCCTTCACACCAAGAGTATGTCCAGAAAGGTGTATCGCACTTCATTTGAGACCTGTTTCTGCTGGTGGATTTTTTTGAACATGTTGTAGTTTAAACATAGCTAACAAATCACGGTTATAGTTCTAATATGCTGGAGGGTCTACAGTAGTGGGGTCCATGATTCATATTCTTGAAATATGAGTCTGCCATTAAAAATATAGAACAATTTCTGTAGCTGCAGTGAAAAATATTGTTTATTGGCTGATATAGGTTATTTTGTATGGCACCATTCTTTTTTGTCAGAGAAAACAAAGGAAAGACCTCATAGCATTCTCATGAATCTATATATAAAAGAGTCCTTCAGGTTAGAAGATGTAATTAAGCTATATACCATTCTTTAATTCACAAATATTTGTGGTACCATGTGTTACATTTAGGTTTTTATAAAAAGCATAAAACTATAAAAATAGTTATACTTTAAATGATTCAAAGCACATAAGACACTATACTAAGCACTGATCATCATGGTACAGACAATTACTGCCCCCTGAAAATTTAGATGTAAATGGGAGTTTTCACAACTTACAAATGTCTGGACATGTAAAAAGATTTAATGCTTAGGGAAAGTGTCCCAAATTATCTTTGTTTTCTGTCCTTTTTATATGGATTTGTGAGTTTGGGAGGGAAAGGGAATAAAGGTGAGATATGCAGGGAGATCTGAAAGCGAATTAGAGGCACTTGTGGGAGAGTGCAGAGAAGAGTCAGTGGCAAGTAGGAATGAAAGTGGACATATTAGAATTTACTGAGTGTATAGTGTGTGTGGAGCTGAACTAAATGCTTGGAAGAATACAATTCTCATACTAGAAATGACCCCTGCTATCAAGGAGCTTATAAACTGAGAGGGGAGATAGGAACTAAAACAAATAACAGACAGGAGGAAATAATGGATCATCTGAAATCTGTACATAAGTGCTTTTAAAGGGCTGTGAATACTTAAGGACTTAGGAGCAAAAAATACTGACCTGCAGAGATAAGAATTAGGATGTCCTCCTGCGAGAGATATAATTGCTGAAGGGCTTTAAAGATGGGGAGAACTGTGGGCTGAGTGATATAAAGGGGGAGGACATTCCAGGCAGGAGTGCAGATATGAGCAAGACATTGGCAACAGGAGAAAAGAGAGTATTGCCTAATGAGGGTATTAGCTGAAATAGAGTGTGAGTTTAGGGTGGAGTGTAAGGAGAAAGAGACCTGAGAGTAAGCCTTAAAACCAACTGTCAGGAGTTTCTGCTCTCTGTAGACTATAAACACCTCTCTGAACTGTAAGCTTCTCTCCAGGATGTACACTCCTTGTAGGCATGCATCAGCATTATAGCTCTACTATATTGTACTCTTCCCAAGTATTTAATACGGTACTCTGCACACAGTAAGCACTCAAGTATCTGTGATTCCTTTCAGTGCAGAGAGGACTGGGCAACCACTGGAGGTTTTCAAGGAGTGGGAAGACCTAGGTGGGATCAATCATATTTATTGAGCACTTGTGTGCAGGAAACTGGATTAAGTGCCTGGGAGAGAACAATATACAACAGACACATTCGCTGCTCACAGCGAGCTTACAGTCCAGGCAACAGAGTGAAGCATGGCTTGAAGAGGACAGTGACTGGAGTGTGGGAGATCGGCAAGCTTTCTGAGTCAATCCTCAAGCCATATCATAAGGATACAAGTGCCTGGATCAGTGTGATGGCCATTCAGATGGCAAGGAAGGACTGGATCGTGGAAATGGCATGGAAAAAGTGTTTAATTTATCATAAAGACTAGAAATGTTCTGAAATATTCGAGTTTTTGACCTCCTAATATTCCTTTTGGGCAGAAAAAACAATAAAATAATAAAGCTTAGAGAGTGTTTTGGTGAGCAGAGGCCAGAAGCTACATTTCCACAATTCATTTCCTTAATTATATTGAAAATCATTTGCTCTACATGTTAAAACACTTCTGAACGGAAATGTATGTAAAAAGCCTTTGGGGTTAAATGAATTATGTAACATATGTTTTCTTTCACAGGGATTAGAGATTACTGACAGAGATTTCCAGACATGGAAAATGATTACAATATGGGAAAATTCAGTTGGCAAAACATTTTAATGTGTTCAAATAAATTCCCATGTTAAAAATACTGTAAACTTCATTAGCATCAATAAAGATTTTGAAGGCAAAGAAGGTATTGCTTGTGAAATCTGGGTCATTTCTCCTTTAACTGGTGATCCCAAGAAACAGAGGGAAGCAAAAACAGTGTACAAACACTTCTCAGGAAGTGATCACTGCTTAGCATGCAATCCAAACCAGGATTTTCTAAATGGTCAGGTGGGATTGGAATGGGCTGGTTCAGTATTAGACAAGAGTGGATCTGGGGCAGACAATAACTCCTGTTCCCAGCTGCAGAGATTCGGTGGCTCTGTGCAAGTTGTTTTTGGGTTGAATGAGGGTTACTTAGTAGAGGTGATAAAAGCTGGAGTAAAAGCAGCACAGCTCTTCACAATTTAAACCACCCTCTCAGACTGAGCTAGGCTTACTTCAGAAGCCCCATTCTGTACTTCCCCCTCATCAGTAGCCCCTGAAAATGGGCAAACCAGGGTATGACTTTACTGTGCCCAGCTCTTAGTAAGCACTTAAATAACACCATTATTATTTTTACCCAGACAACTCCCCTGTCCAACCTCCCCTTGCCATGCCAACGATGGGACCAGGGGTACTGGGGGTAAGTATTAAAAATCCTTTCTACTGGCCTGGCAAGCAGGCACTGTGGGGGTGGAGCAGAGGTGAGATTTATGAAGTCATGGTGGTAGTGGGTTGATAGGCACTGCACATGAAGGAGGTGAAAGCTGCCTGCTTATCAGCAAAGTCAATGGGAACCCCACAGAGCCCCATTTCTAGCTGAAGCCCGGGTCTTGCTGATGAAAAGTGCTGGATCCAGGGAGCATGGGCTGGTTTATTCTTGTCTTCATTCTGCCATTCCAGTGCACTCATCACTCTACCAAGAGCTATGCTGGAGGGAGGGGAGAGACAGAGAGAGAGACAGAGAGAGACAGAAAGAGAGAGATAGGGATATTCTCATTCACGACATTTTTACCAGTAAAAGGTTCTCACTTCAGCCCTTCCTTCCTCAGAATAGTAATTCCATTTCCATCAATATTTCTACCTAAGCTCCATTTTCCAACTTTTTAATAGTTTTCTTTGCTTCCCTCGTGCCCCTTTCTGGGGTCTTATCATCCAAACTTGGATCATTGCAGTCCTCTCATAGGAACAAGGTGACCCAACAAAGAGATCACATTTGTAATTCTTAAAAAGGATTTCATCCTACTTTTAGCAATCAAGTAATGAAAACCGATGCAAGACTCTATAAGGACCAACCTTAAAGATTATTTGGAGGCATGAAAAAAATTGGGTTAGTAAAATTTTATGTTCTCTCCACACTGAGGGAAAATGATCTCCTAGAGTCTGATTTATAGATTAAGTCTGTATTAAAGAACCTGATCCAAGTGTGTTCTTCCTGGGGTATTCCTCCTCACTAATCACATCAAGAGAAAAGAAAGAAGGCACAATCATACCTTGAATTTGCACTGCATTATTTTTACTACAGAATTGTCATATTTCTTTTTATCCTCAATACCTTGGTGAAGGAAAAAGAACAGAGTAATGTTTCCCTCATTTTAACAGGTAAGGAAATTTAGGCACAAGGACTTCATTGCAAGTTCTAGAGCATGTCAGTGGCATAAACGGGATGAGAACCCTAAACCCATAACTCCTAAACCCATGATTTTTCCACTAGACCCCAGGGCCTTCCTACCTCTGAATGGCTGCTAATTTTAAGACTCCGAAGGATTCAAGAATTCAGCACTGTGCTTTCACAACTTTTCTCACTTCAGTACCACTCTTCTTTTAAGAGATGAATTGGCTTTTAATGCAAGCAATTAGGATGCCTACAAGAACCTTGCATTCAGCTTTCAACTTCAGAGGGCTGTTTTCCCAAGTGTCATATATGTACAATATTTACTATCCTTGTGAAAGTTAGATGCTTCATGAGAGTAGACTAGAGCCTACAATCATGTACCAACCATGTCAATTAATATCCTGTTGAAAGGAATGACAGCCCTGCTCAAAAATTCTCTCTTATGCTGCCTTCTCTTTGCTGATATGTCAAAGTTATTTTTTTCTGAAAGTTTTACTTCAACTGAAGCGTTGAGTTATGCACTGCAGGAACAGAGTTCAGTTCCTCAGGTCACAGAATGGTATGTGCTTCCAGTCACAGACCCATCACGAAACAGGAAAATTGTGGAAAATTTAGGTTGGAGAAACTGTCATCTCAGCTGCTGTTCTCGGTTCAATTCCACCAGTGCTGTTTCAGCTACATGAAATGGCTTTGAAAGAGTAAATTGGATCAGCAATTACACTGCCTTGTTTCAAAAAAGTCAAAAGATTGATGTTCATCCAAGTTATGCAAAAAAAAGCATTTTAGGATGGGTTTCTGTGGAGAGAAATAAATTTGTTCAACTAATGGGAAGTCTAAATGCTGGCTAAATCAAAAGAGGGTAGACCAACCAATCCTGAATGTCATGTAGTCTTGATGACCACAACATAGCCAGTTGCCTTCTTACTCAAACCAAGAGGTAAATTTTGTCACAGCATTACAGACAGGCTGAAAAATTCATTTCATTCTCTGCCAGTGTGGCATCAAGTGTGGCTTGAAAAGCAGCGTGGCTCATTCATTCATTCATTCAATAGTATTTGAGCGTTTACTATGTGCAGAGCACTGTACTAAGTGCTTGGAATGTACAAATCGGTAATAGATAGAGACAGTCCCTGCCCTTTGACAGGCTTACAGTCTAATCCGGGGAGACAGACAGACAAAAACAATAGCAATAAATAGAATCAAGGGGATGAACATCTCATTAACAAAATAAATAGGGTATTGAAAATATTTACAGTTGAGCGGATGAGTACAGTGCTGAGGGGAGGGGAAGGGACAGGGAGAGGAGCAGAGGGAAAGGGGAGAAAAGAGGACTTAGCTGAGGAGATGTGAAGGAGGGGGTAGAGGGGGAGCAGAGGGAGCAGAGGGAAAAGGGAGAGCTCAGTCTGGGAAGGCCTCTTGGAGGAGGTGAGCTTTAAGTAGGGTTTTGAAGAGGGGAAGAGAATTAGTTTGGCGGAGGTGAGGAGGGAGGGCATTCCAGGATCACGGGAGGACGTGGCCCAGGGGTCGACAGTGGGATAGGCGAGAACAGGGGATGGTAAGGAGGTGGGCAGCAGAGGAGCTGAGCATGCGGGGTGGGCAGTAGAAAGAGAGAAGGGAGGAGAGGTAGGAAGGGGCAAGGTGATAGAGAGCCTTGAAGCCTAGAGTGAGAAGTTTTTGTTTCATGCGGAGGTTGATAGGCAACCACTGGAGGTTTTTAAGAAGGGGATTGACATGCCCAGAGCATTTCTGCAGGAAGATAAGCCGGGCAGCGGAGTGAAGACTAGACTGGAGCAGGGAGAGACAGGAGGAATGGAGGAAGGAGGAAGAAAGGAGGAAGGCTCCATGGCAAGAGAACGGGCTTGGGAGTCAGAGGACATGGGTTCTAATCCTGGCTCTGCCACTTGTCTGCATGTGACTTTGGGCAAGCCACTTAACTTCTCTTTGCCTCAATTACCTCATCTGTAAAACGGGGATTAAGACTGAGTCCCACGTGGGACAGCCTGATTAACTTGTATCTATCCCAGCACTCAGAACAGTGCTTGGCACATGATAATACTTATGGTATTTCTTAGGCACTTATTATCAAGTGCTCCCAAGTGCCTTCCACTAAGTTCAAGAGTCTACCAAGTCCTTCTCAAATCACATCTCCTCCAAGAGGCCTTCCCTGAAAAACCCTCACTTCCCTACTCCCCCTGCCTTCTGCTTTGCCTAAGTATTCAAATCTAATTTAAGTGCAGGACAGCTGAGGGTGGGTGAATATCAAGTGCTAAAGTACATATCCTTACATTCTGACATTTCCCCTTTCCATAATTTATTTTAATGTCTGTCTCCCTCTTTAGACTGCAAGTTCCTGAAGGACGGGGATTACATTTACCCATTTCCTTCTAATGTACTCTTCCACGCACTTAATACAGTGCTCTGCATAAAATAAAAGTTTACTAAATACTACTGATACTAGACTGCTATTTTCCAGAACTGTTAGACGCCCTGAACTGCTCAGTTTCCCCAGTGTCTAAAGACTGCTATGAAATTCCCCATGGTGACAGTGATATGGGGAGTCATAAAAGCTACTTGCTAATATAGCCTAATAGGGATGGTAGGATTCCAGGGTAGGTTTGCGGATAGGACTAGTAATACATGGCTCTAAAACATGATCATCCACACAGCAGCCCTTCCTTCACAAGAGCTCAGATAGCACTGGTATTGGATTTTTGTGAAGTGATGATCTGCTACGCATTGTCTTTGGAAGGAGTACACTGCATTTTTTCTAAATTTTAAAGTTAATTCTAAGATATTTCCTCATGGAATGCCCATCCTCTGGAGAAAATCACCAAACACAAAGGTGATCAATGGATTAACATTAAATATAGAATACCTCAGAAGGTGATATGTTCCTTTCATGCCTTGGGGAAAAAAAAGAATTGTTGAGTTCTGACCCAGAAATGGAAAATTCATGTAACTAGTTTTCCTTTTTCAGATTTGGTTACAAGAAGGATTTTCTATAAAGGAATTATTTTCCAGAAATAAGTGGATTTTGTAATCTTGCCAAAGCCTGATGCCCTTCAAAGGGTCTTTTAGTCTGTTGGTGGCCTATTCTACTGCATTAAGTATACGAACATTTAAATCTGAATTTATAGGGAAAAACGTTTGTGTAAATGAAACAAATGGCGGATTGAGAGGCATTGCAGGTTTTCAGAAGAAAAATGCTATCTGATGTTTTCTCCCCATAACTGGATATTAAACCTTTGTAATTCACCTTCACCAGACCATCTTCAACAACTGCAGATTTTACAACTGTACAGAATCACTAAGAGTTGTGGAAAATGTACTGACCAATGAGCTGTAATATTTCTGATTCCACAACCAAGTTTATATGGCTTAAGAAATGTAAGCAGAAGGTGTATTGTGTCTTCATTTCCTTCTGGCACTCCATCAACCTTTTCTGCTGCTGATGCTAGAACTCAATAAAATCCCATTAACAAGAAAATTTCATATTAAGCTTGACAGTTTACAAATTGCTTGGGTTTTCATTTTCAATATTATCAGCCTGCAAGACTTGGGAGCTACAGCATCCAGGGCTGCTGAAATTTTGAATAATGTTGATGAAATCATTTCACATTATTCAGTCTTCCTCTTTCAATGAATAGATAAGCAGACTTGAACCTCTCAGTCACTTTCACAGAAGAGGAATGGAAATGATTCAGCAAACTGAGTGGTGTGGGAATTTGCCAGATACCCATTGCAATCTGTAGATTTAATAGTAAAATCTCTAGCAGAACCATTTTTTAATATGAGACTTTCACCATCCTGATTAACAAAAATAGATCCAGATTGCCCAATATTAAAATTTAGAGAATTACCCACCCACCTAGGTTACTCCCAGATCTATATTCTAGAAACCATTTTAAAAGCCAAATACAATACTCTCATCAGAGTCCAAGTGGTGCTTGAACAGACAAAGCAAAAGTCTGAGAACTTTGGTTAGAAGACAACTTCCAGCCTCATTACGGTTTCTCTCCTGCCACATAGGCAGATGTCAGCAAGGCCAATTTTTCCATTCTTAGTATTAAGACAAAGCCCTGAAGTCCAATTCAAAAAGTGATCACCACTCTTGGAGGGTGGGAACCTATGGCTGTTGCTGTTCTAGATTGGAATCTATTTTGAATGTCTAATTTGTTTTTGGTCTTTTTTTGGATTTTTTTGCCTTGTATTTTCCAAAGCAGATACCAAACCTTTAATTCAACTACACATCCCTGTCAAAAGTCTATACAACTTTGTTAATTTCAGGATAATTGATAGAGCAGGAAGAAAGAGTGAGAGAAAAGAAAAGAAGGCATAGCAGAAATAGTGAGAATGGAAAGAAATCACTGAAGTAGTTGATAGTTAATTAGTAGGAAATTACAGACTAGAAACAAGAGAAAATGCTTCAGAGTAATGGCAGAACCCAAAGGGGGCGCTGAAAACAAGACTAGAAATGTAAATAGAAATGATTTTTTTTTTAAAAAAAAAGAGCAATTGTATTTACTGAGCACTTACTATGTGTAGAATGCTGTACTAAACACTTGGGAGACTACAGTACAAACATAATTAGTGGACAAGCTTCCTGCCCTTAATGAGCAAAAGTAAATAAAATAAGTGGAATGCAATGCGAAGAGTAAAGGGATTTCATGTACCCTTTGAGGTTAGTTTATATTCAATTTATAAATGGAAAGTGATAGGCACATTTTATTTGAATTCAGCTGAATACACTGTGTGGTCACAAGAGGGTGTGGGAAGCTATATTTTAAAGGCAGAATCACCTCTGAGGAAGACAAAATGAAGTAAAGGGAAAACTGTGTGAAATTTTGATGCCTTTCCTTCTGTCAAACATTTTTTAAAACTATTTTGATTGCTACAGTAAGCAACCATCTGCTAAATCAACTAACCACCAACCTTTTAAATTATTACAAACCATTCCACAGAGAGGCATGTTATAAAAAAGATTTGCTGTATTTAAAAATCACACAAGTGATTGACTCAAAGATGAGCTTGCAAAATAACCTTCAATATGAAAGTGTAAATATTCTTTGTCTTCTCTGAAATGAAGAGCATAGACTCAACAGAGCTTGCAATGTGGGAAGATTATGTGGGTTCATTTCCTTATAAATTTCCCCTTGGGATAGCTTTCATTGGCATAAATAATAAGGAAAAACAAACAGCTAATCCTAAGAGGCAGCCAGAAATTAGTTCTTATTTAAATTACCAATAGAAAGATTTGCTGAATGAAAACCTGCATGCTTCTGTGATGGTTCCATCTCACAAGTTTTCTTCAAAGACTCCCATCCATATTTGCACAGGAGGCAACATACAACCAGATATATGAAATCTTAATATTCCTCCAAGATAAAACTATCCAATAATTTGTCCAACAATACATTTTTATAGCAAGCTGCCTCTACCAATTCTATTCTTAGCACTTGTGTTCCTGACACTTTCTAAATGGCTTCATTGAATCTCTATAGAATATCAGCTCTGACTATAAGGTATTTTTCTTCTTGGTGCAAAAAAATTTTTATAGACATGTTAAATTTAACAAGAACATGACATGCCCTTCCACACTGTACCATTTGGTCAGCTCATTTGACGCACACTTGACAGGATGGAATTGGAAGTGTTATTCCATCTCTATCTTTGGGGTCCCTGCAGATCAAGAGCAGGTCACCAATTTCTCATCAGGGGTGAAAACGGGAAATGTAGCTGAGTAGAAACACCATGAGTTGCTATAAAGAAAACCTATCACTGTTAAAACAGGAAGGAAAGGTGAAATGGCTTCTCTTTAGAGAACGTTGTTACTATTTGCAGGAGATATGCTCTAAGAAACAACAATAATAATAATCATAAGGGCTTACTATGCGTGAGGCACTGTTCTAAGCTTTGGGGTAGATACAAGGTAGTCAGGTTGGACACAGTCCCTGTCCCACATGGAGCTCACAGCCTAAATCCCCATTTTATAGATGAGGGAACTGAGGCCCAAAGAAGTGAAGTGACTTTCCCAAGGTCACACAGCAGATAAGTGGCTGAGCCGGCATTAGAGCCCATGACCTCCTGACTCCCACGCCCTTGCTCTAATCACTACACCATGCTGCTTCTCTTGTGCTGCCAAACTCTTCATATTCATTTGAGTGCTTTGAGTGCTTTGAGTGATTTGAGTGCTTACTGTGTGCAAAGCACTGTATTAAGCGCTTGGGAGACTACAGTATAATAACACAAACATTTGCTGCCCACAACAAGCTCATAGTCTAGAGCAGCAGACTTTATTGCTTTTTTCAACCAATTATACTTCCTGAGATGTAATTCTAGCCCTTCATTACTGGATTTTTTTTTTTGCTTCGTCTATAGGCTACTTGGTAATAGACACCCACTTCCATCATCTTTCACCATTTTTTCTTTGACTGATAGCACAGTGATCACATTTATTTCCCATTAATATAATGTTCAACTGAAAGTTCTTAAAATAGATGTAAAAATGCACACAAGTGGAACAATCTGTTTATCATTTTTCACTCTAAAATGGGAACCTCAGAGGTAGTGGATTACATGTTAAGAGGCACTCTGAGCAGCATATTCATAGAAAACTCCTGATATCCTCCTTAAGATTACATTTTAGCTTGATAATTACGTGGTTTCAAAAATCTCAGGAAGGGACTACACTATTTTAGAGTTTGATTCCCTAGTGTAGTATCTCACATTTCATATTCTCTAAGGATCCATATAGATCTTGTTAGTGTCTTTCAGATGAGGAAATTTACATAGTTATATCAAAGTCGATAAAGATTTTACACAAGAGGTGGGTAAGCAGAGGAGAAAATTTAGAGAATGTGGCTAAGATAGCTTCTGCCTAAAATGGTGTTTGCCTTCTTGTGCTTTACTAAATCCCAGGTAAAAGCCTCAGTGATGAGCACCTTCTACTCTATGTGCCTGGTGGAGATTACACTAGAATGAAAGGCCTTTCATTTCAAATTTGGAATCCAGAGATGCATCTGCCAACCTAACATTCAATTTAGGTTGGGTTGTGCATTGGCTTAAGAAACATTTGCCAGTTGGCAAGCCAATCAAGATGGACCTTTTAAGATCACTGATCTGGACTCAGCTTTACTCTGTTCTTAATGGGTTGGGAGGTTAGCTCTTTATCCTTAGTTACTTATGGAATTTATCTTGGGAAAGACAGCATGACTAGCAGAAGGACCAGTCCCTGAGGTCTGTTGTGTGGTCTTAGACAAGTCACAACCTCTCTTGCCTCATTGTCCTCATCTATATAACATTGTGGTAAAATACCTGTTCTCCACCCTCTTGGACTATGGGATAGGGACGGTATCTCATTATCTTCTACTTATCAAATGTTTAGCGCATAGTAATCATCTACTGACTACCATTTTTATTACCATTAAATGATTTTAATATGCCAAACACTTTAAGGTAATTGTTGGGAGTATATACGAGATGATTAGATCAAAATCCCTGTATCACAGGGCTCATGTCTAAAGAGCTAAGATCCCCAGTTTAAAGATGAGGAAACTGAGGCACACAGAGTGACTTATCCAGTGCTGTTCAGCAGGCCAGTTGCAGAGTTGAGATTAGAAACAAAGTCTTCTCACTTGCAATTCCATGTTCTTTCCATTAGCTCAGGCTGCTGCTCAGAATCAGAATAGTTAGTAAGTCCTCCCTTTCCTGGTAGCAACTATGTACATATTTTAAAATTCTTTTGTGGCTCCTAACCTTTAATTTAGTTTAGTGACTGTCTTCCCCAGCTATGTGGTGAACTCCTCATGGGAAGGATCAGACCTGCTAATTAATATGCTCCCTCAAGTGCTTAGTACGAGGTCTGTGCAAAGTGCTCATTAAATAAAACTAACAAGAATTTTGGTATTTTTAAAGTGCTCACTATGTACTAAACATTGAGGTAATAATAATAATAATGTTGGTATTTTTTAAGCGCTTACTATGTGCAAAGCACTGTTCTAAGCACTGGCGTAGATACAGGGTGATCAAGTTGTCCCACGTGGGGCTCACAGTCTTCATCTCTATTTAACAGATGAGGTAACTGAGGCACAGAGAAGTTAAGTGACTTGCCCACAGTCACACAGCTGACAAGTGGCAGGGCAGGGATTGGAAGCCATGACCTCTGACTCCCAAGCCCGGGCTCTTTCCACTGAGCCACAGGTAGGTACACAATAATCAGATTGGACCCAGTCCCTGTCCCACATTCATTAAGTAGTATTTATTGAGTGCTTACTATGTGCAGAGCACTGTACTAAGCACTTGGAATGTACCATTCGGCAACAGATAGAGGCAATCTCTGCTCAATGACGGGCTCACAGTTTAAGCAAGAGGGATAAAAGGTAATCAATCCCTATTTTACAGAAGAGGAAACAGACACAGTTCAGTGACTTGTCCACAGTCATACAGCAGGCAACTGGCAGAGCCATTATTAAAACCAAAGTCCTTTTTCCACTAGGCCACGTCGCTTCTCCACTGATTACTTGTCAAGGTACTAAGGGATAGATAACTTACTGAGTCATAAGTCTCAAACTTTTCCCTCAGAAATTCTTTTAAAAGAGCTGCTTCCAAGTAAAGGGAAAAATGAGTTTTAATTCATTTTTCTCACCACTCCCCACTCTTTGGGAGAAGTTATCTCAAATGTAAAATGACAAAAGCAAACTTCAGGTGAAAGATAATGGTTTCAAGGATTATCAAAGGTATTTAACACTTACTGTGTACAGAGCACTGTACTAAGGTTTTGCGAATATATATATATATATATATATATATATATATATATTTCCTTCCAACAAGCTTACAATCTAGAGGGATAAGGCACAAAATGGAGACCTAAATCCTAGGCAATAATTCATTTCATTTATGGACATTAGGAACACTGTTCAGAGGGAATGAGTTCTATTGATTTTTTTAATGCTAAAAATGCCAACATTGCAGTATTTATGGGATTTTTATTCTCAAAGACCTCCTCACCATCACCCTACTTATTGAGATCCCAGAGGACATATAACTCTGTTCTAGGAATCCTGTTCCCAATAAAGTGTTCAGTTAGCATGAGAGCAGTAACCAAATGTAATTTTATGGTTGAATCTAATTGTTTGGTTGAATTCTCCCCAAATGCTATCATACACCTGAAAGAATTTTGGGGAAATAATGCAACTACAGGCAGGTCACAGGTTACAACCATGCGTGATGCAGACAGTATTAGTGGATGCTGGTGGATGTTTTTGTCTGACGGTGCCCACCTTCCAAATGAGCATTACAGCTAAGTGCTCCCCACCTTAGAGCAAGCAATAAAACAATCTTGGAGAGAGCTCTGACCACAGTTTGTATCAAATTTTCAAGGTGTTAAAGGGATCCCTGAACAATTAACCAAAGTTGTGACCCAGGAAGAAAGCTTAATATATAAATAGAAGCAGTGGCCTAGTGGATAGAGCATGGGCCTGGGAGTCAGAAGAACCTGGGTTCTAATCCCAGCTCTGTGACTTGTCTGTTGTTTGACCTTGGCCAAGTCACTTCACTTCTCAATACCTTAACTACTTCATCTGTAAAACGGAGATTGAGCCTCTGAGCCCTATGTGTATACAACCTAACTTGTATTTACTCTAGAAATTAGTTCAGTGCCTGGCACATAGTTAGCTCTTACTAAATACCATAAAAGGGGATTATGCAGGCATTGAGTCTATTGCATCTGATTCAGAGGAACTGATGTTCAAAGATGAACTTGACAAACTGACAATCCAAGACTTGGTAATATGCCAAAACAGATTAAGTATTAGTTACGATTTCCTCTACCACCAGCTAAATTGTTGGGATGTAAATGTTCTACATAAATTTTAAAAGTTAGCAGATGAATTTAGAGATAGAACTGAGTGCAAAGAAGAGGTCAAAGGTACACTGAGGTGCTCATGAAGTTTCATCTGCTACAGTGTGCTTCCAGAAGAAAGTGGCTGCTCTCAGTGTAAGCCTCTTTAAAGACTAAAAATCATTTTATGATATTTTATTTAATAGCGAGAAGTAGCATGGCCTTGAGGAAAGAGTACGGGCTTGGGAGCCAGAGGATCTGGGTTTTAATACAGGCTATGCCGCCTTCCAGCTGTGTGATCTTGGGCAAGTCACTTCTCTGTGCCTCAGTGACTTCATGTAAAATAGGAATAAAATACCTGTTCTCCCTTTCCCTGAATCAAGGACAGGGTCTGATCTGCTTACACTGTATCAAGTCCAGTGCTTTGTAATAATAATGTTAGTATTTGTTAAGTGCTTACTAGGTGCCGAGCACTGTTCTAAGCGCTGGGGGAGATAGAGGGTAATCAGGTTGTCCCACATGGGGCTCACACACTTTTAATCCCCATTTTACAGATGAGGGAACTGAGGCCCAGAGAAGTTAAGTGACTTGCCCATAGTCACACAGCTGACAAGTGGCAGAGCCGGGAGTCGAACTCATGATCATTGATTCCGAAGCCCAGGCTATTTCCACTGAGCCACGCTGCTTCTCCACCGCGCTTTGTACTGTGCTTGGTATATAATAAGCCTTTAAACTCTACTATCACTAATATTTTAACATTTTAATTGAATTAACAATAAAAAATATTCCAGTAATATTTATCATTATTATGTTTAGCCCATAAATTAATAACCTATTACTTTTTCTGGGGTTCTGGACGGGATTTCATTTATAACACGCATGTCTATGGGGAAACATACTCCACAGTACTGCCATTTTCAAGAAACACAACCCAATTATACCTGGGGCATTCCCATAATATAATTCGAGTTCTGGGTGCATGAGGTTAAAGTGTGAAAATATCATCTCCTTTACAAAAGAATGCCTAGCTCTTTGTATTCTGAGAGATTTAAACCAGGATGTCACAAGTGACAGTCAATGACAACCAAAACATAGCTCAGGAGAAAAATAAAAAAGCAGTGGGCTCTGTGTGTCTGGAAGAAACTAAAAATGGATATGATTAGGATCAGTGAGAGTCCAGCTATGTTAAAACTGAATCAGACAATCCTACCTAGATAACATAATACCATTATAAGGCTCAATATCAAATGCTGCTGAGGTATGTAATTCCAATATCAAACAACATTTTAAGTTGCAACAGTTGGAAATCACCACCATCTCTTCTGTGCAAAAAATGATGTTTTTTCAACTTTCCAATATAGCAACAAGCAAACAAAGATAATTGCTTGTTCCCAAGCAATTATCTTTATTTCATGCAAGCTGATTAAACCAGTTAGGTCTGGAGCCCCTAGATGCTACACTTATGTGTTTCCTAAGCACATCAACATAGTCCTTAACACCTAAGGGACAGAGAAGTGGGAAATAATACGAGACTCTAATCTTTACTTTCCTCATGTCAAATCAGTTGAGATATTTCACTTAATTTCACTACCTTCTGTTCTCAGGTGTCTCTACAAGCACTATTTTCAAACGGAGTTTGAAAGAACTTATAAACCTAGGAGAAAATGTATCTTCCAGGATAGCCAATTCCAATTCAGAGGATGATCAATGATCAATTCCAACCCCTCTGAAAACTGCTAGTGTCCTACATTCCAATTTAAAAGATGCAAAAGCAGTAGCTTGTGATTCCAGATAAGAACTCAAATGAAGAGTCCTACAGACAGAAAGTTTGCTCACTCTACCCTTAAAGCACAATATAAAACAAAAATCAGTCATACTTCTCTTCTATAGAAGTATATGTAAGGGCTGTGGTAGCATTTATGTGAAGAATTTCACCTTGGTCAGCCACATGATCATAATAAAAACAAATTTACCATGAAAGCCATCAAGCAGACTGATTTCCTCTTCCTTCCCTGCACTAAAAATCCTCTATCATTAAGTCAATTTTCCCAAACTTGTCTCAAGAATGAATGGTTCCTTTCCTTCTAATCCCAGATGCCTACAATTTAGCTCATCTTTAATTAATCGCTTTAATGCCAGCATACCTGGAACATGAACAGTCCTATATTTAAAATTTCAATGTCTTAAACATCATATATTCAGCCATGCGACAGAACAAAGCAAAGGAGAAAAAAACGCACTGTTTATATATGACATCCCGTTTGTCTCAACTGTCTCAAAGGACAAAATGTCTTGGAGAAAAAATGAAATTGTTCTATAAGTAAATTGAATTAAGACCTAACTAGAGCTGAAGTTTTGCACAAGACTATGATAATAGCAGTTACGCCTAGGTGTCCCTCAAATTTCTCTGCCAAACTCAGCAAATGGGTTTCTCCATAGAAAAGTTAACTGCCATGTCCATGTGGAGATTTTTTGGTGGATTGGATTTTCCATTGGAAATACCTATTTTTGACTTGAATCTGTCCAGGAACAAGCCTTTGTATCCTGTATTCTCTGTCCCAGCACTTAGTACAGTGCTCCTCTTCTTAATCAAAAGAGGGTCAATTCCCAGAATGCCCTCGGGCCAGATGCCAGGTCAGGTTCATTTAACACCCAAGCATAAATAGTAGCCAGTTTGCCAGTTTGCATTGTGCATGTTTTGGTCTGACAATACACTGGTTAAATAAAGCCCCAATTCCTAGAATGCATATTCAAACATAAGTGTTCCATCCCCAAGTCTCTGAGTATGAGAATTAACCTGATAATAAGAGTGACTAGATATACCACATTTTGGGGGCCTATTCCTCCAAAGACCCAACTCTAAGAACCAGTGAAACCTCATTTAATGGTACATGGTGTCAGGGGACAGGACTGTGAAAATGAATCAGCAGCCAGCTAAACCAGCCACTTCTCAGGACTTTTTCTGGAAGATTCTGAAGCAGCCACATGGTTGTTAATAGAAATGATAAAAACTTCCATGTTGCTACTGGCCCAAGGAGGGGCAATAGCAGGAGCAATGAACTCAACAATGATTACAGGGTGAGTGCGTATATGTTCTCTACTATGAATTGATGCTTTAACGTGGCGGGAAGTCTGTGTACTCTGACGAAGATTAGTGCTAAGCCAATATAGGGCTACCCAAAATGGAAAGGTCTATGCCAAAGCATCGGACAAAGTCAATTCACGTATGCTGGGCAGCAGCGACATGGGAAAAAGTCAAAAGCAGATGATCAAGTGATCAAAATGTGGATCAAAGACAAAGGCACAGACTGCTTTAACTGCATGGAAGAAGTCAATCATAGTGGATAGAGCATAGGCCTGGAAGTCGGAAGGTTGTGGGTTCTAATGCCAGCTCTGCCACTTGTCTGTATGACCTTGGGCATGTCACTTCTCTGTGTCTCAGTTTCCTCATCTGTAAAATGGGGATTAGGACTGTGAGCCCCTTGTGGGGCAGGGAACTGTGTCCAATCCCATTTGCTTGTATGAACTCCAGTGCTTAATACAGTAAGCACTTGAATACCAGAATTATTATTAAGCCACTTCTGTATCTTTACCAAGAAAACTCTATGGACACACACAACTTATGAAAGAAGATGGTATGTCCTGAAGAGGGTTTATCCATGGAATTGCTATGGGTCAGAATGACTCAACAGCATTTGAAGAAGTAGTGTGTATGTTCAATGTAACTGTCACTGTATGATATTTTCATTTTCTTCTCCATCTTCCCCTTCCCCTACATTTCCACTAGGTTCTCTGATCTCCTTGATTCTCTGTATTTCTGTCTGCCTACTCTTTAGCCCCAACGTTTGGAGATGTCACTCCCTTTTCCTTTCTGAGCTTCCCAAAATATGGTCATTATAGGAATAGTTCATCAGTAAACCTATATATTTCAGATCATTCAGAATACATTCAAGCTGGTTACTTCCTCACTATATGATTTGCATCTTTTGTTTCAAGGATCAATGGAAATTAATAAGAATGACCTTGAAAAAATATAAATGGCTGTGATAAGGTTTAGCTGCCTCTGGTCTAATTTTCAAAGGCAGGTCAACACCGAATATCAAATTATAAAAAGGAAATATCTTTGGAGATGAACTAAGCTACATATAAAAAAAACCACCCAAAACCATCTGCTAGCCCTTTCCAAAACTATAAAAACTGGTTTAATGGGTACTCTATAGAACTTACTGTATACACATATTCCCTTTTAATGTGACCACTGCACTGACCATTATGAGCAATATAAAGTAGGCAAAATAAAGTATGAAAGATGATATACGTATTGGCTTTTTATGTAACAAGCATTCCTGACTTTCACCTTTTTTCTGTGTGATTTTAGCAAATGCTGTTCCTATTTTAATTACATACTGATATCAATTTATTCCTATTTTCAATGGTGCTACATGGTTACAGATACATGGGGCTGTGATAGGCCAAAGTCTGAGAAACTAGTACATGTCTTTAATTTGTGAATATTTACAACACTCAAATTTCTAATTTACAAAGATTAATTTACAAAATATGGAAGAGTAAATTATGTGAAATAAACTGTATCACCAACAAAATATTACTTTTTGTGTAGCTAATTTTATACCCAGTATTGGCATGTGTTCAAATGCTCACTTTTAATAGTATACCACTCACCATGGACGTATCATGATGACATTGTTATATCATGACTCCTAGGATATTACTCCTCTCTCAAACAACACTTCTTATAATTCTGGAAGCTTTAAAACTGTCATTTGAGAGACTTACGTAGTAGCTTTTTATCAGTCTGCATCCCTTGTTTTAAATTAACTGAATTAGCAGCTCTAAACCCCATATTAGAGCAAAAATCTAAAAATCAATGAGCCTTATAGTTGAGACCATCATTAGCAGCATCCATATTGTTTAAACCTTTGAAACTGAGTTTCAGAAAATATAATTGGGCATAGAATTTTGAGGGTAGTTAAAACAGTAAAAAAGGCTGATTGAATAGAGACAGGGCAAGAGAGATTGAAGCTGAGAAAGAGAAGGAGCAATAGTTTCTCAAATAGCCCCACACCAACCACCAACGACTACCCATACAATCAAACACACAGATGCCATTACCCAGACATCTTCAGGGCTGAGCAGCTTCAGGCAAGTAAAAGAGAGAGGCATCTGATACCGTAGAATTTGAGATTAAATAAAGCCCTTTCCTAGCCTTTTCATTCATTCATTCAATAGTATTTATTGAGCGCTTACTATGTGCAGAGCACTGTACTAAGCGCTTGGGATGAACAAGTTGGCAACAGATAGAGACAGTCCCTGCCGTTTGACGGGCTTACAGCTAGCCTTCATTTGGGAGATTGGACAATGTACATTCTATGACTATCAGTAGTATTTACTCTTTAATTGAGATAAGAGAAGAGAAAGAAGTTTAAAGCACATATTTAAATGCATTTTAAAATTTAATACACTGTCCATATCCATAAAAGTATATTCTTGTTCTAAAGAAACGTCACTGCTCTAAAACTCTATTCCCACATGTTTACACTATTAGTTCAAAGCCCTATTAGATCTAAACTCTTTGATGTATGACCAACCACTTCAGTTGTGGCTTTTTGTTAGCTCAAATCTAAATCCAGTGGGAAAAAGGACAAATTGGTTCTTTTATCAAATATTTTCAGTATCAACTTAAAGTGAACTGAGACCATTTTTCTTTTAAACTGAAAAGCTACATGATGAGTTTGAGGACAAAATAAATAAATATTCAATATTGGAGCTTGATTAGAAAATAAAATCAGGAATACAGAGGCCAGGTAATTTACACATTTACATTTCTAGCCATCAATTATTCCAATCTACTTAAACCGATTTTTTTAACTCCTAAAAGAGATTGCCTCCCTGCTCTTCTGATAAGAAATTGGTCTTAAGGAATAAACACCATATTTGGTCTGCCCCTGAAAATATCAATAAAGTCAGTGAGGTCAAAACCCATTGTTCAAAATTCCATGACCCAGAGCATTACATCTGAGCAGTTTCAGGTGTTAAAGGTCATTTGACCAGTGATGAGAATCTCTGTTTAATTTTCTAAAAGTCATTTTCTGGATTCTTATAACTTGACAGTACATAAAACCCACCAGTTATATTTAATGAGAACCTACTGCACGCAGAACACTGTACTAAGCACTTGGGAGAGTACAGCTACATTTCAGGAATTGTATTCAACTTTAAGAATCAATTTCTTCTTTTACTATTAGAACAGCACACTTTAGTAAAAATGTTGCTGTCGGCTGATAGAATCCAAATTGAAGCTGCTTCTTTCTGGTTATAATAAGAATACTTCCACTTATCAGAAAGGACAGAAGCCCATGAATATGACATATTAGGTCAGTTGATCATATTTACTGAGCATATACTGTTCGCGGAGCACTGTACTAACTGCTTTGGAGAGTTCAACAGTAATAAACTGTCACATTCCCTGTCCACAGTGCGCTTACATGCTTAAGGGAAACCCATGATGGGTAGAAAGGATGTCGAAAATTCTTACCAGCTCATCTACCCAGACGGCTTTTCACTCCCTACTGCCTTGTAAATGCTGGGAGAATTTTACCTGAAGCCACTGGAGACTTTAACACTACTCACTCAGAAATGGTAAATCTAGTAAAATGTAGCAACACCTAAAGGAATTATTTGAGAATTCAGGTATATCCTCTGCCTTTGCCTGAATTTCCCAAGCTATGTGCATACAGTCTCCCCTTTCTCTTTGTTATGTTCTTGGTATAAAATTGTAATCCTGAATTTATTGAATTGGATTTTGATCCTGAGTTACCATCCCTGGGCTCAGTTTTTTAGGACTATAAAATGAGAGAAGCCATAGTTAAAAATCTCATGTCCAGAATTGTATGAATCAGCTTCGCAAATTACTTCACGCCATCTCTGTGTGATTTCAATTCATACTCAATTGTTCCTACACACATTAGGCAAATGTTTGGTGTAACTGCAATTGTGCAGCAATAAACACGTTCTAACTGCTACTCTCTAGAAAATGCAAAAGCAATTATCTTTGATATATTGGAACTTGCTATGGTCAGTAAAACTAACAATGCTAATTAGAAAGCAGCATTGTTAGTTTTACTGGCCTTATCAAGAAACCCCCAATCTGTTTTACCAATACTCTTGGTGACAAGGAAGAGAAGAGGAAGCTCAATTTAAAATAAATGAATAAACTGAATAATCAGTGTCAGAGGATTAAAAATTGGAACTCACTTAATCATTAACTGCTGGTTTTTATAACAAAATATACTTTAGAAATTCATAAGCTTTTGCCCATCATCTTGGAAAAACATGATTATCTAGGATGTCTTACTCATAGAAGTGGCCTACAGTAGCAAATTATCAAACAATTCAGGGCCTGATATTCAGGGGAGATGTGAATAGCTGCATAACTGTGGATCAAAAGGTACTTTAGGGGTTGAGTTATCTATATAATTTATCATGTCGAAACATGTAGAACATTTCTTGCCTCAGTTATCCAGATTAGCTGCATGCATCATAAAAGTGTCCTCTAAATTTTGGCATTTTGTTAAAGAGTCGATTTGTTCTCCTTGATACTGACCTCAGTATGAGCAGTTTCAATTCTAAACCTGATTTCTATTACCCAGTAGGGTCTTCCAGGACCAAACTTTCTCAACTCCCAGGAGCTGCCCAGAGTAGGGCAGCTTCCCTCCTCACCCTGCTCCACTCAGTGACACAGACACACACCACCTTTGCCACAGAATGGCTAGTCCAACCCACCATTGCTGGGTTGCTTAGACACACAGGACTCCTAAAGCCTTGGGTCTAAGGACTGAAGCACTCTGAGTCTGCTCCAGAGCACTGAAAGTTGCCCAAGAGACTGCTCTCAGTAGGAACCTATACTAGGGTTGGTTTGGGGACAGTCCCACAAAAAATGGGAGAAATGGGTATGTGCAATTTGAATGCTCTTAAAGATAATTGCCTGAGGTTTCACAGCAAGAACTGGCCAATGAGCCCTACACTTTGAAGAGTTGGAGGAGTAAAAGTGGTACCAGAAGCAAATAACTGTCTCCCCTCCACCTATTTTCATCGCTTCTTCCCTTTGGCTTTTACTTCGGTGAGTATTCTTTAATGTGGAAAGAAAAAGAGGGAGGTGAGGGAAGAAGGGGCCACTCTAGGTGATATCTTAAGATTACAATTTCTAAAAAAGCTTGAAAGCCCCTGCCCTAAGGGATTGCCTCGGTTTTACAATGTTTAAATATTGCGTGTCTGAGAATCTAAAGGTGTGCTATATACAACTCATTAAAGTTACAAAAATGTCACACCTTTTGTGACCTCCAGCTCCAGGTATCTGATTTCATTTCCACCCAAATAGCACTTTTGTTAATGATGTGCCCTCACCAGACTGAACTGCTGTTTCTAAAAAAGAATTCTTCTTTGCGGATATTAACCATTCTGCTATTACTGAAATGACATACCGTATCACATTGCAGCGGACATTTTAAAAGGAAAAGATACCCACAGGCAGCTCTGGAAGTTAAGCAAATACATACCTCCATTAATTATGCATCAGCAAGAAGTTATAGCAGGACAAGTTGTGCACAAATACATTTCCCCCCAAAAAAATTTTAGTTGAACATAATTTTCTAATAATTCATGCATATGAATTCTCTACCATTTTCTTTTTACAAATTGTCCCTTTAACAGCCCTGCATGCATGGAAAGTAAGATTCTATTGTGCCTAACTTAAAAAAAGTCCAGAAGCACTAATATATATTTTTTCAATGCAAGGTTTTAATTTAATTGAATCCTCCAAAATGAGCAAATAGTGCATGCATGTGTGTAGATTCAAAGTTCAAATTCTTCAATCAGAAAATGAAATGTAGTGCTAGGCGAAGTCTAGCAGAGACAAAGAATCATGGATTCTGTTAAAATTAAAGAGAATATCTTCTACTTCAAACAGAATTACAAAGCCTTATCTAATGACAGAATAATTAAACATACATAATCACAGGCACATTGTCAGAAACACTGAAGCTAAAATCGAGATACAAATATCAGCAATTTCAGGAACTCAGCCTGCAACATTTGCTTTCCCTGACTAACTCCAATCAATGAGTCAGCTGCAGTGGGTCGAAAGCAACTGTGATGAAATGCCACCTTATGAAGTAATTGCCTTCATAGATCTGGCCAAATGAGTCATAAAACTATTCATCAATATCCCCGGTTGTGCAGCCGAGCGCTGTTACATGATAAGCTCAGGGAATTCTTTGATCAGAAAAGCTTACTGTACGATTCCTTTAGCAGTCCATAAATCATCATTGCTTGAGTTTGGAGCTGTGGCAGGAAAAAAAAAAATGAAAAAACCCACTACCATTAGATGGTAGCTAACAAGGCACACTAACATCACAGTTAATGATGATGTGATTCAAATATCCTTAAGATATTGGTTTATAAAATGGTAAAGGATCAGTGATAACGAATAAAGAATTGTTCCCTTTATGTTATATTTCTTTAGGTCTATCTTTTGGGTGTTAAATTCTCAATTACACCTGGAAATCTGTGAGCATGAATTCAATTCTATGTCGGCTCTCTTTGTTTGCCTGCCGTGTGACCTTGGGCAAGTTATTTATCTTTACCTCAATTTCCTCATCTGTAAAATGGGAGTTAAATAGCTGTTCTCCCTCCCTCTTCGACTGTGCACCTAGTGTGGGATAAGGACTCTGGACTGGTTATCTTGAACTTTACTGCTTAGCACAATGTTTGACATGTATATAGTAGGCTCTTAATAAACACCAATAGCATTGTTAAGTTGCTGAGCTTCAAATGCCCATTTTATCAAGTTAACAGTAATTGAGTTAACCCACTCTTATTGAAAGTGTGACAGAACTGTGGATGCAAATATTTAAATTGTGCTGATGATATCCCAGCTAAACCTTCTCAATTTCAGTCGCCACTGCCTATACCTAATACATGGAAATTGTCTTTGAGAACTTGAACCCAAATTGAAAGTTATAAAACAAAAATTACACATCCTCTGGTAAAATGTTTTTCCAGGCTTCCAAAGCATGATGATATTAACATATTTCCAGGGTAGTGGAATGCAGAGGATAAAACTGAAAGCTTTAATGCTACTTGGCAGCTCATGATAAAAAGAGGTCTTCCAAATGTCTCTTAGCAAGGTATCTCTCAGCAAGGTATCTCTATCTGGGGCTATCTTTTAGCTGAAAGTGACTGTTCTTTAATTTAAAATATGGTGTCACTTCACACAAATGTGTTCGGGAGGGGCAATGCATCATTTGTCTATGCAGTTGTAGGATGGGTTGGTCGAAAAGAGTTTTATCGTGTTTAGGAAAGCAGCATGGTGTAGTGGGTAGAGCGCAGGCCTAAGAGTCAGAATGTCATGGTCTCTGATCTTGGCTCTGCCACCTGTCTGCTTTGTGGCCTTGAGCAAGTCACTTCACTTCTCTGGGCCTCAGTTACTTGATCTGTAAAATGGGGATTGAGATTGTGAGCCCCATGAGGGACAGGGACTTTATCCACCTCAGCACTCCATACAGTGCCTGGCACATAATAAGCCCTTGGAAATGCTAGAATTATTATTATTATTGTATCAGGCAAGCATAGTCTTTCTGCTAGTCCTGATTGTAGGTTCACCCTCCTTTAGCAATCTACGTCATCTGGTCAGTTTTGCCATTAGATCAGGAACTAAATTTGAGAGTGTAAGTAAATGGAAATCTCACCTTCTTTCCAATCTGATATGCAGCACCACAGTCCATGTTTCTCATCTTACATTTTGGATAATATTTTGCTTCCAGTTCATAGTTTCTGAATTTCTTTTTCCACATTATATAGAGACAGTAATGTTCACGATGTTTCGAACAATGTTAGGTTGGGTACCTAAAACCCATTTCATTATCTTATTTGCCAGGACAAGAGATATGTTAAATTAATTTTTCCAATGGGCAGGGAAGAGCCATTCAAATCCCACAGTCTCAAGTTTCAGAATCAGAAACCTGGAGCTCATATCTGGGACTTCATTATAATCACTACCTATCAGACATCTCAATAAAAATCATTACCAGAATACCTTAAAAGATTAAATAACTAAATATGGGCTTTGGATTCAAATTGGGGTGTCCACTCCTGCTGATAAAGTTAAGAGATTGAGCACCAACAAGCATAAAAGTACTAAATTCCCTATTTGTTTCTGTTATGCATAGCATATAGGGTCTCTGAACGAATGTGATGAATTGTTTGCCTGCAAAATGCGCAAAAAGTCCAGATCTCAAGGCAAATAAACTTTCAATCTTTGTTATTCTTCTGGATCCCATACTGGTTTTTAATATCTTGTGACTTGGTAATAACTGAGACTTCCAATGAAAACACAAAAGAAGTTTTAATAAGTCCCTTTGAGTGGTTTATTTTCTCTTTGCCATGTATATGGAAAATATGAATTACCTGTGTTGGTAATTTATGGTCTATTACAAGTTTCAAAGCTAAATTATAAAAGTTATAACTCCAACCACGTATTTTTGCCTGTCAGTCACATGTAATTCAAAGATTTGGACAAAGGTTTTCTGCTGTCCATAGATACTTATATTCAAAAGGAACTGAGATGGGGTTTATAAATGTTAGAGGGGGTGACTTATGCTATCCTTTTTTTTTTATTTAAACTCGCATGTAAGCAAGTCTCAGTATTTTCATTTGAGACAAATATATATGAAGTTTCCTAGTTTGTTAGAATTTAAGTTTAGCTCAAAGTGTTTTGTGTAGGTGGTGATATTCCCATTACTTGTGCGTGTTTTTTTTCATTTCTCGCCCTAACTACTCTTCAGGGATTTCTTTCTTGTAGTCTTCCAAAATTAATATAGCCAGAGTAAGGAATTTTCAATATGCAGACTATGAAGTAAACGGATTCCTATTCTGAATATCATTATTGCAAGAATAATAGTAATGTACCATACGGTACCATTTCTCACTGAAGTAATGAAGGACTATCTTGACCTCTTTTAACTGCCGTATTTCTGCTTCGTGTTCATTGTTAAATAAGTTTTTAGTTTTTCTTATCTTTAACCTTGACATTATAAAAATTGTACTAGGAAATCTATTTTTAAAATCTCTCCTGTGACATTTCAGCAGCAAAATGACCTTACTGTTATACAGGTGTTTTAGTAATTTAGCGAGACAACTTTTTTTTCTATAAACCAGTCACCTAGAAAATGCTTGTTTTAATATCAATTTTAAGAGTACCATTTTACAAATCTTCACCAGAGCTTCTGAATTGAACAAAGCCTACTGTTGGTAATTTATGATTAATATACTCATATATACTCATATGCATATATATTTAAAATGCATTAATATGCATTTTTCCTGCATAAGGTGAACAGCGGCCTAGCAAATAAAAACCAGTTCCTAGGGACACAGTAATTCTAAACAGATAAATGTGTATTTTAAAAATATAAAATGAAAGTGATCATTTGCTTAAGTTTACCTTAAAATTAGTTCTCCTCCTCTGCTCTAGTCATATGAAAGAAATGACTTGAACTGTGAAGCTGGCAGCAGACTTTAGATTGAAGTTTGACTCCTGTGGGCTTCTCTGCAACTAAATACAACTGCTCAGTGACATGACCAGTTCAAACATCACTGGATTTACTTTAGTAGAAGTTACAAATAGTGCTATCAACAAAGGCCTCGCCTACTCCCTTGGAGCTTGTGGATAGATTTGCCAGTTCTTGAGGATGGGAAATGAGCCTCATTCTTACACTCTACTGTTTCTCCTTTACCTAGTCTATTTTAGTGCTTGTTTCCCCCTGTAAACTGTAAGCTTTTTGTGAGCAGGGATCATATCTACTAACTATTGTATTGCACTTTCCCCAGCACTTATTACACTGCTCTGCATACGGTAAGTACTTGATTCATTCTGTGTGCAGAGCACTGTACTAAGCACTTGGGAAGTACAATTCAGCAACAGATAGAGACAATCCCTACCCAACAGTGGACTCACAGTCTAGAAGGGGGAGACAGACAACCAAACAAAAGAGTAGACAGGCATCACTACCATCAAAATAGATAAATAGAACCCTAGATAAATAAATATCACTGATTGATTCACCTCCTAAAGGACCTGCAGAATGTGAGACCTCAATAAGGACAGCTGATTAACCAAATAATTATCTTCCAGGGAATAAGTTATTAAGATGTCCTTCGTGGGCACACAGAGACTGGGGTTGGGGGAGGTGGGTTCATTTTTGATATTTCTGCTGTAATGGACCAGAGAACAGTCAACCACATCCATTTAATAAACTGGTATTCATGGGTCACAAAGGTGAGGTTCCAGAATGGTGGCAACATGAAAAGAGACCATGTTTATGATCTAGAGACGATCAGCATTGGGTTGAACCAGCATTGATCTCTATGGTAAGTTTAAGACTGGCTAAATGACAAGTTGTCTTCCTTCAGTTACACAAGGAGCTTTCACTGATTCAAACACAGTGTCACCAACACCAAAGGTGGATTTTTATTTGTAACGTAGAAAACTGCCAACCTTCTGTCATGTGATTTAAGCTGTCTGCTATACTGCAGGGATATTTATAGTGCTAATATATAACCTTAATGGCCTGTTGTTCATTCCACTAATATTTTAGACACTGTTGTGGTAGGTGTGATAAATACCATGTTTCATTCCAGGGAAAAAGATAAGAATTTAGCTCCAATGCCATTTTGGATTGCAGAATTCCTCAGGGTGCAGGGTGTCTGGAATAGCCCAGGTATGGTGGCCATTTAGCATCCTTTTCTTTGTCACCTCCTGGTCCAACAGGGATGATTAGTTCAAGGGCATCTAATGTTCCTAAACTGATGGGGTTGGAACTAGACTTCTTGGAGAATTAGCCTGAAACATTTCAGAATCCATTCTCTAAACTAGGCTCCATCATCATGGAATCTAGAGCACTCCAGATTAGCCCTGACCCTCACATTCCTAAAACTGCTTTGGCACTCATTTTATTCATTTAACCTGCATAGTCAGTCTGTCACCAAATTCTGTTGGTTGTACTATTACACTATCTCAAGAATCCTCCCCTTCCTCACCATCCAAGCTGCCAAAACACTGATCCAAGTACTTATGTGACTATCACTTCAAACTTTCTCTCTGAGCTCCCTCCCTCTCTTCACACCAGTCCATAATTCACTCTGTGTCCTGACATAAAAAAAAAAATGTTCAGTACACATCTCGCCACTTATAAAGCTCCAAGGGCTGTCCATCCATCTCCATGTCACATCTCCTCATTCTTGTCCGGCTCATGCTGCAAAGATCCAGCTTGCACTCAGCTCCTTCAACTGACATTCCAGATTCCCTTTCTGTCCAAACTCCTCAAACAGGTTGCCTGCTCCCACTTCCTCCAACATCTTTCTTGTACCTCTGTAATTCAATTTCCATCCCTTCAATCTGCTCTAGGTAAAGTCATTAAACCTAATGGACATTAGCCTGTCCTAATCCTCCTCTACCTCTCAGCTCATTTTGACACTGCATGCACATATGTCTCCTGGAAAAGCTACAGTATTTATTGAGCATTTGCTTTGCGCAGAGCCCTGTATTACGTGCTTGGGAAAGTACACAGACACATAACTCTTCACCTGCTCTGTGACATGAACTCATCCAGATTTTACTCTCCTCTCACTTGCCTGAAGCCACAAACATTCTTAAAACGATGCGGAACCCCAAGCAGGGAATGGTGGTGAGGTGTGGGGTTTAAACTATTCTCCTGCTAAATTTAGTTCTCCTCTACCCTACTGTTAAGGACAACTCAAAACATCCCAGGATTCCCACCAAGAAGGATTCCTACAGAGGTTGCTGGGGAAAAAGCAGGTAGCTAGAACACTGATGAATGAGGCTCATGACTACTCCCATCTTTCCCCCTGCTACCTTATGAGTTAGCAGCTCTCTGAAGTCCCACTCACTAGGAGAGAGAGAACCCAAGGGTTGACGGTGAGGAAGCGTCATGAGGACAAATTCTGGTTTTGGCATAAAAATAACTATGGCATTTGTGGAGTGCTTGATATGGCATTTGTTAAGCACTTATTATATGCCATTCACCATATTAAGAGCTGAGGTAGACACAAACCTATCGGGTTGGACACAGTCCCTGTCCCACAGACAGCTCACAGTCTTAATCCCCCTTTTATAGATGAGGGAATTGAGGCCTAGAGAATTGAAGAAACCCACCCTAAGTCACAGAGCTGATAGGTGGAGAAACTGGGTGTAGAATCCAGGATCTTCAGACTCCCAGGCCCAGGCTCCATCCCCTAGGCCACATGCCAAGCCCTGGGCTAAGCAAGATTATCAGGTCAGACACAATCCCTGCCCAACATGGGGCTCACCATCAAAGGGGAGAGAGAATAGGTATGTAATGCCCATTTTTCAGGAGAGAAGACAAGCACACAAAAATTAAGTTACTCACCCATGGTCCCATAGTAGATAAATGGCAGAGCCAGAATTAGAATGCATATCCCTTGACTCACAAATCCATGACCTTTCCACTAGGCCACACTGTGTATATACTCCAGGCTGAGGGGTTTACATGGCTGCTTTTTCTTCTATTTTGCCCCCAAGTTTCTGTGTTACATATGCCACTTTACAGAACCCTTATCTAGAGAGAGAAAGGTTAAAAATACTTTGTTCCTCAAGTATTCCCTGGTTCAGTGGACCATTTCTGGAGTCCCTATGTAGACTAGCTCTTGATTGCACTGATGTGGGTCACATGGGCCAAATCGGGCTAAGCAGCTTATATATGTTCCTTATTCCTAGTCACAAATTTCACCTGCCTTACTTTTGGAGACAATGCCAATCCACGGTAGTTGGTTCAGAACAAGTAGACTTGGGATATAACATAGCTTGGATGCAGGAAGGAGACTTGCAGAAAAGTAAAGGAACTTCTCCGCTTCTCAGAGTAGAGTGGAAAGGGTATCCTATCCAGGAACAATTTCCTCAGTAAAGAGATTAGGGCTTTCACCAACACATCAAACTCACACTCTACACAAGGTTATCATCAAGGAATTACACACAGGGTGGGCATGTGGGAAAACAAAAGGACAGTGGGTTATTACGCAGTATAATAAGGGCTGGGGAATGTTTATTCATTCAATGGCATTTATTGAAAGCAAGTTCCAGCAGCTTCCCAAGATCTCCTCACCTGACAGAATCACAAACAGGTGGAAGGCAGAAAGGCATGTGTAACTTGATCTATTCTGCATTCAATAGAGACTCAGCAGGGAATACAGGGGAGAGGAGGTTCTTCATCTCCCTAAAGATAAGACTTCCTAGCTTGGATGGTAGTATCCGAACACTTTGTCCTCATTTTCTTTTCACTGTTTCAGTGTCTAATAACACTATTTCACTGTACTTGCCCAAGAATTAAGTGCAGTGCTCTGTACACAGTAACCACTCAAATACAAATGAATGAATGAACTGTGAGGGTAACAGCAGCAAAAAACAGCTACCTGTTTCTTACCTCTGCCCCACCACTCTGGATAGTCTCCATGGGTTGGTTAATCTGTTCAGAGAGGATGCCTCTTCTCTGCAAACACAACTCCCTGTCTCTTCAGCCTGAGCCAGAAAAAAAGCCAAGTGGTCATGCCCCTTGGAAGAGTTACAACACAAATACTTCCAATTCTTCTGATTGCCTCCAATAGCAATTTCTATCTAAACCTTAGAAGGTATTCTGCACTGAGCTCACCTATAAACCCTGCTTTACCTGAAAGACCAAAGCACCTTATCAGTTTTATGTGTGATATCTTCCTGTTTTTCTTTCTTACTCCATTTGTGGGTGCGGGGGGGAGAGGAAAAGAGGACTAGTAGATCTTAAAGGAGTAGCACTCCTGCTTTGGACTGCCAGTGGTTTTGCAAATAAAATGACTCAGGTAACTAAGTAAATATCTAATCAATCCAAAGTATTTATTATGCACCAATGAACACTATACTTAATTTATTGAGGAGTACAATAGGAGTAAAGCACATGATTCCTCCTCTCTTTTAACCTAACCGGGGAGATGGCAGACACCAAATCATAGAAGAAAAAGAGCGGTAACCGACTATATCGGGAAAAGAGAAAGGCTTTGTGAATGCATGGGCAGACTGTGAGTATATGTGCTGAATGGGGACAAGGGTAAAACAACCTGGGGAGAAGGATATTAATTGGGAAAAGTGTCCTGGAGGAAGAGGCATTTCAGGAAGTCTTTGAAACTGGGTACAATTGTTGAGCTGTGGGTGAGAGTTTCAGAGAGAAGGGAGGACATGAACAAGGACAAAGAAATCATTCACTTGGGATGAGCCTAGAGGGTGGCTTAATGGAGAAAATTGATGAGGGAGAATACTTAATGAATACCATAAAAGTAATGTTTTATACATTATAATATACTATTAGTTATCTATATATTTATATAAATATCATCTCCCCCTACAGACTGTGAGCTCCTCGTGGGCAGGAATGTGTCTCTTTGTTGTTTCTATAGTACTCTCCCAAGCACTTAGTACGATTACTTGCAAACAGTAAGCACTCAATACATATTATTGAACAAATTAATATACTAATAGTATCATTGTTATTGGAGATTTTTGAGGGGAAGGGAAATGATTTAATGACAATTTAGAATGAAGATCTGAGTTTAAGGGAAAATATTCTGGTATCTTACACTACCGAGTAATGTGATATGACTTTTTTGTTTGTGTTCTTTAGGTCAATTGAACTGTGGATTAGAATGTTGTGACAGCACCATGGTTCTCAAATCTGGGCTTTCTGTTTGCTTGTTTTTATAAGCATCAATATTCTTTGTTGTTTGGACCTCAGAAATCCTATGTATTCTGTCTGTACTGGAGTTCTAAATGTTACAGGCTCAATTGATTCTTGAAACAACATCATGCTAGAGAAGATCAGATTTTGAATAAAGGTAGATGCTGTTCTAACCTTTGTCCGCAAGCTTTAGATCATTAATTTGATTTATTGTTTTCAGTAGAGAAAATTCCTGTTTGACTCAAGTAGCATGGTTCTTTTTATAATATGTATCATGTAATAATGTATAATAATATATACATCTTTGATCTTCTAAAGACAGATCGTAACCTTTGCAAAATGGAATTTGGATAATTTTTTGGAAGATCTTAAACCCAGTGTCCATTGTTTCTATTGAACATTCTTGTTGCTTTAATAAAATGACATACTGAGATGCAGTATTTTTTTTTCCTGTGAATCAAAATGAAATGCAAAAGGCATTTCTATTGGTACTAATGCATTCACTCCTAGCTTATAGTCAGGGTATTCATTTAGATGGATCAGGTTGGAAGTCATTTCTTTGATTGTCTTTGATGTTTTCAAAGCTTGGAAAAAAACTATCATCTTTTTAAGTGGCACTCAGCTGCAGGTAAAGAATGTTACAGCTTTTGAGAGTGCCTATTAGAGCCAATTATACCCTGATTGACCTGTGTGGCATAAAAATGTCTGTTAAAGCTTTTACTGGGGAAATTGGAGAGTTTATTTCTGTTCACAACCACCTGATTTAGGAGTTCACTGAAGTTCTATAAGCTCCTTGGAAGAGATTTATAAAGGCTTTTTGATACTTTGAAAATTATCATAGTTTTGTATGGCTGGCACTTTTCCTACCGACAATTTGAGGAGAAATCATCAATGCAAAATTGCAATATTCTGTAGTAAGGGTGGTGGCCAGAACACTAAAAAGAACTCTAGAAGTGGCTGAATAGTCATTCTAGCCTTTTTTTCCTCTGCATGTAGTTAGGTGTGTTTGATAATATCAGGGATCTGGATTGGGCTGTAGAGCCAAATTTTCTTGGATATGTTAGGGTCTTTGCTTGAACTTTGTCTCTAGATGCAAGGGATTCATGTAATACGTGGTTACTGCAGTGAGCTAGAAAGTGTTGAATTTATCTTATCCCAGGTACCTTTTTGTCCAAGATATATTAGAATTAAAATTGAATTTCATAAACTATTAAAAGGGTTAACTAAATCAAGATTGTCCCATTACCTCCTACCTATTTTGTTCTGCCAACATAAGGTATCTGTAAATACCAGAACATTTCACTGTAGTAATTTTTTCTTGGGTGTACCTATAGTTGTACTTTGTATTTGAAGAAGATACCACTGACAGTGAAATTTACTTATTACTGCATATTTGGGAGCCACAGTCCACAGTCCCAGCCACACTGGGCACACAGAGTGCTTGTCCCTTGATGTGTTGTAATTTTCAATACAAATTGCATTTTAAGTCTTTGAAAGTGAAGTAGTCAAGAGAGACGTGGAAGCAGGATATCATTTCGGTCCAAGCCACGTGACCCTGAAATAGAGTTGCTGTCATCCCTCTTCCCTGAGCCTGGCCCATCCCTGCTAGCAAACTGCCCTCTGCGGGCTCCCCCTGCCCACCTGCTGTTGTCATCAGCCACAGCAGGTCGTCCCAAGTGGCACTGAAGAGGGACACTCATTCAACATGGCTGCCAGGCTGGGAATAAGATCAGCCCCATGCCAGCCACTACACACACTGATCACAGTCCACGGGTCCTGTAGAAGAAGAAGATTCAGATGGCATGCACCCAAGTTCTGGGGGCATATAAGGTAAGAAGCGGCACAGCAGAGGGAAGGTGAGTGAGAACTTTTTATTGATAAAGCCATTCCTGCTATTGCTGCTGGCCTCCCCTGGTGCCCCAGAGCTAAGACATGATGGGGTATGGTCTGGTGGCTCTGACAGAAATTGTGCAGTCCCTTTCACTTACCCAGTGAGATGGAGGCACCCAAACATTTTCCTCCCTCCCCCTGTTTTTAAGTAAACCCACTTTGATTTGTTTTAGAAGTAGCAGGGCTCAGGGGAAAAAGCACAGATCTGGGAGTCACAGGATCTGGGATTTAACCCCAGGTCTGCCACTGCCTGCTGTCTGACCTTGGGTAAGTCACTTAACTTTTTATTCCTCAGTTTTCTCATCAGTAAAATTCAATACCCTTCCTCTCCCTCCCACTTAATAATAATAATAATGTTGGTATTTGTTAAGCTGTTAAGCACTTACTATATGCAGAACATTGTTCTAAGTGCTGGGGTAGATACAGAATAAGCAGGTTGACCCACATGAGGTTCACAGGTAATACCCATTTTACAGATGAGGTAACTGAGGCATAGAGAAGTTAAGTAACTTGCCCACGGTCACACAGCTTGACAAGTGGTAGAGCCGGAATTCAAACCCATGACCTCTGACTCCTAAGCCCAGGCTCTTTCCACTGAACCATGCGTGATCCTCTTAAGGGACAAGGCATGGTCTGGCCTGATTAGCTTGTATGTACCCCAGCTCTTAGTACTGTGTGTGGAATATAGTAAGCCACAAAAAAGTCAGTATTTTTTATTGTGGTATAACAATACCTCCCCTGAAACCTACAGTAACCAAGCCTATGTTCCTCTATGTTCCACACACTCCTGCTCCCATGCTAAGGCCTCTTCCCCTCCAGCTGAGTGCCTCTTACAGCTCCACAATTAAGTAAACTATATTGAAGTTCATTTAGTATGTGTTGAATTTGTATGATTGACTCTTTAAACATGAACTGCTTGCTCTAGGGTTTCAGTTTATTTAGTTTTTCTGTACAAAAATGTTGTAGGCACTGATCTAAGAAAAAAATGAAGTGTTTATTCAGTAACTAAAAAATGTCATTAACAGGGACAGTTTCAATATTGACTCTGAGATATATCTGTAAACTGTGTGCCCCATTCATGAAATTCATGAATCCATATTTGTTTGTGTAAGTGGTATACTTTAAGAGATGCTGAACACGTCTTCTCTGTGTTGACTATAGTGTCTAATTTTCCGAAAGTAAGCCCCTTTCCTGAACATCCATAAAAAAATGAAGTCATTTTGTCCTACCAAAGTTTGAAGACAGAAAATTGTAATGTAAATGACCTGAATTCTTTTCTCTGCTATTTTAGAGAATTTTCTTTGAATTCTATTTTATCGTGATGCCTCTCTCTATTTTTGTCTTCTTCCCTGCTATGCACTGCCTTTAGTTTTAATGCAATTGTAATTGAAGAAAAGTCACCTACCAATGGTTCATTATTGCAAACAAAACTCTTTGATTAGTTTTACCACTAGTTTTAAAAGCCAAGAAACCCTACAGTATAGTGGGAAATACTAAAAAAAACTAATTAAAGACACCTGAAAATGAAACTACACCTTTCTTTCTCATAGAAGAGCATAAGCATCAATTGATTGTGGTATTTTTTGAGTGCTTAATGTGCACTGAGCACTGTACTGAGAACTCGGGAGAGTACAACATAACAGAGTTGGCAAACATCATCCTGGCCCATAATCTAGAGAGGGAGGAAAACATTAAAAGAAATATGTTATACATAAGTATATTACATGCTGTGGGGCTGAGGGTGGAGTGAATATCAAGCATACAGATCTAAAAGCATAGGTAACACAGAAGGGAAAGGGAGTAAGGGAAAAGAGGGCTTAATTGGGGAAAAAAACCTCATGGAGGAGATGTGACTTGAATAAAGCTTTGAAGGTTTGTTGTATATAAAGGGGATGGGAATTCCAGGCCGAAGGGAGAATATGGACAAGGGCTCGGTGGTGATATAGTTGAGATCAAAGTACAGTGAGTAGGTTGATGTTAGAGGAACAAACTTTGCGGCCTTGGTTGTAGGAGGAAAATAGTGAGGGGTTGAGCTGATTGACTAAATGCTTTCAAGCTGAAGGTAAGGAGTTTCTGTTTGATGCAGAGGTGGTTGGGCAAGCACTGAACGTTCTTTAGGAGTGGGAAGACATGGACTGAACATTTCTTTTAGAATTCTGATCTGGGCAGCAGAGTGAAGTTTGGACTATAGTGGGGATAGACAGGAGTAAGAGGGGCATAAAGGAGACTGGTGCAGTAGGCTTGTCTGATAGAAGCATAGAAAAAAAGATGAAGTAGAAATGACAAAGGAACAAAAATGGGAACAGAAAATTGTTTGACTTGAAGGCAAGGGACATTCCACTAAGTACTGAATATCCAATTGATCATTTTGTTGAAAATCAGGACACTATCTCAAGTTCTGTGAGTGTGGAATTGAATATTTGGAGTGGGAAAAGTGTGGGGTTGAAATCCCTCCAGACACCTGAAGCACTGATTTTACAAGACCGAGAATGCTATGTGGCCAGTCCTGCTATCGGGTAGGGATTGTATCAGTTGCTGAACTGTACTTTACAAGTGCTTAGTACAACGCTCTGCACACAGTGAGTGCTCAATAAATACTATTGAATGAATGAATGAATAAATGAATGAGCTGGTCCTGAACTTGCCCCCGACTAGACATGGAATGCCGTTTAGAGGAAATATAAACAGTTACAGCTAGTCATGCAAAGGAGAGTGCATCCACCAAAGAGAACATATTTGAAATCTTAGTAAAAAATTAGAAAGTCAAGGGGAAATTTATCTGTAATAAACCTTAAAGTGAAAATGTAAAAAATGTCCCCACAGTGAAGTAGAACACATACTTATAATTTATCTGTCTTATGCGTCTGTATTTTTTTCTGTGCCCTAGTAACATGAAAGTTTATATCAAAATTCTATTTTAGGGAGGGAAAAGCAATAGGAAGCTTGTAACTTTCCAAACAACTTTCTTTGTCCTGGGTATTGTTAATTACCTCCTGGATTTGGCATCAATACAGAAAGTTTAGCTATTTATATAGACCCCTATACTGTAGTTAATTAAATATGATTAAAGAAATTAGGCTTCTCTTGGTCACACTATTATTAGATTAGACAGAAATTGACTTTGTGTAGAGAAGAGATGGTTAGGCCAAAGGGATTTTGTTCCAGGTAGCATGCCCTGATTTTCATCACCACAGGCAATTCTGAATTCCTGAAGAATTGTACTCAAACCACAAAATAGAGGCTCTGTTGCTCAACACTCTCCAAGAAGAAACAAAAAAAACCCCATATTTGTAGTTGAAGTGGCTTAGTTCCCTTTTTGTGCATACAAATTGTTTGAAGGTGCATTTGTCAACTGGAGAATCAGGTTAAAACTCTTGGAAATAAACCTTCTCTCCTTTTTATAGTCTCATCTTCTCCCAAGTTTTTCTCTAACCTGGGCAAATCACAGTTGCCAAGGGAGAGGTTGGGGAGGCTTTTCTGTAATCTGGCAAACCTGACTCTCACCTCTCCTGTTGATCATTCAATCTTCATTGATTTTTATTTTAGTCCTTAGGGATTTGGAACCAAGATTCAGCCAGATTTGGAAGAATAAAACCCTTCCCTCCAGCCAGTGTCGCTTGTGGTGAACATGTGCAGGTGGGGTGACCCCTTGAAGTGCCTATTAATTACAACAGGAACAGTGTTGCCTAGTTAGAAGAGCACTGGCATGAAAGTGAGAGGACCTGGGTTCTAATACCAGCTCCACCACTTATCTGCTGTGTGACCTTGTTCAAGTCACTTAATAATAATGATATTTGTTAAGCGCTTACTATGTGCAAAGCACCGTTCTAAGGGCTGGGGGGCTACAAGGTGATCAGGTTGTCCCACGTGGGGCTCAGAGTCTCCATCCCCATTTTACAGATGAGGTAGCTGAGGCCCAGAGAAGTTAAGTGACTTGCCCAAAGTCACACAGATGACAAGTGGTGGAGCTGGGATTCAAACCCATGACCTCTGACTTCCAAGCCCATGCTCTTTCCACTGAGCCATGCTGCTTCTCGCTTAACTACTCTATTCCTCAGTTACCTCATCAAAAATGAGGCTTAAGACTACAAGCCCCATCTGGGATGTGGGCTGTATTCAACCTGATTATTTTATAAATACCCCAGAATTTAGCACAGTGCCTGGCACATAGTAAGGGCTTAATGGAAACCATAAAAAAATATGTTTGCTAAGTACTTATTATGTGCCATGCCAGGACTAAATGCTGAAATTGATACAAGATAACCAAGTTAGACACAATTCCTAATCCACATGGACCTCACAATCTCATAGGGAGGGAGAACAAGTGTTCCATCCCCATTTTATAGATGAAGAACTGAGGCACAGAGAGGTTAAGCAATTTGACCAATGTTACACAGCAGGAAAGTGTATTACTAAATGTACTAAGCTCTTATTAGAACCCAGGTCCCCTGACTCCCAGGCTCATTCTCTTTCCACTAGACACAGTGCTTCTCTTCCATAAGACTTTAAAGCTCTTAATAATTGCATTGGCCAGCTGACTAGATATAGTGGAATATAGCTTTATAGTGGAATATAACCATCTGATCTTGTTCTGTTCTTAATGTTCATAGTATTCGCTGTGAAAATAAACATTGGAGGTGGCAGTATATTGCTCATGGAAAGTAGATTGTGTCTGGATCTGCTTTTTCCAGTTCCCCAGTGTATTGCTTTCTGGGTACCCAAGAGAAATGTTTCCTGTATAAAGAAATGAAAAGCTTTCAAGTGATGCTTCCTCAGGGGATGAAAACATTTTAGAAGGTTTGTTCCTTATAGGGCAGAAGAATGAAAGTTAGAATGCACTTACCAAAACTTGGATTGAGGGGCTGGGGATGAGGAAAGATGATGGTAACTTAATTTCTAAAGTTTTTCTAGGTACCAACAAGGTCAGAAAATAAAAAGAGCGTCTGGATGAGCAATTGAGTTAAACCATAATCTAAGTTTGCCAACTGAACTTAGTCTACTGACTATATAGGGGGCTAAAAACAATCCTTGCAAGTCTCTAGAAACTTTTAAATCGTTGGTCAAATATCTGACCAATTTCAATCATTGGGAATCACTTTGGAAATAGGCATTTTAATTACAGGTTATCACTTCATTTGCTTGAAAATACCAATGTCTAAGAGTTCCAACTGAAGTCTATTACTCCCCGGAGCAGATTCAGTGTGGCCAGCATATCAGATCACAGGAAACATAATTACTCAAGAATATTTGAATTAAGATCAGTGGAAGGAAGGCAATACCTATGCCACTTTAAAATTGGCATAGAAAGTAAACCACTTCTACTTGGCTTTCCTTTGAAGGTGTCTGTAAATCCTTTAGATCTAAGGAGAGTCCAGTCCATCTGAGACAGCTAAGCTATATCTTATATTGACTGTTTGACCTTTAGAGATTTGAAAGCTCTACAAACAGAAAATTCTGATCTTTCTGTTACTACAAATACATTAGACAAAACTAAGTGTACAGGGTTCCCTTCTGTCACATTTATTCCAAACTTGCTGTGGTACTACTGAAAATGAAATTTTGTGCTTTCAAAATTCCATCTTAAACTGAACCTCCTATTAAGACTGCTCCAAACATTGTGATATTTGTCTTATCTTCCAGCTCAGCATGTTTGTAGTCTTTGCTATTTTCCTTACCACTTGAAAAAGCAAAGCAGTTGCAACCCTGTTGTTACCAGTGCAAACTAATGGGACAGTGAAATACTTGCCACTCTAAAATAAAAACCCCCACACAGTGTGAAGACTTTCAAGCTGAATGAGGCATATTAGAAAATAGTTTGTTTCCTTTCATGTACTTACAAGCAACTAGTTACTCTCAGGTGGCAGTTGACAGCATTCTCTAGACTGTAATCTCATTGTGGGCAGGTAGTGCGGACCAAATCTGGTATATTGTACTCTCCCAAGTATTTAGTAATTCGCTGTGCATACAGTAGTTTGAATAATATGATTGATTGAGGCCTACTCTTCACAAAGCTCTGAGCAACACACTTGGGACAGTACAAAAAAAAGAATAAAGGCATGATCCATGCCCTCAAGAAGCTTACAATCTAGTAAGTGGATAGACACAAATAAATTACAGATGAGGGAAGTATAGATTGTAAAATTATATACATAAATGCTACAGGAAAGGTAGTAACTTAAAAGCAATAGGAAAATTAACCTTTCCAATCTTGTAGAGAGAGGGAATGGGCGTGGTGGACCAGGAACACGTCTACCAACTCTGTTATATTCTATAATAACAACAATAATTATGGCATTTGTTAAGCACTTACTATACTTCAAGCACTGTTCTAAGTGCTTGGGTTAGTTACAAGGTAATCAGGTTGTCCCACTTGGGGCTCACAGTCTTAATCCCCATTTTTACAGATGAGGTAACTGAGGCACAGAGAAGTAAGGTGGCTTGCCCAAAGTCACACAGCAGACAAGTGGTGGAACCAGGATTAGAACCCACATCCTATCAACCTCCGCTCAAAACAAAAACTCCTCACTCTAGGCTTCAAGGCTCTCCATCACCTTGCCCCTTCCTGCCTCTCCTCCCTTCTCTCTTTCTACTCCCCACGCTGCATACTCCGCTCCTCTGCCACCCACCTCCTCACCATCCCTTGGTCTCGCCTATCCCGCCGTCAACCCCTTGGCCACGTCCTCCCGTGGTCCTGGAATAGCTTCCCTCCTCACCTCCGACAATCTAATTCTCTTCCCCTCTTCAAATCCCTACTTAAAGCTCACCTCCTCCACGAGGCCTTCCCAGACTGAGCTCCCCCCTTTTTCCCTCTGCTCCCTCTACCCCCCTTCACCTCTCTGCAGCTAAACCCTCTTCTCCCCCCTTTCCCTCTCCTCCTCCCCCTCTCCCGTCCCACCCCCTCAGCACTGTACTCATCCGCTCAACTGTATATATCTTCATCACCCTATTTATTTTGTTTAATGAGATGTACATCACCCTGATTCTATTTATTTGCCATTGTTTTTATGAGATGTTCTTTCCCTTGACTCTATTTATTGCCATTGTTCTTGTCTGCCTGTCCCCCGATTAGACTGTAAGCCAAAGGGCAGGGACTGTCTCTATCTGCTGCCGATTTGTAAATTCCAAGCGCTTAGTACAGTGTTCTGCACATAGTAAATGCTCAATAAATACTATTGAATGAATGAATCCTCTGACTTCCAAGTCGGTGATCTTTCCATTAAGCCACTCTGCTTCAGAACTTATAACAGTGCTCTGCACACAATAAGCGCTAAATAAATATGATTGATTTGATTTAAAGAGCAGGAGTTCTGCCTTTATGCCACTCCTTCCCCCTTCCAAGACTGACACTCAACTATTGCCTCTCTACTTCTCCTACTGGGATTCTGGACCACCCTGGCCCTATGGTCTAGGGGACCACTGAATCTTGCTGTGCTATGTGGTGCCAACACAGAAGAAGCCAAGGAACAGCGAATCTAGACAGTATGGAGCTATTTTATGTATTCATACATAATCACTAGCAATAAATTGGT
This sequence comes from Ornithorhynchus anatinus, assembly GCF_004115215.2. Lineage (NCBI taxonomy): Eukaryota > Metazoa > Chordata > Mammalia > Monotremata > Ornithorhynchidae > Ornithorhynchus > Ornithorhynchus anatinus. Next base: position 15,174,010 of record NC_041735.1, on the reverse strand, counting down.
CTTGAAATATCTGAGGGAGTATTTGGATTGAATGCTAAAGGTTATCTCTGATTCTGGTTGCATTTCCTGGGAATTATATCTTTCTTGTAACACAGTTAACTGAGGAATTTCAGGATCAAGATGGGCTGTGAGGATTAGATGAATTCAGACAGTCAAATCCATCAACCTTCTTGTGAACCCAAGAATATACCTGTGTTTAAACTAAACTAGCAAGGGAAAAACCACCTTTGTTTCATCCCTGGTAGACAGATGTTGCACTTGATTGAATTTTAAGAAGAAAGAATACTTGAAATTTCATTATCTACATGCAGTTGGGTGGAGGCACAGATAATCTTATTCTTTCAACTGGCCAAATTGTACAATAAGTAGAGAAGAAAAATGTTAGCTGAGGGCAATGTTGAGTGATAGTATTAATGATACTGCCTGAATAGATGCTTGGTGACACTTTATTTTAATGATGTCAAGACTTTATATGTTAGGTTGTGAACTTTTACTAATATCAGATGCTCCAGAAGAGCTTCTTCCTACAAAATGCCGGGGATTTCCCTCATGTGGATTTTTTCTGGACATTTAAAAATTGGTTAACATTGATATTCAGAAAGGGATAAAAAAAAGAATATAATCTTGGTCATACAAAACTAGTAAAGCAAAGGTCTGAGCTATAAGTCATTAAGGCCCCATCTTAAGGACTATGGCTTTTGGAGAATTTCACCCCAGAAGAGGGTGCTTGAGTAATGGTTGGAAATGGAAAATTTGACATTTGCCTGAGAAGGGAGTGACAGACTTTATTTTATTTTCCTTAGAGAGGGACGAACTCAGAGAGTGAACCATGCCTTTCTGCAGGAATTTTATGTGTGCAAAGTGGCTTTATCAAGATTTCTTTTTTCTCCACAATATCATCAACCCAGATAAAATCCATGGGGAAAACACCTGAGAAGCAGATTTGCTAAATACCAGAGGAAGTCATGCCCTTCCTCGCCCTCAGTTGGCCACTGTGCCCACAACAGCATGGATGCTACCAGTCTTCGAATGATAAATTGTCAAAGACCCGAAAGAAAGGGTGCTTGAAAAATGATCAGAGTCTAATAGGTAGCAGGAATCACATGGCTAAAGGAGTAAGATCAATCTGAAAATAATGAGGTAACGTTTCTCCACTGGTATGAGAAAAGAGTTACAAAGAATAAGAATTTGACCTATTATTCATTTTCTGTGAACTGTACTGCTTATTTTTTTAAAACTAAAGTTAGAACTTATAAAATGGATACACTTTTAGAATTTAAAACTGGCAGATAGTTCATAGGGCCCTATCTTTTCATTTTGATTTATAGTGATAGTTGCTATAGAAATTCTTTATAAGATATGCTTTCATGTATAATTGGTTACACATTAACCATAAACTTTCTTACAAGACTTGGTTAAATCAAAGTCTCCAAAAAAAGTTCCATCTCCATAACAGTTAATCTCCAATTAAAAAAAAATCAGTGTATTTATAATTATCTTGGAATTAGGAATGAAAAATAGATCTTTTCTTTATTTAGATCTTTCTACCTAAATAATGAAGCAATGGGGAGAGATTTCATGGGAATATATAATTTAATATAATTAAGTAAGGGAATAAGAACATTACATTCAGTCTACCATTTAATGACACTGTTCTTAAGATAGCCGAGTATATCATGTTTAAAGCAAGGGCACAGATTTTCCTGGAAACTATAGGAAAAATGAACTTCAGTCTTTGGGGAAAAAGGGCAAGTCAGAAAACATTAGGTTTGGAACAAAGAAAGTATACTAGAACTCAATAGGAGTAAACATTGTGTATTTCCATATGTATTTCTGATGAGGTTTTCAAAGCTGACCACTGATTTCCTTCTAAAACATGAGTCAGCTAACATTTTTATAATAGTGGGTAGAGCTGCTGTTATATATGCAAGTTTACATATTTACATTAAAACTAAAGATAATAATACCCATTCTTGTCCATCAAAAACTGCTGTATTAAAAGATGTAGAGTGAGAATAACTAAAAAAAGCATTCTTTGTTAATTGATATTTGAAGTAAAACATATCTAAAACTGAAGCATATGTGGAAATTTCTAGGAACTGTTCATTGAAGATTATTTATAAGCAGTATGGCCTAGTGGATACAGCACAGGCCTGGGAGTCAGGAAGACCTGGGTTCTAATTCTGGCTCTGCCCCTTGTCTGCTGTGTGACCTTGAGCAAGTCACTTAACTTCTCTGTGCCTTAGTGACCTCATCTGTAAAATAGGGATTAAGACTGTGAGTCCTGTGTGGGACAGAGATTGTGTCCAACCTGTTTATCTAGTATCTACCCCAGCGGTTTGTATAGTGCAAGGCACATAGGAGTGCTTAACATTAAAAAAACAAATGCTTGAAGGGATTGAGGGAAGATGAATATCCATGGGGGAAGCACCTGAGAAGTGGCTTTGCTAAAATATCAGAAGATGTCATGCCCTTCCTCATATTCAAACTGTTGGATTTGTTTGAGATCAGAAGTGTCACATACACAGGAACTCGTCAAGGGGTCGAGAATAGATCTTTAAGAAGGCAATTCTCAGAAGAGGATGAGAAGTGTGGGACAATCAGACAAGCAAAAGAACAGAGCACGAAAGACTCATTTGTATATAGTACAATCTGATTAATAAAAAGTGTAGTGACTGGATTTATTGTCAATAGAGACGAGCATAGAGTATCTATATTTCTTTATGAAAAGTAAAACCTCCAAATAAAGCAACAGTGAAAATGGTTCGAAGAGTTGCCTATCACTGCTGAAATGGATCCAATGCCTAGTCAACTTCAGGAAGCAGCAAATAATGGCAGCAATATCCTGAAACATTTGGCCTTTAGTGTCAGAGCAGATATGCAAAGAATCACGAAGAGGTCAAAATCATGTATCTCCATCCCTATAAAACATATTTTGGTAAACTGAGTTAGATACCAATGGGGAAATGTCACTGACTTGCACTGCATTTGCCAGATGATCTCAAGGTCTTGTTTTGATCCTGAGGAATGACACAAAGAAGCCAGGTAGACAGCTCCGTCGGAGCTTTGACAAAGAACAAGTCCTGTAGGTGGGAAACAAGAACATATTCTGAAGGGCCCATAGTTCAGGTCTTTCAAGTTTGTGAGCTTTGCCTCTCACGGGCAGTCTCAGGAAGTAGGCTTGAAGAGAAATCTTATTTCAGAAATGTGACTGTTACAGTATCATCTTGATATTCAAAATGTCTGACAGACTAATATTAAAATGTTCATATGTAGGAAAAGCACTCTCACCTAATTGCCTGGTTGTTTCTTTCTCATAAAGATTTGGTGGGTGATAGTGTTTATTCAAGCAATATTCAATAGGTGCAACTCTAAGGGTCATTGTCTAATATGATCAAACTTCCATCATGTAATATAACACCTTTTTAAAGGGTCACATTTAAAGTATTAAGGTCCTACACTGCCGGAACATATACTGCTGTTCTAATCTAGGGATGGATGAAAAAGCGGGGAATGAAAAGCTACGTTTCACCTCACCTCCTATCACCTTCCCCTTTTACCTACATCCTAAATCTTTCTTCATTTCAGAGCTAGAATCAAATCAATCATTGTTTTTGAAGTCCTCCGATTTTTTTCACCTTTCACTTTACTTGCAGGTTTTTGACAGGGCTGCTCTTTTGATTTTTTTTGGTGTGGAATATGTGAAAAGTCTTATCCCAGAGACTATTCTTTTGACACATATCCAAGAAGCATAGAGCTGGAAGCAATTTGTCCGTCTTGGATATTTGTTCAGTCATTTTGGGTGGATTGCTGTGCATCAGTAAAGTTTATACATAAAGCTAAATCCATACTTTTGGCATTTGGTAGTCTGTTCTTCATTTCCATTAGAGTGGGTGCTCTGTCTCCCACACCCTAACTGTGGAAATCCCTCAAGGCTCGGTTTTGGGTCCCCTTCTATTCTCCATCTTCATCCACAGCCTTGGAGAACTCATTTCTCCCTTGGATTCAATTACCATCCTTATTTAGATTTTCAAATCTACATCTCCACCTCCGATCTTTCTCCTCTGCAGTCTCACATTTCTGCCTGCCTTCAAGACATATCTATTTGGATGTCCTTCCAACATCTCCAATTTTAACGTGTCCAAACACAAACTCCTTATTTTCCTACCGAAAGCCCGTTCGCACCCTGTCTTTCCTATGAATGTAAACAGCACCATCATCCTCCCTGTCTCACAATCCCATAACCGTGGCACTATTCTCAACTCTTCTCTCTCATTCAACTCTTATTCCAATCTGTCACCAAATTCTGTCAATTTAACCTTCACAAAATCACTTAAATTCACCCTTTTATCTCCGTCCAAATGACTACCACATTAATGCAAGCTCTTTCCTATCCCACCTTGGTCAATGCATCAGCCTCCTTGCTGACCTCCCCACCTCCAGTTTCTTCCACTCCAATTCATTCTTCACTCTGGTGACCAGATCATTTTTCAACAAATACATTCATTCATTTGCATTTATTGTGCACTTACTGTGTGCAGAGCACTGTGCTAAGCACTTATCCATGTTTCCCTACTCCTCAAGAGCCTCTAGGGGTTGTCCATCCACTTCTGCATCACACAGAAACTACTTGCCATTGCCTATAAAGCACTCAATCACCTTGCCCTCACCTACCTTACCTCCTTGACTTCATACCAAAATCCAGCCCACACACTTTGTTTCTCTAATAATAATAATAATGATGATGACATTTGTTAAGTGCTTGCTATGTGCCAAGCACTGTTCTAAGCACTGGGGTAGATACGAGCAAATCAGGTTGGACACAGTCTCTGTTCCACATTGGACTCATAATCTCAATCCCTAGTTTACAAATGAGACAACTGAAGCCCAGAGAAGTTAAATGACTTGCCCAAGTTCACACAGCAGACAAATAGTGAAGCCGAGATTAGAACCCATGACCTTCTGACGCCCACGTCTGAGCTCTATCCATTTTGCCATGTTGCTTCTCCACCTTTAAAGTCTTATTGAAAGGTTATCTCCTCCAAGAGGCCTTCCCTGACTAGGCACTCATTTCCTCACCTCCCATCCAAAGCATCCTTTATTAACCCCTCCCTCAGCCCCACAGCACTCTTGTATGTACCATAATTTATTTATTCATATTGATGTCCGTCTCCCCTTAGAGACTGTATAAGCTTTTTTGGGCAAGGGAACGTGTCTACCAATTCTGTTATATTTTACTTATCTAAGAGCTTAGTACAGTGCTCTGAACACAGTAAGAACTCAAAAATAAATTACTAATTGATATTCTAAAATGTAAATATTTCAATGCTATACCTTATGGAGGTGAAGTTATGTCTCCAGGAGCATTACTTCGGGAGGGTATTATATAGACGTCCTTGACATTCAGCACAGATGCCACACTAAACTCTTGTTCAAGTGTTATACAGCATTATTTGTAAATGGGGTGGTGGGCCCCTAAACTGTTCTGTGCCTCAGCTCCCTCATCTGCAAAATGGGGATTCAGTCTGTGTTCTTACTCCTACTTAGTCATATTTATTGAGTGCTTACTATGTGCAGAGCACTTTACTAAACACTCGGGACAGTAAAATATAACAATAAGCAGACACATTTCCTACCCTGTGAGTTCCATATGGGACTCCCTTGCTGGTTATCTTGAATCTACCACAGTATTTAGTAGAATACTCATTACATACTGCTCACAAATGCCATAAATATGAGCAGCATCATTCATTCATTCACTCAATCATATTCATTGAGCGCTTACTATGTGCAAAGCACTGTATTAAGTGCTTGGAAACCTAAGTTCAGCTACAGATAGAGACAATCCCTACCCAACAATGGGCTCACACTTGCTACCCAGAGAATAATTCTTGGTCCAAGAGTCAGCTCAGTTAGAGGAGAAAATACTGGAAGGAGTAGAAATAAACTAATCTACCTTCCTCAGGTGAAGAACTACACTGTTTCCTCTCTTTCATATACTTTTCCCAGCTGAAATAATATTCCCAGGGCTACAAATAAATGAAAAATGTTAAAAGACCAATGAAGTTACCATGAGCCAAATTAGGAAAGTAGAAAATAAGGGGAACATAAATACCAGATAATTTTATCAAACAATTAAAACCCAGTGTATCTGAGAGTTGAAAGTATTGGTGTGAGTTGCTCTCCAATTTGTAAATGTTTGAAAGTCCTGAATTTATTTCCAAACCAGTCAGAACCTAGAGAACACTTTGCATTCAACCAGGCATTCAAATATAACAAGTCTGGCTATTGACATGCTTTAAAGAATCTTTTTAAGATGTTTTCCTCATTCTCTTTAAGATTCCCATACCCAAGTGTATAGTCATTTGACCATTATTGCAGGCCCATGTTGACTTTCTTTCCTTGTAGCACTGTCTTACCATGAAGATTAAAGTACCTCCAATCCATTAGGTTTTATTCCTATAAATAGCTGAAAGAAAGAAGTACTTTAGTTTTCACTGTCACCTAAAATGCTCTCAAAGTGATTTTATTAAAAATGATTCTTCTCTCAAATGCTCCACTTGAAGAAAACGTTGCTTCAAAGCTCACTGTCATTTGTTTTTCCAATAAGAATGGCATCTCATCTAGGAGTATTTTAGAGTAGATAAAGTGTCATTCCTACTGTTAATTCCAGGATTGAAAACTGAAGAACAATGTTATCTTTAATCTGAGAACTCTTTACTAGAAATGCATACACTTATTCAGCACAACTGAAAATATGGAACATATTTTCCACAGTCTAGCAGTCTAGGAATTAGTCAATGGCCAGAGATGCCAATATCTAGAGATGCCAAGTGCCTATGCCAGTACTCTATGACCAGTAGCAATCTGGTAAATGCAGCTGAAACTGCTATTGTGTGGCACATCTCACTTTAAGTTAGGTACCACAATTCCTTTGTAGAACTTGCCACCGTTTCACCAATCTTCAGCGATTTCCAGCTTTGGACTCTAAACCCTAAATTTCTCTGAACCCAGCTTCCAGACCTTGCTTAATGGCATTAAGTTAAGATTCCATGAAAAACCTGGAAAAACCTGAAAGAAGTTGCTGTTTTATGGACAGCAATCCTGCTGTTTGGCCAATGCTGTAAAGACTGGTGGCCTTTAGGCCAGTTTAGCACACCAATCAACCTTCCCAAGTCCTTTAAATATTGCTTTAGCCTGCACTAGCAGAGGCAACGAGTCAAAGGAAGACAATCAGGGAAAGATTTTCTTCTTGCCTCCTCCCATGCCCACCCTAGGCGCCTCCCCCTGCTTCCCCCTACAGGGATCAAGCTTTGAATCAAAACTATACTAGAGAAGCTACCACTTCCCACCCAGACTGCAAACTTTTCGCTTTGTATATTTGAAAACAAAAACATTATCTTATTTGCTTCAGAGATTCTAGGATATTTTTAATTATGAAATGTGAAATTCCCAGTAAATATTGCTGACATTTCAGCTGCCACCACATCCCCACCCTGGGAGCAAATTTTGAATCTGAACTGTACTAGCAAAGTCATCATTTCCCCCTCCAGACTGCAAAGATTTCACCATGCACATTTTGAAGGAAAACCTGATCAAGTTTTCTTCAGGGACTCTAGACCATTTTTAATTAAGAATGAAAAGCCATGGATCCTGTCCCCAACGTGGCTCGTGGCAGATGTGTCCACCAATATAATCTTGTATGGGGGAACTAAGCAGAGGAAGTGACGCATACACACTTCAAATAATTATTTTAAATGGTGGAATTCGATCAAAGGTCATTCTAGAAGCTCAACCTGGCCAAAGTTGTCTTCCATGGAGAATTACATTTCTTTCCCCATTTTCATTTTCCTTTAAGTGTGACTATCTGATTTTACAGTGCTTTTTCTTTAGAGGTTCTTTTTCTCTCCCCACTTTGTAATGAAACAACAATAACAGCACGTAACAGGTTACATATAATATGAACTTTTGTTTTCATCTTTTTTCATTCTTCAGCCTAAATCTACAGATATGGAATATGATATCCGATAGATTAAGAAAACTTTGGAATAGAGACAAACTTACTTGATGATACTGGGAATTGTACTGAGTAGTACCCATAAGAAACTCCAGGTCATGATTTGCCTGTACCAGAAGATTTAATTTGCCGGATTGCTGGTTCTGTCAAAACTTTCTGCAGTAACCACTTGGGTCCACATAGAGCTCAAACAGCAAAATGTGGAAAATGAGATCTTGGATCAGTTTTTTTTTATTTGAAAAGACAAAATTATGGTCCAAAAGAAAAAAATCAAGTGCAATTATTATGACAGTAGCCAAGTTAACCTATGAGTTTGTAAGATTCATAAAGAAATTGATTGTCCTACTACATTTTATAAATACATATGTATATACATATACATATACTCAGATCTATATTTTACTGCAATGACAAATGAATGTGCAATTTCCCAATTCCCAGCAGCATCTGAATAATAACCCTGTCCAGTCAGGGGGAGAAAAGACTATTCTTGACTTTGAGAAGATTCTATTCATTGTAGAGATTAGATGTTAGAAAATATGTGACTGTCTTTTGCTTCTGAACACCAAATGTTTTGGCTCATCTGACTGTATGGGACTGGCAACTGGTAATATAGAGAGAACCACACAGAGTAACTATTCAATACTCTTTTCTAAATAGTAGAGGTGTAGTTGTGATGATATTTACTGATTGCTGACCAAGCGAAATGTGCCACTTTAAGTGGTGGGAAAGTACAACTGAGGCAAAAGACAGGTTCTCTGTCAACCAGGCATTTACAGTTTAATGGAACAGATACACAAGATATTTACTAATAGTTCAGCAGGAAGAAGAACAGAAATTTACGCAGGTAGATGAGCAAGTTGGCTAGAATGAAATAGAGATAATCAAAATAAAAAATTGAATGCACAATTGAATATAGATGGATCCAAAAGGGTATAACTACTTAAATACTAGGAATAGATGTTGGGTTGTTATAACCTAGGTGTTGGGAATTAATCGAGCAAGGTTTTCTAAAAGAGGTGGGATTTAGGAGAACAGAAATCTGGTACATTTCAGGGGTGGGAAGAAAGGGGGTTTCAGGCCCATGGAACAGTACGAGGAAAGGGTTAAGGTTACAGTTGAGTTGAGAGATTAATTAGAAGATTAGCTTGGGTGGAATGAAATATGCAAGCTGGAAAGTGGGAGGTGAAGCGAGCCAATATGCAAGATGGGGAAAATTGGTGAAAAACCCTAGAGCTACTACTACTAATAATAATAACTTTGGTATTTATAGTGTTTTTACTATGTGCCAGGCACTGTACTAAGCACTGGGATGGATACACACAAATTGGGTTAGGCACAGTTTCTGTCCCACATTTGGTTCACAGTTTTAATTCCCATTTTACAATGGAGGTAACTGAGGCACAGAGAAGTTAAGATAACTTGCGCAAGGTCACACAACAGTCAAAAGGCAGAACTGGGATTGGAACTCACTCCTTTGACTACTAGGCCTGTGCTCTACCCTCCGTGGAAAGAGCCTGGGCTTCGGAGTCAGAGGTCATGAGTTCGACTCCCGGCTCTGCCACTTGTCAGCTGTGTGACTGTGGGCAAGTCACTTAACTTCTCTGTGCCTCAGTTACCTCATCTGTAAAATGGGGATGAAGACTGTGAGCCTCACGTGGGGCAGCCTGATTGCCCTGTATCTACCCCAGAGCTTAGAACAGTGCTCAGCACATGGTAAGCGCTTAACAAATACCAACATTATTATTATGTATGCCGTGCTGCTTCTCAATGGCAAGAGGTGTTTGTTTAAAGTGGAATGAGATGAGAAATGGAGAGATATGCACTGAGTGATGTTTCAGAAAGATGGTTTACCAAGAAGAGTATAGCAAGGAATGAATTAGAGACTGTGAGACCAATGAGGAAGCAAATACAATATTCTACCTAAGATTTGCTGGGTGTTTGAACTAGGATGGTGGCTGTTTTTGCACATTTAAGAAATGTTTCAATGGAACAATCAGCACAATTGGACAGTTGTTTGATTGGGAGAACTGTTTCCAAGGTTGTGGGCTTCTGGGATGGGAAGTGGTGTTATCGACTGAGATGAGAGAGTTAAGGAAGAGTGTAGGGCTTTGAAGAAGCTTCACAATCATCCAACTTATTTTAGACATTAATTCTAGCTTTGGAAGTTAACACAGGGTTTCAAAAGGATATTCTGGGCTCACGGTCTTTGATTCACCCAACTAGTCAAGACAGCTCTTGTCTGCTGCAGGAAGAGTCAACTTTGGGATGATCAGATACGGTACTATTCTGCCGCTCCTGCCCTGACAGGCCTTCTCAGAGTGGCATTGACACGTCTACTTTGGAGAGTTGCTTGTATTTTCTTAGAAGAAAAAGAGCAACTCCACTGTGAGAAGGCCATAAATACTCCTGCTGTAAGAACAATGATTTGCCTTGTCAGACTGGAGTTATTTGGGGTGGATGGGAACTGTCGGGGGAACAAGCTGAACTCCAGTGTGAAGGAGGACAAGACACTGTCCAGGCTGCAACAGAACAGCCTTGGCTGCTGGATCAGTTCTGTTATATCCTATAGACACCATTACTCCTCCCTGATGAGTTATGGCATCAGTCCAGGAGCACTGTGCCAGAAGGATTTGGGGGCATGAGAATCAGAACAGTGGCATTTAGAAGCACTATTGTGTGTCTTCTGCACCATCAAGACCCACTGTCCATTAGAGATGGATTTGCAACCTCCATGATAAGCTCCTCTGTAAACTGCCAAACAGTTTCTGATGTCCTTGCCTTTGCAGCTGTTAATCCTGTACTTGTATTACAGGCCTTTTTTAAAAAAAATAAGTCATTTAGAGAGGCAGAGAATAGTCTTCTGGGATTTCTGGGATTTTTTTTTCAGCCTGTCAAGTTCATAAGCAGAAGGCAGAGTCTTGCACCTTCATTTCCAAACTAACACAAGTCAAATTGGTCTGATAGCTACAGGGGCCTTGTCTACTATGTATAAAACTCTGCAATTGGTCCACTCAAGCAAAGCCAAAAAAACAAAACCCAAATATTCCTTGGAGCACTACAGTGCAGAGATATGTTGCATATTGTACATGCTCATATTTTTAGGCTGGCCTCCATACAAGTTCCTCTGAGACAGTAATAAATGCTGTTATATTGAAAAGTCACTCTTCACTGATATGACTTGGCCATATTCATGAAGAATCTAAAATAACTTAAATCTCAAGAGATCTTATGCCTATTCTATTTTATTTTAAGTACATATTTTAAATTGGGCCAGCTTAACATTACTGGCTTGCCTGGAGATTCCCAGACCTTCATAAATTAATAAATTAACCAAATGTAAAACTAAATTACCTAGTCAAAGGTCTTCAGTCTGCCTGGGAACCAGTTAATAGTAACGGCTTTTTCAGTGCCCCATACAAAGCCACCTATTGAGCCCGGTCTATTGACAACTGCACCTCATGGGTTCTTCTTTGTCCAGCCCAAACTCTTCTTGGGCAGGTTGAGTCTCTATGTCAAACTTTTAGCTGTCTGGAAGCAGTTATGAACTACAAGAACCCAGCACCTCCCTCCTTTGACTTCCATTTGAACTTATTTCTCTTCATTTTGACAAAGTACCACTAATGTCTTTTATGTACCATCCATTGCCCCCATAGTTTATATGGTCCAAAAATTACTCTGGCTCCGGATTTCACTAGGCCAAGGGCACTTATGCATTTCCCTGCTGCATTTCCATGTTGCAATACACTAGAATTTTCCCACTACCCAGTCCCCTGAAGAGCAAATCAAAGGAACCAGTAAAGGGAATAGAATCAAAGACAATAGGAAAGGGAGTAGGAATGACTAAATTCATGCCAGATCAGATAATGACAGTTAAGGTCCAGTTGACTGGGCCAGTGGGGGGCAAAAGAATGGAATATCCCAATAAGTACTGAATATTGATGAAAGGATGATTATAGCAAGCATAAAATTATAATATTCCCAAAATAAATCAAACCCAAAAGAGCATGAAACCAGAAATAAGATAAAGTGTTGGAAAGTATTGTGAGCGATCTAATCGTCTGTCTCTAGGCTGAAGAAAAACTGAATATTCAGTGTAATTGGGTGATTATAAAAAAACCCTGGGATGATGAATATATAACCTTCCTTGTTAGCCAATTCCAGTATTTTAACACACTGATAGTAAACAAATTCTATCTGGCATAAATAGTGTGACTTAGTTGAAAGAGAATGGGTCTTGAGGTCAGGAGATCTAGATTCTAACTCCAGCACTGTACGGACCTGCAGTGTAACCTTGGGTAAGTTACTTAACCCCTCTGGACTTCAGTTTCCTCATCTGGAAAATGGGGACAAGATATCCACTTTCCCTGCCTCTTAGGTTATGAGATCTGTTTTGGACTGGGACTCTGTGAGATTTGATTATCTTTTATTTTCCATACCACAAAGTATAGTTCTTGCACATATGCAAGTTCTTGCACATATGCAAGGACTGGGACTCCGTGAGATTTAATTATCTTTTATTTGCCATACCACAAAGTACAGTTCTTGCACATATTTTAGCAAATGGCTAGGGGAGGTAATAGGCTCCCTAAGCCCCTCATATCTGTAAAAGCTCACTTTGCATATGGGAAAATGGACAAATTCCTTTTCATTTGAAAAGGTTGATAGATGTACACCCTTGAGATCAATTTTAATATAGATATTACGATTCATTCTAACCAATCACTAAGTTGGAGTCAAACTACTCTTGTTGGTGACTCTTTCAGGGGAAAAAAATTATTGCAATTTAAACATCAACATCTTATCAGCAAAGGTCAATTAGATTGGGATTAGAGCTACAAGAAATTAGAGGCTCATTTAAAGGGAAAGCTTTCAGAAGGATAGATTTTCTGCCTTCTTACAGAAAACTTTTCCCAAAGCCACAAAGGTATTTATAAATGTGGTAACAAGAAATAAAAAGCGAGGGATGAGAGTAGTACCTAAATCCAATAAAACATTGCAGAACAGAAGTGGTATATGTCCACCAGTAACAAATATGTAATTTCCCTTACTTTTCTCCACCTCTTGGTCCAGTGAGTTCTGCACTCCAATGCCAATCAAATAGAAAATTTAACTCTCCAGACTTTTCCAGGGATCCTACAAATTATCAAATATCTGTAAACTTTTATCCATTACGGTATTTTATACTGATAAATACCTATGTATGAGGCATACAAACTCCAGGTAAGATTGGGAAAAGCATATAGCACAATGAATCATAGAAATAAGTATGGTATTTTTGAAAATTTATTATGAGCTTAACACAGTCCCTATCCAAATATGAGTCACAAACAATTTTATCCCGATTTTATAAATAAGGAACTTGATTTACTCAAGGTCCCAACAGTAGGCTAGTGCCAGAATTAGAACTCAAACCTATTCTGACTCTCATTTCCATGCTCTTTCCACTAAACAGTACTGCCTTGGTGAGGAGAGCACCTGGATCTGGTGGCATTCCTTTAGAGAGCTAGAAACAAAGAGAATTTTTACCACTTAGATGTTTGCAGGAACTCCAAAGCTGGTATCATACTATATTCTGACCTTCCAGAAAATATGCTAACTCTACTGGCACTGATGGTACTGCTGATAAAAATTGAGATTACGTTCCAACCTGCTCTTTAGTGCTGGGGCAGATACAGGGTAATAATAATAATAATAATGTTGGCATTTGTTTAGCGCTTACTATGTGCAGAGCACTGTTCTAAGCGCTGGGGGAGATACAGGGTAATCAGGTTGTCCCACATGAGGCTCACAGTCTTCATCCCCATTTTACAGATGAGGGAACCGAGGCCTAGAGAAGTTAAGTGACTTGCCCACGGTCACACAGCTGACAAGTGGCTGAGACAGGATTAGAACCCATGACCTCTGACTCCCAAGCCCGTGATCTTTCCCCTAAGCCACGCTGCTTCTACTTTATTAGGCACTTGGGAGAGTACAGTATAACTGAGTTGGTAGACACATTCCCTACCCACAATGAGCTTACAGCCTAGAGGGAGAAATAGACATTAATATAAATAAATAGCTTATAGATATGTACATAAATGTTGTGGGGCTGAGGAAGGAATGAAAAAAGGAGGTAAATCCAAGCATAAGTGTAACATACAAGGGATTGGGAGAAGAGTAAATGAGGGCTTAGTCAGGCAAGGCCTCTTGGAGGAGTTGTGCTTTAGGAGTAAAATTCCTCACAAGTGACTTCAACAATTTCCATCACGTTTCACCTTACATTGAGAGATCATTATTTCATTTGGATATTGTTCTCTCCACCATGCCCTCTATTCCCCACATCTGCCAGTGTATATAGTGGGGGGACTTGTGATGATGGAAGTTCCTGAACAGAAGCCAAATTCACCATTAGTAAAGAAGTTTTGGAAAAGTGTAATTACTTGTGAAAAGCACCCAATCCTCCAAACATTAACTCTTACTGAGAGTGTAAACTCCTTGGGGTCTTAGACTAGACCCGCAGTGCACCCCAGGCTTATCAGATTAGTACACTTATGACATGTATGTCATAGCTTCAGCTACTGCAGAGGTCTTACAGAGCAATCCCAATAAAAAAACTCATATAAAAAACAATAACAACAGTAACAAAAAAAATCTGGGTCTTTAAATTTGTACTGCTATACATGCAGACTACCTTCCTGGATAAAAGTTACAGGATAAAAGATATTTTTACATGGTGATTTTAATAGACAGCAGTATTTTATTGAGTACCTCAGCCCTACAACTTACCAAAAGTTAGAACAGTGCTTTTAAGAGGGTGGTGTCCCATCGCATTCCACCTTTCATATGTCAGCATCACAGTGTGACAGAGAAGTCCACTAAAAGCATTCCAGCCTGGCATTCAAATTTTGACCATCTGGTGTTTTAAACTTTGGAAAATGGAGATGAAGACTTCCCGTGCTAGGCAGAGAAGGAGCTTTTAATTATTGACAATTGTCCTTTGCCAATGACAAGAGAAGCAACATGATAAAAGGAACCCAATCAGATTCTAGACTGCAAAACTCCTTTTAATGCTATAACTTAATAGACCCTAATCCTGTTGTGATTAAAGTCCTTTGAAATAGTCCTGAAATAGATAAACTGTACAAAAGTGCTGAAACATTCAGAAATGACTTGAAGTGTCAGCAAGCCCCTCTATTCCCTCAGGTTCTTCCAACAATAGGAATATTTCAGTCTTTGTACATGGTGAATATGCAGCAGTGATTTTCAGGAGGCTTCAAGGAATGCATACTTGGGAAATTCTGTGCACAAGCAGTAAAGAATGTGATTTTCTACACATAACTTGCTTTTCTGCCCAGACCTTTAAAGCAGGTTGAGTGACTAAATGCTTTTGTAGGTGGAAAAAAAAAACAGTGGAAGGAGACCAAAATGGGACTCCCTAGGCTTGATTTAGTCTCTGCCTTGATTCTGGTGTGAATTTAGGCATGTCACAATCTCTTTATTCCTCAGTTTTCCCTCTCACCAATTCTCACTGCCGCACTGTCCTAGAAAGATATAGAAAAAAATAAGAAAAAGCTTTAATTTCTTGCATCAATAGTGGCATTTGAAATAAAGGAGAATTTCAAGTAAATTTAGAACCATTAAAATAGTACTGATTCTGTTACACTCTATGTTGTTAATTCAATCAATACTTTTTACTGAATTCTTACTCTGTGCAGAGTATCGTACTAAGCACTTTTGAGTGTACAAGAGAATTAGTAGGCCCGATCTCTGCCCTCAGTGAGCTTACACTGTGGGTCCAGAAACCAGCTCCACACTTGAGGACACTGCAGAGAAATTATCATCCTACCCAGTTTTTCCAGTGAAGTAAATCTCTGTTGCAAATCTGTTTAATTTTAAAATATCACTCTGTATCCAGTGGAGCATCCTCTGAACTCATACCAACCAAGGACTTCAATTTTAGCCAAAGTAGCCATTCATCTAAGAATTCAAGCCCCTAGTGGCTTGCAGGGGCACCACCAGGCTAATCAAGAGGACTTTCCATAGAGCAATGGCCCTGGATGATGTGATCTGATTCCCACCTTAGGCAATTTTGGGGAAATCTGGGAAAGACCCCTGGAGCCCCCCTGATGCCCAGGGATGGTTCCTTAAAGAATCATCTGAGAAACCATTTCAGCCCCCACCATGACTCCCCAAATCTAGAAATCAATGCCTTGCGTATCTGATACCCACAGAAGTTCAATGATCTCAAGCCCTACGAGCCCTTTCCAACAGACCCCAGCTCCCACACCCCTTGTTTGCCCTCAGCATCACGCTAAAAGGGAGCTTGACATTATCGAGGATATGTGGATATATGGGCTGCAAAGGAACCCAGAGTGGCTTTCTGTTTACAGAGCCATGTAAGGAGTACCAACACCAAGTTCCCCTTCCTTATAAACCTACAGGGGATCCCCTTTGCAGGCATATGTTCCCCTTTCTTCCACCTG
Source organism: Ornithorhynchus anatinus (assembly GCF_004115215.2). Classification (NCBI taxonomy): domain Eukaryota; kingdom Metazoa; phylum Chordata; class Mammalia; order Monotremata; family Ornithorhynchidae; genus Ornithorhynchus; species Ornithorhynchus anatinus. Next base: position 15,157,528 of record NC_041735.1, on the reverse strand, counting down.
TGTGCAAGGAAGAATTGGATTCATTGAATTTAAGTGTTCATTTGTTCCCCAGTGCTAACTGCATGCCAGAGACTGAT